>NC_089821.1:72741755-75141755 GCF_035046505.1 Tiliqua scincoides | reverse complement strand
GAAACTTGATCTGAGTCAGGTAATTGGATGTTCAAGAAGGAGAGATTCATGCTGGGGGAGGGGGAAGGAGGTGGATCTAGTGGCAGTCACACGCATCTTCTCCCTCTTTCCAAAACCACAGTTCCCGCTTTCCAAAAAGGGTGGCCCTTTTCTCTCCTCAGATATATGCCACCAAAATGACTGATATAAATCCAAGAAGATTCATAGGTGGCTTGTAGGCTTACCCATCCATTTGTCTTCCAGTTGCCCCCCCCCCCATAGCATGCAGAATCCCTGCTAACTGGGTAAGAGGCACTTTTTCAAGTGGGTGCTCCTCTTTAATTTAACAAGGGGAGAGTAACTGGCCCTCCTCATCGCAGTAGTGTCTTTTCTAGTGGCTGTCTGCTGGTGTTCTTTTTCATTTTCTTAGATTGTGAGCCCTTTTGGGACAGGGAGCCATTAACTATTTGATTTTCTCTGTAAACCGCTTTGTGAACTTTTCATTGCAAAGCAGTATATAAATACTGTCAATAACAATAATAAACACATTTTTTGCACATGCTGCATGCAGTAGCATAGCAGTGGATTGGATTGGATTCTTAGTAGTGCTCAACTTGTTTCAACTGCATTTATAACACATTTTCTAGTTCCATCTTGTCTCTAAATCCATCTACTACAAGCTTTTATATAGTGGTTTATCATTGATTCAAAACTCTGAAACTGCCAATGGAAAAAAAAAGAACCTCATTAGCATGTCTTGCATTTCCAGTGCCTTCTATTTGTTTTTATTAATCATGTTTTCCTTCACAGGTGGGATCTTGTTCTACCTCGTTATCAGTGAAGCAAAACATCATTTATTTATTTTTCTGCTACATTTGCTTTCTTCCTGTTTGCATGAAGTTTGTGGCTTTTGTTAAATAGAAATACTTAGAAGGATTTTGGATAGTCATCAGATGGAAAGAAAAAAAAAAAGCATCAAAGCCCGAAAATACACACCTCCCTTTGCAGTGAATTGAGAACATCCACACTGCATGGGAATTCTTTTGCAGCCACATATAATCCCTGGGAATATACACATTATAATCTATGCATGTCCAAACATGGCCTACGTAACCCAGAAAAAAAAAAAAATTCATTCTGTAATACTGTTATGTACCCCTCACTCCTCTGAGTGGTGAGAAGGTCCAGAAGCCACACTATTGCATGTCTGATTTCCTTTGGATAAGAGAGAAGGTATGACCCATGACTACTACAATACCAAATGTCATGAAATCTGAGAGATGAATCACGTGTTCCCTGGTACAAAAAGTAGCAAATGCTGAGCCACCCCATTTTACAGTGCTGTAAAAAATGCAACTAGACAAGATGATGGTTGACTAGAAATCTGGAAGAACAGCAGAACATTGTGAGAATTGTACAGGATAGAGAAATACTCTTGAAACTAATTTCTCAGTCATGGATAGTTTGATAACATGGCAGAAGGGGGTATCTCCATACGAGAAAGGTTTTAATTTATGCTTTATAAAAAGAATCAATTGACAGTACCCTTTCATGATATAACCATTGCACGAATGGGATTTACATTTGCAATGAGGGTAAAGATGGGGTGGAAACATAGGTGGCACCAGGAGGGAGAGAGTGAAGAGGAAAGTGCCTACAGAAAGTAGCTCACAGATCCCACTGCTAGACCCCCGTAGTTACTTGGAGTAATTTTTCAGAAGGTCCTTTTTTTCCAAAAAGAATAATTTTCTTTATTATTATTTTTTCTTTTTTTAGAATCAGTCACTGTATATATAAAGAACAGTTCTTCATGCCCTCACTTCTGTCTATCAGTGGAAACGGGGAAAGAGAAATTTTAACTCCATGAAAATCAATAGGACTTGCCTCTGAGAAAATCCTTTTCAAATGGTAACATTAACATGAAGTATACCATTATTTCGCTCTTGAAAATCGAACAGAGGGGACAAAGCTCATTCACCTCCCAAAAAGCACTTTGCCTGTTTTCTGCTCCCCCAATATTGCAGCCACTGAGTGCAAGAGAAACCAGAGGGATATCAGAAGTGAACAGTCCATAAACCTAACACTTCTAAAATGAGAGCTCCCAGAAAAGCTCACCACAATAGTCCTTTGCTGCCCTAAACTACTTAAACAGATTCCTCCTTCTTTTTACTGTTCAGGAAATGCAAGTATTTCCTCCCCCTCCTCCCTTGCAAAAAATGGCACATTTCTCATCTTTATCATCAAATGGAAAGAAACCCATTTCCAAGAAGTGAAATAGCTTTCAAAGGCCAACACAGTGGGAGTGCATAAATGAACCCACCTCTGGCCCGGCAAGTGTCCAAGTTAGTTTTCCATCTGCCACACTGCCATAACAGATAGCGACACCTCTCCACGCACCTGCAAAGGTTTTTATTGTCCTTCCCTCCAGTGGATTTAAAAAAAAAAAAAACCCCACCCAACAGGAACACATTTTCATTCCTCATTTCTTGCACCAAATGAATTGTATTTTCTTCCTCATTACTCTGATTTCACATGGTAGCTACATGACAGGGCAAACTAGCAAAAGAAAATCTTGCTTTCTCAGAAGGCCATTTGCCTACCTCACATTTTTGTTCTGTTTTGTGCTTTAATTTTTGTTTCACATTTAGAATAGCTGACAGAAAAAGACATGGGTAGGCTTGATGTTTTCTTTCCCAACTGTTTGGGCCTTTAGCTAGACATCATAAGCAAATGAGAGATTGAGCTCAACCCTAGCAAAAATGCTTGGCATTGGCCGCATCCCTGAACCAACAAGAAGAATCCTGCAGATTCCACCCCTGCTACCCCAAGACTCCTCTCCCAGCATCTGCCCAGCTACCAGTGTTCTTTCTGTCTTTAACAGCCATGCCTCTGCAGTGTTTATTTTTGACAGCAGTGGTGAGGCCCAAGCACAGTGGCCAGTGCCCTGTTTGTTTCCTAAAACACTTTCAGGATTCTCTGCAACACAGAGAGATCCCATTTGCAAACGTGCTCAACAGCAGACATGTCAGATGGAAAAAGTTTACTTGAATCTAGAAATTCTGAAGAGCTACAAAACTCTCAGTGTTTCTCAAACTGGGTTGGGACCCACAAGATGGGTCATGAGCCAATTTCAGCTGGGTCCTCATCATTTCAATACTTTATTTTTAATATATTAGACTTGATGCTACAATGGTATGTGACTGCATTTGGGAGAACGTTACAGATCTGTGCTTTGTATATGCTTTTAACAATGATATCAATGGAATTTACTCCTGGGTAAGTCTGGGTAGCATTGCAGCCTAGGATTTTTTAAACTCTTCCTGCTTGAGGATGTCACTTCCAGTTATGACATCACTTCCAGTGGGTCCTGACAGATTTTCATTCTAAAAAGTAGGTCCCAGTGCTAAAAGTTTGAGAACCACTGTCCTATATCATAGAAATGACTAACCTATGTCATAGAAATGTCATTTTTCCACATGTAGGGAGTATTTTGTGCAGTGAACGGGAGCTTCAAAAATTCTAACATCCCTACCTACAGTCTTGAATGTTTTCTCCCCCCATACATTTTGTGGGGCTGGTGATGACACAGTTTGCCTTTCAGTGACTGAAATATTACATCTGCAGCCATCCTCAGGAGAATTTATATCACAATGCTCACATTCATCCGAACTGGCCTTCTTTTGGAACATAAAAGCCATGAATACCATTCATTTTTCTTTTTAAACGATTATATAAGGAAGCAAGTGGCTTCCTTCCTTTCTTTTCTATGAGAAATGGAAGGCATGTCTCCTACTTCATCAACAAACAAAAAGAAGTTCACTTCCAAGAAGCAAAATAACATCCAAAGGCCAATGCAATCAGAGTGCATAAATGAGCTCACCTCTGGTCTCAAAAAGTTCCAACCATTCTGTCAAATGATTTGTGGATAACAATTCTGTAAAATGAACAAGTCACTGAACTTGAATCACCGCTGAACCCAAAATCTGAAGAGGACAAGTAGCGCTAACACGAGGACCTAGCAAATTTAAACTAGATCAATCTATTCCGATTATTTGACACTACATATCTCCAAATATATTCCCAGTCTGATCAGAACCTCTTCAGATTACAGTTAAATCCCAGTATGATATATTTTGTTGCTAACCACTGAAAGCCCCCCAAGATTAGTCTATAGCTCCAGTTTTCCTCCATCTTCTTTGATCAGATCTCTGGCAACAGGAGGCAACCCAGTAAGGCCAGGAGGGCCAATGGTACAAGCTACAGAGGTACCAAGGCCAGAGTCCAATTACAAGAACTCAGTGGAAGTTCATGAACATGAAATATGAAACAAGTCTTCTACTTGTTAGGATCTATCCAGGGTCCTAAGTGGCCTGCCTCCTCCATTTTCTGAATTGCTGATTAACTGTCTGTTTGCTGCCTGTTCTCACCATCTGCCTCAAACTAGTTACACGGTGTACACCTTCCCAACCAATCAGTGAGCTTAGTCTCACCCAGTCTGGACACTTAGCCCAGGCTCCCAACCTCACTTAGGGCGCAATACTACTCGTATCTTGCGCTGGAACAGGCAAGCCAGGAGGCTTGTGCTGTATCTGGTGCAAGATAGGACACCACAGTGGCTGAGCTGAAGATAAGGGAACACTCTTCCCCTTACCCCTGGGTAAGCCACTGCATCCCCTTTGGATCTCCTCAAACGTGCGCCATCTCCTGAGGTGGCATAAGTTCAAGGAGAACGGAGCAGCTTGAAGCTGCTTGGGGAACGGGCCTAGGATCTGGCACAACAGTCGGATCCTAGCCCAACCCCCCACTCCCTGCCCACCCGCCCACGGGACCTCCGTCCACCCACCCTTCCCCTGCCCTGGAAAGCCTCCTTCCCACCTTTTCCCCACCCTCTACAGAGCCTTGTGTCAGCCAAGCTCAGCCGACACAAGGCTCACTCCCTCCGTCAGTGCAGAGGCTGGATTCATCCTCCATGGGCTGGCACACCTCTGCGCACTGGCCCAGCCAACTCATGAGGAGGCACAAACGGCAAGACAGGATTGCGCTCTTACTTGCTCTTTTACAACAAGTGTCTCATGAGACTTCAGCCTCAGCTCCATATGACCTACAGAATTTGCCTGTCCCTTGCTCAGATTGTAATGGATCCAGCTTTCACTCTGGGTAAGTCCCATATCTCTCCTGGAGGAATTCCCATCTGTTAGCCTGTCTTTTAATAGCCAGGAAAGAATATGACAAGAGATCTGTGGCAGAGTGCATTCTCCATACGCATGAGGTCTGGAGTTCAATTGCCATCATCTCCAATTAAAAAGGCTTCAGGTAACAGGGAATGGTCCCTGCATGAGCCCTTAGAAAGCTTCTGCTAAGCAGTAGGCTAGCTAGATAGATCAGCAGTGTGACTCAATATATGGCAGTTTCACATGTTCAGTATGAGAAGGAGTAGGTTAGAGTGATTTTTTTTTAAGAAGAATGCCCTGTCCAAACCCCACTCTTCAAACACCTATACAGTGCATTGAAGCCAGACCGCCCACAGCTGATCCTATTCTGCACATCATATGAGGCATGCACTTGCTTGGATGGACTGGGGGATTCCCTTCTTGCTGGTTTGTGCCTTTCTGCAGCGAACCTGGTTAGAGGAAGAGAGCTTGCACGACAGAGTTTTCAGCCAGATTGAGCTTGACAAGTATCATATGCTTTGCTGCACTGGCTGCTTCCCTCCCTGGCCTTACTGTCATTCATCCCCCAGCGAAGGTGCATTAGCACCAGGAAAGAGCAGTTCAGGCATCTATAAATAGCTAGACTTGCCAGCTATAATTGCTATTTTGTAAGTGTCTATGAGAATGAAATAGGGTACTTCCCTTAAACAGCTGAAAACCTCTCTCCTTCCTGGCCCTTCAGGCCTTCTTCTGATAATCTGCCTTCCTTCACTCTCCAGCTTTAAGGCTATCAATCAGTTATTGACTGACATAAATTACTTCCTCAGACAGGCCACAGCCATCCACTGCCCTGTGGTAGCCTGCATTACTTGGTGCTCACTCCATCTCTGAACTCCTTCACATATTCCCCCTAAATAAAGGTGCAGACCCACATTCAGCCTAAGCCTGACTTCCACAGCAGGGCCAAGACAAAGCTCATTACATCAGCCCAGTTTAGGTTCCAGCTTACCACACAAGCTTCTTCCCATTATGCAGGGCTGGGGGATAGTCTTGCAGAAAAAGCCTGCAAAAAAAGAATCACATCTGTTTTTAAAATAATGTATACAATAATGTAAACCATTTGCATTTAGAACACTGAATTTTCAGAAATTGTCCTGATGGTTGAATACTCAAAGTGTGTGATATGTTGACATAGGCTAGAGTTGCAGTTAGAGTTGATATGTTGACATGGGCTAGCTAAAGTTAGAAGTATGGTAAAAGAGAAAAGTAGGCTGTTGGGGTAGAAAAGGAGGTATTTTCATAAGAGTCCAGTCAACTACCAGGGAGATCTACTGAAGGTGGGGATCCATTATCAGGTCAACTTCAGGATGCAGCCAACAAACCTTAGAATAGTTATGTGCAATCAGGGAGACAGGGCCTCACCTAACCCACTAAGTTTAAAAAAAAGAGAGAGAAAGGACTCCACAATTATTTTTTTTAAACCATACTTTTTGCCTTTCCGGACCTGCTCCATTCTGCTCCATTCATTTAAAGCAACACACACAAAAACACGGAGGGAACAAGCCAAATCAGCTCAGTCGCTATGGTGGCTTGCAAGGGACAAAACAGTGAGGGACACCTGTGCAATTAATGCCACCAAGGAGAGCTACCTCCATTTGCCTGATAATAAAAAAGATAGTGCTTGTGTCATCAGTTTCTGGGGAGGCATCAGGAAGAGTTGCCTCTAGCAGGTCAGGTTGTAATCACGGGTGTCCTCCAATTAAAAACAATCAGGGCAGCTGTCCTCCAATCAAAAAATAGCAGGATGCCTGCATCAGCAAGCTCTGGTGAGGCAGCAGAAATAGTTGCTTCTTTTCTTTTTTAAAAGGAATAAAAAAAAGCATTGTGCCTGTGTAAACAATAGCTCTGTATAGCACAAGGAGAGGCAACTTTTTGGTTGCTTCAGGAGGCCTGGGCTCAGTTATTCCTAGCTCTGAGTGGGGGAAAGATGAGGTGAGTTGTTGTTTTTTAAAATTTATTTCTGGAGGGGTGTGTGTGTATATTTCTCCCCAGGCCTGGACCTCACTGCATGTCACTGCCTTAGAAAGGGAAAATATCACCAGACTCTTGGCTAAGCACAATATTATGAGCTTAAGGAGAACATAGCACAGAAAATAAACTATCGGCGAAGAAGTGGGTATTAACAGGTGGGTACTAACTGACCCATGAGTGTACCAGTTAAAAAAATGTGCATGTAAGAATGTCTCATAAAATCATATGGTTAGAAGAGAATAATGGGCCAATGAGCTCAAATCTGTGGCCAAGGCAGACTCTTCTATCTATCCACCAGCTAGATCTGGATGTAGAGGTACATAGATAGAAGAAACTGAGATAAGTAGTGGAGATTCGGAACTATGTGGAGAGGCAAGCAGCTGCTCAGAGCAAGGAAGTCCTACTTCTAGGTCACTGCAAATCCTGTCCAGCTTACATGTTAACTGAAAAAAATAGAAACTTGCTTTGGAAGGGGGGAAAAAAAATGAAAACAGATTGTTGGGAATCCAGGCCTTGATGCACATACATGAGCATGCAAAATATGCCCCCATCTCTATGATATCATCTGGTGATGTCATATTTCAAAATGTGTCATGGTGTTCCTTTGTTCCCTCCCTAATATACCTTTGCTTTTTTGCAACTGCTGTGACATAAATCCAAATTAAAGAATGGGAAACTCCTAGACACTCATCCCTGCCCACCCACCTGCCTGACCCAAACTCATCTGTCTCATAAAACCTGGTGAAGCCACAAACATCTTCTTATCTATTTTTGCATTCTTTTAGGTATTGACTACATGAAGACTTTGGATGACTCCCTAATTATAACATGAGAAGGAGGTTAGCATGTTCAATATTAACACGAATCCGCATCATCACTATTTAGCGTACGTCATCACTTTCAATAGAAATTATTTATTTTGAATTCCTTCATTGTGAAATGCAGCATGTTCAAAATATTTGTGTTTGAAAAAAAGGAACTGATCCAAAGACAGCAGAATTCATCACTGGGTTCAGGACTTATTTCTTGCCACGTAAACAGCTGGAAATTCAGCGGTTAACTTTTCTATATGTCTTCTATGACGTGAATGCAACTATTTTAGCTTTCAGTGACACCTGCCTCTCTTAGATTCCCTTCTAACATGTCCATTCAGAGAAGCTCTCTGAGCCCTTTTAACACATCTCCGTTTAGAGTGAACCTGTCAGTCTGCCCTTCTCCAACTTTTCAATTAATTGGTTTTACGAGAAGAGGAAGCAGTATCACAGTTGTGACAGAGACGTTAGATAAGCAAGACGTGGAATAAAGTGTACCAAGCTAACAAGTGAGCTTTTGGACCATTCCTGAGAACTACTTAAAATGGGCACCATCTCTATGTTTCTGAGGAGGGCAGGGGATAAACATCAGTGTGCTCAGGATAAGCAAGAAGAAAATAGTCGAATGCTATTTTGTTTGGGGATTGGAATTCAGGGCTTCCGCTCCATTGAATATGTGTACCAGAGTGGAACTCAACATGCCTGAATCAGTTATTGTAGCAGATACATTTCTGGGATATTGCAAGTGGGGTAAAAGGGAATTCCTCCTCCCTTCTCTGTCCTTTTTGCAATGAAAGAGTGATGTGTAACTGCTCTGGCAAGAGGCAGCTATCATCATAAGCCTACACAATAAAATACTGTTTTATCTAAAATACTGTTCATCTGATGTCAAAAACTCATTCAAATATTTTCTACTTGTTATTGATTGTAGAACAAACATGGGTTAGGATTCCAGCTTTGCAGCCCATTGGGCTCTGCTAGTAGAATGTGTGCTCCACAGATGCACATTGTCACAAAAGTGCCATAAAGCATTAGTAGCCAGCACATTGGCAGGAAAGCCGGAGCAATTCCTGCGCACTCCGGCAGCTGTCAGGAGAGGACACCTACTGGGGACACAGTCCTAACCCACTTTCCAGCACTGATATAAGGGCAGTGCAGCTCTGAGGTAAGGGAATAAACATTCCCTTACCTTGAGGAGGCCTCCGTGAGTGACACCCAACTGCAGTATGTACCACATATCCCATTGGCACAGCTATGCCAGTGCTGGAAAATTGGTTAGGATTTGGGCCTGGATCAGATAAGTCCAGCTCAGGGGTAGGGGAAGAGCAGGGAGTGGGTGGAACAGGGAGATGGGGTGGGATGGGCGGATTGGGCCTGGGAGGGAAAGAGATAAGTAGCGGGATCATACGATGCAGGCTGTATTCTGACCCCCTCCTGGGCCTGATCTGCCCACATAGATCAACCTGGACTTGTACCAGCAATATCGTTGGCACAGGACCAAATTGACCCATAGCAGCTGCTGGGGCTTAACCTGAGGCAAAGGGACAAATGTCCCCTTACCCTGAGGAGACTTCCAGCAGCCAAAATTCCCCCATGTGATACAGCATACCCCGTGCTGGCGCCACTACATCACCAAACTGGAATTTAGATAGGATTGGGCTGTTGGGATTGAATTTGACAACTAAAGTGTAATGAGACTGGTTTGGCAATCAAACTACGGCATCTTCCTCAGTACCACAGCAAAAGTATAGATTTAAAAGTATAATCTTGGCCTGTGAGTCATAACTGAGAGTGAGCCCAAGTTCCAGGTGCATTTTCAGAATATTTCAAGCAACAAAACATTTCTCAAAAATAAAACAGTGAACTTGAGTCCTTACAGAGCATTGCAATGGGCAGCTAGCTTTCTGTCTAATCTTGCGAAGAGAGGATATCAGTGTAAATATTCCATCTGGGTAAGATGTTCTTCAGAATCGCACTAACTGAAAGGAACAAAATACATGGCCTGGATCTCAAGACTTACTTAGGCTCATGCAAAAGGCTGATGCTAGCCCATGACCATTTTTTTTTTTTTTTTTGGGGGGGGGGGGAATAGGAAGCATCCATCCATAGTATTTATTTGTTTTGCTGTTGTGCCATGTGTGGGGTATGTGTTGTGCCTTTTGTTGGTGTCATGCCATCAATATGCGTAACTCTTTAGAATGTAGACAATTCGCTGCCCTGAGGTGCTTACAATCCAGATATTGATACGAAAGTTGTGATGGGTGTGTGCAACCTCCTGGTTATAGAAATAGGTTTCCTCAAAATATGTTGCCTCAGAATGACAGGTGCAAAGGAGTGGCACTAGGATGCAGGTATCTTGTTGTCTTGTGTACTCCCTAGGGCATCCGATGGGCCACTGTGAGATACAGGAAGCTGGATTAGATGGGCCTTTGGCCTGATCCAGTTGTGCTCTTCTTATGTTCTTAATGGAGGTCCTTTAAGAAGGCATTTGAACAAGTCCCCTTTAGGCTGTAATGATGCTTAAGATTGCTGATGCAAACGTTTCATTAATAAATGGATGGTAATTGCAAGTGTCTGTATGTACTTCATTAGGCCACATGGAAATTACTTTCACTCATCAGCCCTCGCAAACTCTGGATTAGTTCACAAAGTAGATCCTGGCAGAGATTTGCTGTAGGAGGTGATGCGGGAATTTATGCAGCTGATTGTGTGAACAGTGGCACTATTCCTCACTGAACCCTCCCACAGCACTTAACCTTGCTGATGTATGATGTACTTAGTTTTTTTTCCAAAAGCAAAACTGTTACCAAGAAGACCAGGGGAGTTGTCATCAAGATGGCTCAGAAGATTTCATTTGGGTTAACTTTCTTCAGGGTATAGGAAAATCTGCTTGTAGTCATTTATAATTCCCATGCTGGATTATAATGTGCCATCTCCCTTATTGAAATGGCAGTGCCATCTCTGGAGAGTTCTTTCATCTCACAACAGATACACAGCTCTCGTAGGATGTACCTGTACAAACCACACTGAAATATTTCTATTCTATCAAAGATGATAGCTAAAAAACCAGCAGGGACTGGGCAATGGTGCATCACTATGCCCACCACCCAGGACATTGTCCTGCCCGCTGCATGGGAGGTGCTCCTTCACGGGGGTGACACGCTGTCCTCCTGCACCAAGTGACACAAACCCTAGGATGCCACTGCTCTGGACTGAGTTTTACAGAGAAACACAACCATCTTATCTCGTTTAAAAAATACTTGATCTTCTCTTCCTTCCAATTGCTCACAGCTAAAGTGTTTGTCCTTCATGAAACTTGCTCTTGAGGGAAATACTGAAATTATGGATTCCCAGTAGATAAGATCCAATGGTCAATATCCACCCTTCCTTTAATAAGGAAAGGTTCTGCTTTGGGAAACATACATTCCTTGACAGTTTAGAAACCGTCTTTAGAGTTCATTGTCTTCCCAGGTTATCTCTCCTGGTACTTTTGCTGATGACATTAGTGCTGAAGAACTCAAATGAATTCTTTTTTCCCCAGATTCTCTTTTAAAATATTAATCCTTTACCTCTTTCCAGATGGCAGCTTGGAAAGCTTGGTGACAGGAACTTATAAGATTTTCTTCTTGGGTAGAATTCCAAATCAGTTTCCTGCGACATACATATTAATGAGCACACGATGGTTCAAGTAAAACAAACACACCTCTTCTGTCTGGGGTTGATGGTAATACATGCCACTCACTCTTGCTACCGCTATCACTATTTCCATTGTTAGCCTGACAAAGAAATCAAGTAGGAAGATTACTTTAGAGAGTTTAACAATGAATGTAATCAAAACTGAGGAACTCTGGGCAATTTAGAATCAGTTCAGTTGTTCGTCTGTATTACCTGAGCACTGGCAGTGCTAGCTGTGGCACTGCCCAATCCTATACCGTCAAGCTATAGCATTCATATGGTGCAGGCTGACAGCAAACAGGAGGCAAGGAAACTGGTTTATTTATATACCTCCACATAAGTCTACAGGCTGCCTATGCATCTTCTCAGAGATAGGCCAGCTATTTTGGTGGCATATGTCCGAGGACAGAAAAGGGGCAGCGAGGTTTCTAAATGTGAATTCAATCCTACATGCATTATTGTCACCAGATCCACCCCTCCTTCCCCTCACACAGCCCCTGGTTCCTCCCCCAGCACAACTCCTTATTCGACCTTCATACCCACGAACCACACTCCACACTGGCTTACTTGAGCTGGAACATATCACTGGCTGTGGAGCACTGATGCCAATGCTGCTTTGTGGCAGTGGCTCAAATATGGCCACAGGCAATGTACCCCACATGTTATTAAAGGCCTCTTTCTGACAGCAGGATGCAAGATGTCCAGCTGAGCTGGGAAAGGCATGGCTGGAAGCTGAGCAGAAGTGACTTGCAGCTGAAAGGGAGAAAGAGTTGGAGCTGGAAAAGGTGAGGTGGGCAGCAGATACTGAGGAGAAGAGTAAGCTACTAGCCCTGGGAGCAGAAGAAGCTGTGCTTGGACCATGAGATTCAGTTAGAGCATCTTAAACATGGCCCTTCCCTTCCTGCATCCATACAAATTGGGTAAACTCAGCGTGGGCAACCTGTTCCAGATGCTATCCCCTTCCTCACCTTCCAACATGCCCTCTTTTTTCCTCAGATGTGCACCAAGAATTGGTGCAGGTCTGAGGAGACTCACTGGAAGAGGTGTTTGTTTCCAGTGAGTAACTAGGTTTATATCCTTACTGAACACAATGGGATTACTTCTGAGAAAGGGAAATAACACTGTTTTCAAACATCTCTACTCATTGGCTAGTAGGAGGCTTATGGAGACATAAGGGAGAAAATATTTTCACTTACCGCTCCCAAGTCTCCCAATCTGCGCCCTCTCCCATAGCATGCAGCACAGCCCATTTTGCTGTGGTTGCATGCGATGGCAGGGGAAAGGATAGAATTGGGTTATTAATCACTATACTATGCTATACCAGCTTGGGCAACATTATATATGCTAAAATGTGCTGTGCAGATGAAGAGTCCAAAAACATATTATGCTTTCATATTGCCAAAGCTAAACCATTTTCACTTTGGTGTGATACCTAGAGCACTGGTTTCCAACCCGTGGTCTGTGGACCACAGGTGGTCTGCAAGACCCCAAGAGGTAGTCCACGAGGTCTCAGAGGAAAAAAATGGTCACATTCAATCACTTCCAGGGTCTTGCCAAGTGAGGGTTTTCCCATGGACCACCAGAAAGGGCAGAGAAAAGACAGTCCAACGCCAGCACTGAAGTGTCAGCTGCAGAGGCGTTGCTAGAGGGGGGGCGGTGCACTAAGTTTTGGCTCCTCCCCCTCCCCTCAGGAGTCATTCGCCTCCGTTTCCCCCACCCCCACCCACATGGCTCCAAAGGGGAGCGGAGGAGCCGCTTGCACACTGCAGGGAGGCTCTCTGCAAAACTTAGTGCACCGCCCCCCTCTAGTGACGCCTCTGGTCAGCTGTGGATATGGGCAGTTCGTTCTCTACCCTCACCGGTAATCCGTGAGGGAGCCTTACTCAGGAGACACTTCCCCATGGACCACCTAGAGCAACAGCTGGCAACCAAAGCTGCAACCCACACCTATAAATCTTTATAGATTTCTATTACAGAAATCTTTAGAGAAATCTTTTAATTGTATTTTTTGTGTGAAGGGAGATCGGGGTGTTATTTGTGGTCAATGACAATTCCAGTTTTTGCTTCATTGGTCCACGGGCTTCTGAAGGTTGGGAACCGCTGACCTAGAGGCAGGATTGCTATGTAATCTGTTCCAGTTTTCCCAAAGAGTACTATGTGACAGCCCAATTCTGAGCTGCCTGGTGTGCGAGGCTGCCACAGTGCCAAAATGCAGAGGAGCTGCCAACAGCTCTTCGAGGGAAGGGACATACGCCCCCTTCAGCCGAATAAGGAAAGTAGCCCCACAATTGGGCTACTCAATTCTGTGGTTCTTTAGCCAGTACAGAGTCAAGGAGTCCCATGTTGGGCCGCATGGCCTGACATGGAACTCGGGATTTGGTGGAGCTGAGCTCTGCCAGTCCCTCCCTGCTCTCTCCCCACCATACCTCCCGCCTGCCCTCCGTCCGTTCCAGAACACTTCCTCTCCGCTTCCATCCACCCTGTCTTACCTCTTTGCTGCCTGGCACTTTGCACGGAGCTCCAGCACTGTAAGGACTCACAAATGTGCCTTATGGCATGTTGCAACAGTACACACTAGCGGTAAGCCACCATGTACTGTTCAGCATTGGGCCCTGAGTGAATTATATGTGCAAATTAATGTTCTTGCCATTATAATGTGCAACCCTTGTCTTTCATTCTTCCTCAAGTTTGCTCCCTTTGCTTGCTCTCCTATTTTAGCCTGCAAGATCACACAAGCCCATAAGGCACCATGTATTTTAAGAGAGTGAAAGAAATAATGATCACAACATTGTCAAATTAGCAGATTATTTTTCTCCCTCTGTCATTGGACCAAGGAGGAAACCTTCTGTGCACCCAGGAGAATGTAACAGGTATTTTAAAAATAGTGGAATATTCTTCCATCAAATTCATGAGATAGATTTGATGGCTATCTTGTTCACTAGAAAATCACCTTTCATGAGGAGACTTTGAAGTTACTATGGCTTTTTAAAATGGTGAATGATCTATAAAGCAATCCCAAAATAAAAGCATCAAGCAGCACAGATCTCATCCACACAGCATGAAATTGCAGATAAAACAAGTTGCCACAAATTAAAACATTTCCAGCAGCTTGTCACAATCTGAAAGAGGTAGCGGGTTAAAAAACAAAAATCCCAACAATGTTGAGCCTTTGCCTAGTACCTAAGAGCCCAGTCCTGGGCTTGGCACGCAGACTCACCGCCAGCACACACTGTCACAAATGTGCCATAAGGCACATTTACGAGCTCTACCACTGGGAGAGTGCTAGTGGTACTCCACCGGATCCAGAGTCCCCATGTTGGACTCATTGCCCTACATGGAGGCTCCTGATTCACCACCAACCTTTTCATTGGCGGGGCTACTGTTTCATTGGCGGGGCCATTGTGGGGCTACTGTCTTTACCTGGGGGAAGGAGACAAAAGTCCTGTACTCCCTAGGAGCCACCAGCAGCTGCCTGAAGTGTGCAGAATGCGGCGGCAGCCATTTTCAGCGCCGCAGCAGCTGTGCGCCCCAGGCAGCTCAGGTTTGGGCTGCAACACTCCAATCCTGTGCTCCTGGCACCCCGGGCTGCAGTGGCACAGAAAATGGCTGCTGCTGCATCCTGAGCACTCCATAGGCAGCGCTGGTGGCTCCTTGGGAGAAGGGACGTTAGTCCCCTTCCCCTGGGTAAGCCAAGTAGCCCCACAATGGGGCTACTCAATTTTATGTTGACCCAAGGGTGGGCATGGAATTTTGAGCCTCCGTGTCAGGCTGGTGGCCTGAAATGGAGTCTCAGGATCTGGAGGAGTAAAGTTCCACCAGTCCTGCCTCTCTCCCACCTTGCTCATTCTCCTCCCAGCACACCTCTTCCCCACCTCCCCCCACACCCCAACTAATGCTCCATTGGCTGGCAGTCCACACAACTGCTGTGCAGCACAGCTTCGGTGCTTGCCCAGTGTTAGCCTAGAGTTGGGCTAGTACCGGCGTTCCACTGGCACTAGGTCCCACAAACGTGCCTTATGGTACATTTGCGACAATGTGCACCAATGATGATCTAGTGTGCACTGTATAGGGTTGAGCCCTAAAAGAAAATAACAACACCATGCTAATCTTTCATGGGAATGAGTGTCAATGACATGGTGCAACCAGTAGCCACCCATGTAGCCTTTGCCCATGAGAACATGTGGAGAAGTGCCACCAGTGGTGATCTCAGCTTTCAGGCTGGCTCATACATGAGATTGCTTCATCATGTGCCTTCAGAAATGTGCTCACCAGTATAGACCAGTAACTTTGTGGACTTATTAGCAAGTATGAACTTGTTTCTTAGCCATCAGATCAAATACCTTATTTTGTGAGTTTATCATGAGTTGATTATAGAAAAGACACAAATTACACACAGTTTTTAGCTAGATGGTAAAACCTAATACATAATTTTGGTAATGTCTCTGGCCCTATCCCAACTCCAGGTGAACTCCCATCGAGTTCCATCATGACATCACCCACTACTCTCTCCCCCAAAGTCTCTTCCCTTTGGGCTGGCAACAGGAGAAGTCAGAGGGCCCTGGTCAAGTTCATTCCCTCTTGTCTTGTCAAAGATGGAGATAGCTGTCTCATAAAATATCAAACAAAAGCAGTGAGCTGTACAGAACTGGTTCTGCTGCCATATTACCAACAGGAGGTAGCAGTCTGTAGCAAGGCAATTAATTAAAGGTGTTAATTTTCTGCATTTGTGTTCGGCCTCTTTCATTTCACTTGAAAAGTGCTAACTCCAATGAGTGTGAGTGCTTTTTAACACCATTTTTTAAAAGCTCTTCAAATCCTGGCCAGCCCAGAAACCTACCACAAAGCACACAGCCGGCGCACAGCTGAACTTCCATCCTGCCTCTCAGTAAGCGAGCTTTGTGCTTTTAATTACAGCCTCCAGCCATTTTATTTGACTGCCGTATTAAAGCAACTTCAAGGAAAGGGATAGGCTCCATATCTGAGAATTATGACTTCTTCATCATCTTTGCGAGTTTTGTTTTCATATAATTTTGCAACTCCCAGGAACTGTTTTGTCATTTTAAATGAAGCATTTGAAAGGCCTGTTTAATTATTAACATTGCAAGAACATCCACACGGATCCACCATAACCGTGCACGGCCATCTTCCTCATGCACTGGAAACAGTACGTTTTAATAAAGGCGCACAGACGAATCTGAGTTGAGTTCACTGCCAGGGCCTCTTGCATATTTTATAACACAGGCAAAACAGCATAAAAGAAACCCAAGCTTTTAAAATATTTCTCTTAAAAAAAAAAAAAAAAAAAAACCTTGACACTTCCTTGAAAATTACACAATTTAGAAGATGAGATAAAAATGAGCCATTTTCTCTTGTCTATCAGGGAAAATTGTCCTGAGTATGAGCCACTTATTTCTCATTTTGCAGTGGGGTTGCTAGGTTGCACGGTCTCAACGGGAGTCCTTTGAAAAGAAATCTTTTTCTTTTTCAGTACTCATATTTAAATTGTTAGCCCAAATACCATTGTTACAAATCCAAACCAGAATAAGGGTTATTTCTATTATATGTTTTGTTCCCAGATGCTTGAATACAAACTACATGCAGCTCATGTCAGCTATGGAAAACACACATGTCGGGACGTTATGGCTTTTTCCTTCACAGTATGTCTGGAAAATGGTGCCAATAGGACCAAACTAGGCTACAGCTTGTCTCTGTGTCCTCCTAGCTTTCAATGAGCAGAGAGATTTACCTAGGAGCGTATTCAGTTATGTAGACCACTGCCTGCATTCTAACACAGTATAAGCTCATACCACAGGCACTTTGAGAATGTCAGAACTGGCTCTACAGATCATGTGTGGTGGCAAATTGTGAAGTTTAGGAGCTCATCATGACACACAAACACCCCCAAAGCTATGCCCCATTAACAGCCCAAACTTATGAGCTTGTAGCACTGGTGGAACAAGTGCTACCGGCCTTACTGCTGTTGAAAAAGCATTTCCAGCAGCACACCTGCCTGATCGCTGGGGGGAAAGTTGGAGCCTTCCCATGAGTGTTGGGTAGGTGGCACCACTGGCCAACCACCAAAGCAGGTAAGACAGCAGGGGAGACAGGACAGGGTGTGAGGAGGGAGAAATGGGGTGAGAACTCTAAATGTCTTCATTGAAATGTTTTATTCTTCTGCCACTTAGGGCACAATCCTAACCAACTTTCCAGCACAGACCTAGCCGCAATGCAGACCCAAGATAAGGCAACAAATATGCCCTTACCTTGAAGAGGCCTCCTTGACTGCCTGTCCACTGCAGGATGCCGTGCACGTCACACCGGCACAGCTACGTCAGTGCTGGAAACCTGGTTAGGACTGCACCCTTAGTCCTACTTTGAAAATTAGTATTATTCATTTAAAGACCTAGCTCATTTCATCCCACACTCTTGGAGTGCGCTACAACAGTTTAAAACAAACGTATACAAATTGAAAAATGACATTTAAAAATATCCCAGATAAATATAAAAGGTGTACTACAGTCCACTCTTTGCGCATGTCTATTCAGAAGTCCCATTACAGGCATGCACCTGCATCTTCAGGGGAACTGTTCCAGAACCCCTGTGGATAACTGAATTTGTGGGTACAGGGGGATACCCCCCACCCTCAGAGACGAAGGGAGCCTTGCCTTCGGATAGTTTCTGAGTCCTGCAGAGGCTGCATATGTCCGCCCATGGACTCTGTGGGCCTCAGAATGTCTGTTACAGAGAAAAAAAGTCACTTCTGGTTTTATCATAAAACCAGAGGTGATGTTTTCATTGCCTTATGAGGCATTCAGAGGGCTTCCCTGGGCCTCAAAATGCCTGATAAGGCAATAAAAACGTCACTTCTGCTTTTACGATAAAACTGGAAGTAATTTTTTTTCCTCTTTAACAGTATTTCTGAGGCCCACATAGACCACATGCAGATGGCACGGCCTCTGCGGGTGTCAGAACACCCTCCAGAGTTGAGAGGAATGGAGCTCCCCTCACCTCTGGAAAGGGCGCATACGTGGTGCCCACAGATCTATACGAGATCCACAGATACAGAGGGCCCCTATACAGTCAACGGGGCTTATTCCCAAGTAAGCATAGATAGGATTGTAGCCTTAGGAGCCAATCCTATTGGGCCACTCTGGCAGTGCAGCATGCTTTATGGTTGTTGCAAAAGGTGAACATAGAACTACAGTTGCAGAAATACAGAGCGATGGTGTGTCTTATTCAATCAGATTTTTCTTGGAATCAACAAGTTTTTTAGTCGCACAATCCTTTTTTCATTCTGCCCAGCCCCAAACACTGCATACTTCACTAACTACAGGGGGTTCCGATAAACACGACTGCCTTATCTCCTCTTTCCATTTTGAAAGTGGCTTCTTCTTTGTCTTCTAATTTCCTGGGAAATACTTATTTCCAATTCTTTCTTTAAGGTGCTGCCTTGAATTTTATGCTGCAATCCTTTATTAACACTCAGATTTCCCTTTGCCATTACGGGAAAAAAATACAGCATTTGAAATGGACTGTGAAATAAGGTAAAGAATAGTTTAATCATGCTAAAATCAATTTGGCAGAGGGGCTTTATGGATAGGTAAGGCAGCCCTGCATCAGACTGCCTTTTCAATATTGTGCATGATTTTGCAGTCCAACTGGCATGTGCTGCTGCTTTCTCATAAAAGACCTGTCTCATTCCTTGTTGGCTTTTGAAAGAAAGCCCATGTCTTTGGGGACAGAGCCCGCACTGTGGAAAAGAAGATTGAGATGATGTCCATATTGGACCCAGGCAGCAATGATCTGAATTACTAGGACTAATGCTTGCTTGCCACCACTTGGCAGCTTGAGAAAGAAAATCCACTTAGCCCCAGGAGAAGTGAAGCAGTGTTTCCAGAGGATTTAATGCAGGGCCATACAACTGGGAAACCACCAAATCAAACAGAGCCCATCAACTTTGGGCTGTTGTGCTTGACACATCCTTCCTTCCCAATTTTCCAGTTTCTGGCTGATAGCAAACACACACACACAAGTTATTAACTCTCTGGTGTGCTTCATAACTGATGGGATGAGTTCAGCTCAGCAGGTCAAATTTCATAGTACCTGTACCTCCACTGCTACCTACAGCAGCTTAGAATTAATTTGCAATCATACTACCTTTCTGCATGGTACATTTTCAGGTACATCACCAACTGAGCCCTACAGGATCTGTGTTGTTGCCTCCTCACTCTTCCTTCTCTGTTTTATTGTGTTCTCCAAGCGCTTGGTGTGTTTCTTCTTTTTAAAACCGAACTTGTTCCATGGAAAGAAAGAAAAACAGAGAAGAAAATGTTCTATAAATAATCAATGAAGGTAACACCTAGAGGAATTCCTAATTTAACCAGAACAACCAGACTTGCAGCACCATAAAGACTAGTACATTTATTGTTGCATTAAGGTTTGGTGGTTAAAGAACCTCCACTTCATCAGATACACGAAATGGTCTCCAAGGCGGTAGGTGCACCCAGCAAAACAAGAGAAAGAAACTTTTACCCTGAGTATATATTCAAATGACCACATTGCAAGTTACACTCTATGGCTTCGAACGAAAGCTTTTTTCCTGTTTAAAACAATGCATGGGGGGAGGGGAGGCACAGTCTAAAGTGGACCCACTAGGATAGCAAAGTCCTGTATCCCTGCAAGTCCCTCACCATGATTCTGCTACAGATTCCATTCTCCCACCACCACAATTTAAAAACAAAAAGAACGTGACAACACCAGGCAACATTACATATTTAGAGTACAATTCCATACATGCCTACTTAGAAGTAAGCTCCATTGAGTCAAATAAAACTAACAGACCGATTCTGATCAGGCTGCCTCTGCGCTCTCTATACTCACTGCCAGCTCCAGGTGTTGCTGGTGGGGAGAGCGTGGAGCTGACGCTGAGGCCAACACCAGATGATGCTGGGTCTCAGCACCGCGAAGAGGACTGGATGGCGCTGCTGCACCACCAGCCAGCAGTAAGCTTATTCAGGGTTGGGGGGAGGCACGGAGGAGGCAGAACAGGGGGAGGGACAGCAGACCGTGGGATGGACTGGGTCCGGGAGGGGGTGCAGAGACAGTGGGACTCTGCACCTGAATCCAATGCTCCCTCCTGAGCTGGGAAACCCAACAAAGGTATCCTCAGTTCTGCGACCACTCAAAGGTGGGCACAGATCGCAGTAGACCCATTGGAGCCACTGTAGGTCAACCCAGGGTGAGGGAAGATTTGTTCCTTTACTCCAAGAAGACTTGCAGCTGGTACCCTGGCTGGTACAGCCATTTTGTTGTAGCCCTGGGCTCTAGGGAGGCATAGAATTGGGTCCTTAGTCCCCAGTAAGTGTGTATAGGATTAGAACCACAGTGTAACATGTGATTTGGACTAAGGGAGCCTCTTTAGCCAACTCTGCATGTTGTTATTAAATATTCCTTCTTCCTCAACACAAGGGGAAGCCCCCCCCAGATGTTTGTGAACAGATGCTTGGAGGTATGTGACATTGGTGACACTCACGACATGTGACACTGGTGCAGGAGCCCTTATCAAAAAAAAATTATGATTGGACATTTATATCCACCCTTCCTCCGAGAAGGTCAGAGTGGCATACATGGTTCTTCCTCTCCTCATTTTATCCTCACAACAACCCTCCAAGGTGAGGGGACTGAGAAATTGTGTCTGGGTATTTTTTTCTGAGTTTTTATTTTTTTCTCTTGTTAATTTCTGGGTTTAGTTTTTCAGCCACCTTTTCTCAGCATTGTGCGCTGCCCGTGTGGGAAAATCTCTCAACTCATCGCTGTCACGGCCAAGCCAAGCATACAATGTTTAAAAGCAGCAATCTCAAGTGTGGACAACAAGCCACAAAGAACATCGACTGAGCATTTCTGAGTCCATAAATAACAAAAGCAAGCAAAAACAAAACAAAAAAAAAATCAAAAGGGCAGCAGAAGCTGAATGTCTACTAAAGTTGTCTACTAAACTTCCTTGAACAGCGGTTAAGTTGCTCTCTCTCTCTCTCTTTCTCTCTCTCTCTCTCTGGAGAAATAGAATGTGTACACCTTGCTGCTACTAGACTTCACCTTTGTCCCAGTATGACCCAATCTGCTTTTAAAGGTCCTGAAATGAAATTTCACCCATATATTAAAATCTCTTCTTAGAAATCTCTAAATTCAAATCCCAATTTTCAAAAAGTTCAAACACATTTCAGAGCTGCTGTATCAGTTTAAACAATTTTCTTGGTGGTGCATGGGTTAATGCGCTGCAGAATTTAGCCCCACCCCACACAGGGCACAGCCAAGGGCTCCCTCCAGCTGACCGGTGGGAGGAAGCACAGAGCTGGTCCAAGAGGCGCCACCAAGCAAGCCTGCTAAGTCGGGGCATCAGCAGCGATCCTCTGCCCGCCCGCCCTCTACAGTATGAGGCTAGCTGGTCACCCGTTAGCAGGCCAAGTAGGAATTTTCTGGCATCTCCCAGATTGGCCTGCAGGCTGGTGGATATTTCACCTACCCTAGACTTGAGTCACTGGGCTGTGACATTAAATAGGTGGTTAATGCCTCTAGTTACTTTAGGCAGGTGTTGTGCAGGTTTGGGGCAGGAAAGGACATCTTGGTGTCCATGGTGGGGTGGCAAAAGCAGGAGTAAAGCCATGTATACTCATGCTTGTGTACTCGGCTCGGTGAGGTGGGCCAACCCCTTGCCTCAGTTTGCAAAGATGCACTTAGGGATCATCCCGAGTGACCAGTGCTATCCAGCCACCCCAACCCTCCAGGTTGACAAGGAACCTGCCATGGCCTAGAGTCAGATGGTTTTGCCTGCATTCAGCATTGGGGAGGTAGATGAACTGCTCTGTTTCCCCCAGCTAAAACCCGTACAATCTAGTGAGTTAGACCCCAGCAGCAGACTTCAGCTGCTGCTGAAGTTGTCGATTAAATAAATAGTGGCCCTTTCTACTAAGACAGGGCTGTTCAAACTTTTTGGCAGGAGGGCCACATCATCTCTCTGACACTGTAGTGGGGGCCAGGAATAAAATTTGAATAAATTTACATAAATGAATATATTAGAGATGGAACTTATATGAATGAATGAAGGTCTTGCAACAGCTCAAGGCCTATAAAAGACCTTGCACAAAACAAGGCAGGTGTTTCCTTCACTGCTGCTACTGCAACACAGATGTCAAACCGCAAGCAGCCCTTGTCGCACAGCTCACATGACAGGTCGAACAGCCACCCTCACGCTGAGAGCAGTTGTGTTGGGCCAACATGGGCTCAGCAAATCTCTGGAGAGCCAGAGGCTCATTGGAGACTGGGGGCTCCCTGTGGGCCGGATTGGTAGTCCCTGAGGGCTGCAGGTGGCCCCTGGGCCGGGGTTTGGGCACCCCTGTACTAAGAGAACCTCGTCTGTGTCTTTATTAAAAGATGCGGGGGTAAATATTCCTTAAGTCCAGTAGAACAAACCAGTCTCTCACCTTGTGACAAACAGAAGAATAACATGCTGTTTAGGATCATTTAGCTGCACTGTCACAGGAGATTTCTTCCCCATTCCACCTCAGAAATCCACCTCAACTTCCCAGTGACTCATTTTCATAATAAACTTGTTGCATGGCACTCCAAGTGCAATATATGCACTGAATCTTTGGTTGAGGTCAGTGAGGTGTAATGAGAAGAGCACTGAGATCAGACCAAGAAGTTCTGAGTTCAAATCCCAGCTCAACCACTAAGTTCATTTGGGCTAGTTAAAACATTGGCTCTTCATTTGCAATGGAGAACTGCTCAATTCTCAGAAGCTCTTTTTGGAATGAAAGGAGATTTTTTTCTTATGCAAGGGATCCTAGAATGAGTACAACTCTCCTGTTCCCACAAGTAGTGGCATAGCTAGACAAGGTGAAAAGCCCTAAGTTTTGCAGGGAGCCTCACTGCAGCATGCAATCGACCCCTCTCCCTCCCCTTTGGAGCCACTCCAGTTGATGGGAGTAAAAGGAAGGCAAATGGCTCCGAAGGAGAGAGGGAGGGGCTGTATGCATGCTGCGGTGAGGCTCCCTGAAAAACTTAGTACTTTGCACCCCCTCTAGCTATCCTGATGCACGGTAAGCCTGGTAGTTATGGTATAGGATGCTTACCTGAAATGTAAACAGCATGGTCCATCTCTGAATGTTCAACTTGAGTATGGTTCTCACAAATGGTTTGCTGAGATTTGGCTGCGTGCCGCAGTGTTCTCATTACAGCAGAACAATGTTGATACATTTGAATGAAGTCTTTGTCTTCAGACCACAGGGAAAAAAATCATTCTGCTTTTTAAAAAATCAGTTTATCTTGCTTTGTAACACACAGGCTCTATTAATGCTTTAAGCTCTGAGATTGCATATATAGGCATATGTAGATAGCTATACAATATTATTAGAGTAACAGGCTGTATACACACATGCTGGAACAGTATTATACACCAAAACCAGTTTGGTGCACACACAGGTGTAACTAACAATATAACATATTATTTTAAGTCAGTTGTAGTGGTAGTCTAACAGCATTTAAAGTCAGTTCCGGTCCACACATCAAGGCTACTTCCAGGTTCACAGGTCAGATTCCCAGAGAAAACCATTTTGCAGCAGTTTTTAGATGAACACACACCCCGTGATGTCAATAGCAAGTATGTTGCCTTACGAAGGCCACAGTACATCATCCGATGGTTATGGATGAGGTCAGGTTTGTGTGCAGTGCCATTTGCTGACTGTTGGAGGTATATTGTATATGATGGATGTATAAGATGGCCTATTATAAAACAACAGATGTTTTAAACCCACCAATGAATTGTCTCCAAAGAGAAATATATGTGTCTCAAGGAGGGAACCCCAGTTTGTTATAAAAGTGTGCTACAGAAGATACTCTGGCCTTCGCTTCGCTTCTCTACTTCCACTTCTGACTTGTACACACACTCTCTCAAAGCTTTACATAATGTTAGTGTGATTTCTCTCACTTTGGATTTACAATAAAGGCCTGGATTTGATCACCTTTGCCTTCTGAGTTTGCTTTGGAACCTGGGATTACCGTGCAACATCTGAGATCTCTTGTAACATCTAGGATCCCTTGTAACATCTTGGTTTTTGCACCTTGCAACAATCCCACTGCCCAGAAGGAGCTCTGATGATAGACTGCACTCCCATGGAAGTTTGGATCCAATCCGTGATCTTTTATTGTAATTGACATTAGAGGGTCGCTTTGAAAACAAGAGAACTCCACATGTGCTACCCTGAGTTCCTTCAAGGAAGGCTAGTATATGAATGTGATTAATCAGTAAAAAAAACCAATAGGCCAACAGAAAAAATCAATTGTGCCATCCATTTTTAAATTCCACTTAAGAACACCATTTCATTTTGTTACTCAATGCCAGGACTAGTTATACTATAGCAGAGTTGTTGAAGTCTAACAGCAGTTGCCTTGGTCAGAAAATGATTCTCATAAGGGAGCCGAGAAACAACATGGAGGGAACAAGAACTGATTCATGTTCAGCCTTGTAGAACTCATGCAATGAACACAGATTGATAAGGTGCTGGAACTGGTAAATCATAATGTAAATAAAAGAACTATTTTTCATGGCCTGTATTTACAAGAGGGTTCGCATGCTACATTTTCCAGGGAAATATATGTTCTTGTCAGAAAACTTCAGGGGAAGTAAATGAGTTTGCATCACATGAGTAGGTTTAAATGGCAAGCAAAAATTTAGTAAACTACTTTGCACTGTCTCTTTTCTTTATTAAAAGGGGAACATTTTTGATGCAGCTAACAAAAAAAAAAGTCTGGGTCATATCCCTTTGACTTTCCAGGGCTGGCCTTGCCAAAGAAAGACTCTAGCATCACTGCAGAAAGAGATCCTCACAGGTGCAGAAAGTTCATTCCTTCCACTGTTTAGGTATTGGTTATGCTCAGTACATCAAGCTAACATGTAGCATTCAAAAAGAAATTGAGAAGCACCCAGGAGCAACGTGCACAATGCCAGACTTGGTTGCATGATAAGAAATCTGCAGCCACCTCCAGCCAGAGCACCACCTGTTCTCTAATGCACACAACAAGTGCTTGCATGTGTAGGCAACCCCTTTCATTTCAAGGCAGGCAGGAGATCCACATACAAAAAAGAATTGTTCATGCATATCTATTCCCTGCATTGACCATAATGGGACAGGCATTGCAGATGTAGGAGCACTACATGTGCATCAGAACTTCCACACCCAAAAGAAATCATGGCATTATGAGAGCAAGATTAGCAAAACTAAGCCCTAGTGTCTTAAGAAAGTGACCCATGCAACAAGCTACCGAACGTGGCAAGGGGTGAGGAGGGAGGGAGGATATTTCAGGTCAACAACCAATCTAGTCTAGGAGATAGTCCTTCCTTCCTGCTTCCAAAGATGAACATCTAGAAGACCTCAAGGGTCTTCAGCAGATCAGGCTCTTTAGCAGCCTCTGCAATCACTTTTGGAAAAAAAGACACAGTGTAAAAGGGTGGCCTAGCCATCAAACCAAACACCTGATCTGTCCTTCAATGGATGTGCTTAGCACTTCAAGCATGTTTGCTTAACACAACTTCTAATTGCCAGATAATGAAAGGTGGAAAATCCAAAATCTCATGAGGGAGATACTCCTTCCTAACCTTGACTGGCCGCATGACAAATGTTTTTTTAAAAAGTATATGTCCAGTTTACTTCTTGTTTTTTTTTTTAAAAAAAGAGGTTGTGCTAATGACAATATATGTCACAAGGATGAAATCCAGCATGCTATGAAATCCATTTTAGAGCTCAATACCGAGCCAGCACACCACCGGCGCAGAGTGTCACAAACTCTGGGTTGGGTCAGCCCTGGCAGTGGCCCAGCGCCAGTCAGTGCTGAGCCCAGCACCAGCCACACACCACTTGGAGCAAAGGAAGAACTCCAGGCAATGGTGAGGTACATCGAGGTGGGAGGGAGGCATTCTGGGGTGGGGGGAGGGGGATGGAGGAGCAACTGGGATGGGAGAGATGTAGGACTAGCAGAGCTCTGCTTCGCCAGATCCAGAACTCTGTATTGGGCCCTCCAGCCAGACAGGGAGTTTTTTAAGTCTGTGCTGGCAAAATAGCCATCACAGACTTGACAAGCCTCATCTTGGGACTTTTCCCAGGGGAAGGGAACGAAAGTACCCATCCCCTAAGGAGACCTCCAGTGGCTTACTGGTGCCCACTGGATGCAGTAGTAGCCATTTTAGCACTGCTGCTCCAGTAAGCACTGGGAAGCTTAGGAGTGGGCTGTTAACCATCTAATGGCTAAGATACTGACAGCAACAAAAGATGGGGCAATCCTTCTGAATAACTACTTTTAAAACACATTTTTAAAACCTTTAACCACCAGTTCATGCTACTGTCCTCATTAAGTACTGCATCTGTATATGGTTCCCATTTCACCTGAAAAGAGGGTATGAACATGACCATTCCTTATCTACATGTTTCTTTTTTTACATGTTTGTTTATGATTCAAGCCAACCAAATCTCCAAAGCTTCAGACTAGGTAACAACTGGAAAAATGGAATAAATACTGTAGTTAAATGTATTTTACTTTTAACAAGATCACAGCTGCTAAAGTATCCCTTATTCAGTGGTATTTCCAAAATGCCCCTTGCATTTCATATACTTTCAGAAGTTTCTTAAATTTGAGGTTTTTTTTAAATTTCAGATTTCTGGAGATAATTCAAAACTGGGGAGCAAATACTGGGGTACTGACTTCCCTACATGCCCTGGAAGTTTTGGCCTAATGAACAGGAGTCACCACTGAGATGGTACACCTGGCTGCCTGTCAGGAGTAAAACATTAATGCAAATTTATGCACATTTAAATTGCTCATTAATTAGCACTGAAGTTGAACTTTAAAAGCATACCTGCCACATCAAAAAAATAAAGGAGCAGTCTAGGAAAAGCAGCTTTGCATCCAACAAGGAACAGTGACAGAGAATACTCAAATAGTCTGCAGATTCATTTTTGCCCACCTCCCCTGTGAAATTCATCTCCATCACATTACTGTGGAGATAGTCTGGCCC
Organism: Tiliqua scincoides; assembly: GCF_035046505.1. Classification (NCBI taxonomy): domain Eukaryota; kingdom Metazoa; phylum Chordata; class Lepidosauria; order Squamata; family Scincidae; genus Tiliqua; species Tiliqua scincoides. Next base: position 75,114,042 of record NC_089821.1, on the reverse strand, counting down.
AGCCAGGAAGAGGTATACATGCGTACATATATATGCATATACATACATACAAACATATGTAATGTATATACTTTTGAATGCACACGTGCACAGACACATACACAGAGTGCCATCAGGCAAAGATGGGTTTCGGCATATGCATTTCACAGAGTCCTCCAGTCCTTGCTAATCACATCATCTTGCCCCCTCTGTCATGTTGACTGAGAAGACAGACAGCCCAATCCTACCTAAACGCCTGCATGGCAATACAGTGGTGCCCCACACCTTCTGCTGCATCCTGCAAGGGATTTTTGGCTGCTGGAGGTCTCCTTGGGGTAAGGTGACATTTGTCCCCTTGCCCCAGGGTAAGCCTCAATAGTTGTTATGGGGCAACTCAGACCTGCACAAGCTCAACCACTGGTGCAAGTCCATGTTGCTCCATGAAGGTGGATCAGGCCTGGGAACAGGCTTGGGTTTTTGCATGCACCGCTGCTGCCAATCTTGTCCCCCTCCCAAGCCAGATCCATCCTTCTCCCTGTCACTGTCACCACCCTGTTCCACCAAACCCCCCCCCCACACCATTCAGTCCCCTCCCTGCCTCCTTCCAACTTCCTGTGCAGGTTCACCTCTTATGGTGGGCACTGATATCTGTTGGTATGTATAGCTGGCCGCTCAATACTTGCAGCAGTGGTCAGCCCGCCACACCAGCCCAGTCATGTTTGCAATGCCATAAAGGAGGTTACACCAGTGGAATGCGTGTTCCACCAGCTTAATCCTTCAATAGGACTGGGCCATCAGTCACAATAACATCCCAGTATGTATAAATCACAAGGAGCAAATTGGTGAATGAGCTCACTTAACCCAAGAGTCTTCACTTAGAGCCCAATCCTGAGCTCGGTGCTCTGGCTTTTCGCCGGAGCACACTGTTGCAAACATGCTGTAAGGCACGTCTGCGAGGCTTACCGCCAGGGCAGCACCTGTGCTAGCCCGGTGCTGGCCAGCACTGGGCTAGCGCTGGCCAGGCACCTATCCCCCACTGCTCGGCAGTCTCATGGACCGCTGAGCCGCAGCACGGTAAGTGGGCACAGGGAGGGGACGGGGAGGAGGTGTCCCAGGGAGGGAGGAGGCAGTTGGAGGGCAGAGAGAGGGCAAGGAGGAGGCGTGACAGGGAGGCGGGGGCAGAGAGGTGGGAGGCATACTTGGGGGAGGGAGGGAGGTGGGTCCTGTGGAGCTCTGCTCCATGGGATCCAAGGCACCCTACACGATTGCCTTTACTTTACCACCGACTTTTGGTCGGCAGTAAAGTGAGTAGCCCCATTGCGGGGCTGCTTCCCTTACCTGGGAGAAGGGGATGAAAGTCCCCTTCTCCCGAGGCACTGCCCGTGGCAGGCTGAGGCACGTAGGATGCAGCGGGACCTGTTCTTGGCTCTGCTGCAGCTGCATGCCCCGGGCAGCTCAGGATTGGGCCATTAGTCTCCACCATGTCAATGCAAGTTTCCCTTGTGTAAGAAAATCCAGTGGGGCTATTTTTGTCTTCTTCAAAATCAAGCATAAAATGCCAAAACTTCCCTGCAGGAACTTTCCAGTCTGCTCCTACTTATTTATGTCCTTTAGCCTATTCTAATTTCACCCCAGGTCCCATAGTTTTCACCAGCTCAAGCTGATTTTATTGATGTCTTAATTAAAACTATTCAACGCACATTTCCAAAATAACAGCTTTAAATCAACCACAGGGAAGGAAGCGTATCTTTGATTAAATTCATAGGTCATATCACAACACTCTTTCCCAAATTCCCAAACTTACTGTATTTTCAGGAGATAAGAATAATTTAAAAATTGTGTTTCATTAAATGTTGGTACATAAGTCCAATACATTTGGCCACATTTGCCTATGAACTGTTCTAACTTCCACTTAATGATGTTGGCAGTGATGATTCCAGTGTCCCCAAATAATTTTCTTAATTCTCAGGAATAATTTAGTTCTTCTCATTTACTTGCATCTATACATACAGTCTTTATCTACATTACTACCCTTAGTTTGCAGTTGGAAAGATAGTTATGACTGGCTGAGAAAAGTGGCTTATCTGAGGCCACCTCGTGTGTTCCTGGTTGGAGTAAGAGACTATTGCAGAGTTGTACTATAACAACAAAAAACAAAGTGAGCAAAATGGGTGAAGTTGATCAGTGGAGAGCAAAAAAAAATAAAAACCTGATTTGTTGAAGAAAAAAAAAAAGAAGGCAGGTAAGACACACACACACATGCATGCAAGCAAGCATTACCTGGGCCATCATAAAAGCATTGTAATTTCTGCAAGCCATGGCCCCATTTCCGTAGCTTTGAGCCTAGTGTAGATCCCCCTTGAGCCTAATCATGTTAAAACATGCAGAGTGGAGACTTCTCTTATTAGTGGTGACATGGTTGCAATAAAGAGAATGCAGAACATCCCTTTACATTTCAGGCAAGAACCGCAGGCTCACAGTTGCCAGAGAGAGGTATTTGAAAGCATTAGCAACCTTAGGTTATCGCTGGCATCCTTGTAACATCCCACATTATTCTCAGGCATTGCTAAAGAATATTGCATGCAGAAGTCATGTTCTTAACAACACCTTTTTTATCCTGCCACTGAATATTAGATTCAGAAGGAAATGACAGCAATTTTTGTGCAAAAAGCTATGAATATGAATGATTAACAGGGAAGAAAGATATAAAAACTTCTGGATTGTGGCTTTTTTCTTCTTTTTCTTCTTTTTGGTTTAACATGATAAGCACTTATAATTGTATTGGCAACCTTCAGTCTCGAAAGACTATGGTATCGCGCTCTGAAAGGTGGTTCTGGCACAGCGTCTAGTGTGGCTGAAAAGGCCAATCCAGGAGTGACAATCCCTTCCACACCAGGAGCAAGTGCAGTCTGTCCCTGGTCTGTCTCCCTGGCTATGGGCCTTCCTTCTTTGCCTCTTAGCCTCAGACTGTTGGCAAAGTGTCTCTTCAAACTGGGAAAGGCCATGCTGCACAGCCTGCCTCCAAGCGGGCCGCTCAGAGGCCAGGGTTTCCCACTTGTTGAGGTCCATCCCTAAGGCCTTCAGATCCCTCTTGCAGATGTCCTTGTATCGCAGCTGTGGTCTACCTCTGCTTTTTAACAAATGCAAAAAAAAAGCAAATAACTCTGCTTTTTAACAAATGAAATGGATGTTTATTAAATTGATGTCTACATCAGATGCTTGAGATTGCGTTATGCCTTTTAAACTGCTTTTAAACCAATTCTACACCCCATTGTGTAGCTCAATCCTGTGCATGTTTACTCAGTGGTAGCTGACTTATCAAGCTTACCAAGCTTACCAAGCTTATCAAGCTTACCAAGATCCAGGTCTACAGAGCTTGAGTCCTGAGTACACTTCTGTACTGCAGTGAGTCATGGACTCTTTGCTCACAACAGGAGAGGAAACTGAACGCTTTCCACATGCGCTGCCTCCGACGCATTCTCGGCATCACCTGGCAGGACAAAGTTCCAAACAACACAGTCCTGGAACGTGCTGGAATCCCTAGCATGTATGCACTGCTGAAGCAGAGATGCCTGCGTTGGCTCGGTCATGTCGTGAGAATGAATGATGGCCGGATCCCAAAGGATCTCCTCTATGGAGAACTCGTGCAAGGAAAGCGCCCTACAGGTAGACCACAGCTGTGATACAAGGACATCTGCAAGAGGGATCTGAAGGCCTTAGGAGTGGACCTCAACAAGTGGGAAACCCTGGCCTCTGAGCGGTCCGCTTGGAGGCAGGCTGTGCAGCATGGCCTTTCCCAGTTTGAAGAGACACTTGGCCAACAGTCTGAGGCTAAGAGGCAAAGAAGGAAGGCCCATAGCCAGGGAGACAGACCAGGGACAGACTGCACTTGCTCCCAGTGTGGAAGGGATTGTCACTCCCGAATTGGTCTTTTCAGCCACACTAGACGCTGTTCCAGAACCACCTTTCAGAGCACGATACCATAGTCTTTTGAGACTGAAGGTTGCCAACACACAACACACAACAAGGAACAAACAAGCTGCCTTATATTTAGCAAGAGGAAAGCAACAGTTCATATTTACCCCAGCCTAGCACCACACCCAGTGGTTGTTGCTGGTGTCTCCTTTGTGTTTTTTGTTAGTCTGCTAGACTGTTTTAGACAAAGAATCACCTTCTGCTCCTTATGCAATGTAAACCACATTGAGGTATTTTTGCTGAAAACTGGCATACAACTATTCCAGGGCTGCAATTTTATACACACTTACCTTGGAGTAAATTCCATTTATCTCAATGGAACTTACTTCTGAGTAGATATATAAGTTGCTTCCCCCATCTCCACGACGGATACATTCCCGCTGCTAACGCGGATACCCAAAACAATGGATTGCAGCGGACTCTATACTTACTGTTGCTCCATGCAAGTCTTGCTCTTTGTGCATGTCTGTTAGCACCTGCCATCCAGGGCCAGGGACATGTCAGAAACAAGAGAGGGTGGCACCTGGTGCAATTGACTGGTGGCAGCCAACTCACCCCCTTTCTTTCATTGGTCTTGCTCCAGCTAAAGAGCTTGCACAGGTCTGAGGGGACCCACTGGCAGTCAAGGAGCTTACAGAGGAGAAAGGGAAAATATTTTTCCTTTGCCCTTCCCCAAGCCTTCTGATTGTCCCACCCCCACTGTAGCATGCAATGCAGTTTGTTTTGGCACAGTTGCATGCTATGGCGAGGAAAAGATAGGACTGGACTGTAGATCATTGTACCCAGGAGTTACACTAAAGGGACCAAACAAAACACTCCGTATACAAGACTACATACTAATTACACAGGCCAACACACATTTTGCTTCCTTAAACGTTACACCAATTTCTGGGTATATTTGGGGTGCTGATTCCAAAAATGGCATCCGTTTTGCCATGTCTAGTTTCTATCATGTCTAGTTTAAACTATCATGTCTAGTTTAGGAGACACGACATAGCCTCTTTAGTGAATGGTTCAGGCAGCTTCCTCATGAGGCGTGATAGGGCAAAACTAGACGTGATAGGGCAAAACGGATGCCATTTTTGGAATCAGCACCCCAAATTCATTATCCAACCACCAACAAGTTTGGGAAAAACTTTTCTGATCCTCAATTTTGAAGGCCTGTGTTATTAAATCGTGCATGGAAGAGCACCAAGACGAAAGCAAATACCTAACTTCATTAGAAGAGTGGCACTAAGACTGTCTTTTGCTCATTAACAGGAACATCAAATGCTAACTGTGTTAGTCCTTGAGCAACTTATGATAGCAGTGTGCTTAAGAATGGGCAGTCCTCACTGGAAGTTTGTGGCTCGCCTCTAAATCCAGATGCCCTTTTAGAGGAGCTACTTCCTTTAACAAGTGATTAATAAACTGTCACTCAGAGGCAGCCAACCAATCTCTTGCATGCAGCCCTTTGAGTCACAGCACTAAAGCGAATCTCACAGCAAATTAATCAACCCAAAGACATGCGGGCAGTGCCCATATCTCAAAAGAAACTTGGTTAAGCCTATCAACAATTAAGTGCTGTAATCAATCAAGCCATATTGTCATGTTCCAGGTAGCATCCTCCCAGAATGGAATTCATTCATTTCAAATTTATTGACTTTTCCCCTCCCTGAAACTGAGATAAGTTGATGCAATGTCTGAAAAAGCCACAATGGGTTGAGAATAATATGCTGAGAATAAAAAGCAGAATCGTTTATATATAAATTCCTGGGATGCTCCCCAGGCAGTTTATTCCTGAGATCTGTTTCTGTATGTATGGCCTAATTCAGGCTATTAGGTTTTATCTGTGCCAATGCTTTTGAATTTAACTTGATGTACATACCAGATACCATTGTTTCACCCAGCAAGCTCTTACCTGCCTGGGAGCAATTCTCCAATTTCCTGTGATACAATTCCATGTTTGTATACTCAGAAGTAAATCCCACTGTGCATGTCTCATTCCTTTGAATGTGTGTTTATGACTGCAGCTTTAGACAAAGGTCTTTCCCAGTCCGCCTACCTGGGAGACTCCAGGGATTGGACCTGAGAGGCCTTGCTTGCAACCTTATTTTGCACTGACTGAAAACTTTCAGTTTCATTCAAATGCCATGCTTCTTCCATGCCATTTCTAAGTGCCATTATTGAACTATAGCTCAGACAAAAATTTTGCACAAATTTCAACCTGAGCAAAATGTTCAGGATTTGACTTTTTGAATTTCACACACTTCCCAAATTAACTTTTGAAATTCAACATTGATAGATTGTGCTCTTGAATTTTAAGTTTTGTTGATTAATTTTTAGGCAGTCGAATTAAGAATCAACATGTTCAACCAACACTTTTACTTTTTCGTCCTTTTTCACACTTCTCCTTCTTGCAAACAAATTCAAATTAGGAGAATTGTTACCGGATACACACATGTGAATGTACACAACACACACACACACACATTACTGGCATCCATAGTTGGATTTCTAGAGCCTGGGTGTATTTGTGTGCTTCTTCACAATAAAATTCAGCACAATGTTCATCAAGTTGTTGTTGTTTAAATAGAATATGTCAAACGTACCTAATAGCTCCTTAGCCATTTACTCCAATGCCCTTTTGTTCATGAAGAAAAGAAATTGTCTCAGGACCATCACTCTGAGGTGCCAGGGAGTCTGTACCCCATACCTTTGTGCCCAAATAGTTTTCTCCTATCCTATGCCCTAACCTAACAGAACACCCTCTTTTCAATATTCAGAAACCATATAAAAATCCTTTTCAGGGATTGGATGGATGGATCTTGCCATGCCTCTCTGACCCTGCTGGCCCTGCCAACCTTTTTGGGTCCTATGGTCTGTGCCTGTGATCCTTTTTCCGTGCCGCCCACTCATGCAACATTAGCACATTCCTGACCCTGAGCTGAATCACAGCAAGCTGCCAAAATAGCAGAAAGCTGCCAAAATAGCAGAGTTCTAAAGGCACTGGATCTCTGTGTGAGATTGCTGAATCAAGATGGCCAAGTTCCAGACCCCTCTCTGATCACTGCTGGTCAGGGGCAGGAACTCACCATTCTTGTTCCTCAGTTTCCCAGCATGATCCATAAAGGAAGTCAGATTGTTCTGATGTTCCTCTGAAAAAGTCATCACTCCCATGCCCAAAACAGGTATTTAGAAGCCTCTTGGTTCCCATGTCTATCCTTCTCTTTTTCCATTTCCATCTCTCCCTCTCTCCTTGTAACATTCACAACCCAATCCTAACTAAATTCCTGCATGGCAATGCAGCTACCTGCATAGCAATGGCTATGCTGCTACCTACGGGAGAATTTCAGCTGCTGGAGGTCTCCTTATGAGTATGATAAGGGGACATTTGTTCCCTTGCCCCAGGTAAGTCCCAGCAGCCTCAAAAGGTCAATTTAGACCTACACTAGGTATATCACTGGCATATGTCCACTTTGTTCAGTCTTGGAAGATAGGGCCTGGGAAGAGGAAATGACACACACAGAGCTGCCTATCCCACCTCCTCCTGGGCCCAATTCATCCCCCCCCTTTAGCTGCCCTGCCTGTACTACGCCTTCCCTGCCCTCCCCTGCCCTCTCCCCAGCTCTGCGCAAGACTTACCTGCTCAGGCAGGTGTCCCCTATGCATGTCGGTGCCAGCAGGAAGGTTGCAGCCTTCCCACCAGCTCTGCAGGAAGCTGCACTGTCACAAAACGCTTTATGACACTTTGACGACAGCACACGCCAGTGGAGTACACGATCTGCTGGCGCAAGTGGGGGATACGATTGGGCCATAAATGCTTTCCATTGAGCTGTCAAATTAAGCCTTGGAAAGCTGCCCACTTGGGGTTTGTGTAGCCTTTAAATAAACTAAACACTTTCTCTTCAGCAAGGCATGTGTCTCTGTTGACCTCTAGCCTTCTTTGGGGTACCTTACAGCATCCTATCCTCTGCTCCAGAACAATGGTCCAACTTATGCACAATTGCCAGACTTGATGTTAGTTGGAATAGCTCCCCAGGTCTAGAGTTCACATGCACCCACAGATACGGGCGCAAGGAAATGCGGTCACAAGCTTGACAATCCCCTTGCAAAAAACACGCATCAGCATATGAGCTCACATAAGGGTTACAATACTGGGCACCTGATTTAACTTGAAGTGGTTGAGAAAGGGTCCAACTGTGAGGTGGATGGCAGAGAAGGATGGCAGAAGCTGTTAACACAAAGCTGAACATCTTGTATGAGGTCAGCTATGCTGCATGTTAAAAGTAAGCAGGATTCATTTTGTTAGAGGTCAACTGCAAATCACTTAAAAGGACTTGCTTCTGCTCACTTTTTTTCCTCGGCTGTATCTACAATCTCGTCTTCTGTCTCCTTCATCCTCTCATTGTTTCCCTTGTGCTTTCCTCACTGACTTCAGGTTCTTAATCCTTGCTCATCTTCTCTTGATCCTCACTCATCTTTTACTGACCTGCTTCTTGTTTATTAATGTATTTATGCATACTACTAAAAGAACAATCCCAGGACCCTTGAAATGGGGTACTTTAAGCGGGACTGTGCCTGGTGGTGCAAATTACGCCTTTAAATCGAAGAGAAGAAAAATGCTCCTGCTTCAGTCCTCCACATTTTCCTATGCACAATTTTTAAAAAGAACCATCTCTGTAACCTTGGGAACATTTCAATCTTTCGTACATGTCCACAAAGTTTAATCTTTGCCACAGACGAGGGTTTGAACAAGTACAAAGTGACGGAAGGGAGATGAACAAAAGGAATAATGTGATGAGAGGGAAGTGGGGAAGAGCCCAAAACAAAAAGGGAAACTGCAAGGTTGCAAAAAAAGGAAAAGCACTTTCTGGAAGGGAAAAAATGAGGCAATTCTTCATCCAAAACTATGGTGATGTGAAATAGTCCCACTTCCTCCCTTGCTGACATATTGGGAGTGCCTTGCTTCTTTCTCACTGCAGTACAATGGCTGAATATGTGGGTGGGAGAGCTTTTGGGAGGAGGGGGATAGCGACCTTGGGACCCCAAAAATGCTAAGCAGCATGGAGCAACAGGTTCTGACTACTTCATTCCTGGATTTTTTATTTTGGGTTTCCTTTTAAGCTTAAAATGATAAATGTTAAGAACATAGCCCATGCTGTAAAGGCAAATACAACTGCCTTTCTAAAGCGAGACATGCCTAGTTAGCTGACTGTTGGGATAGGTGACTGTCTGGGAACCCATGTATACCATCTTGAGGTCCAGGGTGAAAGAAAGGTGGGATACGGGCAGCCCAGTTCTACCCAAATCCCTGCGTGGCAATGCAGCAGTGCCGGCACTTCTTCCACTTCATCCCAGGAGGATTTTTGTCTGCTGAAGGTCTCCTTGTGGTAAGGGGACATTTGACCCAGGGTAAGATCTGGCAGCTGCTATGGGGCAAAACAGACCTGCACCAGCTCAAGCACTAGCGCATGTCCACATTTTTCTGTGAAGGCCCCCACCCCCTCCCAGACCTGATCCACCTTCCTTCCTGCCCTGTCACTGCCCCATTCTGCTAATCCCCCTCCTCCATTCCATCCACCCCCACACTGTTCAACCACCTTCCCACCTCCCTTCTTTTTAACCTCACAACAACCCTGTGAGGTAGGTTAGGCTGAGATGGTTTTGACTGGCCCAAGATCAACCAGTGAGCCTTGTGGCATTATTATTATTAATTATTAACAGTATTTATATACCACTTTTCAACTAAAAGTTCACAAAGCGGTTTACAGAGAAAAATCAAACAACTAATGGCTCCCTGTCCCAAAAGGGCTCACAATCTTAAAAAAAGGGCTCACAATCTAAAAATCCTCCACATTTTCCTATGCACAATTTTTAAAAAGAACTGTCTGGTGGGAACCGGCATGGTGGGAATTTAAACCCAGATTCTCACATATGCTGCTGATTCCCTTTAATACTCAATATAATTCTTTCCTGTCTTTATCACAATGGGATCAGCTAAGACTATGACAAATAAAATAGTGTTTGCAAGAGTCAATTTTTAAAATTATTTTCCGCTATGATGTGTTGCAGCATATCATGTCAGCTCAGTCACTCTCCCTGCATCCATCACATTGTGTTTGGTTTCTTCCAACTTCAGTGATGTGCCTGCACTTGAATATTATCTAAAAATGGTAATGAGGCAAGTTTTATTGAATCGTTGGATTATGGAGTTTGTCAGGTTTTATTGGATTCATTTCTGCTTGCTCAGCCTGAAGATGTGGGCAAGATACTTGGAAGATACTTTCTGGGGTCAGCACAGCCCAGGTCCACAGTGGCAGTCGCATGGAGCTGTCAGTGCTTTGCATCAGTGGCTCTGAATGGTCCAACAGCAGTGCACTGTTCATACAATTGAACATTGGCCTTTGGAGGTTGGGTCTTTTACAGTAGTGGAACTGAAATTTGGCTGTTGTAAGAATGAACTGAAATGACAGGATCTCGTGTGCCCAAGAAAGTAAAGCTTGATCATGACCGGTACAAATGGCCTACAGAGCAAACTTTGAATCTGCATATGTTTTGACCAAGCTCTGAAGAAGGCACACATGTGCAAGAAGAACCACAGACCTGGAGCTTTGTTTCCTGGTTTTACTGCAATGCCAGAAGAGGCAAGCAATCCACCAAGACCAAAGAGGCAAGCAGGTGGCTTTGAAACAGCGTTCAGAAACTTTAGCTGGTGGCATGATTGTGATTTGTCTCTTCATTACTACGTACTGCTGCAGTGAAATGAGGATGGAAAGTGATGGCTGTTCTTTCCCATGCACATATATCTCATCTTTGGACGCTGACATTCATAATTAAAAAGTAAAGCGTGAATGACTGCATACTATTTTTAAGGACTAAATTATAAATTAAGCAATAAATAGAGTATTAGATATAAAAACATAAAAATTTATCATTAAACTAAAGATGGATGTGGAGATATACTGCTAAAATAAATACTTCCTGCCATTAAAAGCTGGAACATTTTAATAGCCTTGCAATATAATCTGGAACTAGGCTTTTCAACCAGTGGTACACTCACAACTGGTGATAGTTCACAGTATAGCAGGTGGTACTTGATCCCACTGCCCCAGGGAGTGCATGATACACACTGCACTGCTAGCCAGGGGCACATATCCCCAATGTCCCACTTTGATATGACCCGCCTCCAAACTTCCGCGACACACATGCAGACCATTTACAGCACACATAAAAGCACCTGCCATGAGCGGGAGAAAGATAATGCTGAGAACTGAAGTAATGCTTGTGTATTGTCAAGGCCAGGCTGGTGGTTGGCAACCTTCAGTCTCGAAAGACTATGGTATAAGCCTACAGCACCCGGTATTCCCAGGCGGTCTCCCATCCAAGTACTAACCAGGCCTGACCCTGCTTAGCTTCCAAGATCAGACGAGATTGGGCATGTGCAGGGTAACAGTTGCTGTAGGTGCCATATTAAGTGTACTATTTCAGCTGAGAGTTCTTTCCAGAACAGCAGGAGGCCTAGTCTGGACTGGAATGGCAGCCACAGAAAGGGGACTTACCCTTTGACCCCAACACAATTCCAATCCAGATATTCATCACTGGCACCACATGGAGAATTTTTTTTTTCTTCTCAAACAGTGATGGAGGGACACAGTCTGGATCAGGACTGTAATCAGTCCATCACCACCACTCCACTGTCCCAGTCCAGGTTGGTACTCCCACAGCTGCAGTTTTTGAAAGGAAAGTTAAAGCCAATCACATTCCTGATAGGCTATACCACTGGTTCCCAAACTGTGACTGTGGCTCCTTGGGGAGTCACAGAAGCCAGCCAGGGGAGCCACAGAATCTTTGTGAGAAAACTGCTGCCCTATACAATGCGTAGGATTGTAGCCCTGATGGGGAGCCACAGCCAATGGTGCAGTAGGTCAAGGGAGCCACCAGTCAAAAAGTTTGGGAACTACTGGGTTATCTGGAACATGCAATTTTCATACTTTTATAGGATTAGGAAAGGACTATGGGAATTATAATTAGATTAACCGCTCTTTCATAATAGAGTTCTAGCTGGCCAGCTCTGTGTGTTAAGCTCAGAATTCAGTTGGCTGGAATTTGGAGGGGAGGAGAATAGCCTCCCAGGCTTTTGTTAAGCCAGTAAGCCAGGAGAATTAGCAACTCCCAGTTCTTAACAACTCCCGGATGATCCCAATTAAGAACTGCCATGGGGACCCTCAGGACCCCATACACCTACCTGAGAAGAGGGGTTGAAGTGTGTCAGGTGACTCATTTCTTCCTCTTACTTCTTCAGTAAGAAAAACAAAGGCTGCATGTGAGTTAACAGATTCTTGAAAGAGATACTTGGATCTGGGAGAGACTGCAATGGAAGACGAGGAAAAGAGCTGGCAGGTGCTGCAATCCTAACCAATTTTCCAGCACTGACATAAGGCCAATGCAACTCCAAGGTAAGGGAAAAAACATTGCCCTACCTTGAGGAGGCCTCCATGACTGCCCCCCAATTGCAGGATGCAGCACATGCCCCACTGCCACAGCTATACCAGTGCTGGAAAGTTGGTTAGGAATGCGTCCTGAGAATACCCCTGCAGCTGATGTTGCTTGCAGTTGCATGCTACTGACTCCATCCAATGCTCAGACCTGTATATATATATTTGTAAACAAAGCATATATTGTAAAGACACCATAAGGCTCCAGTGACTTTGGGTCCAATCCTATCTGATTTTCCAGTGCTGATGCAGCCAAGCCAATGGGTCATGTGCCTGCATTCTGTGGTGGGGGAAAGTCATGGAGTCCTCCTCAAGGTAAAGGGATGTTTGTTTCCTTACTATGGGACTGCATTGGCACAGGAAAGTTGGATAGGATTGGGCCCTTTGTCTCCAATGAAAGCCAGAACTCAGGTTGTGCTGCAGCCTCATTGTACTGAGAAGTGGAATACAAGCATGTAACACTACATTATTTCACCACACACCTTCATTTTGTGAACTATGTACTGTGAGTAACCCCTGGGGGCTGGGGGATAAAAATAGGCCCTCAGTTTGGCTGTACTTGTCATAAGAGGCGACTGAACAGCCACTGGGTAGATGGGACTCGTCAGCCTGGGAAGGCAGCTCATTTGAGAGAAGGAAAACTCTGATCCCAAACCTCCACTGCCTTGTGGCTACATCCAGTTATGGAAAAGGCTTCAGGAGTCAACCCTGAGGCAAAATCCGGAGCAGAGTCCCTGAGGCAGTTCATGACTGAACACAGTCACATTCTGGCAACTCCTGCAACGCCGCTGGAACCAACCGTATTGGCTTCTGCCTTTTCATTGGACCATTTCAGCGACATGGAGAGGGGGGATTTGCTGCATGGGAAACAGTCTATCCTCCATATCTACTTTACCCAGGCTTCGTGCACTGGAGAGGACACTCTGTTCCAGAACCACTATTCAGAGCGCGATACCATAGTCTTCCGAGACTGAAGGATGCCAACAAGGAAAGCAGTAGCCGTTGGTGGAGAAATATGCAGTCTTGGTCGTTGATCCCATGACTGTCTGGTTTACTGCGTAGAGTAGACCAATACCACATGGTTTCCTCATTTGGTAGGTTACAGAGTGGATACGTTACACAGAGCATTAAAACGGCCTGTCTCCGGATTTCCCGTAGGAATGTGAACTTTCTGAAGTTATTGCCCAATTTGCGCTTGTCATATTTCATGATCATCGCTTGGTGATTACAACATTCAGTAATAACCTGCATGTGTGAATGGACCCTTACACATTTGACACACAGGTAGAACTCTGTGTTTTTCAGTGATGTTAGTTCATATAGGGTGCAGTCCTAACCCCTTATATCAGTACTTTCCAGCACTGGCATAGTGGTACCAATGGGACATGTGCTGCATCCTGCAGTTGGGTGTCACTCACAGAGGCCTCCTCAAAGTAATGGAATGTTTGTTCCCTTACCTCAGAGCTGCATTGCCCTTATGTCAGTGCTGGAAAACACTGACATAAGGGGTTAGGATTGCACCCATAGTCAGGCTTAAAGAAGTGATGTGCCTGCATCTATGAAGGAGTCTTTTATCTTCTTGAACTATACAGGAGAAATTCTATACTCAGTGTGTTTCCTGTAACTTCCTGGGAGGGGGGCGAGTGTACTAAGGTTATTTGAAATCCTTTCATAAGAAGATGATGAATAAAATAAAATAAAATATTTCTTTAAAAAGACATGAAAGATAATCAAACTTCTTTACAGCTGAACCTGATATTTTGCAGAAACGGCTGTTTAATAACAATGCAAAGTAAATTCAAAGGGGAATTTTTTTTTTAGCATTAAATTAACTTTTCAACAAATTTTAGCCATTTTAATTCGGCAGAGGAAAAGAAAAATAATTCATTATTTTGTTAAATTTAATTAATTTACTAAACTCTTCACAGTTCATTGAATTCAATCCTGTATCTTGCTATCTTTCCTGGGTCCATTAAGCTCATGGGGTTCAACTTCATCTCTTTAAACTCATAAAAACCTCATCAAAATGGAAATAAAATGCAATTTTGAACTTGCTAATGAAGGAAAAAATGTTAACTTTCCAGCATGGTTGAATTAATGGATTATCTTTGCCAGCCCACTTTAAAGAGGAACTTCTGCATTTGGGGCGAACTTATAAAGTAGTGGATAATTATATAAAAAGCCATTTTCTGGACCAGTAATCGTCACTGCCTTTCATCTCCTATGATTGGGGATATTTATGTAAGGAGGTCCTCATGGCCTAACCAGATGCTTCTTCTGCCTTTTCATTTTACAGGGTGAATATTATTTTCCTCTGTAGGATATCACAGTGATTCTCTTCTTAACAAGACTTGTTGGTAGTTTTTCATATATCTAGATACCACAGATGTGGTGGGTAACTAAGGAAACACAGCTTTCTGGTATCCATAGATATGCAATCCATGATCAACTTTAATTAGGAGAACTTTGCTGAAGTTGTCCCCCATAGTTGTCCCCTCTGGCATCAAGGACCGTGACTCTCCATGTAACCCCCCCCCCCCCAACATGCCTGACCTGGAAATAATTGCGGTGACATGATGACATAACCACCAATTACTTCCAGGTTACTTCCAATTACTGAGCAGGTTACAGTGCTCCGAGTGGTTGTGGGCCGCTCTGAGTGGCCAACCAGTTTTTTTTTAGCGAGTCAAAACGCTCTGAGTGCCTGGGGGGGGGGGCGCAGGAGAAGGTACTGTACTGTGGCAAAGAGACGTCCTCACTGCCACAATACTTTCTCCTTCAGTCCCGCACCACAGGCAGGGAGACATGGTGGGCGGGCTGGCTCCAGCTCAGGCTCCGACATTGCAAGTGAGAGTTGGCACCCTCTCAAAGCATTGTACATCAGCCAGTGTACCCAGCCAGCCCCCTTAGCTATGCCACTGCTCTGAAACAGACCGTTTATCCAACTAGGCCAGCATCCTGTTTCCCATGGCAACTGACAAGATTCTTTTGGGAAGCCCCCAAGCTGGGCATGAAGGTGATAGCCCTCCCCCACGGTTTCCTCTCCCACCAACTTGTATTCAGTGCAAGTGCTTTCTCATGGGCACAAGGAATGTGGATTAGTGCACATGTAGGCCATTCAGACCCAACTGGTGAGACATCTTCCCCCTGGTTCACCTCCCCTCCTCTCCCACTCCCCAGTCAATCAAGGAGGAAAGCCTAAGTACAACCAGGAGGACCCAGAAGCAGGTGCATTGGGCATGTGCAACTTCTCCATTCCCTGGATGTCAGCACAGTCACAAAGAGAGGCTCCTGTCAACAGGAGAGCCTTGACTTGTTGCTATATCTTATGCCACTTGAGTAACATTGGAATGAAAATACTGAGCCTGATCAGGGAGTAATTTGCTCCATCGCTAACTGAAATCAATGAAAGATAAAAGCACTTACTGCCTAATCCAATCCTGATGCTGCTGTAGCCATGCTGACACAGCATGCACTGCATCCAATGCTGGGAGGGGCAATCAGGCGGCCAGCAGAAAGTAAGTAAAATACTACCTCCTGGGAGGCTGCCCTGTCATTTGTTAGTCTCCTCACACCTACACCAGCAATTTTGCTGACATTGGTCTAAAGAGGGAAAAGGAGCGGGGCAAGCTGGGAAAGAGGGGATAGGATCCTGATGCATGCTGGTGCCACCAAGATCCACCCCTCTCCTCCCTCTCAGAACATGCCTCCACCACCAACCTACCAGCACCAATGGAGATTTCTGGAGCGACTGTTGTGCACACCACGCAGCTGTCCATTTGTGGCACTGGCCCAGAAGTGCTTGATGGTGGCCCAGTTTTTGCACTGCCATAAACTGCCTTGCACTTCCAGAACATTAGGTCTGACAGTGCAAGGCCCCAACAGGACTGGGACTTCAATTAAGTTTCTAGACTAGCCATATTTATTTATAGGAAACTAATGGACAGTGCAACACATGTGCTCATTCTGGCTCATTTTCTTTAAAAACACTGTTCTCATCATTCTTTCTCTTCCTTCTCTTCTCTGGGCATCTAAAATATGTGTTTACACATTCTAGATTTTTTTTTTTTTTCATCCTCTCCAAAAAGTTTTCTTTCTATAAATGGCTTCTGGTTTTCTGCTTGTGTGTGTTTAGGGCAGAAGTCTTTACAGGGAAAAGGTAAGCTGGTTTTCTCCAGCGCTTCTTAGCACAGGCAGATGTAAATGCTAAGTCCAATTTTGGATGACTAAATATTCCCTTTGCCCTTTCACATTTACCTTTGCTTCCTAAAATATCATGAAATATCAGCCTAAGGACAATCCAAACCATCCACGGCAGCTTTTTCCATTCAAGTTCTTGTATATTTATTGAGGGCAGCGGAGTGCAATTTGAGGATCGTAACTCTGCCCGCGATCAAAGTGCTCACTTTTGCCTCCATGGCTCTTCTTGGAGACGTTCACGCATAAAAATCTTTTTCATCTCACCTGTACTTTAAAGCGTTTCCAAGGAGAGTCATATGACCTGTGCAATTGTATCTACCTGGAGCACAGGTGATCATTATTTTCCAGATTCATTTCTACAGTCTGAACTAATTTTACAGTCATTTCTTATTTCCAAGGAACCCTGAGACCTGTAGTTCTAAGAGCAGAGGAAGCAAGACAGGTAGTGGTATCACTAATGGCGTCACCCAGTATGGGACCCCAGTACATCAGTGATGATGGGCCTCCTCCAATGCAGTGGACGGGGCAACGTCCTGGACAATGGGCATGGTGATGCACCATCGCCCCACACCCACTGGTTTTTTGGGCTGTAATTTTTGATAGAATAGAGATATTTCAATGTGGTTTATTTCATTTCATTCTGCATAAAATTACACGTTGAATGATATATAACATGATGATATTATTCAAAAATACCAAAACTTTAACAATTTTGGCCAGCAGTGGTGTCACCCCCCTGTGTGTGTCATCCACTGTGGCCCACACACCCCTAGAGACGCCACTGAGAGGCTCGGGGCTACAAAGTCATTAACAAAAATTCACCAAACAACAGTTTCCAGGATTCTTTGGGAGAAGCCAAGATAGTTATGTTGGTTGTGTAGCTATGCTCCAGAAGTAGTTTATACGAAGGATCAAAACAGGTGTTACATAATACACGGGACAGGAGTTAATGTGGTTGCCTTTTGCAGCAACATTCTTCCCTTCAAGGATCACAGGTGCAAGGATTTAATCCTCCACGATGCTGAGTCAGATTAGCATGTCTGCAAATGCCATTTCCCTTGGGAAAAAGTTCCCATTGCCACCAGTGGGGGCTTCGTATCCAGGGTAAGTAACAGTTGCAAAGGGAGGAGAATCTAGACTGGAACCATGGTAAAAACTGAGAATTAAACCTCACCCCTGATTCTGCTTGCCTTATCTACTTGGGCCCAACTCAATTTTGTTGTTGGCATCCTTCAGTCTCAGAAGACTATGGTGTCACGCTCTGAATGGTGGTTCTGGAACAGAGTGTCCTCTCCAGTGCGCAAAGCCTGGGTAAAGTAGGTATGGAGGATAGGCTGTTACCCATGCAGCAAATCCGCCCTCTTCACGTCGCTGAAATGGTCCAACGGAAAGGCAGAGGCCAATACGGTTGGTTCCAGCGGCGTCGCAGGAGTTGCCAGAACGTGACTGTGTTCAGCCATGAACTGCCTCAGGGACTCCGGCTCCAGATTTTGCCTCGAGGTTGACTCCTGAAGCCTTTTCCATAACTGGATGTAGCCACAAGGCAGTGGAGGTTTGGGATCAGAGTTTTCTTTCTCTCAGATAAGCTGCCTTCCCAGGCTGACGAGTCCCATCTACCCGGTGGCTGTTTAGTCGCCTCTTACGACAAGTACAGCCAAACTTATCCCCTGGGGGCTGGGGATAAGAATAGGCCCAACTCAATTACTATTTACTAAATTTAGGAGAAAGAAAAAACAAACTTTATAACCCAACCTTATCTAACACCCCAGGCATAAATGCAGCCATGCCAACAGGGAGTGCACTGCATCCCAAGGGGGAGTTTCAAACCATAAAGGCCTCCTTGAGATAAGGGAACATTTATTCCCTTGCCCTGGAGTAAGCACTCAATGCCCTGCTGGGTTTACTTGGATCTGCACCTGCTGCCTTGCTGGTGCATGTCTGAGTGGACCCAGGTCAGGGGATCCAGGCGGGGAAAGAGGATAGGATATTAGCAGCACCTACCTCTTTGTATTGTGTGCTAAACTAACCCAAAATGACTACCATTGCTTCTAACAGATTCAATTCCCCACCAAATACATTCACGAACTGATTTGTTGGCCTTTAATAATTGTTGTAAGCTGCCTTGGTGAACCCTACAGGGGAGAAAGATTGGGGGTATCAAATATTTAAAATAATTAATAACTGAAAGGGTCAGGTAAAACACTACATTGATTGTGGCTAATCCTAAATAACACAGGCCTACAAAATTGAGGGTCAGAAAAGTTTTTCCAAAACTTTATGGTGGTTTGATATGAATTTGGGGTGCCAATTCAAAAAATGACATCCGTTTTGCCCTATCATGTCTAGTTTTGGAGATACAGTATAGCCTCATTAGTGAATGGATCAAGCAGCTTCCTCCTGAGGAAGCCATGGTGTAGGCTTCCTCAGGAGGAAGCTGCTTGTACCATTCACTAAAGAGGCTATGCCTTGTCTCCAAAACTAGACGTGATAGGGCAAAACGGATGCCATTTTTGGATTCAGCACCCCAAATATACCCAGGAATTGGTGTAACGTTTAAGGAAGCAAAATGTGTGTTGGCCTGTGTTATCAGACTCACAGCCCTATTCTACTCAAGACTTACACTGCTGGAATGAGTGTTTCAGCTTAAATTATGTTCTGGCTGTTGCAAAATGCTACATGGCCTGGGCGCTGCTGCAAATGACAAGTGGCTGAGTCCACACACCACTGGCCAGAGGATCCCCACTGGCACTAGGTTTGCACAGGGGGTTGGAGGGAGGCAGGGAAGGAATGGAATGAAACAGGGAGGAGAAGGAGGATGAGTTGGGACCAGAAATGGAGCAGTGTCGGCGGCAGTGGCACAAGACAATGGCCTAACCCCTTTCCTGGCCTGGATCCACCAGCACGGGTCCATGTTGAATTTGCATCTGAAGATCAAAAATGAAGGCTATTGTACGTTATCATAACCCTCTTATCTTGCAAATTTGATGTCAATTATCTCCCACATGACATAGACAGTAATTATATTATGTTTATGTTTTCATATACATCAGCTGACAAAATGGAACGAAATTGTCTCAGACTCTTTGGGAACTAATGCTTGGCACGATGACAGAATTATAGATTCCTGAGAAGCCTGATCAGAAAGTAATCTAATATCATTATTGACTTTGTATAAAGGCACTAATAACTTGCTGTAGTTGTAGAAAAGAGTGGCCTATCATGTAGTGCTTCTGTATTTTGGTTCATTACATTAAAAAAAAAAATCACACCTTGGTAAGTGGAAAAATGTGTGTGTGTGTGTGTATGTGTGTGTGTTTCTTTCTTTACAAGCATGAATGACTTGTACAGATTGAAATACGAGACTGCACAAGAACATGTTGGAGACATTATGTCCAAGGTGTCCTTTGAACAAAGGCTAAGTTCTGTCAAACCTTACTGCAGAATTTGAAAGCCAGTGGTGCAATCTGAAACACCAGTGCTATTCTTAACACAGCCATTCTTTGGCAAAAATAGAGCGAGTGATGGAACAAGTTTTAATCTTGAACTATGCAGTTCATTTTACTTTGGACTGGAGTCCATTTTTAGTTTAGACTTATCCATGCTTCTTTGAAGTATTATCTGTTTATCTTTATCTCTTGGTATCATTCTATGGGTTACCTTAGGCCAGTGGTCCCCAAACTGGGTGCTGCCGCACCCTCAGACACTGTGGTGAACTGACAGGAGCACCACAGGATGTGCCCGGCAGCCTCTCCTTCCAGCTCTCTCAGGCGCCACCATCGTGGCTGGCCCAAGATCACGTGAAATCTATCGTAATTTTGGGGCAATGCTAGCTTCCAGTGCTGCTGCAACAGAGCACAGTGGAAGAAGAGCGCCAAGATCCTGGTAAGTTAGGGAACCACTGCTTTGGGCATCTACAACTTTAGTGAGACTGGGCCAGGCAGAGTAGTGCTGCACAGCAGTGGTGCTTGGGGCAATGATGACATTTCACATGCATAGGATCTACATGGCCAAGTAACACCTACCATACTGTGAAATACCACAAGCAGTTCATTAGTTGACAAGCACTGGTTCAAAGTAACACATGGACTGATGGTGAGACTGTAGAAAGGCCTGACGAAAGAGGCCTGGGAGAATCAGAAGAGCTCCATGCCTTCCTTTAAATGCAAGACCTCACACAAACATGGGAGTTGTGAGATCCACCATCTAAGTCTGCCTTTTATTCACAGGCCCTATGTTAAAATGATGAAAAATACAGGAACTCAGGTGACGTCTTACACAAATTTAACATTTCAGAATTCAAATTCAGCATTTTAAACTTTAAAACATCTTCACCTTTGCTTTTCATAGCTGTGACTGTAAAACGATTTTGTGAGTGATTTTATTTTCAAGGGAAAAATTCTAGAGACACTTCGGTCTTCAGGAACGCATCATTTAGGAGAACTTGCTTGAGAAATATTTTACTCTGAAATTCATTCTGGTTTTTAAAAGCACTTGTCCCTGAAAGTTAAAAACACTGATTCACACAACCAAATAGCTATCATGATATCAAAGCTATCATGATATCAAATACATGATCATTTGAACTGGGCCGGCCCAACCATAAAGAGAGGTGAAGGTGCTGCTTTGTGCAGTAGGTTGGGGAATGTGGCAAGCTTTCCGATTTCCCTGTGTCTTTCACATACCTTTGTGCCAGTTTAACCTTTATCTACATAGCCTTTGTGTTTATTCAAACTTCTGATTACTGCAGGCCACTAAGATGAATGAATTTATACCACATTGTATTCCTCTTGCCAAGAAGGAGAGAGAAGGTCACAGATCAGCACAATTTACTATGAGGGATGACTCCTTTTGATAATACAAATGGATGGCATGCAGGGGACACTGTAACTTATTTTATTTCTTCTCATGGAGTGGTGACCTCTATACCAGTTTGCAGCAGCATTTTCAGAACATTGAGCTGCAGTAGGAAAAGTCTGGAAAATTATATGGAACAATATTAACGTTTACCCTGTTGTGAGATCAACTCATATTAAGCCAAAACTGGAAAAGACAAAAGAGGAAAACAAAAATTACTACCAGTATTGAGTGGCATCCTTAAGAGGGATGCCTAAAAGATTTAGGCCAAAATTCAGTGTAACCACTGTGGTTGGCCACTTATGAAGTTTTTGCTTTGCCCACAGATGTACACATTTGGTCCCTGTTGCATATATGCAACATTGGGCAGAAATGGCTTAAGCCACTGTTTTTAATCTCTCAGAACTTAGTCTGTATTCCGTTTTGGCCTAGAATCTTGCAAGGATCTTTTTTCTTAAGGCATTTTCTAATTTCACAATTTAAAAAATGTACCCCATCAGCCTCCCTCACAGGAACAAAGACCACCTGTGGACTTCAAATTAGAGTGTGCTACAAAAAGCAGTGAAGTCCAATGTGTTTCACGCAGAGTCTAGGAGAGGGGGTAAAGGGGTAATTTGTATCTGGGCCCATGGTCAGAAAGGGGGCCCAGGAGCCAAAGGAGGGGGCCCAGAAATGTTCTGGGATCTTACATTTTCCTATCTACTCAGACTTGTTGCCCACACGGGATGCTAGGGACACTACCATGAGTGTAGCTATTGGCAAGCCATATATGCTGGACCAAGGAATGCATACCAGACACTCCTTAGCACAGTGTCAACTCTGAGAGGAAATTGGACTGCTACAGTAACTCTTGTGGATCTGCTTACCATGAAAGGGTGTATAGGGACACAGCTGCAAGACTACAGCTGCTGCAGAAGCAAGATTTGGTACGCACAGTACATTTTCCATTCTAATGTGAGCCTAAATATGATGATGCTAATTTTTGGCATGATTTTCTATATTTAAAAGAGACTTAGGAGTGTGTCTGGTTTTCTGTATTACTGAATCTAGCCTGTGTCGCTTCTCCCTGCCCCCATTCTGCTTGCCCATCACCACCTTCCCCTGCTCTGTTTCACCCTCCCCCTTTGCAAAGGGGCCCAAAAGAAACATTGTACCCCCCTGATAAAATTCCGCTCAGAGGCCCTGGACTCATGACCATGTTGCTTATGGAACATAAGTCCTATATTTGTTACAATGCTTTGCCCTGGAGCTTTAGAGAGTGAGCCAAGTCAGTTGCTATGTGGGAAGGATTCATAAACACTTCTTGATCTAAGAAAATAAGAAATATTAGCTAAACACAACCCTCAAGAGATGTCTTTCTTTACTAGTCCAGTTGTGGTTGTACGTCAAAGAAAAAGCAGTGAAGTACACTCCTATCCCAACCACTTAATAATGCTGGTGCATTTGTTTGAAATTTATTATCCTACTGGCCTTGGTACACCGGAATAAACACATGAGACAGGGTGTCATGGGAAAGGGAAGGCAGGTTACTCAGACCCACAAACACCATCATCAAAAGCTAAAAGGCAATAGCAATAAAACTTTCCCAAACAATTATAGGCAACCAAAGTGGCCCACCTTGCTAGCTTTATTGTTTGAATTTTGATGGCGTAATCATTGGCAATTTACAACGGGTCTCCTGTGCAAAATGAAACCACAGCCAACCTTGCATAGTTTCAGTGGTAAAATGCAATAATAAACCAAACCAGAATCAACAATAGTGTTCACCAGCAGGGCCTAAAGGGTGGCCACTGGAGGAAGCTGGAAGTGAAATTAAATGACCCTACGAGCTAGAGAGCTCCTTTCCAAGAAAGGGACTCTACTAAGCCCTGCTTAGTTGCGCCTACAGGAAATACTATTAAGCCACTGAGCCAAAGCAAGCTTTAAAATGCTTCCACCAGCAAGATTGAAAAGTTGGTCACTGGAGGAAGCAATAATTGAAAATAAAATGGCCAATACACTACAGGTTTCCCTTCCAAAATGAAAACCATCTCTGACCCTGCTTAGCTTCAGCACTAAGCTTCAGATGCAAGCCCCTGACCTAAATCAAACTCAGGAATAATGTAGCCAGTAAAACTAATAGGGTGGTCAAAGGTGGGTGCAACCTTCCAGCTACACCAAACGACAAGCCCCTCACCCACCCACAATACCACCTTTGATTTGCCTTCTATTGCTGCTTTATTTTTTTATTTATATAACATTTTCTTTTGTTTTACCCTGGTTTTCTTTCCCTTCATTCTATCCTTGGGGGGGGGGGGCAGGGGGCAACACACCACCATGTCAGAAGCCCTAACGACCTTAAAATCACACTGCTACCACTCTAGTATCTAGTATCCCCAGAACAAGTGAGGACATTCCACCACACTCAATCTCCACTACCCTGTTCTCAGGCATGGGTTGCATGCTTTATTTACATCAAAAAAATGTGCAGCAAAATTGCAATTAGCAGTGAGGCTGAATTACATGCCCCGGGTGTCTCCTTTCTGAACACTGCTCACAGAATGTCTGTCCCACAACATTCCAAGCATGAGGCAATGCCACAATTGTTTATTTACTCATTGGTGACTGCTTTTCCATAACCATCCATTGTCCTACATCAATTATTCCACAACTGAAGCTTTGACCATTTTTCTGCAAGTGCTAGATTCCAGTCATCCAACAACACCATACAACCACCAAGAAAGGCAAGACAGATCAAGCCCCAAGAATTATTGCTGGCTGCCATTACTTCCCTTAACTAAAACTAATGTTCTCAAATACCTGCCCCGCAAATTCTGCTGGCTACACCTGAGACAGGTGTCACCTGAAAAATAATTTCCCCTTAGCATTGCACCAGCTATTTCTTGCAAGTGCTGGCTAGAGTGAGCACTTCAGTCACATTAATTTGAACTGTGCCTTGATGTACTATCGTTTTAAGGCCATGACTATAACGATAAGGGAAATCATTCTGGCAAGTATATTATGTTGTTTAAAATGAATTACTTTAAATCATCACCCCGTAACTTGCAGTCACTGCAATGTGTGAATATATTATTTTGTTTTTAGTGTGTTTGTTCGCCAGTGCTAGAGACTATCCAAAATTGGGGCAATAAACCTCATCACAGGAAACTCCCATTTCCATGAATTCCCAACAATGTTTTCCTGGAGGCTGCAATACTACAGTTGTTAGAGTCCCTGCTCACATTAAAAAAGGACCCATGGATTCTGTCAGGAACAAGGAGTGCATGTCCAGGTTTTCTTTAGACTCAGAAGGAGCTGGCTGAACAGGAGATTGGCAGATGAAGCTCCCTGCAGGACTTTTGTCAGCAGTGGTCCAGCCAAGCAGAAATGTAGAGAACAGGACCAGTGAATCAGGCGACCACACAAAAAGACAAGCAAACTCATGCAAAGAATCTATTCTCGCTGCCAAACACTTCATCCAGGTGCAGAACTCAAGAGAACACAAAGGCATGCTTCCACTTCAAAAAGGAAGCCTTTTCCTTTTTATAAAACATTAGTGACACAGCTTGTCATGATGATATTTATTACCTAAGGGTGCAATCCTAACCCACTTTCCAGCACCGACATAAGGGCAATGCAGCTCTGAGGTAAAGAAATAAACATTCCCTTACTTTGAGGAGGCACCCTGAGTGCCACCCAACTGCAGGATGCAGCACATGCCCCATTGGTACCACTATGCCAGTGCTGGAAAGTTGGTTAGGATTTGGGCCTAAGCCTCTTATAAAACTTGCTTGTGGAATAACAAACTATGATCAATAGATTAATCTGTGGAGGAACATAGACAAAGACTTGGGTCTAATGATTTTACAGTTTCTATCTAGTGACAGTTAAAAGGAATCAACAGAAGAGTACCCTACTGGGTCCGTTTTTGAGGCCTTACTGCTCATGGCATTCATACTTAAATTTCCTTGTTCTATCATCCTGCCCTATCCAACTGCTGTTGCTGGTCAAACAGCTTTTGCAGGTTTTTGAAGCACTACAAAAACCTGCAAATGCTATTTGACCAGCAACATTACAAGGTAAAAAAATGTATCCATTGTCTGTCTCAAAAAAATATAATCTGCTACCTGCCTGAAATAAAAAACATGGAACGCTCACAAGCAAACATCAAGAATTTATTTAGCAGAAAAATGGATTAACTAAAATGAAATTACAGGTATACAATTCAAACATTCATCATCCCATATTTAAATGGCATATTTTTCACTCAGATATGTGGCTTTTGTCCAGGAATCCTCAACATCTTGGTAAAAATCCAAGAAAACTAATGTAACTTGGCTGTATTGTGCATTGCAGTTTTCAGATTACTGTCTCAGCACTCAAACAAGGTACATTTTACTCTCACTGCTCTAATGGGTTGCGCACATATTTATGTTTTTGCAGCATTTAACCTGAGATCCTTTCATTTTACCCTAAGGCAGTGGCCATCTGTCTTCACATTATGCTAGCAGTGGGCTGCAGTTACTCTCTTGTAGCATGCAAGAAGTAAAATACAGCATTTGCACAAACCCATAGCGCTAAAAGTTCTCCCTCCGAAAGAGCTTTTAACATGTCTTATAGTTATGACTGTTTACTTGGGTTGCTAAACTGGGATACTGAGCAATGATTTAGGACTCTGAGAGGCAGGTCACACGGACATAAGTTCATTGAGTCTACCCATGGGGACCTCATACTAGCAAATCTTGGGCTCATGTGCACACATCTCGTATATATAAAATGCTTTGAATATGTGTATAATCTGTCATTCTCAGTGAGGCAGCATTAGCCAGTATAACCTACACATGGGTTTCAGGTTACACAATGCATTATTCGGTAACCTCTGGTGTGCTAAACAAATGCCACACAGGTGTTAGTTTATTACAAGGGTTCTATACAGTTCTCTAGCAGGACTGCTCAATGCTCCTCAGCTTTAGACCACGGAAAGACTGGAAGGGAGACTCTGGAGGATGATTGGTTGTGCCAAGGGGACAGTAGTCTTTGCCCAAATACAACACCTCTGGTAGGTTCTGAGAGCTGTCAGATCTGCCACACTGGATGCAATGAGATGTATTTTCTCACAGGTAGGACCAGCCCATCTGTGAGACTGGGTGAAGCTGTTGCTTCAAGGCAAGCTGGGGGAGGCAGCAAGTGATGTAGTGTCCTGCCCTCCATGCCTGCCCACAATCCAGTCAGCCACTGCACCTTGTGCTCCTATCCTCTTCCTTCTCAGCAAGCGCCGCCCAGCCTGCTTCAAAATAGAGGTCACATGTGCACATGCTCTACTTGCACACAATTTCTTTTTTTAAAGGGAGGGCAAAAGTTTGAGTTCTGGTTCATATGCCACCCCAGCTCAGGTCAGACCTTCAGGGCTTCATACGCTGGGGTCATGTCACCTATACATCAACCACATGGAACATTTGGTATCCCTGATTTTACACTAAACTAAATGACATACAAATCAGGTTCCTGTTTCACTGTCTTGCAGGTTCAATGTTCCTTCCCCGCCCTCCCCAAATAGATGCCTTCACGGTCAGTGCTGCATCTCCATTTCCCCACGCACACAACATACACTTTCCGCATTAACAACCTACCCAATGCTAAAATATTTATGGCAGGAGATGAAACTGTTCTTCAGCTTGCTCCTAATGATGTTTGCTTCCATTTCTAATGCCCTCTTTACTGAAATGACATATATGATCGCCCAGCTTAATACTATTCATCTCTCTCCATCTTAATAAAAAGCTGCCAAGCATTCTGTCCCTGAGAGCTTTAATCCAGCTAATATCTTTAATGCGCTCGACCCCATCAACTCAACTTGTCGATTTTACTTTAAAGTGGCTCTCAAGATGCTTAAGAAACAGCCCTCCCTTTTCTTTCCACACTAAGCAAAAGGCTGATTATGCTACAAACAGCATATTCCTCTTAGTATTGGGGGTAGGGAAAGGGGCTGGGGCTGGATAGGCATGGGGTAGTTGCAGCTATTTGTTATTTTACATACTTCAGTGACTATCCTTTGCAGTTAAATAACTGAGGGCACAATTCAGAAGGTGCCTTTGCACCAGCTGAAGAGTGTTGTAAAAGTGTCGTAAGGCTCTTCTGCAATGCGGCCCAAGCCCCATTGGGTTGGTGGGAAGGTAATCCCTCGGCAGCCAAATCAGGCCAGCACGGGGGTTGGGGGCATGGGGAGTGCGGGAAAGAGGTATTTTGGGACAGGGGAAGGGTAGGCCAATGGCAGACCCTTGGGTAGGCCGCAGGTGAATGTGGCCAGGATCTGGCACTTGTGCTGGATCCTATCCCCGGTTCCAGGTGGCACAAGTTCGAGGAGACCTATAGGGGCCAGTGTCTTACCTGGAGGTAAGGAGAAAAGTTTCCCCTTACCTCTGCTGAACTGCTTTGGGCCCCATCCCACACTGGATACAGCACAAGCCTCTTGGGTTGCCTGTTCCAGCGCAGGGTAGGATTGCGCCCTTATTCAGACATCCCACTGTGTTCAGTGGGCTTAACTCCAGGGAAGTGCACATAGGATTGCCCTGATAATGTCTCATCTAGATTCACCCTTTTAAAAAGAACTCTAAATCTAGATGAACATTAATGAGTGCTGGGCAGGCTAACGCCATCTACGTTTACTCTGAAATAACACAGGTATACATATATGAAATGACACTGAGAGCTTCCTTTCAAGAAAGTGGACAAAGGAGTAGGGTCATTTTGCAGGATTTCCATTGCAATGTGAGCACCTAGGTCAAATGCTTACTTGAGAATAAATGCTACACAGGCTCAGGGCATCCCAACAACTACTCTGATTGCATGTTTTGGTCTCAGATGGGCTTTTCTCTCCTGGACTGCTCTAGAGAAAACCAGATTGTTCTGGAGAGCCTGTGCAATGGGAAGGACAAAACTACAAACATGACTGCCAAGAAGTATCTGAGTGCTCAAACAATTCAAATCACAGTATGCTGCAAGCAGAGAGCTGAAGCGCACCAAGCTAAACTTCTTGTAGAGCAGATTGCTCTCAAAGAGCAAGATTCTGTACCTGAAACAGTGTAAACAAGAATCAAAGAGCACTGTCAAGCTAGCAACATGAATCGTGTATGCTCATTCTTTTTCATAAGCGTGCTCTATGAGACTCATCTTGACAGCATTCTCTCTGACTAATGGTGATATTTCCATTGAACAAGCAGCCGATATTATCCTGGTGGCATCAGCACGAGTCTACAGAGATGTCGCTACAGGGAGCAGAGAGAAGCTGATGAAGCAACAGGCATTTTTGAGAAGTAAATCCATGGAGATGGGATTGTTGTGTCTAAACACACCACGGCATCAAGACTGCTCTATTCGGATGGTGCCGAAGAGCATCAGCCCAGATGAAAGGGTGTCAGAGGCAACTCTGTGGAGAGGTGGTGTCACTTCTATGCCAGCCATGTCAAGAAGTGGGAAGTAGTGCAATATGCAATGTGCTCCCTGCAGAACCTGCAGAAAAATCAATCAGAACTAATAAAGCTTAATCAGCCTTTGATGAAAAGAAAAAAGCATTCTGAAGCCCAGATTTATGTAAACTAATATCTTCTTAGACTTTACACACAAAGGTATTTTGAAAAGTTATCGCACATTTCAGATGTAGACAGGCATTTGTTGCTTCTCAAACTCTGTTGTAGTTAGGACTACCATTTTAGGGCCCAAACCTAAGGCTGTCCACAGGGCACAGCAAGGCTGGCACAAGATTATCTGCAGCCTGGGGGCAGCCAGAGACCATGCAGGTGCAGTGAGATAAGTAAATGAAATGTTTACTAACTCCACTCTCACAAAGACCCCTATGGGTCTACTTAGACCTACACGAGCTCTTTTAGCTCCTGCAAGTCCAAGTACAGGTTGAGTCTCAGTATCCACCAGGGTTCTGTTCCCAGAACCCTCAGGGATGCCAAAAATCACGTTACAGGAAATCCATTTTAAAAAACAATGTCCCTTTGATCAGTGATTTAAAAACAGCCTTGCTGACCTTTGTAACGTAGGACAGAGGCATCAGGCAGGCAATTATTCTCTCTCCAGACACTTAGAAAGGCTTCACTCAGAGGCAGCAACCCCTCCCTCCAAAAGGAATGCAAAGAGGTGATAATCACTTGCATTCTTTCATGTGCTCAGGGGGAAGGGAGGGGTCACTTGCCTCTGAGTGAAGCTGTTCTAAGCACCTGGAGAGAGAATGATTTTATGGATTGTCTGCAGGCTGCCCTCTCCCTCATTAGCGAGGTTACTGTTAAAGGATGTTTTTCCTTTAATTGAATGGCCCTTCTCATCAAGTTGAGATAAAACCTCAGGTGAAAAATCTGTGGATAATTAAGTTATACCTCTAGAGGTAAGAGGGCATGTTTGGTGGAGCAGGATGGCTGCATCGGGAGACTGAAAGATATCATGTTCAGTACTGAAGAGTTGGCACCTGAATGTTGTAAGCCTCACATACATTTAAGAGTCATCAGGACCAACATTTTGGGCAGAGGTGGGATTCTGAATAGGACCCTAACAAATTAGCCAGTGTAACAAAATACCAAGTGGCAAGTATGTCACAAAGATGATGATTTACACATGAAGTTGAAAGACCTGAGCAGTTGATATGAGATGGCAGATCTAGGAATGGCCTGTCTGCTTTGGAGGCCAAAGAGCAGTGATTTTCAACCCTTTTCATCTCATGGCACACAAAGGCACTAAAACTGTCAAGACACACCATCAGTTGTTTGACAATTGATAAGGCACACTGCACTGCCAGCTGGGGGTTCACATCCCTAATGGCCCTGCTAATATACGACCCTCTCCCAAACTCCTGTGGCACACCTGCAGACCATTCCGTGGCACAGTGCTGTGGCAGTGTAGTTGAAAATGGCTGTCATAGAGAGTGGAGTGGAGCACTAGAATGGAATGCAATTGATATTATATAAGGTATGTCTTTATACCTTCAAAATAGGATTGAGCTAGGTGCTAACTGATCAAGAATATGTTCAACAGGATATATCCCAATGTCCCCCAGCCATGTCACACACTGCAAAGAAACACAAAACTTCTGCTTCCACCAATCTGTTTATATTCTGGCCTAAGTCCAAAATTCCTTCTTGCTTCCTCTTCAGGAGACCTTTTGGTCTCTCAGCATGTGCACAAAGACTGCCTGTCAAGCCACAGAGACAAAATTTTGTAGACCATTTCTGTGTCAGTTCATTGCATTTGCTGTCCTGGCTTGAGCATGATTATGTCTGAAGCTGCAAGCATAAACACATGCACAAGTCAAAGCATTAGGAAGCAGCAGCCCTTCCTCCTTCTTCATGCAAACACACACACCAGTCAGTAGCACCTCATAATTCAGTAACTTCCCAATGAATGTGGGAACTGCCTTCATTGACTAAGGCTGCAATCCTAACCACACTTTCCTGTTCAAGCCCCATTGAACAAAATAGGACTTACTTCTGAGTAGACCTGGTTAGGTTTGTGCCCTTAGTAGTGTCTGAAATGAGGCAAAGTTATATGAAAGCACAGTCGGCTGTGCCATTTTTGCCCAGTTTGGGAGAAACAAGAAGACAAGTCAGGGGAACATATACATTATTCCACTTCACCACTTATCTCCCCGTTTCTCTCTGGGCTGTTTCTGTGGAAGAGTGTCCGCTTCCATGTTCAACACCTGAACCGGAAATCATGCCATATTAGCATCAAAGCATCACCCACTGGAAGCCCAATTTTACAGCAAGAAATGTCACATAATATAATCACATGTCTTGCATCATCAGTTTCTGTGGAGATCTGTGCCCTCTTGAAAAACCCTGTCATGTCATCCAAACATGTTGCTCAAAATGTGAAAGTAATAATGAAACTTGGAACTGGGGACTAATTTTAAAAAATGATGATTCTAAAAGGAAACAAACACAAACACATATCATAGTTTGTACTTTCTCAAATACAACTGCCAGAGACCTTTGATGAGTATGCGAGGAGGGTAACACAAGTACCCATTCCACTTTAATTATGCATCAGCCATCATTTTGATTAGTGTTTCATTTAAGAACATAAGAACAGCCCCACTGGATCAGGCCATAGGCCCATCTAGTCCAGCTTCCTGTATCTCACAGCGGCTCCATCAAATGCCCCAGGGAGCACACCTGATAACAAGACACCTGCATCCTGGTGCCCTCCCTTGCATCTGACATAGCCCATTTCTAAAATCAGGAGGTTGCACATACACATCATGGCTTGTAACCCGTAATGGATTTTTTCTCCAGAAACTTGTCCAATCCCCTTTTAAAGGCATCCAGGCCAGATGCCGTCACCACATCCTGTGGCAAGGAGTTCCACAGACCAACCACATGCTGAGTAAAGAAATATTTTCTTTTGTCTGTCCTAACTCTCCTAACACTAATTTTAGTGGATGTCCCCTGGTTCTGGCGTTATGTGAGAGTGTAAAGAGCATGTCTCTATCCAATTTATCCTTTCCATGCATAATTTTGTATGTCTCAATCATGTCCCCCCTCAGGCATCTCTTTTCTAGGCTGAAGAGGCCCAAACACCGTAGCCTTTCCTCATAAGGAAGGTGCCCTAGCCCAGCAATCATCTCAGTTGCCCTCTTTTGCACCTTTTCCATTTCCACTATATCCTTTTTGAGATGCGGTGACCAGAACTGGACACAATACTCCAGGTGAGGTCTTACCATAGATTTGTACAACGGCATTATAATATTAGCCATTTTGTTCTCAATACCATTTCTAATGATCCCAAGCATAGAATTGGCCTTCTTTACTGCCACTGCACATTGGGTCGACACTTTCATCGACCGTCCACCACCATCCCAAGATCTCTCTCCTGATCTGTCACAGACAGCTCTGAACCCATCAGCCTATATGTAAAGTTTTGATTTTTTGCCCCAATGTGCATAACTTTACACTTACTTACATTGAAATGCATCTGCCATTTTGCGGCCCATTCTGCCAGTTTGGAGAGATCCTTCTGGAGCTCCTCACAATCACTTCTGGTCTTCACCACTCGGAAAAGTTTGGTGTCATCTGCAAACTTAGCCACCTCACTGCTCAACCCTGTCTCCAGGTCATTTATGAAGAGGTTGAAGAGCACTGGTCCCCAGACAGATCCTTGGGGCACACCACTTTTCACCTCTCTCCATTGTGAAAATTGCCCATTGACACCCAGTCTCTGTTTCCTGGTCTTCAACCAGGTCTCAGTCCAGGAGTGGACCTGCCCTCTAATTCCCTGAATGTGGAGTTTTTTCAGTAGCCTTTGGCAAGGGACCGTGTCAAACACCTTCTGAAAGTCCAGATATAAAATGTCCATGGGATCTCCCGCATCCACATGCCTGTTGACCTTTTCAAAGAATTCTAAAAGGTTTGTGAGGCAAGACTTACCCTTACGGAAGCCATACTGATTCTCCCTCAGCAAGGCCTGTTTGTCTATGTGTTTTGAGATCTATCTTTGATTTGTTCCTCCCCTATTTGTGATGTGACATCAGTCAATCAATGAATGATGAAACATCAAAAGGAACAACTTCTAGACAACAAAGCACAAAGTGAATGAGGAATGAAGTAAACAAATTATTGCCAAATGCTAAACATCTGGTTCTCTAAGCATCAAAACACTTCCAGTCCAATTTTAGGATGGAACAGATATAATAAGTTCCAGAGGAAGTTATCATACTGTTCAGTCCTTTAATGATTCCTTGACAGACTCTATCCAGTTCCTGTTTCGGGATCTTTCTAGTTGATTTTACGCCCAAAGGAAATAAATAGAAATAACTTTTACAGTTACATTCATTTCCACGCTTTCTCACAGGAAAGGGGATGAGGGCCAGAAAGATCATGTCTGCTTGAATGTACAAATAACATAATCTCTATCATAATGCAAATTACAAATGTGGGCCCACAAAAATTGGGGTGGGAATATGTTTGCACAAGACTAGAATGGATATGAGAATAAGTTCCTGTGCCTGTGTCATGAAAAGCACAGGAACTCTGACACCCTTAGGGGTGTCTTATGAGAACTGCCCTTTTTCCAGCCGTAAGCCTGAAACACAGGCACAGAATAAAGCTAACTGCAGTTTTATTTTGCTAGCAAAGGCTGAATCTGCTCACTTTGGACAGCAGCACCCAAAACAAATCAGGCAATTACTGTACTTATTTACTTTAAATAAACACACAGGTGGCATAGAGGCGAAATCCAGGCCCAAGACACACAAGAAGTCGTCTGATTACTGAGGGACTGTCTAAGTCAGGGGTATTTCACCATTTTCCCTGACCTTCAAGATTCTTCAGACGTCAGCCACACCTGTGGACCTTACACATCTAATTTTATCTTAAGCAATCTCTGTCAAGGTTTGTGCCCAATCCCTTGGCTGGGAGTTGCTGGAGGATACCCCTGGGTTGACACAGGAGGCCTGTGTAAAGTTTGGCCCCAGCAGAGGCAGCAAAAGCCTGCTACAGGTAAGAAGTGCTGAGTCACTCAGCAGGTGCTAGTTGATTGCCTGCAGAGTGATTACAGACACAGGGGTGGGGCTGATTAACCCAAGCCTGCCCTGAAACAGGCACCCATTGGCCAGCTTTTGTATAAAGCCAAAGCAGCCACTGCTGGACTGAGGGGGTTGTTGGCTGCCTGCAGAGCACTTTTTTTGCTATGTTCTAAATAGTGACAGAGAGTAGCTCTGGTTCCCTGTGCTGAATGCCTGTACTGAACTGCATTGTATCTGATGTAAATACACGTTTGGTGAAGGACCCTGCTGTCTGTGCTGTATTTCTGTTCTGGCAAGTTTTCCAGCACAGCTGCTGCACTCACTCCCCGGGAACTGTGCCAAGCTGTGAGACCTTGGGCAGTGGGAGTAAGCGTTTACCAGATGCTAACAGTCTCATGTCAGCAAGCGTGACAGCAAGCATAATAGTGGATATGATGGCTTAGGGTGCAATCCTGACCAACTTTCCAGCACTGAGGTAAGGACAATGCAGCTCTAAGTTTAAGGTAACAAACATTCCATTACCTTGAGGAGGCCTCCGTGGCTGCCACCCAACTGCAGGATGCAGCACATGCCCCACAGCTATGCCAGTGCTGGAAAGTTGGTTAGGATTGGACCCTTAGCCATTTTTTTGGCCTAGCATTATAGTTAACATTCCCTATTTCCCTGTGCTCTTTCATTTCAGCTTCAAGCTCCAACACACTGTGACTACTTGGAGACGTTCTGTTGCTGTCACTCCAGCACAGCCATAGCTGACTGGTATATTCCACCTCATGGGTGCATGCTAAGGACACTTCTTCTGCTGCTAACCTATGAGAACACAAAAGTGGCACAAGATATGTTGCACCTCATAGAAATGGAATGGTAGAATACCTCTGCTAACTGAGTAAGAGGCACTTTTTCAAGTGGGTGCTCCTCTTTTTTTAGCAGGGGGAGAGTAACTGGCCCTCCTCACCCCAGCAGTGTCTTTTCTAGTAGCTGTCTGCTGGTGTTTTGCATCTTTTTAGATTGTGAGCCCTTTTGGGACAGGGAGCCGTTAGTTGTTTGATTTTTCTCTGTAAACCGCTTTGTGAACTTTTTGTTGAAAAGCAGTATATAAATACTATTATTATTATTATTATTTATTAATAGAACACAACAACTTGCAGGGTGTCTCTGTTCTATTCCTGTGCCACCTACCTCAATAATCCCTGTAAAGAACTAGCATATCATCTTCTGATTGGGATTGTGTATGGGCTGCTGTGCTATCACAGGAAGCTTCCTTATATTGAGTCAGATAATTGATCTGTCTCACCCAGTAGCATCAGGATGGTAGTTGCCTTTTCCAGCATCTCAAGCAGAGGTCTTTCTGAGAGCTGCTACTCTAGTGTTTGTTTTAACTGGAACGGGCAAAAATTGAACCTGAGATCTTATAAGTGCAACACATGTGCGCTCTCACTAGGCTGCAGTCCCATGAGCCTACTTGATCTGCAAGTCAGTCACAGATTTGTGTTCATATGAGGAAGTCAAAAAGTGTTTAAAAAAACAGTTCATGTCAAAGCACCCCTCTTTTACAGCACTGTTCTGGAGGAAGACACATGAGCTTACTACCGGATGAGAAGATTGCTACAGGTCCAGTATAGAAATTCCCCCCTCCCCTCAAGTCAAGGCAAATACAGTATACTCATTTCTGTTCAAGTATAATCAAAACAAAATGATTATTGGGCTATTGGTATGGAGTAGATCCATAGCAGGCAAGCTGTGGAAATGGAAGGGACATAGGGCCCAATCCTATCCAACTTTCCAGTGCTGGTGCAGCTGCAGTGCAGCCCTAAGGCAAGGAAATAAATGTTCCCTTACCTTGTGGAGGCCTCCATAACTACTCTCTCACCACAAGATGCAGCCCACATCCCATTGGCACAACTACACCAGGGCTGGAAAGTTGGATAGGATTGGGTCCCTATACAGTATACATGTGGATCCCCCTACATGCTTCAGCAGTAAAACATTACAATGGGACTAGAATGGACCATTCTGCTAATTAAAGCAGGGGAAAGGTCATAACCCTCTAAATTATTGCCTGCACCTTCTTTACAAAGAACTAATTTCAACCTTGAGAACAATGGTATTGCACAGCCACTATGACAAATTCAATAGCTCATCATTCTACCATGACTGGAGAAAATGAGAACCTGAGAAAAACAATACATACTGTTTAGCCATTTTTAGTATCCAAATATTCCTTCTCTCCACAACTCTGGTTGGTTTGAGAATTTATTTTAAAGAATAACATGGAAGTCACTTTTGGGCAACATTTTCCTATGGAAATGTAGAAGACAATGTTCATTGACAAAGAAATGGGATTCTCCACCACTGCACACAAGACTTACAACCCAATCCTATGCTGTACCAGAAGCGTGGATCCCAAGTGGGAAAGGGAGATAGGATCTGGCATGCCCAACTGCCACCAAGTTCCCCCCTCCCATGCTTGAGCTACCCCCACTTCAGCCCACTCCCTGTCCCAAACTACCTCCAGCCCTGCCCCAAACTGAACTCCACCTCCTGATCTGCACAGACAGAATTTCTGGGTAGTTCTGGTGCATCATGGTGCCTCTGGCTGTTGCCATGAGCAGCCCCGTAGCATGCAACAGTGGCACAACATTTGAGCCATTGCAAGGTCACTTCCAGCAATGGATCGCTAGAGCAACTGCCCATAACTGGCCATGAGATTGGGCTATAAATTGCAGAAATATTATGAGCCAGAAAACTCCAGCATAACTCACATTTGATGTGCCTGCTTCTTGACAGTCTCCTCCAAAATGCTCCAACTTCTCGGGGCCTTGGTACAAAGCAAGGCATCAAAGCGACTGCCACAGTTTAATTACATTTGCAAAGCATTTAGACCCATGCTGGCAACAAAGCTTTGAAGGCTGGCATTTTAATTTTACCCCTAAACTTTCTATGAAACTTGGCGTTTAGCATGAATATTTTGGCAGTATTCAAAGCCAATCATCTCAACAGGAGGTACATGAGACATAATCTCTTAATTTTCCCTCCTATCATGTTCTCCAGTATTAAAATGTCTTTGCTTGGGCTGCAGCCCTGCACTGCATTGAAGCAAGTGTTCAAGTTCAACTTGAGTCACCACAAGACTGTGCTGACTTTGGAAAGACTCCTGCCAGTGCTATCTGGTGCATTTCATTCTTTCTCCAAGACATGGAATAACCTGCTCTCTCCCCCCCCCTTCATCTCCAGGAATAAATAGAATTGGGCTGGAAACAGATCATAATTCTTCATACATTGGAAATGATCTATATGTTCACATTGCATGCATGTCTTGCCTATCAGCACACTTCTGTGTGAGTGTCCTCAATCATGGGGAGTGGTCCAAACTGCCTTTATATGCTTGTGTAGAGTGACTGTTCATCAAACATCACAAATGGTTTCCTTTGTTCAGAAAGCTGAGAAGTGGAGGGGGTCCCAGGATGCCTGCACAATGCTACAGCAGGCATCCTTAATCACATGGGGCTGGTTGGATTCCTAAAGTAACATCCAAACCGGCCCTATTGGATTTAGTGGTGTATGTTAATACTATCCTGTCCAACCTATCCTCCCCAAAATGGGGAAAATTCCATCACCCTTGCAGGATAATTATAAGGATTACTGATCAAGTGTACATGAAAAGCTTTGAATATCCTGAAGCATTCTATGAAATAGTATTCAACCACCTCTAACTCTCTTAGAAATAGACCTTGTTGACTATCTCCAACTTCCAATCTAGAAAACTGCCTTGAAGGTTCTGATGTGCTCAGTTGCAATGCTATGCATTCCATTGACAAGTCCTTGCTTACTTATGGCCCAGTTTGTACTCCAAATGGTCCCCTCCAGGAGAAAATGGTACTCCAAGGGTCACTAAGTAATTTCAACGTCCGGCTTTGCTGAGTGGTGGCAGCCATGGTGTTGTGAGAAAATGACTTGCCCAAGTGGTCAACAAGATTCATTATGACCTCTAAAGGATTATGCTATGATTCTGTTCTGCACCCCAAATAAGTCAGAGTCTGTGGTTTTCATGATAAATTTTTTCCCCTCTGGAATGCCCAGCAAATGCAATAACATTGACAAATGCAGCTTCTTTCTAATTGGCACCCATGGACCAGAAGTTATCATCATATCTCTGCTGAATGCACTTTCACCTGCTGATACATCAGCAACAGCCATCTCCCTCTCATCAGTGTAACAAACAGAGCCTGCCTTGACCAGGGCAGTGAAACAAGCAGACTTGATTAGCCAAAATAATGAATTTTCCTCTAACCCAAGCACAGCAGAGAGCTCTGAGATGCAGAGAAGTGAGAGATACGTAGTCTTTGCATGCTGCCTCCTTACCTGTTCAAGCAGGTATGGAAAACACTCCCACTTCAAGTTTGAGATATAGCATATCCTTAATCAACAGTGAGCCCTTCCCGAGAAGGGATTGCACTCATTCACCTCCCAATGAGCCAGGACTCTCTGACCCTGGGAGCTCAGTGCCCTTTGCATATATTCACACTATCAATAAACCATGCATTGGGGGGGGGGGGAGCAGAAAGGAACCACTTTTCCTATAGTAACCTTCACAAATGTGAAGAGACATAAAAAGGGCTACCAAAAAAAAGAGTGTATTCCCACTGACTTATTTTTCAGAGATATATGCAAGGACACAGTAGACACATTGTTTTCCAGGCTGATTTGCTATCAAAGGGAAAATGGTGTGTGGAAGGAATACAGCAACTGCTGCTCAAACCAGAATGTTTTTTAGGGATCAGGAAATAACCCATCATCCTCACCCCAAACAGATGAAAATGCCAGGTGGATATGAACAGGGAAGTCCCCTTCAAATGCACTCCAGTTTATTCAAGTTTTTCCATTAGGGACGCTTCCAGGTGAAAGAAGCTACACCTCCCATTTGTTCCTATGGGAAATCTGCCCTAAATGATTCTTTCTGAACGTAATTTAAAAAAGAAAATAGAAGGCAAAAGCCCCAAATTCACTCCACTTCTATGCCGGGGGGGGGGGGAGGATTTAAAACTTCAGCAAGTTTTAATTGAAGGGCTGCATCCCTCCAAATTCAGTTACTCCCAATAGACAGTTACTCCCAATAGACAGGATTACTCCAATAGACAGTCTATGAAATAGTCCCCTGAGGGCTGGGGATAAGAATAGGCCCTCAGTTTGGCTGTACTTGTCGTAAGAGGCAACTAAACAGCCACCGGGTAGATGGGACTCGTCAGCCTGGGAAGGCAGCTCATCTAAGAGAAGGAAAACTCTGATCCCAAACCTCCACTGCCTTGTGGCTACATCCAGTTATGGAAAAGGCTTCAGGAGACAACCTCGAGGCAAAATCCGGAGCCGGAGTCCCTGAGGCAGTTCATGGCTGAACACAGTCATGTTCTGGCAACTCCTGCCACGTCGCTGGAACCAACCATATTGGCCTCTGCCTTTCCATTGAACCATTTCAGTGACATGGAGAGGGGGGATTTGCTGCATGGGTAACAGTCTATCCTCCATATCTACTTGACCCAGGCTCCGCGCACTGGAGAGGACGCTCTGTTCCAGAACACTATTCAGAGTGCGATACCATAGTCTTCCGAGACTGAAGGATGCCAACAATAGACAGGCATTGAAAAGGTGCAGAAACAGTTCTTGATTACTCTGTCAACACTCAAAGTCACTTTAACAGTGCAATCCTATAAATGTTTACTCAAAGGTATGTCCCAATGTATTTAATAGGGCTCACTCTCAGTGAATGTGCATAGGATTGTGGCCTGTGAGCCCAATCCTTTCCCCTGCCAGGAACACATACTGCATGCTATAATGAGGGGCTGGGGGGAGACCAGAAGACCAATAGGGAAAATTAAGAAACTTTTTTTACTTACCCCACAATAGGCCTTCTAGTGGCTTATGGGTGTCCTTGGACCTACACCAGCTATGTAGCTGTCATGAGTCTGAAGTGAGAAAGGAGTGGGGCAGGCTGAAAAACTGGGAATAAAATCCCAGTGCAAGTTGCTGCCTCTGGGATCCATCCTCTCCTGAACCACTCCTGCCCTCCATCCTCCCCACCCCAAACCTTTCATAATCTGCCCATGACTCATCCCCTCCACAGAGCTGCTCGCATTGAGTGGCAGGTGATGGGGACTGGCAGAATTGGGGTGCCTCCACCCCAAGTTGGCCACCACCTCCCTCCAACTTGTCATGAATGGAGCCACATTGATCCACTTCCCAATCGACTCACTTCACTCTTTCCTCACCTCTTTGCAGTGAGCAC
Organism: Tiliqua scincoides; assembly: GCF_035046505.1. NCBI lineage: Eukaryota > Metazoa > Chordata > Lepidosauria > Squamata > Scincidae > Tiliqua > Tiliqua scincoides. The sequence continues at coordinate 75,073,781 of NC_089821.1, read as the reverse complement.
CTTTTAAGCTTAAATGGACAGCACAAGAAAAAAGCAAGGGAAGAGAAGTAGCCAGTTACCTGTCTTTTGCAGTCCCTTTAAATAAAAACAGAGAGTGCAGGAGCCTCTGGGACTTGCCCAGCTAAAGCTTTCTCCAGCTTGGGCTAGTTCCTGTTTGCATCTGAACCCTAAACTTCTGAAGATATGTCATGAGAAGCTGAGGTCCTCAACCTTGCCTTAACCTTACTTGTATCCCACCTAAGGTGGTCCGGAAGGTAAAAGAGAGTGAAGAGTTCTGCTGTGAATATGAAGCAGAGGCATCTGATTTCAAGTCAGCCTGCCACATTAAAAGGAGTTTAAGTGGCTTTTCCTGCAGGAGCTCCAACACTCATTCAGCTGCTCTGCAAGAAATAAAAGCTGCTTCCCAAATACTTTTCTCCCCTTCAGCAATTTATGAAACTGCGAAACTAGAGGTTTTAATAAAAACACCCCAAGTGCTAAAGCAAAGTCTGAGCGGGCGCTGTGTGTGTGTGTGTGTGTGTGTGTGTGTGTGTGTGTGTGTGTGTGTGTGTGTATTCCTCAGAAATGTAGCCGCATCTGACACAAGCCCTTCGGGAGCTGCTCAAATTGCAACCTCTATTCCGTATTGCATTTATTCCTCCTAATGGCTCCTAAATGAGTATTTGCCAGCAAGCCTATTATGTGTCCATCATTCTCTGGTTTTGCCTCCTAGCACAAGCTCTATTCCTCCCTTTCCCCTGACTCTCTCTGCCCCCTTGCTTTTTCTTTTTATTCCTTTCGGCTGGCAATTTCACACTGCATGACAAACAGTAGTTCTGCATGCTGCTTGGGTTGCTCACACCACCTGAGAATGCTCCTCTCTCCAAATGGGATTCCCTGGAGGAGAGACTTTTATGGGCTATTAGTGGCTGCATTGGCAAGATATTTCCCCATGCAGACCCTGTGCATTCGTCATAGCGCTGTACACTTATTATATTAATGTACTGGCATTCATTAATTTATTGGAACACACACACACATTTTTACAGCCTCATAACAAAAGGTACTTAAACCATCTTGTCAGGGTCCAGAGAGGAGCCACCAGCAGCAACACAATGATCCAGGGCAGTAGCACTTAGTGGGTAGAATGCTCACCTCCCATTCCTGTTCCTCTCTCTTCTCTGTTTGGACTCGCAGCTTACTGGGGAAAAACTTGGTAGTTTGAAACCTCTGCCCAAGATCAGGCTAGGCAGACAGGCTCCCTGAGCAGAACCCCTCACCCCAGGATAATACTGAACTTCAGGGGTCTCTATCAAAATCACTCACAGTAGCACCTGCAGAGTAAGAAGACGTGACAATCTGATTTTCCCTTGCCAGGAACTAGGCAGATTCAGAGTAAAAATGTAAAAGCTTTTATTAAAAGTTTAATAAAATAATTAGGAGATAAAATCAAATGAACAAGAAGAAGCACCGACTAGCAAAAAGGGGGGGGGGGTTTGAATCATCCTGTAAACCTACAGTCCAGTGAAAATACAGATGGCCAGCAGATGGCACTGAGGCATTGCATAATCTCACAAGTGTGCTTTAACTCAGAGCTGCTTCCTGCAAAGCTTGAACGAGCTTATGAGGCACAGAGAAGACAGGCTAAAGTCAACAGAAAACCCTACTGTTTCTGGCTGACTCCTATTTGTGTATTTGCATGCTGGAACCACTAGTTTCCCCTTGCAGTCCTCAAGGTTACTGGTGGCTCTCCCTGTCTCGAGCTCCCTGCCAGATCCCATGATGTCTGGAGGAGGAGAAGAGAGAAACTTAAGTCTGCTTGGGAGCTATCATTCAGCCAGAAGAATGTCATCAGGCTCTCTGACTGGAGAAATACCAGCTGCCTGAACACTCAGACCAATGCTCTTGAAACTTGATTTCTATCTTTCCTTGCCTGGGATGGCAGCTAGCAGGAAATATAAATGCAGTAGGCAACATGCAAATGAAATTGCAGTAAACAAAGGATAGCTGGTTACCTTTGCTAGCAGGATCCTGGGACAGGGATGGGTTAATATGCCCACCATTAGGAAACAGAATCATACAGGGAAACAAGCAAAACCACAGAAAAAAGAACACAAAATATAGTGATTTCACGACACATCCTATGACTGATCATTGGATGGGAGACAGGTGCAAAACTTAAAATACATTTCTTCAGACAGGCAATTTTCAACCTTTTGCATCTCACGGCACACTGAGAAGGTGCTAAATTGTCAGGGCACACTATCAGTGTTTTTGACAATTGACATGGCACACCATACTGCTGGCCAGGGACTCTGATCCCCCAATGGCCCTACCAATATATTACCCCCCCCCAAACCCCTGCAGCACACCCACAGACCATCCACGGCACATTGGTTGAAAACTGCTGCTTCAGACCATCAATACAGGACCAGACCATCCATGAGGACGACTGAAGCAATTGGCAGAGGTTGGCAGAGGGCACCAACCTGTGTCCTCCCAATTATCTCTACTGCTCCTCTTTCACTTCTTGGATTGGAAGAGGGAGAGGAAGGTGGAGGAGAAGTGCAGAGGAGAGGAAAATGCTGAGGACTCTAGCCCACTGCTCTTCTCTCCTACACACTGCCTCTTCCACTTGGTCTCCTTTCTTTTCCAATCTCCTTCCTTTTCCAATCCATAAAGTGGGAGAAGCAAAGGCTGGCACATTATCAGGTAAGTGGGGGTAGCATTTGGCACACCTCTTCAGGCATCAAGGGGTCTTGGCCGGGCCTTAAGCCCAACAACATACATATAAATCCATCTTTCTGCCATGTCTGTGCCACACTGCCTCGTTTAATTTCTGTTAGTTAAGGAGCAATCTAAAAGTTCCTAAATCACTAACTAAAGTCATTTACTTGCTGGGATAAGAGCCAAGGTATGTGTCTTGCAGAGAATGCAGAGACCTGGGAGGGAAACAGGTGAGGCGGCCACATAACTAAGCTTTGTACAAGAACAGGTTTTATATAAAAATAAAACTCACATTCACTTTCTCTACAGGCAAACTAACACGCTGTTAAATGCTGGAATGACACTGGAGAGCTCCTGAAAAACTTCAAAAAGAAAAAAAAGAAGCCCAAGGGTGGAGTTGTTTTCCAGCCCATCATAATAACAAGGTCTAAACTTAATAACATGGTGGTCAGCGAGAGCCAGGAAGGAGTAGTGGCTCAGGAATTGGACTTAAAATCCCCACTCAGCCATGAAGACCCGTCACTTTCTCTCAACCTCACCTACCACACAGGGTTGTTGTGAGAATAAAAGGAGGGAAGGATCCATGTACACCACCCTGAGCTCCTTGGAGGAAGGCTGGTATAAAAATGTGAAGAATAAATACAAAAAAAAAAATTACTATTTCTTTACCTGTTTAAAATATTTAAACCCTACCTTTCCATCAACATCCAAATGAAACGTACTGCAGTATGGCCGAGACCAACCATTACCGTGGCCAAGATGCAGACTGCTGACTGGGAAGTATGTAAAGCGAGCTTAGCTTAAGAAGTGCCTCGGAGTTAGGTCATACCACAGAAGAACCTGAAAGGGGAGTGCAACCCTGTTCTGAAGCCCCAACATTGTTCACCACAAGGAGCATCAACACGTAGACCAAAAAGCTCCTGTTTCAAATCCTGGAGTAGTTTGGTAGATAAAAATAAAAAATGGACCTTGAACTAATTCCCACAGCGATCATTCCACTTGTCCCTTTCAGGGGATATTCTAATTTATGTCACACCCAAAATATAGGATAATGCAAGCATGCAAAAACAAGTTGTGCTGAGTTTTTAATATGATTTTAATGAAAAAATGCTAATCGTGCCAGGCGGTTGTAATGCAATCAACTTTTCACATTTCCGTAAGGTTTTATGACATGTTTAAAAAATTTGGGTTGAAAATAATAATAATAATATCCAGCAATGAGTATAATAAAATCATGTTTTGTTTAAAAAAAAATAAAAAATTTAGACCACAATCCTATATACACTTACCTGGCAGTGAGCCCCACTGAATTCAAAGGGATGTATTTCTAACTAAGTTTTCTATAGTAAATTAGGTGTTACCAGTGTGTTTTTTAGAATATGTATAATATGTGCATATGGGAGAAATTTATGTGCGTGCAGGGGACAGGGTGCAATGACTAATAACTAGAGGAATTTGAAAATAGTGTTATTTACCATACTCAGAAGTAAGCTCATTGTGTTCAATAATACAGCCCAATCCTATGCTGCCCTGGTGCTGTACAGTACAGCGAAATGACTGCAACTATATCCTGTGGGGCCACAGCAGCTGCCAGAGTACTGCTCAGGGTAAGGAAACATCAATTCTTTTACCCCTTGTAGAATTCCGTCTACCCCAATGGGTCTATTTGGATCTGTGCCAACTACTGAGTTGGTGTAGAACTGGGGAGACCTGTGTTGGGTTCCACAGCTTGGGAGGGGGGATCGGATTCAATGGCAGCCCTCTGCCGCTGTCTCCACCCCCCTCCCAGACACAATCCATCCTCTGGCTTTCTCTTCCCATACAGTTCCACCCTCCCTCCACCACAAAATGCCTTTCTACCAAGTAGTGGGGACACTTATCTCTGGCTGCTCTCTGTCGGTGTCTCATCGGCATTGAGGCCCAGTGCCAACTGACATGGGCCTCTCTCTCTGCCTGTGCTCTGTGTCATCCACTGGTAGCAAAGTGCCTTATGACACTTTTGCAATACCCCACACTGGTGCTGCGAGAGCACCACCGGTGCCAAGGCCCGTAAGATTACGCTGTTAGGCTATAATCCAGTCTTACTCACCGGAAACAAACATCTCTACCCGTAGCACAACTCTGTGGATTAGCATATAAGAAAGAGGGAGGAAAGGGTGAAGGTATGACAATAAGAACTTTCTTTTGAGGATAATAATACAAGTGCAGGGAAGAAAAATCAAAAATTAAAATCTCTACTTTGCCTACTCCAGGTTAGGAAGCTCCTATGATGTGGTTTTTACTCACAGGGTCTAATGTGACAGCCAGGTGTGGCTAGTCATGGAACGTTCCAAGAAATAAAAGCCAGGCAAGTCTTTTTCTAAGCAGGGGTGTCCAAACTTTTTGGCAGGAGGGCCACATCATCTCTCTGACACTGTCGGGGGTCAGGAAAAAAAAGAGGTTGAACAGCCGCCTTCAAGTTGCATTGGGCCAGCACAGGATCCAGCAAGTCTCTGGAGGGCCAGAGGTTCATTGGAGACTGAGGGCTCCCTGCGGGCCACATTGGGAGTCCTTGAGGGCCCGGGGTTTGGGCACCCCTGTTCTAAGCCATCCTCTCTCTCTCTCTCTCTCTCTCTCTCTCTCTTTTTGTGTTTGCACGTGCACACAAGTATAATTGCTCTGACAAATTTAAAATGTCTCCTTCTTCAAGGCCTGCGGGATCTGCGGCCTCTTGCCATCAGTCCATTTCTGCTTCCAAAGTGTGGCACTGATCAGCATCATGGTCCCTGGCAGGCACCCAGCATGAATTACATGTGTTAATGAAGCATGTCACATATCCTAATAAAAGAAATGAAAAGGGCATAAGACCGCATAGAATAATGCTATTAGACTTTGCCACTCAGTTTCATAAGGCTCTTGCAACTTTCTGTGATAAAAATTATATATTAAAATAGGCAAGAACTGACATTCCAAAAACCTAAGAACATTAACAAATCAGTTGTTTTTTTTTTTTTAAAAAAAAAGAGCAACTGAGACTTAGCAGAAGCAGTACAAATATACAAACATATGGATAACTCCTAGACACAACACGGAACGTGTGGAGATATACAAATATGCTGGCTGGTCATGTTGCCGCAAGGAAAATACCACTGTGTCAGCCTCTTCCTTTTCCTGCAATCCGAGCTGCAGTTTGCAGCCTGTTCCACTATAAACCTGTGCACTTTTAAGACGGAGAACTGCTGCACAAGCAACAGGGCTGGCTCAAACAGGAAGCCAACTGAAGCAGGTGCCCACCTAACATATTGGTGGTTGGTGCCATCTCTGTCCACCTACCTGCCTCCACTGCTCCTTCTTCCATTCCCTGGATTGGAAAAGGAAGAGGGAGACAGAGAAAAAGAGGAAATGTAGAGGGGAGGAGTCTGCTGAGCAAGAATACTGGAGAGTGGAAGGAGCATTGGCTGGCACATCATCAGATAAGAGAGGCACTATTTGGGCAGGAGGTCTGGTCTAGAGGGTAGAGCCTCCGTTTGCCTGAAGATAACATCCACAGGTCACCAGTTCGAGGCCACCGGCACCGTGAATGGCGAGACCTTGAAGCAGCTGACAAGCCCAGCCAAGTTACTCCATCTGCTCTTTGGTGTGAGCGAAGAAGCATCTTGGCTGCCCTCCATGTGAGAGATGAAGGAGCTGCTTGTCAGCTTGTGTGGGAGGAAACTGGAGGCCAGATTGTGATACCAGATCAGAAAGATCCATCTGAAATATTGTGCGGTTCTTGAAAGATAGAACCTTTCAATTGTAAAAATCCCTACAGGGATTTAGAACAGCCTGCCTTGAATAAACCGCCTTGAATAAAGTCTGAAGAGAAATCTGATGACCAAGAAAGGTGGTATATAAATACCTGTATTATTATTATTATTATTATTATTATTATTATTATTATTATTATTATTATTATTATTATTATTATTTGGCATGCTGCCTCAGGAGGTTTTGAGCTGGCCCTGTATAGGGATCTCTTGACACAAAGTTATTTCAATTTAGTTTTGTAGGTGTAACCAATTGTATTCAATGTAACTGTGGTGCAAGTCTCAACTGGGGGATTGACCCTGCCAGCCTAGCTGATGTTACTGATGCCAGGCCCTTGCATCAGTTAAACTGATAAATGACAAGTCCAATAGGGAGGGGAAAATGTGCCAGGGGGCAGGGCATGCTGGGGGCCCCACCTTTAAAAACTTTGCACCTACAGAATTTCATCAGAGCTTCACAAACCTGATGTTCTGGCTCAAACTGGGGGAGAGACACAGAGCTCCCCACTCTTATTTAAATGCCTACATGGCAGCTTCACAGAAATAGTTTGCAATGCTGCTCTGAATAGAGCCCTGAAGGATTATTAAAGTAATCCATCTTAATTAGACTGAAAACCCTGACTGGCCTAACATAATAATGCTTCATTGACAATTTCCATTTATTGAGGAAAGGCTGCATACCTCCCTCTCACACGCCACTCGTTCCTCAAATGATATTTTCCTTTCATATCTCTCTCTCTGCAGAAGTGCTGGATGCTTTTATGGACAGATAACACTTTCCGAAATGAAAGAATGGTCTTCTCTGCAGTTTAATCCTCCGTTCTAGGTGTCAGGGTTAGACACCAAGGGTGTGCAAGGTTTTTTTTTCTCCTCATTTAGAAGCAAGGGGTTCATATGTGCTTGTGAAGTGCTTCCAAGTTCATGTAGGGGGTGGGAGTTGCCAATTTGCCCTTCTGGCAGCAGTCACATCTAATGGAAGGAATGCTGCTCCAGAAGGTCCCCTGAGTTTAGGGATGACTTTTGGAGGGTAAAGGTAGTATCACTGGAACGGGAAGGATGAAATGAGGCTCCTTGGATTCCAGTTATGGTGTGTAATTTGAATAGGATAGGATTTCGATGAGTCAGAGAGGGACAAGAAAAGTGGTGCAAACTGGAAAAGAACAGAGACAGGTGATGGGACAGTGTTCTCACTTTCCCCTGTCCATTTCCTAGAACAATCTCTTGTGCTGGATACTCCTCTGTTCAAAGAGTTTCTAGCGGAATCATCTCTGAAACGGTACTGAAATCTTCAAGGTTCACTGCACACCGAAGCTGACTATTCCTGGCTTCCATTCATGTCCCTAATGATAATAAATAGCCCCACACAAATCTCAAGAAACATTTCAGAACATATCTAATCTGAATCTCAAAATGACAATATTGCCGTTGCCACTTGTGGTACTTCTGTGCCCCTCTCAGGTTCCTGTTCTCCCTTTGCTTCAAATGACTACATGTGAGGGTCACCGTGTGTGTGTGTGTGTGTGTGTGTGTGTGTGTGTGTTAAAAACTCTGGAGATGTATATATTTTAAAGACAGGAACTGAATCAGCCAAGCTTCTCAATCCAAGTACCAGATTCAGTGCCAGATTTTTTTTTATGTGTTTTTTTTTAAAAAACCCTAGAGCTGTTGAGAACATCCCTTAATGAGGTGCTTAATTAGAAAAGGGAAAACTTTCTCTCACAAAAATTGTTTAAGGAAATTATTGAGAACTGAGGAACACAACCTGACCTAGAAGTGTGGCTCTTACCAAGTAATGAACTGGACCACTTGTACTAATATAGACACTCCAATTAATAGGCAATCAATTTTAATATCTTTCAGAGACTTAATTTTAGAATTCTTTCTTGCCTCATTTATGTTCAAAAAGAGATGCCCAGACTGTGGCAAAGCTTAACTGTAGAGCAACATTTCCCAAGATTAAAGCTTAATTAAGTCAATTACTCTTCTCCTGCCATCCTGCAGAAGAAAAGGTTAAGGTAAATTTAAATAGGCCACCTTGATCCCCACATTATTCACCAAGTCATTGACATATGGGAGCCATGGCAATCTGTGGTCTTAAATACAGCATGGGTATTATCCACATCTTGGCCTGACTTTTCTGAAATCAGATGAATTACTTCAACATCAGTGTGCCTGTAATTACAGCTACCTATGTGTTTTGATCTGAAATTCAGCAGCGCATAGATTTACAATAGAACCCCATGCTATGCCATGTCTGGAGTCACAAATCAAGAGGCAATTTAATTATTAACTCTGTTTCTATGGCCCTTGTAAAGGACAAAAGTGTTTTGAGGGAGTTGTAACTCAGTGGCAGGGCACCTGCCTTGTGTGGAGAAGGTCCCAGGTTTAATCTCTAGTATCTCCACAGCAACAGAGGAGTCCTCAGATGACAGGGCCAGATAGATCTTCACTTGAGGCCTTAGGGCCCAGTCCTATCCAATTTTCCAGCACCGGTGCAGCCGCAATGCAGCCCCAAGGTAAGGGAACAAATGTTCCCATAACTTAAGGAGGCCTCTGTGACTGCTGCCCCACCACAAGATGCAGTGCATTCCCCATTGGCACAGCTGCACTGGCACTGGAATACTGGATAGGATTGGGCCCTCAGACAGCTACTGCCAAGTCAGCCAGGGTACATAGTACTGAGCAAAATAGATCAGTGGCCAATCATCACATCCTTTAACTTTTGCACTTTTGTTTGGTTCACACTGACTATGGGACATGGTGCACCTGCTGGAAATTAAGTGCTACTTGCTCTCTAGGCAAACTAACTGTGTGAATTGAATACCATGTGCCAAATTCTGTGATGTTGTGATAAACATTAACATACAGGAGCTCATCATGACTATAGCCATGCACACATAGCCATATATTATTATATCCATTTCAAGACCTAGCTTGTTTCATCTCAAATACTTGGAGTGGGTTCCAATAACTTTCTGAGATCAACCACAATCACTACAATTTCTTCCCTCTAATGAAGTAAGGTTCTGCTTATGAAAGTTCATTCCATGATAAACGTGTTAATCTTTAAGGTGCCAGGGGACTTGTAATTTTTTCAAGACATTCTGCTTTGTTTCAAAGACTCTTTCAAAAGAGTCTTTGACATTACAATAACCATGTCATACGTAACTTCTCATACATTCCAAATACAGAAAGATTCATGAACCTCTATGCACCGTCTAATGTTGCCATTGCTTGGATGGATGTACCATAAGAATACCATGATCATACAAAACTGTCACCCAATCCTCCCTCATCCTTCCCTAACAGCCCTTGAATAGCCAAGCTATGGAAGATCCACCCAAATGAGGCAGGCATAAAAATGTATTGTCACAAGTCCTATAGTTTAAGCAGCTATTAAGCAGCAATGATCCATGACTTGACTCCTCAATTCTTTTTCCAGAAAAATTATAGGATGAGTGTGGAAAGGGAGGGGAGCATAGAAAGATATACTTTGGGAAAGGAAAGTAACTTTGATTTCCTCTAGCATTCTTAATGCCAGGTCAAGAACTCCAAACAATCTCCCTATCTTCCCTGCAGGGGTTGTCAGCCATCAAAGACATCATGATGGAAAAAGCTTGTTTTGGAGAGAGAAATGGGAGGAGAAAGAATGAGCAGGGGCATTATCAACAGCTCAATGGGCATGTGGAAATGTGTCAGTCACTGTCAAGAACAGAAGAGATTAAAAGGGAGTGAAAGAGACCATTGCAAGGAGGAGAAAAGAAAAACAGTGATTGGTGCATCACACTGCTTTGCAGAATGCTGGACATCCCTTCTTTATCGAAGACGACGCTCAAGGTTATTCTAGGTGAATCTACATAATAACAGGAAAGCAACTACCAACCAACCAACCAACCCCCCCCCCCCCCAATCTCCTGCCTACTTATGTAACATATGGAATGACTCCATATAGTCAGAGGGGCGTGCATCTGGTACAACACAGGTCATCCTGAATAATATATCCCAGGGATTCTAAATGGCTAGTAATAAAAAGTTACTATAATTGATTTGTTGTTGTGGACCACGAGTTGAATAAATCCATGCGCCACGCTCATCTGACCCACAGTGATCATGCCATACTATTGACTTCCAGTACAGTACATGATGTTTTTAACCCAGTAGCAAATGAGACCCATGCTGAAGCAATCATATATTCAGAATAGCCATATTTGCATGTCTGAACCAATATTCAGAATACACTCATTTGTCCAGGATATTCTTCCCAAATTGACAAGATACTTGGAATTTTGAAGAAGCGATGCTGAGTCACCAAACCTGAAAAACCTGGGCTGGCATCTGAAGTATATAGATGGAAGGTGAATAAACACTGCCCTTGACATTGCTTCATTGTGGAATTGGCTCTTTTGCCCATTATTGCTAGAAAATCATTCCTGATACTTTCCAATCCCATTACTATGTCAAATTCAGGAAGGGAGGTTTGGGTGTCTTTAATTGCTTCTAGTATATAGTAAATGGATCCAGGCTATGGCAGGGGAAGGATGGATAGTAGAACAGGTAAAATATCTTACCAATTCCTGAGGCAATACAAGAACATAAGAGCCCCGCTGGATCAGGCCAAAGGCCCATCTAGTCCAGCTTCCTGTATCTCACAGTGGCCCACCAAATGCCCCAGGGAGTGCACAAGACAACAGACACAAGACACACACAACAGACACTTGTGTATCTGTGTATCACAACAGACACTTGGGTAATTGGTATCTACATTCTCTTTAAGGATTTTTTGTTGTGTGCTTTGGTAGTTAATGATTTTCAAAAGAAAGCTTTCCTACCAAATCTCAGTATCATGCATGTGTTCACAATCATGTCAGTCCAGACACTGGTCTGTCTCCAAATGGCATAAGTGGATGGGATTAACCCCCCCCCCAACAACAACAACCCTGTGAGGTAGATTAGATTGAGAGTGGTGACTGGCAGGGTGACCAGATGCCCTCTTTTTCCAGGACATGTCCTCTTTTTAGTTTCATGTCCTGGAAAAGAACTCAAATGCAGGCAGTGCATAGTCTTCTTGGAATTAATAATTTACATGTAATAAATGATATGTAATACAGTTTTAAATTTAATAATAAACAATAGAGTGATTAAATTAACCATAATAAATCAATATACCAGTGTTTTTAGCTTTTATTTGCCTGTCCTACATTTTTCTTGGATGTTCTAAATTTGAGGTGCTTGTCCTCTTTTGCGGTTATCACATCTGGTTACCCTGATGACTGACGCAAGCTGATTCACAGCCCAATCCTATGCATGTCCACTCAGAAGTAAGAACCATTATGGTAAATAGAACTTTCTCCCAAGTAAGTGTGGATAGAACTGAAGCTCCAGTGAGCTTCATGACCCAGACAGGGATTTGAATCTGGTCTCCTCAGTCTAAGTACAACCACTACACCATATGCTGAAACAAACACTGAGAAACGCAGTTGTAGCAAATCTTGAAGAAGGTTTTATGACATGCAACTAAAATCAGATTTCATATTTTTATAGCAGCCATTTTGTACTGATATGATTTCCTCTGAAGAATTTAGGGGGCGACAATTTGTTCTACTTGTTCAATGCAGTCCTGTGTATTTCCTTGTAAGTAAATGCTAGTGCATTCAATGGGGTTTACCCCCAGAGAATGTATAAAGACTTAAACTTAACCCCCAAAAGAGGGTGACTCTTTCTCCAATGCCAAGATCTTCATTCATGTGCTCAGGTTTTAATGTTTGCAAAATACCTCAGAATACCTCAGTCTTCTGCCTGAGAAGTCAAGAATGGATTATAAGTGATGGATGGGGATGAAGCCAAGCAGCAACCCCAACAAACAGACAGTGCAAGATGTTAAAACAAGATAACAGAGTCTCAGCATCTTGGCACGTTTTACTTGGAAAGCAAATAGAAGACATTTGAGCTGGACTGCAGTCTGACAGCTAATGTGACTAAAAAGAAAAGAGCATAGGGTGCTGTGGCTTTGTAAAAAAAAGGGGTTACAGTTTCATTCCATTCATGTGGAATTTTGGATGGAAATAGAAGTTGTTACTTAAAGAAATACTTTACTACAGCCTGCAGTCAAGATAATTAGATGAATTTAGGGTTACAAGTTGTTTTCTGACTCTTATAGCCCAATCATCCATGGCAGGCACACCTGTCTAATGCACGCTGCCATGAAGATTGCCATTGCGAACCGTGAGGCACTTCGAGACAGAATGAGGTGCTGGCAGGAAGGCTTGTGCAAACCCTCACAGACCTCTCCTGCTGGCAGCCCCCCCCCCCCCAGTGATGAGGTAAGTCCAGTGTCAAGCGACAAGGAGGTGTTCTGGGGTGGGGGGGAGCAGGGGAAGGTAAGGAGACATAGAATGGGGAAGGAGAAAGGTGGGGAAGGGTGGGGAGGGGCAGTTCTGGGCCAGGAGGAGGCAGCAGCAGAGGTTCCTGCCAGATCCTATCCCCCCTCCCAGCCCTGATCCACTGACACAAGACCACTCAAATTTGTGCCACTGATTTTGCTGGTGCAGATTCAAGTAGGCCCATAGCGGCTGCTGGGGCTATCTCTGGGGCAAAGGACCAAATTACCCTGAGGAGACCTCCAGTAGTCTCATCTCCTAAGCTGGATCCAGCAGAGGCTGTTCCAGCCTCACTGGATCACAGTGCAGGACTTTCATTAGGATTGGGCTGTTAAACTTCTGCTGCTTGCCTGTGATATATCACAAGGAATAAAATAAAGTAAGCCCCAGTTCATACTATTACATGCGCACACCTCACACCTCCAAGCAGTAAGAGGTTCCAAGGGAGCAGCACACTTTGAATTCCAATTTCTTTTGGATGAGAAAGCACTGAAGACTTATGGTCTCTTTATAATATTTATTTTATTGATAGACATGCAGGTTTGAGCACCTGGATGGAGTTACGTAGCATACCTCTGCAAGCAGCATCAACTACATGTGTGTTCTAGGCATGTTTGCAGCTGCCAGCAATTCGTCTTGGCTTCCTTCCATTGCGGTCTCTTCCAGCTTGCTTGTCAGCACCTCCAAGCACATACAGTCCTTCTCATTAACTCACAGTGGAATTTGGGGAGGCATCACTTCATGCCTTAGCCCAGGAATTTTCAACCTTTTCCATCTCATGGCACACTGCCAAGGCACTAAAATTGTCAAGGCACACCATCAGTTTTTGGACAATTGACAAGGCACACCACACTACTGGCAGAGGGCTCACATCTTCCAATGGCTGTACTAATAAATGACCTAATCCCAAACTCCTGAGGCACATCTGTGGAAAATTCATGGCACACCAATATGCCGTGTCACACTGGTTGAAAAATGCTGCCTTAGTCTGTCCTCTCAGGTAGATGTTCTTGTGTGTCCTGAGGGCCCTTGATGGAGGCTGCCATTCAAGGAGTCATTTTCAACTCATTTCTTGAGTCATTTACATTAGCTGGTATTAGGCTATTTGCATCCTAGACAATTAAATCCTGGTCAAATGTATTCCCGTCATTGGCATCCCTGGACATTCATCAGGTTTGTTTTTGTTTGTTTGTTTTTTTGCAGGAGGGGAGGTTCCAGTTATTTGCATCCCACCATATCTGGACAAACCGGGCAAGAAACCCCATGTTATATTTACTAAGGACGCAATCCTAACCAACTTTCCAGCACTAGCATAGCTGTGCCAATGGGGCATGTGCTGCATCCTGCAGTTGGGGGGGGGGCAGTCATGGAGGTCTCCTCAAGGTAAAGCAATGTTTGTTCCCTTACCTTGGAGTTGCATTGCCCTTACCTCAGTAACCTAACCCTACCTTTGCATTTAAAAAATAAAAAGTACATCTAATTAAATGTACGTATATTGGGACACAAATATCCATGACACAAGGGATGCCAATGTCCAAAAGCGGGATGTATTGGACTGGAACATAGTAGTCCAGGATGCAATGGTCCTATCACTACATTATTTAACTCTCATATGTCTATTCTAGGCAAAATGGCAGGACTATTGCTTTAGGGCTTCACTCTAGGGCTGCAACATCAAATGCCACATCAAATGCCAATGTCATTCTAAAGCTAAAGAGCTGGCACAGGTTCAAGCACACCCATTGGTGGTTATGTAGGGGTAAGGGAAAATGTTTTCCCTTTCCCTTCTCAAGTCTCCCAGTCACCCCCCCCCCCATCATGCAGTCCAGCCTGTTTTGGTATAGCAACATACAATGGCAGGTAAAAGGATAGGACTGCTCCCTTAAACTGGCGATGATTAACAGCCTTATCCAATGCTGCCTCAGCGCTTGTGCTCGGTATTGCAAACATGCTGTAAGGCATGTTTGTGCCACCCAGGGAGTAAATGGCACTGACAGGGAGGCCTGTGCTGCCCCATTGTTGTCATAGTCAGAGCCCCAGCTGCTGGCAGACAGCAGGTAAGCACTGAGCAGCACAGGGACATGGGGAGGGTGGCAGGAAGGCATGGGCGAGGTGCTCCTGGGTGATGAAATGGGGGAGGGACAGGCCAGGGAGGAAGTTTGACTGGCAGAGGCCCGCTCCACTGAATCCTATCCCCCATGTTCAGCTGGAAAGCCCAACATGGGCCTCCTTGAGTCTGCACCAGTGAAATAGCTAGCACAGACTCAAGAACCCCCATTGAGCAGGTTGGGGCATCACTTGGAGTAAGGGAACAAATGCCAATTGCAGCACAGGATGCAGTGGTAGCTGTTTGGAGCTGCTGCTCCTGTGCTGGAAGGATTGGTCCATGAACCTCTTTTGAAGAAGCCCTTCCTAGACATGTCTGGGCTAGAAAATTATCAACCAACCTCCCTTTTTTGTGCAAAATGTGGAAGTGCGTCGTTTGACCTAACTCCATGGATTTTTGAAGATTATCTCCAAAATTGATTGATGAACAGGTTAGCATCACACACTTCACCCCCTAACGTATAGTCCGGGTCTCAGTGGTACACTTTTTTTTTTATCCCCTTCTATGTACTCCGTTTTGCAGTGACCATGTATGAGCTCTCATTACAAAAAGAATGGAAGAGAAACTGTTCTTTACTCCTCGGAAAACTTAAGATGGAGCTGCTCCCCTGTGGTGCAGTCTCATACTGATCAAGCAACTTTTGTAAAAGACAAGATTTTTGTAAAAGACTTTTGTAAAAGACATGTATACTGTACATGTTTACTCTGAAATATATTTTGCAGTCTTCTGTGGGGCTTGCTTTCTGCTAGTATGCGTATTTAATATTGCAGTGTTCCAGTCCATTCCTATGCATGTTTACTTGAAAGGAGGTTATTGATTTCAATGGGTCTCACCCCCCAAATTCAGTATATCCAAGACTAGAAGCTTGCTGTATATATTGTCTCTCCCCCCCTTGCCCCCAAATCCTTTTGCTTCTCAATAATGAGGCTCATCTACCCGTTGGAGAGAGAGAGCAGTGTTCAGACACTGCTGAGACAAACGGTTTTTCCTGATACCCACACACCCCTCTCTTGCCCCTCCCCCCTGCATCCCGTTTGTCTCACCACTGCTCCCTCTTCAATTTCCTGATACCCACAAACCCCTCTCTTGCCCCTCACCCCTGCATCCCGTTTGTCTCTCCACTGCTCCCTCTTCAATTTCCTGATACCCACAAACCCCTCTCTTGCCCCTCCCACTGCATCCCTGCACTCCTGCATCTGCATCCCCCTGCATCCCTCACCTCCCTACATTACAATCTCTGCACATGAACTGGAGGTTGTCCATGACTTTGTGTACCTTGGCTCAACGATCTCCGACATTCTTTCTCTTGATACCGAGCTAAACAAGCACATTGGTAAAGCAGCTACCACGTTTTCCAGACTCACAAAGAGAGTCTGGTCCAACAAGAAGCTGACGGAACATACCAAGATTCAGGTCTACAGAGCTTGCGTCCTGTGTACTGCAGCGAGTCATGGACTCTTTGCTCACAACAGGAGAGGAAACTGAACGCTTTCCACATGTGCTGCCTCCGACGCATTCTCGGCATCACCTGGCAGGACAAAGTTCCAAACAACACAGTCCTGGAACGTGCTGGAATCCCTAGCATGTATGCACTGCTGAAACAGAGACGCCTGCGTTGGTTTGGTCATGTTGTGAGAATGGATGATGGCCGGATCCCAAAGGATCTCCTCTATGGAGAACTCGTGCAAGGAAAGCGCCCTACAGGTAGACCACAGTTGCAATACAAGGACATCTGCAAGAGGGATCTGAAGGCCTTAGGAATGGACCTCAACAAGTGGGAAACCCTGGCCTCTGAGCGGCCCGCTTGGAGGCAGGCTGTGCAGCATGGCCTCTCCTAGTTTGAACAGACACTTGGCCAACAGTCTGAGGCAAAGAGGCAAAGAAGGAAGGCCCATAGCCAGGGAGACAGACCAGGGACAGACTGCACTTGCTCCCATTGTGGAAGGGATTGTCACTCCCGAATTGGCCTTTTCAGCCACACTAGACACTGTTCCAGAACCTCCTTTCAGAGCGCGATACCATAGTCTTTTGAGACTGAAGGTTGCCAACACACAACATTCAATAGTGAGACCTGAAATGGCACTCCCAGTAATCCACCCACATCCCCCACCTTGCCCCCATCCTAGTCCATGGGGCAGCATTTATTCTTTTACAATGCAGCCTTACAAACTTTCTCTTTCTGTGCCTCTTAAAAACTTCTGGGGGGAAAAAAAACTGCCTGACCATGCCGTTGAGGGTGATGATAAATAATTGACATCAGATCACAAAACAAGGAATGTCACCGGCACCCGTCAAGCAGCAGACATTCAAGAAACATTTCCAACCTGCCCTGGAGATTTAAAAATAAATCAAGGACTTGTCTCATCAGCTCAGACTGACAGGCACAGCACAGAGTGCTTCCAAGGACTCTGGTTTCCAGGTCATGATTTTGTTTGGCTCCCTCTCCACTATGGGACAGTTGTTGCTAGTTAATGACATCCAAGAGTGGATCCTTATGACCACCTTTTCCAGAACACTGGACTTCTGCTTGAAAGCCAATTGCCTGTGAGGGCTCCAAAATGCTTTGTGCTATATCACGACCCGACTGCCACATGGCTTTCTATCATGAGGAAAACTGTAAACACTAACTACAGTGTGAAAAATAGTTTTCCTTTTGGACTCTGCTCTAACCAGGATTTCCTACGGACACAAAAACAGCTTGGCTTGCTCTTTTGCCTTTCAAATCCTCTTGATCAGCAGAAATCCGCCCTTGAAACTTTTTACAACGTGGAGATTATAACACACTCACCTACGAATGTGTTTTTGTTCAAAGCACAATCAAGTTGTGCAAAAGGCAGTTGAAAGTTATCTACTCTAATTCTAAAATGTCTTTGCTTGTAACTGGAAAGAGTGATGGGGGTTAATCTATTATTCTACATATGCCTCTTATCCAACCCTCACAGTTTACCAAGAGGAACACAGGCAGTGCTGGCCCATGACGTCCAGGGGCAGCAAATGATGCTCCCACCCCTTAGTGGTGATGTGCCAGCCTCTGTTCCCCCCACTCCTGCATTGGGGAAATACATTGTTACCAATGGGGCTAAAATTATTTATTTGGGGGACTAATCAAAGAGCACAGGGTCAGCTTCAGGCGTGTTGAGATAACTAAGCTCTTTCCAGCCTTTACTTTTTGTAAAGGAGCAGCCAGAGCAACAAGGGATCTTTTGGAATAGGTGCAAAGACCAGCAGCAGCAAGAATGAATTTAGGAGATGGGCAAGAGAGTGTCTCCAAAGTTGCAAGAGATTTATAAAAGAACATATAATTACAAGGATACCAATTACAGCTTATTATTAATACAGTCAAAGACCAGCACCAAAAACAAAACAAAAAACCACACCAATTCAATTGAAGCAGTCTATAAACTCTAACAGGTGTTTTTGTGTGAACTGTTTGTAGGTTGTGGTGTGAGAGTGTATGTGTAACTTGTGCACCTGTAGGAAAGAAAAAGGGCCAGGGAATCATTTTCAGGGAAGGAGGTTTAGAAAAGTCCTACCATTTGCACTGGCCCCAAGCTGAGAAAGGAAAAGGAAAAGTGAGATAGAGGGAAAGGATTCTGCAGAGGAAGTTTCAAGGCATCTTTACAGCTACCTGAATCCAATGTAGTTGGGAAGCATGGAGGGGTGGGGGGAGGTCCAGAGGGTTCAAAGCAGCTCGTTGAAATTCTTGACTTGATGCAACATACACAGGGGTTGTTGAACCAGGCAGAGTGACAACTTGCTGGTCAAAAGCCTCCAATATTTAAGAGGTTTTGGAGCTGGTACTATGTACCATCCTGGGGGTAAGCATATTAACCGTACTTTGGTAGAGAAAAGGACTCCAGAGTCTTCTGTATTGGTGTGTTAATATGTAAGCTGGGGTGTGAAGGGATTCATAGTGGGTGCTGATGTCCCTGTACATGACATGCAAACAAGGGAAGCATTTCTAATCCAAATGCAGATGTGCAGGACACACCCCAGCATGGGAACATTCGAAATGCAGATACTGTTTCAAACTGGAGAGTGTGACAAGAGGATGTTGAACAGATCCCAACAGAAGGTGAAAATGACATAGAAATGGGATTACCAAACCTGCAGATACAATGAAAGATTGCATTCAGGTGTGAGGTGCCACATACAAATAAGGACACTTACAGCCAAAAGGCAGATCAAGATACAGAGTTACAAGCAGGATGCAGAGATTATGAACATTGATAGGGAATTAAATTGGAGGTGCACTGAAAGGTTGCATAAGACATTGGAATGGGATCACATCCTTCTCTTCGTTTCCCAGTCTGTGATAATGAGATAGCAAGCAGAGCTCAAAAGGGGTTTCAAGAAAAAACTGTGAGCATATTGTTCATCTGGGGTATATGGATCCTGGCATATTCATCTATGATGCAGTGCAGGATTGGCAAATAGTTGGCAAGGCTGGTTTGGCTTGGATGGTGTACACTGGCGTTGAATGTATACATTGGCCCTAATAGGAGGGCATAATATAATAGAAAAATAAGGAAAAAATAATACTAGAGAAACATTGCCAGTCACAAGAGAGGGGAGGAGTGGAACAGGAAGTGAGGACAGTAGAGAGACTGATGAGTGAGATTGGTTGGAGCAAATCGGAAGCTGCATTAGAACAGTTAAAACATTATGATCTGAACAGTGAACTGTTGCTCAAGAAACTCTAGGAGAGTGATTCCCAAAATGTGCGCTGTGGTGCCCTCCAAAACTCACAGGAGTGCCACTGGATGTGCCCAGTGCCCATTTCTTCCCAGCTCTTCTGGGCACCACTATCTTGTATCTTGTAAGATGGCGATGCCCGGGACAACCAGGAAGAAGAGGCTGCTGCAAAAGAAGGGTGCCATGACCGCATTAATTTGGGAATCTTGCAATGGAGAGGGAATACATGGTGAGGGGTTGGGTGAGTGCAGTGGAAAATTCTCCTTGGCTCCAATGTAATCTGTAGCCCTGACCCCTTGTCTCCACCCATTACAAGAAAACACAGGGATAGATCTCTCCTGTGATGTGGGATTGGAATGGCAACAGAGGTTGGCTGGGTAGGTCACTGGTCAAGGACCCATACCCATCAGGGAGCCCACCAGGGCAGGCCAATCCCTGAACTGTAGGTACTTACAGCAGTGGTAGCACTCAAGGAACCATCAAAAGACAGGTAGAGGGTGTCAGTCAGTGCTGGGCCTTGCTCCAGAGCCCTCAGCAATTAAACACCGGCACTATTAGGGATGCTGGCAGTTCTCAGCCAGTTCCTGGTTCTAATCTTGCCTCTGCCAAGCACTAACTAGGCAGCCTTTGACAAGTCATTCTTCTCTCTCAACCTCATCATCCCTTCTGCAAAATGGAATAATAATGCTCCATTTCCTTGTAGGTTCATTGTAAGAGAGCTGGTATGGCCTAGTGGCTAAAAAAACCTAGCTGCAAATCAGGAAGTCCTTGATTCAAATGTCACCTCTGCTGCAAACTTGCTAGGTGGCCTAAGTAAGCTGCTCCCCCCAGCCTCAGTCCTCCCAACACAACTACCATAAAGGAGGAATAATAATTGTGTTGTTGTTGTACAAATTACAACTAGATAATAAATCTTGCACACTCAGAAAGTACTCTACAAGTATAAGGCTGTATCACGGTAAGGCATGCAAGATATTGTATATGAAGGGCATTGAATGCAGGCAAAAGAGATATAAATTCTAACTATAGTCAGTAGTGTACTGTAGAGGTACATTTTTAAGGGCAGGAGCTCATCATGACATCCCCATAGGCATGCCTTCAAAGTCACTCTCGATTAAGGCTACAATAAAAAAATCAACTATAAATGTCTTCATTAGAGTGCTTTCCTTTCTTGCCACTTATTTGTACTTTGAAACTCATTATCCTTTATTTAAAGATCTAGCTCATTTCATCACAAACTCTGAGTGGGTTGCAATCATTTGCAAACATATAAATACTGCAAAACAGGATTTTAAAATACCCCAAATAAATATAAAATATGTTACTAGAGTGCTAGCTGCTGCATATTACTTCAGAAGTCAGTCCCACTGCATTCAGTAGGAGTTACTCTCAAGTGAATCTGCATTGAATTGTATCCTTAATGTAACATGAACTCCATTCTATCTCTCAGACAGACAGCCCTTGGGAAAGATCATGGACTAGACTAGACATTAACATATATCCCTAGGCCAGTGGTTCTCAAACTTTTAGGGAGATTTAAGTAAGTATTTGTGGGGGAGGAGCCAAGGCAGCAAGTCGATCCCAAAGATCACGTCACTAAGGGGGGCAAGGGGGGTGTTTTTACTTACTTTCACTAACATAAGGCTACTGTAGCCTCCCGGAGGCGCAGGGTACCCCACGCAGCCCTCTGTAGGGCTCCCTGATGCTTCAAACATTGAGGCATAATGGCACGCAAAGCACTTACTCTGCAGTGCAATGAGGAAGTGCTTTGCACACGATCATGTCTCAATGTTCCAAGCATCAGGAAGCTCTACGGAGGGCTGCGCAGGGCTCCCCGCGCCTCCTGAAGTGAAGTGCTGCCTCCTCCATCAGCTCTACGTTAGTGAAAGTAAGTAAAAAGCACCCCCCCTTGCTCCCCTTAGCAACACAATCCTTGGGATCACCTCACTGTCCTTTCTCCTTCCTCTGCCCCTTAAAGGGGGAACCTTTACACAACCTGGTGGGTTGCAGCCCACCAGTCTGAGAACCACTGCCCTAGGCAAATGTCTCAGTTTGCCTTCTACTCAGCTTGATGATTCTCAGCTAAAGTCCTTTAAAAAGAGTTTCAAAGGGAGAACCTGAAAAGAGTTTCAGAGGGAGAACCTAAGCACTCCTGTAGAAGAAGTCAAGGAGCTCTGCTCTTCCCACCCTCTCAACCCCCCCCCCCCAAGTTGCTCCCCATCAACTACCACTGATTATAATACTAGAGTATGCTGAGCCAGTACCTGGGCCACTGAGAGCTACCTATTTCTAATCAGGAAAGGCCATATCTAGTATGCAAGAAGATATGGGGAGGGGGGGAACCACCAATCAAATAATACAATATACGTGCATTACACAGATCTACCCCCCCCCCAAAAAAAAACAACCACACCTTTTTTTTTTTAGTTGCCAAGGGTGTTTGAATGGATTTAGAATATCTTGGCATTGGCTCTACTTTTGTGGGTATGGCATAGCCGCCTTATATGCTGATTTGAGCGGTTTCCTCTTGAGGAAGCTGCTTGAATCAGCAGATAAGCTGGGTATGCTGTACCCCCAAAACTAGAGCCAATCAGGCAAAACTGATGCCATTTTTGGATTCAACACCCCAAATATACCCAAGAATAGGTCTAACTTTTAAGACAGCAAAACGTGTGTAGGCCTGTGTTTTACATGTACGTGCAATACACATATACAGATATTATCTCTGTACAG
The DNA here is from genome assembly GCF_035046505.1 of Tiliqua scincoides. NCBI lineage: Eukaryota > Metazoa > Chordata > Lepidosauria > Squamata > Scincidae > Tiliqua > Tiliqua scincoides. The sequence continues at coordinate 75,051,378 of NC_089821.1, read as the reverse complement.
ACAACAAATGGTAATGTATGTATATCCGCTTTAAGATTTTTCAAGCTAGCCTAGTTTTCCTGTAAAAGAGTTAGGAACAATAGATTGAAAATTAATTGGAATACTGCATTCCTATGAGCTCCTGGGCATTCCTCCCTTCCCCCCCCCCGAAAAAGCCTCTGCATCCTAGAACACAGGTCTTTTCCAAGGATTTCCCTTTTAAAAGAAACCAGCTAGTTCATCTACTGTGTGTCTCATTGTAATTTCCTGGAGTGGTGGAAGATGTCCCCCATACCACCTTGATTAGCTCAGCAAAAGCTAATCAAAAACTGTTACCCCAACCCAGACAGGTAATTGAGGCTGCAATCCTATATACATTTCCCTGGGAGTAAGTCCCAATGAACTCAGTGACGCTTACTTTTGAGTAGACATTCATAGAATTATTAGTCAGTTATACATAATAATAATAATAATAATAATAATAATAATAATAATAATAATAATAAACTCAGTGGTTTCTACTGATCCTTGCTATTAACAGAAGGATGTTCTTGATGGAAACATTTGAGGCACCATCTCTTTTCAAACGCAGCACTGCCCCCTGCTGGGTCTTTCACAATAATGCAGGCCGCATTAGAAGCAACAACCAGGGCTGTCTTTGGGAAGCATAAATACTCAAGGCACACTGGCTGTGGCCTTTAATTCTTCGATGCTTAGCTTGAAATGTTTTGTTTCAGATTTATTAGGGAGCCATCCTTAATGCAAAGGCTATCTCTGAGGCACTTTTTCTTTTGACAGCCACCTGCCCCCTACTACTGTTGATCCTCTCTTCTGATTCAGAGCTGCCTTCCATCAGTCAAATTTAGAACCATCCTTTCCTCAGATGAAATAGAAGGGCAAGGAAGTGGGGAGACAAACAAGACTGAGTTATGGTGTGCTCACTGCCTCCCTCTGACCCTCCGCCAAGGACATCGGATAATTACCCCAAATGGATTTGGGGCTAGGCTTCTTCGCTAGGAAGATTTTATCCATTCAAAATTGTTTATGGTTTATCTTGTTAATTAATTTCCGCAGCATGCAGGGCACTCTGCATTTGCACACATAGACATGAGCGATTGTGCACATGTCTGGCCCTCCCTTGACAGCTTAGGTTAGGCTATGCAACCCTTGGGTAAACCAATAGATCATCAGACCCCCCTCATTATCCTGTGTCAAAATATTGATTGTTAACTACATTTTGCATTTGTTTGCATATAGAAACAGGCCATGTAGATTAATGAACTCTTTCCTTCCTGGAGAAATTGGCTTGCCCTTGACTTGGAAAGGTTGAGTTTTGAAACTATATTACGTAATAAGATAATCTGACACTCAGAAAGTGCTATAGAAATGTGTTGCTGCTATTTATTATTATTCCTCTTCGAATGTCGCCATTCAATACACACCTACTGTCTGGTCAGAGTATTATTTTGTAAAGAAATTAAGCCAAATTGCTTGGACAAAGTTAAAGGAATTAATCACGCATTACATTATACATATATACATACGTATAATTTACGTACATATGATCCTGTGAATGTATGTACATAGGATCCCATATGATCTGGATTTGGGGGACTGATCCTATGAAAAGAGAATCCTTCTCTTTTCATAGGATCAGCCCCCAAAATCCAGATAATAGTGTACATTGAGGAGGAAGCTCAGTTTATGCCACCAAAATGCTCCAGAGCATATACGTCAGATAACTTAAGCCAGCGGGCCAAAGCCATGTGCTCTGCAGGAAAGGAAAACTCCTCCAACACAGTCACCAGCCAACATGACTGAAGAAATGTATATATTAATAATTTTGAGTATTGGAAAGAAGATACTTACTGGTAGCTGGTACAGTCACAGCACGACCCTATGCATGTCTGCTCAGAAGGAAGTTCCATTGTGTTAAATGGGGCTTACTCCCAGGAAAGTGTGTATAGGATTGCAGCCTCAATCAAGATAAGTCATGAGAGATCCTAAAATAATGTTAATCTTTCTGGACAAAGATATACTTGAGTCTTACCAAAAAAACAGTTACAAAAATAACTGAAGAACAGTAACCATCATCCTACAGAAAATTTCCACCTGACTCTGAAACGTGACTATGAGTCAAACTTGGAATGCATCACCACAAAGGAAATGTTGTTGAAGCACAAGTCCACTCCAATTAATATTCAGTTTCTAGTTGTGTCAAGCTCTGACGCACTCTGCTCCCAATACCTTTTTCTTTATACAGATCTGCCTTATATTGAGTCAGACCCAGTAAGCCATCTACCACAAGAAGTCAAAACCCAGATCTATCCAGACGTCTCCCAGAGATATTTCACAGCCTGGAACACATTGGTTGAATACTAAAAATAGAGATACTGCTGAATTTCACTCCAGGGAGCAACTAGGCCAGAAACATTTGGGAACAGAACCCAGTCCTGAGGGTTACTGGGTAACTTGAGGTTGAGATGCAAGGGGTGGAGCCTAGGAGCTAAGGGGTGGTGTCTAGTGGAATCAGAGTAGAACCTAGTGAGAGCAGAGCATAGCCCTTGGCTGGTCAAGAGAAAAGCCAAGTTGTGCCTCAGTATGGCGCCTCCTGGTCATGGTGGTAGCATGAAAAAGCCAAGTAGAAAACTAGCCTATCCGCTTGCATCTAGCCTTTCACCTTGAAGGATCTTCCTTTCCTGAAGACCTGGACCCAGAGTCATACGAGGAGGCCTTCTCACATGGCTGAGCAAGCAATAGAAAGAGACTCCTAGCCAGAGTTTAAATGCATAAAGGCAAGTGCTTATGTAATTTAAGATGCTACCACAATCACCTTCATATGCCCCATGGTTTCTTGTGCAGACATACAGGGAGGCATCTCAGATATGTTCCTGGCCCGACGCAACTGCTCTCAGTGTGAGGGTGAGTCTTCAACCTCTTGCGTGAGGGTTAACTCTGCTGCTTGCTGTTTCACATCTGTGAAGTAGCAGCGCCAGCAAAGGAAAGGTTGGCCTTGCTTTGTGCAAGGCCTTTTATAGGCCTTGAGCTATTGTGAGACCTTCATTCATTCACATGTTCCATCTCTAATATATTCATTTATGTAAACTTATTCAAATTTTAAATGTAAATTAATTCCTTTTTCCCAGCACCAGACACAGTGCCAGAGAGATGATGTGGCCCTCCTGCCAAAAAGTTTGGACACCTCTGTCCTAGTGTGAGGATCAGGTGGAAAAAAACACTGCCTAACTATGCAGTCCAGTATAAGAAACTAAAGTGAATCTCTCTCTCTCTCTCTCTCTCTCTCTCTCTCTCTCTGTGCTGGAGCCACTGGAGAATCATAGGCATCTTTCTATGGGGATTCTGTACATGACAGATTGTAGTGTAGATTGCATGTGTGGTCTGTAAGCAGTCAGGAAGTGGAGGGTTCTACCTTTCAGAATGAGGTATTCAGCTGCATCACCTTCCAGTCTTTTCCAACTACATTAATTGGCATGCCGTTACTATGAAGACTGAGCCACTTAATTCCTCATAATACTCCCCCAGTGCTCATGTCAACAGAACTCTTTGAATAGCACTTACCCAGATTTTTGATTGTTTTAGCTGCCCTCCCAGGCTATTTGGATAAATTCTGTTATGCTATGTGTGATATTGCCTGACAATAGACAATTTCTCTGTCTTTCTCTATGCATATAGATTTCGATTTATAAGGCAATCTTGTGAATGGGAGAGGCAAGGGGTGGGGGATTTGAAAGCTGCCAGGATAGCAGAGGATTGTGAAATCCATAGCCCAATTACCTTCGCCTTTGCTTTGTTTCGTTTGTCTCTGCCCAGGCTCCCAAAGCACAAGATATCCACCACCCATGGGGGAGCCAGAAGGTTGGGCATTTCCGTCGCAGCAAATCTCGATGAAAGAATAACACTTTGCTTTGCTGCTTTATAGTCTCCATAAGGAAACACATAATTCAGCCTTCCTACCCAGTGGAGTGCTGATGAGATTTATTGGAAAGGCAAGTCATCTTTATGAACATGCTGGGAGCCAAATGTATGGCTGTGAATTCATTTGCTGGGGGTACTCAAAAGGAGAAGAAAAGGGGGGGGGAGAAGAAGATAAATATCAAACATGTTGTAGGGGGAAAAAAATCAGATGTTTGAAACCACAAAATGTACATAAATAAAACCCGCCACACAATGATTATTGCCTTCGGGTCTCTTGCGACGAATAGTATATGATACAGAATCCCTTCTGATAGCCTAAGATTTCAGGTACATTAGCTGCTAATCTTAGTGACTATCCGCTTCAAGGATATTTGAGTACATGCACACCCAGCATTGTTTCCCATTGGGCACTTTGGCATTCAGCAGCAGCAGTACTCACTGTTAAATGAGTGTGCAGCTCAACTCTGCAGACATTCCCTTTAACTAGGAAAGACCTTCTTAACTGGTGGAGCAGCAGGCCTCCACGATTGTACTGCAAAACAGGCAATGGTTTTATAGTGATGTCAGATAACAACAAATGACGCAATCCCCTCTTCCATTTATGATATAACTCAGCAGTTCCCAAATTGCGAGTCCCCGTGGCCCATCAGTGGGTCACAACCCAATTTTTGGTGGTTCATGAAACTGATAGGGTAGATTAGGCTGTGTGCCTCAGGGGTTAAACAACCCACTACTGGTGGGGGGGGCACTGCTAAACAATCACCATTATAGCCACAGAAACTTGAGTGGCTGGTAAAGTGAAACTTTTTTTAGGAGGGTCTCAATGCTAACAAGTTTGGGAACCTCTGGTATAACTCACTGAAAGTACGCCTCCTTTAATGGAACTCACATGTTAAACTCTGATTCACAGCATGATGCACTGCAGGGGCAAAAGCACCTCTTGACACTGAAGATTAGATAATCCAGAGTTCAGAATGGATGGTTACACCAAACCCCAAAATCTTTTCGGTTTAGCCGTACATCTCCTATACGGGCCAGTTTCTTGATTGTTTAGGAGTGGGCTTCATTCCAGACTTGAAACTATTTTGTGAGGCTTAAATCAATGTTTCCTTTATGCTGTAACTGAAATTATTCAAGTTGTATAAGAGCCATGCAAGGAAGCAAGCTGTCATCTATTTCAGGTTTCTCTATTGTTATGCATGGTCTAATTCAAGCTGGATCAATAGTTAGGCCAATTAAAATACAGAGACGGGAGCCAAAAGATGAGGCCCTCCTCTGTGTGTAATTGATCTCTGTCCTGTCCCTTACATTGGGTTCTTTTAAGATCATCTTACATGGGAATTTCTGAATATGATAGTTATTTCCTTAAATAATAACAGAATAGTTAGCATATTCTGAAATTCCGATGTACAAATTGACATGCCTCCTTCAAGTATCTGACAAAACCAAACACAAGTTACATTAAATGCATCTCTTATCTTGAGGAGCTTATCTTTTCTTTAGTAAATAGTAGTCATGGGAGCTGATCAGGATCATGGGAGGGAGGGGGCTTTAACTTGTCCTGATCTGGATGTTATCTGCCCCAGGGGAAGCTCCCACTGCCATCAGTGGGACCAGTTACAGAAAGTGACTGGACCATTATGTTTGCAAAGGGAAAAAGACTCCTGACTGTCCACCCCATGGATATGATCTGGATCACACCCACAGGAGGCTGCTATTTAGTAAAGTTAAGCAAATCATGGCCAATGACTCATGTAACGTAACATACCATCACCACACTTACACATGTACCAAAGCATTTGTATTTTAGGGATCGTTGACCACTGGCTCATGATGTTCTCCAAAGGAAGTTAGCATTTGAAAAAGGTGAGACTCAGAAAAGGGCTGGAGAGGTGGTTTGGAGGTTGACCTATTGCCTTCAAAGCTGAGCAGGATCAGCTGCCTGGATGGGAGACTGGGAGATCAGGAGGCCACTGGCATATCTGTGCAGTGAGTGTGGAGGAGTCAGCTGGCAAAAAAGAGAACATCTTTGAGAAATAATCAAATAAGGTGCAAAACCAGTATCATTTATCAGGAAGAAAAGCTTACAATCAGAAGGAAGGGAAATAAAGAACGAGAATGCAATTAATTAGATGATCAATTGTTGTCTGGTTACAGGAACATTGCCTATAAAAGGGTGCTAGGCTGTCCGTCACCAGTTTCAGAGATGGGAAGAAGGGAGAGAAGGAAAGTGAGTGGAGAAGTATTTTCTTTTTGTCTGTTGTGAATCTACTCCTGATTATTTTGGTGTGTGTTTTCAATCATTCCAAAATTATGATGGAGAAAATCTCTCTCTCTCTCTCTCTCTCTCTCTCTCTCTCACACACACACACACACACGCGCGCGCGCGCGCACGCGTATAAATTTACAATCTAAAGAATTGGGACTGAGATCTGAAGAATGAAAGAAATTGGCATCATATTGGTATTCAGGGTCAAAGTTCTAAGCATGAGTGTTTAGAAAAAAGGGAAAGCCATATAAAGGAGGAATTATCTTTGGGGAAGCTGAGGGGACAGTTGAAAGGGGCATGAAGGACCTAGGCAGAGGCATGTCAGGTCTGCCTAGCAGAAGCATATGATGGGAAACCCCACAGAAAGCTTTGAGGTTTAGGATGAAGAGGTTGTACTGAATGGAAAAGGGGTGTGGTTGTCCTTTGGAACATGCTAATTTCTAACACAGATATTTCCAAAACAGGTTTTAAATTCTGTGCTTAAACATATTAAAAGATTCTAGAAACTATATTTTTATATTTTGCCACATACAGTTAAATATAACAGAAATCTTAAATATTTTTTTCCCTCTGGGAAAAGACAGTAAATTGGCATAATTTTCCCAAAGCAGAGATGTTATTATGAATGTTTTGGATCTGTAGCTATTTCTCTGAGTTTTGAGAACTCTGTCAAAACAAACACATTCCAAAGAAAGGAGATTTGGGGGGGAGGGGGGGGGAAGCAGCAATTTAATACCACATTGAGGAACTCTTTAACAAAACGGTAGTAAGCCTGCTTAAAATTGACATGCAGCATCTCATCACTAGACGAGCACAACTTGCCCAATTCAAAATTTACAAGCCAGTGAAAAGAGCTTACCACTGGGAAGCACTGAATCGAACTTAACCTAAAATGGTTACTCACAAAATGGAGAAACATGCAATATAACTAAAGACAGATGAAGTCATTGGCCTATAACCATGACTGCTTCCTTCATACCAGTCCGAAGTATATGACAATGATCTAACCCAATAGTTCTCAAACTGTGTGTCTTCCCACAGTTTGAGACCATCATTTTTGATGGTTCGTGAAACTGACAGGGTAGATTAGGCTATGTGCATCAAGGGTTAAACAACCTGCCACTTGGTGGGTGGGTGGGAATCACTATTCTAGACACACTGGCTTGAGTGGCTTTTTTTTCCAGGTGGGTCCTGATGCTAAAACATTTGAGAACCACTGACCTATCACCAATCCACATAAAAGTTTGCCTCCAGCACATATTCCAAACTCTTGCAATATGTCCGACTGACTAACTGCCTGCCTGACTGGTTCTCTTCTCCTGTGCCCCCACACACTTTTCCATTAGAATCAAGAATCATAGAGTAGGAAGTGACTATGAGATCATCAAGTTCAACCCCTGCCAATGCAGGCAGTCTACAACTATAATAACCCTGATAGATGTCTACCAGCCTCAGCTTAAAGATCTCCAACAATGGAGAGTCTTTCACTTTCTGAGACAGACTGTTCCGCTGCTGAATCAGCCACTGATCCACTTGGCAGTAGCATCATCTAACGCACATCTCAATTGCTTGTCCATGGGGAACGCTCCCTAACATTTGTGGCCCAAATGTCTTTCACAATATTGCTAGAACCAAAAATTCAATGCCTGTGAATATAAAGGCTGCCTGAAATGCTTAATAAAAACAGGAGAACGTGGTCTGATCAACACTAGAAAGATTTTATTTTATTTTTTAATCTTGCTGTTCTTTGCACACTTCAGCCAATAATCAAATGCAGCTCAGTGTTTGCACATGCATGATTATGAGCTAATTGGAAATAGATTTCTTTCTTTCTAATGCAACTGCTATTCTTCCTTAACTGCATCTGAGATAAAGATTTATTTGGCAGATTCATAAAAGTTTATTTCATTATACCTGAAACACTTTCTGTACAGTTCTGGACTCTGTTTTGAGAGAGAGAGAGAGAGAGAGAGAGGCTACTACCAGTTAGGACAGTTGAGATGCAAAAGAGGATGTCTGGCTCCAATTTTGCTTTAGGAAGTGGTACTTTGGTTATAAAACCATTCTCTCCTGTTATTGGAAACTCAGAGGCCTTCTATCAAGTTGGTAAAAGGCACCTGGAGTGCATAGAAGTGTTAAGAAAAAAGACAAGCCCATAAATAATTTGTACATTTCTTTAGGGCACTGTGAAACCTTTGCCACTTAGAACTTCTAAATCCATCTCATATATCTCACGTAATCTTTCAAGTGAGGGACTTCTTAAGCCAAGAGTGAGGAGGGGGGCTGTAGAAAACCTTAAAAGAACTTTCTGCACCCCAACTACCTGAGCATCCTGAATAAATTATATCTTTGCTCTAAATATCTTCCAGTGTCACTTCTTCTGTAGTTTGTCCTCTTCACTTTAGTTCCAGACATTGAAAACAGTGTCAAAAGATGATCCTTGGTGATCCTGGATCTAGTGAAGCACCAAGAATACATTAAAATTGCCAAATACCTTGGTAATATGCAGGGATGGGAACTTGACTCGAGTTACACTAAGTGGCTGTTTTTGACAACTTGAATTGACTCGAGTTGTGGACATCTTTGATCTCGACTCAACTCACAGCTTGTGGTCAGTGACTCAAAAAAGAGTCTGGATTTGAAATGACTTGAGTTCCTACCTCTTTAGTGTGCACATGTTCTTGCTAACTTAGGGCACAATTCTGAAGAGGGCATGCGCCAGCTCACCACTGGCGCATACTGTCGCAAATGTGCCATATGGCACACCTGTGACCATTAGTGCTGGCCAAGTGCAGGCCAATGAACCACTGCCAGGCGCAAAGCACTGGTGGCAGAGAGGTAAGCAGGGATGTGGAGAAAGGTGTTCCATGGTGAGGGGAGGCAGGGGAAGGTGGGGAGAAGACGTGACGGAGGAGGGAGCAGGGTAGGAGGTGGGTGGGTCCAGCAGAGCTCTGTTCTGCCAGATACAAAGCCCTGTGTTGGCTTTGCGACCTGATATGAAGCATCTTGACTCTGTGCCAGCTAAATAGCTGCTGCAGAGTCGAGTAGCCCCATTGTAGGGCTACTTTCCTTATGGGGGGAGGGGACATTTGTACTCAGTGTGCTCGGTGTACTCAGTATGCTGCTGCAGCCATTTTTGGCACTGTGGCAGGCTTTGTATGCAGGGCAGCTCAGGATTGGGCTGCCCCACACCCCACCCCACCTTTCTTTTTTCTGTGCACTTTTGCTCTAGGACTCACAACGTGTGACTTGAAATGACCCAGACTTGCAACTCATAGAACTTGAAATTTTTTGAAGTCAAGTCGCAACAGACATGGGCTATGACTTACAGGTCAAGTTGCAGGATCTCGGCTTGACTCCTGACTCAAGCTTAGGGACTTGGGCACATCACTGGAAATGTGTGACAACACAGTTTGTCTACTGAATCCTCTAATGGGCCACTGTGGGCCTTGGATCCTCCATTCTTCAAGAGTGATGCACAGCAACAAACAGCAAAGCAGTTCTACGTTGCCCCCCATGCAGCAATATAAATACTTATTAAGGAGGAGGAGAAAGCCCTGTTCCGGATCTGCTCTCTCTTTCTTTTGAAGAAAGAAAAAAACCCAAAGAGAAACAGAAGATGAGATGAATCACACAATTGTCCTCGTTGCTTACCTCCCCTTCCACATACCAAAAACTTGGCATGCTGAATGGCTAGGAAATCTGGTGGGTTCTCTTTCCCCTTCCACCCCAGTCGGTTTGAGTAAACAGACCCGCAGAAGGAAGGCCACAGGACTGAACCTTAAGTCAATCAAGCCACATGAAGCTTCAACCTTGCAATGTAAAATGAAAATATTAAGTGAAGATCCGCTTCATGCCTGGCCAAAAGGAATACGCATTAGCCATCTTGGAAAACAGCATGTTGCAAGTGCTTGAAAGGTCAGTGAAAGCAGCAGCTGAAACCTCTCAGCATGGAACAATCCCACAAGCTAATGTTGAAAGATCTTACATGGGAGAAAAGGAACATTATGTGATAGGGTTATAATAAATTCTTGCTCTTCCTTACATCCTTAATTGCCTCTGTCAAAAAAAGAAAAAGAAAAATAGCACTGGGGTGGGGGAAAGAGTCATAGAATGAACTCTTGCGCCTAGAAGCATCCATGTACTACTACCACAGGGTAAGAGAGATTCAGCACTCTTGATGGGCCAGGCCACATGGAAGACCTTTGGAAAAGAAGGCAGCTGCAGTGCTGGAATTGCAGTGGGGCAAAAGGGTGAAGTGTTCAGTCAAGCTAATGCACCATGTTTGAGATGCTACCATATGAGTGCAATTTTGGTGCCCTTGGTCCTAAAACTATAGATGGAAAAGCATACATGCTTATCAGGACAAAGCATGCCTGTATCAAAATGAATATGTCTGTAATCCGTAAGCAAAACCTTCAAGCACCCAAAATAAGAGCACTTGAGATGCATTTTCCTTCTCTTTGCGTCTGGAAAGTGCATCATGTTCTGCAGCTACCATTTTTGGAGCCTCGGTGATCAGATTTCGTCTCGCTGTTCCTTGAAGCGCTCATATTCTGCACCACAAGCCATGACCCTCAAAGTCCCCTGGAGGATCACCGTCAACATTGCCAGTGTAAATGTGCGCTGCTTGCTGTGACAACTTCGCAAATTCATTTCCAAAAGTCCCCTTGCTTCAAGGCCGGCTTCTCAGTCTGTCAAACCAGAACCAGGTGTTTGTCCTACCAGATCAGCAGGCTGTAAATGAAAGAGAGGGAAAAATCTATTTCTGTATTTCTGATCAGCGGTAAGTGTCTGTGGGCAGCTTTCATAGAAGGCAGGAATGCATGTGCGACAAGACTCGTTATCCAGAAATCACAGGCTTGCCTGTCATTAATTATCCCCAGTTACAAAGTTACAACAGGCTTCTGCACCCTCATTAGCTCAGTATTGACACAGCCCTGAAGAAAGACCCCCTGCTACACTTCAAGGGACCTGCAGCATCTCTGAATCAGAGGCTTCCTCCTTTAAATTCATGCATGGCCATGTCGCTTGTTTACACTTGGTTCCTGCTCAGACATTATGCTGCTCCTGGGTCACACAAGGATGCTTTTCTTTTGCATACCACCTTCTTGCTATTTAAACAGTTAAAAAAAAATACTTGAGTGTGGTTAGTCCAGTAAGTCATGCAGAAAATGTTTGAATTCTTCATTCAACTCATTTCCCCTGAAATGTGATTAACTTTAAATAGGCTAGAGCAGTGGTTTCCATATTTTATATGTCCAAGGAACCAATTTTGCCTGAATGTGCCTGCCAAGGAACCCCACCATGTCTAGGGTGCATATGTAGTTCATACAGGGCAGTGGTCTAGCGTTGGGCCTCACCAGGGCCTCTGAGAGGAATTTTATCAGGGGGTACAAAGTTTTATTTGGGCCCCTTCCTAGAGGGGGAGGGAAGGGGATGAAACAGAGAAGGAGAGGGTTGTTACAAGGAGGGGCAAAACAGGAGTAGGGAGAAGGCAGAACAGGACAGGGGGAGGGCAGCAATAGCCGGAAGTCTTTGGACCCCAGGTCTACCAGGCTTCCAATGCAGGGCCCAGGTCTACCCACTTGTGCAGCATCAGCAGCTAGATACAGTTATATGGAAAACAAAACACACTGCTAAGCCTTTCTAAAAAATTTTAAAAATAGAAAATCATTGCACGAAATTAGTATCATCATATTTTAGCTCACACTAGAATAGAAAGTGTCCTGTGTGCACCAAAATTTGCTTCTGCAGAACTGTAGCTCCACAGCTGTGTCCCTGAGCTCCTATACACATCTTCATGGCAAGCAGATCCACAAGCCAATCAGATATGGTAACAATCCAGTTTCCTCCCAGATTTAACACTGTGTTAAGGAGTGTCCTGTATGCATTCTTTGGTCCAGCATATGCGGCTTGCCAATAGCTACACTCGTGGTAGTGTCCCTAGCATCCCGTGTGGGCAACAAGTCTGACTAGAAAGGAAAATGTAAGATCCCAGGAAATTTCTGGGCCCCCTCCTTTGGCTCCTAGGCCCCCTTTTTGAACCTGGACCTGGGTAAAAATTACCCCCTTTACCCCCCCCCCCCAGGCTCTGGGCCTCACAGAATCATCAAGCATTAGGAGTCGTCAAACATTCAGCTACTTTGGGCCACAACACTCAACCTTGTTCTTGTGGTGAGCCTGATGTGACCCACGGTCATAGTTTGGAGATTCCGGTCTTAGATGAACTGAATATTTGGATGAAAACACGCACTTGAGCCTGCATATTGCAAGGAAAATGGGCAGCAAAAGACAAGGTATTTTCAGGAAAGCCTGTCTATTGTTAACAGATCTTTTCATTGAGGAAACCCTGATAAAGTTTGGAAGAACTTGGCATACCCCACCACCATTCTGAGAGAACCAGCTCTGATTTGGATGAGATTTCCAAGGAGGAGGTAGAGGATCCCCTCCATCACAAGCTGTAGGATTAAGGAGAATCAGCAGGCACTGATCCCCACCTTGAGACTACCAATCAGGAAGGCACCACACCACCCAAGGAAGCTGCGGGTTCAGGGAACCTGATGCAACCTGACTAATCCCACCAACCCTAGCTCCAGACACTCTATTCAAAGCACCCCAAGAGTGGCAGCAAGCCAGCGAGTCCAAGCAGAAGGCCAGATCCAAAAGACACAGTCTTCTGGCATCACAACGCCCTCCATCCCTGAGCAGAAGCAGGAAACCAAAAATGACAAGTTCTGAGGATCAGGGTCCTGCAGATGGGTCTGGCAGCAGGGAAGTCAAAGCTACAAAGTCAACCAGTTGGTGCCTAACAGTTGCTGACAAAACTTATCCTATTTGGCTCTCAATGATGTCTTAGCAGGACATCTCCTCTGCTGTTTGGAAGCCTTAGTCTATTCCCTGCTGAATGCTTCCTGGTCTCACTGATAATCCCGGATCATGCCATTGTGCAGTGGGTTAGGAACAGCCAAAACCCCAGAGATCGTCACAATATTGTCTGAAAGCCATCAATTGCTTTCTTCAAGCCCAATCTTATCCATATCCAAGTAAATCCCATTGTAGTCAGTGGGGCTTACTCCAAGGAAAGTATGGACAGGATTGTAGCCTCATTCCTGAATTATGTCTCCTATTTGTTGTATGTATGTGTTTGTGTTTGCTATGAAAAGACATAACATACAGTGTTTCTTTCTTCTTGTTTTCAGGTTAGTGTGATATCCTGCAGATGAAAGAAATAAAAAGCAAATGCTTCTGAAAATGATCCAAAACAGGGATTTTTTTTTTTCAAATTGTCCTCTAATAAACCTTCCGAATTTGAGGAATAAAAACAGCTTTATTTGTGGTCTTCTCTCTCATCCCAAGCCTAGCAAAAAGAAGAGCTTGACTCCTAGGTTTACAATCGGCTTGTAAGACCCACGAGAATCAAGAAGGCTTATATCTCAGTAAAAGAACACATGTTTTTCAGGCAGAAAAGCATCCAGCATTGCCAGTTCTTCGGTAGCAAGTGATGATGAGTAAGCAGTCAACCCGATCCTCTGGAGAAGTGCCACCAAGCAAAATAAATAATGTTGGGTTAAAGCAACAAAGGGCCCAATCCTATCCAACTTTTCAGCACCAGTACAGCCGCAATGCAGCCTCAAGGTATGGGAACAAATGTTCCCATGCCTTGAGGAGGCTTCTGTGACTGCCTCCCCACCACAGGATGAAGTGCACGTCCATTGGTATAGCTGCACTGGCACTGGAAAACTGGATAGGACTGGGCTCAAAGAGTCTTGCAGCCCCTGAAGAGGAACATGTTTATTGCTAGAGGTGTTTGTTTTTTGTTGATAACTAAATAAAAACACAAAACACCACATCTTTCAAACATATCTATCCATAAGTAATGAGTAAGGAACACTGGAAATATGTGTTCAGTTGTGAATAACATGCAAAACACCACATTGTGCATTTTAAGTGAACAATTTTTTTAAAAAAAACAAACGCCATTTTCAAACACAGCAATTTATTACAACATAAGCCTTCATGGATTCATTTTTAAGGGGCTACAACACTCTGTTGTCTTTTTGTGTCCCACACTAATAGATCTACCCCTCTGGAAAACTGAACAAGATGGATTCCGTATCAGGCAGCTTCAGAGGGGCACAAGGAAGCAAAAGAAAGGACCACAACTGGCTGCCACAGTGGTGCCTTCTGCAGTCTTGACTGAAGCGAAATGGCAACTCGGTTTAGCGCTTTGTGCGCTATAAAAAGTGACTTGATGTCATCTGGATGGTTCAGCGATGACTGCAAAATCCCTGAAGGCCAAGCACCAGGTCTGAAGAGGCATTGGGTAGCCTTGGGGCGCTCAAACTCCTGCATGGAGCAACCATAGCACTGAAGGCATTCATTCTCCTGGAGTGGCTCAACTAAACCATCTCTTTAAATATCTCAGCCTTTCTTGTTGCAGCTAGAAACGAACACTGCTGCTCAATTTGCCAGCCATCACACTCATCCCATCATTTATTGTCCAGGCCTTGTGATTTCCCGAACACATCACACAGAAGATAAGCAATTAATCTGCAGTCACGGTGACCTCTCTGAGAAGAAATCATGTCACTTCCCTTTTGTTTAGGCCCTTATGTCCTTCTCACTGTTGCCTGCGTGATCTCTGCTTACCTGTTTAAACCCTCTCTTCTGCATGCTCTCATCTTGTTTCTCCAACAGGCACCAGATGGCGCTGCGACACACTTTTCCCTACTGTTGGTTACATGACAGATGTTTGCTCTGGATGAAGCACAGGAAGGCTTATATTGGCCCAAAATGAATCGTACTGTGTCAGCCGGGGGGCAAGTATTTATTTCTCGTAAGTTGCCGTTATTTTCTGCCAAGTTGTCATATTATCTACGGGACCAGCAGCTTCCTGTCTCAGAGGTGAATCACTGTGCCTGTGCGCTCTGCAGGGTGAGTTATGCCTCCTGGGCTCACTCCTCCTCCCCTTCTTGCACGTCGCACAAGGCACTTCTAAGAGAGCTTTCTGCAGCTTTTCATATCACAACATCATTTGCTGCTGAAAGACAAAGGCGAGCAACGCCTCGATGCTTTGTAGCAGGCCAGTGTGGTTGTTTACCCAGCAGAGACATCCAGCACAGCTGGCATCTTTCTGCATACTGCCAACAGCTAAAAGGGGTCACAAGCCAACTTCTGAGCCCTGACCCCAAAGCTGTTTTCACCCCAGTACACACTCCGGAAAGCTAATGCATGTTCCTGGAACAAAAAACATTTTCAGAGCTTTGCTCCTGTTGCTGTTTGGTTGCTTGCTTGCACTTCCAGTTTCCACCTTTGCCTGCATTGATTCATCACCTGGAAGCAGGCCCGATGAGAGGAGGGTACAGGGGGTAAATTGTACCTGGGCCTAGGGTCAAAAAGGGGACCCAGGAGCCAAAGGAGGAGGCCCAAAAATTTCCCGGTATCTTTCTTTTTCCGATCTCACCAGGGCTTAAAAAAGGGGTGCAGGGAGTACACCGTACCTGGGCCCGGCTAAAAACAGGGCCTGGAAGCCAAAGGAGGGGAGTCAGAAATTTTCTGGAATTCTCAGAAAATTTTTGCGTATATTGTGTGAAGACTTGTATTCACTTTTTGTGTAAGCCTACATAGTTTTATATATTGTGATTCATAGAAATTTTGATCCAGTGACCCTATAAAATTATGATCAGTGGAGAAGGAATAGAACCCAAAACGGACCCAAAAGAAACTTTGTATCCCCTGATAAAATTCTTCTTGGAAGCACTGCCTGGAAGGAGACTACATAGGTACAGCTGTAGGTGAGGGGAGCCTCCTTCAAATACGAAATAGGAACTCGTAAATAGGAACTGGGACATGTAGCCTCTGTGGGCACATGTGGGGAATTTCAGGTATCAAATCAATGCCTGGAAGAAAAGGGGAACAGCCTACTGCCCTTCCCCTATGCATTGTTTTGCACATTCACCGTGCAAATTGCACATGTGGAAAGGGTCTCCCCTGAGGACTATTTATCACCCTGCCTTTTGTACTTGAGGATGGATCCCTGCTGCCTGGATACATCACCTTGCACCAAATGAGAATGGCAAGCGTAGTCAAGTATTTAGGGAAAGAGCTTCCAGAGTGGAGACAGTAGCAACTCAAAAAAGAACCAAAGGGTTGACATCTGGTGGTTCTGGCTCCTCTTCAGTGCCATTGCCCAGACCTCACTGGCCCACCCATCTTCCCCAGATTGCAAGAGAGCAAGAGAGAGCAACAGTGAAAACGAGGAAGAAGAGCCTTCTGTTTGCTTGCCTCTCTCCCTGGGTGGTGATGAAGCCTGGACTTGACCTGGGCCCGGCCCTAGCACTGTTGAGGAGGACAGGTGAGCGAGCAAGCAGTGTTGGATGCTGTTCCTTTGCTCCTGTGGCTCGCTCAACCATTGTCTCCGCCTCTGGGCCAGAAAGAGAGAGCAGGTAAACTGGCAGCAATGATAAAGGGGAGGAACAGCCGGACCAGGGGCCTTGGCAATCGCTGATGGGCACATGCTTCAGCAACAGCTTCTGACAGTTGACATCACTCTGGCTTCCTTGAAATAATGCTGTAGATGTTGACTCCTAAGGAAATGTATGAACTTAGCTTAGGATTCCCCCATGGCTTGGGGAAGGGGGAGAAAATCTCTGTTGGCCATTCTTTGTCACAATCCCCACTGCTGTATTCATCATTCCCTTTAAGTCGCTCTATTCATACCTGGAGCAAAACCCAGCTGAATTCTTCAAGATTGGGTTGTTCGCAGTCAAAATAAATGATGTGAACAGGAACATTTTGATTGGTATTTTATTCTATGCTTGAGCAGTATTTCTGTTTGGCCAAAAGGTACTCAAAGCAAGTTAAATATTGCAATGTGTGTGACTGGCACTAAGCACAGAACTGGGAGTTTTGACGGCAAGACGAAATGGGACAATTTGGGTGGACAGGAATCAGGGCTCCCTGTGACTATGAATATTCCTCACTTTACTTATTGCGCTAAACAATTTGTCAGAGGAAGGGGAGTTATTACCTCACAGCCCACACATTCTAATGCATAAAATGAAGTCCTGATAGGAGATTTTTCCCTAGCCACTTCAAAAGGGGGCCATTTGAAACAGGGAAATGTAACCCTTCCTCTATCAACTGCTTGTATACAGAGAGATGGGAGAGATAGGATTAGGAGGTTTTGATGGAGCTAATATAACAGCTAAGAAGGAGCTGCAAACCAGGACTGCTGCAATTTTGAATCTGCCAAGAACTCACTAGGTGGCATTAGGCAAGTTGCGTTCTCTCACACTCTGCTGCAATACAGTGATAACTTACATTCCTTACAGGGTTGTTGTAAAGATTACATCAAGATATGAAGCACTTTGCACACTCAAAGCACTAAAAAAAGTGGTATGATTACTTAGATCAGCCTCTGAAGGATGGGAGACTTTTTTCAGTACACCCACGGGGCTGCTGGGCCAGCCTATCCATGAGGCCACCTGAAATGTTTGCATGGGGGGCCCCCACCATGGAGCGACCCTTACTGGATTGGAGAGGGCAGCTTGTCTTTTTGCTGCCCTCTCCAGCCCACTGCTCTATTGGGCGCTCCAATCTCTTTTGCTGAGAGCAGTTTAGAAGAGGATCACAGCAGGCTCCTTATCCCTCC
The DNA here is from genome assembly GCF_035046505.1 of Tiliqua scincoides. Classification (NCBI taxonomy): domain Eukaryota; kingdom Metazoa; phylum Chordata; class Lepidosauria; order Squamata; family Scincidae; genus Tiliqua; species Tiliqua scincoides. Next base: position 75,033,538 of record NC_089821.1, on the reverse strand, counting down.
AACGCTGCCTGAGGGAGAAGGAATAGATTAAAGCTGCCACAGCTCCAGATCACCCTGCCTACCTGCCGCTTATGAAGCGCAACATAGGCAGCAGGGACAGGCAATTTGGAGCTGGCCTGACTGCCCCCCTTCCCTGTACAGGTGTCCATGTGTACCACTTAAATAATGGGGATACATTCTCTAATCCCCTTTGTCATGCAATTAGGTCATTAAGTGAACATTCAGTCCAATCTATTGCCTTTGTTGTGTAAACAGACACTCTCTACAAGACACTAGCTGGCTGCACCGGCTACTGGAGATACATTGCCTTTTCTTTGCATTAAGAACCTTTCTGCTGTGTAAACAGACACTCTGCTGCAGGCTATGGGAGGCACAATTGCCTCATTAAGAGCATCTTTATTGTGCTTTGACCACCGTCATAAATGTGGTCCATTGTTAAACAAATGGTTGTTAAGCGGCACATGCCTGCATTTACCAAGAGCAATACAGCCTCCCTGCTCTGCTTACAATGAGTATGAGCAAGTGCTGGGTTTTCAGGATCCCCAGCATCCATTCATTTCAAACAGAAGAGGTGCAGACCAAGACAGCTGCACAGCATGCACTTTGTAAGTAAAGGGAAGAGGGGGACAGAAGCATGCCCACTCATTTGCCCACCCTCCCTCTATGGGAGGGGTGCACATGGGCTGCCCACTGCTGGGGCAGCAGTGGCAGCCAATTCAGGCAGTGTGCCACCCCTGGCCCCTTATATATATGCAAGATGCACAAGCAGTTCACCAACGCACAGCCTTAGATAAGATAAATAATGCTTTCTGCCTGACCTTGAAACCTGAGCAATTCCCCATCTCCTCTGTTGCTGACAGGAAATACGAGAAAGAAGAAGAAGGCTTTACCTTTTTTTGTCATCTTTAAGGTGACAATCCATTTGATGGGTGTCAAATTTTCCTGTCCCTAGCTAAATCGCTGTACTTGCAGCGGGGAATGGATTTGGCTAGCGAGCTAGTTTGCCTGGTGCAAATTTAAAGAAAGGAGTGTCCGTATTGCCAGTGTTTTTTTCTGTTAAATGTAGGGAGAGGTGTAAAGACATAAGGAGGAGATAATGAACTGCAGTACTATGGGAAACAGATCGGAGGACTGCCTTGAAAGGGTTGCAATCTGATTCACACTTACCTGGGAACAAGTTCCACTGAAATAATGGGGCTTGGTTCTGAGTAGACATGCATAGGATTGTGCTGTAGGTCAATGTATAACATGCCCACAGCAAAGTGGCACCCCCTTGGTAAAGTTCAGTTGATCCACTATAAAGACCACATGGATTTAGCTTTTAAAAGCTGAGCTACCCTCATAGAAGTATGGAAGTTTTGACCATTTGCATGTGAACTTAAGACAAATTTTGCTGGATCAGGCCACATTTGGTTTGGTGTTATGTTTCCAATGATAGTCATCCATGCTGCCAAGTAACACATGAAGGCAACAGCCCGTCTCTGGTTGTTCCAAGAACTTGGTATATGAAGGTTCCATCTAGAACTCAAAGCTAATAGATCAATCCTACATGAACATTGTTAGAGTTGCAACCCTTTGTCTGGTAAAGAGTTGTATGGAACCTTGGATGAGCAGGCACACAAAACAGCATACACCAGCAGAGTTCTTTGAATGCAGTGGTTATATTTCAGAGCAAGGGTTATCACAGGTAGAGTAATCAGTAAACAGTCCTAGTCAGCACAATGAGCAGTCAGTCCATAAACAACAAATCCAAATCAGTTTTCCAAGATACACAGTCAAAGTTCATTCCATGGTCAGTAACAACACGTATATACTCCCATCCAGCCTCCCAAGTTACTGGCAGCAGTTCAGTAGTCTCCTACTGCTGCACTAGAAGCTCAACAGACCAAACATTAAGTATTTGGAGTGACCAATCAGTGTAGGCTAAGCTACACCCAGGGTGAGGCAGTCACAGGTGTTTGCTGATCCTGCAGACTCCAGCAATCTGTACCTGTTCCTGAACCATCTTGTTGGCTGTGTTTCTGCCTTATCCAGATCATAGACCTGACAAACATTTCTAATCCACTCTTAAGCCATCAATACTTAGTAGCTTTCTGCTGCATCATTATGACTGAAGCTCAATATAGTACAGATTAAGCCTGGATTTTATATTCATGGATCTGGCTCAACGTGGGCCCCCCTGAACCTACATTGAGCCAGACTTGACTCAACCTGATCCTTCCAAAGGTTGTCTGGAACTGTGCTCTGGTTACCTTCCAAGGGCTTTCTGAAGCATCCAGAGGCCGTGCACATCCATCTGCAGGTTTAAGCCAGGAAGTAAAAAAAAGGGACTTCAGATTTCCCTCGGGAAAGGCCCTCCCTGGGCCTCAGGGTGCCTTAAAAGGCATAAAAAAGGCATAAAAATGTCACTTCCAGTTTCCCAAGGGAAACCAATAATCATGATTTTTTTGCCTCCCAGCTTCATTCTGAAGCCACAACAGCTTCTGCAGACTTCAGAAAGCCCTCCAGAGGCAGCCACAGCACAGCTCCAGTCACCCTTGGAGGGTTTAAAGGTGAAGAAACCACAGATTTGGTTATCCATGGTTTTCAGTATCCATGGGGGGGGAGGGGACTGAGAACAGTTCCCTCATGGATACCAAGGTGCCACCTCTATTCTAATCTACAGTATAAAGTGTACCGTTAGGACTGGCATGCTTGGATTTGTTTTTTCCCCTATATAGGAGCTGTGGGATTTCTGGCCTGAATCAGGACCAAGACATAGAAGGAAGGAGCTTTAACCCTTTATCCCTGCTATGATTCCTAGCTCTGGTCCCAGGCATTCTGGATAAGGGATACTCAACCTGTATCTTGTTTTCAGGTGATGGTGCTGTAAAGGTTCCCATGGTCTAGACACCTTTTCACAAGTTTCTACACTCTTCTGTGTTTTCAATGCATGCACAAAATTATGATGGGAGGAGCATCACAGGGTCAGGCTCCATTCCCCCCCCCCCCACACATACACATGCATTTAGTTGATATATCTGCCTTGCACCTCTACCCATAATCAGGATCTCTGTCTATGCAGGGTTCTCAGTCACGTGGAGTGGTGTGTATGCATGGAACGCATCACAAACCACTTTGCAGTGCCAGTGAACGTGTTTAGTGGGGATGGAACCTCCCAATCCACTCCACCCCAAGCACACTCCAGAGGAGCAACCTGGACATCTTAGAAGAACTTGGGCTATACTTAAAGGGACAGTCAGAAGATTGTTCATTCATGGTGCCTGGATAGAAATGTTTTCCATCCGCTGCGTTTGAACAGAACATGACCGTTTCAACTGTACACAGCACCTCTTGCAATGTATTTGCAAAGTAGCCTACACAAAGCCACTGGAACCACCGGAATCCATTATTCACTGTGCTGGCTGCTTTGTAATTCATGTACATTGAGTTTGAGCCCCCGCACACCCCAATTCATTCCCTCTCCAATCCAAACCATTAAGCAGAAAACCGTGCTGTTATTTAAGAAAGCACAAACACTTTAACTACACAGAGCACCCATTAAGCCCGCATAATGGCTTAATAATACTTTACCAAAGGTATTGTTTCCCCCCTAAATGCAACCTGTGAATGTGTCTGTTTCGAGCAGCAAATGTGAAAGCAAGGACACATTCTTTCAAATAGCTCCATCACCAACCCTGCAGATCCTGTGACCTTCAGCTTGTTTTAGTGTTTTTCTTTGAGAGCTTTCCCCACAGCTCAGGACAGCTTTTATTGACAGAGGAAGGAAGTGTTGCTGAGTTTATCTTGTCCATGCCACAAATGGCACCTCCAGTCTCAGGCCAAGTTTCATGGCTGGCTTCATTTCCTCTACTTAGGTTCTCACGTTTAGTGTACAAAGAGATAATATAGATTCCCTGTCAACCAGCTGAACCCAATCCGCAACTCTTTATAGCTGTGCCAATCACTGTGACAAAACAAAAAACCCAAGAAATAGACACTCACTGTCAAAACTGCCAAGCTGGGCCCAATAGAAATGAATGCCCCGGTCATATCTGTTTTGCAACACTTATTCGTCCAGGCCAGTGATGACTTTGAAGGTACAAAATACAATGCTCCATATCTTGTATTGATTTTGACTGCTGAATGTTTTATGATGAGGTGTCATTGCCCAGCATGAATTCTGAAGAGATCAATAGGATGCTTAAGTTATCAAGCCATGTCCACTTGATTGACATGTTTCCTATCCTTTCTTTTCGTGGACCAATTTTTCCCTGGATAATTTCACACATAGCTGATGAATGCTTTCTCCTATAATGGATGGTTATTGTCTCTTCTATTACTACCTACTGGATCATAGGTTCAAATGCTTTCGCTGATGTCACTCCTTCATAAGTAATCAGATGTACGAGGCTCTTGAAAGCCTTCTACAACTCTGAGGACTTGGAAAATGTACACACTACTTAGTATAATGCTAGGATTGGTAGAGGGTATCAGTCAGCATGTGGCATCTTTAAAACAAGTGCATAATTGATCTTTAGACTGACTGGCCTGAACTGCATTAATGGCCAGTAATATAACTAGATTCAGAAAAGGGCTATACCAGGGATTCTCAAAACTCCATAGCATCTCTAGATATCTGTCTGCTCAACTATATGACAAGAGGGCAATGGAGACACAGATGTCAGTGGCATTTGTGTGGTAAATTTGCATCACATAGACCAGGGGTGTTCAAACATTAGGGCAGGAGGGCCACATCATCTCTCTGACACTGTCGGGGGCCGGGGTGAAAAAGAATTAATTAACATTTAAAATTTGAATAAATTTACATAAATGAATTTATTAGAGATGGAACTTATATGAATGAATGAAAGTCTTGCAGTAGCTCAAGGCCTTTAAAAGGCCTTGCACAAAACAAGGCCAGCCTTTCCTTTGCTGCCACTGCTGCATCACAGACGTGAAACAGCAAGTAGTGGAGGGAGCCCTCATCCCACAGCTCAGGTGAAAGGTTGAACAGTTGTCCTCATGCTAAAAGCAGTTGTGTTGGGCCAGCACAGGCTCCAGCAAGTCTCTGGAGGGCCAGAGGCTCATTGGAGACTGGGGGCTCCCCACGGGCCTGATTGGAAGCCCCCAAGGGCCACATGTGGCCCCCAGGCCGGGGTTTGGGCACCCCTGGCATAGACCAACAAAAGTGTAGTTAACTGTAGTTTAATTGTGTAGTTAAAGAGTTTGTGCTTTCTTAAATAATAGCACAGTTTTCTGCTTAACGGTTTGAAGTGGACAGGGAATGAATTGGGGTGTGCTGGGGTTCAAGTTTTCTACAGTACTCAACAGAGAACACTTGACTAGATGTTTAATAAAGAGTGGGAAGAAAGAGAGGTGAAAGGTGACTGGCTTAAAAAAATTGCTTGATATTAAAAATTGGAGTTATGAGTAACAGAGAGCTCTCGATTCAATCTGGGCATAGATTATATCGGGTCTCTATAAGGCGCATACAGTATTCTTATAAGGAGCACGGACCTACTCAAAAACAGCAGGAAGTAATTGGAAACTTGAGGGTGGTTGTTGAGGAAGATGCTGTGTGTTTCTTTAAAAAAAAGGAAAATGAACACAAAAGACATACAGCCCAATCCGATGCATGCTTACTCAGAAGTAAGTCCCATTAGAAAATAGGGCTTACTCCCAGGAAAATGTGGATAGGATTGGGCTGTGTATAGGTATTAAGTGCATGTTGAGAGAGCTATTTTAACTCATCACTGCCCAGCCCACAGGTATACACATTTAATCCCTCTTTTATATATAGGCAAAAATGGCTTAAACACATTTTGAGCTAGCTAAATGACTGGGAGAGGGATTAAAATTTTGGGAAGTCTGCTCAAAGATTAACAGTTTGGTAGATATTAGTACGACAAAGAATGGAATGCTTAGTGTAAGGAACAAATTCAACAGAGAAGTGGGATCACATGGCATTCCATCCTGTGCATGTCTATTCAAATGCAAGTCCCACTAAGTTCAATAGGGCTGACTCCCAAGTCATTGTGGTTAGAACTGCAGCTTTAGAGTAACAGTGGTTTAATTCTAGACATATAAATGTATCTTGATGATATTAGGGCCCAATCCTTTCCAACTTTCCAGTGCTGATGCCCACAGAGGTGGGCACTGCATCCTGCAGTGTGTGTGTGTGGGGGGGGGGGGGGTGGTCACGGAGGTCTCCTCAAGGTAAGGAAATGTTAGTTCCTTTACCTCGGGGCTGTATTGCAACTGCATCAACATTGAAAAGTTGGATTGGGTCCCTAGTGAATGCATTATTATCACTATTCATAGTGATGGCTGTGCTCCTGTACATTTCAGTAATTTATCTACTACACAAGCAAAGTCAGGATTCCGTATGATTAAGAGCCCAATCCTAAAGGCCCTAGCGCTGGCAGTAGACTCGAACTGCTGGTGCTGGGTGTCAAAGCCCATTTACAGCACCTGGAGAGGACATAGTACCCACACTGGGCCTCAGCACTTTAGGAGGACAATGAGGAACCACTGCCAGTAAGTAGCACCGGCAGGTGGCAGTGTGGCTTTTTGGGTGGGGGAGAACGGGGTGGGGGATGGACCGGCCCAGGAGGGGGGGGCGGGACTGGTGGAGGCCTCCTCTGCCAGATCCTATCCCCTGTGTCAGGCTGCAAAGCCCAGCAAAATAGATGGCACAGATGCAAGTAGCCCCATTGCAGGGCTTGGGGCTTTCTTCAGGGAAGGGACAAACATTTGACTGCCTGGCATTCGAACACATCTTAGGTTCAGATCACCTAAGAAACCTGGGTCAGATCAGGAATGCAAATTGAAGGGGCCCTGCACCCTTCCTTCTTAGCTGAGGCAAAAGGCCATTATAGAGGAATCCTGGAATGTTAAACTACACCTCTGTAACAACTGCAGACAACACAGTATGTGTCAGGAGAACCCAGAAGAGAGGCAAGGTGCCATGCCTTTCTCTTATACAGATCCAAAATTTTCAGCATATGCTTGCCTTCAGCCTAATTTAAATGTCATGGATGGTCTGAATCACTTTTTCTTCTTAACCACCTGTCATGCTTGAATCTAAGCTTCTGTTCCAACAATTGGACTGGATCAAGAATTCTCATTGGTAGGTTCAGGCTATTACCCTAAGTTTGCTTTAAGTGCCAGAAGTGTGCCTTGAAATAATAAAAGAGATGAAATAAAGAAAAGCGCATCTGGGCATGTGCAGAGAGATTTTACTTCATGAATGAGTACCTGCAGCCTGTCTCAGCACACCCAGGATGAAAGAACAGGGCTTCTAGAGCAGATGGCAAATGGCTGCCTAGGAGCCTAGAGCCTGTCACTTCTCTTTATAGAAACTGAAGCTGTGCATATATTTGCTAGTAGCAGCCCAGAGAGTAGCATTCAGGTAGATTCAGCAAACTCGCCAGGTCCCTTTAGTGTGTAATCCTGGTATGCTGGCAAGGAAACTGGCGAGAGGACTGCCTGGGATGCCAAAACACACTGTGAGCCTAAATTCCACTCTTTCCTCTTATATGTTAATCATACACAAGCATAATGCAGGCTTCTGGGCAGCAAAACACATCCCAGCTGAAAGCCTTTAAATGTTGTCTCATTCTTTGTAAAAAGAAGCTGAACTATCTCCTGCTGCGTATAATCCCGAGGATCTTATTCTTATTATGTTTTTCCTTTAAACGCACAACTCAGGTTTGTCTCCTCTTCTTCAAGAAGGGATAAGTTTCGTTTCCGACATGGAACAGTCTTTCACTGCTGCTTTGAAGTTCCAGCCTGTTACTGAAGCTGCGTCCCCTAATTTCTCTCCAAGGGGCTTTCTTCAGAGCTGACAAATGTCAAGAGGCCATGATGCATCTGGGCTGTGTTTTCTCATTATGCAGTTGCATTGGGCTTGTCCAGGGCCCATCCATTTTTACAGGGGCCCCAAAGCATACCTTCAGAGCGCAATCCTAACCTGTACCGGACACAGCCAGGCAGATCGCATTGCCTGTGCTACATCCTACACAGGGTAGGAGTAGGCTGGAATTCACCTACGGGTAAGGGGATATTTCCCCCTTAACCAACAGGGCTCTGAGGACCAGGAGTGGGGAGTTCGGATATACCGTGTGCTGCCACCACCGATCCCACCCCCCTCCCAGTTAGTGGAGGTCCTAGGGAGGTGGGACCAGGGGAGCCAAAACCCTAGGGTGCCACACCTGTGGGGCCTGTGGGAACAGTACCACCACGCTCACTGCACCTCCACTGCCAGCTCTGCCCACCCTCCAAAGCCCTTCCACGAGATGGGGAGGCCCGCACTGCATCCATGGGCACTCCAAAAACTTCTGAGGCCTCCAGAGGGCCATTAAAAAGTACTTACTGTTTCCAGAAAACCAGAAGCACTGTTTAATGGTCCTCCGGAGGTCTCAAAAGGCTTTCAGAATGCCCAAGAACATTGTACGAGATTCTGTACTGTAGGTACATCTCCCCTCGAGGGGGAGCAGGAGGTTATGGTCCTGTGCCCTGGGACCTGGCACAAGGTCTAGGTCCACAACTGCCCCCAGACATGGCCCTCCCCGGCCCAGAAACAACTCCTCCCACCCCCTGCACCACCCATCGCAACACTCGCTTGCACTGGCCTGTGCAGGAATCAGAGCCAGCGCCAGTAGGCCAGTGCATGTCGTTGTGCTAGTGTGGCCAGCGCACGAGTCAGTGCCTTACAGCACATTTGCAACACTCCTGAGCCACCATAGAGGGCCTGCACCAGCACAACATGCCCTTTGGATTGGACTGCCCATTTTCAGAAGTGCTGCCGTTGAATAAAAGAGGACGCTGTCAATTCCTTTCATGTAATATCGCAATCCCATTGTGTGAGAGCAAACAAGAAATGAAAACATTTCTGCATTCTTCCCATCTTCCTTGTATTCTTGATTGTATAAAATCTCATTAGGGGAAGAAAACAGCTGAAAAGGCTAAATAAAAGGCTTGTGAAATGAGCATGGAAATGATAGTGAATTTTTCCAAGGGGCGGGGTTAGTCTCGCTTGAATGATCTATCCTACCTAATTTACTGCTGGTTTCAGCACGCTTATTAAAACTTACATTGTAGCAGATATCAGTGTGGTGCCCTGGCTTTTAAGACTAAATAAAATAACAGGAAGACAACTTCAAAGTCCTTTCTGCTAGAATTGTTAATTAGTCCTATTTTGTCTGCAAGGAAAACTAAATGTCAGCTAAAGCTGAAGGAGGCAAACTTCTGCCACTCACTTCAGCTGAAGTTATTCCGGTATGGGAAGAGAAATGGAGTCAGTCAAATATTACGCATCACTCATCTTTATTTTTATTTAAATCCAGTTCAGTTGATCTGGTGCACATTCTTTCCCCACAACAAATTGCATACCACCCAAGCAAGACTATTTTGCACTTAAATATCTTCAGAACAGTGAATGATTAAGGGCTCAATCCTCTTGAGTAAGTGCCAGCTCACCAACAGGACGCACTGTCACAAACGTGCCATAAGGCACATGGGCATTAGCACTGCCCCAGCACTGGAACTGGCTTAGTGCGAGGCCTTACTGGGACAGAGCCAGTTGGAGGCCAGCAGTCCACCACCTGGTGGTCACTCGGAATGCCGGGCGCTGAGAGATAAGTTGGGACAGGGGGAGGTGGGGAGGAGGCGCTCCAGGGCAGGTGGAGGGCAGAGGAAGGCATGGTGGGGGAGGGAGGGGGTGGGAGTGGGACCGGCGGAACTCAGTTCTGCCAGATCCAGAGCCCCGTGTTAGGCCTCCTGGCCTGATACAAGGCATCTTTACTCTGCCAAATAGCCAAGGCAGAGTCGAGTAGCCCCATTGAGGGGCTTTAGCCCTTACTTGGCGGTAGGGGATGAATGTTCCCTTTGCCGGAGGAGGTGTTGGGAACCACCAACAGCTTCCTGAAAGCAGGTAGGATGCTGCGGCAGTCCTGCACACCGCACAGCTCAGCGCTGTAAGGCAGCAGTTCCCAAACTATGGGGTTCCTGGCCCATCTGTGGATCAAGACCCAATTTTGAGTGGGTTGCAAAACTGAGAAGGCAGATTACACTATGTGCATCAAGGGTTAAACAACCTGCTATTTGCAGGGAGCACTTCTGCCCAATCACTATTATAGCCACAGAGGCTTGAGCATCTGGTATTTGATTTTAGGTGGATCCCGATGCAAAAAAGTTTGGGAACCACTGGATTAAGGTAAATATGTGTAGCAAATTTATTGCTGCAAATTTTATAAAATGATGCCACAGGAGACTTAAGGATGGAGCAAAGAAACTTTTAAACTTTAATACTTTGTGACCTTCACTGCAGTGATGATGACTCAGACATCATGAAAGCCCTTGGAAATGTCTAGTGGACCAAGATGTGATGAGGTGCTAGTTAAACATGTATAAAGGATCCACATTACAAAATCCCCTGAAACAGTCAGCGTGGGTTTGGTCTCAGCAAATCAAGGTTTAGACCCTGGCAGAGCAAACCAAACCTCTCCATTCAGGAGCAAATCCATTCACGTTTTAGCACCACTCCAGTGCCCATGGCTCCTTGGCAGTCTGTACCTATTCTTTGCTGGTCTCCTATGGAGCATGATCTCATACTTCTTATGTCTTCGACATTAATTAGGAATAGATGCTAATAACACCAGGGCCCTGATTGACAAGCACAGTAGTGAGAGAAGCAGCACTACGCACACGCACAGCTCGTTAGCATTCCCATCATCCCAGAGCTGCAAAATTAGTTAGCTCATAATTATTTAGGTAAAGTGACTTCAGAAAAGTTTGAGTACCATGTCATCACTTATGAAAGAGTCCTCCCTGGAAATCAGACATAATTTATCAGATGGGTTATTTATCTTTTAATCTAAATTCTAACCAGCTCTTCCTTTCGTTCATTTACTCCTTTTATCATTTCTTATCTGCGCTCCAGACTGAAAATTCATAAAGCCCAAGAATTCTGTTTTAACTTGCACACTGTGTCTCACATTGACAAGCAGAGATGATCAGATATTCTGTAAATTTCAAGTTTTCAATTTTGATGAGCCTTCACCACTAAGTGTACGGAAAAAATTTCACCACATCACGTCTTTGCTTTTTGTTATATGTATTCTTTTGTGTTTCCATTCCTTTAAAAAAATAAAATAGAAAAGCCAACCACAATGTTTTGCAGGCAAAGTTTGATCATCATTTTATAGACTCAAAAAAGAAGGCAAAATACAAAAAAAGAAAAACAGGGTGGAAGAGCAAGAAAAGGCATTCATGAAACAGAATGGGTGGCATCTGCCCTTGTACATACGCTGATACATCTCAAACAGAGATTAAAATTATAACCTGCAATTAAAAAAAAACATTCAAGCACCACCTATATCCATTCATCCCACTGAAACAAATCAGCGTCTTCAGTGTACAGTAAGTTGTTTTTCTGAGGGCACAATCCTAACCAGATCTACTCAGAAGTAAGTCCTATTTTGTTCAATGGGGCTTACTCTCAGGAAAGTGTGGTTAGGATTGCAGCCTGAGAGCCCAATCCTGAGGTCTATGGTGTGGCACAGCTCCGCAGACCTCAGTCGCAAATGTGCCATAAGGCATGTTTGTGGGGCTTACTGCTGGGCTCCCGAAGCAGCTAGCCCGGCGCTGGCCAGAGCTAGCCCAGCATGCAGTGGGCACCTGGGTTCCGCGGCTTGGTGGTCTCCTGGACCGCCGGGCTACGGAACAGCAGGTGGGGCGTGGCGAGGGTGTGGGTGGAGGTGTTCCGGGGAGGCGGGAAGCCAACAGGAGGTGTGGCTGGGGGCGTGAGGGAGGCGTGTCAGGGGAGGGGGGAGGCGGGTCAGCAGAGCTGAGCTCTGTAGGATCCAAGGCACTTGGGCAGGGCTGCTTGCCCTACATGAGCGCCTTTACTTTATTGTAAAGGCTTTATTGTAAAGGCTGCTTCCCTTACTCAGGGGAAGGGACGAACATCCCCTTCTCCCTAGGAGCCTCCTGCGGTAGCGCGGGAGCCACAGGATCTAGCAGGAGCCCTCCGTGGAGCTGCCGGGTCCGGGATCTGCGGGCAGCTCAGGATTGGGCTGCCCCTCATCTACAATCTCAAAATCAAAATATTTATTATACAGAGTTCTATGGTTCTTCTGTGTAGGTGTATTTTAACCCAAAGCAATCTTGAACAGGTAATAAATCTGAATGGAGACAGGGTGAGGGGGAAAGAGAGCTTAATTTTTTCCCCGCAGGTTCTTTTTCTTTTAACTTTCTGCTCATTTTCCTGAAGCTGCTTTTTCACCTGTAGCTCAGATTCAGATTCAGAACCTGTCCAGGCTGTTTTGAGTTAGAAAGAAAGGGTGAAAAGAACTACAGAACTCTGCCTAACGTGTAGTTTGGGCCTTAGACCTCAGCACAACCTCCCATCCAAAATGCCCATTCCATACAATTAATCACCTCAATTGTAGCATAGGCTATAATCCTCCTAACCACACTTATCTGGGAGTAAGCCCCATTGACTATAATGGGACTTACTTCTGAGTAGACATGCATAGAATTGGGCTCATAGTCTCCCAGGAAGCAAATCTATGGGGATCAGGGTCAGACCATCAAACACTGAGCCATTGGGCTGTTCCCTAGATTTATGGCCCAATCCAATAGGGCAGTTATGAGGGCAGAACTCCAAGGGCATAGATCTTGGCAGCAGCATGCCCCAGAGCCTATCCCCCTTTCCTGACCCGGACTGGCTCACAGGAGTTTCCTCAGAAATATGCCTGCAATGGGCCTATGCGATTCTATGGCGACCCAAACATTGGCATAGAATCAAGAGCCTCCGTGTCGGGCAACCAGACACGGAGGCTCTGGATCTGGTGGAGCTAAGCTCCACTCATCCCGCCTTCCACCCACCCTGCTCCCTCTCCCGGCACGCCTCCTCCCCGCCTTCCCCCCACTTCCCCTTATCCTGGACTGCTTGCTCCCCATCTCCCCCCACACCTCCACTGACCTCTCTGCTGCTCATCGGTCCATGCTGCTGCTGAACAGTGGAGCTCTGGCAATCACTAGTGGACCTGGCCAGCACTAGGCTAGCACCAGTGGAGCATCAGGGAAGCTTATACAAGGCTTTCTCACTGTAACTTCACAATGATCCAGTGAGGCAGTTTAAATAAACCCGGACATAGTAACCTTCCCAAGGCAAGGTCGTGGTCTCCAGAGTCTCCAATTAACACTAGGGTTACCAGATAATACAAAGTGGGAAAGAGTGCTTATACTTTTAACCACTGTGCAGAAAAGGGAGTGTTGGCAGGAGCAGCTTTTTAAATCCTTCCATGTTGAGCTGCAACTGCCGAAGTTTCCACCTCTATACTGTACAATGGTTAAAGGTATAGGCACTCTGTCCCCCTTTGTATCTGGTAACCCTATCTAACACCCAAGCTAGTATTGTACAGAGCACTGGTTCTCAGTTTACACTCCTAATGGTCTGCCTGTAGATGTTTGGCTATCAAAAACTTGAACCTTAATGGAAATTAATACAATCTCTAATTATCTAAATTATCTAATTATCTAAAGTATCTCTAATTTACCAGAATCTGAGGTTGCAGCAGCAGCAGCAACTATAACAAAACAGCAAGATGAGGTTTGTAGACAATTGCTAGTGTTCTAGATATTGGAACTAGTATATCAAATTCCGTGCCTTATCTATTGTATCTTATGAAATGAGTTCTGGCATATACAGCAATATAGCTTTATGCTTTCATAAATAAAAATAATAAAGAATATGAGCAGTGCTTGGTTTCCACAAGAATTCATAGAGTTTAAAAGTCAAACACAGAATTGTACACTTCACCTGAATCTGAAATGTCAGATTACCTGGTGGGAGATGATTAATTCTATCTGACTGGCTCGGGCTTCCTATAACAATCTTGGTGCCTGGCTGTCAAAGAACAAAGCCAAGGGCCCACAAGTCTGGAAATCCTGTTTTCCTTATCTTCAATATACTTGACCCAAACTGGAGACAAATGTCAACTTGCATTTGCAAAGTTATGTAGCTTAAGATAAATGCATTTTTTAGAAAATCGGCTTTTTTGTCAAGCATTTCAGGTTGCTGTTTCACTAGAGTAAAATGTTATTTTGTCACCCCTTGAAATATCTCTACAGAGGATAAGGGAGAATGGGTGGGGGGGGAGGCAGATCATTTTCCGAAATAGAGAAAAGAAAACAAAGAGCTCTGCTGAGAAAATAGCAAAACGAAATAAATAAAGCAGGGAGATGGAAGGACAACTGTGAAGGCAATATCAGGAAGCAGGAGAAAATTGGCCGCTGGTAACCAATTCAAGAAGTCTGGGTGGGTGGCAGGGGAAAGCAGAAGACGGGATTGAGTATGGCATGTATTTCTGTCTCAGACACATATCTTGGTTTCTGATCCCCCAGAAACTGCACTTCACAATTCCGGTCTTAGCTAGCATTCACTGCAGGACTGCTGCTTCAAAAATTAGTAAAGAAAGGACAATATCTTCACAATGGCAATTTATCCTGACATAGCACTATGCAGCAGGGGGAGAATGAATGGCAGGGGGGAAAAATGCAGTAGCTGCGGTATGTTGCTGTGGTATCCTACAAAGAGATATTTTTATCTAAAGACATGTGATTCCTCTAATAGAATAAAACAATACAGATGGTCCTTGGTATCTATGGGGGATTCGTTCCTGGACACACACCTACAGATACTACAGATACTGAAATCCATGGAAAATGAATTCTGCGGTTAGACCTCACAGGACCAGAAGTGCCTTCATATCGCGTCCGGAGGTGTTCTGAGGCGGGAGGAGGTTGCATGCTTCCAGTTTTCTGCTAAACTGGCAGTACCTTTTTGAAGGCTCCAGCAAGACTTATGAAGCACAAGGAGGTCACATGCATCCTCTCCACACTTCAGAAGGCCTGCCAGAGCCTTCTGAAAGGCACTTTTGGTTTAGTGAAAAACTGGAAGTGCCTTTTAATCCAGCAGGACTTCTGAGGTTCACCATAATGGGCTTGCTAACCGTGATGAGTCAACTCCATGGATCGCAAACCCACGTATGAGGTGGACCAACCTGTATTCGATGTGTGATTGGAGTTTGAAGATCCTGGTCATGGGCAGCCCATCCATGAGGCTAGATGATGTGGGTTGTGTTCGTGGAAAAATTGGCAGGGAGGTGAGAGGGCAGTGGATTCAGTGTGCCCTTCACCCAGAATCTTCCCCTGCCATCTTCCTCCAACCCTCTACAGATGTGATCCACATTGATCTGCCTTCTGCCGCTAAAAGTGAGTGGAAAGCAAATAATCGGTCTCCTTCCCTTGCTCCTGGTGTAGTTTCTTCTACACCAATTTCTGGAAGAAATTGGAAGAATTTCTTCCAATCCACAGAATTTGTGCACTTGAAGACACCACCAGGAGCAAGGGAAGGCTCTGTTTGTGCGTGTGTGTGTGTGTGTGTTCCCTGGGAGTGTGCACATGCTCAAGACACTTTCTTCTAGTTTCATTTTTGCTCACACTGCTGATGGAACTGCAAGGTATTGTTTTTTCTTCATGGACAACCCAGATTGAATGTGGGACGAAGGAAAGGTGTTTTAAAACCCTGGACAGCTTAGAGTGTCCTCCTTTGTTGTTCTCTGTTTCCTGGGTGATACACATAGACTGAGATTTTTGCAAACTGGAGCATTGAGAAAAGTTACCAGAGTTTGATACCCTCTTAAATGATGCTCCTGTATCATCTGAACTGATACCAAAAGAGAATTAAGGGTTCACAAACTGAGATTTTAGTAGTCTTACAGTGCAATCCTATGGATCTCAGAAGTGTGCTTCATTAAGTTCAGTGAGACTTGCTCCCATGTAAACATATATAGGATTGCAACCCAATTATAGCTGCATCACCTACTTTATTTTTATTTTTTTACAGGTATTTATATACCGCCTTTCTTGGTTGACAGATTTCTCCTCAGACTTTAATTCAAGGCGGTTTACATAGGCAGGCAATACTAAATCCCAATAGGGATTTTTACAATTGAAGAAGGTTCTGTCTTTCAAGAACCACAACATTTCAGATGGATCTTTTATGATCTGGTATCACATTCTGGCCTCCATTTTCCTCCCACACAGGCTGACAGCGGCCAAAGAGCAGGTGGAATAACTCAGCATAACTCAGCTGGACTTGTCAGCTGCTTCAAGGTCTCGCCGTTCAGGGTGC
This sequence comes from Tiliqua scincoides, assembly GCF_035046505.1. Classification (NCBI taxonomy): domain Eukaryota; kingdom Metazoa; phylum Chordata; class Lepidosauria; order Squamata; family Scincidae; genus Tiliqua; species Tiliqua scincoides. Next base: position 75,017,352 of record NC_089821.1, on the reverse strand, counting down.
CGGTGGCCTCAAACTGGCGACCTTTGGATGTTATCTTCAGGCAAACGGAGGCTCTACCCTCTAGACCAGACCTCCTGCCCATTACTCTAGAGCAGGGGTGTCCAAAGTTTTTGGCAGGAGGGCCACATCATCTCTCTGATACTGTGTCAGGGGCCGGGGATGGGGGAAATAATTAATTTACATTTAAAATTTGAATAAATTTACATAAATGAATATATTAAAGATTAACTTATAAGAATGAATGAAGGTCTTGCAATAGCTCAAGGCCTATAAAAAGCCTTGCATAAAGCAAGACTGGCCTTTCCTTTGCTGCCGCTACTGCATCACAGACATGAAACAACAAGCAGTGGAGGGAGCCCTCATCCCACAGCTCATGCGAGAAGTCAAACAGTTGCCCTCACCCTGAAAGCAGTTGCATCGGGCCAGTGTGGGCTCCAACAAATCTCTGGAGGGCCAGAGCCTCATTGGAGACTGGAGGCTCCCTGAGGGCTGCATTGAGAGGCCTCGAGGGCCGCAAGTGGCCCCAGGGCCGGGGTTTGGGCACCCCTGCTCTAGAGAAAGCCCACCTTGTTGCAACAGTTAATGAGATAATGCACACAGAATGCTTAGAAGCACTTACCAGCTCTGGATGGATATTTTACAATCTAATCCTATATAAGGCCTGCGCCAGCAAAAAATGCATTCTTCTGACTCAGGCTGCTGCAAAACAGCTGTAAAGTGCTTTGTGGCAGTACTGGTGCGTGGCCAGAAGGTGCTGGAGGAGCAATGGAGGCCTGGCAGACCAGCTAAGTCTGGCACAGGGTTGTGCCAGACTTAGTTGGAATGGAGTGGGGGGGGGCATACTGCAGTGTATTTTGCAGTCGTACCATAAGGATGGAGCATGGATAACGTCTCGAGCATGAGGACGTTATCCAGAGGCATACAATCCTGTGCACGTCTTCTCAGAAGTAAGCCCTCTTGAGTTCAGTGGGACTTAACCCCAGGTATGTGTACAGGACTGCAGCCTAAATCTTCCCAGACAGACATATGTTTGCGATCCAGCGAGCTATATAGTGGCAGTGTGAGATATTTTTATAGATCAGTACAACACAGTTGGCAATGTATTCCTCCTCCAATCTCCAAGAATCAGGGCAGCGACAACCTTGAGCCAGCCAAGGAAAAGATGTAACAGGCGATTGCTCTGAGGCGTCCACCTCTCCAGCAGGTAGTCACTCGTTTCACCCACAGGTTAAGAGTCTTGGCAACAGTTCCAAAGAGGCTCCAGCTGCCTGCCTCCCGGTAAATAAATGGAAGGCTTGCGTTTCCATGACGACAGGTCCTTTTCTACCTCCATAAGTAGCAACACATGCTAAGAAATTAAATGCTAAAAATACCAAAGAGAATAGCAGAGCAAAAGGTTCCATTTTCGTTCCCCGTCTCAGGCTAATTTAAATGCATTGACGCTACCCAAGAGGGAACTGGGTCGTTCAAGTTCAAAGATTTCTAACTCAGCTAATAAAAGAAAACACGGGGACTTCATAGCGGAATGAGGTGTGCAGGGCCTGTGGATGCCGGCTTGCAACTAAAAGAGCTAACAAAGTACCTTGGCGCATAGTAATCTTCCTGCTCATTTTAATTGCATGGCTCGGTTCCTTCCTTTCCATCAAGCAGGGCCAATCCAGGAGGAAGAGATGTCCAATTATAGCCGTGGCCCCGGTTCATTTCCTTCTAGAGAAGCTGTGTGAGTAGGCATCAGATGAGACAAAGCCTCCAGGCAGGCCTAACCCTTTCTCTCGGGTGTGTTCTTCACAAGTTAAGCAGCTTACAAGCCAGACTGCAGGCACCTGCGTGTTGGTTCCACCATGTGATCAGAGGTCTTGGGGGGTCCCACAATGAAGGGGCTGAAATGACAGTGCAGCATCATTTCTTAGCCATGGAGAAAATAAGTGTTCCCTGCTTCCTCAAGCAGGAGGCAGTTACACAGACAGCTTTTTACAGAGTTGGTTCCCCGGTGAGGAGAGAGTCCTACAGACTGGCTTGGGAGAGGGGAAGTGTTTGTTTACAGCGGTAGAGACAGGGCAGAGAAAGAGCATAGACACAGTGCAGGCAATTCCTCAGTTCCGCATGAGTCTTCAGAATAAATAGCTCACAAGGAAAGGGTTAAGCACCTTTCTCCTCACCCATCATTTTCCCACTTGCCCATCATGCCTGCTTGTCATATAAATATAAAAAAAATTAAAATCAGGAACGTGTAATGTGTAGCTTGTCCCCATGCAGGACAGCATATGACTCACAACACTTGACAAATAGAATGAAGAACACGCCATTATCACTATCATGATCATGGCAGGAGGTCTGGTCTAGAGGGTAGAGCCTCCGTCTGCCTGAAGATAACATCCATAAGGTCGCCAGTTCGAGGCCACCGGCACCGTGCGACCTTGAAGCAGCTGACAAGCTGAAGCCGAGCTATTCCATCTGCTCTGAGCGTGGGAGGATGGAGGCCAGAATGTGAAGCCAGATCGGAACGAAACACCTTGAATGTAGTGGTTCTTGAAAGAAAGAAAGAACCTTCTTTCAAATTGTAAAAATCCCTATTTAATAAGGGATTTAAATAAAAGCCTGCCTATGTAAACCGCCTTGAATAAAGTCTTGAATAAAGACCAAGAAAGGCAGTATATAAATACCTGTTGTTGTTGTTGTTGTTATTATTATTATTATTATTATTATTATTATTATTATTATTATTATTATTATTATTATGTGGGAGCATGGAGTAACATGTTACCCTGAGTAACATGGCAGCGGAACAAATTCACACAGTAACCTCAACAAGTTATCTTGTATTTGTTACCCAAAATCTACAATCTGGAAGTTCTGCTGTTTCTGGCATTGATGCTGTCATAGTAGGTGTGTATGACTAAAGACGGACAAACCCGGGTTTCTGAGGGAACGACTTACCTTTGAAAGCCTCTCTGAAAACAACATCCTGGCACCTGCAGGTTTGAAAACTCTCTACCTCTGTCTATACAAATTATCCTAGCAACGTTCATACAATTGCTGCAGTACAATACATAGCCTTTCTCTGGGTTGGACGACACCATTTAGTCCTCTTGATCCAGAGAAGGTATTTAAAATGGCACTTAAAGTGCCAGCAAGGCCTGCTCTTAACCAAGGATAGGCTTTATGAATTGGAGTTATTGCTCAGTGTAATGGGAATGGATTCTATACAGACTTAACCATTGTGATTTCAATTACATAAAGTAATTACACAATACGCACATGAACAGAACAAAGGCAAAAAAAATTAGAATGGAAATTGGCATTTCATACTTATGACAACTAATAAGGGGCATGTTTCATGGTGTGGTAATAATAGCAGCTTCTGTCTCTGCACAATGAAATGTTTACTCCAGATGGTTGGACCCAGTTACATCCTACAGAATACAGAATAGTTGTCGCATGTGAGTCACCTACTGCAAACACAAACTGCCAACATGAATGCAACAAATGTGTAGATTGTTGGTTTGTTTAGACATTTATATCCATATCCCACCTTTACATCTCCAATAGGGCTCCCACAGCGGTTCACATAATAAAACATTTTAACATCACCCACAAACCCATACAGAAACAAGTTACAATTAAGGAAAAACCAAAACAAGTTACAATTAAGGAAAAACCTACTCTTTAGGGACAAAGCCATAATCAAGAGTCAATCAACACAACTCAGTGGGATGAAAATAACACTAAAATCCTGACAAAAAAGACGAGCAATGCAATCCTAACCTGCCCTGGAGCAGGCAGGCTGGCTAGCCTACACTGCATCCTGAGCAGGGTTGGGGCTGGCTGCAGCACAACAAAGGGCAAGGGGAGGTAATTCCCTTTACTCCTAGTAATGCAGGAGCAGGCCAAATGGGACAACTCTGATCTGTGTCACCTAAATATGTGGCGCAGATCTGAGCAGCCTGGCATTAGGCCCGGCCACCTGAGAGGTGGTTTAGGATTTGGCCTATCTGCCAGATCCTGTCACCACCCTGATCCTGGGCCTGATCCTGGCCTAGTCAGCTCAAGAGTAGTCATGTACATGCTTTATGGGAGTTTGCACTACTCCCAGGCTGGCACAGAGGACTTGCGTCAGCCAAGTGTGTCTTCTAGATTGAGCTCTAAGGATCCTTAGATCATTGGTTGATGAAGATTGGCATCTGCAGAAGGTCAGATATACCGTAGGTGTAAACACAGTATCATTTATTAGAGGGAATACCCTTACAATCAGAGGCAGGGGGAATCAAGAATGAGAATCTACTAGGCGAGCAGCAATTCAACTGGTTATAGGTAAGCAAAGGAACCTATATTGTATTGGCAACCTTCAGTCTCGAAAGACTATGGTATCGCGCTCTGAAAGGTGGTTCTGGCACAGCGTCTAGTGTGGCTGAAAAGGCCAATCCGGGAGTGACAATCCCTTCCACACCAGGAGCAAGTGCAGTCTGTCCCTGGTCTGTCTCCCTGGCTATGGGCCTTCCTTCTTTGCCTCTTAGCCTCAGACTGTTGGCAAAGTGTCTCTTCAAACTGGGAAAGGCCATGCTGCACAGCCTGCCTCCAAGCGGGCCGCTCAGAGGCCAGGGTTTCCCACTTGTTGAGGTCCATCCCTAAGGCCTTCAGATCCCTCTTGCAGATGTCCTTGTATCGCAGCTGTGGTCTACCTGTAGGGCGCTTTCCTTGCACGAGTTCTCCATAGAGGAGATCCTCTGGGATCCGGCCATCATCCATTCTCACGACATGACCAAGCCAACGCAGGCGTCTCTGTTTCAGCAGTGAATACATGCTAGGGATTCCAGCACGTTCCAGGACTGTGTTGTTTGGAACTTTGTCCTGCCAGGTGATGCCGAGGATGCGTCGGAGGCAGCGCATGTGGAAAGCGCTCAGTTTCCTCTCCTGTTGTGGGCGAAGAGTCCATGACTCGCTGCAGTACAGAAGTGTACTCAGGACGCAAGCTCTGTAGACCTGGATCTTGGTATGTTCCGTCAGCTTCTTGTTGGACCAGACTCTCTTTGTGAGTCTGGAAAACGTGGTAGCTGCTTTACCGATGCGCCTGTTTAGCTCGGCATCGAGAGAATGAGTGTCGGAGATCGTTGAGCCAAGGTACACAAAGTCATGGACAACCTCCAGTTCATGCTCAGAGATTGTAATGCAGGGAGGTGAGTCCACATCCTGAACCATGACCTGTGTTTTCTTCAGGCTGATTGTCAGTCCAAAATCTTGGCAGGCCTTGCTAAAATGATCCATGAGCTGCTGGAGATCTTTGGCAGAGTGGGTAGTGACAGCTGCATCGTCGGCAAAGAGGAAGTCACGCAGACATTTCAGCTGGACTTTGGATTTTGCTCTCAGTCTGGAGAGGTTGAAGAGCTTTCCGTCTGATCTGGTCCGGAGATAGATGCCTTCTGTTGCAGTTCCAAAGGCCTGCTTCAGCAGGACAGCGAAGAAAATCCCAAACAAGGTTGGTGCAAGAACACAGCCCTGCTTCACTCCGCTTCGGATGTCAAAAGGGTCTGATGTGGAGCCATCGAAGACAACAGTGCCCTTCATGTCCTTGTGGAAGGACCACCATCGGACTGCCGAGAAGTGTGATTTGTTCATCCAAGAGGGGGCATGGTTGGGAAGAACCCCTGCTGAAGTGGTCTCCACCTGTGACATCACTTTCGCCTGTGTTTCTGACCCCAAAGCAGCCAAGGATGTAAGGATCATCTCTTTTTCCCCCTTTGCTTGCTTTATCATTCTGTACACAGGACTGATTTCCCCTGTCCAAATGCATTCTGTGGCAGACCCTGATTCCAGATGACTAACTCTACATCACTTTAGTAGCAGGCTGCAAGAACTGTTCCTGGTTTTAAACAAGGGGTGATAGCAGGGATGGCTTAGGGATGGCTCCCTAGTATGTTTTCCAAACTGTGTGCTGTGAGAGGGCTGTGTGCCTTGCAGAGTAGCCACTGTGTTACATACACCTCCATTCAGTGCCCACAGAGTAACACCTCCATTCAGTGCCCACAGAGTAAGTAAGTTCATGCAGTGTTCATCTTTTTCTTCCCTGCTCCTCAGTTAATGTATCCCAAGGTAGATGGACTTACTGGGATTTCCCCAGTACAGCAAACGGCAGATCCATAAGAATTCCAGAAGTGAACCCCAGGATGCTAAGAATCTCTGTTGCCCAGAAAGCACAGCCCCGTTCCTGAACCTTACTGGGCAAAAGGGAGAATCCAGCAACAGGCTGGATTGAGCAACAGCAACTGGGGTTGAACGTGTTCTGTCACTGCCTTCCAAGCATAACTGGCAGTGGGGTGGGGGAAGGCTTTTGAAAAGGAAGGAGGACCAGAGTGACTCTCAGTGTGGTTGGTGGCCCTTCTTTCTCCCACCCCACCCTAGATCACTTATGTTTTCTGCACATAACACCTTCTGTGCCTCTTCCCTTGGGAACAAGCCCTGCACCTGCCCACCTGCTTGCCTGACAGCCAGGTAAGCTAGGGGACTTTGGACACACATGGGACCCCTCCAGTGTGGCACAACCTGATGCTGCTTTAGGATTTACAATTCGTTTCATCTGCCTTTCGGCAGCATTGATCTGTCCTGTCGCATGTATTAGAGTTGAATGCTTAATCCCCTTTTATAAGCTCTACCATCAAATAAGGACTTCCAAATTGATTTGGGCACTCCTGCACTGTACGTATTGCTGTCTGAAAGGTGAGTACGTATGTCAGCAGGTAAGTTCTCACTTGTATCCTATTTAAGTTGGAACCTATATAACATGGCAATAAACCTAACAAGCACTGATTCATGAGAAAAGGAAGAAAGGGGTAGGAAGTTACTTAGGGCCCAATCCTATCACAGCCTTATTCTGGGGATTCTTGTGATTCACCACCATAAGAACTGGGCAGCTGGCGTAGCAAGTGCTCCACTGTTTGGCAGGCTTCTGCTGTCAGTGCAAAGCCCTGGAGGCCACATGCAGGCAACAGCAGCCAACAGAACCTCTGTTACTACCTGTAATGTGAGTAGTGGGGCAGATCTGAGTGGGGAGTCATTGGCCACATCACGCCATGTTTCCCAAAGTGTATGTTTGAACCACTGCATTACGCCTTGTTTCCCAAACAGTGTATCTCAACCCACTAACGCAACATACACTTTGGGAAACATGGCTTGACACTTCCAATGAGCATACCATTTTATCTTGTAGTGTTCTGGCATCAATGGGTCCACGACCCACCAAAAATTGTGATGCAAACCACTTGTGGGTTGCAATCCACATGTTGGTAAATGTTGGGCTAGGGGCTTGTCCATTTGCTGCACCTTCAAGGGTGCCTTTTCCCACAACAGTTTCAGGTTGCTTCACGGCAAGGCCGGCCCTGAGCTGGAGACCGATAATTGAATTAAGACTGGAGAATTGGTGGATGTGTTCAGTCTGTCACAATGGACAAATATATTCAAGAAAGGAATTAACACAGGAGTGGTGGAAGAGCTCAGAAGTTCAGATATTGTTTCTTTGATTATCTAGATCAGGGGTGTCAAACCCTTTTCATACAGCAGGCCAAATAGCATTCATGATGACTGCTGAGGGCCGGAAGTGATGTCATTAAGCAGGTGATAATCAGAAATAAGGTGATAACCAGAAAAGGTGATAACCTTTTTCTCACTTAGGAATTCATTTGCTGCAAATGACAGAAAATACCTAAATCTTGATCATATTTCAAGATGTGGGAGAGCCCAGTTTATCATGACGGCTGCCCTTTTACCAGTGACACCTCAGCTCTGCTCAGTGAGAGCCCAAGGACTGGATAAAAAGCTTCCTCGGGCCTTATGTTTGACACACCTGATCTAGATGGCCTTGTTTGTTTGTTTGTTTTTTAGTGGCAGGATGTCCCAGGTTTTGTGTCATGCCCTGAAAGTCCAGATAAGGTAGTAGTCAAGCAAGTGCACCCACTTTTAAGAATTTCCCATAAGGATTCTTCATCCAAGAGTTGGGGGCAGGGATTAGTACAAAGGGGGAAAGGTGTCCTTTTGAATATCGCTAGGATTGGATCTTTTCCTAGCATCAACCTTGGACAAAGACACATAAATCTGGCTTGGGTTCAGTGCATTTCCAGCATGGACTCTTGACCAGAGACACGTCAGGGAACCCCAGGGCAAACAAAGGCAAAGGCTAACCCAGATGGAAACTGGGTACACCAGAAGCTGAAATTTAATACACATGTAGACCAAAAAGTTTTGAGCACTGGAAAAGTCTCAAATATTTGCACGCTTTCTCCATGGGGCACATTGACAAGACTACCCAACATTTGCAGCTTACTGTGAAGTTGCTGCTGCTGTAATCTAAGATTTCACAAGATGCATGAAAAGCCAAGTGAGGAGTCCTCCTTCTCCCCAGCTCCACAGAACAGACAGGCAGGCAGACCATGTGTTTCCTGCCACATGAGGCTGTTGCTGTTCTACTCTCAGCCATCCACTGATGAGCAGATGCACCCTAGCCTTAGCTAATAAGTGGTCTTCTAGTGGCCCAAGGCTAACACATAGGCACTGATAACATCTCAGGGAGTGGAAGGGAATGCGGAGTCAATTCCCCCCCCCCCGACAAACACGCAAACAGAATTTTTGCAAAGGATAGAGAGCAGAGAGCGCTGAGCAATAGTGGGAGCACATGACCTATTGGAAACCACCAGCTTGTCAAAACTTCCTTTCCAGAGCAGTTATTCCCTGAACCATTTGCACTGAAATATAACTTGCCATAATTCTGAGCACCTTACAAGAGTAACAGTGTAAAATGCAGGTTTATTTTAATACAGTTTAATCTGAACTCTAATAAACCTCAATTATTCATTTTATCCTCCTCAAGTTTTGCTCAAGTTCAATATCCTCAATTGTTTTAATGAGACTGATTCAGTGCAGCATTAAAATATGCTGAGATTGTTAAAGGCACATTTATTTGGGCTCTAACCTGAGACAAATCCATTTTTCCTGTCTTAAAACAATCAAACATTAACTGCATGAATGTCTATTTAATTATACTGTATTCTAGATTTTTCCTGACACTGAACATGCCAGCATTTCTCATTCAACAATTTTTGACTGCGGTTATTTTTAAGGGAACTGTTTGTTTAGCCCTAATGGAAACCAACAACTTAAGAACATAAGAAAAGCCTGGCTGGATTAGACCAAAAACCCATCTAGTTTAGCCTCCTGTATCTCACAGTGGCTCACCAGATGCCTCAGGAAGCACACAAGGTAACAAGAGACCTACATCCTAGTGCCATCTCTCGCATCTGGCATTCTGAGGTAGCCTACTGCTAAAATAGAAGGTTGCACATACAGTCATGGCTTGTAACCTGTGATGGACTTTTCCTCCAGAAATTTGTTCAATCCCCTTTTAAAAGTATCCAGGCCAGATGCCATACCACATCCTGTGGCAAGGAGTTCTGCAGACTAATTAATGCTGGGCAAAGAAATATTTTCTTTTGTCCTAACTCTCTCAACACTCCATTTTAGTGGGTGTCCCCCTGGTTCTGGTGTTATGTGAGAGTGTAAAGATCATCTCTCTATCCACTGTGTCCCCTGGTTCTGGTGTTATGTGAGAGTGTAAAGATCATCTCTCTATCCACTTTATCCTTCCCCTGCATAATTTTGTATGTCTCAATCATGCCCCCCCTCAGGCGTCTGTTTTCTAGGCTGAAGAGGCCCAAACGCCGTAGCCTTTCCTCATAAGGAAGGTGCTCCAACCCAATAATCATCTTAGTCGTTCTCTTTTGTGCCTTTTCCATTTCCACTATGTCTTTTTTGAGATGCAGCGACCACAACTGGACACAATACTCCAGGTGTGGCCTTACCATCGATTTGTACAATGGCATTATAATATTAGCTGTTTTATTCTCAGTACCTTTTCTAATGATCCCAAAATCATTACCAAGAACTTGGTATTTGTCTTCATTTAAAAGCAAATAATACCACTAAACGACTGACAGCCCAATCCTATGCATGTCTAATCAGAAGTAAATCCCATTAGAGTCAATGGAGCTTACTCCCAGGAAAGTGTGGATAGGATTGGGCTGTCCATCTTCAGGCATAAATCTCTGTGTTTATTGTGGTGGGACCTTCAGAAGAATCCCAGACTATGCTGATTTTATGTAATATTGGAGGTTAGCAGTAGATGACTTTGAGGTTTCTGTAAACTGATATTAATTCTCATCCCTGCAGATGTTTCCTTTTTGTTTATTGTTGTTAATTGTTTAATATAATTCTGTAAGCTGAATTTTTTTTAATGCCTTGCACTAATGTCTCAGCAATACTGTTTTAGGTCTGCAGTCATCACTGGACCCTTCATTTAAATGGAAAAGAGAATGAATGACAAGTGTAGGGAGATGGCTAGAGAAGCTAGGGAAACAAATAGCAAGGAATTCTCCCTGTGCTAGCCCCAAATCACCAAATGCAAATTGCTGTTCTGGACCTTATTTGCCACTCTGAAATTTGCCAATGTTTGCCAATTAGGGATTTGGGCAAACATGTCAGCTGTTCTGTAGGTTGACTGCTCACGGCAGACCACAGCTTCTCCGTTTCCTTATCATTCAGTGACAGGCAAGAGTAGGTTCATATGCTCTCCACTGTTTACGAAGGGACTGTAATGAAAAGCTGCTCCAGTAGCCACAGCTTGCAATAAAAGGGACCAGAGCACAATTTAATTTGCTCCTAATACAGGTCCCATCACACAGGCCATGATTACATTTTCTTGTCCGTCCGTCCCCCCCACAAATTTCTTCTCTTTCTTCCTTCCCATTGCACCATTGTCCTCTCCTTCCATGAAGGTTTGAACTTGATGTATTTCAGGTAGTGTAAAACTGACTAGAGGGAAGGTTACAACTACTAGTGAGGAGGGAGAGAGATGATTCAGAAACACACTTTATTCTCCAAGGGGACTGTTTTAACTGTAAAAGGCAAAGCTGAAGCAGCTATTGAACCAGCCAAAGAGACTTGGCAATGCAAGGGACAGGGAGGGAGGGAGAAAATCCAAGAATATTGAGCCGATACTTGGATCTTTCAGCACTGAGATGCAAGCTGCATTCCATAAGCAAATACTTTTATTCTATTTTTAAAGACCTTACTTATATTTTAGGGGCAGATTAAAGATGGCTGCCCAATTTATCATTTCTGCAGCTCATCACAGAGCAGTGTGTGGCACAGGTGAGAGTGAATCACTTCCACAGTAGGACATTCCTCGGATTATTATGGAGAAGCAAAATTCAGAATTGCAGAGTAAAGTATGTAAAGCTCAAAAGCAACAACAGCAGTTTATTATGTTGTTCACTGAGTGAAGCTTAGCTGCATTCAGCTTTGTCACTCTAGTATTTTTGATGGTTTTACTCACCATTTCTCTTCTGGTCATGTTACCTTTCCAAATGTCTTATTCATTTTACATTAAACTCAATTCCCTGCATTGTCCAATGCTATTTCATTGTTCTGTGCTGTGAATTACTTTCCTTGGCATTGCAGAGCATTTTTTATTCCTATTTTATATTATATATAAATATATAAATATTATTTATATTATATAAAATTTGTCTCCCATACGATCCTCTTTTTCCTTTATTTATACACACACACACACACACACACACACACACACACGTAGAGAGAGAGAGAGAGAGAGAGAATTTATATATATAGAATTATATATATAGAATTCTGTGGCAGGTCAAGAAAAAAAGAGAATCATATGGGAGACAGACAAATGGATTGATTTGTGTTGACTGAGGGTCCTGGCTTTTCAACACATTGCTGTTCTCATGGAGGAGTGGCAGCTCAGGCCTCTGTGACCAAAAGGAACAGAAAACTCAAGAACAGCAACACAAAGGAAAATGTCTGCTCTGAAAACCTCACCACTATAAGCCAAAAGAACCACTACTCAAAACAACAACTGGTATATTCAGTTCTTCCCTTTGAATTCTTTCCCCTGGCCCCAAGGTTGGTTGGTTTCTGCTTGTGATGCAACACAGGAAACAGATCCCAGGCTTCTTCATCAGGTGAGTGTCAACAAAACTGAGTTAGATATGACATAAGTACATAAGAAGCTGCTTTCTACTGTGTCCGATTACTGGCCTATCTAGTTCAGTTTTGTTGCAGACTGTTGCAAACTGCAAAATTGGGGGTTATTCCACCATGGCCAACTTCCTCCACCTCTCATTTTCTCCATAAGTCTATCTGCTGCATTGAACAGAGGTCTAGTAATACCTTTATCAGGATCAACCAAAATGACTCTCAAAGTCTCTGGCAGAAGACTCTCAAGTTATAAATAACCCTTCATCAGATTGGATATTAAACAATTGTCTGAATATTGCTTCAGTCAAATGCTTAATATTCAACCTGATGAAAGTTTCAGGTCAAGAGCAGTGCAGCCCAAGGCAAGGGGAAGACTTTCCCCTTACCCCGTGTCACGCTGCAGTGGCCCCAATGGGTCCACTTGGATCCAAGGTAGATCCAAGCAGCTTGAAGCCATGCCGTGCTTCCTGGGAACGGGGTCAGGATCCAGAATGACCACTGGATCCTGGCCCCGCCTCCTGTTCCCCACGCACCCCAGGGATGCCCACCCTCCCCCACCCCAAAACACCTCCCTCCCACCTCCTCCCTGCCCTCCCCACACCCCCCAGAGCCCAGCTGATGAGGCCAGCGCATGTCTGTGTGCCAGCCTGTCTCCTAGAAAGTGGCGCAAAAGTGCCTTATGACACTTTTGCAAAACTTCTGGGGTAGTGCAAGGGACTTGTGCAAGGGACTTGCGTCGGCCCAAGTGATGTTTAGGATTGTGCCCTAAGTCATTCTGCTGGATCCTAATAAAGGTGTTATTGGGTTATGTCTTGGGTAGTAGTTTTTCTAATGAATCAATTCAGCTGCACCAACTCAGTTCTATGATATTCACATGACATCCAGCTCTGAGCTATTCACCCATGTACAAGAAGGCCTTGCATTTCAGAAAGAATCACATCTGATCATTTCTTCCAGAAAACATATTTTTTCCCTAAAAATATTTCATTTTCTAATCCTTTTGCTCATTTTATTGTCAGCAAAACAATGGCATCAAGTCACTGGTGGGCCAACACACAGGGCTAGGAGCAGAGGCACTTTGGAGAGGCATAAGTTGTGCAGGCCTGATCTGTGTATTTGTTTTCAACACACCATCTGTACAAGCCTGGTTTTTGTTCTTTGCATGACTTCTTAATAATGAGCAATTAAAATGTGTCTGACTTCAACGGGGTGTCCTTACAAATGCCAAGCTACATAGAACTCTAGAACAAAACCTCTGAGAGGAAGGATGGATCTCAGCCACAATACTCAACACTCCAATGGCCTCCACTATTGTTGCCTTTGAAATGGCATGCCATCGTAGCAATATTAAATTAAAAGCTATGTGATAGAGGCACCTTTTAACCCCTAGTGATGAAACTGAGCTTGCATTTGGTTCTTCAAGGAAAGAAAGAAATCTGAAACAACAGTCAAGTAAGGAATTGGATGGCGCAAAAATATATCTTGCCACAAGAAAATGTACAAAGCAATAATTCCCCAAATAAGCTAATTAGAAAGCGGCTTTCTACTTTAATTACTGAAGAGGGATTATAAATCTTTATTGATGCACCTTGGGGGGGAAAATCCTCCATTTTCCATCTCATTACCTGACACATATTTTCATTTTGAATGCTGCTGCAGAGTTCAATGTCTGCACTGAAGCTTGTTGGCTTAGTTTGTGTGTGTGTGTGTGTTTAATTTTAAAAAAGAAAAAAAATGCGACATTAACTTTGTCAATGAACTCTCAACAGCCATGTTTTTTAGAATTGGTATGTGTCTAGTTAAAGCACATTATGCAGACAATACAAGAACTGTGCAGTGACACAAAACACTAATTAGGCAGGATCTAAAATGTCCTCCAGTTGACAGAAGGTTGCAAAAAACCTCTGTTCAATTCACCGGATAGACTGAAGGAGAAAATGAGAGGGAGACAGGGGGACATTCAGGGTGAGAAAAAAGTTTTGTTTTTTTTTTCTTAAAAAAAATACTTGACTTAAGAATGGCTCCCTCTCTTGAGACTTTTCGGCGAGGCCTAAAGACCCTTCTGTTTAAACAAGCCTTCTGAGTTCTTGGCCCTTTTAACATCTTTTAATTTTTTCAGGCCTGATTCTTTTATGACTTGCTGCTCTATGCTCTTTTTACCTTTTTACTACTTTTTATCTGACTACTGTTTTTATGATAATATGCTTTTATCTGTTTTTAAATTACGTTTTTAATCTGTTTTAACCTGTTGTAAGCCGCCTTGAGTCCCTTCGGGGAGAAAGACTGGGTAAAAATAAAGTTATTATTATTATTTTTTCCCCAAGACGGCGCTCCAGCTCCACTTCCTTCCTCCACATCCATCCTGTTTGAAATAGCAGGAAGAGCTGCCCAGGACAGAGTAGCAAGGTGTGGGCAATGAGGCAACAGTGGGCAGCAGCAGCTGCTTTTTTCCTCCTCCATCTTTTTCCATCCAGGAAAAAGTGGACTGCAGTTGGCCCAATCTTTCCCCCCCCCCTCACTCTCAGCAAGTGGGAAGAAGATCAGAGTGCCTAGTAGGCACTGTCTGCCCTAGTGGGCAGACAGACAGACAAACACAGGGCACTGTATTCCTTTTCAGTTTGTTACTCCCCCCAAACCACTGCTCAGTACCTTCTAGGCAGCCTTATCCTAAGACCAACTTCATCATTAGGTCAGTCTCAGGCAACAGTGAAAATGGTATTCTGTGAAATTTTTCTTGTGCCCGTCTACCATTCAAGAAGGCAGAATCACAGAGAAAATGGATATCAAACATCTGTGTGTAGGTATTTCAAAAATTCAGGGAGACACAAACTGCTATTCTAGGGAAGCTTTTGGTTTTAGGGCCTAATCTGGAACCCCACAAGCCACACCCAACCAGCTTGAGAGAACAGACTGAGTATCTCTACTGTGCATAAGCACCGCTGAAAAAATTTACAAGTCACCAGTCTCAAATGGTAGACGCTCAAAAATTCTTAAAGAACTCCATTGTAAAAATGCTAAAGCTCTAAAAAATCATGCAGCATCACCAAAATTGGTCTCCTTAATGGAAATTTAGAAAGTAGCCAATGTAACATTGATTTTTTTAAAAAAGAAAGAAATCCACAGGAAAAGCTCTGCTGAATCAGAACAAAGGTCCATCAGATCCAGAATCCTGTTTCCAAACATTATGACTTGTCATAAAATTCTCAACTTGCAGATATCCAAGTTACAAACATCCAACTTACAAATGGGCCTGATCAGGGCTTTGAAGCAGGCACAGCTGTGAAGATTTTGGAGGGGGGAAAAAAGACAGCTGCTTGAGAACAAGCCAACCAGCTTAATAATTTTGAAAATAGTGACCCTCCCCTTACTGTGCCAATGGGGAAAAACAAGCTCAATAACATTGGATAAGATTGAAAATCTGAATATTCCAGGGGACAGAAGGGAGGAAGATGATGAAGGAAGCAGTCAAGGCACTGAGATATTGCACTGAGCTGAGCTAAGATATTGCAGTGAGCTGAGATATTGCAAGGGGCAAAGGTGCATTAGTGCTGTATGAGTAAAAGTTGGCCCTGAATGGAGGCAACTCTGATAACAGAAGGTGGTGAAGGCACCTGGGCTAGATGCCTTTTAAAAGAGATCGGACAGAGGTAAAGTCCATTACAAACCATGATGGTATGAACTCACCCATGCAGTATATTCTCATGTCAACTACTAAGAAATAACCAAACCCCACTTTCAATGGGGCATATTCCCAAGAAAGGGTGCACTGGAGAATACTCTTACTGAAAGAAAGGAACAATAAAGAGGTACTCAAATTTGAGCTTGGATAAATGGGACGAGGGCCTGTGGGTAGTCACACTAGATTAACCTTCTACCCTTTAGTCTCAGATCCAGCTGCTTAGCTAGAGGGAATGCAAAGCACTAAGGTTTGCAGGGAGCCTCACTGCAGTGTGCACATCGGTCCCTCCCTCTCCCCTTCAGAGCCATTCCAGGAAGGGGAGCAAAACAGAGGTGCTTGACCCCTAGCACCCCCTCAAGCATTCACCTCTGTTTTGCTCCCCTGCCTGGAATGGCTCCAAAGGGGAGAGGGAGGGGCCGCTTGCAAGCCGCAGTGAGGCTCCCTGAAAAACTTAGTGCTTTGCTTTGCACCCCTTGTAACTACACCATTGCTTAGATCCAAATTGCTTTGAAGGTCCAGCATATTCAGACCTCGGGATGCAACTCACACCCATCCATGGGGGGGCTTGGCAGATCATTTTCTTCACTTTCATTTTGGAAACCAGCAAATTCACACACTCTCAGTTTATGTCTCCTTTCCTTTCCCCCTTTGCCACCACCCACAGAGAGGTAAATGAATTCTAAGAAGAAAGGTCCTGAGAAGCCAGATTGAAACTGTCAGGGCATCCAAGACATTCATCAGGCTCAGGCTGATCAAACCATGACTGGATGCTAAGGAGCATATCCAGACACCCACTGGCTGGCCTTCACCTGCCAGGCAGGCGCAAACTGACCCCCCAATGGTTCAAACCGACTTCCCGCTGTGTCAATCTCAGCAGGTTTCTCTGAGAATTGGAAACTTGTTGAGAATGTGAGAAACAAAAGGTCAAATTCTAGCATTTCTTGGTTCAGCAGCTTACACCTTTCAGGAACAGAGGACAGCCGGGAGATGCAACCAGCTCCTGAGTTGCTTGTAAGGGAACAAGATATAGATTTTAATGTTCTCTAATTTAGCTCAAAATGTTTACTCGCCAGATGTACAACATGCCTTAAGGTAACTAGCGGTGTACTTAGCGCAGAACCAAATCTTATTATGAAAATATAAGAGATGGGTGTGAATGAATCTATGTCATGCCTGAGAGGGTAGACTAACAGCTCAATCTTAACTAAATTCCCACCCAGCGATGCAGCGGTACCAGCATGGTTTATGCAGCATACCATGAGGGATTTTCAGCTGCTGGAGGTCTCTTCAGAGTAAGAGAACATTTGTCTCCTTGCCCTGTGGTAAGCTCCAGCAGCCACTATGGGTCAACTCAGACCTGCACCAGCAATATCACTGGAGCATTTCCAAGTTGCAGGCGGATCAAGCCCGGGAAGGGGTTTGGCTTTGGTGCATGCTGTGGAATCCACCCTGGGCCTGATCCATCCACCCAGCCCAACCCCTCTCCTCCTCATTCCGCCCTCCCCCTGCACCATTTGGCCCCTTGCGCAGGGCTTACCCGCTCCAGTGAGCCTCCATCACTTTGCAGCATGCTCAGGTAGTCTCTGGCCTTCCCACCAGTGCACCTGCTCCCCACATTGCCATAAAGCACTTTACTGCATTTTTGCAGCAGACTGTGTGGCAGAACGTGCATTTCACCACCACAGGCCTTGAATAGGCTAGGGCAGTGGTTCTCGAACTTTTCTGGCCCACGGCTCCCCTGATCCTTGTGGCCATTGGCCGCGGCTCCCCATTACATCACCTCACCTCAGTTACCCCCAAAATGGGGGTGAAGGTGTTATAATTGTACACTAGAAACAAAACAAAAAAAACAGCTGCCAGCACTCTGAGACTGCAATCCTAACCACACTTACTTGAGAGTAAGCCCCATTGAACTAAATAGGACTTACTTCTGAGTAGACCTGGTTAGGATTGTGTCCTGAGTTTGTTAGCAGCCATGTTGGCAACCTTCAGTCTCGAAAGACTATGGTATCGCGCTCTGAAAGGAGGTTCTGGAACAGTGTCTAGTGTGGCTGAAAAGGCCAATTCGGGAGTGACAATCCCTTCCACACTGGGAGCAAGTGCAGTCTGTCCCTGGTCTGTCTCCCTAGCTATGGGCCTTCCTTCTTTGCCTCTTTGCCTCAGACTGTTGGCCAAGTGTCTCTTCAAACTGGGAAAGGCCATGCTGCACAGCCTGCCTCCAAGCGGGCCGCTCAGAGGCCAGGGTTTCCCACCTGTTGAGGTCCATCCCTAAGGCCTTCAGATCCCTCTTGCAGATGTCCTTGTATCGCAGCTGTGGTCTACCTGTAGGGCGCTTTCCTTGCACGAGTTCTCCATAGAGGAGATCCTTTGGGATCCAGCCATCATCCATTCTCACGACATGACCGAGCCAACGCAGGCGTCTCTGTTTCAGCAGTGCATATGTGCTAGGGATTCCAGCACATTCCAGGACTGTGTTGTTTGGAACTTTGTCCTGCCAGGTGATGCTGAGGATGCATCGGAGGCAGCGCATGTGGAAAGCATTCAGTTTTCTCTCGTGTTGTAAGTGTAGAGTCCATGACTCACTGCAGTACAGAAGTGTACTCAGGACACAAGCTCTGTAGACCTGGATCTTGGTATGTTCTGTCAGCTTCTTGTTGGACCAGACTCTCTTTGTGAGTCTGGAAAACGTGGTAGCTTTACCGATGCACACCAATGCTTTACCAGCAGCACACCTGGAGGAATTTGGAAAGGGACGTTTTTTTCTTTCTTGTAAGGGGGGGGGGGAATGATGAATTTGCTGGGAGGGGGGAAGACTTTGTTTTGTGTGTATCTGCTAATTGCAAACTGATGTGACACTGAGATCCAGAGACTGTTTGGCTGCAATCCTCACTTTCCTGAGAGTAAGTCCCATTGAATCCAATAGGACTTACTTCTGAGTAGACCTAGCTAGGCTTGTGCCTTTTGTCTTATAATTGCAGCCAACATGGGAAGTACCCCCACCCCCCCAAAGGAGGCAGGAGAAAAAAGGGGGATGGCTGGAAAGGAATGGGTATTTTTATTTTTTAATCAATTTTGGGAGACAAAGCTTGACTGATCAAGAGCGGCTTTTTTCCCTTTTTTGAAGGGGGAGGAAAAAGAGAAAGGTGAAGGTCCTTGGTTAAGCTGACACAGAGCCCAAGCCTATGCAGGTCTACTCAGAAGTAAGTCCCATTTGAGTCAATGGGGCTTACTCCCAGGAAAGTGTGGATAGGATTGCAGTCACACAGAGCAAGATTACAACTCACCCCCAGAGTAGATGGGGGCATGCTCACACACATACATCCCAACATGCAGATGCCACCCCTGTTCCCCCCCCCAGGCAAGACAGAGGAATGCAGGCTGTGGCATTTGGACGTGTGCGCATGTGCGCGCGCGCGCACACACACACACACCACTAGGAGCAGTCTGGGCTCCCTCCTTCCCAAGCAGAGGAAAGTGCTGCTTCCCTCCCAGTTTGAAGCCTGCCAGGAACATGCCCTGTGCTGATGAGATGCAGCACCTCCGCAGCTGCCCAGCCAGCCTTCTCTCCATTTGGCAGGGAGGCTCCACCACCTCCCCACATCATGTTTCACACACCCTCCCCACCTCACACTGCCCCACCCAAATCATTCACAGCAGCAGAAAGCAGCAAGTAGGGAGGCAGCAAGTGCAGCTGAGCTGAGCAGGATATGTCCAATAGAAGGAAGAGCTATTTGTAGGGATGTAAAAACACTGCTTTATCTGTTTGAGGGAAAATGTTTTTCACGCAGGATAATAAGTCCTGACTTCTACTTGTCTGCTTTTTGTCTCTGTATCTGAAAAGACCTTTGACCTTCTGGCAACATACCCTGTAAGGCAGTGGTCTCCAAACTGGTGGGTCACGGCCCACCAGGGAAACTGGAAGCAGGGTATTCTGCCTTAAGGGAAGTGTCCCTGATCCAGTGGCAGCAACAGTGCTACAAAGATTGCAGCTCAGTCACTTCCAAGGGGCTTATTTCTTTCCTTGGGGGCAGAGCTGGCCTCCTGCAAGGTCCTGGAGACTCAAAGCCCCCTTTGATGTCCTCCAAGAGCTTTTGTAAATAATCCTTATCTCCGAACAGCAGCTACTTCTGGTTTCCAGTTTAAATGGAAGTAGCTGCTAATCAGAGAGAAGGATTATTTACACAAGCTCTTGGAGGACATTACAGGGAACTGCAAGCCTCCAGGAGCTTGCAGGAGGCCAGCTCTGCCCCCAAGGTAAGAAATAAGCCCCATGGCAGACAGTTTGCTGCCGTTTTGTTGCTGTCCTCATTCCCCCCCCCCCCCAAATACTTACCTTGTTCAACTTCTCTGTAGAAGTTTGGGAACCACTGCTATAAGGTATTTCCATATTGCAGCTGGGACACTGAGGCTGAGAGTGGTGTGTCTAAGGCCACTGAATGAGTTCATGAGGTGAGATTTGAGTTGAGGATGCTACATCAGCTCTCTACTGATTAATGTTGTACTGTATTTTTCTGTTGCAGTTATCACCAGGTGATAACTGTTGTATGAACAGCAAACGTAACTCTAACAATAAGTAAGACATGAGGGTTATCTGTTGGGGAAGAGAACTACTAATGGGAAAAGGTAAGGGCACATAAATGCTCTAATATGAAGTCTGAAACAATGCCTGAACTCCTTTTTAATTTCCCACTGTCTCCTAACACTTCTATGCTAATCCAGGTCTGCACAACTTTTGATCCAAAAAGCAGAACACAGCCTTCCAGCCCAGCAGGTGCATGCTAAAATTCTTGTTCTGCCTGCCTGTGACTGCAAAATTTGGGGTGGGGGAGGAAGAGGAGGGTTCAGGCACATGTACAGATACACAATAGACTGTATTCAGTTCAGCAAATGGTAAGTTATGCAGACCTGAACTTGCCCATTACTGAATACTGTGCATGTTCTCAGTGCTTCAAAGGGCATGTCCTATCCTAATTTTCAAATCCTGTTCATGACACCAATTTGTCCCATCCAAATATCTCAACTCCCTTCTAATGCCTGCTTTTTGGCTAATTAACACCCTCTTTATTGCTAGAACCGCTGTGGTGTGCAAAGGAATAGACACAGAACTCCTTATCTATAGCAACTGCCCAAATTTATTGCTATGAACACAGACACACCCTGCAAGTTCTCTTGTCCAGAGGCTTTCCCTCCCCAAAGCTCCACTTAATTCAGTGGGTAAAGGTCTGAAGCCTCCAATTCAAGTCCAATCTGGTCTCCAAAGCACAGTCCAGTCTTCCCAGTCTTCTGTATCCTCCAGCAGAGTCCTGGCAGTCCCCTTCTCCTGTAGGTCTGGGTCAGGTAGCCCTCTTGGTCTGATTCCTTCCAGGTCAGGTAGCATCTCCCTCTGGGTCAGCATCCTGCTCTCCTGGCTCCTTCTGAAGCTGCCTTTTATCCTTTGTGTCCCATTAAGTGCAAATGCAGCTCAGCTGTGAGCTACCTCCTTAGCTCATTCAAAGCCCCATCAAGGTCAAAATGAAGCTCAGGTGTCCAACCAGGTCTCCATTGGCCTTGATTGATTACAGCTGTGGACCCAGCCCTGCCCTTCCCAGAGCTGTCAACAAGCTGTCAAAACATGGAATCGCTGTCAACACCACAGCATCCACCTGATGATCTTCTGATCTTCCATTACAGGGCATCCCCTTGTGCAACCAACACTAGCACTGCAACGCACATTCTGACGTGACTCAAGTTGAATTGGTACAGCTGCAGCTTTATCTGACATCACCACATAGCCCAAACTGATTGTTTTCATACTCGATATATGAGCCCAAACTAGCTGGCATCACACAGTGGAGGAGGAAGAAGAAACCTGTGAAAAAATGTTAAGTGGTGCTGAAGGAGCACAGCAGATGGAGGGGGTGGGGACCATGGCTATGAATACATGCCCCCAAAAAGTGGAAGGTAAGGTTTGGGTGATTTTCTCACACCTCTCAAAAGCACATTTCTGCCTTGGAAAATTTCAAGGGTGAAATTACAGCACAACTAGGTTCAAAATAACCATTGATGTTCCTATTTTATAGCTATTTCTGTGGGTACTGTAAATTGTACTTGATCTAATCTGTTTTAGACCAGTTAGATATTTGGAGCATTAAATCTCTCATTGCCTCTAACTTCCCAACTTTCTAAGTTTTATCTGATCAGATCACTGCACCAATAGATCTCTTTCCCCCCCCCCCATAGTTGTTTTTTTTTTGTTCCTGGTTGTCAGCCCAATCCTATGCATGTCTACTCAGAAGTAAGTCCCATTAGAGATAATGGGGCTTACTCCCAGGGAAAGTATGGCTAGGATTGGGCTGTGTGACCACTCTAATGCCCTTGAGAAAGAGCATGAAGTAATGCATGATAATCTATTATGACTTCATAGGTAGCTGCTGGGCCAAAGGAGATAGATTGCTTTTATTAACACAAACCGGAGTTCCATTATGCAGAGAGGGATATAGAAAATGGGTCTTTTGGAACGTCCAGCCAGTGGAACAATTATAATGATTATGATGAAGCAACAGGGGGAAAAATATCAGCTATTTCAAGATGACACTGCTGGCTTAGCAATACCTAAAGGAATTTGTTTAACGTTATAATGAAAGTTGAATTTTCCATGAAGGTTGAAAGCAGCTCTTGCTAGCATAGCGGACAGATAAAACTCTCTGGGACAGGTTTGCCCTTCAATCATTGTGATTGGCACAACCTGGCCTAAATAAAGGAGGGAGAACTGCTGGAAAACAGCATTCCCACAGTGATAGTCCATGAGCTGGCAAGAGGCCCAGTCCATCATGAACCTCTGCTCTTTCCAACCCTCGAAAATTCTCTTGATCCTACTGTTATTCCCAAGGAGCGGTACATTTCACCTAGCTCACTGGAAAAAGCATTTCATCAGCAAATCCCATCTCCCTGACCAAATCCACCCAGATCTTTTCACTGCTATTCATCGGTCCTTCCATGGATTTCCCAACATTTGGGATGCTCATATTACTTACTTCCACTAGCGAGGCATTAAATATTGTTTAAGTGCTGGTTTGTCATGAAAACATGCCTCATCCTGTGGATTTTCCTGTGCCATTTAAGTAATAATCAAAGTTTGTATCTTCTTTCACACCAAAGGCAGCAGACTGGGCTCTCCAATGTCTCTTCAGCAATAAAGGGTTAAAGAAGTTTTTTTTATCATACTGAGAACATACTGTATAGCCTCTCTTCACTGAGAACATACTGTATAGCCTCTCTTCCATGTGCATTGACAGACATTTCTTGAATATTATTATTATTATTATTATTATTATTATTATTATTATTATTATTATTTAGCATTTTAGTGAAAACTCTTCCATATTTAAGGCACCAATAAGGTTCCTTTCCTTCATGACAGGAACAGATAGTGAAGCTTTTGCCACTCTGAGAATACTGATAGGCCTCTCTCCCATATGCATCTCTTAAGCTGGACCAGTTTGTGATTTTAAAATTTAAAAAATGAACCTTTTCCCACATTCAATACATATATGAGGCTTTTCAAGAGGTTGTGACCCTGGTTATGGCCTCCTTGTGGAATTTTTAAAATGTTCTTTCTTGTGGAAATTTTCCTGCATCTATGACAGGAATGCAGCTTCTCTTCTGTGTGATCTCCCCAAGGTTGGTAAAGAGACAAGTGTACTGTGAAGCTTTTGTTACAATGACTGCACTGAGATGGCTTTTCACCTGTGTGGTTTCCCTGATGTTGTAGTAAACACCATTTCTTACCAAAGCTTTTCCCATCCACCTATTATAGCATTATTGTGATGACTTGGTCAGGAAAGACAGTTATGAGTATCCTGTATTAAGGAAGATGGGACCAACACAGAGAATAAAATGTTGATGATGTATGGGATGGGGGGGGGCGTAGCACAGACAGCAAGACATAGAGCCTCTGAGAGAAATTTTATCAGGGGATATTAAGGATTTGGGGGCTCCTTTTGGGTGTACAAAGATTCTTTTGGGCCCTTTCCCTTCTCTGTTGGATCATAATTTCATACAATAATTGGATCATAACTTCTACAAATCACAATATTTTAAACAATGTGAGCTAATCCAAAATGTGAATGGTAGTCTTCACACAACATATCCAAACAACAGGGTCTCTGAGAAGAATTTTATCAGGGGGTACAAAGTTTCTTCTGGACCCCTTCCCAAAGTGGGAAGGGCTGAAACAGAGTGGGGAAAGGATGGTGATGGGGATTTGCAGAACAGGGGCAGGGAGAGGACAAAACAGTGTAGAGGGAGGGTGGCAGCAGCCGGAATAGTCTTTGAAGCCCAGGTCTACCACTCTTCCCAATGCAGAGTTCAGGTCTATCTGCTGTCTGGCGTTGGCAACTAGATATAGTAATACGGAAAACCAAACACACTCCTAAGTCTCTTTAAAATCTTTCAAATATAGAAAATCATTGCAGGATATTAGTATTATTGTACTTAGGCTCACACTAGAATGGAAAGTGTCCTGTGTACACCAAAACTGACTTCTGTAGCAGCTGCAGTCCCACAGCTGTGTCCCTGAGCATCTCTACACTCCTTCATGGTTAGCAGATCTACCAGCCAAAGAGCTACTGTAACAGGTCAGTTTCCTCCCAGATGTGACACTGTTAAGGAATGTATGCATTCCTGAGCCTGGTGTGTTTGGTTTGTGGCAGCAGTTGCCGCCACATGCCCATGGTAATGCACCCAGCATCCCATGTGGGCAGTGGTGAGATTGCAAAATGTAAGATCCCAGGAAATGTCTGGGCCCCATCCTTTGGCTCCTGGGCCCCCTTTCTGACCCTGGGCCCGGGTACAAATTACCCCCTTCACCCCCTTCTCCTAGGCCCTGCCACTTCAGAGACACCAGGAAATTTCCAGCTCCCCTTCATTGGCTACTGGGCCCCTTTTTGACCTGGGTACGATATACCCCTTGCACATCCCTCTCATGGACCCTAGTGAAACAGAAAAAAGAAAGATCCCAGGAAATTTTTTGGCCCTCTCCTTTGGTTCCTGGGCCCCCCAGGCACTGCTGCACTCTGCAGGCCAGCCAAGGATAGAATTGGGCCATTAATGGAGAGTGTAAAAATCCTCCATAGCTCCATTGGGCTATGGAGAGTGTAAAAATCCTGGGCCACCACCATTATAGTGTTTTCTGGTGCACTGTGGAGTAGGTGAGAACAAAAATCTTGCCACCTTTGCTGCTGCTCCCACCTATTGACAGGTGAGTAGTCTATGGGGAGTGCTATTTGGGAGGGCTGACAGGGAATGCTGGCAAGAGGAGGCCATAATGCCCTCAACCGGGAATTGTCTTGGGAAATGATTCCATTTTGTCCTGCTTTTCCTGAGAAGTCAAATAATTTCTGAGCTAATTTGAGGCAAGTGGAGCCCACCCATCACTAAAAATACTGCACCAAATCCACATCAGAGCCACCATCTCCTCCTCCTCTCTCTGTACTATTTCTACAGAGGCTTTCAGGAATCGCAATTGATTTTCCTTTTTTGTATTTTATCTCTTTTCCAAGGGTACTTTTATCAACCACTACAAGGCTGAACTCTTTCTCACTTCTGCCCTTTCTCCAGCGTTGCCTTGCATTGATTTTCTAGATGCTAGATGACACTTGCTGAGCTACAGTTGACCAGCCAGACCAGGGCTAGAGAGCAGAAGAATGGTCCATAAGGCAATATGAATGGTGCAGAGGGAAACATTTTTTTTCTGTGTTTTCATCACAAAGGTCTCCTGAGCCAAACAGGGCTAGGCTCTTTGTGATGCCAGAGGTTTTTTCCAAGGAGAGTCTAGGTCGGGTCCAGAAACTTTCAGTGAGTGCAACTTTAGTAATCTCTGTATTTTGTTTCAAAACATCTGCATTCTACCTGCATTCTGCACAAAGCTTGTGTAAACCTCATTTCAAGACACCAGACATTCCCCTGGTACCACTACATGGTGACGGTTGAGCATCTACATTTTATCTGAAGCCTTTGAAGCGATTATGTGGGCAATATCCCCTGCTTACCTACATCCTGATTAGAAAGGATTCCCTTGATCCACACCAGATATGAGCATATCAGCCCTCAGCTGGAGTCCATTCATACACCAACAGTTCCATCCAAATGTTAAAGTCAGGGAAGCTTTGTTAAAAACCCCACAATTTTATAGTCATGGAGACTGATGCTGATTGCTGGAGGCTCTAAGGCCAGTACTGAAGGTCAGCATGGCTGCCCTACTCAGCCATGATCAGATCATGGCCCATGAGGCCATCAACTCAGCAGTTGATGCTGGGTTTCTTTTTATCCAGGGGCACTGGGGTCCCAGCAGCTGTCCAATGGTGCCTGACACTGTGCTCCGCTATACTGCCCGGTTCTTACATGGAGCTCCCAGTGATTTTTCATCCAAGAGACTGATCAGATGCATACCTGTTTAGTATCATCAGTTTTGCCACATCATGTGTTCCCATAACATGCTCTAAGTCCCACACGTCACTTAAATGTTTTAATGGAGAAGTCAGGCACGTTTTGTGTGTGTGATGGTCTCGTCAAATAGCAGCAGGTGACATCGTACCCCAACCAAAAACACCTTGCTTAAAAAGATATTTTTAAAAAATATTTTATTTATTGTATTTTTATTTTTAAGCATTTTTGTCATTTTTTTATATTCTTTATTTTTTAAAATAAAGGAAAATATTTCTTTACCCTGCGTGTAATTAGTCTATGGAACTCCTTGCCACCGGATGTAGTAATGTAATAATAATAATAATAATAACAACAGGTATTTATATACCGCCTTTCTTGGTCTTTATTCAAGACTTTATTCAAGGCAGTTTACATAGGCAGGCTTTTATTTAAATCCCTTATTAAATAGGGATTTTTACAATTTCAAAGAAGGTTATTTCTTTCAAGAACCACTACATTCAAGGTGTTTCATTCTGATCTGGCTTCACATTCTGGCCTCCATCCTCCCATGCTCAGAGCAGATGGAATAGCTTGGCTTCAGCTTGTCAGCTGCTTCAAGGTCGCACGGTGCCGGTGGCCACAAACTGGCGACCTTGTGGATGTTATCTTCAGGCAGACGGAGGCTCTACCCTCTAGACCAGACCTCCTGCCCTAGATGTCATCTGGCCTAGATGTCTTTAAAAGGGGACTGGACAGATTTCTGGAGGAAAAGTCTATCACAGATTACAAGCCATGCTGGGTATGTGCAAGCTCCTGGTTTTAGAAGTGGGCTACCTCAGAATGCCAGATGTAAGGGAGTGGCACCAGGATGCAGGTCTCTTGCTGTCTTGTTTTGTCCTGAGGCATCTGGTGGGCCACTGTGAGATATAGGAAGCTGGACTAGATAGGCCTTTGGCCTGATCCAGCAGGGCTCTTCTTATGTTCTTATGCTTAATGAGGTTGCACAGCAGCATACGCTTTTGCAATCAGGTTTTTCAATTCACATCCTCAAAACAGAATCCCAGCTTCAATGGGAACTTATCCAAGTTAAGGGCGTAATCTTAACCAGCTTTCCAGCACTGACTTAGCCGTAATGCAACCCCCAAGGTAGGGTAACAAGCATGTTCTTACCTTGAGGAGGCACCCTTGACTGCCTCCCCACTGCAAGATGTAGTGCACATCACATTGGCACAGTTATTCAGTGCCGGAAAGTCGGTTAGGATTTTGCCCTAACAGTCGATCCTATCCACCACCAGCCCAAAGCATACAGGATTACCAATGGAATCCTGGTGTAAGTCCAAGAAGATTCTTGGGGGCAGGTCTGACCCAGTAAGGGGGGCAGATAGGATCTTGCATGCGCAGCTGCCACTGAAATCCTCCCCTTCCCACCCCTTAACTGCCTCTGGCCTGGCCAACTCCCTGTCCCAATCTGCCCCAATCCTCCCCCAGACCGCCCCTGCCACTGACCTGCCCGATCCAGTGGAGGTTCTGCAGCCTGCCACTGCCAGCTCAAGGCTTACCGGCTCCTGTGTCACTGATAATGAGACACAGAACAAGGGAGTGGCTACGGTGCCAGCAGTCCTACCTTTATGCTGGTAGATCACAACATCCGCCAGGCTAGGGCCAGCATAGGATTGAGCCATAAAGCTGCAACCCTGTACACACTTTTCTGGAAGCAAGTCCCATTAAACTCCCATTAAACATGCAGAGGATTATGCTATATGTGCCTTGATCTGATCTAAGCAGAGAATTTTGGGCAAACATGTATGTAGGTAATCTTATGTATGATGATCTGTCATGCTCATAACTTTTGCACTGTTGTATTCAGGATTATCACTTTCTGTTACTGCCAGACCCAGAGGGAAAAGGTCAACAGGCATGTGGATGCGGGAGAACCCGTGGACATTATATATCTGGACTTTCAGAAGGCGTTTGACACGGTCCCTCACCAAAGGCTACTGAAAAACCTCCACAGTCAGGGAATTAGAGGACAGGTCCTCTCATGGATTGAGAACTAGTTGGAGGCCAGGAAGCAGAGAGTGGGTGTCATTATATTATTATATCTGTTATATATTATTATTATCTGTTAATAATATATATTATTATATCTGTTCCACCCTAAAATTGGACTGGAAGTGTTTTGATGCTTAGAGAACCAGATGTTTAGCATTTGGCAATAATTTGTTTACTTCATACCTCATTCACTTTGTGCTTTGTTGTCTAGAAGTTGTTCCTTTTGATGTTTCATCATTCATTGATTGACTGATGTCACATCACAAATAGGGGAGGAACAAATCAAAGATAGATCTCAAAACACATAGATGAACAGGCCTTGCTGAGGGAGAATCAGTATGGCTTCCGTAAGGGTAAGTCTTGCCTCACAAACCTTTTAGAATTCTTTGAAAAGGTCAACAGGCATGTGGATGTCGGAGAACCCGTGGACATTTTATATCTGGACTTTCAGAAGGCGTTTGACACGATCCCTCACCAAAGGCTACTGAAAAAACTCCACAGTCAGGGAATTAGAGGACAGGTCCTCTCATGGATTGAGAACTAGTTGGAGGCCAGGAAGCAGAGAGTGGGTGTCAATGGGCAATTTTCACAATGGAGAGAGGTGAAAAGCGGTGTGCCCCAAGGATCTGTCCTGGGACCGGTGCTTTTCAACCTCTTCATAAATGACCTGGAGACAGGGTTGAGCAGTGAAGTGGCTAAGTTTGCAGACGACACCAAACTTTTCCGAGTGGTGAAGACCAGAAGTGATTGTGAGGAGCTCCAGAAGGATCTCTCCAGACTGGCAGAATGGGCAGCAAAATGGCAGATGCGCTTCAATGTCAGTAAGTGTAAAGTCATGCACATTGGGGCAAAAAATCAAAACTTTAGATATAGGCTGATGGGTTCTGAGCTGTCTGTGACAGATCAGGAGAGAGATCTTGGGGTGGTGGTGGACAGGTCGATGAAAGTGTCGACCCAATGTGCGGCGGCAGTGAAGAAGGCCAATTCTATGCTTGGGATCATTAGGAAGGGTATTGAGAACAAAACGGCTAGTATTATAATGCCGTTGTACAAATCGATGGTAAGGCCACACCTGGAGTATTGTGTCCAGTTCTGGTCGCCGCATCTCAAAAAAGACATAGTGGAAATGGAAAAGGTGCAAAAGAGAGGGACTAAGATGATTACGGGGCTGGGGCACCTTCCTTAAGAGGAAAGGCTACGGCATTTGGGCCTCTTCAGCCTAGAAAAGAGATGCCTCAGGGGGGACATGATTGAGACATACAAAATTATGCAGGGGATGGACAGAGTGGATAGGGAGATGCTCTTTACACTCTCACATAATACCAGAACCAGGGGACATCCACTAAAATTGAGTGTTGGGCAGGTTAGGACAGACAAAAGAAAATATTTCTTTACTCAGCGTGTGGTTGGTCTGTGGAACTCCTTGCCACAGGATGTGGTGCTGGCGTCTACCCTAGACGCCTATAAAAGGGGATTGGACAAGTTTCTGGAGGAAAAATCCATTACGGGGTACAAGCCATGATGTGTATGCGCAACCTCCTGATTTTAGAAATGGGTTATGTCAGAATGCCAGATGCAAGGGAGGGCACCAGGATGAGGTCTCTTGTTATCTGGTGTGCTCCCTGGGGCATTTGGTGGGCCGCTGTGAGATACAGGAAGCTGGACTAGATGGGCCTATGGCCTGATCCAGTGGGGCTGTTCTTATGTTCTTATTTTCCAAATGTTTCTCATTAGCAAGTCAACATTTACAGGGAATTCACGGATGTCCAGAGAGCAGAGGCAAAATAATAGGATACCAAGACCATTGTATGGAGACAAAC
This sequence comes from Tiliqua scincoides, assembly GCF_035046505.1. Lineage (NCBI taxonomy): Eukaryota > Metazoa > Chordata > Lepidosauria > Squamata > Scincidae > Tiliqua > Tiliqua scincoides. The sequence continues at coordinate 74,987,352 of NC_089821.1, read as the reverse complement.
GTCTGACCATTGTCTAAATACCACAAAAGGATGGAGCCAGGGTGACTTTCACAAACATTTGAGGAACTTTTTCTATGCGAAAAATGCAAGATGACCACCAGAGTATTAGTAGTACATGTTCCCTTACACATGTATTACACATTCCCTTACACATGTTTAAGGGTCCAGTCTTTTCAGCACTGACGCACTGACTTTTCAACACTGACGCAGCCACAAAGTAGCCCTGAGGTAAGGGAATGTTCCCTTACCTGTGAGGAAGGCTTTATGACTATTCCACCATCACAGGATGCAGCACATGCCTACATGCACAGCTACACCAGCGCTGGAAAGTTGGATAGGATTGGGCCCTAAGACGGTAATCTTAGACATGCAAGTAGACATGCCTAGGAGTGCATTGCCAGGAAGGTGTTTGCAACATTTAAGTGGGGGTATTTTTGCAGCACAATTCCATGCATGTCTACTCAGAAGTGTTCATTGGGGCTTAACTCCCAGGAAAGTGTGTATAGGTTTGTAGCCTTGGAGCGCAATCCTGATGTGCTCTTTGGCCTACACAAGTCCCTTGCGCTGGCATGGGAGTGTCACAAACATGTCATAAGGTATGTTTGTGCCTCTGGGAGAATCGGCTTGGCCGGTGCATAAACGCATGCCGGTTCGCAGAGACCACATCCAACCTCCGCACCAGCCCAAGCAAGTAAGGTTGCACCAGCTTGGGGAGGTCGGTGCAGAGGGAAAAACAGAGGGAAAAACAGAGGGAAAAACAGGAGGGAAAAACAGGGTGTTTGGGGGCAGAGGAGAAAAGGTGGCAGGTGGGCCCGTAGGTGGACCAGGCCTGGGAGGGGGACTGGGACCAGTTTTTGACACTTAGGCTGGATCCTAACCCCCCTCCCAAGCAGCCCAGCCCAATTTCACTGCCACAGATACAAGTAGCCCTATTGTGGTGGCTGGGGCATTATTTGTGGTCAGGGAACATAAGTCCCCTTAGTTCAAGTTGCGCTCCTTTGACCTTCTAACCTGTGCTGGATATGGCCAAGTAGTTGGCCTGCCTATTCCAACACAGGTTAGGATCAGGTTGTTGGTCAAAGAATGAATATTTTGTTGATATAAAACATCCATTAAGACTTCAATGGCAATTTGTCCCAACATTGACATTTTGCAGACTTCATGTGCCAAGAGAGCTGTAAGACAGATTTTTTTTGGGGGGAGGGGGCAGGAATCACATAACAATGACTGAAGGCGTAACAGTTTATCAAGTTTCACTTTAAGCAAAGTTTTCATCTTCTCATTATGATTTTTTTGGGGGGGGGGGACGGGACGGATGGACTAGAGGTATGTTAAACCTCTAGTGACTGTTTTTGCCAGTTTAAATTCTCCCACATCTACAGGAAAGTTTCAGGGGTGTTGTCTTCCCTTGTTTGATGAATATCTGGTGTATATTAAGAAAGTTGAAAGACGTAAAAGTTCCCAGTGAATGTTGCATGTTGAAAGTCCATTTTCTCCATCATTCTGATAAGAGGGAAACCATGGTAGCTGACTACACCTGAAAAGCCAACTACTGCCTCTCATATTTGATGAAGAGTTGCTATTTACAGATGAATTCTTCCACCTACAGGCACAACCAATGTTGAGGAGGATCGCTCCACAGGGTTCCTTATTATCCCCCTTTAAATGATGCAGTTCAAAAACCCCTGCTGACTTCAGCCCTGTCTGTAGTGCTGACAGATACTCTAGGTCAGCGCAGCTACCCTCCCACCACATTCCCGACTCATGGTGCAGAACTGATGTCTTTGGGCAAGCCACCTTCATCTCGAGCATCAGCAGCTCTTTGCCTATTTCAAATAAGACCTATCTTGTAGTGGCCCACGTTGCTTACCTCCCCTGTCATCAAAATAGGGAGGACGTTGTTCCGGTTCAAAATTCTTGCCTCGGTGCCGCCCATGGTCTGTCCAAGAACATTCTGCAGATGAATTTAATTGCACTGTAGTAGTGCAGTCGTTTTACACACAAGTCACACAAATGAAGAGGGCAGCACTACAGCAGCAACTCTGCACTGTGACATTATTTTAAGAAGCCACCTTGACCTTTCCCCCTTGCTTTGGATTTAGAAATAATGTGTGGAGGCTTTTGGATCCTCCTACGGGCACATTCTTTTTTCTTCCTCATTGTGTGTTCCTGGATCACTCTTGCCTGTGCCGCAGCTGACCTTCAAAGTAAACCGCACTCCATGTTTGGTTGACACACTCCCACAGTCGCTTCATCTTCCCACTAAGATAAAGCAACTATTTTCAGAGGCTTGGACGGTTTCAAGTACACACAACAAGGAGCTGCAATTTGCTTCGTGGGCAATTTTATTTACATCGACAGTAGCAGAACAAATTGGAAGGGCCATCCCTTCATCGACAAAAGCCACATCTCTACTAAAGTCAATAGTCTATTCAGCGTCAAAAAATCAATGTGCCGTTGATTTAGCCTTCTGTGTTATTAACACTACATTATTACAGGATATGGATTTCCAACTGTGTGAAATGTTGATGTCTCTTTTAGTGCTAGGGTAAAGCCAACCAACATTTAAAATATACAACAATTTGATTAAGAAAGCCATGCATCTTTAAAAATCAGATCACCCACTTTGAGTGCATTTCACCATCAGACATTTGTCTGTTTTTTATGTATCGCTTATTGATGGGGATGGGAACTCATGTCAGGAGACTCAACTTGGAGTCACAAGAATGCACGTTTTTTGCAGACTTGTTTATAGTCAAGTCACCATCAGACATTTGTCTGTTTTTTATATATTGCTTACTGACAGGGATGGGAACTCATGTCAGGAGACTCAACTTGGAGTCATGAGAATGCACGTTTTTGCAGACCTGTTTATATTCAAGTCACGCATGTAGAAGACTCGGAAAAATACTCAAGTCAAGGGCTCCTTGACTCAGCACTCATTCCCACACATGCAGACTCGAGTCTGTCTGTGTCTAGATGTGGTTGCTTACTATTTTGTGGCATGAAAAACCTCATGGGGCCATCATTCAGACCAGGTGAGCAGCAGGGAAGTTCCAGCCATGAGGCAAGGGTTAATGTTAATTTTGCAACCGAGCAGGAGGGGGGAGACGGGAGCAGGCTCTCTTGCCTGTCTTTGATAGGAAAGAATGAACTGATGGTCATTGGACAAAGGATGGGTGCCCTGATATTTTCTTTGGCTGAGGTAGGGCAGGAGGAGGAACCAGGGGTTCTTGTCTTACAATTGGCTGGAGAAGCCCAGGGAGGGGAAGGGAGGCAGGAGCAGGCTCTTTTGCCCATCTCTGAAAGAACCATTAGACGTGGGATGGGAGGTTTGATATTTTCTTTGGCTGAGGTAGGGCAGGAGGAGGAGCCTGAGGGGGTTCTTACCTTACGATTGGCTGGAGAAACCCAGGGAGAGAAGGAGGTAGGGAAGTCGGGAGGAGGCAGTTCATAGTGATCACACTGTCTACAGTATGGCTCCTGTGAGTTCCATTGTTACTTGGGGGAAGGAACCCTCACTGAATGCCTGGGTGCAATGGAACTACTTCTAAGTAGAGCTGCCAAGGATTGGGTTGTCTAGGTAAGCCTCTCAGCTGCTGAACATGATCCTCCTCTCTCTTGCCATTTCTGTCTCTGCTCTCTCGCAGTCTGGCCCACCCACCCCCCGCCCTGTTTACAGATGGGATGGGACAGTAGGGGAGTGTTTAAAGATAACTCTGACACACACACGCACACACACACACACAGCGGCAGTAGCCCCATTTTTTCCCATGGCTGGCTTTTTAAAGGGGGCAGCTTGACTCGAGTCCTTTAGAGTCACAAAAAGGCAACTCAGCAACTTGGAAAGTGCCCCCATTAGGATTCGATTTTGAGTCGAGTTACGGGGAGGCAGAGACTCATGACTTGACTCAAGTCATGCTGTGCTGGATTTGCCCATGCCTGCTTTTTGAAGTTGTTGTTTTTTTTCAGATTTTGACCCAAGTGTTGTGGATTTTGATTCTCTGCTACTTCTGCCTACTTAGGACCCAATCGTATCCAACTTTCCAGTGCTGATACAGCTGCAAGGCAGCCCCGAGAGAAAGGAGCATTCCCTTAGATTGAAGAGGCCTCTGTGACTGCCCCACCACCACAGGAAGCAGCACATGCCCTATTGGCATGGCTGCATCAGCAATGGAAAGTTGGATAGGACTGGGCCCTTATTTGGGTTTCTGTTTCCTAGTTTTCTTATTTAAATCTTTTGCTTAGGGTTACTTTAACTTAGGCCCTGACTCTTGTCTTAGCTCTGGATGTCTCACATGTGATGAATGGATTTATTTGTGTACCAATACCATACACATTGATCTTTTGAGAAGATCAATGATTGGCCTTTTCATCATACTTTGGGCTTAACTGATCCCCATCTGCAGCAGGGAAGGAAAGGTTTTGCCACAATTCTCCATCCACATTATGGCCCTCTCTTTACTTAGCAGACTCCTTTCCAAATTGCACTCTGATTTTTGAAACCTGAAAAGCAAAATTAAAAACATCCTGAAGTATTTATATAGTACTATGCATACCGTGCACAGTTCTAATCACTGGAAATTAATGTCTTCCATAGATTTGGAAAAAGTAGAGGAAAGAGCAGCTCAAATCAGAAAGCTAGAACTCTGCTCTTTCCTCTATTCAAGGGGAAACTAAACAAAGATTGGAATGTTTCAGTTCCAAAAACATATAGTACCCAAGTTCAATTGATCAGTGAAACACATTGCCACAGGAATTGACAACTACTGTATATTAGTGGCTCCCAAAACATGGCTGACTGTAAATTTAAATAGTCAAGGGTACAAATCCTCTTGCCGAGTGTTTCTTAAATCTTTAGATAACAAGCAATTAAATTCAACCATTAACATCCAGTATCTGTATTTCAGATAAAATAATCTCTGCAGGAAGTGATATGGGTCAAAAGGTCCTACCTGACTAGCTGGCTTCAGCCCCAAAACTAAAGAAATAGCTATCCCTTTCAACAAACTCAAGAGAACCAAGAACTTCTTTGTTCACCAAACAATGCAGCCTGCTGAGTACCTCTGGCTTGTCAAAGCCACTAATTGGACAAAATTCATAACCAGAAACTGCTGGCATTGTAGCTGCTGGGCAATGCTGTATTCACCATGCTGTACTCAATAGCCCCTTCTGGGTGCATCTCACATATATCTGTAATGATATTGATATAAGTTGGTAAAAGGAAACTTGATAAGACAGAGGAAGTGAACTTTTGAGTCAGGAAGCCCAGCTGCCCTTTGTGGTTCAAGATGTCAAGGGCGGCACAATCTGATATGTGCTTACTCAGAAGTAAACTCCATTGAGTGCTGGCAGACAGCTTGATGAAAGTGTCAACCTAATGTGTGGCGGCCATAAAGAAGGCTGTTTCCATGCTTGGGATCATTAGGTATTGAGAATAAAACAGCTAATATTAATGCCATTGTACAAATTGATAGCAAGGCCACACCTGGAGTATTATGTCCAGTTCTGGTTTCCACGTTTCAAAAAGGATATAGTGGAAATGGAAAAGGTGCAGAAGAGAGTGACCAAAATGATTACTGGGCTGGGGCACTTCCCTTAAAAGAAAGGCTACAGCATTTGGGACTCTTCAGTCTAGAAAAAAGGCACCTGAGGGGGGACATGATTGAGACATACAAAATTATGCAGGGGATGGACAGAGTGGATAGGGAGATGCTCTTTACACTCTCACATAATACCAGAACCAGGGGACATCCACTAAAATTGAGTGTTGGGCGGGTTAGGACAGACAAAAGAAAATATTACTTTACCCAGTGTGGAATTACTTTGGAACTCCTTGCCACAGGATAAAGTGATGGCTTCTGGTCTAGATGCCTTTAAAAGGGGACAGGGCAAATTTCTGAAGACCATCACAGGTTACAAGTCATGATGTGTGTGCGCAACCTCCTATTTTAGAAGTAGGCTGCCTCAGAATGCCTGATGCAAGGATGGGCACCAGGATCTAAATCTTGTTGTCTTGTGTGCTCCCTGAGGCATCTGGTGAGCCACTGTGAGATACAGGAAGCCGGACTAGATGGGCCTTTGGCCTGATCCAGCAGGGTTCTTCTTATGTTCTGATGTGTTCAAAGAGGCACACTCTTACATAAGTGGGCATAAGTTTGCAACCTAAAAGTATGATATTGTAATGCTATAGAAATTGTTGCAATAACTTATCAAGTTTTTGGAGATGTTGGAGGTGACTTGTTTTGAAGCTGTCTGTGACACTCCTGCTGGGGAGCTTTTAAACAAGTAATTTTGCTCTTGAAAACCAAGATACAGCCTCATGACAAAATTCTGTGACTGCTTGAAGTAACCTTAGCTCATTCTTGGGAAGGAATCACATGGGCCAAATAGACTTTTTTGATACTCTGTGTAGCATATGGCATGGCTCAACTGCTTGAGCATCTTAACGTGGCTCTAATAAGCACAGCCCCAATCCTATGCGTGTCTGCTCAGAAGTAATTCCCATTACAGTCAATGGGGCTTACTCCCAGGTAAGTGGGGATAGGATTGCAGCCACAACCTTTGTTTCTGCTCATCTCAGCTTTCTGCTGTCAGACACAGATATAAGGTGTATTACATTTTGGCTAAAAGTTATAGATAAAGAATGTAGGTCTTTTCCCAAAGCAAAGGCATATGCTTCCATTCATTGCCTTTTTAAGAATAGCTGCATACACAATGAGCAATTTTGAGGCCACGTAGCATCCTAAACAAATAAGTACATATTTTAGCTTTAAGACTGCAGGAATCTCTGACCACACCTCTTGGTCCTGATTCTTTCTTTGATCAAGAATGCAAAAACTAGTTGCTATGGTTGAGCTTATTTGCTTCCTAGTTACAGTTTGGGAATTCGTCCAGCAAAATGCTTTGTGCCCTGGGGAGTGGCAGCTCCAGACAAGAATATTCAGTGGGTACAGAAGGGGCAAAGTGCATTTCTGGTCTGTGGAATTCATTGCCACAAGATGTGGGGATGGTCACTAACCTGTCTATCAATGGCTACCAGTCATGACGACTGTGTCCTACATCTGGTTCACTGGCAGTATGCAGTTGCAGTGGAGTAATGGTGGGAGAGAACCATTATCTCCTGTTTGTGGGTCTCTGTGGGGATGCTAGATTAGATCCCCTTGGCCTGCTTCAGGAGGACTCTTCTTATGTTGGCATAATCTGACATATTTATTTATTTAAGGCCATCAGATTTAAGGCTCTAGGGAGCCTCTCGCTGTATTCTGCCGATCAATTCTTGCTATGCCAGCAAGGAAAAAATGTGAAGGAAAAAAAATATGCCACATGTTGAATCTTTCAGGCATCTCTCTAAGGAACCGAAGCATGCACAGTTCATCTCCTGTCACAGCATGCGCATCTTTCAATTCCTGTGCACATTTTGGTTGCAAGGCATGCTTCATGTACAGCATGTGCTCTTTGCTATTAGTAACGATGCTAGGAATCTAATTTCCTTCATAGCACATTTCTCCTGCTCTCTTATTTCTCTGTTCCATCTCCTCTCATTGTTTTTTTTTCCCCTCTTGTCACTTTCTACCGCCATTCACCAACTATTTCTATTGCAGCATGAATATGAAAGAAAGCATACAAGAACATTTGTGTGCTCTGCCCTACGTACATCTTGGCTGGAAAACAGTGAAGTCGTACTGCCCTACAAGGAGCAGGACCAGGTCTCAAATGGAAACCAGAAATAACACAACTCTGTATAAAATGGGAAGGCAGTGACTCCAAAACCCTGGAGTTATTGATTCTCTTCTCATTCACTACAGCCCACAATTCACTTGGAATATTATTTATTTATTTATTTATTTGCCATCACCATGCATGTCATTAAGCAAAAAAGGAGACAGGTTTCTTTTTAAGCCAAAAAATTAAACCCTTAAGCAAAAAAGACATAGGAAGTTTACAGTCTACACACCTCAAGAGTGAAGAAGATGGCAAAGGAAGCAGAGTGGAGAGCGGACCAGCAGAGCTGCATTCACTGACTTCAGCACCAAGCAAGACAAAAATCCACAATCAGATTTTCTGTCTGTTTTGAAAGCAGCTGAGGGAGGATTGAATCAGGATTATACTGCTAGAAAGGAGGTAGGCTAACCTACCTACCTACCACCCAGTCTAAATCTTCTCAACAGCTATTTATCTTGGAGAAAACCTGGGGGGGGGGGGGGAGGAGAAACATGACCATGAGAGAGGATCATGAAGCTAGTGGCTCTTGCCTCTACTTAGAAGAAATTGACGGGCAAAATGAACATTGCAATTGAGTGTATGGATGCAACAGCACAAATTTGTCTTATAAGAATGAGAAAGTTAAGCATTGGCAGGGAAATGGGGCAACATGAGACTTCATACCAATGAAGATAACCAACAATAGCATAATGTCCCACAAAGCACACAAATGGCATTTATAAGGTTGCCAGTGGGAGACTGCCCCCATCCTATTTCTTTCCAAGAACAGCCTCCAGTTGCTCATCCTCTGTCATCTGATGATGCAAGAAGAACTTCAATATTGCCATATAGCAGGTGGGGAGAAAGGCAAGCAATGGGATCAGAAAAGGAATGGGTGAGAGGCACAGCTGCATCAACCTCTCCTGATGCATTTGCAGCATTGTGCAATCTCTGAGTTGCAGCCCAACATTCCTGGGCACATCAAAGGATTCAGTATGGGCCTCATTCCCTCTGCCTGTGAATATTTGTGAAAACGTGCAGAAAAGTGTCAGTCTGGATTTATCCTTTGATCACATCCAAAGTCTTTCCTATTTCTAAGAAATAATATTATATAACATTAGTCACTAACGCCAATAGGCATTCTATTTCCCACTCAGTGCTTTGTAAGACTACTTCAAGTTTAATAAAGATTCACAATCCATGAATGTGTGCACACACAAATGCCTACACTCTCTCTCTCTCTCTCTCTCTCTCTCTCTCTCTGTGTGTGTGTGTGTGTGTGTGTGTGTGTGTGTGTGTGTGTGTGTGTGTGTGAGAGAGAGAGAGAGAGAGAGAGAGAGAGAGGTGACTGAAAAAGAAAGAATGGGAAGAGAGAAGAGCAAAATACAAAGTACTTCTGGATACAGCTCAAATGATCTGCAGTCCTGTTGATTTTAACAGGCCATTTAGAGTCCCCAAAGCAACAGGGGTCCTTCATCAGAGCATAAGAAGAAGAGGGGTATCTTGACTTCCTTTTCTCCTGAAGATGCATTCACAATGAACTTCTTTGTGCTGCTCAATTATGCTATAATTAAACCAAATCAGCTAGATGGAGCTTCAGCATAAGGAGAAAAAGGCAGCAAGCAACTGAGCAAAACACAGAATGTCTTTCTTTTTAGTCTATAAACTGACAAAGACTTTGGGAGCCAAAGAACATAATGGCGGCAACCCACCAGTTTCCAAAATGAATATGCTTTCCTTTCCTTTTTCACGTTTTTGCCCCCAAAAAGTATTGTCCACCTGCACTGGCAAAGTGTTCATTAAGCCACAGGAGAGGGAAGAGAGGTAACAAAGAAGTTGTAATCCTGCCATCTAGAGCCCAAAAGCTTGGATGAATCCGAAATATGCAGAGCAGCTGGTAATCCAGACTGGAAAAAAAGCTGTGGATGCAAGTCAATGATCTGAGGCTGAATGTGGTTCTCAAAGCAGCTTCTCTGCATCCTGACATCTCTCCCGAATCTCAGTCAAGGAGTACTAAAAAGTTTGTGTACAGTTTTAGTTGTAAGGGTGTGAATGTTTCTCAAGTTGTTTGCTGTGAGATTCCACACTTTTATCCTCAGATGGCTGAGTTGAAATTCCCCCCCCACCCCAGATGGGAGGCACTGCTGAACACTGATCCACTGCCATTCAAGATCACTGCTAAAATCACTGCTGTTTGCCTTCTCACGACCTAGAGTGGGTCCCCTAGGCCACTGGGTCCCTTAGAGATAATTGCCCTCTGCTGCTCAAAGGATGCAGGCTGGCAGCAGCCATTGCTCTGTTATCAGGAAGGGCAGTGATGGATACAAGTGCAGTACCTGTTGCCTCCTGTTCACAAGTCCTCTCCCTTTTAATGGACAGGGAAATGACATGTGACAATATTATAACAATACCAACAACAACATTAAGAGTGAGAACCCACCTCACGAGAACCCACCAAGACCATTTGAAAGCTTCAAGGAGGTATGAGGGTACCAGCTTCTAGATTTCCCACCCCTTTTCTTCATGATGGTTGCAAGACACCCCCCCCCCCACCCCGCTCCATCTGAAGCCAGATCTGATCTCACAGCAGACAAGAGAAGAGAGATTCACAGCACATGCCGATACAGGAGTACTCAGGAGGGGCGGCCCAATCCTAAAACCGGTGGCTCTGCCAGGTGCAGCAGCATCAAAAGTAGAGCTGCATCCAGCTGCACCACCGAGGCCACCAGAGGTCTTCCCTGGGAAAGCTCCAAGCCCCACAATGGGGCTTCTCAAGTCTGTGCTGGCTAATTTGCCCACATAAGCGTGGGAGACTCCATATTGGGCCTTCCGGCCTGACACAGAGTTCAGGATCCGGTGGAGCAGAGCTCCGCTGGTCCCACCTCCCTCCTACCCTAGCTCTTCTCCCCACCCCACCCTCCCCCTGCCCCAGAACACCTTCCCCCACCCCGATACTACTTACTGCCATCTGGTGCTGCTGGAGCACCAGCCAGCACCTCCTCTCCGGGTGCCACAGACATACCTTATGGCACGTTAGCAACACCTAGCACAGGGGCTGCGATGATAAAGGATTGGGCCCTAAGTGCCATTATGTTCAGTGGGACTTGCTTCTAGAAAAGTGTACATAGGATTGCACCTAAGGAACCTACACTGCAATCCTATACACCTCTACTCAGAAGTATCCTCATTGAGTTAAATGTGATTTACAGTCCAGTCCTAATCCACTTTCTAGTGCTGATGCAACCGCAATGCAGCCACAAGTTAAGTGAACAAACATTTCCTTGCCTTGAGGAGATCTCCACGATGCCCCCCCCCCCAACGCAAAATGCAATAGCACAAATGTACAAAATTGGCACAGCTGCATTGATCCTGGAAAGCTGGCTAGGAAAGGATTGGGCAGTTAGTCCCAGGTAGATATGTTTAGGATTGCAGCCATAGTGAAGAAAAGGGAGAGGGGTCTAGAAGCCACGTACCCTCATAGCTCCTGGAGCTTTGAAATGGTCTGTCACAATCTTTGGGCTAAGCAATCCTAGCAAAATCTATAAACAAAAGGCAATTTTTTGGTCAGCAGAATGGTCAACTTTCCCCTGGCACTTTTCACATAAATTTGAATAACAGATTTCAAAGGTTACTGAATTGCTTCTGCTGGAAAAGGTTCTCCCTTGAATTTCTAAGGGACAGGCAGGTATGGAAGGCACAACAAAAAAAGCCAACAAAAAAAGCAAGAAAACAAGGAACAGTATCCTTTGAGTCAGCAAATGCCTGTGTTCTTTAGGAGATGCAGTTAAACACAAGGCAGGTTTTAGGTGCATAGTGGATATCATGAAACTGAACTTAATAGGAGAATCATAACTCTTTTTTTCTGATACAGCTCCGGTACTTTTAAGAAGTATCTGACAAGCATAAAATACAGCAAGTGAAATTTTCCTCATAGTTGCATCTGCATGGGGGAAAAAAAGCCTTCCCTGTGGAAAATTTTGATTTAAAAAGCACAGAAGCAGTGTCATTTGTTAAAAAAAAATTGTCACTCTGCCACCCTGCTGTCCAGACTGATGTTACGTGGGAGCCTCTTGGACTCCTCCAAAGCCACAAGGCTCTGTTTGGTCACATATAACAATGTTCACAGCAAAAGTATAGAGAGGTGAAAAAATACTGCAGAGTTGAATTTATTGGTAATGCGGCTTGTTAAAAACATGCACCAATTTCACACACAAACTACTTCCAAACTACTGCCACAAACCATTCACCTGCTATTGTTGGTGCATTTTTATGAAAAACAGAAATGCAGTTTTAAATGCATTTGTCTCTTATTTTTAAAATCAGTTAAAAGATATTATCTTGATCCCCTTGCATCTTAACTCAGAAGCAAGTCTGTTTGACGGCTTAAAGGAACCTCTCCTGATCCACTACTTGCTTTAACCCTGTCTGTTAACTACAAGTAATGTGTAGTTTGGCTCTTACCATGCTACAGATCAGCAGTGATTATGTAGATCTTTCTGAAGTTCTGCTTTAAAAGTCATTATATTTAAGGAACAAGGAGCAAGATGTGAGTTCTAGGCTTGACTTGCCACCCCTCCACAACAAAACAGTCACTCAGAACTTTCTTTATATTTTCAAGTTGTAGAATTAGTCCCTTATTTCCAAACCTTTCTGCCCACTCCATATTCTATTCCTAAACACTGCACAGCAAAACTTCTGAACTTGCCATGCAATTAAAACAGCAGAGGCTAGAAAATTGCTCCTTATTTGCTCACCCAAGGGAATCTTTTCTGTTGATTGACAATTTTTTCCATCCCCTCACACCAGAGAGTCCTCAAGGGGTTAGGTAGCAGTGTTGCAAAGGAAGCAGCTGTGTGGAAGTGCAAGTCAACATTTGACCCCCTCCATGCAGTCTCATTCCAGAACCGTAGCCAGCTTCTTCATGGGTTTCCACCAACCTGAAGTTTCTCCCCATCTGCAATCACTCCACCTGCTTGACGTGGAAAACAAGATACTGATTGAGGTTTGGAAATACTGTAAGAAAACTTTTGAAGAGACCATTTGCTAAGCATCCACTTTCCACTTGATTAGGAGCTGCCACCTACAGCATCTCAGTGCCAAAAAAATTTCAAACAAATTTGTATTTTACAGCCAGAACGTAATCAGTCCTTGTACCAACAGAATAAAGTAGTAACACGTATATCTGGTGATAAAATTCAGTCAAAATGGCCACTCCATGTGGATAAGGAGTATCTAACCTTACTACATTTTAGAGTGGACACCTGAGCAGCACAGCGGATGGCACAGAAGCCACCCATGGCAAATCTCTGCTGTGGCACATTGGTGTGCCTTGATTTGTCCACAAATGTGCTCTGGGAGTTTGGGGGAAGGCCTTTTATTAGTAGGGCCATTGGGGGATGTGAACCCCCACCCCGCCAGCAGTGCTCTATGCATTATCGATTGTCAAAAAACTGATGGCATGCTTGACAATTTTAGTATCAGTGTGCTGTGAGATGAAAAAGGTTGAAAATCTCTGATTTAGCACTGCCTCATTAAATGGACAGAATTAGATTCTATGAGAAAAGGGGGTATCATTTTCCACAACACTTCATGATACACTTTTTTCCCCCCTAGGGATGCTTTCTTTGTGCTTTTCCTTTCAAATTTCTCCCCTGGTTCTAAGGTTTCGAATGACCCAACGGGGTTCGTACAAAATGGGCTTGCACAAAATGGGGTTTGTACATCAATACCAAATGCATTACAATCTGCCATTCTTATGGTTTCTGAGTTCTTAATTGTGTTGTTCACAGCAATGGTACACAAAACATTGCTTTTTGCATATCATTTCATCAGTGTGCACCATCACTCAAACTCATTGGTAGCATATTTTGAATTATTTAGCATTAATATAATGCACTTCAAAAGCTCTTCCCATTATCTCATTATCTTCTAACCCTCATGGTTATGGGGGGAGGAAATTAAATGCGGCTTTCAGTGCATGCCAAAAAAGTTCACAAAAAGGGAGAAGAGCATTTAAAAGCATACTGAAAGAAGAAAATGTCATTTGACTCCTCCGCTCCTCCAGCTTTGGTTATTGACAGTCATACATAATGTCATAGATTATGATGAGGCCAGGAAATGCATCAAGAGGTTCCCCAGATGGCCCTGAGAGATAGTAAAAGATTTAGCTTTATTTCGCATGAGTCCTGATAACATCAGGCTCTGAATCAATACATCAATGTCTCACAGCAGGTGTTGACTTTGCAAGGAACTGCTGGGATGTATACATCTTCAGGCTCAAATTCAGTCCCGTGGCTCCCTTTCCACAGCACCAGATGCACATTTTTGACTCAACCAGCAGAGAAGAAATGAGAAGTCCCTAAGGGACATCACCATCAGGAACCACAGCTGTAGTCTCATTTCTGAAATCTCTCCCCCCCCCCACCTCGCTCCCAAAATAGGACAAGCAACACTACATAACTTCTGCTGGCTCCTGTTCAAACTGACATCCACTGATGTTAAGTACAGACCCCCCGGCTGCTGTACCAGCCCCTCAGGGCCAACGGGCACTATAAAGATTATCTATGCACAGGAACTTGAGCTTTTGTCAGGCTGAGTGGCATAATTACAAACTGCTGTCATATTGTCATCTTTGCCACATAGAACTCAGGGAAGGAAGTCAGTTAAGCCGAGAGGTTGTAATTCAGTATCATCACCCACTGAACTTTCATGCCTGAGAGCCAAATTAGAGAGGGGAGGACTGTAAGGGCGCAATCCTATCCTGCGCTGGAACAGGCAAGCCAAGAGGCTTGCTGTATCCAGCGCTGGATTGTGGCTACAAGCAGTTCAGCCAGAGGCAAGGGGAAACATTTCCCCTTACCTCTGGGTAAGGGCTGCTGGCAACTATGGGTCTCCTCGTACTTGTGCCACCCCTTGAGGAGAGGCTTGAAGCCGCTCTGTTCTCCCTGGGAACGGAGGCTGGGATCTGACATCACTGCCAGATCCCAGCCCCGTCTCCCGCAGCATTCAAGGAAGGGAACATATGCAGGGGAAGAATCAGCAGGAGGCGAAGGGTGAAGCACTTCTCAGCCTGGTCCTGCTGATCCATCCTGCCCCTGCATTCTCTGTTGTCTCAGCAAATGTGGGGTTGAGTTTCTGCATTTGCCAAGACAAGTACTGTACTGATGGGGGATTTGTACCCAGACCTTCTGTAGTGCCACATCTTCATGCTTTGGCCCTGCACCTATATTCTTCCTACTCTGTTCGCCCAAAGTATTTTCCTTACCTCTTGCAGTACATGAACACGTGGAAGCACAACTTGTCATTGTTTGTTCAAGGTTTCCCTATATCAGTGGTTACCAAACTTGCTGGTGTCATGGCGCTCTGCAGCCTCTTCTTCTCAGCTCAGCCAGGTGCCACTATCTTGAATCTTGTGAGATCTTGTGAGATCCAGGATGGTGGTGCCCAGGAGAGCCAGTAAGAGGGGCAACCAGCGGCATCCCACAGTGCCCCTGTGAGCGTACTGCGGTGACCTAAGGTGTCGTGGCGCACTGTTTGGGAACCACAGCACTACATGGACTTCATATGCAAGCTCATAATCATGGTCATAAATTGATTTGAGAATGCAACATGTTAAAACCCTATGGAATTATTTTCTGTATCAGAGTTCTGAACCAGAATTGCTTGATTAATAACAGCAGAACTTTGATGACACTTTTGGGGCAGAGACCAAGTGGTGGAGTACCTGCTTTGCCTGCAGAAGGGTCCCATTTCAATCACTAGTGTTCCAGGTAGGGCAGAGCAAAGCTCTTCTCTGAACCCCTGGACAGCCACTACCAGTCTGTGTTGACAGTACTGACCTGGATGAACCAATGGACTGATTTTGTACCAGGCCGCTTCACTTATTCACATAGCACTGCAAGGTCGGCTTTCAAGTGACAGGGCAGCCACAATATGTTCATGGAACTGAGGCCAAGGCGGTTATGTCCCTGCTTTGGGGACGTGGCTATCACGGCAGGTAGGTCAGCCGCTTCCATTTGGAAAGGAGGTAAATTGTTTTCCCATTAGAGGTAGAAGTTAGACTTTGTTCACACTGAAACATCCCTTGAAATATGGCAGTCAGTCTATCCAGATGTATTCCAATCTGCTTTTCCTCCTTTTCTAAGCAAAACCTCCCCTCCCCAATATAATAGAAGTTTGGGAAATGATGAAAAAGTAAAAAGCCAGTAGGCATTATCAAGGCTCCTTTCCTTTTTGCCAATCCAAAGAACTTCATTTGAAAGGGCTAATTGACTTCCTCTGTGGCTAGATTCCCTTCAGGAGGAGCTGCCTTCCATACATCTAATTATCATTTCTGTTTTCTCTTTTTGAAACTGCACTCGGGCAATCCACCATTCAGTGCCATCGGATTCTGAACAAAGATTTGGATTCTCTCCCAGCACATTCTGGCTGAATCTAAACTCTCTTAACAGCAAATCTGAAAACAAAACAAAACTCACCAGTGAGAATGTGTTAAACTGAGGCTTGATGTCATATTCAGTATCGCTGAATGCCATGTTGTGTACATCACATAAGCATCTGTGTGTGTCACTGAGATGGCAGACCACTTTGTTGAATACAGTTGTGCTGATGAATAATAAGCAAAGGAAGCTTCTCTGATTGATTTGGAATGAAAACCACTTTAATCGGGTTAAAATTAACATTATGACAATATGGACAAAGCTGCCATGGCAAATATACAAACGGAGCTCTGGCCTGGATTCATTGTAAAGTTTGTTAGTCTGTAGCAAAAGACCCTTGACAAAACAGGGGCCAAATACTGTCTCAAGCTTACAATCAGGCAATCTATGATCTATTAATTTATTATATTTGCCTGCCCTGGGAAGCCAATCATTACTTTTCCAGCTTCCCAATGCCCAAGTCATTAGGTACTGCTGCCTGCAAAAGAGCAGGATGCCAGGAAACAGACATGGCTTGGGCAAGCAACAGCTGATCCACAGACACTGATTAAGCAGAAAGAAGATCAGGAAGAGAAGCAGTTAACTCGGAAGTGCATATCTGCTTGAAGCTAAGAATGTGAACAGGTGGAACATGAGACGAGATGACTTACAGCACAATATGTGTGTGCCTACTCAAAAGTAAACCCCATTAAATACAGTGGGACTTACTTACTTGAGTATGCTTAGGACTGCAGCCTTAACAAAGGTCTCACATGCCCTCTGATCAGGCCCTTGGGGATAAAATTGCCCAATCCTACCCCCTCCCCCACTTCCTAAAGTACAACCATGCTGATGAAACTTGTGCGGCATCCTATGATGGGGGAGGAGGATCAGGTGGCCTGAGAGAGGTAAGTAAAAATATTTTCTACTTACCTTTGCATAGGCCTCCTGGTGGCCTATGGGTCTCCTTGGATGCATGCCAGCTATATATAGCTGGCATAAATCCAATGTGAGGAAAGGGGGCAGGGTGGTTGGAAAGAGTCTTGGTGCACACTGGTGCCATAAGGATCCACCCCCTCTCTCCTGCCTCCCGGCCCCTGCCACCAACTTACCCAGGGTTGCTGAGCTTCCAGGAGCCACTGCAGTGCACTCTGTGCCTCTTGCTTGTGGCAGAAGCCATAAGTACACAATAGCAGCCCAGCTTTCACACTGTGATAGAGGCCTTGTGCTGCTGGAACACTAGTTATAACAGCATACGGTCCAAGTTGGGTTGGGCCTTGAGCTTAATCTGAAGGTAAATAAGGCATTGACTTTGTGGAAGCTAAGCAAGTCTGGGCCTGGCTAGTGCCAGGATGGGAAACCAACCCAGGGTCTAGAAGCAGTAAATTAAAAAAAAAAATGTTTATATCCCTCTGTAAAAGCTAAATTGCATGATGTGAGAACTCCATGTTTGGAATCTGAAGGTAATTTTTTTTTCCTTGAAGCAGTTGGGGGGATGATTTACATCAAGGCTATGGCATTGCGGGGGGGGGGGGTCGAGTCTGACCATTTCATTCCCTGCCATTGCTCAGTCTGAACTTCCCAGCTTTGGGGCCAAAATAAGACAAAGTCATGTTTTCTAAACAAGGAGGTCTCATATCACATCTGATTTGGCCCTTATATAGTTCCCGGTCCAAAATTGGAGTACAGGTAGAACTGAAGTGAAATAATATTGAAACACATTTTCCAACTGGGTATTTCACCGAACATCTGCTCACTTCAAGCCCAAATATTTAATATCCGTGATGACTAATTTTTATACAGCACATGCAATTCAGTGTGAGAAAATGTTGAGCTTCTCTCTTTTTAATCCTGAAAAACATTTACGCTGATCAAAAGAAGAATCAACTCATTGCATGCTGTTTGTGAAAGGTGGCATTTAGAGGCATCTCTGCCAATGGCCTTAATCAAATGATCTCCTCCACAGAAGCTGAAATAATCTTCCTGACCTGAGAAAATACCAGATTTGGGGATGACAAATTCCATGTGAGATGATGATGTAATGAAGAAGAGAAAGTCCATAGGAAGGGGTAGACAGAAGGTAGACATTTAATATTTAAAAGACTATTCTGTGTGCCTCTTTGTCTCCTGGCAGAAACAGTTTGCTAGGACGACATTGCATTAGTGCCTCAACATACATACTGGATATCTGTTAGCGCTTTGAGCAGAATTCAGGGTACTAATTGCAATCTAAAAGCATTCAGAGTGAAGGCAAGTGTCACATTTTTAGAGAAGTGGGACAGAATGGCCACTGAAGAGTGTCCTCTGAGTTTGTCATCTGCATGACAAACTGAAACTAAAAAAGTGCACAGGAAAAATATAGTCAAGGGTCTCTTTCCCTGGAGACCCGGGGCCCATTTTCACGGGCCAATGGAGAATGAACCAGGAAAAGGACATTCCACAATTGAATATAGCGCTTTTGCGTTTTGATTTACATTTTGCCACAAAAGACACCTCCAAAAGATAGAACTGTGATGATCAAAGGTTTTCTGATGTCTTAGGCAGGGATTCGAGATGTCGCTCTTCTGGTTCCCCAGCAGCATTGGGTGCCAAATGTCCCTCTGGCCCTAAGCCTGCCCCCTTATTGCGCATGTGTTATGTGGTGCTGCACCCAGCATCAGGAAACAAGGTGCAAAGGTTCACTTCACTTGGGGTGCAATCCTATCCACACTTTCTTAGGAGTAAGTCCCACTGAATAAAATGGGACTTACTTTTGAGTAGATGTGCCCATGATTGTCTACTGTCATCCACCTTCCTTGCTCTCTCCTTTTCAGCACTGAACTTGAAAAGAAGGGAGCAGAAGAGGAAGTGAAAGAGAACAGTGGGGAAATAGTCTAGCCAGAGTCTCCTCCTACTTCCTCTCTCCTCTCTCCCCCTCCCATCCTCTTCCATTCCCTCCCTTCTATTCAAATCTATTGTGGAAGGGAAGACAGGAGAAGGCTGAGGAAGAATTTCTCACATTGTATCTGGGTACATCAGTGGAGACTGTTCTTGTGAGATGCCATGGTGGGTCCTCTCATGGGGTGTTGGCCAAGTGCCCATGGTCAGCCCCCCAGTCCATCACCTGATTCAACTGCCCTCCGACGCATTCTCGGCATCACCTGGCAGAACAAAGTTCCTAACAACACAGTCCTGGAACGTGCTGGAATCCCTAGCATGTATGCACTGCTGAAACAGAGACGCCTGCGTTGGCTCAGTCATGTCGTGAGAATGGATGATGGCCGGATCCCAAAGGATCTCCTCTATGGAGAACTCGTGCAAGGAAAGCATCCTACAGGTAGACCACAGCTGCGATACAAGGACATCTGCAAGAGGGATCTGAAGGCCTTAGGAGTGGACCTCAACAGGTGGGAAACCCTGGCCTCTGAGCGGCCTGCTTGGAGGCAGGCTGTGCAGCATGGCCTTTCCCAGTTTGAAGAGACACTTGGCCAACAGTCTGAGGCAAAGAGGCAAAGAAGGAAGGCCCATAGCCAGGGAGACAGACCAGGGACAGACTGCACTTGCTCCTGGTGTGGAAGGGATTGTCACTCCTGGATTGGCCTTTTCAGCCACACTAGACGCAGTGCCAGAACCACCTTTCAGAGCACGATACCATAGTCTTTCGAGACTGAAGGTTGCCAATACTAAATGGGCTGATAACACTCCATTCTTTAAAAGGTTGTGTTGTTTCACACTTCCTGCTTCCCAAAGCTGTGGGACACTCTGGGGGGCAGTCCTACCTGAATTGTGGTATCCTTTGGAGGAAGGTCACTACAGCCTTGTGGATTTTTTTTAAATATTTGGTTTATTTACAAATTTACAAGAAAAGACAAGGACCATGTACATTCCTTCAAGGCTGCAAGCCTGCTACTCTATGTCAGCTAGCTAGAAAGATGCCCTGAACACCGTTGCTTCTGCTTTTTCTTAGTCTCTCATTCCATGTTTCTATCTCACCCAGAATCTGCCATCTGTTTCTTTTATACGCACACACAACATTGACCCTTCCACTCAGCTGAGGGAATCCAGTGTGTCACTGTACAAGCTCCAATGTTGGCATCCTTCAGTCTCAGAAGACTATGGTATCGCGCACTGAATAGTGTTCTGGAACAGTGTCCTCTCCAGTGCGCGAAGCCTGGGTAAAGTAGATATGGGGGATAGACTGTTTCCCATGCAGCAAATCCCCCCTCTCCACATCGCTGAAATGGTCCAATGGAAAGGCAGAAGCCAATACGGTTGGTTCCAGCGGCATCGCAGGAGTTGCCAGAACGTGACTGTGTTCAGCCATGAACTGCCTCAGGGACTCCGGCTCCGGATTTTGCCTCGAGGTTGACTCCTGAAGCCTTTTCCATAACTGGATGTAGCCACAAGGCAGTGGAGGTTTGGGATCAGAGTTTTCCTTCTCTCAGATGAGCTGCCTTCCCAGGCTGACGAGTCCCATCTACCCAGTGGCTGTTTAGTCGCCTCTTACGACAAATACAGCCAAACTGAGGGCCTGTTCTTATCCCCAGCCCCCAGGGGACAAATGACTCCAATGACTTTTCCACATTTGAGATATTTCAGAGCTATCTCTGCATATCTTCTAACCACTAGCTCCCATTTTAGATACCCCAGTTGACCATTTTGGAACGTCACCACAGGCACCCTGGACTGTTACCACTGGAGAAAAATGCACCTTTTAAAGTGGTGCCTTCTTATATTTCACCAACTGTCCCTCCTCACCCCAATAGCACCTTTTCCAGTGGCTGTTGCTGGTGTCTCTTTTCCATTCTTTTTAGATTGTGAGCCCTTTGGAAATAGGAAACCATTTATTTATTGTGCAAACTGATCTGTGAACTATTTTTTGCTAAAAGGCTGCATATAAATACTCCTAATAATAAGCATAGTATCACAAAACTTCCTAACAAAGAAATGGCTGACCGTTGCACCAGATTACATATCAGTTGAGGGGAGACAGGATACTGGATTGTACAGGGAAGCATTTTACAGATTGGAGCTTGCGTGCTGTGTGGAGGCATTAATGTAGCATGTGAGTCTTCCCTGCAGACCCAGAAAAAGGAAAGGGCTGTGAAACTATAAAACCACAGCTTTCATGGCTGTCTCCAGGGTCAGTACAGTAAGGTCTGGGACAAGGAAGAATCATCCAGAGAGTAATTGGGGGTTTCTCTTATGGTCTTTTCTTTGTATTGTTGTAAAATAGTGGAGAATTATTCTAGAGAAACTGTCTTCTACTTTTGGACTTCAGAGTCTTTTCACAAGGACTTCTATTTCTCATTGTTCAGTCGTTTTCAAAGGAAATGGAACGTGGGAAGGCTGGAACCAACTTCTTCAGAAGGATTATCAGCAGCTATAAAAATAGCCTTTAATCCTCGACAGGAGAGCACTAGCTGACATACTCAGGTGATGGTTCTGCCTTTTTGCCTTCTCCAGTCCAGAAGGGTCAACATGCAGTCCTCATCATTAAGAACATGTCTCCATCAGCCCAGTACTGTCACCAAAGTCTTTAAGGTTTTGTTCCCCAATATACAGTATTGTTGTCTTGTCTGGGGATCAGGCAAGGCTTTCCACTCTGTGCCTTGTTTACGATGCATATGCAATTCCTCTTCATGCGATTATTGGGTAATTATTTGTATGTGAAAATCAATGGTAATTTAAAGACAAATTGCCAGGTGTTTGCACTCCACAAAGACATTGCATATTTTGTGAAGGGCATGCTCAGTGGCCATAGCTAGCTGCAGCACAGGTATGCACAGTCAATGGATGATATTTATGGAATTCACTGTAACACAAAGTGGAGATAGGTGAGTTCAGACGTATTTAAAACAGAATTAGACACATTCAGGGAGAATACATCTCATCAACAGCTTTGAGTGCTCTCTCCAGTTCTGACAATTTCTGCAGTCCTTCTGCATGGACTGTTCAGGGTGCTCAAGACACCAGGTAACCAGGTAGTCATCTCAACTTGCCACCAGAGTTCCTGGTAAGCAGTGTGACCATGTGGCTCTGCAAAGCTCAGTGGTTGGCTGGACTGGAAGTTGGCTAGGAAGTCACCAGACCACTATGCAGCAACCAAAGGGGTTTGGCCAGAGCAGCTAAGCTCCTTACCCAGCAGCAGAGGGGTGGAGGGAAGGGTGGGGAGAAGATGTAACAGGACAGAGGGAGGGCAGAGGAAGGGGCGGAGGGTGGGTGGATCAGGCCTGGGAGAGGGTGGAATCAGTGGCACTGGTGTATCCTACTTCCTCCCCAGGACAGATCTGCTGGCACAGCTAAACTTAGACTTGCACCGGCGAAGTAGTAGGCACAGGTCCAAGTAGACCCGTTGCTATTGCAGGGGCTTTCCGCAGGGCAAGGGGACAAATGTCCACTTACCTCAAGAAGACCACCAGCCTGCTCAATTCCCATGCAGGATGCAGCGCAGCTTTGCTGGCCCTGCTACAACGGCTCTGGATAGGATTGGGCTACAAGACAAGGTGGTAGAGTTCCTGAATAGTAGAATCTGGAATTAATTATGTAGTTTCCTAAACTAGCTATAGTTGTACTCAAGGACAGCAATAGGAGGTAGACAGCCAGAACAAGGAAAAGTCAAGGGCCCAAGCCATTAAAGAACACTTTTCACTATATCACTATATTTTTCCACTCACTAGATTTCTACCTCTGCCCCAAAGCAGATTGTGACTCAGTCCATGCTGTCAAGAACTATCCTCTTCAAAGGTGCACATTTGCCCCTTGGTTTAACAAACTTTTCCAGAACAAAGCTGACCCTGATACATGATTAGCCAACGTCTTTTTTCCACTTGGTTTGAGTAGAGTGTGCATTTGTGATAACAAGTATCACTGTATGATTAGTCCTTATCGTGCTTTTGTAGAAATTGCCAACAATGTTTGACCTCTGCAAGACCTGCTTTTTCCAATTACCAGGTATAGGTCTTCCTGATGTTTGGGTGTTTTCTACAATAAATGACATTAATTGCGTTCCCTAGATTTGTTTTCCACAAGAGGCCCAATCAACATCAAGAAAATTGGTGGCAATGAAGAGGGGAGCGAACAAGAGGCAGGGAGAAACATTTTAAGCAGCAGAGTTAATTAGATTACATTGGTGCCTTAGCAAAGCAAGAAGCTTCTACAAAAAGCCTATAATAGAAGCTAATGAGAATTTTATCATGCTTGTTAAACGGGACATTTAATTGTGCAAAGGAGCTGTTGAATGCAATGTAAGAACTGGTTAATAAAAAGGAAATCTTAATTGCATACTCAGCTCTGCAATGTCTAAGCTGTCCGGCAGAATGGGATCGCCTCAGGCCCTAGCAGTCAATGCTTTCTTCATTTTGTACTGGAGAACATGTAATGCGATTAGGGCAGTTAATTTCCTCTGACGGGCATGAAAATTAATGAAGCATGGGTGATTTACACTGGGGATTTTCTAATTATTCCAGTTGATCCTAGTGGCTGCTTTTGTTGGAAAGGTAACATACTAGCGGCCTTGAATTTGTTTCTCCCCCATCCTCCCAGGTCACACAGAGGGCCATAGAATTAGGCTTTGTAAAGAGACAGCAAAGAGTCAGTGACTTTGAACAAACAAATAACTGAATTGAGCACTAGGAAGTCCATGGCTCAGATCCCACCTCTGCCATAAAATTACTAACAGCCCAATCCTGAGCTGCCCGGCGCCCAAGTCTGCCTGGCTGTTTAGTTGGCGTAGAGTAAAGTAGTCTCATGTTGGGCCGGGAGGCCTGATGCAGGGCTTCAGATCCCTCCCCTTCCCACCCCATTCCCTCCCCATCACCTTCCCCTGTCCCTGAATACCTCCCCCCTCTACTGCCTGGCTCTCATCTAGAGATCCAGGTAACGGCCACCCAACCTCTGCCAGGTTCTGGCCCAGCAGTAAGTGTCGCAGGCATGACTTATAGCAGGTTTGTGACACTGCGCACCAATGCTAGGCCAGAACACATTGGATAGGATTGGGCCCTAAGGCTTCAACCCTATACACACTTTCCTGGGAGTAAGCACCATTGAACACAAAAGGATAAGATTTAGGAGAGTGATCCTCTTCAGCCTCCCATTGCAATATGCGTATAATAATACTGACCAACCCAACAATGTGGTTATGAGATAAAGCTTGTGGAGCACTTTGAATGCTATAAAACGATGTTTTAAATTGCTAAGTATTGTTATTGGTTTGTTAATAAAGCAGTCCCACAGCAAACTGACTTTTGTCAAGAACTTTACTGGGACAAAGACAGATCTGCAGCCATTTTTACAAAAGTAGAAACAAAAAAGTAAGACATGAAAAAGTCAAGCAAGAGGTCTAGGAAAAGTAGGAGAGCAAACCCTTAAGACAATAGTTCCCAAACTGTGCATCTTATGGCACCACCGCACATTCACAGGGGCAGTGTTGCTGGTGGCCTTTCCTACTGGCTCTATAATGCCGCTATCTAATGCTGCTAGATGAGTGTTTCTCAATGTTTGTCCTCCACCATACCACTTCACATGGTCCACCTATTCAAAGTACCACCGGAATTAAACAACAACAGCATCGCCAATTACTTCTGGGTTAGGAGGCCAGATGTGACATGATAAACACCGTTGAGAGGCTCAGGGTGGATGGAAGGGCTTTTTTGAGTGTGGAAAAGCATGCTTTGGATCTCTGCCCACTGAGCCGAGTCTCCTACCACTGCTTGTTGCATCGCATTCCTGGTCTCGCTGCTAGGTAGCAGGAGTCCAGCAAGTACCATCAGATACCACCTCAAGTAACAGTTGTGGTACATGTACTACTAGTTGAGAAACATTGTGCTAGATTTTACAAAATTTGGGTGCTGCCATCATGAACTGTGCAAGATCTCATGAGATTTGGGCACCACCATCTTGACTTCTATGAATTTCACATGATCCAGGATGGCAGTGCCCAATTGAGCCAGGAAGAAGAGGCTTGGGGCGCCATGACCTCAGTAAGTTTGAGAACCATTGCCATAAGCCTTTAAACAAGAAATAAAGTTCCCCTACTAGTGGGGGCCAACATTAACACACTTGCTGAATATAAACACTTGGTGTCTCAGCTTACCTGTTCCTCCTCCAAAAGTTTGAACAATTGTGAACATGTTTCTAGAAACCTTTGTGCGATCCTGTGCACACAGGTGTTTCCAAATCCATGGATATACTGTATTTTTCGCTCCATAAGACGCACCTGACCATAAGATGCACCTAGTTTTTAGAGGAGGAAAACTTACTTTTAAAGTAAGCCTACCCTCCCCCTGTGGCGCCTGCGCAAATGAGGACCTTGCCCCCGGTGCGGACCTTGCCCCCTTTGTTCTCCACCTACCCTCCCCCTGTGGTGCCTGTGCAAATGAGGACCTTGCCCCCTTTGTTCTCCGCCTTTGTTCTCCCCTTTGTTCTCCGGATTTGATTTTGATCATAATCAAATCCATGATTTTCCGCCCTTTTCTCACCTCAAAGAGTACTGGAGCTGTGCTCCAATTCCCGCCGGAGGGCTTTCTGAAGCCCGCAGAGGCAGCACATGTCTGCCTCTGTGGGCTTCAGAAAGCCTAGAGAGGCAAAAAAATGCCACTTTTGGTTTCCCAAGGGAAACCAGAAGTGACATTTTTTCACCATATTAGGCATTCTGAGGCCCAAGGAAGCCCTCCAGGGGAAGTGGAAGTGGCATTTTTTTTGTCTCTCTGGGCCATTCTGAAGCCCGCAGAGTCAGCAGGTGTGCTGATGCAGATGCCGCTGTCTTTGCAGGCTTTAGAAATCCCTCCGGAGGGAATCGGAGCACAACTCAGGTAGAGCCCAGTTTGACTCAGTGCGGGTCTGGGGGCTCTGTGTTGAGCCAGATTCCTGGATGAAAAATCCGCAGATAAACAGGCTCCACCAGTACACAATGCATGATTACCAGAAAAATTGCAGAAGATGTGCAGTTACACTTTCTTTAAGGAAAGGGGGGTGGACACATTCATGGATAATAGCTATTAGCTAGGATAGCTAAATAGAACTTCCATATTCAAGGAGTGTTGATCTGTGAGTACTATATACTGGGTACATACAACTGCTTATTGGCTGTCACTCCAGAAGGATATGACTGGCCACTATGGAAGATAGAATGTTGTAATAGATGGACCTGATCAAATGAGGAAGTAGTTACTTCTTGCATGTTTTGAGTCAGGGAAATGGATGAGGAAAGAGGGACGAGGAAGATAAGAATAAAACACCCAGGAACAACAGTTGCAATGTCCAGTTGACAGTTTCCATCTAGACACCATTTTGTAGCACAGTAAGATTAAGCAGACCCCTTCTCTTTTCATGCTCCACACTTTTGACACAGAATCAATGCTTACTAAATATTTACTCAGGCATGTTAATATGTTACACATCACTCAGAAAATTCTAAGTGAGGAGGCAGCAAAACATACTTTGAACAGGAACTCACTATGACTCAGCCCCAACCTCCATCCTGGATGCAAAATTCCTAGAACACACAATGTACAGCAATACCTCGTATCTTCAGCTGGTTGGGGACCAGAGCATAGATGAAAGGCAAAAATGGGTGAGTGTCAAAACAGAGCCTTATTGAGTTTGCAAATTAATTTTGCCCATCAGTAACTACTGTAACGGTACAAAACATGAGAATGTATGCGCCATTTAAATAAAACAGAAATTTAAAAAAGAAACAAAAACATCAAAGAATGTTGTGGAAGGTTGGATAAAATTGAACAAAAGAGGAAATCTGAAATGTGATAATTGAAATTAAAAATGGTCGACTAACTGAAAATGATTGAAAGAGACATTAGCGATGAAAGTCAACGTATTGCTGTAACAATAAAACAAATGTCTCTGAACATGTGCAGATAGCATTTTCTTCCCACTGCTGAGTAACAGCCCAATCCTATGCTTTCCAGCACCCCCTGTAGCAGCGGTGCCAAAGCAGCTACTGCTTTATCCAGCAGGCGCCAGGAACCTGCCGTGAGTCTCCTCAAGGGAAGGGGACTTTCATCCCCTCTCCCTGAGGAAAGGCCTGGCAATGGGTCATCTCATGTCTGCGCCTGCTATTTTGCCAGCGCTAAGAGCCTCAGTGTCGGGCCTTCTGGCCTGACATGGAGTTCAGGATCTGGCACAGCAGGGCTCCACCAGTCCCACCCTCCTCCTGCCGCATTTCCTTCCCCACCGACCCACCCGTTCCCCAGATGCTACACCACCACCCAGCTGTTTCACTTCTTCCCAGTGACGGTGCATCCTTCTACTGTCGGCGCTAGGCCCAGCCCCAGCGGTCACCTACTCAGAGGGTGACGTAAATGTTTACGGCACCCATTTTCAGCACAAGGACTCAGTGCCAGTGCTAGGTAAGTATAGGATTGGACCCTACGTCCCCAATGCTTCAGGAATTAAACTGCAAGGCTTCCCGGTAAGAGAGAATGAAATCGGGAAAGGTTTGAGTCCCACCACCTCTCTCTTTAAGAATTAGCAATTGGCCCTATTAGTTTAATAATGCAGTCGGAGTCAGCTATGCTGGGATTCATGTATCAATTTGCGTTGAAATGGACTGTTGACCAATTCTCTGAATTGACATGATTATATGCTTTCATTTCAGCAAATTTAATTCAAAAACCTAGTGAGAATTCTCTTGTTTAATTAACTCAGCAGGATAATCAGCAGCAAGCTGTGAATGGGACATTTATTTCTCACTTCCCACCAAATTCAGAAGGAAATGTCATGAAAACATTGTCATAAAAAAAATAATAATAACTGGTTGGTTTTCTGTTTTCCCTACAGGCAGTTCTTACTGGATTCAAACACTGTATTTTCCTTTTTATGAACAAAAAGAGCCATAATCAACATTTCAAATAAGTAAATCTGATTTGCAAAGAAATAAAAATAAAAAAGGGTTTTTTTTAAAAAAGAGCAAAATGTTTTCGAGCTAAACTGAAATGGGAATTAAATATTTGTGAGCATCTTTTTCACACGCTGTAAAAGGGAATCCTTATATTGCCATTTCTAGATTTGTAAAAATTTACAGGACAAGTCCACAATGTACTGTGGTAGTTTAGTTACTCAGTCTCACAGCACAGCAGAGCACTAGACCTTCAGCCCTGCTGCTTCAATTACAAGGAATCATTCCATCCACACACGCCCCCATGTAAATTCAGAATGAGGCTGCCATCATTTGTCCTTACTTGCATTATCACCTAGCCAATAATTAATTGCTACATGGTGCTATGATAGTATTGCATTACCTACATGATCCCTGATTGGCTGGAATGACTTGTACAAGTAGCATTCCACTCTGATTGGCTGGAATGACTTTTAGAATGACTTGTCCAGTGGGCAGGGGGGGGGGAATGCCCCTGGATCTCATACTGCACAGAGATCTTCCTGGATTTCATTGAATACAGATTGCACTTACAGAGTACAAAATTAACAATTTCTTAAAATGAACATTAGGATATTTCACACATGCAAAACAAGGAATGGGATATCATCATTAGCATCCTTCAGTCTCGGAAGGCTATGATATCGTGCTCTGAAAAGTGGTTCTGGAATGGCATCTAGTGTGGTTGAAAAGGCCAATTCGGGAGTGAAAATCCCTTCCACTCTGGGAGCACATGTAGTCTGTCCCTGGTGTGTCTCCCTGGCTACGGGCCTTCCTTCTTTGCCTCTTTGCCTCAGTCTGTTGGGCAAGTGTCTCTTCAAACTGGGAAAGGCCATGCTGCACAGCCTGCCTCCAAGAGGGACGCTCAGAGTCCAAGGTTTCCCACCTGTTAAGGTCCATTCCTAAGGTCTTCAGATCCCTCTTGCAGATATCCTTGTATCTCAGCTGTGGTCTACCTGTAGGGCACTTTCCCTGCATGAGTTCTCCATAGAGGAGATCCTTTGGGATCTGGCCATCACCCATTCTCACGACATGACCAAGCCAAAGCAGGTGTCTCTGTTTCAGCAGTGCATATATGCTAGGGATTCCAGCTTGTTCCAGGACTGTGTTGTTTGGAACTTTGTCCTGCCAGGTGATGCCGAGAATGTGTCGGAGGCAGCGCATGTGGAAAGCGTTCAGTTTCCTCTCCTGTTGTGAGCAAAGAGTCCATGACTCGCTGCAGTACAGAAGTGTATTCAGGACACAAGCTCTGTAGACCTGGATCTTGGTATGTTCCGTCAGCTTCTTGTTGGACCAGACTCTCTTTGTGAGTCTGGAAATCATGGTAGCTGCTTTACTGATGCATTTGTTTAGCTTGGTATCAAAAGAAAGAGTGTCGGAGATCATTGAGCCAAGGTACACAAAGTCATGGACAACCTCCAGTTCATGCGCAGAGATTGTAATGCAGGGAGGTGAGTCCTCATCCTGAACCATGACCTTTGTTTTCTTCAGGCTGATTGTCAGTCCAGTCTAGGCAGGCCTTGCTAAAACGATTCATGAGCTGCTGAAGATCTTTGGCAGAGTGGGCGGTGACAGCTGCATCGTAGGCAAAGAGGAAGTCACGCAGACATTTCAGCTGGACTTTGGACTTTGCTCTCAGTCTGCAGAGGTTGAAGAGCTTTCCGTCTGGTCCGGAGATAGATGCCTTCTGTTGCAGTTCCAAAGGCATGCTTCAGCAGGACAGCGAAGAAAATCCCAAACAAGGTTGGCGCAAGAGCACAGCCCTGCTTCACTCCGCTTTGGATGTCAAAGGGGTCTGATGTGGAGCCATCAAAGACTACAGTGCCCTTCATGTCCTTGTGGAAAGACCTGATGATGCTGAAGAGCCTGGGTGGACATCCAATCTTGGGAAGAATCTTGAAGAGGCCATCCCTGCTGACCAGGTCGAAAGCCTTTGTGAGATCTATGAAGGCTATAAAGAGTGGCTGTCATTGTTCCCTACATTTCTCCTGCAGCTGTCTAAGGGAGAATATCATATCAGTGGTGGACCTGTTGGCTCGGAATCCGCACTGCGATTCTGGATAGACGCTCTCTGTAAGTACCTGGAGCCTCTTTAGTGCAACTCAGGCAAACAGCTTTCCTACAACACTAAGGAGAGAGATGCCACGGTAGTTATTGTAGTCACTCCTGTCGCCTTTGTTCTTGTACAGCATGACAATGTTTGCATCCCTCATGTCCTGGGGTACTCCACCTTCTCTCCAGCAGAGACAGAGGATTTCATGCAGCTCAGTAGTGATTATCTCTTTGCAACACTTTAGGACTACAGCAGGGATTTCCCAGGTGCCTTGCCCGTCCAGGTGCCTTGCCCGTCCAGGGCCACGTTAAGTTCTTCTAGGGTTGGCTCACTGTCAAGCTCCTCCAACACAGGCAGGCACTCAGTGTTGTTAAATATGTGTTTTAAAAAACCAGTGGCACAATGCTATTCATGACATAAGTCAGTGCAGCAACCACAGCACCAGCCCATGCTGTTGCAAATGTGCCATAAAGTACGAGGCTGCTCAGTCTTACACCAGTGATTTTGCTGGAACAGATCTGAGAATGCAACTTTGTCCATGAAAGCAACTGCAAACTTTTGAAGTTTGCATACCTCTTCTCCTAGACCAGTGGTTCCCAACCTTTAGGAGCTCAGGGACCACTAAAGCAAAATTTGGAGACGGCGGGGACCACATGCAACCTCCCCACTCCGCACACAAAAAATACAGTTAAATTTGTAATACATAAGAAGATTATTTAATAATTAATGTGATGGTTGTGCTTGCATTTGATTCACTAGCTGTGAAAGTCTTGGGTTTACATGGAATACATGGAACACAAAATAATTCCTCCCCTACTCGGAGGTTTTCATACCCATCCAATTCAATCCAGTCTCTTTTCCCCCACACCAGACCACATTGCACACAGCCCTTGCCTCTTTTAAGTGTGGAAAAACACCTCAAAAAGGGAGAGGGTAAGCACAAGGGGATTATAGACAAGTCATGCAAGGTAGTTAAATGAGCCAACAAAAGCACACACATCCCTCCACAGTTCCTTTTGTTACACAGCCCTGGCCCTGCTCCCCCCACTTGTGAGTCCAGAGTCCTTAGGAAAGTGTTCAACACAATTTAGGCAGGTCGGTCCAGAAGAAGAAGCACCAGCTCAGAGCAACATCTCAGAATGGCTGCTGCATGTCTCAGGAAGAAAAGTCCTTTTGGTGTGCACTGCAAGGTCTTTAGGGAGAAAAAAAGCATCTCTTCACTTCCTGTTCTAATTGCTGTCATGCTCTAGCTGTGGACTACTTTGGTTGGAGCTAAGAGAGTGTGAGCAAGCCTATAGGTAGGCTGCAGCCACAAAACAACAGCTGCCTACTCTGCCATTAGTCTGTGAAACTCCTTGCCCCAAGATGTGATGATGGTGTCTAGACTAGATGCCTTTAAAAGGGGACTGGAGAAATTTCTGGAGAAGTCCATCACAGCCACAGTGTGACTAACAGCCCCGTCTAGGTATGTCTACTCAGAAGTAAATCCCATTATAGTCAATGGGGCTTACTCCAAGGTAAGCATGCATAGGATTGCAATCTGAGGAGATAGGGGAACTGGCCAAGTGTGGGGTGGGGGAGGGCTCCCCATGGACAAAGCTGCTGCTGCTCTCTGAGGTGGAAGAGTCAGGGGTTACACCTGCTGTACTGTGGAGGGGGGAGGCAGGAGATGGAGAAAGGCTATGCTCTGATTGGCTCTGAGCTGCTTTGATTGGCTGCTGGCGCTGCAGAGGCTTTTTTTCTGCCTTTAAGGGCATTTTTTTCTTTTTTCACCAGAGACGTCGCGGACCACCTGGGGGGACGCTGCAGACCACCAGTGGTCCGTGGACCTTGGGTTGGGAACCCTACTCCTAGACAGAACGAAAACACAGGCTTCCTTCATTCTGAGCCTCTGTATAGTTCATTAACAATGCAAATACTTCCAAGACACTTGAAGTAAATACCTTCTTAATTGCAAAGCCTAAGAACCTGAAGCCGCAGTTATAAACAACAGCTTAAGCAGCAGGGGTAATCACGGAATGTTAGAACAAGATGTATCAATCCCGCCCTTGGGGATTGGAGGGCATTTTACATCTCATGAAATCTTTCCTCAAGTTAAATAATATCCATATCCGTTTTGGAAAATATGGAAATATACAAACCTGCCGGGGGGGGGGGTGTCATCTCCTTCCCTTCTGCACTAGTCCTAAGGTGCATCTATGCACAGGATGTTTCCTTGCTGCCACTCCCATGGAATTGGCCATGTTGCTGTTTCATGTCATCAATCAAATGACTGATAGGAAACTAATCATGAAACTATGAACAGTCCAAACAGTAAAGGCATCTTGAGTTATAATGGTCAGAGATATAATGGCCAGAGATAGGCCACTGATCTTTCCATTCACCGCCATACACATTTGGTAGTACAGGTTGGGCATCCCTTATCCTGAATTCCAAAACATGGAGTATTCCAAAATACAGAACTTTTTTGACTGCAAACATGATTTTTTTTCTTTTTTTCTTTTTTTGTCTAAAGAAACAAAATCACAAACCTTGCTTCATGCACAAAATTATTAAAAATATTGTATAAATTTCCTTCAGACTATGTGTATAAGGGCGCAATCTTATCCTGCGCTGAAATAGGCAAGTCAAGAGGCTTATGCTGTATCCAGTGCAGGATAGGGGCTCAAGGAGGCTCAGCCAGAGGCAAGAGGAAACTTTCCCCCTTACTCCTGGGTAAAGCGCCTTTGGCCCAATGGGTCTTTTCAGACTTGTGCCACCTCTTCAGGTGGTGCAAGTCCGAAGAGTGTGGAGCGGCTTGAAGCCACTCCGTTCTCCCTGGGAACGGAGGTTGGGATCAAGCATAACTGCTGGATTCCAGCCCCACCTCCCGCTCCCCACCCACCTGCCCCCGGGGCCACCCACTGCCCTCCCTCCCCCTGCCCAGAAATGCCTCCCCAGAGCGTTGCGTCGGCCCAGTGAGGCCGACGCAAGACTTGCGGAGGAAGCCGGTTTGGAGGTCCCAAGCGCTTAGGATAAGGGAGGCCCAACCTGGGTTTGTTTCCAGATTTCCAAGGGCAGCCATATTTCCTGTTGCAAAATTGGCCTTTGCTTGTAAAAATGTATCTGGCAACTACCCAGAGCCCTGAGGCACCAATGGTGACGAGAAATTAGGGCTCCCTCCTCAACCTGTGCCCTTATTTGTTCTGCCTAGTTTGGTGGAGTAACCAACTTCAAAAATTAGGTGAGAAGGCAGGCAATTCTAGTTTGGCCTAACAGAGAAACCTCATGCAGCAGTGCATGACAGCTCTTGTTCCTGGGAAGGAGTACTACGTTTATCCTTAAACACATTTCTTTTTTCTTACAGCTCAGCGACCACGAAGTCCCCATTTATTTGGACTGCAATTTGAGTGAATGCAAAGGCAGTGCAAAAGACAGGTTAGAAGCCATTACTTTTGAGGAAAGATTCTCACTTCACTGCAATCTAAAAACCTTTTGCTTTTTTCAGAATTACATTATATGTATGAGCAATGAGGAGAATAGTGAGATGGTTAGTTAGCCATCGGTTCTGCTTTTCTGATGGTGCAATCCTATACATCTGAAATGCCACGCTGAGCAACATAGGATATGATGTGTGCCCTCAGATGCTGGGGCAATGACAGCTCCACAAGTACAGCACCCACTCTTAAGTCATAGGCCTGCCAGCGGAGGAGCCACAGGCACCAGCACAATGCCACGGCAACATACCCCTGGTGTCAGCATAACTCCTGCCAGTGCAACCCCCCATAGGGCAGAGATGTGGGATGGGACAGGATGAGGAGACATACATTCTATCCAAATCCTCCCCCAAATGACAGACGCACCCCAAATGTCACTAGAAGCCTGTGTTGATGTCAGAGGTGATGTAGGACTTTACAAAAGAAGGAATGGAGAAAAGGAAAACACCAGAAAATCCTAACTCCCCAACCACTTCTCTGTGATGAAGTATAGGATATCGGCTGAACTGTACAGTCAATCACAACACAGCAGCTGCAGTACTAAAACTCCTGCCAGGAAGACCAGAACTCAGGGGAAAGGGCAGGTGGCATGGAACTACACCTGTCTGGCCTAATGTCCTGCACTCATAGAGCACATATCCTTGGGATGAGGACCATGGCAAGTGATAGACCCCCAGTGCCTCCCTGTCCTAATCTATGGGGGCCTAACCAAGCTTCAGTTTACATAGTTGAAAGCAAGCCTGAGCCCTGTTAAGAGCATTGGGGCATTGGGTGGGCCACTGTGAGATACAGGAAGCTGGACTAGATGGGCCTATGGCCTGATCCAGTGGGGCTGTTCTTATGTTCTTATGTTCTTATGTTCTTAATCCTATCCAACTTTCCAACGCCTGTACAACCGCAGTGCAGCCCCAAGGAAAGGGAACAAACATTCCCTTACTCTGAGGAGGTCTCTGTGACTGCCTCTCTACTGCAGGATGAAGCGCATGCCCTGTTGGCACAGCTGCACCAGCGTTGGGTCACTGGATAGGATTTGGCCCTCAGGTTATAAGACAGTGAGATCTTGCAATAATAGCTGCACTTGCATACAGTTCCACCCATCTCACCTTGGAGGACTGGAATAGCCACTGATTTGCCACTGGAGTTTTTGGTCTAGATGTGGTTAAAGATACATGAATGAACATGATACACAATGCCTTATACCAGGGGTGCCCAAACCCCGGCCCGGGGGCCACTTGTGGCCCTCAGGGACTCCCAATCCGGCCCGCGGGGAGCCCCAAGTTGTCAATGTCTCTGGCCCTCTGGAGACTTGCTGGAGCCCATGCTGGCCCAATGCAGCTTCTCTCAGTTTGAGGGTGACTGTTTGACCTCTCACGTGAGCTGTAGGACGAGGGCTCCCTCCACTGCTCTCTGTTTCATGCCTGTGATGCAGCAGCGGCATCAAAGGAAAGGCCAGCCTTGCTTTGTGCAAGGCCTTTTATAGGCCTTGAGCTATTGCAAGACCTTTATTCATTTATATGTTCCATCTCTAATATATTCATTTATGTAAATTTATGTAAATTTATTCAAATTTTAGCTGTAAATTAATTCTTCCCCCTCCCAGCCCCTGACACAGTGTCAGAA
Organism: Tiliqua scincoides; assembly: GCF_035046505.1. NCBI lineage: Eukaryota > Metazoa > Chordata > Lepidosauria > Squamata > Scincidae > Tiliqua > Tiliqua scincoides. The sequence continues at coordinate 74,952,210 of NC_089821.1, read as the reverse complement.
AGATGATGTGGCCCTCCTGCCAAAATGTTTGGACACCCCTGCCTTGTACTGTACTGACTTGGAGCTTCTAGCATTGTCTAGTAGTGGCAATGGCTCTCCAGCATTCAAGGTGAAGAAAGTTCTTTGTGTTCCTGCTACCTGACATTCTTTAGATAAAAATGACAGCTTGAGCCTGAACCTGAACCTTCTACATGCAAATCATGTACACCCAGTGCCAGGAGGCAAGTGCCAAGGGGCACCTCACATCCACCTTCCTTGCCTCCTTGTTCACCATAGAACTATGGGTCTTCCCCTGAACTGAAGAAGCAGGGACTGAATCCAGTCCTTCACACATACCCTGTCACTGAGCTCCATCCCTGACTCCCTCCATTTATTAGCCTGCTCATCTCTACCCACATGATGAAGTGTTCCCTATTCCAAAACCATTAGCCATGTCTGTACAAAATCCATGCAGCTGTTGCAGAGATGCCAGTGTAATGTAGGATTATCATCCCAAATCTTTCTGGGAAGTGGCATGTTTCTCACAGGGATTTCAATGACAACATGGATTCTTTGAAAATATTTTATTCAGCACCAGCGGTACCCAGCATTGGGCATTTGCAAAAGCCAAGCAAGTGAAGGCAGTTTTGCTTTAAAAAAAAAAAAATAGTGGAGAGGGGAGTGCCTGTTTGGTTTGTCTATGGCTTTATTGATTAATTTATCATGCCTTTGTTTGCATTTGATTTGCAGTGATTCCCAGGTCTTTGTGGATTAATAAACGGACATGATTGCTAAGAGCCCTACTCTGACATGCAATCATTACTGTGCCTCACCCTGGGTCACTTTTTCTAATATATTTCAGGCCGCTGTTATTTCCTTGGGCAATTTACGAACTATCAGTTAACAAAGGTTGCTGTTTAGCTATGTAAACTAAATATCGCAAAACAACACATTTCCCCAGGTGCAAATAAATGAACTGTGCATGCCTAGAACTTGTGTGCTGGATTACTCGTATGCTTCTGTCTCCTAACATAGATCGTGGTAGATCCTGAACGATCATCCAGTCAGGGCCGGCGTTTAGGCAATTGGGGCAATTTTGCCCAATTGGGCCCCCGCATGTGATGGGGGCCCCACACTGTCCTTCCGCCCACCACTGCTTCCAATTGGCCAGAAATTGGGTCACTTCGGAAGCAGCTCCTGCCCACCGCTGCATCCAATTGGTCTGAAATTGGTGCCATGCAGGCAGTAATATGCATGTCTCGCTCTTTCCTTGCCCTCGCATCTCCCAGCACCATCCTCTACCCATCTCACTCCAGAGCAAGTTGATAACAGACAGGGTGGCCACAGATGAGAGTTGGGGAGCACTGCGGGCTGGGTGTGCACTCCCTCCCCCTTCCCTCCCTCCGGTTGACCTCCCAGGTACCTATTCTGCACAATCTCAAAGGTACAGGAGTCCTCTCCACCTGCACAGAAGTAACAGATTTTTTTTCTTGCTCTGACTCCATTCAAGAGCTAAAAAAATTTAGTAAAGGGGACCCTGTAAAAATAGAGCGGGCCCCACAAAAGCGTTCCAATTGGGCCCCGCAGTTCCTAAAGCCAGCCCTGAATCCAGTAACTTTGCTTTAGCAGCCATTATACAGATATAAATTATCAGATATTGTTTAAATGTTGGCCTTCCTACGGGGGTTTGCTGCTTTTTTGAAAGGGAATTATTCTCTCTCTGCATCTGATTAGCCTCTCTTTGGATTATTTTGCTGTTTCAGCTTTTGCAACGATAGCTACAGTTCTTTCCTTGTTATAGTAAAGCTCTTAGCAAAAGTTAGTTTTGCAGTATGTGGGACTGCTTTGTGGCCTAATCCTATCTGCGCTGTATGCCATTGTGGCAGCCTCTCCACCAGTCTGCTGCTGCAGGTGCAAAGGCTAGTACGCCCCGCACCACCAGTGGCACCCTGCAGACCTGTCACCAGTGTGGTTTGCTTGTGGGGAGAAGGGTAGATTGGGGCCAGGATGGGGGCAGATTGGGGGGGGGGTAGGTCTCCGTGGCATTGGTGCCTGCCAAATTCTATATCCCTGATGTGGGCCTGACATGCCCAGTGGTACAGATCTGTGCTAGCAAAACAGCTGGCATAGATCTGTGTAGGCCCATAGGGGACCAGGCAACTGCCAGAGAGGTAACATTTTTCTTTCCTTGCCTCACTTGGCCAGCCTGGTCCCCTGCTGGCACTTAGCTCTACAGTGGTAGGCCTGGCAGACCTCTGACATAATCTCTGCTCCAGATGTATGTTTCAACCTTGCCATTAAAACCTTGCCATCTGCATGACAGTTGGACCTCCTTTTTTGCTGAAGGTTTATTGAACAAAACTGGCCTATCAAATAAAACCCTTTAGGTTGCGGATTGAAGAGGAGAAACTGTTTTCTTGCTTCCATCCTCCACTTACACGAGTGGTTTTAAACATGACCTCTAGTCCAGCTTCAGGAGCTGTTATTTTGATTTTCTATTCAGGCATAACACTATGTAAGGCCAGCACTGCCCGTAAGGCATTTCATTCTTTTTTATTATTATTTAATAGACTTCTGACTTGCCCTTCATATAAACATTTTCCAGGCTGGCTTAACAAAATGAAAGACAACACTTAGGGAGATATATTTAAAGAGAATACACAATAAAAAAAATAGCAGATAAAAGCAGCATGAAAACCAGTTGTAGTGGCTAGCCTGCTCGGCTTGAACCCAGGTTCAACTTCCCACTAGACTTAGTGAGTGACCATGAGCCAGGCACTATCTCTCAGTGTGACAAATAACCTATCTCGCAGGGTTGTTGTGAGGATAGAAGGAGATGGGGGAGCCATTTACACTGCTCTGAGCACCTTGAAGAAAGGGTGGTATAGAAATGGTTGGCAACCTTCAGTCTCGAAAGACTCTGGTAGAAGCCTACAGCACCCGGTATTCCCAAGCGGTCTCCCATCCGTGTACTAACCAGGCCTGACCCTGCTTAGCTTCCGAGATCAGACAAGATCAGGCATGTGCAGGGTAACAGTTGCTGGTATAGAAATACGAAACAATAAATAAATGATAGTGTATGCTTATACACCTGTGTACATTTTTTTGAAAATGCGGCCTCTCATTTATTTGCACAAGAGTGATTTTTCTTTGGTCACACTGCACCAGAGTCTTTGGGGAAAGCTGCATCATTCCAAGGCTTACCAGGAACATGATGAGTGAGAAAAACACATGTGTTTCGAAAATTGACATAGGCAGGCTTGGTAAGAGTCTGGGTAGGCTACTTATCTGCACCATGTCAAAGAGCTAATGGAAGGAAGATGAGAAGCTTTTGCGACTGTCAGTCTTGCTGTAAGATTTTTCCTTTCTTTCCTCAATATGACCGTGACAGATCACAGCTGAAAACACTAGTGCCCCGTCACATCTTCCAGAGTTGTGTCTATACCATACATCACAAGTAAGATTTTAAAGAAAGAGGCAGGCTGGAAATAATTGTTCCACAGACAGGAACGTACCATGTTTTGAACAAGGGAAGATCTAGCACCTTATATTTTCAGACTGGATTGGTCAGTTCCTTGGTATATTGTTGCTCAGGAGTGAAGTGTTGAGATACCATTAGCTATTTCAGACGGGAATGTCCCATTGATGTCACTTTTCCTAGCAAAGAAACAGGAATGTAGATTTGTTTAATTTCAGATGTGTGCCAAATTTTGTTTCAGGAATGCTTTTAGTGAAGCCAAGGGATTTTCACCACGTGATATGTGATGAGCTTTATCCCCCAGAAGCCTCTGTGCGGTATAAGGAGCATAGCTCAGCCTCATAAATTGGCCTTTGAATTTCTGCTCCTAACATTTTCTTAGAGGGTTTTCTACCTGCTATCAGACTATCTGATGCTGTGAGCAGTGGTGTTGCTGGGGTGGTATCACCCAGTGCAGAGCTTGACAACCCAGAAGTTTGGCCATGACGTGATGACATCATCACGTCACACATCACTTCTAGGTTCCTGAACTTTCCTTGCCAAAAGGAGGAGAAGCCGGCCTTGGTGTGCTGGGTAAGCGTGCAGGGGCACATCGGCTCTGACTGCAACAAGTGCCACTGGCTCTTGTGCCCGCTGCTCTTCGACAACAACTGAGCCTCCTGTCAGCCAGGCTGTGGCATACCTGAGGCTGGTGCAGCCAGGGTGGGAGTGATACTGGCACCCCTTTAGCACCCTCTTGCGATACCTGCGGCGGACTGCACCCCCTCACTCCCATTGCTATGCCACTGGCTGTGAGTCCTGCAAGTTACATCATTGGCTGATCCTTTTATCCCTTGAGCTTTTGCTCACTTTGATTTTCTCTACCTCTGAAGCTGTCACTTCCTTGTTGGAGTCCGCAATCATCTATTTCACTTCACCGCTGTGCACTGTGTTCTTTTACGAAGCACTGTTCCCAGAATGGCATTCCCAATCAGACTGTTTTCTCCAGAAGCTGCTTCTTTGGTTTGTCTTTTGGTAAAATCCCAAGGTTCAGAAATCTCAATGGCTGAATGCTTGTTACTCTCCCAAGTCTTGCTCTTGAAGCTGGACATTCCTCCAGCTGTTCTTTGCTTATCAGCTGAAAAATCTTAGTTGATTCTGCAGTGGCTGGCTGCTTATTGAAGCGACTGTTGGTACGATTGCTTGGCAGCAGTTCACAGACGGACGAGCCATGTATTTTCATCTGCACCACACTTTTCCTCCTGAAGACTCTAATGTGGATGATTGGTTACTAATTTCTCAGGCATCCAAGGCTCTTGTTAAACCCCTATATTTTTTCTCTTGAATGACAACTCTCTTGTTTTGCTGTCAACTGCAAACCCCTAAAAAAACCCCAAGCTTATTTTGCTGAGGAAACAAAACATGTTATTTGAACATCTTCAGGTTGATTTTTAATCCTTCTCTGTTTTACCTGACTGTGATGTGAAAGAAATACTGTAGTCAAATAGGTTTCTGTTAAGAACATAAGAACAGCACCACTGGATCAGGCCATAGGCCCATCTAGTCCAGCTTCCTGTATCTCACAGCGGCCCACCAAATGCCCCAAGGAGCACACCAGATAACAAGAGACCTCATCCTGGTGCCCTCCCTTGCATCTGGCATTCTGACATAGCCCATTTCTAAAATCAGGAGGTTGCGCATACACATCATGGCTTGTACCCCGTAATGGATTTTTCCTCCAGAAATGTGTCCAATCCCCTTTTAAAGGCCTGCCACTAATGAGGCTGTCATCTACTACCTTATTAAGGAGGAAACTGATGTGTGTCCCCCACATCTTTTCTTTTTCAGCTAAGACTTGCATGAGATTTTTATTTAACTTTTGTCTTAGTTAATATCAGTCTTGCCTCCCTGCACTGAATAAGCGGGGGAAGTCTTTCCTTTCAGCTGACTAAAGAGCTCAGGGAGGATCTATCTTGAAGGAAGTTTCCTTTTGCCAGATTCCCAAGGACTTCAAGCAGAAAAGTCATCAGCTTTCAAAGATAATGTATTTTCTGCAGCAGCCTAACACCGTTCCATGTGCAAAAGTGTCCACCTTCAGAGTCTGAGCCCTAAACTGGATGTGATGGTGACAGATCCACATGTTTAAACTAAGGGCCAAACTACATGTGATATTAAATGAGTTGTCAAGTAGTTAGAAGCTTGACTTTTCCTATAATACAAGCCACGATGCGAATCAGGACTGCACTATTGAGGTAAGGTATTGAAGACTTTACTGCCACACTGTTTTCCTGTGGAAAATTCTCCCTTTGTCGGAGAAATTAATTACTCAAGACAAAGCTGGAGATTATAAATTGGTTCTGGATTTATTAAATCAGTGCTGGATTGGAGATTGAATGCATCTTGCCCCAAGTTCAGAATGCAAACAGTTCTTATAGCATAAAGGAACAAAGAGATAGCAACAGGGAAAGCATGCTTGTCAATCAAATTAAAGTAAAACTACAAACATTTTGAGAAATGCTGATATAGAAAGTGGGGGACATGAAGGTCCAGTTTTAAAGAACCAAAAGAGCATAAGTGGGTGAGGAGTACATAATACACTTCCCATCAACAGCTAGCTTCTAGCAGGCTCTCCCTAAGGCAATTTTATCCCAGATAGGCTCACTTCCAGAATCCAGCTGAGACCAAGAGACTCTAGGGAAATAAGTCATTGTGAGGGATGGGGTCAGGGAAGGTTTAGCACCTCTTTGCCTTCTTTTGTTCCTCTTAAAGTTGGATTCCCACCAACCACACCCATTTTCTCTGTGATTGAGTTTAAAGACACACACATCTGCTACAGCCACATTTCTTTTCATCCACATGTGAGGGAACTTGACAACAAGTAAATTCTGCTTCAAAGATTGCCATTGGATGAGGAGGAGTGTCTCCCCCTTTGTGCTTCAGATCATAAGAACAGCCACGCTGGATCAGGCCAAAGGCCCATCTAGTCCAGGTTCCTATATCTCACAGTGGCCCACTAGACACCTCAGGAAGCACACAAGACAACAAAAGACCTGCATCCTGGTGCCATTCCTTGCATCTGGCATTCTGAAGTAACCCACTTCTAAAATCAGGAGATTGCACATACTCATCACGGCTTGTAACCTGTGGTGGACTTTTCCTCCAGAAATTTGTCCAATTCCCTTTTAAAGGCATCTTGGCCAATACCATCACCAGCCGCGGACCTCTGCAGCCCCGAGCCCAGGGCAAAGCTCCGCGATGGCGCCCCTCCCGCGGACTATCACCGCCCTCCCACACAGATATCTGCCCCCCCTACTCACCAGAGGCTCACAGAGCTTTGCATGACCACAGCCCACACTGGAGAAACCTCTGTGAGGTTTCCCGGCGCTATAAACTATGTTTCTGGCAAACTGGAAACACAGTTTCTGTCCCCGTTGGGAGCCTCAGAGAGGCTTCCATGGGGTCCTAGCGACTGGTGCCTAGGGCATTTGCCCCAGGGAAGTCTATGGTAAGCACGCAACTGGCCATCACCACATCCTGTGTCAAGGAGTTCCACAGACTAACTACATGCTAAGTAGAAATATTTTCTTTTGTCAGTCCTAACTCTTCCAATGCTCAATTTTAGCAGATGTCTCCTGGTTCTGGTGTTATGTGACATCCGCTAAAATTAAGTGTTGGGAGAGTTAGGACAGATCAAATGTGATGTGATTATTCTTCAGGAGCGCCTGTATTTCTGGTTTATTGATTCTACATGTTGAAGAGCTGTTGCTATGAACAATCAGAAGAATCTGTGTATAAGAAAAGCATACCAGTTTGAGGCCTCTTAAAACAATTAGGTTTTTTGATTGGTGTTGATGATAGTGTTCCCTTATAGTGATGAGGTATTAGGAGTGTGAATCACATTAAGCAAGTGTCCAATTAATCTAAGTACATATAGTTGAAACTTCTTCCCTTATTTACTCTGCCTCCACTTCCCTCTCCTGGCTTTGTTTCCCTTATGTTTCATGATTGTAGTTACACCAACAAAGTTAGGCTAATAATGGATGTCCCCCCATCTCTCTCTCTCTTTCTCTCTCTATCTCTCCTACACATTTGTTAAAAGTCCTATACTACCACTGGCATTTGCACTCTGTGGCATCAAACAGTGGAAAAAAAGAACCTGGTTGTTGAAGGCTAATGTTTATGGGTCCAGTGAAGCATTTTACATAGCCTGCCAGTAATGAGCTACCCTGTCATCAATAGTCAATTAACTCTCCAAGACTGTAAATCCACTACAATAACTTGGGGGTTGCAGCCTGCTTTGCACTTGAGGCAAAAGCCAGAATTTGACACTAACTAGACATAGAATAAACGCAAACAGTTATTAAGGTGTTTTTTTTTTCTTTTAAAAATTGAAATACTTTCCCAAAGGAATGCAGTATTTAGTGAGTTTAAAGTTTAATTACCTTTTCCCCCCCTTTTGGTACATTGGCTAATCAGTCCCCTGTGAAGTATAGCATTTGAGAAGGCTTTTCGTTCATTTAAAACGCTCCATAACGAAGAGTACTGTAGTATGCAAGACTGGCTGTGTGTGTTGATGAGCTCTAGAATTTGCTGCATGGAATTACAACTTCATTCAGCACATTTACAATATGTATCACACCACTCAGACTATAGAAAAGGGAGGTAAACTGAGGTATATGAGCTAAACTGGACTCTCGGCTGATCCACTGTGTGCAATGAGTAATTTCTAGGGTCAATATTCTAGTTTCATCCTTGAAAACTCTAACATTTATTGACATGACCTTTTTTCCCCTCAAATTCCTTGTACATTTTTTTTATGGAAAGGTGCAATATAAATATACAGTATTTATAGTGCAATCATATTCATATTTACTCAGGAGTAAGCCCTGCTGAGTTCAATGGGACTTACTTCCTTGTAAGTGTGAATGGGATTACAGCCTTAATCAACAAATGGTTTAGGTTGAGTGCAGGACCTGCCTGAGACCTTGTAGCCTCTAAGGCATTCTGCCAAATGCTGCCCCCAGCCTTAGCAGGTGATGCAGCCTTTCTTCCTCCAGTGGGGGAAAGTGGAGAGGGCAGAAGTGAGCTCTTCCTGCCAATCTGCTGCTTGAGGTGACTGCTTCAGCTGACTTCATGGATGGGCCAGCCCTAGAAGAGGATATATCAAAGACAACAACAACAGTATTTATATACCGCTTTTCAACAAAAAGTTCACAAAGCGGTTTACAGAGAAAATCAAATATCTAATGGTTCCCTGTCCCAAAAGGGCTCACAATCTAAAAAGATGCAACACCAGCAGACAGCCACTAGAAAAGACACTGCTGGGGTGAGGTGGGCCAGTTACTCTCCCCCTGCTAAATAAAAGAGGAACACCCACTTGGAAAAGCGCCTCTTAACCAGTTAGCAGGAAGACCATCTCCTTCCACGCAAATCTTAGTTCAACATCACTAGATACACTTAGATCAACATCAGAAGCTCTGTGCTACCACCACCGCCATCTTCTGAGGTGCAAGAGAAACATGGGACAGGCCATTTTCTGTTGTGGCACTAGATAGTGAAACGCCTTCCCTAAAGAGGCCTGCCTGGCTTCTCCTCTCTGCTCGCTTTTCATCAGATGACAAGTACCTGGCTATCTGAACAGTCATACAGGCTATGTCAAGATGACACTGTGCTCTCCATCTTTCAAAAATGCATGCACCATGTTGACACACCACTCTGCCTCTCCTCTCTTTCCAAATTGGCATGAAAAGATGAAGTAGCAGTAAAATAGATTGGCCACCACCAGGTGGCCAAAGAAGAGGCTCACTCACCTTTGTGGCCCACTGGGCCTTTCAAAGCAGGTTCCATGTTGCATACTGGGGTTTGAGGTGAATCCCTGCTTGTGACAAGTTGAAAATCACAACATTGGAGCGCTCTGTGTGATTGAGGCAGAAAAGATTCTTTTAAAGTTGAAGAAGGAATGAAATCTGAAGCCAAACAAATTCCCAACTTAGCCTTTAGGGACATTTTAAGCCATACAAGGTCACTCCCCTTTCATTTTCTCATTCTTATAGAAGGGCCTGTTGTACCAGAGTACAGTACTTAGATCCAAACTAATTTCACTAATTGACTTTTAACAGAATTGAGCTGACCTAGACCATAGTCCTCAAATGTATATTGCTAAGAATTGCTCCCCAATGCTCCGCTCTTAAACATTTATGCTGGTGTTGTAGTTTACAAACTCGTTTGAAGTTGTTATTTGCTGCTACTGCAAAGCTGAAGGTGGAGCTTCCTATTACAAGTGACATTGAAACCCAAACATCCACTTCATTTCCATGGTGAAATGGTAACAGGGATGGGCCATGAGATGACTCGGACTCAAGTCATGAAAACACGTGTTTTTCGCGACTAGTACAGACTCAAGTCACGTGTGTCAAAAACTTGGGCACTGACTCAGACTTGGAGGTTCTACCCTAAAAGTGAAAGACTTCAACAGACTCAAGTCAGACTCATTTTCATGTGCACTTGCAACTCTGTTTTGTGTGTTTGCTTGCTAGCTTTTTTTTTTTACCGCTTCAGTGACTTGACTTGTTTCTTGAAAAGTGCCATGAGGCATTTTGCACTACCGCGTGTAATGGAAGATCAGAAGATCATCAGGTGGATGATGTGGTGTTGACAAAGATTCCCATGTTTTGACAGCTGTTTGACAGCTCTGGGAAGGGCAGGGCTGGCTCCACAGCTGTAATCAATCGAGGCCAATGGAGACTCTGATGGACACCTGAGCTTCATTTGACTTTGATGGGACTTTGAATGATCATGGGCTAACGGTAGCTCACAGCTAAGCTGCATTTTGGATAACAGGACGTGCCCGATAAAAGGCAGCTTCAGAAGAAGACCCAGGGACCACCTGACCCAGACCCACAGGACATGGATAGACCAGGACCTATGGGAGAAGGGAACCCAGAACTCTGCTGGAGAGGATACAGAGGAGGGACTCTGCTGCAGAAGACTGGACTGGGAAGACTGGACCGTGCTTTGGGGATTGAATTGGACTTGGACTGGAGGCTTTGGACCTTTACCCACTGAGTTAAGTGGAGTTTTGGGGAGGGAAAACCTCTGGACAAGAGGAAGTGCAGGGAGTTTCTGTGTTTGTAGCAATAAATTCTTGTTAATTGCTCAAACTGATGAGTTGTGTTCATTTCTTTGCACACCACAGCTATTGTTTCTAGAGATAAAAGAGGATGTTAATTAGCCAAAAAGCAGGCATTGGGAGACTGAGTGTAATTCAGACTGGACACCACGGGAGTTGGGAGGCTGGTGCATAGATGTGCACCGGCCTCCAGAGGCTGAATCCAATCCCACTGCACTAGCAGACGGGTACACACTGACTGAGTCAGGCCAGTGCAGGGGTCTGAGGAGGGTGGAATGGGGGCATTCCAGGATCGGGAGAGTGTAGGCTGGTACGAAGACCAGGCCCAGGAGGGGACAGGACCAGGATTCAGCACTTAGGCTTGATCCTAATCCCCCTCCTGGGCAGTCCAGGCTTAAACCTATTTAGATGGCACATATTCAAGTAGCCCAATAGGGGCAGCTGCAACGTGACATGGGGCAAGGGCAGGGGTCGGCAACCTTAAACACTCAAAGAGCCATTTGGACCCATTTTCCAGAGGAAAAAAAACCTCAGGAGCCACAAAACCCTTTTGACATCTAAAATGAAGATAGCACTGCATATATAGTTTGTTTGTTTCCTTTATGCCCTTATAGGTCCCATTTTTATAGTGTAGCCCCCTCTTGTAGTTTTTAGTTTTGTCATACATTCTTGTCCTGTGTTTTCAGACACCTGGTCCTCTATGGTGTTTTGCCTGATTCCAAGGCCATTCTCTGCCTGGAGAATTATGCCTACTTTAAGCAAATTAGCTCCCCTTCTTTCCCCCAACAAATGACCCTGGTTCTACCCTGCACTCCTGCTGGACCCCACCTCCAGGGTAGCTTGCCTGTTCAACCTGCAGAGGTCCTCTCTCCTGCCAGCAGCCTCCCACTACTACAGCAGACCCTGGGTCATCGGCAGGTCTTGGGCACAGCAGCCACACTTCAAACTCCAGTGTCTCCAGCAATCCGTTAGTCACAAAGTCAGTCAGAGTATCCAGGGCAGAGTCCAAAGTCAATAAGCCAAGTCACAGTCCAAGATCAGATTCCAAAGTAAGTCAGTCAAACCAGTCAGAGTATCAAAGTCAATAAGGCAAGTCAGTCTCCTCTCCTACCTGCACTCCTTCTCCAACCCACACCCCCTTCCTGCCTCAAGTGCTCCTTATATCCCTGAGGGCCCTATTGCCTTCAAGTGTCTGCAGCTGTGCAGCACACTCTGCTGGATGCCCAGGCCTTACCCTTAAAGGGGCCACTGCTGACACCACATCTACCTCCTCACCCGATCTTCCAGGATTCCAATACATATGGCTGTTATGACATCTGCTTATCTTACATGGATACTAAAAAACTCCCCCCACCTTCCAGAGGCACCCTGCTGGAAGGAAAGAAGGACACAGACTCCAGAGGTGGGGAAGAGAAGAAGGGGGGGGGCAGCCACAGGCCAGCTTCTGCCCTGCCTTGCCTGCCCTCCCTCACTCAGGTTGCAACCCTCTCCACACTATCCTGGGAGTAAGCCCCATTGGCTACAATAGGACTTCTGAGCAGACAAGTTGGTTGGAGCTCTCAGGTTGCAGTCCTCTCCACACCTTCCTGGGAGGAAGCCTCACTGACTACTTGTGAGTAGACCTGCATAGGAGGGGGCTGAGGCTGCAGCCCTCCACACCTTCCTGGGAGGAAGCCTCACTGACTACAGTGGGGCTTACTTGTGAGTAGACCCACACAGGAGGAGGCTGAGGCTACAGCCCTCCACACCTTCCTGGGAGTAGCCCAAGGTCTACATCGGGGCTTACTCTCAAACAGACCTGTGCATGCTCCCACTCACCCGTCCTTGGGCTTGACCTTGAGCAGCTCCAAGGCTGCCATCCCAGGCACCCTTTCCTGGGAGTAAGCTTCATCTGCTGTAATGGGGCTTACTACTGAGTAGACACACAGGATGTCTCCTCTGCTGTGGAGGAAAAGCCTCTCCTTGCACTGAGTGGGGACCTGCTCAAGGAAAGGCGGGCTGCAAGGGCTTGCAATGGCTGAGGAGGAGGGCATCCTGCTGGAGAGTTGGGGAAGAGAAAAACAGGGAGCTTAAGCCTGCAGAGCGGGCAAAATTGAAAAGGGAAACCAATGTGGGGCAGGTGGGGCTGAAGGGAGAGGAGGGCAGTGAGCTCAGGGGGCGGAGGGAAGCAGCCTGCCCTCCCAATACAGGTGCCTCTTGTTAACCCCTTTGCCACTTTCACCGGGAGGAGCCACAGCAGACAGCTGAAAGAGCCACATGCGGCTCTAGAGCTGCAGGTTGCCGACCCCTGAGCAAGGGGAATGAATTCCCCTTATTCCAAGTTATGCTGCAACCCAGTCCAGCCCTGCTCTAGATGCAGCACAAGCCAGCCAGCCAGCCTGCCTGCCTGCTCCAGGCTGCCCAGCACATATTTTATCCCCTGTCTGTATCCTTTGGTTTCCTCCACCCTTTTCTTCATGAATCCACATTTTGGGTTGCCTGGAGAAGCAAGCTATTTTTCTTCATTAAGTCTGATCATCATTTCTTTTGGGTAGTCTAAAGAAAACAAAATTCACAACCCCCCTGACTAAATGTTGCTTTTTAAAATTCTTGTTCTGGGTTGCTTTATGACAGAAGTGCAGTTGTCAGGCATGTAGTCACTGATGTGATGGAAAAAGATGGAAAGCAGAGGGGTGACAAAAATGTATATGAACATGACGCTGCAGGGGAATGTGATCAAAAAGGAGCTGTTAAAAGAATACCCAAGGATGTATTGTAAAAAAGAAAAGAAAAAGGCAAAGGGTGACATTTAAATCTTTATTTCCTGCAATGTGTTACAACTGATAGGAATTATTATAGCTGTCATTTTAAGCCATCAGTGGGAAACAAATAGTCTTCTTTCAAAAAGGATAAGCAGCACCTTTATTCCTGGGAAATATACTTGTTCCCATGCACAAATCCCGTGATGTCGGAATACTCACCTGTATCATCTGTGCAGTTTTCATTTCACTATATTAAGAGGAAGGCTGACAGTAGTGCAAGGACAGATGGCACATCTTTTGAGTAAAAGATTCCAGGTTCATTGTTTGTTCACCCCCTATGAACACTCAAGACAACAGACCTGGGAGAAAGGGCCACTTTGTTAGTAGTTATAGTAGTTAGTAGTTATACAGAAGGAGAGGCTGAGACCTGCAGTTGCTGTGGCAGTGAAGCACCTGCGGTGTAGAGGCTGGACCATTGGAAGGCACCAGAATCACATCTGTCCCCCAGGCTGGGCATGCACCCGACTCCAAGCCTTGTCCCTTTCTCAGACAGCGCAGCTCATCCAGGTCTATCCCATAAGGGGGAGGCAGCTAGACCGGAGGGCCATGCCACCTCAAGCTGCTGAGCCTCTGAGGCGGACCCCACGGTCCTGGCCAGGGCCTCGTCTATGTCCTCGTGCCGCTGAGCCCTCGAGGACTGCAAGTGGGTTCTGCCCTTCCTATGCTGCCTGAAGGTGCACGCCAATCTCATGTCTTCTAACCTGCACCACCAGCCATCATAAAGTGATCGATGTTAGTCAGCAGTGGAACCCCCCCCCCAAACCCTGACAGTCTGGTGCAGGCAAAAAAACGACCTGCCATCGGCCAATCCTGGCAAGCAGCAAAAAATTCCTACCCGGCCCCAAACGGCAACCAGTAGAACTCAGACTGCTCTGGGGCGGGCGGGCGGGTGTCAAGACTGTGCCCACGTGCAAAAGGAGGAAGAGGGCTAGGTGCTGGTTGCTTAAGAGCCCTCTGAGACCACCAGCTCCAGCCCTCCTCCAATCCCCCCACAGGGGAGGAGACTTTCGTGTTCCAGGCTGGGCTAAACAAACCCCGATCTTGCTGCTTACATTGTGCTATCAGCAGTCTTTGGCATCCCTAACCAAAAGGATCCCACTTAGCAGGGAATATGAGACCCCAGAGAACCGTTGCAGTTCTGTGATGAGCGCTGCCGCCTCACTCTCCATCTCCTCCCAGGGGGGTTTCATTGAGCAGTGAAGGGTACAGCCTGATACCAGACAGATCCAGCCAATGACCAAGAGGAAAAAGATATTTATTACAATCACGTAAAACGAAACTCTGTCCATATAGATTGCACCAGGCCAAATGATCTGTATGCATGAACGCTGAATAGACTGAGGGCTAGCCCAGATGAAAGATGGTACACAGTTCTGGGTCTAAACAAAATGCAGGTGGAGGATCATATGATTGAATACTCCTCTCCAGGAAAAAACATAAACTAACCACCCTTCCTGGGGAAAGCTATCCTATCAGGCATATGTTTTTTGGCAGACCCCTCTGCCTGATATACTAGTTTTCTAGGTACAGGCAATTTTTAACATGTGGAAAGCATTCAGACATTCATTCATCTGCCTTCTGAAGTGACAAATCCATGAAGGGCTCTGTCACTTGCTTTTCTGGACATGTCAAATGAATGCACTTCGTATGAGACGTTGCCCATGACTAGGACATTCTAAGTCATGGTCATTCTAAGAGCTCTTTTAGATGATTGTTTTTCGCACGACAAAATCTGTGGCAATTGCAAAGGGCTCCAACCAGCTTTCCTCACAGTAGCAGAACTGTGCTTGCGCTATGTGCCGTTCTCTAGCCCTTACTACAGTTCAGGCCACTGGTCTCTTTCACCAGCATTGCTCATTCTGCCAGCTGCACTCCAAGCCCATAGGCAAAGGTCTCTGGTGCCAATGGCAGCTTCTCTCCCAATGCAACTGCACTTTGAGTGGACATTTTTGTTGGGACCTTGGCTTAATCCCTTACCTGTGCACCACCATCCTGACCCTAATTGGGTCCTTCCCAGGACTGCTATTTTTAAAGGAACACACACACAAGAACAACCTATGCATTTGCAGTCATGTGTAGTTTGACCTTGAAATCTTTTAACTGGAGTTGCTGGGAGGGAGGCTCCACTTGGTATCTTGCACATACAAAGAAATAAGCAGTATCATACCTCTGAGCTATGTGGTTTTTCCTTTTTATTTTTCCCCAGAATTATGTAACTCAACTTCTTCCTTCTTGGAAACTACCTCCATCCAATTCTGAACTTTTTTCCAAAAATGTTGACAGAAACTCCTCTTTAGGTTGGCTTTTGGTGTTCATGGGCTGTTCATATCCATTTATTCTTAATTTGTTTCTTAAATTGCCACCATCACACACTTACTGAAGATGCTGAATCAAGTTGTTGACATTATCCCAGCTCTCTTTTAATCTATTTGTTTGCCTTTATATTCTAATAGGGTTGTGTTATTACCCAGAGTTGTTGAGTCCATCATGAATTCCGGTGGATCTAAATGTGTCAAAACAGTTTGTGGTGTTAGATGCCATCTAATGCTTTTTCAGTTGACAGAACATAAATATACAGTTTTCTCATTTCAGTGGGTCCTTTTCAATACTGAAGTTCAGCTCTGTGATGGCATTCAACATGCCCTTTTCGCATATGAAGCCATTCTGTTGCTTCTCATCAATCATTGTTCAGCTTCTTAATAGGTTGCAAATACAGGCTTTCTGTACTTTCGGCAAACTTTCACAATTGTAGCTTTTGTTTTGTTCTACATACAGGTGCTATGTGGAACTGAGCTGCAGCTGACTTTTTTGAAAAATGCACACTTGTGAGCCCTTGAAGACAGACCCACAGAAACCAATCCTCTTCCAAGGTTTATTCCAAGTATTACATTAAAGCAGGGGTTCTCAAACTTTTTCAACCCTCCCAAAATAATGTATACATTTATGTGATACCCTACTCCCATATTACAGCTAGCTGCAACCCACATGTTAAGAACCCCTGGAGCAAGGCAATTGGTCTGTTTAGCTCAAATATTGCCTATTTTACTGCCAGTTTTCCAGGGTTTCTAAGAAAGTCTTCCCTTAAAATTTTATTTTTAGAAGATTCAAAAATGAAAGGAACTGATGTCTCCCACTAGAATTATGGCCCAATCCTATCCTCCAGTTATACCAACCTATGCTTGGCATACCCACTGTTTATCCCTTGGCTATCATAGAATCATGGAATCTTTAGGCACTACAAAAATGTGGACACTGTCCACATTTACAGCCTGAAGTGTGCTGGCAAGCCCTTGGCATTGATGCACTCTGTAGCTCCACCTACCCATTGTCCCTATATAAAATGTTAAACATGAAAAGTGTCCATTGTTGTCAACACTGCTTTCATACACATGCACATGTGTCTACTGATACACATGTACACACAAAGAATTTGGGGTACAGGTCTGCCCAGCCCAGAATTTAAACCAAATTGGGGAATTATTATGCAAGATCTCAAAATGCAGTGAATGGCTGTTTTGGGATCACTGACAGGATAGCAGAGAAAACCTCACAGTTCCTCTAAGTAACCAAATGACAGAGTTTTCCAAAAGAAGGTAGATTCAATGAAGAGATATAGAAAAACAAGGAAAGGGCCATGTTTGCTTGTTAATCAGTTAAACAGAGGTTTAGTGGCTGTGGGTGACAGAATATTTGTAAATACTCATAGTTCCATTTTGACAGGCACGGGTTATGTGAAGGAGGAAAGGGGAGAGGGTGGGCTGCCAGCTGGGCTGGGTTTCCTCTATCAGAGATCATTCAGTGGGAGAGAAGGAGAAAATCAGTAGGAGTTTTAAAACAAGCACTGAGGAATGAAGGATTTTAGAAAAGAGGAGTTATCACAAGGGTTAGACGGAGAGAGAAGGAAACTACCTAAATCTGCTGGGTAGTCTGCGGTACAATGTCCTTCTGCAAAGCAAGACCAGGCTGCAAGGCTTTAGGTTCCAGGGGAAAAGGAAAAACACAGCCAAAAAGGTGCCCCATGGCAGGCAGGGGAAATAGCTCCTCCAGAGGTGAGGGTAGCTACTAAGGAAGAGGTTCTCCAAGACCTTAAGAAAAATGGACAGAGTTGTATTATTTATGGAGTACATAACTACCAACAGAGGCAGCATGGATCCCTTCAGTGGGAAGGAAACACCAAAATTCTGAGCCCAGATCAGGGGTAGTTGCACCCCTGAAGTTACACCCAGGAAGTTCTGCCACACCCTTCTTAAACTCTCTCCTGATTCTGCTTTAAGGTAATTCTGGGCCATTCCATGCAGCTGCTTGGCTCTGAGCAAATCTGGGCTGCTCCATTTCCCCCTTCCTTTCTTTTGGCAACTGAGGTGGGGGGAGAGGGATGATGCAGGTGCTCCTGAAAAAGTCCCATGTGTGCCTTTACACGTGCGTGTGTGGAACTGTTGTGAATTGCTCCATTAAAAGAGACCTGAGAATGCCAGTAGCCAGGTGCAATGCAGATTTTACACTCAGAGGAAGTTAGAATTTTACAATAGAACCTGCAATCTGGAAGGGACTACTGAGGCTGTGTATTCCAACCTGCCAGGCTACACAGTCAAAACCGCAGGAGGCCATCGACAGTGCACAGTGATGTCAGCCCAATTAATGATGTTAAATCCAGTCTCCATTTCTGCGTATCTCCTAAGCACACATTCTCTCTTTTGATGCTGTCTGCCACTGAGAAATTTTTGCACGATCACAGAGAGTTCCAACCTTTGTAGTTCTTTACATTTCCAAAAGAGATTCCTTCTGGGTCAGAGACGCTGGGAGAGCCTGCTGTGCTGTTTGTATACTATATTGCATCCCATTAACTTTTGCTCCCAAAGTGAAATTGTTTTGAATCTTTAATCCGTTTTTTTTCAGGCACACATGTTGAATTTATTCACATGTTCTTCCCAGCCAAGCAACATGAAGTCATTAACATTCATTCCCATTAATGGGGCTGCAGCTGACAGTAAACCCAGCACCTGCAAATGAAGAAAGGAGGTGGCAATAGAAATGATAGTTACTCCTCTGAAATTTTGTGAGAACTTTAATGAGCAAGGTCAATACCACAACAATACCCAGGACAGCCAAGGAAATATACAAGTATTTAATATTTTCACACAGTATAGTAAAGATTTGCAGACCACAGTATTGAATATCTTAATGTTTGCATTCATTCAAATTATATTCCTAAATGCCTGTGTAAAAAGCAAAAATATCCAGCTGCTTCATGGTTTGCTTTAAGGAGAATAGTAAAGACTGTCTTATTTTTCCACTTCTTAAATTCTGGCCTAGGCATCTCCTGCTTAGCTTTCTGACCAATGAGCTAGGTATTGCTAAGACCTGCTTGCAAGTACTTATGTATGAGTTACTCAGGTTTGGCAGTTTCCCTTAATGTCAGCATGATGCTTTGTAATTTCCATATGAACATTTCTTAGTTCTGTTCCTAAAATCCACTGGGAATGCAAATACATGATAAACTTCTAGACCAGTGTTTCTCAAACCATGGGTCGGGACCCATTAGGTGGGTAGCGAGCCAATTTCAGGTGGGTCCCCATTCATTTCAATATTTTATTTTTAATTTATTAGACTTGATGCTACCATGGGATGTGACTGCATTGGGAGAAAGGTTACACATCTATACTTTTAACAGGTTATTGTGTCTATGCTTTGAACCATGATAGTAAATGGGACTTATTCCTGGCTAAGTGTGGGTAGGATTGCAGCCTAGGATTGTTAAAAATTTTCCTGCTGGATGACGTTACTTCAGGTCATGACCACTTCTGGTGGGTCCTGACAGATTCTCAATCTAAAAAGTGGGTCCCGGTGCTAAAAGTCTGAGAACCACTGTTCTAGACCCTGCCATCTTCTGTTCATGTATGTACACTGGAAAGGATCCCATGTTTGTGCTTTGTTTCCTTTAAACTCAATTTAACCTTTCCTTAGAAACATCTGAGTTGGAAATCCTGATGACATTGTAGGATTATGTTAACAAGATTCTTTTTATGACATTTCCTGGGACAACCTCAGTGTTTAAAGTTTATGTTCACTGCAGAAATTTTCATCCACTTCCTTTCCCCACCATTTTCATAGATTTGAGAGGTCACACTCCACACATTAAAAAAAAAAAAAAGACTTCCCTTGGTAATAGAGAAGCTGCTCATGAATACATGCTCCTGGTAGCAATAGTCACAAAACTGCCTAAAACCAATTTTTTTTTTCATTCTCTGATCTGTGTAACTCTAGATTCTGTAACCTGTGTGGTGGGAACCCTCATTCCAGTTTACCATCTGCCCAGAATTAATGCAGTTTTGGGTGCCATTTTCAGCTTCTTTTGATGTACTTGAAATTACATTTTCCTGAATACATTTTTTGTTATTGTTCATTGGTTCGTTACCTCTTGGTTTTTCAGATACTGCCAAATGCTGTATCTGACCTGACTACTGGGATATTTTCCATGCAGCATATATAATGCAATGCAGTTGAGAGTCAGGATGGTTCAGGAATTGGATTTAGACCAGGAAGATCCAGGTTCAAATCCCCACTCAGTCATGAAGCTTCCTGGGTAACCTTGAGCCAGTCACTTTCTCTCAGCCTCACCTACCACACAGGTTCGTTGTGAGGACAAACAGAGGAACGGAATTATGTACACTATGCTGAGCTCCTTGGAGGAAGGGCAGTACAAACATGTGAAAAATAAAAATAAAATAAATAATACATATAAAATGTTACATTCAAAGGAGACGTACTAGACTGAAAAGCCACCTGTATATAACAGAAACATCAGCTAGCTCTTGGCTAATTACAAATATCCAGAAATCTCTCCCGGTAACATGGCCACTATGTCACTGATTTTTAACTCCATTGTTTACTAAAATACCAGTGAAGATGACTGCTAAAGACACAGTCAAGGACATTCAATTTCAAACCGGGGAGGAGAGAGACCAGTTAATGTCTAGTATTCCACAAGCACCACTATGACATTATCAATGTTCATTCTAGTCTCCAAGTACATTTCACAGTTTCATAATCTGCTTTTGCTTTGAATTTCTCACTCCAATATTGTGATGTGAGGTTCACACACTTCAAAACCATAGTTGTTTTTATTGCCTTTGCTCTTCTTCAGATGGTGTCGATATTGCCTTAATGATCCCTTTTCATTTCTTCTCAGTGCTTTTTAGCAAGGATCACCCTGATCTCCCACCCCAGTTTCCTCAGAAGGGGAGAATGAACCGCAAAAGTGCATGTGGCGTTCAATGTTTTTTGACTTAACAAGTTCATTGACTTCAGGCTAAAGTTTCACAATTTGCCATCTGACTTTCATTATCTACAAGAAGAAGGCAAGTCAAGCTGAACTGAAAATAATTAAAGGAGTTTGGAGAAAAGGAGGGGAGGGGATCATCTTTCTTCAAACACAGAATCATGAGGGAAGGAGCTCCAAATGTAAATGCGTCCATGCTGCAGTGATCAGTTGTTCCTGAAGACGATGGTTATAAAGGACCAAAATGTGGACACTACAATCAAGATTTGATTCACTAAAGCACTGTATGTCATTTGGTATCCTCCAAAGGAGCCATTTGCTGCTTGTCTAACATTGTCTAATGGGAATATGTGCAACCTCAGCCAGAAGCAAGATAAGACATTTGCCCTTCCATTTTTACTGGATCGTGTATCTAAGTGTCTCCTTTCTGGCTGCTCTGACAGGGTGCAATCCTAATTTGCACTGGAACAGGCAGGCCAAGTTATCTGTACTGTGTCCAGCACAGGTTAGGTACTGGCTGGAGTGCAAGAGACATATTTCCCTTTACCCTGTATCATGCACCAGCCACCCCATGGGGCTACTTGGATCTGCACAGCAACTTCACTGCCACAAATCCAAGCAGCCTGTATAATGTCGCTCAGTGATGGGGATTGGGATTTGGCCTGAGCTGCTGCAGTCAGTTCCACCCCCTTCCTGGACCCAATCCACCTCCTGGTCCATCCCTACCCAAAATGCCCCTTCCCCACCTCCATTCCGCTCTCTCGCCATCCTCTCCCAGCCCCTTGGCTGGCACAAACTCACTCTCTCCAAGGCAGGATCCGGCACCAGCAGGCCAGCACGCGTCTCTGCGTTGGCCTAGCTAGCTCCCAAGTGTCATAAACATGCCATAAGAACAGTGTGGGTTCTTACCTATGGGTAGAACATTAAAAGTGCTGAAGATGTTTACCTCGTGCTGAATATGTAAATATTTAGTCAATTATGAGTTGGTACATGTGCACAGAGACGTGGTCATCTTGGCTAAGCGATTCTTTGCAATACATACAATACTCCCAGGTGGTACAGGTAAACAGTTATCAGTTTAAACTAGCAGTTCCAAAACTGTGCACTGCAGTATCCCAGGGGTCATGGTGCACTTCATGGGCACTACACAGCCTCTTCCTGGCTCACCAGGCCAAGATCTCGTGAGATCTCACAAGAGTTTGCACAAGCCTCACTCGATCTTGTGCAATCACATGTGATTCTCACTCTAGTGTGCAAGACTTCATGCAGTAGTGCACCAGGGCACTGCTGAACAGGGGTTGTGCAACAGCTGTAAGTTTGAGAAGTGCTGGTTTAAGCAGAAAGAGGATTCAGCACTGATTAGATACATGCTTTGAAAGATACATATGCTTTGTAATCCATGTAAGGATGTATGCCGCATCCTTAGCAGTAGAGAGCAGGGATTGGGTTGTTACCCTGCACATGCCTGATCTCGTCTGATCTCGGAAGCTAAGCAGGGTCAGACCTGGTTAGTACTTGGATGGGAGACTGCCTGGAAATACTGGGTGCTGCTTATACCATAGTCTTTCAAGACTGAAGGTTGCCAACCACTGGGTCCAGTGGTTCATTATTGTCTTGAAGGATGAAGGAGAGCAGGCTAGAATCTGATGCACACAATCTGAAGTCTGATGCACAATTGGAAGGGTCTGCAGCTACTTTTGTTAGAGAAATCTAAACATGAGTCAGCAGCATGATGCTGTAGCACAAAAGGTCAATGCAATTAAGAGGAGAATTATTTCCAAGACTCAGAAAAGTACAGCACCACCAGAGCGAGGAAAGTCTCAGGCAACCAGAAAGTTGTAGTTGATGACTGGCAGCCTGAAACATTTGTTCATCCCTGCACAGGACCACTGCCCGAAAATGTCATTCTACCTCATTTCCATCATCTTCGTTTCCTCTTCCTGGAGAGGAGCTCCACCTCCAGGGGTTCTGACAATGCCTGTGATATATCACCACAGACATGGGGGTGCTTACAAAAATGGGGCTGCCGCTCCTCTCCAGCTTGACTTCACCCTTTTTCTGCCCTGCTCATTTAAGTGCCTGCTGGGCCACTTAGGTGAAAGCCCTCCTTCTATCATGAAGCCCAGGTTAAGTTCTTCAGGGGTATTACAGAATTCCAGGCCACTTGTTGACTGATCAGGATTCCTAGGTTCCTAAAAGGGATGAGCTTTCGGCCCCAGAGCATCCTATCCCTTCCTCTCCCAAAGATTTCTGTGGTCTATGTTCTTCTACACCCTCAAGGCACCCTACGAGGCAGCAGAAAATCAGGTTGCTTTCTTCTCTCCTCATTCCTTTCCACTCTGATCTCCAACTTTCTCCCTAGGCCAGTTCTGGGCTGCCAACTCTTAGTTCTTCCCACTTGGACTTTTACATGTGTCTTGGACTTCTTCTTCTGCCTTACCCGCTTCTAAAGTTCCTTCCCCCATATCTCTGGCTCTCCTTCCACTTGTCTCCTCGCTTCCTCCTTCTCTGGGTTGCGCAGCCCACTCCCTTTAAAGGGCCAGTCTCCACCCAGGCTGCCCAGTTGCTGCCAGTTTGCTCTCCACTCTGGAGAGGGTTAACCATTATCAAGGGTTAATGATGGCTGATGGAACTGGTCATCACTCCACTGCCCAACTGACTGGTGGCGATGCACAAGCCATTATTCAGCTGACTGGCAGGGCCTCATGTGCTACCACCCAGACAACCAACAGGGTCACTTTTTCTCCCCACCAAGTTGCTGTGCCAATCCTGTGCTCGCACTCCTAAAACATTGGTTTTGATACCTTTAAAATGTGTCCTCATTTTCCTGCCCTGCATCCACTGCTTAAGCTCTGTGAACTTGAGAGTACTTGGATTCTCAAGGTATGAGGAGGAAAAGGCATTGCCAGCTGTATCTATAGTAGATCGGAGCTGTTGTTCCGTTAGCTTTCAAGGAGTTGTTTTATCTCCACACCCCAGCAGCGGAATGGTGGAGAAGCCATGTCAAATAAGAAATAAAAATGAGCGATGCCTATAAAAGAGAGATATCATGAGAATCTGCCATTTGGGAATAATGAAAGGCACGGGCAGCTCGAGCCGATTATGCAGCCTTACTAGAGGCCTGTCAGCTTTGATAACAAAGGCAGCCATCAATTTCTGTAAAAATGGCAACAGTGTGAATTGAAAATTCTGAAGCACCATTTAAGGTTGAAATGAGATTTTCTTCGGAATGCATTCGCCTGTGTGTTCCTGCTCACTTGAAAAGCACTGGACAGATCAGAAAGAAAGTAGAACAGGAAAAGTGCTCAGGTAGGGAGGGTAGCTTTTTTTTTTCTCTCTCTCTCTCTCCCAATTTCATGTGCTTTTAAATGCCAAGTGTGTTTTGTTTGGGGAAGGCGGTTTCTTAGAAAACCATAACCCACTCAAAGAGGACACTTAAAACCTCAAGCCTCAAAAAGGACACTTAAAACCAAGGGAGATATTCTAACTGAATTTCCTTGGAAAGCATTACACCCTACAATGGCTATCTGGCTTTCTTGAAAAGAACCTGGTTGCACCATCTGATTAATGACAAAGAGTTGGGAAGTGGCTGTCTCTTTTTCACACCTTTGCTGAATTTACTGTACTTCTCTGTGCTTATCTTGTTTGCAGCTGCACTCAGCATCTTCATGCTTCTTTAAAGCAAACCCACTGATGGATTATATGATCGTAGACAATATCCATTCCTAATGAGTATGACATATTTCCAGACTGAGGGTGGTCCATGGTTGGAGTAGCCGTCTGAGCAGAGTGGCTAAAGCCCTGCCAACGGATCTTAAGCAATCCTTGAAGCAGAAGAAAGGATCCTGGAAAAGTAATTTGGTTCAATCTATATAAGAGAGGTATTTTTAAAACACACACACACACACACACACACACACACACACAGAAAAGGTTAGCGGGAAATTGATGAATGGCATGATTTTATTTAAAATATCTTGAGAAATATTGAGCAACTTGGGAGTTGTTCACAAAAATATTGACTTCATGAAAATTTGATTAGTATGTGTGTGTTGTTTTTTTTTCCCTAAATGTTGTGGATGATATAATCCCCTGCGGCATTCTCCCATCTTTTTTCTATGTGCGTGAGAGTCCCTTACCACACTAACTCCCTCTCTTCATCAGCAGCCAGGGATTGGTTTAGACTTAAATGCAAATCCTTGTCTTTTGTTGGTTTTTGCTGAATGCTAAAACATGAAATTGCGATGTTTAGTCAGGGACAGGCAGTTGGTTCACTTGTCAGAGCTTTGATTCACATGGCTTGTAGAATGAACTGCAGTGTTTCTTTCGATTCAAGAAGAATAGTCCATGAGTTATCAGAAGCTGTTGGGTTATCTGAAGCTGCAGGGATTACTCTGGGTGGGCATTTTGGAAGTTCTTATACCCAAAAGCTCACCACCAAGCTTGGAAAATACATTATTTGGGGTCTGATACAAAGGAGAGTTTCAAATTGGCAGCCTACTTGGGATAACTCAGGAAGGTGTTTGTTGAATATCATCCATTCTACTAGAATCCCAGGACTGATTCAGCAGATTCTGAATTTAGGAACTGGATGGCAGAACAATACGGAAATGGTTCTCAGTGCGAAAACTGTGACAAATGCAAAAGATCATGGCTCTGGGAGTGACAAGCACTAATCTCACTACAGTGTTGTGAAGACAGCAGGGCCTCTGAGAGGAATTTTATCAGGGGGTACAAAGTTTCTTTTGGGCCCTTTTGCAAAGGGGGAGGGGTGAAACAGTGGGGGAGGGTGTTGATGGGTGAGCAGAATGGGGGCAGGGAGGGGCGAAATAGGATGAGGGGAGGGTAGAGACACTGGAAAAGTCTATGGAACCCAGGTTTAATGATACAGGCTAGTGAAAGCCACAAGCCATTATGCTACATGGGTGCAACATGTTAAAATAACCATGCTACGCTATGAGTGTATGTAACCAATTAACTAATGTTAATGCAATGCTATGGGTGAATTAGTTAAGTTTATATGAAAATGCTATGTTTAGCAAGCCCACAAAGAAATTTGCAAAAAAATCCATTTAGCTCTGAGGCTTTTTTGGAACTGTTAGACAAGCAGGTTGTAAATCAGACTCAAACTGTCAAGGATAGATAAGGTACAAGCTTCAAAGCAAAGAAGTTGGAATTTCCCAGCTGTCAAGTTTAATTGGTATGATAAATGAAGCTAGGCTGGACAGATTAGTTTCATTTAAAAATACACTTCCAAGCTTGAATGCCTGCTTCTGAACAGAGAAAGCACATTAAAAGAAGGAGATTTTTGTATTTTGAAACATTCAGGCTTTTGAACAGAGAACATGCTGAATTTTAAAATATAACTCAACAGGCTTTCCAAAATATGCACTGGGAGAGCTGTTTAAGGCTAATTACACAAAGGCAACACACCAAAGCATCATGGAGATGTCAAAGGATCACACAGTTAGCACGCAAGCCAAATATTTTAATGCTTAATAGTTATTGCTTAGAATTATAATCAAAATATATGTATAAAGGCATAGTAAAGAGTTTAACTGTTAATAATAGTAAAGAAATACACAAAATAGTAAAAAGCCATTAAACTAGACCATTAAGGCTGCTTAAGTCTCAGATGTAATTCAAATTGCAACCTTAGCAGAAGCCTCACAGACAAGCTCATAGACCTGGAATGTGAGGAAAACAACTCCCCACAGATAAGACTTCTCTTCCTTCTTCAAAGGACTTTTAGTCCAGCTTGTTAATTTTAATTGGAACTAGAGAGGTACACTCAAAGAGAGATAAGATATAACATACAGGAAAGACAGATTTATAAGTAGCCAGGAAGCAGCTGCACCAATTAATTGGGAAAGAGATATAGGTTATACACAGGTTAAGAGATAGCCCTACCATTTTAATGAAGAGACAGTTTATCTTGTGGGACAAGCAGAGATGGGGTTTACTGAAATACAGACACTTGCAAATCAAATGGACAGGAACAAGATAATATGAGAAAGCCCTAATTAGCAAACATTCCTAAGAATCTCTGTCAAGAGGTAAACCCTGGTAGAAGGGGCTAGAATTGATTAAAATAAAGAGGAAAGTCTTTTAAAATCCTTATTTACAATAAGAATTCAGTTTGCCTTGTATAAAAAATAAGTTTATATACATATTAAGAATTACAGAAAACCAGAGGTTTAGTTTAAACAGAAGTTGAAAGCCCACAAATAAGATCAAACAGAAGGGAATTTAGACAAGTTCTGTAATAAATGAGTAAACAACGCCACCTAGTGGTTGTTGAAAACAGTGTTTTTGTATAAGTATTTGCCTTATATGGAATCTATAACTTGAAACTGACCAATCAGATGCTTGTAAATATGTGACCAATCCTCAGAAAGCCGCCATTTCTGATGTCATAACCCCAGCCAATGACAGTGTGAGATTTTCACACAAAGAAGCCAAAATGCTATATAAACAGAGGCACACACTGGAACATTGTTTTTTCTCTGAGGGCTTTGAGAGTTCCCACATAGCTCTCATTGCTCTCCATTTTGGACAAGAGTCCCTGAGAAGCCCGTTGCTGGCAACGAATAAAGCTTGCAAATGATCACCACTCTTGCCTACTGAGTTTGCTTTTGAACTTTGCTGCTGACCTTGCAACACTTCTAACCCATATGGCATCAGTAGGGTCCCCAGCATCACCAGTCATGGTAGTGTCTCCAGCATTCTGTGCAGGCAACAAGTCTAAGTAGATAGGGAAACATAAGGTTTCGGGAAATTTCTGGGCCCCCTCCTTTGGCTCCTGGGCCCCCCTTTTGACCCTGGGCCCGGGTACAATTTACCCCCTTCTCCTAGGCCCTAGAAAGCAGTACAACGCTTCAAGTCAATTCTGTGATTACCCAGGAACTGTTGGTTAGTTACAAAAATATAAGTTAGGGCCCAATCCTATCCAACTTTCCAGTACTGACGCAGTCACAATGGAGCCCCAAGGTAATGGAACAAGCATTTCCTTACCTTGAGGAGGCATCTGTGACTGCACCCTCCACTGGAGGATGCAGCACACACCCAGTTGGCATGGCTGCATCAGCGCTGGAAAGTTGGATAGGATTGGGCCCTCAGTTACAGAAATGTGGCTGCAATCCTAGCTCCACTTACACTTAAGCCCCATTGACATATAATGGGATGTCTGCGTAGGCATGCCTTGGATCAGGTTGTGTAATGTATTCAAAAGATACCTCCCAACTGGCCCACAACAAGGCTGCTGCCAGTGCACAGATCATTCCTCAGCATGTTATCTCACTACTGCTTAATCATATGGAGTGGGCAGAAGTAATGGCCCAGCACCGCATGATTTAAATATGTGCGGCAAAGGAGAATGGCACCACCAATCTGGAGTTAGCAAGTCAAGCTAGTATAGTGGCTGCCTAGTACACCCTTCGAGGCCCCAGCTTCCTAGGCCCAAGTCTTGCTGTTGTAGTCTCTCTCCCCACCCCTTTCTCCTTGTGTGAAGACTGTTTATAAACTTGAATCCTCAAGATCTGGGTGCTTGAGTGCTGGGTGCTTGTCATGTATAGATACCTGCCTCCAATACACAGATTATTGGTAAACATCATTTGGTTTAAAAAAAAAAAAAAAATCTTGTGCATATCTGCTCTAAAGCCAGCCCACTGAGTACAACAGCACTTACCTTCAAGTAAGTGTGTATAGGAATGCAGGAGCAAAGCCTGTGGCAGGTTTACTGGACTGTAAATCCTATTGAGCTCATTAAATTTCAGTCTCAAGGAAACCTTGCTTTAAACAAAAGGTTCATGCCAGCCAGTTACCCTAATTTTAACTAAGCAGGCAGAGGGCTAGACCATTCAGGCACATCTTTCAAAAAATACAAACGAGAAGTGATGCCCCTCCCCTTCCCACTATCCTCCATTTCATTCAAAATCAAAAAGACAGTAGCTATATCTCTCCTTCCTAAGAGCCTGTTAAAAAATCTTCAATTACTGACCTAAGCGCAAAAACTCTCACTCTCATTTCTTTACATTTGAGGTTCTCCTTCTATTGCCTCTTGTTTGCATCCTGATCTTCTTTCCACTCCCTGTTTGTTCCCCACTTTTCTCTTTTAAAACTTTCTTCTCTTTACAACGAAAGGCAGCCTTTTGGAGTCATTTCCTTGGTTCTCCCCTTTCTGAAATCAACTTGCTTTCATTTCTTGTTCTTCCCTCCAGTTCTCTTCCAGTTTGCAGGAAGGTCCTTTTATTTTTTTTAAGGCTTTGTTCCACTCTATGAGGAGGGAAGGGAAATACTGTTTTATAGTTAAGGTAGGGGCTCTCAAAATTTGTTATTACAAAAATAATATATACATTTATGTGATGCCTCCCCCCATACTACAGGTAGTCAGTGAACTTGTCTGGTTTTCCTAACAAAATATATGCCCATCTTGTTAAAATAGTTATCAGTTGATTTTAGGGCATCAGATAATTTTTCCAGAAAACCCACATTGCTGTCTTTGCCAGTCCCACTGAAATGAAGTGGAGGGGGGGTGCAAACCCACAGGGGATCCTCCAGGGGATCTTCACTTATTGCATTCTGAAGAGTGGGCTTCAGAATCAAGGAAAACTGGAATATAAAAGGCTGCATAATCTCACTGAACTGACAAGCCTGGGAACAAGTCAAGCCCCAGTCCTCTCTTATCCAGAAGTATCACCTTCAATGATTAATTCATAGTGCAGCTATTCCACCAATTCCATTAAGCTTTTACACTGAAAAGAAAATCCTTAAGGAGGAAACAAACGTCACCGCAGGAATATAAAGCCAAGCTCTACAAAATAAAGTCAGCTGGAGCAGGTTCCTTTATCTTGTCTCTCAGGACTTCTTTAATTCACTTTATTTTTGGCAGAGTCACATCTTCCAGGTCTTAACTGGATTAGTTATGTCATTTAACCAATCTTGCTCTCACTCTCTGGACTTTGGTTTCGATAGGGAAAAAAATTCTGCATGACCCCAATTTTAACAGAAACTGTTGTGTCATGCTTTGATGTCTAGAAAAGTACCTATACATTTTTTTTTTCTATTTTCCCACAAAATGCGTTTGTGTGACTAAAAATGACAGATCTTTTTTTTTTCCCAAGTGTTCAGCACTTACCTGCAGAGGGTAATGCTAACCACAGGCAGAGATCCTCCCACTGCTGTAGATTTCTGATTTATCAGAGTTTCAAATTACCCCATTTCACTGTCTGCCTTCTGCAGACAAGTGCTGAACATGGGAGTGTCTTAGGGAACATGGCGAGCGAGAGAGTTTGGGGGTGGAAAGTGGCTAGCCATTTCTTACATGCTGGCCATGCCTCAAATTAATAACATCTGCACAGGACTAATTATTTAATCTAGTTTCCTTGATCACTACAAGTATGTTGGTTGACCAAATTGTAACACAATTTACTTCATGCCTACATCTGTCACAAGGTCAAATGAGACACTTAGGCATCTGTGTGTGACATCTCCAGACTTATTTTCTTCACCTAAAGCCTCTTCAAGAACAGTGAAGAAGGAGTTGCTTGACCCTTTTTTCTCTGGCTGATATCAGCTCAGAATTGCCCTGTCCTCCAAACAGGGGCAGCCCAATCACACCTGGCATCTGACATTGCCTCTGATCTGCTGCCATAGCCACTGCTGCACCCCCATCACAAAAAAAAAACCCAAGAAAAAAAGAGAAGCACAGCCTCTAAGCTCACTCATTCCCAAAGGACGTCTGAAGTTGAAAACCACTCTTAATGCACCATTCACAAAACCCCAAGCACTCAAAGGCATTTTGAAAGCTAAGGGCCCAATCCTATCCAACTTGCCAGCACTGCTGCAGACATAATGCAATCCCAAGGTAAGGGAAGAACTGCTTCCTTACGCTTAGGGGCTTCCCTGACTGCTTCCCTACCACAGGATAAAGCACACAGGATAAAGCCCATTGGCACAGCTGCATCAGTGCTGGAAAGTTGGACAGGATTGGGCCCTAATCCTTTGATATTGAGAGAAGGCTTGGTAACCATGGAAATTTTCCAATATTACATCACAGAATATATCACTCCACTGAACACTGCCAAGAATAACCTAGATAACATGGCAGTATTGGTGTTGGACAATGCACTTGGTCATCCATATCAAAGGCATCAAATCATCAAAGGTCATCCATATCAAAGGCATCCATATCAAAGGCAAAGATCCTAATAGCATCTCCATCTCCTAACCCATGGATCAAGGTATCATTGCTACTTTCAAGCCCTCTCATGCGCAGCAAGTGATGCAGTTCATTGTCACAGGGTTGGATAATGACAAAACCGCAACAATCACAAACTTGCACAAGAACTGCAACATTAAAATGGCAAACAACATCAATTGTTGAGGTTTTTTTTTTGGGGGGGGGGGAGGAAACTGTTGCCTGGAGTGGTTCATCAATGCATTGGTTTCCAGGACATGCATATAGACATGGACAAGACAATTGTGTCATTTGCAAATCAAGCAGGCTTCCATGAGGATGATAATAAAGGTGTTGAGGAAGTCTTGACTTCACACAGAGAGGAATTGACAAATGAAGGACCCATGCAGCTGATACAAGGGGGTTTCAAGGAGGGGGAAGAAGATGGCACAGAAATCAAGTCATTTAAGAAAGAAACATTGCCTGAGTTTATTCAGCTTGGCTAATCGGATGTGCAAGATAGTAGAAGATAATGATCCCAATATGACTTGAAGCACTAATTCCAATCATGCATTGCAGGAAATCCTTGACTGTTACCAAGAACAATGTAGGATTTTTAAAAAGCAGCAGCAAAACAAATAGTCCAATTGTATCCTTGGCAGACCTATCGCTTGTAGTGGTGCTGGCACAGACTCTGCTGCATGCCAAGGACCATGGTGCAGCAGAAAGGAAAGTAAAAGATATTTTACATAAGAACAGCCCCACTGGATCAGGCCATAGGCCCATCTAGTCCAGCTTCCTGTATCTCACAGCAGCCCCCCAAATGCCCCAGGGGGCACACCAGATTTTTATCTACTTACTCTGCTGCACCAATCCTAGTGGGTCCAAAGGAGGCACATCAAGGCTGAGAAGGGAGCAAATGATATCAGCAGCACGTCTTACCCCTAATTTGGCAACCCTGCCTCCAGTTGCAACAGTGGAGTCACCTGGCCCTGGGAAGTCCTTGAAAAACTTCCACCTCCTATAGATCCTTTGGCTGCTTGTGAATTAATTCTACTTGGGCCTTCTCCAAATGCTTAGCCATGTCAACAGCAGTCTGCATAGTCATTTGTTGCTGCCATTGCATTCCTTTTGTGAATTGCAGCCACCTTGCATTAAAGAGCTCCCCTTTTAAGCAATGCTAATTCAGCACAAATTCAGAACCCAAATTCAAAGACAAAACATTCTTCTCTCCCACCATTTCTCCCCTGCAACCTGTCTTTGAGGCAAACTGTCTCCTTTTTCTGAGGCCAGGTGCTACTTCATTTGCATTTCCTGAAGAGTGAGCTTAGAACCATGGTTCTTAGAACCATCATGATACCATCTCTGAATAAGCCGGTGCACCCAGAAGCATGTATGATACAACGTAACTGAGGGCACAATCCTAACCAGGTTTACTTAGAAGTAAGTCCTATTTTGTTCAATGTGGCTTACTCTCAGGAATGTGTGGTTAGGATTGCAGCCTGACTGTCCAGATTCTTCTTAGAACAGAACAATAAGATGATCCACAGAACAGCACTGTCTCTTGGTTGACAAGAGTGGGCAAGAATACAGCACTATCTATTGGCTGGAGGTGCTACATACTCATCCTTACAAGAGTTGTGTCGTGTTCAGCAGCCACTCTCGGTCCCTTTAACGATCTGCTCTTGCAGTGGCTTAAACAGAAGAATACCCCTTCAAGACTAATGCAGCTGAACAAGGAACCCATACCCCTTGAATGTAACCACAAGGCTATTAAGCTAATAGGCATTAGTGTAAGATCTTTCCCCAAGGAACATTTATTTCATTTTGTGGTTAACAGTTCTGTACTGTATTACAGCCTGCCCTTGTGGTGCTAGGAGCCTGCCTTTTTCCAAGTTAGTCGATTTAAACTCTGCTATGGTTTCTTGCTCTTGTCTGCCATTCAGAAAGGTACTCTGGAGGACTTTCTGGGGTCCCCCCCCCATATCCTAGGACTGATGTTTATAAATAGAGAAGGGATTTGATCTAGGGTGTAAGGAGAGGAGATGGCATAAAGAAGACTCAAGGGCAATGCAAGGGGAAATCACATTTCCCCAATTTCAACAGGTTGCAATTTGATTAGGAAAAAGAACTGTGAGAACTGACCTACTGCATCAGATCAAGGGTCCCTCTAGGCCGGCATTCTGTTTCAAAAGGCAGCCAGACAGAAACCTGAGGAGGGAACAAAGCAAGATGGAGTTGGCCACCCCCTGTTGCTGGTCTTATGTCTTATGTTCTTATGTCTTCAGCATCTGGTAGTCAGAGGTGTTTTATTTCTGCATACATGACATTTGACCTGTGGCTAGTAGTCATCAATAGATGGGACCTTCCTCCAGGAAATTGCCTAATTAGTCCTGTTTTAAAGCCACTGAACCAGAGGCACCACAACAAAAAGTGCTTCCTTCCATGAGAAAACAGAATCTCGATCCCCCACAACAAATGAACTATAAATGCATCTCTTTCCTCTTCCTTATGTTAGTTTCTTCCTTTTTCTTTCTGTCTTTCGGGGGGGGGGGGGGTTCAGAAGACAAAAATGAAAATAGATGCTGAGAAAGCACTGCTCCCTTCTCTGCTCCATTTGTTTACGCCTTTTCCAAAATATATGCTGACATGGGGAACTTAAATATATTCTCTTTTTTGTAACATGAGGGTTTTGGTTTGAAAATACAATCTTCTTAAATTAGTTGGACATGCTGAGTCTGCAGTTAAAGAAACATGTAACATTTTGACTGCAGAGAGGCCACACTAGAAGAGTCCTTTCTGTGTTCTTTCCAAACATAGCTCATTCTCTCCTGGGCCTAGCAAAACAAAATTATTCCTGAGGTTTTTCTAACGGGTGGCCTTTGTGATCTCACTGCAGACACTCCTACCCCCATTTCAATCACTAGAACTCTTGCATGTTTAAAAAACTGCTTCCCTCATTATTATTTTTTTCATCAACACATCAATGGATGGATGGATGGTCACCATTAATATGGTTCATTTACAAACAGTGGTGGAAAACCCACCAAAAGCATGAGGGACACAGAAGCATGACTAACAGCTGAGCCCGTTGTTGATTTGCTGGTGTGCACAACTGACACTACAGTTGTGAAGCAGCAAAGAAGCCGGGTTTTCACTGCAGCGAGAGAATTCACTTTGCTCCGATTCCTACTTCGTCTGTCTTCATCCTCAGTGTCCTGTGGTTCCATTACATTGTTAACCTAGTGTAACACTCACAGAAAATTCCTGAGAAGCTTGGAGATGAATGTAAGGCAGCCAATGAACTAGTCTAACCACGAAGCAACAGTGCCACCTTAAGGCGCTTTGCTGAAAAAGCAACTTTTTATCACCCCAGGAGGATACTTCTTGTTTTTCAAGAGAAGCAGCATATGTGAATTTTCTTGCCTGACACACCTGGGGACAGTTGGGAACTTGGGACTGCTCAGGTAAACAATAAGTACTGTATACCCTGAGGTCATTTGGAGCTGAGCATGTGGACAGGATTCAGACAGTGGCTGAATGTCTCAGGGGACAAAAACGTATCCGAGGAATCTGAAGCTTCACTTCTAACTAAGATATGGAGTCAGAGGGCTCCGGGTCGCGCACAGACTGGGACACTTTGAATGAAATCCTATGCAGGGTTACTCCAGAATAATCCCACTGTGTTCAATGAGGTTTACTGCCATGTTAGCTTGCGTAGGATTCTAACCTTCACGTTTCAGGTGCTGCAGGGCCAAAAAATGGTGAAAGAGTCAAAAAGCAAACAGAACCATTATCTTCTTTCTTGGTAGTTATTTCATTCCTTTAACTACTAATTGTGCCCATTTAGTTGTCTCCCCACCAGGGTGTAGAGGAGAAGTAGCAGAGCTTCAGGATTTCTCCTACAGGAGGAGTAGTGATGTCATCTCAGGACTCTTCCTGAGTCCATAGTACAGAACCGCTGCCTTGGGAGTGGCAAAATGAGTCGAGGGAGCACCCTTCTTCCACTGTCCCCTCTGGCCTGTCACCAACAGTGGCACTCCAGTCTGCATTCTGGTTCCTGCTCGTTCCAAGTGAGTGAGCAAGGGGGCTGAGGAAGCAGCAGCCCTCTTCTTAACTCAGGAAGGGGAGAAAAAGCCCTTCCATGTGTGCCTACACCTCTCCATCCAGCTGCTTCAGAGAGCAGCCAAATGGGCCAAGTGATATAGAGGTGGAGCCCTCTTGCCTCTTTCATTTACCTCCAGCTTTGGCTGCCCTGGGCACAAGCTCCTAGCTCCATTCAGGTCCTGCCTAAAATGATCTAGACAGTGGAGCAGATCATTTCAAACAGAGCTCAGGTGGAACAAGGAGGTTTCATCCAGAGCAGCCAAAGTTGGAATTAAGGGAGAGAGGGAGGGCTCCACCGCTAAGCTTAGCTCCCCCACCACCAGCCACGGGGGAAGGGGTGGGTGGCCACATGCATGCCAACATGTGCACCAGGTTTTTTTTCTTATTTTAGGGGAAGAAAGGCTGCCTTTTGGAGTTAACTCTGGTGGCCTGCTAGCGCCAGCCAGGCCTACTCATGTAATATTAAGGCCACCAATTTACTTGGGAGTAAATTCTATTAAACACAATGGGACTTAGGTGTGAGTAAATGTGCATTGGCTAGTACTCCAATATATCTTTTATATTTCAGATTTTTCACAACCTCATTTTCCAATTTTTATACAATTGTTTTAAACTATTGAAGCTCAGTCCAAGAGTATGGGGTGAAATGAACTAGAATCTTTAAATGAAGTACAATAAGTTTCAAAGCAAAAATAATTAACAGGAGAAGAAAACACAGGTTGCAGTCCTAACCACACTTTCCTGGGAGTATGCCCCATTGAACAAAATAGGACTTACTTCTGAGTAGACCTGGTTAGGCTTGTGCCCACAGTTTGTTGAAGAAATGTAAAGAAAAAAAGGATTTTTACATAAGAACATAAGAACATACATAAGAACAGCCCCATTGGATCAGGCCATAGGCACATCTAGTCCAGCTTCCTGTATTTCACAACGGCCCCACCAAATGCCCCAGGGAGCACACCTGATAACAAGAGACCTCATCCTGGTGCCCTCCCTTGCATCTGGCATTCTGACTTAACCCATTCCTAAAATCAGGAGGTTGCACATACACATCATGGCTTGTAACCCGTAATGGATTTTTCCTCCAGAAACTTGTCCATCCCCTTTAAAAGGCATCCAGGCCAGACACCATCACCATATCCTGTGGCAAGGAGTTCCACAGACCAACCACACGCTGAGTAAAGAAATATTTTCTTTTGCCTGTTCTAACTCTCCCAACACTCAATTTTTCTTTTGTTATTTTCTTAATGGGTTGTGGGGGGAGGGTCATGATGATCTCCTCCACTCTAAAATTTACCACCATTTCACTATTCCCCACTCATTAAAAAGTTTTTTATTTATTTAAGAGATTTATACCCTGCCTTTCCACCCCCAAGGCAGTTCTGTTTTGTTAACTAGTTCTGTAAAAGTTGTGTTGTGTGAACTAGTGTATTCTTTTTAGAGAGACACATTTCTGCCAAGTCAAACTTAAGGTCCAGGATGCAGGTCTCCTGTTGTCTAGTGTGCTCCTTGGGGCATCTGGTGGGCCGCTGTGAGATACAGGAGGCTGGACTGATGGGCTATTGGCCTGATCCATTCTGGCTTTTCTTAGATAGGGTCTTTTCCGATTTTATCCTGACAATGATCGCTTTATGCCGTGGCAACATTTACATTCAGTGAGTTTGATACCTGCCAGCACCACTGCTTTTCCAGTCAACAATGGGACCAATCTACAAGAGGTGGAAAAGATATGACTAGTAAACCTCATTGATCTGGTTTAAGTTCCAGGTCACACCCAATCAATGAGCTTATGTAATACATCTTCCACTTCTGGATCAGTTCCACCAGAAAGCACTGGTAGAGATGGCAGATATCTCCAATGAGACCTGAAGCTCCAGATGGTGCAGAAGTAAGTGGCCTGTTTCCCCAGAGAGAAGGGGTAGTTGGGAACAGGTGGGTGGGTAAAGGGATTGGGAGAATTGCAGGTAGCTTATCTCCTTTGTGCTACTAAGCCTATGTCAATTTACTGAATCCTTCTTTATTTTGCCTGTACCAAAGGTGGCCAAACCACGGCTCGTGAGTCACATGTGGCTCTTTGACATATGCTGCCCTCAGAAATGTTGCCAGAGCTCCATTTTGCATCACAATTTATATAAAAGGTAAATAATAAATTTTCAAGCTTTATAATTATTTACCGGGTATAAACTCAGTCCACTGGATTAAAACATAACTTTAATGTTCATGGCGAGTAAATATATGTAAGAATTTAAATGCTTCTTCAATACTGCAGCTTTCAAACATCTCTCAAACTTCTGAAGTTTATTGTACATGGCTCTTACATTAAAACAAGTTTGGCCACCCCTGACCTATACAATAAAAACCCTGAATGCCCCTGCATATTTTTTGGACATTCTGTCATAATTCCAAATTCGATAGATCAAATTAAGAAATACATAGAAATACATGTTAAGATTTCTATGTTTGCTCACCTGTGACCATCCAAGGGAACTGTGCTCAGAAACAACCTAAGCTTGGCTGTGTTAGGTGCCATCCAACTTTAATATTGCTAAGACATCGCACACCTGACCTAGAATACACCAAAACCCCATATTTTAAGCCCATCATGAGCTTGAAACCTCTATTTGGAAAGCACATATCCGCTTGTTTTCTTAATATGTACAATGCCAGCAATATTGTCATTGACATTTGCCCCTCTCAGCAGTTAACATCGGCAGACTGATGTAATATTTCCCATTTAAATGCAGGAAATGCCATGCCAAAGGGGTCAGTGAAAGGCAGCTCCCGTAATTTTACTTGCTTTGCTGCTATTTGGCAGCAAAGGGAAGCAAGTAGCTTGATTTCATAAAATTGCAGTAGCCGTGACATTTCAAAGAGGGACGGGAGATGCTGCACACACTCCTGTCACTCTCAGCTGTCATCCCTGCACTGTCATTAAGTAGAACAGAGGAATCTCACCCAGAGACGTACCTCAGACAACATGGGCTCCTTCCGATTGCCACAACATTGTTTTTATTTGCTGTCTTAATTGCTAATTTTAGTGTCAGTCACCTCCAAAAAATGCTTGATGATGTGGGATAAAAATATATCTGGAAAATAAATAAGATTCTAAGCATGGTCTCACTGAAAACTGTTGGATTTATACCTGAATAGACAGGGTTAGGATTGGGCTGTAAAATGAGCTGCTTTTTCATAATAACTGTAATACCGATATAACCTAATTATCCATGGATTTCTCACCCACGGTTTTATCTCAATACAATACAAAGAGTAATTATCACCTCCTCTTTTCATTCTTTCTTAGCACTGCACTCCAGTGAAGGGAGGGGTCACTGCCTTGGAGTGAAATCTTTCTAAGCATCTGGAGAGAGAATGATTGGTTAATTTAGTGCCTCTGTCCTGCATTGAAAAGGTAAGCAAGGCTGTTTTTAAATCACTGAGCAAAGGGACTTTGTTTTTTAAATGGATTTCCTTTCATGCAGTTTTTGGCATCCACATGGGTATGTCCCAAACCTTGCTAAATGTTGTCCCCACCAGTAGCATAGCTAGAGGGGTGCAAAACAATAAGCGCTGCAGAATCCACAATATGCTGTGTAAGTGGCTTCTTCCACTCACTGTATGAGCCGTTCCGTGCAGCAACATGTAAGCGCTCGCTGAACCAAATGGCATCTTCTGCACATTGCCATGGTTGCCTGGCTCTGAGGGCGAGCGGGAGGGTCCACAGCAAGGGTCCACAGAGGGTTAACAGCGCAAAAATGAGACTATGCCTGCTGTTTATGCCACTCCAGGATGGGATTTGCATGTGTTGGTGTTCAAGGGCTGTACTCATGTATGCCTCCTCCATGTATTTCCTTCGCTAACATCCACTGCATGAAACTATTGGGTGCAATTTCAATTCCTGTTACATGTTCCCTGAGCATGTGATGGGCACATGTGATCAGGCCTAAAAGGAGGGAAAGATTCCATATATTTTGCCTGGGAATTAGAAGGAAGGTCAAGATTAATCATGCTAATATTAAGTGTTGTGTTTTTGACAATGTATTAATTCAGATCAATAGGTTTTTTTCCCAAGCAAATGTTTTGCTCACAGAAGAAGTAGGTGGCCTTCTGCCACCCCACCCCCTGCAGGTATATGATCAGCCTATTAAAGTTAGTGCCACTTATACACACACATTAAGACAGAGAGCAATTTTCTTAATGAATGTGAGCTTCCTGGATGGGATTTAATTGTTGCATAGCAGGAGATCTACACTTGCCAGAGAGGTAGAAAGTTCAAGGAAGAAGGAAAGCAGCAAAGAGTCATTACAAATTAAACCAGCTGTGTTAAAGCCCAAACACTTAGAATTAAAAGCTTTTAAAAGCCTTCAGACAGACTCATTGAGTCATCAAAATTTAAAGGCAAAATAAGTCAAACATGGATGTTAACAAGGTCTTTAGCTAGAATAACAGAAGAAGAAAAATAAGGCACGGGGAGCAGAAAAGATCCTGATGAACTTGTGTTATTGATAACATTGTTTCAGTAGCTACAAATCCCAGTGATTAATCAGAAGAGTCCAACAGTAAGAGAGCTGACTGTCAGTTGGACATAAATGAAAAAGTGGCTTTACATACAGTGACAATGAATGAGAATAATTTAATCCTGGAATGGTGCTCCTAGTTCAGGAGGCTCATTGTATCGTTACAGCCCCATTCACCATAACTCCCCATGCAGCACTAACACGGTGCTTGCTATATCCCATGTTTTGGCCAGGGTTGCTGGTGGTCAACTCAAGTTTCTATCAAGCTGTCCACCACCATCCCAAGATCCCTCTCTTCATTCATCACAGACAACTCAGAACCCATCAGTGTATATGTGAAGTTTTGATTTTGATTTTTTTTTTGCCCCAAATGTGCATTGCTTTACACTTACTTACAATAAATTGCATCTATCATTTTGCAGCCCATTCTCCCAGTTTGGAGAGATCTTTCTGGAGCTCTTCACAATCCCTTCTGGTCATCACCACCCGGAAACGTTTAGTGTCACCCACAAACTTGGCCACCTCGCTGCTTATCTTTGATTCCTGGTCATTTATGAACAAGTTGAGAAACACTGGTCCCCAAGACAGGTCCTTAGGACACACTGCTGCTCACCTCTATTTCACCTCATTGTGAAAATTGTCCATTGATACACAATTTCTTCTGTTTCCTGTTCTTCAACTAGTTCCTAATCGGTAAGAGGACCTACCCTCTGATTCTCTGACTGTGGAGTTGTCTCAGGAGCCTTTGGTGAGGGACTATGTTAAACACACTACATTTTATTCTTCCATTTAACAATGCATCCAAATTATAGAGTGACCATTCCCATGATGCCTTGGTTTACAGCAGTTCCTGGGTATGGCTGCCACACATCAATCTCTGTTCCAGCAATCTCCAGTAGTCTCCATTCATTCAGTCAGCCCATCCTCTTTCCTTCAAGCTCTTTCCTTCTTCATTCCAACTTCTCTCTCCAACTTCATTCCAGTCTCCCCAACCTCCTTTCTTCTCCATTCACACCCTTTCCTTCCTCCAGATGCTGCTTTTAACTCCGAGGGCCTTGTTGCCTCCAAGTGGCTGCCACTCTAAGGCCCTGGTTTTAACCCCATGTTTCCCAGATCTGCCAGAGCAAGGGGCCACTGTTGACCCCACACCCCATCTCCTCAAGGGGTCTTGAGCATTTTCATTACAGCTGCTAAGGGGAATGAATAAGTTGTCAGTTGCCAAGAGGATACACACAAAGGAACAGATCTGCAAGGCATGAGAAGCTAGGCAAGGTCTTGCCCTGCAAATGTAGTAAAGAAGAAAAGCAATCCAATGTATGCCACACTAGACACAGAAAGTCTTTTTTTCCCTGTCCCCCCGAAGCAATGGGAAGCTATTCGCTTTTAGAGTACTGTTATTTATGAGGAGTGAAGTGTGCCATAAATGCAGCAATGGAAAGAAGCTGCTCAAATGGAGTACATCCGATGCTCTTTTTCAGATGACTGCTCAGGGGAGAACGAAATGTTTTCGCACTGCTAATTGCCTCGTAAATTGGTTTTATTCTCGTGGCTGGGCTAGCCTCTGCATGTAAAGTTCATAAGAGGACTCTCTCCACGGGTAGGGTGGGCTTCTGCAGTAGTGAAACAAAATACTGGTTGGCGGAGCAGAGGCTAAGGAGGGTGGCTGGGAGGGAGGCCGCCCCTCACGCTGCTGTGGCAGTTTCATGCTGTCTTTGAGAAGGAGCAGCAGCATGACCTTTATGAAGGTTGTACTAACCTTCATTCTGAACTAGGTATGGAAATGAGGACAAAATCTGAGGCTTAAACAGGAAGGATCCCCTCCCTTCCCAACTGTATTCAAGGACCTGATTATGGAACAATGGTGCATGCGAAACTGCCAGTTTTCCCCTGGCAAGGTATTTGATGTTTACTGGACCTAACATCACTGGTATGGTGTTGTGGCCAGGTTGGAGACTCCTGAAAACCAGGACGTCTACCATTGTCCTCAAATTGGGCAAACCTGCCAAATGATGTACCATATTGTACATATTGTACCAAATGATGTACGCTTTCCACATGCGCTGCCTCCGGCGCATTCTCGGCATCACCTGGCAGGACAAAGTTCCTAACAACACAGTCCTGGAACATGCTGGAATCCCTAGCATGTATGCACTGCTGAAACAGAGACACCTGCGTTGGCTCGGTCATGTTGTGAGAATGGATGATGGCCGGATCCCAAAGGATCTCCTCTATGGAGAACTCGTGCAAGGAAAGTGCCCTACAGGTAGACCACAGCTGCGATACAAGGACATCTGCAAGAGGGATCTGAAGGCCTTAGGGATGGACCTCAACAAGTGGGAAACCCTGGCCTCTGAGCAGCCCGCTTGGAGGCAGGCTGTGCAGCATGGCCTTTGCCAGTTTGAAGAGACACTTGGCCAACAGTCTGAGGCAAAGAAGGAAGGCCCATAGCCAGGGAGACAGACCAGGGACAGACTGCACTTGCTCCCGGTGTGGAAGGGATTGTCACTCCCGGATTGGCCTTTTCAGCCACAATAGACTCTGTGCCAGAACCACCTTTCAGAGCACGATACCATAGTCTTTCGAGACTGAAGGTTGCCAATACAACTGTACTGCCATAGCAGTGTGCTCCGTTGTGGAGATTGGTCGTAGCATACTAGAAACAAATATGAGTCCATTTAGGAAGAGCAGGTTGTTTGGAAGCTGTTTGCAATAATCAGATGACCTCTGCCAAACATGGAAGCTCAATTGTTCATGGTTGCTGGGTTGAGGGTAATAAGTTAGGAATCATGGCCTTTCCCTCTGGGTGCTGCCCAGAAAAATATAGGAACACTATGTATGTAGACTCACTGAAATGAATAGTAAACCAGTGCTTAACTATTGTCTGCTTAGGCTAGTTTTGCATAGAATATTAAAAGCACATTGAAACTTTCTTGTTCTGTTTGTGTACTCATGTTACGGCTGTTATCATGGGGCAGAAAACAGGAGAGCCACTTAGATATCAAACATACATTCTACCTCAGTATGCTTTCAACTTTCTGCTTTTAGGGAATGTTTACCACACTAAGAGCCCAATCCTATCCAACTTTCTAGTACCGGTGCAGCTGCAATGCAGCCGCAAGGTAAGGGAACAAATGTTCCCATACCTTGAGGAGGCCTCTGATCCTCCCTCCCCAACACAGGATGCAGTGCATGCCCCATTGGCACGGCTGCACTGGCACTGGAAAATTGGATAGGATTGGGCCCTGACACATCTGCCATGGAATCCTCGTGTATTGCAGAGGCTTTCTGGGTCTGTTCTAGGAGCAGACTCACAGCCCAATCGAATCCAGGTCTCTGCCCAACGTACAGCTGCCTCTGTATCCTGCAGGGCTAGGGAAGCAGCCGAAGGTCCCCTCAGGTCACTGGCGTCACTAGGGGGGTGCGGGCCATACCAGGTGATGCACCGGGAGTGACACGCCCTGGGGGGAGGACGCGCTAACATCGCGGCGTTAAGAGCCACCACATCATGCCATACACTGTTGGATGTGGAATGGCCAGTGGAGTGCAGTGCAAAAAAAGCAGAATTGAAATCGCTCCTTTCGTTCAAAGGTTATGGCCCAAAAACCGGAAGGAAAAAATGCACGGAGCCCTATGGAAAGTGAAAGTGAGCCGTATCACACGTTTACTTGCAAATAGGTGTACTTGCCATAGTCCGTCGGAAAGGGTAGGCTGAGAGGAATCCAACGACATCACAATGGTCCCAATCCAATGAAGTGCAGCCCCCCAAAAAACCCAAGAAGCTCCCCTCTCCCAGCTGCGAGTCTGAGCCAGAAACGAAGCCTTGGTCGCATTTACTGGCAAGTAGGCGGACTTGCCTTAGTCGAGGCAGGCTGAGAGGCTCCAAGGACATCAGAATGGTCCTCATCCAAAGAGTGCAGCCCCCAAAAACACCAGAAAAGGAGGTTCCTCCCTCCCAGTTGCCTCCCTCCCAGTCTATGGAGCCTTATGGAAAGCAAAGCAGCCTCACAGTCGCATTTACTCGCGAGTAGGCAGACATGCCTTGGCTGGTGGTCAAGCCAGGCAAAGGGGAATGTGAGGACAACAGAAGGGTCCTGATCCGATGGAGCTGCTCCAGAAGGCAGCCCCCCCCCCAAAAAAAAAGAACAAAGAAGAGGCTTGAATGGTAAGGGGGAAGTTTGCTATTTTGCACTTGTGAAGCCAGGAGGATCTTTATCTTGATATGCTTGAAATAGAAGAACTTTAAACTCGGCACTGGGAGGGCTGGAAATCTCACTGTTTCTTGGGGGGGGGGGTG
The DNA here is from genome assembly GCF_035046505.1 of Tiliqua scincoides. Classification (NCBI taxonomy): domain Eukaryota; kingdom Metazoa; phylum Chordata; class Lepidosauria; order Squamata; family Scincidae; genus Tiliqua; species Tiliqua scincoides. The sequence goes on along the minus strand of NC_089821.1, from coordinate 74,908,473 downwards.
TTATTGCAGGCAGATTACAGAGTAAGCTCCATTGACCACTATGGGACTTACTTCAGAGTAGACATGGATAGGATTGGGCTCACAGGCTGCAATTCTACCCACACTTTCCTGAGAGTAAGCCCCATTGACCACAATATGACTTACTTCAGAGTAGATTCACTTGGTGGAAAAGGACTGGCTCCCCCTTATGCAATTATTTTATTTTAATTTAATTATTTATATTTATTTATTTTAATTTGCTTGATGATGTCACTTCTGGCCATGACATCACTTCCAATGAGTCCTGGACAGATTGTCATTCTAAAAAGTGGGTCCCAGTGCTAAACGTTTGAGAACTGCTGCAATAAGTTGTTAGTAAGTTGACACGGGTGTGTGTGAGAGAGAGAGAGACGCTACAAGTTTTCAAAATCACTAAAATCAGAATTCGGAGGAATAATACCATCATGTTATATATCAATCAATGCGTAATTTCATGCAGAATGCAATGAAACAATCCACATTGAAATATCTGTGTTCTAACAAAAGGTACAGCCAAAAAAACGGTGGGGGCGGGGTGATGTTACATCACCCCGCCCACCCGGGGTGTTGCCCTGCCCACTACATGGGGTGATGCGCAGGCCTCCTGCACCGGGAGATGCAAATCCTAGTGACGCCACTGCCTCAGGTGCAGGGCGGCTGTAATTTGTGTTACAAAAATGGGCAAGGTAGAGACTGCTTTTGTTGTCAAAACAGACGACAAAAACAAAGCAACCTTAGATCCATCTAGTTTTCTCTTCTTTATCCAGTATCTATTCCTGATTATCGCCAACTTTGGTCAGACAGAGTTCATTTATAAGGATTGCCTGGACCGATAAATTCAACTAAAAGAGTAATATACAGTGGTGGCACTGCCAAGAACAGCTGATGCTGCCTTAAGTCCACTGCCTCTGCACAATTACTCTTTCCCAAAAGCAGTCACTTACCATACTCCTCACATGATTTCCTGAATTGCAGAAGTTCAGGATCCCAGTTTTATTTAACGGGACCATGCCAATGAACGAGCACCTTTGCTAATGCAGAGCTCAATCCTATCCAATTTTCCAGTGCAACTGTGCCAATGGGGCATGCACTGTGTCCCGTGGTGGGGAGCCAATCACAGAGAAGATATAGGAACATTGTTTTCCTTACTTTGGGGCTGCATTGCAGCTGCACCAGTGCTGGATAGTTGGATAGGATTGGTCTCGCAGTCCCTGTAAATCAAACTGGAAGTCCTGCACTTCCATATTTGAAGAAACCACACCTGGAACAAGGTAAGGAGGTGGGTGATCCACTTTCCACTTGCTTTTAGTGAGCAGAAAGCAGATCAGTGTGGGTTGCATCCACAGCTGGCTAGAAGGAGGCAGCAGCAGCAATATATACTCAGAGTGAAGGGCGCCCCAAATCCGCTGGCCTCTCTCCCCCCCCCCCCACCTGCAGCAGATGAAACCCACATCACCTTGCCAAAAATCTGATGACATTGGCCAACTGGTGGGGCAAGCCACACTGTATGCTTTCCTCTGACAGGGCACATAGCTGTCTATCATGTTTCCAGTCCTTTCTGAGATTTGGACCCGGTCTACCTTGCAGCAGAATGAGGTGATCATTAAATGGAAGAGCCTTCAGGTGGCAAACCAGACTGTCAGCCCAATCCTATCCACACTTTCCTGGGAGTAAGCCCCATTGACTCTAATGGGACTTTACTTCTGAGTAGACATGTATAGGATTGGGCTGTTAGTCATTTCAGACTGTGGACAGGGTGTGTGTGTGTCTCGCATTTTGAATGTTAACCCATTGCAAAAAATATGACTGCACATATAAAATATCTCTCTCTCACACACACACACACACACACACACACACACATACAAGCCCAACAGGAAGTAGACTGGGGATTAAAGCTTTCTTCCTGATTTGCTACTGTGTGTGTGAGAGAGAGAGAATTTGCAGGAAATCTTTACATTGTTTAAAAGTGTATAAAGAATGGAATGTTTAAAAATGGCACCCACTCTGCAGAAGTAATAAAATCCACTCTAGCCCCTCAAGCATCTCATATCGAGGCCTGTGTAATCCAGATCTCAATCAGACGTGAACATCAGAGGGGGGTTCAGAGAAAAACTGATCTGGACCTCACCCACTGCTGTTGACTTGCTTTCAACAACCCTGCTGTAGACTGTTGCCTTCAAACGTGCTCTTAGCCCCATTCTCAAAACAGTCCTAAATGCAATGGCCCCTATGACTCACAATTCCTATTATTAATTAATTATTAACAGTATTTATATACCGCTTTTCAACTAAAAGTTCACAAAGCGGTTTACAGAGAAAAATCAAATAACTAAATGGCTCCCTGTCCCAAAAAGGCTCACAATCTAAAAAGATGCCAAGGAAAAGATGCCAGCAGACAGCCACTAAAACAGACAGTGCTGGGGTGAGGTGGGCCATTTACTCTCCCCCAGCTAAAAAAAAGGAGCACCCACTTGAAAAAGTGCCTCTTACCCAATTAGCAGGATGTCAAAGCTGTTTTCCGTTGCAGTGGTGGAATGGCACAACTTCCTTACAGAGATAATCAGAAGAGCAAATATATTGTCTCTAGGCCATATCCTCTGTTGCTGCCATCTCTGTCGTACCAAATTATCTTAAGTCTTCGGTGCTAAAATCAAGTTTATGTACAGAAAAGAAAACTGTAAACACTTTTAAGGGGGGAAAAGACTTTGGTGCCTTGCCTGTGAACTAGAAGGTTTGGTATCATATCCTCCAATTGAATCACAATTAATTCCATTCTGGTGGCTGGGCATAATTAAATAAAAATGTGCAGCAAGTTTAAGTAAGGGCAATTAGATGGAGATGCACTATGGCTGGATATGAATGCTGATTAACCTAATAACAGATAGGAATGCAGCTTTATGGGAGCTAAATGGTTTGTTTAATGGATAGAATGGCTTCTAGTGTATAATATATAAAGTCCTTAACAATAAACATTTAATTAGCATCCCCTCTTCTGGTTTCCTTCAATGTGCAGAGCAAAGTGGTTAATTAAAAAGTCGCAGGATTGGAGTAATTTATGTCTTGGTGAAAACCGATCTCCAAACTGCACTCATGGTAACACATGGGAAAATGCCTGTTCTCCAACACAGCTGATGTTTTATCGCATCATATTTAATAATACCCAGCACTTACACTGAGTGTACTCAAAGCACCACATGTTCCCCACAACAGTGCTGCAGAGTAGGTCAGTTTTGTTATCTCCATATTGCAGATGGAGTGGTGGGGAGCAGTGGTGGAGAGAGAGAGGATTGCTTCAGGTTGTTTGGTGATTTTAAAGAGAGTTGAATGTCTAACTGGGGACTTTCCAAGCTCCATCTCTGAGGGGATATACCAGTTCTCTTTTTCACACCCTTCAAGGGCAGAATATGTGGAGTCCAGGCTGGCCTCAGATCTCCTGATGCTTGTGGCAGCATGACAAATGCTGTCTGGACAGTGTGCTAGCCTCTGCTCCTCCCACTTTCTGATTTTCTAGCTCAACACTCTCTTCCCCTCCTTATTTCATCTCTGCACCCCTCTTCCTTTTTCCAATTCAGGGAATAAAAGGAGGTGGTGGAGCTGTGGAGGCAAGTAGGAAGACAGAGATGGGCAACCCCACCAATCTCCTGCCTGAAGTGACAGCTTCAAGCAGGCTTTGTGAATGGATGGGTTGGTCCTGTGTGGGGTTATCTCACTTTGGCCTCACAACCGTCCTGGAATTAGGCTGGGATTCACATACCCAAGGCCCTGCAGAGATAGGAAAAGGCAGACCCTCTGGCACAGAAACTTTTTTTCCCCTTTGAACATTCAGGCATGCTGATTATAACCTAGGAAAGCATACAGTCGGCATTTTAAACCTTATTTTACCCCTAATGTCCTCTGTGTTTTTTTCAGTTGTTCCCGGTGCTCTCCCCTGGTTCTACCTAAAACCTGCCAGAGAAAAGGACCTAGGAGAAGGCAGGCTGATCAAAGGAAACCATGCCTAGTGGTTAGCATGTGTACACTCCTTCCTGCTCCCTGCTTTCCTTACACTGCCCCAGCAACCTAACAGGGAGGACTTTTCCTGTTTTTAAGTACTGCTCCCATCCCAGGCTACAGAGACCAGGAAAATGGCGGTGGTTTGGGAAACAGCCCCTCACAGGAGAACACTGATTCTCTTCACCTCCCCCTCCATACTGATAGGTGAGTACCCTCCAAAGGGTCTTGCAAGTTTCTCCTGTTAAATGTTTGCTGCTTGGCAAATTTCCTTAGCAGCACTAACTTGAAGAGATGCTCGGGGGTACCATGTGGGAGAGATGGCTTCATGACTGTCTCAAGGGCCAGAGACCACACAAATGACCAGACTATGCTCTCTCTCTCTCTCTCTCTCTCTCGTCCTGGTTGTCTATGGCACCCTGTTGAGGCAAGCAAAATCTCCCTGTTCATCAGGTACGAGAAACAGTTGACTAATCAGTTTTGGGGTCTATTCCTTCATTGGCAGAGTGGATAAATGAACAGAGTGAGCGATGTCATGCACCATCAATTCTTGATTGCTTCACTGCAAGGTACAACCCACCAGTTTCAGGGGGTCTGATCATTCTGAATGATTGTACATGGCATTGCTTCCTTCTCCTATGCTGATATACAAGCAGGGAAAAATCAAACTCTAAACTTTGTCTAGCCATAAGTCAGCAGCTCTACCAGCTCACTGGCCTAGCATATTCCTTCCTATCACAATGTGACTGGTTTCTTGTTACAAAAACAGTTCAAGGAGAAGAAAAGCCTGATCTTTAAGTGTTAGCAACAAGTAAATGAATCACAGTCGCTTTGCTAACTTGCTACTCCTGCATTCTTTATTTAGTTGGCAACCTTCAGTCTTGAAAGACTGGGAGCCGCAGTCTGTTGGCCAAGTGTCTCTTCAAACTGGAAGAGGCCATGCTGCACAGCCTGCCTCCAAACATGCCGCTCAGAGGCCAGGGTTTCCCACTTGTTGAGGTCCACTCCTAAGGCCTTCAGATCCCTCTTGCAGATGTCCTTGTATCACAGCTGTGGTCTACCTGTAGGGCGCTTTCCCTGCACAAGTTCTTCATAGAGGAGATCCTTTGGGATCCGACCATCGTCCATTCTCACGACATGACCAAGCCAATGCAGGCATCTCTGCTTCAGCAGGGATTCCAGCACGTTCCAGGACTGTGTTGTTTGGAACTTTGTCCTGCCAGGTGATGCCGAGAATGCGTCGGAGGCAGCACATGTGGAAAGTGTTCAGTTTCCTCTCCTGTTGTGAGCGAAGAGTCCATGACTCGCTGCAGTACAGAAGTGTACTCAGGATGCAAGCTGGATCTTGGTATGTTCCGTCAGCTTCTTGTTGGACCAGACTCTCTTTGTGAGTCTGGAAAATGTGGTAGCTGCTTTACTGATGCGTTTGTTTAGTTCGGTATCGAGAAAAAGAGTGTCGGAGATCGTTGAGCCAAGGTACACAAAGTCATGGACAACCTCCAGTTCATGTGCAGAGATTGTAATGCAGAGAGGTGAGACCACATCCTGAACCATAACTTGTGTTTTCTTAAGGTTGATCGTCAGTCCAAAATCTTGGTAGGCCTTGCTAAAACGAATCATGAACTGCTGGAGATCTTTGGCAGAGTGGGTAGTGACAGCTGCATCGTTGGCAAAGAGGAAGTCACGCAGACATTTCAACTGGACTTTGGACTTTGCTCTCAGTCTGAAGAGGTTGAAGAGCTTTCCGTCTGATCTGGTCCGGAGATAGATGCCTTCTGTTGCAGTTCTAAAGGCATGCTTCAGCAGGACAGCAAAGAAAATCCCAAACAAGGTTGGTGCAAGAACACAGCCCTGCTTCACTCTGCTTCAGATGTCAAAGGGGTCTGATGTGGAGCCATCAAAGACAACAGTGCTCTTCATGTCCTTGTGGAAAAACCTGATGATGCTGAGGAGCCTGGGTGGACATCCAATCTTGGGGAGAATCTTTATTTATAACCTTGAAAATGGAGCATACAGGACAGGATTCTAGATAAACCGATTGCCAAACACACTTGGGTTTTAATTCAACCTGCTAATGAAGAAGAAAGGGACAGTGTGCTGTGATGTCTTTGGCTGCAGGCACAAGTCATCCTGAGACAAAGCTACCAGCCCCACATCTGCAATACCAGTAATTTATGGCCCTACTGAATGTGCTATTGTGATTCCTGCCAATTTGGCTGTACTTGTCGTAAGAGGCGACTAAACAGCCACCCGGTAGATGGGACTCGTCAGCCTGGGAAGGCAGCTCATCTGAGAGAAAGAAAACTCTGATCCCAAACCTCCACTGCCTTGTGGCTACATCCAGTTATGGAAAAGGCTTCAGGAGTCAACCTCGAGGCAAAATCCAGAGCCAGAGTCCCTGAGGCAGTTCATGGCTGAACACAGTCACATTCTGGCAACTCCTGCGACGCCGCTGGAACCGACCGTATTGGCCTCTGCCTTTCCATTGGACCATTTCAGCGACGTGGAGAGGGGGGATTTGCTGCATGGGTAACAGTCTATCCTCCATACCTACTTTACCCAGGCTTCACGCACTGGAGAGGACACTCTGTTCCAGAGCCACCATTCAGAGCGTGACACCATAGTCTTCCGAGACTGAAGGATGCCAACAAGTGATTCCTGCCAGGGACAGATTTAGAGAAGACAGCACCATCATCATAACAATGCAGGTGCAAGAATCATTGACTGGGCAAACAGTGTGACTTTTCTTGGGTACAAACCGGACATTACACTGACATAAACGAAAGCCAGGTTGCAAAGACAGAGAGATTAGGCCACAGCTTCCTGCTCAAGGCTTACAGAGGAGCAGCTGCTGATAGTCTTTCCCATCAGAAGGTCCCGGACTGCCTACAGCAAGACCACAAAACCAGGCGCCTGATATCAATCAACTATGAAAAGGTGATGAATGAATCACTGATTTGAGTCATACACTGAACTTGCAAATAGTCAAACCAGTCCAACTTTAAGCCTGTGTAGGTACATTTTTGTGACCTTGAGGTGCAGATTGAATGCTCTCAGCAAATCAGAGGCTGACAAGCAATCTAATGATTGCTTCACCCAGCTTCAATGCTGATCAACTTAACCCAGCTGTCACTATATTGCACTATAGAGTAATGAGCCTGAGAATCCAATCCTAACTGGGCCTTGTGCTACCGGAACTCCCAAGACTCTATATGGTGACACAAAAGCCAGGATGCTGTTGCACACTTTTGGGATGCTGCAACAAACATCGAGAGGTGGAATGTGGGAAGCAGCAGCTCCTGATTCTCCATCAGCGATGGTAAGTTGGAGGTGGGGAAGTTCTATAGACAAACAGGGGAGGGCAGGGGGAGAAAAGGTATGGTTCTCGGTGGCACTAGCATGCAGCAGGATCCTTTCCCCTCTTTCCCAACCCACCCCACCCACACCTTTTCTCTTCTTGCCAGTTTTGTAGGCCTATGCAGAGGTTAGTAGAAAATATTTTTACTTATCCCTGCCAGAATGCCCCCTCCCTACATAACCCCCCCCCCCCATTGGCTGCAGTGTGCGTGCCATCAGTGTGTTGGTAATGGTGGGGAATAGGTTTGGGTTGTCAGACTCCTAACATTTCCTTTTTTGAAAAATTAATTTTTTAAATTATTTTCCAAAATATAAACAAACACATAACAAACACAAACTCAATACACAACACAAAAAACACACAAAAACATACCATTGAAGGGTGCCGGAGATCACATATCAATATATCTAATCAATCAATACATATCTTCTAATCTTGTTCCTCTTCTAGTTTAGCCTCTTAATATCATTTATCTATCATATCATATCCTGTCTAATACATCATGTATACAATATTTTCATCTACATGCCCTATCTTATACATCTACAACAGGGGTGCTCACACTTTTTTGGCTCGAGAGCTACTTTGAAACCCAGCAAGGCCCGGAGATCTACCAGAGGTTTTTTACAATGTTCGCGCCATCATAACATATAACATTTATGTGTACAATGTATGTTGGTGTACCTTGAGCCCCACTGAGTATAACAGGACTTACTCCTGAGTAGACATGCCTAGGATTAGGCTGTGAGGCTGCAATCCTAGCCACACTTACCTGGGAGTAAGCCCCATTGAGTACAATGGGCCTTACTCCCGGCGTTTCCTCCCAGAGGCACCTGAAGGGGGGGGTCGGCACTCCGTGATCTACTCATTTTGCCTCTCGATCTACCGGTAGATCGCGATCCACCTATTGAGCACCCCTGATCTACAACTTCATTTTCAACCAAGCATAAAATGGTCTCCATTGCTCTATCTGTGCTGGTTTACGCTGCTGATCCAAAATCTCTGTAAGCCTATCCATTTCCACCACATTCATTATTTTCTCTATTAATTCATCTTTTGTTGGAATTTTAATATCTTTCTAGTATCTATCATATAAAATCCTTGCAGCAGTTAATATCATAATAACTAATTACACATCATTTTCTTTATAATATCTAAGGTGATATTAAGCAAAAATAACCCTGGTTTCAGCTGTATCGTAAATCCAACAATCTCTTGTATTAGATTCCTTACCATTTTCCAGTATGCTTGCATTTTTTTACATGTCCACCACATATGATAAAACGTCCCTTCTTCACATTTACACTTCCAACCATTTTTGATATGTTCTGATTCATTTTTACCAGTTTTACTGGTGTCATTTACCATCTATAAAACATTTTATATACATTTTCTTTAAAATGTGTTGCTCTAGAAATTTTATATTATATTTCCAAATCTGTTCCCATTGTTCTAATGTAATATTATGGCCTATATTTTGCGCCCGTTTTATCATACATTCTTTTATTGCTTCTTCATACATCTCAAAATCCAATAGGAACATATACATTCTTTTGATATATTTTTCTTTTGTTTCTAAGAATATTCTATCAAATGGCGTCTGTTCTGAATAGAATCCTTCTTGTTTATCTTTCCCAAATTTTGAATCAAGTTGCAAGCGAGTCCACCAGTCCATCTCCACACCCTGTCTTAACAGTTCTTTTGTTTTTAATTACCCATCTTTCTTCAATAAACTTTCATATTTAAGCATTTTTGTTGTTCTAGTAAATTCGACCAGGTACATGCTTCTAGTGGTGCCACCCATCGGGGGATTTTGGTATACATCTGTCTTTGTATTTTAGCCCAGATCCATAATAAAGATTTCCTTAATATATGATCATTGAATCACTTATATTTGTTTGCTTTTCCATACCAAACAAATGCATGCCATCCCCATTCAAGATCATGTCCCGCCAGTTTAAGTATTCTTTGATCTTCTAATATAATCCACTCTTTAATCCATAGTAGCACTGCGGCCTTATAATATAAATACCAATGAGGAAGCCCCATGCCTCCTCTTAGTTTCACATTTTGCAAGGCCTTCATTTTAATTCTTGGTTTCTTTCCCTGCCAGATGAATTTTGAGATAATTTGATTAGTTTCTTTAAATATATCTTGCTTCAAAATTACAGGAATTGTTTGGAAAAGAAAAGTTTATTTTAGACAAAACATTCATTTTCATTGCAGCAACTCTTCCTATCAATGAAAGTTGCAATTCTTTCCATTTTGTTAAATCTCTTATTTCTTCAATCAATTTCAAATAATTATCTTTCACTAATGTGCTTGTTTTCTTTGTTAATTGAATCCCTAAATATTTAATCTTTTTTCTTCTTTGAAATCTGTTAATTCCACCAATTCCTGTATTTTCTTTATTTGCATAGTCTTTGTTAAGATTTTCGTTTTCTTGACATTTATTTTCAGTCCTGTCACTTCAGTATATTCTCGCAACTCATCTAACAAACTTTTGGCAGATTCTAATGGTTCTTCTATAATCGCCATAAGGTCATCCGCAAATGCCTGATTTTAAATTATTCACCTCTTATTTTTAATCCTTTAATCTCTTCTGTCTTTCTCACTTGATTCAAAAGTATTTCCATAATCAGTATAAATAATAGTGGAGAAAGTGGACATCCCTGTCTCGTTTTCAATTTTTATCTCCTCTGAAAGCTCTCCATTTATTCTAATTCTAGCAGTTTGATTCTTATATATAGCTTTAATCATAGCAATAAACTGAGTTCCTACATCCATCATTTCAAATTGTAAAAACATCAAATTTCAGTTCACATTATCAAATGCTTTTTGAAAATCTATAAAAAACATCAACATTTGCTTATCAGGGTGCATTTCATAATATTCTAAAAAGTTCAATATCTTTCTCATATTATTTCTAATTTGTCTTCTTGGTAAGAACCCTGCTTGGTCTTGATGAATAATGTTTATCAAAACTCTTTTTAATCTTGAAGCTAATATTGTAGCAAAAATTTTATAATCCACATTAAGTAGTGAAATTGGTCTATAATTTTGAATCTCTTCTTGGTCAAGCCCTTCTTTATGTATAACTGTAATAATTGCTTCCTTCCAAGTATCAGGAATTTTATCCTTTTGCTGTATTTCTTCTATCAATTTTTTAAATGGTAACATCAACTCTTCTTCAAAAAATTTATAAAATTCAGCTGGTAATCCATTGCTACCCGGCGATTTCTGATTTTTTTGTTTAGCGATTGCTTCTGAAATCTCACTAACTGATATTGGTTGATTTAAACTTTCTTTTTGTTGCCGCGACATCTTTAATTCATTATTTTTTTGTAAATAATTTCTTTGAATAATGCTTGAGATCCCTTCTTCCATGTATAATTTTTCATGAAAGTTTTTAGCAATATCAATCATGTCTTTTACATTCATAGTCTTTTTTCCATCTTCGTTCTTTATTGTGTCTATATAGGATTTCATTTTCTCTCTAATTTATAAGCCAACCATTTTCCAGTTTTATTGGCATTTTCAAAAAAGTTTTGCCTAGCAAAAGTAAGTTTCTTTGCTAGTTCTTCTGTCAATAAAATGTTCAATTTATGTTGTACCTCTCATTCTCTGTTTTATCTCCGCTGCTGTAACATTTGTGCATTTTCTCCTGTATGATGGCAGTGTATAAGACAAACTCAGAGATGGGGATTAATATATTTTAATAATTCCCTTTTATCCATAAAGCCTGAGTGGTTAAAAGTGTGGCAGGGGGATCATATTACAATGGACCTCTTCCATATTTCTTCTAAGTCAGGGGTATTAAACATAAGGCCTGTGGGTCGAATGTGGAAGCGATTTATATGGCCCCTATTGTAATTGGGCTCTCCCAGCTTGATAATTGGGTTCTCTCACATACTGAAAATATGAACAAGATTTGCACCTTTTTCTCTTCCATCATTTACAGCTAATGAGTTTCTTTGCGAGAACAAAGTGCTCATTTCTGGCCATCATCTGCCTAAAGACGTTCCTTTCTGCTTAATGATGTTACTTCTGGCCCTCAACAGGCACATGAGTGCTAACTTCAGCCCTCTGTATGAAACAAGTTTGATATCCCTGTTCTAAGTGGTATGGCCATTTAAATCAGTGATTTGAGAAATCATTCCATGTTCATTTATCCAGGACAAAATCATAATTAGCTGGTGGTTGAAAGAACCTTCTTACCTTCATTCATTGAAATAAGAACGTTCCCCATTTCTCTGAGTTTTACCTAGCCTGTGTAAATGAAAACTATGTACAGTATTGGATTTAAGGCTGTGAACATGCTGAGCAGGTGACATATGAACTGAGACCTGCAATAAAATTGCTGTACATCTTTGTGAATTGACCCAGAAACGGGGGGCGGGGGGGAAGGCATCTTTTAAACGTGATTCTCTTGCACACAGCAAAAGGAGAGCAAATGTCCCTAGTCATCCCAGCATCTTGTCCTTTCCAGAGTCAGTACCTGTGTATTCATTTATTTTGCCATGTCAATTGCTTTGAGAATGTTTTTGTGGGGACGTTTTATTTAAATATTAACATAACTACAATAAACATGTTTTCGTTGGCCCTAGTTCCAATCGACCCCAATGGTGATGCAGGTAAGGCTGCCCAATTTGAACTTGTACATGAATTGGATTTTGCCTTCCACAATTAGCAAGTGATAATCTTTATTTTCATCTGTTTATTCCTCCACATCAAGCTGCTATTAAGGACACGAGGGCAGGCTTTTCCCCTAGCCACTTGGCAGACTTGCTGCAGAGAACTCTGGGAACTTGAAAGCAAGAGCTGTGTGTGACGCAGGTGGTGGTTCAGGCATGCACCAGTGGTCCTCTACCACTGAGTTTTGGTCCTTCCGGTATAACTTTATAGTGTGCAAATCAAATATGGTTCAAGGTATGGTGAGCGATAGGAGGCTTCAACTCCAACAAGAGCCAAAACAGCACATCCAACATATTTGTGAAGGTTTACATGCCTGCTGCAGTGATCAGGGGCAGCCCCTTCAGGAGGTCAACTGAAGCAGCTGCCTCTGGGAGCAGGTTGGTGGTGGGCACCCATCTCTGCTGCATACTTGCCCCCACAGCTCCTCCTTTTCCTTCCACTCCCTGGATTGAAACAGAAGAGGGGGGCAGAGGAAATGTGGAGGGGAGGAGCATGCTGACCTAGAACACTGGAGAGAGAAGCAAAGACCGGTACAACATGGCGGATGGAGGTGGCAAGCCAGAGGTCAGATAAGTGTCAAGAACTTAATGTGACTAAACAGTTGGTACAGATCCCTTCCTAAGCCTCTGCAACTGCATCTAGAATGGGGTAAGTCCAGGCACCCCCAACTCTCCCCAGCAGTAACTCCTCTCCCTCAGTCCTCTAAGTGGGGTCCACCACGGACATGACAGTTTCTAATTTTGTTTTGTTGTTCGGCAACTGTAATCTGCATTGGTTCTCCTTGGTGAGAAAAAGAGGATACAAATCTTTTAAAATAAAGGACATTTTGTAACACTAGCTCTGTTCTCATGAATCTCCAGAGGTGAGTGATCACATGCAAAGAGGGGTACATGCACTGAATTGAACATCTACATCAGTGATTTTCAACCATTTGCCATAGCACATTGGTGTGCTGTGAATGGTCTGAAAGTGTGCTGCGGGAGTTTGGGGGAGGGTCAGATATTAGTAGGGTCATTGGGTGATGTGAGCCCCCAGTTGGCAGTGCGGTGTGCCTTGTCGATGGTAAAAAAACTGATGATGTGCCTTGAAATTTTAGTCAATGTGCCATGAGATAAAAAATTTGGAAATCGCTGATGTACACGGTACATCTATGCATACAATTGTACATGGAGGGCATTCTCCCTATGATTAAGAACCCTACTTTTTCAGTGTTCCATATTATGTGAAGATATGTGTGGGTACTTATGTATAAGGAGGAACAGGCATGTCTGAATATTCAAAAGACTGAAAGAGAAAAGAACAGCACACAAGGAGACAGGATGACACAAATTATATTTCTGAACATTTCCAAGAGAAAAAACAGTTGGGATAAATAAATTCACATGGTACATGTCACTCAAAGTGGAAGTCAAAAGCTCTCAGATACACCAGGATCCTTTTTATTTTCTTTTTTGCAAAACAGAGTAAAGTCACCCAAAATGTCAAGTATTTTGTGAATTACAGGGTCAAACTAAGTGGTTGAAATTACAGAAATAACTTTTGAAAGTACAGGTAATAAAAGTCATTGAGTTTATAGAGGAGTATTGGAAAGCAGAGACAGCATTCGTCAAGCCTTGGGTAAGACAATTGTCAATTAGGAATAGAGTACAAGTTAGCTGCATCAGCAAGGTGAGAGAGAATTAAATAGGCAGAAGATGTCAAAATAGGCTTTGTAGGTATTACTTCTTCCCAGGCTTCCATGACAATACCTCTAACAATGCAGAATAGTTTGGTTTCTCAGTGGAATAGAGGTGACCTCCACACCAACAGCGAAATAGGAGGGACATGGAAGATTCAGATAGGATATGCTAGAGGTCTAAGGCTATGTCCTTTTCAGGGCAGAGTTTGTATACATTGTCATCAAAACCTAACCACAAATGTGTTGGGTAAAAACACTTGAATACCCATGGAAGAATAAATGGCTAATTTGTCGAGCAGAGCAACATTCAGACCATGCCAACACCCAAGCCACGTCGCAATATACCTAGATTAGTCTATGGCACAAACCAATCTCTAGCTTGACTAGCTTTACCTAGTAACACACTTCCTATATCACCACTCCAATCACTGTCACCCCACATTTAGTCTGAATCCTTCTTTTAGTTCAGTATCTCATTCTTTTCATGGGAAGAACTTCTGGTATGTAGTGCCTTTGTGTACTCCAAACCCTCATGATGGGGGGGGGGACAACTTATCTGAATATAACCATGCATTTGTTGTGAGCCAGCCACGTGCTAGGAAGCCCATAAAATGCTTACACATGATGAGTCTATTGGAATGCTCTCCTTTCCCCCACTTCCTGCCCAGTTTGCTACAGCAGCCATGCTAGAGATGTGTTGGAGCACAGCAGATATGCTTCAAGTTAGTGAAGACACATCTGTAGCTCCCCACCATCTTTCTGTTTTTGTCCAGTTGAGCAGGCCCAACCAATTTACTGCCCATCCCTAAATTGTACCACTACGCTGAATAAGTTTCTCCTTTTTAAAGGCAACTAGGAAGCCTCTTGGAGGAAAAAGTCATTTCCAAGGAATTGGGAAGCAACAACTCCAGAACATCATGGAGGAATATGAAAACCCATTTTGTGATGTACTGCATTTAAAGAAGTTTTGCAATCCCCCGAACACTGCTCAGACTAGAACTGTGTGAGACTGAACTCTGTCCAGCAGAGTTTTTTGGACAGTGAGGAATGCATTAGTGGGTTTTTCATCACTGAACAGCTCACCTGGAGCAGTTTGGTAGGACCTAACCATGCCTAAAAGCTTGTGCTATTATTAAATGTAGGGATCCACTATCCTGTAGGTTCTACCTCAATGGTTGTTCGTTAGTTACCTGCTATTAGTGTAATTTGTGGCTGATTGCCAGTAGTTAGTGTGGTTCAAGTTAACAACCTCGTTACCCCAAACTCCTCAGACAATGAAATAGTGAAAGGTAGTTCTTCCTAGAGATAACAAAAGTCTGCACTGGACCAATGCAGTGAATCCACCCAGAAAGTTAGTTAAAAAAAAAAAGAAGACACAACAGTAGCTCTTCAGCTGGTTTTTTCTACCAACCGTTTAATAAAATTTAGCGGTTCCCTATAAAGACGTAGGCCAATTTAGATGGCTGCTGAGCATGTAAACCAGCTTTAATAGTGTGAGGAAGTTCCTGATAGTTTCTGTGCTGGTTTTCCCAGTGCTTGAACTATGGTAGGAAAGGGGAGGGCCTTACTAAACCCACAAGCTCACATCCTGACTTTTTCCAATTTTACCCAAATTATGCCACTCCCCGGGGAGCCTGCTAACAAAGTAGTAAGAAAGCTGCCACAAAAGTTAAAGGGAAAGACCCACTCCAACTCCCCTGTAATTTGAGCACTGACTCTTCCAATCATCTTTTTAGTGTGGCTTTTAAGTTTTAGCGTTGTCTGATTTTTTTTAAGTCAGCGAAAGACCATCCTTCCTCACTTCTACAAACTCATTCCTTTATGAGACATCTCCCACAGTTGGATATCTTTGTAGTCACTGCTGACACTTGCCACATTCGCTTCTCACAATTCCATTTGACGTTCACAACCCTGCTCTCATTTTTTAAAACTCTGAGGGCCAACTGAATTATATGGAACAAAGTCATACCAAAAACAAATGTAGGCTCTACTCTTTCAAGGAAACATTTATTGTTTTTTGAGAACTCAAAGATGTCTGAGGTTCTTCAGAATTCAGTGGAGTACCAAGGGTAGTTAACACTTTGCAGAGGATACCTGAATAGGTTAGCAAAATGAAGTCACCATACCCAAAATATGCTAATTTCATTGCAAGTCAGGAGACCACGTGACCTCCATGAAAGGACTCCCCAAACTTGAGCAGAGGATTGGGCAGTTTGTCATTTACCTTCTTTTAACAATGGTTGGCAACCTTCAGTCTCGAAAGACTATGGTATAAGCCTACAGCACCCAGTATTCCCAGGCGGTCTCCCATCCAAGTACCAACCAGGCCTGACCCTGCTTAACTTTCGAGATCAGATGGGATGTGCAGGGTAAACTGTTTCAGAAAGTAGTCTTCACTCAGATCCACAACATTAAAGAGTCAAAAGAGCACCTACAGCTTCCTACCTTTACTTTCTTTTCCATCAGGATGTACAAAATATATAACACTGAGCTTGATACCTATCACTGTGTGATATCGAATTCCTCTTGTACCCATTTGTTCAATGGCATATGAAAGCTAATTAATACTTTAAAGAGGCTAATCGGAAACACATAGTCAGTATTGGAAAGCCAAGCTGAATTATCTGCCTAGTTCACAGGAAAACAGAGATATATTACCTCTGGTCTTCTTGATAACATCTGAACAGGACATGGTGGGAATATAACCACTTCCAATGTGCAGAATGCCAGTATCTGCAAGTGACCACCTCTGGGATGCAGTTGTATAGTATACAACAAAGGGAGCTACTCACCACCTACTTCTGTAAGAAGTAACTCTTGCACAGCACATCATAGGAGAGGAGGTAAGCAGAATAGTACCAGAAGAGAGTGAAGTCTCACTAGTCAGGGTACCTACTGTAGGTTGGTATATTTCATCCTGCTTGAAAGAAAAGCAACATGATTCCTGCTTAAGTGCTTAAAGACCAACCAAACTGTCAGTAAGCATTTGGCTTCTAAGACAAAAGCCAGTGCATTTAGCTAGCAGCATATTCTACTGAGGGTATGGCCACTCTAACAACTACTTCGATCATAATAAACTGCAGCTATGGTTTCATGCAAAGATCATGGAGATTCAGGTCTTCTGTTTGCCTATGAACTGTGGTATCTTCTAATGATGCCTCCAACTTGAGCAGAAACCAAAACCTGCTTCATACAGGACAAATGAAACGTCTCACACCACACAGCAGAACGTACATACACCAACATGTGTCATTCTCCACAGGAAACTTATGCCAACTGAGACTGCCCAAAAAGTACACACAGAGCAAAACAGGCACGTACTGTTTATCACAAGTGACATAACAGTGTACGCACAATTTCCTACTTGGAAGAGACATCAGTTTGGGAAATCCTTACACAGAAGGCCAAGCTTCTACAACAGCATGTGACTGTATAATTTAACCAAGGAGACTGAAAGCTACTGATGGACAGAGAAAGAACAACAGTTTAATTACTGGAGAAGCACGAAGGTTTCTGTACATTGTACAAGTACTGAAGGAAAGGTTTTTGAATTCAACCTGCTAATTTTAAGAATTAAAATAGATACAAGAGACATTCCTCTACTTCCATCTCCTTGAGTTTCTGATAAGGCATGTTCAACTCCAGCAACAGTTACACCAGGTTTGAAAACAACCCCTTGGTTTCTGTCTGCCAAGGGCAAATATTTGTGCAACAAACTCGTTTAATAATAATTCTGTTCCTCCAGGGAACAGAACCTTATTGTAAGGGAAGACTACAGACCTCACAGAGAATTTGTAGCACCCTTCCAAACTACAGTTCCCAGGATTATTTAATTCTTGGGGATGGGAGGGGGGGCTGACTGTTCAACTGGTAGAAAACCTGTGTAACCTATGT
Organism: Tiliqua scincoides; assembly: GCF_035046505.1. NCBI lineage: Eukaryota > Metazoa > Chordata > Lepidosauria > Squamata > Scincidae > Tiliqua > Tiliqua scincoides. The sequence goes on along the minus strand of NC_089821.1, from coordinate 74,890,837 downwards.
GTATTTTTGAATAAGTGTGCCAAGTTTTTCCCAATCTTGAAAATAAATGGATCAAAGGCTGGTTGCCTGTTTGCACTGGATATGGCGATCTTCCTGTCCCATCATGGTTTTAGTCCTACATGTTATGCCCATTCAATAACCTCCCTGAGCTTTCACCTCACATCTTGTAGAAGATCCAGACCATTGGGTTTTGCTCCATTTTTCTAGTTATTTCAAATGGAATAATTCTCCCTTCACAGAGATTATTTATTTATTTATTTATTTATTTATTTATGGGAAGGCAACTTTACCCTGTGGCAACAAGTGAAGACAGCTTAATGAGAAACCTGAAAACGACAAGCTTACTGCTCTTTTAAAGGCTAAAAGCTACACTAGTTTTTGAATACAGTACAGCATTGGGATACAGTACTGGATAGCTGATTTCCCACATCCAAGAACACAAAAAACTGATCAGAAACATTTTTGTAACACTTGCCTGAAAAAACAGACACTGTCCCCCAAAAGATGATAGAAGCCTCAACTTCCTAATGCACTAAGAGCTAAAGAAGCAGTTAGATGTCACACCATTAATCTGGTAATGATAATTATATCATCTTTGTTTTAAAAAAATCCAGAGGGTTTTTCCATAAAAATAGAATTACACTGAGACCTTCCTTATTGGGTAAGTTTATATTTCTCTATAGATGCCTCCCAACAATACCCTTAGGAGGAAGGCAAACTGGGTTTACAAATACATAAAAAGAGAGTTTTTACAATAGGCTGTGAATGAAGCACAGCTAAGGATATGTCATTGCAACCATCAACATCAATAATGTAGTAATTTACAATTTTGTGCCAGGCAGGTTTGGGGAGTTGGTAGCTCCAGAACGCAAAGGAATTTCAACAGTAAATTAAGCAAAGGAAGGAAATATCACAGATCTAGTGTTCCAATTCTAAGAAAAGACACACTGAGGGCGCAATCCTAACCCCTTACGTCAGTGCTTTCCAGCACTGGCATAGCGGTGCCAGTGGGACATGTACTGCATCCTGCAGTTGGGTGTCACTCATGGAGGCCTTCTCAAAGTAAGGGAGTGTTTGTTCCCTTACCTCAGAGCCGCAATGCTCTTATGTCAGTGCTGGAAAGCACTGACTTAAGGGGTTAGGATTTTGCCCTGAATTGGATTCTTATCTTCATCACATTGTCAGAAAGACAGGAGTCATTTCATGACAGGCAGATGATCTCGTCATTAGTTCATTACCAATCTACAACACACACTTTTCCTTAACACCTTCTATGTGTGCATTATTGGCCATCCAACAACTGCATGTGGTGCTTTGCATCTGTAATACAAAACTGGATCAGAAAACAACTGTCCTGCTTTCTGATCTATGCAAAAGGGCTGTTGCAATCTCTCAATCACTCACTCACAGAGACAGAGACAGAGAGAGAGAGAGAGAGAGAGAGAGAGAGAGAGAGAGAGAGATCATACAAGCCTTTCTAAGAGAGGAGCTGAGCTGGATATCTTTTAAGGATATAAGCCATATTTTGGCTAACCACAGTTAATGTTTTATGAGATGTAATATTTCAGTACAGCAATCCTATGTGTTCAGGTGCTACAGGAGGTAGCCTGTTCTAGAGGAATCCCTTCAAGACAAATACAATTAAAAAAGCTTAAGAGAAATTTAAAGAAATAAAACCCAGCCATAAAAGGAACTGAAGAACATGCTGGTTCCATCAGTAAACAAGTCTGAAAGCACTATGGGCTTTGGTGATGTTGGAACAAAATTAACCTGTTGCTGTTGACAGGAGTACTGAAAACTGTCTAGCAACTTGCTTGCTTATAGTGGTACAAAAAATAAAAAACAATATATGAACAGGAGCAATGGAAGGATGGAGACAATATTAATCCAAATATATAATTGATCAGTTGTTTTGCAAATGTTTCACTATTTCCGGCTCAAGTTTTGTACAGGGAACCCTTATGCAAGTCCTGGATATGGCAAAGGCATATTCTAGGGCAGTGGTTCTCACCCTTTTTAGCCCGGGACCCACTTCTGAGAATGACAATCTGTCTGGGGCCCACCAGAAGTGATGTCAGCAACCTGGAAGTGATGTCATTGCCAGAAATGACATCATCAAACAGGAAGTGACATCACTGTGGTGTCAGAGCCGGAAGTGGTGTCATCAAGCAAGAAGTTCTTGCCTAGAAACTCGAACTGTAAATGACAAGAGACAGTATTCCAGCTCAGAAGCTTCTTCCAATTCTTCCTGCCCTCGCTACCATTGCTATCAAGCAAAAAATAAAACTACATCTGGAACAAAATATTTGTGTATTTATTTACTACTGTTTTTATTTCTGTCTTTATTTACAAAATCTTAAGCTACTTCTTGTATTGTGCTTGAAACTAACAAACATTGATGTGGCTATTGATACTGTGCTCAGCACTAGCCAGAAACAAGTGCACCCTACTCATGCACCTCAATACAAGAAGTAGCTTGAGCTTTTGGAAATAAAAACAGTAGTATCCCCCTCAGAAGGAAGATAAGCAGGGACGCTTCCTCTCATCTCCCCCAAGCCCAAGCACGTCTACTCAGAATTGACTCCCATTATTGGCAATGGCACTTGCTCCCAGGTAATTGTAGACAGAATTGCAGCCTAGAGAGAAGTAAGAAGGGGAAGGGTGCACATCAGAGAAGCGGCTGGGGGAGCAGCACTCTCCCTGGGTGCTTTCCCCTCCCAAATGCCAGGCTTGCCCTCCCCTCTCCACCCCCTCCTGGCTGCTCTCTTGGCAGCCAGGCAACCAGGGATCCCCCCTCACCCCAGCAAAGATATAAAGAAAGGACGTGCTAACCAGGGCAGGAAAGGATTGTGGCTTCCAGGCAATTTCAGAGAGGGAGAGAGGTTGTGATGCAGAGGACAAGAACGGGAGTGGGGTGGTAGCAGCAACAATGCTACTTTCAAGGCAGGCTCACAAGAGGGGAGATTGTGGGGGTCTGCCTCTACTCACCCAAGCCCTGTGTTCAGGTCTCTGCCTACACTCTCCAACCCAGTCCAGCTGCAGGGAGCGGGGGAGCTGCTCTGTCTTGCAACCCCGAGGCAGCCCATCCCGTCAAGGCAGCCAAGCTGACAAAGGTTGGTGGGGAGAACCCTGGCTGCCTCGTCCATGTCACTCCCAGTCCTTTGCCTGCAATCCAAGCCCGCACTCCGCGATTGGCCCCCCTGAGGGAAGCCTGCAAGTGCAGAAGGAGGTCCAGTTGGAAGGCAGCAGCACGCTTTCTGGGGAAAAGCGGCACGCTGCTTTCTTTGTACACGTGCAAGCCACTCTTAGTTACGTCTCAATGCCAGGAAGCTTACAATGGCGACGCCCAGGATTTGCCCACTTCCAAAATGGCACTGCCTAGGTCTTTTGCCATCTTCCAAGATGGCTGCCACCAGCTTTTTGCAACCCACCAGAAATTGGATTGCGACCCACCAAGTGGGTCCCAACCCACAGTTTGAGAACCACTGTTCTAGGGTGCACATTCTGCTCATATCAGGTCAGTTAGGCTTTATTGTTGCCCTGCATAAGGGTACCCTAGAATATAACCAGCTACATGTAGCAACCTGTGCTATTGTGAGCAACCTGTCTGCCGGGAAAGCTGGCCCTCTGTTACTGATCTTCACACTGAGAAATCCCTGATAATCTTCTGAGTAATCCCAGGATTCCCTGAAAAACAGTTTGAAACCCATGGTCTTAAAGGAATACCAATCCAGAGTGACATTTTTCACTGCAGTGATGCAAAAGGGACAACTTTCAATGTCAATCAACTGTCGTTTTTGAATAAGGTACTAATACAATTCCTTTCTCTCCCTTTGATCCTTTCAGCCATTTACAGCGGCAAAAAAGCATGTAGGATGTAGTAAGTAGGACTGCTGACCCAGCAAGTTTTTCCACAAATAGCAACACCAAGAGCAGAGCCAGGAGACTGAATGGGAAGGTGTTCCTGTTACACAGGGAACAGCCACCACTTCCTGACTGCTGTTGCGCAGGACAGAGAAAAGAAGAATGGAGGGGGATGCACTAGGATCAATTCACCTATACCGCTTCCTAGTATCTCTTTCACAGCAATGCTACACTGGTGCAACCTTATGGACTTGAAGTTTGGCACCAACTTCTTATCAACTAGCCAATATCCCAGCAGAATGGTTTTCCCTATAGCTACATCAGTACAAGTCACCGTGAACTGTTGCAGCTGCTCAGAACCTACAAGCATGTTCACATGGAAGGGATGAAACTGATGAATAAGGTTCCACTTGCAAGGTACCAAAGTAGAAATTAGAAGCTGTTTTTCTTTTTCCCATGCTACTGCTCCGCAAATGTCTTTTCATCTTTAAGGCGCAACAGAATTCAGAGCTAGTTCCTCCCCACTCCAAGTTCATCTTAGCATAACAGTGAAAGACCCTTTTTAAAAAAAATCTAATAAAGGCATGTTTTCTGCTTTTAGTGTTTTGAAAGGACAAAACAAGCCAATTCCAATGTACCGTCTCAGACCACATGTTTCAAGCTGTTACAGAACAGGTCGAGCTTCCTCATTTTTCTTTCAGATACGCACTCACAGGTAACGTCATTTGCGTTTCAACTGTATAAAAATCACTGGGTTTTTTTTGATACATTTGCCAAAGGAAGAACACAAACGCACGCACGCACACACATATATAATCATAATTTGTGAACACTGTACACTAATTTTTCTTTCAATAGCATGACAGGCATCGGGCTTATGGCAGCAGGTTTTGAATAGTCGCAGGGGCTGAAATCCAGGGAACGCCACATAAGCAACCTCAGTCACAAGACAGGTTGACTGTACCTTTTCAACAAGGGAAACTTGAGTGTGTAGCTTCAGAACAATGGGACCGTTCATGGCGTACACCTTAATTCCACTTCACACAAGACTGCTCAGCCATTTTGGTGACAACCTCCTGAACACCAACAAAGCTCAAATCAAAAGGAAAAAAGGATGTTTTCAACCTGTCTTTATTACCTATATATTTGATAACAACACTTTGAATTCAATGTACTTCTAAAACCTTGTTTTCTGTGAAGAACCCAACCTTTACGCTTTTGTTCCTTTAACATTTTGTTGTTGTTTTTTAATAGATTTTTTTTTCCAGGAAGGGGGAAAAAAAGCTTCTTGTTTTTCTTGATGGAGAGTAGCCCACCTAGTAGCCTCAAGACCTCACTGCACCCGCTCTGTAAAATTCTCTGGGAAAACTCCTCGGCATTGGTCAAGTTCTTTGTGCTGGAGCCAATCAGCCTCTTTCACACCCATGAGCCATCCTTCATCCTGCCAGAGAGAAAAAGAGGGCAAGAGTTTGTATCTAGTGTGACTGGCAGATGGAAAGGCAGCAAAGGGCACAATCCTAACCAACTTTCCAGCATTGGCATAGCTGTGCCAGTGGGGCATCTGCTGCATCCTGCCATTGGGGGCAATCACAAAGGCCTCCTCAAGGTAAGTCGATGTTTGTTCCCTTAACTTAGAGTTGTATTGCCCTTACCTCGGTGCTGGAAAATTGGTTAGGATTGCACCCAAAGTCTGTAGGGTATCCAAAGCTGCAATTCATAGACCATAGTAGGCTTCAGTCAAACTGACGGTTTGTGTTTGCTGTGTGACATCATCATAACACAGCTAGGTCATATAGATACAACATACCAACATAAATGCACACATGCATATAAAGCTTATGATTCACAATTCAGTTTCAAATGTTTTACTGAAAGTCTACTGAAAGCAAAGGGCTGCTCAATCTAAACCTACACTGGAACAGGCAGGCCAACTGGTCTGAGCTGTATCCAGTGCAAGGTTGAAGGTGGCAACTCAGTGTTGGGGGATATTTTTCCCCTTACTCTGAGCATTGCCCCAGCCACTGCAATGGGGCTACTTGGACCTGTACTAGCTAAATCACTGGTGCAGATCAGAACAGACTGGTGTTAGGCCGGGTTGCTTAGGTGGGAGGTCAGGATCTGGCTTAAGTGCCGGAAACTGGTCCCACTCCCTCCCAGATCTGGCTCACCCACTATTCCTCTTGCCCTCTCCTCACCATGGAACACCCCCAAAACACGCTCCTCCACCCTCCCAAACCCCCGAGCTAGAGACCCACTGGCAGCACGAACTTACCTTTGCCAGGGCTTGCTCTGGCATGGAGAGGCTAGTGCATGTCCTTGAGCCATCCTCCCCAACTCCTACGGTGGCACAAACATGCTTTACAGCACATTTGTGACACCTGGAAGCCGTCACTAAGGACATGTGCGGCTTAAGCGTAATTTAGGATTTCACTCTAAATTATTCCCCAATCCTTGCTTGCATTTTAAAAGAACTCCCTACAGTTCTTACTAACAAAAATGTCCTTTATTCAACAGGTGGTTGGCTCCCACATATGGATTCAACCCCGATTCTCACAAGTGTATTTTTCAGTGGTGTTGATTTGCCAGTTCAGACCCTATCATCACTATGTGGACATTTGAGAGCTGTAGAGAAGACAAGACATCCATCCATCACCAGCCAGAACTACTTTTGCATTTAGACCCATGATTGTTTGCCATCACATGGAAGAGTGACAAAATGCATTTAGAACAAAAGTGCAGTCTAATTTAATGTGCAGAGATACATTTTAACAATGGTGGTATCCTCTAAGAAGAGATGCAACTTCAGCTTGCTCACACTGAGAAGAGAGTTTGCCGTAGGAAAAAATGCTATTAGGATTTTCTCTAGACAAAGGAACACAATGCCATCTACTGGGTTTGTATGTGTTTATTTAAATATTTTAAAATAAGGAGGAGGAGGTAACTGGGGAATACCGTTCAGTTACCTCCTATTCATGTATGTGAAAGAATGGGCATAGTTCTAAGAGGGGAACCTCAAGCTTCCTGTAGGAGGTGAGGCAAAACTAATAAGAAGAAAGCTAAGAGGAAGCTGGATCTAACAGAATTTGGAAGTAGTAAAAAAATTGGGAAAGATACTGTTGGCATCTCTTCTCTTCTGAAGGACCAAAGAATACCAGTTCAGACCCTGTAATTTTCTTCTGACCTAAGGCCAGTTAATGCTACAGGGAAAGCATGGCTTTCTCAAGCATTCCAACAAATTACGACTTACTAATGTGCTACATTTGTATTCCCCAAGGAGCTCATATGGAGTTATTTTATCTTCACAGGTGCCAGCAGACTGGGCTAAGGTCACCATAAAGCTTCACAGGGATCTATAAAGCTACTCTGGATATGAAAAGCCCCCTAGATCTCATATCCTTCCCGTACCTGTTCTTCAGGGTTGTCAAATGGAATTACCAGGACAACATCCCCAGCCTTCAACTGTAGCTCATCAGTGTCAGTGGCTGCATAGTCATGCATTGCTTGTACCTGTAAAAGAACACAAGGACTTCAGTTGGGTGGGGTTAAGGGAGATACTGGCAGACTTTGCCCTATCTCATATATAGGTGCTTCTCCATCTTTATAGAGCTGCAGTCCTGCTAAATACCAAGCCATTCCATCTCTCCCTACCTTGGAACCAGATATTTGAACCAGAGATGCTCTATAATAGGATGATCGCCTTTGAGTGATATAAAAGAGGAGGGATAGGTAGTGTTTTATTTTGGTTCTTTACCTAGGTTAAATAGAAGACTAGCCTAGAGTGCAAAAATTAAGAAAGACCTCATTATAGTATTGCAAAGCAGACTTGCTATTTAAATAATTTTTATATCCCCTGTTAACACTCTGATATCCTTTTAAGAAAATGTAATCAAAAGAAGACCTTCCATCCATTACATGGGGAAACTAACAGTGCCCAACCCAGCAGAGCTGAGTACCAAGGTGATGCATCCAAGTTACTTCTTGCAGTCAGAAAAAAACAATACTAGATGACATATATCATAATGATGTATGATCATGTGAAGGAGTACTTTACAATTCTTATCTTCTCCATAAAGCAGAGGACTTTTTCTGGGTAGTCCCAGATGAGGGCTCAGAGAGTGACAACCTTGAGTGAGATATGCTGCTATTTAAGTTTTTTTTTTTTTTTTTGGGGGGGGGGGGCAGGAATCTTCTTTTTTTTTACTCAACCATTTTAAGATCCTTCCCCCATGGATATATTTAGTGTGAATTTAGGCTGGCTATCTCTTAACAGTCATTTTCTTCTAACAGATTTTGTCTTGTAAACAAAGCTTGTGACCACTCTGAGTGCATATGAATGTAGAAAAGAGGGGTAAAATTATCTAAAATACAGTTAGGCTGATAGATGAACTAATTTGTCAGAAGCCACTGTTACAGCATACAGAGATTGGGTTCCCACATCTATACCTAATCCCCCCCCCCTTTTTACTGCACTACATGAAGTTACACAGAAGGGAACTTGTCCTGAACCTGCTCAGATGAGCTTGCCCCAATTTGTTGATAGCAAATACCACTGCTTGCTCTTTCAGCTATCATTTTACTGGTAGCAAGCTCAAATTCATTTCTCATGGAATGCACTGTTGGATACAAGCCTGGCTCATAAAAATGTTCAGATGCACACTCGCCGTACACACTTACCTTAAACAGGAAGCCGGGTGGCATGTCAGCCCTCTCAGATGGGGCTGCACCCTCAACCGTACCATTGACTGTGGCTGAAAAAGTCTCCACAACTACAGCAGGCAGAGAGCTCTAGGGAGTACAAAGGAAGGAGACAAAGGACCAAGGTTTTTTAAAAAAGGAACATTTGAAAAAGGAGCCCCTGCTGAAGGAAAGAAACAAAACAAGGATCTACTGAGAATCTGACTCTGTTATTTTTAAGAATCCCAGCCAGACATGGGTCCTTGACTCAAAAATTAGTTAGGTGCCAGTGTTTTCCTTTGCCCCTGCCATGGAGGTCATGGCTCATGGCCCAGGGTAACCACGGAAGTGAGGATAACCATTCATGACAAGATGGGGATAAAAGGGAAAAACAGAAAGTGGCAAATATTAGAGGGAAATTAGGGTGTTTTAAAGATTAGTGGAGCAGATGTCAGGATTTGCCACAAGGGATTGAACAAGTAGAGGTGCACAAAGGCAGGCAGAAGCTCTTCTTTGTGACCCATTTCGTCCTGTCCCAACTCCACCCCCCCCCCCAATCTAACACTGGTATTTGAATTCTTCTTTCACTCCTCTAAATTTCCATGTCCTCGGCATCATTCTAATTCACAGCAACTAACAGCTCATGAAGTGACCTTCGTCATGCGAGAAATAAAATTGTTGCCTCTGGCCAGATTTCTTAGCAAAACCAAACATGGTAAGAAAATGGAAGCCAGTCAGGAAGTGAAGTGGGGGAAAAGGTCCTGTCAGCTTCAGTTGTGTGTGTTTTGTCAAGAAAAAAGCCCAGCCTTCATACCTTGCGTGGAGAAATCTGTCAGAGCAAGCATGGCTCTTGCCTTCTGTCTCTGGGCCACATGAAAAGCTGAGGTGATTAACAGGGGTTGGAGGGATCAGTGCAGATAGCCTTTCTAATTCATTCTACAGCTGCTGCTGCATACTGCTGCATACAGTTGTTTGTGACAAGGGAGAAGTTCTTTTGTGGAAGGTGATGCATGGACAATAATTAAGGGACTTGAACAGTCCCCACAGAAGAGTCACAAGCAAGGCTGCCTTCTTCACCAGGGATTCTAAGATTCACATGGCATTACTTGAAGAGCAGAGACTAATACAGTCCAGCTTAAACTGAGTTACATCTGACAGCATAGTGTGCCCCTTTTTGGTTGGTGCCAGACTTAGGGGAGGACAGGACCCTCCCTCCCCATCCCTTGCCTGTGTTCTTACTGAGGCAGATCCTGAGTCAGTTTCGGTTTTAGCTGCTCCAGCTCCAGCTGCTGCTTCTTTGCCGGCTGCCTCAGCACCAGCAGGAGTAGCTTCTGTGGACTGTAACACAAAAGCCAGTTAAACTCCGGGAACCCCAATGGGCCACAGAGATCATATGTCTGTTAGACAGACCTGCCCTGTTTTCAGGGCTTGTCCAAGCTATTGAATTTATTGCAGGCATTGCTGAGCAGGGTCTAGTTAACCACTCAGCTGAAATGCAACATCTACACTGCAACCTTTTGGGTATCAGTGCCAAGCAATCTCAGTGCCTATTTTGGCACAGTTCACATTGCATCGATTTGCTGAACAGCCAATGCCAGAGAGAAAGTAAAACTAGAAGTTCATTAAATTAGTCCTTCATTATATCCTCATGGTTGCCATGCATGGATCAACCTCATCGGTTTTGAAGCACTTGCATGTATAACACTTAAAGACTGCCCACCTTTGATCCACTCTCTATCAATGCAGAAAAGAAGCAGAGTAATGCAAATATTCTAACCAATGAAGATTTGAATTCACATCACAAGCTACTTAAAACAAGAGCTGCTTGGAAACTTCATCTATGAAACCCACTCCTAGCATTCACCCCTACTTTTTCCACTTCTGGCCCTGCATAAAAAAATCAGAGGGCCCAGAAGACACCAGTTTTCTACAATACTGTAGGTGAATGAGCACTGTTACCATCTCCTTTACCATTGAGTAAATCTGCAGTATCTGTACAATTGTACTGTACATTTCCCTGTCAGTGATGTATTCCAAACATGGGTAACTAACACATGAAACTCCTGCCAGTAGGATTAAGGAAGAAAACAAAGCTATAAACATCTAGTCTCACATTATTAAACTTAAACTTGCTTACAACAGAACCTCTTTTGGATATGAGATAATCGAATGATGAGCAAGTATGCAGTTCACTGCTCTAGCCTCTGCAGCAATAAAGAATTAAGATGGTTCAAGACCTACTGATCAATCATACCACTGAAGCCTGAGCTGATTCATAACTGCATCACAGATGAGTCCCAGAGCTAATGGAGAAAGTTACAAATAGAGAAAGAAAAAGAGTTCACCTCTCCCCAGAAAAAATATCTATGCTACCAAAGAGTGCCATTATCTGGTCACTGAGAGGGGAAGACTCATGTATTCTCTTATCTATTCTACAGGGGTCACTTCTCAAGCAATGTAAGGCCTACAGAAGATTTACACAAGCAGAAACTGATTATGGCACTGACTGAAACAGAGGAGGCCAGCACTGGGCTAGCTACACCGGAACTCTACTGCTCAGAGTTCGTATGGACCGCCGGGAAGCGGAGATGTAGGTGGGACGCAGGGGAGGTGGGGTGGGGGCGTTCCGGGACTGGGGTAGGAGACGGTAGGGCAGGGAAGGAGGCATGCTGGGGGGAGGGAGCAGGGCGGGAGGGAGGCAGGATCCTGAACCTCTGTGTCAGGCCACCCGCCCAATAGCCCAATTCTACGCCAACATTTGGGTCATCCTAGACTCGAGTAGCCTCATTGTAGGACTACTTGCCTTACCCAGCAATTAAAAGAGAGAGAGAGAGAGAGAGAGAGAGAGAGAGAGAGAGAGAGAGAGAGAGAGAGAGAGAGAGAGAGAGTATACAATGCAAGTAAATGAGCCTGCTGCCAAAGGAAAAGCTTGGAGTCTCAGAAGACATTCCAAAACTTCTTAAAAAACTGCTATTAATCACATTAACTATATAGCCCAGTTAAAAAAAAGTGTTTATATTTTAATAGCTATATATAACAGTATAAATATATGAGTCAATGTGGAAACTCCAGGAACTGAATCTTTATTCCTTAGTTTTATCCTTCCTACTATCCAGATGATTACAGTCCCCATTTGTCTACACTCATATTTCCCTGGGTCTCAGGAGCCTATTTGCCCTCCTCATCTTCCACTCTAACCCCACATGGCTGCTCGAATGGAAGTAATTTGTGTACATGCACACATGTAACCTGACTTTCAATACGTATATTTCTAGGAAAGCTCCCAAGTTGGGACGCTATGAGGAAGTTACATAATTTCTCCAATCACTGAATTTGGTTTTTCTTATCATTGACTTCAAAATCCAGTGATTTATTTAGCGGAACAGCACTTTATACTTTCAAATCATGTTATTGTAGCATGGAATACAGGAACTTGATTGAATTCCAGGTATTCTATAAAACTTCATTTTATAGACGTATTAGAACAGAGAACATAAAATAGACGAATACACAGAGAGAGCTTTAGGGGGAAGTGAGATGTCATCAGCTTAATATAGCAAAGTCATTGTAGGAACTAGGCTAGCAGCTCCTTTTAAAGCAAGCATAAGAGAGAGATGTTTAAATATTGCCGTATGAAGCTATTATGTTGAAACGCACTGAAACATGCACTGTTCAATTAAACTATTCCCTGCATCTATTTGCTTGTGGCCTGGATGGAGGGTACCATTCTCTTTTGAGTGACAGCAGGTTAACGACAGAACAACAGTGCAGTAAGTTACTTTTCATGTATCTGAGTCGGGCTCACAAGCTGGTTCCTTCAAACATCCTTGTTGCTTTTCTTGTTTAGGGGTACAAAAGAGAGTTGCTCCAGATGCTTATTTGGCAGGCTGGTATGTCCTCCAGCCATCATATTTTGCTTTTCTTTCCCATGTATTAGAGCTTTCTAAGTTTTGGATTCTGGCATCAGGAAAAAGTAATGAGGACCAATTGCTTACAAGCTATATGCTATCCAGTGAATATATACATATGTGGAGTCACACGGCACATTTGTCAGTAATGTAACCTAGCAAAAATATGATATATAAACATTGCTATAGAGGAGAACTGTAGCTAAATAAACAATAAATCTCTTATTAGTATACTCGTATTCAACAGTTTTGTGCCTCCTCTATAAAAAGGAGGGGCAAAGGCAACTGTATTTGATTTGTTCCCATTCTTCATGGACCTGGAGATGGCATGCATGTCAAGGGTGCAAGCACTGATCAGACCTAGATCTGCTTCATTTCCACAAGCTGGTTGTATCACATGTCCTCAGACCATGTACTCTGATACCCCAATGCACTTTTTGAAATGGGGAAAACTAAGCAACACAGGAAAGTATTAGGATACTCAATAAATTCTCCTGAGCTCCTATGGAATGGACCATAACACCCCTTATTGTATCTCTTCTACTTTACTTCAATTGGTAAAATCACTCTAAAACAAATTATAGCAGGATAGTAGAAGGCAAATGGTACTATCGGTAATTTTAATATTGAGACAGCTAGTTTCACCATAGAAAGTAGAGAAGTAGACAGTACAGCAACAATATACAGCCACCATCAATCCTTGCAACCTTGGGAGGGAGACAACAGAAAACTAATGATCAAAGACTGCTAGATGTTCCAGGCCCAGCGATGAATAATTATGGAGGCCTCACCAGCTTTTTTCCAGGGAAATAGTACAGGCATCCTCTTGTCCAAAGATGGGAGCTAAGCTCTAATTCCACTGGAAAAGAAGGCTAGAGGGGACAGGTGATAATAGATTTCGGCCTGGCCAGCACATTCCATATACCAGCAATTGAGAAAGCCCTGTGTCCAGAGCACAATAGCCACATAGGGTTGGTAGGATAATTCTAAACGTAACAAATTTCAAACACTTGCACTTACTTGGCTGATCTCAGTCTCTGTGGGCTGGTCGGGCCAGTCCACCGCAAACGCACTATTGCTAGTATTATCAGCAGGAAACTGATCCATAGATGGCATGCTGCTAGAGGGAGTCTTTTCAGGCTGATAAATGAAATTTCAGAGAGGGAGAGAAAACAGAGATGGGAGGTGATAGTGGTGGGCGTGGGAAGATACAGGAAGACACAAAAATGAGAAGAGTGCAGTGAAAAGTGAGACAGGAGACAATGAAACAGTTCCATGATGAATAGTTTTGCAGGACAAGTAAGAGTCAAAAGTTTTATTACTCCTTGATGGGTAGCGGGAGAAAAGGTTGCTACAACATTATTTGCATCCAGGTAGTCATTCTTTGACCTGGGATGTTCAACTTAGGATGCATTGCTGGGGTGAGAAATGGAACTTCACTGGTTTCAGACAGAATAAGTGATCCTGCCCTGGCTTAGCACCTCTATCCTGGTTTAGCCTAATCAAGGGAAAGCTTCTAGATATCTTCCCTGCACTGGTAAATAGCTATGCTTTCTGCAGCAGAGCTTTTACATACTGCCTAAACACAAAACGACCCACTGCCTTGGCAGCATTGCAAGCTACAGGAATTATGTTTGCTCACATCTAGGTTTTTCGTTCTAAAAGTATCATTATTAAAAGGAAATGAGGTTGACAAAATTGTGCTGTTGTGAGAGGTGGTAACTAGTATAACTTTGGAAATAACTACCAAATAGCTACTAAATTATATGAGCTGTGGTTTCCAGGCATGGACTATATACCAAAAGTGAACAAGGTTAAACTTGAAACTGCAACAGGATTTGAATTTGGCCTTTCAAGCTTACCTACTTATTTTGGGCTATACTATTTTATATGGGGTGAATATAGGGAGTTGGACTAGATAACCTATTAGGTTACTTCCAACTCTATGATTCTATTATTCTAAGCCACAATATCTTTGAATCTTTGGATAAGGTTCATCTTGGATTAAGTCAACCTCATTCATGTCAGACTCTCCATGAGATCAGGGTTCCGGAACACTCTGTATCATTGTTATTTGATCATCATGTATTTTTACAGATGACTAGATATATTAAATATTATATTTTATATTATAATTTTATTATAATTTTATAATATAATATAAATATATTAAATATATCCCTAAATATTATTTTTCCCCAAATATCCAGATCCTTGATGTCATCATTAACCAACTTATTATGTCAACTTCTCTCTCTCTAGGACAGTGATTTTCAACCACTGTGCCATGGCACACTGGTGTGCTGCAGATGATCTGCAGGTGTGCCGCAGGACTTGGGAGAGGGACATTTATTAGTAGGGCAATTGGGGGATTTGAGCCCCCTACCAGCAGCATGGTGTGCCTTGACAATGATCACACAACTGATGGTGTGCCTTGGCAATTTTAGCACCTTGTCAGTGTGCCCGGAGATGAAAAAGGTTGAAAATTGCTGCTCTAGGAGGAGGAGGCCACTCTGAGCCAACATGGAAGAATCACACGAAATGTCAAATTTTTCTGTTCACAGTGGATGCAAATGCACTTCCCATCACCACCACCCACACCACAATGTTTACTGAGCTCCCACTTGGAAGTATAAGTCTTTTGATACAGATGGAGTTTGTATTCTCATTCAGGTCTGCTAATAGTTGTCTGCAATGAGTTGCACATAACTAGATTTTGATTGAATCCAATATCTATTATTTCAATGCCAGGGATATTTTAAAAAGGCAAATTCTTCTTAACAAGAAATGGGTTAGAAACAGTTTTAAAGGTACTACCTAAAATTAAGCAAACTACAGTAACATCAATCTAACTTAACATCCTTTTGCTGAGAATGGCTCCACTTTCAACATCTGAAATTAATGATTCATTTGGCTAATAATGGTTTCAATTTTAATATTAGTGTTATACTATTACTATAACCTTAACCATATAAGCTAGTGTTCCATTCAGCATTTCACAAAGACCTAAATAAACAAGCAAAACAAAGTAGGACACTATAAAGGAGAGTAATAAATGTCAGAAGTTACACTGGATAAACAATTAGATATGAGACAGAAGTAAAACACTGGTTGCTTATATCATTATAAAACACCTACTGTATTGTATAGCACAATAGAAAAATATGAAATAAACCATCGGACCAAGATTAAAACTGGGACAATTGATGACATGTGTGAATAAATACTGGGCGCTGATCTCCACACTGCACTATTTTTCTGTAGTAGTTACACAAACACTTTCCAACTACTGCATGGTAATGCAGTGTATTGCAGGATATGAGGCAGACCAGTATCACAGTAGCTGAGACTGTGGTATTGGCCTGCCTCAGTTCACAGCAGTCCATGGCACTTTCTCATCTGATAGGGCTGCTGCAATCTGCACAGAGGACAGAAGGGTACTCTGATCTGCAACCTTTCCACTACAGGTGTGCATCACTTAATGACAGGAATATGTTCTTCTATCCATGTTGTTATGCAATTAGGTTGTTAAGCAAACACTCAGCCCAATCTAGTGCCTTTGTTATGTAAACAGACACTCTCTGCCAGATACTAGCTGGCTGGACAGGCTACTGGAGATAGATCGCCTCCTTGCACATGCCCGGTCTCGTTGATCTCGGAAGCTAAGCCAGGTCAGGCCTGGTTAGTACCTGGATGGGAGACCGCCTGGGAATACCTGGTGCTGTAGGCTTATACCATAGTCTTTCGAGACTGAAGGTTGCCAACCACTGATTGCATTAAGAGCCTCTTTGTTGTTTAAACAGACACTCTACTGCAAGCCATGGGAGACCTGTCTGCAGCAACAAATGTTCCAAGGTGGAACATTCCAGGGAGGCAATCACAGAGACGATCTCACCCCCATGATCAGCTTTTCTCACTACAGAAATTACTAATCCAGAGAGGAAGGGCTAAGCAAGCATGTCACCAGCACACTCCCAGGAAACCCAAGTGTGCCCATCACCACAGGGGGATAAACATCTTATAGGGCTTAAGAATTTACTTTTTAACCCTGTTTTGCTTCTGTATGTCACTAGAAAAAAGTGAATGAAAATATTAAAAATGGCCTCGAACTTAAATTTTGCACTCCCTTTAATATCTCAAAAAGGCACCCATAGTGGTTTTTATAATCTCCCAATATATTTAAATCACTGCTTCACTGACTGTTCAATTAATACGTGTTTTAAGTCAGTGGACAGTGTCACAGCCCAATCCTACCTAAATCCCAATGAGGCAATACAGCAGTGCTGGTGCAGCTTCTGCTATATCCCGTGGGGGATTTGGGGCAGCTAGAAATCTCCCCAGGGTAAGGGGACTGCCGTGGGGTAAACCACAGCAACTGCAGTGGGTCAGCTCAAACCTGTACCAGCAATATTGCTGGCACAAGTCCATGTTGATTCATGCAGGAGGATCAGGCCCGGGAAAGGGATTTGGATATGATATGCACCCCCTTCCAGGCCCAATCCGCCCACCCCTGCTCTCTGCATTGCCCCGTTCCACCCTACCTTGACTCAATTCAATCACTTCCTGTCCTCCCTCACTCTCTCCCTGCCCCTGTATTGGACACACCTGCTCTGATGGGCCTCCATTGGCATGTGCAGGAAGGCGCCTGCCTTCCTACCACCTTGCCAGAGCCTTGTGCTATCACAATCCGCTTTTATGGTTCTTGTGTGACAATGCAAATTGGCGGAATGCACATTCCACTGGTGCAGGCCCTCGGTTTCAGCACACTTTAAACTTGCTTCTGCATATGAAAAACCAACTGTTCAACTCGTAAAATGTGTTTAAGAAACTGAGTGAACTAAAGCCAGGGAGGAAGATTCCTATATATCTCAACCTATACCTAGTGATTAGGAATGAAGTGCAATTCCATGCATTGTGTGAAGACACAAACAGAAGTATCCATTTACTAAAATGTTGCAAGTGAGGAAGAGGAGGGGGCTAGAAAAAAAAATCATGAAGACAGTGCTAAGACAAACAGCAAAACTAGGTTGAGGAAGGCACATTTAGCTGCTTGAGACAAGGCCATTTTGAAGGAGGAACAGGGCAAAAGCAGACCCAATTCTCACAGGCACCTGAGATAAATAACCCAGATGTGTGCATGTAAAAGGTATGGATTATCATCCTGTGAAGACATAGAATTAATAAAGACCACAGAGAATTCACAAATACAATGTTAGTAGGCAACACAACAAGCAAAACACACATCTTAGCACACTCAAATGTTATGCAGAAAGCATGGCAGCTACACCAAAGAAGCTCAAGCTGCACAATATGGAGTAAGACCTGTCGTCCATTTAACTCAGCATTATCTACACCAAGTTTGTAGTGGTTCCATCACAGAGCTGTGACCCTATGTACACACAATTGGATGGACTCATTTAATGAGGAAAACATCTTGGCAGTCATGGTGGATAGCTCACTGAAAATATTGACCCACTATGCGGCAAGTGTGAAAAAAGCAATTTCCATGCCAAGAGTCATTAGAAAAGGGATTGAAAATAAAACTGCTAATATTACAGTGCCCTTATAAGAATCTATGGCCTGGTCACATCCTGAATACTGTGTACAGTTCTGGCTGCCACAGCTCAAAAAGGGTATTGAAGGGCTGGGAAAGGTACCAAAATGGCAAGCCAAAATGAACATGGGTATCTTAGTTACGAGGAACAGCTACAATATGTGCGGCTTTTAGTTTAGGGAAAAGTGTAATGAACAATATGACTAATGCTGATACATGATGTCTAAAGAGAGTTCTTCTGCTCACAACACTAAAACTACAGAAATTATTTGGTGGAAGGTTTAGGGCAGGCAAAAAAAAGTACTTCTTCACATAGTGTGGAATTATAGAATTCAACCACAAGCTGTGGTGTTGCCCACTAGCTTAGATGGCTTTAAAAGGGGATTAGACAAATGCATGGGTAACAAATCTATCAATAGCTACTATCCATGATGGCTGCATGCTATATCAGTATCAACTGAAAACTAGTTTTAGGAGTGCAAGGATGGAAGAGCAGTTTTTCTTCATCTCCTACTTGTAGGTTACCCAGAGGCAACTGGCGGGTCGCTGACGGAAATAAGATGCTTGACCAGATCAGCCTTTGGTCTGATCCAGCAGGCCTCTTATTCTTACAGATTTTTTGTAACTGATCCACCCCAGTTGAACGTCTGGGAACATAAAAGTAAAAGGATGCAAGTTTCCTTTGTCTAGCGGTAATGAAGAAAACTTCCATTTCTTTTTTTAGTAAACCACAGCAGTTTAAAAAAAATCTATACAAAGAATTGGCATATTGCATAAGAATTAAACTGAGTGACAGCTGAGAAATATGAACATAAGAACATAAGAACAGCCCCACTGGATCAGGCCATAGGCCCATCTAGTCCAGCTTCCTGTATCTCACAGCGGCCCACCAAATGTCCCAGGGAGCACACCAGATAACAAGATGGATGCTACACTGTGGCAGGAAAGGACATGCAGTCATAACATACAAATGTGAAGACAGAGGGTATGAAGGCTTCTACTCTTGTATCACCTTAGAGCACAATGCACAGAAGAAGGTAGGGTTGAAAGGTCAAGCAGGCATTACAAGGTTTACAGGACACTAACACAAAAAGACAGTACTTGCACCATGCCAAATGCCACATGGTAGAGTTTATTGCATTGAAAGTGATATTAATAGAAATCTTACCTCCCATAAATCCCAAGGCAAAGACTAAGCATAGTAAAGAGCAAGAGGAATACAAACATGTTAAGATTTTAGTATTTTAGCCAACATGCAAAGTATAAACAAATGTGCAAGTTTCCATAAAACTGATACTTAACATTTGTATACCACTTTCTGAGTGTGCAAAGTGCTTCACAAGTATTACAGCATTACCTCCAACAGTGCAGATGCACATTTCCAAAAGGCGCTGTGTGAGACAGCGCTATAGGAAACATAACTATGAGGCAGGAAACTGGCATTGATTTGGCCCAGCACTACACAGAATGACCAGCTTCCATTGGCTACAATAGCTGTCAGACGGGATGAAGAGTGCTGTAGCAAAACAGCACTAAAGGAAGTGGTGTTAGGAGAGGTATTACTATAACATGTTGCCCTCTTGTTGCAGCTGGAGAGTTAAGACTGAGAGGGGTGTTTTGCCCAAGGCTTCCTACTGAATGCATGGCAAAGGTAAGGTATGAAGGCAACAATTCTAAACACACTGATAGGCAGTAAAGCCCAATGAACACAGTGTGACTCGCTTCCAAGGAAACAAGCATAGGCTGGCACTGTAATGGACCTTAAGGTAGATTTGGTATGGGTTATTTTGAAGTTTTCATTTAAGTGTTGAGCTTCTTTAAAATATTAGTTTGCTGATAAATAGCTTAATAGAGTACCAGATAACCAGTTTTCATCTCATCAGGTAGCCATTTCTGCAACTTTTGTATAAAGAAGGGGAGGCAATTTTCTGTGCAGCTGGGCCACCTAAAAGAACCTGGACAAGTGGCATCTTGAGGACACCATGATAGCCCACCATGTAGTGATGGTTCCAGAGCACCTTGTGCAGAGCACATATTTAGGCACATCAGTTCTACGAAAATATCCTCCATTACAAAGTAGCACCAAAAAAATAATAATAATAAGGTGTCAAGGAAAGAAAAAAAAAAGTGACAGTCATTCTTGACAACATGGTGATACAAGAAAAATTCAGAGATTAATGTTTTGTTACTGTTGCCAGAAAAGGTCAAAAGGGAAGCATTTCAAAATTTGCCACATGCTTTCACAATTGAGAGTGGCATAATTTGATCATGTAGTGATGTACATAATTTTCATCATGTAGTGGCTTGGAAGTGACCAATACAAACCCCAACTCCCCTGCAAACTCCCTAAGTGGCCTTAAAAAGCCCACTCTTACCCTACCTCAACTCCTTTCCCATCTGCAACTTGAGGAGAATACTAAACCACTGTACATAATTGGATTGGATGTATATGAAACAGTCTTAAAGTGCTATAAAGTTAGGTGAAGCACTAAGTACAGTTTTCGGGTATGCAGATCTAGGAGATTCATTTGAAAATGTCTGTTGGTTTATTTTTAAGCCTCCAGGAGTCCCTCTGTTACTATGAACATACACATAGCACTTCCCAATAATGCTGAGAAGGTCCCTTTCACCTGGCATGTCATGGAATGAAATAATGGCAATGGTTAACCAACCTGGGCCACAGGTGTGGGCGACTTCCCTATAGTACTGTTATCTGGTTTAATGGGATCAAAATCCAGGTCCAACAGGCTGGCTCCCTCCTGGAAGGGCCCAGGGGCATCAAACTTGGCAGCATTAAGGAAGAAAAGCAGTACGAGCATTAGTCACATATAGGATGGTGTGGATATGAGGAAGTTGTCATCCAGGAGCTGAAGGTATAAAAGTGATGCATAAAAATCATATGGTACAATGAGTGGTCACACATGCCTACCTAACCACAGTGTATTTAACATCTTTTTACAAAAATGCAGCCATTGAAAACAAAGCGCCTGCATTTCACACAACATTTATCTAGTCTGAGCAATTGCCACGTCATAAGCCATCATATCTGCCATGCTACAGCCTCAAAGAATAAATACATAAGAGGTTCTCTCCCAGGCCAGTCATCTCCTACATTCCTAAACTAGGATCAGCTCATTCCTAAACATGGGGTAGAATTCACTTTCTCTTTCTACAGAAAAATTTGAGTCTGCAATATTCAGCAAAATTGTGGCATCTACGCTATTGATCTCAACACATGCAACCTGAAGGGGGCTGTGTATGTGTGTTTGTAAATATATATGAGTGCACTTCCATTTCTTTTAGCCTCTTCCATCTTTTAGCCTCACACTCATCTGTATTACTGTGGTCAGGAATAATGCTGAAAAGCTTAGATCTTGCCACTTCTATGTTGGTCCGTTCCAAGTTTAAACACTTGCAGTACCAAGATTCTATTTCCAATTGCAAGAACAATGCAACTTCCAGGGTACATCTTCCAACTCTCCCAGTCTAATCAAGAGACAAATCGAGGTCTGCTTCTCCTCCACCATCGCCCCGCTGGATTCAACATGTGCCTTTTCATCAAAGCTACACCAGTCAGGGAGGGGGTGTAATCTAGAGTCAGATACACTAGATATAACTTTGGTAGCAACAGTATGAAAGTTTATGGAAGCACCACAGTGACTTGGAAAAGCATCCCTGATTTATACGCCTTTTCTCCCAGCTTGTTCTTTCTGAAAGGCACTCCATCCAGAGGTTTCACCAAGGTTTTCCTATTCAAGCCGTACCTTGGCCCTAACATTTCATTACTCTTCTGGCCCAAATGTAACACTTCTGCACTAGACTAGGGCAAAACACTGAACAGATTCCTGAAGCATGATGACATCCCATGAAAATATAAAAATATGAACTGAGAAATACTAGACAACTGGTGCTTTCAAACCAAAGCCTTCAGTCTTTCAATACAAAAATCAGGCACACACTCTTTATTTCAAGAGATCTCATCCACAGTTACTCTCCATAAAATTATCTTTTCCTATAAACATCACATTTTAAACGCACTTTTCCTCATGTCTTTCATTTGCTTTCATGGAAAGAAGAATAATCTATCATTGGAGAGAGATCTATGCGTTACTATTCCCTTCACTCATAACCACAATTTACCACCTAAAGAATTCTTACATACATTTCTATTGGAAGAAGACTTCTAGGCATCATCCATGCTTGTCTAAAAAAAATTGAGATTAAACAGTATAGTCATGCTGGATTCTTACCTGTCCCCTGTACTGGGAGCCCCCTGCACAGGGTCCCAGGGTCCAAGAGTCCTCTTTTTAGTTAGTATTCCCTCCCCTCCTTCCAAATGATTAGCCCAGCAACAAACCGAAATAGGGAGTATGCAGGCCAATGGCCACTTATTTTTTTCCAGTGGTTTTGAAGTGGAACCAGACTCATATCTTTTGGAAACCCAGACTCCTTTAGAACGATGCTGCCCAATTCAGGCGTCCTGTGCTCTGAACTGGTTCCATGCTGAACGTTTCATTTACACAAATTTTTTTACACAGAAATTTACAATACGAAATATGGTGTCAGAGTTGTTGAAGCATGCTACAAGGTAAAGAATGGGTGTGGACAAGGATGGAAGGTTGCTCAGTGGCCCACGGCTTTCTGAGATAACAAAGTGCACATAGGATATACAGTCAGAATTCCTGCACTGTAGGCACCTCTTGGGTTCTCTTGTAAAAAAGGCTCTATTGCTTCCATTGCTTCCCTGTTACTGCAAATACTGTAGCTCTTGTATTATCTCTGTTGCTTTCCAGCTCTCAAAAATATTTCCTGGTATCTCTGCACTCTTGTCTAGGGCTGCCATGTCTTTTTCACAGGGTGGGGTGTGAACAGGAAGGCAACACTGCTTTGAAGGCGTTTAATTTACAGCCATAAAGTCTGCCTGTCACAAAGGTCCAAAAACAGACATGATGTAGGAGATCCACAATTATGATTTCCCGTGGGGAGGTATTAGTTAGCAACCCCACTCAGGACTCAATCCTATCCAATTTTCCAGGGCCGGTGCAGCAGTGCCAATGGGGCGTGCGCTGCATCCTGTGGTAGGGAGTCAGTCACAGACGCCTCCTCAAGGTATGGCACATTTGTTCCCTTTCCTTGGGGCTGCATTGCGACTGCACCGGTGCTGGAAGTTGGATAGAATTGGGCCCTCAGTTGCTTTGAAATCTCCCAGGTATTTTTTGTTGTTGTTGTTTAAAACTAATGAGCACCCCACACAACTACTTTAAAGATCATGAAAATGGTGCTCTAGAATGCAACCCCTTCCTGACTGAAACCAACCCTAAAATTATTAGATCTGTAGGAGAGGAAAATAACCATATTTTACAGCTGCTTCAGGTGATACTTTAGATCAGGAAAAGACAAAGGGTTAGACCTCCCACTTTCCTCATCTTCAATGCAGCTATGTGGGATGCTTCATCGGAGATCCTGATCACAGATCTCTGACATAATGCATTTGTTTGGTCCAAAGACCTAGTTCTTTCTGAGGTGAGCAACCCATACATGGGCTGTTCCACATTCAAACTGCAAATGATTCTCCATTCAAAAATATTCCCTGCACTCAAATAACGACTTACTATTATCTTTATCTTTGATGTGGTTTTCCAAGATGAGGGATTCCCCACCCCATAGACTTAAATTCCATTATGTGTACACCCACTAGCATTTGCGTATCTGTAATATTGTACCGTTCTGATGTAGATTAACCATCTCAGTGAAAACTAGTCCTCAGGCAGAGTTTATGTCAGAAAGTCTAAACACAAACCAGTGATGATTCTGTAGCAAAGAACTGCAAGAAGACTAGAAACCTGGGCATGCCTTCTTATAGGCCTAGTCAGGATAAAGGCATGCCCTGGTATCCATGGGGGATAGGTTCCTCCTCCCCCCCCATGGAAACCGGAAACCACAGTTATGGGGCACACCTGTCTCCATGCTCTCCCCTGCACCCATTAGTCTGATTGTTAGACTTACCCAAGGTGAAAATTCTTCCTTAAACCAGGTCACTATATGCTTAGAATTTCATAGTGACCTTCAGGCTGCCTCCCAGCAGTCTGGTTGCTTGAAAATAGCTAGATCAATCTCAGCAGGAAGTGGTTAACTTCTGCTTCTAAGCTTATGGCAATCTGGTTTAAGGAAGAATTTTCACCTGGTATAAGTCTGACAATCGTACTGATCGGTACACAGGGTGTGGGGGCCATATCCACAGGGGGCCATATCTGTTTCTGCCTCTTCTCTTCAGTCACCAGCTAAGGAACAAGTACATTTGTGAATTTCTTTATCTAACAAAACAGGGCTCCGCCATATTTTTTTTCCTCTGCTGGTGCTGGCTCATGTCTCTATGGGCCAAGCTGGATGAGAAGCCATGCTTGATGCTCATTTGTCTATGTTGATTTATTTCAGTATAGTCAAATTTGAAACTGCTGTGTGACTAGCACTAATTAAGGTCTATAGATTCAAAAAACCAATTTTAAAAAAACAGCTGTAACTCTTCCTTGGTGCCCACCCACAATAGGCAATCCTAATCTTTAGGTCTTTACAAACGCTCCACATGACTCTGTTAGGCTGTCCCACAACCCTTATAACCTGTGGCCTAAACTTGCCTTTTCTCCCAACTCCAGGCCCCTGGTGCAACGTTTCAGCCGTCGAACAGGAGGAAGAGGCAAAAGCCGCAGGCCACCGTGCTGAGGTAGGGAAGGAAGAGCGGAGTCAGGCAATAGAACTGTTAGAGGTGTCACTCAATGCCTTTTATGAATAATGAAATGTTTTACAAATCATAAATCACAATTATGATGATGATGGTATGAATTGTAGGAATGTAGCCAGAAAACTGGTCAGTTGTCTTTCCCCCAGGGATAAGAATTAAGTCAGCCCTGAGAAAAGTCAGTGTTTTGGATTCCAGTCAATTGCCCAGTTACTTCCCCAGGCAATATGATACAATAGAATATTTTGTTTTCTTTAATTTCTTATTAAACTGCACAAGGCTAGCTTGAAAAATCATGGGATCCTGAAAAGCTGGTGGGTGCTAGTTACTTTTCAAAAACACTTTAAGTGCAGACCACAGGATCAGGAATGACCTATCTGGAGATTGTCACTCAAAAGGGTGATAAAAGATCTAAAATCACCACCACCAACAAAAATAACCATTTATCTTGCAGATTTATTACCCACAAGAGTAAGCCGTCCTTTCCCAGTCTTGGGGAAAGGGCTAGTGTTATAAATCAGTAGGAATTGTTAAAACCACACAGGTGGTTCAGAGAGCTACTGCAAGTGCCTTCAAGACATAGCCCCAAACAAAAAAGGGGCCCACACCTCCACCCATTACTGCTGTGAGATACAGGAAGCTGGACTAGATGGGCCTATGGCCTGATCCAGTGGGGCTGTTCTTATGTTCTTATGAAGGAAGTAATGAATGAGTCAGACAATCCATTCTGGTGCCGGATTACTGGGTCACACTCGCATGGTTCTCCCCTCACTTTCTGAGGAAGATAAAACATGTGAGCAAGACTTCCAGAGGAAAGGGCATTAGCATAAATACCCCAACTTATGCATCACTTCTCTCAAGTGCCTATGGTGACAGAACCACTTTGTGCAAGGAATGTTTAGGTATATGAACAGGATACAGGTTATGTTCCATAACCATAACTCTCTTAACTGGGGGAGAAACGGGTTTCATCTCCATGCCAATTGGTTGCTTTAATGGAGACAAGAAGTAGTATGACCAGATTGTAGTACTATAGCCAGATTGTGGTAGGAAGCTCTCTGCCTCCCTCTTCATTCTACCTCAGTCACAGATGGATTCCAGCCCAACAATGTGGGGTTAAAATTCACTGCCCCTTTTACCTACTTCAAATCCAGCTGACTCCTTATATTCACATCCCCCATCACTGAACAGTTTTCATGGCTTGACACCTCTAATAAGGAAGGGACAAACAATGAAGGTGAAGAGGATAAAGGAAACGGTAAGAAAGGGCAGGGGAGAAGGAGAAGCTAACCTGTGAGGGGGTTGTCACACTGATCTCTGGGACAAAATTGTCATCAAACAGGTTGATGATGTTCTCCTGCTTCATCTCCTTGGACGGAGTGAGTTTTGGAGGTGGCGGCACGGGAGGGCCTTTCCTCAACTGCATGCAAGCGAGCACATGGCGACGGCACAGACAGCAACACCCAAAAAACCAGAGACAGGAACCAGGTTAGCAAAAACTAAAAAAATTAAAAAAAAAAAACACACACAAGTTGAGGACCTAGAAGGAGGTCAAAAACAAACACACAAGCATGGGAGGAGGAAGGGGAACAATTGCACACTTCCAAAAGAAGGCTTCGCATCATTAGTTACACTTCAGTCGTGGGTAGGTCTCCCTTCTGCAGAGGAGAAGCGTAACACAATTAATATGCATAGAATATGTCATGCATACGTAATTAGAGGCTATGCAACCTTCTGGAGAACAAGGAGGGAACGTACGTACTACAGTAGAAAGTGCTGAGGAGCCACAGAAGGCAGCAGAGCTACTCCTGCTAGCAGTATCTATTTGCATGTAGAGAAAGGAGATACCCAAGCTGGCTTGGCCTATTCCTACAAAAGGGATGTTCCCAACAATCCCAAGCCTAGTCGTGATACGTGAAACTGGGTCAGCTTCACCATGTGCAATGGGCTTCTGCAGCCTAAGCAACGCTGGGACAAGAACAAACAGAAATTGGGTTCACCAGTTTTGAGGGTCACAGTATTCCTGTGTTACACAAATAAAAATTTTGCTGATCTGGGCATCCCAATTCTCCTACCACACACTGAAAATCTGGTTTTCATTTAACATCATATGACAAGTGAAGGGTGGGGGTGGGGAAATCATACTGACCACTTCAGAAACGTCTGTTTCTCCTCTTTTCTTATAATAATAATAATAATAATAATAATAATAATAATAATAATAATAAAAAAAACTTTATTTATATCCCGCCCTTCTCCCTAACGGGACCCAGGGCGGCTAACAACATATTAAAAAAACAATAGATTTTAAAAACATTAATACAAGCAGATAAAAACATTTAAAAACACACTACAGGGCCATAAAAACAGTAGTCAGATTAAAAGAGTAAAAGAGCAGATCACCGAGGAATCAAGCCTGTAAAACTAAAAGATGTATAAAAAAGTTAAGAAGGCCAGAAATCAGAAGGCTTGTTTAAACAACAGTGTTTTCAGGCCTCGCCGAAAGCTCTCAAGAGAGGGAGCCATTCTCAAGTCAAGGGGAAGGGAGTTCCATAATGTTGGTGCCACTACCGAGAAGGCCCTATTTCTTGCAGCCGCCCCCCGGACCTCCTTGGGTGGCGGCACTTGCAAAAAGGCCTTCTCTGATGACCTGAGATGGCGAGCCGGATTGTACGGGAGTAGGCGGTCTCTAAGATATCCTGGCCCAGAGCAGTATAGGGCTTTAAAGGTCAAAACCAGCACCTTGAATTGGGCCCGGAAACGAATGGGCAGCCAATGTAGCCCCCGGAGAAGCGGGCTGACAGAGTCAAACCGCCTGGCTCCGGTGACCGCACAGGCCGCCGCATTCTGTACTAATTGTAGTTTCCGAACCATCTTCAGGGGCAGCCCCACATAGAGCGCGTTACAGTAATCTAACCTCGATGTCACCGTGGCATGGATCACCGTGGCCAGGTCTGCACGATCCAAGTACGGTCGCAGCTGGAGCACCAGCCGAAGCTGAGCAAAGGCCCCCCTAGCCACAGCCGCCACCTGGGAATCCAGGAGCAGCTGCGAGTCCAGGAGGACCCCCAAGCTGCGAACCTGCTCCTTCAGATCTTCTAAGATCTTCACAATATGCCTCCAACTGAACGCATCCAGGAATTTTAAAATTAGGTGGGTGAATCTTGTTTTTAGGTATTCAGAGTAGCTAGTGGATTTTCAATGGTACTACAATGCTGGACCAGTCCAAATATATTTCCCAGTCAATATACATACAAAACACTAAGCATCTCAATACTTCACCCTGCCTAGGAAAACAGGCCAAGTTTCCCAAAGCATTTAAAGGTCCTGAGTAAAGACAAGCTAATACACTGGGGATGTCAAAGAAATGTCAGAGAATGACTCCAGGTGAACACTAAGGGCTAAATCCTACCTGATTTTCCAGCACCAGTGCAGCCATGCCAATGGGGCATGCGCTGCATCCTGTGGTGGGTGGGCAGTCGTGGAGGCCTTCTCCAGGTAAGGGAACATTTGTTCCCTTTCCTCAAGACTGCACTGTGGCTACACCAGCACTGGAAAGTTGGAAAGGACAGGAACCTAATTTGCTAAAACTTTCTGTAAACATATCAAGCTGATTAAAAATCTCTTTGACTACAATCCTTTACATAGCACATAAAATGGCATTGCTATTTTCCATGTATATTAATAGTTAAAATAGTTTTCTAGTTAAAATACCTTTCCTAAAAACCCTTCCTCCTCAAGCAAATGCAAATGCAATTTCTTAAGCAAAATTTAATATCCTATTAATGGTGTGGTAAAAGCACTACTGCTGTTAAACGTGCCAGCACTACTGGCAAAAAAAAAAAAAAAAAATCAGCATTTTCACTTATTTAAAATAGTTGTGTCTCACTATTCAACTGACAACTTGCGTCTCAACTGTCAACCTCCTCAGATGCTTTTGCATTTGTTTAGAGATTTACAGTGCAATTCTGAAGGTGCACTGTGCCGGGGCAGGTCCCCTGCACCATCACCCTAGTGTGGCGAACGTGCTGTAAAGCATGTTCGTGCCGACTCGGGAGTCAGCTGGGCCAGAGCAAAGGCCCAGACCAACTCAAAGCCCTGGACGTGGTGAGTTTGTGCTGGCCCAGGCCGGCTGGCACAGAAGGTGGGAGAGGGTGGCAGGAGGGTGGAACAGAGGTGGGGAGGGGGTGTTTTGATTAGGGGAAGGCGGAATGGGAGGCGGATTGGGACCAGATTGGGGGTGGGATCAGCTGCGGCAGCACAGGTGGCACGGGCTAAGCAGCCTTACACTGGCTACTCAGATTCGAGTAGCCCCATAAAGGTGGCTGGGGCTTGACACGGAGTAAGGAAGGAAGTATCTCCTTACCCTGAGGTGACCTACAGCCATCTCCTAACCTGCCCTGGATTCAGAGTAGGCCACTGTGGCCTGCCTGTTCAAGCACATATTAGGATCAGGCTGTTAAGCAAATAAACAATTTTAGTGTCAGTCAATGCTCTTTTCACTGTAAAGCCACTCTAGAACTCTAGGGAGGAAGCCAAGAACACACCTTAGGCATTTTCGCATGTAGGTGATCCACACATTGTTGTCACTACAGGCAGATTATGCAGTATTCATACAGTATAGCTGCCAACTGAGTTCTAATATGGCAGGAAAGCACCTTGAATATTCTGGGAAAGGAAAAGGGAAGGAACCTTTTCCTATGTTCTCCTAACTCAGAGCATGTCATATATTTACTCCCCTGACCTCTGCCTGGTGTTGCTACACTTTTGTTTATAATGTTGCAATTAGAAAATTGATTAAGCCATTTAAGCCCAGGCAACAGGGACCAAATGTGTACACCTGTGGGCCAGGCAGAAAAGGGTTAAGGTGGCAATCCTAAACATACTTACATTGGAGTAAGTCCTATTGAACTCACTGGGGCTTACAACTGAGTAGATATACATAGGCTTGTGTTGTCAGTGTTAGACTGTATTCTTTCATTAAGTATATTTTCTTCTTATGTAGAAAATAAAACTCTCAGGATGAAATTAATCTGGCTTCCTTTTTACAAGGTTTTTTTTTCTTTTACATTTGGTGTTACTTTATAAATTAATGATGAATTCTTCCTACAAATGAGCAGAGGACTGAGCTATAACATTTATTCACATGGAAACACCATAACTCCTTGCTGTTCACATCCAGCTTAAATGGGCTGTCATTTAGTCATTTAATGCCTCCAGAACCAGAGGCAGATGAGACTGCAGAATGTTTTCAGGACAGACAAAAAAATAAACCCATCTCCCATTTCGTAATAATATACCAAAGTATACACCTAGGTGCAGAACAGGAAGTTGTCTGCCTTGTTCAAATTGTTTATCCTGCTTTTCAGGGAGGAGAGAAAGGGGCAAGTCAGAGCAACCAATCACTGCAGCAAGCAGGGCTTAGCTGAACTCCAGTCTGTCAATATTGCTAAATCTTTTCAAACAAGCCCACACTGAAGTCTTCCAGGTTTTGTTCCTTCTTGAACACACCCAGTTTAGTAAGTTACCTGCTCGTATGAACCAGTGAACTCTGCCAGAGAGTGTACATTAAAAAGTAGTCCTAAACAGTCCTAGGCTTCCTGCCTTTGTCATTGTCTCTTTATATTCTATACAACACTATTAGGAGAAGATTTAGTTGTCTTCCCTTGTGCTGCTTTAAGTATCTAGTGTTTTGAATCTGACTGTGTATTGCAAGTCTAAAGAAACCTGTGTGACCAAGATTTGTTGCAGTGGCTTGATTAAATTTGCATTGAAAGAGAATCACCAGCAGGTAGCAGTGTTTGCCACGTATTCTGTATTTGCCATGCCCTGTACAGTCCTTCCAGATATGATAGCAGGATGTGGCTTAGATATGATTACATTATTATCCCTTCTATTATTTAAAAGGCTGGAGTCAAGTGGAAAAAGAGCTGAAGGTAGTTTCATCTAGACATCCTTATTCACCTCCCTATAACTTTTGTTCATGGATATAACATGGATTTTCAGTGATTCAAAAACCTGCTTGAACCAAGATAATAATGTAGAGAAGAAATTTACACGATAAGCCATGATGCTGCCGGACAGCAACTTTTGTTTGCTTAAAAACAATCATTTGTCTTAAACTAAAAAGAGTCAGGTGCACCAGCTCACAAGCAAGAGAAAAAGCCCTTGCAAAGCTACAGAGGCACAAGTAACCTCTCTCCACTAGAGAGAAAGAACACATAGCAAAATCAAGCTAACAATTCTCCCTCACTCAGAAGTTTCTTATACATAAAGACCAACTTCCCAGCACAGAAGGGAATGTCAGTTTCTAGCCTTCACTGAACATACAAGAGTCACATGGCTAGCACTACATAATTATCAGACCTCTCTGATACCTCTCTGGAGGGGCTGAAAGCATAAGAATAAATGGCAAAATCTCATGAACAGTGAAGCCCAATAAAGAGATCATTTGGTGCTTTAAATACTAGAACAAACCTACCTTTGCCTGGCCAGCATGAATACGGAAATAACAAAAAAAACAACAAAAAACCATTCACACCAGACATCTGAGAAAAGGTAACAGGCCAGCAGAAATAAAATAATTTTTTCCTGGAATGCACCCATGACCCAGTTGACACACCTCTAATTTTCCTGCAGTAACTATCATGAAAGAGTAGGTGCTACTGTCTCTGCAGTTTGACATTCCCAAAACCTTTGGCTGCTAGATTGACATACAGAGTTTGCACAGCCATACAGAGGACTCACCTTGTTTTCGGGTTAGACACTCACATGATTATAGACAAGTAATTGTCATTCACAGCTCTGCTCTGCATGATTGCTATAGCTTTGTGGTTGGCTGTAGTTGTGATCACATAGTTGACCATCCCCCAAAAAACAGTTTTATGCTGCTTATTAAGTTCAGGGCTGCAGCTCACATACCATATTCAAACAGCAACAAGTTCAAATGCCATCAGGATGAAAACACTCAAAACTTTTGTATTTTTTTCATTCTTACCTTATACCTAGTGTAATGCATTTATCTGTTTCTTGTCCACCCAGAACTCACAAGGTTACATTTTTTAAACACCATTAGCCTTTACACCTTTCTTCCTTATTCTGCAAAGTGCCTGAAAAGGGCTTTCTGCATTAATGCCCTGGTCACTAGCCTGGATCATTTAGAGGTTGTGCATAACAAGACCAGTCTTCTTACCTTAGCCACATCCCTTTCTTGCTTTTGTAAACAATCATGAGCCAGACGCATTACCTCGTAAGACCTAATTAATTTCCCAGGATACATACATACAACTGATTAAGAGGAATAATTGTTGTCTGTTTCTAGATGAAGAAGAAATTAAATTAAGCAAGAACGGAGAGAGGTTGGATGCTACAGGTGTCCAGAGTCAGTGAAGAACAAGAGCAGAGAGAACATCATTTATCTGCATACATTAGTAATCAGAGAACCCCTATCAGGAAAGGTGGTTTTCTGGCATATCCCTAAGGAAGACAGAGTCACAGCAGCAACCCTCACTACCTGAGATGGAGACTTAGGGATGCCTCCCCCAGGTGCTTCCAAAGTGGGTGGCTCTGGCTCATGGTTGATGACCTTGATCTCTGGGCTGGTGATTGGAGTCCCATCAGGTGGAGATGAGGGGGTTTTGTTTGCTTTTGCAGGGGTACTGTCACTGCAGAGAAAGGAAAGGGAAAAATAGATTCAGAATTAGAACTTCAATGAGTCCATTCATTCATTCATTCCTGGAGACAGAAATGTAGACATGCTGCTGAAATGCTGTTTCCTCCTGTGTTGCCTGAGATATTTTATGGTGCTACAGTGTGTGTATATGCATGTGCACTTGCCCCCCAAAAGGGACAAACATAGCATAAACCATCATAAATATCCAAATTCCAAAACCACAAGGCATACAGACAAGGTGTCCTTTTTGCAGGAATCAAAGTGTGCAGATGACTACCTGGTCACAATTATATCACGATATCTTAAATACAGGGAATTGAAATATGGTAGGAGTTTGACAATAGGCAATTTGCCTTTGAGTCAGTACTGCAAGAAGTTAAGCAATGCCTCCAAGCAGAGATCCAAACTTTAGACCTCCTGATTTGGGGTCTTTAATCCTCTCACACTGCACAAGAAATAACCAAAATCTCCAAATCTCAAAAGTGGTGAGCTAGCCACAATGTTTACAGGCACATACCAAGTGATGGGGTGACAGATTCAAAGCACACAGAATAGTGGACTCAAGAATGTAGCTGTTCTCAAGAACCATGTTGTTCTTGGGAAGCAATCACCAGAGTGTACTTCCCACACACTGGTTTGTGATTTCACGATTTGCACATTTTCAGAAGCCTTCTCACATCAGCATCAGAAGAAGATACAGCAGCAAAGTTCCAGTCTACGACTGCAAAAATAAGCACTTGGGGTCCAAACCTAACCTGGGCCAGCACCAGCACTGGGTACCATAAATGTGCCATAAAGCCCAGCACCAGCAGACAGAGGACATGACAACATCGAGGGGCGAGTGCAACCGCTGGGTGATGGTGCAGCCTCTGAGCGAGAGGCAGGAAGCAGGAACCAGGGCGGGAAGGGGAGGGACTGGCAGAGGTCTGCTCTGCCGGATCCTGAATTACGAGTTGGACTGAAAGGCTCAACATGGAGTCTCTCAAGTCTGCACCAGCAAAACAGCCAGCACAGACTTGTGAAGCCCCAGTGCAGGGCTTGGGACTTTCCCCCCAAGGAGACTTCCAGCTGCTTCCCAGCAACTGTGGAATACAGTGGTAGCCGCTTTTGCACTGCCACTCCAGTGGGCAACGGGAAGTTCAGGATTGGGCTGCCCAAGGGCACCTATTGGCTGGTGCTAATTGCATGAAAGGTGAAGATGCCAAGTTGGGCCACCAACAAAACCCAACCAAGATTATCCACTCCTGACTTTTATTTTGCCCAACAGGGACCTCATTCAATAAACTGGTCCTTGGCTTTTAAGATTCTAGAAGCAATCCAAGGCTAAACACAAGCCGCCAAGGGAAGGGAGCAATCAAACGCTCTCAGAAACTCAAGAATATCAGCCATCATGCGTATTTTATTCAGCAAGCTAGTTAGTATATCTACACATAGTAAAAACACACATGTAATAAAACACAAGCAGTGAATCTCCCTTTGAGGGGTACATTATTTGCTCACAAATGAAGCTTTGCTCAGACTGGAAAACAAAGTATGAAGCTTAGAAAGACACATACACAATCCTTTGAATGCTTACTCAGAAAGAATTTTTTCTTATTACAATGGAATTTACTTCCAGATACATGGATATAAGATTGCATGTGAATAGTGTAAAGGAAGGAAAGATGCGGGGAAGATATTTAAGAATTTATTAAGGTATTTACTTCCCCATCAGCTTTCATTAACAAAAAAAAGGAAATCTAAAGATAATCTTCTAGAGGACACTGTTTTCTCCTTGCTCTTACTTCCCTTCACGCATCACCATCCCAGAATTTTCTGGCACAGAAATGAAAATTAAATCATAAGGCAAAAATATGGCAGCCAGTTTTGTCTTCCTAATTTCTCAACCTGGCTCAATGTCTCAGAAAGACATGGTGGCAGGAGGTTTTCATCAACCTTTTACAGAATAAAAAGTGCAAAGTGTCCAGCAAAATGTCTGGCTACATAAATAGTTTTCACAGAGAGAGAGAGAGAGAGAGAGAGAGAGAGAGAGAGAGAGAGAGAGATGCAATTGTACACTGAACAAACTTTAGTGGTCTCCTTAGAGCGCAATCCTAACCACCTTTCCAGCACTGGCATAGCTGTGCCGGGGGGCATGTGCTGCATCCTGCACTTGGGGTGCACTCACGGAGGCTTCCTCAAAGTAAGGGAATGTTTGTTCCCTTACCTTGGAGTTGCATTGCCCTTACGTCGGTGCTGGAAAGTGGGTTAGGATTGCACCCTTAGTCACTCTCACCAGCTGCCAATGACTACCAGCATTCTTCAGTACAACGTGGTTGTCCATTGCTGCATCAAACAAGCTATTGCAGAGGCCTTAGGACTACTAGAGAAAATCAACAAGGAATTATATTCCCAAGAGCTTGCATAACAGAGTAGTTAAGGACATGAACTAGGAAGAGCCCAGTTCAAACCTCAAAATATATTGCTACTGGCTCTCGATGAGACCAGCATAGATGCAAGTATTACAGAAAAAGCAAGAATTCTCTCTCACCCCCCCCCCTTATCTGGGAGAGCCCTAAATCATGACTCCTTATGGCAAATAACTGCTACTTTAAGCATCTATCTCTTGAACGTACACAAATGAAGAAAGGGATCCCCCATTCATAGTTTGGGAAGCATAAAGAGTTTGCATTTTGAGATCTACCAATACCAGTAAAAACTAGTACCACTTTTGCAACTTGACAAAAGTAATTAAAATAAGAAAAAAAGATTTTGGGATTATTCACGCACAGATAGAAACCCAAACAATCCAAAGGCAGAGCAGAATGAATCATGCAAAAAACACTGTTCCCGTCACCAAGCTAGCAATGTGCTATGGTGTTAGCATACATCTTGGCTTTGGGATTCTGCATTCAGTTCAGAACATACAGATACAGTGAACGCATCTTGCTGTACTGATACCTGCTCAGCTTTTTCCTCAGCCTGGAGAACAGTTTAGTTTTCTTTCTGTTGAGGACGGCACATGTAAGTGATCTCCATTGCAACATGGCTCAACCAATGAGAAAGAAAAGAAGATTTCGTGCACGAGCTATCACAGTTCCCATGAAGAGATTCATCCAAAGAGGACCTATAGGACCATCTCCCAATGTCAAAATAAGTTTGGTCTTGATTCCAGAAAATGCACATTGGGTATTTCCAGTAAAGAAACATCCACTAAGTCCAGTATAAATGCTCAGAGGATGGGCAGTGGAAAGAGGAAGAGGGGAAAAAAAAAAATCCTTGTTTTCATTTGCATGCTACTTTTCACTATTCATTCCTCCAGTTCCCTCCAAGTTATATCAGGAAGCGTAACGGAGAAAGACACAGATGGTAATGGAAGATGGTTGAATGCTAAGAAGCCACGTAGCCCTCCGAGGCCTAAGTAGCCTAGGGGCACCAGTTTCCTAGCACAATACAGTAAGGAGGGTGAACTTTACAAAGAATAAACTTTCACTGCTGAAATCTGCTAATTGGGTAAGAGGCACTTTTTCAAGTGGGTGTCCTCTTTTTAGCAGGGGGAGAGTAACTGGCCCTCCTCACCCCAGCATTGTCTTCTAGTGGCTGTCTGCTGGTGTTCTTTTGTATCTTTTTAGATTGTGAGCCCCTTTGGGACAGGGAGCCATTAGTTGTTTGTTTGATTTTCTCTGTAAACCGCTTTGTGAACTTTTCGTTGAAAAGCGGTATATAAATACTGTTAATAATAATTAATAATAATTATAAGAGCACCTTGAAGAAAGCCACATTCCTATGGATTCATCCCATAGTATTGATGTAACACTGAAAACCCCACAATTGCATGGGCAGGACAAACTACACAGGTCCTAATCATGAAATCACCTCTGACAGCTGGGCAAGAGTTTTGTGTTAAGGACTCACAGGATTGAGGCCTTTGAATGTTGCATTAATACCATAGGATGAACCACGGAAAAGGAGCTCCTATGTATCTAATGAAATATTTACAGGGGATCTGAATGACCTGTGGATATTGACTTACATGCCAGACAAAGTCAGGAACCTCCTGACTAGGAACCTCCTGAAACATACTTTCTGTTAGGGTGCTCAAGTCTTTCTCACCCCAACATGTAACATCTTTCTTAAGATGAACTTTAACTGCTATACAGTCAAATGACAGACTTGAGAAATTTTCACTTCCTTTTCCTGATGACTACTGAAGCTTCTTTACCCTCATTTTTTATATGCACCTTCATCTTCCTGCACATATAACTGGCACAATATCATCTAGAGGCCTCCATGCCTTTAATCCTGCCCTTTTCATCACCCCACACATTCCCTCTTTTGGCTTCTCACCTATTATTAGGTGTAAACCAATGTCATGCTGGCAGGCTTCACAGCAAGGACAGGACAACCTATTCTTCAGAATAAAGAGTTGCTTCGAGTAGGACAGAGCTCAAGAGAAATCTGTAGTGCTATTACCATTGAGCTACATTTATATTGAATCAAAGCCAAATGAGCAAACCAAGCTTAAATTAAAAGGTCAGGCAAAACTGTTGTCTCCTGGGATGGATCAGTCCCAGATTCCTCTTTGATTGTGGCACAACAGATTTGGCTTCTTGATTATTTAACTCACACTTAGTTTTGCCTCTTGGGTCTCTTCTCCTTGCATTTTATTCTTTAACAGTCACTCTGTATCTTTGATATAGCTTAGCTCAGTGCCAGAATCACAAATAAGCATAGAATAACTGCCAGACCACTAAGCTTGATCATTGTCAGTTTGATCTTTTTCCTTAGGCTTCACATTTGAGAGACAGAGAGAGTGAGAGTGGATGTCAAGCAGCAAAGTTAACACAGATAACGTACCACACTAACCTCCATTTTCTTTCCTACAGCAGTGCAGTCAGGCCACAGTTATCCTTTCCCTAATGCTGTTTTGGCACATACATCTCATTACTGCTCACACAGCATGTGGGACTGGGAGCAGCTGGGAGTCCAAGTTCCCAAATTGCTTCATCACTCATGCATTTGGGAGAGAGCCAGAGGCAATCTCATCCAAAGAGTGAGGCCTACCTTCCCCTTAACAGTGAGAGCTTAGGAGGGAGGACGTATACATCTACACCACCACCCTTCATATAAGATTCTTCCCTCTTCTTGCTCCTAGATTGTGTTGTCTTAGACTGGCATGTCAACAAAAATCACTAAGAGACGGTGAGGAAAAGAGAGCGTTTTATAATGGAGTGTCCAGCAGCAAGGAAAGCATAGAACAGGTTAAGTAAAGGACTCTCCTGGCCTGATATAGCTAAACAAAATTGGGAAACCATTTTCTCTGGCAAGGAACCCAAAGGAACCATTAAAAATACCTAAAGGCTGTCAGTATTTTTGGGTGCAATTCCAAAAAGTGTTTGGAAAATCCATTGCTCAAAGCTGGGGGAAAAAAGGAGAAAATTATTGTGATTTGTGGTCTACAGCCAGAATGCTAAATTTACTAGTGTTAATAGGTCTACCCAAGGAAACAAATTAAAAAGGAAAACACAGTGTGATGTTAAAGGTCTGGTTTATTTCATTTTAATGGAACTGAAAAAGTTGACTAATTATGAAAGGGAAAGGATGTCTTATGTTAAATGGATAAAGTTGTGGCCGTGGAGAAGCAAATCTGATGTTCCTATAACCTGAAAAAAATAAATGTAAATAAGTTACTCATATAATTTAATTTTGTTTTTTTATTAGACTGATAATTTGATTCTATATTAGACTTGGTTCAGACAATATTGTATTGCTTGGATCAGCCGCACACAATTAAAGACATGCGTGCCATGTAAGTGTATGTGTCCTGACCTT
Organism: Tiliqua scincoides; assembly: GCF_035046505.1. Taxonomy (NCBI): domain Eukaryota; kingdom Metazoa; phylum Chordata; class Lepidosauria; order Squamata; family Scincidae; genus Tiliqua; species Tiliqua scincoides. Next base: position 74,852,618 of record NC_089821.1, on the reverse strand, counting down.
TGTCCTCATGGTCAATGCTCCAGTCTATTTGTAACAAGGAGCAGTGGTTTGTCCAAATTGCCCCTCTAGCAGAGTCAGTCTTCCGTATTCACAGGAGTTCAGTTTTGTTCCCCCAGTATTTGTGGATACTGGGGTCTGCTTTTAAAAGTTTTTTAATGACAAAATAAATGAGAAAATAGCCTTCTCTACTCTAGCGCTGCAAAACTATGCAGTACGACCAGTTCGTGCAACCCCCCCTCTCGACCCTGGCTCACCCCATACGACCCAGAAGTGGCTTTCAGAGCACCATAAAGTGCCCTGCAGCCTGCAAATAGCATGGTTTTGCAGTGCTAGGGTAGAAACTGCTATTTTCTGACTTATTTTAACTTTTTAAAACACTTTAAAAAGCAGACCCCAACATCCATGACATCCACAGATAAGTTAAATCCGTGGATGACAGACTCACGGTTAAGCTATCTGTAGATGGGTAGTTCAGGGGAACCATTCCTCTCCCAGCTGTAGTTCTTGAATGCAAAGAGGAACAGGATGTGTATGTATATCTTTAATCATATGGGGTCAGTCTAGGCATCCCAAACTGCCCTGTACTAGAGGCAGGTAAAAGAGGACTACTTCATATTATTTATTCTAACTAAAAACTATAGTTTGCAATTTTGTGATGGATTTTCATGGTCAAGATGCATGATATTTTGATCTATTATTGACCATAATGTAAGAATCTATAAAATATGCATCCTGTATATCTCTTTCACTGTGGGACAATCATGAACAGAATTGCCTACTGCTGTGGTGTGTTAGGTATGGATGGTGCTCAAGACTAGTTCTGAAAAAAGAGTAGAGGGTGCCAAAAAACATGCAATTGTATGGAACAGCTGCATGGAGACTTGGGTGGAATGGCAAGGGAGGAAGATGTGTGTGTGTGTGTGGAATGTTTAACACAGCAGCTCTCATAAAGATTGTCCTTATATACCTATTCCTGTTTAACTATATTAAGCCCTCATGGCTCAGTTCCTAAATGCATGAGTTAAATCTCATCTATTTACAAGTGTGTTAAATGTATCTGATATGGACCCCAACCCTGAATCATGTGAGTCATAACCAACAGTCAAGAGGCTCAAAGAACCAGCCTTCAGCCCCACAAAAGCGAGAACAAGCTTGTCACCTCTTTTAATAAGGCCTGCTCCAGTGCCTTTAAAACAACCGGGCACGTGCAAATTGATTTTACCTAGGAGTATGTCTGCGTATTTTATATTGTGTAGTGCTTTACTTGCCTTTTGGAAGGCAGGAAGCAAGTATACAGAACATTTAATAAAATTAATAAATGGCAAGAAAAGCTTCTGCTGCTATACCTCTGGGTGGCCACCTGATATTAATGGCATAGTGGCAGGGCCAGAAAAGGAAAAAAGTGAAATGGCATTTGTAACTGAAAATTCCATCCATAAAACATGTTGCCTCCTACCTCAATTCTCTTCCCCCCCATTTGCTTTCTCTCTCCATCCCACTTCTAACCTAATAGTTTCTCTCCATCCCACTTCTTTTTTCTTTAATAGCTTTTTCTCTCCATCCCACTTCTAACCTAATAGTTTATTAAAAAAAAAAAAAACAACCACCAACTTTTTCCAAAATTGATTCATATTTCACCATACCCTGTGCATTTTAAGAAATATATATTGTTTGGGGCATAGGGGAGATGCACCCTTACAGTGAAAGACATGTCTACAATATGTCAAAGGAAGAAAAGCACTGGGTAAGTCCATTTTTGAGTTGGCAAGGTGGAAGCAGAGAAACGGAAGGTGCGGTAATGACCTGTGCAAAACATAAGGCTCTAGTGAAGATAATATGATATACACACTCTCACATAAATGCAAAGTTGTCCCATCTTCCCATAATGCTATAAGATTCTCTCATATTCCTTGAGAAACAGAAATCGGTTATTACTAACCTTGGCTGAGCTTTAATAGGATAGGTGCCAGTTGCATGCTCTTTCTCTAGACTCACAAGGACATCATTCAAGTTTTGGTTCAGCTGAAACACAGTTTGTAAAATGTATATCAGCTCCACAGGAGGGACACTTGAAACGTCAATATACATTGAAAGATACTGAGAAGTCAGTCTCTGTCAGAAACACACCAAAGCATCACAAATCTCAGGATGGGGGCACCCCACTGAAGGAAATGATTTGTATTCATTCAAATTGCCCCTCCTTCATGGACACATAATCTAAAAGCACCAACTGCTATGGACATCATTTGATTTCTAGAAAACAGGTGCCACATGAGTAAAGTCTGTATCACATTTACAAAACAAATTCTGGTCATGCTTCTTCTGTTCCCTGCCTTTCACCCCCCCCCCTTTTGCCCCTACAAATGAAGACTTGTACTGCTGTGGGCCCTTGTGTCAACACAGGGTCTTTGTTCCCCATTGGGATTTAATGCCTTCCTTCTGCTCTCTTTTCCCATCTGCAGCTACAAACCTTGCCTGCAACTGCAGCCTTGGTTGCCATGGAACCACGGTTTGTCACAAAACAAGATTTTAGGCCAAACCTAGCATTTTCACTGCAGGAGAAGGGGATTTCATTGCTGCTACGACAGCAGTTTAGTTGACCTCCTCAACTCCCAACTATAATAAAATGCATATCTACCCTAAGGAAAAAAGATCTTTCACATATATAATTTTTGCCAAGGGAAAAAGAGGGAGAATTAGTAATACAAAAATCCTGTTACAGGATGTAACAGGCTGTCTAAGTTCTTACCTCACAAAATGCAACAGTGTAGGAAAAATGCTAAACAACGTTAATATGTGGTCTGGTAGTAACATGGTTGCCAGAGTGTTGTGGACATGGTTGTCTTTTATTAAAGAGTTGCAATTAATTATGTGAAGGATTTTGAAGAGGCTTCCATACATGGCTTTTGCCAAGACCAAAGTAGGCTCTTTCTGCCCCTTGTAACTCCTATGACAACTGTGCATAGTCCACATTATTCTATTTTTTTCCTTTCTGACAGAAGCATTAATTGCTGCATAACAGACCAATATTCAATAGATTCGTTCTGAAAAGAAAATGCTTCTATTCGCTGAATTTCTGTCTAGTAATTATTCCAGAACAGCAGTGCACCAATCTTATTGTGAGTGGAGACAATAGTTTCTTGCACTACAGGGTTCAGTGAGAGTTGCATCAGATTTGGGGTTTTCCCTTTCCACAAGTTTGCACTGTATCTAGTGGCCATTGTTGAATGCAGAAGACTGACTAACCAAGAGGCTCTGCCACATCAGAAGATCAAGCCTTCAGAATGAGGACATGTTTTGAAGGCATATAGTGCAACAACTCTGCATCTCTGGATAGTGTCAGTGCCTAGTGGATGGAAGACCACCTCAAAACACTATATATGCTGCCTAAAACTTCATGGAGGAAAGGTCTGATATAAAATTAATAACTGCTAGGCTCCATAGTCATATTCTTCCTCACCCTCTGGAGGATCCAAATCATTTACGATCCTTGTACCATCGGATCTACTACCTACTGCATCTTAGTACTACTTTGCACCACTAAAAACAAACCCTTGCAAATCTATGCTATTCAAATAGGTGTGCATAATTTCCTTATTCTGCAGCTAGTATTTTGATCCCTAAATGTGGAATTTCTGCAGAATTCAGAGGAAGACACAAAGAGGTCACTCATTCTACACTCAGGATATAAAGCAGATGATTCTCCTCCGCTGCTGCATCCCACCCCATGCTAATGGAAAGAATTGGGGTAGAGGCAATTTGAAAACCTGCATATTCAGACATTTAGTTTTCTAATACAACTCTGTTACTACCAAAATATATGTAATGTATTCAATACATTAGAGCAGCAGTTCCCAAACTGTGGGTCTGGGACCCACCAGTGGGTCATGACCCAATTTTTGGTGGTTCACGAAACTGACAGAGCAGATGAGGCTATGTGCATCAAGGGTTAAACAAGCTGCAACTTGGGGGGAGCACTGTTGCCCAATCACCATTATAGCCACACCCCTTGGCATTTATATATCAGGTAGCAGCCTCTAGGGCCTCTAAAAGTCTGGGAATCAGTGCATTAGAGCAAACATCTTTCATGGACTGGTACCCATTAGGAGTGTGCTAGGGTGAGCCGTGCACTGTATCAAAGGATTCATATTTCAGCTTCCATAAGTAAAATGAGAACAACTTGAACCTTTCAAAGTGCAACAAATATGAACTGGATGACAGAACCCAGCAGGTGCAAGATAAATCAGATCTATGGGAAATTTAGGGAGAGAAGAGTGGTACATGAAATAATGAGTCTACTATTATTTTATCTCATTTTTCTTCCATGATGAAACTCAATAGAGCATTTAAGTCTCCCTTTCTGGCACTGACCAGATGCAGACCTGCTTAGCTTCAAGCATCATGTGCCTTCTAACAATACCCTAGAACTTGCTTTTAAAAAGGTGCCCTAACTGAGGACATCGATGCAATGAAAGATTCTAAAATAAGTTGAAATAGTGCCATTATATTTGTGTACCATCAACCAACACAGTTATTCTTATTACAGTGACTGAGAAAAGATATGAGGGAAGAGCTAGGTGCCACACTGATGGTTCTCAGTAGAAACAAGCATATCATCTCTCTTTACCTTGCTCATTTCCTTATGAAAGTTCTCTTCTAAGCCTGCAATACTCTGGAATGTGTTGACGTAGAAACCAACACGACTGGAAAATGAAACAACAATTCAAGTTAATGGAGGCACATGATGATACCACCACCACTGTATGCATTTGCTAACAGACTCCCATTTCCTCAGCTGTACACATGCCCAGCCATAGTGGTAGGCAAGACTAAACCATAATGCTTCTGCTTAGGAGAAGACCTATGGATTAAATGTTGTAGTTGTGCTTTTTCAGGGCCTGAGTCAAAGATCTCTTTAAATTGGCCAAAGCCGCAAGTCACAGAGCTGCCTTTTATGCTCACCTATTCCATAGTGAAGGCAGTTCTTCCTGAAGATCAATGTTCATCTCCTCAAACACTTTCTGGGCTTTTACTAATTCTTCTTCAGCCTGCAGAAGAGACATAGGACAATCATAAGCCACCTGGCAGGCTGCAGTACCGCTGAACAATTTGAGAGGGCTCACATGAGCTCATTGCCTGTTCAATGAGTGAGTCGACATTCAAACCTTGTTGACCACTTATTCTAGGTACCTTGCCCCTGAGCCACCTCTGAGCTACCTCTCTAACGTAGAGGAATGTGGTCATGGTGGATGGCCTACTGCTGACGTAGAACAGCCCTTACGACCACAGTGGAAGAAATTCCCAGTTATATTAAAGATGATGAAAGCCTAATGCACACTGTAGCTGCATAATCTAAATCATCACAGCAGGAAGTGGATTTTCCACAAGCTACCACTGCAGAATTCCAGAATCTTGCTTTCGTACTTTGTAGAACATCACACACACACACAGCAACTGTGAGTTGCCAGGCTTAGTATTTTAAAATTATAAGGTATCTTCTGGCATAGATGAGATCCATCATGTTTTAACAATCCATCCTGTAAAATATAGGGTATATTGCAGTCCAAGTGGGGGACCGACCCAGACCAAAGTGGGGAGTGATATAGGTCCCAGGATAGAGTGGGAGACCTATGGTGCTTTCCTTCCCTCAGAGTTTGAGGACAATGACCGAGATAATACAATCACATCTCTTGAAGAGCAACCTATAATTAGGAGTTATAGATATAAAATGGAAATGAATCTCCATTTTCTGTGATAAACCAATAATTTTCTAATTAGTATCCCAAATCTCAGGTAACTCCAGTCTTCAACTACACTCAATAGTTCCCTTCATTACTTACCAGCCTTTTCTTCCCAGACACACATCTTCCATGTCCCTCTTCCCCAATTGGTAAGAATTCCAGCATGCAATAATAAGATCAAAAGAACTGGCTGCTTCAGAAGCAAACTCTGGGCTTCCTAGATGACACAATCAACTAATCCACACCTCACTCTAGTTCACATATTCTTAGGAACACCCAGTGTGAGCCATATAAGCAAACAGCCCCTTTGATCCTATGGCTCCCAATTGCATAAGGATGGCAGGGAAGACAAATGAAAGAGTCTGGGGTGGTTACCACAGGCCCACAACTGCTTGGAAATCCAGTAGCTTGTTGTAATGGGCAAAAAACACCTTTAAGCAACTTGCTTTAACACCACCAATGAATAACATCAAGAATGTCACAATGCCGCAAGCCTCTCTGCACTGCTTACAGAATGCTCCACTGTCTCAGACTAGGCCTCTGAATGCCTCTATTGTCAAAGGCGACCTGTGTTCCAGGTTTCATGTTCTTTGGAATTTCCAACCTGTCAGAGTAGGATGCCTAAATCAGCAACACTGTTGAATACAGAGTCAGGTTTGTTGGCACAGCATACATTTTTAAGCCACCATAAAGAAGGCATTTTATTATTATACTACCTTGATAGCTTTTTTTAGAAGTATGAGTAAATGTTTTGAATTCACTTCGGTTCTGGACAGTTAAAAGAAAAATATCTTTATGTAAAAAAAAACACAACAAAATTAAACTATATTTAGAGAGATAATTGACAATCAATGGCCAATTAAATAAGAAGTAAGGTTATGGCTTGAGCAAATTATCTACCTGTCAAATCACTTTTTCTTGTATTACTAAACTGTTTCTGTGCTCTTATAACTATTCATAAATCTGAAGTTTAGGAACCCCAAAAGCAAGCTATGTGAGGGTGTGCGTATCGTGACATCCCAACATGATAACAAAGAAGCACCCAAGGCAACGTTCACTTTAGGTACAAGGCAAGGTGGGGCTCTTAGGTCCAAACAAGATTCTATAGTTTTCTTAATGGAGACTCCACAGTCAATGCTGAACCAACCAGATAACACTACCCAACCATGCCACCACTTCATTTCAATAATGCTTTTTCTTCCAAACTGCACAAAATGGTCTCAGACATTATACAAAAATTCAAGACACTCTCCTAGAGACTCACAATGCAATGGACAAAGGTAGAAAGGTAAAGAAACAGGAACAATCTGAATGGAAGCAGATTGAATGGAATGGCCCTTTGGCTTCATATACAAATTGTTTACTCAATGCCCATGCCTTCAGTCTACTCTCTACACCACAAGAATGTTTCCAGAAGCTGCCTGAATTCTGTGCCTAAAGACAGTCTATTGTGGGAGACTTCACAGCTGAAACAGGAAAATACAAGTTCACATTCCAGGAACGAACACTACCCACTCATCCACGTTGTCTTTTATAGATCCATTCGCCAATTCAGAGGTTAGATTTTTACCCAGATTTGACCTTCTTGCCCTTCTAATCTGCCAGCCAGGAATGGAAAGAACAAGAGAAACAGCTGTTGTGACACAGGAGATGGAGAAATGGGGGAAAGACATTTGGTAACAGGTCACTTTATTTTTGAACATTTTTATACCACCTTTCCTCCTTTGGGTAATGCACATGGTTCCTTCCCTCCTTTTTGTCCTCACAATAACCCTGTGAGGCTGAGAGATACGTGAGTGGCCCAAGGGCACCCAGGAAGCTTCAGGGCTGAGCAAGGATTTGAACCTGGATCTTCCAGCTCTAAGTCCAACTCCTGAACCATTACACCATCCTGACTCTCAGGGCCTGACTTTGGGCTGGGCATAAGTACTGAGCTACTACCTTCTCAAGGGTCATATCTAACCTACACATTTAATCTCTTCCATGTCCATTCAAGTAATGGCTTGCAAGCAAGGAATCCTGGGAAGGATTCCTTCAAACAACAGGATAAAAAATCTCAGGCCTTGAGATATTACAGTCCCCAGAATTCTCTGAGCAAAGCCATAATAATTTATGGCTATTAAACCATCTCTAGAGGGTCATCCTCTGCAGCAAATCTATGGTATTTGCCATGGTTTTAGTCCAGACTTTTACAATGCAACCAGACTAACCATTTTACCATGTCTCTGAATTTGGTACATTAATCTGAACAGACACTAGTTCATTTGGTAGTCATGAGATAGTACAAGGAACATTGCTGACTTTCCCTAAGTGATGTTTTTTAAGTATGGAAGAGCCCTTGTGGCATAAGAACAGGGTAGGAAATAGGCCTAAGAAACAGACCATGACAGCGCAAGCATATGCATGTCTACAAGAAAAGTCCCACTGACTTTCAGCGATGCTTACTGCCAGATAACTGTGCATAGTATTGAAGTCTGAGGGTCCAATCCTATCCAACTTTCCAGCATTGGTGCAACGACAACACAGCCCCAAGGTAAGGGAACAAGTATTCCCATATCTTGAGGGGGCCTCTGTGACTGCTTCTCCACCACAGGATGCAGTACATGTCCCATTGGCTCGGCTATATCGGCACTGGAAAATTGGATAGGATTGGCCTTGGGTTAGCAGCACAGTCTGAGGAAATCTGCCCATGAGGCATCAATCTTGAATCCTGCCAACAGTATGCTAAATCTTAAGGTGAGTTGATGAAGCAAGCCATACTGTGCATTAGGGCAGCTTTTCCCAAAATGGGGTGTTGCAATGCCCCAATGGGGCAGAAAGGCTGCTACTCCCTTAAGGGGGTTGGCAACGTCACTACATTGCTTCCAGAATCTTGCTGTCACTGCGAAAAGGTGTTTCACAACATACCTGGGGGTCGCTATGGCCCTCAAGAAGGCGTGGCAAGCCCTCTGCGGGCCTCCCTGCACTTCAGAACAACAACAACAACAACAACAATAATAATAATAATAATAATAAACTTTATTTATATCCCACCCTTCTCCCTAAAAGGGACCCAAGAATTACATTCCAAAGTGCAGGGAGGCCCGCAGAGGGCTTGCCACATTCTGAAGCGACTGCAACCCACTTCTAGTTTCACAATGAAAACCAGAAGAGGGTTGTGATTGCATTTTGGAGCCTCTCTGAGGTGCAGGAGGACCACCTCAGGTATGTTCAAAAACCCCTTTATTTTGCGGCAGCATGGTCCTGAACCCACCATCACGCTCTCCCCTTCAAGTACTTAGGGAGGTCCCTATTCTCTTGTAGAGTTTGGGAACCTATGCTCTAGGACAAAAGAAGCAAAATGAAAATTTTGAAGCAGATTTAATGGATTGGTTCTCACAAAAAGCAAGTTCTCTAGAACTCAAAGAAGCTAGCAACTCCATTAGAAATTCAATAATCTCCCTTCCTGTTTCTTCCCTTCTTTCCCCTGAAGTCAGAGGGTACATTTTATGCCTTTTTTGTACACCAAATGAAGTAAAATCCCCAAATTAACAAACGTATACAGAGTCTTTGCTATTCAAAGACACTTTTAAGATTCAAGCCATAAGGACAGAAGCTGGGATCAACTCAGACATTGCAGCATCCCCTATAAAGGTCTTAATAGACAAATATCAGTCTCTAAAGTATCCAAGGGCATACATGAGCAAAACTCTCACCCTGTAAGCAGCAATTCATTCACTAATTCAGGAAAGTCAATGAGTTCCTCAGAAACATACAAGAAATGTGGTTCTTTCCAGCCAAGACAGTGAATGATTGTCCTCCAGTCATTAAAGGCATTTGTTTCTCTTTCTCCACTAGTTCCTCATTATCTGACAGTTGCTTTGTCCAGTGTATGTACATAAAGTGCATCATCCACAAAGTATCCACAGAAAGTGCATCTACAGCCCAATCCTGTGCAGGATTGGGCCACTGCGCAGAGTGGTTTTCAGTAGCACAGCGGTTCTAAAATGCCCAGGGAAGTTGAGAACCACTGTAAGTGTGTGTGTGGGGGGGGGGGGAGAGCAGGGAAGGCAGAGGGGGGAAGGCAGCGACATGATCCCCAGGGTCAGGTGGCTAAGGGGGGCGCAGGAGCTGTCATGTACTTACCAGTCCCTGCAGCAGCCTCCCAGGGGGGTGCAGGGAGCCCTGCAAGACCCTCCTCAGGGTTTCCCAACCTTCTGAAAACAAAAGTGGAGCAATTGCGCCCCCCCCCTCTGGTCTGCGATCCCAAACCAGAAGTAGGGCACGATCACTCCATTTTCAATTTCTAAAGCTCAGGGAGCCCTGCAGAGAGTCGCGCAGGGGTCCCCACACCCCTGGGAATCTGCTCCAGGTACTAGTAAGTACATGCCAGCCCCTGCACCCCGCTTAGCGACATGATCCTGGGGATTGCATTCCTGCCTGACCCCCACCCCTTAAGGGGAAAGAGTCCAAGGGGCCCTCAGGTTGGGGCGTCGCGATGCCCCAGTTTGAGAACCACTGCAGTAGCAGAAGACACTTCTACTGTCACAAAATGCCTGCCGATGGAGAGTGCAGTCCTCTGTTGGCGGCCACTTTGCGAGTGCTGCTGCTGAGGATGGGAAAACCAACAGGCAAAGGAGATATTGCTGTTAAGATTTTACATGCATACGCAAGTCTCGTTGTATTCACATTGGCTTATTCCGTGGGAATTAATTATGTTTGCATCCTCAGTCACCTTAATACTAACACTTTCCCCCACAAAGTATCTCAGAAATTACTCTTCCAGGGATTGGCAACCAAGGCCCCAGGACAAATTCCTATGACCTCCAGCAATTATTATTAATCTCTGTGCCCTGTGTTTTTACCCCAAACCTCTCAGTGATTAAGGGCCCAATCCTATCCAATTGTCCAGTTCCAGTGCTGCTGTGCCAATGGGGTATGCACTGCTTTCTGTGAGGGGAAGGCAGTCACAGAGGCCCCCTCAAGGTATGGGAATGTGTGTTCCCTTATCTTGGTTCTACATTTTGGCTGCACCGAAGCTGAAAAGTTGGATAGGATTGGGCCCCAGCTAGCAAAACATAAAACAATATAACATAAAGCTAAAATTGTAAAACATTTGGAGAGAACCTCGAAAGAGAGCTGATAGAGAATAAAACTTAAAAGTTATCTGGAACAGAACAAAATTGTTTAAAAACAAGCATAGAACTCTGGCAGGGAAGAAGCTATCCTAAGCTACTGAGGCAGGACACAGTAGGTGCCACTCCAGAAGAACCACAAGTTCCCTTTTCCCAGAGACAAGTTGAGGAAATAGTGGAGACAATTTGGAATTTAATTGGCTTCACACTTAAGCCATTTCACACATTTAATTGGAAGGACAGGGGTGGAGCTCTCATTATTCAATTCAGGCATGAACAGACTTCAAGCCTGCAGAATCTCTTCAAACTTTTACTGGAGCTAAAGACCACCAAGCAGAACCAGCTGCAAAGTAGTGGATGGTGGTGTTGAATGCAAAATAGTGACTCAGAGGGAGCAAAGTCATTTACCTACTACATCCTATGACACAACAATGACCAGCTTACATCAATAGAAGTCGTCTCCCATGAATTAATACATATCACAGTTTGTAACAGCCTTTTGACTTTTTAAAAACCTTTTTGTTGTTGTTACTGTTAAACTCTTAGGAGTCAGGAACTCTTGCCGACCATCTACCAATCTATCAAGAGATCCTGATCAGCCAATTGGTACTGTCCTTAATCCAGTTACTGACCAGCATTACACTGGAATGCTGGGGACAAAATTTATTAACAGCAAAATCAGTACAAAAAAGTTGAAGACCAGACAGCTTTTAAAAACATGTTTTGAATTCCAAGCAGATGACCACAAGAAATTCATACATGGCTTGGTTAGGTTAAAAGAAGGTCCATCAGCCTGAGGCCTACATGAGTCTCCCACAAATTCCAGTAAGCAGAAAACCAAAGTCATTACTTCAGAGAGTAAATAGTGCCTACAGAGGGTGGTTAGAGTGAACGCTGCCTTGGGATTAAGAGCACAACACAGAAATAGCGCATGCAGGGTTAGAGAGTGCAGGATAGGCTGGCTGTCACCTGGTTCCGCAGCAGATTAGTCTGAGCTACGAGATGCGCTTGGAGCTTCCCTTGGCACCACTGAGGCGCAGCTTTCTCAAGCAATGAGACAGGCTGGTGAGAGCATTTTCAAAACAAAAAACAAGAAAACAGATGGACATCTTCTGAGAATTTCTTTAAAGAAGAAACAAAACACAAACAAGTAAGTAAGTGTGTTACAGGGCTGGTCTGAGCAACAACCCCTGACAAACAGGAGACCATGAAGCATTAAGAGACAAGTCAAGGGTGAATCCTATGCAACATGCCGAGTCTAGCAGTAATTAAGGCTCCACAGTGTGCTCAGGGAGTACCAAGGCCAACAGAGCTTATGAAGACTCCAGCTGCAGAGAGCAACAGAGAAGAAAATTAGTCATTAGAAGACAACCAATTCCACCAGGAAGAGGAGGAGAGGTCCGACTCCATGAGGCACCAGCAACGTTTAAGAAAAGCCAGGATTAAGAGAGAACATAATTATTGCAGGCATGCAGATTATTCAGAATTTTCAGCACTTTCTTTAAACATTCTATGATAATGCAACTGCTCTTTCAAGCAGTTCCTGTGCTTTCAACAGCTGAATTGGAGGGAAGCAACACAGATCAGCTGCTGGCTCTCCTGCTGCTGAATTAAAAAAGAAATCACGCTAGCCATACTTCTCCCTGCCACACCAGCAGTGGGAAGGCTGGAATTCGTTTGGGATCAGATACTGAAAACATAACCACATAAACAGTAAAATAAGGTATATAATGCATTCTTAAGGGACCCACTTATTGCAGAAAGAGGGAGACGCATGTCTCAAAGGACTGAAGAAGAATCATTTCCCCATATCCATTCTTAGTTATACTTTATTCTTTGCACTTGACAATGTTTCTTTCAATAACTGGCACTGAGGAATACTTTGGCACTAAGGCATCTGACTTTAATTGAAATAGTTGTATCATGTGAGGGTTTTGTTTTATAAACATGCAACTATTATACAATTTATACAGAGAAAGCCCTAAACTCTAACTTTACATTTTGTTTCGTTTTACTAGGGCTCACTGGACCAAAAAAAAAAAAATATTAAATATTACATTCTGATTTCAAATAATTACCCAACTATTTTGAAATTCCAAACCAGAATTATTGGACTTTCATTCCCAGTGTACTTAAAATTAAGTTCTATCAACTCACCATCAAGCTCCAGTTCTTCAGAAGGCAGATTATATCATGAGCTAGCTCCCAAGAATACAAAATTATTGTAACTTCTACCAGAAACCATTTGAGGGAAGGCTATGACTCTGCAAAACTGGAACCTTTGGTAAATTAGCAAAAAGTGGAAGGGGATCTACACCCTGTTGTGCACTAAGGTGAATTGTTATGATGGTATGTCACGGCAGTATGACAGAAAAGTTACTTAGGTTCATGATATTCAGAAGCAGGGTTAACAGCCACCACATTTGACATGCTTAACCTGTGTCACCCTCCCCCGAGAAGAAACGCTTGTCCTACAGATACTTTTCTCCATTTTCCCATATGTATTGTGCCTTTCCCATAAATCTGTAATGGAAATGTTTAGAATAAAGATGAAAGCAAGTTAACAATCTGGAATGTCATGGACATGAATACTGGAGAACTGACAGCCAAGAATTCAAAGTTCTTGTGTTGTTGTTTTTCTTTCAGAGGAAAAGAGCACTGCTAATTAAGTACATTAGAAGGTTAATTCAGAAGCTATTAAAATCCTGGAATCTCATACTTATGAAGTCACTGATGGAGCAAGCCAGGGTAAAGTCCTAGCAGAGCTTCAGGTGGATTGGGGCATGTGGGGAAGAGCAGCTACATTTTTCAGTAGGCACAACACAAAAATGCTTCTCAGGGCTTGGAAACAAACTACTTTAGGTTGGTGCTGCAAAGCCATTCCCACTCCAGGTAATAAAGCTTATCCTATCAGAAGTGAGATTAGTCACAGTATAAAAGGTGCAAATGCTTTGGCAATTTAGAAGAAAAGGAGCACATCGGAAAAGACTGGCTCCCATATTAGTTGTCCCTACCAAGGATAGAAGAGGAGAGGCCTGTATCCTTCACGGACCTCCCTCCTTTCCTTGATTCCTTAACATCACTACAGTCACCTGATGTCTTGCCACAAAAACTGGAAATATGAGATTCTATGCCATTTTCCATTCCATTTGTTTACAGAATACTATAAAAGGATACACTAGAAAAATTACAGTATTTTCTTTAAATTGAGAAGAACTAGCAATAAGTTGAATAAGTTGATTTTAAAAAGATGTGCTAAATCACCCATTAAAAGGAGAGAGAGGCCTACCATACCCGACTCAACTAAGGTTCCTTACCTTGGCAATTTTGGTTTCATCTTTCTTCTTCGCAGTCTGTAGAGATTCGTAGTGATGCCTGGCACTATCATAATCCACAAGTTTCCTTCCCCGCTTAGCAATGCGAGACTGAAGGGATGGGGTGGGGGAGGAAAGAAAGAAAAATTAATACAATTATTACTGAATTCTACTGTAAGCAACCTTCAGTCTCGAAAGACTACGGTATTGCGCTCTGAATGGTGGTTCAGCGTCTAGTGTGGCTGAAAAGGCCGATTCGGGAGTGACAATCCCTTCCACACTGGGAGCAAGTATAGTGTGTCCCTGGTCTGTCTCCCTGGCTATGGGCCTTCCTTCTTTGCTTCTTTGCCTCAGACTGTTGGCCAAGTGTCTCTTCAAACTGGGAAAGGCCATGCTGCACAGCCTGCCTCCAAGCGGGCCGCTCAGAGGCCAGGGTTTCCCACTTGTTGAGGTCCACTCCTAAGGCCTTCAGATCCCTCTTGCAGATGTCCTTGTATCGCAGCTGAGGTCTACCTGTAGGGCACTTTCCTTGCATGAATTACTGAATTCTAGGGTAATGTAATTTAATGGACAAATAATCTCTGAAGGGTTTGCAACTCAAAGTGTTTGCAACGCTTTGCAACTCACTCCAAACAAGTTTACAGAAACATGTTTAAGGCTGCAGACAATGGACTGAGGAAGTTTAAATTTCCTTTTTTTCTGTGAATATGGTTAAGTGCATATGTGACCTGCTTTACCACATGCTCAGATCCCTGGTGCACTGCACACTCCCAGAGCTGTGCAGAAAGAGGGACAGAGTTGTGGCTGGGTAAAATATCAGCAGCCATCAGGCCATGTGGTAAAGAAAATTCACCAAACAGCTTTGCTGATCACTGAGACGGAAAAAAATATCAAATTGCACACTTTCAGATCATGGCTCTCTACTTAACAAAACCGTTTTAAACTAACAAGAACATAATGTGTCATTTTTACTTCGATCCTTTACTTTGCACCTAGTGGCACTGGGCCCAGTTAGGATTGGCTGTGAGGGATACACCCTTGTGTTGCAGAGACACCCTTGAGACCAGAGACAGGAGGCCAAAGGGCCACAGTAGTTGCAAGATGCCACACAGAAGAAATTCCCTCCCCTAATTTCTGCCACCTTTCCAAAATTTTCTAACCTTCCCTATAGCATGAAGCGGCTCATGCTAATTCCAAGAACTGCTTGAACACAGTTAAGATGGAATAGACCAAAACATCACATTGCATAGTTAGCGACTGTCGTTCTTTTGGAATCACAGATGACATTTCAGGAGCAGAACAACTGCATTTGCCAGGTCCAACAACCCAGCACATAAATAGTTTGTGACATTATGCAGTGTCCTCTCAAACATGCATGCCTTCTGTTGCATCTGTGCCCCAGTCTGAACATTGTACTCTCTTGCCCTTCCTTTCCTGCCCCGCCAGACCAACTGCATTTGTTTTATACTTTGGTTCATTTAGGTTTTCCATGCAGCTCTGATTGGAGCTGCTGGGCATTTTTCAAGATTTCAGTTACATTAAAAGCCAGTCAGATTTTAATGCTAAGAAAGCCATTTCCTATTAAGACTTTGGCCCAAGACCATTAAAGCTAACAAAAGGGCTCATGTACACATGTAAAGGTTTCTTTGGGAAAGGCCCCTGCAAAACACCTGAGATTACTTCATCTCTACTCTCTGAAGGAAGGCATTCCTTTCAAACCCAAGTACAATGAATAGGGAGCCAGTATGATGCCAAAGACAGTGCTGGATTTGGACTGAGGAGCCCTGGGTTCAAATCCCTGCTTAGATCATGAGGCGTAAAAAGTGACCAAAGTCAGCCTAGCCTATTTCACAGGGGTGTTGTGAGGATAACAATGAAATGACCCAGTATATACCCATGTGAGCAAATGTGATAAAGATAAATCATGTGGCAGCTTTGGTGGGTGATTTTCAGTGGGGAATAAAGTATACAGGTGGAGCTTGTTTATCTGCAGATTTTACATCCATGGATGTGGCTCAACACGGGTCTCCCTGTGTTGCCCAACTTGAACTCTGTGAAAGCGACTGGAGCTGTGCTTTGGTCGCCTCCTGAAGGTTTTCTGTAAGGCACTTTCCCGCCAGCAGGAGAGACTCAATGCTGTGGCCTCTACAGGCTTCAGAATAAGCAAAGTAAGGCAAAAAAACAAAAACAAAACAAACACTACTCCTGGTTCCTCTCATTTTTATGCCTTTTAAGGCATTCTGAGGCCTGGGGAACTTTTAAATCTATCACAGTCAGTTTCAGGGTCAGTTGTTTTTAAATTGGACAAATGGGGTGTAGCTAACCCTGTTTTAAAAAGTTACCTGTAATTTATTGTGTCTTTTTAATCTCTTATTGAGACATATTCTTTGCGGTTTTGGTTTGTTTTTTTAAAGTTTCACTCAGCAGATACGCAAATGGAGAATTCTTCTAGCATCTTAAAATTGATTGATGTTTTGGTATGATGGTGTTTTTGTGTTGTAAACCACTTTGATATTAATTAGTAAGGTGAAATTAAATCCTTTAATTAAATCCTACTAATAAATAAAGGTAATTAAGGAAATAGAGAAGCGACATTAATTTCTTGACCCTCCAAAGGGGTCTTGAAATGTAGAGGAGGAAACGTCTCAGAGCTTCTCTAAACAATGACAAAGGGCACAATCCTAAAAATACCTAGTGTCACTGGAATGAGCATTCCTGCAGCAGAGGGCACTTCCTGGATGTTGCAAAAGGCAACATGCCAGATTGCAGGGCATCGTGGCCTATCTAGAGATGTTCCCTTGCCCCATGGAGAACTCCGGCAGTTTTCCTGGTCCAACAGGATAACACAGTGGCTATTTCAGCACCACTGTACCACTGAGTGCCAAGGAAGGATAAGACTGGGCTGTAAGGATTGTAAGAGCCAACTTTACTGTTGAAGCCAACTTCCAGTGAACTCAAAATTGAGTGCAGATATTCATCGGGAGATTGAAAATACAGCTCTCTCCTCTCAGTCACCTTTATTCAACCAATCTTGACAATTCAAAGATAGAAGTTAGAAAGCTAAATTCCACTATGTGGGCATCCAAGCAATTCACTCTTTTTATAATTCAGACATTCAAAGAAACTTAAAACAATGAACTTGTTCAATAAGAAAAATAAGATTTACTACCAATCAAAATGCAGTACATAACAGCCCAATCCTATTCAGCTCTGGCACAGTACAGCTACACAGCCCACACCATATCCAGTGCTGAAACTGAGCAGGCCAGAGATCTCCTTGGGGTAGGGGAACATTTGTTCCCTTACCCCATGTACAGCCCCTGTATGCCCAATGGGGCTACTTGGATCTGCATAATCAAAATCATTTGTACAAGTCCAAGTAGTCCAAGGGCTTTCAGGCCCAGGAAGGGGGTTAAGATATGGTAGAAGACTCCTCTGCCATTCCTGCTCCCTCCTGAGCCTGAACCGCCCCTCCCTGCCCTTCCCCCACCCTGAAGAGAAAAGGAGGGAAACTTGGTTTTGTCGCTCTTCTGGCATGCAGTACACGAGGATTAAATGAGGTATTTGATTTCACTGGTACAGAGCCAAGCTAACTTTTTCCATGTGGAAACACAGTTACAAGGACTGCCATATTGCAAGTACATTTCCTTTTCAACTTCTCAAAGCCATTTGCTGCTTGGGAGAGAAAAATCACACAGGACAGGATCTGACACTAGGGAGAAGATTGTTCTCAGGATAGGACTGCAGTCCTCCCTAGCAACGGTATGTCTATATTAAACAAGGAACTTTACTAGATGTAACCAACCAACTCAGTGCATTGCGAGCAACAGCTCCTTGATTATTACGCTTCCTTGGGGAAAAAAGGGAGTGGTGAGGGAAGGATGGGAAAAAACAAAAAGCTTTTTACCCTAAAGACAAAGGAAAGCCTCATACAGTGACAAAGATGATAATCCAGCCACAAAAGCAAATTCACAAAATGTTCTTGTACTCAATTTTTGAAATAATTTAAGAATTCCCACCTCCTTTAGAAAACGAGGATAGTTTTCAGAAGGAAAGAAACTGCAGAGATTAAGATCTGTCTTGATTTTTATTTGCACAAACTGGCCAGCACGCTCAGTTCTTTGGAGGGAGAATGTGCGTTTTTGCATGGCCTCCTAATCCACTTGTCTTTAAAGAGCATTAGAAAAAATACCACTTCATGTCTTCCTTTGAGAGCTCCAGGATATGAAATGGGAGTGAAGACATGAATCAATCTTTTATCTAGACTAATTTTTTATAAACTTAAAGCCATCAGATAACAAAGATTCCACTGTTTTGTTCTACAGCCAGAGGCCAGAATTTGATGTTGAAAAATGAATTCATAAGAATGCAAAAGGAAAAGTACAGTAAAAGAAAAAGTAGGAGAGAAACTCAATGGCCAGCAAACACAACAATTGACATTTGCAGGGAAACTGGACAAGAGAGAAGCTTTTTCATCCTACTGAATGAACATTAGCTTTCTGACATTAAATGCATTCCCATGTTGTTAAGTATTATAAGAAACACTCATCCAATGCACACACCAGGGAAATGCATGCTATTGCAAATTATATATTATCTTTAGCCCAGTCTATACCAGTATTGATGAGTTTAAGACCTCATGTTTTCTGGCCTGCACAAATAGTTTTCAACACTCATACAAGTTAGTGGCACATTATATCCAAGAAGGTAACTTTGATCAAAGGGCACTATGGGTGGATCCAAGACTTTTGCCTCACCACTCATCAATTAAACCCACTTTGCCCAACAATGACACTAGGACTAATGTCTATTTGGGCTTCAGTAGGGAAATAAGTCTTCAATGGTGAGAGGACAAGGCAAGATTCCAAGGGATAGGACTTATGCAAGAGTCTTACAAAAAAAAAAAACTCTTCCTTGACACTCTGACTGCTTGGTCTCATTTTTCAAAAAGAAGTAAGATGACACTAAAGAAAGCTCCATACTTTTATGTCTGGAAACTGCCCGAGGTAGGTGTCCATAGTTAGCAGTGCCTGGTCTACCAGCTTCTGATGGAAGTCTGTCCACAGCAGGTCATTGTTCTAGAAGAGAAAAAAAACAACCTTACAGTTTATACTTTTAGATGAGCACATGTGAAAACATTGTTAGCTTTGAGTTCTGAGGGAAGCAGAACCACAGCTTACAAGTTGGTTCAGGGAGCAGGTGTAGATTGCTGAGTCAGCAGAATCAGCAGGCACCTGGGACTGACACACCCTGGGTGTGACCAAGCCAGCACTGATTGGCTAAGCTGACTACATAAGGTTAGTCTGCTGGAGCTTCCAGTGCAGCAGTAGGGGAGTTGATGGAGATAACTGAGGAACTGCTGCCAGTGACTGAGGAGGCTGGATACTGTATGTATATGTTATTACTGACTTATGGACTGAACCTTTGACTGTGTATTGTTGGAAACTGATTTGGATTTGTTATACTTGGACTGACTGCTCTTTGTGTTGACTCTTGGACTGTTTACTGACAACTCTATGTGATATCCCTTGCTCAAATACATCTGCTGAAAGTACTCTGCTGTATTTGCTGTTTTTCTTGCAACCTGCTTACATTAGGACAAAGCAGGGACCAACACCAACCATCCCATACAAAAATTAACCTTAACAAACATAAGACAGGATCCAGTCAAAGGTCAGCACTTTTAATCCTCTCGGTTAAAAATGGAAAGGTTCAAGCTCCTACTGAAAAAGTTCTCATTGAAACCAACATGACTCACAAATGCTGAACTTTTCCAGACTGGATCGTGCCTAGTATGTGTGAAGTCTAGACTCACTGTACAATTTATTCATTGCCCTTCTTTGCACCAATGGACACTTACCTTTCAAGAAAGTCCTTAAAGTTCTTTAGATGAAATGAAACATCTCAAAAAGTAAACAGGAATTACAGTAAAGTAAGTATGATTCCCAACATCTGATAAATATTTGGCTAGTGCATGGGACAAACCAATGGAAGGTGGTAGAACTAGAGAATGTCATTTACAATGAGTAGCGCACACAGTTCACTAGCCAGACTGTTCAGATCTTCAAACATTTCTGCTTATACATTGTTATTGAATGTGTGGTCCTGGACTAGTCAGCATCACACAGCTTCTCACAGCAGTTTTGAAAGGATAAAATGGGTTACAAAGCTCGAAACTGAAAGCTAAGAAAAACTATATGGAGCAGGAACTAATCCAGCCTCAGATGATCTATGCCATGACAAGTCTGAGGAACGCAGTGATATCATTACTGGTTCCTGCTGGGAGCTATGCCTAGGGTTCCTGCACCTTTAAAAGCAGCAGTGCTAACAGAAATTTGATACAGAAAGGTTCCACAACCACCACCCTCTCACCCTGCATTACACCTCTAAGAGGCAGGAGAAGCAGTGTTTGTTAAATTTTTGTCACTCAAACAGTGGTCAAAGGCACAAAATACCTTCCACTTAAAAACAGGCCTAACTATGCCTCATTCTCCCTCTATAGTAGATGAACAGGGAACAGTGCCTATCAACAAACATTCACTTCTAACTTGTCCTGAAATTGGATCTGAAGTTCTTACTACCATTGCCCAAGTTCAGGCAAAACTAGGCAGGAGGATGTTGCCTTGGGAAACTTAGTACCCAAATTCCTAAAGGTCTGGCTTTCAAAGCCAGATAGTAGCGAAGGCAGGAAGTATTGGAAGACTGGGCAAACCAGCTTCCACTCAAGTGCATCAAGACCAAACAGCATTAAATGGTAACAGTAAGGAATAAAAGCACCAAGGCAACAAGGGGTAACATAAAAAGGCAAAAACAAAGCATCTGAGGAAACATGAAAAGGCAAAGCAAGGTTTAGAGAGGAGTTGAGCAAAGGATGTCATGGAGGTTATAAAAAAAAAAACCTAAAAATAAAACAAGCCATTAACTTGATTTCTTTGAGTACTCTTGTCAGTCCTTGCACTCACACCTAGCTGGGCAGGCAAGTTGGCCCCCATAAAACAGCAAGTGCTCCCAATGTAGAGCCAGAGCAAATGCATGAAGACAAGTGCATGACTCCGCATCTTATACCCTCTAGGTGCTAACTAGGCTTTACCTGTGGGACTGGATACTTGGGATCACCTGAGATACCTAAATATCCCACTCTTGGGAATCAAGTGGGCTTCACAGACCAATGAGCTGGCTCAAGGATTTTGCATACTGGTCAGTTGGGGGGGGGGAGGGAACAAGAAGAAGTCAACAAACAATGATAGAACAATAATGGTCTATCTCGGTCTGGTTCAGCAGTCACTTCAGGATGCTAAGCTACAAACAGGAACCACCCCAAGAAATGGAACGATTCAAAACAATCATGGAATGGTGTGAAATTGGTAATTTTCACCATAGCATCTCACATAGTTCAGAATTTTTAGAGGCTTTTTCATCACAAACACTGATGACCACAAAGAGTCCTATGGCACCTTAAGGACTAACAGCCCAATCCTGAATCTGGCGGCAACCAAGGCTTAAGCAGCACCAAAATGGCAAATGCCGGGTCCTGTGGGTGCTGTGGCTACTGCCAGGGTCTCCTCAGGGGAAGGGACTGTTCTCTCTCTTCCCCTGGGCAGAAAGCAACAGGCAGCAATAGGTCTCCTTGGCTTTGTGTTCATGTTTGAACAGGTGTAGAGTCAAGGAAGCCCGTGTTGGGTTGTTTGGCTTGGGAGGGGGATTAGGATTCAATGGCAGAGGCTGCCACTGTTCCCACTCTCCTCGCTGGTCTAATCCTCCCTCCCTCCACCCCATTCTGCCCATTCCGTGCCTCCTCCCTTGCCTCAATAACACTCACCGCTGGCTGTTGCTGCTGGAGCACCAGCTGGCCATCCTCTCGGTGCTGAGGCACAATGCCCACTGGCACTAGTCCAGTGTTCCCTACTCCCTGGGTGCTGTAAATGTGCTTTACAGCACATTTATGACACCCAGAGCCAAAGCCGAGCAGCAGCGCCAGAAGTAACAAAGCTCAGGATTGGACTCTACCTGATTTAGTTCAGCAAATGCTATAGCTTTTGGTAGAATTTGGCCTTCCATTACAATGCTGATCTACGTAGCCATGTCATCAGCAAGTGCCTTTTGTCCACACAATAGGAATAGTTGCAAATTAGGATATGGAAGAGTTTTTGTTGTGTTTTTTTTAATGCAATCTATACCGTCCTTCTGGGGACTGAAACCAATTACTGTTGTCTTGGCTGTGTTAGGTTTTTTGTTGTTCTAATGGGGATTAAAATCAAATGACAGACCACAAAGAACACACTGCATTATAAAGCTTCAACCAGTGCAACTCTTTTCACCTGAACAATTATGACTCCCACAAAGGAGGGAAACTTTATAACACATAAGCAATAATCATTCTTGGTAATGAAATAGCATCTCACCTCTGCTATTTTGTTAGTATCGTCCCTGCCCGGCCACTCCGGTTCATACACTTCTTGCAAACATTCTGTCAGTTTCTTGGAGGCCTCGTGCATTGCTTGGAGACAAAAGACAGACCAGGAATTTTAGTGACCCAGCAGTGTCTCACCAAGAACCTTTCCCAAAGAGTAAAGAAGGGAGGAATTACTCCATTTTCTTGACCAAAGGTTCACCCCAAACCCAAGACAATACTTAGACAGCCCATTCCTAAACTGTGCTGGCGCAGCTAGGCTGCATGGCTTATGCTGAATGCAAAGCAGCTTAGGAAACTGGACGTAAGGGGATATATTT
Source organism: Tiliqua scincoides (assembly GCF_035046505.1). Classification (NCBI taxonomy): domain Eukaryota; kingdom Metazoa; phylum Chordata; class Lepidosauria; order Squamata; family Scincidae; genus Tiliqua; species Tiliqua scincoides. Next base: position 74,829,719 of record NC_089821.1, on the reverse strand, counting down.
TCCCTTACCCCGAGTAACACACCAGACACCCCACGGGGCTTCTTGGATCCGCACCAGCTATATAGACCTAATAACAGGCTGGCAGGGAAGGAGATTAGGATACAACAGAGGCCTGCTCCGCCAATCTCATCCCCCTCTCAGGTCCAATCTTCCTCCCCATTTCGCCCTCTCTCTGCCCAAAAATGCTCCCTCCCTGCCTCCAAACAGCCCTACCATCAACCTCTCCCACCACCCACCGCACCACCTGGTGCGAACGTACCTGTGCCGGCTGGCTCAGAGGACAGATCCGGCACTGCTGAGCCAGTGCAGGCCTCCGTGCTGGCCCAGCCTGCTCTCAAGTAGCTGCAAACATGCCTTATGACACCTTTGCATCCCTGGTGCTGGGATGGCCACGCCGGCCCAAGCTACGGTTAGGATTGCATCACAAGTCTTTAATCCTATGCACTACTACCCAGAAATAAGTCCCACTGAACACAGTAGGATTTCTTTAAGTAAACGTAAAAGATTGTGGCACATATGAGTTATTTTGCAGGCATGTAAAGCAGATGTTAAGCACAAGGACACATCCACATTCATATAACAATTGCTGTTGACCAGCCAGCAATTAAGCATTGTGAAAGCATAATAGAAAATAGGACATCTCTGTTTCAAAATAGTGGTTTATTTTGTTAGTCATTATTGTTCAAGCAAGCAGAATCTTTTGGATGTGGTCAATTTGCAGTTTTTAACAAAAGGTATTTTTTTACAAAGTTGTAATTTTCAAAACACGTTGCCTGGCTGAAATCTTAGAAGTAGATTGAACATTTCCTTCTTTTTTAGCTCATTGAAAGAATCTTTTGACCAACACAATTAAGCTGAACTCATTTAAATACAATAACAAAGTGATTCAAAAGCAGGACAGTGGGTACCAGAGATCCGGAGTCCCCATTTTGATTACCAAGACTCTCTCTCTTGACATAGGAATTCAGGGTTATCAAATAGATCCATCACCAGGTCACATGAAAGCCCCAGTGCCCAAAACCTGTAACAGCAATTGCTCGAAGCCCTGTTGGGCACATTGTGTTCCTGTAACATATGCCCAAGGGAAAAGCAATTTCCATGCTATCTTGCAAATAAACAGAAGTTGCTCTTGCTAAATACTTGATAGGGAGGGGCTGTACCTCAGTGGCAGGGCACCAACTTTGCATTCAGACATCTTGGGTCCAATCCCGAGCAGTATCACCAGGTAGGCAGGGGAACAATTTCTGTCTGTAGCCTTGGGGAGCCACTGCCAGTCAGTGCTGACCATATTAAACTGTGTAGGCTCTCTCTTCAGAAGGTGGCTTCCTCTGACCTCCACTAATCTCCTACAATTTATTAAATACTTAGTTGCAGCTTCCTAAAGATCATATTGACACTTCCCCTTTATTGGCAAAACAAGAGGAACACTTAGTGCCTGCTGACATTTACCTTACAGCAGAAGATTCTAAAAATGCTGCCACAGCTATTTCTCCAGGCATTACCTTTAACTGAAGCCAGGTATGTCCGGAGATCCTTCTGCAGCTTGGTGCCTTCTGACTGAAAAGGAAGTGAACAGAACTAGTGACTAGAGTGTACAGCAACAAAAAGGGTAGGAATTTCTCCCCTTCCTCCCCCCCCCCCCCGGCACAATTCAAAGTGCTGAATTGTGGTAATTGTGACAAGAAGGCAGGAGTTTATTATTTTTCCCCCAGGCACAATTCAAATGCTGACATGGATGTTTAAAGCCCTAAAGGACTTTGAGACAGGCCGCTGAAGAGATCACTTTCTGTTATAGAAACCAACTTCTGAGGCTTTTCTCCAGGTACCACCACCAGCAACCAGAGAGAGGCCCTTTTTGGTGGTGGTGCCTTGCTTGTGGAACTCTCACTCCAAGCAGATTCATGAGGCACCTCCATTATTCTCTTTTAGGCACCTCCATTATTTTCCAAAGCTTTTAGTGGAATTTCTTCCTACAGCAGAAAGGAAGCCAGAATCAGTAAAGAACACTTTATCAGACCCAGTGGCATCCCTAGGTTTTGCACCACCAAATGTGGGAGGCCAATGTAGCACCCATATGATGGACCTCCTTCCATATAGTGGGCAGGGCAATGCCCCAGGTGGTGGGCTTGATGCATCATTGCTCCTCCCCACTGGTTTTTTGGCTATTTGATAGAATAGAGGTATTTTAATGCTGTTTGTTTCTTTGTATCCTGCATGAAAATTAAACATCGAATGATATATAACATGATAGTATTATTTGAAAGTACCAAAATTAAAAAAAAAATTTAAGCCAGTAGTGGTGTCACCCCCCTGAGCATGTCACCCAATGCAGCGTGCACTCCCCACACCCCCTGAGTGACACCGCTGATCAGATCTCGCCACACCAGAATACTTCCTTCAAATCCAATGGCACCACTTCAGAGTAAGACATCTGAGTACAACTTGAGCTTCAATATCTGTTCCATCATTAAGTGCTGAGCAGTCAAGGACAAGCCCTCATTCGAAACTGGAGCATGGGCTCTGGCTGCAAGATACTTTTGAAGACCAATGCCAACATTTCCAACACCATTCTGATAAAAGAGAACTTTTCTTTTGCACTCTCTTTGGAGATGCACATTATCAAGGTGGAACGATCACTTTATCTCATGGACACATACTGTTCCCCCTTCACATACACAAAGGCTGGTTGAAATTCTAGAAACAGCTGTGAATCTTCAAAGGGAGGATGCTGAAAAGGGAGCTCATCATGTCTGAGAGCAGACTCACATGTGATACCATATTTCCATTTTCTTTTCCTCTCATGGCTTTAAAGAGAGGGAACCCAAAAGACATCTGCTGAATTGAGAGCAGAAAGCTTCCATCATTGTCTCCCTCTCATTGCATACATTCATCCAAAAAGTGTCCATCCTTAACTGTATTTTCTAAACTAAACAGAAGCCTCACAGCTGCTGCTGTTACGCTCCATTCCAGGAGCTGTGCTTTGTGCTAAACAGACAGTTCCTCTGGTATGTGGTCGCCCATCCTAGTTGCTGAGGTAGCAAAACTTCAGCAAGAAGGAAGTTGGTTAAGGAATTATTTGTGTCATATTTCAGTCAAGTAACAGTTCATGGAATCAAAGATGAACTTGGGAAGGAGCAAATGTCAGTCAAAAGCCTAACCTGTGTTGCTTATGGAATTGGAGATGCACTCCTATGCACACTTAAGGGGATATCAACCATACTGAGACCTACTTCCAAGGAAACCTGCGTGAGGATTGAGCTGCATGACAGAGTAGCTGCAGCAGGAACAGATACAAGCACACAAAGGAAAAATTTATATAAATTCTAAGACAAACCACTTGGACTGGATGTTTCATTTTTCATTCTACTAGTAACTTTAAAAGATGAGTAGACAAATTCATGGAGGAGGATATGTCTATTAGCCACGATGGGTATGTAGAACTTCCAGATGGAGGCAGTACTGTACACTCACTCAATACTAGCTGCCTTGGAGCAACAGTGGGAGAGGGTTACTCATGCAGGCCACTGAAGGAAGCAAAAAGGATCTTTGGACGATTGCAACAAGGCACTTGCAAAGTGAATGTTCAGTTTTTCAGACTGTTCAAACCATTGGAAGAGGTATTGGGGCCATGAGTGTAAGTGTACACTCATTCCAGTTTTGCCTCTGGTAAACAGGCTTTGCAGGCAACAGTCAAACACAAAAAAATGTGCTTCCATCATGTGAAGAGGCGATAGAGCTCTCACACCATTTTCAGGTCTCTTAAAAGAACTATTGCCCACCTTCAGTCTTAAACCAAACGGGGTAAGTTCACACGTTCAAATTGTGACACATCAGTCACTTCATGGCAAATCTCAACACATCCTCATGGTCCTTCCCTGTCAGTCTCCTACTTTCCAAGGGCAATGGCCCAAAGAAAGAGACATATTCTCGGGAACAGGGCAATCGTTGGGATTGCAGACATATACTCAAGCTTATCAAGTCACTGCAGCTATCGCCATATAATCGCAAGATAATCATGTTACTATGCAGACTTCCCTTCCAAGTCACTGCAGACACTTGTGTTTCACCATTTCAGGCAGAGGCCACCCAATTTATTTTTTTTTAAGTTGGAAATAGTGGTCTGTGGAAACTGGTTTCAGGGTCCAAACTCATGGGCAGCACAATCCCAACCACCCTCCAAGCCAGCACAAGTCCCTTGCACTGGCTCTCGAGTGTCACAAATGTGCCATGAAGTATATTTGCAACCACTCAGGAGCAGGCTAGGCCAGTACGAGGATGTACGCTGGCCTAGCAGCACTGGACCTGAGCATGGACAGGGCATGGACACGGCCTGGGGAGACCTGCACAGGGGATAGAAGAGGATGGCGAGAGGGTGTAATGGAGCCAGGGAGGGGGTGTATTTGGGCAGGGGAGGATGGAATGCTTGGTGGACTGGGCCCAGGATGGGGTGGAACCTGTCGTGGCAGCACAGCTCTGGATCTTAACCCCTGACCCCAGCCTAACCAGCATTACATGGGCCACACAGATCCATGAGCGCAGATCCAAGTAGCCCCATAGGGCTGACTGGCACACAATTTAAGGAGAATAAAATCTCCTTACTCCAAGTTGCACCCCAACCCACAGCTGCCTTGCCCTGAATTCAGCCTGCCTGTTCCAGCACAAATTAGGATTGCATCCTCATCACTGTATTTTGGCAGGTAAGAAATTGTAACCAGAGTTTTGTTGGGAGTACACAAATAACCAGATCTGTTCTGTTTGCATTGCTCTGAAAGCCAGAGAAGTACCCAAATAATAACATCTTAGTCTGACAGACCATAAACAGCTTGGGATGGAAGTTGACACACACATGCACATAAGAATGAAGGGAGGGCTGACAGCAAAACCACTGCCATCATTTTCTCATTAGGCAGCCATCACCCATAGCTGGCTGACTGATGCAGATTAAGCCGGCTGCCTCAGTCACTTGGCTAGTACTCTAGTATTTACAAAGACAGGAAAGGAGCAGGAAGGAGAAGGTTGTTTAATCAAACCCAGCAATGCCTCTTTTTCTTAGGAATAAAGGGGGAAGTTTGCTCTTTAGAGAGGACATGAAAATGGAGTCTCAGCTCTTGCTGTTTCGAGGAAGATGTATTCTTTCTGGAAATCTTCCACCTATCAGTCTCAAAACTGCACACCCAAATATCTCTGGGATTTGATGAGTGACACAAATGAAAGCAAGGAGGAGGAGGAGGAGGAAGAGAGTCTTCTTGTGAAATCTTGGAGAGCAGAAAAGCCTGTGTTCCATCCAAGTTTAACTGTTACATCCCAACTTCTCTAACCATCAGAAGGCTACATCCAGAATCATCTGCAGCATTTTGTTCATTTTCTCCTCCACCTTAGACCCTAACTGGTGCAGATGGCTCTGTGCTCAATCACATCTCCTCAGATGTCAGAAGAATACCCTCAGAATTATTTTTAGCACCAAGACTTCTCCCAACCACCTTGTGCAAGTGGAGAAGTCTGCATACGCAACACACCTGTTTTCTGTGAGCTGCAGACCCAGAAGGCCTCCCGCTACAAGCTGGGTTTTCAAGCAGCTCCAGATGCCAGTGCATACTTGTGGTGGTGAAGCAACTGCTAGATACATTAGCAAAAGCGCTATGTACAATACCAGGGTTAATTCTTGATACACACCCTCAGGCAAGTGCGTTTCTATTTGTCCCAAGAATATAGTGACCAAGTTACTTCACTGGATATACTTTGAGTATATTCAAGGTGACCCTTCAAGTGAGAATATCTCTGTGTTTTAATGGACATAGCCCAAGGCCTGAGTTCAAATCCTTGTCAAGCCATGAAGTGTTGGAAACTTTATTTGGTGATGGGGTAAGCAGAGTAGAATATGCAGCAGGCCCTAGAGCCCGAGAAGAGTTCCTAAGAGGCTATAGCCAAAAGAGATTGGGAATGGATTACAGAGTGTTGGAGATACTCTAGCCTACCATTATTCTCCTCCATACTTTATTCAATCTTCTTTCTCAAGTCTAGGCAGAAGGAGCAATGGAGAGAGGTACCCCCTGCTAATTTACTGTATGAGGTGACCCCCCCCCCCCAAAAAAAAAAAAGTTGGCCATGGACTGGTTGGATGGACTGCTTCTGTTTCATCAAAGTTATTGCAAGGATTACCAAAGGTAACATATATGAAACATTCCACGCAGCATAACTATCAGACATGTAGGAAGAATATCTAAACATTACCCATGCATTCTGGGATAGGCCACTATGTTACATCAGCCTTCCACAGTTAATTACAAATAAAGCAGCTGCAATCGGATCTGAGCTTCTGATATCCAGAAAACAAACAGCTCATTGCATCCAAGAAATAACAGTTAACAACCAATGTAACCAAGGAAAGAGATGAGGGCGAGAATTTCATGGCGTGTTTCTCTGCCTATGATTTTAAAAGGAAGCCTGTTGTGTTTACTAAGTGCCACTGTCATGGTATAAACTTCCAAACAGTAGCAGAATACTCTTCGGTGCAATTCAAATACTGGTAGCAGCACCTAGCATGGCCTAGCCGAGCTACATCAGCATATCACCTTGTGTTACAAACTGTAGCCTGCAGGGCTTTTCTGTCATGCCTTGAAACATCTTTCTTCTTCCCACTTTGTGGTTTTTACTGAACACCTAGTGAGAGTTCTGAGAACTAGTCAGAGTTCTTGCTCATGACTTTGTAGTTTTAGCTGATCCTACAAGAAAGTTATTCTGCCGCTGTAGTTTGTGGATATCAGAACTACTTGCAATTTTGGTCCAACAGTATAAGTAGTTCAAAGGATAGTAACTTAATACAGGTCATCTCAGGAGTAAGGCAGGATCCTTCTTCCATCCACCCACATCCCCAGTTGTGCTGTTCATCAAACCTCACAGGCGCCTGGGACTAGCGGAACGCTAGAGCCTCTGCCAAGAAACAAGCCATGCTCAGCTTGTGTGTCACGTAGCAGAATTAGTCTCCAGGCAAAGTGGAAGAGAGATCTCGTGCCACTGACAGTGTGAAAGGAAGCATGCTCACAATTCTCTCAATGGACATACAAGGTATTTAGAACAAGATCCCCCCTCTCCTCCTTCAGGAATAAGAAAAGATGACAGTGCTATGCAATGAAAGAGACAGATAATTTTATATCCCGTCCACTTTCACAGCAGACCTTGTGCCCAGAGTGACTTTACAAAAAGAGACTCGGTTCAGGGTAAGTCAAAAACCGCTTCCTGTCTTCCCAGTAAAACAGCAAACAATCAGGCAATTTTTCAAAAGGCCTCTGCATGCCCAGAAGTTGTTTCCAGGCTTCCCTGGATCCCAGCTTGAATGCAGAACATCTCCAGGTGCACAGGACCAACTTTTTTGGGTGCTTGGGTTTCCTCACTGTAATTCCAGGAATGAATTGCTATGGGCCTGCTTTGGCAGAGATGACCCAACTAGGAATTAGCATCAGGCTGCCAGGTCAATGGATATACTAGGCAGTGTAATTCTTATACCGGCTTCAGAAAGTTCAAAGACGTTAACAAAAAAGTTTAACTTTGCAGAAATGCACATCCTGAATTTGTGAAGAAGGAACTGTGCCCTTTGTAGTTACAGAGCATTTGGGGCAGAGGGACCACATCAAGTGGTGTACAGTACATCAATCCCAGTACTAAGCAGCAGTGCTTTATTGTTTAAAAAAAAAAAAAGGTGCAGGAACTCGCAACTTGTTAATCTTTTATTTATTTATTTATTTATTTATTTATAAACCATTTTTTATTGGAGAAATAAGTAATAAGATACAACTAGACGTAGTCAATAACTACACACACACACACACACACACACACCTATCCCGTGTGAGCTCCCTGATAGCAAAAGCACTCCTGCCACAGCTGGAGTGAAACACCCCCTTTTTTTTAGGTGGGGAGGTGCTCCATTGGGCTATAGGAAACTCTCTCCATTGGGCTATAGGAAAGCCTATAGTTAAAGTGTTCAGAACTAATATATAAGGTCTTGAGCCCAGATGGTGGCCATCAGCGCCTCAAGTATTAGTTCCAAACACTGTGAGCCTAAGAGCTCTTGTGGCTCAACTGCTAAAGTGCTGGTCTGTGGAGCCAGAGGCTAGGGGTTCAAACCTCCTATGAGGAAGAAATTGTTTTTTTTTTAGGTGGGGAGGTGCTCCATGGCTGAAAAATATAAAGGTTGGTTGCCAGTTGCCAAAAGGGGGGCCAGTTGAGGCTGCAAAACTCCTCAAAGTTCAGTCCCAGGCAGGCTTTTTTTTTACCTTTTTTTTTTTAAGTCCCAGGTAGGACTTAACCCACAGCCTCCAGCAGGGGGCTCACTCCAGGAGCTTAGCCTCCAGCAGGGGGCAGAGAGGAGGGGGAAAAAAGGTGCCAGAAGGCATTCCATTAAAAAAAAAAGCCCTGCTAAGCAGTATTCCTGGCTCCCTAACTACACCCTGAATTCAAGAAGATTGGGGGGTGGGTGAGGAAACCCTTTCGGAAAACTGCATCTCAGTTTTCACCAGCTGACAGATTTACTGTAGGTCGACATCGGGTGTGTGAATTTTATGAGAAGCTACAAGGCATTCTAACAGAAGTTGGTTATTTGCCTTTTCATGTAAAACTTTTCCAGACCATCTGTTTAGAGCTATTCAGTCACAGTTATTGTTCATTTGTTGCAAAAGAGCAAGATGGGAGTGCTTCTGTTTCAGGGTTGTTGCCTCTGCCTGGTAGCTTCACCATTTGAGGAATGGTGCATTGACATTCTTGGCCCTCTGACTAAAACCAGGTCTGGGAAGTTTTTTGTGTTGGTGGCTGTGGATAGAGCTTCCTGTTATGCCCAGACTGTGGCACTGTGTTCCATTTCTGCGCCAAGTGTTGCTCAAGCCCTAGTAGAAATTTTTACTCATACTGGGTTCCCAAAGAGGGTCCTATCAGATCAGGGTCCTCAGTTTACTTCAAAATTAGTATTAATGGTCTCTCCCCCTCCATGAGAAATGATATTTCTTATCTCATTGAGCATCTCTGTCACTATTGCAAGTGCCATATTGAAGTATTAATACAAGTATACCAGCTGGGGCAGCATTTCTCCTCATGTCACATCCATAGCTCAAAGGGCCTTTAAAAAAAAAAAAAGTGCTCCCCTATTAGAAATCTAAGCAGCAGCAAGGCGAACTCCCTCCCACACTGCCTGTCACTCCAGAACTTTGTGGGGCAAATGTCACACGACATGCAAACGCATGGAGCAAAGCCTAGACATGTTTCTAAATAAAAGCTTGCCTTTGGATGCTGCAATTTTGAGGGATTTGTATTCACAAAACTACTTTCTCACACAGAACTTGCATTACCAGGTCTTCTTCCAGTCCTCTAACTCTGTCTCTGCACCAAACTACAGGTGGGCCCCCATATCCACAAATCCAGTATCCAAGGATTCAATTATACACAAATCCAAGGAGCCACAAAGACGGGGGGGGGGCTGCCTATACTTTTTTCCCACCACCCTTTCAAAGAAACAACCACTAGAGAACATCGAGGACTTTCTGAAATTGTTCACTGTGTATCTTCAGTCACTTACCAGCTGTTTGCTGAAGTTTTGCACACATTGTTCAAATTGCTCATCTTTTGTTTCATCGGCTTTGCCAAGTTTCTGGAGGACCTGTGCAAACAGAGAACAAACAGTCTTTAAGACTACAGAATGGCCAGGTTTTAAAATGAGAAGAACACAGAAGACGAGGAGGAGAAAGAGCTGACATTTAAGCACCACCCAGTGGCAGAACAAGGTTCACGTGCAGGAGGCGCTAGGTGCCGTTTCAGACACCGCCTGTTACAAAGCTCTCAGGCACCACAGCTGGAAAAGACCTCTGCCCCAGATTTTGGAGACTGCCAGCCAACACTGCACAAGGTGAGCCAAGGCAGCTTCATACCATGACATGTTCATTGCATCACTCTGGAATGTACAAGAGCAGGGGCGCAATCCTAACCAACTTTCCAACACTGACTTAGCCGCAATCCAGCCCCCAAGTTAAGCTAATGAATATGCCCTTAGCTTGAGGAGGCCCCCTTGACTACCTCCCCACTGCAGGACGCAGTACACACCACATTGGCATAGCTATGTCAGTGCTGGAAAGTTGGTTAGGATTGCGCCCTAAGCCTACAATCCAATTTAGTGAGGAGTAGGCCTATTGAATACAGTGGGACTTCTTTCCAAGTAATACACAATGAAAGTTTTTCTCTCTTTTGCCACCATGAAGAGAATGTATTAAAGTAATAATTGAAAAATCTCTGAGGAAAGTGATATTAAATGAGAACTTTTCAGCTGCTCCTCATCCACTTAATTCTACACTGTGGGGAAAGGGGAAGGAGCATGGATACCATGCAGATATTATCTAGTATTCCATCTGATGCTGAAGCTGATCTGATTCCATCTGTGCTTGTCTGGAATTATTGTCTGAAATCAGCAATAGGCTGGATGAGGGCTAACAAACTGAAGACAGAGGCTCTCCTGGTTAGGAAATCCTCGATGCAGGTGCTGGACTATCGGCTTGCCCTGAATGGGGTTGCACTCCCTCTGAAGGAGCAGGTCCGCAGCTTGGGGGTCCACCTGGACTCGCAGCTGCTCCTGGATTCCCAGGTGGCGGCTGTGGCTAGGGGGGCCTTCGCTCAGCTTCGGCTGGTGCGCCAGCTGCGGCCGTACTTGGATCGTGCAGACCTGGCCACGGTGATCCATGCCTCGGTGACATCCAGATTAGATTACTGTAACGCACTCTATGTGGGGCTGCCCTTGAAGACGGTTCGGAAACTGCAACTAGTGCAGAATGCGGCGGCCCGTGTGGTTACTGGAGGTAGGCGGTTCGACTCTGTCAGTCCGCTTCTCCAGCGGCTGCACTGGCTGCCCATTCGTTTCCGGGCCCAATTCAAGATGCTGGTATTGACCTTTAAAGCCCTATACTGCTCTGGACCAGGGTATCTTAGAGATCACCTGCTCCCGTACAATCCGGCTCGCCCTCTCAGGTCATCAGAGAAGGCCTTTTTACAAGTGCCGCCACCTAGGGAGGTACGTGGGGCGGCTGCAAGAAATAGGGCCTTCTCAGTAGTGGCACCAACGCTATGGAACTCCCTTCCCCTTGACTTAAGAATGGCTCCCTCTCTTGAGACCTTTCGGCAAGGCCTGAAGACCCTTCTGTTTAAACAGGCCTTCTGAGTTCTTGGCCTTTTAACATTTTTTAACATCTTTTAATATTTTTTTTTTACAGGCCTGATTCTTTTATGACTTGCTGCTGCTCTATGCTCTTTTTACCTATTTTTACTCTGACTGCTGTTTTTAGTATGTGTTAATATGTTTTTATTTGTTTTTAAATTGTTTTTAATATGTTGTAAGCCGCCTTGAGTCCCTTCGGGGAGAAAGGCGGGGTAGAAATAAAGTTATTATTATTATTATTATTAAGTTAAACCCAGACAGGAGTCCTATCTGCTAGGTGACCTGTGACCTATATTATGGATGAAATAAGCACTCTTCTTGAAGCATCAAGCTTGCAGGTTGGGAATTGGTCCTGGATACCCAGGTGGCAGAATGCTTTTGTCCACTGTAGTTGGTGTGCCAACTGCATCCTTTCCTTGATGGCTATGGTAATCTGCATGTTGGTTACATCAAGACTGGATCACTCTAGCACAGTGGTTCTCAAACTTTTTGGAAGATTTACTCTCAAAGTAAATCTTTGTGAGGGAGGGGCAAGGGCAGCGACGCAATCCCCAGGATCGCTTCGCTGAGGGGGGTGCTTGCACTTACTCAGGGCTGAAGCAGGTTCCAGGAGGTGTGGGAAGCCCTGCACAGGCCTCTGCAGGGCTCCCCGATGCTTGGAATGTGAAAAACAAATGAGTGCAAATCACTTCCAGTTATGTGTTGCAACCAGGAAGTGGTTTGTGCTTACTTTTTTAACATTTCAAGCATTGGGGAGCCCTGCAGAGAGCTGCGCAGGGCTGTCCGCACTTCCTGGAGCCTGCTGCAGCCCTAACTGCATCAAGTACAAGCATCCCCCTCACCCCCCCCTTAGCGATGCAGTTCTGGGGATCATGTTGCTGCCCTTGCCCCCTCCCTCACCTCTTAAAGGAACAGGGAACCTTTGCACTAACTACTGGGTCACAACTCACCAGTTTGAGTACCACTGCTCTAGCACATTTTCTATGGGACTGCCGTTGAAAACACCTCAAAAACTTTACTAGTGCAGAATGTGGCTGCATGAGTTTTGATCAGCATCAGACGTTTCACTTAAGAATTTGCTATTCCACATTTCTCCAAATGACACTCAAGGTGACTAACGTCATTATTAAAATATGTCAATATACCAAAACCTATAAAATGCAGAATGTCCCTGCACAGTGCAAAAGATTTAACACAAAAAATAAAGTCAAAAACAAAACCAGAGATAAAGCTGGGGATTAAGCTGAATCCCCAAATGCCCAGCCTTTATCCCATCCACACCAAAACTCAAAAGCCATTATAAATAAAAAGGTTTTTAGCTTGTGCAAGAACATTAACGAGCAGACAGTTCTTAAATAAATCAAGCCGCCTTGAGTTCCTACAGGGAGAAAGGCGGAGTAAAAATAAAGGATAATAATAATAATAATAAATCAAGGAGCAAGTTCCACAATTGTGGAATCTTCTTCCACAATTGTGGTTCTTCTTGCTGCCGTCCCGTCCCGTTCCCCCCCCCCAGCCTTCCAGGGATGGTACTCACAAGAAGACCCTCTAAAATTTTAGTGTTATGGGCTGCCCTATTCTGCACTAACTAGAGTTTCCATACAGTCTTCAAGGGCAACCCTACATATAGCACATTGCAGTAATCTAACTGAGATGTCACCAAAGCATGGACCACATTCACTGGGTCCGACTATCCCTGTTATGGCTGCAGCTGGCGCACCAGCCAGATTGCCACAGTCTCCACCTGGCAATCTGGGAGTTATGTGTCCAAGAGGATGCCCAAGCTGTGCACCTGTTCCTGTAGAGGCAGTGCAATCCCATTCAGAACACACCAGTACTCTAGTATCTGCACTACATATATCTAGACCAAAAGAATATCTGTTTTATCCAAATTTAATTACAGTTTATTAACACATACCCAGTTCTTCATTGCTTCAGGCAGCGCTCTGGAAATTTAACAGCCACCTCAGTATTGTGGAAAGGACAGATAGAGCTGGAGGTTATTAGCATATTGGTGGCACCCAACTCCAAATTCCCGGGTGAGCTCTCAGCGGTTTCATATAGATGTTAAATAGCATGAGGGACTTTTGCTGCACCTTGTCACACTGCCGTTAAATCAACTGTGCTGTTCATTTCAGGTTACTGATTATAATCAGTACTTATTATTAACTTTCAAGCCCTAAACAAGTTAGGGTATCTGAAAGACCATCTCCCCCTGCATAAAATAGTCCTTTCCTCAAAGCTAGCTGGTGCCTCTAGCCAAACCAAGGCAGACAATGTGGAAGAGGATCTTCTCTATGGTGGCATCTGGTTTTGAGAACTCCCTGCCTATCAATATCAAGCTTGCCTCCTCTCTGCTAGTATTTTAGCAGCAGCTCCAAATATACAGGTGGGACCTTGGTATCCACGGGGGATCTGTTCTTGGACACATACACCCCACAGATACAGAAAACTACGAATAAGCAAATTCACGGTTTCGGTCCCTTCTGCCTCCAGGGGGCTTTATGAAACCTTCAGAGGCCATGAGCGCCTGCCCGCGACCTCTGCAGGCTTCAGAATGGCGGTTTCAGGTCAAAAAATATCACTTCCAGTTTCCCTTGGGAAGTGACATTTTTATGCCTCTTAAGGCATTCTGAGGCTTAGGTAGAGAGATTGGTGAGGGAAAATGGAAGTAATGTTTTTGGACTTGCAACAACCATTCTGAAGCCCGCAAAGGCCAAGGGAAGACATGTGCGAGCTTCAGAAAGCCCTCTGGAAGGTTCAAGTTGGGCCAAGTCTGAACCCATCAGTGGTTCAGGTTGGGCCAACATGGGGTATTGAGCCAGATCCATAGAAAGAAAATCCATTGATAGTGATACAAGCCCCACCTGTATTTCTTCTCCTTGGTCTACTCAATTTAGCTCTGATTTGCCTATTTTGATTTGGTCCCTTTGCTGATTTGTTTAATGTGATTATTGCTTATTCATGTTCAATTTCTTGTAAGCTGCCTTGAGCACCTCTGTCTGAGAAGCTGGGATCAAAACAAACAAGAAAGCAAACATACTTTAATTTCTCAGATTAAACTCATCAGTCCAGCCCTTGACTGGATGCTGGGATGAAAGCAGTGAGGCATTACACTGAAAAATCAAAAGCAGCAAAAGGTACCACAACAAAATCCTGAAAGCACTCCCCCCCCCCCCAAGAATATATTTTAGGAAAAGGGGGAAATCTCATACTGATTTCCAAACAAAAAATTCTCTTCAGCTTCAGCAAAAACTGAATAGAGGTTCAGCTAGGATGAGAAATAGCCTATGTAGCTTCAATTACAGTATATTGTCAAAATTGTGTCACCAAGAAGGCCTAAAATAACCATGCCAATCAGCCAGGCCTGTCTGCACTGTGTCCTTCAAAGGACGTTGACCTGCCATTCAGGAAGAATAAGGTCTAATCAAGACACTTCATTTATCAGCCACTCTCTTTCAACAACCATGCACTGAATCAAGTGGGTGAACAAGGGGGATGTCGATAACACAATCCCGTTTCCGCCATAGCTAACTCAGGGCCACGCTGACTTGCGCAAATGCATGAGTGAAGCTGCAGGGACACTAAATGGAAGCGTGTTGATTGCTTTCACTACCGCCAAGTTCACAGAGCGCCATTACACACATGCTTTGAGTTATTTTGCTGTCCACAGAAGACATTTTGCATGTACACCAAAAAAAAAAAAGTTGCCTATTCGGCAACACACACAAAAGTATGCTTTCTGCAATCTACTCATCAGGGAGTTTGAATTGACTGCAGCTGCATGTTAAGTTTACACTCAGTAGCAAACCCAGTTTTTATACCAAGAAATGTATGAAGTTGATCTCTTTAGCAGGGCCCCAAAAATGGAGGAAAAAATAGCAAGGCCTATGTAGCTATGGCCTATGTAAAAACCACGCACCCCCTCCTGATTTTAGCCACATCATGCCCCATCCCATAATTCAAATACTTCTTTAAGGTTCTTTAGCACCCCTGCTGTTCAAAGCAAAAGTTCTCCAGCTTGTTCATGGGAAGCCACCCTAGTCAATAAAAGAACCCCATGCTTCCTACAGTGCGACAGAGACTGATGACAGAGACAGAGATCTGAGCAGTGACAACATGGGCCAACAGAGTGTTTCAATTAAAACAATGGGTTTTTTTTGTTCAGCATCTTTGTTTATAACATATTTCTTGCAAGCTGACACAGGGACTCCTTGGAACTGAAAGTACGGGATATTAAAAACACTAAATAAAAAAATTTTAAGACCCTGGAAGAGATAGGCAAACTTTATGCATATGAAGAGAACAATGTACTCATTCACCACCACCCCCAACACTGACAATGAACTCACAAAGGATGGGATCACAACTTCTGAATGAAAGAACTCCAGGCATAACTCATACCTCCTCTATCATCCATTATCTAGGTCTTGCATAGAGATGCCTGCCTTGTGCTTTAAGAATCCTTGATTCACAGCACTGGAATTCAGGGCAGATCAAACCTTTAGCTCAATTCATCCAAGAGTTTCTAACGTAGTCCTACACAAATAGCAGATTCTCGGAAACACAGCAAAATGCAGCATAAGGTTCTCTATTTTAGAGAATCATTATGCCCAAGTGGTGCACAGACACACGACTGAAGGACAGTATTTGATAACTGCGTGGGTGGCTAGCTAAGCACCATCCTCTGTAGAAATTGGAGCTCTCAGAGCACAGCCCCTTTGGAGAAACAGGAGGCTCTGTTAGCAGGGAAAGCGATATGTACTTGGCCATCAACTTGTGTTTCCACCACGCCTGTTATAAACCAGTCTAGCCTTTGGAGGAAGGAAGGAAGGAAAGAAGCAGAGAGAGAAAAAGAGAGGAAGTGTTTTTCCCTACCAGCTACATCCAGGTTTTGGCAAGTAGAGAGATAAAAATAAGAAGATTTCAATTATTATTCCAGGAACTATACATACACAGCATGTCTGCACGTTTAACAGGTCCGTGCTGTGGCATCAAATCACTCCATAGGTTGGGGGGAGCCTTACTCCTACTAGTACTGTTAACATTTGTACTAATCGTTTATTTTATTGCTTCAGCTGGAGCTTATTAGCCACCTTTACGGCTGTTTACAGCAGAAAGGGGATATGTTGTCTGTTGAATTTTGACTACTGAATTCAGACACCGCACCTTTATGGGGACTTAAGTAATAACAAGATTCAGTATAGCCTCTTGCAAGGGTCTGAATGCAGGCCTGAAACAGGGGTTTTCCCAAACAAAACTGGGGATGGGGATAGATAGGGTTGCCTACTTTCAGGATTGGCCTGAAGGAATCAGCACCACTCTCCAAGTCCTGAAGTCATCCTGCAGATTTTAACAGGGCCTCCCTAACTGAAACTGGAATCCTATACATGTATCTATGCATAATACATATTGGAACTTCCTACCAAGTATACATGCATAGGCTAGCGTGTTAATGATGTAACATCACATTGGATGAAAAAAATCTCCAGGAATAGCTTCAAGCAGAGACGGCAATTGGGGGAGGAGCAGCAGTTTGGCTTGAATTTAAGATTGCACAGTTAATTCACTGTGCTTGAATATAAACTCAAGCAGCAAACAAATCCTATGAATGAAGACTGCATACAGGCCTGGTCTGAGCTAACTTGCCACCTGAAGAGTCATACAAATTCTGCTGACCCCTCCCCTCCACCAATTTGTGCTAATGCCACCACCGAGGCCTCCTCCACATTGCCTGCTAAATAGCCAGGGTAGGCAGGAAAGGGGGACACAGTGCAGTCCTCTTAACTTGAACTTAGGTACCAGCCACTTTCTCCATCCATGCCATCCTGCTTATTTCAAACAGGACGGAGCAGAGGAAGAAGGCACCACCAGAGCTTCAGTGTAAGAGGGTGGGGTGGGCTTCACCTCTCCAAATGGAGCCATTTCTGGAGCCAGGGCTGCACATGAGCAGGAGAGGGATTGACAGCTTCACCTCTCCTTGGCCACCCTGGTTATTCTGTGAGCAAAGAAGAGAAGTCTGCTTCCCCCCCCCCTTTTGCCTCCAGTAGTCCAGAGGAAGAGGTGAACTGCCACTACCCCAGTTCTCTTTCAACTCTTAGCAAGTGGAAAGAGAATCAGAGGGCTGATTGAAGCAGTTTGGTGGGTGGTGGGTGCAGGCAATAGGACATCCCTCATCATTTCATCACTCCCCATCCCCCAGTTCACTGCTTGAAGCAAGCCTTTTAATCGACAGCTCATTTTTTTTAAAGACATTACTCAGAATTGTCAGAACTTTAACTGCGCTTCAACAAGGGTTTTTATTAGCGTAAACATATTTATTGATACCGAGTAAATTGATAAGGGGGCTAAGAATAGTACAACGGAGATAAGCATGGAGTCTATATTGTAGAGCAGAAGTTCTCACACTTTTAGCATCGAGACCCACTTTTTAGAATGAGAATCTGTGAGGACCCACAGGAAGTGATGTCATGACCGGAAGTGACATCATCAGGCAGGAAAATTTTAAGGAATATTAGGCTGCAATCCTACCCACACTTATCCAGGAGTAAGTCCTATTTACTCTCATTATTCAAAGAATATACATAGTAGCTTGTTAAAAGTACAAGTCTGTAGCATTTCCCCAAATGCAGTCACATGCCATGGGAGCATCAAGTCTAATATATTAAAAATAAGACATTGAAATGAATGGGGACACACCTGAAATTGGCTCACGACCCATCTGGTGGGTCCCAACCCACAGTCTGAGAAACACTGCATTACAGAATTGTCAGAACTTTAACTGAGCTTCAACAAGGGTTTTTATTAGCATAAAAGTATTTATTGATACAGAGCAAACTGATAAGGAGAGTAAGAATAGTAAACTGAGAGAAGCATGGAGTCTATATTGCAGAGACTTAAGATCAGAGGAAATATGGGAAAAAATTTTCATCCACAAAAACAACACCACCAGCAATTTCTAAAGGCCTGAGAGAAAATCATTTCAAGATCTGGTATAATTGGTACCTTACGCCAGTAAAGCTTGGTAAAATTGATTCTTTAATAGACAATGGCTGCTGGCAATGTTATATGATAAGTCCTAATGAAAAGCATCTGTGGTAGATGCTTTCCAAACCTTTTCGAAACAAATGGTACTGATTATAAAAGAGATAACCTCTTGGAGATATCTTTACAGAGCAATCCCATGCTTGTCTATTCAAAGGCAAATCCCATTATGTTCAGTATGTCTTTCTCCCAGGAATGTGTGTATTAAGATCTCAGCCCTAGTACCCTTAAGATGTCTACTGGCAGCTGTATGTTGTTGTTTGTCATGGTTTTTTGTTCTGGTGGTGGTGGTTGTTATACCACTTTTCAGCAGAGAGTAGTTCACAAAGTAGTTGACCAACCAAATACATCAATAAATGGTTCCCTGTCTTCCAAAGGGCTCAGAGTCTAAAAGAGATGCAGAGAGATAACAGCAACAGCCACTGGAAAAGACACCATGCTGGGGTGAAAAGGAAGAGTTGCTATCCCCCTGTATTGAAGCCATAATACCCAAGCATAATTCAGAACTGGTCCAATTTCATTACAGCAAAAACTGAACTGGCTTGGGAATAGAAGGGCAAAATTAGACCTAGTATAGAGCATTGGCTACAAAGAACCTGGGGGATACTGTATTTAATAAAAATTATCCATCTAGTAAGGTATCAAGAAGAAAGGGGAAAGTTAAATAGTTTCTACTCAGAATGAAATAAATTATTAAGATTTTGGAATGAACAATCAAACCAGGATATACAAGAGAATTTTGTCGGATACTGACTTTTAAAGTTTTTATACACTTACACACAAAGCATATATATGCCTGCATGGAATGTATTGGCGTCTACTTTAATAATACCACATTTTGTACATATTGGTGACTTTTGCTTGATTGAAAGATGAAAACAGAAGGGGGGGGGTCCAGGCCACATGGAGAAAGACATACATGTCTATATGCATACAATCCTCAGCTCTGCCTCTACTCCAGAACTTACTTTCTCCATCCAGTCCCACATCTCCACCTGACACTTCAATCTAAATGTTTCATCATCATCTTCATCCCAAGCTCAAGATGTCCAAGACTGAACTGCTTATTTCCAACACCAAATCCTCTCTATCCACTGACATTGTCATCATCCCTCCATAGAACATGTGCACAATTTTGGCTTTACCATGGACTTGTCTCCCTCATCAATCCATATATCCAGTCAGTCAGCAAATCATGTTGCTTGTCCCTTTAGTATTGCAAGAACTGGGACACTCCTTTCTGGCCCTTCAGCAAAAACGCAACGCTATTTCATTTCTTGCCTTGGCTGCTGCAACTGCCTCTTCATTGGTCTTCCAGTGGCACCTCTTAGTCCCATTACTTCCATCCAGAGCTCTCAAATGACTCTGCTGATTCTCTTTGCTGCCCCAATAACTGAAACTGCCTCCCAGAACACCTGCAGGAAGCTTCCTTGCTCACTTCCTTCAAATCCCTTCTTAAAACCATTTTTTCCATGAAGTTCTTGCCAGCAAACTCTAGTTCCCACTTCCTACTGTAATGGGCAGCCCAATCCTATGCTCTGGCACCACCGCGAGGAACAACAGCACTGAAATGGCCACTGCTTTATCCTGTGGGTCCAGACCAGTTGCCAAAGCCTCCTCAGCTTAAGGGAACCAGTCTTCCTTACCCCGTGTCAAGTTCCGCTGGCAGGAATGGGTCTCCTTGGATCTGTGCCTGCTATTTAGCAGGCACAGAGCACAGGAGGCCCATCTCAGGCAGAGTGGCTCTGGAGGGGACACTGGATTCAGTGGCAGATTCTGCTGCCATTCCCACCCACCCTCTCCCAGGCCCAACCCTCCCTCAAGGCCACCCTCCCTCCACCCAGTTCTAAGCCTTTCCCCAGCCCCAAAAGCCTCCCCACTGCTTGGCAGGGACACTTACTGCCCAGCACTTCTTAGAGGTGCTTTCCCAGTAAAGAGGCCCACTGGTGCTGGCCCCACCACTGGCGCAGCGTCCTCACTGCCAGCTGTGAAATGCCTTACTCGCATGACAGCAGTTGCCATGGCAGCATGCTAGCTACCAGCGCTGCCCTGGCTTAGGATTGGGCCCTAAGGCTGCAATCCTATACAAACTTACTTTGGAACTCAATGGAGGTCACTTCTGAGGAAACATGCATAGGATTGCGCTATAGGGCAGCGGTTCCCAAACTGTGAGCTGTGGCTCCCCAGGAAACCATGGAAACCCAGGAAATGGTGGAAACCAGTCAGGGGAGCCACAGAATCCTTGCAAAACACCCATCACCCTATACAATGTATAAGACTGTAACTCTGATACGCCCAGTAGGTCAAGGGAGCCACCAGACAAAGACACTTAAAGAACCACTGGTATAGGCAATTGAACCAATCACATATACTTCCTCCATTTGCCCTGCCTCCATCTCTTTTTCTCCCACTGTTGACTTTCATTACATCTTCTCATCTGCAAGCCTCCTGGGGCAGGGACCTGTCTTTCCATTCTGCATAAAGCACCATGCACACTGCTTGCACTTTATGAACAATACAATGAATCATGTGTTGGCTCTCTGTAAATAATCAACAGAATTTGTGTTCAGGGACGATTCCCCTGAAAACATACATGATCAAATACCATGATTATGTCACCTGAGGAGCACTCTAATTTTAATGTGCAAGGTATGTATAATACTAACCAAGCAGGGTACTGGTCTGCTCCTCAGTCAGAGATCACCCTTAGGAGTCTAGAAATCTACATGTTCTCTGCTGTCAGAATAAAAAAGCTAAATCTAACTCCCGGAGCAAGTTCTAGTAGCTTCATCCAAAGTCCTGTAAATATAATGTTTGCATATCATGGTTACAAATAGTTACATTTTAGCCTCCATGTTAACCCCCATTGTTAAAGAGGAAAGTATGGAGATATATCAACAGTGCCCATTATAGCCAATTCAAGTATAGGCACAACATTTAGTAAAAGGGGGGGGGGGGTAGAGGATTTTTGTGCTTCTTGACTCTTCAGTACTCCGTCTGAAGAAACTCCTTGACTGAACTGGATCTCTCAGAGAAATTTACAGAACAATCTAGCACCCCATGAAACCATGTTAATCATAAGAACATAAGAACAGCCCCACTGGATCAGGCCATACGCCCATCTAGTCCAGCTTCCTGCATCTCACAGCGGCCCACCAAATGCCCCAGGGAGCACACCAGATAACAAGAGACCTCATCCTGGTGCCCTCCCTTGCATCTGGCCTTCTGACATAGCCCATTTCTAAAATCGGGAGGTTGCACATACGCATCATGGCTTGTAACCCATAATGGATTTTTCCTCCAGAAACGTGTCCAATCCCCTTTTAAAGGCATGCAGGCCAGATGCCGTCACCACATCCTGCGGCAAGGAGTTCCACAGACCAACCACACGCTGAGTAAAGAAATGTTTTCTCTTGTCTGTTCTAACTCTCCCAACACTCAATTTTAGTGGATGTCCCCTGGTTCTGGTGTTATGTGAGAGCGTAAAGAGCATCTCCCTATCCACTCGGTCCATCCCCTGCATAATTCTGTATGTCTCAATCATGTCCCCACTCAGGCGTCTCTTTTCTAGGCTGAAGAGGCCCAAACGCCGTAGCCTTTCCTCATAAGGAAGGTGCCCCAGCCTCATAATCATCTTAGTCGCTCTCTTTTGCACTTTTTCCATTTCCACGATGTCTTTTTTGACATGTGGCGACCAGGACACAATACTTCAGGTGTAGTCTTACCATCGATTTGTACAACGGCATTATAATATTAGCTGTTTTGTTCTCAATACCTTTCCTAATGATCCCAAGCATAGAATTGGCCTTCTTCACTGCCGCCGCAAATTGGGTCGACACTTTCATCGACCTGTCCACCACCACCCCAAGATCCCTCTCCTGATCTGTCACAGACAGCTCAGAACCCTCCCTATATATATTTTGGAATCAGAAAGCTACAGAGTGGTTTTTTTTATTTCACTTTTTTTCTTTGAAAAGGAAGTTTGTGAATGAAATGGAGGTCTGTAATTCAAAATCTTCTCAGTTCCAAAGCAGATTGCCATGTTCTAGGGGGTGGGCATCACAGGGAGGCTGCTGTTTGAGAACCTAAAACCCAGTTTGAGGGTGAACTAGTTTATGCTTTTTTAGATCCCAGCTACTCTTTTCAGCAAGAAAAGGGGAATTGATAATTATACAAAGCCATCTGACAGTTTGTGCTCACTTGCTGATCAGATAAAATAACTGACCTCTTTTTTCAGTTTAAAACCATTTAATCAAGAATTCAATGTTTGACACAGAAAAAGTAGCTAATGTAGAGTGACATGGAATGGTCATGTCATGGAACAGTCTACTAAACTACCTTTACTTTGTGTCTCAGAACAAAACACTCTGAGCCAGCCATTTTCAACCACTGTGCCATGGCACACTGGTGTGCCGTGAGTGGTCCACAGGTGTGCTACAGGAATTTGGGAGAAGGTCATGTACTAGTAGGGCCAATGGGGGATGTGAGCCCCTCACTGGCAGCCTGGTGTGCCTTGTCAATGGTCAAAAACCTGATGCTGTGCCTTGACCATTTTAGTGCCTTGTCAGTGTGCTCTGACATGAAAAAGGTTGAATACTTAAGGAATATTTGTTTGAAATACATATTGTCTAGCTAACCAATACAGTAATTTATTACATATTTGAAATAGATACTTTAAATTCCCAGTATATCCATACTTGATTTTAATCAATTCAAAATCAGAGCTTCTCCAAAATATGTGTATCACTTCCTTTTCTTCCAGACAATTAACGTCTGAATCCAATTTGCACATCTTGTATCAGTTTGAGCTGCACGTTTTATATGAGTTCTCTGGGCTCTTCTGCAAGACAGAATCCAGGATGTTTTACTCATTACAAGATTCCTACAAGGCAGTTTCATCGCTACTGGGTTCATTTAAAATTAAAAAAAGTTATATAATGCACATGTATTGGAAATCATTGTGCACATGTACTAAAGAGCTTCATACTAATTAGAAGCATAGATCAGAAGCATATGAAATGGCCCACAATTGCTCAATTTCTAAGAATGGAAAGTTAATCCCTACAATATGCTAGCAGTCATCAGTGATACAAAAATTGCTATTTCAAATTTCACTACTGGAGGATCATGTCAAATCTTCCTTTATAAACATTTTTGCACTATAGCATGCTGAAGCTCCTAATTATTACTACTGCTATATTTCAGATGAGGGAGGGTTTCCTAGGCAGAAGCTGCACCTAAAATACAGAGACAATAATCAAAACCCCTTAAAAAAAATGACTCACTGCATTTCAATGTAAGTAAGTGTAAAGTCATGCATATTGGGGCAAAGAATCAAAACTTTACAAACAGGCTAATGGGTTCTGAGCTGTCTGTGACAGATCAGGAGAGAGATCTTGGGGTGGTTGTGGACAGTTCAATGAAAGTGTTGACCCAATGTGTGGTGGCAGTGAAGAAGGCTAAATTCCATAATAATAATAATAATAAACTTTATTTATACCCTGCCCTTCTCCCTAAAGGGACCCAGGGCGGCTAACAACATGTAAAAAACACATTTAAAAACATTAAGACAAATAGCAGATAAAAACATTAAAAACACATTAACAGCGACCTTAAAAAACAGTAGTCAGATTAAAAGACAGAATAAAAAGAGTACAAAAGAGCAAGTTACAGAGGAATCAGGCCTGTAAAAACTACAAAATGTGTAAAAAAATGTTTAAAAGGCCAAAGAATCAGAAGGCTTGTGTAAACAGCAATGTCTTCAGGCCTCGCCGGAAACTCTCAAGAGAGGGAGCCATTCTCAAGTCAAGGGGAAGGGAGTTCCATAATGTTGGTGCCACTACCGAGAAGGCCCTATTTCTTGCAGACGCCCCCCGGACCTCCTTGGGTGGCGGCACTTGTAAAAAGGCCTTCTCTGATGACCTGAGAGAACGAGCCGGATTGTACGGGAGTATTGGCAACCTTCAGTCTCGAAAGACTATGGTATCGCGCTCTGAAAGGTGGTTCTGGCACAGCGTCTAGTGTGGCTGAAAAGGCCAATCCGGGAGTGACAATCTCTTCCACACCGGGAGCAAGTGCAGTCTGTCCCTGGTCTGTCTCCCTGGCTATGGGCCTTCCTTCTTTGCCTCTTAGCCTCAGACTGTTGGCAAAGTGTCTCTTCAAACTGGGAAAGGCCATGCTGCACAGCCTGCCTCCAAGCGGGCCGCTCAGAGGCCAGGGTTTCCCACTTGTTGAGGTCCATCCCTAAGGCCTTCAGATCCCTCTTGCAGATGTCCTTGTATCGCAGCTGTGGTCTACCTGTAGGGCGCTTTCCTTGCACGAGTTCTCCATAGAGGAGATCCTTTGGGATCCGGCCATCATCCATTCTCACGACATGACCAAGCCAACGCAGGCGTTTCTGTTTCAGCAGTGAATACATGCTAGGGATTCCAGCACGTTCCAGGACTGTGTTGTTTGGAACTTTGTCCTGCCAGGTGATGCCGAGGATGCGTCGGAGGCAGCGCATGTGGAAAGCGCTCAGTTTCCTCTCCTGTTGTGAGCGAGGAGTCCATGACTCGCTGCAGTACAGAAGTGTACTCAGGACGCAAGCTCTGTAGACCTGGATCTTGGTATGTTCCGTCAGCTTCTTGTTGGACCAGACTCTCTTTGTGAGTCTGGAAAACGTGGTAGCTGCTTTACCGATGTGCTTGTTTAGCTCGGTATCGAGAGAATGAGTGTCGGAGATCGTTGAGCCAAGGTACACAAAGTCATGGACAACCCCCAGTTCATGCTCAGAGATTGTAATGCAGGGAGGTGAGTCCACATCCTGAACCATGACCTGTGTTTTCTTCAGGCTGATTGTCAGTCCAAAATCTTGGCAGGCCTTGCTAAAACGATCCATGAGCTGCTGGAGATCTTTGGCAGAGTGGGTAGTGACAGCTGCATCGTCGGCAAAGAGGAAGTCACGCAGACATTTCAGCTGGACTTTGGATTTTGCTCTCAGTCTGGAGAGGTTGAAGAGCTTTCCGTCTGATCTGGTCCGGAGATAGATGCCTTCTGTTGCAGTTCCAAAGGCACTGCACGGGAGTAGGCGGTCTCTAAGATATCCTGGCCCAGAGCAGTATAGGGCTTTAAAGGTCAAAACCGGCACCTTGAATTGGGCCCGGAAACGAATGGGCAGCCGATGCAGCCCCTGGAGAAGCGGACTGACAGAGTCAAACCGCCTAGCTCCAGTGACCACACGGGCTGCCGCATTCTGTACTAATTGCAGTTTCCGAACTGTCTTCAGGGGCAGCCCCACATAGAGCGCGTTACAATAATCTAACCTCGATGTCACCGTGGCCAGGTCTGCACGATCCAAGTACGGCCACAGCTGGCGCACCAGCCGAAGCTGAGCGAAGGCCCCCCCTAGCCACAGCCGCCACCTGGGAATCCAGGAGCAGCTGCGAGTCCAGGAGGACCCCCAAGCTGCGAACCTGCTCCTTCAGAGGGAGTGCAACCCCATTCAGAGCAAGCTGATAATCCAGCACCTGCATCGAGGATTTCCGAACCAGGAGAGCCTCTGTCTTATCCGGATTTAATTTCAGCTTGTTAGCCCCCATCCAAATCCTTACTGCTTCCAGACAGCGCTCCAGGCCCTCAACCGCCACCCTGGAATCTGGAGGAAAGGAGAGATAGAGCCGGGTGTCATCAGCATATTGATGGCACCTCACTCCAAACCCCCGGATGACCTCTCCCAGCGGTTTCACGTAGATATTAAATAGCATGGGGGACAGAATTGAACCCTGCGGCACCCCGCACCTCAAAGGCCAGGGTGTCGAACAGGCATCCCCCAGCACCACCATCTGGGACCGACCCTCCAAGTAGGAGCGGAACCACCGCAAAACAGTGCCTCCAACTCCCAACTCGGCCAGTCGGCCCAGAAGGATACCATGGTCGATGGTATCGAAAGCCGCCGAGAGGTCCAGCAGGACCAACAGGGATGCACTCCCCCTGTCCAGTCCCCGGCGTAGGTCATCCACCAAGGCGACCAAGGCAGTTTCCGTTCTGAAACCCGGCCTGAAACCAGATTGAAAAGGATCCCATGCTTGGGATCATTAGAAAAGGCATTGAAAATAAGACGGCTAATATTGTAATGCTGTTGTACAAGACAATGGTAAAGCAACACCTGAAGTATTGCATCCAGTTCTGGTCACCACATCTCAAAAAGGATATAGTGCAAATGGAAAAGGTGCAAAAGAGAGCATCCAAAATTATTACTGCGCTGGGGTAACTACCTTATGAGGAAAGGCTACAGCATTTGGGGCTTTTCAGTCTAGAAAACAAGCGCCTGAGGGGGGAAATGATTAAGAAATGCAAAATTATGCAGGGGATGGACAGAGTGGATAGAGAGACACTCTTTTCCCTCTCACATTACACCAGAAGCAGGGGACATCCACTAAAGTTAAGTGTTGGGAGAGTTAGGACAAACAGAAGAAAATATTTCTTTACCCAGTCTGTGGAACTCCTCGCCACAGGAAGTAGTGATGGCAACTTGCCTAGATGCTTTTAAGAGGGAATTGGACAAATTTCTGGAGGAAAGTTCATTACAGGTTACAAGTCACAGCATGTATGTGCAAGCTCTTGGTTTTAGAGGTAGGCTGCCTCTGATTGCCAGATGCAGAGGAAGGCACCAGGATGCAGGTTGTTGTCTTGTGTGTTCCCTGAAGCACTTGGTGGGCCACTGTGAGATACAGGAAGCTGGACTAGATGGGCCTTTGGCCTGATCTAGCAGGGCTCTTCTTATGTTCTTATGGAAGAATCATACAATACAGTGAAGCCGGTCATTCCCTCTCTTTCACAACAGTAGGATTTGCCTTGTGGTTCTGATTCAGACTGAGGGAGGAGATGTGTGCAGACACCATCACAAATGGGAAGGGGAAGTTGGTCATTAACAAGAGGCAGCTCCCATCCCTCAGGGGTTTGAATGGGAGTCAGTCCAAGACCCAGCAGAATAGTTCAGCCAGCCTTGCCACATAAATATGTACATCCAAATTAGAGCCAGACAGATCCTTAGTATGAATCCTTCAGCACAAAACACATTTGCAGAAGCAGCAGATGGATGTGTGCAAAACCCAATGTGTCCTTTTCAGTGGTTCACAACTGTGAGCTCATAGGAGGACACCCATCCCCTAGAGAAGTGCAAGTGGTGACAGATTAGACTGTACTCAGATGGCTATTGGCCGGCGTACTGCAATCTTGCTCTCTCCCCTGCATAACACCATCTGGCTTAATCCACAGAATCACTGCAAAGCCAGATAAAGTTAGGTAGGATGGAAACTTCAGGCCCTTTACAGCTATTAATGGAACAGATTTGCCCATGCAAAGATGGTTGTTAGAAGGAACCCAACACAAGTCAAAGTAACTCCCAGGGTTGGTTCTAGCAGAAAACAGAAGATGGAAAAGATTTACTTTCTAGGAAGTAAAAGAAAGGGAAGGAAAAAGAAAAATCATACGTGCAGCAACAGCAGCCTAAACTAGGAACATTCAATCTATTCCATAACCAGAAATCTTGTACTGCTCCCCAAGCTCCTTTTCCCAGAGATCTAGCCAGATAGTACTCAATATATCTTTTTTTTTTTTTTAAGTTCAGAGATCAGGAATAAGATGAACTGAGAATGGCTCCCATATCGGCCACATAATAAACAAAATCAAGTCAGTTATATCCAAGTACACATTTGTGGCTAAAGTGGACTTTGAATTTCTATTCCCCAGTTCTACGTCCAATGCGCTAAATGCTGAATCACATTTTTTAAATGTGAATTTTGGAACAGACTTCTGGATAAGGGACTGACTTTGCAGGATTCTCCATCTAAAACTAGCACTCATAGTATTAAAACCTGAATCCAATAAGTAGAAAATCCACCTCACATTCATCCAAGGATTTCCAGGAGGCCAACCTGTCAGACAGGTTGTGAAGGATTTCCAGGAGGCCAACCTGTCTTAAAGTGAAGACCCTCTACATTGAAGCAGCACCACACATTGGGTGCAATCCTATCCTGCGATGGAACAGGCAAGCCAAGAGGCTTGCATTGTATCCAGTGCAGGATAGTGGCCAGAAGTGGCTTAGCCAGAGGCAAGGGGAAACTTTTCCCTTTACCTCTGGGTAAGGGCTGCTGGCCCCTATGGGTCTCCTCAGACTTCCACTGCTTCTTGAAGCGCCTGACTGGCTTCCTCTTGAGGAGACGCAAATGTGCCTTATGGTATGTTTGCGAGCCTCCTGGGCCGGCACAAGAGACTTGTGCCAGCCCAATCATTTCTAGGATTGCGTCCATTGTTTACAAAGACAGAGACTATAATCAGGCTATGCCTTGGTAAGTTGGAGCATTTGGGGTAGGATGATGGGACTATCTGGCTGCAAAGCTGACCCTCCTTCAAAGTTGTCTAGATAAGGTAGCAACCGATATGGGGATACACCACTTTGTAGAGAATATCTTGGTGTGCTTCCTCCTTAAAAAGGCACCACACTGTACTACCTGCTCTTAAGATCTTTCATTGTAGCTGAGGAAACCTGCACAGTTCAAGACAGCCATACGGGCCAAGAGAGGACATAGGTATATATATTTTAACACTTCGGGATTGTGATGATCACAAGTACAGTCACCCCTCAGGTGCAGTTACATGTGAATTCAACTTCTGCAGTTGGCAAACCAAAAGAAAAACAGTAGTTTCAATAGCACAGGGGATTCTGTCCACCACTCCTCATACTAAACTGGTCAAGAGCCCTATGGAAATATCATTAATTCTGGAGAGAGTGAATGGGTAAACAGAAGAGTGCAGTCAGCCACAAAACATGCTCTCTGCCCCCATCACTAAACATGCAGCACTAAACATGATCTTCCTGCAATCTAGAAAAGAGGCTGCCTACTTTATGCAAGATAATCTTTGTACATCTTTCACAGAGAGCTCTGTTAGGTGTGTCCAAAACATCCCACATGTGAATGTTTGAATTCCCCTCCCCCCCCAACCTTTTTCAATACTAGTTCTCATGTTTTATTGCAAACTTCTTTTGGAAGTCTAAGTCTTCAGTGGTGAGTACCCATTGTAGCAGAGAGAGACTATGAAAGGTCAACTGCCATTAGATTAGAATTAAATTTAGTTACGATTGAACTGTTAGATATTTTTCCCTGTCTGAGTCACAGGTAACACCACACTAATATTTTTGCTCTTGTGATTTTTATTCACATTTTCTGAAATGGAGTTTAAATGAGCAACTCAAAGTATATGAATGCCAGGTGAAAGCTCTTAAACTCCTCGTTATGTTCCTGCTCTTTCATTTAAGAGCCTTATTACATCATAGGTAAGAGTGAAAGCAAATCCTTGCAACTTCCAGAGTCCATATATATTTCCAGAGACCCTATATTTTTTGAATAACTGGCGTACAAGAAAGTTTCTGGTAGCATTTTAGCTGTCTTGACAATAAAAAATATTTATCTTGTCCTATGAGATCTTTTTCATTGAAAAAGTAAATCATTCTGAGTAAGTCATTTCATTCTGAGTAAATCAAAAACTTCAGAAAATATTTCTCTTGTCCTATTCTATGAGATCTTCTTCATTAGCTATGTTTTGAGCAAATCAAAAACTTCTGAAAATATTATGAGCATAACCACTCTGTCTCAAGTTCTAGAGGGATGATCATGTTCATCTGTTACTACAACAAACAGCAACAACCACAATAAAGAGTTTTGCGGACAGTGACTCTAAAGCTTTGTTCTGTGTAAGTTTTCATCAAGCTAACTACCCAACCAGTGGTGCTTCAAACCAGAATGCATGAAAGTTTTTTAAAACTACAACAGAAGCTCAGCTAGAATGCAGACTACAAAGTGGGAAAGGTACAACCAAATCCAAGAGGAAGCCAGAATAGCCAAGTGGATTCCCGGAAACCATACAAAGAAAATAGGGTTTCATTCTAAAACAGAAGTCTTGCACAATTGAACAGCGCAAAAAGGAACATAAACTTCTAGCAAAAGAAATAAGGTTGAAAATAAGGGGTGCAGGAAATAAAAAGACTGAGGAGAGCAAGACTAAAAATATCATGAACAATAAAACCTTCATTAAATACATCAAAAGCAGAAAAGCTGCCATTGAGACCAGAGTGACACAGATACTTAAAATGATCCAGGTGATCTGGGGAATTACGGGCTAGTTAGCTTGATGTCTGTTCTGGGTAAACTGGATGACAGCAGAATTAAAGATAAAATTATGAATTATATAGAAGAAAAAGCCTTGCTGAAAGAGAATCAACCTGGCTTCTCAAAGGTAAGTCCTGCCTCATTCATCTTTGAGAGTCTCAACAGCCATGTGGCAAGTGGGCAATCCAACTGACACTGTGCTTGCACTTTCCAAAAACTTTTGAGTAAACACCAAAGGCTCTTGAGTAAACTTAGAAGCCACGGGCATCCCTTACAAGGAAAAACTGCAACAGGAGTCAGTGAAGTCAGGCACTACCCAGCAAATGGTCCATGTGGCCAGGCTGAACTCTCAGTAGCAGAGGTAGCGATAGCATCTGGTTTGCTATGAGGGACATCATGGGGGCCTCCCAGCAACCTGCCACAAGCACTAGCTACAACATTAGGGGCTGTTATTAATATATTTATATGCCTTCCTTCTTACAGATCAAGGGTGGTTTACAATCTATGTAAAAACAACCAACATCATTCAAATTACTCAGGCAATTAAAAATGAAATTAAAAGAGAAGGAAACACAGACTCGAAACAGAGACAAAAACAAAGTATTCCTATTAGACCAGCTAAAGTCTGATGAAAAAGTGAAGTTTTCAACTGGTGATGGAAAACTAGGAGCGAAGGAACCAGCTATAACTCAGAGAACAGAAAATTCCATACAGTGGGGGGCCATTACAGAAAAAGCTACCTTGTAGGTCACTACCAATGGAACACCAGAATATCTTTTAGTTTAGAAAAAAAGGTGGCTGCAGAGAAGAAATGACTAGCAGCCCAATCCTATGGAATGAGAGGACCAGCGCTGTGGTTCAGATCCAGGAGGCCTCTGCTGCATCCTATCCCACACCCTGGACCTGCTAGCGTTATAAGGGGCTACTCAGTTCTGAACCAGATGCAAGTAGCCCCATTGAGCAGGCTAGGGTGCTACATGGGGAAAGGAACAAATGTCCCCTTACCCCAAGGAGACCTCCCACCGGTTGTATTCCATCACTGGATACGGAGTGGGCCCAGTGGCCTTGCTGCACCAGCTTTGGATAGGATTGGGCAATGAGGCTCGTAAAATCGAACAACATGAAATAAAAAGAGAGAGTCTTCTTTTCTCTCCCACAAACTAGAACCAGGGGGCATCCAATGAAAGCAGTTGACAAAACATTCAGAATAGACTAAAGCAAATATGTCTTCACACAGTGCATAATTAATTATGGCCACTAGCTTAGATGGCTTTAAAGGGGGTTTAGACACATTCATGGAGGACAAGTATCTCAATGGCTACAAGGCATGATGGCTACACACTTCAACTGGACTCTTGCAGGGGAGCAAAGGGACAGGGTAGCCTTTATCTCCTGCTTGTGGGCATCCCTGTGGGAAAGAACCCTGATCCTGCAGGTTCTTCTTATGTTCTTTCTGCCAGAGAGGTCTCTTCTTTGGTCTTATTCTTTGGTCTCTAGTTTCTTATTGACAGAACGTAAAACTGGAAACTGTTGAAAGGAGGGATAAAATACCTTACACACAAAATTCATGGGAAATCTTGGCAGCTCCGCATTCTTAGTTGTTAAGATACCCAAACCATGACAAGCTATGCACATCTTTCCCAAAGCACAGAAGAGGGTCAGCTGTTCTTCTGGCAGACACAGCCGGCATGAGCATGCTTAACACAGAACTCTGAATGTGAGCTGCAATATAGCAGCGTATCCTCTCTGAATCAAGAAAAAGAGTGGAATTTCAGTAGATCCTGCTTATGGTATGGAATGGGGAAGCCTAGAGATATAATTTAATCTTGCTCCCAGAAAGCCAGCTACTTTCCTATATAAATGCAAAAGTTGTAGCTTTGCCTCTTAAGAGCATTTAACACAGCAGTGACATTGGAAAAATAACTGTTCTCCATCACTGCACCTATATTAAATGCACCAGACAATGGGATTCCTGCCCCTTGGCAAAAAGAGCTTTATTTGTAAAAGCTGACCAGCAATTTGAACACACCATCACGTGGCATGTGCCAGCTGCAGCTAGCAACAAAGCTTTCACCCTCTCGCATCTCAACATAGTTACTTCAAGACAGCACCAAGGTGAGGGTTCCCCTCCCTTAAAAGAAGAGCAAAATCAGCAACATGTGCTGCTACTCTGAATGGAGAATATAAGAAAGTTATAGTAGTTTATAATAGTCATAGAAGAAAGTAGGCAGAAAAGTCCCTGTATACCCCCATCAGAGAGGCTAAACTATCACTGCTGGTCATTTTTAACCCTTGAGGGGCCACTACAGGTCCAACCTTGTTATACACAGGTTTTTTTATACACAGATTTAACTCAACACGAATGGCCTCTGCAAATGAGAAGGAATGTGCTGTTTCCTGGAGAAGGGGAAAATGCATCTCTTTAAAATCACAGTTTAACAAACTGCTTTTCTTACTGTTGTACAGAGAGTCATGCAAGTGATCGTTCCATTCTTTAGCTGACCTAGGCAAAGGCAAGGGGTCCTTTGCATTTCTAACTGCTGACTGCCTGTAAGAAAAAGACCGTAAGAAAAGCTGTTTATAAACCACAATTGTAAAGAGAGACACTTTTTAATTTTTTAAAAATTGCTTTTTATTTAACACATTTTATGGCACCAGCAGAGAGTCCCAAAATCAAACCCCTGTGAATGTCAAGATATGACCTGGTTAGGAGCAATGGAGGGGCAAGAAACCTGGAAGTGGGTTTTTAAATCTGTCTTTTCTTTTTTTATTGAGTAAACATATGGGTAAAGGAACCTAATATACATGGGTTGAAGGTAATACAAAGGGAAAAACATTAGGAATTCGCAGAACTGTAGTTATTACCATTTTAACTCACCATCAAAATAGTTACTGCTTTCCTCCATTCTATAATAGTTGGCAACCTTCAGTCTCGAAAGACTATGGTATCGCGCTCTGAAAGGTGGTTCTGGAACAGCGTCTAGTGTGGCTGAAAAGGCCGATTCGGGAGTGACAATCCCTTCCACACTGGGAGCAAGTGCAGTCTGTCCCTGGCCTGTCTCCCTGGCTATGGGCCTTCCTTCTTTGCCTCTTAGCCTCAGACTGTTGGCCAAGTGTCTCTTCAAACTGGGAAAGGCCATGCTGCACAGCCTGCCTCCAAGCAGGCCGCTCAGAGGCCAGGGTTTCCCACTTGTTGAGGTCCACTCCTAAGGCCTTCAGATCCCTCTTGCAGATGTCCTTGTATCGCAGCTGTGGTCTACCTGTAGGGCGCTTTCCTTGCACGAGTTCTCCATAGAGGAGATCCTTTGGGATCCGGCCATCATCCATTCTCACGACATGACCGAGCCAACGCAGGCATCTCTGTTTCAGTAGTGCATACATGCTAGGGATTCCAGCACGATGTCAATACCAATTTAACAAAAATTCCATCTAATCTTATCTATAATTGTCATAAACATTGATACGTTTACTTTCGTCGATTTCGATTTTACTTAATTGACTCTTAATCATTTATCTATTCATCTGTAAAACAGATTCTATAACTGCTGTATTGTTTCTATCTTACCATCCTTCAGTTAAGACATCTATTTCAATAATCTCATAATTTCTTAATCCACATATCTATAATGGGAATTTCTGAGCTCTTCCACATCTGAGCATAGATTAATCTTGCTGCAATAATTGTATGCAACAAAATACAGGTGCAGCCTATTTATCCATGGATTTTTTATCTGCAGATTTGTCTCACCATGAATGCGGTGGGGAAACTGAAAGTCACACACACCTTTGCTTCTTTTGCCCTGCACTGACATCTCGATCCATTTCCAGGCAGCCCAAAACACGGCAAAAAGGCTCTGCCTTGCCCAGGCAGGGAAATAGCCCTGGAGCCCTGGAAGAGGTTCCCCTTGCAAAGGAACAGTAACACTCCTGGCGCCCCTGAGCCAGCAAAGAGGCTGAAGGGGTTGCCGAAAATCTCTGTGGCCAGAACACATGCAGCAAGGTAGAGCTCTCTCTCACACACACTCTTACTCACACAGGGGCAGGTATAGTAGTAACAGAGGGGATTGCTTTAAAAAACCCAGGGAGTGTTTGCCAAATCCCCCCCCCCATTGAGATGGTGCAGGCAATCACCGACACAAGCAAGCCTTCCCACCAAGCAAAGCATGAGATTTAGCCTACAATCCTCTCCACACTTTCCTGGGAGTAAGCCCCATTGACTAGAATGGGGCTTACTTCTGAGTAGAAACACATAGGACTGGACTCTTAAAAGATCAGCATCCTAACTGTGAAAGAAGCTGGGCAGCTGGCAACGGGGAGGGCTGAGTACAGAGCAAAGGGGAGGGGATTGATAACAGCTGACTTAGTTTCCTTCCATCCGGAAGTGTCAGGCAGCAGTGTATTTGCGTAACTCTATGGAATTTAGCACAATGCGTTTTTTGTTAATCGCGCCGAGTCACGGAACAGAACTAACGTGGATAAATAGGCTCCACCTGTATGTCTTGTATCATTATTACAACTTTCAGGAAAAATATTCAATAGGAATATCTCTGGTTCAAAAGGTATAACACATTTAAAAATATTTTGAATTTTCATATGTACTTTTCTCCAGAATTCTGTCTGGAGGTAGGTACCATCTACAGTAGATAGGGCAATACCTTGTTTAGGACTAACTAGCATGTCACAGAGCAGTCAGCAAGCAATTACTCTCCTTTGATTTTTAGAATGAATCAGGCTTGAGACCACTGAGAAAATGTCTCAAGCACATTCTCCTCCCTCCCGTCCACAGAAGCAAAAGCTCCCAGGTTACAATTCTGCCATCTGTGAGCACTGAAGGATAGAAAGGGGGGGAAGACTACCTCTGCTCACCCACTTGCAGAGTGCCTGCTGCCCAGCTAGCTCTCAGGTAAGGCAGGGAAGAAGGAGAAGCTGAAATGAGCAGAAGAGAGGCAAGGAGGATGAAGTAAAGAGGAAAATGGGGCAGGAAGAGAGGAGTAGGAAGGAAGACACAGTGGGAAAGGAAATGGGGGAGTAAGAGGAAAATGGTGTGGGAAAGGGTGAGGTGCGGGTGAGGCAAACAAAGTGGGGGTGCAGCAGGCACGTGTGAACCCCTGCAGACTCTGGCACCAATCTGGTTCTTGATTATCCAAGTGCAGCTAACACTCTGTTCTTTACAGATGAAGGTGAGCCTCACGCTCTGTATTCTTCTAAATTGAGTACAGTACAAGGCTTAATTTTCAGAAGTGAATTTCAAAGGCATCTATCTGGACAGAATGTTACATAACTGATTTTCTAGCCAGTGAACTGCTAGAGGGAGAAGGCTGAACCTGATGAGCATTAAACATTCATCAACTTGTGTTATTCAGTCATTATATTGCTATTAATTAAAATCCAACACAGCCTCCATCAAAGATTTACAAGGGATAGGCAAGCTGTAATTTTCAACATCCATTTAGCTACTGTTCAAAACAGAGAAATAAAAACCATTTTTATACACATACTTCCCCCCCCCCTTGAATGATTGATCAAGACCACTGAGAAAATGCCTCAAGCACATTCTCCTCCCTGCCCTCCACAGCAGCAACAGCTCACAGCATGGGTGGATTGATGGGTGGTCAGGGGTAAGAGAGAGAGATGAAAGGAAGGAAAAAGATAACTGCAAGTAGAAGAAGAGAAGGGTTTGATACTTCTCTACTAACCAACTTTCCAACCAAATACTAACCAACTTTCCAGCACCAATGCAGCTGCAATGGAGCCCCAAGGTAAGGGAACAAACAATTTTTTGTTGACTGCCCTTCTCCCACTGCAGAACGCAGTGTGTGCCCCATTGGCATGGCTGCATCAGCATTGGAAAGCTAGTTAGGACTGGGCTGTAAGTGTCAAAGGTGGAAGGCTACTTTACCCACTGTCATAGGTAATGGGTTTTAAGAGTTTGCAAAATACAGAGAAACTTGTAAAGAAACTTGCAAAAATATAGAGAAAATTACAAAGAGCAATTGTGGTGGTATTTCAGAATTGCTTTCTTCAGTGGAGTATTTACGGGCCAGCAAACATGCAGAGATCTCTTTGGTTCACATGGAATACTGAACACAAGGTCATAGCTGCAATCCTAATAAATGTACTAGAAAGTCACAG
Organism: Tiliqua scincoides; assembly: GCF_035046505.1. Classification (NCBI taxonomy): domain Eukaryota; kingdom Metazoa; phylum Chordata; class Lepidosauria; order Squamata; family Scincidae; genus Tiliqua; species Tiliqua scincoides. Next base: position 74,793,206 of record NC_089821.1, on the reverse strand, counting down.
TGAGCTCAGTGGGACTTCTGAGTAAATACAGTTAGGATGTAATTAATATGAGAATGTTTATAGAGGAGCAATGAATGGAGCAGAAATTAGGCTTCGTAAGAAAAAGAATTTCTGCTTTTTCTGCTTTAGGATCCATCTGATAGACCAGGGGTCATTATTTCTAAGAAAAACCTCTACATTTCATTTGGAATCCAAGTGAGTTCCTTTATTATCTACAACCTCTCAAATCAGTCTGTTCCTTATTGCGGAAAAGTGGAAGATGGGGTCTAAATCCCTACTTTCGAGTGCAGAAAGGCATCAAGCAAAAGATTGTTCTCAAGTCTGTGGTCTTGCGTGAAACTGGGTTTCTAAATTAGGCACTGACATTTCCCTGAACAGTCCCTCAGGGAAGCCTCAGTTACTAGGGTTGTTCACACTGCCTCTAATTATAGTTTTTAACCATGGAGGGATTGGACAGAAATAAATTACAGGCTGGCTTGCTGTTATCTAGTCAGTTTTCTTGCATGCTTTGAGGACCCAATTTGTAAAGAGATGGACCAGGATTCAAGCTTGTGTAGAAAGCAAGCTCCCTAGCCTGAAGCACCACCTGAGTATCCCTGAAACATGGAAGCTGTGTAACTTCATGGGAGCTCCAATGATTGGAGCCATGGCGTGCGGCTGGTTCTGAAGCCAAGCGATATCGCTGTCACTGGAGATTGCAGCTACTTGAGAAGCCAAGACCAGCACACTGGCGGATACTTTGAGCAGAAGTAGGGCCAAGGGTGGTTGGAGAATTAAGGAGACACTGGGAAGGAGCAGACAGAAAGGAGATAAAGATGGAGCAAGGTGGGAGAGAAGGCAGAGGTGAAGAGACAAGGAGAAGCACCTTCAGACAGGAAGAGTCAGAGATGGGTAACATGGACTGGCAACAGGGAGAGAGTTAGAGCCCAGGGAAGGGGAAAGAGGATGAGAAAGACAGTAAGAAAAATGGAGATGGAGGCTGCGGGGGGAGTCCAACTGGGCTGGAGAATGCTGGGGAAAGGAGAAGAGGAAGGAAAGGGGCTCAGCCAGAGGGCTGGAGACCTCAGCTACATGGGTGTAGTTAAGCAACATCCAATGGGTCCCTTGGTAGGAGAAGAGCTTCCTTGCAGTAATTTGCTAGGGAATGGCACAGGAATTCTATTTAAAGGGGCTACAGCCCACCTACATGAAACAACAACAGGTTGGCATACCACCTGCAGCACAAGGGTAAGAGGAAATCCAGAGACTGTATCTGTAACTCCCCCCCCCTTTTCTGGAATATGTAAATAAATCTCTGCAAAGCACCTTGAAAGCATTCCAAGAATAACATAAAAAAAATGTTCAACCATATGAGGTAGACCTGCCTCCATGAAAAGAGGCAGCAAGGATGCCACACTTCCACATTTTAAAATGTTTAATTACTTTGAAAATCCCTCCTCTCATTACAATTTTTCATTTTAAGATACACCTTCTCCCAAAGGCATTGGATACACACCCAACTGAATACATTGTTGACGGCTGTGCTGTAGGAGGGCTTGTCCCAGTTTGAAATGTCAAAAGTAAGCAGGGAATAGAAACATGACCCATGGTGTTGTTTTTTTCCTGTTAAGAGCATGATGTGGTCAAAATTTGCTGCATCCCACCCATATAGATATGGCGCTCACGTAGAGGATGTTGCATTGTTTTTGATGCTGAGAACTTGCCACAACAAATCTAATATTTCCAAGAAAATTGCTGAAAGAACCGTAGCACACACTGTAGCACTGTATTCATTCATTTTCATTCATTCCCATTTCTTATTAAGAACCCAGAAGGCAGATATGAGAAGTCCAGTCTCGTGCCAATTTTTCCTATCCTTTAGCAGGCCCACTTACCAATTCCCTCTCTTCTGCTCTCCAGAAAATGTTTCGAGTTCTCAGATAACAGAGGCTCGATTTAAAGCTCAGCAGGTTTTATTTTTGACAACACTGGGAAAGGGCTCGATTACCAAGCTTGGATATGAAACCTTGTTTGCTCAGTTCTGGGTTCAAAGGGTGGCGACAGATGCTGAATATATTACACAGAAATGGACAAGAACTGTCATTGCCGGATGGGCTGGAGTGAGGCACAATGGACAGCTTTTGCCACTGCAACTCAATAGGAGCTCTGTTGAGATATCCCCAGTATAGCTTCTCTTTATCCCTGCCACTTCATTAGGCACATTCATTAGAGTTGTGTTTTTTTTAAAGGCATGCCATGGAAACAATAGAAAAAGGATTATTTAAATTCACGCAACAGAAGTGTCAACAAAAACTATGAGAAGCTTCATGCTCATCCTGCAATCTCTCCTTAACAAGAATGTTGAACACATGGGGGGTTTTGAAAGAGAGGGGATATCCCCCCCCATCCCTATCTAAGAAATAAAAGAGATTTCGCATTTATTAAGGTAAATCCAATGTTTTTAAGTAGTGTGTTCCAATCAGCTTTCAATAACACAAGGGTTAATCACACAAGCCTCAACACATCTCTGCTCCTCTGAGCATATACAGTATAAGGAATAAACAGTATATTCTCTCCTCTGAGCATATACAGTATAAGGAGGCCTGCAGGTCATTCCCATAGCACAGAACTGTGTCTTAGAATTGCATCTGAACCCCATCATTGTACAGGAGAGATACAGCAAATATTTGACCAGCAACTTAATGCCTAAAATCAAATGTGAACGACAAACGTGTTATCTCAACAATTTTCCACCAGTGTGCTACAGCTCATTGGTGCACTGTGAATGGTCTGCAGGTGTGGTGCGAGAGTTTGGGCGAGGGTAATTTATTAGTAGAGCTAAAGGGGGATGTGAGCCCCTCCACCAGCAGCGTGGCATGCTTTGTCAATTGTAAAAAAAAAAACTGATGGTGACAATTTTAGCGCCTTGTCAGAGTGCCAAGAGATGAACAAGGTTGAAAGTCACTGTGCTACTTCTTCACTGTTCCCTGAAAGGGAAGAGTTTTCATTTCTAGTTAATGGCAAAGTCTGAGATCCTGGTTTGTGGTTAAAGAATGCAAACCCAAAACTCATGCATGCTCACCCTCATAATTCAGCCATTGAGTCCTTATGCCCCCCCCCATCTCTCATTCATCCGAATGAAAGAAAACATACCTCTTTGATAGCATGCCAAAAATGTTGTGCTAGATTTAGAGCCACCAGGAATGCACCCTGGCCTTATTCTGGATTAGGAGAGATTATAGCACTTCCTGGTGTAGTTCTAGGAAATGCCCAGATCCAATAGCAGAGAAAGAAAAACAAGAATTTTCCAACTTCTCGCTGTAACAAGAACATTATACATTATCCCTATGGGGCAGTCACATAACTTGGCATCAGAGCCAATTAGCATAATCAAAAGCATGTTGGCTGAAGAATCTCAGCTCATGAATGTGCCAAGATGACTACACAGTGACGTTGCATTGCGCTCCCCTGAAATGAACCTGGATCTTCCTCCAAGTCTTAGCATAATCTCATAAACAAGAGATGCTACAGTATCTTGATGGACATCATCTGACAGCACAGAATGTCCTTAGCTGTGCTTGCATAAGAAATTTAAGTGATAGGAAAGGAAGGATAAATCACTTGGAAGGAATACCCACAATACAATATAAAAATGTTAGGCTTACGTAACTCCCTAGGGTGAAATAGGGGATCTTTTCCCAAGGCTGTGAATGCCTTTTGATCAAAGCCCAAGAGAACATTTTAGGCCCAGTCCTGTCCAACTTTCCTGCTCTGATGCATTTGTTCCCTTATCTTGGGACTGCATTGCAGCTGCATCAGCGCTGGAAAGTTGGACTGGATCGGGCCCAAAATGTTTTTTGGGGCCTTGATCAAAAGGCACTCATGATCTTTGCTGCTTCAGAAAAAGATCTGATATTGCATTTTTGGAAAGGCAAGTTTATCAATGTTTACTTCTGGCTGTCATTTACTGTCATCCTAATTACATACAAGCAGCACCTACACTTGAATAACTTCCATTTATCCCTTTATCTCCAACTTGTTCTGATTACGTGCAAGATATATTGTAGTTCTCTTCACATTATCGTGATGTTAGCTAAACGGTTGCCTCCAGTCAAAAAGCTAGGCAAGTGTGATAGGAAACGGTCTTTCCTTGATACAGCAACAAACAAACTCATTCTTGGATTTGCTCCATATGCTGTTCACCAACCTCTTTGAGAAACACTTCATTAAATTTTGCTCCATCACATAAGTGACCAGTTCATTCCAACTTTCTCACTGCTATACAGCTATGAACCCTTTTGGATGAAGCTAAAATGCCCTTGAAATATGACGCTGCCTCATGACTCAGACTACAAGTCCATCTAACCTTACATAGACTAGGCCTACTCTGGATAGCAGGTGTGCTTCACGGTCTTCCAACCCTGCCATAAGAGATTTTTAGGTGGAAATACAGTGAGTTGAGCCCAGGACCTTTAGATACAAAGCATGTCCTTGGTCACCAGTGACAAAGCTAAGGCATCTGGGGGCACAAAAAAATTTACACCTCCCATACCCTCATAACCCCCCCCCCAATTTTAACATCCCCCCACACAACATCTTCAAGGTCTCCAAAAGGCATATCTGGTTTTTGCCTAAAACTGGAAGCACCTTCAGAGGCCTCCAGGAAGCCTTCTGAGACTTAAGGGGAACTAGGTACTTTCTGAGGCCCTGGGTACCAGGCCTTAAGAGGGTGTCTTAGAGGTCTCTGAAAAGCCCTCCCATTTTTTTGCCAAAAACCGGAAGTTCCTTTCAAAAGCATCTAAGACACTCCCTCAAGGCGTGCTACCTGAGGAAATTTACCCCCCTGTCCCCCTTTGCTAGGCCACTGTTGGTCACTGAACCATGAGTCCTCCCCTGTCTTCCACAAAGAAATGTACCTTTTCTACTTCCAAAGTTAGGTCCAGCTCATAGTCTTATCAGAACAAGTCATCTATATGTGCTGGGGAAGCATAAATACAACTGGACAATAGACCTCTCTCTCCCCCCCCCCCCAATAATACAAGCAACCCACCAAAGACCTATAGACCTCTGCGGAGGAAGAAAATGGAAGGGTTCCTTTAATATCATCTAGTACAGGAACTACTTTTTATAAACCCTACTGTTATTTTGAAACAGGTGGCACATAAAGTCATCTCTAAATACTGCTCCATCAGAATGTCCTTTTAAAGTCCCAGACAAAAAGCCATAGATCAAGCAAATATACATTTGATGTTCTTTGGCAGTCACTCTGGTATATGCTCCCTTCCAGTACCAGGTGTAAATCCTTTATGCATCCAGAAGAGGACGTGCAATAGACATTTCCCAATGGCTCAATGACATGGAAAAATCTGACGAAGAACACAATGCTATTTAAATGTTACCATCTATCCCCAATATAGCTCACAAACTTCCTCCATTAGGACTGACCCTACAAGTGATTTACAACCCAAGCCTAAGCGGTTCTACTCAAAAGTAAGTCCCATTATGTTCAATGGGGCTTACTCCCAGGCAAGTGTGCATAAGACTGTAGCCTCACTTGTTTGATCTCTCTCTTTCTCCATGTGGTTTTGCAGGTCTTACATTGCATCATCTGTTCTTGGACAAGTAGGCTTTGCTTTACTAGTGTCAGGATGCACACTGCTGAAAGTGACATAAAACTGGCTTTCTGTTGACTGTGTTTATCTACAGGAAGCTATTATAAAATGAAAACATAAGTGAAACATTTGAGTGCATCTGAATAGTTCAGTAATGGAACAAGAAGGCTTCCATGTTTAGGTCATTGCTCCAAAACCAAATCATGTGACCAAATTATTATTGCTACCTTATGTTCACTTACTGGCCTAAGAGACACGACATTGATACAACTCCATGTATTCCAACCGGAATTTGAATGTCATTGGGAAAACTAGGTGACAAAACTATTGAAATCAAAGTTCCTAAGCTACTTCAGAGTATTCCAAAACGGATCCTGGATGTTAAAATTTGGTTCTGCTCCAAATGAACTTCTGGATTTCCTGTCACACATTTCTCTTCGCCATTAAACACACACCATCAGCACGTCAAACTGTGCTGTAGACAGTAGCTCTGACTGAAAATGTCATGAGATCTAGGCAACCACTAGGACAGTGAAGATGTGTCGCTGTCATTCAAATGCCCAACGAAGAAGTGTCACTCTGTTAGACACCATTGTCAGCTGTCCCCTTTAAAGCCAAGTGTCTATTCTCAGCTGTCCTGGTTCCTGCTGTCATTAATAACAGGACTGCTAGCAGCCATTGCCATGCCCGCTCTCAGATGCTGCTCCTGCTCTCACCACAACTCATATTACAAACCTAGAGGTGCTTAAAATATATGCCAGGGTGGAGGATTGTGAACTAGTGTCTACAGAAAGCAGCTATATGTGCTTGAAGGGCCAAGAAGGCATCCCCTAGCACAAGAAGGGCCAAACTAGGTATTTTAGGTTTGTTGGAATTCCATCACTGGCACTTTTTTTTTCCTTTTATAGAAAGCACTCATAGCGACCTGATTCCGAATCACAACAGTGGGTGTGAGGGAAGAGTTTTCCCCCTGACAATTTCTCCCTTCCCTCCCTGGCAGCTGCTGTGTGTCCAGATTGGCAAAACATAGACAAGTAACAATGAGGACACAGGGCTGCAATTTTCAACAGGAAAAATGGTACAATGGGAAGAGTTAGGGCCCAATCCTAAAGTGGCCCAGCGCTGGCACAGGGTGCCATAAAGCACATTTAGGGCACCCTCAGAGTAGGGAGTGCCAGTGCTGGGCCCGCACCAGTCAAGTGCCAGGCCCAGAGCAGGCAGAAGGAGGATGTGCTGCCGCTGGGGGTAAGTGTGACTGGCGGGTGGTAGTGCAGCCTCTGGGGGATTGGGGGCGAGTGCAGTGGAGAGAGGAACCAGCAGGAGGAAGTGGGACTGGTGGAGTTCTGCTCTGCCATATCCTGAACTCTGTGTTGGGCCAGAAGGCACAACATGGAGTCTCTCAAGTCTGAACCGGCAAAATAGCCAGCACAGACTTTAGAAACCCCATTGTAGGGCTCAGGCCTTCCCCAGGGGGAAGGGATGAAAGTTCCCTTCCCCCAAGGAGACCTCCAGATGCTTCCTGGCACCCGTTGGATACAATGGTTGCTACTTTGGTGCTGCTACTCCAGCAGCTGTCAGAAAGCTCAGGATTGGACTGTGACACCCCTATCCCAAGATCCTGTTTCAGATCCTCATGGCAATTTTCTGTACAAGAAATAAATGTGGGGAGACTTGGTCAGGAGCTTACAACATACTGTACTCCTAAAATGACACTGACTTTGGCCCCAAGACTGCAATTCTGCATACGCTTACTCTGGATTAAGCTCTACTGCATTCCGTTGAAGTATCAGTGGGACACATGCTACTCAATGGGATCTACTTCTGAATAAACAGACATACATTCAGAATGCAAGGATTCTTATTTTGCCATTGAACTTCAGCTTATTGTTTGCACCAATAATGTTGGTGCTTTTTTTTTTTTTAATGTTCTTTATGCTTCTGATCAGAAGTACTGAAAACATACAAGCTATGTTTGCTGAAAGACAAGAAATGAAAGGGAGCCTGGGAAAGTTCAGGAAGATCTGCTTGATGACAACTGCATGAATCAAAATTTAAAAAAAAAAAAGCCAGTAAGATTCAGCAGTATGGCACAGAAGGTCAAGCATTTGTGGTATGTAACATCAGTGTGACTCGCTGGGGATTTCTCAGCTGAGAACAAGAGAAAGAAGGATTTGAGGAGCAATGCTACTTGTAAATATAGGATGAGGTGCTGGTTAACCCTTGCATCACAATTCCATTTCTGTCACACAGGTTAAGACTATCATCAAAACACAGGTGTAAAATTGAACCAAAAAGTTGATAATTGCATGATGCAACATCCAGTGATGACTCTTGCCTTCATTGGCATCCTTCAGTCTTGAGAGACTATGGTATCGCACTCTGAAAAGTGGTTCCAGAACAGCGTCTAGTGTGGCTGAAAAGGCCAATTCGGGAGTGACAATCCCTTCCACACTGGGAGCAAATGTAGTCTGTCCCTGGTGTATCTCCCTGGCTGTGGGCCTTCCTTCTTTGCCTCAGTACGTTGGGCAAGTGCCTCTTCAAACTGGGAGAGGCCATGCTGCACAGCCTACCTCCAAGCGGGATGCTCAGAGACCAAGGTTTCCCATCTGTTGAAAGGCCTTCAGATCCCTCTTGCAGATGTCCTTGTATCACAGCTGTGGTCTACCTGTAGGGCGCTTTCTCTGCACGAGTTCTCCATAGAGGAGATCCTTTGGGATCCGACCATTGCCCATTCTCACAACATGACCAAGCCAACAATGGCGTTTCAGTTTCAGCAATGCATACATGCTAGGGATTCCAGCTCGTTCCAGGACTGTGTTGTTTGGAACTTTGTCCTGCCGAGGATGCATCGGGGGCAGCACATGTGGAAAGCAAAGCACTCAAGCGATGAATTGCATGCAGAAAGTGACTGTCCCAAGTGAGGCTGACATTCCACAGTACCTCAAACAATATTGTTAATGGAAGTAGTTTGCACATCCTGTTAGACATTGGACAGCACTGTCCATCACCTCCTGAGGCAGAAAAGTGACTCTAGCAGTCTACAACAGTCTTCCTCATGGACACAAATGAACCAGCCCCAAAATTACAGGCTACAAAACATACACCACTTGCCCCAAAATGTGGCCATCTTGGTCTAGAGAGATCTTATTTTGTATGGTACAGTACATCCTGTATACATCTACCTCTATTTGTAAGAACACTAACAAGCTTGCCATTGATTTAGGGAACAAGCCTAACCAGGTCTACTCAGAAGCAAGTTCTATTTTGTTCAATGGGGCTTACTCTCAGGAAGGTGTGGTTAGGATTGCAGCCTCAGTAAGTCAAAGAAGAGAGCAGATCTCTCCCAGAGCATGAAACGCAGTATGAAAAGGTATCACTTAACATGTTGTGTGTTTTTTAAATGAAAGGTCGCACATAAATATGAAAGAAAATATGTAGATCATGTCATGGGCTCACCTTAAAAATGCAACAAATGAAGTAGTCTTGACCCTTTGGTGGTCACGTTGTCCCAGTGCAAAGAATGCTCTTTGTGGTTCACACAGATTATATGAGATGTTCCTCCAGTGGCGATTTCCAGTACTGCTCCTTACTCTCATCCTGAATGTACATAGCCAGGAAATGGTGGTATATCAAAGATGCAAGTTCGGAGGCATACATATGGCAAGGCTTGCATTTGGCCCCTTTTGAATTACAAAGATACACAGCTGCGGATTTTCTGGCTGTATCCCTAAAAATGTTATCGAAACCAAATGTTCCAGAATGAAACTGTAACACCACAAGACAGCCATGCAACACAAGAGTAAACAGCGGCCAAAATGAAATCAGTGACAAGCATCATAATAAGTACTGTACACCCAGACAGTTACTTTTCACTTAACATCTGAATGTACTCAAGGAAGTCATGTAAAGTTGTGCTGGACGCATTCCCTGGCATATGATAAACAGCAAGGAATTATTGTGATCATCTGAAAAGGAGGAGGAGCAAACTATGCAGATCCAAGACAGTTAAACGCTGAAATTAGGAAGGAAAAGCCAACAAGTAGACAGTGGGGCTGGACAGAAAGAAACACTGAACTTTCACTGTTCGGTTACCCATGCATAATATAGGGTAACCCTATACAGTGTGCATTAGAGAAGCCATTCAGACTTACTGCTTACAATCTGATAACATTCAAAGCATCAAACTTCTGCCGCAGACCTAGCAAGAATTAAGTTACAGCCCCCGCCAAGTCTATGCTTATCACAAGAAAGCTTGCTATCCTGTATCAAAAAAGTGGAAGAGAAAAATGCTAAAGGATTTTGCAGGCAAAGCAAAAAGTTCCTGCTTTTTTTAAGACCATAATCGACAGTTTAGACAGAATGGATCTTGTTGGCATCTAGCAGAAGGTGCCTTGTACCTGATATAAGCACCTCTGGATGTCACGGGCAGCTATTTGGTAGGAACTGAAAGAAGAGAGGCTGAGCCTCAAGCTTGAACAATAGAAAAATTTCTTTCTGGCGAATAAAAGCATGAAAGTCTGGGATCACGAAAAGAACCATAAGCTGTATACAGACATCCTCCCATATCCACAGATCCCTTATTCACAGTTTCATTTATCTATGGAAACCCCCTCCCCCCATCATACTCATTACTCACTTCATTTGCAAAAGATTGCTTCCTGTTCCAGAGTGAAAGGAATATAAAGCTAACAGCAAGCATCTAGACTCATACAACAAGCAAGAATCTGGTCCATTTTCAACCACTGTGCTGTGGCACACTGGTGTGCTGCGAATAGTCTACAGGTGTGCCGCGGGAGTTTGAGGAAGGGTAATTTATTAGTAGGGCCATTGGGGGGTGTGAGCCCTCCACCAACAGCATGGCGTGCCTTACCACTTGTCAAAAGACTGATGGTGTGTCTTGAAAATTATAGCACCATGTCAGTGTGCCGTGCATCAAAAAAGGTTGAAAATCGCTGTGCTAGAGGAATGCAACAGGAGGCAATAGTGAAAATGCTAACCGGAAGTCCTCTGCTATCCACTTCCTGTTAGCCTTCTCACAGTCACCTCCTGTAGCGTTCTTCTAGCAGCTATGAGCCTAGGTTTCTGTTGTCTACTTCTTCTTCCAAAGTGAAAAGAAGAAAAACCTCCCTCTTGCAAAGCATTTTGCAAATGAAGAGATGCGAGTCATGAGTGTGACGGGGCGGGGGGGGCGGATTTGAGTAGATTTTGGGATATCCGCAGTAGCAGCAGGAACCTATCCCTTGAGAATGAGGGGGGACGCCTGTACATGCAACCATCACTTTGAGTCACTGATCACAGTGACTCAAAAACCATCTAAATCAGTGGTTCTCAAATTGCTTGCTCATGACCCACCAGTTCAAGTAGGTAGGGCTGCTGGAGGCTGTAGGAGGTGCGGGGAGCCCTGCACAACTCTCCGCAGAGCTCCCTGCACCTCCTGCATCTTCCAGCAGCCCTACCTACTTACAAGTAAGTGCAATGCACCTCCCACCCACCCCCTTAGCAACACTGCCCTAGCCCCGCCCCTGCAAACACTTACTGAGGGAGTAAAGCTCCATCAAAGTTTGAGAAACGCTGATCTAAATTATTAAACAGTTTCTAAATGCACCAACAAAACTTCTGTTTTATATTTGTGCATGTGAAGTACACACAAACACCTAAACTTTTCTGGTTTAGTTTTTTCTGGTTTTATTTATCCATCTCAATCTACAACCAGTGACTTTTCAATGAGTGCCAGTGTAGTACAGCAGAGTGTTGAAGCAGGGAGATGTAGGTTCACATTCACACTCAAACATGAGGTGCACTGTGCAACTCAGGCCAGTCACTGACTCTTTCTCTCTCTCTTTCTCAGCCTGGCCTATTTCACAGGGTTGATGCAATACAAATAGGATAGAGGGAAAGACCATGTAGAGCTCCTTGGAGGAAGGGTGGTAGAAAGATCCAATGCACACACGTTTTCCTTCTCCCACTTATACAGCAAACAAGTGCTCTAAGCAGCAACAAACAATGACTCATTATTAAGCCATTAGTTTGCATGTTATCATCCAAGCAAAAATGCAGTGGGGAAAAACACTCTGTTTTGTTTAAAGTGCTGTTTAAAAACCAACTGAAATCGGTTCTTTGCATATCTGCCACATGAGAGCCACCCTCTCCCCAGGTAGACCAAGCAATCCATGAAACATGCAGATTGGTGCAGCATTAAGCAACTGCAACCATTCCTTCCCCTCCCCACTTCCCATCATACATACATAGCTAACGTTAGTGGACAGAGCACGTGTTTCCCCACACAGCTAGCATCACATTAGCCTCACACAGGCAGCTCCTACAAACACTAATTTAGGCCTGGTGGGGTTTTAATAAAAGTGAGTCACGATGGGTGACCAGCAAATGTCCTTCTGTTGCCTACATCTGTATTAGCTGTACAAAGAACTGATGAACAAGATGACCGTGCACAACACTCCATGTGCATAGAAGAGCCCTCTCTGTAAACAGAAAAGAGGAGAATACGCAGGCAGCATGAAGCGTAGCATCAGAAAAGCAGAGAAGGCCACTCAGAGCAACAACCTATACTTGCTTCCCCCATTTGCACACTGGCACGTACAGAAATAAACCGCAAACACATTCACTGGTTTCCCATCCAAATCATTGACTACGTTAGTAATCTGCAATTAGTGTAAATTTGTTTTCCATAAGAAATAACAAGACAGAAAGGTTTTAAACAACCCTCCAAAAGCTTGTTTTGAAATATCAAAGCATTTAGAAAACAATACTATACAAATTATTTTTATTCCAGAGCCTTTAAGAAGGCTTTGGTAGGTTATGCACAATATAGGATATGGTAAACCTGGGCTTGACTGGATGGATGTTGGTGGACTATGGGTGAAGGGAAGCAGGGAAGGAGGGGAGGAAGACTGGGGGGAGGGGTGAGCACGGGAACTGGATGCACAGTAGGCCTGTGCAGTGAGAGAGACATCTGCACAATGTCTGCAACATTGAGACTGAACAGCACAGCGATTTTGAAAATCTGCTGAAACTCTGGGCTCTCATCAAGTATCCACATAAGTGTAAGGAAGTTTTATACATTGTTCCTTAAAAGTTGTGCCTGCAGAGAAACAATTAGTGAAGATGCAGATAACGAGAACCTTCTGTATTTAGTCTCCTCTTCCCCAACCATATCATTTAACAAAAAAGAACTTTGTAAGTATTCGGGGATGACCCGTCGTTCCCCCAATTTTACTGCTCTTGAATGCAAGCAGCAGCACTTTCGGTCTGCTTGCCTGTCACAGTGGATAAGGGCGAGCAAGCAAGCAAGCAGACATATGCCTGCCAGATGAACAAGGCAAGAAAGGAGCCCTGCCTCCCTTTTCTTTAGCTTACCTGGAGTTGCTCTTGGTGAGCAGCCTTCCTTGTCTGCATTGCTCCTGTTTCATACAAAATATGCTTCACTCCCAGCATGCTCCACTTCTGTTCATTTGAAACAGAAGCTTTAGCCATTCTATCCAATACAAAATAAGCCCACAAAAGCAGAACTGTTGGCTTCTCTCATCCCTCTTTGGACAAAATAAATCTGCACTGCACTTTGAGCACACCTGACGACAAGTGTTTCAACTAACAGCCCAACAGGCAGGTTTTAATTGACCTGCCCACGTGCTACAGTAGAGCCAAAACAGCCGCCTCTGTATCCTGCACAGGCAAAGAGGCAGCTAGAGTAAGAGAACATTTGTTCCCTTACCCCGTGTCAAACCCCAGCAACCTTTATAGATCTACTCAGAGTCAAGCCAGTTAAATTGCTGGTGCAGAACCAAGTAGCCCCATGTAGGGCTTTCAGACCCTACATGGTCTGTGATTTGGATGCAGCAACCTCCTTTGCTATCCCCACCCCCTCCTGGCCCTGAATTGCTCTCCTTCCCCCACCCTGAAACTCTCCCTCCATGCCCCCATTCTGAACTCCCCACTGCCATGATGCAGGACTTACCCCAATCAGTAGGCACCATTCCAACGCCAGTACAGGCCTCTGCAACTGGTGACGCTGGCCTTTTTGGAGTCAAAGTGTGCTTTATGACACATTTTCAACAGTGTACATACCCGTCCTGCTGGTGGGAGCCGGCTTAGGATTGGGCTGTAAATCATGCTGCAATGCTAAGCCTACTTACTAGAAAGCAAGTCTCACTTAACTTATTTCTGAATAAGCAGACAGAGTTGTATGGTAAACTAGTTTCACATATGTGGGACACTGACATATACTTGAACTGTACTTATCGTTATCACCAAGCTACACAGCTGTAGAAGAATCACTTCTATATACCACAAAGAAAGAAGGGTTCCATTAAATCCAGGAGAGTGCCCGCATGGCTAACCAGCCAAGTTAGAGAGGCTGTGAAGGGCAAGGAAGCTTCCTTCCATAAATGGAAGTCTTGCCCTAATGAGGAGAATAAAAAGGAACATAAACTGTGGCAAAAGAAATGTAAGAAGGTGATATGGGAGGCCAAGCAAGACTATGAAGAACGCATGGCCAGCAACATTAAAGGGAATAATAAAAGCTTCTTCAAATATGTTAGAAACAGGAAAACCGCCAGAGAAGCGGTTGGCCCTCTGGATGGTGAAGGAGGGAAAGGGGAGATAAAAGGAGACTTAGAGATGGCAGAGAAATTAAATGAGTTCTTTGCACCTGCCTTCACGGCAGAAGACCTCGGGCAGATACCGCTGCCTGAACAGCCCCTCCTGACTGAGGAATTAAGTCAGATAGAGGTTAAAAGAGAAGTTGTTTCAGACCTCATTGATAAATTAAAGATCAATAAGTCACCGGGCCCTGATGGCATCCACCCAAGAGTTATTAAGGAATTGAAGAATGAAGTTGCTGATCTCCTGACTAAGATATGCAACTTGTCCCTCAAAACGGCCATGGTGCCAGAGGATTGAAGGATAGCAAATGTCACGCCTATCTTTAAAAAGGGAAAGAGGGGGGACCCGGGAAACTATAGGCCAGTCAGCCTAACATCTATACCGGGTAAGATGGTGGAATGCCTCATCAAAGATAGGATCTCAAAACACATAGACAAACAGGCCTTGCTGAGGGAGAATCAGCATGGCTTCTGTAAGGGTAAGTCTTGCCTCATGAACCTTATAGAATTCTTTGAAAAGGTCAACAGGCATGTGGATGCGGGAGAACCTGTAGACATTATGTATCTGGTCCTGGACTTTCAGAAGGCGTTCGACACGGTCCCTCATCAAAGGCTACTGAAAAAACTCCACAGTCAGGGAATTAGAGGACAGGTCCTCTCATGGATTGAGAACTGGTTGTAGGCCAGGAAACAGAGAGTGGGTGTCAATGGGCAATTTTCACAATGGAGAGAAGTGAAAAGCGGTGTGCCCCAAGGATCTGTCCTGGACCGGTGCTTTTCAATCTCTTCATAAATGACCTGGAGACAGGGGTGAGCAGTGAGGTGGCAAAGTTTGCAGACAACACCAAACTTTTCTGAGTGGTGAAGACCAGAAGTGATTGTGAGGAGCTCCAGAAGGATCTCTCCAGACTGGCAGAATGGGCAGCAAAATGACAGATGCGCTTCAATGTCAGTAAGTGTAAAGTCATGCACATTGGGGCAAAAAATCAAAACTTCACATATAGGCTGATGGGTTCTGAGCTGTCTGTGACAGATCAGGAGAGAGATCTTGGGGTGGTGGTGGACAGGTCGATGAAAGTGTCGACTCAATGTGCAGCAGCAGTAAAGGAGGCCAATTCTACGCTTGGGATCATTAGAAAAGGTATTGAGAACAAAATGGTTAATATTGTAATGCCATTGTACAAATCTATGGTAAGGCCACACCTGGAGTATTGTGTTCATCTCAAAAAGGATATAGTGGAAATGGAAAAGGTGCAAAAGAGAGCGACTAAGATGATTACGGGGATGGGGCACCTTCCTTATGAGGAAAGGCTACGGCGTTTGGGCCTCTTCAGCCTAGAAACGAGGCGCCTCGGGGGGACATGATTGAGACATACAAAATTATGCAGGGGATGGACAGAGTGGATAGAGAGATGCTTTTTACACTCTCACATAACACCAGAACCAGGGGACATCCGCTAAAATTGAGTGTGGGGAGAGTTAGAACAGACAAAAGAAAATATTTCTTTACTCAGCATGTGGTTGGTCTGTGGAACTCCTTGCTACAGGATGTGGTGATGGTGCCTGGCCTGGACGCCTTTCAAAGGGGATTGGACAAGTTTCTGGAGGAAAAATCCATTACGGGTTACAAGCCATGATGTGCATGTACAACCTCCTGATTTTAGAAATGGGCTATGTCAGAATGCCAGATGCAAGGGAGGGCACCAGAATGAGGTCTCTTGTTATCTGGTGTGCTCCCTGGGGCATTTGGTGGGCTGCTGTGAGATACAGGAAGCTGGACTAGATGGGCCTATGGCCTGATCCAGTGGGGCTGTTCTTATGTTGTTACCGTAAGCACCTGTAGGTCAAGAATTGTGCTGACACAGAGCCATCCCATCCCAAGACATTCCTAGTTTTAAGGATCAAGTTCATATCTCCTTGGATGCTCATTTGGCCATCTGCTGCACCAAAAGTACTGTCCTGAACAAAACCATAAGAGCTCGAAGGAAGCAGTGCAAGAGCTAAACAGAAATAAAATGTCCCAGCTTAATACACTCCTGGAAGTGAATTCCACTTCACATCAGTAATACCTCCATTATTCAAGAAATACATTGAGAGCTATGTCCATCTACACAGCTTACGAGCTGGGTATGTCATGTCGTATGACGTGACATCACAGCTCGTATGTCATGTCGCAATTAAATGCCAGAAAATTCTACAATACTGTAAAGCACCCAAGCTGCAGAAATCAAGATGTGGATTTTTTTTAAACAATCCAGTCATATGCAGAATAAAAATGGCAATTCACTATGCGTTTCTTAGCACTCATTAAGAATTTCCTTTAAAGACCACATGAAATAAGATCAAGGTACGTAATGAATTGTAAGGTCTTCCCACCAAGTTCCGCTGTAAAAGCATGTGCTTCTTTTGCACAAACATTTGAGTCCACTATTAGGTGCTTTCCTGTCTAGACCAAAATAAGACAGAAACAATGGAGACAAACAGTTAAGTACCTGGACTATGTCTCTGTATATCAGCATTACATAGCAATTCTAAGCACTCTCACTTGTGCTAGAGACAGAAATGGATGCTGAAATGCAGAGGGATAACAGGCCACTATGAGGCTATATATCTACATCTCCACTAGTGGCTACAACTTGTGGTGATATTCTCTGTATGTTAAGTACACACAGTGTGGGACAAGACAACCCAATATTCCTGTGCCACCATCTCCAGTGAAGACCTTGCAATTTACATTTTGCAGCAGTGCACACCTGGTATAAACCTGTGGATTTGTGTTTAGGATAAAACACCCAACTCAAGGGTAATGGATATATGCTCTGTTATCCAAGGTGGGAAAGAAATGGTATCAAGAACTTCCCAAAGAAGGGCAAGAGAGCCATGAACCGATGTGAATGAAAATAGAGTACTGTACTATTATATCTGTCAAGAAATTTTTCCTTCCATCCTACTTCTGGTTTGCAAAGCTCCTTCATTTTTTTTCTAGGGAAGTTTTATCCTACTTTTCTTAATAAGTCAAAAATGGCTCACTATGCTAATATAAGACACAGGAAGGTACAATTAAATTATCAAACACAGCATAACCCAATATCAGAAGCAGTTTTACAAAACCTATAAATTCAAAAGTAAAACATATATAAAAATGTACTCTTCACTCACAACAGGAGAGGAAACTGAACGCTTTCCACATGCGCTGCCTCCGACGCATCCTCGGCATCACCTGGCAGGACAAAGTTCCAAACAACACAGTCCTGGAACATGCTGGAATCCCTAGCATGTGTGCACTGCTGAAACAGACACCTGCATTGGCTCGGTCATGTCATGAGAATGGATGATGGCCAGATCCCAAAGGATCTCCTCTATGGAGAACTCGTGCAAGGAAAGCGCCTTACAGGTAGACCACAGCTGCGATACAAGGACATCTGCAAGAGGGATCTGAAGGCCTTAGGAGTGGACCTCAACAAGTGGGAAACCCTGGCCACTGAGCGGCCCGCTTGGAGGCAGGCTGTGCAGCATGGCCTCTCCCAGTTTGAAGAGACACTTGGCCAACAGACTGAGGCAAAGAAGGAAGGCCCATAGCCAGGGAGACACACCAGGGACAGACTGCACTTGCTCCCAGTGTGGAAGGGATTGTCACTCCCGAATTGGCCTTTTCAGCCACACTAGACGCTATTCCAGAACCACTATTCAGAGCACGATACCATAGTCTTTTGAGACTGAATGTTGCCAACTACTAGTTTAAGAAGAGAAAGCTTTGTAAAACCAATGGATGTTAAACATCTCTTTTCTGCATTGGTCTTGAAAAATCCTGTCTATTCTCCCCACTCTGTTGTCCCAATATTTTAATAATAGCCAGGATTTTTCCACTCTCCTGCTTGTTCTAGCCATTTTAGGGCTCAATCCTATCCAACTTTCCAGCACCAGTGTAGCCTCGATGCAGCTCTAAAGTAAGGGAGCAAATGTTCCTATACCTTGAGCAGGCCTCTGTGACTGTCTCCCCACCACAGGAGGAAGTGCATACCCCATTGGCACGGTTGCACTGGCACTGGAAAATTGGAAAGGATTGGGCCCTTAGCCATCATCATGATGGTTTAATTCAACACCGTCTTCCACGCTCCAACTCTGCAGATGCACACCATACTCTTCAAGATCCAAACCCCTATATGAGCAACAACTCCTGACTATTATTAAAATGAAGAGATGGATCTGGGGAAGAAGGAGCAGTTGTCAGAATGTTTCCAAAACACAGGAGGAATCACTTTGTAAGATATTGGGAACACCATGAGAGGTCAGGGCCAGTTAAACCAAGACAAGGACAAAGATGACAACAACGAGTGTGGAAGAATTCCCAGGACTCATTATGCTACTTTGGCCTATACACACACACACAGAACAGTTATTGATTTATTTATTTTTTGGTTAAGTATTATTCTCTGTCACTGCCAGTACTTTTTAATACATCAGGTAAGTGTCACAAACACTGGCCTCCGACATAGAATGCAATCTAAGCAAAAAGGACTGCAAATTTACTCAAGCCCCATGTAAGTCATGGCTTATTCACCCCACTGTCAGAAGTTAGAAGACATCTCCTGACCAATAGTGCTTCCACATTTTTCAGAATCTGAGTTCTGGCCTGCTCATGGCTTATTTATCTTAAGGCTAAAACTTTGAAAAGCCTTGCAAGCAGGGCTGGCTAAAGCTATTGGGCTGCCTGAAGCCACTACCACCCTGGCAGTGTTACCAGTGCAGATGTTCCCGAGCCCTCCCACACCTTATGTCCTTCCATTAATGCAGGAGGTATATACTGGGGTCATTCCCAGTGCTCTCAGCATTTCTTGCTTAGTTCCCACAAGAAGGAATGATAAAAGTGAGCAGGATTGTCATGTTCCAATCCTCAAAGTGCAGCGATCTGGTTCCCAACCTCCTTCCATTGCTCCTTCATCCAGGATGGAGCAAGATAAGGGAGCCAGATTGCTACACTCCATAGATCGGAATGCAGAGATCTCACTCCTCCCTCTGTGCAGGCTTACGCATGAGGAAGGGAATGTGGAACACACTGGAGTGATCCCAGTGTGTTCCACATTTCCTGCTTTGATTATTAAAGAGAACAAGGGGAACAGGTGCAGAACAAGGGGCAGGTGAGGAGGCTGGCTCCATTTGCAATGGCAGAGTGGGCTAGAAGGTGTGGGCATCCCCCTGCTCAGGCACTGTCTGTTCTCAGACTTGGCAAGAACGGGAGAGGGTGCTGTAGTCAGCAGGGATGTGCTTGGCTCCTTCCCGAACTGCTCCAGAGCTGGAAATGCCTTGGCACATCAGAAGGGGCCTGACGGACTTCAAACCCAGTGGAGCACACAGCAGCAAGGCTGGCACTGGCTGCAGACCAGCCAAGGCTCAAGGTCTTGGCTCTTGCAAACTGGGCTGGCTAACACTCCTAGCCAGAAATGTCACCCAGAGCAACAGCAGAGATTGACCTGGCCCTGCCAGGGAGATGAACCCTTCTGGGGGGATGGGCCCCTAACCCACCAATGACTGTTCCAGACACAAGCGAGGTGAGGAGGAGCTCCCACAGACTTCTGGCTCCAGAATACATGGATACAGGCCCGTGATGTGGCAGCCAGATGAGAGGCTGAGGGAAGGTCTAGTGTGTGTTGCCACCCTTCTAAGGCAAGCTAACTCTCCAGAGGGTACAGTTGAAGAGAAGACAGGGTGCATTAACCTTCTCCCTTCTGGTGACTCTGAGGCCTTGGTGAAGTACCTGGCCCCATTGCAGCACACCTCTCCTTCAAGGAAAAAGAGAAGTTCCTAGGCTTAAAGGTGGGCCACAGTCCTGTTGCTTCCATCCCCAATCGTCCTGCAGAGGAGCAGATCACACAGGCCCCAATTCACCGCCCAGTGCAAACAAGTTCACTTACCTCATGGACAGGCTGGCCCTGCATGCAAGACTACAAATTAAATGAAGAGATATTCAATGGGAAAGTCTTTCTTTAACTAGACAATATTTAACTGAACTGAGTCTATTGTGACCAGTGATTGGCATGGTCTTCCCTGTAGACTGCCACAGTCATGGCCTGCTTTGGGATAGAGAGATGGCTTTGGCATTGAGGAGTGGAAAGACAGGGTAAACCAAAAAGGAGGGGAGTATTTTGAAAAGAGAAATTGGAAAAGACAAGAAGCAAACAAGTGGAAAATACACATTGCAGGAAGCCGGGGGTAAGCTTCTATAGGAAAGATTTGAGAACAGACAATTAGCAGCATACAATACCATACCCTGGCTGCAACTACAGGTTGAGCCTGTTTATCCATGGATTTTATATCCATGGATCTGGCTCAATGCGAGTTAACCAGACCAGCATGGAGCCAGACTTGGTTAAACCTGAACCTTCCAAAGGCGACCAGAGCTGTGGTTTAGTTGCCTCCAAGGGACTTTCTGAAGCCCACACAGAGGCTGTACGTGTTCATCCACCATGTCTGCGAGCTTCAGAATGAACCCCGGAAGCACCAAAAAAAAAGTGACTCTCTGGGCCTCCCAATGCCTTAAAAGGCATTAAAACTTTATTTTCAGTTTCCCAAAGGAAACCAGAAGATGTGTTTTTTTGCCTCCGGACTTCAGAAAGCTCTCCAGAGGCAACCAGAGCGCAACTTCAGTCACCTTTGGAGGGTTTAAAGGCGCCAAATCCACAGTTTTGGTTATCTGCAGTTTTCGGTACCCGTGGGGAGTTCAAGAACGGATCCCTTGCGGATACCAAAGCGCCACCTGTAATGGTGACTAGAGAGCATGAAACCATTTTCTGCAAGACAGCACAACTTCTCTTGTTGCTTTTTAAAGGGAGGAGGTTTTGGAAAGGACTTGGAATTGCAGCCATAAGGAAAGAATGTGCAGGACACAGAAGAATAGTAAATGTTGCCCAACAGAAGAGATCTGTTTCCTCCCATAAGATAAAGTTACACAACTCTGTGCTTATTGCGATAGCAATTTTGTGAAGATTGTCCTAGCTGTGCAATTCTAGACATAGTTTTTGCAGAAGTTACCAATTTGCTGAGCATGGGTTCTTCGACAATACTCTCACACCACCTGGCTCTATTATGCTTTTTCTCAGCAATCAAATCTCTAAATTAAGTTGTCTACAGCTAAAACCACAGCGGTGGCAAATGCTGTTAAAATATAGGGGCTAAGTGTAATTTCCACCCATTGGCTAAGCAGTACACTTCTTCCAGCCTTAGGAATGGCTAAAAGAAGACAGTCTCCCTGACCCCAATAGACACTCTCTCTCTCTCTCTCTCTCTCTCTCTCTCTCTCTCTCTCTCTCTCTCTCTCTCTACAAATAGAGGACACTTAGGGCCCAATCCTATCTAACTTTCCAGCACTGATGCAGCTATGCCAACAAGGCATGAGCTGCATCCTATGGTGGAGAGCAGTCACAGAGGTCTTTTCAAGGTAAGGTAACATTTGTTCCCTTACTTCAGGGGGTTATATTGCGGCTGCATCGGTTCTGGAAAGTTGGACAGGATTGGGCCCTGAGTGCAGTGGTTCTCAACTGTGAGCCATGGCTCCATGGGGTGCTGTGGAAATCAGTGAGGGCAGCTGCAGAATCCACATGAAAACCCCACTGCCCTGTACAATGCATAAGATTGTAGCCCTAATGGGGAGCTGCAGCCATTTGGCCCGGTAGTTCAAGGGAGTCATAGTCGAAAAAGTTTGGGACTTAGTGTTTTTTGATCAACTTTCTATTTTAATTTCTGCTTGCTTTTTGGTTTTGAAGATCATGGGACCAAACAGGAGAGACATCGCACCCCAATCAAGCCCATATGTACAGAAGAGTGCAACAGCTCTTCTGCTCCTTTCCTAATCACTTGGTGCACTGGTCCTACCTCTAATGTCCCTGATGTCTATGACTTATGCTATCCAATGCTCATAAGCCCAGACTGCGCTATCTATCTTTTCTAGCTCTTAACTGGAAAGTCATTCATACAAAATTGTCTTGCATGCACAGGCCACAACATTAGCATATGACCTAATGTAGATGTCCAGGAAAGGAAAGGCCAACACACTGACAGGCAGATTATCACTTCCAATCCTACATATGGTTCAGATCAGAGTGACTTACTGTCCGATGTGGCCCTTAAAATAACATTGCTAGCCCCAATTTTCTCTTAATTGTCTTTCTACTTTTATACTCTTCCCCACTATACATAGCAGGGAAATCACATATTGATTCAGCATAAAAATGGTAAAAGCAAACCACACACACACACACACACACACAGAGGCAGAGTGACTCAGCAAGTAATGCAGTTCCAAAGCCTTCTAAACATACTAAGCCCCTTTATGCGAATAACCTCTGACAACAGGAAGGCAAACAAAGCTCTTATCACTGAGAACCGGTTCACTGCAACATTCTCAGCTGCATTCATGCTAGCATCAAACTCCACTGCAAGTCTTAATTTCATCATAGCTTGAATTCCAGCACACCTCACATCCTCTCCTCTTTCATCATTCAGGACTGCAACATCCTTGAGGCAGAAGTCATTTCCTACAATGCAGGTCTTTGAAGATGACCCATTCGAAATATTACTGACTGAAGAGCAAGATCAAAGTTTTCTTACAGCCCAATCCTATCCCCTGCCAGCGCAGTGCCACCGATGGAGCATGTGCTGCTTGCTGTGAGGGGGTGGGAAACCAGACAGCCCAAGAGAGATAAGTAAAACATTTTTTCATAACTCTTTGTAGGCTACTTGGTCTCCAATGGGTCACCTTGGACCTACATCAGCTCTTTCGCTGGCGTAAATCCAACTGTTACCCTGCACATGCCCAATCTCGTCTGATCTTGGAAGCTAAGCAGGGTCAGGCCTGGTTAGGACTTGGATGGGAGACTGCCTGGGAATACCGGGTGCTGTAGGCTTATACCATAGTCTTTCGAGACTGAAGGTTGCCAACCAAATCCAAGGAGACACCATGGGGCAAGTCTGGGAAGGGGAGAGATAGTTCTCAGTGCAGCCACACACACCAAGGTTCTCCCCTGAAACATGCCTGACCCAGCTGCTCCCCACCCAGAACCACCCTCAACACAGACCTATCTGCTCCAGCAGAGATTCTGCAGCCTGCCTCTGCTGGTGCAGGGCTTATTGGCTCTTATATCATTGTTAGCAGGCTGCAGAACTACGGTCTGCAGTGCCAGCTTTACACAGGCAGATTGTGAGATCCACCAGTGTAAGGCCCAAATAAGTCTGGGCCATCAATGAAATAATTCTTAAACATTTTTTAATTGCCAACAATAACAATAATTTTTAGAGTGTTCGAATGTTTCTGTCTCATCTATTATTTTACTGTACAGTGGTCACCATCATTCATCCAATACCATATACAGCAGGCAATAATGCAAATTAATAATATCAGAATGTTAGCTTCCTGTTGGCATTCTGGCCGTCTCCCATCTCTAGCATTCTATAACAGGCTGCAAAGGAAGACACATAAATGTTTGGGTCCCCTTTATCCACAGTTTCAGTAACTGTGGTTGGGAAGGAATGTATCCCCCATGGATATGGGGGGGCACCTTTATTACAAAATTAGGGCAGATGTTTGTAAGTGCTAACAAGAAAAGAATACTTGTCTGAAACCTAGGGAGAAACTGATGACTTTCATTTCCCAATTCAGTTGGCATTTATTTTTTCTGCATGTGTAAAGTGTTACAAAGCTAGGAGAACAAAAAAAAAGTGTTAGGAGAACAGAAACTAAAAGCAGAACTTCTAACGTTAACACAGTGCAAGACAGCCATTCTGCAAATAGCCAAGATACAGCAGCAGAAAAATTGCAATAGCCACTAATTTTAGTGTCTATACAAGTCATTTCCTTTCTCCTCAAACCATTTCTTGCTCAACGCACGTCATTAACTTGGCTATAGATTTTATTGGTAAGAGAGCCATGACTCTGCCAATGAAACCATGTTCTCTCTCCCCATCACATTCCAAAGATGCTACTGAGATCATGAAGTTGGTGAAGGGACTGAAAAGGGCAAACAAACTGAAATGCTATGCAGATAACTTAGAAGTGCTTCTAGTTCATTGAACCAACTGCACGGAGATGGGGATGCAGACTGTTAGATGGGGTGGCACTTCCCTTTAAAGCACAGACTTGTAGTGATCCTGACCTAGACCAAGTTTTGAGACTAGATGCCCAGGTCTCCTCTGTAGCCAGGGGTGCCTATACTCAGCTTCAGCTATTTTTGAATAGGCTGGATCTGTACATGTGGCCATATGCCTTGTATGGACAGCGCTGCCTTTGAAAACTGATTGGGAAATCCAGCTGGTCCAGAATACAGTGGCCCAACTGCTGATGGAGACAAGCTTTCCACAGCATGCAATTCTCCCTCCCCCAACCCCACTGCTGCAGCAACTGTACTGGTTACCAGTCTGTTTTTGGAACCATTTAAAATGTAGGTTAACAATGAGTTTTTTGCTCTCTTATGTTGCTTCTTCAATGTGCCTTCCACTTCCCCCATGCTGGAGGCAAGTAGAAACCTGTAGATTTCATTTTCATTGCATTTCTTCTGAGGCACACTCCACTGTTACCTACCAACAGTTCAAGAAGCATTTCAGCATCCACAACACTCTTAAAGTTTGAGTAGTTACAGTGTTTGTATCCTCCTTGAGCTCCTTGGAAGAAGGGTAGGATGTATGAATTTTCCTATTTCCTCCTTACAGCCACCTTGTAAGGTGGCTAGGTTAAAAAGAGAGTTGAATGGCCAAAAAAGCATGAGTGCCAAGCAGGAATTTGAATGTGGATCTAAAGCCCACGCTCTAAGAACATAACATGAGTCCCACATGGATCAGGCTAAAGGCCCATCTAGTCCAACTTCCAGTATCTCACAGTGGGCCATCAAATGCTTCAGGGAGCACACAAGACAGCAAGACACAACCTGCATCCTGGTGCCCTCCCCTGCATCTGGCATTCTGACACTCTATCCACACTGGCTTTTCAATTGAATTTACAGCGATAAAGTCTATTAGATTAGAAGACCACACTATGCAAAATATCACCCCCAATTCTATAATGATTTGGTCATGTCCTTCACAGAAATAGATAAAATAAAACCACTAGATTAGAACTATCTGCCCATACCACAACTTCAAAACACTGGGTGAAGGGAGATTTTTAAAAGCTAAAATGTTTTAACTGAATGCGACAGTAATTCAAAGCCATGCTAAAGATAAACATGCCAGTCGCGTTCCAGCCATTTCAGAAAGCAGGGCATCCATAACTACCACAAAGCAGCCACAGCAAAGCCCACTCAGGAAAGAAAACAGTAAGTCCAACGAAGAATCAAAAAGCAGTGTAAAGCCTAAAGGCTGTTATCAGCCAATGGAAGGGAATGATGTAAAATTGCTGCTTGTTCGGAGACACAGACAGATGCTACTTTGTGGAGAATTTTTAAGTACAATGTAGCTTTTATTTAACCGTTGACTTGTTCCATTTTTTTCCCAGGAAACTAAAAATCAGAAAGGCATGGATTTAATGCCATTCAAGGGATATGTTCCACATATCACAAACCCTTGAGCTAATAATTATATAAGCATGAACACAGGTTCCCCTCAGTCAAGTGGTTAATGTATTAGCAGATGTGGGCTCTCTCTCTCTCTCTCTCTCTCTCTCACACACACACACACACACACACACACACCCCAGGCAAAATAATGTCTGCGACTCAGTATGTGAAAAATCTATTTGTTATTAAGAATGTATAGTCGCAGGTGTCAAAATGATTTCTAACAAAAATTCTGTCCAAACTTTCAAAAGAAGGTTTTCATGCTGCATGCTGTCAGATGTAAGCTCTGCAGATACCCCAAAAGAAATTAAAATATGCCCTGCCTAGTAACTGGGTAGCCACTAGGGCCAGAATAGTATCACTTAATGCACCTTGCATCAATGTCACATTCCATGCCCTATAACTTCACATCATCGTAAGTCTTTGGCATTCAGGAAGGCATTTAACATGGCTTAGTTAAACCCTATCTATAGCTAGCTGTAACCCTAGCAAGAGGCACCGAGAGCAAAAAATAGTGCCACTTGCACAGACTCCATATCCCTGCCCACTCTTCTCCTTCTATTCCCCTCTAAAATAGTCATCTTAAAATGCTGCACTACGTGCAGCACTTTTTCTTTAGAGGAAGACATGCATTCACAGAGTTAAATTAACAGGTGAGATGAAAACAGAGAAGCATGTGAAAAAGCAAGGGTGCTCTTTGTTGGAAAAACAATACGCCGAGTTTGAAAAGCAGAGTAGAACTGGGGAACAGAGACACAATCTTAAGACTCTGGGTATTGTCCCATGCCTGCCTTCCCAGTTCAGTTTTCTAGGCCTAGACACCTGCCCTCATCCACTCAGTAGCTCTTCGGGCAGCCACTGACTGCCTTCCTGGAAGAACACCACCCTGTGAACAGAATTCCAAAATTTCATCACTATTTGGAAATGAGCCATAGCTCAGTGGTAAGGCACATGCTTTGCATACAGAAGGTTTTGGGTTCAACCCCTGGTATCTCCAGGTAGGGCTGGAATAGAGTCCCCATCTAAAAACCCAGTCGCTGCCAGTGGACAACATTCCCATCTAGGAGCAGTGGTCCGGTTCAGTATCAGAAAGCTTCATAGAGGTTCACAAATGAAAACAGGGACACTTGTTAACACAGCAAAAGTCAGTACTTGAGTAGTTCCCCATCACAGTTTTGCCCCTACGTGAGCATCTTATCTTTGGTATTTACTGGCTCCAGGTGCCATATGGCTCAGTTCCTCCCATGCTTTAAAAATCACTTTCAGACAGATCTGTTTTTACAAGACTTCCCTAATTTGCTGAGATTGTAATTTAGTGTCTCTCCCTCTACTTTCTTTCCTTTGCCCCAATCTCTGCCTTTTCCTCACCTGTAAGCCTGTGAACAGGCTCTTGTGACTGTTAGTATTATTTTGTATCATGCTTTAGGCACTTAATATACCTGTGTCTTATTCATTGCTAAGGGCTCTGCTGTATTACTTTTCAAAAGGCTATCTTGCACTAATTTGAACACACACAGGGTGTTATAAGTACTTTTATATGGCTGTGCTCCATTGACTGGTAAGACATTCCAGAGGCACAGCATTATCTGGTGTCAGGCTTCCTCTGGAGGAGAGATCACTACAGACTTACAATATCTTTGCAATATTCTAAACATGTATGCATTTGCAAGCTGCCAGTTCTTTCTCTTAGCTTCCACTGCAGTCTTTCCCAAGTCAAATCTTATCTCTCTCTGCCAGATCACCCTGTCTTACTCAGAATCAAAGAAATCACCTTAAGCCAAGGTTCCCAAATTTACGGTGGCCAAGGAGCCCTTTTCTTGCAGCAGCCTCTTCCAGGTGTTGCCATCTTGGATCACACAAGATTCAAAATGGCAATGCCTGGAAGAGCTGGGAAGAACAAGTTGCTGTAGACATCCTGTGGTGCCTTTGTGAGATCACCACAGTGCTCTCAGTGCTTCGGCACACAGTTTGGGAACCACTGCCTTAGCTCATCCTTTCAGGTAGATGTACTTCAGGGTCCTCAGCAGAGACACCCATTCAAGATTTTCAGGGAACTGTTAACTAGCCTCCTGGCTTCTTAGCTTAACAAAATCACTGGTCAGTCATCATATCTGACTGCTAACCTCTTACAGAATTGTAGACCTATCAGTTCAAAGTACAGTTCACGTGTTGCAGCATGAGAAAAAGCAGATTACACTACCCTGTGCTTTAGAGTTCACACATACGTACTATACAAAGGTAAGCACAAGAATTTAACTTTCAGAGTGCCGAAGGAGGGGCCTGACTCCTGAAAAAGGACAACTCTGGCAAGTGACTGTACCTTTTCCAAAAGGCTTTCCCAAGGTGGAAAACGAGAGCAGCAACATACCAGGGACAGAAGACGCAAAGCCAGAACTTTTTTCTGTTATCTGAATTACTGGAAGGCACTGCAGTCAATATAGTGTTGTACAGTGGAGTAGTAGTGATCTCATTAATGGATGCCATTGTGTTCCATTGGTCCATGCTTGTTGCAGAAAAAATCAACAGTCCTTTCAAGTGACTTGGTTGTTATTCCTCAATAACTATTCAGGTCTTGGCAACAATAAAAATGTATAAGAGAAGCGTGAACTGGTTAATAAGTCAGCCATTTCCTTTAGCCGCAAAGCATTTGCAGATCATATCTGTGTTTAATGTGTTACCAACACATCAAATAGCTAATAATAGTAACCTTTACTCCTTGCTTCTTCTAAATAATGTCCTGCATTGAAATATTGATATTATCCATTTCTAGTCTCCTCCTGAAAAGAGAATCTCAAATTTGACACCACAATCTTAGGCTGCAATCCAACACACACGATCCTGGGAGTCAACCCTATTGGACATAGTGGAAATGGAAAAGGTGCAAAAGAGAGCGACTAAGATTATTACGGGGCTGGGGCACCTTCCTTATGAGGAAAGGCTACAGTGTTTGGGCCTCTTCAGCCTAGAAAAGAGATGCCTGAGGGGGGACAGGATTGAGACATACAAAATTATGCAGGGGAAGGATAAAATGGATAGAGAGATGCTCTTTACACTCTAACGTAACACCAGCACCAGGGGACATCCACTAAAATTGAGTGTTGGGAGAGTTAGGACAGACAAAAGAAAATATTTCTTTACTCAGCGTGTGGTCGGTCTGTGGAACTCCTTGCCACAGGATGTGGTGACGGCATCTGGCCTGCATGCCTTTAAAAGGGGATTGGACAAGTTTCTAGAGAAAAAATCCATTACGGTTTACAAGCCATGATGTGTATATACAACCTCCTGATTTTAGAAATGGGCTATGTCAGAATGCCAATGCAAGGGAGGGCACCAGGATGCAGGTCTCTTGTTATCTGGTGTGCTCCTTGGGGCATTTGGTGGGCCACTGTGAGATACAGGAAGCTGGACTAGATGGGCCTATGGCCTGATCCAGTCGGGCTGTTCTTATGTTAAGATCTGATGAAGATAACATCAGAAGGTCACCAGTTCGAGGACAACAGCAGCTCCCTGAACAGCTGAGAATGGCAAGACCCTGAAGCAGCTGACAAGTCCAGCTGAGTGATTCCACCTGCTCTTGGTGTGAGCAAGAAGCGTCCTGGCTGCCCTCCATGTGAGAGATGGAGCTGCTTGTCAGCCTGCCTGGGAGAACTGGAAGCCAGAAGCGAGACCAAACCAGGAAGATCCATCTGAAATGTTGTTGGTTCTTGAAAGAGAGAACCTCTATGTTTGTAAAAATCCCCTTGAGAGATTTAGAAACGCCTGCCTATGTAAACCGCCTTGAATAAAGTCAGAGGAGTAATCCAATGACCAGAAAGGCGGTATATAAATACCTAGTTGTTGTTGTTGTTATTGTTATTATTAATGGGGCTTACTTTTGAGTAGTTATTCATAGGATTGTGCTGTGAGTGATTTGCATGAAAAATTGCTATTGGAGCACCTATTCCTTATGTCACTGTTACTCAAACTGTAGGTTGGGACTCACAAACTGGGTCGCAAGCCAAGTTCAGGTGGGTTCCATTTCAATATTTTTTTTTTCAGTATATTAGACTTGATACCAACATATTATGTTACTGCATTTGGGGAGACCTCTACTTTTAATAGGCTACAATGTATATGCTTTTAACAATGATAGTCAACAGGGCTTACCCCTGGGTAAGCCTGGATAGCAGCCTAGGGTTGCTAAAAAAAATTTGTGTTTGATGACACTTCCAGCCTTGACATCACTTCCAGGTTAATGACATCACTTCCGGTGGGTCTCTAGATTGTCTCTAGAAAGTGGGTCCAGGGCTAAAAGGTTTGAGAACCACTGCCTTATGTGATTTTCACACTATAAAGCAGAAGCAGGTCATTATTATTTCCATCAGTTACAGATGGTGATTTGCCCATAGAAACTACACAAAAACAAAGCCAAAGTGTTAGTGAGATCCAGGTCTCCAAAGATGAAAGTCTGACACCTTCCATCCCCAGGATTACTCAAATTCCCTATTGAATTCTCCCAAAAAACAAAGACGGAAGACAACACAAAGACAGAGGACACCACAATGACAGATATATTGTTGCCACAAGCACCTGTTGGTTGCAGCATTTTAGACTGTAATTTGCAGATATGGAAACAAGTATACATTCAAATATTACCTACATCAATGAATGCCTACTGTTATATCAGTACCTCTTTACAGTGCTAATGGTATGCATGGAAATAATGCCAGCATCTCCTATGGCTTTAATTTTACGCACCATTATATGCTATGAGCTAACAAATCTGGCATAACATTCAGAAGGATGGCCAAAGAAATTATTCCCATTATTGTAAAATGGTTTACCAGAGAGGGTCAACTTACAAATCTCTATCACAGTCCCTGAACTGGGAACAATGAGATTCAGCAGGCAGGCTTTGAAGTGTGTTAATTTGCTCAGATCTTCAGCACAAATGCTAAAGAGGCAGAAAGCTGCTGAAGCACTCTGAAGAGGTTTTGGGGGGAGGGAGAATCAATCAGAACCAAGCAGGCTAAAACAAGAGGGGCAAAGGGCTTGTCCTGGGTTGAAGAAGCTTGCACATTAGATAGAGCAGGAGATGGACAGAGAAAATCATGCAGGGTCAGACTGGCTAGTTCTCTCAAACTGTTTGACAGAGCTCTGGATAAGTCTTTAGATAAAGTAAACAAGTACTGTACTTAAAATGGTATCAGTCCTTCCTACACTCATTTAGCTTCTTAGAAAAAACAAAGACTGAATTGTGCCTAGTAGAAAAGCTTCTGTTCTGCAAATCTCAAAGTGTTTTACAGTCTAAAAACTGGAGTGTGGGGAGGTGTTAGACAGATTAGTGCTTGGCTAGTAGACCAAGATATTTGTGGACTCTTGGGGATTATCTTCTGCCCTAGAGAAGGAGTTCAAGGTGTCAGAAGCAGTGCAACGCAGGATGTCAACCAGACCCCAAGATCCTCAGGCAACTAAAAGTTGTGGAACCATGAAACCAAAAGTTCAAACAGGATTATAAATATGAATACAATATTGTAGGATTACCATTCACATCTGTTACTATTCAACTCTCCTTCTTGCCAATTAATCCAGAAGTCAGATACTGTATTAAGTTCCTTCATTTCCAAAGCAATTCTGTGGGCAACTAGAGGATAGCAAGTGTGTATAAAGGCTGGAAACAATGGTCACCTCATTCAGAATTTACAGCCCAATCCCAGCCACACTTTCCTGGCAGTAAGCCCCACTGACACTAATGGGACTTACTTCTGAGTAGACATGCATAGGATTGGGCTGTCAATCAGCATTTGTTTAGCTCTTGCTGAGTGCACAAAGTGCTTCACATGACAGAATCCTTACAACAACCCTGTAAGATAAGTATTATCATCCCCACATTTCAGCTGAAAGGCTGACGGGGAGCAACTTGTCTAACATTACTATGAATTTATGGCAGAAGCAAGATTTTAATCATGGAAGCCCAGATTCCTATCCCAGAGTCTTGGTCACTATATTACTGATATAAGAAGGCCCACACAGGGGATATGGGATCCAGCCATAAAAGATGGAAAGTTTCTCCTCTCCACAACAGGCAGATCATGAATATCTCCCAAACTCAAGTAATTTGCAAGAGAGATCTAAAGGTTCCATCGTTCCCCCATTATGGATGTATTTCTGTTGCAAATACTCATTCCATGCCTGTATTTCTTCAAAACAAGAGTGGCTGGGAAATGCGTAATGCCTCTGTTGGTCCCCTTCCACCTATGTGTAATGCAGCACAATTCAAACAAAAAATCACTTGCCTATGAAACAGGCAGCTCTTCCATTTACAATGGGCTTTGTTGTCCATTTGCTTACTGAAGATCAGAACCAAGATTAGAGCTTTCTTGGCACAAGCAGAAATTTTCCCCTCACTGTGTAAATTCACAATAAATATGTTGTTTTTCAATCTCAAGAGAGGCTGATAAAAAAATAAGCGCCCCATCTGTGCCCTCAGTTCCTTCTGCTCCAGCGCTATCACAGAACATTTTAGCATACCTAGTTCTTTATGTGGGTGGCATCCAAAGTCACTGCATGAAGTGTACCCACTTTATGCGTATCCACATTATGCAGTGACTTTGGATGACACCCACATAAAGAACCAGGTATGCCAAAATGTTCTGTGATGGCACTGGAACGGAGGGAACTGAGGGCTCAGATGGGCTGCTTATTTTTTAGTTCCTGCTTTTGCTATATAAATAAAAGGGCATCAGGTACTGAGTTAATTGATTCTTTCTGTTCCCTGTCCAGATGCATCTCTGAACATGACTAAGGGCGCAATCCTAACCTACTTTCCAGCTCCAACATAAGGGCGATGTAGCTCCAAGGTAAGGGAACAAACTTTCCTTTACTCTGAGGAGGGCTCCATGACTGCCACCCAACTGCAGGATGGACCGCATCCCCATTGGCACAGCTACGTCACTGCTGGAAAGTTGGTTAGGATTTGGGCCTAAGACATTATGCCAAGGGGCAATGAGAGTGTCCCAAGTATTTAAGTGTGACCAGAGAAAATCTCTTCCCCCACACTACCCTTCCACCCCCACGCTGTTTTTAAAACTTATGAAAATTCCATAATCAAAGATTATGCCTTTTATGTGCCTTTATATGATCAAAGAGTGCCATCCAGTACAAAATATGCCTGGCCACTGGAAATCCAAACGTTGCATCAGAGAATACCTGTTATGGTGGCACTGGTGACTAGAGGTATGCAAACAGGGCCATCCAGACCACATCCTGACACTTGAGGTTGCATGCCAAATGCTGCCTTCTTACACAATGTAATATGTCAGCCTCTGATCCCCCCTTCACACTCCTCCTGTCCAAATTTCTTCTTTCTCCCTGTCCCATTCTTCCTTCTCAATCCAGGGAGTGGGAGGAGGAGGAGCAGCAGTGGAGGCAAGTGGGCAGAGGAGATGAACACCCCAATCCACCAACCTGCTACCTGATGCAACCACCATATGAATGGGCCAGCCCTGTCTGTAAACCCCAGGGGGGGTTAATCTATGCTGTTCAAACTCAACATCAGGAATGAGACACGTGCACAGTTTGCTCAGACTTTGGGCTGATACACTGACAGGTTCCCCAGGTTCCCCTTTCAACATGAGGCACGGAACTCACCGTGATCTCCAGTCACTGAATTGATAGTGCCCAGAACCACCTCATTTTGCTCCAGAGAGGAGATTCACTATGCTTGCCCATGAGGCAAGAACCAGGCCTATCAGAGCTGCAGGTCTACCTTTCCACAATCCTTGGCAAAATCCACAGAAGTAGGAGCCAGAAGAGGTTTTGTCTACCCTTGATAAAAAATATATTGTATCATTTAAAAATGACAGGCGTTCAGGTGTGCGTACCTTCAGGACTGAGGCAAGGCACACGTGAATGTTCCCTTTCAGATCACCAGAGTGCAGTGTGAGTATGGAAAGATTCTTCTTAAAACTTGCCACCTCCTATTAAAGCAGAAGGACAACTAGCATCAAGTGGAAAAAGCCGTTCCTAGACCAGACTTTCAAAATTTTTTAGCCTCACCTCCTACTTGCTGAACCAAAGATATCACCCTTTGTGAGACAGCATCTAAAACCAGCAGGAAGGAATATTTGCAATGAAATGGCCACATAAGATGTAATTGTTCCAGAAACAAGAAGACAGTATTGAGAACAAGCAACAAACAGTGGTATCGCTAGGATTTGCTTCAACTGGTGCAGGAGCCTAGCACATCATCCCCATGATGAATCTCCTTCCATGCAGTGGGTATGGCTACGCCCCAGGTGGTGGGCATGGTGATGCACCACTGCCCCAACCCTGCTGGTTTTTTGGCTATAATTTTTGATAGAATAGAGATATTTCAACGCAGTTTGTTTCTTTGCATTCTGCATGAAATTAAGCATCGAATGAAATATAACATGATGGTATTATTTGAAAATAAGATTTAAAAATTTTTTGCCAATAGTTATTTCAGCCCACCCCCACCCCCACGAGTGTCACCTGTTGTGGCCCACACTCCCTAGCAACACCACTTGCAAAGCTACCACTACTTGTGCCATTGGTAACCTGCAGATTGACCACCAAGCCTCAACTGACAACTGAATATAGATGTTCATGGGTAATCGATGCCCGACTCTTGGCACTTTGCATCTCATTAATGATGCAGACCTGAATTCATTGTGGTCCTCTACAAAAATTCCACCTGCCAGTGTAGATGACCTCCTTTTTCTTCTAATCTTCCTGCATCAGAGAAGCAGATCTGGATTCCACTCACCCACCCTCAGTCCTGTCCAATGTTTTCTTGCAAGAGAGCAAAGCTTTTTATGGATGTAGGGTAGAAGCCACTAAATCCCCTGGTACAATGTTGTTTCTAAAGATGCCCTCCACAGCAGAGGAAAGTCTGACAAAGAGTATGACACAGGTGAGAAATAAGGGGTCAGCAAAGCAGGGGCAAGGTCAATATAAGCAATTCCTCATTCATTGCCCAAGTCAAGCAATGCCATTTTCCATCTACAAGAAGTGCAAAATAAAAGTCACTGTTACAGTTACACAGGTAGAGTGGAGTCAAACAACAAGACGGTGCAAACTCCAAGGGAATCAGCATTGACCTTTTCAGCTTGATGTCATTACCTGGAGCTTATGCATTTGGTCCCAACTTAGTATAACCACCGACTTCACAGAAGCAGAAGGAATTCAGATTCTTCCAAAGTACTGATTACTCAAGCCCACACACTGATTACTACCAACACACTCAAGCATGAACAAGCACATTCAGACGCATAATAATGCCTAACCTATTATTTTCTCCATTCTCTTTTACCTCTGGAAGAAAACTCAGGGACAAAACAGGGAATATGTCCCAGCAAAAACTTAATCGTTACATTCTGCTTGTATCATTAGAAAGATTTAAGCACATGTTCCTCTTTCCCAGGGCCTCTGAGAGGAATTTTATCAGGAGGTACAAAGTTTCTTTTGGGCCCCTTCCCAAAGGGGGAGGAAGGCAATGGGAGCAGGTAGAATAGGAGACAAAATAAGGCGGGGGGGAGGGTGCTGACAGCTACAATAGTCTTTGAAGCCCAGGTCTACCAGGCTTCTTGATGCGGAGCCCAGGTCTTCCCAGCCATGCGGGATTGGCAGCTAGATAAAATAAAATGGAAAACCAAACACACTCCTTAGTCTCTCTAAAATCTTTGAAGTATAGCAAATCATTACAGAAAATTAGCATCATTGTAGTTCGAGTCACACGAGAATGGACAGTGTCCTGTGTGCACCAAAACAAACTTCTGCAGCAGCTGCAGCCCTGCAACTGTGTCCCTGAGCTCCAATACCGTCCTTCATGGTTATTGGATCAACAAGGCAAAGAGCAACTGTAGCATGCCAGTTTCCTCCCAGATGTGATATGATGTAAAGGAGGGTCACGGATGCATTCCTGAGCCCAGTGTGCATGGCTTGCAGCAGCAGTTACCACTGCATGCCCACAGTTTAGCCCCAGCATCATGCGCAGGCAGTGAGTCTGGGTGAGATAGGAAAATGTAAGATCCCAGGAACTTTCTGGGCCCCGTCCTTTGACTCCTGGGCCCCCTTTCTGACCCTGGGCCCAGGTACAAATTACCCCCTTTACCTCCCTCTCCTAGGCCCTGCTCTTTCCTACTGAACTGAAATAGGCCTTTAAAAGTACTTTGGCCAAATCATTCCCATGATTTTTTGCAATTTCCATATAACAACCGATTTCTTTTACTTGCCTTCCAGTGCAATCCTAAGCATATTTGCTCAGAAGTAAGGCCAATTTTGTTCAGTGGACCATACTCACAGGTAAGTGTGCATAGGATTGCCCTGTGCATTGCTTCCACTGAATCATTTGACTGACAACCAGCATAGCTTATTCTTGTTTCAAAAGAGATATTTAAATACAAGAGATTGATTCTTCCACACAGGTGGGGGAATCCCCAATTTTAAAAAGAGCTGAGTTACATGTAGTCAGAGCACATGCACCTGTTCGCAACATTATATTCATCTATACTTTTGATGGTGATTTAGAAGACTATGCCCACCTTTGGGGGAGATGTCAAAGTAACAGTTGTGGATATGGGGGAATTTCCTGTATCTTTCAATACCTGTATAGATGCACCAGGAACCCTGATGGATTGTTTAAAGATGTAGTTATGTTGCACACTGGTTGTGTATGATGTGGGAACATACCAATGCAATGTCTGTGGGCTGCAGCCATTGCATCTGCTGCATAAGATGTGACACCACCCTAATTAGCCAAAAGGATTCACACACACACACACACACACACACACCACGCTATCTCAGTAACATTCCCCCCATCATCAGGGAATACGTTTTTGCTGCTACTAGACATTTGGACTAAGTAAGGCACTGGGGAGCAATAAGACATCAGCTGCAATGACATGGCAGCTGTAGAAGGACACTGATCTAACAAACAAAACAAAAATGTCAAGGCGTTTGGCCCTACAAGTGCAAGGGTCAGAGATATTTCAGTTCACAACAGCACACAAAAGGTATTACAGCTTTAAAACAAAGAAAGCATGGGGATTACCAAAGGTTTATTTAAGGACACAAACAGCTACCCTGAACAAATATGATCAGCCTGAACAAACACATATTAAATTCACCATCTCATTCTAACATAATGAAATAATTCCCTCAAATAATCAAGATGAATATAGAACTTCATTGGGAAGTAGTAAATGATCTCATAGAGCAGGGGTCTCCAAACTTTTTGGCCAGAGGGCTGCATGAAATATCTGGCGCAGTGCTGAGCGCTGGAAAAAATTTAAATATAAAATTTAAATAAATAAATTAGAGATGGAACGTAGATGAATTAATAAATGAAAGAGTGGGCTCATTCACTCAGCCTCTACGGCCCACAGAACACCCTCCAGATACAACCAGAGCACGGCTCTGGTCACTTTCAGTTGGGTGGGTCAGAGGCTTTCAGGGGACAAGAGGCTGACTGCAGGTCAG
Organism: Tiliqua scincoides; assembly: GCF_035046505.1. Lineage (NCBI taxonomy): Eukaryota > Metazoa > Chordata > Lepidosauria > Squamata > Scincidae > Tiliqua > Tiliqua scincoides. Next base: position 74,755,973 of record NC_089821.1, on the reverse strand, counting down.
CTAGAGGCTCGCTGCAGGCTGCATCTGGCCCCCAGGTCAGGGTTTGGAGACCCCTGTCATAGAGTGAAAGATTATTGAGTCTCCAATAAGTCTCTGGTCTCCAGAACTAGCTGGACACTAGCAACGTATAGTTTCTAGACATCACGCCCCATGACTGGTGGACATAGGAAAGCCAGCTCTGTGTCAAAGTCAAAAGCAAGGCCTCCCTGACCTACTCCACTATTCTACATAGCTTGTCTCCTGCTACACAGATTGTTCCAGGGAATATTTTCATCAGCATGTTTGCTAAAGTGCTTCCTACACATTGCACAGATTCTGGAAACATCCTAGGCCACATATTCTGTACATGCAGGATCACCCCATCAGCCCACATGATCAGAGCATGTTTTCCACACACTCAACACTCCCTTCAACTGCATATTGCAGAGAAAGATCTGGCGGAGGAGCTGTCTTTCAGAAAAATGGATCTGCCATTAATGGGATCTGAGACAGTAGCTTCAAAAGAACCACAGCTCTGCACCAAACCAGTACAATTTCAAGACCTAGTTTTATCAAGTGGACCACTGGAACCAGATATTTTATTATTATTATTATTATTATTAACAACAAGCATGCCATCATCCCTGTACATAGCACTTTACAAAGCATAATGGGACAGGTCCCTGCCGCAAGGAGATTACAAGTTAGCTGTCGACACAAGGGAGACAACTGAAGAAGGGAGGGAAATGGAAGGGGAAAATATGTCATTGGTTCAATTACATGCATTTTAAGCTTAATTACTGTAGAGGAATGGGACTAAAGCAGTGTGACAAAAGCTTCATGGAAAAGGTAGGTTGTAAGAAGGGATTTGAAGGAAGAGAGAAGGCATCATGCACTGAAACCAATAGCAGGACTATATCCTTGCTATGCCACATGTCATGGTTTCATCTCCCATCATTCCTTGTATCACATTGCTTCCCCCACCCCCGCACACACAAATCCACTGCAGGCAGCCTTGGGTTCCCACAAGTCTCCCAACCTACTATCTGTGAATTGCTGAAGTTGACACCTGTCCACAGGATAAATATAGCAGAGATATCCAACATGTGTTACATAGATCACTAAGGAAGCATGCTACCACCTGTCAATGATCCTTACTCACAATCTTTACTCAGATGCCCAGAGCTGCACCCAAGGGTCACTAACTGAGCCATGGTTTATGATGGCCAAGGCCTGGAATTGCTTCCAATACTATTTTACAGCTTCCACATAAGCTCAGCATTAATAATAATAATAATAATAATAATAATAATAATAATAATAATAATAATAATAATAATACAGGTATTTATATACCGCCTTTCTAGGTCCTCAGATTTCTCCTCAGACTTTATTCAAGGCGGTTTACATAGGCAGGCTAATTTAAATCCCCGTAGGGATTTTTACAATTGAAAGAAGGCTCTATCTTTCAAGAACTACAACAATTCAGATGTTTCGTTCTGATCTGGCCTCCATCCTGGCCATACATAATAGTATGTAGTAGGTATTTATCATGTCCTGCAAGCTCTCGCATGAAGACTGTATCCTTACATAAGAACATAAGAACAGCCCCACTGGATCAGGCCATAGGCCCATCTGGTCCAGCTTCCTGTATCTCACAGTGGCCCACCAAATGCCCCAGGGAGCACACCAGGTAACAAGAGACCTGCATCCTAGTGCCCTCCCTTGCATCCTTGCACCATCACTACTGTAAAATCAGGACAGTTCCGCATGCATACAGAATACTGGAAAACAAGGCTGTGCATCAGCATGAACTGTTCAAATTCAGGACTATCAAGCCTAAAACAGTCTACCACATTTTGTGATTTTCCTGACTGGGAGGTTTGCTCGCTACTGCTGTCAGCCCTTGGAACACTTCAGCTTGTCACTTGACCATCTAAGCCACAGATTCCACGGAAACAGATGCTGAATCAATAAGAAGGCAGCAAGTTACAAAACAGATCACAACAGTGCTTCCTCTTTGAATTAAGGCTGCCAGATGAGCCACTGATCCATAGCCCTCCCCCTCTTTTTCTCCCCCACTAGGATACTTCGCAGAAGAAAGTGGAATCATTAATAAAAAATATAATTTTGCTGTAATAGTCATACTGATTCTGAAAGATTAGTCTTCTGGAAAACTATGACAGGTTGTATTCTTCCAATATACAGCACAATCTAGTTACAGCAGCATTTCTTAAACTGCGGGTTGCAAGCCAGTTTCAGGTGGGTCGCATAGCACCTAGCTCAACCACTGTTGAAAATACAGAGCTGAAAATATAAGGTGCAGAGCTGCTGGGCAGGGTGAGCTTCCGGTGGGAGAAAGGACTGGTGCTTTGCCCTGAATGGGTGGGAAGATGGAACTCTTTAAAGGGGTGAGGGTTGTGTGGATGGAGAAGGATCCAAGTCTGGGCTTTGTTTTAACTTCTGAGCCAGAATGTTTCAATTCCAAGCTATGCAAAATAACAGTATGAGCGTGCTTTATAAGGGGACCTTTGGCTGATCATGGCTTAGGTTTGAAGCCTAAATTGACGATGTCACTTCCAGCCATGACATCACATCAAGGTTAACGACATCACTTCCAGTGGGTTCCAACAGACTGTCATTCTAAAAAGTGGGTCCCAGTGCTAAAAAGTTTGAGAACCACTTTGTTGGAGTATAGATAGAGGATGGAGCCTTAGTACAAAGGACTGGGTTAAATGGTCTCCAGGTTTGTTTCTGTCCTACGATTGATAGTGACATAAGTATCTCATAGCCCAATCCTCTGAGCTCTTAGCACTGGAATTGACTAGCATTCCAGCAGCAGCAACTGCCTTATTGCGGTTACAAAAAGTACTCTGACAACAGGTAAGGAAAGAGGGGAGGCCGGATGGGGTGCGGGAGGGCAAAAAGGGGGCAAATAACAGAGAGAGGATGCCACTCCCTAGCCTCAAGCAGGTAAAATTCCTCCAGAGCAAACTCAAGAAGGGTTTGCTCCAAACTGCTAAGGAGCAGTGCAGTCATGCCTTTCTTCCCAAGAGTAAGGCGACACTTTGCAGTACATAGAATGGCTTGCTGGAGGCAAAGGGTTCTGCTGTAAATAGACCTGCCTCATTAAGAAAGAAACTCTACCCTAACCAATGTAGACTGGGAGAGGTAAATCCAGGCCTTTTCCTAATGCCTGGATTATCATGCGCTGGGCCAGGCTCCCTTGTGGCCAGTGGGAGTGCCCAGCCCTCCAGCCCAGAAGTGAGGCAACTTATGGAAGAGAATGTGTCTTCCCGAGAGTTCTCACATGCTCTCTCTTCAATCATAAAATCATTTTTATCTCCCCAGGACCTGGAGCAGACTTGCCTACTTCCCCCTGCAGGATAGGTTAAGGTGTGTCTCCTAGGGAGGGTGGTTGCTTAGTGTGAGAAAAGCTTCCTATTTCCCTCACTTTTGTATTGGTTCTGCTGGGTTTGGTTGTGGTGGGACTGGGGCATGGGCTGCTTTTGGTTCTTACATATTGTTCCTTTGTTCTTTTTTCAGTTATTGCTCAAAATAACTTTGACTATGTTAGCTTCCATAGAAGAATATGTTTGTCTAGGATAGAGGAAAAAAGAGACAGTACCTTACACTGCCTGGGATGTATGGGGTAAAAAAAGGCCATTACAGGAAAAAGAGAATTGATAATTTGACTTGTATTCCCCTTTCTAGCCTTTCCTCCAACCATGGTAGCTCTGGTGGCAACTCAGGGCCAAATCCTATCCAACGTCCCAGCTCCGGTGTAGCCACAATGCATCCCCTTGTATGTTCCCATACCTTGAGAAGGCCCCAGTGACTGCCCCTCCATGACAGGGTGCAGCGCACACCCCAGTTGCCCAACTGCACAAGCACTTCAAAATTGGATAGGATTGGGCCCTCAGGCATTCATGGCCACCATGAATTTTTCGATCCTGAAGGTCCGCATAGAGCTTCAGAGGATCTTGGTGGTCCACTTTTACCAGTCTGCAAGTTATTTTGCAGACAAAAGTGCTCACATTCATCATGACTTCAGACTCCATGTTGTTTCCAATGTCCAAAGACACTGTGTGAATCAGCTTATCCAATTATTTATTTTATGACAAGTTTATCTACCTGCCTTTTCATAAACAACTCAAGGTGGTTGCACGAATACTACAAATACAGCAATAAAGCAGCAATAAATAAATAACATTTATCTAAAAATGCCATAACACAAACATATAGCCCAGCCAGAAACTCATTGCAGAAAATATTCCCTTTCTCATAAGAAGCAGCATAAAATAACTTCATTAATACAAATAATAGCAGCCTAACAGCACAGAAAGTAATCAATAACATGAGCAACAAATAAGAGTTGGAGAGGGGGTAAGATTCTATCTCCCAGTACCTTTCAACGCTCAAAATGCCAATCCAAATAAAAAATCCCAATTGGAATATCACTAAAAGTGGGACTGTTCTTAAATCATAAAGGAGAGAGTTCACAACTGTGATACTGCTTGCCATCATCCCTCGGACTCAGTGACGGACCTCCCATTCAGTTGATGGGGCAAATGCCCGGGCTTGGAGCCTCCCACGCCTTTAGGACCCCACGGAAGCCTCTCTGAGGCTCCTGATGGGGTCGGAAACTGTGCTTCCGCTTTTCCGGAAGCAGAGTTTAAAGCACTGGGGAAGCTACAGGAGGCTTCTCCAACGCGTCCTGGAGTTGTGCGAGGTACCATGTGCTTCAAGTAAGGGGGGGGGCGGAATTGCACGGGGGGGCGGACCTTTGCCCTGCAGTACAGGGCTGGGGAGGTCCAACACTGCTCTGATTTCTGTTGGCAGCCGAATTCAGCAGCATTGGGCCCTATCCAACAACCTTAGGGAACAGGCCAGACTATGCAGAAATAAACAGTCATAGAGATACCCTGGTCCCGAGCCATAAAGGGTTTTAAAAATTAAAGCACCTTGAACTAGGCCCGGAAACAAATCAGCAGCCACTACAGCTGCTGGAGCAGTGGTCTGATAGGAGTTGAACCACAGAGCCCCAGTGACCATGCAAAACACTGCATTCTGCATTAATGGCAGTTTCAAAGCAGATTCTTTTATTATGGGTTCTTTTCATGTTGTACAAGCTGAAGAATAAGATGGAATTCTTGGGAGTATGCAGTCAACTACATGTAAATTTGACTCTTGTCATTCTTGGCCAATAAAAGCTGCCTGGGAAACTGGCTACATGTACCGGGAGGTTGATTAATACATCAGAAGAAGGTGTAGTTCCATCATGGAACTAGGGGCAGAGGTTCACCCTTTCCTGAAGAAACACGAATCCCAGGGCATCAAACAATTACTGACCAGTCTTTGAGCATGCAGAGGCAGTTCAGCCATAGCGATACCTGGATGACACTGATTATCTAAATCCTTTTCAATCTAGCTTTCAGTCAGAGTTTGAGCAGAGACAGTCGTGAATGTCCTACGCTAGGAACAAGATACTGAGAATGCAACCCTATTGGTTCTGCTGCCTTCCTCACCACTGATCATGGGTATTCTCCTGGAGCACATAACCATGTTGGAGTTCAGGAGCACTGTGTAATGGTGGGCTTTCCTGGAGTACAGACTCGGTAAGGTAGTCATGCTCCTGCTTGATGCCATGCCCTCTGGCTTTCAGTCTCACAGTGTTCAGTTTCACCCCCATACTGGTTAAACATACATAATACCACTGGGAGAGGTTGTTGAGGGTTTGGGGTTGTGTGCCACCAGTTTGCCAATCGCACTCTGATACTGGGGAGACTGGGGAAGTTCTGAATCATTGCCTGAGGACAGGTAATGGATGGATGAGGGCTAATAAACTGAAACTAAATCCATCAAAAACAAAGATGCTAATAGTCAGGAAATGTGTAATCCAGGTTATCAACTGTTCTGGAAGAGGTTGCATACTCCTTAAACAACAGGTTCACAGTTTAGTAGTTCTACTGGACACACATTGCTCCTGGATGCTCAGGTGGCAGCTACAGCTTAAGGCAGTGCACCAACTGCATACTTTCCTGTTTTATCAGACTTGGTTATGGTTACCCATGCATTGGTTACATCAAAATTACTGTCATGTGCTCTACATGGGTCTGTACTTGAAGGCTGCTTTTGTGCATGGGAATCCCTGCATGGTCACATATCAAACAGACAACAGATGCTTGGGGGTGGGGGTGGGAAGACACATCAAAAGGCAGGCTAGGTTTAGAAGAGATCCCCAAATAAAAAAAAATTAAGAAACCTCACTCACAACAGATCAGACCCCACATATTTGCAGCCAGGATGGTATAGTGGTTCTGGAGTTGAACTTAGAGCTGGAAGATCTAGGTTCAGATCCTTGCTCAGCTATCAAGCTTCCTGGGTGACCTTAGGCCAATCACTATCTCTCAGCCTCACCAACCTCATATGGTTGTAGTGAGGACAAAAGAAGGAATGTACACCACCATGCACTAAAAGAATAGTTATTCAGGCATTGGACTAGGCCTGGGAAGAAATTCAAATGCCTGTTCAGCTCAGCTATGAAGTTCACTTGGTGACCTTGACACATGATCTCTCCGTCTAACCTACCTCACCTTGTTGTTGAGAAGATAAAATGAAGAGTGGGTGAAAGACCCATGTACATCAGCCTTAGAAGAAGAGGGGAATGGAAGCATAATTATAGTGTTGTTTTTTTAAGTCTTAAGCAGAGCGCGATACCATAGTCTTTCAAGACTGAAGGTTACCAACAACAACAAGCATACTTGCACAGGACTGGACTTGGAGACTAGTTCTCAGAATTGACATTACATTCTAATAAGGATGACATTTGTCTCCATGAGGAGGGAAGCAAGACAGGACAGCATGGCTGTGGTAAACGCACTGGGCCACAATGTTTCATCCCCCCTCCCTGTCCCCATTCAAATATGTTAATGCAATAACGCAAAGAACTGTTTCAGTAAGGGTGGAAGCATTTGGGCCTTACAGATGTAATGCTGCATCCAACAGGTTGGACTGCAACAGAGGAAGATGCAGAAGTTGGTTTCAAAAAGGGTCTCAAGCTTGCCCAAGAGAACCAGGTCGTCAACTGCATTACCTAATCCTAATGAGGTGGGACCAGGTTTCAATGGTGAATATGGCAGGTGGTGGCTGGTTGACCTTGCGTGGGGCATTTTAAACATTTTTTCCCTATGTGGGAACTCATTTTTTCCCCATGTGGGAATGTGTGAGGCAGTGAGCAGAGAGGCTGGCCTGCCTGTGATCCTTGGGCTGCGTAACATCAGATCTGAGATGGGAAAAACTGGTCAATTTGGGTCTCAAGGCCAAGCAGGCGCTCTGGGTCGGGAGAGATTAAAAGGGGCTTTGCCAGCAGCCTCCCTGTGCCCTCTAAATGGTATGCAGCCAGTTGTCATGTGGCAAGGCCAAAGAGCCACGACCAAGGGCAGCTGGTGACAGCGGCACCACCAGGGCCTGGCTGCAACTGCAGACAGACAAGCCTAATCCCCAGCAGCAGAGGCGCTCCAGAAAGCCGCTTTCCACCACCCTTGTGGAGCTTGCTGACCTCTGCACGTCCTGCAGGCCGGGGAAGAAGAAGTGGCAGCGATGGGGGGGGGGGAGGCGAGGGGCAGCACACCAGCCAGATCCAGGGACTGCCACAGGGCGAATGTCTGCCGGGCTTCTCCCGCATGCGCTGCAATGGAGCGCCCCGTGGTTGGCTGCGGAGCCGAGAGCTAGGCAGAGCCTCCCGGGGGTTTGAGGAATCGGGGCGCCAAGCTCCATGTTTTGCTCGCAGATCGGTCCTAGCGGTGTTCCCAGTCGCAGGTGGAGCTCCCCGGGTAACGGGCTTGCCACCTCTGGCCTTGGGGCTGGGGGAGCCTCACGCGTTGCAGGGCATGGACGGGGGGGGGAAGGCGGGGGGAGGGGAAATCTGGCCCACATCTCAGCTGGAGCTGCGTTGGCGGAGGCCAAGCGGATTGGTGTCACTCTCCACCAACCCACCCACCCCTCCTTCTGCTCCTGGTCTGTGTCCACAGCTAGCCCTGCGCGCGCCTCTCTTCTTGCAGGCATCCGGCCCCAGGCATCAATCAATCAAGCCCCCCCCCCCCCATCAATCCAGGCTTCCAAGCCCAGGCAGCTGCAGGCACCCAGCAGGCCAGGGGGCCATAGCCAAGCATACTCAGCCTCCCTCCCTCTAGGGCTGATCTCGCCTAATCCCATCCCCAGGCCTGCCTCCCGGCTGGAGCTTCAGACCAAAACCGGTCTGAAGAGGGGGGCTCGCTCAGGCTGACCTTTCCTGCTATAAATAGCCGCCCTCCGCACGCCCAGGACGCTCCGGTTTCCCTCTCCGGGATCCCTGCAAGGGGGTCTCAATGCAAGGGGGGGCGCATCTCTTCGCAGCCTTCCCTCCAACCCCCCCCCCCCCCGCAGGCTAAAAATAGGGATGGGGAGAAATGGGCTGAGGAGTTCCAGCTTCTCTTTGGATCCGCACACCAGAAAGCACAGCAGCCCCCCCGCCCCCCTGAACCGTCCCCACTCCCATTCTGCCCTTTTACACTGGGATCGAACCAGGATCGGAACAGAACCATCCCGGCGTCGTGTGGGTCAAGCCCAGTTGCGCGCCTGCAATCGTGCGTGCGTGCGCACTGACAGCCCAAGCCTATGCATGTCTACTCAGAAGTAAGCCCCGTTACATCCATGGGGCTTGCTCCCGGGAAGTGCGGCTAGGCTTGCAGCCTGACTCCCCACCCAACATGCCCAGGATTGGGGCCGCTGTCCCTCTTCCCCTGCCCGCAGCTGTTTCTCTCCCTCCGTCCTCCCTACATGGCACCCAAAGGAGACGATGTGGCTGAGCTGTCAGGGCCTGTGGAGGAGCCCCCCAGGAGGGTGGAGGGAGACCTGGACAGCAGATGCCCCTGGGCTGCACCACTCGGGGGCCCCAGACGTGCCCGCACCCCCGCTGCACAGCGCAGAGACCTCGCAACCCCCATCGCCTGGCAGGGGTTCCACCCAATGCAATGCCCCATTTCCTCCCCCCTGGTCTCTACCTTCTCCTGGGCCCTGGTGAGCTTCTTCTGCACGTTGCTGGCGATCTTCCCTGCAGAGACCCCCTTGCCCATCTCAGCCATCTTGCAGTCCTGGGGGGGAACCGTGCGCTGGGGGTTAAATGAATCGGAAGGGGAGGGAGAGCAGCAGCGAAACAATGGCCATAGCCCTCTTCAAGAGCCAGGCGCCGGGAGGATACAGCCTTTTAAAGAGACAGGACGAGCCAGGCACGCACCGCCGCGTCTTAAAGGCACAGCTCCGCTTCCCTGCAGCCTGGGAGGTTTCCCATCTGTGAAATGGGATGTGTGTGGCTGGGAATGCCAGCCAAGGAAAAGCAACCCCAGCAACACCGGCTGACCTATACCAGTCATGGCATCTGGTCACACTGGCTGGAAGGGACCTCAAAGGTCATCTAGTCCAACCCCCTGCCTGTGGCAGGAAAATCATCTCCAAGCAGCAATTTTCAACCTTTCTCGTCTCACGGCACACTGACAAGGCACTAAAGTTGCCAAGGCACACCATCAGTCTTTTGACAATTGACAAGGCACACCATGCTGCTGGTGGCAGGTTCACATCCCTTAATGGCCCTATTAAGGTACTATTAATGGTATTATTTTTATTATTAAAGTACCTATTAAGGGTACTTATTTGAGAACTCGTGTAAGGAAAGCGCCCTACAGGTAGACCACAGCTGCGATACAAGGACATCTGCAAGAGGGATCTGAAGGCCTTAGGAATGGACCTCAACAAGTGGGAAACCCTGGCCTCTGAGCAGCCTGCTTGGAGGCAGGCTGTGTAGCATGGCCTTTCCCAGTTTGAAGAGACACTTGGCCAACAGTCTGAGGCAAAGAGGCAAAGAAGGAAGGCCCATAGCCAGGGAGACAGACCAGGGACAGACTGCACTTGCTCCCGGTGTGGAAGGGATTGTCACTCCCAGATCGGCCTTTTCAGCCACAATAGACGCTGTGCCAGAACCACCTTTCAGAGCATGATACCATAGTCTTTCGAGACTGAAGGTTGCCAACATTAAATAAATTTGCACTTCCACGGCATACCTGTGGAACACTCGTGGGCACATCTCCAGCAGGTGCTTGTCGAGCCTCTGCTTGAAGATTTCCAGTGAGGGAGAATCCACCACCTCCCTTGGCAATCAGCTCTGCTGCCAAACCCTTATCTTTTCATCAGGAATTTTTTCCTGATGTCCAATCCGATGTGGGGAATGTGCTGTTTACCATCCTAACCTACCCTGCAGGGCGATCTTATGAGAATTAAAGGAGAAGATGGAATGATACCTACAATTCTTTGGAGGAGCAGTGGGATTGAAATAGACCAAAACTGGAGCTATAGTCAGAATGTTGGCAACCTTCAGTCTCGGAAGACTATGGTATTGCGCTCTGGATGGTGGTTCTGGCAGAGCGTCTAGTGTGGCTGAAAAGGCATTAACATCAGGGTTTATCCTCTCATTGTAGCCTTTCAAGACTGTTGCAATTTCCAGATTACAGACAGTAGCACAATGTTCTCTCCACAGGTAAGGAATGGAGACAAGAATGACCCTGTCGTGACATGCTGTGTAAGGACTTGCTTCAACTGGAAGTTCACTTCACTTGAACCAGAATGGAACCAGACTGCTGGCGCATAACATTAAAAAGGTGGCAGAGCAGCTTTTAAACTGATCCCTGGGAGAAGGCCAACAGGAGCCGAGGGGCATCTGGTTCGGGACTCCTCATCCCTATGGGACGAGGATGGGGAGGTTAGAGAACAACAAGACAAAGGCAGAGTAGGAGAAGAAATTGGGAATGGTAGCATGTTGGGATGTGATAGACAGTTTGGCACAGTGAGAGGATGCGGGGACAAAGGAGCGAATAAGCAGCCCACCCTGGGGCATTCCGTGTACAAATGCTTTTATGCAAATGCCCGAAGTCTCTGAGCAAAGATGGGAGAACTGGAATGTCTGGTGACAAGAGAAAACATTGACATAGTGGACATAACGGAAACCTGGTGGAATGCGGAGAATCAGTGGGATACCACAATTCCGGGCTATAAACTCTACAGGAGGGACAGGGAGGGGCGTGTTGGAGGTGGGGTGGCCATTTATGTTAAGGAAGGGATAGAATCCAGCAAAATAGAGATTGAAGGTGGGTCCGACTCCATAGAATCTCTATGGGTTAAATTACCAGGCCTGACGAGTGATGTAATACTGGGGGCATACTATTGTCCTCCAGACCAGAAACCGGAAGGGGACCTTGAAATGAGGAAACAGATCAGGGAGGTGACAAGGAGGGACAGGGTTGTAATCATGGGGGACTTCAATTATCCTCATATTGACTGGGTCAATTTGTGTTCTGATCACGAAAAGGAGACCAGATTCCTTGACATCCTAAATGACTGTGCCTTAGAGCAGCTAGTTATGGAGCCCACCAGAGGACAGGTGACTCTGGATTTAATATTGTGCGGTACTCAGGACCTGGTTAGAGATGTCAATGTTACTGAGCCATTGGGGAACAGTGATCATGCTGCGATCCGTTTCGACATGCATGTTGGGGGAAGAATACCGGGCAAATCTCACAAAAACCCTTGACTTCCGACGAGCGGACTTCCCGCAAATGAGGAGGCTGGTTGGAAGGAGGTTGAAAGGGAGAGTAAAAGGAGTAAAATCTCTCCAGAGTGCATGGAGGCTGCTTAAAACAACAGTAACAGAGGCCCAGCAGAGGTGTATACCACAAAGAAAGAAGGGTTCCACTAAATCCAGGAGGGTGCCCGCATGGCTAACCAGCCAAGTTAGAGAGGCCGTAAAGGGCAAGGAAGCTTACTTCTGTAAATGGAAGTCTTGCCCTAATGAGGAGAATAAAAAGGAACATAAACTGTGGCAAAAGAAATGTAAGAGGGTGATACGGGAGGCCAAGAAAGACTATGAGGAACACATGGCCAGCAGCATTAAGGGGAATAATAAAAGCTTCTTCAAATATGTTAGAAGCAGGAAACCCGCCAGAGAAGCGGTTGGCCCTCTGGATGGTGAGGGAGGGAAAGGGGAAATAAAAGGAGACTTAGAGATGGCAAAGAAATTAAATGAGTTCTTTGCATCTGTCTTCACGGCAGAAGACCTCGGGCAGATACCGCTGCCCGAACGGCCCCTCCTGACCAAGGAATTAAGTCAGATAGAGGTTAAAAGAGAAGATGTTTCAGACTTCATTGATAAATTAAAGATCAGTAAGTCACTGGGCCCTGATGGCATCCACCCAAGAGTTATTAAGGAATTGAAGAATGAAGTTGCTGATCTCTTGACTAAGATATGCAACTTGTCCCTCAAAATGGCCACAGTGCCAGAGGATTGAAGGAGAGCAAGTGTCACGCCTATCTTTAAAAAGGGAAAGAGGGGGGACCCGGGAAACTATAGGCCGGTCAGCCTAACATCTATACCGGGTAAGATGGTGGAATGCCTCATCAAAGATAGAATCTCAACACATAGATGAACAGGCCTTGCTGAGGGAGAATCAGCATGATAAGGGTAAGGGTAAGTCTTACCTCACAAACCTTATAGAATTCTTTGAAAAGGTCAACAGGCATGTGGATGCTGGAGAACCTGTGGACATTATATATCTGGACTTTCAGAAGGCGTTTGACACGGTCCCTCACCAAAGGCTACTGAAAAAACTCCACAGTCAGGGAATTAGAGGACAGGTCCTCTCATGGATTGAGAACTGGTTGGAGGCCAGGAAGCAGAGAGTGGGTGTCAATGGGCAATTTTCACAATGAAGAGAGGTGAAAAGCAGTGTGCCCCAAGGATCTGTCCTGGGACCGGTGCTCTTCAACCTCTTCATAAATGACCTGGAGACAGGGGTGAGCAGTGAGGTGGCAAAGTTTGCAGATGACACCAAACTTTTTCGAGTGGTGAAGACCAGAAGTGATTGTGAGGAACTTCAGAAGGATCTCTCCAAACTGGCAGAATGGGCAGCAAAATGGCAGATGCGCTTCAGTGTCAGTAAGTGTAAAGTCATGCACATTGGGGCAAAAAATCAAAACTTCACATATAGGCTGATGGGTTCTGAGCTGTCTGTGACAGATCAGGAGAGAGATCTTAGGATGGTGGTGGACAAGTCGATGAAAGTGTCGACCCAGTGTGCAGCGGCAGTAAAGGAGGCCAATTCTATGCTTGGGATCATTAGAAAAGGTATTGAGAACAAAATGGCTAATATTATAATGCTGTTGTACAAATTGATAGTAAGGCCACACCTGGAGTATTGCTTCCAGTTCTGGTCGCCGCATCTCGAAAAGGATATAGTGGAAATGGAAAAGGTGCAAAAGAGGGCAACTGAGATGACTGCTGGGCTTGGGCACCTTCCTTATGAGGTAAGGCTACGGGCATTTGGGCCTCTTCAGCCTAGAAAAGATACGCCTGAGGGGGGACAGGATTGAGACATACAAAATTATGCATGGGAAGGATAAAGTGGATAGAGAGGTGCTCTTTACACTCTTACATAACACCAGAACCAGGGGACATCCACTAAAATTGAGTGTTGGGAGAGTTAGGACAGACAAAAGAAAATATTTCTTTACTCAGCGTGTGGTTAGTCTGTGGAACTCCTTGCCACAGGATGTGGTGATGGTGACTAGCCTGGATGCCTTTGAAAGGGAATTAGACAAGTTTCTGGAGGAAAAATCCATTATGGGTTACAAGCCATGATGTGTATGTGCAACCTCCTGATTTTAGAAATGGGCTATGTCAGATGCAGGGGAGGGCACCAGGATGAGGTCTCTTGTTCCCTGGTGTGCTCCCTGGGGCATTTGGTGGGCCGCTGTGAGATACAGGAAGCTGGACTAGATGGGCCTATGGCCTGATCCAGTGGGGCTGTTCTTATGTTCTTGGTAACTGTCCTAGAGTCTCAATATGGAGTTACATAAATGATGTATTGTCAACATTATTTATTATTGTGGTCATTGTCATTATGACCATCATCATCATCATCATCATCACTATACTGTACTGAAGACAGTGCCAGTTGGGTTTCCTGCCCAGATGTGTTCGTCCAATCTTCTCAGTGAGGGTGAGGAAGCAGCCTGGCTGCAAGGAACAGCTGCACTGCTGTCTGCCAATTCAGAGCAGATGTGCAGGCTGGAGGAGTGTGCAACTTTCAAAGAAATAAATAAAATAAATTGTTTTTAGAGAAGTTCCAATGGGGGGGGCATTGTTGTGGCTGCAGGAGATGGCCTTGTTGGTGCCTGACACCAACAGTTAGATGAGCATTTCCTTAGCTCTTGGCATGCATTTTCTTTGCATGAGAATGGTAAATTGCGGGGAGAGGGGTGAGGAAGAAGGCCCCTGCCCCTTTACCTTTTGTAAGTGGCTTTTTGTGGTGGCTGCTTTAGTAACTGGTTTTAGAAGGGTATAGGCAGGCACTGGAGCTAAAACTAGGGGAAACCATGGAGGTGGAACTTGCAAATTTAATTAAGGGCTTCCCCTACCTGCCCCCCCCCATTTGATCAGTGAGAGTGGCCAGGAAGGCTCAACCTATAAAGTAGTTTATTTAACCCCCCCCCAAAAGTACAAAGTGGAGCATGCATGGGAAAATGAGCAGATGCGGTGCTTGTACCTAGGACTGGCATAAGCAGGGACAGCCCACCCATGAGGTCAGCTGAAGCAGTCACCTCAGGCAGCAGACTGACAGAGTGTGCCCACTTCTGTCTGCTTCCTGGCCTTTGCTGATCCACCCCTCACCTTCTCCTCTTCCCACTCCCTGGAATGGGAAAGGGAGGCAGAACAGAAGTATGGAGGAGAGGAGAGTGGTGGCCTAGAAAGTCAGAGGAGCAAAACCTGGCATATCATCAGGTAAGGAGGACAGCATTTAGCATGCTACATTAAGTGCCAAGATGTCTTGGGCATAAGGGCTTTCTGTAAATTCCCCAACACACGTAAACCCAATGCATGAAGAGGGTAAGTGGATGCTGATCCCAACCCTGATGTATCTGGCAATTTTGTCCCACATCTCTGTACACTGAATACAGCATCAGAAAAGACACTTGCATACAGCTGTACACACATAAGCAAGTACAAATGTCTCTAAGTAAGACTTTAGGCCACCTATGGGTCTCCTTGGACATTTGCCACTTATTTTAGTGATGTATGTCCAAGGAGGGAAAAGAATTGGGGAGGTTTATGGAAGTGCACCATTGCCGCTGAATGCCTACATCTCCTGCCTCCTCCCCATAACCAGTTCCTAGCCTCTCAGCACCCAGAAATGCTCCTTTCCTCCCACTGTGCCCCCAATGCCAACCCACTGTTTTGCCAAATCCCAATCCACTGGGCCTTATAAACCAGTCCAATCAATCAGAGTTGCCAGTAAGCCAAGTTACTGTCCAAAGTCAGGTTCCAGGTAGGTCAGTCCAATCTGTCAGGGTATCCAAATCAAAGTCCAAAGCCAAAGTCCAGTCACAATCCAGTCTGATTCCCAATTCCATAAACCAAATCAGCCAGTCTCCTCTCCAACCTGCACTCCTTCAAAACCTTTCTGCCTTAGGTGTCCCTATATACCTGAGGGATCTCCTTATGCTCTAGTGGCTGCAGCTGTGCAGCACACCTCCAGCTACCACCTGGGCTTTAATCCTGCATTTACTCAGAGCAAGGGGCACTGTGGACACCACACCCTATCTCCTCGGTAATATCTTCCGCAATTCCAATACACCCACCAGCACCAGCAGATGGTGTTCTGTAAACTGGACTGCACATACAGCTGCCAGCCATAGAACTGGTGGCCTTGTTGCACTTGCCAGCAGAACATTGCTTCTGCTGGCACCATCACACTTCCATTGGCAAAATGTACATCCTGCTAGCAGATAGGATTGGGCCATGAGTATCTATATAAGTAGTTGCATCTATATAAGTGGTTCCTAGTTTTTTCAACTAGGCAGAAGTGTTATGTGTCAAATTCGTTTTCATTGTCTTATTTGTGTATACATTTTGCACTTGGTAAAACCAGTAAAGAACAAGAGCTTTGGGGCCAAATCCTTTCCGACTTTCCAGCACCAATGCAGCTGCAATGCAGCCCCCAAAGTAAGGGAACAAATGTTCCTTTACCTTGATGAGGCCTCTGGGAGTGCTGCCCCGTCTCAGGATGCAGTGCATGCCTCATTGACATGGCTGCATCACCGCTAGAAAATTGGGCAGGATGGGGCCCTTAGTTGATGAATCTGTGTGTATGTGGGGGAATTTTCATTGGGTTGCATCCAACTCAAGTGAAGCCGAGCAGTGCAATTCTATGCAAATTTACTCAGAAGTAAGTTCCAGAATATTCAAGGGAACTTATTCCCAGGAAGGTGAATATAGAAATGCAGCCTAAGAACCACTGAAATCTGTGAGATTAAGGGCGCAATCCTAACCCCTTATGTCAGTACTTTCCAGCACTGGCATAGCAGTGCCAATGGGATGAGTGCTGCATCCTGCAGTTGGGTGTCACTCACGGAGGCCTCCTGAAAGTAAGGGAATGTTTGTTCCCTTACCTCAGAGCTGCAATGCCCTTAAGTCAGTGCTGGAAAACACTGACATAAGGGGTTAGGATTGCACCCTTAATTGGTTTTAATTAAGTCATAATTCACTAGAGTTGGATACATACAACCCATTGTTGGGGTTGAGAATGAAGGACTCACAGCCCAATCCTATCCACACTTTCCTGGGAGTAAACCCATTGACTCTAATGGGACTTCTGAGTGTGTATGTGTGTGTGTGTGTATGGCAGCTACATTACACATTGGTGAAACTTTAAGAGGCACCCAAATAATGTATAACATATATACATATATACATAACCCATATAACAACACCCATATAACACGCATATAACAATAACAACAACAACCTGTTCCAAGGGGATGGAAATTTATTGAGGACGAAATCCTAACCAATATTCCAGCACTGACCTAGCCACAATGCAGGCCCAAGGTGAGGTAACAAACATGCCCTTACCTCAAGGAGGCCCCCCTTGACTGCCTCCCACTGCAGGATGCAGCGCACGCCACACTGGCACAGCTATGTCATTGCTGGAAAGCTGGTTAGGATTGCACCCTTATTTACTTATTAGAAGCCAGGTAATGAATCAACCAAAAACCTTTTTAAAAATAATATTAATGTTTCAGGTTTTGTTTTTCTTTTTTTCAGCAGTTATTCAGCTTATTTTTCTTTTGTTTAAGGGCCCAGTCCTATCTCCTGTCAGTCCATAGCTCCCAATGCTACTGCTGGACACCTACTGCATGCTACGGGAGTGGGTGCAGAGGACAGAGGAGGTTCAGTGGGCCAGTGGCAAGCAGCCTCTGCCTTCACTAGACTCTAAATAGTGAATAGTGCTGGTGTGCTCAGCAGAACTGCAGAGTGACTTTCACACTGTTATTCCAGAATTTATGGTGGCAAATGGCAAGATCCGCCACCACAAGGCCCTGATAGGACTGGGCCATAAGAGTGTACTTCACATACCATAGGCTGCAATCCCACACACACTTTCCTGAGAGTAAACTCCATTGCCTACAATGGAACATACTTCTGAGTAAACCTGCATAGGTTTACAGGATACGTACTGTTAGGATGGCTGCAAATCTACACACACGTTCCTGGAAGTAATCCCTATTAAACACAATGTGAATAGATTTCTGAGTTGAGTTGACCTGCATAGGCTTGAGTTTTAAGGGTGCAATCGAAACCGGCGCTGGAGCAGGCAAGCCAGGAGGCTTGCGCTGCATCCAACGTGGGTTACTGGCCAGCAGTGGTTCAGCCAGAAGCAAGGGGGAACTCTTTCCCTTATCCCTGGGTAAGGGCTGCTGGCCCCAATGGGTCTCCTTGGACCTGTGCCACCTCTGGAGATGGTGCAAGTCCGAGGAGAGCGGAGTGGCTTGAAGCCGCTCTGTTCTCTGCGGGGACGGGGGTTGGGATCCGGCATAACTGCCAGGTCCCAGCCCCGCCCCTGGCTCCCTGCACACCCGCCACCAGGGCCGCCCATCGCCCACCCTCATCCCGCCCAGAAACGCCCCCTCCCGCCTCCTCCCTGCCCCCCAACGCCTACCTTTGCTGCTTGTGTCAGCGCGGGTGCGCTGGCACTAGAGGCTGGGAGGAAGCCTCTGTGCAGGCTTCTGCTGGCCTCCGTGCACTAGCGCTTCTAGATGCGGTGACACAGCTTCCTCCCACGTGCTTTTCAGCACGTTTGCAACCCTCCCAGGGCTCCTATGCTGGCATAAGTGCCGGTTAGGATTGCGCCCTTAGTTTCTCAGTTAGTAGCCACTTTAAGACGCAATCATTAGACCTGAAATGTGAGCTCTGCAGCCTAGTGTTACACCTCCCAGCCAAGATCTTTTTTTGCTGGGGATGATGGGAATCTCTTATACCTAACCCTTTGATCATGTATTTATTTATTTTGAGAAATATTTACTCCATGACTAGTCTTAGTATGAGCACATTCTCATCTCCATAGAAATGAAACCTCCTCTTACATTGTATGCATACAATCAAATTGCTCTGTCGTTCAGCATTACCAGTTCTCAAGTATGATTCAAGCTCCCTCAAGCTACTGCTACACCACCGCAACAAATGGAATTAATGCAGCTGCCCATTATGTGACTCTGCAATAACATGCATTATTCCAAGGAGCCATTTCATGCATTCAAATCCTAACATAAAGATGAATTTTGGGGAAGGTATACATTTTGAAATGAATGAAATGTGCTTTCCATTGTAGGTACACAGTGATGAGGACCACTGCCTTCCACCATAGAAATCACACATGCTGCTCTGCTTTTATTATACTCATCACATTCATATCACATGGAAAAGTAATGTAAGAAATAGCCGTAAACGTTTGTTGATATGTATGTAAAAGGTTTGATGGAGGCCATTTGCTCCTTCCCTATGTTTCAGAACAAGTGCGCTTAATCTTCAGGAGCATCTTATTATTGATCATTATGGGATACAAAAATAAACCAACACAAGCTTTTAAAATGATTGGACAAGTTTCTGGAGGAAAAATCCATTATGGGGTACAAGCCATGATGTGTATGTGCAACCTCCTGATTTTAGAAATGGGTTATGTCAGAATGCCAGATGCAAGGGAGGGCACCAGGATGCAGGTCTCTTGTTATCTGGTGTGCTCCCTGGGGCATTTGGTGGGCCGCTGTGAGATACAGGAAGCTGGACTAGATGGGCCTATGGCCTGATCCAGTGCGGCTGTTCTTATGTTCTTATGTAAAATATACTAATATTTTCCCATTTAATATTGAATGTAATGAAACAGAGGCCTTTGAAACTTGCTGGGAATCCACCCCCACCATCGTAGTTAGTGAAATCTGAAATTGCATTCCTCCTGAGATATATCCTGATTCAACAAGACACATTAGCCAAAGCTTAATGTAAAGCAATTGTAGAACATCACTTACCTTACCGTCTTTGGTTGCGATTTATTTATTTGGCAGCTCAATCCAATGCCAGCACTCTGCTGGCTGAGGGTGTCGCAAACATGCTGTAAAGTACATTTGTGCCACTCTGGGAGGGCTGGACTGCTCCACTGTTGCTACATCCACAATGATGACCATTGGGGGGGGGGTAAGGAATGCGCCGGGTGGTGGCAGGGCACTGGGAGGGTGGTTCGGAGGCAGGGTTCAGTTTTCTACATACAAATGATCAAAAAAAGACATACTAATGTATCTCAAGATTATTTTCATAGTTGATGCGTAACATCCTATTTCAGTATTATTTATTTCAATAATCCATATACCAACTACATCTGACCACATTTTAATATTTATATATAACATCATCTTAAATATGGTTGTTATATTTGTAACCCACTTTGGGTGCCCCTCAGAGAGAAAAGCAGGATATAAATGTAGTAAATAAATATCCACTCATATAAATACAGAATTTCTTCAACATGAAAATAATGTCAAAACTTCAAATTCTAAAACTTCAAATATTAAACCAGTGTAAAGAAAGTGGCCAGCAATACTTGTGTACATTTTAGCGAAATGAAAACTTATAATCATGGGATGGCAGAAAATCTTTTCAAAGCACAAAATTTCCATGTGAAATGGAAAAGAAGAAGATCTGATGCACTGTATATGGAAATGTTCTCTGTGCAAGATATTAAGAGGAACACGGCTTGATCCATTAGTTAGACAATAAAAGGAGGGGAAAACTGTCATTGCTAGCACAGATTCCTCATGTATATTATACAGTATTCAGTTTGTCTTATATGGATATCCTGTATTTTGAGAAAGTTCTACTTACAGCCCAATCCTATCCAATTTTCCAATGCCAGTGCGACTGTGCCAATGGGGCATGCACTGCATCTTGTGATAGGGCAGCAGTCACAGAGGCCTCCTTAAGGTTTGGGAACATTTGTTCCCTTACCATGGGGCTGCATTGCGGCTGCACCAGTGCTGGAAAATTGAATAGGATTGGGCCCTTAATGTATTAATGAACTACTGTGATGCAAACATTCCTGTGTCAGAGGCTTCCTTTTCAAACACTGACGGAAAATAATTCAAACATAGGCAAACCTTGGTGAACTTTTTCAAAGAAAAGTAGAAGTGTTTGTTTTTCATATCACTGTCCCTGGTTACTTGTGGAGATTGTGGCCCACAAACTTGTTGAAGGGTGAGAATTAAGAACAGATTACTGAATCATGCTACAAGAAAGGAATGAGTCTGGCAAAACAAGAGCAACAAGGCTGACTCATCAGTCTCAATGACAAATAGTGACAAATCACTGCTGTGGAGGGGAGAGCCAGAAATGCAGATAACCTTTTAAAGATTAGACTAGAAATGGACAAGAGTTCACACTCAGCTGGAATCAAATCCATGTTTCCTACTTGGTAGGTCACAATTACATACGATCTGTAGGTTTGCACTGAGCAAATCTCTAGATTTGCATGAGATCGTCTTTGTGCTTGAATATTCCGACCATTTATTTATTTACTGTTTTTTAATCCAGGCTTTCTCCTCAAAGAGACTCAAAGCAGCTTACAGAAACATGCAATAGGACAGGTATATGCAAATACCGGCACTAATCCACAGTGCACCAACCTGATCCACCAACTGGGGTTGTGTGCACTTTTCCTATTTACCATACTGAATCTGAATGATGCCAAGATGGGAGTTTGAACTGGAATGCAGGAGTCTGGATGCAGTCATCCCCCATCTCTGCCACATAGCTGGTTGTTACAAGTCAGAGCATCTAACCAGGATATTGAAGTATCAGGTTCATCAGATACAATACAACACATATAGCAGGGGTGGCCAAACTTTCTTAATGTAAGAGCCACATATGATAAAAACTTCAGATGTTTTAGAGCCACAGTATTTAAGAAGCATTTCAATTCTTCAATATATTTACTCGCCATGAACATTAAACTTACGTTTTAATCAAGTGAACTCTCAGTTTATACCTGATAATTATAAAGCTTGAAAATTCTTTATTTACCTTGTATATTATTTGTGATACAAAAAGGAGCTCAGCCAACATGTTTCTGAGAGCTGTGTATTAAGTGTTAAAGAGCTGCATGTGGCTTATGAGTCAGTTTGTCCACCCCTAATATATAGCAACGATGTCATTTGCAACTGAAAGTAGAGAGGAATTAATTCATTTTTAAAAAATGATATGCTACCTCTTGTTCCCTCCAAAGGGACCACCAAGAACCCTGCAACTCCACAAGTCATTAAAAAGCAGAAACATGAGATTGAGGAATGAAGGACACTCCCAGTTTTTGTTAGCCATCCTGATATCACCCAGGAAGTTAACTTCACAATTGCTGGTTTCAGAATATCAGCATTCCAGTTCTCAGAGCAGTTAAATTAAAAACATGTTCAGTGACACTTTATTCAATATTGATAGACATCACAAAGTTTCTTCTTTATCATAAACAGCTGGTTGTACAGAACTAGCATTTGCTTTGAGAGTTCTGTCCTTGAAAGGAAGCATATCTATACCGTATTGTATCTTTATTTTAATGAAGCTTGTAAGATGCTCTGGTTGCCCTGCTAGTGGGAAGGCAATGTATAGTTCATTAAAATAAATTAATTTGAATGAAAAACTAAGTGTAGTCATTCTATGCAGAAAACTCAATGTACTGTATTGAGAAGTTATTTTTATCCATAATTTGAAAAGTTTAAATTTATTTCTAAGGAGAAATTCAATTTAAGCTCAGATCCTTACTGTCACACTTGCTGTTTCGAGTTTTAGGGGCAGAATGCATAGGAAAAAAAATCACCTGAATGTCAGGCATATTCTTCTTCCAAGATGATGTGCTCCATGATCCAAGAGATATGTCCCAGAATCCCTTGCAATGCTATTGTGATTCCAAAGTTTATCAGCTAAGGTATCTACACCTGTAGACTTTATTTCAGTGGAGGGGCTTCAGTCAACACATCAAAGCACTATATTTTAAATGACAGCCTCCTAAATTCTATAGGCGGGAGAATTTAGACAAAGGGTGTTAATGTTTTAGGATTGCCAGGACTTAGAGACCGTGTATTTAGCTTCACATTTCACAGCATAGTACAAAGGAGCGGTAGCAATTCTTGCCCATTCTGCCCCTCTCTCCTATGATTTTGTTCCTTGTCCTGCTTACTGTAATGTGGGAATCTATGGAAGTGGTGCAACTGGGAGAGGAAGGGCAAGGGAGCCATTGGGCCAGTGTAAACCCTGTCTAACCTGGCACCAGCACACAGGACAGGGGACAGTGAAGAGAAAAATGAATTAGATATTAATAATCAATGTATTTCATTTGTCAGTCCACACATATTCATGTTTAAGATAGCAGCTTATTGTTTTTGCTTTGTCTCCCACCCATGGTTATTATCTGGCACTTTAAGCCATTTTCTCAGGCCCAATATTAATTCAACAGAAGAGGAGCTAGGATAAATTCAGCAAACGGTAGAAGGATGGCTGGCTTTCGGTGAGTTTGGGGTGGGTGAAAAAGATTTGGCATTTTACAGTTCTGATCCTTTGGCCTTTTATCTCCCAGTGACTCCTCCATGGCTGTCAGCCGCCTGCATTCCTGAGGGAGTTATTATGTGGGATCAGTCATGTGACCCACCGACAGGACTAACCTCGGGAATATCTGATATCTGTCTTCTGCCTACGTGGCTTGAAGGTTTAATGGCCTGGCACTAAAGGGCACTATCTGGTCCAAAAATGACTTCACAGTGCTAGGGAAACAGCAGCTACTCCTCAGCAGAGCACATTTTTGAACTGCTGGAGCTCTTTAGGTCTAGATCTTTATTAGGTATGAAAACTTAACTGCTGTCTGTTTTTTTTTAAAAAAAGGCAAGAAAGAAAGGGGGGAGGAAACCTCATCTATCACTGAAACATAAGCCTGTCATGGATTTCTTGGATCACCATAGAGACCAGTGATTTTCAAATTGTCTCATTACAAGCCAGACTACACCTCACATTAAAAGTGAGCCTTGCATGCATAGAGGGTTTAAAAAAAAATTTCCCGGTGAAATTGTTAAAGATCAGTTGTGTCGAGGGGGGAGGACAAGCCAGATTGAGACCATGTTGGAGGTGGAAGGAGACTTTAACCCTTTTCCCGTGCCACGGTCCCAGTTCATATTGGGCCCCAACTGGTCATATTGGATCACAACTATTTTGCCCAAGGGGAAGCTTCATTTTCCCTCATAGGGCAAATGGTAGCTTTAGAGGCACAATTTTCATCAGAGCCATAACATAGCAGGAAAGGGATAAACAATCTCTTCTGCATGACCACAGATCTGAGCCTGATCACATATTCATAGTAGCTGTCTGGAGAATCAGGGGAGGGAGAAAACTGTCAGGTGTGCTCTGTGCCCGAGGAAAGGCAGGGAGAAAGTCTCCTGCATATGTTTTGTGTCCCTGATTGCTGAAAGCAGCATGTCAAGGCACTGCTTCCAGCATGGAGGTGAGCAGGCGCTTAGGCTGGGCCTAGTGATATTCTCCAAATGACTTAAAAAGTTGATAACAAAGTTTCATTTCACACCTGGCCATAAATAGTTTTAAAAGAAAGGGGCTAAAGAAGATTCAATCACCAGAAACATTGCTGCCTATATAACCATAAATTCTTTCTGTAAGCCCCTCACAGCCACTCCAGTGCCGGGAAATAATTGTTGCTACAAAGAAGCTTTACTTCAGGGCTTATGCAGGCTACAAGATAAGATTTCAAAGGTAGTCAGGAAGGAGCCTTCACAGCATCCCTGTCAGGGTATGGATTCTGCTTACCTGTCAGGGTATGGATTCAGGGTATGGATTCTGCAAATCAGACTCCTGAGATTGTAAGATAGGATAAGATTGGATAAGATGCCAATCCCTGTATGCAAATAAATAAATAAATAAACCCCCAGCCCTTTAGGGATAAATTGCTAAGACCAGACTAATCCTTTGTTCCTTTCTTGATTTCTCCTTATCTGCTGGAGCAACTCTGATAAACCATTTGAAAAACCATAAAATGGGCTCTATTTGAGACTACTGTTTACATAGGCTTTGGAGTACTCATGAATAGGTATTTTCTTTTGTTAGGGTTAGAGAAGTTTCAGCTCTGCAAAGTTCTGCAAATTTGCAGAACTGACCTGAAAAGCTTACCCAAGTACAGCTTACCCAATGCAGCTCTGAGGTAAGGGTATGACTATTGTGTACTATACTGTGTACTATATTGTGTACTAAACTGGAAGGGCAAGTATCGGTGCTATTTAGATGCACAACACTTCCTGTCCGTCCATCCCCCTTAGCACCCAGAATTATTGGACAACAGATTAGCCACTATACAGCAATAGCTCCAGATGGCAAGGACTAGGGAAATGCTGCACCAAATTAACCCAGGATAAAATCTTCCATGTGTTTACAATGTGCTATGCAGTGGCCCAGGCTCCATAATGCCGTTTTCTATGCCTAATTCAGCACTCATTTCTGTGAACATGGAACACACATAACCCTAACAACACAAATGCAGAGGTTGGCATTCTTGGGCAGCTGCAATGGCCCTCAGGACATTGTCAATTCCTGGTCCCCTGTGGTCAAAGATTCCATGACAACCTTCCGTTGCCTCTTCCATTCCATTCCCTGTTATCAGAGGCTTTGGTACAAAGCATCCATTTGTGGTTAAGGAATTGTCTGAAGGAAACAGCAATAGAACATCATTACCTCCCCAAACACACGAAGGGTGCAATCCTAACCCTTTATGTCAGTGCTTTCCAGCACTGACTTAAGGGCAATGCAGTTCTGAGGTAAGGGAACAAACGTTCCCTTACTTTGAGGAGGACTCCATGAGTGACACCCAACTGCAGGATGCAGCACATGTCCCATTGGCACTGCTATACCAGTGCTGGAAAGCACTGACATAAGTGGTTAGAATTGTGCCCTAACTTGCCAACAACACTTTGGGCCGTGGGGTAGGCACCCAGATGGAACAGGCCCACAGTGCGTCCTTTACTGATGGCCCCTTCACAGTTGCGTAGCTAGAGTGGGGGGCACAACAGTAAGTATTGCAGGTGTCACAACACACCGTATAAGCAGCCTCTCCCACTTGCCGTTGAAGCCATTCTGGGCAGCAGTGACAACGCACAGGCCCTCTTGGGCCTTCAAACCTGGGGTGGACCCTATGTAAGCTTCCTTCCATCTATTTAATGTAGGGAGATCCTGTTTCTACATGTGTAATTTATCACAGTGACATAATTATTTATTGCTTTTATATTTCCTTGTTCTCCAAGGAACTGACAGTGGGGCACTGTTATTCCCCCAGCCATTTTATCCTCACAACAACTTGAAAGATGTATGTGAGAAATAAAGTAAGCAATGTAATGACAGCCTTTAGAGCTGTAAAAGAATGGAAAATAATTCACATGTATTATTTTGGTTGCATTTTTCATGAATACACTACAGTACAGACTATAATTTTAACTATATGAAATTAACTATATAATTTTAAGTAAAATTTATATACTTTTATATAATATATAATTATATAAATTTATATAATTTATAGTAAAAATACTATAGTACAGTATTATTTACACATCCAGAAACCCAAATCTGTGCTTTGCAATTGACTCTTCAGATATGGGTGGTGTCAGAGGTTAGTTTCATCAGCCACTGACCGACGGTCCATGTGCTTCTGTGGGTCCACCAGGCTTCTCCTGAAGCCACCCAATCACTAGGGTTCACGTCACCCAGTGCAGGAGGCCAGCGCGTCACCCCCATGCAGTGGGCGGGGCAAAGCCCCAGGTGGTGGGCATGGTGATCTACCATCGCCCCGCCTCCACTGGCTTTTTTGGCTGTACCTTTTGGTAGAATAAAGATATTTCAGCGCAGTTTGTTTCATCACATTCTGCATGAAATTACACATTGATTGATATATGATGGTATTATTTTTGCAAACTGTGATTTTGGTCACTAGTGGTGTCACCTCCCCCAGGGTGTCAACTTACTAACACCTTATTGGAGCAGTTCTCAAACTTTAGCACTGGGACCCACTTTTTAGAATGACAATCTGTCCAGAACCCATCATAAAGCAAATTAAAATAAATAATTATAAATAAATAAATAAATAAATAAATAAATAAATAAATAAATAAATAAAGGGAAAGCCAGCCCTGTTCCACCAAGTGAATTTTCTCTGTAGCCTGCCTGCAATAACACCCCCCGCAAAAAAAGAATCAGTAAGATTTGTACCTCTACCCAGTATCCAGTTCAATTAAGTTCTTATATTTCAAGCATATCACTATCAGGACCCACCTGGCTTTACAAGTCTCCCAATCCTATGCCTGTCTACTCAGAAGTAAGTCCCATTATAGTCAGTAGGGCTTACTCCCAGGAAAGTGTGGATAGGATTGCATCTTAAAACAAAAAGATTCACCTTATCCTGTCAAGCCTCTGTTTCATTCTTTTTATGGGAGGGAGGGGGGCTGCCTTCTGGAGCATTTGTTGAGCTCCATTTGCATCAAATCAGGACCATTCTGGTGGCCTCACATTTCTGCCTGAACTGCCCAGGAGCCACATTTGCTTACTCACAAGTAAACATGACTATATAGCTTAGTTTCGCTTTCCATAGGGCTCAATACATTCACCAGCTTGGAAGGAGGGGCTACATTCATTGGATCAGGACCATTCTGGTGTTGTTGGATTCCTCTCAGCCTGCCCTTTCAGATGGACTAAGGCACATTCACCTACTCGCCAGTAAACACACGATACGACTCGGTTTCACTTTCCATTGGGCTCCACTCATTTTTTGTTTTCCGGTTGTTTGCCAATAACTTTTGATAGAAAGGGGATATTTCACTCCTGTTTTTTGCATTGCATTCTACTGGAAATTCCACATCCAACGGTATATAACATGATGGGGTTACTCCTAACCACCATGATTTTAGCATGTCACCCTCCCAGTTCACGTCACCCCCCCTTTGCGTGTCACCCAGTGCGGTCCGTACCCCCCGCACCCACCTAGCGATGCCACTGCACCCAATACCAACTTTATGAGTGACACGCTCAGCCTAGCAGTTTATCTATTGCTGCCATTTTCTGCCCTCCCCTTTTACCGGTGGGTTTCTTGTGATACTGCCCATTCATGGATGTGAAGGGTGGGAAGAGAGGACTACAAAGCAAGTCACTTGGCCAATTCTTTATTTCTAGGGAAAAGGAAATATGTTCTTCCCTCAGTCCTATTGAGGGAGGAGTGTTTCCCTACGTCCTTGTTATCTTTCCCAGTGTCCAAGAAAGAGAAAAAGGGGTGGACAGGACTGCCAACTCTGACTAAAACTATTTATGGAGTTTCTTTCCTCCAAACATGATATAATATCATTAAGCCAAGGAGGCCCTGTTTAAATGTCCAGGATTGCTTTCAATAGTCACTTGGAGACACCAGCCTAATCCTGCGTGATTGGCAAACCTTGGGACCGGTGGGGGGGGGGGGCAAGATGAAACCTCTTTCTTCAGCTGCACTGAAGAGGACTTCCAATTTGGGGAGTTTGGAGGACCTTTCCTGGCTGCCTGGAAAAATAAAAGGGGTGAAGGGAGGATGCTCTTCCCTCAGCACATCTGAGGGCAAAGTATCTACCTTAACCCCTTTACACCTCCCAGCTGCCTGGGAGGGTAGTATGCATGCACACTTGTTTGTGTGCATACCATTAGATGTGTGTGCCTGGCTGAGTACACCATAGAGCAGGGGTGCTCAATAGGTGGATCGCGATCTACCGGTAGATCGCGAGGCAAAATGAGTAGATCACGGAGTGCCGACCCCGCCCCCTTCAGGTGCCTCTGGGAGGAAACACCGGGAGTAAGGCCCATTATACTCAATGGGGCTTACTCCCAGCTAAGTGTGGCTAGGATTGCAGCCTCACAGCCTAATCCTAGGCATATCTACTCAGGAGTAAGTCCTGTTATACTCAGTGGGGCTCAAGGTACACCAACATACATTGTACACATAAATGTTATATGTTATGATGGCACAAACATTGTAAAAAAAAAACTCTGGTAGATCTCCGGGCCTTGCTGGGTTTCAAAGTAGCTCTCGAGCCAAAAAAGTGTGAGCACCCCTGCCATAGAGTGTCCAGCACAGGGCTTCCAGTAGACAGAAACAGTGTCCAGAGCAATATATCTTACATCCACAGTGAATCAGTCCACAGTAAGAATTCAGAACCTGTGGCATCAGGGATTGGACAGGTTGGTTAGAAACCATGCCCATCAGGGAATCCACCTGGCTGGGAGGACATCTGGGTAGTAGTGGCAGCAGTAGTGCCCAATATGCCATCAGGGGATGAGTATGGAGACACGACAGAGCACTATTTTCTGACTTGAAGAGTTCATCTAAATGCCTTTGATCATAAAAGTGGCTAAGAAGGAAAGATGCCAAAATAATTTTAGTTGACTGTTGTGAAAATAGCACCACCTGGTGTCTACACTGCAGAATGTCCTAAATATACTTTGGGTAGTTAATGTGTATTAACTAATCTGCATACAGACATTTCTCCTCTAAGGTACTCAAAGCCTGCAGATCCCACTCAAGATCAGAATTGGTTCTGTTTTGCTCCTCATCAGACAAGAGATATGCAAGTGAAAATTCCTGTAGAACTAGATCAGTATTCTCATGCTGTCTTCATATACCTGCAGCTGCAAAGGTACACAGACAGTGCAGTTACCCAACAAGAAAAGAGAAAAAAGAAAAAATATATTCAAGTGAACCAGGTGGAGAAAAACCAATTCTTTAAAAAACAAACTAGTTCTAAAAAAACCAGAACAACTTCATTTGTTGAAGTAGTGAAATGCAACCAGGACTATTTTATAGTAACTTATTGCACAATTCACTTAGACATAAGTTCCATTGTGTTCAATGGGGCTTGCACCTTGGAAAGTGTAGATACCCAAGAAGGTTCCACCCTCTCCTATCCGCCAAGTGCTAGCTAGTGCGGGGATTGGACCCAGTACCAGAAGGCTGGTACACATCTTTGTGCTGGTTTGGAGCTGGCATAGGGAGGCCTACACCAGCTCAAACTGGAGTTTGAATTAGGCTGTAAGGCTGCAATCCCATCCACACCTTCTTGGGTATATGGCAACAGCAGCAACCCCTCTTCTTTCCTTGGGCACATGCCAGGGTATGTCATGATCACAAAAGGGACCTGTTATGTCTGAGGTCAGTTTGTATGCCATTGGGAGAGATTTGAATCTAATACTTTCCAAGGCAAACCAGGAAGAGTGTGTGAGCGGTCTTTAGGATGAGTAAGAGGAGGGAAGTAGGGCTCTTAAGACACTCTTAGGTTAAAAAAAAGAGCACATTCTGACAGAATGGGCCAACCTGCTCAACTCAGATCAACATTTTCACTGGGCAACTGTTCACACAAGAATATGGGCCCCACAAAATTAACTGATACAAATCAGTTGCAACTAGATTAAATCCAGCTGGAATGCTGGAATCCCTAGCATGTATGCACTGCTGAAACAGAGGCGCCTGTGTTGGCTCAGTCATGTCGTGAGAATGGATGATGGCCGGATCCCAAAGGATCTCCTCTATGAGAACTCGTGCAAGGAACGCGCCCTACAGGTAGACCACAGCTGCGATACAAGGACATCTGCAAGAGGGATCTGAAGGCCTTAGGAGTGGACCTCAACAAGTGGGAAACCCTGGCCTCTGAGCGGCCCGCTTGGAGGCAGGTTGTGCAGCATGGCCTTTCCCAGTTTGAAGAGACACTTGGCCAACGGTCTGAGGCAAAGAGGCAAAGAAGGAAGGCCCATAGCCAGGGAGACAGACCAGGGACAGACTGCACTTGCTCCCGGTGTGGAAAGGATTGTCACTCCCGAATCGGCCTTTTCAGCCTCACTAGACGCTGTTCCAGAACCACTATTCAGAGCGCGATACCATAGTCTTTCGGGACTGAAGGTTGCCAACGAAATTAAATCCAACAGATTCCAACAGGACAGAAACAACAGCCCAATTTTATTCTCCTCCCTCCCCCCAATTGCAGCAATGCCAAACTGAAAAAGACTGCATTCTATGGTGGGGAGGTAGGCAGGCCAGGAGGCTTCAATGGGAAAAAGGGATTTTAAATACCCTTACCTCTGCATAAGCCTCCTGACCTGCAATGGGTCTCCTCAGACCTGCCAACAAGTTTGTCAGCACAAGTCTCAGGAGAGACAGGGGGCATGGAGGCTGCTGCCAGAGGAGATAAGATGTGGCGTGGGCCATCTGCCTCAGATTCTTTCCTCCTGCGGCCTCCCCACCCAGTTTCGCCCCCTCCCACCTCTCCCCTTGCCTGCTCTAATGAGCAGGGACTGGCAATGGTGGGGGTGGGAAGGTGCAGGCCTTTCAACTTGTGCTCCTAGAAGCACGCTAACTTGCACACTGTTGGAATGCCTTTTATGACAGGTGCTAACTGCTTTATAGCCCTCAGCGCCGCTATGGAAGCCTTGCTGCCTCATTGCAGCGAGGTTAAGGTCAGGCTCTAACTTTATCTGTTTTGGGACCACAGGGTTTAGGAAAGCTAAGGTTGATAGAACCATTTTTTTTTAAAGCCAAGAAACACTTAAAACACCATACATTTTAAAAATAGACTGTAATATAACTGTGGTGGTTTTAAAGTCAGATAAGTGTGCATTGTATTGATGGGGATAAGTTATTGTAGATTAAGGACAAACCAGCAAGTATAGGATAAATGATTTCTAAAGTCCTAGAATGTGAACAGGTGTCACAGCACCCTGGATATGCCCCAGAGTCTGAGGGCCCAGTCCCATCCAACTTTCCAGTGATGGCGCAGCCGCAATGCAGCCAAGGAAAGGGAACAAACATTCCCTTCCCTGGAGGAGGCCTTTGTGGCTGCCCCCCTACCACAAGATGCAGTGCATGCTCTTCATTGGCATGGCTGCACCAGCACTGGAAAGTTGGATAGGATGAAGGGATGAAGGGTTGGAGTTTGAGTTTCTAGCACCTACTGTTAATCACTCCTGATCCAGTAACAGGTAGCCATG
Organism: Tiliqua scincoides; assembly: GCF_035046505.1. Classification (NCBI taxonomy): domain Eukaryota; kingdom Metazoa; phylum Chordata; class Lepidosauria; order Squamata; family Scincidae; genus Tiliqua; species Tiliqua scincoides. The sequence continues at coordinate 74,724,502 of NC_089821.1, read as the reverse complement.
TAGCTTGACAGCTTGATGACATCTATGCTGTGTCTGACCTCTCTCAGGCATGATTTCTCTGCATCTCATTGTTTAGAACTGGAAATTATGTACAATCTTTTACTCGTATCACATGAGGAAATATCTCTGTGGAATTTCTCTCAACATCTTCTATATTATATGACTGTTGTACAGTTTCCAATTTTGCAGGTAGTCACCAGAATCATGTGGGTCCGTTAATAACCGTCTCAACTACTTTTGCTTGTGTCTTTAGCAAACCAGAAGGCAAAAGAATATCTCAAATACATGGTTAACTTTTACCAGTTGAAGGATGCTTCTTACAAATAAACATTTTGTGCAAACAGGATTGGTAGGTTGCAGTTCATTAAGTTTTCCAGTGTAGGGCAGGAAAGGTTTGTAATAGCTTCTGCTTTCATTAGTTCATGTTAGAGAAAAGTGCCCACTGCAACAATTTCAGACAAAAACGGCTGAAATAGAAATATTTAATGATGTCTAAGGGACAAAAAAGGGAGATTATCAAAGCAATTAAATGTTTTTATTAAAGATAGGAAATTATTAAAATCTTCTCTCTTAAATGCGTTTTTATATAATATGAAATATCAAGTTACAAAAGATTACCAGAAAAAAACATTCAATTAAAAAAAAAAAGAGTCAAATGCTAATATAATTTGTCCAAAATGTGGGTTTCTTCAAGCTACAGACTAGAGGTTAGGTCCTTGATCTCTACTTAAGTAGGTTCAGGGAGTGTGTTCGAAGCAGGCTGAGCGGCTGAACGCAAGTAAGTTTTGATAGTCTGCAGAATTTCTCCTTGTGGACAATACCCAGAGATACAAACACAGTCCCTGAGAAAGTTAGAAATACTCCTTCCCAAATAATTGGAAAATTAGTACAAAGCTGAAAGTAATGAAAGCCATGGTGGATGAAGAATCAGGTATCTAAAAATAATGCAATTGCTGAAGAAATTTTATTATCCTCACAGTAGGTATTCCTCTAAAATATGTATATTTAATCATGTTACCAATTTTTTTAGCTGAAGGCTAGGAGAATGTCCATCCATGAAGTGATGTCCTCTTGACAGCAGTGGGTGGAAGGGGAGAGGCAGATGTGGGGAGGTACCCCTCGTCTGCTGTTGCCCCCTTCCAGCCTGCTGTAGACAAAGCTGCAGTGATCCACTCTCTGCTGGCTAAATGCAGGGAAGCAGATCATCCTCTTCCTTACTTTGCTCTGTTGTGCAGTTTTTGCAAAAACCAGAAGGGCAGAACTTCCTGTTTTATTTAAAGGGATCTTGGGAGAAGGAGTAAGGTAAGGATCAATTCACCTTGCTCCTTTCACAGATGGTCCCTTTAAATAAAACGGGAAGTCTCACCTGTCCTGTTTTTGCAGAAGAACCAAGTCTGCAAGGAAGGAGCAAGATAAGGGGTTGTTTTTGTTGGTGCATGTGGCAGTAGAGGCAGCGGAAGTAGCAGCAGCATGAGACCCAGTTGCACTGTTCCTGGGGAAGGACTAGCTCAGTGACTGAACATATGTTTTGCATGCAGGAAGTCCAAGTTTCAATCCTTGGAATCTCCAGGTAGAGCTGGGAAATACCCTGGTCTGAAACCACAGAGAGCTGCTGCCAGTCAGTGTGAAAAATTCTGAGCCAGATGGCCCAAGGGCCAGATATAATATGGCAGCTTCATAGAGTCGTTTTCCCTAGAAAGATTTCTCTATAAAAGTCACATTGGGGCCCTCAAAACACATGATCTAAAGTCTCAACTACTAGTTGTCATTAATTTTCCAAATTGCTTAGATAAGCACTACAAAGTGCATAGTTCTCAAGTATGGAGCATTATGGTACTTATGCTTATGTCCTAAAGAGGGCAGTAGCCCACACAAATAATAAAGCTTTACCTAAAATTTATTTTGTTTCCAATTAAAAACAACTGTCAGGATACTAAAGCAAAATCTTTATTTTTAAAAAGAAACCTATATTCATATAACTGTAAATAAAAATGAAACAAATATAAAAATTATTTTATCACCATTTGTGTGGCTCACTGACTTGCACAAACTTCATAATCCTTTCATACTTCATTTTTTTAAAAAGACTTTCAGGGAATAAAATTCAAACTGCGGAATCTATACAGGCTCAAAGTTTCACAACAGTATTTAAGTTACTTTCATATTTCTAATTGTTTTCCAATTTTGGGAAAAAAATTAGAAAAAAAAACTAGAAACTGAAAAGAATCTGAAAAGGTAGTTGAAGTGGAAATTCTCAAGGCACTGAAGAGAAGAAACAAAAACCTCAGATCTGTACGTTTGCATATGTCACACAAAGGAATGTTTTTCTTCAAAACTGAGTTCACTTGTTAATCATGTGACTGTTGCTATCACCACTGAATATCCAACCAGTTATTTCATGATCAGCCATGACAGATCATTGCTTCTTATCATTCCAGGCAGCTTTTAAAGTATATGGTATTGACTGGAGCACCTTTAGCCTTTATTGTGTCACTCAAAGGTAAACTGGATTCTCAGCACACACAAAAAGGAATTGTCTCAGTTTGTAACTTCCATAATGTTCCAGGACCATGTGATTATACATAATACTTTATCAGGATAAACCTTAATATAGGCATCTTATCTTCATTACAGAAATTCCGTAGTGGCTTAAGAAAATCACCAGCACCTTTCAGTCATAGGTCAAGCTGCGGCATATGCTTGAAGGCATAGGTCAAGCTGAAGATCCTACTCTCATTTCCTGTCAACAAATTTCACATTGATGGAGTCTGCAGGAGTCAATAGTCCATGGGTTTTGGCACGTACTGATTTAGTTTGTGGAGAAATTTGTATTTCAAAATGCTGAAGTAGCTGGACAACAGATGGAACAATAGTAGAGTGAATACAAATCCAGTGTGAGAAAAGCAACAATAGTCATGATAGGGCCTAGCCAACAACACCTTGTAAAAGTCAGTTAGGGCCTAATCCTATCCTTTCTGCCACCCGTCAATGCAGTGGTGCCAAAATGGTGACTGTTGCATCCTGGGTAGGGCAGTTGCAGAAACCTCCTCTTGGTAAAGGAACAATTTGGTATAGAATTTTTCAGAGCTCTCAAACAGCATGTATAAAGGGGTATCCCAATAAAGACTGGATACTTAAACTTTTAAAAAAGTTTTGAGAAAGTCTCTCACTAAAGCCTCCCCCCCCCTCGTGAAAGCAGTTATTTGAGAAATTACTGGACACAGAGTGTTGAAACAAATACACAAAACATTTTCCCCAGGACACACAAGTACATTTTCTCAAGGAACTGTATCAGAACTGGTACCATTTTACTCATCAGAGATTATTAGAAGGACTTAACATTTTAAAAAGAACAGGGAGGCCCCTGTATCTGCAAATCCTGTATCCGCAGTTTCATGTATCCACAGGTCAGGAATCTGAGGGGGTCCCCCAGCGCCCATCCCACACACCCCTGCTGAAGGTGAGGGGAGCAGAGCTCTTCTCACCTCCAGAAGGTCCTCTGAGGCCAGCAGAGGCTACATGCGCCTGCCCAAGGCCTCTGCTGGGCTCAGAATGATTGAAAAAAGGAAAAAAAAACGTGACTTCCGGTTTTTCTTATGCCTTATAAAGCATAGGGAGGCCCAGGGAAGACTTCCAGGGCTTTCCCGGCCCTCCTAATGCTTTTTAAAAGTGGGGGAGGAGTCCCCTCATATCTGTGGATTCAGGTATGGGGGGGGTTCTGGAACCCCCATGGAGACAGGGACACGCCTGTACTCTGCCATTTTATAAATCTATGTTTCTGTGGGAACGTTTGTCGGTGCTTCTTGTCACTGGTTTTCATTTTATTTTGAGCTTATTTGTATTTTTTAAAACATGTTTTATAGAGCAAGAATATATATTTTAGTTGTTATGACCCACTTACCTGTATTAGTGCAAGGTGAATTTCCAACTCAGCAATTCTCTTTCCTATACAGCTTCGAATACCATAACCAAAGGGGATGGAACCAAAGTTATCCACCCTGTCCATATTGCTTTTCCTTAACCAGCGGTCAGGTTGGAATTCATTTGCAAATGGGAAGTTCTCTTCCTGATAGGATGTAGCATAATGACAGAGTGCCAGCTGGGTCTGATGAAACAAATATAGTGTATATCTACTAATCTCCAAAATGCATGATACTAAAACATTAAAAAGAAATGAAAAAGTACATTTTCTCACTATTAAATATGCATTTTATATTATTGCTAGAATTTAAAAGGCACAAAATATATAATCAAAGATACAATAGAAATAATGCTAGTGTATGACATTAGTACTCAAAGGTATATGACTGTTGTAACTGTTTTTAATTTCACAAAAGATGTTATGCTCTCCTGATTCTTCTACCTAGAATTCCAGAAGTGTGAATGAAGTGAACCCTGCAACCAAAATTTGTCACATCAGAACTAACTTGCACACACGATGATTGGCTAATATGTTATTTCAGCTAATATGTTATTTCAAAGTCTCAAGGCATACTCTTCAGTGAACACATCAGCAAGACTGCAATCTTATGCATACTTACCAGACAGTAAGTCCCACTGAATACAGCAGGACTTACTTCTGCATAAGCATGGGACTGCAGTGCAAATTTGGCATTCTCTCATATAAAGGAAAATGTTACATCGTGATGTGCCAGCCTCTGCTCCTCCCACTTCCTGGAATGTAAACCAGTGGAAGATAGAGTGAACAGGAAGGGGGGAGGAGAAATGCTCTAGTCTGGCCTGCCACTCTCCACTTCTCCACACTCTTTCACTCTGCCTCTCTCTTCCTTTTACAATCCAGGGCACAGGGGGAGAAGGGAGAGCAGTGCAAGCGAGAGCGAGCAGACAGAGGTGGACACCCCCCCACCTATTTGCCACCCAGGGCTCATGCTCCAGCTGGCCTTATGAATGGGCCAGCCCTACCCATTCCCACCATCAACTGTCCCATCACTGTTCCCGCATCCCTTGCAAAGCCTGTAAGGGACAGATGGGGAGCTCCCTAATCTACTCCTTGCAAACTGTGCAAAGGAGATGACATGAGTGAGGAACTCGCCACAGCCTCCTTTGCTTGTTCCACATCCCTTTTCAAGTCTGCAAGGATGAGCTCAAGAGCTTTCATGATCTATTTCTCTCAAGCTTCTAAGGAACAGGACATCGATGAAAGGTGATGCTGGCAGCTGGGTCACTCTCCTTGCATTTTTTGTAAGTCCTGCAAAGGGCCAATCAAGAAGCTTCCAATCCACCCCTCATAGACTTTAAAGGGGACACATTGTGACTGAAGGAGCTGTGTACTCTTTTGAAGTCCAACTGCTGCAAAGGGGAAGAAGCGACATTTCTCCAGGCCATTGGGTAGTGCATGCCCAGTCCCACAGCTAGCAAGAAGACATGCCAGCTCAAGGTGCAGAAGGGTGTCGGCCAGGCCTGCCTACAGTTTCAGGCACATTTTGGACACATCTGTTGTTCAGAACCAAGTTACACTGATTCTGGTCAAGATAGGGCACAGAGAGGAGAAGTGCAGTGTGACCAAAGGACAGAAGTTGGAGAACTAGCTCTACTGCACCAAGGTCTTCATACTGATAAAAAAATTTTATGTATAGAGGTATAATTTTCCTCTGGCTGTGATTCCGACTTTGGGTTATAGCCTTGTCTTCCCCAAGTACATAAGTAAAAGTAGTCTTTGTACTTTGTTCAAAATTTGCATTTGTACTTAAAGTCAGTTTGGAACATGGGAGAGAAAGAACAACAGGCGCTACAGGAGGAGGTAGGGGAAGAATAGTTCAGCAGGCTTCTTTGTTCAGTAGTATAGGGGAATGAAATATTAAAGCCAGGGTGAGAGCCAGGGTGGTGTTGTGGTTGGGGAGGTGGACTTAGACCTGGATGATCCAGGTTCAAATCCCCCCTCAGCCACAAAGCTTCCTGGGTGACCTTGGGCCAGTCACTTTCTCTAAGCCTCACCTACCTCACAGGGTTGTTGTGAGGACAAGAAGGATGGGAGCAGCTGTGTACACCGCCCTGAGCTCTTTGGAGGAAGGGTGGTATAAAAATGTGAAAAATAAATAATAAAGCAATATATTTCAGGCACTATATCTACTGACACAGAGGTATAGGGCTGGCAAGGTAAAAGACTAGTACCTTTTAAATCTCTAAAGATGAATACTAATATGTAAGTACAATATTATGCACTTAAATATTAAAAGATAAAGGTTAAAATCCTCTCTATAAGAGGAGTAACTTAAGTGTCTCAGTATGTGATTCTATGTGCTTTGCCAGTGCAAGACCCTTGCACTAGTGTGGGAGTGTTGCAAACTTGCTGTAAAGCACATTCGCAACTACTGAGGAGTTGGGGAAGCCGGAACAAGGATGCATGCTGGCCTCTCTGCACCAGACCCAGGCCTGATGGGAGTAAGTAAGCACCAGCCTAGGGAGGCCAGCATGGGAGTTGGAGAGAGTGGTGGGAGTGTGGAACAGGGGCTGTTTTGGGGGGGTCTGACTGGGCCCTGGAAGGGGTTTGGGACTGGCCTGGGCAACTTAGGCCGGACCCTAACCCTCCTCCCAGCCAGCCCAGCATTACACCAGGCTGCTCGAATTTGCGCCAGCTATTTTGCTGGTGCAGTTCTGAGTAGCCCCATGGTATGGCTGGGGATTTCTCAGAGTAAGGGATAAATATCCTCTTATTTCAAGTTGTTTGGCAGCCACTTACTACTAAGCGCTGGATACAGCGCAGGTTAGGATTGGGTTGTAACTGCCGTATCCTAAGGCTGCACTCCTATGCACAGTTATCTCAGAATAAGTCCCAATGAACACAATGGGAATGCCTACTGAGTAACTGTATTGTGCATTTAAGATATAATTCTCAAAACCTCTATTCCCAATTTTACCTATTTGTTAAGAGTGGAAAGCTGGATAATTTGTAATTTTGAAAAAGTATTGCTTCCAGATTACCAGTTCTTGTACTCAAATAGGTCAAAGAACACTTTCCTGTATAATTTAGAATACAAAAATGATATCTTTAATTTAAGATAATGATCTTAGATGAATAGGACTAAACTGATTTCATAAAGCAGCCAGTTTCTTAGTGTCAGCATTCATATTCAAAGTAACTTTTTCTGTTCCCGCTCCTTTCATAAAGCCGTTATACAACTCACCCCTTTAGGTATCAAATATCCTCCAACAATCATGTCTTTCTGGGTTACTCTACCATTTCCTGGTAATACTGGAAATAACCTACAAATAAGCATCAATTAGATATTCACTGCCTGTGATGGTATACTCTCATCTGGAATACTGTGTGCAGGTCACTCCATCTCAATAATGCAATAGTGTATAGCTGAAGAAGACACAGGAAAGGACAACTAAATTTATCAGGGAGATGGAACATTCTTTTAAGTAAAAAGGCCAAAAAAAAAAAAAAAAGGAGAGTATGATAGAGACTTACAAAATTACACAGGCCAACACACATTTTGCTTCCTTAAACGTTACACCAATTCCAGGGTATATTTGGGGTGCTGATTCCAAAAATGGCATCCGTTTTGCCCCAACACGCCTAGTTTTGGAGATACCATGGCTTCCTCATGAGGAAGCTGCTTGAACCATTCACTAAACAGGCTATATTGTATCTCCAAAACTAGACGTGATGGGGCAAAACGGATGCCATTTTTGGAATCGGCACCCCAAATTCATATCAAACCAACAGAAAGTTTGGGAAAAACTTTTCTGACTCTCAGTTTTGTAGGCCTGTGTTATCTATGATGTGGGGACATGTTTTTCTTTTTCAAAATACAAGGACTTCAGGTCACAAAATGGCATTGATTGGCCATCAAAGGAGCGGTTCCAATGCAATTTCATGCAATATATAATCAATTGAAAAAATTCTTCATCAATTGACATATGATGGCTGTTGGCATTATTGCTATTAAGTAGATTAGCCAACTTCATCAGTAGTGGCTATCAGCCATGACTGCTAAAAAGGAAACTTCAGGCAGCCTACCTCCAACTACCTTTACTAATGAAAAAATATTACTTGTAATATTCCTTGAGGCAGGGCCTAGGAGAGGGAGGTAAAGGGGGTAATTTGTACCCGGGCCCAGGGTCAAAAGGGGGGCCCAGGAGCCAAAGGAGGGGGCCCAGAAATTTCCTGAATCCTTACGTTTTCCTATCAACTCAGACTTGTTGCCCACATGGGATGCTGGGGACACTACCATGACTGAGGATGCTGGGTACTCTACTGATGCCACATGGGTTAGTAGACTTGGGCTCCAAAGACTTTTCCAGCTGTCTCTATCCTCCCTCCACCCTGTTTCACTCCTCCCTGCTCCCATTCTGCTCACCCGTCACCACCTTCCCCCCACTCTGTTTCACTCCTCCCCCTTTGCAAAGGGGCCCAAAAGAAACTTTCTACCCTCTGATAAAATTCCTCTCAGAGGCGCTACCTTGAGGCACCTGGCTGAATTAGATGGATTTTTGGTCTATTCCAGCAAAACAATTTGAATGCACAGAATTTATAGCTGAATTGGAAGCTCAATATACACAATTTCCCAACCATACAGATGTGGGGCATATGAGCCGGCATCACTGCTGCTTAGTGTTTTGGCAGCTTCAGATCAGGAAGTCGCTGAAACACTAAGAGTAGGCAGTGCTGCATGAGATTGCCTCCCCCCCGCCCCTACCTCTCCCTTTGGGGGCTCTCACTAAGCCTCCAAAGGAGGAGGAACAGAGGACAGCAGGCAGATCATGCCAGTACTGCATCCTTCTCTTCCAGGACGTCACATAATGTCGTGACAGCACAACGTCACCGCCCCTGGTTCTGGGTTCCCACCTACAACCACTGCAGCCACATATAATAAGAGCTGCTTCTGGAAGGGTGACCAGAATTGATGGTCGCAGGGCATTCTTACCACTTACCTCAAATGCATATTTGCCAGTTGTTACTTGGAGATATGCTAATTTGGTGATAGGGAGATAGGACAGGGAATTAGTTCAAAAGCATGCAAAGAAATATAGCCTCAAATCATGATTTTAAAATAGCGGAAATGCTCCAACACCCAAAATACCCAAACATAATAAAAAAGAAAGAAGAGGGAAAACAGGACATGCATTTGTAGGAAGGATGGCTCAAATACTTTTAACTCTCAGCTTGCTTTTACCTTAAGGTAAGGTTGCTTTTACCACTTACCTTAAGGTTTCTTTGAGAAGTGCTCTAATCATTGGCAAGTTGGGGATATCATGTGCATCAGGAACTTTATCTTTCCCCAGGTTACTGATTATCTCTTTATAAACAGAATGCTGCACATCTGGATGTTTTGCTAACAGATAATTTGCCCAGGATAAAGTGAAGGAAGTCTTTGGGGGGGGGGGGGAGCACAAGTAGAGAGGAAAAACAGTAAAAACATTTGATAAGTAGCTTCATTTTTCTTTTCAATGCAAAGTTCATTACTCACCTGGATAAATTACAACTATGGTTAATGCCTGATAGTTATATAGTACTTTTCCTAAATCTCAATGTTATGGACACAGGTATGTCCACTTAATACCAAATGATTTTATCAGACCTATAGATGGGCAATTGTGGGCTGAACTACACAGGATAAAAACCAGGAAATATTTCAACCGAAATATTTCAGGTAACCTTAAAGCTGCTTCATTCCTCAGCAGTGAACTGATGTATTTGCTAGCACTCGGTTATCATGTTACTCCTCTTTTCAGCACTAATTATGCTAACATTTCTAATGAGCATTCCACTACACTGCACACTCTTCAGTCACCAGCAAAACAGAACAAGGCCAACACTTGTGGTATGAAATAGCTGTAACTTAGAGTCCAATCCTGAAGCTGGCAGTTTGTGTGTACAACCAGCTCCAGTGACGCAAATGTGCCATAAAGCATGTTCATGACACTGGCCAAGAAGGGAGCACTGGCTGGACCAATGTCAGTAGGCACTGTGCCTCAGTGCCGGGAGGACAGCTGACTGGTGCTTCCACAGCACTGGCTGGAGATGAGTGTTTTCAGGGTGGAGGAGGAGGTGGGGAGTGGATGGAACCAGGCAGAGGCAGGAGAGGATTGGGAGCATGATGGGGTGGAGATAGCAGCAGTATCTGCTGCCGCATCTTGAACCCTCTTGTGAGCTGGGTGGCATGACATGGGCCCCCTTGACTCTGTGTCTGCTCAAACATGGGAGCAGAGCTGAGGAGGCCCATTGCCGCTGGCTGCTGTTTGCTTGGGGAAAGGGAGCAAATGCCATGGTGGGAAAGGGAGCAGTAGCCACGGTGCCCACAGGCAGTCACCCTTTTGGCACTGCTGGAGCCCTGGATGCCACCAGGTTTAGGATTGGGCTGTTAGTAAGTGATGCTATGAAACTGGTACTGGCATCATCATCTCACAGTCTATAAAACACTTTCCCATGGAACTTTAACATAAAGCTGCACATATACCTCCATTTTTAGCTATTCTTTTATTAATAATTCCAATGAAATATTTTAACATATTTGAAAAATGTTTATAATATAGATCAGAAGAGTCAAAATAAGGCTTGTGGGCCCAGGGAACTTCCTTATCTGACCCACATGATAATTGGGCTCTCCCAGCACTGCCCTTTCAGCAGCATCACTTCTGCTGAGTCTCTGAGAGGGAGAGTCAGAAGGCAGGGAACCTTACGGGGAAAGGGGTAGACCAAGAGGAGTGAGAGAGGGAGATGCTCCTGAGACACTGGGAGAGCCCAATTTCACACAGGCCGCCCTTTCAGCAGTGATGTTTCTGCTGAGGTGCAAATTCGCAGAGCACCTCTCAGATGCTGAGCTGTGACGTGATGTCTCAGCAGAAGCATCACTGTTGAAAGGGTGGCCCATGCGTTAATTTGGCACTCTCATATCTTGAAAATATGATTTGCATATTTTTTCTTCAGTCATTTGCAACTAATGAGTTGTTAAGTGAGAACAAAGTGCTTATTTCTGGCCATCATTACTTAATGATAAGGCCTTTGATAATGCAGTTTATAATCCTTAAGTCATGTCTTGTATTTAATTGATCAACACAAGCTGAAATCAGCACCTTACTGCAAACAAAGAAACTGCATTTTTTGCATTCTCACCATTCCAGACTTTGTATTCTCTAACACAATCCTATGCGCTTCTACTCTGAAGTAAATCTGATTGCATTCAATGGGGCTTACTCCCGCTTCAGTGAGTATAGACCAGGGGTGTCCAAACTTTTTGGCAGGAGGGCCACATCATCTCTCTGACACTGTGTTCAGGGGCCGGGAATAAAAAAGAATTTACATTTCAAATTTGAATAAATTTACATAAATGAATATATTAGAGATGGAGCTTATATGAATGAATGAAGATCTTGCAATAGCTCAAGGCCTATAAAAGGCCTTGCACAAAGCAAGGCCAGCCTTTCCTCTGCTGCCGCTGCTGCATCACAGATGTGAGTCAGCAAGCTGTGGAGGGAGACCTCGTCCCACAGCTCACACGAGAAGTTGAACAGTTGGTCGTCACGCTGAGAGCAGTTGCATCAGGCCAGCACAGGCTCCAGCAAGTCTCTGGAGGGCCAGAGGCTCATTGGAGACTGTGGGCTCCCTGACGGCCGGATTGGGAGTCCTTGAGGGCTGCAAGTGGCCCCAGGGCTGGGGTTTGGGCACCCCGGTATAGACTCACAGCTTTAGTGTGTGTAATAGAACTAAATATTTTCAATTTTTTTAATGTCACATCACAACTATGGAGTGTTTGAACTGTGCTGTGCCATCAGAATATGTCATATTTTAAAGTTAATGACGACTTTTTTTTTCTTTTCTCACAAACTAGGGTAAAAAGCAGACCATCCTACCCTATATCTTTCATTTCAGTTATTTTCAGTTTATTCTGCATCATTGTCATTCTAATAAACTCAGCTCTGGACTAATGCTTCCAGCAGAGGCTGGGAGCTCTGCCTGACTACATAAGAAGTTTACTGTGATTGAAACAGTGTCTCCTCTCAGGTTCCCAGTTCTTTCACATCCTCTTCAAAACTGGCACTGTGCTAAAATATCTGAAGTGCGTTGAAACCCAGTAACAGCTGCCCTATTCTATTCAAACTCTTTAGTAATCCTTTTATATGCCAGAAAAGTTTTTACATTCTCAGGCTGCAATCCTAACCACACTTTCCTGAGAGTAAGCCCCACTGAACAAAATAGGACTTACTTCTGAGTAAACCTGGTTAGGATTGTGCCCTAAATCACATAAAGAGCCAAGTTTTCTATACCTTATCTCTTATACCCATAAGAGAAAATGAAAAAAGAAGTATAGAGTTATGATAAACTGATTATTGCCAGCTAAAGGCAGATATGCCGTATATACTCGCCTATAGGTCAAAAAATTTATGCCTTAAAAAAGAGCCTGAGATCCTGGGTCAACTTATACATGGGTCAATGCCGTGGGTGGGGTGGAGTCCTCTGGGAGCTTCTGGGAAGCTTATGGAAGCTCAGTACCTGTCTGGTGAAGTGGGGGGGGGGTGGAAATGGGCTGAGAAGCAGGAAGCAAAAAGGAGAATTTTTACCAATAAGTACAGTACTTTAGCCTCTTCTCCAGACAGGAAGAGAAGTGAAGGCATTTCTGGGAATTGTAGTCTGTATGGGCTGCTGCTATGGAATGCAGCACATACTCCCACAAAGCCTCCCCACAATTCCCAGAAGCCCCTTTGTGTCCCTTCCAGTTTGAAGAAGGGAAATGCTTCCTTCTTTTGCTGCTGCCTCTGAACATTCCTGGCAAGTCATTTGCAAAGAATTTCACCCTCCCCCCAAATTTAGGGGTCTGGTTTTTAAAACCCCAGGATGGGATCCTCATTTCCCTCTGAAATGAAGTCCCAGGCTGCAATGCACTGTTAGTTAAGAATAACACCTATGGAAAGCACTGGGTCTGCTTCTGAGTAAAGAGGGTTGCAAATGTGTGCAGCTCAGTCCTTGTTGCTCGTCTCCCTGCTGTGAACTGAACTGCACACTCCCAACTTTATGTTTTATGTTGTATGTTCTATGCAGAGCCTCTGACTTCACACACCAGGCACCTTAAATAAGGATTTGACTAATAGTTCTACTGGTTTGTTGTTTACAGGCACTTACTCTGACAGTGTTTGCACAAATGTTGTGAAGACCAGAATTTTAAAAGTTAATGTCAAAAATGCGTTTTATGATCTTCTTTAATTGTATTTTTAATAAATTAGAAACTGTACAGTTTTTAGGTAACAATTACTGGAAAATTATAGTCAGACACCCCTCTAAGTTTAACCCCCAACTTATCTGAGGGTCATAGAAAATTCCATGATTTGGGGCTCAAAACCTGTCCTCAACTTATCTGAGATCAACTTATGGGTGAGTGTCTGCAGTAAATTCAAGGCTCTGTTGGCATACAGTGTTGCCAATTCATGGCCCAATCCTAATGAGGGCCTGTGTTGGTGGAATGGTATTCTGCTAACATGTGCAGTTACAAAAGTGTTAAAGAGCTTTGCAACAGTGTGACAGCCAGGCACGCCGGCAAGAAGACCAGAGCCTTCCTGCTAGTCCTGACAGCCGGAGAGACACCCACCAGACCAGGTAAATCCAGCACAGGGGACCAGGAGGAGGTCAGTGACAGGAGCAGGGGTGGGTGGATCAGCCTAGGAGGGGATGGAATTGGTGCTGCCAGTGCACACCATAACCTAACCCAGTCCTTGAATCTGATCCCCTGACACAGATCAACATGGACTTGTGCTAGGTGTAGAGCTGGTGCAGGTCCAAGTTGACCCATTGTGGCTGCTTTCCCCTTATCTTGAGATCTCCAGTAGCCGAAATTCCCCTGCGGGATGCAGTGTAGCCTGCGCTGCTGCTTTGCCATGTTGGAATTTAGTTAGGTTGCTCCCCTGCAACTGGTATCCAAAGACATACTGCTGTTGAATCTGGAGGTAACACATTGTCATTCTGACTATGTCTTACATAGTCATAATGCAAGCTAATCAGAAAAACACTTATTACAGTATTTTCAACCTGTGGTAAGAAGTGTGGGGGAGAGATGGAAGCATGCAAACCTTAGGCACGTTCCCAGTGTCACCCTGAGTTGAACCACGGGGACTGAACTGCATCTGAAATGATCCATTAATTTATAAATAATATATTTTTAAAAGAACATAAAAATGTAGGGGAGGTTCTACTGATTAAAAAATGACAATAACAGTACTAGCAATGTTACTACTACCAACAATAATAATAGTAAACTTACTGTATCCACCCCTGCCAATAGCATTTCAGTCATATTGGCATAAATTTCTTCCACCGTAAGCTCTTTACTCTTAAGCAAGATTGTAAGAAGTCCACCGTCTACCTCTTTTCCTTGGTCTAAAAGGGACTTTATGTCTTTTAATTTATTGTCAACGTGAATTTGACCTTTGTGAATAAAAGAAAAGAATGTTTTTGTCAAGATTTAATTTCTCATGAGGTTAATTTGATTTCTTATTTGTAATCTGGTGACTACAAACAATCATGGGACCTAAAGTGCAGTATTGAGTTACAGGATAATTCATTCTAATATACTAACTCATTGCAAAGACTAATAGCCTTGGTCAAAAAGTTTATTAGAAGAGCACCCTAACTCTGTTCAAGCAAAATGGTATGCTTAGCAAAGAATGTGGACATCCCTCCGAATCTGCAGAGGATGTGTTCCAGTTCCACCATGGGGAATCTGCAAGGGATGTGTTCTGCCGTGGATACCCAAAACCTCAGAAAGCAGTGAACCTTACAAAAAACAGTTCACAAATTCCACAAATTCCCCCCTCCCATCATGCAAATGACTTATTTGTCTCTGAGCCCTCCTGTCACTAACTCCTGTGCCTTGCATCATTTGCATGGTGTGGGGAATCTGTGAACTGTGAATAAGTAAAATTGTAGATAGAGGGGGAGGGCTTCTGTATAAACTACACCACACAGTAGACTGCATCCAGAGCAGAAAATAAGACATGTGACTATTAAAGCTATGGCAAAGAACTCTCTTATTTTTCAACATATTTATATACTCTTGTTGCTCTGTTATTAACTTTTCAAATCTCAGCCTTTTTTTAGAACTAGAATTTCACATTGTCCTTTTTCCTACAGAGTCACATTAAAGAAATTCTTAGAGCACAATTCTATGCACATCGACTCAGAGATAAGTCCCATTGTGTTCAGTGGGGCTTACTCCCAGGAAAGTGTGTACAGCAAGTCCACACTTAAAGATGTTAATAGGTTCTTGGAAGCTGCAAGTTTAGGCGAAACGAAACTGCAAGTTTAAGTGAAGCAAAACTAATTTTACTGTAGGCGGGCTCAATAACACCCACTTAAGTGGTGGGCTTGCTGAACACTTTCCTATTGCGCCACAAAGCATTGTCACACACAAGAATGCCTTGCAGAAGGCATTCTGGGGCACAACAAAGCCAAGAAAGTTGGTCATCTTCCTTGCGTGACTTAGAAGCAGCTTCCAGTAGCCCTACAATGTTCAGCCACAGAGGATGCAGAAGTCAGAAGACTAAGAACTGCTGAGCAACTTTAAAATGAAACAATGTTGAATGAAACATTTTTAAGTAGGGATTTGCTGTATAGGATTGCAGCCTCAATCAATCATATTTATAATGACTTTACTTGGTTGTCATTCCTTGATGAAAATAAAAGCAAATGCCATCCAAACACTTGAAAACATGCCAAAGAGAAATACATTTTGATTCTGAATCTTACTAAATTTAAAAAGTCCATCCCAGGATCTACAGAATTCTCTCCAAGGTTTAGGAATAATTGGACGAAGCCATTTGGGAATAGCTCCGGCATACATGGTAGTTTTAAAACTGCTGAACATCAACTCCAAAGCCTCAATGTATTCCACAGTGTTCTGGGGAATGTGGTTTTCCAGGCACCCCAAGCGGCACTCAAACAGAACAGATGCCACTCCTGCACAGACAAAAAAAAAACAACTCTCAGAGTATATCCCTTCTTCTCCCAAGACATGTAAAGTACTAAAATCAAAGAAAAAAAACTGCAATTCCCACATTACAGCTGCAATCCTTATTTGGGAGTAATCCCTATTTGATTCACATGCATATGATCAGATTGCGTGGCTGTAAACTTGCACACTGTTGCACACACTTAAACCCAGCCATCTTCAATGGACTATAATATGAAAAGGTAACGAAATGAATTATTTCTGAGAAAAGTTTGACATATCACACACATGCACACACATATCAGATATTACAGCAGCTATTTTCAACCACTGTGCTGCAGCATATTGGTGTGCTTTGAATTGTCTGCAGGTGTGCCATGGGCGTTCGGGGGGGAAAGTAATTTATTAGTGATGTGATCCCCCCCCCACTGTCAGTGTGGTATGCCTTCTCAATTGTCCAAAAACTGATGCTGTGCCTTGACAATTTTAGTGCCTTTTCAGTGTGCCATGAGATTTTTTTTAAAAGGCAGAAAATTGCTGTACTACAGTAATTGATTGAACAGGGATTACGGTGCCTAAAAAGAAATTGTTTCTAATCTTTGACATTTGTAAAACATGCAATAAATGTAGCTATAGCAGCTTCAGCACTGATATCATGTGTATACATTAAGAAAAAAAAATCAAATGTGAGAAATTAATTGCTAAAGGAGCTACCAGTTTGCAACTTGAAAGTTCCCCTTTTATTTTAAATTTGCTACTAAATAAGAAAATGACAGACCCTGCAGCTTCTTCCAGTCTATCCTGTCCCCACTATCTGTCTTGTTGCCTGCTCCTTTCCCCCACCTTCCTTAATGAGCAGAAATCCAGATACACCACACAGAAGATAGAGCAAGGCAAGACCAGGCAGGGAGAAAGAGAACCTTTCTTATTTGCCACTTCAGTAGCTGATTTAAGGGTTAAGGGGGATCTTAGTGTTCCAATGTGGAAACCTAATTGCCGGGCAGCCCAATCCTGAGCTGCCCGCAGCACCCAGGCTCGGCAGCTCCGAGGAGGGCTGCTGCCGAATCCGGCTGCAGGAGGCACCTCAGGAGAAGGGGACATTCGTCCCCTTTCCCCAAGTAAGGTAAGCAGCCCCGCAATGGGGCTACTCTCTTTAGCGCCAACCAAAAGGTCGGCGCTAAAGTAAAGGCACTTGTGTAGGGCACGCAGCCCTGCATGAGCGCCCTGGATCCTGTGGAGTACAGCTCCACAGATCCGCCTCTCTCCCTCCCTCCCCGCCCCCTGGCACATCTCTCTCCCACCCCCGGCGGCCTCCCCCCTCCCTGGAACGCCTCCCCCACACCCCCGTCCATGCCCCCGCCTCCCATTCCGCATTCGAGCTGCGAAACCTGGGCCACTACCCGGTGCACCGGCAGGAGACCGGCGGTGAGACCCGCAAACGTGCCTTAGGGCACGTTTGTGACTGTGGTCTACGGTACTGAGGTGTGCCGCGGATCACAAGATTGGGCTCAAAGATATATTCAAACAAACAGACAATACCTTGCTGTGATAGCTCTATATCGTTGTGGTCAACTTAAAAATATAGATAGCAAACAAAATTTAACAGTACTGAGAGTGTGTAGGATACACATCAGCTGTGGTGGGTTTCCAGTCTGAGCCAAAAAGACATTAGTTTCTCTAAGACAATACAGGAAGTTGCTAGAGAAGGCAGAAGCTCTCCCCTCACCTTTCCCACTCCAGTTTGTATTTAGGACTGCTTTATTTGTTACCCTTTCTGACACACAGAAGCTTCCCAGTGATGGTCCCTAGGGTGAAAAAAAATTCATGCTCCCATTCATACACTGCAAGGTACATGAGTTTCTCAACATAGAAATTAATCTCTGTGTTGAAAAAGTAACATGTGAAGAGGCCTTTAGCTTTGCCAGAAGGAGGTGTACTAAGTCTCCATTTATTTTGCTCTGCCATTATACCATAGGTGGCTACTTGTATGATGATTCTTCCTCGATTTACAGAAATTGAAAGCTTTAAGGCTACTTCATTTTTTCCAATGAAACCTATGTGCCAATGACATTCTCTTGCAAAACTGTGTTATTTTATAGTTTGGGCATTTGGTAAAAATGCCAAAAAGTCTTGTGACACAAAAAGTCTTGTAGTCTGTCCCCTTGAGCACCTGAAGAAGACCACTCCCAAAATTATGTGAACTTAGCAAATTATAATGATTATGATATAGTGTGACACAACCCACCTCCCCCCTTCTCCCTTCATATTGTGTTAGTTATATACCCTTTGCATGTTGATACCCTTTGTGTGAAACACCTGCAGAATCCAATCTTTCCCTGTTGACTTGAGTATTAGAACAGCAATTACAGTTAGTAATTAACAGCAGCACATGATTTGAGCCTCAGTTCCTTTCTGGGCATGGCTGATTAGTCTTACCTTCCATTGAATACTTGAAAAAAAGGCTGTTAATATTTGTCACTGTTTCCCCATCTTCTTCTTGATTTCTCAGAATGTGGATTCTCTTAATTAAATCCGCAATAACTTCATTAATTCCTCCTGAGAAAATGGCAACGTCTTTGGGTTTTACCATTTTTTGCCTTAGTACACGTCTCATTTTTAACCACTGTTCCCCTTCTCTGAAAGAAATAATGGTACAAAATTATCATTCCTGGCAATAAATCTTGAAGAAAAGCAGACATTAGGAGACAAGGAGAAAATATGCTCATACTTGGAAGTAGAATATTTAAGAACATAAGAAGATAAGAGAGCCCCGCTGGACCATGCCAAAGGCCCATCTGCTCCAGCTTCCTGTACCTCACAGTGGCCCACCAAATGCCCCAGGGAGCACATAAGACAACGGGCACAACCTGCGTCCTGGTGCCTTCCCCTGCATCTGGCTGATTGCCTCACAGCTGCAGATTCCCCTGCATCTGATTGCTGATTGCCTCACAGCTTGCCTCTGTGTGACAATTTGTGTGACAATTTTTAGCGGCCAATAAGAAGCAAATGCTACACTTCCCAGTTTACTATAGAATACGTAGTTTGTGTAATAATATTATTGCACATTATGATTGATATTCTATCAGAGTGATCCTATCCTTGATCAATACCACCGGATAGGAATAGAACTGCACCTAAGTTTCCCCGCATTGGTGGAATACACACTAGTGGAAACCAATCTTGCCAGTGGAAAAAAATAATGCAGCCCATTCTGGGCTGCTGTCAGAATTGCCGTAGTCCCACTTTATTTACCTTTTCCCATCTAAACCTATTGTGTCCCTCAGGACCCTGAAAAGGTGTGTCTGTCTTGTAGAGAGCACATGTGTATCGTCCCACAGTGGAACTCAACCATCTATCCCTTGTTTCTCACTCTTGCCTAATCCCACTGAGCCAGTGATCCACCAGTGGGTTGTGACTCAATTGTTGGTGGGTCGTTAAATTGAAACTGACAAGCTGATGGCTAACAAGGAAAATTTATCAAGCGCCATGGAAAGTGAAACCTAGCTACATGTGTGTATTTACTCACGAGTAGGCAACTCTGCCTCAGTCCATTTTGAAGGGCAGGCCAAGAGGAATGCAATGCCACCAGAATGGTCTCAATCTGTTGAACGTCCCAGACTGAGGAAGTACCCCAAAAGACACTTGAGAAGGAAATCCTTTCTCTCCAAGCTGACAAGGAAACTGTACTAAGCTCTATGAAAAGTGAAACTGAGCCACATGTGCACATTTACTCATGGGTAGGCAAACATGCCTTGGCTTCTATCAAAGGCCAAGCAAAGGGAAACACAAGGCCACCAGAATGATCCCGAGCTGATGAATGTGGAGCTCAACAAATGCTCCAGAAGGCGCCCCCCTCCATAGTAAAAACGAAGCTTGAGCAGCCCCTGGTACATAAGAACATCAGAAGAGGCCTGCTGGATCAGGCCAAAGGCCCATCTAGTCCAGCTTTTCTGTATCTCACAGTGGCCCACCAAATGCTTCAGGGAATACATAAGACAACAAGATACAGTGTGCATCTGGTGCCCTCCCCTGCATCTGGCATTCTGAGGAAGCCTACTTCTAAAATTCACGAGCTTGCACATACCTGTTATGACTTGTAACCTATGATGAACTTTTCCTCCAGAAATTTGTCCAATCCTCTCTTAAAGGCATCTGGGCGAGATGCCATCACTAATCACTAATTACATGTTGGGTAAATAAATATTTTCTTTTGTCTGTTGTAACTCTCCCAACACTCAATTTCAGTGGATGTCCCCTGGTTCTAGTGTTACGCGAGAGGGAAAACAGCATCTCTGTATCCACTCTATCCATTACCTGCATAATTTTGTATGTCTTAATCATGTCCCTGCTCAGGCGCCTCTTTTCTAAGCTGAAGAGCCCCAAATTCTGTAGCCTTTCCTCATAAGGGAGGTGCCCCAGCCTAATAATCATTTTGGTTGCTCTCTTCTACACCTTTTCCATTTCCACTATATCCTGTATCCACTATAGATCATTCCATAGATACTTGTCTATAAGGCAAGAAATCTGTGCGGAAAAAATCACGGGTGAATCACCCTCCTCGCCTTATTTGCGTAGTCACCCAGGCAGATGGAGGGTGAGGGGGCCATCTGCACCCGACCCAGGTCAGGTGGGAACTCTGCAGGAGGATGGGCAGTGGCGCCTCCTCCAGGCCTTGTGTGAGGTTACTGGCAGCTGTGCCTCCTGCCCGCCCATCTGCACCTGGCCAGTCCCCCCATTGTGCCGGGAGTCAGAGGAGCCCCAAAGGAGGCAGGGAGATGCGGAGGAAGCCTGCCAGCCCGGTGCTCCCCCACGCCCTCCTGGAACCCGCTGTGTACAGGGGGAGGGAGCAGAGTAGGGGCATCTTGGCTGCCACTGCCAGACCGACAGAGGGCAGGGAACATATGGAGAGCATCCTGCACTGCCCACTCCCTGCCAGGTGCTCCCCAGCGCAGGGTCAGCACGCCTCCCACCCTGCCTGCCATAGCTGCGCACTTGGGAGTGGGCAGCGCAGGATGTTCCCCGTGTGCTGTCTGCCCTCCATTGGTTTGGTGGCGGCAGCAGCACCCAGGTTGCCCCCACGGGCAGCAGGACTGCAGTGTGAGCGTGTGCAGTGGGCTCCGAGAGGGTGCAGGGGAGCACCAGGCTGGCAGGCTGCCCCTGCACCACCTTGTCTCCTCTGGGGCTCCTCCGCCTCCCGGGTGATAGGGGGACCTGCCGGGCACAGGTAGGCAGGAGATGCAGATCCCAGGAACCCCACAGCGGGCCCGGAGGAGGCGCCGCTGCCCATCCTCCTGCACAGCATCTACTTCTAAGTAAATCAGCTTGCAACTATGGCTCAGTCACTTCTTGTTGCTCTCTGCTGTGAATTGAATTGCATGCTTCCAGTTATGTGTTGTATGTTATATGTAGAGTCTCTCTTTTAACACACCAGGCACCTTAAAGGAGGATCTGATTAACGGTTCTGCTAGTATTACTTAGTGCACTTACAGCCCAGTTCTATACTTGTCTACTCAGAAGTAAGTCCCATTAAAGTCAATGGTGTTTACTCCTCATAAAATGTGGATGGGATTGTGCACTTACTCTGATAGTGTTTACAAAAAGGTTGTGAAGAATACAACTTCAGAAGTTAATGAATAAAAATATACGCGTATCTTGTGATCTATGAGATAGATCACAGTTTTCAGTAGAGACTGTTCTTAATACTGTTCTTACTATGCTATGTATGTATATGTGTTTTTAATACTTACTATGTTTTTAATAAATTAGAAACTGTACAGTTCGTAGGTAACAATTACTGGTAGGTTATTGTTCAGGATCAGGCCTCTGGCAAAAATCAGACAAAATTGCAGCTCAATCCTATCCTGCGCTGGAACAGGCAAGCCAGGAGGTTTCTGCTATATCCAGCACGTGATAGGGGCCATAAGTGGCTTAGCCAGAAATAAGGGGAAACTTTTCCTCTTACCCCTGGGTAAGGGATGCTGGCCCCAATGGGTTTCCTCTGGAGGTGGCACAAGTCCAAGGAGAGCAGAGCAGCTTGAAGCTGCTCCATTCTCCCCAGGAACAGGGGTTAAGTGTCAGCTTGAGTTCTGAGTGATGCAGAACCAAAGCTTACATGTTGGTTCAGGGAGCAGGTGCAGAGCAATGATTCAGCAGAATCAACAAGCACCTGGGACAGGCACACCCTGGGTGTGACCAAGCCAAATACTGATTGGCTGAGCTGACTATATGAAGATAGTCAGGAGGAGCCTCAAGTGCAGCAGTAGGGGAGTTGATGGAATAACTGTGAGACTGCTGCCAGTGACTGAAGAGTCTGTCTGTGATATTACTGACTTATGGACTGAACCTTTGACTGTGTATTATTGGAACTGATTTGGACTTGTTATACTGGAACTGACTATTCTCCGTCTGACTCTTGGACTGTTTAATGACTACTCTATATGTGATATCCCTTGACCAATACAACTGCTGAAAGTACTCTGCTGTAGTTGAAGTGTTGTTCTTGCAACCTGCTCATATTGGGACAAGACTGGGAACCTACACCAATCCTCTTATAATTTTATATAAGCCCCCCTTAAACCTTAACATTAAGATCCAGCATAACTGCCAGATCCCAGTCCTGCTTGCCTCTTCCTGCCCACCCACTTGCCCCCAGGGCTGCCTGCCCTCTCCCCGCCAAGGAATGCCTCCCTCCCCCTCCCCACCTTCCCTATGCCTACCTTTCATCCTTGCATCGGCTCATCCGAGCCGATGTAAGGCAATGGGAGGAAGTCAGTACAGACTTCCATCAGTCTCCACAAGCTGGCACTTCTTAGAGCGCCGGCCTGGCTTCCTCCCAAGGAGGCTCAAACGTGCCTTATTTACGACCCTCCCAGGGTTTACGACCCTCCCAGGCCAGCCCAAGGTACTTGGGCCGGCCTCACTCCATGTTAGGATTGCACCCTTAGTCAGACTCAGACACCCCCCTAAACTTATCTTAGGGTCATAGAAAATGATTTTGGCTCAAGACCTGTCCTTGACTTATCTTATGCGTGTGTGTCTGCAGTATATCCACTATACTGTATATGGGGCAGTTAAACTTTTTTTTTTAAGGATGCAATCCTAACACCTTATGTCTGCTTTTCAGCACTGGCATAGCGGTGCCAATGGGACATGTGCTGCATCCTGCAGTTGGTTGTCACTCATGGAGGCCTTCTCAAAGTAAGGGAAAGTTTGTTCCCTTACTTCAGAGCTGCATTGCCCTTATATCAGTGCTGGAAAGCACTGACATAAGGGGTTAGGATTGTGCCCTAAAGGTGCCTTATGCCAGCTCAAGTTGCTTGGGCCAGCATAGGAGGGTCGCAAATGTGCTGTAAAGTATGTTTGCGCCTCTGTATGAGAAGCCGTGTCAGCGCTTGTAGATGCGCCAACGCGTAGAGGCTGCCAGAAGCCTCCGTGGCTGCCTCCTCGTTGCTGCTTGTGTTGGCGCACCTGCGCCGACACAAGCAGCAATGGTAGGCATGGGGGGGTGGAGAGGTGGCAGATGGTGGGTGTTTCTGGGCAGGGAGAGGGTGGGTGATGGGCAGCTCTGGGGGTGGGGAGGGAAGCTGGCAGTTATGCCAGATCCCAACCCCCCTCCCCGGGGGGAACGGAGCGCCTTGCAGTTGCTCCGGTCTCCTCGGACTTGTGCTACCTCTAGAGGTGGTGCAGGTCCAAGGAGACCCATGAGCACAAGCAGCCCTTACCCAGGGGTAAGGGGAAGAACTTTCCCTTGCCCCTGGCTGAGCCGCTACAGCCAACGAACCTGCGTTGGATGCAGCACAAGCATCCTGGCTTGCCTACTCCATCGGAGGTTTGGATTGCGCCCTTAGTCTCATAAAGTTAGGCGGGTCCCGATAGTGTCATTTTAAAAGGTGAGTACTCGTGCTAAACCACTTGGCAACCACTGCGCCAAGCTAATAGGAAGCTTATAGAGTTGCTTGCTATTGCAGCTTCTATGTTCCTTATGCATGTGTGTACAGTGTAATGGGAATGATCTGTGTGAAGACACCATTATAATAATAATAATAACAACTAGGTATTTATATACCACCTTTCTGGTTATCGGATAACTCCTCTGACTTTATTCAAGGCAGTTTACATAGGCAGGCATTTCTAAATCCCTCAAGGGGATTTTTACAATCATAAAGGTTCTCTCTTTCAAGAGCCAATAACATTTCAGAATGGATCTTCCGGGTTTGGTCTCACTCATAGTCTCATTCTCACTCATTCTCATAGTAGAACTTTAATCCATCTC
Organism: Tiliqua scincoides; assembly: GCF_035046505.1. Lineage (NCBI taxonomy): Eukaryota > Metazoa > Chordata > Lepidosauria > Squamata > Scincidae > Tiliqua > Tiliqua scincoides. The sequence continues at coordinate 74,700,325 of NC_089821.1, read as the reverse complement.
CCAATAAGCTTTTAGGTTCTTTTTGTAGGCTTCCTTGTGCAAGGAAAGGCACTATGGTCTTTTTCTGGCTATGTATATGTGTGTGGCATGTAGAAGAGGTTTGGTGAAATTATGGAGTTGTTTGGACATTGCTGTGACTGCCATCTTTTGTGCTTGGGTAATGTGGAACTTCAGTACCAGAAAGCTGATTTTCAAATATTAAAAAATAATTTAAGTTCAGTGGTGAAATGCTTGCTTTTCCCCTCATTTGTCCCATGCTTTATCAGCAGCCATTTTACATCAGAAGTGACTTCCACTGTTGTAATAGGCTCTGCACAACAGTCTATTGAATTGTGTTGGATTGGATTGTTAATCTCATTGATTTTAACAGATTTTAAGGGTGCAATCCTAACCAACTTTCCAGCATTGACATAGCTGTGCCAATGTAGCGTGCACTGCATCCTGCAGTGGAGAGACAAATCAAGGAGGACTCCTCAAAGTAAGGGCATGTTTGTTACCTTAACTTGGGGCTGCATTGAGGCTAAGTCAGTGCTGGAAAGTTGGTTAGGATTGCACCTTAAGTGTGTAAAACTATAAGGGGATTTCAACCTAACTTGCAGCTCTAATCACAAAGAACCTGTTGATTTAAAAGTATAGATAGAATAGAATTTTAGGAACATCTGAATTATCTGAAATTATAAAACTGAGCTAGTGTAGTGCAGTGACTAAGAGTGAGCTGCAAATCAGGACTGTAATTAAAATTTTGTTTGTGCCATGAAGTCATTAGGTGGCCTTATGCAAGTCACTCTCAGCCTCAGATCCCCATCTGTAATACACTCACTTTACCAGGATGATGTAAGGGCAACATCAAGATAAAACATGTGAAGCACTATGCACACTCAGAAAGTGCCATATAAATGTTAAATATGGTACTGTATTATTCAGATTCTGCTGACCTTTCCTAATGTACAATCCAGCTTTTATTACATAAAGCCCTTAGCTGCTGCAATTTTATCCTGTGAAAGCAGAAGAATGTCTGTGACTCATAAAAGGATTAGCTTTCTTTTGAATAAGCACATTACATCAGTGATTGCTCTGAATGTTCCCCAAGGGCATTTGTCAACAGTCATCCCACAGATACACAGTTATATTGCAAACACATTCTTTAAAAAAATATGTTAACCAAAAACAGTTTTAAATGCATCATTTTTTATATTGGGCACACGCATATGAACATTGCCTGGCAATTAAAGAGAGATATTATTTCACTCACGCAGATATCAGTCCTGTAGCTCTCCCTCGTAGATTCCTATATTCCTGCCAAGAATCCATGTCAGCTCGTTGTGGCATGGTTCCTTCTTCCCGGAGAACCTGGGCCACCATGTCTCGATCTGCAATGGATACAACTAATTTGGGACCAAAATGAGACTTGAAAATTTTTCCATATTCCTGAGCGTGCTTTTGCTATAAACAAAAAGTAAATTACAAATGAATATACTATTCATTCTTTGAAAAACATACTTTTTCCAATAGTATATTCTGTTCTGTTCTCTGCAATGAACATATCGATAGCAGTTAGCAATACTAAGCTACACAGCATACATTTATTTTTTTTTTTAAAAAAGTCAAATTCTGGAGAGTATCCTACATTTATATAATGTACTCCCCCAGAATACCAGGTGCAACCCATACCTTGCTTTTCAAAGGTCAGTCTAGTTTCTAATTCTAATCATCAGATGTATTAAAACAGTTGAGTGCCACAGATACAAAGGCATAATCCTAAACTTACCTTATGCCGGTGCAGTAGCTGCTGTGCAAGCCTAGAGTGTTGCAAACATACTGTAAAGCACATCTGTGGTGACTCATGAGCAAGCTGCACGGGCAGGAAGGCTGGCTGGCACTGAATCCAAAGTTGCGGCCACCAGAGCAGGTAAGAGCTGCTCCGTACGGCAGAGGGGAGGGAAGGATGGAATGGAGGTCAGGCCCGGGAGGGGGCCGGACCTGCAAAATAGGTTTATCCTACGCACACTTTCCAAGCCTTTCCCCCACCAACAGGAGCTTCTTGGACTTCTATTTAGCCAGCACAGTTCCAAGTAGCCCCATTGGGCAGGCTAGGACTTTACATGGAATAAGGGGACAAACGTCTTCTAGACCTCCAGCCTGGTCCTTACCAGCACTGGATACAACATGGGCCATGTTAGGCTTGGGCTGTCAATTCCAGGACACCTGATATCCATACTCACACAATGCTCAGGCAGTTGCATACCTCCCATAGACTTCTCTGGGGCAAAAGCCCCAGGCACCAGCCGCTAGCACCCCGCGGAAGCCTCTCTAAGGCTCCCAACAGGGGCCAAAACTGTGCTTCTGGTTTCTCGGAAGCACAGTTTAAAGTGTTGCGGAACCCCACAGAGGTCTTCCCAACGCAGCTGGAGGTCGTGCAAGGCTGAGTAGGGAGGACGGATTTCTGCACAGAGGGGCGGCGATAGCCCACGGAGGGGCGGTGACAGCCTGCTGGGGGGCACTATCGCGGGGCTGCAGAGGTTCGCGACTGTGCTCAGGCATACTCAGGCAATGCTTGACTGCAGTGCAGCCAAGTATTATAAACTGGACAAGTTCTTATGAGTCAGACAATTATGGACATTGGCAATATGTCTACTTTCGAAATTGCAAAGAATTCAAAAAACATGAAGTATAAGCTCATTCATATTTTCTGCTTTGCCCACTTGTCAAACTTCTGATACTGCCCTCACTAAGTGGTCAAACCATGATTGACAAAGTTCTGAAGAATATATTATGGTTACGTTTTCACATTTTTATACTACCCTTCAACTAAGGCAGTGATTTTCAAACTGGGGCATCATGATGCCCCAGCCTGAAGGCCTTGGCCTCTGCCTCCTTAAGGGGCAGGGACAGGGAGGGGCAGAGAGAAGGCAGCAACCCAATCCCCAGGATCACGTTGCTAACAAGGCTGCAGGGACTGAGATGCACTCACCTGCTGCAGCAGCCTGCTGCAGGGATTGATGAGTGCATCCCAGTCCCTGCAGCCCTCCTTAGTGATGCGATTCTGGGGGTTGCATTGCCACCCTCCCCCCATGCCCACCAAGACCTACTGTGGTTCAAACTCTCCCTGAGAGTTTGAAAACCGTTGCTCTAAGGAGCTCAGTGTGGTATACATAGCTCCTCCCCTCCTTTTGTCCTCACAACAACCCTATGAGGTAGGTGAGGCTGAGAGACAGTGACTGGCCCAAGGTCACCCAGGAAGATTCATGGCTGAGCAGGGATTTGAAACTGGATCTGCCAGGTCTAAGTTCAACTCCCAAACTCCTATTTAGGGCATGCAAATAACATATTTTAAAGAACAGTTTTATAATTCATATATCATTTTTCACATTGTAAATGTAAAACTTTGACATTAATACACACACACGCAAAATGGTGATTAAACTGATTTTTTAATATCTGACAGCCCAATCCTGAGCTGCCCGGAGCGCCCAGGCTCGGTGGCACCGAAAAGGGCGCCGGCCAAATCCTGCACCTCCCGCACTACTGTGGGAAGCTCCTCGGGAGAAGGGGACGTTCATCCCCTTCCCCGGAGTAAGGTAAGCAACCCTGCAATGGGGTTACTCGCTTTACCATTGGCGGTAGAGTAAAGGTGCTTATGTAGAGCTCAGCTCCACAGATCCTCCTCCCTGCCTCCCCCCTCCCCGGAACGCCTCCCCCACGCCCCCGCCTCCTGTTCCGCAGCCCGGCGGTCCGGGAGACCTGCAAGCCGCGGAACCTGGGCCACCGCCCAGCGCTGGGCTAGCACCGGCAGGAGCCCGGCAGTGAGCCCTGGAAACGTGCCTTACGGCATGTTTGCAACTGTGGTCTGCAGCACTGAGCTGTGCCACCAACCACAGGATTGGGCTCTGAATCAGGACTAAATCAGAAAATTAAGAAATACTGACAAAGTGGAACTGTATCCATATTATGATTTGAAGTGATTTCTTTAGGATATAAGAGGAAATCTTCCATTTCTAATCTTCTCTTTTTTATATTCATTTTGGGTGGAGTTATTGTTTTAAATACATTGATGAATGATGCATAGTTTGGGATGGAGAAAGTCTATAACAATGCATTCCTATTGACTAATCTCTGAATGCCAACTGGAGAAAGCAGATAGTTATGAAAGAAGAGCTGTGGAAAAATACAAAGGAAAAAGTGCCTTTCCCAGGAGATTATTTTACGTAAATGTGCTAGATTGTGCTTTATTTAGTAAAGTAAGACAGAACCGTTTTATTTCAAAAATGAGCAATGTAGCAGCTCGATCCTATGTATGTCAACTCAGAGGTAAGCCCCACTGAATTCACTGTATGTATATAGGATTGCAGCCTAACAGCCCAATCCTATCCTGTGCAAGACTAGGGCATGTAGCGGTGCTGGTGCAACTTCCGCCACGTGTGATGGGCAGGAAGGGAACTAGGCAGTGATGGAGAGGTAAGTAAAAACTCCACCATTGCCTTGTCCCCTATGGGCCTATTCAGATCAATGCCAGCTCTTTGGCTAGTATAAATCCAAGTGGGTCCTAGAGGGCATTAGTTATCAGTGCCACTTTGCCATCAATATCCACCCCCAGCTCGCCCTCAACATGTCCCTGGCTAGTCCAGATCCCCTACCCAATCCTCCCCTGGAAAGCTCCCTCCTCCAACTTACCTGCTCCAGCTGGGGTTCTGGAGGTTGTTGAAGTGCACCTATGGTTGCCAGCCCTGGCCCATGCACCATCACAGCGACTGCCACACCAGCGACCCAGGTCTTGCACTGATGAAGTATGAGTTTCATCAACAGTGCAAGACCCTGACAGAATTGGGCCATAGGTCTTTTTAGAGCAAAATAAACTAGTTTGAGGATTCCTGGGATTAATTTTGAAATTATACTTTGGTTGTGCTGGCACAAATAGCAGCCTGATTCTTCATAACAAATACAATATTCTAGTAGCACAACTCTACATGTTTACTCAGAAAAGTCCCATTGAGTTCTCAGGTAAGTGTGCAAAGGATTATGCTATAAGTTTGACAAATGATATCATCACAGTACTTGTCTGAAAGACCCTTAGGATGCTCTGCTGTGAAGCCCTGCAAACTCACTGCCCTACTAATACCATTACAGTGTCATTCATCTGTTTTATGTCACTGCAGGGAGTACTTTGGGCACAGACATTCGAACAATCACTGCTGTACTAAGGCTGGTCATGAGCTCTAGTACTGTACCACCATCAGGAAAGACACTGAAAACTACACTGAAAACTACAAAACATTGTAGGCAATCCTCCCATAGAGTACTAATGATAAGATCAGGCAACACCATCACACAATGTGATTTTGCAGTAGGGGAAACAGCCACCAAGGAATAGCACAATTTCATCTTCATCTATTTGATGGCAGTGCTGATTCCATATTATTAGTAAGTTTAATGCCCAATAGGACACAAAGGCATTCCCTAACACTTGTTCCTTGTAATACTTAGCCAAGGGACAGTTTCGAGATTTTGAGAAAAGTAATTTCCATGACATTTTTAAAAGTGGAAAAAAAAGGAAGCAAGCCATTTGACGCATGAATTGTCTTGGTGTTTGTAGAGCTTCCAGAGCTGATTCAGAATACAGTAATGTTTTGTACACCAGTTCCACATAGTGACATTGCTGGGAAACCTGTTTGAAATTTTGCACCAGAAGTTCTTGATCTTTGTTCCAGTCATTAAAACATCATTCTGTTTCTATTTTTCCCTTAAGAATCAAGTGACATTTCACATGCAAGCCTACGGATGTTTTGCAAGGTGGCAAATAACTCTCTTTGCTTTCATGCTCAACACTACAGAGAACACATGACACAGCTACAGTTGTTCTGAATCAGAAATGTTTCCCTTGAACCAAAGTGGTGCTAGGCATAGATGGTCTGGTCTGGCTTAATGTTGGAGTCAGGTTACTGAAAAAACAGACCCTTCATTGTATAACCATTCAACTCCCTCCCCCTTTTCACATATGGTATGATGCATGGAACATTCATGCAACAGTGTCCGACTGCATCATTTAAGTAGCTGCCATGGTTACTGAGATGTTTCAGATTAATTCTCTCTTCTAATTATTGTGCTATTAACAGGGTTTTATGTATTCGTTCAAAGAGTTGCATAAGTTTAATAGAACAAAAAAACTACACAGTACTGCAGAATGAGTCATATTTGCTCAATCCCACTTCCTGTGGCTTTCCAATAAATTGCTAAAAGTAAGTTTTTTTTCTACTAAGATGTACAGAATTGTACTATAACTTTTGAACTGATTGCTTAAATCTGGTTAGCTGCTCCTTAATATTTAGCTATCATATTGTACAACCACATATAAACATTGTGTTCACTTTTTCATACATGGATGACATGGAGATTCTAACAGTAGATGAGGCTGATATTCTGAATTAGACTGACAGTTGACAAGAGTATATGTTGTATTGGAAAGCCCGTCCCTGATTTGCTGCTGACTGTAGATGGAGCTGAGAGTTTGTTTGTGATCCTGGTCAGTCAATGAACAATAGTATGCCTGGGAGAAGTGTAGCTTTGTCAATAGTTTTGATCCTGTACTTTATGAAAGTTGGTGACATTCAATATCTATGCGCCTTAGTCTGGTGAAACTCAAAAATTCCTGGACCCCATGTCAGCCATATGTCTGTCTCAATATATTTTAGGAACAATATATGCTCATATATTGTATCCAGTAATATACTTGACTTTTTGTTATATACTAGACAGGGGACGAGAGGGACGTAAAGGGATGCAGTTTCAATATTTTAGTCAAAGACAAATCCTTACCTGATACAGACTGGATTTGTGATGGGTAAAGACTGAGGGACCAGTTAGGATCATTGGCATCCTTCAGTCTCAGAAGACTATGGTATCGCGCTCTGAAAAGTGGTTCTGGAACAGCATCTAGTGTGGCTGAAAAGGCCAATTTGGGAGTGACAATCCCTTCCACACTGGGAGCAAATGTAGTCTGTCCCTGGTGTGTCTCCCTGGCTACGGGCCTTCCTTCTTTGCCTCTCTGCCTCAGTCTGTTGGCCAAGTGTCTCTTCAAACTGGGAGAGGCCATGCTGCACAGCCTGCCTCCAAGTGGGCCGCTCAGAGGCCAGGGTTTCCCACCGTTAGGATAACCTGCCCTCAAAAACTAATGATTTCAAATAGTTTCTTGAGGGAGTTTCCATCTCATACCTCAAACTATCTTGGTAGTTTCTGGAACAAAAGGATGATATGGGCACTTGACATTATCATTGTTAGATAGTCTTTCCTCACATGGTAGGGTTCAATCTCTTCCCTGAACATTTCGTGTCCAGTTCTGGGCACTGCACTTTAAAGGATGTTGACAAATGGGAGTGGGTTCCGAGACTGGCAGTGTAGATGGTCATAGGTCTAGAAAAACAAGCCCTATGAGGAAAAGTTGAAAGAATTAGGTTTGCTTAGTATGGAGATGAGAAGACTAAGAGAGGACATGATATTATAACTAAGAGTCAACATGATAGACTCCTCAAGTACTGTACCTGAAGGGCTATCACATGGAAAAGGGCAAAGACATGTTCTTGGCTGCCTCAGAGGGCAGGGCAAGATCTAGTGGACTTAAGTGACAAGAGGGCAGGTTTTGGTTGAACATTAGAATGAATTTATTAACATTAAGGATAGTTCAACAATGGAACCAATTATCTATGACAGCGGTTCTCAAATGTTTTGGTCTCCGGAGCCCTTTACACTCTTAGAAGTAGTCTTGGGGAGCTCCACCTGTACAGACGGGAGTCTCAGGCAACCCCAGAGTGCAGGTACATGCACAGAGTGGTGCAGCACTGAGTCCAATTCTGAATACCAGCAAAGAGCTGGAACAGGAAGGGCATGAAGAAAGACAGCCATGAACAGGGAAGGCAGGAGAGATGGACAAGTAAACCCGGCAGGGAACAGATGGAGGCCACTTACAGTGTGCTCATGGAGGCCCTGAAACGGCTCAGGGAACCCCAGGGCTCCTAGGGAAACATTTTGTGAAATGCTGAGCAAGGGGGACAATGGGCTCTCTCTCATTGAAAATTTTCAAGCAGAGGCTGCGAAATAATCTGTTGGTGACAGGGCCAGCCCAAGACCTCCTGACATGAGGTGGCATGCCAAATGCTACTCCCACAATCCAATAATGTACCAGCCTCTCCTCTTCCCACTCTCCACTGATCTAACTCAGCACACCCTCCCCTCCACATTTCCTCTTCCTCTCTATCCCCCCTTTCCTTTTCCAATCTAGAGAGGCGACCACAAAACTCTGTTCCAAAGAACTCAGGAAAGTGATCAAGTGTGTGCTGCCAAAAGCCTTTGGCTGATGACAGCTGGATCCTTAGGGACTTTGTAAATGTTCAAATCCACACTCAGCTATGAAGCTTCCTGGGTGACCTAGAACCAGTCACTATCTCTCACACTAACCTAACTCACAGGATTATTGAGAGGACAAAAAGAGGGACCTCCTTAGAGGAAGGGTTGTATAAAACATGATAGGAAGGATGAATCGGATAGTCCTGGTTAGAGCTTAGATGTTGGCAAGCCAACTGAAAAGACTACTAAAAAGAGTAAAAATTGAGGTAATATTGCTAGGAGGACCATATGTAGATTTACAATCTGAAATTCATGCATTCTGCTGTTGGCTAGAGCAGGGGTGTCAAACATAAGGCCTGGGGCCGGATGCAGCCTGCGGAAGCTTTTTATCTGGCCCTCAGGCTCTCAGCTGCTGAGCAGTGCTCAGGTGTTACTGCTGCAAGGGCAGCCCCCGTGAAAATTGCGCTCTCCCATATCTTGAAATATGATCAAGATTTGTGTATTTTCTCTTCTGCCATTTGCAGTTAATGAGTTCCTAAGTGAGGAAAGGTGCTTATTTTTGGTTATCACCTGTTTAATGACATCCTGCCTAATGACATCACTTCCGGCCCTAAGCAGGCATCATGTGTGCTGTCCGGCCCTCAGTATGAAATGAGTTTGACACCCCTGGGCTAGAGCAATATACTTTATGGGACTGGTTGGGTTTGAAAATAGGTTGTTACACAACGCAAGGGCACAGTTATGACCAGTAAAGCCTGCAATGGTTTGAATCTTCTATCCTTTGAAAAGGCCAATTTGGGAGTGACAATCCCTTCCACACTGGGAGCAAATGTAGTCTGTCCCTGGTGTGTCTCCCTGGCTATGGGCCTTCCTTCTTTGCCTCTTTGCCTCAAGCTTTTTCTTCACGTCCCACCGTGATACTTAATATCCATGGAGCATTATTCTACCTGTATTAAATCTATGGATGGCAACTACACATGACAGCACATCTCCACGACTGCCTTACAAACTGCAAAACTCCCTTCTCAACAGCTCTTATAAAAAGTGAATTTTGGAGAGAGAGAGAACTGAATAGCATTTGTCGCTTAGAGGTGGAGGCTCATAAGAAATTTAAAGAAGTATAAAGAAGGGAATACTCTTTTCACCAGTTCGGAATAAGCCGTTTCTGCCCACTGCTGCATATACGCAACAGGAACCAAACATGGACACTTGTGGGCCAGGCAAAAATGGGTTTCAAACAGGCTAGCTACCTTTCCTTTAAGTTTAAGGAAACTTTAAGGAAGTGAAGGAAACTTTCCTTCAAGTTTAAACTTGAAGGATAATTACACAAAGTAGTTCCATATATAATGCAAAAACAATTGGCCCTGTAAGGATTCTTTTAGCAGGCAGTTGTGAAATTCCAGTGCCAGCCACAGCATGGTTGTCAAATCACTAAGTCCGTGTGTGCATGTGCACACACACGTGCACAAATGTGTTATATGAAGTGTGAACTTCCATGGCAACCATCCTGTTGTGTGATGCAGGAGGGAACCATATGTGGCATAATTAGCAGCCAAGAGTCAGCTGGGCAAGTGGGAGAAGGACCAACAGCCCAATCCTAGCCACACTTTCCTGGGAGTAAACTCCATTGACTCTAATGGGACTTACTTCTGAGTAGACATGCAGAGGATTGGGCTGTAAGGCTGCAATCCTATCCACACTTTCCTGGGAGTAAGTCCCATTGACTCTAATGGGATTTACTTCCGAGTAGATATGCCGAGGATTGGGCTCTCAGGCTGCCATCCTATCTGCACTTTCCTGGGAGGAAGCCCCATTGACTCTAATGGGACTTACTTCTGAGTAGACATGTAGAGGATTGGGCTGGCTCACTGTAGGCCAGTTCTTACTAGGGAAAAAAACCCACTGCTCATCCCTGTTCACCACCTTTATGACGTCAGACTCGCCTTCTCAGCAGGCAAAGGGAGCGATGGAACGTTGAGGAACAGCCTCGTGCAGCGGTGGCGGGAGCGCTGCTCCTCGCCTCTCTGCCCCGCCCGCCCCTTGTGGGCGCACGCTGCCGTAGCTTGTCTGCAGTTGGGCATCATTGGAACGGCGGAGGGAGCTGCGCGAGCGGCGGCCGTTACTTCCCCGGCGCTCTCCCCCCCGCGCGCTCTCCTTAAAGGGACAGGGACGTGTTTTTCAAATCCCCCGCTGAGGAGTCGGCTATGTCAGGTTTCGTCGTGCTTCCTCTCCAGCCGCTCCGAGCGGGGCACTTCCAGGGACCTGTGCGGGGACGGGACACAGAATGATCTCTCACGGTGAGAGTCTCGCGCACAGACACGTGTCACGCGCATTCACACAGTTGCTTCCGTGGACCCTTGGCGTGGGGTAGTGGAGAGAGTGAACTATACTGGTCGAACTGAGACATTCCCGAGCACATCACGTACAGAGCCCAAAACTAACCACGGCTACTCAGAAGTAAACCCCACTGTAGTCAACGGGACTTACTCCCAGGTAAGTGTGGATAGGATTGAGCTCTAAGGATCACTATGCCATCCACACTTACCTGGGAGTAAGCCCCATTGGCTCGAATGGGACTTGCTTCCGAGTAGACATGCATAGGCTTCAGCTCTAAGGCTGCTGCCCCATCCACACTTACCTGGGAGTAAGCCCCATTGGCTAGAATCGGACTTGCTTCTGAGTAGGCATGCATAGGCTTGAGCTCTAAGGCTGCGGTCCCATCCACACTTACCTGAGAGTAAGCCCCATTGGCTAGTATGGGACTTGCTTCTGAGTAGACATGCATAGGCTTGAGCTCTAAGGCTGCTGCCCCATCCGCACTTACCTGGGAGTAAGCCCCATTGGCTAGAATCGGACTTGCTTCTGAGTAGACATGCATAGGCTTGAGCCCTAAGGCTGCGGTCCCATCCACACTTACCTGGGAGTAAGCCCCATTGGCTGGAATGGGACTTGCTTCTGAGTAGGCATGCATAGGCTTGAGCTCTAAGGCTGCTTTCCCATCCACACTTACCTGAGAGTAAGCCCCCTTGACAAGAATGGGACTTACTTCTGAGTAGACATGCCTCGGATTGGGCTGAGGGCGCGGGGAGGGGGAGAGGATGATTCTGCTCGCTATAAAACGACGTTAAGATGACAGCGTTATGGATGATCCCTTTGCCTTTCTGCTTTAGGACCGGAGGAGATGCCTCGCTGGCAAACCGGAGAGCAAAGAAATCCGCACCATGATGATTGGAACTGGACTGTACCTGGATTTCGTGGATGCGGCCAAAGCCATCCCTCCAGAAGAACTCCACCAGATTGGAGAAGGTCTTGGGTCCCGGCATTTCCTTCAGGCTTTTCACTCTTTGGTGGCTTGGATGCTGCCGGTTCGATTGGAGGAAGCCCTGCCTGGCTCCCTGGGAAGCTTCTTTGTCCTCTGCTCTCGCAGCTGCATTTTCCTGCACCTCCAGGGACGTGCTGGAAAGCTTGGGCAGCTGCTGTAACATCCTGACCCAAATCACCCCACGAACGCATCCCCTTTGGGGCTCCAGCAGCACCACCTGTCTGCAATCCATTCTCAGGACTTGGGCGAGGAGAGACATGTTTTTCCTTGACGTGGGAGCGAAGCTGGTCTGGCTTCAGGAGCTGCCTTTCATTGAAAAGCACCGTCTCGGTTTGATTTCGACCAAGCAGCACTTCTCCAAACTTACTGCTGGAGCATCAGTTTACACAGACCATTATTAAAGACTCCCTCCCCCGAGACTGGAAAGGGCGGGGTGGTCTGAGATGGGACTTGAAGAGAAGGAGCCAATGATGTATTTGGTTTCATTCAGGGCAGATAATTGTCCCACTTAAATATGATCTGAAACTGCCAGGATTTTGGTTTCTAACCTCCTTTCCATTGCCTTGGCAAAAGGGTGTTGTGCTGTTATTTATATGTGTCTTTCCTGCAGTCTGCTTGGTTTCCACATCCCAGCTAATGTAAAACTCTACTGCTAAACTGCACAAAGATTGCCACTCAGTATACAACAGAAAAAGGTAAGAGGGGCACCCTGGCTTATTCCATACTGAGAAACAGAACACAAGGGGGGAAAATTGTAACCACAGAAATTAAAACTTTTTTCCAGTATATCCTCCAGATGCTCATATGTGTACTTTGATATACTGTTAAATATAGACTGTTGCTATCCTATGGCTGAATAACAAATCCCTTGTCCTGTAGATACAGTTGTGGAATAATCTTTGCTTTGCATTGTATACCACTCCAACTCATAACTAATCTTTATTTGATGTAGTCAGAATCATAGTGTTAAACTATACTTTAAAATGAATTGAACATCACGTGTAAAACTATTGTAGTTTATAACAATGTATTGGGACATGCAAAATACCATTTTGTGCTGGGATAATGCTAATAATTTTGCAGTTAAAATGTTATAAAGCAGTACAAGTGACAATGACACAATTTTTAAGATGTGCAGGATAAACAACACAGTATTTAGAATATACAGGATACATCCCAAACAAATCTTGTAATACTGATTTTCCTGAGTTGAATTATATACTGTCTAAGCAGTGGGTTCTGAAACTTTTTAGCACCAGGACACTTTCTTTAGAATGACAGTTTGTTAGGACTTCCTGGAAGTGATGACATTAAGTGGAAGTGATGCCACAGCCAGAAGTGGCATAGTCAAACAGGAAAATTTTTAACCTCTACATGGTATTAAAAATTTTCCTGCTTGATGATGCCACTTCCGGCCATGACATCACTTCCAGGTTAATGTCATCACTTCCTGTAAGTCCCAACAGATTGTCATTTTAAAATGAGAGTTCTGATGTTTGATTTGATTTTGTTCTATAGGGGGAATGTTAAAAATTTTCCTGCTTGATGATGCCACTTCTGGCTGTGACATCACTTCCAGGTTAAAGTCATCATGTCCAGTGGGTTAACAATTTTAAAAGTTTAAAGTATACATTTAAAAAGTTAATTAAGACTAAGAAGAACCCTTCTAACCCTCCCAAGCAGTTCTGATCTGTTTTTTTGTTTTTTTTAAATCCCCAAACATCCCAAAGGCTGCAATCCTATCCACATTTACCTGGGAGTAAGCCCCATTGACTGTCATTGTTCAAAGCATATACACAGTAACCTGTTAAAATTACAGATCAGCAACATTTGTTCAAATGCAATTACGTGCAATAGAGGCATCAAGACTAATGTATTAAAAAATACACATTGAAATGCATAGGGACCCACCTGAAATTGGTTTGCAACCCACCTAGTGAGTTCTGACCCACAGTTTGAGAAACATTGGTCTAAAGTCCTGGGACTTAGACTGGAGCCTTGCTCCCTGGAACAATTTCTTCTTTTCAGAGGTTGAACAGCATTGTATAGTTCAGTCCTATTCTGCTTTATAGTGAGTCATACATTGACTTACAGTTCGAACCTAGGCATGTCTACTCAGAATTAAGTCCCATTGTATTCATTGAGGATTACTCCCAGGAAAGTGTGTATAGGATTGTAGTTTAGGCTGCAATCCTATATGCACTTACCTGGGCATAAGTCCCATTGACCTTACTTCAGATTAAACATGCATAGGATTGCAGTGCTACGCAACTATTGGTAAAGTGGGTTTCAGCATCTGGCAGCTACAATGGAGCTACTGTAGTTAGGTTGGATTTATTTGCCAGAAATCTCCAAAACCATAAGAACACAAGAAATGCCTTGCTGGGTCAGAGGAAGGTATATCTAACTCAGTGTTCTGTTCCAATCTGTGGCCTTCTGGAAGCTCAAAAGTAATTCATGGTACTTAAATCTGGCCTTTCCCAGCACAGTATATTGGGGGTCATAAAATACTATGGTTACCCAAATGATTGTGCTTAATGGTGGGTCTGCAAGTATTGCCAGCCTGTTTTCACCCACCACCGTCTTTAGCATCACTTCATAAGATTACAGTTTCAAAGTCTGTTATAATCATTTGCAGACTAGATTTAAGTCAAATTAATGTTTTGTACTAAGTATTTCAAAATCTGGAGACAGGAGGAAAGTACTTCATGCATATAGGCTTTTGTTCACCCTGACAGCACAATCTTAGACATGTCTACTCAGAAGTAAGTGCTATTTACGTCTATGGGGCTTACTTCCAGGCAATTGTGTATAAAATTGCAGCCTGAGATCTGTTGTTCTTTTGCAGTTCAGAGTAGGTCTGCTGCATTGTAGTCTAACCAAACTCAGTTGTACAAGTTTTTAATCATCAGTAGCCATGTGAGTGTTTTATGATGAAATGAAAAATTTTTTACACATAATGTGCAAGTGTGTTCATGGCTTAGAAGTTTTGCTCAGGCAACCCATCTTCTCTTTTCTCAGCTTCAAGCTATGCCAGAGGAGATGAATAGGTGGAGTTGATGGTAGTATCACACATTCCTGTGACCTGCAATAGGAGGTTGCTGAGTTCAGTTGGCTGAGGGAGGATCCTATGGTTTTAGTTAAAGAGGATGCAAAATGGTAGCACTAGGGGGTTGCAGGCTGGAGAAAGGAGAAGTGTCTGTAGTAGGACGGTGTTGGCAAAGGAAAGATGATGAAAATGTGTGCATCTTGAGGGTTTTTTTTAACCGTATGCAGATTTCATTTTAGGACATTTGGCCATCACTGCTGCAGACATATTTGTAATGGCTTTGATTTTTTTTTCTTAATTCCTTGCACTTCTACAAAGTTATTCTTTGTAGCATACAGATTTTTGGTATAGAGTACAAAGTTATTATTCTAATCCATTGATACTACTTTTTCTCTCCACTTCCTTTCCTGTTACAGTGCATTAACAAAAAAAATCACACTATATCCACATTATAGAAATTTCAGGCAAACATACTTTTAAGAATTTACACACTCATGCTAGTAGTTCCCATGATCTCATATTAAAATTGTGCACTTTTCTCCCTTAATTAAAAGGAAAGTCCAAGGACCAGATGTCATCTTGACATAACTGCTGAGCTCATTTGGCACATTCTCTCTAGGTGGTAGTTGATAAATCTGTATACAGCAGATCTAATTAAACAGAAAGTTACACAGCTGTCAGAAAAAAGCACAAATTCAAACATGAAGAATGACTGTCACTATGACTCAGGCTAACGTTTTCAAATAAAACAAATAGGACTTTTTTTCCCTTCCACTTTGGCCAAAGTGAGAGGCTTCAGGACATAATCAATCTTAGCAAAATAAAAGCTTGTAATAACAATTGTCAAACTTAACACATTTCTTTTGATAGCTGACAAGTTCAAAGAGTGAAAAAACAACCATACAAGCTGCTGTCCAGCAGTCATTACTCAAGCACAACTCCTATTGATTTCAAAGAGTTCTGCTTGAATAATAGTGACCATAGGAGTGAAACTGGAAATATACTATCATGTAACTGCAGAGAAAGCAGATAATAAATTATTAAAATTATCCTCCATATGAATCATTGAAAGTTAAAGCACTCTCAGTAGTTTAATATCACTTATTACTAGAATAGGCATACATACTGTTGCTTAATTAAGTCTCGGTAATTATCTACAGATCACAGTAGAAAGTGCTCCAACAGGTCATAAGACACAATTTTTAGAGTATATCCTCAGAGGAGCTATATACAGGTAACTCCTGCTGGCTTATAAATATCTCCCCATCTTGAAATTAATTTCAATTAATTAATTATAGAACTCTCATGTCAGAACTGTAAACCCAAGTTTCAACTATTATTTATATACTGCTTTTCAAAAAAGTTTGCAAAGCACTTTATATTGCAAAATAAATGGTTCTCTTTCCCCAAAGGGCTCACAATTTTAAATAATGCAGAAGAAACAACCACATAGTTTATCATCATCTTTTCCTCAACTGCCAGCACTCTAGTAGTATTATCTCAATACCTCAAGACCTCTCCCAACAGATGAACCCTTAAGATGTAAAAACTGGGAAAATTATCAATGGGGGAGCATAGAGATAGTCAGAGAGACATGGAAGAACATCAAGGTAGTAGCATCTTTCTCAACAGCCCTGAATGAATGCCTTGTTACAGGAAATATCTATTACTAATCAGTCATTCCAGTTCCCAGATCTCTCAAGTCTGTGGCCCTTCCAACATTCAGGGGCAAGGCTGTCCCACATTGCAGTGAAGCCCACATACAAGGCCCATGGCTACTGTAGGAGCGACCACTTGCTCTTCTCTGGGGGGTTGACTTCTTTGTTCTCATACAGCCTGTGTACCTTTCAAGAGCTCATGTAGCAATGTACCCAGTGCAGTTGTGGGAAAAGCCACATCGGTTGCACATCTTTCGGAGCCAGGGGCTCTGCAACAACAAACAGGTTGGTTGTGGATACTGTCAGCCATCATTCCAATGATGCTGTTCAATGAAAGTTCTATTTCAGCTGCATATGTTTTCAGGTGCTGGAAAAATAATCAGCCAATACTGGAAATTACAACTAAACATGGGAGAGGTCTGACTGGGCAGCAAGGTGAGCCCATCCATGAGGCCAACTGAAGCATCAGATTGGTGAAGAGCACCAAACTCCACTCCCCCCCCCCCCCACCAGCTGGAGGAACAGAGGCTGCTGCATCAGTTGGTAAAGTTGGGGCTGCATTTAGGACAATGCCTCAATTGCCAGGAGGTCTTGGGTCAGCCATGATGGGTGGGATGAAGTAAGATGAGCAAAATAAAGAACATCTTGTAGTCTGAATTCGATAATTACGTGAACAGTGCTATCATGTTCAACAGGGCAATCATGTATCATGTGAACAGGGCAATCTGTGCAAATTATTGCACTCTTGCAGGTTTGTGCCACTCCTCTCATTCATTTCTCTGGGGAGCCTACAAAAAAATTCTGGGGAGTTTTTTTAAGGTATTTAAATCTTTATTATATACTTGGTACAAATATATACAAAAAATATATAATTTCAGAATTATTTTGAAACAATCATTAAAGTTGTTATGGAAAGTATTGCATAGGAAGTACTGTACATAAACAACAACCATTTACAGCTTCTTCCATTACAAACAAACTCACACGCTCTCATTCATTAACTATGAAATTATATTAGCACAATTTAGGTGCCTGAAGCAAATCAGGTATCCTCATCTTTGATGTCGTTATTTCCTAAAGCGTTTAAAAAGTGGATGGACATGTTTATTCGAAGAGGCCTTGCTTCGTGAGGCTTGATATTCCATGTAAACAGTATCATCTGCTCCAGACATTGAGCTCATTGTGCCATGGTGCCGGGAAACCTAGGGGGAAAAAATTGAACACATAACTAGTGATTTCAGTGACATTCTAACTAAATCCATAGGGATGCTTGGTTGGTTCAGACAATACCAGCACCTCTTCAATGTCTGCACTGTGAGCATGCTATAAGCATGCACACCCTGCCCACTTTCTGGAACAATAGGCATTTTCTGTTATTGTGTGGGGGAGAAATTTACCCAAACAATCTGCTCCCTACACAAAAAAGCTAGAAAGATCCAGTATGCTTCCAATGCAAATGCACGAAGACCAACAGTTTCATCTAAGAGCCAGTTGGATATCGTCATTCTCCTACTACTAGTCCTCTCTCTCTCTCTCTCTTTTCTCCTGGGATGGGAAATACTGAAAACAGGCTGCACTAGGTTGGTTGTGGAAAAAGGAGAGCAGAAGTGGAAATGTCTAAAAGTTCTCTCTCTACTGCTCCTCTTCTTAAGCACACACAGAAGCTACTCTGGATAGAACTGGCTCAAGAAGTCTTAAAGACGCTGGGGCACTTGTATGCTGTCTCTCTGGTTAAAAAGATTAGGTAATTTATGGAAACTTTATTCAACAAGGAAGAAGTTTACTGAAAACACAAGGGGAAAATGGGAGAGAGAAGACAGCCAAATTGTATACTTGAGATCAAAGACAAAAGTTCCAAAGAAAAATAAACCAAATTGTGGCTAAACATCCCTATCCTACAAGTTCATTTACAATTAAGACAACTCAGCTTGTAGCTCTCTCCTGGAACTGGAGGTTTTGGGAATCCCAGAAATTAACTCTTTCCTCACCAGTGAGCATAGGCTTTTCCCTGGTCTGGCAGGAATTGTCTTGTAACAACCACAACTGGTCAGCTCTTTTTAAAAAATTTTTTGGGGGAGAGGAGGATGGCCCTTTGACCTCTTGTAAGTTCAAAACTAGTCTAACAGAACCCCACATTTCTCACTGTCAAGTCAGCTGACTTGACTTGGACAAATGACCAGGTATGTGCCAACCCAGCAGGTATCCATGTCCTATGAAGCAGAGCAAAAATGAAATGCATAGGCAAAGGATTCTAGGGCTTACTGTGGCGCACAATTGTAACATGCTTGCAGAGGGCAAGGATGCAAAAGCAGCGCACTCAGCCCTATGAGTGAACTGATGTATAGCAGTGACCACACCACTTTAATTTCTACTGCAAGAGTACACATCTGTCACTCATTTCAATGCAGAAACTGAAACTGTCTCACTTAGGGACAATGTTGAGCAGTGGTCGCTTTTCTGGTCACTACAACACTGGATTACAAAGTCACCACCGTTCAGGCCATGAATGAAAGCTACCTCCACCTCGGGGCTTAGAAGTTGTGGTCAGTTTGGGATAATAAGGGGAACACTAAGTTTGAAAAGCCGGCCTGATTTTTATCCTTGCCTTTTTGTGACAAGGCCTCGAACATGCT
Organism: Tiliqua scincoides; assembly: GCF_035046505.1. Lineage (NCBI taxonomy): Eukaryota > Metazoa > Chordata > Lepidosauria > Squamata > Scincidae > Tiliqua > Tiliqua scincoides. The sequence continues at coordinate 74,681,329 of NC_089821.1, read as the reverse complement.
TTGGGGAAGGGGGGAACTCTCCAATTCCACTCATCATGGAGAACTGTAGGAGGCTGAGCAGGGGGGTGGGGGATGGTCACCGGCCAGCTTCTCTGGGCAATAGGGGAGGTGAGAGGGTTTGTTCCTTCCCCTCCCTTATACAATGAATTTGGGACCACTGGTTAGCATAATATTCACTTGCCTGAGATGACTTTGAGCCATACTCTCCTGCAACCACCTCTTCCTCAGCATCCAAGTCTGAAGCTTGCAAAACCTTTTGGAGGAGCTGCTGCTGTTCTTCTTTGGTTGAGAACGCAAGTGCTTCTTCCTCCATACCTGCAAGTTTAGTGATCACCTGGAACAAAGAAAAAGCCATTGCTTTCCTTCTTGTTCATGTACAAAATATACTATGCCCCTCGTGGTGAATTTTGTGGGAAAAAAGTATACATTGCAGGATGTTTCATTCGCTATTAGAGAAGATAAGCACTTGCATGCCTCAATAATGACGTAATGTCTAAAAGGTTCAATCAGTTAATAAAAATTCATAGTTGCATTCTAGTCTGTTCACATGAGAGATAGAAAAGTAGGCAGAGAAGCAGAGAATGCTGCATTGCAATATGTTCAGTCCAATTCCAACTAAATTAATAATTAAGTGCCAATAATCTATTGGCTGTGTTATACAAAAAAATCATTTATAAAAAATCATCAACATGTTACATTCCTACAAATTTGTTAGTATAGTTCTATTAAAGGTAGTATGATCCCAATCCTAAAGTCTGTGCCTCTGGCAGGTGCAGCAGTGCCAAAGCCTTCCAGCCTGATATGGAATTCAGGATCCAGCAGAACAGGGCTTCTACCCCTCCATCCTGGTTCCTCCCCCCACTCTGGAACACCTCTCCTCGCCCCAAGGCTCTCACCACTACCCGGAGTCTTACTTCGCTCTGGGGATTGTCCAGCCAGCGCTTGGCTCAGTGGCGACTGGTGAGGGGTTGGTGCTGACTTGGCACAGGGTGTCATGGATGTGCCTTATGGCACATTTGTAACACCCAGCACCAGCGGTACACTCATACTGCTGGTGCTATTGGGTAAGAGGCACTTTTTCAAGTGGGTGCTCCTTTTTTTAGCTGGGGGAGAGTAAATGGCCCACCTCACCCCAGCACTGTCTGTTCTAGAGGCTGTCTGCTGGTATTCATTTGCATCTTTTTAGATTGTGAGCCCTTTTAGGGCAGGGAGCCATTTAGTTATTTGATTTTTCTCTGTAAACCGCTTTGTGAACTTTAGTTGAAAAGCAGTATATAAATACTGTTAATAATATAAATAATAATAATAATAAAGAGCTCAGGATTGGGCTCTAAAACAGGACTGGAGCCACAATTCTAGACACAAGTCTCCTTGGAAGGTCCTGTTATATTCAGTGGGACTTGCTTTTGAGTAGACTTGCATTGGATTATGCTAAATGTTTAGCTTTTTTTAGGCATATAGATATCCACTCTCAGTATAGCTGATGCAATTTCCCCCCCTTCTTAAATGGCCTTGTCTATTGGACAGACAACATAGAACACAACTAGTGGGAATTTTTTCTGTTTGCTATGTAACTAGCTCCACTGAACACTGTAATTTTGAGTACTACAAAGTGACTATGAAAAATGTCATGCATGCTATGTCAGTTTTGCAGACAAGGGGTCCAAAATTACCTTAAAGCTGTAGCCTTGATCAACTAAAAACCTCTGCCTCTTGGTTGAATATGCCATTTCTTGAGTATCTTGAGAGACCAGAGAATAAAAGAAGGCATTGTACTCCTCTGCAACCATCCCTTGAAAAATAGTAATATTGTGAAGATTAGCAGACATACAAAGGGAATTAAACTGTAAGAAACCATAATGTTGTACACTACTTATTGCCATGTCAGTGAGTGTATTCTGTCAGCAATACCAAGTAATGGTAAAGCCAGCATGACAGATCCAACATTGTCACTGCATGCTGAAGTGGGTGTGGTCCTTCCTGGTCAGAGATAGCCCAGATCCATGTCCTGGTAATCTCTTGATTGTATTACTACAATGTATTCAAAATATTTATATAGCACTTTCTGAAGCACAAAGTGCTTCATGTGTATCATCCTGTAAGGCGTATTACTACCCTGTAAGTATTACTATCTTCATACAGCAGCTAGGCAGCCAAGGCTGAAAGAAAGTGATTTGCCTAAGGTCATCTAATGAGTTAATGACACAGGTACAATTCAGACTGGGGACATCTTGGTTTGCAGCTTTGTTCTAGGCATTATGCTACACCAACTCTCATTGCATTGTACTCAGCCTGCCTTTGAAACACTGTTAGTAACTGAGTTCTGAGTAACACTTCTCAGAAACACTGTTAGTAACTTAACTCAGTATTAACTGGAATCTGTCACAGGGGACAAATCTCATCAGTACTTAAAGAGCTATGCTGGCTGTCTGTTTCTGGGCACAGCTCAAAGTGCTGGGCATTATCCCCAAAGCATTAAACATTTTTGGATCTGGTTATTCAAAAGAATCACTTTTCATACATAAGGCTGCCTGACCCATAGTTCTTCTAAGCTGCACCTCTTCCACAGATCCAAGATGCACCTCTGGGATTCCCCATTGTATTGTTAAACTAGTGGTGATTAAAAATAAGGCATTTTCAGTCACTGTGGTTTGGATATGGCATATCCTCCCCCTCTCCTCACCAAACCAACACCAGGCAAAGAAAAAAGTCCTAGGCATCTAAGCACATTTTATAACCGCTCTTAGCTTTATTTATGGTTGTGCCTATTTTATGGCTGCTACGTCTGTGATGCTGACAAATTTATTTATTTACTGTATTAGTATTATTTTGTTTTTTATTTATACTTTACATCGTTTTGCGCTGAAGTGCAATGTGTAAATTTAATGAACAAACCACCAGCTGTGGCAAAGAATGAGAATGTCTCTTAGAACCCTATTATCTCTTTTTCCCCGTCATTGCAGCTGTGCCAAAAAGGCGAATTTTGTATCCAGCAGAGAAGGAGGGTGATCGGTAGGTTTGGAAGGGGAGAGAAGAATTAATTCCACATATCCTTCCATAAGTCTCCTGCTTGCCAATGGGTTTCCTCAGACCTGCACCAGCTCTTTAGCTGGCACAAGTTTAAGGAGAACAAAGGAGCAGGGGATAAGATCCAGTGTATGCCACTGCTGCTAGATCCATCCCCTCCTGCCCACCTCCCCACCCACTCCTTGTTCTCCCCCCCCCCCCACTGCTGCCTTATCTGGTTTGATGGGCACAACAGGGTCCGGTGGTAGAGTTGCTGCAGTATTGTAGCAGTGAGCACAAAACGGCTGCAGACCAACACTCTGGCAGCTATTTTGCGACCACAGTACTCACTTCCACTGTTGTTATGGGCTCAGCACAACAGCCCGATTGTCTTGAGGACCGGGCTGTTAGATTTAGTATTTCAGCTTAAAGTGCCCTGAAAAGCATGGCAGGAACTGTCATTTGCAGTGATTGTTGATTCCAGGTCTGTCTTATGTGTAGCTCAAACAGACTATATTACAGCAATCATAATGCATACTTAAGAGATCAAACTAGTTTGTTTTGTTTGAAGACAACAGATGTTCTGCATGCCCATTATATCACTTGGGTGATTAGGCAGTATGTTTGGATAGGATGTACATCCAAGATACAAACTAATGTTTGTACATAATTTGAAACTCATTCAATCAGACAATAATATAAGAATCTAGACATGGTTACAACTCTACCAAATTCCAGGTATCTGACATTAGTGGTATTCATGCAGTCATTCATTGCTATTTTCCCCTAATAACTGTTTTAACTTTCATGCTGAAACCCAGAACAATGTCTTCACTTTACTTACACACATTCACAGTTGGGTCAAACAATTACAAAGACAAGTTTGATAATGCAATTTCCACAAAAATAAAATCTAGGTATAGTGCAGTGACCTGTAGGAAGTCTCCATTCCATGCAGCCCTTCCCCATTATTGCTGTGCTTAAAGCAAACACTGGTTAATTCTAGTCTCCCCTATGCTAATATTTCATGCATCTCACACTTTCTTTTCTACAGAAAATATGGAGTACACAAGATGTATAGGAAATTACCAAATGTATACATCTTGACTTATCATATTTGGTTTCTTAGATTTTTAAAAATTAATTTTGAAAGGTTTTGTGGCAGTTCTACACCAGATCTTCCAACAAGCTTTTCTAGAAAAACACATTTTGTAATCATAGTTGATAGGCACTCAGTTTTGTGGAGAAGAGAGTACTGGGGCAATCAACTAGAACAGTGGTTCCCAAACAGCAGTTTTTAGCACTGGGACCTACTTTTTAAAACAACACTCTATCATGACCTATTTAGCTTTATGAGAGTTTTAAAAAAATCTAGAAACAATTTGTTTTTATTTCTTTATTTACAAAAAAAAAATGATCCATTTCTTTTAATGAGGCAGCCCTAATGAACTTTAACGAATTCTTTCCTTTTCCCATTTCTCCCCAGAAAAATAAAAAAAATCTTCTGGTTTTTAAAAATTATTTATTAGGAGCCATCAACTACATATGTCTCAGTATATTTACACATGCTTGCAAACTGCAGGAGCTCAATTCCTTGCAAGCTGCAGAAGCTGAGCTCTTTGTAGGGCAATTAGCTCCTGCAGTTTGCAAGATTAATTGCTAATTGCTCTGCATAGAAGCAAGCTCTATGCATAGAAGCAGTTTGCAAAATAGCTACTGAGCTCTTTTGCAGGGCAATTAGTAGCTATCTTGCAAACTCCAGGAGCTCAGCGTTTGCAGAATAATTAGCAGCTATCTGATTTTTTAATAGCATCAGTGCTTCAGGCAATTAGTTATCTGATCTTGCTATCACCTATGTTTACATTGGAAGCTCTGCTCAGCATTTCGAAACCCACCAAAAATCAGGTCACAACCCACCAGTGGGTCTCAACCCACAGTTTGGGAAACACTGCTATAATAAATTGATGCACAGAAACATAGGATTCCATTTGAAATCATTAGCCACAAGGCCCACTTGTACACAGGCTGGTCTCCTTAAACTTGAGTCAGATGATGCTGACATGAATGTTCCCTTGCTAGTCAAAGTGTTCAGGTACAATTGGAATGAATTTGATCTCTTTGTAAAAATTACAGCAAGAAAGTGTGTTCCTTCAATTCTTGAATCCAATGTAAAAATCATAGCTGCAAGCAAGAGACATATTTCAGAATTCTAACACAACTGCCTTGGATGCTCAAATAAGAACAACTAGAATATGGCCCCCTTAACCATAGGTCCACTAAAGTGTGTCTTTTAAAGACATACAAAATGCTAATACTAAGTGTCATGTGAGGAGTGATTAAGCAGGAAAAACAAAGGGAAAGGTGGCCCCCTACTGCAGTGCTTTTTAGAACTAGACTTGAATTTTGTTTTAACCTGTGACCTAGAGCTGACAGTGACAAACTAGGACAATGGCAAATTGTACATGCTTAGTCAGCTACATGAGTTGACTTATGTTACCTTCATGCTTGAGTGTTCTATTAAACTTAAAGGCGTCTGGGGCACAGGCCTTCATTTACCTTTTTTGGCTCTCAGTACCCGTCCCAATCTTTGAGCCTCCTGTCTTCGAGACCCACCATGAGATGAAATCTGAATCAGTACATTGGCTTCTGGTAGATCAAAGGATGTGTCACCTACCTACAATACAAAACCAGCTTTTAAGCAGCAGGATGTTTCCGCACATTAAATGAAAAAGACAGTCTTAATAAGCCATGCAAGGGTGTCAGTGACAGTGAAAGAATGTGTCAACATTACAGTAAGTCGAAGCAGTTTTACAGGCCACCCCAAACAAGCACTGTAACATTATAAGACTTCCCTTTACCTTGGAAATAAAGATGGTGTTGATTTTGGGGTTGTGTTTGAAGTTCTGTAGGATCTGCATTCTCTCCCCCTGTGCTGTAGGCCCATATATATAAGGTCTCAAAAAAAGACAAAAAAGTGCACATAATGCGCATGTGTGGCTTTTTGCACTCAGACATGTGGACAAGTATAACAACTCAAAACATTAGGGTATGTTTTAAAATAATCCACTCCGTATGCATTTGCTTTTAAGCTTTACAGACAGATGCCCTCTCCTTTTCTTGCAACATGCTTCATAAACTGTATTGTGGACCCACCCATCTGGAGACAAACCCATTCTGTCAGACACCCCTTCCACAGAAATAAATCCTGACAGTTGTAAATTATTCGTTTGATGTGTGCCTCCTGACTCAACAGATCAGTGGGCTGCATATATCAGCTAATCCTACATGAAAGGACAGAAGCAGCTGTTAAAATAAAAAAGATGTTTTCTTTGCTTAAATCCACTGAGCTAGCACATTAACAGCTGTGCTCTCCTTCTCTTTTTCCACTCGTGTCCTTACACCCTAACCCGCTCCTTTGGATTTAATTCTCTTCATGTGAGGAATACATATTCCAAATGCTAAACAAGTATTCAAGCCAACACATTATACCTGAATCTCTTGTCAAAGAGCCCAGATGACTGATGTCTACAGAACTCAGCAGAGAAATGTAACCTAAGAGGCTGCTCAGGGCTTACAGTAGTGCACCAATTTAAGGAGATTCTCAGTGGAGCTATTTAGGGTGATTCTTAGGTTTTCTTACTATTAAAAAACCAGTATTAAAATGTGGAAGTCAGCTTCTTTTGTTTTCGGCAGCTGATAATTAGTACAAAGCATATACTAAACAAAAAGCGAAAAGCAAAAGCCTAAGGTCTGAGGAAATGACATGCATATCATTCCCCTAATGGATTTTGCTCACCCCTCCCAAAAATATATTCTTGGTTTCTAACAGCCTAATCCTATGTTTCCTGATGCTGCGGGCTACAGCATTGCTGAAATGACACTGCTGTATCCTGCAGATCCAGAGAAGCTGCTGGAGGTCTCCCCAGGGGAAGGGGACATTCGTCCCCCTACTCCAAATAAAGCCCCAGCCTCTGCAATGGGGCTTCTGAAGTTTGTGCCAACTAAATTGCTGTTGCAAACTTAAGAAGCCCTGCATTGGGCTTCTGAGCCTGACATGGGCCTCCGCCGGTCCCACCCCCCTCCCGCTCTGCCCTCCTCACCCTGGAACACTTCCCCTTGCCCTCCTGGAACTTATTCCCAGATAACGGTAAAGGATTGCAGCCTCTAAGTTTTTCAACTTCACTTGGGTTTGATTTTTATGCATTGTTGAACTATTCTGGTTTTATTATTTAATATTTAATTTTTCATTATTATTGATTATCATATTGTTCTAAATATTTTGTCACTCAACTTTTGCAGGTGGGGAAGGTGGAGTATAAATCCATGGACAAATATTCCCTTATTACTCAATCAGGTTTTACTACTGAAATGGATTAGGAACCTTCTTTCTATCAGTTCAGATGCACACATGCATAGCAAGGGGATTATAGTTTATTCTTCAATTGTTGTGTCAAGAGGAAACCATTAAGTTTATCTTCAGGTAGCCTTCCTTGAAACAATGGCTAAAGGTAATACACTGCACAAAAAGCAAGAGGATACTAAGAATAACTTAACCATTCTACTATAAGGACAAATCTATGACAACCAAGTAAGATTAAGGTCCTTTTCAAATGGGTTTCTGGCATAACTGGAAGTTACTCTGTAGTTTTGGGGTTGTTTTTTTGCAAAGGACTTGCAGGTAAGTTTTCTTCAGCCATGTGATATCGCATTTTGCAGGAGTCAAACTAATATTTTCTCACTGGAAAAGTGCAATTTCCCAGCTACTATATACTTTATTTTTAAGGGAAGGGATTTGATATAAACCCAGTTTCAGCACAATCACTGAAGAAGTTTAAGGAAAATAAACAGCCTGCATTTAAAGTCAATTAAGAAAAACTTAATGTAGAACAAAACTACCTTCATATGGCACCAACTGCATGAAATGCCTACCCACTCTAGTTCTAGAAAAGCTATTTTCAACATTTTTCATCTCACAGCACACTGACAAGGCGCTAAAATTGTCAAGGCAAACCATATAGTTTTTAAAAATATATGTTTTAAGCATTTAAAAGCATTCAAAGGTCAATAACTAAAATTTTAATCATTGGGTTGATAAGTGTTTCAGTCCTCTATTTCTGATTTCTGTCAGCTCATCTTCTTCAGTAACAGTTAATTCTGCTGACTCACATGCACATAACACGAACAGATCTCTCATCTAGTTCAAGGAAGATACATCAAGTGATGGGAAATAATTTTCAATGGTTTTACTCAACAGTGACAAAATCTGTAAAACTAAATTGGAAAGATTTTGGTCCAGTCTCCCAATGTAACTAACTGCTTCCAAAAAGCCAGTCCTGTCTCCTTCAGGTTTTTGACTGGTTTACTTGGTTGCCACTCAAGCATTTCCTGACTTTGGTTGGTGTATATTAAATATTCCCACCTCTCCCTGTTTGGATGGGAAGGCCGACATGCTGAGCACCCAGAATTTTACTTAGGTTTGAAAAGAAGTTTGCATGGGTCAAAACTTGCACAAATTCTTTTTCTAGGAAAGATCACAGAAAATTAAAATATCTACTAATAAATGACTTCCCCAAACTCCCACAGCACATTCACAGTGCCACAACAGTGCCACAGCACGGTGGTTGAAAATCGATGTTCTAGGGGATAGTAAGAGCTGCTGTTTTTTAAGCCCCAAACTCTAAAACCTCTGTTAAAAACAATACCTTGTTTCCTGTCACATTTCTTCTTTGACATGTTTATCAGTCATAAACTATAGTGCTTCTATTTAGTCAATATCGCCTTTCTGAACATTCTCCTTCCCCCCTTAGTAAACATCTATTTTCAGTATATTTGCATAGAACATTGAATGCATTTAATAATATTTCAGGAATGTCCTAATGGCTAATCTCAGTCCCACCCAGTTGACCTACAAGCATGAAGCCAGATCTGAAGTTCAGAATCTGGAATCATGAATTGTTTGGAAGTGCCTGTAAGCTAGTATAATGTTCCATTAAAACTGCTATTTAAAAAACAAAATAAAAGCTTATTATAAGCTTTGGGCATTACGCATACACACAGAAGACAAGTCTAACATGCTATTTTCTGTGCAAGGATACTATGATTTTAGATGATGATCCAAGTTTCATTTTTGATAGGGTTGAGAAAAGACTAAGCAAGTTGACAACATTAATGGAGAAACCTGTCCATCAATAAGAAGTATATGAGTAACGGCAACATATTCACAAGCTTACCATTATACACTACTGATTTATTTACAACAGGATACTATACCCCTTATGATAATATGGGACTCAACCTTGATTTTTTAAAAAGTTAAAATTAACTTGCTCTGCCATGTGATGTGATACACATAAATGCAATGGGACTCCATGGTCCACTGGGACTCCCTAGTGGGTGTACATAAAGTAAAACAGATAGATGTGTGACTGCCATGTGGATCATTCTACATTCAGCCTCCATGCTTTTTCTACATGGTAATTCTATTAGTGCATGAAATTCATCACATCTGTGGCAGCTCTAACATGTAGTTTACTCTTTCTAGAGACAGAAAGGGATTCCAAGGATTCCTACCTCAAGGCATTTAATGCCTATAATATAAATACAAGCAGGTCAAATTAAGGAGAAACGCTCCCAAACTTAGGTTTTACCACAACAGGGACACAAGTCATTCATCTATCAGTACTTACTTGCCTAGCCTTACTGCATACTCCTTCAAGGCAAACACGTTGTCCGCAAAGACGATGATCTTGTCATTCCTTCGTTCATGAAACTTAATCAGGAATTGGCAAGCCCTGAATTTATTTGGGTTCATAGTATAGAGTAATATCCGTTTCTTTGTTTTAATAGCCACATATTCTCTGTAAAACTCAGGAGACATTGGACACCAAACCTAAGATTATATCGAACAAAACGTAGAGTTCAGTAAGGATTTAATTCAGTATGAGCGCTGTAAAAATAAATTTCTAAAAGGTTAGATTTAGGCTGAAGGAATGACACATAATTTTATGCTGGCAGAAAGGGGGAGCAGGGGAGATAAATTTACAGTTTTATTTAAAAGGATAATTTGAATTACTTAAGAATACACAGGAAGAGGCAACTAGTTTTTTATCACATTCACTGGGCAAAATAAGACAGAAGAAGCCATAGGCTGCAATCCTAACCACACTTTCCTGAGAGCAAGTCCCATTGAACAAAATAGGACTTACTTCTGAGTAAACCTGGTTAGGATTGTGCCCATAGGCTTCTAACACAAAGGCACACACTCTACTACTACTGAAGCCTCCACAAGTGTTTGACTATCTGTAAAGACTACCTCAACATCGTGTGCAAGGCGAATCAAGAAAAGCTGGATTGCTCTGCACTGGTTCCCTTGAAATGCAACAAAAGATGTGCAACTACAACACCTTCCTATAAGATGCATTGTAAGATGCAGTGCAAGAAGACTGTGCCTACCCTGTCCTCCTCTCCATGCCCTTCTAGAAAAGCTATTTGCATGGTTCTATTACTGCTTTAAATGCAGGGCCAACTCTCCTGGCCAGAAGGGATAACAGGCCCCTTTGTGCTTTCACTATGATTATAACACTAAACTCTATATGATTCTAAGCACAGGATCAAATTCTTAGAACCAGTTTGAAGGTCACAAAGAGACAGAAGGTATGAGAGCTACATATCCTTTTTCTATGCTTCTAGGTATCACAATAGTTTTTACTAGTCCGCTTGCTCACTGATTTAAACAACTGAGAAACCTCAATTAAGAGGGAAACTGAAAATACAAATCTGCTGCTTGTAAAACAAAGCAGGAGGTTACCAGTATGAAAACTGAAATCCCAGTTCATGGAAAGAGAAAACTAATTCAGTGCTGATTTGATGGCATCTCTGAACTTACGTCCTTTCAATCAGAAGGCATACACAGGAAAACAGGTGTGTGGGTTCCTTCGAGACTAGACATACTTTACTTTCCCATGCTCTCAAAGTTCATCTTTTCAACTATAACAGGAAAGCATACCCCCAATTTCAACTCAGAAGAAAACTGCCCCAGCTATTAGAAATTTGGGAAAGTCAGTCTTCAGCAACGGGTCTTCTGATAATTTTGATGAAAAGAATCTTTGGCAAACAATTTTGTCTCCCCTAGAAGGTAATTCTACTATGTTTAATCAAACTATTTAAAGCCTGTAGGCTTTGAAATTATTATTTCGTATTTCACATCCTACTGTGTACATCAGACAAAGTTTTGCAGCAGTTCCTGCCTTCAAACCGAGTGATGTTAAAATGGAGAAGTGCCATTAGGCAAACTTGCACCATAGAGTCTACCCAATCATACAACACACATTGCCCTCTGCTGTTACTTGGAGAAACCGAGTCTTCTGGGGTCAACCAAAGATTGCAAAACCAAAATGTGCCTTGCTCAGAGTGCATTTAATACACTGTATTTTTTTGAAAACAGTGAGAAAATTAAAAAGGGGTTATATGGATAGTCAATTTGGAAATTTCTAATCAAAACATACCATACAGCATAAAATAACTGTTGCTTTTTCATGATTGTATACAAAGTGGAAAATGCCATAAGATGCTGTATACATATTAAAGTTAAAGACACAGCATCCCTATTCATCATATTCATTCATTCATAATGACACAGCATCAACATTTAGGAAGGAACTGAAGATTCAACTTTTTAGAAAGGCTTTTAATTAATAACACCTGCTTTGTTTGAAGGTCACTGTTTTCTGAAGCTGTTTTACACCTTTAGGTTAATTTTGTTATGTTAGATAGTTTTAAGTGTTTTTTGTCAATACTGAAGAGAGCAGTGCAACAGCACCATCCAAGGTCTGAAACAGGGAGTTTGGTCTGCGCTGTCCTTTCAGTCCTTTGGTAGCACAATGGAGAGGAAAAGGAGCAGTTGGATCAATTTAAAAGAACTGCAGCCTGGTATACAGTCTTACCCTCAATAACTCATCTCAAGGTTCCTCAGCAACAACTTGGGTGTTGTATACTTGCTGGGCTCATCCTAGCAGCAGGTTGGACCATAGGACAACTGAGGCAGAAACTTCTGTCAGCTTTGTTCTCCATTTTTTTTTTTTACTGGAAATGATTTTCCCCCTCCAGAAAAAAAAACCTCTAAATCCCACCATGCTGGATAATTTCCAAGCAGTATCAACTCCTGCTCCCACGCCCTCAGCAAGATGATTTGGTGGGTAGTGGCATCTCAGCTACAGAGGGTCTAGGATGAAATGGATTATCTAGACCCCTTCCAATTAGGCTTCAAGTCTGCCTTTGGGGAAACACACAGCCTTGGTGTGTGCTGGGGACTGAAAAAGGGGAGTGTGTCCCTGCTGGACTTCTTAGTGGTTTTTGGCACCATTGACTATGGTGTACTTGTGTTTGGTTGAGTTGGGGCTCCGGGGACTGTTTTGCAGTGGTTCTGCTTCTTCTTAGACAACAGGTCCCAGAAGGAGGTGCAGGGGGCAGTGCCTCTTAAGCCACTGACTTTGTTGCAGGAGGAGTCTACCATGCTACTTAACACGTATAAAAAATCACTGAGAGAAGTTGCCTGGAAATTTCAAGTTGGGTGTCACCAATAGGCTGATGACACCCAGCTCTAACTCTCCTTTCCATCAAATAACAAGGTCGCTGTTTAAAAAAATGCCATACTTCATTCTTATCTTTACTAGGCCCTTAGCATTTGGAGAACTGCAGTACATGAGGTGAAAAGCCAATAGGCTTAATACTGGAAACACTTAAGTTAGACGGAGAGTTCGGCAACATGATGCTGGCCTCCTAATTTTAAATTCTATGCAAAAAATAACACTGCTCAAAAGCAATACAATAACCCACAGGGCAGGACTTTCAGGATTTTAGGCTGAGAGGGAGTTAAGTTTCATGGAAATGCAATTTCACAGCCACTGTTAAACATTTAGAGTATACATAGTATCTCAGAAAGTACAAAGGCATACCTCAGCACACTGAACTTTGGCGATATAGCCATTATTTTGAAGCTCCATCCAGTTGGCTTCATACAGCTTTGGCCCAATGAGGAAATTCAAGTCAACTATTTTATCATCTTCTCGGACAAGGGTAGCTGTCAATCCAAGCTTGCAGTGGGCTTGCACAATGGTGAGAACCCTCCTGAACATTTTTGCTGAAGAATCACACAAGAAAGGTTAGATTTGGGTTTAGACACTTAACCAGAGCACTTTGTTTTCAGGGCAACATACGGCATGTAGTGCTTAAATAAAAATTAGTTTGCCCTTAGACCTATTTTTAGGCCTCTAAAAGCACCAATTAAGCTTCTATCTATCCAAGTTTGAGGTGTGGAAGCAGTCTTTTCACACAGTGTGGCATCCTAAGTTTAGTTAGTCATGCCTAAGGAAACTAACCATCATGAACTCCCATATATCAAGTCATAGTAACTGTCCTTAGCCATGATTAACTAAACTTAGGACACAATTCATTTTTTTCTCAGCTTCAAAGAAAGAGAACATACAAGCTGTAAACCCAAAGTGTACCATTGTTTAGAGCTGCAACCCTATGCAACACAAGACAGTGTGTAAGTCTCAGTGGGACTTGTTTCTAAACAAATACGCATAGGATCATGCTGTCAAGATTTTCATTCCCTTTAAAAATACTTCAACATAAGCACTCTGCATATAGGAAAAGTTGACTACAGAAACACACACACATATTATAGTGATTAAAACAAAAAACAATTTAAAAAATACTTCATTGGGCTCTGAGTTATGGACGGCCACACCGGCACTTCCATGCAGGCATGATAGTGCTGAGTGGCAAGAGTCAGCTGTTTTGACTTCCATGTGTTCCATTTTGGGAATTCAGTGTTTGGGAATCTGATTCAGAGTTTGGGCTGGAGGGTTTCTAATTCCACATCCTCTGCTCCCATTTTACAGATGGAAACTTGAGCATCAATGGTACTGCAAAATTATGGGCAAGTTATTCCACTGTCTAAACCTATGCCAAGTCCAAAAGTTACATATTGGCTCATACAGGGTCTTTTAGATATACTTAATATTAATGGTTTGGATTCTAAGTTGAATGAATGGAAGGTACAGGTGCTCACATAGGGATTGGGGCATTTCCACCAATCTTCCCCTCCCCTGCACCATTGTGGAAAATCCTCTAACCCCCATGAGTGGGTTTTCAGGTGGTGCAGGATGCTGCTGTGCTGAGGAAATGGACTTGATTTGGAATGGATTTGAAATGGAAAGGCCTGAACTTTCCTTCAAGTTCACTTGTGCAAATTTCCTTCCATTCACACTATTTAGGATCCAATCCAATGAAATTAGAGCAATTGTTGGATTGAGGAACCCAGCAATCAGTGTTAAGCACGAAGAATCATAAGATAATTTGTATTGTAATCATAAGCCTACTTGTTTTGACAGATCTTGGAAAGCAATTTTCAGAGTAAGTGAGTAGTACTGCAATATCCTAAGCAGTGGTTCCCAAACCATGGGTTAGGACCCACCAATGGGTTCCAACTCAATTTTTGGTGGCACACAAAACTGACGAGGCAAATTAGGCTATGTCCATCAAGGGTTAAACAAGCTGCTACTTGGGAGGGCAGAGCACTGCTGGCCAATCACCATTATAGAATGGCACTCATAAATCAGGCAGCAGCCTTTAGTACACAGGGAACTCAATGCCTCTAGAATGGTCCAGATCCAATGAATGCAGGCCCCAACAAATTCTCGAGAAGGAAGTTGTCATCCCCCAAGCTGACAAGGAAAATGTATTGAGCTCCATGGAAAGTGAAACTGAGCAATACATGCATGTTTACTTGTGAGTAGGCAACTGTGCCTCAGCTCAACTGTGCTGAGCTCTTGTGCGCAGCAACTGTGCCTCAGCCAGGTGAGGGGGAATGCAACACCACCAGAATGGTCTGGAGCCAGGGAACATGGATCTCAACAAATGCCTCAGAAGGCAGTTCTCTCCCTTTCCCCACTATAGTAAGAAGGATAAAAACACACTGGTAAAGTGAAATGCTTTTTTAAAGCCTGTAAAGCTAGGTGGATCCCAATACAGTGGATGCTGGCGCTAAAACATTTGGGAACCACTGTCCTACCTCATTATTGTAAAGTTTTTTAAACACATGTATTAATCTTTTGCATTATTGACATGTTATAGCCCAAGGAACAACATAGCTCAATAACAGTAGACTTAAGATTGGAAGCAAAGGCACTGTTGAAGAGAGGTGCGAATGATTTCTTTACCAGGAATGGTGTGCACTTCATCAAGGATCATAAGGCCCCACTCTTGACTTTTTAACCATTCCATTACTTTCTCTGCCTCCCATGACCGCTTTGTTGTGTGACCCAACATGGAATAGGTGCTGATAGCAATTGAACAACCAATTGGTTTGTCTTTGGCATCGGAAGTAAATCGACAGATTTGGCTGTCATCTATGGTGGACCACATTTTGAACTGGGCTTTCCACTGTTCCACAGAGACAGCAGAGTTGCCAAGCACAAGGCACCGCTTGCGGACTGTACAAGCAGCTGTGACTCCTACAAGTGATTTTCCAGCACCTGTAGTGAACAAAAACAAGTAGACATCAAAGATGTGTTTGAAAACACACACTGTTGACAGGAAAAAGGGGAGCAAGAGCCAGCCACCCCAGAGACCCCCCCAATTTCAGTAGCACTCTAACCTAAAGAACATCTACAACACATAGGAAGATTCCATATAAAATTCTTTTTTATAACATTGTATTGTTTTTATTGTTATACTATTTTTATTATTTTTGATAGTTTCAATTGCATTTTAGTGTTTTTTGTACTTTTTACCCATTGATGTTAGCCACCTTGGGTGCTCTTTGGAAGAAAGGCAGAATATAAATACAATAATAATGATAATTCCATATAACAGCACTCATGCTGAATGGGTCTGTCAAACACACAACAAAAAGCTTGGCAACTCCACTTGAAATAAATTATGTCCTTAAAGCAAGTGATGCAGTTCTACGAGTATAGTTCTCGTACTGCTGAAGCTAGGCCAGTGTAGCCTTGCAAACTAGACAAAGGAACTGCTTGGCAACCGATGAAAAGTTCTGAAAGTTCTTGGAAAGAAAAGTGATACTGAAGTGTAACAAATACATAAGGGTATTTATAATAGAGCTCTCTTTCCATCAAAATGAGTGCCATCTTAAAATATCCTCTACTTTTGCAAAGTCTAGCCAAATTAAGATAATGTCAAGAGCTTTAAACTAAGCTCAAGCACAAATATCTAAAAGTATTTCATATTTTCCTGTTTACCCTGCCTCCATTCTTCTTCCATTCCTCTGTTATCTCCTATATCTAAATTGTAGACCTCTTAGGAAAGAGACTTGTCCTTTCAACCTTTGTAAAACTTCACGGATGCTCTCGGTAAATACTAATAAACCCAGCCAACTTACCACAGGGCAGGACAATAACACCAGATCTAGCACGGCCATTCCCAAACATTTTTCTCAAACTCTTCTCCTGGTATGGTCGGAGAACAGCAGTGGGTTTCAAGTCTATGTTGATATCAGGATTCACTGAATCATTTCTGAAATCGTACTCAGCTAGTAGTGGGTACTCTAGCTGAATGCAGCGCTTCTGAAGCTCTTCAATCATTTCCTAGAAAAAGGAACAGGAAGATTTGCATGTTATTTAAAATGTGTGGTGAGATGGTGGCTATGGCACTTATTTGTAGTCTGAAATGAGATTTAAAAGCTCAGTAAGGAGAACAGGGTTGATATGCACAAAGGGAAAAGCAAAACAGTCCTTTAAAGTAAAGGTATACAGCACTGGTAACACGTATGGAGTGTCATGTCCCAAGAAAGCACGTCCTGTTATTTAGAAATGAATTCACTCGTATTCAATATGCTAAAAGTGGGATCAGATTTATATATTACCTGCTTCACTTCAAAAGATACAGTCTGAGTTTCCTCTTCTTCCTCTTCATCCTTGTCCATTTGCTCATAGAACTCAAATAAATCAGCAGGGACTTCAGCTTTATTCTGAGCATCCATTCCTTGTGAAGTTGATGGCCTACTGCCACTTTCACTGGACTTGGAAATCTAGCACAGAATTAAATGGGTTTAAAGAAAATGCAGGGTTTACATTCCACCAATGGGTCAGGCCCACTGAAGATCACATGAAGATGACTAAGAAGAGGACCAATACTTCAGTACACAGACTACAGATAAAATAGAGCTACAAACTGGAATTATTGCTTGTTAGTAGTCAAAGTGGGCACAAAGCGATAGGAAGAATGTTCTGGCAAAGCATGTAACAGATATTCATCACTGCAGATATCTCAAAGATCAGTTCCAACAGGAAATGCATATGACAGAAACTGTTCCCAACCACTGTTCCCAGTCGAGCTTTGTGTAGCATGGAACTTAGCAACCTATAAGTTTGGTGATGACACATGACATGACATCACAGCCAAGTGTCCAGATACAGCATTATGACACAGAAAGCAGCATCAGTGTAGACCTTTTACAGGGAACACTGATACCAATCCCTCACCTTACCACTACAGATTCACAGTAAAAAAACAGAACATATTATATAAAGGTATGGTCTACAATCTCAGCGTACAGCTGATTTACTCGTGAATGTCTCTGTGATTAGTTCAGTTTCTTCCCCTTCTGCATTTCTGAGTCGGCAGTCTCTAATAACTGGGTCCTGGAGAAGTTGCTGAATGACTTCTGGGTGGGTGCTTTCCACAAAATACCTAGAAAATGGAAAATGTCTGATGAAACTCGAGAAGCCCATTCCACACATTGATGCCATTTCTAACATTTTAGGAAGGCTTGCGTCTCTGGAGCACACTGTTCCTCTCCTAAAAGTTCATGCACTTAGGATATGCTGTACGCTTAAAGAACCATGACAGAGCATACTACAATTTATAACTCACTGTAATTCTTAAAGCGACAATGTGTCAAGAAGAAAACTCTTGCGCCAATCAAGTTACATTGTCCTAAACAAAGGCATTCTAAAAGGGAACACACACTTGCACAAACATTCAAGCACCAACCTAAGCAGGAATCAGTGTGGGATATGGAAATATTCCCTGCAATTCAAAAGGTTGAAAGACTGCTAACCTGTTGTGCTTCAGGACCAGCTTTACCTTTCCATAGCTGACAGTGCAAAGCTGTAAAACAAAAATATTCATTAGAAGCTGAATATTTGGTACAAATTTCTTTGTACTTCACATAAAACCACATGTATAAAGATCAAGGCTGCAATCCTAGATACTTTCCAAGGAGTAAACTTCATTGACTACAATAGGATTTACTTCTGAATAAACATGTATCAGATTGCACTGTAATGTTACTGATTTATTTCAAGATCCTTAAGAGAAGATGTGTGGATCTAATTAAAAAAAACAGGATTGTATGTTTGCAACTTCAAGTAGCCTACAAAGTATAGAAGAGAACCATAGTCTGTTAGGGACCATTCTTTGTTATCTATCTTATTTGTTATGTTTTTCTCTTTCAGTTTTGCTGTCTTAAAAAATGAATGAATTGAAAAAGAAGACCACAGTCCCAAGAATTGTCTAAATCAACTCTCCCAAGAGTTAAATAAATAATAAATAATAATAACTTTATTTCTACCCCGCCTTTCTCCCTGAAGGGACTCAAGGCGGCTTACAACATATTAAAAATAATTTAAAAACAAATAAAAACATATTAACACATACTAAAAACAGCAGTCAGAGTAAAAAATAGGTAAAAAGAGCATAGAGCAGCAGCAAGTCATAAAAGAATCAGGCCTGTAAAAAATATTAAAAGATGTTAAAAAGTTGTTAAAAGGCCAAGAACTCAGAAGGCCTGTTTAAATAGAAGGGTCTTCAGGCCTTGCCGAAAGGTCTCAAGAGAGGGAGCCATTCTTAAGTCAAGGGGAAGGGAGTTCCATAGCATTGGTGCCACTACTGAGAAGGCCCTATTTCTTGCAGCCGCCCCACGTACCTCCCTAGGCGGCGGCACTTGTAAAAAGGCCTTCTCTGATGACCTGAGAGGGCAAGCCGGATTGTACGGGAGCAGGCGATCTCTAAGATACCCTGGTCCAGAGCAGTATAGGGCTTTAAAGGTCAATACCAGCACCTTGAATTGGGCCCGGAAACGAATGGGCAGCCAGTGCAGCCGCTGGAGAAGCGGACTGACAGAGTCGAACCGCCTACCTCCAGTAACCACACGGGCCGCCGCATTCTGCACTAGTTGCAGTTTCCGAACCGTCTTCAAGGGCAGCCCCACATAGAGCGCGTTACAGTACTCTAATCTCGATGTCACCGAGGCATGGATCACCGTGGCCAGGTCTGCACGATCCAAGTACGGCCGCAGCTGGCGCACCAGCCGAAGCTGAGCGAAGGCCCCCCTTGCCACAGTCGCCACCTGGGAATCCAGGAGCAGCTGCGAGTCCAGGTGGACCCCCAAGCTGCAGACCTGCTCCTTCAGAGGGAGTGCAACCCCATTCAGCACAAGCCGATAGTCCAGCACCTGCATCGAGGATTTCCGAACCAGGAGAGCCTCTGTCTTATCCGGATTTAATTTCAGCTTGTTAGCCCCCATCCAGATCCTCACTGCCTCCAGACAGCGCTCCAGGTCCTCAACCACCACCCTGGAGTCTGGAGGAAAGGAGAGATAGAGCTGGGTGTCATCAGCATATTGATGGCACCCCACTCCAAACCCCCGGATGACCTCTCCCAGCGGTTTCATGTAGATGTTAAATAGCATGGGGGACAGAATTGAGCCCTGTGGCACCCCGCATCTCAAGGGCCAGGGTGTCGAACAGGCATCCCCCAGCACCACCATCTGGGACCGACCCTCCAAGTAGGAGCGGAACCACCGCAAAACAGTGCCTCCAGCTCCCAACTCGGCCAATCGGCCCTGAAGGATACCATGGTCGATGGTATCGAAAGCCGCTGAGAGGTCCAGCAGGACCAACAGGGACGCACTCCCCCTGTCCAGTCCCCGGCGTAGGTCATCCACCAAGGCGACCAAGGCGGTTTCCGTCCCAAAGCCCGGCCTGAAGCCAGATTGAAAAGGATCCAGATAATCCGCTTCATCCAAGACCCTCTGGAGTTGGGACGCCACCACCCGCTCAATTACCTTGCCCAGAAACGGGATGTTGGAGACTGGCCGGTAGTTATCCAACACAGTGGAATCCAGGGAGGGCTTCTTCAGGAGGGGGCGAACCACCGCCTGTTTCAAAGTGAGTGGTAACGTCCCCTCCATCAAGGAAGAGTTGACCACCCTCCCTGTCCACTCAGCCAGCCCACCCCGGGCAGCTCTTATCAACCAAGCTGGGCAAGGGTCGAGCAGGCAGGCAGATGGCCTCACACTCCAAAGGAGTCTGTCCACATCCTCAGGCTGTACAAGCTGAAAAGAATCCCACAACACAGGACAAGCAGTTGCCAAGGGGACATCGTCAGACACTGTCAATGTGGCATCCAAGTTGTGACGAATACGATCGATTTTATCTGCAAAATGTTGCGCAAACACGTCACAGCGGCTGACCGTGTATTCCTCCTGGTCTACTGGGGGGGGGGCTGATGGAGGAGGCCCCGCACCACACGGAACAGCTCTGCCGGACGGTTGTCAGTAGACGCAATGGTAGCAGAGAAGAACGATCTCTTCGCTGCTACCACCGCCACGGAATAGGCTCTGTAATGGGCTCTACTCCGTGTCCGGTCGGATTCATCCCGAGTTTTCTGCCACCGTCGCTCTAGACGCCTGCCCTGCCGCTTCATCCTTCGCAGCTCCTCAGTGAACCAAGGAGCCGCTCCGAGTCTGCGACGTGGCAGAGGTCGCTCCGGAGCAATCTCATCCACTGCCCTGGTTGTTTCCCCATTCCAGAGGTCAACCAGGGCCTCAGATGAGACGCCAGTCTTGGCAGTGGGGAAATCCCCCAGAGCCCTCAGGAAACCTTCAGGATCCATTAGCCTCCGGGGGTGGACCATAGAAAACGGTCCCCCGCCTCTGCGGAGGTAGGAAGTTGCAACCAGCCTAAACCTTATCAGGAAGTGATCTGTCCATGACAACGGAGTGATCTTGATCTCCTCTACGTCCAGATCACTGCCCCTGTGCCCAGCTGTAAACACCAGGTCCAACACATGTCCTGCAGTATGTGTTGGGGCCAAGATCTTCTGGGACAGGCCCATGGTTGTCATGGCGGCCATGAAATCCTGAGCTGCACCTGACGCAGGGGCCTCGGCATGCACATTGAAGTCCCCCAGCACTAATAGGCGGGGGGCCTCCAATGCCACCCCCGAGATCACCCCAGTCAGCTCAGGCAGGGAGACTGTTGGGCAGCAGGGCGGGCAGTACACCAACAGAATCCCAATCCTGTCCGGTCCTCTCAACACAACATGCAGGCACTCGAACCCAGCAAACTGCTGGACAGGGCACCTGGTAAGGGAGATGGACTCACGATAGACCATTGCAACTCCCCCTCCCCGTCCCTGCAAACCAGTCCCTGAAGAGTTGGTTCAGACAATAGCTATACCATAGGAATTTGCATCTCAATGGCAAGATTCACACTCACACATTATTATTATTATTTAGATGGTCAGATCATCAAGCAGAATTCCTCATGCCACTCTTGCTCATCACATGGTGGGCTTTCCCACTCCTGTTCAATGACATGGCACTTTCCTGTGAGGAACAGAACATACACTACACTATAGGTAAGATTTGTGTAATTTAGTACAACTAAATCTAAATGACATGGTTAGAGGATGGAAAACTCACTAGGGAGATAAGACTTATGGCAAATAACAACCAGAAGAGCTCTCACTTTTTGATTACAACAATCTTTTCCTTTTTATTCCTGAACAGATATAAAAAGCAAAGCCACAAATAATGAATCTCCAAAAAAGTGTACCTTGATAAACTGAATGATCCCATCTGGCACACCAGTCTTACTCAGCTTTTGCAAATACTCAGTGATATCACTTGTCTGCAAGCCAACACTGACAGCTGCATAGAGGGAGTAAGCAGTCAACTTATATTCATGTACGTGGACAGGTCGGCAAACTGGCTCAGCAATAGCAACCAGAAAATCCTGGGCATACTTGTAAACAGGGGAAAAAGCTTCAAGGAAAATATGGCCATCTGGAGCCTGTAAAAGGACAACGGGAAAGATATCTGAAAACAGCAGAATGATTTGTGCCATGTAATGAGGACAAATGCTTTTACTGAACTGACAGGATAACATTAGGTCCACTTAGTGGACAGAGGTCAGAATCAGAGAACCAGACCAACCAACTTTCTATGTTTCCTTTGGTCTCGTGATTCCTGAGCATGCCACACAGACATTTTTTAAATTTTATTTTTGCCTTGCAGCAAACTGACAGCCGCTGACAGTTACAATACTGAATAAGAAGGACCAAAGGTCTGATTCAGTAAAAGGAAACATCCTACATTCCTATGAGCTGCTTCCAGCCAATGTAGATGACACTAAACCAGATGGACTGACAGAAGAAGTAGAAGGCGGCTTCATATTTCAAATGGCACCCTAAGGGAATGCCAGATAGCATACCAAAAGTCTTGCTGCATTTAGGCTTGATTTTTTTTTTCAAGTTCTCACTGTGTTCTCACACACACACCATGCTTTTGCTGCACTAACCACTGTGAATTAGTACCACTAGCTAGTCAGAGAGATATGTTTTACTGAACCAACTTCTCAAATTTCCTAAGATTCTTAAGTACTTAAAGAAAATCCAAAATTTTAATTTTGAATTTGTAAAAAAACCTATCCAGAGCTTCCTCACACTATTTGTACTTTTGCATCTTAACGTACAAACACCAACACGCTTCAGATACAACATGTCACAATAGCGAATTCTAGGGCAATAACCCTCAGTATTCCAAGTACCTCTATCTTGCCACACCAACAAAGTTTCTCACAAAGCTGAGTGCTTAAAGGACTTACCACCCACAATGGGCGTGAGGAATGATCAGTCTTTAGCAACATCTGGTTTCTGTAGTCTTTTGCTCCATATTCATCCACTTTGATTCCAGACTCTTCCACTTGTTTCCCTGCTGCTGAGGGCACTGCTTCCTGGGAGTCTTTGCCTGGAATATCAAATTCTTCTTCATCCTCCTCTTCATAATGTCGTTTCTTAGATTTTTTCTTATCTGAAAATATTGGCAAAGAGACAGTTCTTAAAAAATCTGCAATAAATCTCCCCTTCCTTAGGCCTTTTTCTCACTGACAATCTTTGGAAAAGTCAGAAGACACCCACACATTTCTGTTTTTTTCAGGGATAACTATTCCATTAGCTGTTCCAGGATAAACATTGCATTCAGACTTCCCTCACCCCCATTAGTTTTCCTGTTCCACTTCAGATTTCATCAGGAATTAACAATAGTTCTTGGGGAATGGCCTTGGGGAAAATATGCAGCTGCCTACCAGAATGCCAGTGCCTTTTTGATATACTGTACTAAGGCCACTCACATCTTAGAATTCCTATGCAGAAAAGCCTTGCCTGCTTCTTTTAAAGCATAAAGATATAGTATAAATATTAAAATATCTTTTATACATTTAATATAAATTATATAAAACATACATAATCATAAAATATTAAAATATACACTATATAATATTGAAATAATTTTTAAAACATATAATACATAAGATCACATTCACTGGTAGAGATTGTTACTATCTTGAGCTTAATGCTTTTGTTTCCTATGGGTAAGCAATATTTAAAAGTCCATAACATGTTATAACCTTAGAAAGAGTGAGATAATAGAAAGTGTCATAGGGAGAGATATTTCTCCTTTTCCTTTAAACACCAGGCTCCCTGTCAAAATGAACTCAGCACACCTGCTTACAACTTACATGAACCAGGTCTTCAAAAGTCACTATCATACTGCTCCTTTTAGATATTTAGTGAGAGTGGAACATAGGCCATTGGCATATGGCCATGAATGTGGCAATCACACACACAAGAGAAAGGTGTGGGGCAGAAAAAGGTGGATTAGGGCAAATAAACCTAGACACACTTGCCCTCTAGGAGCAGGCCATCAAGCAAACAACTATCCTTCTAGCTTGAAAATACACTGTAATCTATAATGTTCTAAAACAATATTTGCCTACTTTAATAGTAGAAGGACTTAAAAAATTAACTGCACATTTAAAAACAGGAAGCATTTTAGAGACTTGAGGATAAAAAAATATTTGCTATCCTAACTAAGAACATCAGAAGAGCCCTGATGGATCAAACCAAGCTCCATCTAGTCCAGCTTCCTGTATCTCACAGTGGCCCACCAGATGACTCAGGGAGCACACAAGAAAACAAGAGAACTGCATCCTGGTGCCCTCCCTTGTATCTGGCATTCTGAGGTAGCCTACTTCTCAAATCAGGAAATTTTGCACATACTCATCATGGTGTGTAACCCGTGATGGACCTTTCCTCCAGAAATCTGTCCAATCTCCTTTTAGGCCAGATGCTACCACCACATCCTGTGGCAAGGAGTTCCACAGACTAACCACACACTGGGTTAAGAAATATTTCTCCCAACTCTAGTAGATGTCCCCTTGGTTCTGGTGTTTCTCGAGAAGAAAAAGAACATCCCTCTATCTTCAACCAGAACAGTGTTTCTCAATGTTTGTCCCCTGCTGTGCCACTTCACATTGTCCACCTATCTGAAGTACTAAGAGGAGTAATGACATCATCACAGGGTGACCAGATGACATAAGCTCAAGAGAACAAGGCACCCCAAAACGTAGGACATCGAAAAACTTAGGACACAACAAAATAAGAGCTGAAAACACTCATATATTGATTTCATGTGGTTAATTTAAGCACAACGTTAGTGCTAAATTTAAAACTTTATTACATGCCTGATCTCGCCTGATCTCGGAAACTAAGCAGGGTCAGGCCTGGTTAGCACTTGGATGGGAGACCGCCTGGGAATACCGGGTGCTGTATGCTTATACCATAGTCTTTCGAGACTGAAGGTTGCCGACCTACCTAACCTAATTGCAAGAAAGCTATGCGCTGTCTGGTCACAGGGAAAAGGAGGACATTTAAGTCCTTTCCCAGGACAGGAGGCTAAACAAGAGGAAATGTTTTGGGAAAAAGGGGGCGTTTGGTCACCCTGCACCATCACCAGTTACTTTTGGGGTGGGGGACCCGATGTGATGCAACAAACACCACTGGGAGCATCAGGGTGGGTGGCAGGCTTTTCTGGAACTCTGCCCACTGAGCTGGGCCTCCTGGTGTCCGTGGCAGGTGTCCTGTGAGTCCCACCAGACACCCCTCAAGCACCACTGGTGGTACCACTGGGTATATTGGTGGAAGAACCCAGGAAGGCTGCATGTGCTGATCACTGTCCCAACCACGACTTGGTGCCCGTTTATGGCAGGTGCTGCCTCAGGAAGCACAGCCTTTGGGCCACCAAGGCACGCAGACACCCCTGCCAAGGGCACTCACATTCAGTGGCGTAGCTGGAGGGGGCGGAGCACTCAGCCTGGAGAGGAGGTGGGCGAGCGGCCCCTCCCTTCGGACCCATTCCAGGCGGGGGGGGCAAAACAGAGCCATACGGCTTTCTCCCTCCCCCCCCGTACGGCTCCGTTCCCCCCCGCCTGGAATGGGTCCAAAGGGAGGGGCCGCTCGCCCACCTCCCCGCCAGGCTGAGTGCTGCGCCCCCCTCCAGCTACGCCACCACTCACATCCCTTGCCCCTGCCCTCCCTCCAGGGGGCCAGGCAGAGGGCAGCCCTGCCCCAGAGCACCCCCCGCAATGGGCAACAAGAGCGGCTCCGGCTCTAACAAGGCGCCCCCGCGGGAGGGCTGTGCAGCCCACGGTCGCTCACCTCGCTCCTTCCTGCCCATCGCCTCAGCACCGCTGCCTCCCCCGCGCGTCTCCGACCAGCCTCGCCTCTTCCGGGCTCTCCGCCTCCACAAAATGGCCGCGCTCCGGGAACAGCGGTGGGCGAGAAGCGCCTCCCCCCCGCAGCCCCAGGGGGTGCCGCTGACGGGGGCGCTGCGGCCGAGTCTCCCAGTCTCAGCTCAGCCCGTCTGGCACGTGGCTGAGCAACGCCTGCCCGGCGGGAGCTGCCAGCTGGCTGAGACTGCGCCAGGTGGTCGGGAGGAAGCCCTCCCCCCAGTATGGGATGGGTGGCGCCGCCGCCATTCCCACAGCAGGCAGCGGGAGGCAATGCAGTACTGGGCTGTTCCACTTCAGGCGGCTGGTGGGGGAGCCCGGCTTGGAACGCTTCCCTCCACAGGCGCTGAGAGCCCACTCTGTGCATGTCTACTCAGAAGTAAGCCCCATTACAGTCAATGGGACTTACTCCCAGGGAAGTGGGATAGGATTGCAGCCTTACAGCCCAATCCTCTGCATGTCTACTCAGTAAGTAGTCCCATTAGAGCCAATGGGGCTTACTCTCAGGAAAGTGCGGATCGGATTGGGCCATAAGGTTGTCAAGCCGCACCATCAGGTTCTTAGCAACTGACGAGGGGGACTCACATTCTCTCTGTACGCACTAATTCACTTACCTGTGAGGGGCAGAACTGCCACCTACCTCTTGTTATCTGTGACTGTCCCTTATCCACCAATACTGTGCTGGTGTAGGTGGAGGGGGGCTTGTTACAGCTACCAGCAAGCAGGTGGGGGCCAGAGAGGTTGCATCCACCCAATTATACTCCTTGTTTTTTATAAGGTTGTCTGGATTGGGTCCATTTCCCACACCAAATGGGCACTGGTCTTGGCCTGTGGAGAATCAGGCACATTTGTGTGCACCCAGACTTGCCCCACCATCTCAGGGACTCCGGCTGAACCTTCACAACCCTGGTGATGATGAGAGGTATCTCGAAGGCTACCAGAGGATTACTCTGGAGCTGGGCAGCCCAATCCTTAGCTGCCCACATAGCCCAGGCTTGATGGCTCTGTGGAGGGCTGCCGCAGGCACCTCGGGAGAAGGGGATGCTCATCCCCTCCCCCCCAGTAACGGAAGCAGTCCCACAATGGGGCTACTCTCTTCATCGTGGGCGCTAAAGTAAAGGTGCTCATGTACGGCACGCAGCCCTCCACGAGCGCCCTGAATCCTGTGGAGCTCAGCTCTGGACCACAGGATTGGGCTCTGAGGCAAGGCCAGAGAAGGAGCCAAGAGACAGGTGAAGGAGGACTGTGTGAAGCAATCCCCTCCTCACTGCTAAACTCTGAGGTCTCTTTTGTTGGGTCAGTAACCTTCAAGGTGAGAGATGGTTAGCATGGAGAAATCACCATCACCACAACCTTCAGTGTATGGAGCCTGGCGGACAAAGCATCAGATGTAGATGAGCCCTCACTAACTCCTAGCCCCATAATTTTGAGTTAAGGTTCAAAAAGTTCATAGAATGTATGATAAAGAGAGTTCCCTGGAAGCTAACCCCATTTTCCCCATAGGATCAATGATACAGTATCTACTAATTTGGCATCAGCTAGATTTTCCAGGAACCTAACCCTAGAGAATAATGAGAACTGACTATATTTAATTGGGGTCTGGTTCTAATGTGTGGTGCTCAGCCTCATGTGGGATATCTTCGCTTTCATGTGTAGTGCCTTTATCAAATGGTTCCTGGACCGTACAGCTTTGAGCACTAACTCACACAACCCCCAGGCTCTTAGATTGGTGGGAAAGCAGGGGAGGAGTTTTTTCAGGCAATGTAACTGACAGAAGTAGATTCTGTGACATATTATGATACAGTAAGTGTATTGATCTTTAAGGTAGGTGCTGCAAGATGGTTGAGCTGTGCTACATACTACAGAACTATTTGGCTTAGGGGAATGGCATTTTGAGTTGGAAACTCAGGACCTGTGGACATATGCCTGTTTATAGCCAAACTAACGTATTTGTGCAAGTGTGCAATCCCATGTGACAAAGCAGAGATTAAGGTTTCATATCACCATAGCCAATATTTTGGTGACGGTTGTGGATATAGGGCCCAATCCTATCCAACTTTTGAGTGCTGGTGCAGCTGCAATGCCACCTCAAGGCAAGGAAACAAATGTTCCCTTAGCTTGTGGAGGCCTCCATAACCACCCTCCCACCACAGGATGCAGTGTACACCCCATTGGCATGGCTACACCAGGGCTGGAAAGTTGGATAGGATTTGGCCCATAATTAACTACAAGTCATTGGGGAGGTAATATACACAGCTGTATGAATCAGCCTTCAGTTAAAATATATGCCTGAATGTTCACCGGACTTTCAGTGCAATCTTATGAACAATACTGAGAAGTTCCACTGTGTTGAAGTAAAATATGGAAAGGACGGCATGACAACTAATTTTGTCCAGAATTTCAAATACTGTAAATCTCATTACCCTAACTTATGCGACTATGGCCCAAATCCTAGCCAACTTTCCAGCACTGTCATAGTGGTGCCAATGGGGCGTGTGCTGCATCCTGCAGTTGGGTGGCACTCAACGGAGACCGCCTCAAAGTAAGGGAATGTTTATTCCCTTACCTTGGAGCTGCATTGCCCTTATGTCAGTGCTGGAAAGTGGGTTAGGATTGCATCCTATAGGACATAAAAGTAAATCGATTCAGTTTGGAGTACAAACATATTGATAAAATAAATCAGTATGATTAGTTTTAAAGAACTTTTAGATTGTGGGCTCTTTGGGGACAGGGAGTCATTAGTAGTTTGATTTTCTTGGTGAAACGTTTTGTGAACCTTGTTGGAAAGCAGTATATAAATACTGTTAGTAATTATAACTGATATAGGTTAATGCAGTGGTATTCAACCTTTTTCATGTTGAAGCGCCCTGACCCCAATAGTGAGACTGGGGCCCACCAGCAATCCTGCCTTCCTCCCAGTACATAATCTTCTCACCCCCCCCCCCGTCTGCCCCATTTCCCCCTTTCTTGCATCTTCACAACAACCCTGTGAAGTAGCAGCTGAGCATGGCAGGCTTTAGGAGCTGTGGGGCCAGACAGTGAGAAAAGGCTATACAGGATTATATCAGTTTTGATAAGGCAGTACCATTATTAAATTGCATCCAAGTCCTCTCTTACACAGGCTTTGAAAAGTTGCCATGATTTCCCGAATGAAGCTTTGAATCCCACAGCCTGAAGAACACTGGGTTAATGTGTTCAGAAGTATAGTAAAAGCACAGTTTATTATGCACTACACACCCTTCTGTAGGTAAATGGTATGTATTTGTTTAGGTGTTACACATTTGAGTGATAGAAACTGTTTAATTCAACACTGTCCTTTAGATATGTAGTACAGCAAAGCAATTAAAGCCCCAATCCTATTCGGCCCTTGGTCTGCCTTAACTTGTATTCTGGTAGTGCAGGGTCCTCTATGGCAGTGTGGCCATATGGTGGCAAAAGCTGGGCCACCACTAACTTCTGGGTTGCTGCTGCAAATAGGCAACAATGCGTTATGTATAGCAGTGGTGGCCTCTGTTGGCTCTGTTAAGTTGGCAAGGGGGCATGTCATGGGCAGAGGAGTTTCAAGGAGGATCTCAGCACCACCAGTGTGCCCCACATCTTATCCTCCCTTCTTGAAATTTCCCCACTCTTTTTCTCTTCTCTGACCCACACCAGCAAATTGCTGGCATAGGTCCAAGAGACGTAGGTGATTGGACAGCCTACCAGGGGGCAAGTGAAATATTTTACTTACTCTAGTTACATAGTATGCAGTGCAGCCTGCATTGACATGGCTGAATACTATAACATGGCAGGGGATAGGATTAGGTAGTAAGACTGTAATCCTAGACATGTTTTCATGGGTGTAAGCTCCACTGAAGACAGTGACACCAAGTAAACTGGGGTAAAGCTCAACTTAGGGAAGCTAGCCCTAGCTAGTGCCCAGCTAAAATGTCTCCCACCACACCCTCCACTTTGTTATCCTTTACCCATGCTCTGAAGTTGGTGGTAACATTTCAGCTATTTGAGGAAGCTATGAAAGAGGGCAAAGATTATAGCAAACCTAACAATGGCAGCGGTGCTCTTAACAGTTCTTTTGTTAGCAACTTCCCTCCCCACTGTTTTCAAAAACCTTTTCACCCACAGAAACCTCCCCATTTTTCAAGGTGGGCAAGTTTGCATTCACCCTTTAGCAATATACGGGATAATAATCACCTTCATTATCTGTATTACTATCATTCTATTTTTTTGGAACAGAAGAGACAAATGATGGAAATAAATATTTGTTTTATTAACACTTAAAAGTGCCATTATCTATAGTCATTCCATAAGCTCATAAGGTTACATCCAGTAAACCTTTGCACCATAACCTTTCCAGAATGAATTAACTTGGAAGAAAAAACAATCTTTGATGTATTAATTCTTGCAGGCCCTCATGCACAATCATCCTAATGAAGATGTGTACCAGCAATATACAAATTTCATAAAACAAAGTCATTTGGTCAAACACAGAATATAAACATGGCTTCTTTTATATTTGATAAAAAACCCAAATAAAATAAACGCCATTTACCAGCAAGAAAATAAAACGGGTAAATACATAGATTCTTTCTTTAAAAAAATCAAAAATGTTTCTATACATTTTGTACAAGCACAGTTTTGAGACTATAACAAGGTCAAAATGTGCATGGACAATGGAACAAAACACATCATACCAAGCAATTCATAGGCCCTTAAAAAACAAAACAGAGTACCATTTTTCCTAACTGTTGGTTTTTATATCCACAGTGCACTATTTACCCAACGTGAGAAATTTTAGTTGGTACGTCTTAAGAATTATACAAAAGATTCTTTTAAGCCATAAACTAGCTTGTCAATTTGAATAAAAGAAAAAAAATAAAGCATTAATTGGTATTCTGCTAGTACCTTCAACATGCTTTAATTTTTCCCAGTACCAAAAAAAGAGTAAAGATCAAGTGGGAGACATTACATTCAATGTAACAAAAAACAGGCAATAAAACATCTGACTTTCCCAAGATTGGTTTTGTGTCTGTTTTCTTAAGCAGCTCTGAATTCAAAGATTGCCTTCAGCTTTTCAGAACAGTGTATTATTCTCTGTATCATGGAAACACTTTTAGCTTTTTTTTTTTTTAAAAAAAAGACGTTACAGGACAAACCAAACCGTCCAGCCAGAGTGTTTTAATATACAATTCGTGTCCAATTTTGAAAATACAAATACATTTTAAATGGTTAAAAACAAAAATTAAAAAAATATTTTCTGAACATCAGCCAGCTGAAAATATATTTATCTAGTAAATTATCTTTCAAAGCTTTTATATATTTATCTAACTAAATGCAGTACTCTTAAAAAAACAATTTAAAAAATGTAGAAATGAAACTGTGGAATAAGTCTGTGGTAGACAGAACAGACACAGTACATAGAAGGCATTCTTATACCTTATATTTGGAAACTTCTGAAACATAGTTGCCACGATCCAGAATGCCACATTAGGCTCCAAGGACACAGAGCTCTACAGAAGCAGTGGCTTTCCGATTCACTCCATATTGGTTGAAAGTTTGGTATGCATTCCTCACACCAAAGCGAAATGGTTGGAAATTTGCTTACCAAGCACTTGTCCAGTCAAATCATGGTCAAGTATTTAAATATTAAAACTATAAAAGTGAAACACAAAATTTTGTTAAATGCCACTTTAAAATAGAAGTAGGAGGTGATCAACTGATAATATTTGAATGCACAATTGACATGTGTCTAAACAGCATGAAGTAAATTGGAAAACCCCTGCTTGCACTGGAGTTTCATATGTGCATCAGAGTTCCTGTGGTGCAAACAAGTTGCTGGATCAGGGCTATCATGAGGAACTAGTAAGCAAAGCTAATGTCCTGAGTTCCTCAACCAAGATAAAGCCAGAAGCTCACACACATTTACAGGGAAGTGATAAAAAAATCCTCATACATTCAAGACAGTAGTACAGTGCACACATACATAATTCGCATACACTCCATAACAGTTGGTCAGAGTATTAAATCAGTGTACAAATTAAACATTTTCAAAAAATGTGCAAAAGAGTCAACATTGATAGAAAAAAACACCTTTGTGCACATACATTACAAACTGTGCCCAGCATTCAAACGGAGAGTAAAAACATTTACAGAGAGAAATCAAGGGATTAAATAGAGAATTTGACAGCTGCATAAAAATGTACATTAGATCAAAAGGATAAGATTTACACATTATTCATAGCTTTCTGAAAAGTAGAAGTCTACCATCAGCTTCAGCAGACGTCTCCTCCTCATACTTACAGTGATATTTCCTTAAGAAAATCGTGTGAGGTACGAGATGCTACGCTGAGAGCATTTGGGTTGCAATAATCTGTCCCTCATGGTCGGACAAACAGTATCAAGTTTTAAACCGGTGATATTAGCAAAAAAGCAAGCAACATGAAATTGAGAGTGTAGACCCTGTTCCGAAAAGAAAGCACAATCCTTTGCTTACAATTCATGATTATGTGGCTGGGGCAGGCGAGGGGAAAAAAACTAGAGATGTAAAAAAAAAAATAGAATCCTTGTAAGAAAAAAATGATGCAAGTAAGTAAAGAGAATCCCTCAACATCAAGCCTCAAATAGAGGTTAGGGTTTGGCCTTAAGGAAGAGATTCTGAATTACATCCCCAATCAGAAGTCTCAAGTAACCTACAATGACATTCTCCCTCCCTGCAAACACACCCTAGTGAATTAATCCTTTACAAATAGGGCTTAAATGCATGACAACCCAATGAAGGGGGGATTTAATTAACCTTTCCCCCTTCCTTTGTTATTAAGGGGAAGGGGAATTCAAAAAGGCAAAGTCTTAAAAAGAAGTCTTTTTCTGAACAAGACTCTTTTCACCTAAGTCTCAGGTACTGCCAACAGCAATACAGAAATAGTTTTGTACACTTTTGTTTGAGAAAACAAAAAATGTACTCGATAAAAGGAAGAAAAGGCTTTTGCTGCCTATTTGGAATTTTAGTTACTTAGAAATCCTAGTTTTAACCACTTGGATGCAGGTTTCTTACTTTCTATGGAATTGAGAGGAAATATTTAAGAAGAAATTTACAGTAGCTCTGAGTCATCTGGAATAAGATTGTACAGCATGCTGGAGAAATAATGTTTTACTTTGCTATGGTACAAGGAACACTTTGGCCCGTTAAAGGCTTACTTCTTAGTCCCCTTCTTCCCTTCATCTACAAACTGAAGAAACACAGAAAAGAAATAATACACTTGCCAATGGGCTATACCCAGAAAAATAAAGTTCAAAAGGGGTTACATGAACGGTGAAGATATGCACATCATATCCAAAATCCACTGCAATGTATATTGACCACCTTTCGGTGCAAAGGTGAAATCTCATATTTCACATATGAATGAATACACATATTGCACATTTTAAACTGTATTTATAATCACAAACAAAATTCTGTTATCATGTAGAAGGCTAACTGCAATTGGACCCACACCTAGGAACAGATCATGGCTTCGTTCTGGCTTCTGGATATTCTACCCACACCGTGTCTCATGCTGCTGCCATGAACCTCCCGACCCTTGAAGATACATTTGAACACACTCACAATCATCCTTTCATAATTATGTTGTTCTTAATGCCAATAAAGGTTCTCGAAATCGAATCGAATTATGTTGTTCACTTCTGAGTGAATTCTAGATCCAATTTCTTCTGCTTTATCACAGTTCACAGGATTGCCAAACACACCATGCAAACTGCTTACCAGACTTCTAAGCTATTACTAATGCTGAATGGGTTCTGATTATTGGGCCATTCTATCAGCTTGCTTGTTCAGGTCGATATAACAGTTCTTTCTAGAAGTTCCAATTCCAACATGTTTTTCACTAGATATGCAAAGTTTTCAGGCTACTGTGGTCACTGCTTTATGAGTACTGCATTGTTTCAGTCATACTTCTTTCTGGAGACTGAGTTTTTCCATCGTTTGTTCAATGAGGAAGTTTGTCCAAAGGTCTGCCCAGGACTAGTCAATCCAACAGATTATGTGAGAACAGTATGTCATGAAAAGGTTATTACAGATGGGTCTGATGGAGTATCTACATCACCTCCAACTACAAGCATACACAATTAGTGAATTGCATATACCAAGTAGCTGTTAAGTATGCAAGTTATTGCAATTAAATGATGACTCCAGTCACCAACTTACTCAACACATATTAAGTATACCTTATTTGAAAAAGGAAGCATTTCTTCTATAAGTTTTCAATTATGAATGTTTCAGAAGCATTTCATATACAAGTGTGCCAATATTTCATCTCAACCTCTTTTTATTACAGTTGCCACACAGATGGATTTTGGATAAGTTGTAAATAACTTCACTCTTCATTTAAGCCCTCATTTGCTTCAGTACCACTTTTTCTGATGGACGTATTTTTAACCTCTGCTACTGTACTAAAACCTCCTCGCCATTTCAACAACATCAAGTCCTTACGTTGTAAACACTGAGCATGAGTTAGGCTGTGCCTGATAAAGCACCAACTAGCACCTACAGTTATCAGGACCAGCACAGGTTCTGCCACCAAGTGGTTGCACAGTTTCATTCCAGGAGCTCTTGCAAGGCTGCAGATGATGCTGGGCACAACGGTTGAACTGAACATGGTTTCATTGGCACCCCTAAAAAATACTGCTACCCAAGCAACCACATGGATTGCATGTGCGGTTGGGCCGGCCCTGGTAGTTCTTATATCTAGCACAAAGCTTACAAACAGCTGGAAAAACAAGTAACAGTCACTAAGCTAGATAAATATCACTTTTGGCTGTGAAGAGGGGTAGAAAAGCTTTGGTTTTCAGTGATTTGCAAATACATACATGTGAGGAAATCACCAGAAACAGAGTACTGGTATGCTGGCGGTAACACCTTTACTTATACTTCAAATCACCACATGGCCATACATTCAAGCACAAAGTCTATTCTTATTCCATAGGTGTATTTTTTAAAGATTCTATTTAAAAAAAGGAACTATATTGTAAACAGCAACCAATTTTCTCCAATGTTTGCAGTTATTATCAGACACTGCTGTAAAGTAGGTGGAAAGGATTGCAAGTGCAGGTAACTTTTGCTAATGTAGCATTAAGTCCGGACAATGGCAAGAATAAGATGGATGGGTGTATAGGCACATGCACACACTTTTTGAATACAGAGCATCAGGAAATGCTATACTTGAAAGCGCATCTGATTTATTTCTATAGAATGAATATTGTCAGTCTCTAAGCACACATTTTCTTCAGTACATGCCATCAAAGAAGAGGCAGCCACTAGCAACTCACCTGAACTACGGAATATTACAGAAGCATTAGCACTGTATTTTGGAACCGAGTTAAAATCAGGGAAATTGTAAATAGTAACAATGTAATTACAGAACAGATAAATTATCCTGTTTTTCCCCACTCAGATTAACCCATTTTCGTCAGGCCCACAGGTGTACACATTTGGTCCCTGTTGTATATATGCAATGTTGGGCAGAAATGGCTTAACAGGGCACAGTTAAACCAGAATCAAGTACTATCAACTCCAAGGGAGTTGAAGGTCCAATAAGCATGTGCTCAATTCTTGCTAAAATGAATCATGCTGGACTTTAGTTGGACTGTACCCAACTAAATCCCTATCTTCAGGAGTCACTGTAAGATTAACATTTGAATAGATCTCTGAAAAATTCAACTTTTTGTCAGGTAGAACAAGCTGAAGAAAATTTTCAATGTCATGACTATTGTGGACAATTTGAACAACTTGTATAGCTTAGGAAGTATCAAAGTCGCTATATTTCAAAGACCGATTTTGTTAGTCATATAGGACTGCTATTTTAAGTACTGTAATATGTAAATGAATAAAATTAAGGCATACAGATAAAAAGGCACTCTGATTTTTGTGGTTAGTGTAACTAAAAGGGCTGGTTTCCTTTCTCTGGCTGTGCACACTAAAAACTGAAAGTGCAAACCAGCTACATTTATTTAACACACAGAAAGTGCTCTAGAAACGTAAGAAATAAAAGTTAAATTGTAGACACAAATTCCTTCAGATAGACCTTGCCTGATTTGGGGGTCCATTTTTTTCTTTTTGAAACTTCAAATCAAGTTAGGTGGACACCCAATTTTCCAAGACTTCTATTCTTAGGTACCACACATCTGAGGACAACTAGATACCACCCTTTTGTTACATACTCTGCTCCCTCTTTGCTTCAAGTTCAGCCAAAAAGACGACAGCTCACAATATAAACAAAAGTTACGTAAAAATCATTAATTCAGGCTGCAATCTAAAGGGCTGCATGAAAAACTCTGTCACAGAAAGTCTACAGTCTGCACAGATGCTACTTTTCAGAATTTTTACTCAAGTGGGCCTATGAGTGCTCCCTTCACAAGCTTCCCCCACTACAGGAGTGAACTGAGAGACTGACAACACAAAACTGGTAGTTTATGCTCAGAAAGAAGCTTCATAACTGCTCTGAAAGTTATTACATCCTCTTTTTCTTGGTGTTTACAGAATCATATTAAAACAATCCTTCGATTGTATTTTATTCTTATACCATTCTCATAACTGTCTTCAATGAAATACAAAGATCCATGACTTTGGAATATTTTAGAATATCCTATGTAAGGCAGCAGAAGTATGCAAGGCTATTGTCTAACAACAAAACTTCCTGCCCCCTTGGAATTAATTTACTAACTTAAGTAGTAAATGACATTCCTTAGGATGCCAAATATGTACCATGGACAGAGGTGGATATATGCAGGTATTCTTTTCAAAGGCTATTCAGCATTTTTACTTCTACACAAAAGTGTGCCCTTCTTCTGTTTATTTAAAGGGCTGCAAGTTAGGAGGGATAACAATATGCATAGTAACTATGAGAGCATTTGCCTGTCCTATGTGACAAAATCTTGGTTGTCAAAAAAAATTGGAAAATATTGGGCCCCTTCACATTATACAGGCTGCCAAGCACTAAATCCCTCCCCCCAGGCTTTTTTAGTTTAACTACCTCAGTGACTAATTTACATGAGGCATAATGTTTTCATCTCCCATATATAATACATACATGAGCAAGCTACAGAAAACAGTTCTTCCGGATGCATCTCTGACCCAGGAGGACTAAAGAAACGGAAAAGGATGTCAATGTTGCATCTGCAAACTTCAGAAGGTGATATGTGGCAAATGCCACATCTGCACCACAGTACACAAATACAAATTGATAGATAAGAGAAATCACTTACAACCAATGCAACCTAGAGACAAACCACAACACTAGCAAGTCCTGCTATCTGAAAAAGCTTCTGAGATTCTGAAAGCAAACTAGTATGGGTTTATGATGGCATTTTCAAAATCTGAATGGTACAAATAGCTCTAGTTCACAGTTCAAGTCTTTCTCCCACCCTCTGCACTGTATCCTAACCCTCTCCTCCATGAACGTCCATTCAAGCAGGGTGGAACAATAATCGCTAACCTCTCCATAATCCAAGAGCGCACCACTCCTTAAACCAGCATAAACAGGACCCCAAACCAGTACAGCAGGGGTTTCTTTTTGGGGGTGGGGAGGACTACTGGGCTGAGGTGAAGGTAATTCACTGCCACACAGGCCCTTAAGCTACAACATTTTATCTATTTGCAGCACTTTTAAATTTGCCATTGTCAAGACAAAATGCACTATCGGAGAAAATAACACAAAAGCAGTCACCTTATTCTATGTGTAAGCTTTTATCCTTCCGAGCCGCAATAAGAAAATGGCACTGCAGCTTGAAAGAGTAAACTGTGCACTGCAATCTGAATGGATTACATTTTGAATGCTTTTAAGCTTCAAATATTCTTTTAACGTTTAAAAATATCTTAAAATTCATAAGCTGCACTTGGATTCTCTCTGAAGTCTATTTTCGTACTTTTCTGGTAACAGAAATAACTTTGTTAAAACTATGCAAGCTTTTAGGTAGAAGTATTCAGAGCACAAAATAAATGCAGATATGATCTGCATGCTTTGGGTTCTCCAACTCTCTCGCTCTTTGGAAGTGGGAGACTGAAGCACAGTACACCAGTTCAGTTAGTTATAAACAGATTTAAGTCAAATTTTGGAGGGTTACTGTTTGTGTAGAAACAAAACAGAATGGAAAAATACGCAGCAAGTAAATTATACAACCTAAACTATAAGGCATTTTTGTATCTAGTATCATTTAGGATGCACCAAATCCTAGAAAGGCTGAACCCATATCCATGTAGCCTCCTTGCTTTGTTCTAAAATAACTCATCCAGATATTCCAAAACCTGGCCAGAAAAAAACTTCTATTTAAGTTTTATTTGAACTCTGAATACCTGTAGCAGAAGATGGTCTGTACATAATGTTTTTCTAAATTACTAGATCATTCATTGAGAGGCATTGTCTCACTGGTACCATTTCTTGTGTCAGAGCTACATAGTTACTAATACTCTGAAAAAAATACCCTTTTTGCTCTTTCACATTTCAATTAGCACTTTTGTACCTGCATACTGTAACACTAACATTTGTAAGATTTATTTTAACTGTTTACAGATTAGGGTTTCAGAGGTCTGTGAATTATACATTCCTTCTCCCTTCAGGTTTCACAAAAAGTGGTGTCTATTGGCTCCTGTCTAGCAGCGAGTTGAAAAAGACACCAACTGACTCTTTACCCACCCATGTTTCTGCAAGATGATGACCTCTTATACATATTTTATACTGCTACCCACCATTGGGGGGACGACAATACCACCACCACATCTACCAACTCTCCTCCAGGTATTGAACAGCTGTCCTGGTACAGGTGGTTGGTGAATCACTGGAGGTAAACAGGTTAAGGCAGATCCAGATTCCTAAAAGTAAGTCTCTGGTATAAGATTTAACATTTCATTTTTTTCTGCCTCTCATTTTATGATTAAGCCCTGCAACCTAACATCAAGATGCTTGTTTTAAACTTCATTCCCCCATGTCAGTTTTTGTTTTCATGCATCCCATACTTTTTGTTTTGTTATAAAAACAAAAGTATCAGCATATGTTCTTTATCAATCAGTTAAAGAGCCAGGCCAGGAAGGCAGTGATTCTATTCCAGCATAATCAGTTGTATGCATTGCAGCTTATATAGAATCTTTTCAGATGGATGTGAAAAAGTATATTCACTGCTGAAAGTAAAAGAGACATCTGACTGCCAACAATTAAAGGTCTGACTCACTGAATGAGATGTTGTTGATGACTTTGTACTGGAGGTAGAGAGCATTTTTTGAATAACCGTATCCTATATATATTTACTCAGAAGTAAGTCCCACTGAGCTCAATGGGGCTTACACCCAACCATTTTCTAATCTAAAGAGAGGGAAAGGCTCATCTAAACAGGTTCCTCAAAAGCACTTCACTGGAGGAAGATGATTGATTGGCAACCTTCAGTCTCGAAAGACTATGGTATAAGCCTACAGCACCCAGTATTCCCAAGCGGTCTCCCATCCAAGTACTAACCAGGTCTGACCCTGCTTAGCTTCCGAGATCAAACGAGATCGGGCATGTGCAAGGTAACAGTTGCTGGGAGTACTGGAGGAAAACCTATGTCAATTCAACAGGTCTTGAGCATGGGCAGCAACATCTTACAAACTGCTAGATTCTGTAAACACTGCAGAATACAGATGAGAAAGAAATTTGTCAAAAATGCTGAACACACATACAAAGCTTAGTATAGTTTGGAAGGGGACTAGAATTCTGCATTTCAACCTCCTCCTTTCCCTATATTCTACGAGTAGATCAGAAGATGCATATTTTCAATAACGCTTAATTTGATTTGCATGCTTTATGCAATTTGCATAGTTACAACATGGTGGGAGTTTAGCAGAATTTGTTTCTGTGGATTTTCCTGCAAGGGATGGAGGAAGGGGAGGAAAGTTTGGGTCTATGGGGAAAACCAGTACAGAAGAGAAAAGCACAGATCTGTGGTAGAAGACAGACTGTGGGCCAAAACCAATTTTTGTGATAGGAGAGCAAGTGACACCCATTAGTCACTGGAATTCTAGACTTATTTACACCTTGTAAGCAAAAATGCCAAACTTGCATTTCACATGTAAATACTTTGCTGCTAAGCTCTGGTGAAATTTGTATTAGATACATCCATGCTAAATTGCAGGAATCTAATGTACAAATGAATTTTGTTCAACCCACACCTGAACCTCAAAATTTAGAACTCTTACTTCTGTAGACTGACTGCAGACAAAATGTGTTCACAAAGGGGCCTATGTCTGCCTGCAGTTCCCCACATCCAACTCTACCCCATACTGGAAGGTTCCCCCAACCCTTGGGAGTGGCTTTTTGGATAGTTTGCAGGACAGCTCTGGAGTGTTGTGCATATGTTGGGGGGGGGGGAGGAGAATTAGCTCACGCAATCTCTTATCCCACAGTTCTTAGGATCAAGCCCATGCGGTATACAATGCATTCTAAACACAAATAGTCTACTAACTGTCAGAAAATGATTACCTCTTTATGCATCTTTATCATCCTCAGTCAGAACTGAATAGGATGGCAGATACACATGGAGGTCTCCAATACCCACATTTCCACAGAGTTTGCTTCTCCCTTTGCTTGAAGTGAGCAGGAATTATTTATATTCCACATCAAAAACAAGAACTCCACAACCTGAAAAGCCAAATTCTGCATGCTTGACACAATGCAAGTCACACAAATTATGCAAATGCTATTTGACTAAAAAAAAATTAAATATGTCTCTGAATTAAAGGCAATATGCTGTTCAGCATCAACAGGAATGGTAACCATTTATTTTAAACGCTGCCACCCATTCTAATCAAGGTACTCTAAAACCGCCACACTAGTAGGTAGTTTTGAAAGTTCACCTTCTCACCCATGAGGATTAGAATCATGCTCCTTTAAAAACCAAGTCAAGATTCTGAAGGATGTGATAAGTGTCCATTGTGTTGAACTACTTATCAGCTTGCTGTGGGATCATACCATGCAGCAAGTTAGTTCCTTGATTAAGCAGAGACTGAGCAGTAAGGTGTGTACTCTAGAGGAGTACGGATCTACAGTAATCTATTTACCTATGATTTCTCATCTAGGTCATCCATGCATCTGAATAACTTGCCTCCTCCATGACCCTTGACAAGTTAGCAGGAGGGATGCAGTGGGGGAGGGTATGACGATCTCTTGTTTATAACAAATTACAATGCGATTATTTGGTTGCAGGCAATATACAACTCAGATGCTATCTTTTCTAGAGTACAGTCAGTTCAGCACTCTGAGGTCTTTCAGCTTTGACTCTGTTTCCAACGTTATAGATGAAAGATTGATTTACAGATGAAATAGTACCAAGGCTTCTCAGGACAGTTAACCATATACTCAAAAGAACCACTGGAAACTTTTCCCTTTCTACAGCTGCCAGCAACATGTACATTTTCCCTGCATCCTGAGTCTGTCAGCAGTGCTATAAAAAGTTACACAATTCCTGACAGCCCAGATAATTTGCCTTTCCCCCCTTAAATAAGGAATGAAGAATATGTACTAAAGTGCTTTATGCGAACCACATCAGTACATTACCCAAAACAAAAAGAATCTAGTTCTATATGGGAACAAAACCTAAATACGAAGACAGATTGTTAACAATCTAAGTGAAATAAAGAATCAAGAGAAATAACTTCTCTCTTGTCTTTTTTCAATTTTGTGTAAAAAAAAAGTGCAGTCAGAAAATAAATGCAGTAGGTGAGAGCTGGGTTGAGGCAGGCCATCAGTGATACTGTGCAAATGTGTGTCTTAGCAGTTCATCTGCCGATGGACGCAACTTGGCCTCAATAAAAATCCGCTTTAGGAAATCCCGACTATGGTCCGAGACATGAGGTGGCAGCTGGGGATTGGTTGGCTGGGTAGCAATTTTAAAGATGGCAGCCATCGCTTCAAACTCCGCCCAGGGTGGTTTCTCAGTGAGCATTTCCACCACTGTACAACCTACACTCCTGCAACAAGCAAGAATGAAAAGTGAGTTAAGGTGAACTAACAGCTCTTGATAATAGCAGGAACAAGAACATAGAGTTGCTTGAGGAACACAATTTTGTTTCAATTCAAAATACAACATTTTTAATGGATAAAGCCAGAGCTGAATACATTATACTATTACAACATCAAAATTGTCCCACTGGATCAGATGGACAACATACAAGTAACTAGTTACTGTATATATAATTATTAAAAATCTTTAGATATTACTGTAAAACTTCAATAGTCTATCTTTGGAACGTAGGTGGAACCAATATAGCTCAACCTAGGTTGAACTATCAGGAAGTGCTACCCTGCTCTTGATAACCCTTGGAACTAGCCTCTCATTTCTATTTACATTTACTGCTAAGCCACTTGGGTTGACTTCAAGCAGCTTCTGTAGCTTGCCTTAGCAATCCCACAGAGAGTGTAGCCTACTCCCAAACTCTGGGTTTTAATACCTAATACTAGAGTGGGTATCAGACTTGTGAGCTATATTCATTTTTTATATTGACAAGCCATCTCTGCAGGTTAAGCTTTGATCACTTTAGGCTCAAGATTCCTTCTATCACACTTACAATTCTTCTTAAAGATAAGTCAGTAACAATTTTTATGGACAATTGGAAACCATTCATGGACTTCCTGCACATCAAGGGGGAAACAGGCCAAAAAGCCTATGGATTCGATGAGTAGATACGGAATTTAAATTTTATTTTTTTCTCATTTTTCTTTGGTGTTGAAAATGTACTTTTCAATAAGTAGCAGTCAGCTTAAGATTTGATAGCTAATATTTTGTATAATTTTGTAGTAGAACAAAGAAATGTAGATCGAGATTTCTGCACTTACTACACAACTTGCAATATCTTTACTTTTTCATTTTTTTAAAATTCGTTTTTAATAAAATAAAATTTTAAAAAATCCTTCTATCACTTTATCATCAGAACTGTTTCACAGAACTAAACAGATTAAGGTCACTAACATGAACATGCTTACTAATGCCATGCCAAGATTTCCTTCCTTCTCTCCATAACTTTTAAATCTAAGTTTATGACCAAGTGCACACCCATACAAAGAGAGAATATGCATACCGTAACACAGCTGGCGTATCACCTAGTGTTGAGTCCCTGTGCAAATATTTCCCTTAGGAATATATCAACATACCAGATATCTGCTTTCCTTCCATAACCTTCTCCACTGATAACTTCTGGACTCATCCAGTATGGTGTTCCTGTGGCAGACTTCATTCCCGTGCCAGAAAGACAAATTGTTTGAAGCCGTTTGCTGGCACCAAAATCACCCAACTTAACATTGCCTGCAGGGTCCCGGAGAATATTTGCTCCTGAAAAATAGAGAGAAATAGCTTGCTGTGTGTGCACCAGTAAATGGTCCCCTGCCACAGACTAAACAGCTGTACACATATAGTTCCATACATCCAGAGAATTTTAAATTAAATTGCATGTAACCTTCCTTCTAAAGAGAAATTTAGAATTGGGCTGTAAAGAATACTACAGAGTTTCCGGGCAGTTCTTCCAGTGGATATCTTGATGTCCTAACTACAGAACCAGGTCAAGCCAGAAGTAAAAGGATCAGGAAGAGAGATTGGAGGTTTCAAACCAAGTTTAGGAAAGTCTCTGGTTGCTTCGTAAATTGGTGTAGCATACAGATAAAAACTATGGCCTGTGAGTCAGGGCACCCCTAGTTCAAATGTCAGCCATGTTCTCAAGTTTGTCACTATTTCACAGCCTCAGCTCCCAATCTGCAATATGAAGATAATACTGACTTACTTTATAGGAGTGTTTTTATTATTACTGTACTGAACTGTTCTATGGGAAGCTCCTCAAGAACTCAATATTGTATATTTACTGTCACACTGGTAGTGGGATGATTTCTTTATACTCCAGCTCTGCTTTTTGCATTCTTTTGCAGTGAAAATCCCAATACAGAAAAAGTGGTCAAAAATGAATAGAGATAGGCTCACTCATTATCATTATGATCAGCAATGTCAACTGAGATTTAGTGATTTGCTCCCACCATCTTCGAGATTTGTTCTTTACAGACTTTTGACAATACATTATGAATCAATCTGTTCAGTCCCATGTAAAACAAAGGATGTTATGCTTCTCAACTTGAAACACTGTCTGCTACCAATCATTTTCAATTTAAGAACAATTCCAACCTTTGATTTAAATAAATTAGTCTTTTACCAGTCTATGATAAAAAATGCGAGTCAATCTCTGCATTTGATTAACTGGATTTTAAAATAATGAAATATCATTTACAGTTCAGTAAATATACTAAAATCTCTTACCCCCTCACCGCCACCCATTACCTTTAATATCTCTATGTACAATCATGTTACTGTGCAAATAGTGAACTCCTTCTAAAATCTGCCGGGTG
Organism: Tiliqua scincoides; assembly: GCF_035046505.1. Taxonomy (NCBI): domain Eukaryota; kingdom Metazoa; phylum Chordata; class Lepidosauria; order Squamata; family Scincidae; genus Tiliqua; species Tiliqua scincoides. Next base: position 74,637,048 of record NC_089821.1, on the reverse strand, counting down.
TATTTCCGAGTCACATTCTCTGTGAGGGCACCATATGCCTTCAATTGATCTTTAATTGAGCCCTACAGGCAAAGAAAATATGAAATACTTTAGCAGTCAGTATTAATAATAGAACCATGCCTCTAGAATTGCATTTCAAAGGTTTGTAGACACGATCTTTGAATACCACTCTCTATTTGGCCTAAAATAATACTAGCACAGTGGTTTCCATACTTTTTAGCACCAGGACCCACTTTTTAAACATTCTATTGACACCCACCTAGCTTTATGAGACTAAAAAACCCTGTCACTATTACCTGCTCAAGCCTCTATTTTTACCCTTTTCACTATGGTGGGGGGACTGCCTTCTGGAGTCTTCATTGGATCAGGACCACACTGGTGGCTTTGAGTTCCCCTTTGCCTGGCCTTCGATACACGGTTGCCTACTCATGAGTAAACAAACATGTGCAGTTCAATATATCTTTCCATAAAGCTCAATACATTTTCGCTATCCGCTGGGGGTGGGTGACTTCCTTCTCTAGTCTTTTGGAACCTGCATTCACTGGATTGGGACCATTCTGGTGGTGTTGCATTCCCCTCAGCCTGCCCTTCAAAGTAAACCAAGGCACACTTGCCTACGCATGAGTAAACATGCGTGTGTTGCTCCGTTCTGGTTTCTATAAGGTTCAATACGTTTTCCTTGTCAGCCATCAGCTTCGCAACCCACCTAAAAAATCAGGTCATGACACACTGGTGGGACCCAACCCACAGTTTGGAAACCACTGTACTAGCACCTAAGCAAAGATGTGAAACTCAAAGGCATTCTGAATATAAGGAGCTGAGGCTACAGTTCCCAGACTGTGTGCTGCAGCACCCCAGGGCACTGAAATGAACTCACGGGGCGCTGTGGGATATTTTTAATTTTCAATGAAAATAAGCAAAAGAATAGTCAGGTAAGCCTAGGGGTACAATGACAAAATTATGGGGACGCAAAGGGTGCTGTGAACCAAGAAAGTTTGGGAACTTCTGGGCTAAGGTGTCATTCCATGAACAGACAAAGTTCTGTTTTTGTGTGAGAGGCCACTTTTGTTATCTCCCTTTTCTGTGCACAGATTGAAAATATACTCCTGAGGAAGGGGGAGGGTACTGCAGCAGGAAGAATAGCTGGTTATTATCACCACGTTCTCCAATTCATGGAGTATCACCTTGGGATACAACTCACAGAAGATACTGTATATTTTAAAATGTTTTGAGTGAATCTTTTTTATATAAACATATTCAATAATAATAATAATAACAGGTATTTATATACCACCTTTCTTGGTCTTTATTCAAGACTTTATTCAAGGCGGTTTACATAGGCAGGCTTTATTTAAATCCCTTATTAAATAGGGATTTTTACAATTTCAAAGAAGGTTCTTTCTTTCAAGAACCACTACATTCAAGGTGTTTCATTCCATCTGGCTTCACATTCTGGCCTCCATCCTCCCACGCTCAGAGCAGATGGAATAGGTCGGCTTCAGCTTGTCAGCTGCTTCAAGGTCGCACGGTGCCGGTGGCCTCGAACTGGCGACCTTGTGGATGTTATCTTCAGGCAGACGGAGGCTCTACCCTCTAGACCAGACCTCCTGCCCAACTACGTTACAATATTCAACTATGTTACAATCTGGCAATATCTTTATTAGGACCAACTGAAACACAAATCACTGAGCAGCAAGCTTTAAGTGTTGTGTTGGCAACCTTCAGTCTCGAAAGACTATGGTAACGCGCTCTGAAGCTTTAAGTACACTGGAACTTATGGAGGCTAAACTTTTTAAAAAAAGGAAGGGAGTCTGCTGACAAAGTCTTAAAGAGTCTGAAATTTTTTAAGACAGAGTCAGATGGCTTTCTGAAGACTCCTAGATTGATCAGTCTTACTAGGTAGGAGACATGATCTCAGGCTGCAGCTAGGATAGGGGTGTCAAACTTTGAGCTAAATAGCATTTGCTGTGCTGAGCATTTGCTGTGGTGAGCTGAATAGCATTTGCTGTGCCTGCTGATCTCCAGAACTGAGCAATGTACACTGTGGAAATTACAGATATCTTACCCCTGGCATATATTCCATGAAGATAGAGAGTGTTCTTTCTGGGGGATCCCTCAAGCAGCCATAATACTGAACAATTCTCTCATGCAGCAGGTTTTTCAGCAGCTGAATCTCACATTCGAGTGCATTTACCTCCTAAAAAAAAAGAAAATAAAAACTTTCAGGATGAATTTAAACAAAATACATATACAGAAGAATTGCAAAGGCGGCACATACAGGTATGACATTGGCATCCACCGAATTGGCTTACCACTGACCTCAGTAACCACTGATTTGACTTACCACTGATTCCAGGGACCACCTTTAAATGCTTTGTAACAAGGAAAAAAAGCACCAAAATCCAATTTCCTACCTTCACACTGTTAAATAATTATAATTTCATTCTATTATTCACCTATCTAAAGGCTGAATGCGGTATAGTGTCTATACCAATGCATTCTGGGTTGACAACAGAAAAGCAAGAAACCTGGAAGTGGATCTTTAAAGATATTTTTCCTCTAATTTGGTATCCACTTTTTTTTTTATTCACTGGGAGTTCTGGAACAGAATACACAGATACACATATACATACACACATCTAGCTAAGTATCAACAATACATCAGCTATTATGTAATTCCTGATTTATGAAAAAGATACTAGTCACAGACTATTTCAGGTGCCCCCCCCCCCAAGAAATTAAGAACTATCAATTCTCAGAGAGGTACAGAGAAGACATTCTCCCATCTCAACTACTTCTGCACAGGCTCCCCTGAAATGAAAACACAACACAAGATCTCTTCTGCTTCTCTAGTCAATTAACAATGGGGACTGCAAAGAAGCCTGCTACAAATAGCAGATATACTATTTTTCAACCTTCCTTCATCACTCACAGCAGGTGTAAAAAGTAGACTCCACAGTTGTAATTAACTCACTTTTCCAGACCACAAAATCTACTAATTGGACAAAGAAGCACCTTTTCAAGTGGTATCCTCAAATATTTAGCAAAGGAAGGGCAACTCCAGCATTATTTTGTTTTCTTTTCCTGGTGGCAGTTGCTGATTTCTCTGCATCTCTTTTATGAAAGTGAGCCCTTTGGGGACAGGGAACCATTTACTGATTTATTTTGCTATATAAACTGCTTATACAGTGGGCCCTCCTTATCAGAGGGTTTGGCACCCATGGATTTGACTATACATGGGTGCCAACCTATGCTGGAAGGGCTCATATGACCTTCTGGTCAAGTTTGGGAGGGGTTCTGAGGTGCAGGGAGGCTGGCATGGGCTCTCGGAGGCATCCAGAAGGCACGCCCATTTTTTGTCAAACTGAAAGTGCTTTTCAGAAGGCTCTGACAAGCCTTCAAAGGCATGGGGAGGTCACGTGCAATCTCCCAGCATCTCAGAAGGCCTGCCGGAGCCTTCTAAGAAGCACTTCCACTTTCCCGAGTGGGCCATGGATTAGATTATCCAGGGAAACCGACATCTGCAGGGGGACAGATTTCCCCACAAATTCCAAGGGCCTACTGTATCACTGTTCCACAAAAAGTAGTTCACAAAGCACTTTACATAGCAAAATAAATCAACAAATGCTTCCCTGGTCCCAAAGCACTCAAAACCTAAAACGAAATGCAGGAAAGACTGCATAGCAATAGACATTGGAAAAGGTAACACAAGAGGATACCATTTCAAAAGGTGCCTATTTACACCATTATCAAGGGTTTGGAGTCATTTTTGACCACACAGAAAAACACCAGTCTTAAATGTTTACATGGCAAAGTAACTCAGCAAAGAGAACACACACGGACAGCAAAACTCCAAAAGGAAGTTTTCAACACCACACAATATTATAAAGTTGGGAAGAAACCTATAGATGTTGACAAAAGTTATCACCAGCACAATCACATACATTTGGCAAGATTAAATCTAATCATCTCACTTTCCCAATAAAACAAGCCAAACAATGCCTTTAAGCATCTTTATTTGCCTTAGAGGAAGTTTATGTGAAATTCAGATTCCATACTGAACTCATTTTCTTTATTTTCTACTGAACTAAGGACTCAATCCTAAAGAGTGCGTGCCAGCTGTAAGCACTGGCACTGTCGCAAACGTGCTGTAAGGCACATTAGCAGGCCTTAGCACTGGTGGAGCTCCGCTGCTCAGCAGTTGAGCAGACCACCAGGCAGTGGAGAGATAGGTGGGGACGTGGGGGGTGGGTGGAAAGAAGGCATCCCAGGACAGGGGGATGGCGGGGAGAAGACATGCTGGGGAGACAGTGGGGCGAGAGAAAGGTGGGACTGGTGGAGCCCAAATCCTGAGCCTCCGTGTCAGGCCGCCCGCCCGCCCAACACGGAGGTTCTTCATTCTACACCGACCTTTGGGTTGTTGTAGAGTTGAGTAGCCCCACTGCAGGGCTACTCCCTATACCCAGGGAAAAGGGACGAAAGTCTCCTTCTGAGGTGGCAGGGACTGCCTGGGGTGCGCTGGATGCAGTGGCAGACATTTTTGGCACCGCTGCAGCCCCGCCCGCCAGGCAGCTCAGGATTGGGCTGTAAGAAGCTTCACTCATATTAAAAAGATGAAATTACAGAAACAGTTTAGAGTTCCCTGGCACGCTTTAACAGAATTATCAGCATCCACAATGACACGAAAATTAAGAACAGGCCTCAAAGAGAATGAGAATCATCAGTACATTTAGACCATCCAAAAATGATGATGCATTTCTGAATAACCTTTTCTTACCTTGCTGGTTTCTGGGCTGTCAGGATCAAACTGAACTTGTTTAACAGCTAGTTCTCGTCCCGTGTCTGCATCATAGCATAAATAAACTCTGCCAAATGCCCCCTGGCCCAAAAGTTTACCAAGTCTCCAATTAGTTGGAGCTCGTGGTGCTGTAAATAGAACATAGAAAACCCCTCAAATTCTATTACTTAAGGAAAGTATCAAAACAATTCAAGAAACATAGCATTTTTCATGCAAGCAGTCCAGCATACACAAAACATTTTACAGCTGAAATATGTGAAGAACCTTTTTAGGTGAGAAAAAAATCAGGAGCCCAATTCACAAGCAAATCAAAATTAGCTTTGCTACTTCACTAGCTTAAAATCAAAATGTTCCACTTTAGCTGGTTTGCAGACTGAAATGCCAATAATCATAATGCTAAGCACATTCTGCTTCAAAAGCTCAGGGCAAATACTGCTACAGGTTGAGACTAATTATTCGCGTGGGTTCTGTTCCAAGCACTCACGTGGATGGCCAAAAAACGCACTATAGCAAATCAATTTAAATAAACAAAGTTTCTTTGCTCCGATGATTTAAAAACAGCCTTGCTGACCTTTGTGATGTAAGATAAGAGTCATTAAGAAGACAATCCATCAATCAGTCCTCCTCCAAGAGCTTACAAAGATGCTTCACTCAGCCCCTCCCTTCACCAATGCACAATGATCACCTTTCTTTCAGGTGCTCAGGGGGAAGGGAGGGGTCCGCTGGAGAGAGAGGATCGATGGATTGTCAGCCAGCTGCCCGCTCCCTCTCATTAAGGAGGTTACTGTTAAAGGACTGTTCAGTTTTTTAAACTGATTTTAAAGGGATGCATTTTTCCCCTTCTCCAGGGATCAGCACAGTCTCTCTCATTTGCAGTGGCCATTTGTGTTGAGTCAAATCCGTGTATAAAAAATCAGTGTATAAACAGGCTGGACCTGTATAAAGCTCCTGTAAGGAGGACAATGTCATTCATGCATTGTCTACTGAGGTCTCTTATAAATCTATCCACGCAACTAATGATAGAGTATTAGTTTAACTCTTTTATACCTCTGATATCAACGCCTCCTGTTAAGAGAAAGATTTTCGTTCAACAAACTAAGCAACCTTACTTAGAGTACAAGACAGTTTTTCCCCAGCTATGACAGACCAAACCAATACTTCAGATACATATATGTTGCATCTTGCAGAATTCCCTATTCTTCCCACAAACAACCTTTAGTCAGTCATAAAACTCATAATTACGCATTTGATTTCTGTGGAGGAGTGCATCTGTACTAGCTATTTTTCCAGATAGAGGTCACAGGAAATCCTCAGACTAGATAACGTAATCCAACCCTTATTCTGGCTGCTGCCTCTGTTCAGGGCTCTGTTTACAGGTAGCCATAGGTCTTCCTCACATCATTCTCAGTGACATCAGGACAGGTAGATATTACAAAGACTATTGTCCTTCAAAAGCTTGCTTTTGAAACACAAGGTCGAAATCTTCCCTTCCTGCCAGCTCTGTTCACCAGTAAGATGGGCTACTGCTTGACAATACAGCATGCTTACTCTGAAATCATTCTTTTTGCAGGTGTGTAATGTAAACATGCAAAGAGCAGCATAAGAACACAGTGGGATAAATTTAAAGAACTCAACCAAGAAAGAAGTGTGAACCACTAACTTCATCAGTTCTGATAAGCTGTCACAAATATATTATGTGCAATGTAATGTGTTCCTTACAGCGGCTGGGCGGGCTGATATCCATTACAGTCAGAGTAGGATTGTCTATATCACTGCCTCTTCTTCGCATCCGTCCTTCTTCATATTCTGGAGTGAAGGTGCTGCTTCCACTGCTTGTGCTCAAAGAGTGATCAGTTGGACTGAAGCTTACTGGAGACCTCAAACTGTTTCCCTGGGTCCTTCTAGCCCTTGGAAAAGTTTTACGACCTGCAGAGAAAACATCTTACAATACAGGACCACAAACCACAAGCTTTGTTTGCACACTCCACTGGAAGCAAATGACATGGATTTAGCGCAACAGATCTGGAGCTATCATTTGCAACTTAGCAGTGCATACTACTTACAATCCCCTGGATAAAAGATGATCTCTTTGGACAACCAAAGAAAATGGGAGGTGTCATCCAGAGGGAACACAATTTTTTGTGAAATTGTATTATCATAAGGAGTCCATTCTTTGAAGCAAGAAAAGCTTAGGATACAACCCAGAGCCTCCTTGATGAAAATGAGTCATAAAAAGCTTTCACTCAATAAAAAGATGACAGCCTAATTGCCTGATTGTAGAATTAATTGCTTATCCTCTGTTCACTAATGTCTTAAAAACTATCCCTACAAAACTATGAAGGGATTCACAACTCTTTACTTTTACATATAATTTAATAATATAGGAAAATTGTTACATCCATTAAATTCAACAGTATCTATAATGCAATTCAAAGAGGCTAATATTGGTAAACAAAGCAACTCAGATTTTGTCACTAAAAAAAATATCCAGTTTTCATCAAATGCATGTGCACATGATCTAGCCTTCTGTGTACAACAAACTTTTCTAATGTCCAAACCCAGGGAGCTTTGTTTGGAAGTACAGTATGGAGTGCAAACAATTGCGCTTTTCATCTTCAAGCTACACCCAACTTAAAGGAAGGAAGGTGGGCATTTTGGCCTGAAGGGCAATCTGAACTTGTAGGAATCAACTATGCTCCTAAATTCATTCACAGATGGCTAAGATCACTTAACTAAGACTAAGAATTAGAATTATATACCCAAACTAAAAATGTGAAATGTGAAACTTTTTCTTGTTGAGAAAGTCAGGAATTTCACATAGCCCAAATAACAGGTGCTACAGATACTGAATTATGCTGATTGATCATTCTGTGCATTAGTTTTGTATAATATAAACAATCACCAATAGCACTAAGGGGTTTGCAACTCACCATCACTGTAGTCCTGATGATGGTATGAAATATGATACCTTCGAGGGTAAGTTCCACCTTTGCCAAACTTTTCAAATATTGGGAGATCGAAATCTGAAGGGTGGAAACAAAGTTATCACTATTTTCCACTAGGCTATTTGAGTTTGGGGGGAAACGGGTTAAGTGAACTACTCAAGACTACACAGAGTCTTAGGGTTATTTCAAACATTACATCTAATCACAAATCTGAAGAATAAGTACATGTTTTACTACACAAAGAGCAGAGTATAGGTCTGTTTTGTCCTAGGTATATACTGTACCAGTTACCAGTTTGCCCCAGGTATATTGTTTTAATACAGCAAGTTTACTTTTGATGGCATGATGAAAAGTGCAAGAAGTATCCTTTGATTTCAGAAGAAATGCAAGTAGAATAAAGTCAGTAATCTTCAAAGCTCACTTCTTGCCCCTAATGACTGACTTCCAAAACTATGTTTAAATGTACAAGCATTTTTAATGCTTCCAAAGATTCCTAGCTCAAAAGATTCTCTCTCTCATACAAGCCCAATTTTTTTTAGAAGCCTGTTTGAGATCTCTAGGTGGCCTTTAAGGATAAATTAAAAATAAAATAAAAAGGATAACCAATACAAACATGATCAAATTTAACTGCCTGACTTGAATGCATTTCCATGATTGAAAGCTATTAAACTACATCTTGGCTCAGAAAAATACCTAGTCAAATCCATCACCTAGAACAGTGTTTCCCAAACTGTGGGTCGGGACCCACCAGTGGGTCATGAGCCAATTTTTGGTGGATCATGAAACGTGTTTGAAACATTAAAAAATAAAAAAACTTGCCCAGTTTGCAGAAGGAAATTAGCTTGGAATGCTAACTTGTGGTATGATGTAATCTTCATATCCCCAAATTAAAGTGTCACATTTTCCTATTTTTCTCTAGTAATTGGCATGCTGAATATTACATGTGAACCCAGTATCAGCCTTTTGTCTGGCCTGAAAGTCCCTAAATGCACATCTTGCTCTCCAGTTCTGCCTTTGGGTTACCTGGAATGACTGTAAAGGTTTGGGTGAACAGTCCTTGAACTCCATTTCTAGGGAGAGTCTAGCAAATGTCTACACACACATACTATATATAAGGCCTCTAGCAGCCTTGGGGGCACAGAACACCATAACTATTAATTAATAAATTAACAGTTTATTATTAATAAAATATTTCTTTCTAGATCTCTTTTTTGTCTAGTGGGTCGCAATAGATTATTTTTAAAAGTGCATCCCAGTGCTCAAAACTTTGGGAAGCACTGACCTAGAAAATTAGAGAATGATAACTTCTTACCATAAATTTCTGTTCTGAGGATAAGAAGGGGGACATTCCTGATTCTTTGGAATTGCCCCTCCCACATCACTAGACACAGGGCCAACCACTGTGAATGTCTCCTCCTCTTCTGAGATGAACCCACCCTCCAGGCTAGAGAAACTGGAAAGCACCACCTCTCTTCAATGCCGCTCTCTGCTACACATAGCTAAATCACTTGTGCAAAACACAAAGTGACCAACAGCAAAAAGAAACCAATGTGGAACATGCAACTTGAACAGTGTCTAACCTAAGACCCTCTATCACACACAATAGTACAGCAGGGCCAGCCCAGGGCATGCCTTCACCCAGACTAGCAAGATGCCGAAACGTGCAAACGTGGTGGGTGGAATGTCCTTCTAATTCTTCTTCCCAAAACAAGCATTTGGAATATGAAATTCTCATTTTATCTGAAAGAGGAAGTTGGGGCATTCCTGATCCTTCAGGATACACCTGAGCTAAAGAACAACCAGACAGGACCAGGTAAGAGGAGGGAATCTAAGGCTTCAGAACCTGCCTACCAAAAGCAGCATCTGCCAAAATAAAAACAAGGATATTATAGCGTCTGGTGAAATTGTGAACAGAAAACTAAGCTGCCACTCTATAGATTTTGTCCAAGGATGATTGGTCACAAAAGGCTGATGATGCTGCAGCCCCTCTCTGTTCATGGGCAATGATCCCTGGAGGAGGAACCTTTCCCAGGCCCACAGCCATCATGACAGAAGCTATCACCTTCTGCCCCACTGATGACTCATCGGTGGACATGATCATGGTCTTCAGTAGGACATGGCCTTCAAATTCCATTGCACCTCTTCCTTGGTCACTGCTGAGATAAAGATACACCTGCTTATCTGCCTCTCTATTGTGCCCTGACAAATGAGGAGCCCGTATGTCCTGAATAAGAACATCATGCCCAACAGCTGAGTCAGAATCATGAGTTCTGTCAGACCCACTGCCTATTCCTCCCATCTCGGGCTTATGAGAGCACACATCTCTCAGCACACCTCATCTCCTTTACCTGGCTTTAGTAAAGAATCTTTTTTTTGGCATTATCATAGGTAGTATTCTCTGCACTTTTTGTAGTCTGTTGATAGTGCCTACAATTATGACAAATAAAATACTACTAGGTAAAATTTTGTAACTTTAATGAATGTCTGGATACATGCACAAAAGATAGATTCTATTTTAAACACACACATTTGTTTTACCCACCAGATAATTCTTGGTGGTTATCAGGATAGCTCTGTGCTCTTGGCATCCGGGACTTCGGATAGTTGTCTCTAGAAGTACAAAAAAGCATTGACTATTGCACCCTTGTGTATACAAACACACATTATGTGACACTGAATCACAGAGGAGAAAGATGTGTAGAATATGACTAATTCCTACCCATCTAAAGGGCTATCGAGTGAAGGGCAGCTTCCTGAGCCAGAGTTTTCAGGACTACTTAGTGATAAGGGATCCAGCATCTGAAAAAAGTGAAAGGCAAATGAATTGAAACTTTTCTATCTATGGTTCTTCAAACTATGTAATAGGCGACATGCTAGGCACTGAAACACATAGTCATTAAAGTTCTGTTTGAGAAGAGTCACTAAGTCCTTTGAAGGTTAAAAAAGCCCATTCGTAATCTCTCTAAAGGAGAAATGACACTGAAAAAGCTGTGGATAAGACCACTCAGAGCTCCCTTAATGCCAGCTAGCAGTTATGACATGACTAAATATAAAACCACATGTGAATTTGAGTAAATGTGAATTTGAGTAAACGCAGCATAGTGTAGTTTGAACAAAAATAGAAAAACTAACCTAAGATTGAGTTAGAATAGCTTTCATCTGACATGAGTGCATATGTTCTCAAAACTAATTGCTAAATGGCACACAGAGAAGACTCAGTCACTAAAAAAGTCATCTGTCAATGTTCACCAGCAGAGACTGGAGTGCCAGTTTCAAAACACATACTGCAGAAAGTTATCCTGCCAGCAGGGACTATTGCTCTCAGAAGGTGGCATTAATCAGATTTCAATAAGTGTTGTAGAAAAGTAAAAAGGTAACATGCAATAATAGACAATTATAAACACATCCCGGCAATTGTACTAATGCTCATGTGATTCACTAGCCACGGTACAGTACCTTGTTGTATAAGTAACATGTCAATTTGCATGTGGAAGGGACACCTAGGGCAACTAAGGCTCTCCCTACAATAAACAGTCATAAAAAACTAGAGAAAAATTATTTTTTTCCTCTGGAAGAAGCCATTCTGAAGAAAAGTGTGCTTTAAAAAGGAAAGAAAAGTGAAGCTGCTAGGGTTAAGGACATTTTTCGTCAGCTAAAAGCATATTGCCCAGAAAGGTGCAGCAGTGTAATAAGATCGTTTCTTTTTCAGTGTCTAAAAAAGGGAGGTTGCTGCTCAAATTAACATTCTTTTTCTATTTTGCCTTCAGGCCTTGGCATTTGGTTTATGAACAGACACACTTAAGAGGTGACACAGTTATACTATCAATCCCTTGAAAACACCCAGTCCTCCCTTCTGACCTGCTTGAGAGAATAGCAAAATGAGACAAGGAAGACACTTGGTCTTAAGATAATACTCCTCTACTTGTAGGAAAGGAGTAGCTACAAGGTAAAACAACATGATTTAGTACTCCTGGTGCCTAAGGAAGAACCATTATAGAAAACTCCAGAATGTGGTGAGGAAGCCTCTGTGCAATGCAGCTTCTATAACCTATTTAAATGTAAAAATAGGACCAACACATAAGCCACTGAGAACCTACTGTATTTACTACTATCATTTTATTAAGACCCAAGGGAGAATAAGGCTGCAATCCTAACCACACTTTCCTGAGAGCAAGCCCCACTGAAAAAATAGGACTTACTTCTGAGTAGACCTGCTTAGGATTGTGCCCTAAATCTCTACAGAAATGTTAGGAAAGACTATTGTTAAAGGAAATAGAAAAGAAATCCACTGCTAAGTCTACATTTTACATTTTCTTTTACTCTTCTGATATATAAAGTTAAAGGAGATGCTCAACAGTAATGCTCAGCTTTTTCTCAGATGAACAGATTTCAAAAAGGTAAAAAACAAAAGTGTCTTGACCATTTTAAGGAAGCTGCAAAACTCAAAATTCAAGACTGTGCTGATTCTCTCATCATTAGCTGAAGTGCATGCAAAAGGTTAAAACCACCATTTGTTGTCCTTTTCAGAGGCAAAATGAAAACACTTACTTGATCCATGCTTTCTGGAATAAACTCGCCCTCACTGTTGATACTTGTGAATGATCCATTCCGGGCCACATGGTGTAGTTCATCTGGAATGTATCCTGGAGGTGGTGAGCTTCTATCATAATAACCTGGCAATTTTTTAAAAAGTATATTTGAATTAAGGATGGTAAAAAATCCCTTAATTGCCAAAACTAATTCATCTGCCTTTTGAACTCCAAAAATGTGATCTTTGAACTTTCAATTTGCCTGCAAGGCAAAGTAACATACGTATGATGCAGCACAGAACAAGCTGCTTATTATTAACATTGCTTCACCATGAATTGTAATCTAAGTTTCAATATCTATTATTCATTGGACAATTCAAGGTTATGGGTTTATTTCCAGACCCTTCTCCCCAAACAGGATTCAGATAGAAGTAATCTCCAAAACTGGTACATCTTTTTGCAGGATGATAAAACATATCCTTGCTCCTTTGGACAAAACTTTGGTTATAGGGATATTGCATTCTTACAGACTTCAAAAGGTTGCTGGATAAAGACAATTCCTGCCCTCCCCCACCCCCAACAGTGCAACTGTGAAATACTGCAAGAGGAGACCCCTTTGCAAAGTTGCACAGTTCTTACAAGAAGTTACTGATAAGTGCCCATAACATAACCAATGACAGTTGATCAACACCAATATTTCCCAAGCTATGGGCTATTTCAACACATTTCAAAGGGGTTTCCTTCACTTTTTCCTTTGGAACAGAGTGCTGCTCACTACAGAATGAAAGCATCAACAAAGATACTCAAGTCAAACACAAATCAGGCCTGCGCAACAGCCTGTCATTTTGTAGTCGTCGTACTGTTTTACAATTTATCTCTGCCTTATATGCTCCTCCACACAAGCGTTGGAGTGAATACTCCCTGTTTAAAGGGTGAAAATCGACAACTGGGAAAGACAATCCCCTGAAGCATAGCTTTTCCTGTTATAAGCAGCTCTCATCCCAAGAGCCCACAGGTTCATTTCACTACTGAGTAGAGAATTCCTCCATCCCTTAAAAGAATTGCTCAATTCTAGTTAGTGCAGCATTTTCCAGAGACACTAACCTCTGAAAAATTTCTTTCAGCAGCTAAAACCCAGACGGAGATCATGAGAACTGCTCTACAGAAATCTTCCTACAAACAGAAGGGCATGCAGGTGTATATACACACACCACTTTAGCACAAGACTAACTTTCTCATATATTTACACAATTTAAAACCTTAATATGGAAAGTATCCTGAATTTTCAATAAGAAGTTATCGCTCTCATGTTCACCAAGACGCAACTTTTAGTAATGCAGAACTTTCAAGACACCATCATACAAACTTAGCCATATTAGTTTTACACAGAATACTGGGGCTTAAACTGTACTATGAGAAGTTATCTTTACTGGAGGGAAAGCCATAACACCAATTTATAAAGAGACATTTTAATAAAAGTGAACATTCCAATTACTTAAGACAACCCTCTTCACCATTACCTCTCACACCATTAAACTATGGGAATATAAAGTTTTATTACCTATTACAGAAAGCCTGCTTTTCCTCTCCGTCACTCGGAACACTGTGTTATCTAAATCTTCCAGCGATGATGGAGGCTCCATGTTACTCTGGAGGTGAAAACATGATGTTTTTTGTTTATTCCTTAGAAGAATAAATAAATTCTCCCCCTCTAATAAAAAGAGGCAACATTTTTGTATTCCAAATATTTCTGTGCCACTTCTCAACAAACAAACCTTAAAGAGAACAGGAGCTATCCATTCCTGTCCAGACATTCTAAGCAGCTCCTTCATAAAGCTTTATCAAAGTGTGAAAATTACAATGAAATCAGTTTAAAATGTACTAACTAAAATGCTCCAAAACCAACAAAAGTATCTCAATTCTTTCCATCCATAATGTTTTTGTACCCATCTAACACAACAACGGCAACCAATACAAAAAACTAGGAACAGGTTAAGGAGGAAGAGAAGAATCAGCAAAAACACTAATATAAAACAAAGATTCAAAAGCTTGGGTATATTAAAAGGACTTCGCCCAATGCTGAGAAGATTAGATATGTGTCTTTCTGGGAAGAGTGTTCACAAGCAGGACACCACCACCTTTCTTTGAAGACTACTCACCTTATCTTGAAAGTAACACACCCTAAAAAGAGTAATTTTAAACATAACATTCATTCAAACATATATACCCACACAACAGAAGAGGAAGAAAAACAGCCAAAGACACCACCATATGCCCGCCCCTGTATATAAATATATACTACATAATACACAGTCATACCTGTGAGCTTCCAAGGGCAACAAGCAATATCTTGAGGCTCTTCATATGAACACTACGATCAAGAAGTTCAACAGCTTTGTCCAAATCATCTTGGGTAGCTAATGGAATCACCAACTACATTGGAAAAAAGAAAACCATAAAGAGAAAAAAAACCTGAATAAGATCACAACACACTCACCCATAGCTGGTACAGTTAAAGCACCAGTTTCCTTTCCCTATGCTAACTGAAGAATTGAACTGACTAGATCTAAGATCACTGACTTCCTACCATAACTATATGGGGGCGGGGGAGGTGGCACACAAGATAGCAGTATGGCATCAATAATGACAAAAAACAGTAGAAAAGGCAATGAACATTATTGACAAGGTAACCAAAGAGAAACAGTAGCCAGTGGGCAGTTGTGCAGGCCACAGTGGAGATGTGATGGAGAAGAACTCACTGAATTACAGCCTAATGCAAGGGTACCCAAAGTGTGCATTGCTACAGTTTAGGGCATTGCAGCACCTTCGCAGACGTGCCAAGGAATGTCCCCAGTGGCCCTCCTACCTGTTCCACCAGGCACTGCCATCTTGGATTTTGTGAAATCTCATGAGATCCAGGATTGCAGCATCTAAATCTCACGAGATTTGGGTGCCACCACCTTGCATCTTGTAGGATTTCATGAGATACAAGATGGCAGCACCCAAATCTCACAAGATTTGGGCACCACCTTTGATCTTGCTGCCATCTTGAATTTCAAAAAATCTTGCGAGAAACCGCAGGGGTGTCGTGATCCAGGTAAGTTTGAAAAGCAATGGCTTAATGGCAATCTCTGCTAATGTGCCTAGTATCAGTCTCAAATAGTTTTGCTATCAGACTTTCAATGCATCCAATATCACAAACAATGATTTAGGAACCAATATTGTACCTCATTATTGCTGTAATGCAAATTCATAGGCTGTCCAAAGGCAACTTTAGCTTTTGATGCAAGATCTTCTAGCTTGACAGGTCTAGAAAACTGTAGAATTCTGTAACACATGGTAAGGGTGAGAGGGGAATCATCAGCATGAGAACAAGTGCATATTAAGTTGCAACTATGCAAGTTAAAAATCTGGTGAATGTATTAGTGACACCTGGTAAAAGTCTACTTTCACAGTATGTGGCAATTACTAGATTTCCAGTCCAATCCCTGCCAGCCCAAAGCATGCAGCATCACCGACAAAACATGTGCTGCTTGCTATGAGGGAGGGGAGGTGACCAGATTGCCCGGGAGAGATTAAATAAAAATCATTTTTTTAAACTCTGTAACCTCCCTGTAAGCTGCCTGGCCATCAATGGGACTCCTCAGACCAATGCCAGCTATTTGGCTGGTGTAAATCTGAGGAGTCCCAAGTGATGCATCGGGGCAGGAAAAGGGGGATAGGATATTGGCATGCACAGCACCCCTCTTGCCCCCAGTTCAGCTGATTCCCCTTCCCAATCCCCTGAACTGCCCATCACCAACTTACCTGCTCTGGCATGGGGCTGGGTGAGCAGCTGGTGCATGGGTGGGGCGCCTCTGGCTGTATGTGCCAGATGTTCTGAAGAGCACAATGGTGGCACAGCTACTGCAATGCAGGCTGGGTACATATGGCAGTAGATTGCGAGATCTGCTGTCATAGGCCCTCTATATTTGTCTATTCCTATGCATGTTCGCTTCGAACCAAGTTCCACTGAGTTCATTATGGCTCATTTCCAAAAAAAGCATGGAAATTAAATCCTGAATATACTTATTTGAGAGTAAGCCCTATTAAACACAGTGGAATTTAGTTTTGTATGTAAGTGGCCAAAGTATTCTGAAATAATGCAATATCCACAAGCGTGTGTGCACATATAGGCTCAATTATGTACCGACTGTGCACTGATAAGAATAAATGGCATTTACTGAAAGAAAAACAAAGGAGCAACCAGAATTTAGTAAAGGGAAGCCTACAAGGCAAGTCATTACTGCCAGCATTTTCCTTCACTTTACTTAACATAAAGGATATTACAATGTTCTAGAATACTATTGCTTCAACTCACTTTCTCAGCTGCAATAATTACAAATAAACATGCACTCATCAAAGCACAACTTTCACACAAACAGGAGGCAAGCTAATCGGCTACAGAAATACAAATGCTTTTAGTCTTTCAGCTGTTACAGAGGTTTTCCAGAAGCAGAAAGTTGAGCTTAAAAGTGACCCATTTAAGTTCTGAAACAGGCTTAAGTTGAGAGTCAATGTCCATTGAGTAACTTTTCTAATTTGTGTTTCTTCAATTCAACAAACAGTCTTCTGTGTCAAAAACCAGCACGACCTTCTGCAGGGCTCCCTGCAGCTTCAGAAGCTTTAGTGGAGGTGGGGTGCGATTGCTCCGCTTTCACTTTCAAAGCTGCGGGGAGCCCTGCAGAAGGTTGCACCTTGTGCCCAAATCTGTGCACAAAGCCTGCCAGGGTGAGGACAATGGAAGAGACTGCCTGGTGCAAAGTTCTGAGAAGATAGACTGCAAAATGTACAGGCCATAGTGCAGAACAGAAAGCCTTCGCTCTCCACCAAACCCGAATGGCTAATGTTGCAAAGCAGTGGTCCACAGTTTGGAGGCCACTTGTATAAAGGTATACTGCTCCTCACTCTGCTTTTAAGGAGCAACATCAAATTCCAGAAAATTCTTCTTTCATACATTTGTGTTTATCTTAGCAGGATTTCTTACCTTTCAGGTTTTTAAACATCCATGCTGGTCACATTTCTCTCTCAAGCCAATTCAATACACCTTTGAAATACCTGATTCAGTAGACTTTGAAAAACATTCAACTGAATGTTTACTAAGTTACTAAGGAGAAAGTAATTTATGATTTTACCTTTTTTCACCCCGATGTTCAAATTTGACTCGAACATCATTCTATAAGAGAATTGTAAGTAAAAATCAAAAACACAGAAAAAAATAATTTAACTTGAATTTGTGATAATTTCTTCCCCAAAATTTGCAGAACAAATATCCCTTTATCTTTGAAACAACACACTTCCACAATGGGGAAAGACCAAATAACCAGGGATGTTTGGAAACATGTGCACTCCCCAGTACAAATTAACACAGCCATGAATTGTTTAAAATCTGCAACACTAGATTCCTTCTATTTCCTACCAAATTTCAAAAACATGTACACTACTGAAAAAAAAACTTTCCCAGGAAGCAGTGATCACCCATGAAAAATGCAGACACACATTCCTCAATTTGTTAGGTAAGTATATTTCAGGATTACCTGTTTCTTCGGTGAAGAGGATTTTGCTTTCCCTGTTTCTTGTACAGACAATGCAGGACGACTTGCCTTATGAAGGACTGCCAAATCTTGCATGATTGAATTCAAAGCCTGCTGCTCATCTGTTAAGAAAAAAAATAGCCTGTACACTTTGAAGAGATGTACTTGAAAACTGATAGGAGTTATGCTTTTCAGGAATGCCTCCCACAAAACATGTAGGAACTAAAGATAAATTCAAATGATACCTTTTATGAACATTCATAATGCAAGTCCTAAGGCTGCTCATTATCAAATGAACTGTATTGGATTTTAACATGCACTGTTAGGCTAACAAGCATTTGAACACCACAGAACCGTTCCTGACTGAAGAGACTAGTGCTATATAAAATAGTATGCTAGACTAACCAATGCAGTTAGCTTTTGATAAGCCAACTGGATTATCTACTGTTCGGAGAGTATCATAACCACCACTCACCTCAAAATGTCACAGAATACTATGTAAAACTATCAATATGCCTTTTCATTCATCCAAGTTAATACTAGTATGTACACTGCCCTGGAAGCAAGAATTACTGAATTCAATTGTATTTATGACCAGATAAGTATTGTATTTATTTATATATTTATGGTCAGGTGCCATAAATATATAAAGAGACTTCTAAAAAGTCTTGGAGAAAAGTGTATGGATTTTCAAATAGTCCTGATTTTCTATGTCTGGGTAAGGGGCAATCCACCTGTTATTTTGAAAGGGCAAAGAATACTCACAATTTTTCTGAGACTTACAATTTCAGAACTAAAACACATTGAAATGAATTTGTCATCAAATATTCTAAGTTTATTCCATGTACAGCCTACAGATGTTTGAGCACTGTATAAATGAAATCTAGTTCTTGAATTTAATAAACAACTCACCCATAGCGGAAGCCACCCAGAAAACCTGAATTTCAAAAGAACAGCTCTCCCATTAGCATCTTCTTCTTGCCTATATGAAGAAGCAAAAACAAAATATTATAAATGACAATACTTAAGAAAAGAAGAAGTCTCAAGATAACAATCATTACAGGCCTAAACAAAAGTTACTGTTGTGCAGTCATCAAA
This sequence comes from Tiliqua scincoides, assembly GCF_035046505.1. Taxonomy (NCBI): domain Eukaryota; kingdom Metazoa; phylum Chordata; class Lepidosauria; order Squamata; family Scincidae; genus Tiliqua; species Tiliqua scincoides. The sequence goes on along the minus strand of NC_089821.1, from coordinate 74,618,105 downwards.
CATAATAAGCTACTGGTGGGGGGAGAAGATAGTGAGGGCAGGACTGCTGAGAATCAGCTGTATGGATGCTATTTCCTCATGAGACAGGATAGCTGTTTTAGGAATCAGCCAGTGCTATATCATCAGTCATATACCTACTCACTTTCAGCAGCTGCTTTGTCCATTGCGCATGATGCAGCTGTATGGTCAAGACTTAAATACTGTGAACTCAACTGAAGCTTCAGTTGACCCAACCCCAAATTCCCAGTCACTGAAGTCCAAAATATCATAACTTTTCAAACAAAAAAAGAGACTGCAGTGAAGTCATGCAGACAGAGGGAGAACAAAGAATAACTTAAAGTACACATTGGATTTTTAAAAATCTACTAAACACTACATAGCCAGGATTATCAAAAGGCAGGGACTAAATGAATAAGTTATAAGTAGAGGTGTTTGTTTCCAGTTTATTTTATTCAGAACACAATTTTCAAGCACCCCCAGCTGTAAGAGTTTGTGTTTGTGTTTCCAGGCACAGGCTAAAAATGTCTTGCTCTACAAGGAAGGCAGATTCAAAGAAAAAATATTGAGCTCCACTTAGAACATCCTAACACTAGGTATAGCTGCAGGATTCAGTGAAGGTCAATGCCTGCTACATGAGTGAATGCTGATTTAGAGCCAAATCCTATTCGTATCTCCTCAGAAGTTCCATTTCAGTCAATAGGGCTTACTCCCAGGTAAGTGTGGATAGGATTGCAGTCTTAGGGCCCAATCCTATCCAACTTTCCAGCACCAGGGCAACTGCAATGCAGCCTCCAGGTAAGGGGACAAATGTTCCCATATTGTGTGGAAGCCTCTGTGACTGCCTCTCCACCACAGGATGCAGTGCATGCCCCATTGGTACATCTGCACCAGCACTGGAAAATTGGATAGGATTGGGCCCTTAGTTAGCAAGTGAACTTATGGGAAGAAAGGCTAATTTAAATACGCCCCCCCAAACCAAATCAGCAGCTGCAGAAATTTTTCCTAGCATGGTGTGAAATTAAGATGGCCACCTAATGTTATGTTACACTATACGTATATATATTACATATATACACACATACAACATACATACAAATAGTTCTATGTCACCACCATTCAGCTACAAGAGAGTTGGGGACCCCTTTGCTTTGAACTGGAGGATATGGAATAATGATATGGCCGTTTTATACTACTTGTATACACTGTGGCACTGCTCACAAAAAAAGACAGTTAATTGGACTCTGAATTGGGTGGGGCATAACAGGGGTAGAGAAGCTGCAGAAAGGAGTGGATCCAGTGAAGATGAAATTCACAGATCCTATCCCCCTTCCCTGCAGCCTCCCCACCCTCTCTCTCCTAGGACTTGACCAAATGAAATTGCTAGCGCAAGTCCAAGGAGACCGATTGCAGGGCAGAAGGTTTATAGAAGCCACCTGATTCCCCCCTCCCCTGCTGGACACAAGCATGTCTGTTTTTGACCCAGCAGGGGTGGGGAGGGGGAGAATAGGATTGGGCTCTTAAGTCTTCTACAAAATTGAGCAGACTCCTGCTAAGCACTTGGGTAATACACAGCAATCTGAACTTAAGGTACACCATGAATGTTTTGCCCAAGGAGTAGAGGCTAGGTAATGGGAAACTGCATACTTTAAGACAGTGACTTTTATTTTAATCTTTACGTACCTTAAGTGTGTGATCTGACACTATTAAATACCAGTGGGAGCTGTGCCACTGACTTCAATGAAATGCAACCTTGTGCAGCTTTAATATTAGGATAATAAAGGACTTGATAGATCTGGCTATACCGGTCTATTTCTTTACATCAAAACACTTTACAACTACCCTGTTGGCCATTTCTTTGCTTTCTGGCTTTGAGCTAATTGCGTTCTGTGTGTTACTTTATGAGTGTTCTTTCCTAAACCAGGTGATAATTAAATCATTTTACAATTTCTAGAATAAGTCAGTATCAGCACTTGCTTATGATGAGAATGTTCTGAATGCTTTAGGCAATATTTCAATGCTCTTAGAACAGCTTTTGCAAAAATGTATCAAAGTTCTGTTTTTCCCCTTTGAAAACACCACTAAGGCCCAAATCCTAACCCACTTTCCAGCACTGGCATACCTGTGCCAATCAGACGTGTGCTGCATCCTGCAATTGGGGGGCATTCATGGAGGCCTCCTCAAAGTCAGGAAGTGTTTGTTCCCTTATTTCGGAGCTGCATTGCCCTTATGTCGGTGCTGGAAACTGGGTTAGGATCGTGCCCTAAGTTGCATAACCTACATGCTTCTACTATAAAAATAAAATTATTATTATTATTATTATTATTATTAACAGTATTTATATACCGCTTTTCAACGCAAAGTTCACAAAGCGGTTTACAGAGAAAAATCAAATAACTAAATGGCTCCCTGTCCCAAAAGGGCTCACAATCTAAAAAGATGCAAAAGAATACCAGCAGACAGCCACTAAAACAGACAGTGCTGGGGTTAGGTGGGCCAGTTACTCTCCCCCTGCTAAAAAAAAAAGGAGCACCCACTTGAAAAAGTGCCTCTTACCCAATTAGCAGGGGTACTGCTTTCAATACAATGATTTTTTTATAGCCCTGTGCAAGTGTCACTGCATTTCACCTACCATCATGTACGTCTTTTGTCATCTTACTTGTTGGCTACACTGCATAACTGAAAATTAAGCCAGCACATTAAATGTGGAGATTTCTATTTAGCCTAACCAAATGTACTGTAATGGGGAACTGTAAGCATAAAGATACTTAATCACTCGCACCTATCTAACACTTGAATCTGGATCCAGAGAACCGCAAGAGCACACCTCTTGCAAAATGGAATGTTCCTGCTCTTGAAGATTGGAGGACCCTGAGAAATAGTGTGAGTATGGCATGAGGGGAAGAGGACCAGCCAATTGAAGGAGAAGTCAGCAAAAATCCCCCTCTCTGTGCAAGCTGACATGTTGTTCCACTCCCATAAATTCTAGCTGAGTTTTGAAGGCCAGGGAAAAAACAAAAATTTTGGTTTAAAAAAATTTCCTATTTCCCTCCCCCCCAAGAACTATTTTCAAATTTTCCAATGGAAAAATTAAAAAAATCGAGGAACATTGAAAACAATTGTGATGAAATTTTTCTCTCTTATTCTTAAATGATTGAAATGGTTTTTAAGGTAAGAGTTTACTCATTCAAAAAAGCAGGAACTGTAAGATTTGTATGTAAGAGTCTACAGAAGTAGACAACTACAGTTACTGTGCACCCTGTAGACATAATACAACATTCAAACCAAAGATGCATTTCTAGATCTTAAAGGTGCTGCCATCCTCATAAGAGGATTAAACAAGGATTCTTTGCTTGTGAATTGCTGCTTGCCTTCTTCTGGTGACCTTTGTTCTACTAAGGCAGGAGTGCCCAAACCCCGGCCCTGGGGCCACTTGCGGCCCTTGAGGACTCCCAATGCAGCCCTCAAGGAGCCCCTAGTCTCCAATGAGCTTCTGGCCCTCCGTAAATTTGTTGGAGCCTGCACTGGCCCGACGCAACTGCTCTCAGCAGTTTGACCTCTCGCTCCCTCCACTGCTTGCTGTTTCACGTCTGTGATGCCCTAGCAGCAGCAAAGTAAAGGCCAGCCTTGCTTTGTTCAAGGCCTTTTATAGGCCTTGAGCTATTGCAAAACCTTCTTTCATTCATATAAGTTCATCTTTAATATATTGATTTATGTAAACTTATAAAACTTATGTGAATTTATTCAAATTTTAAATGTCAATTAATTCTTTTTCCCCCCGGCCCCCAACCAAGTGTTAGAGGGATGATGTGGCCCTCCTGCCAAAAACTTTGGACACCCCTGTACTAAGATGAAGGGTTCAGCACTCCTGCATCTGCTGTCCTTTAGATCTGGCCCTGTTTAACTTTTTCACTTCTCCTATCAAATGATTGTAATACAAACACCCTATTACAAACTGGGAAACAAGCATCTTACTGCCTGCCTTGCTGAGAGATGAAAAGGTCTGAAGGAGGTATGGCAGAAAATGCAAGAGGCTGCTGTGGGTACTAAAGCCTCAGAGGAATAATCTGAATGTTTGGGTGAGAACTCAAGTCCACCCAGTCTAGTCTGCAGTTCGCTTGTGGGTATATCTGCAATTGTGCAGTATTTGCAAAACTAAGGCTGCAATCCTAACCACACTTTTCTGAGAGTAAGCCCCACTGAATAAAATGGGACTTACTTCTGAGTAGACCTGGTTAGGATTGTGCCCTAAGGCTTTTATACTTTCAAATGTCTTATATATGCCAAATAGTACAATTTTACATACTTAATTATAAATGATGCATTTTACAGTATGTTGCTAAAGCAGTAAAATAAACTTAGGCTTGATATGAAAATACAAATTGCATATATTTCAATTTCTGACCAAATTTCCATTTCTCCCCTAAAATGTACGTATTTTTGGGTTGCTTCAAAATTTCTGGACACGTATGTCTGCTGTTGTTAAGTACTAACCATGGTTTACAATTTACTCTTGCCAGTACCCCACATTTTAACATTCCAAGTTTTTAAACACAAAACCTAGTGCACATTCATGCAATGGTATACTGAAGAATCGACACCAAAATGATTACTGCATGTGTTTTAATAGCATCTTTCCATGCAGATCTATGTCAAGCTAAATCCCTACACACACAGATAATTCAGTGAGATAATCAGACTATGAGCAAGTCTGCAATCTATGCTTTTAAGAAAGTAAACAAATATTTCAGAAGCATTAATAAATTTGTTATATTAAAAAGCTGTACTGTTTAAGGTTGCAATCTTATGCGTGCTTCCTTGGGGAAAAAAATGTAATTTCAACTTGCATGACTTTTCCGGATATATATATATATCCAGATTGGGCTGTAACAAGCTTACAGTAAATCAATTAAGGTGATTAGAAATTGAGCACCTCAAAATTCAGATGGTTAAAAATTAGAGCGTAATATAACAGTGCAATCCTAGAAACATCTGCATGAAGAGGATTTACCTCCAACTCTGTTAGACTTACTCTCCTGTAAGTGTGTATAGGATTTCAGCCTAGAGCTTTTTGAGGGAGAAACAGATATCCAGGGAGAAAAACATCTTGAATATTTTAAAGTTTAGAAAGACAGCTTTTAACAAATAAATGAGAACAAATATTGTGACCACACCATCATTTAATAGACCAGATTAAGGGGCCAAATTTACAAAATTTCAAGGACCATCTTCAGACACATGCAATAGCAAGATATGTATAGCACATTATGCGTTTCCAATATATTTCCCTAATCATATTGAAGTTCTTGCATCATACAGTACAGGGTACAATTTGCCTACTTAGAGGCATCATTAGGTCGCTGACTTGTAGTTACTTCATGACTGACCAAGATTGTGTATTTTCTCCTAAGTTATTTGCAGCTAATTAGTTCCTAGCTGAGAACAAGATGCATATTTTAGGTCACTTCTTGTTTAATGATATTACATCCAGCCATCAGCAAGCACCATGAATGCTATCCAGCCTGTTGTATAAAATGAATTGACACACCTGATCTAGGGGCATCTTAAGTACTAACAAATGTCTAAACTTTCTGGACTAGAGTTCACTTCATTGGATACATAAATCATTCTCTTCAGTTGGAAGATACATAAATATAAACATGTGAATTTAGAAAAAAGACAGTAAATAAATGCAAGAGCTACATGCCATCTGCAAAATTCTATGTAAAGTAAAAAGAGAACAGTAATAATTCAAAACAGCAGTAATTTAAATTACAGAGCAGCCAGCAAGATTATGTGGCAAACAGAACAATAAGTTACTCAAAAGAAAATTCAGTATTCATCTTCAAGAACATAGACTGCAATAAGTCAGTCATATTTTCCAGATGTGGCTACAAAAAAAGTAGCTGCACTAAGCTTCAGATGAGCTCTTTCAAACTGTGATTTCCTATATATGCCATAAAAAAAGCTATTCTCCCAAAAACAAACATCTACTAGACTTTTCAGTTCTTCCCATAAAAACAGCCTAAACCATAACTATTCCTAAGATGTGGTCTGCATCTCTTGGCTTTGATATTCAAACCAACAATGTTGTGGCAAACCTTGAGGAATTTGTTTGCCAAGTTAGAGCGGAAGCCAAGGAAATTCCTTGCATGTATTTCCACACTTCACAACTCAAGGCAAAAGGAGCCCAGTGTTCAGTTTTTCCCTTGCAAATATGTACCTGATGAGATGCAATTCTCATAACTGGTGAACAGAACAGCTATCACTGGAGAGAAATTAGATCCTTCAAACATACATCAAGAATCCTTATGGAGAGCAATGAAACGGACGAATACACGCAAGCAAAACAATTCTATTAAAGTTATATGTCAACAGCATACAGCAGTGACCAGCTCTATCTCTTGTCAACTCTAGTACTTTAAATAGATTACCAAGTCACATCACAGTCTTCTCCTAATCGTTCTCTATTCTCCATAGCCATCCGCTACTTGAGAAAGTGACAAGTCAAGGCAGCCACACAAAACTTGCTAGTATATACTTTTGCACACCAACTCCATACCATTTGAAGCACACACCCCTCCAGGTATAAAAACCCAGTTTACACCTCTTTAGTAGTAGAACACCACTTCAACACCAGTTCTAAACTAGTTCAGTGATTGGGAGTTATATGCTTCCAAACACAAGCCCCAACCAGAATTCCTGCAGACACATCTGATTCAACTGAAGTTCAGGCCCTCCTCATGGGTAGTCTCACATAAAGCATATTACAGTAGTCCTGTTTAGCTGTGACTAAAGCATGTATTGCACTAATCAGGAATGTTTCCTTTCGAAAGTAGTTGAAGCTTTGCAAGGTGCCCTTTGCTGTGATCGTCACCTGGTCATCGAAGAGTAAAGCCAGACCCAGAAGCACTCTGAGCTTGATCTTTCAGGGGAACTACTACCCCATCCAGGACAGGCTTGAACACTCAAATCTAAGTTGGCTGTCCTACTGACTAGTATCTGTCTTATCTGAAATCAGTCTCAGTTTATTAGCCCACATCTAATCTTTTTCTACCATTTCTTCTGGTTGCCTGTGTTTCTGGGCTGAATTCAAGGTGTTGGTTATAACCTCTAATTCCCTTAACAGTCTGGTACCAGGATATCTGAAGGCTCATTTCTTTCCACATGAATTTGCCTACCTCTGAAGGGAGGGGGGGCGGAGAGAGAGAAAGAGAACACGTCAGAGCAGTTTTGGTTACAGAATTTGGGCTGCAAAGTTTGCTTACCCTTACAGCTCCCACAATGGTAAGTTTTTGCTATCTGATGAAAATGTTTTTTGTTCCAAAAGGCAGTTCAGCTGAATTGATGTTCTGCATCATCAACTGCACTTAAATTGTTATTGATTTTAGCTGATTCTTTGTTTCTATTACTGTTTTGATGTTGTGTTAATTATTGGTTAAAGTTTATTATAGTATTTTTAAAATTACTGTATTAGTGTTGTTGAGAACTCCTTCAGATGGGGTAAAAAATTTCTAAATAAAGTTATCTGTTTTTATATCATTGTCTTTAAGCCATCGCAAACTCTCCCATGTGTCTTACCTAATGCTCTTCTACAAATATCTCATATCAAAGATTCCCAACACTTATTGCCTCTTTGTCTCAAGGCCACCTGCCTGCAATTAAAATCTGCCCTCTTGGCTCAATTTTCTACAACCCCTGGTGTGTGCAAGTGCACAAGTGTTCACACACATGACTTGTGCAGAAGGAAATATCCCAAAATGATCTGTTTTCACATAAGTGTACTGTAAACGCATATTACATGGTCTGTTATAAGTTAACTAGACTGTGCAACTTACTTATTTATTTAAAATATTTTTATCCCACCTTTCATCTGCCCAGAAGCCCAAGGCAGCTTATAATTTATAGGAAAAAAATATACAATTTATAATAAACAATAAAAAAAATGAAAAACTCAAGAAGAAATAAATACATAAAATAAAACCAATTGGAAGGGGGCAAAATTATTAACATTCAAGGAACTGCTATAGAGGCACAGGAGGCAGACAACCCATCAGCCAGACAAAAGAAAAAAGTTTCTTTTTTGTAACAATAAGTAACATATTGCTTAATCCTAGATATGTGGGCTCAGATGCAGGTTCCGCTATGTTCAACAGGGGAGGGAGATTATGTCCAAGTATGCATAGGATTGTGCTGTCTGTTTACCTCTTCCACGTTCATAAGTCTCACCTCCTTCACAAGATGCAGATACTTCTAAAAACAATTATCTCACAACTTACTCCTACCCCTCCCCTACAGCCTCTTCAGATTCATGCTTCTCAATGACAACTCAAGGGTCCTACAAAACCATGAAACCACTCTTCATGCTTTTCGCGTCCAATTTTTCTTTTAATAGAAAATCATGAACAGATTGAAAGAAACAGGTTATCGAAAGAGTGAGTAAAAATAAGCTCTTTACTTCATGTAAGTAAATAAGCTTTTAAAAAAACCACAGCTGATGCACACCCTCAACAAATCCACAGAAACACTGTGTTTTAACCTTTTTCATCTCACGGCACTCTGACAAGGCTCAGAAATGCTCAAGGAATGCCAACGGTTTTTTGACAACTGACAAGACACCCTGTGCTGCCAGTGGAAGGCTCGCGTCCCCCAATGGCCCAACTGATAAATGATCCTCTCCCAATCTCCCACAGCACACCTGTGGACCATTTACGGCACACTGGTTGAAAGTGGCTTTGTAAGAATCTAAGAAGAGCCTCACTGGACCAGGCCACAGTCCAGCCTCCTGCATCTCACAGTGGCCCATCAAATGCTTCAGAGAGCGCACAAGACAGCAAGAGACCTGCACCTGGCACTCTGAGGCAGCCTCCTACCTCGCCTCTGAAGTGACCCACTTCTAAAATCAGTTGGTCGCACGTGCCCAGCATGGCTTGCAACCCGTGATAGACTTTCCTCCAGATGTTTGCCCAATCCCCCCTTAAAGGCATCCAGGCCAGATGTCAGCACCACTTCCTATGGTAGGGAGTTCCGCAGACCAACCTCACACAGGGGAAAGAGGTATTTACCTCTCCCAACTCTCACTAAAAGGAGTGTGTGGGGGGCCTTCAGAGCCTCTGCATCTGCCCCCTTCTCCGTTTCAGACCCCCAAAAGCAGCATCCCAAGCAACGCACAGACCCCACCTACCTGTGGGTCGTAGGTGAGCAACGGGGGGGCCCCCCAAGCAGGCACTCCAGGCCAGCAATGCCCGAGGGGTCCAGGTTTTCAGGACACCAGCCTCGGGGTGGGGGGCTGGGGTGGGGGGGGCAGGCCCAGAGGCCCCCCCTCCTCCTCTCCTGGCCAGGCCAATGGGCGAACAGCACTGGCGGGGAGGCAGCGCGGGGGGAGCGAAGGGCCACCCCCTCTCTGGCTCTCGCACCAACGGGAGGCCCCCACCCCGCGGCCGTCCCCTACTCAGCCAGCCCCCACTCTCCTCTCCTTCCTTCTCCAGTCCCTCAGGCTCCGCCTCCTCGGCGCAGGAACCCGTGACACGGTGCGCGGCAGGAGCGTTGACGTCGGCACGTACGTTGCGGGGGGAGGTGTGAGGTGCCGTCACGGGCCACGGCGAACGTCCGGGACAGGGAAAGGGCCATAGAGTGGCCAGAGTGACAGAGAGGCCATAGTAACAAAGTACCATAGAGATAAGAGAAGGCCAGAGTGACCATAGAGACGGGAAAAGGCCAGCGTGACAGAGAGGCCAGAGTAACAAAGTACCATAGAGATGGGAAAAGGCCAGCGTGACAAAAAAAGCACCACAGAGATGGGGAAGGCCAGAGTGATGAGACCGTCTCAGCACCAGTTTCATGCTATGGGACAGTATTGCCTTGCTGTGCATGTTGAGTTCCTTTCTTAACCTGCCAACAGGGCTGCCTGAGCTGAGTCCATGCAGTGCGTCTGCACATGTGGCATCACAGCAAGTACAGCCTCAACAGCACAGTGCATCCTAGGCACCAGCACTGGTGTAAGAAGAGCCCGCTGGATCAGGCCCAGGGCCCACCTATTCCAGCCTCCTGTGCCCCACAGTGGCCCACCAGGTGCCCACACAAGAGACCTCCTTGCGCCTGGCACCCTGAGGCAGCCTCCTTCTAGAGCCAGGAGGTGGCACTGCCCACCAAGCTTGTAACTGTGATGGGCTTTTCCTCCAGAAACCTGTCCAGTCCCCTTTAAAAGGCATCCAGGCCATGTGCTTTCACTACCTCCTGTGGCAAGGAGTTCCACAAGCTGGTTACATGCTGGGTAAAGAAATGTTTTTTCATCTGTTGTAGCTCTCCCCACACTCAGTGTCTGTGGATGACCCCGGTCACTCTGTAGCATTCACTTGGGGGTTCCCCTCTAGCATCCCCAGACCGAAGGCCTCAGCATTTTAATCACACAATGAAAACCCTGCTCTGGACACTGGTGCAAGACCTTCCCTTTGGCAGGACTTGTATTTGGAGGCTCTGCTGTTTTGGGGGACGATCCTGCAAATGTCCACTGCCTCCACCCTATCCAAGCTCCTTTATGGGCTAGAGCCCCAAGGGCTGACTGCGCTGTTAGGAAAGGGATGGGCCCTACCTGAGGAGTCTCCAGCTCCCCCTATTGGCATGTAGCCCAGCAATTGTGAGACAAGTAGAGGCAGCCCCAGCTGTGACCACTCACCACCTACAGCAAGCCTAGGACAGATAAAAGCAGAACTATGCCTAATCAACAAAGAACTAACGTTTGGGTGATCAGGTTTGGGTGCAGTGTGCCCTCTTCCTGGGACAGGATATGGGAACTTGGGCTGGTTCCTTCCCCATAAGCAGAATGCTAGGACCTTATATGTATGAAGTTCAGTGCAGACCCTGCATGACCCAACAGTGAGTGACACATGTACATAAAGAAGTGGTATGAGCCACCAGTTGGGCACACACTGAATCCTATCCTGGCAGTGTTGCTAGTCAACCCTGTAACCCCCAGCAACAGCAAGAACACTAAGCTGGGGCTGGTTTGGATCCTGGCTTTGGCCTGGACCTTTTGGAGGGGTAATGCACAGACTTAAAAGGCCTTGCATACATAAATACCCTTGGTCTTTGCTTCCACTCCAGGCCATGCGATTATATATCAGGATGATTATATAACACACCTGGGATGTTTGGCTACCACTCTCTCCCAGAGTGCTGCTTCAATGGAAAGCTATGAAGGTGGAACTGCTCCACATGGGAATATGCCAACCTTCTCACAGTATGTGAAATTGTGTAGTGTTAGTTCCTAAGATGAACACATCCATATGCTTTTGCAGAGATTTTCAAGTACAGCAAATAGACATGCTAAAATTGATGCTTACCCTATGCCAAGGTAGACATCCTGATAGGTCAAATGGGGAGGGAGGGAGAGAGAGAAGGCTAGAAAGGAAAGGTGGTTGCAGGAAGTTAGTGATTCTCGGTGGTGACGATGCAGCACCAGCAAGTTTATCAAATGCACAACAAAGCAGGGAGCAGATGAAAAAGGAACATTTAGCTTTAAAGCATCAAGTTTTTATAGGTTTGTGCCCCATAGGTTTCTTAGGCAAGAACCCCTGCTGGGTTCTGTCTGTTTTCCTGCCCAACTGAGGGTGCAGTAACTAGTCTGGATGGTCCATTGGCTTATTAGCTTGCTTCCTCAGTTCTCTCACTGCCCTCTGTTCTGTCCTCTTATAGCCCAATCCTATGCATGTCTGCTCAGAAGTATGCCCCATTACAGTCAATGGGGCTCACTCACAGGTAAATGTGGACAGACTTGCAGCCTTAACCTATTGCATTAGTCTGCCTTCCTTGGGCTCCTCCTCAATGCTTGCCCATAAGCTAGGCCTTCCCTTGACCATGCAGGGGTGCATAGGAAGCACAAGTTACTTCAAAAATTTGCAAACATAAGTTCCAGTATTAATTCAACAGCTTTAGCTGACGCAGGGTGTGATCACTTTTACTTTCACATCTGCAGGGAGCCCTGCAGAAGGTCCCGCTGGGCTCCCTGCACTGGGGAGGGGGGATGCAGGAGGCTTGAGTAAGTGCACCCAAGCCCCTGCATGGCGTGATCCTGGGGATCACGCTGCTGCCTCCCCCCCGCCCCCACTGCCTCCCCCTGCAAGTACTTACAGTGGCTCAAACTCTCCACGAGAGTTTGAAAACCACTGATTTAATCCAATATCTCACAGTGGCCCACCAGATGCCTCAGGCAGCACACAAGACAACCTGCATCTTGTTGCCACTCTCCTTGTATATGGCATTCAGAGATCAAATACGTGTGTATAAGAAGGTATGCGGACTGCTCCAGCAGTACAAGCTATCATACACTACATAGATACTTTGAAATCCGTTTATCCATCTTACCATTTATTTTTTTATTTATTTGATTTATACTCCATCTTCCTCCCCAAAGGGCACCCAAGGCAGCTAACAATCAGTACATTAAAATACAGTATAATGTATACAATATAATGTATTGTAATCTTATATATCTTCCCTTCTGTGTCGATTTTATCTGGCATGTTGAACAAATAGAAAGATATCCCAGCAATTTTCTCATAAGTGTTTATCATCTTGTACAGTAGGCAGTGCATTTATTCCAAGAGCTCTAAGTTGATACTTATTCTGCGGAATACAAACAGTAAAGCATATTCATTATATGCCCACCTGGAAATAAGGCACATTTAACAAAGGTTTCATTTCTGAGTAAGCACACTGAATTTGGGCAGAATTTGGGCTTAAACTTTCTACTGAAATCAAAGAGACTTCAAATCTGAATCACACATAGAAGCTATTTCCAATTGTAATTTTGTTTAATTAAAAAGGAAGCTCCTGTTGTTGCAATGGCCTCCTTGTTTACACACATTTTTCTACTTCCTCAGGACATTGTCAAGTGTAATACTGATAGGACTCTTTGACCACCCCAATTTCACTGCCCAAATTTCAATTTCTTCCAAGAGATTTTCCCATGTTGCCAATTTCTGGAAAGTTTACTTCTTTGTTAATTCAACCTGATGGCTGCACCACACAGTGCACTGCAGACCTAGCAAAGGGAACTGTAGGTAGCACTGCAAGCTTCCTATAGGAACCAGCCAATGTAGAAACTCCCCTTATCAGGAATAAGAATGTTTCCTCCTCATTTTCTCCTTGAACAAAGATGAGAGCATTCCCATTTCTCATTTTTAAGAAATGGAACGCAAGCCTCTTTTGTCATTTAGTGCTATGGAATGCAGAGTCATGGCAACAGTGTAAAGCAGTGGGAAAAGAGAGCCTTGAGATGTAGAACTTTGGACTCATTCCCCTCGCTGCTCTGGAATACCACTTGCCGTTTCATGGACGGAGCCGACAGTGTAATCAGACTGCAAGAGCAGAAATCACAAGATGACACATTTTCCCTTTCACATCAAAACCAGTAACAGGATGTGTAGACAAGTGGTTTCTCCAAGGACTGTTTTCTTTACAAAAGGAGAGTTTTCACATATCCATTATTATAGAAATCAATACAAAATACATCTTTTAAGCTACATGGTGTGCAGAGTTCCTTGAGATTGCAGTCAGGGACAGGGAGTATTCTTTTACTGATGGGCATGAAAGGAGACCAGCCCCAGATTTATAACTTTGATGAAGGTCTTCCAGAAAGCATCATCCTAAGTGCTTTGGCATTATCCCCTTCTGGAGCAGGTGGCCACCTGTCATGATCTGCAAGAAAGAATACGGGAAAACTTGGTTATTGATTACTTTGGAAAGCAAACAACTTCTTTATTCTTACCACAACTCAGCTATACCCAGGTTGAGATGTATCACACTTGAACAACTGAGAACATTCACGATGAGACAAGGCTAGGGGAAGAGATGCACTATGCAACAGTTTCTAATGCAGAAGATATTGTTATTTATATACCACTTTTCAACAAAATGTTCACAAAGCAGTTTACAGAAAAAAATCAAATAACTAATGGCTCCCTGTCCCAAAAGGGTTCACAACCTAAAAAGATAATATGTTAAAAAGTTAGTTTACATACAGGTGAAGCCCATTTAATCATGGATTTTACATCTGTGGATCAGCCTCTAACATGGGTCTCCCGGACCTGTGTTGAATCAGATTTGGCTTCACTGAACCTTCCAAAAGGAACTGTTGCACTTTCTGAAGGCTCTGTAGGCTTCAGAACGGCCCTGTAGTGTGAAAACACTACTTCCAGTTTTTGTCTGAAAACTGGACACATGTGTGCCTCTGTGGACAGGAACAATTTCTGCAGGTTTCAGAAAGTGCTCCTTCAGAGAGTTTATGGGGCCAAAAACCGCAGATTCTCTTATCTGCAGTTTTCAATATCCGTGGGTGGTCCAAGAACTGATCCCCGCCAATACCAAAGCCCCACCTGTATGTTTAGCATGCTCAGACTGAGTGCAATGCCTGGGTTTTCCAGAATTCACTTAAACAACAGTAGAAAGAGCAACAATAATTTGAGTAAGTATAGGTGAGGAATTGGGAAACAGGGACTAGAAACAAAGGATAGACAGGAGGCTTGGGAGGGCACAGAAATACTGGTCAAAATTCCTTGTTTGCTTTCTAAAGTGTCAGTAGACACCATCATGCCACTTCAGGTTCTACAATTATAGCCATCTTAGTGTTGCAGTAATGAGACACAAAGACGCTCCAGTGTCTTGTCACATCTGGATCAGCAGCTTTTTTTTTTGCAGCATTTGCTGCTGCTTGTATGAAGAGGGCGCTAATCTGTATCCTGTGGTCCATCACCAACTGTGGTCTATTCCCTAATTTTCTGCATGAAACTCAATTTTTTTCATTTCAGGAGGTAATGAGCTCTTAGGTCAGTGGTATTCAAACTGGGGCATTGCGACGCCCCAGCCTGAGGGTCCTGGTCCCTTTCCCCTTAAGGGGCAGGGGCAGCCAAGAGGCAGCAGAGTGCGATCGCCCCACTCTCACTTCCCCTGACCCGAGGAGCCCTGCAGGTGCTCATGCCTGGCTCCCCGCAGCCAGGGATGGCTGCTGCAGGGACTGGAGGGTGCACCCCAGTCCCTGCAGCCCGGTCAAAAGGGGAAGTGGAGCGATTGCGCACCACTTCCGGTTTAGCGGAGCGGGGCGCGATCGCTCCGCTGTCACCTTCCCTGATGCGGGGAGCCCTGCCGAAGGTCGCGCAGGGCTCCCCATACCCCCGGGGAGTTGCAGAGGGCTTGGGCAAGTGCACCAAGCCCCTGCAGCTCCCCTGAGTGGTGCAATCCTGGGGATCTTGCCGCTGCCTCCCCCCGCCCCCACAAAGACTTACTGCGGGATTCAAACTCCCTGCGAGTTTGAAAACCGCAGTCTTAGGTGATAAACATGGGTATTTTTTGTTTATAGAAGGTGATTTTGTACCATTGTACCTGTGCCTTCAGGACCGGACACCTTGTTTATTTCATCATATAACAAGAGCTAAAAACCTGGTAACATCCTTACATTCCTTTTAAAAACACTTTGGTTTGCATACAGAGTACTGCTTCTGTGAATGGACGTGCAAGTCTTGACTAGAAGGAACATTTCTCTTGTGGAAAAGGGCTGCTTCTGCTTCCAATGTTGAATGGTCAACATTCTATTTCTCTTTATTTCCTTTGATTCAAAGCATGCAGGAGACACTAATCTAAATCCATGTCCTTGGTGTTGGGGAGCTGTCTGGAGAGCAAGGGGCAGACCAGGAAATGACTTTTCCCAGAAGTGATGGCAAAAGCCCACAGATCCATAGGCCAACTTCTCATCTGAGCCACAATCACCCCCCCCCCCATCAATGGAGTCAATGCTCCAAATTTTAACAGAGACTTGTTTACTCCTTAAAATGTAAACAAAGTCTTCCAGCTCCAAACCCTACTGGGACAGTATATTTGGTAATTCATGACCTCCCTGCAATCCTGAATTTGGGAAAAATAACTTTTGTAAAACAAAAGGGAAGGTTTCATACCTCCAACGAACCTGATCAACCCCATAATTAAGCTCAATCTAGGAAGCAAGCAAGTGAGCCAATGGACCATCCAAACTAGTTGCTGCACCGTGAACTGGGTAGGAAAACAAAGACAGAACCCAGCAGGGTTCCTCAAAACAGGAAAAAGGAAGAAAAAATATACATGTGTAATATGTATGATATACGTACAGATTATAAAATGTATCAATGAGCACAAACCTATACAGACCTTTGGCTTTACAGCCTCATATTGTTCCTTTTCTACCTGCACTCCTGCTTTGCTGTTGTGTGTTTGGGAAATTTGCAGGTGCTTCATCGAATCACCCCCATTCCCACCTCTGAGAACCACCATGCCGGTTAGCACCCAGAATCAGTAACACCCTGCAACCTCCTTTTTTTCCAGCCTCTCTATCTCCCTGGGTACTACAGAAGATGCTGAGCCAACAAGGGCTAAGGGGCTAACCGTTTGGGTTACTTTTCTTTGTTCAAGCATCCATTCCCGCCAAGAAAGACAATTCAGCTCCCTTGTGGTGTGTCTCCCAGGGACTTACCCTGGGCAGCAATCCACAGTGGGGGGGAAAAGGAGGGCAAAGGAGGGCAAGCTGAAGGAGGGGGAGCCCAGCCCTAGGGAACCCTCAGGGGAATGCCCTGAGAGGACAAGGAGCCAGCCAGAAAGAGTAAGGTTCCTGAGCCATCACTACAACCAGCCTACTCACCCATTGGGCGGGGCAGGGGCCTCCTCAGAAACATGGCAGCCCAGGTGCAGCTACCCCTTTTAACAGGTAGGGCAGGGCCTGCAGGAGGAGGACTTGATATCTCACAAGATCTCAGACCCAGGTGGGGCCAGGAAGAGGCGGGGCTAGAAGGGCTGCCCAGGAGGATAAGAGGAGAGGAGGCAGCCAAAGGAGGGGGAAGCATCTTCCTGAGCTCCAGGAGGGAGGAGCTAGAGAAGGCAAGAGAGAGGAGGAAGGCCATGCCTCTGGAAGCTTGGAAGCAGACACCGCCAGGAGGCAGCCACAGGCCAGCCGAGGCCAGGGACTACGGCTCAGAGAGGGGAGAGTCTCCCCAGGGCTATGGGAGAACCCCAACAGCAGAGGACCCCAGGAGCACATCTAGGCTGACCCCACTTACCTGGAGGGAGGGCTATTCCCCATCTGGCTGGACGAGGAATCTTGAGACCGCTAGGCTAGAAACTACCTGGGAGAGCGAGGAAAGGAGAATACAATCCAGACCCTTCTCGTTCCAAGGAGACTGCCCTGGCGCACGGACCTTCCAGCTGGGAGCACAACGTACCCAGCCCAATTCATGATGAGGACTGCTGGAGAGGGGATCCGTGGGGTAACTGGCCCCCCTTGTCAGGGATTGTTATGGACTGTAACTGACACTGTATGGGGGATGCCCCGGGGGTTCCTGTGAGGAAACAGGGCCCCTCAGATGAATGAAAAGAACGGGACCAAAGTAAAAAAGGTCAATAAACCCCTTTTTGCTGCTCCCCGTTTTTCGCGCTGGCCAGGGAGAGACTGGGCGGGACTGGACTGCATAGTAGACACAGCACCCCTTGACTCCGCTCCCAAGATGGACATCACATGGTGCTACCTTCAATGTTACTGCATCTTTGCATGCTAAGGGGTGGCTCTTTCTGGCTTTGAGCCCCTCTATGCCCAGGGAGACATATGTAGTAGGTCCCTGCCACTGCAGCTTCTGCAACACAGTGCTCTCAAGCCACACAGAAGCAATAATGGTACTACTGTCCTGCAGCACAGACTCACCCACTATTTACCCAATCATTGACTTGTGTGAAGACATACTGACTGGACACCTTCTTGCTTTACTTTGCTGTCTGCAAGTGCAGTGTGTGTGCAGGCATTAATCCATTTCCTGAACGTTCCCTCCTTTCTGCTAGTCTCCATCCTTCTCTGCACTCTAAAACCTCCACTTCTTTATCCTAGGTTCCCCTGGAAAGTTCCTTGTTACCCTATGCTCCTTCCTCCCATGTTTTATCCATCTTTGCTCTGCCCCTTTTCAGGAGTTCCTCTCTCCTCTAATCCTTTTTTCACCTCCTAACCATTTCCCCTAGGGCTCCAGTGTGCATGAATATTAGCCATAGAATCCCCCTATCTAGAGAGAATGGCAGTAGGTTGTTTCAGTTAGGCCCAGTTTGGTCTCCTCCTTTGGTCTGAGCACTAAAATGAACTTTTTGTACCTTCACCTTTATCTCCATTTTCCTTTCTTAGCCCTGCCACTGGCTACCACACTGGGTGCCTGCACTTGATTGTTCTTTCCTCTATGTGTGGATTTCATGTTTTTTAAAAAAGCACTACTAGTCACACCTTTGCATAAGGAGAAGGTTCCATTCATTCTCAGAGGCAGCTTGTATTCACAGAAGCAGTACTCTGGATGCAATCCAATGCTTAAAATGGAAGGGTTACAGATGCACAAATATAGCATTGATGAGAAAAATATGTAAACCTTAAATTGACAAGTTTAGGAGAAGGAAGCAGATCCATATGAAATATACAATCATTTTACACTTAGTATGCTTCCTAAATGAAATGTGAAAAGGCAGACCTTTTTCAAAATAGCTCTAGAGACCAATTGGTCATTCTGGCATGACCATGAGTATCAGAAAGATATGTAGAGAGCCAAGTACTGTGCCCTTACATAGTCTACACTGCAGAATAGTTTTTTCTGACGCAGCAGAACCTTGACCCTGGGTCTTTAGTAAGATCTCTTAAAAATTTCAGTGGCCAAAGTATTTTCAAAAACCGAATCTTTTATTTTACCTGGAACAGTCCAGTTAGAGGAATATAGGCATTGTCCACCATCAACAGTCACAGTTTCCCCAGTTATAAAGGAGGCAGCTGGAGAGAGCAGGAAACACACCAGGGCAGACACCTTACAAAGAATCAAGACATCTGCTTATTATAAAGTGGGTTCAATGAGTACTACCACCATGTCAGTGACACGTTGCAAGTGATTCTCAGAATCAAAATTATTCAATCAATAACAGACGCTTCGGATCCATATTCCATAGAGAAAGGAACATCATACTGAACATTAAGTTTTTAATTCAAAAAGAAATTCAACAGGTTCTACAACTTAGTTCCTGCAATCCTAGTTAATAGTTTCAAATTTTCTCTGGTTTGAGAACCTCATTGGAACTGCAAGTACTCAAAAGTCAGCTTCAAAGCTGACAATATGAGAAACTGCATTCAAAAGGTCAAGAAGTACTTTCGACCAGTGTGTTTAGTCTGTGGTGTTGGCTACTGCACTGGAATAAATGAGACATCTCTGCTGAATAAACACGTTGAGTTCTAAGAGCTGAAGACATATTATAGGTTTAGAGTGCGAGGCACGTAGCTGCCCCTTTAAGATACACATAATGGAAACTGTCTCTATGAGTTTGCCATTTTTCCTTCTGCGCACAATGGGCCAACACATCTGTGTACATTTATTTTCAGGCCTTTATAACGAAATGACCTGTGTGGCAAATAAACACAGCCTTATTCTAAACAAAATTTAGTGGAGGTGGTACTGAGATTCTCTTCATGTCTTAAATTACATCAGGAAAAAAGTTTAAGTTTTAGTTTAAGTTTAAGAACACTTAGTATTCTGAAGCATCATAAGTCTGAAATACTAAGGAACCAAAGTTCCTGTACTCTTGCTCCTTTGTTTCAAACAAGAAACGGGTCACTTTTATATTCTCATGACTTATCTTATTCTTCATACAGTAGTCTAGAGGCTGAAAAAATATTTTGCTTCACAAACAGACCCGCAGCTTTTAAAAAAGTTTCTATACTGCTTTTTCATAAGTGCTTCAATAGATGCACAACAAAAATCAGGTTACAGTTAAAAAAAACACCATAGCAGATGACCATTATTACCAACACTGCTCTTATACACATGCACATATCCACTACCCCACATGTACAAACACACATAGTCTTGGACTCAGGTTTGCCCAGCCCAAAATTAAGCTAAATAGGGGAAATTTATACTCCAGAGGTGAATGACTGTTCTGGGATTGTTGACTGGATAGTAGAGCAAACCACCTCCAAGTGCCTCTAATTAGGCTAACAGGAGCCCCAAGACAGTTTTCCAGAAAAAAGGTTTTTTGAAAAAATATAGAAAAACAAGGAAAACGCAACATTTGCTTACGATAGTGGTTTTCAAACTCAGTGAGTTTGGAAACCACTCTAAGTTCTTGCGGGGGCGGGGGAGGCAGCGGTGTGATCCCCAGGATTGCACCGCTCAGGGAGTTGCAGGGGCTTGGCTGGACTTACCAGAGCCTCCTGCAGCCTCCCAGGTGTGTGGGGAGCCTTGCGCAAGTGTCTGCAGGGCTCCCTGATGCTTCAAAAGTTAAAGTGGAACGATCGCTTCTAAAGCAACGGGGAGCCCTTCAGATGGTCGCGCAGGGCTCCCTGCACCCCTGGGAGGCTGCAAGAGGCTCTGGTAAGTCCTGCTAAGCCCCTGCAGCCCCCTGAGCGGCGCAATCCTGGGGATCGTGCTGCTGTCTCCTCCCTGCACTCCTTACTGCTCCCACCCCTCAAGGGGCCAGAGAGCAGGACCCACAGGCCAGTTTGTAAAGCCCTGACTTACGAGATCATGTGCACAAAGATTTAAGAGGATATGCATGAAAAAAGTTTAGATACTGGGGGAAAGGGTTAGGAGTTTCCCTGTACAACAACTTCTGCCAATCCATGTTTTTCCTTCCTGTCCCCCTTCAGAAGCACCCCAAAATACATATATTCATACTGTAACCATCATGGTTAGGCAAACAAGACACAGGTAACACCGAATTTTGATATTTGTTCATTTTCTTAATAAACACACATGCTTTGAATAGATGCTCTCTCTCTCCCCCCAGTCTAGTCTTCAAAAAGGGGGTTCCATTGATTTCTGTATGGTGCTAATTTGCATCCAGTTTGGATCCTTTATCAAGGAGCTATTTTATTTTGCTGTGGCTATTATTTTTCTTAATATTTTTCTTAACAGAGGCAGAACTGGTCAATCTGTGTTTTCCTTAAGGGAAACATTTATTACATTTCCCACACTTGGTAACACAGAGATTACCACTAAAAAAGAACAATGTGTGATCAACAAATTGTTCTTCTGAGAATGGCAGGATCTACCACCCAACAGCCCTGCCAAAGATCTTAACATCTGGGCAGAATCATATGGGAGGAGACAGTCCTTAAGATATGGTCTTAAGGTCGCAAAATGTGGAAGGCTTTAAAAACTACCAGCACTTTCTGGGCATGATTTAGTTGTGTGCCAATGCATATTAGTTGCACAGTCCCTAGATCCCAAAAGCAGTCTAGCTGATTTATTGAGAGTTCCCTCTTTTCAGTACAACAGCTCAATCTCCCTTATCAGAGGTACCATTAACAAGAAAGGTAGCCACAGGAAAGGTAGCCTTCGCCTTCATTACATGCAGGTAGGATCTGAACTGGGCTGAAATTAGTGCAAGCATTTTGTAGAGAAAAATCCAAGGGTTTTTAATCACCTGACAATGTTCCTCAGTGCAAAAAGTAATAGTTACATTGCGATATTACTATACCTCTTCAGGAACTCCTAATCTCCTTGCAGGAATCCGTTGAATGTACTGCTTAAACAGTTGTTCCCCATCTTTGTAGTGTGCAACAGCAGTTTCTGAAAATATTACACCCTGTGTTGAAAAGACAGTTACTGTAAGGCTCTGCAACTGCTTTATACACCAACAATGGATGGTTTGTTTTCCCCCAACTGATGATTTGTACATCCTAGATAGCAAATACTTAAATTACTAAATATGGATTTCAGATCAACATGCCACCAAAGCAAGAACTAGTTGCCAAAAAGAAGAGTTATTTCAACTATTAGAAACCAGCATTTTCAGGCAAAACTTGGTCCTCTCCAAAGTGAGCATGATTCGCTCAGTAAACATGGCTGTGCATGTGCCATTGTTCTGCTCAGACAAAGAATGTGGTTCTCAATGCATAGTTTAGTTCTAAGAATCTCAGTTTTTGTCTGAGAAAAAGTCTCTAATCCCTTTGTGAAAGTAATAGCCACAGCATGGAAATCACTTTGTGAGATCTCAGAAGGTGGGGACAGTAGCAGGGAAGAAAGCAAATTGGATTTCAAATTATCTGAGGGCAAGACCCAGCATCTTTGGATAGCTTCTTCCTTCAACTGGTTAACAAGTAGAAAACAAATAATTTCATGAAAGTGTGCTTACTCTGTAATCCAGAAAGGAGGCAGAACGTAGCTGTTCCTGGTGCAGAATCTGAACTACTCTGGTGCAGATTTGATTTCCCCCTCCCCTTCCCCACATTCCAGTAAATCTGTACTCACAGTAAAAGACTAGTTTTATTTAGATTTAAAATGCTGAATTTAAGACTCACTGGCACGTAATAGCTCTATCCTATTGAGCAGGGGTGCCCAAACTTGTGGCCTTTGAGGACTCCCAATCCAGCCCTCAGGGAGCTCCCAGTCTCCAATGAGCCTCTGGCCCTCTAGAGACTTGCTGCAGCCTGCGCTAGCCTGATGTAACTACTCTCAGTGTGACGGCCAACTGTTCATCCTCACACGTGAGCTGTAGGATGAGGGCTCCCTCCACTGCTTGCTGTTTCACATCTGTGATGCTGAAGCAGCGGCAAAGGAAAGGCTGGCCTTGCTTTGTGCAAGGCCTCGGCCCCCAACACAGTGTCAGAGAGTTGATGTGGTCCTCCTGCCAAAAAGTTTGGACACCCTGGCTATTGAGGATTGGGCTCCTGGGCAGAGCTTGTTGTGACAGCGGATGGCTGCCAACAGCACATTCAGCACTCTATCAGCAACCATCTTGCATATGCTGCTGCAAGCAGCAGTAGCAGCACTGCAAAGCTGCCGCCAGTTCCTGCTATGCCTGCTGGATCAGATAAAGCAGTGGTGCAGCACAACTAGATGGACAGGAGGAAGAATGGAAGATAGGGAAGTGGGAGTGGGGGATCCAGCAGCAATGGCACATACCAGTTCCTATCCCCTCCATTTAAAATATCCCTGCCCCTTCTCCTCAGACATAACACTGGCTAAAGAGCTGGCAAGCAGGATGCTTAAGGAGGGGTGAGGGGAAATAATTCCTAGTGCATCTCCAATATATGGAGGAATAAAAACCACTGATTCCAACTGCAGCATAATCAAGCTAAAATGAACAACATTGTTTCAGGCAGGCAGGCAGTGCATTTGGCCAGACCCTTTGGGGAACAAAGGTCTTGCTGTTTGCCTGGTCACATGTTTGGTTACCTACCGGGGCAACAGAGTTAATTCTCACTCCACTGTGGGCCCATTCAATTGCTAAGCTTTTCGTCAGGTTATCAACTGCAGCTCTTGCTGCACCACTGTGCCTATGGAGAAAGGAAGTCAAAAAGTGTAAATCAGCTTCCCTCAGTAAAGTACCTGCCATGCTATGGCAGCTGAATCAAGATAATAGGCAATATTTTCACAAGGTATTGTGGAGACAGTTGTCTATAGTTCACCATCAGTGGCCTGAAGCCTTTAGAACAGTGGTTCCCAAACGTTTTAGCACTGGAACCCACCTAAAAAAAAAATCTTTACCAATCACAAAGGTTATTTGGCCATAGTGTCCCCCCCCCCCCAAGTAGCAGTTTGTTTAACCTTAATGCTCATAGTCTAATTGTCTAGTCTACTCATAGTCTAGTCTAATTGTCAGTTTCATGACCCACCAAAAATTGGGTCAGGACACACTGGTAAGCCATGGATCCACAGTTTGGGAATCACTGCTTTAGACTGTATTACTAGCCTCCAGCCACAACAATATTTGGAAAGCCAACTAGGCTAGTGTTTCTCAACCAATTGTACAAGTACCATCAGTGATATTTCAGTGCTTGTCTTGTAGCATCAGATCTCCCAACCCAGAACTAGCAATGATGTCATTGTCAGTTACTTCCGGTGGCACTTCGAAAGGTGGACCACGTGAAATGGTACAGCAGAGGACAAACACTGAGAAACACTGAACTAGGCTCAAACCCTAACAAGCAGTCTTCATTTCATAGATCTTCATGGTTAGCGAACAAACTATTTGGACATAACAGGGCAGGCACATCTAGAATATTTACCATGAGCAAAGGAGCACATTCGCAAATATATCATCTGGCATGTCTGTAGAAATGCCAACATGATTAGCAAGTCAAAGGCTGGATGGCTGAAGGCTTACAGAAGAACTCTGCTTTTCTTGTTTGCTTATTCACAATTACACCATCCCAACTGAAAGCTTACATAATGTAAAGATTAGCATTCCTTCATGGCTCTCCAGACTGCACACATGCCAACGTTTGAGATTATAGCTGTAGGTGGAAGCAAATGTTTTCTTACAAAACATGGAGATATTTGAGATGCAGAATAAAAAAGTCTCATACAGCCAGGATAACCAACTAACATCCCATGTTTGTCACTTGGGTAGACAAACAGCTGCTGCTTCCTATTAAGTTAGAAACACTTCTAACAAGGAAAGAGCAAATCAAGAGCTCCAATGTATCTTTTCCATTATGCTTTCTGCTCAGAGCCAGCAGGCACTCCTTCCATCCCGTAAGCAAGAATAACCCAGAGGCAGAGATTGCTAACATGCCTGCTCCTTTCATTCTGGGAGAGAACCAACCCAGTTGTTAAAATTGGGAAAAACCAGATTCCCCTTAATCAAGCTGCTCACAGCATGTGAGAAAGCTGTTGTGGAACAGTCACCAGTAACAGGTAAAAACAACACATTCCCACTCTGTCTGTGAAAGCATTACATTCAGGTGACTGGTTGAGAAGAAATGCAGCCTGTTGTCATTTGAGGGCTGTCTCCCACATTAAGCTCCTTGTTGTTCAGAAGAGTGCTCTCAACACAGCACATAAACAAGTGTTATTTATTGGAGTATATGGAATGGAGTATATGGGATGTGGGTAGTAGCCCTGAATTTCAGAAAGGTCACTTTCAATAAATGCATCTCAGGAAACATATCTGGAAAATGCATGTCATGACTAAGAAATTCCATCTTTGTTCATACAAAGAGGTGCTCACGTGTCTTAAAGTAATTTGGATGTAAATAACAGCCTTACGACATTCCAGGGAACCCTTTCCACATATCAGCCACAATGTTGACAATGGCACCTCCACGGTCTCGCATCCAAGCATTGTATACTGTATGGAGATAAAGGAAGTAAGTGAGAATCTTTATGCTGCGAGATGGACTGTGTTGAATAGTTAAAAGGAAGCCAGTAAATGGAATGAAGTCTTTTCAGACCTTAAGGCTCAGGTGAGCATGGATTTTGTCAAGGACATCTGAATGTAGACTTATACCTTATTAAGACTTATACCTCTGTTAACTGCCAAATGGTGGCCAATAAGGAAAACGCTTTAGCTTTCTCATCCTTAATATTGATCCCTCTGGGCAAACTACCTTCATCTAGGAGTCTTAGGGACTTAGCTTTCAGGGTTTTTGTCTTCTTAAGCTCTCTTGGGGGAAGTAGAAGAACTTTAGGGCAAGGGGACAGAATCAAGAGAACAGGTTATCTTTTCCTTGGTTCAACAGCCTTTACTGTTCTACCAACCCATGTTCATCTTGAGACACCAAGGAGAGCCAGTCTCTTCCCCTAACAGGCCAAGTGTTATCCCTTGCAACAATCAAGCAATGAGCACTAACTAATTGGTAAGATACCACCCCTTAGCTCTCAGGTGTTGCCTCCTGCCTAAAGTGTCCGAGACTCAGGGGTCTGAGAAACATGATTTTACCCTACCTAGCAGTATTTTTCTTTATGCATTTTCCCCTCCTTTTGAAGACTAGTCAAGGATTTTCAAAAGGAGAGAAAAAACAAAGGGAAAAAAATATCAAGATTTCACAGAGATGTGTTTGTGACACATGTTACTATTTCAACACCTTTTGCGTTGTATCAGATTCTAAGTACCAAAATCCTAGACGAGGAAAACCGAGAGAAAGTTCTTCAGATGGCTTAGTTGCCAAATGTAACCCTTACCTGCTTTACAGCAGTAGAAGGTCCCAGTCAAGTTGGTATCAATTACTGCATTCCAGCCTTTCATGCTGATTGCTTCTGCTGGGCTAGGGAACTGGCCTCCTCCATTGTTTACCAAGAAATCTATTCTACCATGAAGATCCAATGTTGATTTCACCAGTGCCTCTACCTACAATAGTAAAGAAATTAGCTTGGTGCGGCTACATGTAGTATCCTTTCACATTGGGTATTTCCACCTACAGGCTTTCCTTATAGGTTTGTCCATGACAAAACTGTTGATAGATATTGTTTGGAAGTAGCCTTTTTTTGATGGGAGAGAGTATACACGAGCAGCTTTAAGGGCTCATAAAAAAAACTCAGCACTAAGGATAACCCACAACTTCATGGCTAGAGGTGTAGCACCCATTGGAAAAATCTTGAAAATGGAATTTTAGAGCATTTTTTTGGAAAGACAGGGACCCACTGTAGCAGTCTAACTACATTTCACAGTTTGTTATCATGAGCATTTATTGAATAAAGCATGAGTTTTTGTTAATAACATGAACAATGCAGGGGGTGAATAACAGAGACTTTCCTGCAACAGAAATACTATTAATGTACAGAAAAGCCCACTCTTATTTAGACCAGGAAGCAGTTAAGGAAGTTACAACATGCTCTCTATTTGGAATATCCCTAAACTGCTAGAAACTCATAGTATCAGGAAATTAGGCACACTTATAGTAATTATTATAATAAAGTCTCAGACCGTAAAGACATCCAACCATTGACTAAGAATAATGCTACAGACTCAACAGCAAAACCTGACTACAGCAGTTAAAACACAATAGTCTATGTCACACACAGCAACTAGCTAAGCATCTATAAAGGCCCTACATGGAACAGAAATCTTAACCAATCATAGCAAAGTCCCTAAGAAGCCTGGACTGATAAGCTTAGGGCAGCTATACACCTTTCAGCACAATCCTAAACAGGCTTTATTCAGTTGCAGGTTCCACTGTGCGATATGAGACTTACAGTGCAATCCTATGCAATTTGCTCAGAAGTATGTCCTACTGCATTCAGTGGGGCTTACTCTCAGGAAAGTATGTGTATGATTGCTGCCTTAGGATTCTAGCTTGTCTACACTCCCTGGAAGTAAATTTAATTAACCAAATGGGGCTTACTTCTGAGTAGCTATGCACAAGATTGCACTGGTAAGAGCATGTTCAGCATAGCTGCCTCTTACGGTTGGGAAAAGGATAACAGCAGAGACAGATGAAATAGCTTTACACCTCTGAAGAGCAAGTTTCACAGCTTTATATTGCACAACCTTTCCTACTGTTTGTAAGGCTTTCATCTAATATAAAATGGCCTACTCTTCCTTCTTCAATACAGAGTTCTGAGAAGCAGCTCCCACATTTGTTGTGGTTGCTACTGCTAGCAGCAGCCTTTTGCTTTTGTTTCTTTCGACATCTTCACCTGTGTGATGCATTTCAGAGCTCTTATTTTTTAAAAACTTTTCAAGTTGGTATTAAAATCTGGAGATCAAAGCTGAACTGTGGCAGGGGACTCACCAATGCTAATCAGAATGATACTATCTAGCCTGTTTGCATTTAATCCAGCCCTAAATGGCATTTATGCAGCAGTGTATTCTGCACTAGAATACAAAGGGAGAGCCTTCCCATGATTATCCACAAGTCTTGTATCAAGTGTATGCTTCTTACATCTCCTAACTTGTACTTGCAGTCTTCACAAGCCTAGAAGGATTTCTTCATCTTTTCTAATGCTAGTTCTGCATTGTTCAAAGAAAGTTGGGGAGAAGAGTTATTTGTCTAAATCAGTATTTCTCAAACTGTGGGTCAGGACCCACTAGGTGGGTCGCAAGCCAATTTCAGGTGGGTCCCCATTCATTTCAATATTTTATTTTTAATATATCAGACTTGATTCTACCATTGTATGTGACTGTATTTGGGGACATGTTACAGACCTGTACTTTTAACAGGCTACTATGTATATCCTTTTAACAATGATAGTCAGTGGGACTTACTCCTGAGTAAGTGCGGGTAGGATTGCAGTCTAGGATTGTTAAAAACTTTCCTGCTTGATGACATCACTTCCGGTCATGACAACACTTCTGGTAGGTCCCAACAGATTCTCATTCTAAAGTGGGTCCCGGCACTAAATGTGTGAGAACCACTGGTCTAAATAGTTCTTAAACATGCTGCATATTAGTAAAGAAAACATTCTAAAGGATGAAAAGAATCTATGTCAAGCAGCAGCAGAATAAGACAGAGGCCTAGCAAGGGCAAAGAACAAATTAACTCAAACTGGAAAATAAAGACAAACAAGAGTGTGAGAACCTCAAGGTTTTTAATAAAAAAGGAAAAGACCAAATAATCAATCAATAAAATAGGTATGTAAAAATTCTTAAGCATTAGACAAATACAAAAGACTGATAATTAAAAGTTAGCTGCAGCCCATGTCTTCTTAATACATTTACCAATGTGGGCCTGGATTAACCAAGTTATGAAACCTGGATTTCACAATGTATTGAAAGCCTCAGAATACAGGGCAAAGTCCATCCAGGAGCTTCAACCTCCCCTTCTGCATTACAGCTCCACCACAGGACACTGCAAGGCCATCCACAACATTTACATAATTAGGTACAGATTAACAAGGGTTGGCAGTTTGCTATAAGCATTGAAGACTGTGGTGAATGCTGCATGCCAAACACTGAGAGCCAAATACATGAATGATTTTTTTAAAATGGTAGTAGCAATGTGAATTTTAAGCCACTGAATTATTCTGATCAAGGAGAAACAACCTTGTTTCTAAATAAGATTGGTTCCCTCTGACAAACTCACTCAAAATCCCCAAAGATCGTTTCAGTGAGTAATATGGGCTGCTAACTTGTACTCCGTGGGGATTGAGAGTGGCAGTTAACCTCATGAAGTGAAAAAAATTTCTTCTGCTCCAAGCTACTACTGTCAAGGTATTTGCAGATTAGGACAAATTTTATAATTGGGATTTGGGTACACTTGGAAATGTACCACTCCAAACCAAGCTGATGTAGCAGTTTATACTTGCCTATTGATTAGAATCAAATTACCAGTAATAAGCTCAAATTTAGCACCCCATATTTGCATCCAAATGGAAGATCCTTTGCCTGCAAAAACTCATGGACAACACATTGGTTGGTCTGGAAGGAGGCAGTGTTTTGGTGCAGAAGACTTACCAGGGCTACAAGCCTGGATTTTGTCCCAAAATATGAGCATTTACACAAAAACAGCTTATTGCAAGCTGGTTTTCAAGTGTTATATGAGAAAGAAGTAAAGCAGCCAGAGTGTAAAAGCTTTTTAGAACAAGAAGGAAAGCATCAGGGCCAAGAGTTATCTGCCCCTGAATAATTCACTCTCAGCCAGAAACAGAAGAGAGCTGTTGCCAAATCCCCAAGGAATAGGCTTTGAAAGAAGAAAGTTATTGAAATAATGAATCTATTCCCAAGACACTGTACAAACAAGCTGTTTACTTTTGCAACTCCTTTCCCCCCCCCCCTTTTTAATCTTCTGTTTTGAATAAAACTACCCTGTTGCCAAGAAGAAAACAGGGGTCAGGGGTAGGGGGTCAGGCTCCAACCAAAAAGAGAATAATGGGTTGGCATTTCTTTTTTAACCCATCTTCCATGCTTTCCACTTTAGAGCTTTTCTCTGAATTATTCACCAAGAGGCTTCACATTACTGACACCACTGCAGGACTTCCTCTGGAAATAGCATCACAGCACAGCTGCAAGCCTAATTAGAGAAAATGGCTTTCTCAGCAGATACTACTGCAGCTATGGGCAGGGGAAGAAAAAATAAAACTCAATACAGTACTGTTTTTGAGACAAGCACAGTCCTGCCTCTGTGCTCTTAAGCCTTTATCAAACAAAGCAATTTTGTCCATTTACTGTGCTCTGCCATGAGGACTAGAAACACACACGCGCACACACACACACGTTGATTTCATAGTGGTTATTAGTTTCATAGTGTGAAATGAGAATTTGACATGTGACAAGTAGCATACATGCTATCTCAGGTTTCCATCTCCAACACAACATACATTATGGTCTTCATTTAGAGTTTCACATTCTTGATATTCTTTGCCTAGCCTTTCCCATCTCACCATTACTTAGCCAAATTTTCATACTGTACAGTCTAGTACAGGGGTGTCAAACATAAGGTCCGGGGGCCAGATGCAGCCTGCGGAAGCTTTTTATTCGGCCCTCAGGCTCTCAGCTGCTGAGCAGTGCTCAGGTGTTACTGCCAAAAGCGCAGCCCCCCACGAAAATTGGTCTCTCCTAGATCCTGAAATATGATAAAGATTGCGTGTTTTTTCTTCTGTCATTTGTAGTTAATGAAATCCTAAGTGAGAAAAAGTGCTTATTTTTGGTTATGAGTTGTTTAATGACATCACTTCTGGCCCTGGTCTAGTACATAGTCTTAGAATAAGGCCCATATAGTGCTTTATTCTGTTCCCAATGAAAGCCAGCCAGATAAGATATTCATAAAGAATTTTCCCCCTATTGCTTGAACCCACCATCTGCTCCTCAGAAGCAGTGCCTGTATGTCAAAGTTCTGCACAGTTATCATGACCCAACCTGGTAAATATCATTTGAGGATGGTTGCAGAAGTTCAGTTCAGCCAAGAATCAACAGTACAAGAATTCCACTCAATATTGTTTTGGTAAAAGAAACTATCTCCTCACATGCCAAAATTGGATGGCATAACCAATGTCCACAAAGATAAGAATCCAGGGAGACCTGGATTCAAATCCCCCTTCAGACATGAAACTCACAGGGTGACCTTGAGCCAGTCACCACATGTCAGCCTAACCTACCTCACAGGACTGTGGCAACGATCACATGGAGGAGGGGCAAAGAAATATATACAACGCTACAAGCCTCTTAGAGGAAGGGAAGGATTAAAAAAACTGTCAAGAAACACAAAACACACAAATTTATGAAAGGTGGCAACAATCAATGGCTTAGATACTTGTTGCTTTTAAGTATTAAACAAATTCACAGAATTCTATCAGTAAACTATTGGTCATGAAAGCTAAACAGAATTCTCAAATAGACATTTCTAAATACTAAATGCTAATGACTAAAAGGAAAAGACTATTATCTTCATACTCTTCTTGTAAGGTCCCAGAAGCACCTGGATAGCCATTATTTGGAACAGAATACTAGAGAGAAGGTCTAGATCAGGGGTGTCCAAAGTTTTTGGCAGGAGGGTCACATCATCTCTGACTATGTGTTGTGGGCCGGGGAAAAAAGAATTTACATTTAAAATTTGAATAAATTTACATAAGTTTACATAAATTAATATACTAGAGGTGGAACTGATATGAAAGTCTTGCAATAGCTCAAGGCCTATAAAAGGCCTTGCACAAAGCAAGGCTGGTCTTTCCTTTGCTGCTGCTGCAGCATCACACACATGAAACATCAAGCAGTTGAGGGAGCCCTCATCCCACAGCTAACGCAAGAGGTCAAACAGTCACCCTCATGCTGAGAGCAGTTGCGTCAGGCCATTGCAGGCTCCAGCAAGTTTCTTGGAGGGCCAGAGGCTCATTGAAGACTGGGGTCTCCCTGAAGGCCACATTGGGAGTCCTCAAGATCTGCAAGTGGCCCTAGGGCTGGGGTTTGGGCATCCCTGGTCTAGATCAAAGGTCAATTTGGGCTTTTCTTAAGTACTTATGAGAATCATGTATGATGCCTGAGGGATGGTAACAACCTGGGTCAACAAACCTCTAATTCCAGCAATTCCTCTGTAAGACAGAAGTACAATACTGAAGGTAGACCAATATCAGCTAGTTAATCATCTCACAACCCAATCCTACTGCTGGACAGCTCTGGGAGCCCACGCACTGCAACAGTCATTGTAAATGTGTCATAAGGTATGTTGCCGAGGGCTGAAGGGAAAAGGTGTCAGTGGGGAGGCCAGTACTGGGCCTCCACGCCAGATGGAGGCCTTCCAGTGGTAAGTTCCCTGCCAAATGGTGGGGAGAGAACAACGGAAAGGAGGTGGAACTGGGAGGGGTAGAGAGGACGGGGGCAGTTTAGGCCCGGGGGCAGGGATGGTAGCCTTGGCTGCCACTGAATCTTATCCCCCCCCTCCTGGGCTTCGGAATCCAACATGGGTGCCTTCAGTTCTGTGCCAGCTAAACAGCAGACCTCCAGTGGCTTCCCTGGCTCCACAGGATACAGCAATGGCTCTGTTTCTGTTTCTGCATCACTGTACCGTGGGGCACTGGCCCAGATAGGATTAGGCTATCAGAGAGCTCATCCTGTCATTGCTGCTGCACAATTCAGATAAAACCAATGGGAAAGACACACGGTGCACTGAGACCAACTTCACACATGATCACATCCAAGAGCTCTATATTTCCCATCTCAGGCAAAGAGGGGGGCCTGGTCAGGCTGACTACAGTATACAGGGGACTGGATGCACAGCAGCCAAGAGCAACAGCGATTATAATGCAGCATCACTGTCTTCTTAACAAAGACAACTGGCAGACTGTGCAATGTTTGGGAGCTTTGTGCCAACAAGCAGAATTATTTATGGCACACTGGTGGGAAAGAAAGCTTTGTTAGAAAGCAAGGAGGCCCCTGAGGGTAAGGATGAACACTTTGCAACTCACATGCAATAAGTTATTCCCTAGACGCCTCACATAAATCTTCTGCTTCAGATCATTCAGAGAATGTACAAGAGTTCCAAAAGCCCAGTTATGAGACATATGAAATGACAACAGAAGCCATTAAAAGCAGAATAAAATGATGGCGGACCTGAAGGTAAGTCAGTGTCCCTCTTCAAAGTAAGAAAGCCACCTGGAGACTGACAATAGCTGTTTTTACAAATTGCAAGTAGTATGACAGCCTTATGGTGTCTGGTAAAATACATTTGCCAAGGTTCTGAAGCAGAACCCAAACCTGCTTAACTGAAGGCAACAGGAGGACAAAAGAAATGAGCAGATATAGCATGAGCAGCCATAGTTCCATCAATGTCTTCATCTCTCCACATAACAATTTCCCAAGTCAGGATTCAAACAAGAAAGGGTTTGTAAAGCTAACAATGTCCAGACGCGGACTACCTGGGCCATGGAGGGCCTCCACAGCCAGGCTACTTCCAGCAGCAACAAGGATGAGCTAGCCTGGATGCCAGTGAAGGCACCAGCAAGCACTGCAATAGCACATGCTGCTGCAGGTTTCGCTTCAGTGTCTCATGAACAGCAATTAGGCCTCCTAACTTGATCCCTGACTAAGTAGGGGCTCTGGAGAGCAGCCCAAAGGCAGCACCCAGCTTCAGCATGACCCCTCATCCAGAAGACATGGAATACCTCCAATCTAGGCAAAAGCAACAAAGGGGTAGAGAGGAGAGGAGGGGACTAAGGAGCAGAAGTAGAAGGAAGAGGGGGAGGGAAGAAGGAAGCAGGACAAAAAGGGGCAAAGAGGCTAAGCACCATCCAGGGTTTAAAACCCAAGGCCAAACCAATGATGGAGGACTACTGAGAAATACCTGACCCATGTAATAGGGATCAGGCGGAGACAGGGAGCAGATGGCAAGAAGGCTCTCCTTGCAGGGTTCCTGCCACATGCACACCATGGGGAGGAGCTTAGAACCAGGTGAACTGGCATATGTCTCACACAAATTAGGCAAACAAAAGCCGTACATTAAAAACAGAGAAGACTGAGTAGTGAAATCTGTGAAGTCCCAGATACTTTCCAAGTTTCGGATAAGGACTAGAGGAGTGGTTCCCAAACTTGTGGGTTGTGACCCACCAGCCAGGGAAAGCCCCGTCATTGACACCTTAAGGGGTGGGGAAGAAAAAACAAATGAT
This sequence comes from Tiliqua scincoides, assembly GCF_035046505.1. NCBI lineage: Eukaryota > Metazoa > Chordata > Lepidosauria > Squamata > Scincidae > Tiliqua > Tiliqua scincoides. The sequence continues at coordinate 74,584,320 of NC_089821.1, read as the reverse complement.
GCAATCACCAGGATCACATCGCTTTTGGAGTTCCAAAACGGAACCCTAGTGGATTAAAAAAAAAATCAGTGGATAAAAAACCAGTAGAAAAATAGATTTAAAGACCCAGGTTTCTTGCCCCTCTGTTGCTCCTAATGGAATAAGGTCATGCCTCAACATCTGCAGAGGTTTGATTCCTGGACTCCCTGCTGATAACATAAAATGTGTTAAATAAAAGCAGTTAAAAAAAATAAAAAATGTGTCCCTTTACAATTGTGTTTTAAAAACAGCTTTTTGTAGAGAGGCAGTCAGCAATTAGAAATGCAAAAGACTCCATGTCTTTGCCTGGCTCAGCTGAAGAATGGAATGATCGCTTGCATGACTGTCTCTCTAAAACAGTAAGAAAAGCAGTTGTTAAACTGATTTTAAAGGGATGGATTTTTTTCCCCTTCTCCAGGGATCAGCACATGCCTTCTCATTTGCAGAGGCTATTCATGTTGAGTCAAATCTATGTATTTAAAAAAATCCGTATTTAACAAGGTTGAACCTTGGTTCACTAGCTTTAGTGAAAACAGAAAACATCAGTTGTTTCTGAAGTCTGTTAAATCAAGGATACATGTCTCAGTGTTGATGACACAGCTATGACTAATTACTAAAGTACTTTCACTATGAGAAAAAGACCTTAGTAACTGATTGCACGGGATTAAACATCTCATTACTAATTACATGGGATTAAATACAATTTATGCAATAAGATTTGAAGAATCTTTTCCAAGAGGTGGCAAACAATAGTGTTACACTCTTACAACCACTTCTGTGAGCACAACTGGTACAGTGAAACCAGCACCCCCTATAAGGATAACTCAATTAGGTCAATGCTTTGTTTCAAAAGTCAATACAACTCTACAAACCAGCACAGAAATACTTTTTTTACCTCCTCCTCTTTGCGAATGTTGCACTGTATAGGGGTCACTGTGGCAGAATTGGTGGATGGAATTTTAGCAGCCAGCTCTTTTGCTGCAACTTTTAATCGGTCCAGTTTGCGAGAGGCAATGACTACGTTACAACCTGTCAAAACAAAACCAGATGCATTTTTGACATTAAACTACACTATTAACATAATGGTTCCATAAAACTTTGGGAAGAATCAAAGCAGCCTCTTGCTCAACAAGTAGCACTGTATAGCGATGCCATGATGGTTATCTCAATTTTACTAGTTGAATTATCAAAAGTTTCAGCAATCTAGAAAATCTGCCAACAATAAAAAGCTTCCAAATCCAATATTTGGCTTACATGTTGTCCCTTTGCTATGCTATGCTAAAAAGTCACCTCCCAGCTATTTCTGAGCTAAACAATAGAATGAGACATTAGTGTTGTGTCAAGTGGAACACAAACAAGTCCTTGAAATAAAATAAAATAAAAACCTTACAATATCACTGTCATTTCTTCACCCGGACAAAGTCAGTAAACTATCTGCTAAAATACGGGAGTAAAACCTCCAATTAAAGGTTTATGGTGTAGAAACTCCAATTAAAAGCTGTTGTGGAAAAAGGTGGCTGCTGGCTTCCTAGAAACTGAACAAAAACAGCAACACTAGCCATGTAAAATGTATGCTAGGAAATTCTATGACTCACTAAAAACTTTTAAGTAGAAAGAGAATAAAGCATCTATCTGCTGTAGTGATGCATATACAGTGGGTTAATGAAAATGAGCTATACAGTACATGCATTACTATGGCACACCATATTCCATGGCAATCAAGCTGCTCACCTAAATAAAGGTGATAAAGGATGTCATCTATCCTTCACAGAACACATACAGAAGCTTCAACAGAGCATTAGCTTAGTGCTTTATCATTTCATAGTTACACACAAGAAATGAGGGACAGAGCACCTTGAAGGAACTAATGCTGATTAGCCTTGAGAACCATTATGCTTGAACCGAAAAGCAATGTACAAAAATATCCAGCTCTGATTCAACCAGCCAGTCACTTTCACCGCAGCGCTGAGTCCAATAATCCATCAGCAGCTTAAAGAATCACTGTTCACATTCTGGTTTGCTGGAGTTACCATTATATAACATTGATTAAGACAACCAACTAAGGGCCCAATCCTATCCAACTTTCCAGCACTGGTGCAGCCACAATGAAGCCCCAAGACAAAGGAACAAATGTTCCCATACCTTAAGGAGGCCTCTGTGACTACCTCTCCATCACAGGATGCAGTGCATGTCCTATTGGCACAGCTGCACCGGCAGTGGAAGATTGGATAGGATTGGGCTCTAACCAAAAGGCCAGAAAAACAAAAAAATTGTGAATTGCTAAGTTATTATACAATGTACTGCAAGGCTGAATAAAGAGGAAATAGATCAAATCTGGGGGAGGACAGGTTAAGGTGATGCAAGTTGTCCAATATTCCTCCTCCAGCTGAAAACACAGATGCAAAAGATAGCAGGAGGAGGGTGTTGCAAAAATTCTGAACCAGCTCAACCAAGGAGATATGAATAGCTGAGAAGTCAAATTGAATACACTAGAGCACAGGTGTCAAACTCATTCCATACAGAGGACCCAAGTTTAGCATTCATAGTGCCTACTGACAGTTGGAAGTGACATCACTAAGCAGCTGATGGCCAGAAAAAAGCACTTGGTTCTCACATAGAAACTCATTAGCTCCAAAAGACTGAAGAGAAAATGTGCAAGTCTTGTTTGTATTTTTAAGAAATGAAAGAGACCAAATATCAAACTGAGAGAACCAATTAACAATGGATAAATAGCTTCTGGGGGCTGCATTTGGTCTGTGGGCCTTATGTTTGACACCCCTACAGTAAAACACTAGTGAAACATGAGGGCTACAATCCTACACATGCTTAACTGGGGTTAAACCCCATTGAATACAGCAAGATGTAGTTCTGAGTAAGTCTGCACAGGATTGTGCTGCAGGTGTCTTGTTTTATAAAAAGGACAGCATTGCAAGGGGGGGGAATGCCAGTTTGCTCTTTTTAAAAAAACCATCTCAAATACCAAGAGATGCTTGCTCCAGAGCCAGAAAGGGAATGCATGCCTTGTGTGTAGAAAACGAGCTCATAATACCTGTACACAATATTGTACTATTAACTTAATTCAAATTCCTCCCTTCTCAGGAGAGGAATTAAGTCTTCCTTGGTTCAGTTTGACACATACAAAAACCCTATAGAACCAGCTTAACTAGATATTTCAAAAGGGGAAAAAATGTGGGCAGCAATGATGTCTACCTGTACATCAGAGAGAGCCACCATGATAAAAGCAAGTCTCAACAGCTCCAGATTTATTGAAAAGAGCAACATCCAGCTGACCTGACCTGAGCAACATCCAACATGGACTGAGCTGAGATTGTGCAATCGAGACAAAGAGAGATGGGAAAAAGATTCTGGAAAAACTGCATAACACACTAGATCAGGGGTGCTCAAACTTTTTTGGCTCGAGAGCTACTTTGAAACCCAGCAAGGCCCGGAGATCTACCAGAGTTTTTTTTACAATGTTCGCGCCATCATAACATATAACATTTATGTGTACAATGTATGTTGGTGTACCTTGAGCCCCACTGAGTATAACAGGACTTACTCCTGAGTAGACATGCCTAGGATTAGGCTGTGAGGCTGCAATCCTAGCCACACTTACCTGGGAGTAAGCCCCATTGAGTACAATGGGCCTTACTCCCGGTGTTTCCTCCCAGAGCCACCTGAAGGGGGGGTCGGCACTCCGCGATCTACTCATTTTGCCTCGCAATCCACCTATTGAGCACCCTGCACTAGATCAACAGATAGAACTTCTTGTACTTAAAGGTACTTTCACCACCATTTAGGCACATGAGCCTCATTCTCACCCAAACTTCAGCATCCCATCAAATCACAACTCAGTTCTTCAAAAGAGAACCTTCTCTCTAAACCAGCCATTTTCAACCACTGGTGCGCCACAAATGGTCGGCAGGTGTGCCATGGGAGTTGAGGAGAGGGTAATATACTAGTAGGGCCATTGGGGGGGGATGTGAGCTGCTGGCCATCAGAGCTGTGAACCCTGTCAATTGTCAAAGAACTGATGGTGTGTCTTGACAATTTTAGCACCTTCCCAATGTGACGCGAGATGAAAAAGGTTGAAAAATCGCTACACTAAACCAAAGGTGGACAAACTTTCAAACTTTCAGGGATTCAGGACCTTGAACAATTGTATAGAAGAGGAAATTTCAGCAGGTGTAACGTGTCATCTCACAGATAACAAGCTGTACCTGCTGAAATTTTTTCCTACACAATTGTTAAAGGTCCAGGATCCCTAAATTTGAAAGTTTGCCCACACCTGCTCTAAACTACTGCAGTAACCTTGAGCGACAAATATCAGATATGATACTCTTGGTCCCTCTTCCTTTTTGATCCTAACCGCTTAACCTAGTAATTTCCAACCCTTTTCATCTCATGACATACTAATGAGGGGCAAAAAGTGTCAAGGCATGCCATCAGGTTTTTGACAATTAACAAGGCACACCATGCTGTCAGTGGGAGGGGGTGCCTCACACTCTCCAATGGCCCTACTAATAAACAATCCTCCCTCAAACTCCTGTGGCACACCTGTAGATCATTTGTGTGCCATGGCACAGTGGTTGAAAATGGCTGCCTTAGAGCCCAGTCCTATGCATGTCTACTCAGACATAAGCCCAATTATAGTCAGTGGGGCTTACTTCCAGGTGAGTGTGGACAGGATTGTGGCCTTAACCTCTCAAGATTGACTTTGACATCTCATGGCTTCTGTTTCCCATTTCAGTTGAACCCTGTGACTCTGAATTCATGTGTACAGAGGGATCTTCTTGCCTCCTCCCCTTCAGTTTGACTAGGGCTGGCCCCTCTCTCCCCACCGCACAGCACTGTCTTCCTGGCAACTAGACGTGCAACAGGTGAAGCCCATTCCCAGCCAGTGCATCTCCTTAGTGCAGGAGAGGCTACACCTACTGAACTTCAGACTGCGTATCAAAGCCACACAAAGCAAGCCCCCTTAGCAGCCCACCTCCTCGATCCCTCCCAGCCTCCAGCTCCCCCCCTCAGCCCCAGACCCCCCCTTAGCCCCACCTGTGGGGCACCCCAGACTACCAGTGCCTGCTCCCCGTCCTCACCGAGCTCCAGCAGCTCAGCAGAGATGGCCTTGCCGATGCCGGTGCCCCCGCCGGTCACGATGGCCACGCGGCTGCGGAACAGCCCGGCCGCGAACACACGCCCCCCACCACAAGCCGCCATCTTAGATGCAGTTCTCACTTGAGTCCGAAGGGCGCAGTCATCAAAACAGTCCCACGGTGGGGGGGGAACCCTCAGGCCACGTGACCCTCCTCTAGCCCCGCCCCCTTTGAACCTCCAAGGTGGGCGGAGGCTGCAGCAACAGGAGCTCTGCACAAGGAGGAGAAGCATCCCAATGGCTTGCAAAGGGGGGCTGTCTCAGCATCTCCTCCTATTGGGTCGGAGGGAGGGGGCTGCAGGGGCCCCCCTTCTTCCAGCACTAAAGAGCTGTCCCTGCTGTTGCCTCTTCCCTCTGCTCTGCCTCTGGAGGAGCTGGAGCCCCCACCACTCAGCCTTCATCATCTTCATCATCATCATCACAACCCCCCGCGCAAGAAGAGCAGCTTTCTTCCATGGTGCCGCCCCCAGAAGGGGAGGGGGAGCAGTGGGTGGGTTTAGATCATCTCTCGCCCACCCTGCAGCCCCAGGAAGGGAAGGGCGTCCAGCTTCTCTCCCAGCCACCCACCCACTCCTGCAATGCAAGTCCATCCATGCATCTGTCTGCAAGAGGGCGGTGCACAGCTCCAGCTTCTCCCAGGGGATCAGCTGAGAGCGCAGGGAGCCCTTGTCCGCCGCAGAAGGCACGCCTTGCAGTCCTTCCCCCTCCTGGGCAAGGATCAGCATTGAGGGGAGGACCCTCTTTCTCAGCTGCAAGGAACTGGCTGGTGGAGGGGGTGGTTGAGGCTGCCACCCTAGCCACACTTACCTGGGAGTAAGCCCCATTGACTCTAATGAGACTTGCTTCTGAGTAGACAGGCATGGGAGTGAGCTCTCAGGCTTCAGTCCTATCCACACCTGGTAGTAAGCCCCATTGACTGGAATGGGACTTACATCTGAGTAGACATGCAGAGGATTGGGCTCGCAGGCTGCCATCCTATCCACACTTACCTAGGAGTAAACCCCATTGACTATAATGAGCCTTGCTTCTGAGTAGAAAGGCACAGGCTTGGGCTCTGAAGAAGCAGTGACACATCCTCTGTCTATCCACCCACCCAGTGGTCCAGCGCAGCATCCATCCTCAGCCTCCCAGGTGTGGACCAAGCTGATGAGCTGCTACTTCTTCAGGCCTGGACGATCTTGCAGGAGCAGGTAAGCAGGAGGTCAGCTTAAAGAGGATTTTCATTGTCTCTGGCACTGGGAGCCACCTACATCCATTTTCCTTCTTTTGTGTTTGGTTTGGTTTTGCTTTGAATTAAAGCAGGTGCAAACCAGATGTGCCCCCCTCTTTGTGAATGAGGCGGTGGCGGCTTGCAAATGCATGAGAAGAATTATGACTTGAGAGGCAGCTAGCTGTGGCTGATTCTTTTCTGTTGAGAGAGCCCATTCAATTTAATCCTTCTGATACAATGCATCAGATTCCAGGTTGCTCCAAACTGATCTCTAAAAAAAGGGGCCACTGAACTAGCAATGTATGTGTTTTTTGGGGGGGGGGGTTATTTGCAGTGATAGGTTTTCTGGAACATTTTCCAATGCCCTCCGAATTGTTTGGTATCTAATTTAGCACGTGTACTTGATTTATTAAAGTATTTTAAACTGTGTTTTTAAAAATCCATGCTGTACAAATATCTCAACAGTCTTTGCAATGAATCACCATTAAACAATAGTTGAAATTGAAATATTTTGCTGTGGAGGAAAAATATCAATAAAGCCCACAGAGTCCATGCCTACACATGTCTGCTTAGGGCCCAATCCTATCCCACTTTCTTGCACTGGTGCAACCACAATGCAACCCTGAGGTAAGGGAACAAATGTTCCCATACCTTGAGGAGGCCTCTGTGACTGCCTCACCACCACAGGATGCAGTGCATACCCCATGGGCACAGCTGCACCAGCACCAGAAAATTGGATAGAATTGGGCCCTTAGATGTAAGTTCCACTGAATTTAATGAGGATCTCATTCTGTACACCTTTATCAGGGTTATCAGAAAGGGTTCCCACCTGAGGGCCTTTTTGAACTTGCTAATTGGTCTAAGTTACAACAGCCACTCCCTCTTGGCCACAAACTCCAATAGGCACAGTGGGAATATAATACAAATTGGGCATCCCTTATCCAGAATTCTGAAATACAGAATATTCTGAAATATGGAACTATTTTGAGTACCAACATGACTTTTAAAAAAACTTTTTTGCCTAAAGAAATAAATTCACAGTGATTCATGCACAAACCTTGTTTCATGCACAAAATTATTAAAAATATTGTATAAAATTATCTTTGGGTTATGGGGTATATGAAACATACATGTATTTTACTTTTAGACTTGGACCCCATCCCCAAGATCTCTCATTATGTATACACAAGTATTCCAAAATACCCAATATCCAAAATGCTTCTGGTTCCAAGCACTTTGGATAAGGGATGCCCAACCTGTACAAGGGTTATTGTAAGGACTGCATCAACAGAGCATGTGAAGCACCTGGAAGTGCTAAATAAATGCTTAACAGTAGCAACTATTTTGCGAGATTCTCTGCAAGGGAGAGCAGAGGGATACAGTCTCACCACTTCCTTGCAAGCCAACTTCCATGTGGGGAATTTGCATTCAAGAGCTTTGAGGAGTTTTTATTGTTGTTTAAATGTTTTTTTCTTTTATATTACTACACTGTTGTTGTAAATGTTATGAAAAATAAATGAGTATTCCAGTTTTGCTTCTGGAAGAAGGGGAAACAACTGGGTATGGCAGGAAGTGAACCATGTGTTTTGAATGTCTTCCCATGTACACCTGGATTAGGAGACTCCTGCTTAAGTGTATCAATGTCTTTTAAATTTTACTCTCCATAAATTGTGCTTTATAAGAGGAAATTGGCAACAAATTCCATCGCCTTTCCAGACTTTAACTATGACAACCTTTACACCTAGCCTGAGCTGCCATTTCCTTTAGTAGCTCAAGCATGGATGGCATAATGCTTAAATGACCATTCAAGAGCAAAGTAACCACACAGTTCTCACCTATGGAATCCAGGCTGCCAGGACGTCAGGGGGAATTCCAGTTTCATGGGAAAGTTTCATCCCCTGGTTATGTGGCTTACCACTGAAAAAGCCAAAGCAGATAAGAACAGCATTTGCCTTTGTAAGCAATCAGCATGGACTCCCCCCCCCCAATGGATATGGAAACTGCAGATTCAGGGGACACCTATATTGATGGTGGCCACACATACCCCATGCACTTTAGCAATGTTAAAAAACTTACTAGGGGAAAGTGTATCTTGCTTTAACAATTGCTATAAGCATTTAAGCTTACAGTGTGATGAAATCAGGCTGCCAGCAGCCTGAATACTTGATTAAACTAGCTCCAGTGCTAAACAGGAAGCTGAAGTTAACTTTTTTTTGTTTAGTGTTAGAGCTAGTTTAATCAAGTAAGAACATAAGAACAGCCCCACTGGATCAGGCCATAGGCCCATCTAGTCCAGCTTCCTGTATCTCACAGTGGCCCACCAAATGCCCCAGGGAGCACACCTGATAACAAGAGACCTGCATCCTGGTGCCCTCCCTTGCATCTGACATAGCCCATTTCTAAAATCAGGAGGTTGCACATACACATTGTGGCTTGTAACCCGTAATGGATTTTTCCTCCAGAAACTCGTCCAATCCCCTTTGAAAGGCATCCAGGCCAGATACCGTCACCACATCCTGTGGCAAGGAGTTCCACAGACCAACCACACACTGAGTAAAGAAATATTTTCTTTTGTCTGTCCTAACTCTCCCAACACTCAATTTTAGTGGATATCCCCTCGTTCTGGTGTTATGTGAGAGTGTAAAGGACATCTCTCTATCCACTTTATCCTTCCCATGCATAATTTTGTATGTCTCAATCATGTCCCCCCTCAGGTGCCTCTTTTCTAGGCTGAAGAGGCCCAAGTGCTGTAGCCTTTCCTCATAAGGAACGTGCCCCAGCCCAGCAATCATCTTAGTTGCCCTCTTTTGCACCTTTTTCATTTCCACTATATCCTTTTTGAGATGCGGCGACCAGAACTGGACACAATACTCCAGGTGTGGCCTTACCATCGATTTGTACAGCAGCATTATAATATTAGCCATTTTGTTCTCAATACCTTTTCTAATGATCCCAAGCATAGAATTGGCCTTCTTTACTGCCACTGCACATTGGGTCCACACTTTCATCGAGCTGTCCACCACCATCCCAAGATCTCTCTCCTGATCTGTCACAGATAGCTCAGAACCCATTAGCCTATACGTGAAGTTTTGATTTTTTGCCCCAATGTGTATGACTTTACACTTAGTGACACTGAAGCGCATTTGCCATTTTGCTGCCCATTCTGCCAGTTTGGAGAGATTCTTCTGGAGCTCCTCACAATCACTTCTGGTCTTCACCACTCGGAAAAGTTTGGTGTTGTCTGCAAACTTAGCCACCTCACTGCTCAACTCTGCCTCCAGGTCATTTATGAAGAGGTTGAAAAGCACTGGTCCCAGGACAGATCCTTGGGGCACACCGCTTTTTACCTCTCTCCGTTGTGAAAATTGCCCATCGACACCCACTCTCTGTTTCCTGATCTTCGATCAGGTCTCAATCCTTGAGAGGACCTGTCCTCTAATTCCCTGACTGTGGAGTTTTTTCAGTAGCCTTTGGTGAGGGACCGTGTCGAACGCCTTCTGAAAGTCCAGATATATGTATAATGTCTGCGGGTTCTCCCGCTCCACATGCCTGTTCACCTTTCCAAAGAATTCTAAAAGGTTCGTGAGGCAAGACTTACCCTTACAGAAGCCATGCTGATTCTCCCACAGCAAGGCCTGTTCGTCTATACCGCAAAGGTGTATACCGCAAAGAAAAGGTGTATACCGCAAAGAAAGAAGGGTTCCACTAAGGTGTATACCGCAAAGGTGTATACCGCAAAGAAAGAAGGGTTCCACTAAATCCAGGAGAGTGCCCGCATGGCTAACCAGCCAAGTTAGAGAGGCTGTGAAAGGCAAGGAAGCTTCCTTCCGTAAATGGAAGTCTTGCCCTGATGAAGAGAATAAAAAGGAACATAAACTGTGGCAAAAGAAATGTAAGAAGGTGATAGGGGAGGCCAAGCGAGACTATGAGGAACGCATGGCCAGCAACATTAAGGGGAATAATAAAAGCTTCTTCAAATATGTTAGAAGCAGGAAACCCGCCAGAGAAGCGGTTGGCCCTCTGGATGGTGAGGGAGGGAAAGGGGAGATAAAAGGAGACTTAGAGATGGCAGAGAAATTAAATGAGTTCTTTGCATCTGTCTTCACGGCAGAAGACCTCGGGCAGATACCGCTGCCCGAACGGCCCCTCCTAACCGAGGAGTTAAGTCAGATAGAGGTTAAAAGAGAAGATGTTTCAGACCTCATTGATAAATTAAAGATCAATAAGTCACCGGGCCCTGATGGCATACACCCAAGGGTTATTAAGGAATTGAAGAATGAAGTTGCAGATCTCTTGACTAAGGTATGCAACTTGTCCCTCAAAACGGCCACGGTACCAGAAGATTGGAGGATAGCAAATGTCACGCCTATTTTTAAAAAGGGAAAGAGGGGGGACCCGGGAAACTATAGGCCGGTCAGCCTAACATCCATACCGGGTAAGATGGTGGAATGCCTCATCAAAGATAGGATCTCAAAACACATAGATGAACAGGCCTTGCTGAGGGAGAGTCAGCATGGCTTCTGTAAGGGTAAGTCTTGCCTCACAAACCTTATAGAATTCTTTGAAAAGGTCAACAGGCATGTGGATGCGGGAGAACCCGTGGACATTATATATCTGGACTTTCAGAAGGCATTTGACACGGTCCCTCACCAAAGGCTACTGAAAAAACTCCACAGTCAGGGAATTAGAGGACAGGTCCTCTCGTGGATTGAGAACTGGTAGGAGGCCAGGAAGCAGAGAGTGGGTGTCAATGGGCAATTTTCACAATGGAGAGAGGTGAAAAGCGGTGTGCCCCAAGGATCTGTCCTGGGACCGGTGCTTTTCAACCTCTTCATAAATGACCTGGAGACAGGGCTGAGCAGTGAAGTGGCTAAGTTTGCAGACGACACCAAACTTTTCCGAGTGGTGAAGACCAGAAGTGATTGTGAGGAGCTCCAGAAGGATCTCTCCAGACTGGCAGAATGGGCAGCAAAATGGCAGATGCGCTTCAATGTCAGTAAGTGTAAAGTCATGCACATTGGGGCAAAAAATCAAAACTTTAGATATAGCCTGATGGGTTCTGAGCTGTCTGTGACAGATCAGGAGAGAGATCTTGGGGTGGTGGTGGACAGGTCGATGAAAGTATCGACCCAATGTGCGGCGGCAGTGAAGAAGGCCAATTCTATGCTTGGGATCATTAGGAAGGGTATTGAGAACAAAACGGCTAATATTATAATGCCGTTGTACAAATCGATGGTAAGGCCACACCTGGAGTATTGTGTCCAGTTCTGGTCGCCGCATCTCAAAAAAGACATAGTGGAAATGGAAAAGGTGCAAAAGAGAGCGACTAAGCTGATTACGGGGCTGGGGCACCTTCCTTATGAGGAAAGGCTACGGCGTTTGGGCCTCTTCAGCCTAGAAAAGAGACGCTTGAGGGGGGACATGATTGAGACATACAAAATTATGCAGGGGATGGACAGAGTAGATAGGGAGATGCTCTTTACACTCTCACATAATACCAGAACCAGGGGACATCCACTAAAATTGAGTGTTGGGCGGGTTAGGACAGACAAAAGAAAATATTTCTTTACTCAGCGCGTGGTCAGTCTGTGGAACTCCTTGCCACAGGATGTGGTGCTGGCGTCTAGCCTAGACGCCTTTAAAAGGGGATTGGACGAGTTTCTGGAGGAAAAATCCATTATGGGGTACAAGCCATGATGTGTATGCGCAACCTCCTGATTTTAGGAATGGGTTAAGTCAGAATGCCAGATGTAGGGGAGAGCACCAGGACGAGGTCTCTTGTTATCTGGTGTGCTCCCTGGGGCATTTGGTGGGCCGCTGTGAGATACAGGAAGCTGGACTAGATGGGCCTATGGCCTGATCCAGTGGGGCTGTTCTTATGTTCTTATGTTCTTATGTCTATGTGTTTTGAGATTCTATCTTTGATGAGGCATTCCACCATCTTACCCGGTATGGATGTTAGGCTGACCGGCCTATAGTTTCCCGGGTCCCCCCTCTTTCCCTTTTTAAAGATAGGCGTGACATTTGCTATCCTCCAATCCTCTGGCACTGTGGCCGTTTTGAGGGACAAGTTGCATATTTTAGTCAAGAGATCAGCAACTTCATTCTTCAATTCCTTAATAACTCTAGGGTGGATGACATCAGGGCCTGGTGACTTATTGATCTTTAATTTATCAACGAGGTCTGAAACATTTTCTTTTTTAATCTCTATCTGACTTAATTCCTTGGTCAGGAAGGGCCCTTTGGGCAGTGGTATCTGCCCAAGGTCTTCTGCTGTGAAGACAGATGCAAAGAACTCATTGAATTTCTCTGCCATCTCTGTCTCCTTTTATTTTCCCTTTCCCTCTCTCGCCATCCAGAGGGCCAACCGCTGCTCTGGCAGGTTTCCTGCTTCTAACATATTTGAAGAAGCTTTTATTATTCCCCTTAATGCTGCTGGCCATGTGTTCCTCATAGTCTCTCTTGGCCTCCCGTATCACCTTCTTACATTTCTTTTGCCACAGTTTATGTTCCTTTTTATTCTCCTCATTAGGGCAAGACTTCCATTTACAGAAGGAAGCTTCCTTGCCCTTTACGGCCTCTCTAACTTGGCTGGTTAGCCATGCGGGCACCCTCCTGGACTTAGTCGAGCCCTTTTTCCTTTGTGGTATACACTTCCGCTGGGCCTCTATTACTGTTGATTTGAGCAACCTCCATGCTCTCTGTAGAGATTGGACTCTTTTTACCTTCCCTTTCAACCTCCTTCTAATCAGCCTCCTTATTTGAGGGAAGTCCGATCGTCGGAAGTCAAGGGTTTTTGTGAGAGATTTGCCTGGTATTCTTCCACCGATGTGCATGTTGAAACGGACCGCAGCATGATCACTGTTCCCCAATGGCTCAATAACATTGACATCTCTTAACCAGGTCCTGAGTACCGCACAATATTAAATCCAGACTCACCTGTCCTCTGGTGGGCTCCATGACTAGCTGCTCTAAGGCACAGTCATTTAGCATGTCAAGGAATCTGGTCTCCTTATCGTGACCAGAACACAAATTGACCCAGTCAATTTGGAGGTCTGGTCTAGAGGGTAGAGCCTCCGTTTGCCTGAAGATAACATCCGAAGGTCGCCAGTTCGAGGCCACCGGCACCGATGTCGAGACCTTGAAGCAGCTGACAAACCTAGCTGAGTTATGCTGAGTTATTCCACCTGGTCTTTGGCCACTGTCAGCCTGTGTGGGAGGAAAATGGAGGCCAGAATGTGATACTAGATCATAAAAGATCCATCTGAAATGTTGTGGTTCTTGAAAGACAGAACCTTCTTCAATTGTAAAAATCCCTATTGGGATTTAGTATTGCCTGCCTATGTAAACCACCTTGAATTAAAGTCTGAGGAGAAAACTGACAACCAAGAAAGGCGGTATATAAATATATTATTATTATTATTATTATTATTATTATTATTATAAATATGAGGATAATTGAGGTCCCCCAAGATTACAATCCTGTCCCTCCTTGTCACCTCCCTAATCTGTTTCCTCATTTCAAGGTCCCTTTCCGGTATTCAGGTATTCAAGTATTCAAGCTGCCCGCAGCCTGATTTCATCGTGCATTAAACTTAAATGTTTACAGCGAACTGTTAAAGCAAGATACATTTGGCCCCAGTAAAATGTTAATGCACACGGTGAGGCATGCGAGGGGGACATCTGCTGATATGGGAGACAACCTGTACACATCAGTCAGTCATTTGTTTCAGGGATTCACTGACCCAAAACACTGGTAGCTGGTGGGCTAACGCTACACCTTAATGGGCCACCTCAAAGGATAAATGCATTTATATAACGAAGCATGCTTGAAATCTTTATTCTAAGATTATAATCTATGCATCATCATCTATGCAAGTTTCCTCTATGGCTGCTATTGTGTTTCTTTTGATCCATTCTTTATCCCAGTGATGTGTTCCTGTGTACAGCTCAAGTACGGAAGCATGTTGAGTCCAGTGGAAGTCCCATTCAGCCTAGCGGGGCTTACTTTGGAATACATGTGTTTAAAACCAGACTGCTAAATTTGTTCAGTTGCATTGATTTCAGTGGGACCAAGTTCCTGGTCTGCCTACTGAAATGGTTTATGGATTGCAATCTTGTAGTTTCAGTCACATTGCCAGAAGCATCACTCTAATGGAAACCCCATTGAGTTAACCACCAGTCTGAATCATCCATGAGAGCTCTAATATCAAATATTTCCTAAAACACCAATTTCTCTTTATTATACGTTTCCATGTTATATAGTTTCAGCCCCCTTGTAGAGTCAGGCAAGACCCAGTTGGAGATTGATCCTTGAGTATTCTTGATAATACAGTTACTTGGATATTATACCGTGAACAGAGTTTGTATCTATCTGCAGAACTAGAGTAGGTATGAAACAATTGAAATCATCCAGGACCTTGAATAAATTTAGCTCAAAAAGCCTAGGTCTTGGGCAGTTGCACTTTGTGCTTGTTTTGTTGCTTGACATTGTTGGGATGGGGCATACTCTAATATTGATTAGAAAAAAAGCCCTTAGCAAGGGATCATTCACTTCATGCATCAATAAAAAGGTGAAGGAGTTGACTTTCACTTTGCTGGTGGTGTTGGTCCATGTACTTGTGCTGTCATCTGCTTGGATCTTTGTTTCCACAGAACCAGAAAATAACCATATTAGCCTGTGGTGATAAGAGCACTTGAGACAGCTTGGAGACTAATTAGTTTATTATGGCATGAACCTTTCTAGGCCAATCAGCTTGTGTGTGTGTGTGTGTGTGTGTGTGTACTTCCCACTTTTCTAGCTATGGTGGTTGCCTGCAGGAAGCTTGGCCATGTGAAACCAGTTATGTGTGGGTTCCATAGTGTCTGTCTGACGCCTTGCATACAGCTTAGAGATTCCCTGTTTAGCTTTAAATTTGCTGCTTAATTGGAAGATGAAGCAGCTGTAGCCTTCTTCTATCAAGACCTTCTTTCTGCCTGGGTGGCATAAATGAGTCCTGCTTGCCACAGCAAGGAGGCAGGATAGTGAAGAAGAAAGGACTGGGAATAAAATTGGATGAGATTGGCAGTGGCAGTTCTGAAAGCAGGATCGGATGTAAAGGTATGGAGATTCTCCAACTTGCAATGTAGCTACATTTTTGGAACAGCTCTCCAGTGGTGTGAAACCAGAGATTTCCTACAATTATACAAACTCTTCTTCTGAAAGAAAATAGAAGGGTTAATGAGCCTGTTTTCCAACTGATATAAGGGGGGAAAGTGTACAACTTCCATTTGGGAGAAATGGCAGCATGTGGTATCTTTGTTCCTTGTCCACAAGTTCTGGACAGATGACAATATTACGCTTAGCATAGCTGTGCATACTGTGTTGCTTCTGCCTATTCAGGAGCAGCAGCTGTTGCATGGGTCATGACATGCTGTAGGTGCTGCACTTAAAATATCCTGTGCTACCTGTTGTTTTTCCCTCATAGTGGTTTAGGATTTGTTACCGTTTCTTTTAATTGCCTGTCATGTTGTTATGGTTTTGAGGCCGCATAAAGCTTAATTTATTGCCTTTGGCTGCCCTACATCTCTCAGATGGACTATATAACACAGTTCTTTAATTAATCCTAGGAGAAACAGTAATCTGGGTTAGGAAAACTAGGTCTCCAGCATTTGAAATTTCTGTTCTGCTAGTGAGCCACAGAGTCTCTTAGCTCAAGCACAACATGTTGCAAATATGCTTTTGCAGATTAGAAGCATGAACACCAGAGCAAGCCCTGTGAGATAGCCCTCCTGTTAGGAAAAGAATTGTTTGCTTTTTTGAACATAATTTTAATCTTAGCTATGTTCCTTTTTAGTACCCTCCACTGGCATACTTGTGGGGGGGGAAATGCCCCGAGCAGCATCCTGTGGGGGGGCAGCACTGTGATCCCAGGCCGCCATTTTTGGGGGAGGGTATTTTTGAGGCCTTCTGAGGCCTTCAAAATGTCAACAAGCAGCATTTCCAGTTTTCATAGAAAACTGGAAGTACCTATTTTCAGGCAGGGGGGTGGCATTTTGCAGTTCTCTGGTCCCAGGTGGCATCAGGGCCAAGTCCACAATTGGTGCCCTCTATAGCAGTATAGTGTGCACAACCCACCAAGGGAAGGAATTTCTCAATTTTGCACTTCTGAGGTGAAGGGAGGTGACACGGAAGTCCTGTCTGTGTGCTTCATCACCTATAGTCCATCCATATGTACAAGTCACCAGTTGACAACACAGTCACCAAGCAGTGAAAAGTGATGTGTAAATAGGTTGTTTGTTTTGATAGACAAAATGCTATAAACCATTTCATTTTCAATATGGGCTTGGAAACCTTTGAATTATCTCTGAGCTTAATTCCTTTTACTCCAGAGGGGAAGGTTAGGTTAACATACTCTTAGGAAGATTTGACAGAGGAAGTAGAAATGGGAACAGCCATTTTATGGGAGATTTGCTTGTTGAGCTGTTAATTTTTTTGTTGGTTTTTATGTTTATTATGTATTTTGAAATTAGTCTCTTATAGTTTTTGGAAATTCTATGAGGTGTCCCAAGATTGTGTATAGCAAGAAAAATGGTACTATAAAGATTTTTTTGTTTAAATCAAATATTCTTGGTGAGACAAATTTTTTTGCAAATATACCTTTAACTGGGTGATTGCATGACTTTTAATGCTGCCTTTTATGGAGCATTTGCCCTGGAGCATTTGTCCATGAATTTCTTCCGCCACAACTGGGCAATAATCCAATTCTGTACCTTGTTACAGAATAGCTCGTCTTTGCTGATGATGCTAAAGTGCTCTAATATAAAAATGCATCCAGTCACACTTCCAGCAGTTATGTTTAACATTCCTTTTTTTCTTTATTCTGAAGCCTTCATCCAGTTCTATTCAAGTAATACCCACTCCCCTACCATAAACAAGTCTTTGGGCTCATTTCAAATGCAGCCACTGTCACCAATGGTCCTCCACAGCTGCTACAAGCCCTCTTAGTGGAGGGCTTGCTATCATTGCTTCTGACTGCCCAGCTCCTGAAAGACCAAGGGTGTTCCCTCCTTGCATGTGAGTTGGTGGAGGTTGACTGAAAGAGTGGCTGTCCCACCTCAGGGCTCAATCCTATCCAATTTTCCAGTGCCAGTGCAGCTGTGCCCATGGGGTGTGCACTGCATCCTGTGTTGGGTAGAGAGTCACAGAATCCTCCTCATGTTATAGGAACATTTGCTCCCTTACCTCGGAGCTGCATTTCAGTTGCACCGGTGCTGTAAAGTTGGATAGGATTGGGCCCTTAGTCTCTTCTGACTCTTCTGTTAGTCAAATTATCCATTCTTAAGAGCTCTTGGCACAAACTACGGGCAGCTAACCCTTGGATGCCAATAATAATCCAGTCTTTTATATTAGATTTATGAGCTGAAGGGCACATTTTTAGAATGGCTTCACCTGTTGCACCCATAAGGCCTTGTGACAATACTTGTGTATCAATAACTATGATTATTCTAAACATTTGTTATCATTATGGTTGTCTTTATAATTTTGTGATTTGTTTGTTATATCTATTTATGTATGCTTGCCGGTGTTTACATCCCAACTGAATAGCGAAATGGGTGTATCCTTTGGATTTCCTCCAAGGAACTACAAATGGTTGTGTTGCTTCACAACAACCCTGTAAGGTAGATTAGGCTTTGAGTCCAGCCTTCTTTAGGTGCTGCAGAACTATGTACAGGAATGCATGAAGGCCCCTAGGCATTATGCCAGTCTCACACCTGCTAGTGATGTCCAAAGTTCATCCCCCCTGTATACTCAACATCTGTCTGCACAGCTAAAGCTGAACACAGGGAAAGAATTTCCCTGTGATTGCCACCCTAGGGCTTTCAGACACTGAATATAGGGGACAGGGCTTCAAGAGCATGTCCTGAGGCAGGGCTAGCATGATGTTATCCTAGGATCTCTCCACACTACCCTTGGTTTTGGAGCATCTAAAGTGGGCTACAGTGTATTGTAAAGGTATTGTAAAGGCCTTCCTTCAAATTGTTTGTTCAGCCACTATTGATATTCTGCTGATCATGGATATAAATTTGGTGCAGTGTGTGCCTGTGTCAGTTCCATGGTCATGCTTTATTTTCTGAGATTTTTAAAAAATTGCTCAATCTAAATTGGTGCAAACTAAGTTCTCAGTGAGATTGTTCATCTGCAGAACTCCCTAATTGCCTTTGATGTTTGACATTGAAAACTGCTTGAAGGCCCAGTCTTATCCAGCTTTCCAGTGCAGGTGCAGCCGCACTGCAGCCCCAAGGTAAGAGAACAGAACTCTGTGGCTGCCCCCCTTCCAGTAGGACACAACACACGCCCAATTGGCACAGCTGCATTAGCGCTGGAAAGTTGGATAAGATAGGGCCCTCAGGCAGTTGATATTGTGGGGAAATGAATGATATTGTGAGAAACTGAAGCATGCCCATTGCATTCTTTCCACCGCAGTGCAAATTTGTCAGTGTTTTTGTAACAAATACATGCTAACTAGCTACTGCCATGCCAGCTTAGGTACACTGAAATATATAGTCCTTGGTGCTGAATTAAAAATGTCCACGTCTCTCCTTTCTAGTACCTTATAAAATAGCGGTCCTTTAAAATGAATGGCAGCAGCAAGCTCTGAAAAGATCTGAAAAAAACACGGTACATGGCATAATAACAGGTCCATTCCGTACTTCTAAAAATTCCCTGTGTTTTCTTAGCAAACACTCCCTGGGGTTTTTGTAGTATACTGTCTGTTGTCAGTTAACCAGCTGCTATTTCTGCAGTTCTCCTTGCTATTCTCTTCATTCTTCTGTTTCTTTTTTCTTTTCCAATTATTGCTAATTGAGGCTAGTTCTCATTACTTTCTAAATTTATACTCATAAAGGGATGAATGTACTGCACAATAACATAGGAATGGTTGTGTGAGCCTATCCTTTGGCCTTGCTGGAAAGCTAGTACCTGCATTAGCTTCCTGGCACATGCTATATATCTGGACCAAAGTCAGATATATATTCTTGTGGTCACTTGAAAACATTTTTGAAACACGAATACTGTTTTATACATTGTTTTCCTATGTAGGGTAAAATTTTCTTTGTAGGGCAGCCATTTTCAACCACTGTGCCGTGGCACACTGGTGTGCCGTGAATGGTCCCCAGGTGTGCCGCAGGAGTTGGGTGGAGGGTCATTTATTAATAGGACCATTGGGGGGTATAAGCCCCCCACCAACAGCATAGTGTGCCTTGTCAACTGTCAAAAACTGATGGTGTGCCTTGACAATTTTAGTGCCTTGTCAGTGTGCCATGAGATGAAAAAGGTTGAACATCACTGCTGTAGGAAAATGCATATACATGTTGTAGTGTGTAGGGTGTTGCCAGTGCACTTTTTCTTTTGGGGGGGCAGGGGCTGAATATAGCGATTGGGTGGTCACTTTGGGTACAATCCTATGCATGTCTACTCAGAAGTTAGTCCCTTGTGTTCTATGGGGCTTACTCTCTGGAAAGTGTGGATAGGATTGCAGCCTGTGTCGTAATTTGCCAGCACAGCAGAAATGGGGAGCAGGGGGAGGGGAGTCACATTGCACTTTATAGTGTACAATACTGTGTGTAAGAACAAAAGAAGAGCCCTGCTGGATCAGGCCAAAGGCTCATCTAGTCCAGCTTCCTGTATCTCTCAGTTGCTTACCAGATGCCTCCGGGAGCACACAAGAAAACAAGAGACCTGCATCTTGGTGTCCTCCCTTGCATCTGGCATTCTGAGGTGGCCTGTTTCTAAAGTTTGCACATAGCCATCATGGCTTGTAACCTGTGATGGAATTTCCCTACAGAAATTTGTCCATTCCCCTTTTAAAGGCATCTAGACCAGATACCATCACCACATCATGTGGCAAAGAGTTCCACAGATTTACACTGGGTAAAGAAATATTTTGTTTTGGTGTGTCCTAACTCTCCCAACATTCAGTTTTAGTGGATGTCATTGTTAGTGTGTGTGTGCATATGTTTCCCTATGGGGCAATTCTTCCAGTGTAAAGGGCATGAATGATGTGGCTCTGAGTCTGTTCACTGTACAGGGCTTGGAGTAGTACATTTTCTGTTTTTGTGCTTCATGGCAATGGGCAGTGTTACAACCAACATTCAGAACAGGTCTGTGTCTTTTCCTCATAGAACAGATGACCAGTGACAACTTGACTTGTAATGCAAACTCTCAGTGCCCAAACTATTGGGAGAAACCTGGGAGAAATGAGGCCAAATCCTTAGTCACCATAAGCTTGCCAAGTGTCCTAGGATTCTCCTTCATTTTAACAGATGGATTGGGTTTACTTACTGTGATTATTTTCTCTCCTCTTTTCTCATTTTTAGGTTAGGTATGGAGTGTGTTTGTCCAGTGCTGTGAAATGGATGCTGCTGTTAGCTGGAGCACTCGTGCAAAACAGTGGTAATGGCTCATAAGTACAGAAGAAGCTGACATATCTATTTTGTACCTCACTAAGATGCCCAGTGAAAGGCTCCAAAGCAGCAGTGGAATGGAGGAGGCTGTGCCAAAGGAGAGCAAGGATGGGATGCAAAGCCCTAATCGTAACTCTTTACGAAGGGCTGTGGCTACTGCTGTGACCTTTGATGGAGAAGTCACCACAGAGAGAAGGAAAAAGAGAAGAAAGGAGCCACGTCCAGAATCAATAATTGTCTATAGGTCAGGAAATGAGACCAAGGTGGAAGAAGAACAGGCAGGTGAGGATGGAGGTGAAAAAAGTTCAGAGGAAGCCTCCAAGTTCCTGGGGCACTCTGTAGGAGATGGTAAGTGTCTTGGAATAAGTGGTTGACATTCATAAGAACATAAGAACAGCCCCGCTGGATCATTCATGTTTCACTTCCTCCTAAGAATGTGAGCAAGTGAAGGGGTTTGATTGGCTTCATTAGTTCATGTTGGAAGGGGTTTGTTGAATGAAGATTCTGTCTCTAGTTTTTGTTTTGTTGTAAGTCTGCTATATGCATAGAAGTGTTTATGCTTATATTGTCTGAAAAGCATAATTCTTGGCCTCCAAATCTAGTTTGAAATGCTACCCTGCAGCACAGGTCTATGCATGTTTACTCAGAAACAGGTTTCACTGTGTAGGTGTAGGACGGTACTGTTAGGTAGTTTTCTGCATAATCACTGTATGTTCTAACATGAAATTCTGCTTTGGTTCTTGACCTTTGTTGATTTGGTTTCTTTATGTTCCTAGGTTCTTGGACTATGCCTTTAGATAGCAGGTATGTTACTTTAACTGGGACCATCACAAGAGGAAAGAAGAAAGGCCAGATGGTGGACATTCATGTTACGCTAACTGATAAAGAACTGCAGGAGCTGGCTAAGTCTAAAGAGCCTCCCAAAGCAGAAATCCCTGAAGGGAAAAAGGCCTGTGAGGTTGGGCTGGATAAAGGGCCTCATGTCCTTCTCTGGAGCCTTGCCTGCTTGCCTGTCATTTTCATCATGTCTTTTGTTGTTTCCTTTTACTATGGGACCATCACATGGTACAATGTCTTCTTGGTGTATAATGAAGAGAGGACCTTCTGGCACAAGATCACCTTCTGTCCCTTTCTCATTATCTTTTACCCAATCATAATCATGGTGGTTTCCTTTTCTTTGGGCCTCTACACAGCAGTGGCTCAGATCTCCTGGGCCTTTGGGGAATGGTGGCATGCTGTGAGGGATATGGAGAAAGGGTTCTGTGGTTGGCTGTGCAGCAAGATGGGCCTAGAAGACTGTTCACCATACAGTATTGTGGAGCTACTAGATTCTGACAATGTCTCAGGTAGCCTATCAGCTAAAGGCTCTGCACAGGGTGAAGAGATTTCAGCTGTCTGAGCTTTTGCTCTAAGTGATTATTTCACGTTCATGTGTATTACAAAGTTACCTGCAGTGACTTGAGTAAGCACCTGCATACACACTCAGTCATAGAGAATAAAGCTCTTGAAGCCAATTCAGATATTAAAAAAGAAGAAAAGAAGGTCATGGTATAGTACTCCCAAGCTCATGAAAACCCTCTCAGAATGCAGGGGAGAAGTTGAAAATTTGAGTATTTTTCCCTGTCAAAGACTGTCTGTAGGTGGAAGGCTAGTATGTGTCAAGAGTGTTGACCGATCTGTATCTTGACTTGCTAGTATTCAGTATGGAGGAGCATTCAAATCCAATTTTCCTGCCTCCCACATCTTCATTCTGACAACTTTTGGAGGACAGTACCACAAAGTTTTCCTAAATATATGTCAGCGTTGATCCAGTTTGTACCACTTCTAACTGCAGGTAGAGGATGGCATATTTGAATGTTCCTCATCAAAAAGCAGAACAAAAAATTCCTGCTTGTTGTGAGTGACCGTAGCAGGCAGTTGAGAAGGCTAGGTTGAAGCCTTATCTCTGACATACTCATCTTCTATGCACAGGGATTTTTTTTTTTTTTGTAACAATACATTCAAATATGCAACTGCACCTTTATCCATGTCTTGAAGTGGTACAGCCCAGGAAAAGCATTATCCTTTGATTTTGCTGCATTTGTATAAACTGACACACGGATTCTTAAGTGAACACAAGGCACCGATGCATGCCAGGTAAAAATCAATCATTCCTTATAAAATGAACAAGTGTGGCTGGCTCGCACTACTGCTAGTTTCCGTGTTTCTTAGTGGATTTTATTAAAGCACCTCTTTTATTGCCAAACTTCCTGTTTTATTGAATGACTCGGTTGGCAGAGAAGTGGAAAGAGAACATGTGCCAAAAGCTTTCCGCTTTTGCAAAATGGATCTTGCCAATGTCCCCTGGTTCATATCTGCCTTTTCTTGTGCTGAAGAGCATGAGCTGGGGATGAGGCTGTAGCTCAGTGATAGAGTATGTTTTTTTCACACACAAGGTCCTTTGTTTGATCCCATGGGCTGTCAGCAGTCACATCCTTTCAGTTTCCAGATACTATGGATAATAGTTACAATTGGAAAGGCATTTGCTTGACAGTAAGTCCCATTTATAAAGCAGAGCTCCAGACACGCCCATAGCCTGTGGTGGTGTGGATATTGTCTTAGTGTCCCTAGAAGGATCTTCTGGGTCAGAAGTGGGGAAACTGGATAGTGCAAGCCATGTCAAGTCCTCTTCCTGTTTCATCTGGCTTCTTACAGTTTCTCACTGGTCCTTTCCCCCTATTTAATCTTCACACATTTTAAGTACATGCACATGTAATGTTCATTGAAGGGTGTTGGCTTTAACATCTGACTGAATGCTTGGGCAAGAAGCCAGGCTCAACTGAAAAAAATTATCTTAATCGTAACTGATAGTATGAAAGAAAGAAGTGTACAAAATCAGTGAGATGCACTGTGAATTAAGTGTATGTTTTATGTAGATGTTTAGCACAAGCTTTATGGATTGCACAGATAATATGATGGGATGGGGAGAGAGCAGGGTAAAGGTTGATACCATAAAAATATACAATAAAGTGCCCTATTTTACAGCACATAGGGCAAATAGTATACTATTTGGGGTTGGCAATTATATGCTGTCTACGTATATCTATTTTCTGTTTGGATATGCACTGCTGGGCCCTCATGCTTCATAGTCTGTCAGTAGTGTAGCTGTTGACTTCTGTGGAGTTGAGGAGGGCGCAAGTGCTGGTGCTATTTGTATTTGCCTTTGGTATGCCTTTCTAAACTCTAGATTCTTTCTCTGTAATGCAGCTTTAGTTGCCTATTGCTGCAAAGTATCTGTCAAGCTTATTAACTTTATTAAAAGCCATGCTGTAGTTGAAAAGCACAATGTTCTTTCCTTCCTGCACTCACAATTACTGACTGATTGGGTGCATACAGATGTTACGTTTCTCTCCAAATCAAGCTCAGGAAGAAATCAGTTCTGCAAGCATGCTGCAGGAGCTGGTCATGCACAGTGTTGGGTTGCTGGTAACTGTACTATCATAAAAATTCACTTCCCCATTCCCAGAGCAGTTTTGCAACTTGGGGAGGGAATTGATTGTACTTTTTTTCTTCTTTAAAAGTAATGGATGTTTAAAGGTTCATTCGACGCCTAACTTAAAAAGCTGGACAGCCTGACTGAAGCATGGAGGAGGAACAAGATTGAAAACTGATGCATTCAGTGTACTGCTATGTTTTTTTGTTGTTGTTATTTATTCTGTAAAGGTGAGACAAAACTAGAGAACAACCTGCTATGGCTTGCATTTTAATGTCATATCTGTATGCACTATTATCTTGCTGGAATTCCCCAAAGAGGTTTAGTAGCTGAATGTTGTAGTAAGTCTCATGTTGGTAGTGGGAACCTTAAATAATTTCCTAATATTTATTTTATTTCTGTCTACCTATCCTAGATTTCTGGACTCAAAAGTGTACCATTGTTCTCCCTTGCTTGAACTGTATTAAAGACCCTATTCAGTGCTGAGGACAATGGCTTTGTATTTATCATTTCTTTCTTCCTTAAACTTTTAAATTTTAACTCTTCTTGTAATCCTTTCATTCTTCCCCCCCCCCAATTGTCTTTTTTGAGCAGATCTGCATCAAGATCTGGACTTCCTTGATTTACAGCACAATCCTATACATGTCTACTCAGATAAGTCTGAGTCTCATTGGGATTTACTCACAAGAAAGTATTATAGGATTGAAGCCTTAACAGACTTTAGCCCGAATCCTGTCACTGTTAAAAGTTTTCACCTGCAGGACTTCAGCACAGGTTAAGCCACATCAGGAACAGAAGCAACCATGCCCAGCAGATTTCATACATCATTACTGTGTCAGCAAATCTGTCTCTGATTATTGTAATACAACAAGTGCCTGCCAGGATCTCAGTTGTTTTTCTAGGAAGAAGCATTTGCTGTTTGGAAGGTTAAAGTAAAAGGCTCTCAACAGCATTTCTGAAAATGTCCCTTTGTTAATTGTGGAAGTTTTAAAACCTGCTTATGAAAACAATAAGCAAACCAGTTCTCTGCTGTAATTATTCCTCCCCCAAGTTGTGTGTGTGTGTGTGTGCGCGCGAGCGCGCGTGCGTGTGTGTGTGTAAGCATCTACAATTAATGCTAATAGTTATAAATACAGCAAGACCTTGACTTTCATCCACTTGACTTTACTTTTTCAGCCGTTTTCAATTGTGACCACATTTCAAATTCCATCTGCATACTTTCCTCTTTAGTCATACTTCCATGACATTTGTCAACGCTCTTATTTTTCTTTTCTGTTTATTTAAGTTTTACGAGCATTTGCATGTGCTATATAGTTATTTATGCTTTTCACCAGCCAAAATAAATTTGCAAGCTAAATAAGGATATGCTTTGACATTCATCCATTTTTGACTTTCATCCATGTTCTGGTCCCTAACCAGACTAAAGTGCAAGGTATGACTGTAGTATCACTGTCAGCCAAAGGAAGGAAGCTTCAACTAGTGCTTCCTAGTCTATACAGTAATAATCCTATGATAAACCACTCAAAATTTAGGAAAAAGAGGTGGGGTGGGGCAATAAGAACATAAGAACAGCCCCACTGGATCAGGCCATAGGCCCATCTAGTCCAGCTTCCTGTATCTCACAGCGGCCCACCAAATGCCCCAGGGAGCACACCAGATAACAAGAGACCTCATTCTGGTGCCCTCCCTTGCATCTGGCATTCTGACATAGCCCATTTCCAAAATCAGGAGGTGGCACATACACATCATGGCTTGTAACCCATAATGGATTTTTCCTCCAGAAACTTGTCCAATCCCCTTTTAAAGGCATCCAGGCCAGGCGCCATCACCACATCCTGTGGCAAGGAGTTCCACAGACCAACCACACGCTGAGTAAAGAAATATTTTCTTTTGTCTGTCCTAACTCTCCCAACACTCAATTTTAGTGGCTGTCCCCTGGTTCTGGTGTTATGTGAGAGTGTAAAGAGCATCTCTCTATCCACTCTGTCCATCCCCTGCATAATTTTGTATGTCTCAATCATGGCCCCCCTGAGGCGCCTCTTTCCATGTTTCCAATCCATGCTGAAGCACAGCTCTACCTTTTGACAATCTATTGGTTCTCTCTCCTCTGGCCTCCTATAAATATTACCAGACCAGAATTAGCAACCTGAGCCTGGGTCTCTACCGGGGCAAAACTTACAAGCCTTACTTATATGGGCAATATTCCCACACGTGAGCATTTTTCTATATGTATGAGACTATGGGTACATGTGTGTATTTTTTAATGTAAGTGTATGACTCCTTTTGGCTTGTATATGTAAATATTGTCTATGAGAATTCAGTCTAGCTCCATGCTGCACGAATTATGGTGATGAGAAGTCCTAGTGTACATTCAAAGTTTTCAAGTACAAGTGTGTCCTGGTGAAGGGGTATGTGTGTGTTTTATGCAGGTGTTACCCCAGTAGGGACAAGCTTACTAAATGGCCCCTCCTTTGATATTCCCTTTGAGATAGAGAAATTTCTTTCTCTGCCTAGGTCAATTGGTTTTGGAGCAGTGTTGGAAAAGTAGAGTGAAAAAAGGTGAAGATTTTTACAAATGGCAGAAGAACTGTGCACCCTTGCCATTAGGTGATATTCTGGGCTACTGCTGCTGAAGGTGGAAAGTTGCTAAGGAATATGGCAAACGCCTTCCTCCGAGGCCCTTTCTTGAGATGTGGCTTACGATGCTGCTGTGAGAACAAGGAAGGGAATGAAAGACAGTTGGAATTTTCTGTCTCTATACAGAGCTCTCATCAAAAAAGAAGACAATTTTGAGGCTCTGCTATGAGGACGATCTCAGCACCAGCATGGGGCTTTATTTGGACAATAGTTATCTTGGCCTTGCCTATATAGTTTCCTATGTGTGGTCCCCACCCACCCACTGATATCTCATTAGTTAAATAATTGTCTTGACCTGTCCTTTTGGCATGGTATTTTGAATTTCAGACCTATGCCTCTTTGATCTTCCTGGCAATGTAGGCAGCCCATGGTCCAGTTTTCTGAAACACTGATAGTACAATGGCTGCTGCTGTTGCCATTTCTTCTGAACATTAAGGGTGAATACAGGTTACCACTTAACTGAATGGTATGCATGTAACCAAGCTGTTGTCTGTGATGTCCTTCGAAGTGGCAAGGCCATCACAGGTAACAGCTTGTATATGTCAACATTCTTGTATGTGTCCACATTCAAATGAACATGGTTCTCCTTTCTCTCTGGTCAGACAGTAAAACCAGCATACCAAATAGTTATATCGATGCTGCAATAAGTTGCCACTTGGTAATTAATTGTCTTTTTATGTGCTTCTAGTGCCTGCTGACTGCTTTTTGAACCAGTGCTGCAGTTCTATTTGTAACTTATCTTCAAACGGAAGTACAGTACTTAAGAGGCTACAATCCTGCCTGAGAAATTTTGCCTTCTAGGTCTGTGCTTAGATGGAAGAAATAAATAAATTATGACACATTACGTCTAAACCTCTGTAGGGGATCAAGAACTGCTAGATGGTAAAGATGAACTGCAGGTGGTCCTCTGAAATGTAGCTTCCGTTCACAGATCTAAGCAGGTGTTCAGGGAAAGCTTCTAGGAGCAAAGCAATAATGTAGTAAATCTATTCCATATTGGTGTGTATAGGCTCAGAAGATTGTGTTTCAGCATATACATGTCCAAATCCCAGATTAAATGAGAATTTATATCTAGTTCAGTCCTTGCAAAGTTGCTGATGTTTATTTTTTTTCCTCTACTGTGGGAATTCTAGAAAAGGCAAGAAAAGAGGATTAGTGATTCAATATGTTTTCTTTCCATGCTTCTGGGTCTTATCCAAAGTGAGAAGCACAAGTCACTGCGTCTGGAAACTTTTTTGCATTTCTGTAATGTCGGAAGCAGCTTGATTTGTTAATTGGCTTTTCCTCCTTTTTTTCTTATAACGTTTTACTTTTTAGCTGTTCCCAGATATGCAGTCTCGGTGGGTTTAGGTGGATGTAACTCTCTTTTGGATTGAGCTGTTAGGGTGCTTTCAGGTATGGCAAGCAACAACAGTAGTTAACAGGAAGTATCAAAAAGCAAAAATGGCTTTACTAGGAGGCCTGGTGAGTACTTGTGTTGACAGATTTGGGGCATGGTTAAAGGAGATAGATCCAGCCAGCAGGTCTGACTCAGTATAAGGCAGCTTCCTATCCTCATCTCACATTTTGCCAAATCCATGATTTCATTGCTCTTTAAAATTAACATGAATTGGTGCGAAGTGAAGTGATCATTGGCTGTGAAAAATCGTCTGTCAGGAAGCACCTTTACTCATATCTTTTGTTTCACAACGCCTAGAGTTTTCCCCAAGAGAGCCTCTAGAAAAATCAAAAGATAGTTCTTTTATGAAAAATATTCTTTTCACGTATTTCAATAAAATGACTGAGCTATTTCTCCCTGCCTGCAATTGTTTATATCTTCATTCTCCTTGTTTTTGTTTTTTTCCTGAGTGAGCTTCAGCCAGTTTCTGTAACTATTTCATGGTTATGGAACCATGAAAAAGAAAAACAAAAAACCATGGAGAAAAAGCAAAGTATCTTCTTTAACTGGGTAAGGAAAATGAAGGCCAGACCGGGCACAGTGCCTAGCAGTTAGCAACTGGCACTACACTGGCTGCTCTCTGCATCACCATCTTTTCTGGGGGAACTGAGGAGAAACTGGGCAAGGTAGTTTGCTGTCATCACACAAAGCTAGAAAACCTGAGCAGCAGTAGGCCATGTGGGGGAAATCTCCCTCCTAGGTTAAGAGTCCTAAAACCTGGGGCTCCCCTTAAAAGCAACCACAATGATGGGTGATCTGGTAAATGTAGCAAACTGCAACCTCCCAAGTAAAATGCTGAAAAATCAAACCATAGAGAAGAAAATGTGTGATGTGACAAGACATTGATCAACTAATAAAAGGGGAAAAGTGAGAAGGATGCTTATCAAAAGGCAAGCAGCAAAAAAACAAAAGCCCTGATGCAAATAACTGGGTCTGGTTCCTACCCTACATGTTCAAGCTCTTCCAGGGTCCTGCTCCTCACACTTGCATCAAGGTGAGCAGGCAAGCCTCCAAGAAGCATGAGTTGCTTCCTATACAGACCTGGGCATAAGCACAAAGGGGTTTGTATGTGGGTGTTAACCCTGTTTTACCTATGGGATTGGGTATGAGGGGGCTTGTCATCTGAGCGCCTGAATTTCTTGCTCTTGGAAATCCAGTAGGTGATGGTGAAACTTTGATTTTTGCTTTAAGTTGTAATTGCCCTATATTTAGGCCCTTTTCCCTGTGCAAAAGAGCACAGATTTCCAACTCTATATTGTCTGCATCAAGTCACCGTTCCCATTAGGCAGGAGAGTCACATGAATTATTGTGGTGTGAAATGGAGTTAGCTCCCATCTCTGGTATGCATAGGGACTTATCAAAGGACCTTCTGGCACGTTTTCTTCCTGATGCTCCTAGCCCTGTAAGAAATGTTGCCTTTTATTGGCAACAAGAAACAGACTGTTTTGGAGTTATGTCCCACTTGCTAGTTTTATATGGTGACTGATCAACAAGTATGCTTTTCTGTTGCTATCTCTTTGTTCCTTCATGCTGTAAGAAGTGTTTGAATCCTAAAATCTTGGTCAGATACTTTAGGCCCTCACCACAGTGCTACTTTAATAAACCCAGAACAATTTTATATCTTTAACCTTGTTCTGAGTAATTAATTTATTTGCCTTGGGCTTTGTGGTTTAATTAACTGGCTCAAAGCCAAGTTCTTGGTTTACCAGTCACTCAGGAAAGAAGATGTTCAACAATATAACAACAACAAGGATCACGGCTACTATGTCTTAATGACTCAGGAGCCTTTTCAGAATATTGAGGCATCCCAGAAGCCCTTGGGATACTAGAAAGGTGCTAGAAAGGCCCAAAATGGGGGCAAAAATAGAGGAAAAATAAATTATTCTTTTAAAATTGCAAATGATAGAACCTATTCACACAGATGCAGATTACAGTGCCCTGTAGATATACAGCTACAATGCTTGGGATAATGTGCCATTTCTTGGGATGCAACTGGAAGACTTTTATTTTAATGTTCTTGTAAAATGGTCAAATTAGGCTTAACCATGGGCAGTCTTGTTTGTGTCATTGCTTTAGCCCAAGGCTGTGCTTGTTCAAGGCCAGCTCTGTTTAGATATCAAGAGCATCCTCTTGAAGGGATGATGGAAAATGTGTGTGATTCTCTCTGACTCTGAGTGCTGATGGGATTATTGAGCTCATCAGATTTCCATGGCTCCTTCTTTTTACTTTTTTATTGTTTATATGTGTGGGGTGATACACTTCAAAATAGCAATTGCCTTTTAATTAATGCTTCCCTCCTGGCAAGCATTATACACAAAAGCATCTAGTTTTTTAAACATGGAACTGAGCTATCTCATTCCCAAATGAAGTCTGCTAATCAAATCTTGATAGCTGTTCTACAAGAAAGTTTTGTGTAAATTCACCAGGGAGAAAAGATCAAGAGTACACAGTTGATTCAGAAATTATTAGCAAGGATATCCTAGACTGGATAAATAGACCCAAGAGAGATGTGGAAAGGGTAGTGCTGATTCCTTGTCTGTGTATTTAACAAACATTTTTGTAATATTATGCCAACTGGGATGAGGGGACAGGAATACAAATCATTTCAAAGGAAGAAATGATTTGACAATATGTTATGTTGATTTTTGGTATTGTGCCTAAGTCAATACAGTTACTAAATAACTCTTAAAATGATTAAGAATAAGGATGATGGTTGGCAACCTTCAGTCTCAAAAGACTATGGGTATAAGCCTACAGCATCCAGTATTCCCAGGCGGTCTCCCATCCAAGTACTAACCAGGCCTGACCCTGCTTAGCTTCCGAGATCAGACGAGATTGGGCATGTGCATTTGATCGTTTTCTGCTAGTCATTTAGGGCACAATCCTAACCCACTTTCCAGCACCGACATAAGGGCAATGCAGTTCTGAGGTAAGGGAACAAACATTCCCTTACTTTGAGGAGGCCTCCATGAGTGCCACCCAATTGCAGGATAAAGCACACGTCCCATTGGCACAGCTATGCTGGTGCTGAAAAGTTGGTTAGGATTTGGGCCTTAATCATAAATCCAGCCATCAAAAGTTTCCAGAACTTTCTGAACCAGGGCCTCTGGAATGTTCCAGCAACAATGACGTTTCAATTAAGTAAAGCTGCATAAATATACTATCCATATCAAAACAGGTGAGTTTGGTGTCAGGGTGTCTTCACGCATTATATTTTTTCAGAGTTCTAAAGAGTTTAGAACTTGATTATTAATGTAAAGATGTTAATGAAGCAAATGTGTAATTGCCAACGTTTGTATTTCTACAGCTATACTTGTGACAATATTGAAGTGGCTTACTTGAGGAGGGGGAATGCTTATGTAGACAGTGGCTGTTTTTATAGCTTTTAATCTGCTCCTGTGTCATTTTTTGTGGTTTCATTCAAATGTTTTTTTGAAATTATGTTGTACACCACTTTGAGCATAAGAAAAGCAGTACATGCATTTTTTAAATAAGACTGTGAAACTTCAGGACCACAAACCTACATGAGATCGCAACTTTTGCTACTGTGACAGGTAATGTTGAAAGTTGCTCTTCTCCCTCCACCCAGGGAAGCAGAGCCATGCTAGAACATGCTATGTGATCACCACCCTTGCAAACAGGACCCACATGCAAGTGGTTTAATAGCAGGCCAGCTGCTGAATGTGGTCAGGAACAATTCTTTGGCAGAGAGCTGGGACTGGTGAAGTTAAAAGTTTGACTAAAAACAGAAGCCGCTGGCATTCATCGTAACCAGGAAAGAATGTCTTTTTCTCCATTGAGCGATTGAAAAGTTCCACTTTGTGATAACACTATACTCAAGAAGCTGGCTTTATAAAGCCAACCCATTAAAAAAATGAGCCAGACAGCTTTACGAAAGAAAAATTTTGTAACGATATTGACCATAGCCGAGAACATAAGAGTCTAGCTGGATCAGGCCAAAGGCCCATCTATTCCAGATGCCATCTGCAAAGGACGGTACCTGGATGTAGGTCACATGTTATCTTGTGTACTCCCTGAGGTATCTGGTGGACCACTGTGAGATTCAGGGAGCTGGACTAGAATGGCCTTTGGCCTGATCCAGTGGGGCTCTTAAGCCAACAAGAGACTTGCATCCTGGTGCTACTCCCTTGCATCTGGCATTCGGAGGCAGCCTACTACTAAAACCAGGAGATTGCACATACCCATCACCTGCGATGGACTTCTCCTCCAGAAATCTGTCCAATCCCCTTCTAAAGTCATCTAGGTCAGATGCCATCACAACATCCTGTGGCAAGGAGTTCCACAGACTAAACAACAGCTCTCTGTAGACATTGAGGCTGATCTAGGAAGTGACTATGAATGTAGAGATAGTCTCACGAATCAGCAGTGGATATAAGAACATAAGAAGAGCCCCACTGGATCAGGCCAAAGGCCCATCTAGTTCAGCTTTCCACATCTCACAGTGGCCCACCAGATGCCTCAGGCCCAAATCCTAACCCACTTTCCAGCACCGGCAGAGCGGTGCTAAAGGGACGTGTGCTGCATCCTGCAGTTGGGAGGCACTCCCATGGACTCATGGAGCCCTCCTCAAAGTAAGGGAATGTTTGTTCCCTTACCTTGGAGCTGCATTGTCTTTATGTTGGTGCTGGAAAGTGGGTTAGGATTGTGCCCGGAGGGAGCACACAAGAGCCTTGCATCCTGGTGCCACCCCTTTGCAGCTGGCATTGTTAGGAAGAAAATTCTAGTCGGCACAGGAAAAACTTTCACATGTTTTTGCCCTACCTCTTCCCTTGCTTTCTCGCAGAGGGTGTAAGAACTTGCGGAAGAGATTCCCTTCCCCGTTCCATCTCCCTCCTTGAGTGTTGGGAGAGTCAGGACTGACAAAAGAAAATATTTCTTTACCCAGAGTGTGATTGGTCTGTGGAACTCCTTGCCACAGGATGTGATGACGGCATCTGGCTGGAATGCTTTTAAAAGAGAACTGGACAATTTCCTGGAGGAAAAGTCCATGACAGGTTTCAAGCCATGCTGGGCATGTGCAGCCTCCTGATTTTAGAAGTGGGCTAACTCAGAGTGCCAGGTGCAGGGGAGGGCAGCAGGATGCAGGTCTCTTGTGGCCTTGGTGCTCCCTTGGGGCACCTGGTCTCCACTGAGAGATACAGGAGGCTGGACCAGATGGAGTTTTGGCCTGAGCCAGCTTGGTTTTTCTCATGTTGTCCCTCCCACCCCCTTCTTTGGGTTGCTGTTCTTTCCCTCCCAAGGCAGACACCCCTCCATTGTCATTCTCAGCAGTGGCCATCAGGTGTCGCTGTCGGGCCCCTTCACTAGCCCAGGCGTCTGCGGAAGGAAGGGGACTCCGGAAGAAGAAGCCACCCCTGAACGCTATGGCGCGGGCTAAGGTAACAACACAGGAGGCAGCGCTGGGATGCTTGGAGCGGAGCTGCTCTGCCTGCCCGCCCGCCCTCCCAGCAATAGGGAGAAGAGCTGTGCTGTAAGCCTGGCAGTGGAGGAGGGTCAGGCTCTGGAGACTGAAGTTGGGCAGTGATGCTGCTCCCCCTCCCAGCAACTTCTCTCCTGGGCTGCCTGGGCACCTCTTCTGCTCCCTTTCTGCGGGTGGGTGAGCTGAGAGGTCTGTTTCAAGGCTCACGTGCTCAAACCCAACTACGCTGGTCTGAGCTTGGTCATCACCTGTGTCATCCCACCGAGCACCAGGGATGGGGGTCGGTGGGTGGGTGGGGAGGCAGGTGAGGCAGAGCCTCCCCACCGGAGTCCTTTGAAAAGCGCTGCTGCCCTGTGAGGCACCCAAGCACCCACAACCCACACACTCCCTCCTCTGCGTGTGGGTGCTTGGGTGCCTCACAGGGCAGCGGCGCTTTTCAAAGGACTCCGGTGGGGGGGGGCTCTGCCTCACCTGCCTCCCTACCCACTGCACATGGGGAGGCAGGAGAGGCAGAGCCTCCCCACCGGAATCCTTTGAAGAGCACTGCCTCCCTGTGAGGCACCCAAGCACCCACAACCCACACACTCCCTCCTCTGCGTGTGGGTGCTTGGGTGCCTTGCAGGGCGGTGGCACTTTTTGAAGGACTCCAGTGGGGAGGCTGTGCCTCACCTGCCTCCTCACACACTGCACATCCCTGCCAAGCACTGAAGAGTTCTGCTGAAGTGTTTATATGTGATTGTTGTTGTTTTTTTAAGTCATCTGTAGCCACCTTGTGTAGGACTAGGTGGTGATAGATATATTATGCTCCTTCAGAGTACATATGTGGTAACTCTGTACTCATGCAGAGTGGTAAGCATGCATATGTGGCATGGATACACAAACACACACACACACACACACACACACCATGGGGCCATCTGCTCAACACCAATGGGTGTTTTGCCTTCTTCACCATGCGCAATCACTGCGTGGCTACAGAGTGTTCGAAGAGGGGATTCTCCTCCCTTTCCCAGCTCTCTAGGGATGAAAATGAGAGTTGTGATGTATGGAGTCTCTGGGTGTCTTGTGCTCCAAATTGATTACAGCAGAATTTGGAGGGGGTGAGTTTATGCATGTAGTCAGTGCTAGCCCAAAACCTCCTGTTGTCTGAGGCAGCCTGGCAAGTGCTTCCCCCTTACCTGATGATGTGCCAACCTTTGCTCCTCCCATTCTCCATAGTTTCAGTTCAGTTATCTCCTCTGTTCACATTTCCTCTCTGTCTCCCTCTTTTCAATCCAAGGAAGTAGAAAGGGGGGGAGTGGAAGCAAGTT
Organism: Tiliqua scincoides; assembly: GCF_035046505.1. Taxonomy (NCBI): domain Eukaryota; kingdom Metazoa; phylum Chordata; class Lepidosauria; order Squamata; family Scincidae; genus Tiliqua; species Tiliqua scincoides. Next base: position 74,549,198 of record NC_089821.1, on the reverse strand, counting down.
GGCAAACAGAGATGGGTACCCCTGCCCAAGCACCTGAGGCACCTGCTTCGGGCAGCAATCCTACCCACATTTACCTGAGAATAAGGCCTATTGACTATAATGAGACTTACTCTTGAGTAGACATGCATAGGATTGGGCTCTCTGTTGACCTCATGGATGGGCTGGGCCCACATATAGTGATACATACACATACACACAGCTACTTTTTCCTCAGGGTAGGCAATTCATGATTACATCACTTCTGAAATGTATAGGTCTCATATAATAGGTCAGAACAGTCATATTTAACAGATCTTAAATTAAAATGTCAGCCACTATGGATGCCTATTATTTCAGGCTACTAGTAGTCCACACCTGTTATGAACTGATAGTACTGTATTAAAATAGTAAGGAGTAATGGCCCTCTGACTAGCTGTGGCCACAGTTGGATGCTCTGTGAGAAGGGAAAGAAAGGTTGAGAAAATATCCCAGCATTCACTGGAGGATTGTGAGATCCTTCAACATTTCAGTGAGAGAAATGTTGAGAGACCTTTGCCTCAAAATCGCTTAATACAAGTTAGTGACCTCTTAACTTGCTAAAATGACTTTTAAATGCAAGCTCCCAAGGTTACAAAAACAAAAAATAAAACTCTGGTATTCATTCTAGAGTGGTGTTTCTCAAACGGTGGGTTGGGACCCACTAGGTGGGTCATGAGCCAATTTCATGTGGGTCCCCATTCATTTCAATATTTTATTTTTAATATATTAGACTTGATGCCAGCATGGTATGTGACTATATTTGGTGAAATGGTACACCTGTACTTTGAACAGGCTACTATGCTTTGAACAATGATAGTAAATGGGACTTACTCCTGGGTAAGTGTGGGTAGGATTGCAGCCTAGGATTGTTAAAAATTTTCCTGCTTGATGATGTCACTTCTGGTCATGACATTACTTCCAGTGGGTCCTGACAGATTCTCATTCTAAAAAGTGGGTCCTGGTGCTAAATGTTTGAGAACCACTGGTCTAGAGTATAAGGCACAGCACCATGTTTATTGATTACAGTATTGATGTGTGCATCCACATGCTTATACACAAGTCCAAGTCTTTCTTACCAAAGTTGTCTACTTACTACAGATTCCAGCCAGCACAATCAGGTATGAAACTGGAGTTCTGCCCAGGTGTGTGGATTTTTCAATGAGAATCCCTGCTCAGTCTTCAGATTGCCCAGCTTTTATACTTTTCTTTTTGGTGTATCTGCCAGACCTTAGCTCTCAGTCTCCTTTATCCCCCTCATCTCATATTTTGGTTGTACAACAATTAATCATTGTGCCAGACTGTTTAGGCAGTAATGGCTGCAGGAGCCAGCTGAATCTTGCATATGTACATAATCATACACTTTACCTGGCTACTTTATGTCCTGTGATTTGTGAACTTGTGCCCACTTTTCCTCCATGTAGCTTTGATACAGCAAAGCAAGACAATGTAGTAGTGTAGACAGATCCAACATGGCCTTACTTTGGTTATTTAGTAACTACGTATCATGCTGAAATTCTAGCAAATGCTTCAACAGATCATAGAGCATTCTAATTTCTGCTTATGAGTCTGTGTAATTATGCTAGTAACTGTTATTCTAGAGCAGTTGGCCTCAGGCATACTATTTCTCAGTGCCCCACCAATAAAAGAATAATAATAGTAATCCTCATAGGATTATTGTAAGGATGAATGAAATAAGGAAGTGTGTTGCCTCCCTCTTCCTGCTATGGGCTACATAGCTATAGGTCAACAAATAATAAGCGTTCCTTGAAAAATTTTATGCATCTGATACAGTTTTCAAAAAATGAGATGTTGCAAAGAGAGACTAGCGTACTATGTACAGAAAGAAATGCTGTTCATTGATGTGCATAGCCTAGGGTTGCCAAATGTGTGTTTTGGTGGCACTTCTGTTCTTCTTCACACATATATGACAAGCAGAAATTCAGTTGGTGAATCTTTTCTCATTGCTGCCTGTTTATGCCCAGAAAAGTGACACCTGCTGTACTGCTGCTGGTAATGACACTTTGCTGGAGTATTACCAGAAACTAGTTTGCAAACCTGACTTACAGCCCAATTCTATCTCCCCCCCCCCCCACACACTGGTGCAGCCAGCCCTTACCCCTCACTCCTCCATAAGCCTCTCACCCCACAATGGGTCTCCTTGGACCTGCACCAGCAATTTCACTAGCGCGAGTTCAAGGAGAAGAAAGGGGATGGGTAGGCTGCTGCTGGAGATGAGAGAATCTGGCACATGCCATCGCCGCCGGTCAACCCCCTCACACAGGCTCCCTACCCCCTTTCCTCCCCCTCCCACCGTTGGCTTACCTGTTCAGGCAGGTGGCCAGCAGTCTGGTGGGGCATGTGGGAAGGCTCCGGCCTTCTTGCTGGCACTCTGACAGTGTGCTACTTAGCACACTGCTGGAGTGTGCTTTACAACTGCTTTTCAGGAACCGGTGCTTGAGGAATGCTCATTCTGCCAGTGGGGCAGCCCAATAGTATTAGGCTGTTAGCTTATCATGATTACTGAAATAGTTAAGGCTACAATCCTAAACACACTTACCAGGGAGTAAGTCCTGTTCAATCAGGACTTAATTCCAAATAAATATATGTAGGGTTTGTGTTACAAGATTACAAACTTGTGTACATTCATTGGTCATATTGGGACATAATTCTGAGTAAACATGCAAAATCTTCACATATATTTCTGCATATTTCTTTTTGCTGTTGTAGTAGACATCACAAAACATGCAGATAATGCCCAGAACAGTGTTTAAGAGAAAGGTCATCATTCTCTTAAAGAGTGAAAAAACCACTGTTGAAAATAGATTGAATTCAGAGTTTAAATAAAACAAATCAACAGATGAAACATTTTTGTATACTGATGTATCTTGTGTTCATTTTTTATTTTTTTATTTTTCTACAGTGTTCCACCATGATAGGAGAAAGTTTTGCTGTTTGTAGATTGAAAACTGTAAGGGCTCCATAACTTTCTTGACATAGAGAAGAATCTCAGACACTCTACCTCAAGAAACTTTTAAGGCTTAGGGCTATAAATATGTATTTACTGTACATTAATTCACTGAATTATTCTTGATCATATTGTAATTGTTGTATGTTTTGCTTTTTTTCTGAAGGCAGCAGTGGTGCTCTGTATGGATGTTGGCTTTTCAATGAGCCATTCCGGTCATGGGGAGGAGTCTCCTTTTGAGCAAGCCAAGAAAGTGATGACAATGTTTCTTCAGAGACAGGTAAAAGAACTTCGTGGATGGGACAAATATTTTAAGTTTCAATAAACGTGAGGATGTTGCCCAAATCTACAACCCTGTGTTGAGTTTCACCACTCTGATATGTACTGAATCATACCCATTTTGTGATTTCATCACACTGTGTGTTTCTCTGGTCCTGCCAGTATTTAGCCAAGAATTGTGGAGCATGGGAAGGAGATACCTTGTGGGCATTAGAACATGCATAAATGCAATTTCCCTGTAAAGTGAACAGGGGCAAACTTAACACAGGGCTGTTGTTTCATCAGCAGCACTGTGTTTGTGTAATAAGGAGTTTGACTCTCAGCTTGGGTTCAGCAAATAAAGACCCTTGGCATGTCTGGCCTTATGATAGATGCTACCTGGCTCTTGATGATCTCCTGCATGGAAGCTTGGAGGCTGTGTAGAAAGGCATAGAGGAAGTAGCAACTATAGTAACAGAAGTTGCTGCCTATCACTTTAGAGGAAGAGGTTCAGTTGCTGGCCCACCAGCTCTCACGCTTTTCTCAAAGGAATTCTCCAGGACAACTAGTCTGCATGGTTACAAGCTCATGAAATCTTAATGAACTGACTTTGATACTCCATTTAGAGTAGGAAAAAACACAGTTGTCTATACTTTGTTGTATATGTCTTCCTTTGAAGCTATGCGCCATGAGCAATTCAGACCACAATATTGTCAGGAAAATATTATTTTGGGTGGGGGGGGGGGGTTGTGTCCTAAGTAATAAGCTCTAATTAATTAATCCTTTCTGTATATTCCTTGTACAGACAAAAAGGGACAAAACATATAATCCTTCCAATCTCTTTCTGATGTAGTTGGAATCAAAGTTCTTTAACAGCATTTTCTTGCTTTAAGGATTGAGGAATTGTTTCCAAATATTGACCCACAATCCTTGTGACAATTTGGTAGCTGAGTGTAAAAGATAAGTATAATTAAATATGTTTTACATATGATGCAGTTGGACTAGCAATTGAGCAATGAATCTAGCAACTGAGACTTAGTTGTAAAATTTATGCTACCTGCTTTTTATGTACCTTGTAATCTTTTTGCCATCTGCAGGTGTTTGCTGAGAGTAAAGATGAAATCTCCTTGGTTTTATTTGGCACAGAGAACACTGCAAATACACTTGCCAAAGGGGATCAGTATCAGCATATTACTGTACACAGACATCTGATGCTCCCAGATTTTGATTTGTTGGAAGACATACAAAATGTGATTCAGCCTGGTTCTGAACAAGGAGACAGTATCCTTTCTGAGGTTTGAAAATCTTTTCACCTGATAACAGGTGGATGGAGGACTAGGAACTTATGTTGTGAAAATGGTAGATTAAAATTAATAAAATGATACACCTGAGAAGTCAACAGAAGGGCCAGACTCTCTGCTTAGTGGATTTGTAGATTTCTTTATTGGAGGGTCAATAGAATTTCAAGCTCACAGCTTTCCTGATCCATAGTCGTATATGTACCCAGGTGTACATGTGGGACAGTCCTACATGTGCAGGAGCTGCCATTAATTTCAATAGAGAACCTGATCTGTGAATGCATTCCTTTGTGGATTCAAGTTAGGTTTTTCCATGTAAGTGGGAGGTGCCTGTGGGCAAGGGAGCTCATTGTTCACATCAGAGCACCAGTGCCTGTGAGCGGTCTCTGGGTGGCGATCTGTACTCTATTTTCTAAAGCTGCCTTGCTTTAAGGTTTGAAGCTTTCTGCCCTTTCCTTAGGATATAGAAGTAGAAGGATATGGAAGTAGAAGTAATAATGGCTAGATACAGGCAGCCGTCAAGAGGATCTGGGTACTCCGTTAGCTGCAGCCCACTACCCCACTGCAGTATGGGGTCAGAAATACCCTCCTGTCTTACAGGGCATTTCAAAATATTACCAAGATAAGAGTGCTTTGAACAGTTCATATATATCAGATCAATGCTTAGTATTACTGAGTCACTTCTGTTGCAAGAAAGCTGCTAAAGTAATACCCATTTTCTGGCCAGTGCATGTCAAACTATTTTCTTATTGTTCAAATGTGTTTTCTCCTTAATGTACTTAGTTCTTGATGCTCTCATTGTGTGCATGGACTTGCTTCAAAAGGAAACAATGTAAGTACCTCCTCAGTCCATGGTTGTATTAGAATTCTGAATCTGAAACCTTCTGCTACTGTGAGAGTTGCTAGTTTCAAAATATTACTCCATCTGTTTATAGTGGATACTATTAATGTGTATGAAACTGGCAATAATAGGATCTTTTTAAAAAAAGACAGTAATGTTGAAGGATGCTGACCAATCGCATCGATAAAATACTCGTAAGAGAATTGAAATTCTCCATGCCCAATAACAGACAACTTCAAATAATCAAATCTCTTCTACCAAATTTATAAACTGTACTTAGAGACAGTTAATGTTATGTTGACTATGGATTTTTGTGAGGCATATATGGCAAGGTCACCTTATTAGAAATGTAAGAATGTATTTTGCAGACTCGGATATTTATTTCCTTTGGGTATTTTTGTTTGTTTTCAAGAGGGAAAAAATATGACAAACGGCACATTGAAGTTTTTACTGACCTCGGTAGCCCCTTTAGTGAGGATCAGCTGGATATTATCATTGACAACTTGAAGAAAACGGGAATCTCACTTCAGTTTTTGTGAGTAAGGAAAGACCATTGAAACATAATCAATGTTATGGGCTGCTTTCAAAAAGGGGACACCACCTCTCTAATTATTGCAGTTTCGTGGATAACATTTTCTAATGCTTTCTAATAGGCACTGGGGCATTCTAATCTTTTGGTAGGACTGCATGTAGTCTATGGAGAAGAAAAGCAAAATTCTGCAACCAGAAAACATGAATTCTGCAACCTATATAAATTATGCAGATAAAGCAGATTTGCGTATCTTACTCTCCTTTTAGTAGTCACAGGGAGAGGCAAGAAGATGTATGGAGTGCAAAAGCTTTATACGCTGTTTACTGGTTATGTTGACTTAGTGGCTTCTGATACTTCACCATGAATTGTCCATTAATTTTCAAATCTGTCTTCTTGACTGTAAGGACTAGAAACCTAACTTTTGAAGTGAAAGCTGAGATTCTCAAAAAGTTAAACTCTGTACACTCATTGTAGGTATTGTTTTTCCTGTATATACCATGCATGGGTCTGGCTGTAAATAAGAACCATAGGCCTGCATGCAAACAACTACCAGTTGGGAACTGTCTCTGAGATTATGGGCCCAATCCTATTCAACTTTTCAGCGCTGATGCAGCCACAATAAAGCCCCTGGGTCAGAGAATAAACTTACCTTGAGGAGGCCTCCATGACTGCTCCCCCATCCCAGGATGCATCAGCACTGGAAAATTGGATAGGATTGGGCCCTATGTCTTAAAAGTATTCAAAAGAAGGCTATAGGTTTTGATTATGTAGTTTGGAATAAAGACAGGGCTGCCTTTATATCTGAGGGCCTCTTGGCAGAAGGCCCTCTGAGGCCTATCAGGTAAGGCTTACCTTGGCAACTCTAAGAGTTGCCTCTCCAGGCCATCCCATTGGCAAATAGAATGTCTCCCTTGGAGGCTCCTGTGAGCTTTCATTTGTGAATAGGATGGCCTGGAGGAACTGGTGGCGAAATGACTCAAACAGGTTAGTTGCTTTGCTGGACTACTCAGGCATTGGCAGTGGACCCTTTGCAAAGCAAAGGGCCTTTGACAATGCCTGAGTGTGCCAATCTCTTATGCCATGAGTTGGAAAAAGAAGATGAAAGTACAGGGAATACCTAGATTTTTTAGTATGCAGTTGTAAGAAGAAGGTATGTTTTGTCCCATCAGCAGTGCAGGTATGTAGATTGTACACATGGTTCAGAACAGAAAAGGTGGCTGAGAATAGTGAAGCAGTTTCATCCTCCTCCAAATCTTGCCTTTGCCAAGCCATGACAGACTAGTTTTATTAATAGCAGATGAAAAAAGAAAACTGAATTCACTCAGCCCACACCTCTTCAGAATTGGTGATGGATGAAGTTCAAAAGACAAAGGAGAAAGCCAGCCAGCACAGACAAACTTCTGAGGGACATTATAAAATCATGGGGAGGAAGGTTTGCCTGTTTCAAAAAACATTTTTGTTGTTTAGGTCCTGTGATACAATGCTGGTGTTGACACACAAATTGCAACAAAAGAAAACTTCTTGTGGCTGCACTATATTCAACTCTTAATCTGAGCTCTTTCAGCAGAGGAATATGCATCAACTTTATTTAAGAATTCTCAGGTTGTTGCAGCTTATTAAGATCCTACACAAAACTAGTCATGTCACCAGTGACTAATAGTGCAGCAATAAATAAGCATCGGTGTGGTCTTGCTGAGGCTTCAGAATGACATTTGAAAGTGTATTGGAATAAAGGAAGGATATACAGCATCAATTCATGTTTCTTTTCTTTTTTCCCCAGAAAAGTCATCTAAATTGATTTGCAGTTGTTGTATTGGTGAATGAGGAACATAAAAACAATTTTGTCTCTTCCCCCCCCCCTTCCCCATATTCTTAGCTTGCCATTTCCAGCAAATGAAGAAGATGGAAGCGGAGATGCAAACGGTGGTGCACATTCTAATAGACCCCAAAACTCTTTTCCAAGGAAGGGGCTAACTGAGGAGCAGAAAGAAGGCCTCCAGATGGTGAAGAAGCTTATGATTTCATTAGACGAAGAAGAAGGTTTGGAGGACATTTACACATTCAGGTGAATACTCTTGCTTCTACTTTTAGAACCATTTGCTTCTTGTGTCACTTACAAGAAAGATGACTCTTTTGCCCATAAGAGCCTACCCACTGTTTAGTGACCCATATGAGCCTCACAAGCCTTGCTTTCTGGTCTGCCTTTGATGCATATTCATTTGGCAGGGACTGGGAATCAGGACATCAAGTCTTCTGATATCAGAATGCTGGTAGAGAGGTGGCTAGGCAGGCTTCCTTTGGCAAAGAGTTCCACAATATGGAGGCCAAAACACTGAAGGTCCTGTTCCTTGCCACAACATATTCTAGCTGACCAAAAGATGGCACATAGCAGGAGCACCCTCTTTTTTCACCCAATCATAGGGCTGGTTTCTCACCTGTATGCATATGACTTGATTGCTCCGTACTTGCAGCTGAATGTGCGTTTAAACGCAAAATTCATATGTGAATGTGTACAGATGTGTGACATTGGAAAGCATTGCATTTGAAGAGATGTGAGGCAATAGGAAAAGTCTGTCTGTGAAATGATATCTATGATGGTCCTGTATGATCTATGATGATCATACCTGCAGATCTTCATTTAGCACTCATCAAGTGATTAATGTATGTGAACCAGCACACACAGTTATGTGCAGACCTCATCTCCTCTCATAACCCCTTTGAGTGAGAGAAACTATACAATTTTGTAAAACTTAATTTTGTTAAAACGTACAAAACAGGCCTGTATGTGCAATGATAACGTGGAATATAGGACAATTTCACTAGATTGCTGCCTCCTGTGTTCTTTCATGTAGAGAGAGTCTGGAGCGTCTTTCCGTGTTTAAGAAGACTGAACGGAGACCCATGGCTTGGCCATGCCAGCTCACAATTGGTTCTAAATTATCTATAAGGATTGTGGGCTATAAAGCAGTAAGTAACTAAGACCGTACTATAGTTTTATCTCAGTATTAATATAATTGGACACTTACTGATTTCATAAAAGTGAGGCACTATTTTATCAGGGATGAATTGTTTATAATTTTTTCATCCACTATAAGTGATCCATCTTTGATGCATCTTAAAAATATTCGAATATTTTTAAAAATCTTCAGTTTAAAGACAGTATTGCTTCCACTTTTCACTTGTGCCCTGAACAGCATGGAAATCTAGAAATTAAGGGCAGTATTTAAATTTCTGTGCCATGTAAGCAGTGAAGACTGTGTACAGTCTCATATATTATGCTGGCTTTGCTCCATGCCGTCAGATTTTGCCTTGTTCTTTCAGCTTGACCCTGAGTTGGAAAGGAATGTGTCCAGGCAGAAATTCAAAAGGTGAAGCTTCCCTAGAAATACACATGATGACTATCTGTCTGCATATCAGGCACTGTTATTCCCCCAAATGCCACAGACTGCTGTAATGTATGCCCAAACAGAACTTGGTTTTGCACCTAAAATCAGATCGCATGTATAATCCCAGACACTTTTTTTGTGTTACACACTATCAGTGATACACAAAGAAGGAGGTCTCACATGTCCAGGACACAGTGCAGTATAAACTGAGTTGCTGCTGCCTATGTGGCTGAAGAAATGGGGCTAAAGAACTGTGTGCAGTTAATGTCTCATCCTTATGTATAAAATTATTTTTCCTTGTAAATTCTGATGTCAAGTTTACTGAAGAGAAAGTGAAAAAATCCTGGATGGTTGTGGATGCCAAAACACTTCGAAAAGATGATGTGCAAAAAGAAACAGTTTACTGCTTGAATGATGATGATGAAACCGAAATTCAGAAGGAGGATGTTGTTCAAGGTATGTCTTCTACTATGGGCACCCTGAGGAGATTTTTCCAGGGGAAACTGTTTGTAAAAGTATTAGCATGTTGTTGTTTAGAAATTTCTCTTACTACTCTTGTTTTCTATGTTTTCTCTGCCTTTTTTGAAAATGAATTCCTTGGCACAGAGGTTATGTATGTAGTTACCCTCTTCTGTGTAAGAACGGGAAGAAGCGTTGATGTAAAGTGTCCAGGGTAAAACCTGTAAGTGATTTGAAGGATTAGGAACTTTTTTGGAAAGGAAAGAAAGGTTGTAAGATAGTAGGTTGTAATGTGGAATTGATAACAGGTGTTGGTAGGAGGAATGAAGAGTATTTAAGTTAGGGAGCCATTGTAGAGAGGAGAAGTCAGAGTCATTCAGTTTTAGCAGTCAGTAGTCTTACTGTAGTTGAGGAGACCCAGTGGATGGAGAGTACAGGACAGTAAGAAGGCAACTTTAGAGATTTAGATGTATTTTCTTGGCTGCCTTGCCTTATTATGTTTTATTAATTGAACACCCTCTTGTACTGGCCTTAGATAGAGGGAATGTTTTAAAAGATCTTGTGTGTTTGTCTGACTAATAAAAGCTTCTTTAAGTTTATGAGTCTGCGTTAGTGAATTGTGTGGACGTAGGGGCTGAATTGCCTCAGTGAACCTGATATAGGGTTGTATATGAAGTAACAGGCGTGTGGAGATAGCAAGCATACCATGGGTTTGCACTGAATGGTCAAAAGTAGAAGTCAGTAGAGCTGAGTACAGATATAGGCCCGAAGGCAAGTATAAACACTGTGTCATTCCCCTTTATTTTTTTCAACTTGAGCACAGTAGTCTGCATAGACTTTTAGCAGCTCAGTCTTGTCCTGGTCATATGTATTGACTTAACTATGTAGTTCACAAAAATAGGGCAAGGGAGCTTGCGAACATATGACCACCCACTTGTTTGATCCACTCCTGTTATGTATGATCAAAACTAGTTGCACAATGGTGGACTCTGTGCTTCTTCCGTGGTTAAGTTCAGTCCAGTTTTGCTGTATGGCTCCACTGGGCCAGAAATTAGGGATACTGCCATACACCCCCTCCCATTTAGTGTAAAGCAGCATATTGGATCTCTGTTCTTGCTCCCCTCTTCATACTTGCATTGATTGTTACTTGAGGCCAGAGGGCAATGCTTATTTTTCTCCAAAGTTATTTCCTTAAGCACCTCTCATTTCCTTTATTCAGCTTCCCTTTTGGTAGTGGAGGGTTGTTTTGTTTTTTAAAGAGGTAGCCTTGTCATCTGAAGGATAGGGTGCAAGTGCTTTAAATAAATAAAATACAGAAGATGTGCCCTTGAAAAACAGAATGGTTTCTTTGTAGATGAACTGCTGATTTCTCAGAGAGCACTGGAGCATCTTTAACATTTTGTTAAATGTTAAAACATGTGGCATTTTGTTCTGTGAAAACCTCAGAATGCTTCTCTTAGTCTCCTGCCGATTTGTTAGATTGTTGCATTTGAATTTGCAAAAAAAAATAAAAAATTCAGTGCTGTTCACATGATTCGTTTCTTGAGCACATTTCATGTTTGCATTATTGGTGCAAGCATTAAGGTGAAACAAAATAGGGCCCAAGGAGAGGAGTGGCATTTATAATAGAGAGGGTTAATTTGATATATGTTAAAGACAACCATTATAAAGGGCTTTGGGACACATGTGGGTTGTTACAGATAGTGGGGGCTCTTCTGGTTATCAGAAGGCACAAGCTCCATAAGTTTATTAAATGTTACAAGTGGGAACCTGTGAACATGACAGGTGTGGATAGGGAATTGGGCTCAGAGGAAGTGGGCCTTCTGAAGCCAATGCGTTTGTTCCTTAATGCTTTATACCAGCTGCCTCCAAACCCCGGCCTGCGGACTGAATCCAGGTTTGGGAGAAGCCACTTGCTCTCCCTGTCCCCCAATTGGTATGATACAACACAGATGTCGTGTCTGTCCAGAAATCCAGGCACAATGCTTGCTGGGGCATTGCACCATAGACATAACTGCCCAGAGTGTTGTGTCACTCTGTGTCAGGGGACATGGAGAGCCATGGTGCACTGGAATGGTAAGCTTTAGTCGTGCCAGGGAAGGCGTTCCTGGTGCACAGCAGTCGGCACTTTAGAGACCGCTACTTTGAACTGTGATGGCGGCAGCTCTCTCAGAGATTAAAAGATTCTTAGTTATGGGGCTCTGAATTGAGCTTGGAGGATGTGACCCTCGCTCTTGAAGGGATCTTTAGGAAAGGAAGTTCTAGCAGAACATGCACGAGAGAGTGCTGGTTTCTCCCTTACGTTAAACCCCAGACTGGAGAAGCCGGAGGCAGGCCTAACTCCTGACCCTTGCTTCAGACTAGCTAACTAATCCTGGCTGGTTAGAGGCTCATGCCTGGGTGCTACTACCTGAGTTCTGGGTGTGTGCTCCTGCTGATTTGGGAGGTGAAGGTTGTCATTCCAGTCCCCCTTTCTGTTTTTTTCTGCAAGGCTAACCTGTCCTCCTCCTTCCCTGCCACTCCCAGCCTCTTTAATGTCCATCCAAGGTTACTGCTTTACTGACACAGGGAGCAATTCTTTCATTTTGCAGGATTTCGTTATGGGAGTGATATAATTCCTTTCTCTAAAGTAGACGAGGAACAGATGAAATACAAGACAGATGGAAAGTGTTTCGCAGTATTAGGGTTCAGCAGATCATCTCAGGTATGATTGTTTGTGTTCAGAAAAGTGCTTGTTATTTAATCCTATTCTCTTACTTTGACATTTATCCCCGGTCGAAAAGGTTGTTCCAATAAGTATCAAAGGAACTCACTGCTTATTGTGGAAAGCAGTGGATCTACTCCTGTTTTGTAATACATTGAAGCTGCACCAATTTATTTAACCCATTTCTACCCAGCCCACAGGTGTACACATTTGATTCCGGTTGCGTGTATGCAACATTGGGCAGAAATAGCTTAAAATTGGGAATTGGAGTGTGTATGGCCTTGCCCTACTATTTGTGCCTGGGAAAACCTGGTCTCCTCTTTATTGAGATGTGGTCAGGGCTATGTTTGGAAGTGTATAGGCAGTATCTGATGAAGTCAGAAGCTGGAAGAGTAGCTGGGTGAGGTTTCTAGTGATCAGAGGGTGAGATCCGTGTCTTGTATAGCTCTTTTCCCCTACCCCATGATTAGCAGAATAAATTTTGCAAACTCAGAGGCCCACATAGATCTGCTTAATCTGCAAAATTAATTTCAAATGGGGAATTCAACTTTTGTTACAGAACTTGAATTACTACGTCACATAATTGGATCTTTTTTTTTTTTTTTTTATAAAGTTGGAGTACCCGTGACCCTGATTCATCCATTGTGAGTTCAGGGGTGTGCTTCATTTAGCATGGTTGTGATGTGAAGTACAGTGTCAACAAAACACTTGACAAAACATACAACTTGTGGGTGTAGGACTTTCATATAGACGGTTGGCTACCAATCTCCATGAGCAGAATGAAGCTTGCATAGGAGATCTTCCCCTGCACCCCTCACCAAAGCCTCTTCTGAGTGCCTAACTTTGTAGTGATTTCCTTCTCCCCTTACAACCTTCCCATGCACCTCATTCTGTTTCCTTCCAGGGAGTCCTTGTTCAGGCGGCTGCTTTAGGTAAGGGAGATAGCAGAGGATCCTTTGAGCAAGCGTCATTCTGCTCTTGTAAGTTAGGATCCATCCAAATTAAAGCTATGGTCCTTCCTATGGAAGTCCTATGGGACCATAAGTCCCATTCAATTGTTTGCTTGCCACATTTATATGTCACCTTTCTGCTTAGGCACTCGGTCATTTGAGAGTTTTGTTCTGAAATGAAGAACGCTTCATAGCAATTGTGCAATTTATAGGTAGGATAAGATTGCTTTAGCTGTTTGAAGGTATACTGAACTTGGTGATACGGTCAAAGGATGAGAGCTACTGAGTAATGGGAAAGGGGGAGATTGCTTTTATAATTAGAAAGGTAAGGATTATTAGAGATAGTCACCTCCTCTCTGTACTCCTCTCTGTACTACTGCAGACCCACAGTGCAGGTCAAGAACATATGGTAAGAATCGGAAACTATACAAGATTAATGAAAGAATAATAATACATTATCTGCAAGTTGGAGATGTTTCTCATGAGATTGTTATAGTCAGACTCCTTCCCTTTCCTGAGTTACTGGAGAGCACGTTGTGAGGGAGGCAGAACAGTTTTCCCACTCACTTGCTTGCCCAGCGTGCCAAGCGGTTTCTGCCTCGATGAGAAGAAAAAAATCTCACTTGCTTTTAAAGCCACTGGGAGCATTTGGAAACAAGGTAAGCTTCTAAGGAACATGATTAATTCAGTATAGTACTGAATTGTACTAATGAACCAAGTGTGATAGGGGCGACAGAGCTCCAAGTGGTGGTGGTAGAAATCTGGATCCACGGATAACTGAAACCACGGATACCAGATCCGTGGATATGGGAGCACACCTGTATTTATTTTACTTGGTAGTAAACCCACTGTGTTCATTAAGGCTTAGGTTGTAATCCTATCTTAATCACCAGAAGCAAAGTATTTGCAACGTAAGGATTATGTGTTTAAATGTAACTCAGAAAGCGAGACAGAGCCAGTGCAGAGAGTTTAGGCAATGGATTATATGATGGTAGCAATTACAGAGAAATCTGCTGGAATATTTTGTACTGTAATGCAGTACCATGTTTGACCTTTTAGATAGGGAACTGAATGTGCATGTCTTTGTAACAGTTACTTTAAAGAGTTTAGAATGATGCTGGCAGAAAAGCAAAACTAACTTTCCAGAAACATCCGTTTGTAGGTCCCAAGACATCACTACATGGGGAACCAAGTTCTGAAAGTCTTTGCAGCAAAGGATGATGAGGTGAGATGAACCAACTGCTAACTTACAAGCCGAATAGATTGTTTTCCTTAAGTGTTAATGTTTTAAGGAAGCACTTGCAGAAAGCTATGAGAAGCAAATGATGCTATATAATGCTATAGAGCTATATGACTGTGTCACACAGAAATCTGCCCTGCCCTGCCCTACCTCATCAGGCTGTAGCCTCGTATGCCCTTTATTTCATGAAGTCCCCATTCAACCTCATTAGTTTGGAGTGAGATACAGTCACTGTACCTTACTCCAAACCAATCCGTGCACATGCCAGCTTCACTAGATGCTTACCTGATTGCTTCTGGGATGAAGGAACTTAATTCTTAAATAATAGATCATTTGCTCATCCCTAACATTGGTGATACTAAAGTATTCCCTAATCCATGTTGGAACAGAAAAGGAGGGGAAATGTGAGGGTTTTCACCTCAGACAGCATCCTAATTCAGAATTCTTTTTGGTGCTGTGACCTGGTTTTGCACTGTCACTGTTTCTTATGCTTTTGAAGAAGTAAAAGTGAGTTTTGGTTAGAGTGCTAACTCAACACAGAAATGTCCTTATTTCTTTGATCTTCTGTGTGTGCTGGACTTTAATGATGCTTTTATGTAATGTTGCATCTCTTTGGCAGGCTGCAGCAGTTGCCCTTTCTGCCCTGATTCATGCTTTGGATGAGCTGAATATGGTGGCTATAGTGCGTTACGTCTATGATAGAAGATCTCAGCCCCAAGTTGGCGTAGCTTTTCCATTAATTAAGAATGATTACGAGGTAATATTTTTATGGCAATATAGTCCACAAAGGGCCAAATCCTATCCAGTTTTCCAACACTGGTGCGGCTGTACTGTCAAGGCACACACAACCTGCTTTTGGGGAGCAGTCACGGAGGCCTCCTCCAGGTAAGGGAACATTTGTTCCCTTTCCACAGGGCTGCATTGAGGTTGTACTGGAAAGTTGAATAGGATAGGGCCCAGAGTCTGTTACAGTCCTCTCTTCACAGCTGAGGTGGTGGTGGTCACATAACTCCCATATAATACAGTGTTATATTCAGAATTTCAGGTCAGTCTTTTTCCACAACATTTCTAGACAGCTACATTATAATGAAGCAGTTAAGAGTTGGTACCTAAAATCTGGCACAGTGTCAGAGCCCTTCTTAATAAATATGTAACTGCATATGTAGGGCCTTCTCAGTAGTGGCACCAACGCTATGGAACTCCCTTCCCCTTGACTTAAGAATGGCTCCCTCTCTTGAGACCTTTCGGCAAGGCCTGAAGACCCTTCTGTTTAAACAGGCCTTCTGAGTTCTTGGCCTTTTAACATCTTTTTAACATCTTTTAATATTTTTTACAGGCCTGATTCTTTTATGACTTGCTGCTGCTCTATGCTCTTTTTACCTATTTTTTACTCTGATTGCTGTTTTTAGTATGTGTTAATATGTTTTTATTTGTTTTTAAATTGTTTTTAATTATGTTGTAAGCCGCCTTGAGTCCCTTCGGGGAGAAAGGCGGGGTAGAAATAAAGTTATTATTATTATTATTATTATTATTATTACAAAGGAAACTTCAGAATGTCTCTCTCTCTCTCTCTCTCTCTCACTCACTCACTCACTCACTCACACAATCTACAGACTGCTGTGTCATTCCTGCTGCGTGCATTTTTCATGATTTCCCATATGGGAAGCAGTACTCAATAAACATTGGTTTGGTTAAACAATGACTAAAATGGGGGTGGACATAAGATTTCATGTTCTACTGACAGGTGTAAATATCCAAGAGGGAAGTGAATAGTTTAAGATGCTGTGAGCTGGAGGAAGTATGTGACTGAGAGACTGTAGAGAGCAGCGGATTGATGGCCACCATTTGGAAGTAGGCTTTCACAATAGCATAAGCAGCAAATTGATTGGTTACTGTGAAAAACCAATAAGTAGAACAGAAACATGTTCTCTCTTTTGTAGGGAACATGCCTTACTTGGCAGAGGCACAGAGGAGGATGTCAAGCCAATGGGTAGTTCTGAAAACATTAATTATTGTTAGGGGTATTTACATACTGTTTTTCAATAAAAAGTAGTTCACAAAGCGGCTTACATAGCACAATGAATCAATAAATAGTTCCCTTTCACCGAAGGGCTTACAATCTAAAAAAGATGCAGAAGAGACACCAGCAACAGCCACTGGAAAAGATGCCACACTGGGGTGAAAAGGACGCTCTTCCTTTGCTAAATGCCTTGTATTTAGAGGTACCTTAAAAGGTGCCTCTTTGCTCTGTTAGCCAGGGTCTGTCTGCCTGTGTCTGTAATGCTTCATTCCTTTGAATCATTTTGTAGAGAATTTTGTTGTGAAATATGTACTGATCTCGGATGCGTTGTGCAGCTCAGTCTGTTGAA
The DNA here is from genome assembly GCF_035046505.1 of Tiliqua scincoides. NCBI lineage: Eukaryota > Metazoa > Chordata > Lepidosauria > Squamata > Scincidae > Tiliqua > Tiliqua scincoides. Next base: position 74,532,178 of record NC_089821.1, on the reverse strand, counting down.
AGGCACTGGTTGTTCGTTTTAAAGTCCTAAATGTTTGGCATCTGGGTACCTGGAGGACCACCCCTTGTCAATGAAATTACCCAAAATTGTGTGTTCAAAATAAGACTCCTGTACATCCTCACCATTTGAAATTAGATGATGACAACCAATGAGAGAGTCTGTTGTACCACATTAATGAAACACTCTCTGTAGAGAGTCTCACCTGACACCAGTGGTGATGCCTTCTTGGTGTCAGGTGAAGACTTTTTTTTGTTCACCCAGGCATTCTTGTACATTGTGTAAATGGTTTTATCTGCTATCTTGGTTTTACTGATTGTGTGGCTGCTGTTCTCTGCTATCTTTATTGAATTCCATTGTGTTTTATTGTTTTAATATTATTTTAATATGTACACTGCCCTGGGAACCTTGTGCTGAAGGGCAATTTATACATTTCTATAAAAATAAATTTAATGCTGCTTTGATGCACTTTTTTATGTGAGATTTTTTTTTCTCTTTCCCCCTTCCACCCCACTTTAGTGCCTGGCATACATTCAGCTACCTTATATGGAAGATCTGAGGCAGTACATGTTTTCATCGTTGAAAAATAATAAAAAGTGCACTCCATCAGGTGAGCTTGTACTTTTGATTTGATTTGCTTCCTTAAATACTCATTGTAATATGTGTAACCTTTATACTTCCTGAAACCCTGATCTGTAAAATGATTATAGGTACATCCAGATGTTATGGTTTTGGGGGAGACTGTTTTTAAGCATTCCACAGCTAGTGCCAGCATCACATTTCTGGAGACTCTTGGGGCAAAGTCTCTCACAGGACCCCCATGAGACCCTCCCCCACTTGCCTGCCCTCAATGATGCATTACGCATTACTGCTGGCACTGATTGAGCGGTGAGCCTGGCCAGATGGGCCCTCTAATTAGCATGGTCTTTTGGCCACTGCCTGACCTAGCCAACCTCTGATACCACCCATATCCTCATCTTCAGTCCCTTACCTTTAGTGGAGTGATTTACCTCTTTCTGCCTCACCTGTGGTTAAACAATACATTAGAACTAGTGTTCCTTGCTGTTAAGGCTAGGCCTGTTAGCTAATCCACCTCATACTCTGATACTGACACATTGCTTAACTTTAAAGTGGGGAGTGGGAAATTTACTCTGGGGCAAGGGGACAATCTGGTACCCCACACCCTGCTACTTCTAGTGTCTTCAACACTGGACCTAGGATTAAACATTGCTGCATCTATGCTGGCCTACTATGGTTTTGTGACATAGTGCATAGACCATAGATTCTTTCTCCCTTTTGCAGTTCTGCAACTGTCTTTTCCATTTTTCTGTATAATAGAAACCTCTCTAATAAAATTTTTGCGTAGTCTTTTCTTGAATTAGTAGTGCTATGTGTGTGTGTGAGGTGTGAATTATCAGTCCTAATTTCTTCCTTCTCTATCCAGTTCCTAGTCTGTAGTTGGTGATGGTTTAACCCAGTAGTTCTTGAACTTTTCAAGCCTGCAGCTCCCCTGATCCTTGTGGCCATTGGCCATGGCTCCCCATTACATCACCTCACCTCAGTTACCCCCAAAATGGGATGAAGGTGTTATAATTATACACTAGAAACAAAAAAACAGCTACCAGCACTCATTCCTCCTGCAATCCTAACCATACTTACCTGAGAGTAAGCCCCATTGAACAAAAGACTTTGTTTTGTGTGTATCTGCTAATTGCAAACTGATACAAACTGAGACCTAGAGACTGTTTGGCTGCAATCCTAACCTCACTTTCCTGGGAGTAAGTCCCATTGAACACAATATAACTTCCTTCTGAGTAGACCTAGCTAGGATTGTGCCTTTTGTCTTACAATAGCAGCCAACAGAGTACCCCCCCCCCCAAATGGAGGCAGGAGAAAAAAGGGGGGTGGCTGAAAAGGAATGGGTGTTTTATTTTTAATCAATTTTTGGAGACAAAGCCATCAAGAGTGGCTTTTTTTCTTTTTTGAAGGGGGAGGAAAATGAGAAAGGTGAAGATCCTTGGTAAAGCTGACACAGACCTCAAGCCTATGTAGGTCTACTCAGAAGTAAGTCCCATTTGAGTCAAATGGGCTTCCTCCCAGGAAAGTGTGGAAAGGATTGCAGCCACACCGAGCAAGATTACAACTCACCCCCAGAGCAGATGGGGGCATGCTCACACACATACACCCCAACATGCAGATGCCACCCCTGTTCCCCCCAGGCAAGATGGAGGAATGCAGGCTGGGGGCATTTGGACACCCCCCCCCCCACTAAGAGCAGACTGGCTCCTTCCTTCCCAAGCATCGGAAAGCGCTGAGCTGCTTGTACTTACTCTTCCTTCCCAGTTTGAAGCCTGCCAGGAGCTTGCCCTGTGCTGATGAGATGCAGCACCTCTGCCGCTACCCAGCCAGCCTTCTCTCCCACCTCTCCCCACCCTGTTTCACAGCCCTCCCCACCTCATGCTGCCGCACCCACCTTACAGCTGCAGAAAAGCAGCAAGTCAGCAGGCAGCATGTGCAGCTGAGCAGCGCAGAGCAGTGAAGCTACAGCCACCTCTCTCCCCAGATGCCTCATGTCATGACCAGAAGTGACATCATCAAGCAGAAAATTTTTTAACCATCCTAGGCTGCAATCCTACCCACACTTATCCAGGAGTAAGTCCCATTCACTATCATTGTTAAAAGAATAGACATAGTAGCTTGTTAAAAGTACAGGTCTGTAACATTTTCCCAAATGCAGTCACATCCCATGGTAGCATCAAGTCTAATAGATTAAAAATAAAATATTGAAATGAATGGGGACCTACCTGAAATTGACTTGTGACCCACATAGTGGGTCCCGACCCACAGTTTGAGGAACGCTGGTCTAGAGTAAATGAAGGTTATGTTGCGAGCATCTAGCATTTGTCTATGTATGTCTGTGCTCTCAGGCACATGGTTCCTACATTTTTGAAGTACCTGGTACTGGTTACTGTCCCAAGAAGTATAGCAGCTTTAGCAGACCATAGTGTGACCCGGTGCAGCTTATTAAAAGCCCCATTGAAAAAGGAATTGAACAAAGTGGGGAAAGGGTAGGGAGAGGTACAAAAGTGGGCAGGTGAAAAGTTTCTGCAGTTGGCTTGATGGATACGAAAGATAGTATTGCCCAGCAGACGGAGCTGAGTAGCTACTTAAGGACAAAACATACAAATCCTCAATACATCTCTACTTGTGTGAAAAGAGCAAATATTATTAATGCCCTGTTTTTTCCCCCATTATCTTTTGGACATGTTTAACCCTGCAGAAACTTCTATGTTGGTTAAGCAGCTTGAACGTGTTGGACATGTTCCTGCCGCAGTGTTTGTCCTTATTTATGCCTGGACTAGCTAAACCTCCTGCTGGAATTGGTGGGTGCATACCATTTGGGCAGGAAAGCCTGTATATCTTGGGAAGGGCTGGGAAGTGGCCAGGTGGGCTCTTTGTCTCCAATCATGTAACTTCATTACATTGTCAAACCTAGGTTAAGTTCAAGTAGAGGTGGATTTGGCTGCCCAGTCAAGCAGCATGTGCCAGTCTCAGTAGGAGGGTTGGCTAGGAGCTACTGTCTCTGGGTAAAGCCCAGATATAGAGAAGAACCAATAGACATCCAGTCACATTATTGTTTGGAAATGACATTTCAAACAACGGGGGCTGCTGCGGGAGGATGTCGTAGCAGTTTTTAGGATGCTGAGCCAGCAAGAAGCCTCTGGGGAACTGGAAGTAACAAAAAATAGGGAGAAATAGGCAAAAAAAAAAAAAATAGAGTGGAACAAGTCATTAAACACACCAGGGCCTAGGAAAATGGAGGTGACTTGCTCAGTGGTGTTCCTGACTGGATGCATATGTACTTTTTTCCTCAGATGCAAACTGCTTCCACTGACTAATATTGGCAAAAGCAAATGTAGCACAGTACAGTGATAGGCACTTTGCTAGTTGAAACTGTGAAGTAGGAGACAGTTGGTTTCTCTGCATTTGAAGGTATTCTGTTCTCTGAAAGTATATTTAAAAATTTTTATCTATTTTTGATGGCCTAGAGGATCAGTTGCGTGCTGTTGATTCACTGATTGATTCCATGAGTTTGGTTTATGAAGATGAGAGAGAAGAGACAGTCGAAGATATATTTAAAAATAGCAAATTTCCAAACCCTCAGTTCCAAAGATTGTTCCAGGTAAGTTGATAATCTTACCACTGCTCTTTGAGTATTTGCTCTTTGAGTATTTGCTCTTTCTTCATATTCTCAATTTTCCCAGTTCAACGGCAAAGAACTGCTTTCTAGAAAATGTCATGTGGTAAAATTCGGTCCACTGCTTGGATGTGAGGACAGCTTTCACTTAACTATTGTTGTTAAATTGAAAAATTCTGTAACCTCGTATGCCTCATCAGAATTAGAGCAAGATGTTTTCTGCCAGCCCAGTCTGGCTCTTTGCAAACTAGCTACGTGGGTTGGGGACCATGTGCCATATTCAGAGGTTTTGTGGTATTACAGAGCAAACAATGTAGCAGCTCCCTTAAATTATGTAACGTTTCCCCCACAATGCGTCACCCTCCATCTACGTGGTTCAATGTGGGAAAACCAGTACATGACCCCTCATCATTTATTTACTGCAGTCTCACAGAAAATGTGTGGGCAGCATAAAATAATGCGGTATTTTAATACTGAATGTGTTGGACTGCATCTCGAAAATTGCTATGGAGAAGCTGGGTATTTTGACAGGTAAACCTGAGGTTAAGCGAAGAGGCTTTATCATCTGGCTTTTGGCTTTCCGTGGAGCATATTTGGTTTTGTATATTGGAAATAGTCATAGTTGTGAAAAGTGAAATTCAGGATTGTCATTCCAGTATTTTAGAGTTTTAAAATTCCTGCAGTCATGCAAATCTCTTTTAGGAGTACATCAATGAGCATCTTGTTATTTTAACCTCAAGCCTTCCCTTGTAATTTTCACAGTCTGACCATCCTTCTTTCATGTCAAGAAGTATTGGAACTGCTCTACTTCAGATCTCCACACTGCTTTTGTGGAAAGCATTTTGCATGTTAGGAGCAAAAGTTAGCCAGATGTGTTACATTACCATATATGCTTACTAATTCAAAATTGCTTGTATTCTCCTGGTAGTGCCTGCAGCATAAGGCTTTTCATCCTGATGCACCTCTACCCCCTGTTGAAAAACACATCTTAGACATGTTGGGGGCACCCCAAGAAGTGACAGAGAAATGCCAGGTTCCACTTGAAAAATTAAAAGCACTTTTCCCCTTGAAGGATGCTGGCAAAATAAAAGAGCAGAGGACAGCGCAGCACATCTTCAAAGACAAGTAAGTTGAGACAGGGATCATGAAAACCATTCTTTAGCTGTTTGTAAGATTCAACTACCTTGGGCCGTAGAGGCTCGTTTCCCTAGGCTGCTTGGGATTCTGTTGCACCTGGAATCTTAGGTTGTTGTGTTGGCCAGAGGGCTTTGAGTTACCTATGTGAGGAGAAGGAGGTAGTGTTTTTTTTGTTGGATCTAGTCTTTCATGTTGGCATAATCTTTCTGCACAAAGTGTACATCAGAATTTCCAGATATGCAAGTTGCTATATGGGACATCAGGATTGGGCAGCCTCATTGATTATTGGCAAGTGGTGAGGAACCTTTAGTTGGTGCAGAATACTGCAGGCAGCTTTTGATGGTGGTACTGCATAGGCTGTTTGTACCTTTTCAAGTATTTGCTGACATTCAGGTATGAGCTATTTAAACTTGGAAAGTGCAAGAGCTGTGCAGCCAGGATGATGATTGTACCATGGTTCCTTCTCACATGAAGGAATGGGAATCCATGGGATGTAACTATGCAATCTCCTTGCCAACGTGGTTCTTCCATCTATCTTGATGTCCTGAATCAACTTCTGCATGCTTCTGCAGTAACATGTGAACCAGGCCACGGTTTAAGTCTTACTGGAGTCTTTGCAATATGCTGTATGTTGGGAGAAGATTTAGATGATGACACTAAAAGTACATCTTGTTTAAAAATTAGACTTTTGAAAGTTCTTTCAGATGTGGTATAAGGTCACCCAGTGAGAGAGTTCTTGCATACTTAATTGGGGTTTGTCTAGTGAGTACAGACAGCTGTAAGCTGAAGTTCATCAAGCTCTTACATATGGTGATTGAGGAGATAGACAGTTCTTCTATGTACACAGATAATTAATAGCTATCAGTTTCAAGACAGGTACTAGCAAATTACATTAGAAGAGTAAATAGATTTCTTTCTTAAACTTTAAATTTCCATTATCTCTCCTGTCAGTTTAATCACTAAAAGGAATCTGATAGGAATGCAAAATATCACGAAAACGTTTTTTTTTTAAAAAAAATTGAAAAGCAAGCTGTCATATCTTCCAGCTATAGGGATGAGAGTATTTGATTTTTCACTATGAAGGGAAAGAAATCTCTGGCCAAAATCACAGCCTTGGTGGGCATCCTGTCGCTCTGGACTCTGGATTTGATCCCTTAATCTCTGCTGCTGCTCCTCCCTGCTGGCTAAACAAGGTGTAATTTGTCAGGAGTTTAAAAGACAGCTGAGGCCCAAATCCTAACCAGCTTTCCAGCCCTAGCACAGCTATGTCAATAGAACGCGTGCTGAATCCTGCAATTGGGTGGCACTCATGCAGGCCTCCTCAAAGTAAGGGAATGGTTGTTCCCTTACCTCGGAGCTACATTGCCCTTATGTCGGTGCTGGAAAGCGGGTTAGGATTGCACACTGAGTAACTTAAATGTTAATTATTCCTAAAATTCCTTTCAGATTGATAGCTCTTTTTTGTCTACTAGTAATGAAGATGAGCCCAGTACTAAAAAGGCAAAAACAGAAGATGATGATGGTGACTTCAGCACTGCAAGACTTGCTGAAGGCAAGGTTACTGCAGTAAGTATTTTTTGGCAAAGGTTACTTGATTAGATTGGTGTCCATGATAGAGCTATAATACTGTTGCCTTTTCTGCACCTCCTTAGTCCTAGTGTGTGGACATTCTTCATTAAAGTTTCGAGCAAATGCAATGTTTATAAAGACTCCATAACATCTTGGCATCTGATCCAACGGCTAGGGAGATCTCATTTTAATATACTGAAGGCTGAACTATTGTAGTGAAACAATGAAGTTTCAAATTCTGAAGTCTTGGGTTTGTCTTCTCTCTTCGTGTTGATCTGCGGCTTAAACTGGCAAGTCTCTGTGTACTCTGCTTTACGAGATTTTGATGCCTTATTTGTCTTCCTGTGGTAAGTTATCTAATGGATTCAGCAAAGGTGGTGTTGACTTTGGAAATGGTTGGCTATACTAGAAAAAATAAAGATTTTCCCCCTTCCAGTTACTGTATTTCATCAATTTGTGCAGTTAAATGTAGGCTTTCCTTTGACCTCTAGAAGCCATGCATGGTCCTCAGCTCTTATTTGCTCTCTCATAGCTTACATTTTGGAATGCCTGAGTGGTCTTAAGATGGGCAGTGAAGTCATCAGAATGTTTGCTTTTTTATGCAAGTGCCAGTTGGAGGTCCAGTTCCAGCTGTTCTATGCCCATATCTAAGAATTATTCCAATTAAGCATGTGTCATTATAAATTAGTAGTCTGTGCTATTGGGAGGTTCCCAAGCAGTACTAGGAAAGCAACGTGAATAAGTTATTTGATCCATCTTGTTGGAGAAGGTCACCAGCTAATGGGAGAACGGTACAGTACAGTTCATTTTATAGAGATGTTCCTGTCGTATCTAGTTTTGATCAAGGTATTTCTGGTTAATGCGTATCCAAAGAGCTATTTGATTTCATAAGACAAAAAAAAAAATCAGGTTCTAACTGCTTTCAGTAAGATGGGGTAAGAGGAAACAGGTGCGAGACCGGCACTGTAAGCCTTGCTGAATTATTTTGTAGGTTGGAAGTGTTAATCCTGCAGAAAACTTCAGAGAGCTGGTGAGACAGAAGAATGTTAACTTCAAAGAAGGTAAATGGATGTTTTTCCTTCTTTTCAACAAAAAATTGACAGCCTCCTTGCTGTTTCTGAGCATAAGGTATTTGGATCCCAGTCAACCGACCTGTCTTGTCAGCCTCCAGTCAAGACAGTGTAGGCTGTATTATTATCCTACATACTCCTGGAGAAATAAGCTCTCTAGATCCAAATTGAGGTATATTGGGATGTTGCCACTGCTCATGTTTAGCTCTGAAAAATATAGTCGTCACATTCTAAAGGTCATCTCTCTGTTAAGATGGGAAGTAAGTGCTTTTAACAGATAGTGGCTGAAAATTAAAGAGGGTGTATAGGAGGAAGTACAGTAAGATAATTTACTTAAAACTACCTTTTACATCCTTGGCCTTACAAAGGTATAGTATTACTGTACTAAAAGAGTGTTCTCTCTGTATAGCTGTATCTAATCTTCCATATTTTACAGTGGAAAGATCCTGGTATACTTTGTAGAAACCTCATGCTTTTTTATAAATAGGTCTACACACGTTTGCTTATATGGGTAACCAGTCAAACTGGTCACTTGATGAGGAACCTTTCCAGTTGTCACAGTCCTTCCCCATAGAAATTTTCTCTTTTAGAGCTAGTCCCTGTTCTTACCACTAAAGTGCCATTCAGTAGTAGGGTGGGCAAGTCTGCATTTTAACTTTCACCTGTTTCTAGCAGTAGATAGTTGATGCTAGATAGTCATTGTGTTCCCTGTTCAAAAAGAAACATAGAATGGTTGGGGGGGGGGGGAGAGATGCCATACTCCAGACTGGAATGAACTGTCAGCATCAGGTTACCTGTTTGGAGCACATCTTGGCTGTGTTCATTTCCTGATTCAGGCTGTATGTAGGAAAGAAAAACTGGGGGGTGAGGAGGAAGCATGTGTTTGAAATCTACTTGTGATTTTATTGTGCAGATGGAGAAGTCATCCAAAGAAGGCTCATGTCTATCCACAGAGATAGTTACTGAGGGATAACCAAGGGAGGGTAAGCACCTAGGAGTGATAACACAGGCGTACAAAATTGAGGGTCAGAAAAGTTTTTCCCAAACTTTATGGTGGTTTGATATGAATTTGGGGTGCCGATTCAAAAAATGGCATCCATTTTGCCCTATCACGTCTAATTTTGGAGACGCGGCATAGCCTCATTAGTGAATGGTTCAAGCAGCTTCCTCATGAGGAAGCCATGGTGTAGGCTTCCTCATGAGGAAGCTGCTTGAACCATACACTAAAGAGGCTATGCCGTGTCTCCAAAACTAGACGTGATAGGGCAAAACGGATGCCATTTTTGGAATCAGCACCCCAGATATACCCAGGAATTGGTGTAACGTTTAAGGAAGCAAAATGTGTGTTGGCCTGTGTAATCGGAGACTATAGAGATGGAAGAGCCTACGTTTAAGGGCATACGGAAAGACTCTGTTGTACTTTGGCAACATTAATTAGAACATAATTTTAAAAATGTAGGACTTGGGCAGTTTGGTTTGGCTATTTATTATTCTTGATATTAGTGAGATTATATTAATTATGGTATGCAGGGGTGTGTATGTGTGTAACTGCGGTGTAGTTTTTTCTCACTATTTATCATTGTTTTGTCTTTTCATTAAACCATCCAGTGTACAGACTGCATTCAAATGACAGAAATTCTGTTCACTCAAAAAATAATACTTGGGGTCTATTTTTTCTAAGCATCAAGCTTGGTGAAGTACATTCTTAGGTGTAAATGGAACACAGAAACCACCACAGCTAATACAATAAATAATGCACTAGAATCATTGTCCTTGGAAGGCAGTGATGTATTTTAACACACAGTTATTAAAATCATCTCAGTAAATGAGAAAAAGAGACTGCTCAGTAGTTATCTTTCTAGTGTCTTATGTCTATGCTTGAATAGCTTGGACACTTAACACTGATTTACCTTCAGTCTGTGGAATGGATTATAATTACAGGGTAGATTGTGTGAGGTCTGATCCAAATACTTATTAAGTAAAAGATATTGGCAACAGTAAGTGTTCATGTTCAGCATATTCTTCTTTATACTTTATTTGGGGTGGAGAGTATTCACTCTAGTTTCCCTTCTAGAAGGATTTATGTTTTGTATTCCCTGTTTAATGCTGGAAATGTGAAAGGGAGAAAAACACTTTCCAGAAAAATTGGTTTTTCCTAAAAGTGTGTGTGCATAAACATCTGTATGCAAATATTTTTAAGATTATATGTAAACGGGGAAGAATGGAATTAGGTATTTAGGATGAAATCTTTCAGACGATGCTTTGGTTATAGCAGTTATCGATTCAGTGGAATGTACAGTACTCCTTTGTAGGTAGGTGGAGAATTTCGGGTAAAGGGTGTGATCCACAAATATGGGACCCTTTCTTTCCCTCCTGTGTGTGCTAGCTCAAGCAGGTGTGTGCTGGCTGAAACAGTCAGCTCTGAGCACACCTGCTGCCAGCATTGCTGTGTTCCTGGTTAAGAGGTTTAGCAAATGCTCTGAAATTTCAGAACCAATCTGGCTAGGAACAGGACAGTGCTTCTTTGTATGGCTTTGTTGAACAGTATCTGGCTTCTGGATTTGTTGCAACTCGGCTGCTTGAGCTAGTGCTTGCAGTGTAAAGGAAAGGGAAGGCTCCTGCATGATGCTTTTATGAGTCATGCTTTGAATTAGTATATTCATGATACCGAAGGAGGGAAAGAAATAAGACATGACAGTGCTTGTGGGGTTTTTTGGTTAGGCAGCAACTGAATTCCTAAAGCAAGAATAGATTTGAAAAGCCAATTCCTGACTTGTCCCCTATTTTTTAACCTATTTTTCAATCTAGAGTGGACCCTTCTAATCTCCCCAAAGATTTTTGTGATGCCCAGACTCTTATGAAGGCTACTGAGAAACCCGACTATGATAGTCATTGTTCTGGGATACTTTTCCTGGAACTCTTTGAAATTGGCACCAAGGCAGAAAGTCCACATGACCAAGTAAATGGGCTATTTTGTTGATTTGCTGACTTCTCATTTTTCTGGCAATCACTAGATTCCTAATAGGCTTACCTGCTAGGATTGGCATGTGCCAACTACTTGGGCATTAAAGCTCACCTGACCAGGTCAGAGGGCCCAGATTGGTTGCAAACCATGTGATTGGGTAAGCCTATGATAGCAACCCTAAGTTTTTTAAGGTTATGCACAAGGATGCCTGGTCTGCTGTTGAAAACAGCAATTGCTTTGCAAGAGATATAGTCACTCACTGTATTTTTTTATTTTCAGCATGTTTTTTATGCTCCTTGCAAATCCCCGCTTCTCTTTTTGCCAAGTGATCAGTGTCATACTTTCACCCCTTGCCCTTTTCCATCCATTGTTTTGTTTCCCAAGCCTTTTAATTAACCACTTGTATTTTCATTGCTTTACCAACTTGGCCTGATTTTACATAGGAGGAAGAGGGTTTGCCACACTTCTTAGGTCATTGTGTTCTGATATTGGCTAGTTTTAAAGAAACACGCGCACACCCCATATTTAGGGGATCTCTCTTAACTTGGAAGAGAGGCTTTCCTGAAGTAGCCTCTATCTGTCTGAGCTTCCAAGTTTTGGATGGTGGCAGCGAAAGCTGTCAGTTTTCCCAGTCTAATCTCAGTTCACCTAGTAAAAAAGTGTAGCAGAGAACAAGGGAGAAGGATACCATCGCTACTGTTCAGGCATGATATCCGTGTATTAGTGTTAAGAATAGTTATATACTTTTTTTCAACAAAAAGTAGTTTACAAAGCAGTTTCCATTGCTATACAAAATAAATAAAATGGTTCCCTGTCCCCAAAGGGCTCAGATTCTCCATTCCTTTCCTTCAGTTACTCTGGAATGTGATACTGCTAGACTTTCCTGCACTGTATATTGCAGAAAAGAAAACATTGACTGAACCTTCCATTTCATTGTGGTTTATATCTATAATAAGTGTGACAGCTGAAGATGATCCAAGTGGCCTGGTTATGTAATTCACAGCAAAAATTTCATAGAGGCTAGGTGGTTACCTTTAAAGAACTTCTGTACATGCACCTACAAAATAGCTGACTTCAGGAGCTTAGTCTGCTGAATGCTGACTGCAGAAGCACAGAATCTCATTTAATGTTCCAAGCCCGAGGAGAACTTGGGGAATTGGCATTCTGTTTGTCATGGAGCTGAGCTCTACACGTTGTACAAATTTGTATGCCAAGCTAGATATAAATGAACGTCAGCACTATTTATATCAAGTATTAGTAATAATATTGTATAAGTGGCAGTTAGACACACTATGCAGAATGGGGTATGAGTGAGTTGGCAGAGTCCTTGGGCTGCTTGGTTCCAGTGTACAAGTGGAAGATTGCGTTTATGAAGGTGCCTCCACATTTAAGAACTCCTCTTGCATGTTGAAGATTAGCACAATAGGCTGAAAGGGTTACCATAGCTCTCTGCCATGGTTTACTGCATGCAGGGAGCTTTCTGCATGAGCAATCATTCGGAAATATGACTGCCCACCTGCACTATGAAGTGGTACAGCCTGGGAACCCCACTGGCTCACTGTACCACCTAATTCTGAATAATGTGTAGTACACAAATGATGGTTTGTCAGGCAGCCTTTGACACCTAAGATCTCAGCTTTGCTCTGGGAGTGTAATCATTCATAAGTGGCTGAAAGGATCCACATATATCTGATGTCACAGGCCATGCACTTTGCTGATAACGCTGTTTTGTGTGTACAGTATGGGCAGCATTCATTTATAACAAGGCTTCCCTTTCTTCAGTGGCTTCCTGTTTCCACTTTCTTTCATGGTGGCAGAATTATGGCAGTTTTTCAGGTCTTCCTCTGAATCTATTACATAATGTGTCATCGCTTTTAAGCAATGGCAGCCTAATAAGAGTTGCTGACACCCTTTGTGAAGCATGCAGATATAGATGGCTGGAATCAAAATCTTTAATCCCACTGATCACTGGTGAGCTGCTTTATTTAACTGATCTATTAAAAAAAGTCTTAAAGCAACAACAAAACCTGATTAAGATCACTCAGTGCCAGAAATATTTTGCACCTGGCTGTGCATTTCAACCTTTATGTCTGTGCTCACATTGGTGAATTCTGGTGAGAAATGTCTTGTCCCATCATTCATGTTTCCTTGACGACCATGGGCACACCTGAGCAGGAATGTCTTCTGCACAAGTCACATTGTCATGAAAGGAAAGGGTGCCAGTATTAATGTTGCTTATATGCAACTCTCAATCGTTTCAGTATAACTTCTGAGCAGTGGTGTTCCTCACTACAGTGCCACCCCCACCTGGAGGTGCTGCCTTCTACACCTGCTGCCTAACACCCTCTGAGGCCTTCTTTGAACCTGGGAGGCTGCACATGGCTTTCCCGGTCCTCAGAAGTCCTTCTGGAGGCTGGGAATTATCATGTTTGGTTTTCAGCCAAAAACCATAAGTGACAATTTTTGGCCTCCAGAAGGGAGGAGACAGCCGGTGTGGTGGTGGTGGTGGGGAGAATGCTTCCCCAAGCACCTGGCATCCAGGACCATGTGCCCCCTGGATCCTCTGCCAGTTACACCCATGCTTCTGAGAACCCCCCAGTGGAACCTCATTTAGAAGTCTTCATTTAGATAGCCTTCTGTAGGCTATCATAACATCTGGGGAAAAGGTGCCCTTACAACAAATAGTTCCTGACCACTGAAAGAAGTGAGACATGGCTTATGTAGCCCCTTGTCCATGGAATGTGTACTCTAGAATCAATAGTGAAAGTCACTGGCAAATGTGCTGTTTTGCTGTTATCTCCCTGTTACTACTGGCAAATGTGCTGTTTCGGTGGCAGCTTGTTCACCATTTCTGAATTTCTCACTGTAATAAATGTCTAAGGAATCTAGCTTTTTGAACGACTGCAGCCTTCCGAAGGCCTTATAAGGCCTTTAGAAGCTATTCTGAGGGCCGTGGAGGCTGCGTTCAGCCTTCCCAGCCCTCTGAATGCCCCCTGGATATGACCAGAGCTCTGCTCTGCTCATGTTTAGAGGGCTACAGATTGCCCTTGATTGGGGCTCAACATGGGTCAGTGGACCCATGTTGAACCAAATCCGCAGATGAAAAATCTGCGGATGATCAGACACAACCTGTACATAAAAGCCTCCCTGTAGCCATTGAATCGCTGTATTTACACCATCGATTTTCTGAGAAAAAATATGAGAGATTGTTAAAGCATCATATCTCCCATTACTAGATCTTCAGGCTCAAGGATTTATGTTCCTTCCAAGTCAACTTTTTCAGACTGTTCTTGTGTGAGTCTTGTCAAGATTGTTCTGTATCAGTCGCACCCACCTCCCAATTTGGGACAGTGATTTGTCAGTGCTCATAAATCTGGTTTGGACATTTGGCAATTCATGCATTTGAGTTTAAAGACTATGTTGGCAAACAAATTTGTCTCCTTGAACAAGGAAATTTTTTGACATAGGTTGCGGTACCCCTATGAACTTCAACTCAGGCTGCTCAACATCCTAATTTGTGGATTAGTTGTAGAGCCAGTGGCAGCTGGTTTAATAAGAGTGTTGCTCTGCTACCATCCATCCTGATCTCAAAGCAATATGTCAATAAACTCAAGAGTGTATGCCATTTGGTATTCATATGATAAATGAACATACTTTTTAAAATGGTGCCCAAGATGCTCTGTTTTTATTAATCATCAGACCTTTGGCCTTGAACCATGTGTGTAGGATAATGGAATGCAGGGAGAAATTGGTTGTACACTTTCGCAGCTAGACCACGCTGTTCCTGTCTTGCTTACAGCTTCATTCACACTCCTGAGTGATGTCATTGCATGACATGGTGTGGGCAGGCATAGTACTTGAAAGCAGTCAGGGCTCTGAAATTAGTACATATATAGTCCTTATTAGCCTTTTGAGTGGCTCTTCTGCTCTGTTCAAACATGATCAATTCTATACAGAAGTCTGCAAATAGTGGGTGAATTTTTATTTTAAAATTGATAAAAAGATCTCACAATGGATTCAGGTGTGCACTTGCCTTTTTTTTTTACATTACTGGTTCCCAGAGTGAATACTGCTGTGCGCTGGCAAAGGCTTCCTCGTCACAGACGGTGCTTACTCTTCTGCCAGGGAGCCTCTGCAAAGTGTCTCTGTGCATCCCCATTCCTTGCCACATCTGGGCATGAAGCCTACTCGGGTGCTGGAAGCCAGAAGTGGCTGGACGCGGCAAAGAATGGGGGCACATGGAGGTGTTGTGCGGAAGCTCCCCATTGAACAGTAAACGCCGTTCACACAGGGGAGGGCTTTGGAAGGGTGCCAGATCCTACCCGCGTCTTACATTCCCTGTTTTACATTGTTTCTCATATTGAATTACACTGCCTTTTGCAATGATGCAAGTGGATTTTAGTTCCCTGAAGTGATTGCAAAAAGTGCCATCACTAAGCAAAAGTGGGTGATGGTCCGTGTTAAGATATTGCTAGTGTCATGGATGGAAAGCAGATTGTCGTAATGTGAGCGAGGTGGCCGGGGCGGGCGGGGAGAGGGGTTCAACGGTTTAGATAACACCTGAGAATCCTTTAAAACTTGCTAGAGCCTTTCTCTCAATAGACTTCTATTCTTCTTTCTTGGTGCCTGGGGTTTTAATTTAACACATCAGTGAAGAAGCACCACTCTACAAGTAGGGGGGAAAACAGCAGGGTTTAATTTTTATGAGTGCAATTTGTAAGAAATTGGAATATTTTATGAGAAAATCATTAACCATGAGAGGGGGAAATGAATTCACTTGCGAAGCTAAAATTGTAAAGTTTTCATTTAGGTGGTTGAGAGAGGGTGTGGTACCCATGCATGCATGCATCTAAATTGAGTTTTTCATTGGACTGGTGAGTCACTACTACTAAACATCTAGGGTAGCATCCAGAGTAACATTTGCATGAATAGGAGTGCATTCCATGGATTCAAGCTCCTTCAGCAAACAGAGAGATGCTTCTGCTTGCCTAAGGATCCTTTGTGTGAGCAGAATGTTCATTTCATTCACGAAGGGAGCTTGTGTTCACAGAGCATGCAACATTAATGGAAATGTTACTCTGATGCTCCCATAGTTAGTACCAACTATGTGCCTAGGTCCTCCAAGACACTTAGAACTTATATTTTTTCCTGAATGAGAATTAATGTGCCTTTGAATTAGGGTAATGGTTTTTCAAATTGGGGAACTGGGATTCCTCAGAGCTTATCAGAATGTGTTTAATGAGATTAGGAATGGTGGCCAAGCTTCCCTGAGAGATAGCTGTCCCATCAGGACTATTCTTCCCTTGCAATATGCAAGAGCTGAGTGATGGATGTTTATAAGGTACCCATTGAGTTCTCATAGGGTATTGCAAGGCCTAACAAGCCCACGTGAAACTGGTGGTGATACTCAGACTTGTGAAATCTTCTGCTGCATTGCTCAGAGGTTCCTTGGCAGACTAGTCTATTTGTAAAATATCCCACGTGGATAGAAACTTCAGAAATATACTCTAACCAGTTTGTGAAAAGTGGATGTAAAAATCAAATATTTCATAGTTGTCTGTGGGGAGCCAAGCGCATGGCAAAGTAGGTTGTTGTTCAGGCAAATGCCTAGATCTGATCTGGGAGCTCTTACCTGCAAGAGGGGGAGCTATGAGTGATGCTGGGTGGGGGGTGGGACTGGATGGAAATATATGGATAAATGTCACATGGATGAAATTGAAGGCTGAGTATGTATGTTTCAGATTTCATCCATGTGACAGCTTTTATCCAGGGATTTTCATCCAGTCTCACCCCATCCCAAACCTTTTATTCCAATAGTTGGCATCCTACAATATGAAAGACTTGCTAAATAGTATGGCAGACTCAGAGTTGAGAGCACTAATAGTGTCTTTAGTATTTGCAGGAGAGGTGCAATCTCCCAGGTGCTGAATGCATATCTTTCCTGTGCTGCAGCAGAGTTTAATGCTGATAGTCAAATTGATTCATTTGCGGAAACCTGTTTCGGCTCATGGATCGCCTTGCGTGGATTGGGGGGCAATCATGTCCATCCATATATCCATACAAGAGCATGTTTAATTAACCCAGTGCACGTTCTATTTATTGTTGCTATCATTTTTGTCAGCAAATGTGCCTTGAAAGCATGTTTTCCAAGTAATTTATGTTCCAAAGTATAGCAAGACCAGAAGTTACTCTAGTGTCGGGGAGAGATTAATAGGTTGCAATGTCTCCTTCAGTGATGATATTTTCTATTATCCATTAAGGGAAGTTATTAGAACAGTGACTCAATTTAAAGCATGTTGGTGACTTATTGTGAGTTGTAGATTACCTGGGCTATCATGGTCTTGTTATGTTCCTTACAGTCATATAACAAGGGGAAAATCGACCTATGCTAAAATGCGTCCTTAGAGTAATATTAGAGGCCTTAAAAAAATTGTCCTATTTTTGCCACCCTATTTGCAGAGGATTGTGAATGCTTTTCCCTCTGGGTCTTGCTGTCATGAAAGGCTGGGTCTGTAAACTAGTTCAGACATTACCTTCGAGAGCCATGCTGTGGTCCCCTGCTGTACCTGAAGCACCGTGTGGACAAGTGGGATTATGTGATGGCCAGCACCATGACTCAACATGATGCAGCCTGCATCAGCTTCCGGGGGCAAGGGAGTGGTGAATTTGGAGTGTCTTTTACCCTGAGTTTGCTGCCACCTCTCTCCAACCAACCATGGAAACAACCGCATTGATCTCCCTCCCACTTCTTCAAGAGAGAAGCAGATGATCCATTTCCTTATTGTGCTCTATTAGACAGTTTTCCCAAATTCAGAAGTATAAGACTTCTTATTTAAACAACTCAAGAGCGCCTTTCTTTGTGCAGTCCCTTTTAAATAAAACCCGTACTTCCAGGTTTGTCGAAACTGCATGATGGAGCTCAGTAAGGGGCTTTTTTTCAGTACATAATGGCAGACCCAACATGCCATCGGATGTCATCCCTTATGGCACTGTGCTTTAGCATTATCTACATTGTATAGCATATCCCACCTTTTCTGCAGTCTTTGATGACCTTGTGGATCCAATTGAGCATAACTGAGCTAGTGTGTTATAGTCTGACTCTCGAGGATCTTTCCCAACTCACCTTTATTAGGTTGGACTGTTTAAATCACCAAGAAAAAGGACAGTCTTAAATCAAGTTTTCAATTCATATTTTTCCTCAACAAGCTGCCATACCCGTAGGTTGCTATAGCAATTCAAAAACTTGTATTTGCAATTAAACAAAGTTTTTATATTACCAAGGAGCAAAATCCCTAATCCTTTGACCAGTAGCCCACATGCCCTCTATATTATCAAATTCCTATCTCTTTGGAGGAGTAGCTGTGAAATTAAGAATTTGTTTGACATGCTCTTTCCCCCAGTATATAAGGACACCTTTCAGTAACCACCTTTCCCTAGGTAACTAAACCTAAGAAAACCGCTAATGAAGACCAGTTGTTCAGAGTTTCTCAGGAGCAAGGGCTAGTAGCTACCAAGTACAGCAACATCTTTCTCTCTCTGTGAAGTTATAGGAAGGGGTCCATGTTGGTGTCATCAATATTCATAGTTTGCATGATGATACAGTTTGTGGCCTATTGTGTGGTATTTGTAGTACTTGACATCAGAAGTCACCTAGTATTTATTCTTGGTTTACATGGAAAGAAGGTTAGCATAGTCTGTATTAGAGGATCTTAGTTACTTTTAAGGGATTAAATAAATTATTTTAAATACAATCTCTTTGTATTTTTGTATATGTAAATTTGATGGTTTTATTATTGATTTTGTATTATATTTATGATGAATTTTGTTAGTCAGCTTGAGCTTTTATGGAAAGGTGGGATATAAATCTAATAAATAAATATTGCACTTGGATAACAAACCATATTACAGTACAAGCTTTGTAGCCTGGTGCTTTACTATTAAAAAATTGCGTCTCTAATCAGTGGCAATACAACTCCTCTTTCTCTTAACCACATAATTTCTGATAGCCATTCAGTATCCTTTCTTCAACATTTTCCAGCACTCGCAGAAGTCAAGTTTGTAAATTTGCAGCAGTAAAGTTTTTTTCATGTTGTACTTCTGCCTCTAATAATTATTAATTTGATGTGATTTTTATCCATCCTTTCCACCCACAAGGAAGTTGTGCAAGGCAGTTCACAATACACTTGGACCTCAATATCCACAGGGATCCATTCCCAGAACCTCTGTAGATACCGAAACCTGTGAATAAGTGAATCCGCGTGTCAGTCCAATATGACCTGTGGAAGTGACTTGAGATGTTCTCTGGTTATGTCCAGAGGTGTTCTGTGGCCCAGAGAGGCCATGTGCTGCCTCTGCGGGCTTCGGAAACGTCTCTGGAGGTGCCAGAAAAGCACTTCCGTTTATAAAAGCAGAAGTGCCTTTCTGACACCTTTCCGACACAGAAAACACCTGTGGGTGTTTGAGGCCCACAGAGACTGTGTGCAGCCTTTCCTGACCTTAGAAAGTCTTCCAGATGCAACCAGAGAACATCTCCAGTCGCATCCAGGAGTTCAGATCTGGCCCTCCACCACAGATTCAGAATCCATGGTGTCTTAAATTAATGGTTTCCGAATCCACGGACCAACAGGTCCGATCTGTATATAAACAAACAATAAAATGCACAGCCTCCTCAAGCTATAAAATTATTTTTAAAAAATTATCATATTACAGCATTATACAGTTATAAAACAAGACATTTAAAGCACTCAAAAACTGGAATTAAAGGGAAGCAAAATATTGGATCTTATCTAACATCCTCCAACTATGGCCATCAGCAAACAAAGGAGAGAAAAAAATTGTATTGTGTTGATGATAATTCAGCAGTTGGACATAATTAGGAGCTTTGAAAGAGGAAAAAACAGTCACAGGTTGATGTGAGATTTTGGCGTTGGCTCATCGGCAAATTACAATCTGAAGATGGAGGGGAAGCAGTATTGTGATGCTGGGGTCGCAGCTTTTGCTGTTGTTGAATTCATGACTTTCTCTCCGCCCGCTTCATGCCTAATGTCAGATTTTTAAGCAGTGTGGCAATATGTCACGTAATTTGCATGAGATACATGCGCATCATACCTTATGAATAATTCTTCTTGTGTCTGTGTTCTTTGTCTTCTAGTCAGTCAGCAGCTGATAAGCCACATTCACCAGTTTTTGGAAAGCAGGGGGCTGCTGTACTACATGAAGAGCATCAACTGCATAAAAGTTTTCAGAGAGAAAGCTATTGAGGTAACATAGATGTGAAAGCTGTTCTCAGTGCTGGAACTTGGGGTTTGCCCTGCATCTTCCTAGTTTTGAAAATGAGTGCGATTTGCCGGTATCAAAAGATGCACAGAATAAAATTTTTATGACCTGTTAGAGGTTTAAAGGGCAGCTCAGTGCTATATTTGTTTGGAGCCTTCAGAGTTTAGACCAGATTCTGCTGGGGGGTGGATTTCCAAATGTGGAAGGACAATACCTACAACCTGTTAGATGAAAAGGAATCTGTGACATCCTCAAATAACTTCTTGAATAAAGCAAATGACAAAAGAGACAGTGCTGCTTTGTGAAATGTCATTTCTTTCATGACTCACTGCATGTTAGAAGTTTGGTTCTAAGCGAGGCCGGATGAGTGTGCAGTGGTTTGAAATGTTTTTCTCCTCCCCCCCCCCGCTCCTATTCAGGCAGAATGCTATGATGAATTAAGGATATGATGTTGCTTTCGTGTCAAGTTAACTTTTAGTTCTCTATGTTATTCCTTTGTTGTCGCTGTTGTTTTAGCTGTCACAGGTGCAGTGCTTTAATGATTTTCTGGAGGCTCTGAAAAAAAAGGTGGAAGATAAAAACTTGACTGATTTCTGGGAGATTATAATACAAGGTATGTCAAACATTGTTTGTAATGCATGGAGAAAGGAGATGAGGATTGAAGTTTAGAGCCAAATTGGACATTTTGTGAGGGGAAAATTGTGCTTCTTTCCAGCATAATTAGTGGATTATTGCCCTGTGCAGAACCTATATTGAAACCCCCAATCTTTATTGTGCTTAAATATAATATAGTATAATTATTTATTGCAGGAGGGGGGTTCGGTTTCATACCAAATACTGTTGAAGTAGTATGTTTTACCAAATTGATACCTCAGGAGATAGAGAATTAAGCAATTTTGTGCTGTTTTAATAGTCTATGGAAAGCCAGAGCACTTCAAAAATCATGAGTTACGTTTACATACTTTTATGTTGGCAGCATCTGGGTGTTCCTGTGTGGCTGTCTTGGTTACTACCTTAAGGTACTTATGTTACCTTAAGGTACCTACCTAAGGTAGTACCCTACCTTAAACTGCTTTTGGTCCCCTTCTCTCCTTTACTCCTTGTCAAAACTTATCTCATGTACTCAGGCAACCTTTCATCATAGTTAGGGAAGAGCACATACAATGGTGTGCTGCCTTGTAGTGACAGTGACACAAACTTCACCTTTTCCTAGAATCCAAGGTTGGGATAGCATTCATCCTACCATGCACGAATATCAACTGATGGAGTTAATGCAGGTTCAACCACATAGGTGGTGGAGAAAAAGCCATGAAAATGAAGGTAGTGAAGAAGTGGACCTACTGCCTTTGGCAGAGGATCCAGGCCAATACAAGTGCCATTTGTGTTTTTGTATGTTCATTGGCCTTTAAGAGTGAATTACATTGTCCAGCAGATCAGCTTTTCTGATACTTGATCTCCTTTAATATTGTAATCCTGTGCCATTTGGTTGTTGTTAGATGGAATTTCCTTAATCAACAAAGAAGAAGCTGAAGGAAGCTCTCTCACAGTGGAGGATGCTAAAAAGGTATTGGTACAGAGTGCCTTTCTAGGCCAGAAATATGCTACTTGTGAATGTAGGTTTCATAGGCACAGAATCCTGTTGCGTTCAGTTGCATTGAAGGCCAGATAATGTTCATTTGGGTGTGCAAGTTCTTGGGTGGCAAAAATGGTAAACCTTACTGTTGATGTGTATGCAGATATAGATTCACAGTCCTACTAAACTGCTGTATAATTCTGTGCATGTTGAAATTACTTGGAAGCAAGTTCCATTATCCAGTGGGGCTTGTTCTCTAGTAAGCGTGTTTAAGGTTTGCAGCCCTTATGGCAGACACCTTAGCTATCTACAGCTGTTGTGCACTTCTCACTTGACATTATTCTCATCACACAATATATTTGCGTATTCATCCTACTCTCTTTTTTTAGGAGTAGTCCATTGTGGAACTAATCCCCTACAAGCTCCTCTTCCTAAGAGCTCAGTAGAGTAGGCATGCTGCTTCTCTTCAGTTGGCTTGTTGAGCCTTCTTCTTGGCCTCTTCTGATTTTCAGATCTTCATTGTTGAAGTGTGGAAACCTGGATGCTTGCTAAAGTAAAGAGCAGCATTTGCCATTAAAGAATTGTTCCAAATGCCAGCAATGGCAAGTATTTTTTTTTAAGGCCACAACTTTGCACATTTACAGAAAGATAGCTACAGTGGCCTTGTAGAGCATGGAGGTTAGTGGCATGTGATTAGGGGATTTGGGGAGGCAGTTGTCTCAAGTTTGATCAAGTCTAATCCCGTAGATCCTGAGACAGTACAGTATCATTGTCCAGAGCGAGGTTGCTCACCTCTCTCACACTGTCCTTTCTTTCCCCTTCCAACACTGCTTCCTCCTGTATCCAAGAAAATAGGGAGTTGATTCCTTTTCATTCATTATACCCACAAATGAGGAATCTGTTCAACACCTCTTTGGACCCAGGAAGATATGGGGAGTAACAGACAGGATTAACATGCTGCTATCATATTAGGTGCTCCATGTCACTCTCTGTCATTCCTCAGTCCTAAAGAGCTTGTATCATATGCATGTGCACTCTGTCTTCTCTGCAACATGTCTTCTTCCTTCTCCCTGCACCCCATTGACTACCCATGTGGCTTGACCTCTGTCTTCTGTCCTTCAAAGATTTATAGCTCTCTCAGATTAGAGTGCTTTGCCTGGAGCTGTCTGTGCATTGTATATTTGCCACTGAGGTGCTTTGCCAGCTCTAGGCAGAGTGAATTTAAAATTGTTGCTATAGGATATGGATCCACTGGACAGAAGGGCATGGGAGGAGAAATCTTGTTCAGTACAGTACAGGAGCAGCTGTGTGTGTGGAGGAAAGCCATGACCTTCCAGTTCCTTCCTCTTAGGCTGGAACTCCACATGAAACCGAATGAGATGATAGAATTCTGGTCTGTATCACTTCAGATTGCAAATGGGGAATGCTTCCCCTTTGTGCAAAACTTCTTCCAAGTTTTGTTTTGGTTTAATATGAAATAAAAAAGTGCAACAGCAAGGAGGATATGCTAAAATTATCTACCGCATGTGCTGGTTTACTCTGTGCAGGGTGCTTTTCCTTAGGGGAGCATGCAAAAATATATTATTTCTCACCTGTACTCTGAAGTGTATAGTTCAATCTACCTTCTCATTCCCAGCTTATTCTGTTGCAGGTGTAGACTAGACCTTAAAGCTGATTTATACAGGATGTGGGCCTATTGGAAAGCTTTTCATGTGTGCCTGGTCAAATTTCAGGGCATTTACCACACATGCTGGCACAGTTGTGTGTAATGTTCATACTAGCAGCATACTCACCCAGGCCACTGACTTGCTAAGTTAATGTGTGAATGAGGGCACAATCCTAACCAGGTCTGCTTAGTCCTATTTTGTTTAATGGGGCTTACTCTCAGGAAAGTGTGGTTAGGATTGCAGCCTGAGTCAGTATCATGTGGTCAGTGTGTTAAAATATGAGTGGGCATGCACAGACAGCTTCCATG
Source organism: Tiliqua scincoides (assembly GCF_035046505.1). Lineage (NCBI taxonomy): Eukaryota > Metazoa > Chordata > Lepidosauria > Squamata > Scincidae > Tiliqua > Tiliqua scincoides. Next base: position 74,508,418 of record NC_089821.1, on the reverse strand, counting down.
GCCCATATCTTGCATAAATCAGACTGTAATCTCTTTCACTGAGAGTATAGTTCTCACTCAGGTAGTGTATTCTTGAAAGACCACAGGTGGCAAGTGGTCCTCATTAGAACACAAAGACATGATATTAAGAGAGCAGAGCTGCCAAACACGTTGTGTTACCGTCTTGAAGGAAGGTAATGGATTTCAGCACAACTATTACGTGTAATTTTGCTTCTGCATAAATGTAAAAACAGATCTTGTCAGGGGAAAAAAAATCAACTGCTCATACTCAGCACTTTCTTGATGAGAAATAAAAAGTTTAATTTTGTTGCTAAGCAATTTCTCATCTTCAGGGTCTTCAAGGCTCTGATGTGTTGTTTACATCTAATTTAGTGCCGGATGCCACTCTGGAGACCTTGGAGCAAATATGTAACTTTCAGAAATAGCATTTTACGTTAATTAACTATGTAAAATGGGATTTGTTCCAGGCTTTTGAACAAGGCTTTTAAACTGACAACTTGCTTTTGCATCGATATTGTCTGTATGATAATGGTGTTACACCCACAGTGAAAGGGAAGGAAGCACACAGGCGTGATGTGTTGAGATTGTGCAGTCAGCCCGTTGTGGATCTGCCCTGCCGCCTGCTACAAAGACCGTGACTTTCAAGCAGCCTTCAATGTTAACTTGTAGGATAGTGTTTGCCTGCCACTTAGGAAAGGCATGGCCTTTCAACATTGCAAGTGAAGCAGCCGTTGTATGTAAAGATGATTGTCAAAAACGTAATGTGCAAAGGCCCACTTTGGGATAGGCAGCCTACAGAGTACTGAAGGCCACAATAGAGTCCTATGAGAAGTAGGTTGCAGTTTGTACATATTTAGCAAAGTGTTTTTCCTACAGTTGATCCCACTTGCATTTGTGTGCTAAGTCTTATTTGTTTATATTGATTGCTCCCCTTATTTTAATTCCTTAGACTGCATTATAAAGGGGGAAAGAAGATGGTTTACTCAATGTGTTTCTGCCAGATTACCAAGAGTGTTTGAAAGTAAAATCTTTGATCAAAAGCCACAATTTTGAATTTTGCCATTAATTATTTAGTTGCACAGATTGTCGAGGGCTCCTGGTTCCAAGCTCTGGAAAACAAAAGAATATTTTTGAAGTGACTTGGCAGGAGCCAAAATGTCCTTTGTAATGGGAAAGGCAGCTCTTATTCCTATTGTGGTCTTCGAACAGCACTGAGTCGTGTTTTAAAGTGTTTGCATTCTTTTCATGAGCCAGATATTTGAGTAGTTTGAATATGATCTGAATAACATGTTCTAAACTTTAAGTGTGTCCTAATGTCATTTTAGCCTTTGTAGAATAGTCTTCTAAATCCTGATTCAAAACAATAGCATGGTAATGATATACAGCCAACATTTTGAACATACGAAGGGAATAGTCTTGGTGATATGATTGCATCTTCCCTGCAAGAAAATACTTAAATGCTGAGCAGATGCAGTATCCCTGAAACAGAAGCACTTCTTTAAGAAAGGACATCAGTATCTTTCGTGTGTGTGGGGGTGGGGTGGGGTGGGGGGGGCTGTGTTTTTAAAATAATGTGAAAGCTTGCTTGTTGGAATGCCACACTTGTAGTAAATCATTTGGTCAGGGAAGGTGGCCATGTGTGTGTTAACCACACATAAATTTACTCTCTCATTATCAGCAGTGGAAAGGGAAAATGATTTTTATGACCCTTAGCTAGGAATGACAGGAGAAAGTGAGGGGCCCTTTCTGAGAAATGTTTTTATTGCTGAAAGGAAATGAAAACTGTCATTATCTAAGCTATTAGACTTAATTTTGTTTGCTGAAATTTAACCCTTGCATAATTTGTCTATGGTAGGATCAGTGATCCTCAGGACATTTTATTTGGGGAATATATGCATCCCAAAAGATGTTTTTCATGACACAACATTTCCTACCCATTTAAAACCATATTATATAATATTTTTCCACCACTAAATGCTACAAAATATTGAAAAGAATGGCAGCTGTTGACAGAACTAGAAATTATCCTCCATGTACCTGCCTCTTTACCAAGTTCCATAACTTCAATAGCCTGAGGTTGCTTTTGAAAGTTGCATTATTCAAATGAATTGTTTTTGTAGTTCTTGGCTCCAAAAGAAAAACCAATGGACGTCTCCCCCGTGGCAGATGACAGTGGTGATGTTGATGATCTAGTAAGTATTTTAAAGAAATCCTCCAACATTATTAGAGTAACTGGATTGTATTGGGAAAATCTGGTCCTGGATGGTTTCAGTCAAGGAATAGTAAAATATTTTATCTCAACTTACTTGTAAGGTAGTCAAACTGTAGGGCAGGCCCCTGAGAAGCTATCTTCGACTGAGATCATTGGCCCAATAGCTCAGTATTGTCAACAGTGACTGGCAGCAGCTCTCCAGGTTTTCAGATATGATTTTTTTTTCTCTGTTCTACATGGAAGTAAAGCTTGGGACCCTATCCATGCAAAGCAGGTGTTGTAGCACTATGCCACAGCCTGTTATCAGGAGCCATGTACGCTACCTGGACCAGGGATGGGGAGAATTCTGTAAAAGACAGAGTCACTTTTCTTCTGGCAGCCGTAGTTTAGTTATTGTAGCCACCCAAACTACTATGCTAACCACAGGAACTTTTGATCACAGCAACTTCCTCTCTCCCTCTTCTCTGGCTAGCTTCTTTTTAGTAGAGGGTCTGAGGATCGCATCTACTGTGATAAGAAATGTGTTGTTGCATTTCCGTCTTAATATTTTTTCTTTTCAAGTAACAGATTGGGATCAGGGGACCCAACCCTTTCTCCTCCTACTCACACCATTTTCCCCAATGAAAATCATGTTCCCCTCAAACCAGTTTGTCCCAGGAGGGAAGCTGCTATATGTGCTTGCTTGTTTTTCCTCTTAGGTCAAACATTTGGGGTAAATGCTGTTTTTCATTGAAAGATGGTGCATAGAAGTGTGTGTGGAATTGAGGAAGAGTTCATTTAAACATCTGTATCTTACAACTAAGCACTGTCACATATTTTATCACTAAATCTGCCTCAAGTATTAAGAGGCTGCCCAGATTTACCTTTAATAACCACCACCCATAGCCATCAAGCACAAGTTTTTCCTGAAATCTATAATTCCTTTTCTAAATGTTTTTGTTTTTTCTGCAGCTGGACATGATTTAAGTGCTTGGGTCTGAAGATGTCTTTGGAGATTCAAGGAGAACCAGAAAGGTGTGGTCAAGGAAGTCTTCTTTATGCTCAATCCCAAAGAGACACTACCACCCCAAAGAAACTGCCAGTCTGATGGAAATCTTTGTTTCATGCTGTTTGCTACGATCCATAGTATTTTCCCTTCTAAATCTTATTTTCATATGGTGGATTTGCATTCCCTGGTACCACTGCAGCCTCACACCTATTTTTGCAATATGTCAGTCTATGTTATATTCACGAGGAATTTTGATAGGTTTAACTTCACTGGTGTATATTGCCTGGGGAAGGAGTGCTGTCAGAGTGAAATCCTAATGGAATTCATTTCTAGACATGTGTGCATACCTTTTGACATGCTTAAAGCAATTGTGTGTTTTCATGATCACTATAAATACTTGAAAGAGAAATGAGGAATTTAAAAGTCCATCCCAAAGATGTGTGCCCAGAAGCTGCAACCTAGCAAAGTCCCTAGCATTACAAATATTTGTCTGTAGTAACTCATGGTTTGATTACTTTGATGTCCTTTCCAACTTGGCAGCCTCCAGACAAGGCACAAACCAAGTTTTAGTCTTGGGGTTTGTTGTCAATTTGGAGGATACCCCTATAGTGTCTAGAAGCTACTGCTGTTCCTGTTACCCTGTTCCTCTACAGGTTTCATTAAGCTTCCTTTGCTTGTCTGCTGTAGCCGGAAGAACTCTAGTGTTGTCCAACAGCAAGTGAGAAAAAGGTGGATGAAAGGATCAATAGAGAAGAAAGCAATGGCTGCATCCTGTCCCATGACCGGAGAGCATTTAAAGTTTCAAGCATGTTCTCTGCTGAATATTAAGTACTCCTGCTCCAGGGATGGCTGAACCAAAGCTGCCATCTGACACCACCACCTGATGCTATCTGAGAAAAGGGGAAAAAACAGAGCTACTTACCTCACTCCTTCCTGCACAATCCTCTTGACAAAACAGGAAGTGCAGCTTATGCTGGGAACGTCCAGCATGTCCTGCATTTTCTGTTTTATTGAAAGGGATTAAGGAAGGAGCCAGCTGAATAGCTCCTTCCCCACTACCTCACCCTGCTCCTTCCTGGCACAGACTCTTTCAGTTTAAAGGGACCATGGGAAGAAGGAATGAGGTGAGTGAGCAGCTCATGGCTGCCTGCACATTTTTTTCCAGTGTGGGCAGCAGCAACCTGTTACCCTATCCACTCACCTCTCTCTTTCTTCTTGTGGTCTCTTTAGGTTTAAAGGGACCACATAAGGAAGGAGCAAGATGAGTGGGTAGGGAAGTGGATGATTAGTTTTCCAGCTCACTCTTCCCCCCCCCCCCCCGCTAACATGAGCTGCATCACTGGTTATGGTAACAATAAGTTGCTACTATAATTTTCTTTTGATGTTACCTCCCCTTCTCCATAACTTCTCATTTTAACATTCTGGGTTGCTTTTGAAGAGCTGCCCTTTTTGTCTTTCCCCTACAGGGTCATTACCCTTAGCTGTTTTTGGTCCCTATCTTTTCCAAAAATAACTTAAAGGTCTCCGGATCCAACTTGTCCCTAATGCTGAAACCATGAAGTTTGTAGATTGAAGCCAGTGGAATGCAGAACAGTTTGTTGTACTTCTTTTTGTACTAAAAAATTCACAATATTGTTAGTATGAGGGCAAATGTAAAAAAATTAAATAAAATTAAATGCGGAAATATATTTGCTAAGAACATTAGCTTGTAGTTTTATGCTTTGTGTAAGATGACTTCTTATTTGAAAACAGGGGTATCTTTTTTCCTAGCCACAAGAACGACCGATTGCAAATCTAGATTTTCCCAACCAGATAGAAGAGGAAAGCAAGAATTACTTTGCAAAAGAGGCACCTGTCCCCACAGGGAAGGAGGGAGAAATATTTCCTTTCATCTAGCTGCTGCTGTTTGGTTTTGTGTGATGGTTGTTTTGTCATCCATGCCACACTGCTAAGCCCATCCCAATGCTGATCTTTAATACCCTGAACTTGTACAGTTGATGTCTGGCTTGCAGGTGTCCAGTGTGCTTATCCACCTACACAGACTCAGTGTGCTTATCCCCTGTAAAAGCACCACAACCCCTGGAGAAAGCTGATGTCTGGAAGCATCTGTAGTTTTCTTTCGCTGTTTTCCTGTGCACCTGAATTCAAACCACAGTGTAAAAAAAAACACAAAAAAAACAGTTACCAAAGGCTGTTGGACTCAGACCTGACTATTGACCAGAATCCTAAAGCACAGTCCTATGCATGTCTTCTCAGAAATGGAATTCTGCTGTGATCAATACAGTTTATTCCCAGGAGTGAGTGCATAGGATTGCAGCCTTAACGCTCCAATATTTTATTTACTTATTTGCATGGTTCTAGTAGCAACAAATCAGTTTATTTTACATTCCTGCTGGCTGTTTTTTATGCTAGGGCTGTTCACCAATTAAAGAAATATTAGCGGAACTTTTAATCAAGTTCAAATTTCAAGTTCAAAAGAAATGAAACCTGTTTTCTTTGTTTCTAGATGATAACCACATGCATCTCATCAGCCTCTGTCTTAGAAGAGGCATTCCCAGTGGGGTGGAAGAAAAGGGGCAGTGCCTGCTTCCTACAGCTTTTCTAAGTACTTAAAATAAAAATATTTATTTTTGTACATCTGCTATCCAATTGATCATGGGACTTTTAAAAATGCTTTTAACAGATTGATCAAACTGATTAAGCAACTAAACTTTGCAACCCTGTTGAATCGTTACCGTTATTAAACCTCTTTTTGTTTTATGGTAATTTCTTCCCTTTCTGTAACTCTTCTGGGCTTCTTGCCTGAGAGTCTTACCTGTGCTAGAATCTGAAAACACAGATCAACTTTCTTTCCAGTACTCTTAGATGACATGTTAGGTGATAAGGCTCTCTCACAAAAGGCACAGTGATGAAAAAGCCAGTAAAACCAGTACCAACTGAGACATAAAAAGCTAAGAATATAAATGAAATGTGATTGTATGGAAATGCCCCAAAACTCACAGATCACATCTAGAAGATTGTTCTTCTAGTCTAGACTAGGGGTGTCCAAAGTTTTTGGCAGGAGTGCCACATCGTCTCTCTGACACTGTGTAGGGAGCTGGGGGGGGGGGGAGAATTAATTTACATTTAAAATTTGAATAAATTTACATAAGTTTATTATTATTATACTTTATTTTTATCCTGCCTTTCTCCCAGAAGGGACTCAAGGCGGCTTACAAAATAAGTTTACATAAATAAATATATTAAAGATGAACTTGAATGAATGAATGAAGGTCTTGCAATAGCTCAAGGCCTTTAAAAGGCCTTGCACAAAGCAGGGCTGGCCTTTCCTTTGCTGCTGCTACTGCATCACAGACGTGAAACAACAAGCAGTGGAGGGAGCCCTTATCCCACAGCTCACATTAGAGGTCAAGCAGTCACCCTCACGCTGAGAGCAGTTGCATCGGGCCAGTGTGGGCTCTAACAAACCTCCAGAGGGCCAGAGTCTCATTGGAGACTGGGGGCTCCCTGAGGGCTGCATTGAGAGGCCTCGTGGGCCGCAAGTGGCCCCAGGGCCGGGGTTTGGGCACCCCTGGTCTAGACAATAGATGAATAAGGGAATGGTTTGACTTGGTGGAGAACTTAAGTCTTGCTGTTTTTAACAGTTGTTACTTTGATACAAAGATGATTTCTAATCTGATCCTCAAAGCATGACTTAACTTGAAGCAGCCTGTTGAAATAAATGCAGTTTGTATGCTAGCAGAATGGTGGGTTAGTAGAAACTAAAAGTCTTAAGTGTTACATAAAACACAGCTATACTATTGTTAGCTCTGTGGCTGCTTCACAAAACCCCTTGACACATGTCAGAGTTCATGAACTAATCAAAAGCAGCAACAGCATGGCTGCTTTCACTGTCCTCATGGTGAGTAGTCTCTGGCTACAAAGAGGTTTTCCACATAGATCTGAGGGCCTTACTGTTGATTCCAGCTCTCGAGAACCTTATGGTTCTTCAGTCATCCCACCTAACTTGTCTCATTTGATTCTTGGAACAAGCTTGGTCTATGTACAGGCAATCTCAGGTATCACTGTAGTAAAGTGTGAGGAAACCGATCATGTGGACCACCACCAGAGACATGTGGTGTGGGGGTGGCTGGTGAGGCAGAACTGCCCCGTTGTAGTTCATGGAGAAGCACCACAGCTGCCCCGCCTGCTTTCATCCAAGGAGGCTCTCCTGATACCTGCTTTCTTGGTATCATGCAGGTGGGGCAGCTGTGGTGTTTTTCCATGGACTACAATGGGACAGTTCTGCCTTACATGCTGCCCCCGCACCACATGTCCCGAGCACCGCTGATCAGAAAGATCAGAATAAACCAAATGTTCTCTTGTGTTTTGGACCTGGAGTGGGTGGAAAAGTGGAAAGAATACAGTACGCAGGCCTGATGAACTATAAGGAACAAAATACATGCAACAGGAAACTGCTCCGTTGGCATCATTAGTCAATCCAGCCACCAGTTCTACACTAATTGTGAGATGGAGGAAGCAGAAAGCTCAGGCAGGTTGGAACACTATTCTCATCCGAAAAGGCACGCGTGTGTCATGTCTGTAGAGTTCATGCTTCTCCCAGTTCCTCCTTTTGGTGTTTTGCTTCTCTTTGGTAACCATGGGTATGAATGAAAAGCATCTTTGCCCCTAAAGAGCTGGATGGATTCAATTTTCAGTAACTTTTAAAAAATTTTCCTCATACCCTTTATCCAAATCCTGACTGACATGAAGGGTCTTTGTTCTTGTAACAGTTCCAGGAAAATGGTAAAACAGAGTCCCGCTCTAAATAATCCCCATTTCCTCTGAGTCCTCTGGAGCAACCACAACCATTTCAGTGAAGAGCACCTTTTTGCACTGTGTTACTGCCTATGACTGTTAATTTGGATTATAGGGGATTAACCAGTAGGTGAAAAAGTGAGGGTGGAGCAGGATGATTCCAAGTTTCTTTCTGCTCCGTTCAGACAAGTTTGTGTGTTTCAATATACAGTTTCTTTATGACTCGGTGGAGGGATAGCCTTGCTCAGTGCAGCAGAAAGGGTGGTATTTTTTCCTCTTCATAGCTGGATGTAATGGGGAAAATGCATCCGAATCAGGCAGCTAACAGGAGAAATGGTGTCAAAATTGCCTCTTGACATTAGAAGCTACAGTACCTGGTTCCTTCCTTGTTTGCCTTTTTTTCCCCCCTGGCCCTTCCATTTCTATCTTATTCCAATGTTACTCATGACTGTAGTTTATATTCTCAGAAGATAAACAAGCAGATCCTTTGACTTTCATGCCATTTTGCAGATTAAATGAAAATTTTTAACAAAATGGCAAGTAACTTAAAAAACGGGAACACAGCTAACTTCAAACAAGAAGGCAGCAAACTCCATTAAGGTTAGCTGGAGGAAAAGCTATACAGATCAGAAGTACTGATAGCTAAATAACTTGAATATTTTAGGCCTATGTAAGCATCTCTCTTCTAGACTACCTTATTGAAACATGTATATCTTGATAAATGGCAGTGCTGCTAAACTTTTACTGAGCTTATTGTTTCCAGAATTTCAGCATTTCCTTTCTGAATCCTGAGGAGATGTAAAAAGTATAGCAGCACATACAGTAGATTCCCTAGATTCTGCATTCAACCAGCCATGGAATTAGTAGCAGTGTTCCTGTATCCTTGGGCTTAAGATCACACATTGATATGCTTTGCAGTGTTCTTCGGGGTGTGTTCTTGGCCTGGTGGAAAATGGGATTGAGACTCTGGACTACCCATCAGGCATTGCACTGTTGACATCTTGTGTGACCTGAATAATGGATTTTCCCAATGTTTGTGAACTGTGCACCCTCTTTTTAGAGGAAGAAGCATTGCACGTATTAGGCAAATATCTGCAATCACCTCCCTCTCACAAAATACCCTATTTTCACCTACACACAGTAGATGTATTGCCAGGGTGTAGAAGATTCTGTGTATTGCTAGGTGGCCTGCTTCTGTGGATTAGCATTTCGACACATCAGCTAGCTCCTTGGTTCATCTACCGCTATTTCTGCCCTACCAACTGCTGCGTACTAAAAGGGTGTTGGTTCTAAGAGGAGCCTTACAATACTCTTGGAAATTGTCTAGGCTTGGACTTTGGCAAGCATTCCACAAGAAAGAATTCCAGAACTGTGTTTAAAGCCATACTGAGTTTATGGAAATTCATGTTATAATTGCATGACCTGAAACCTAAAGTGACTTTGCCCTTTAAGCCCCAGAAGCCTGGTTTGCTCATTCATCTATTTTCCTTTCATGAACTGATGCATAACAGTGACCTGTTATCACCCTGTGGAAGAGGAACATCAGCACTGAGAGCAAGCAAGCCAGCACACAGAGAAATCCTGCTAGGAGAAAGGGGGAAAGGTTGCAGGGGAGCCTTTGGGAGGAAAATACATTTTATAAGAACATAAGAACAGCCCCACTGGATCAGGCCATAGGCCCATCTAGTCCAGCTTCCTGTATCTCACAGCGGCCCACCAAATGCCCCAGGGAGCACACCAGATAACAAGAGACCTCATCCTGGTGCCCTCCCTTGCACCTGGCATTCTGACATAACCCATTTCTAAAATCAGGAGGTTGCACATACACATCATGGCTTGTAACCCGTAATGGATTTTTCCTCCAAAAACTTGTCCAATCCCCTTTTAAAGGCGTCTAGGCTAGACGCCAGCACCACATCCTGTGGCAAGGAGTTCCACAGACCGACCACACGCTGAGTAAAGAAATATTTTCTTTTGTCTGTCCTAACCCGCCCAACACTCAATTTTAGTGGATGTCCCGTGGTTCTGGTATTATGTGAGAGTGTAAAGAGCATCTCCCTATCCACTCTGTCCATCCCCTGCATAATTTTGTATGTCTCAATCATGTCCCCCCTCAGGCGTCTCTTTTCTAGGCTGAAGAGGCCCAAACGCTGTAGCCTTTCCTCATAAGGAAGGTGCCCCAGCCCTGTAATCATCTTAGTCGCTCTCTTTTGCACCTTTTCCATTTCCACTATGTCTTTTTTGAGATGCGGCGACCAGAACTGGACACAATACTCCAGGTGTGGCCTTACCATAGATTTGTACAACGGCATTATAATACTAGCCGTTTTGTTCTCAATACCCTTCCTAATGATCCCAAGCATAGAATTGGCCTTCTTCACTGCCGCCGCACATTGGGTCGACACTTTCATCGACCTGTCCACCACCACCCCAAGATCTCTCTCCTGATCTGTCACAGACAGCTCAGAACCCATCAGCCTATATCTAAAGTTTTGATTTTTTGCCCCAATGTGCATGACTTTACACTTACTGATATTGAAGCGCATCTGCCATTTTGCTGCCCATTCTGCCAATCTGGAGAGATCCTTCTGGAGCTCCTCACAATCACTTCTGGTCTTCACCACTCGGAAAAGTTTGGTGTCGTCTGCAAACTTAGTCACTTCACTGCTCAACCCTGTCTCCAGGTCATTTATGAAGAGGTTGAAAAGCACCGGTCCCAGGACAGATCCTTGGGGCACACCAAGCAGTATAAGGCTGTTGCAGGAAACAATATACGTATCTCCTTGTGCCTGCTTGAACAGCAAGAGAACACAGCCTGTATGCATATTGCATGTTGCATCTCTCAGACAGGTTAAACATGTAATGTACTTCTGAACTCGGCATGAATGATCATGGGAGATAGCCTGCACTTGGCTTCTTGGCATGGGAACCAATCAAATGGGAACAGGAGTAGCTTTGGCTCCTGAACTGGCTGGGTGGACTGTGGAAAGCTAAAATATGTTACAGCTAAAGCCAACATTGGAATGAACTGTTACTATTTGGAAACATAATTGTAGGTGATGGTTTTAAATAATATGTTTAAATGCATGTTCAATTGACATCTTAACAGTAAAAAGGTATTAAAATACAGTGTGCTCATTGTAACTGGCTTCTTGGACTGCTTGGCTTAGTGGATTTATCCATATGGCAATGACGAATGCTGTTACCCTGATGTGGTGATCTATTCCAGTTGCGTAGATGCTAGTGCAACAAATGCTCTCCTGCTGCACAAGGTCCCTATTAATTTGAATGGAGGCTCAGATCTCTGTACATGTTCCTTGGCAGACTTGAAGCTGTCCCCTCCTGCAAGCACTGAAATGAATAGTGAAACCTGCCCATGTAGGAGTTATTATGAATATCATTATGCCACTTTGCAAGAAAAATATAGGTCATAAAGTGGTTTACATACTAAATAAATAAGTGGTCTGCTGTCTCAAAAGGGCTCACAGCCTTTAAATGATGCAGATTAGACACCAGCAAACAGCAGCTGAAAAAGATGCTACTCTGGGTTGAATAGGGGCACTATGTCATGCACAACAGCTGGGCAAATGGCTGAATTGTTGTTTACTTTCACCACTCTAAAGTGGCAGAAAGAAATAGGACGGACTGTAAGCATTATGTGAAGCATGAACAACCTAGTAAATGATATTCCAGCATCGACACCAGTTCCTGCTATCCCTCTCACAGCAACTGCAAAGTTAGGTCTGCTGTACTGTTGGAGCCTGTACCTCCTTTGTGCATTTTGTGAAGCAGAGACATAGTGTAGTTTAAGGTCAAAAAGGTGAGTTACTCCTTAATGGCTACCAGGACAAAAATGGTAGAGCAGACTACAAAGGCTCAACTGATATCTGTGTTTGTGTTCTCTCTTAGTTGTGACCTTGGGCAAGTCATTAATTTTGCAACCTCAGTTTCCCATCTATAAAAATAGGAATGAGGGTTCCTGCCTGTGGGCTTCTTTTGAGAGTGAAAGTGGAAGTTCCAGGACAGGCACCTCTCCATTAACACGTTTTTGATTTATGCGTTTTCAAAGTAGTACAATTTGCAAATGAATACCAGAAGTCTAATTTACGCGGGCAATTTTTGAAATAATGTGGTCAATTAGCTGATAAGTAGTTGCTGTCCCCATTAGATGCCAGCAGGTTCCTGTTGGAGGGAGGGAATATCCTCTAAAGTGAGATGAGTAAAAAAAAAATGCATTCACAGAAAATCTATTCACAAAGCTGCTACTTAATTTCAGCCATTGACATCAATAGCCACTCCCGCTCCTAGTAGCCTTCCTCATCAACTGCAGATCAAAGTCCATTTCAGATTTCCAAGCATACACTTGCATTAGAGACTGGAGCTATGTTTTTTACAGTATCCATCCATGTGGACAAATAAATGAACAATCTTGCACTAAATGAACAGTAAATACCTGTCTGCTAGTCTTGGAAATCAAGCAGCAAAAACTGCCCCCCCCCCCTTCATATGAGCCTCTAACTGGTCGGACTGAGTGCCTCCCTGTCTTTTCTTCCTCTTGTCGTTTTCTACCATTTTCTGGTTGGTATGTCCATGCTTTGGCGTGGCACTTGCAATGAACTTAGTAGAGGGACATTAGGTGGTGAGTTTGCATCACAATCCCTGTTATGTTGCCTATGCCATCTTAGGCCAGCGGAAGTCATCAGCATGAATATTTGTTGTCTGTTTCCCTAGTCTATATCATTTACTTTTGTTCTTATGGGAAGAATAGTTTAAATGTACATGTTTTTGATATACTGCATGCACTGATTTCCAGTATCATAACCCCCACATAAATCAAGAGCTGCCTGTATTACAATATACTTGACTATTATAAGGGTAATTTGGCTGATCCATCACCATAGTGTGGTGAAAATGGATGTGTAGGGGCTAAAGGATGGAGTTGTGAATCAGGACTTCCCTGATTTGAATTTCACCTCTGCCATGAATTCATTTGATGACCCTGAACAGGTTATTTCCGCTCAGCCTCAGCTCTTCTGCTGCAATATGGGGATAATGACACCTTATAGCAGTGGTAATGCCCACCTAGCCTGAAGGCCCTGGCCTCTGCCCCCTTAAGGGGCAGGGGCAGGGAGGAGGCAAAGATGTGATCCCCAGGATCACGTCGCTAATGGGGCTGCAGGGACTGGGTTGCACTCACCAGTCCCTGCAGCACCCTCCTTGGGGTGCGGGGTGCCCTGCGCAAGCGTCTGCTCATCCGAAGTGAAAGTGGAGCGATTGCGCTCCATTCCCGTTTTTACGGAAGTGGAGCGCGCTCACTCCACTTTCACTTTTGGAACGTCGGGGAGCCCTGCAGATGCTCGCACACCCCAAGGAGGCTGCTGCAGGGACTGGTGAGTGTATTCTAGTCCCTGCAGCCCCATTAGATGCCCATTAGCGATCCCCAGGATCGCGTCGCTGCCTACCCCCACCCCCGCAAGAACTTACAGTGGTGCAAACTCTCCAAGAGGGTTTGCAAAACGCTTCCTTATAGGGTTGTTGTAAGGGCAACACCAAGGTCATACATCTGAAACACTTTGCACACTCAGAAAGTGCTGTACAAATGCTAAGACTTACAGTGGGTTTGAAAATAAAACACCATTATAGTATGTTGAATCTTCCATGTTATGCAGAGGACCCAGATCAGCATATCAACAACTTAACAGCATATTCATTTTGTGAAGGCAGCTAATAGATACTGGCAGGATAGGCCCATACATGACTCAGATGAGTGGGGTGGATGATGGGGGGAGAGGCAGTCTCAGGGCGCCTTTCACCCCAATTTTGTTGCTGCTGCTTTCCCTCAGTCTGACCCAAATAGAGCCACATCAATCTACTGCCACTTCCCTATCCCCACATATTGTTCCTTCCTTGTGTGGATCCTTTGAACTTTAAAGAATTGCACAAGGAAAGAACAGGATGGGGGCAGCAGCCACTTAGCTTAAGAACAGCCCCACTGGATCAGGCCATAGGCCCATCTAGCCCAGCTTCCTGTTATCTCACAGCAACCTCACCAAATGCCCCAGGGAGCACACCAGATAACAAGAAACCTCATTCTGGTGCCCTCCCTTGCATTGGCATTCAGACATAGCCCATTTCTAAAATCAGGAGGTTGCACATACACATCATGGCTTGTAACCCGTGATGGATTTTTCCTTCAGAAATTTGTCCCCTTTTAAGGGGCTGGGAAGGAGCTTGCTTCTTCCAGTGCAATCCCTTTAAATCAGGGGTGCCCAAACACCAGCCTGGAGGCCATTTGCGGCCCTCAGAAACCCCCAGTCTGGCCCATGAGAAGTCCCCAGTCCAATGAACTTCTGACCTGCCAGAAACTTGCTGGAGTCCATGCTGGCCTGACACAACTGCTTTCAGTGCAACGGCCGACTGTTTGACCTCTAGAACAAGCTGTGGGCTGAGGGCTCCCTCCACTGCTTGCTGGTTCACTTCTGTGAAGTAGCAGTGGCAGCAAAGGAAAAGCTGACCTTGCTTTGCACAAGGCCTTTTATGGGTTTAAGCAATACTTTAAGACTGTCATTCATATAAGTTTCATCTCTAATATATTCATTTATGTAAATTATACAAATTTTAAATGTAAATTAATTCCTTTTCCCCCCGCCCCCAACACAGTGTCAGAGAGATGATGTGGCCCTCCTGCCAAAAAGTTTGGACACCCCTGCTTTAAATAAAACAGAAAGTGTGGTGTATGCTGGGAGTTCCCAGCATGTCCAACACCTTCTGTTTTATCTAAAAAGATTGCCCAGGAAGGAGCAAGGTAAGTGGCTGCTTGTTCCTTCCTTGTGCAATCCCTTTATTTCTTTTTGGGGAGTTGGTTTTCTTTTTTTTTCTGGGTTTGTTTTGGGGACGGCAACAGTAGCTGCACCCTTTGGGCCACCCCTGGATACTTGGTCTTGGAGCATCCCACTAGGTCTTGAGTGTGATTGAACTTGTACATATCATTCTGTGTATACTTGGAAGTGCCCAAAGCCTGCAAAAATTCTGAAAGGCTGAGCAAAGATATATGTTGTCATTTGCCCCTGTCTCCTCCTGCTGCTGTGATCCTGGATGAGAAAGAGTGAGGAGTTTACTCGTTGCCATAGGCTTTGTGTTCTTGCTTTGTTTACTAGTGCCTGGGCAGCAATGGAATGGTGTTATTAGTTCGGCAGTTGAGTTGTGAACACCCTGAGAGGAAGTGCATAATTTATGTTTCCTAATAGAAGCCGGAGATGACCATGCTTATCTCGGGCTCAGCAGGCTGCTGGGCTCTGAATATGGTTGTGGGAACTTGGCCTTGTATGTTCAGAATAAATGGCAGAAGCCCCCTTAAATTGGATTCTCTGCTTTTATGAGGTGTCTTCAAAGGAAGATCACTTGTTATTTGTGTTAATAGTGGTGTCAGTAATTGGTGTTTGAACGACTCAAGGTTTTAATGCCTAATATCTCAGGCTATAACGTGCACAGCAGGGGCAAGTGTTCCAGCCTTGGGTGGTTATGGATGAGCTGGGAGGTTTTTACAAGGGGTCTGGCCTTCTCCAGCTGAACGCAAGGTTTGCACTAGTCTCATATATTCATTTGCTCTTTCATCTGTTTGTTCTCTGCTGTCATCTACCTGTTTATTGGGCTTTATTTACTAGCATGCCTTCCTACCACACCTGTTGCAACTTTGTCCCAGAGTAAAAACAGCCCTCTGTGCAGCAGTGAAGGGAGTTTATGCTCCTTGTGGGAAGGACAGTTCAGCCTCAGCAAGAGTGATAAGTTCCACTTTCAAGAATATTCTTGGATTTGGTGGCTTCAAAGTCTCAACTCAAGGTCTGAGGTAATGGGAAAGTAGCCAGTATTAATCTTATATAGCACACCTGCCTTGGTCTATTTGTTCCTTTCTGTCAAATAAATAAAAAAAATATGATGTTAATGATTCAGCAGGGGAAAACAGTTCTCTTTTAGTGCAGAGTTTAAGGTACAACATCACTTTCAATAAAAACCCTCAAAATCAGTTAACATGCAATTCAATTATTCCCAACGTTAGTGGCTAGTCATGTCATTTTCACTCTACCTGGCAGTGAAAAGTATTAAAGGTAACTTCCAGAGGCACAACTGTTAATGGATTACAAAGCCAGCACACTCAGCAGGTCCACACTGGCTCTGTCGCTCTCCACTGACTGGCCTGAAAACAAGGTTTCAAAAGTTGGATGTGTCATTTTGTCACCTCTGTCAAGGCCAGAGCATTCGGTCATGAAAGTTCAGATTGTTTTGAGATGTAGTTCCTGTATGTGTTGCAGGTCAGTTTCTAGAACCTAGTGGGAAATTTACTGGACTCTATAAAGCTCTGGTGAATTTGTCCATTAACTTCAATAGACACACTGTTGACCTGATCAGCATGTGGAACAAGAGACTGGCTTTAGCTGTTGACACCGTGGATTCCAGGTCTCTGCCCTCACTATGAAGTGAGGAATCCCTTCTGATCGGTGGGTTGGTTAGCCGATGAATGAAGCACAGATGGCAAAAAACTCTCACAGGAGCTGACAAAACATAGCCTAGAGCTCATTTGTGGTGCTGTTGTGGTGATAGTAGCACACATCATACTCTACTGCTGTTGCAGTGCTATCTGTCAGAGGTGTTTTGAGAGTGATAAAATGTCATTAATGCCCAGAAGACGAACAATCCTACAGTCTAAACATGCATGTTGGTAAGGAATGTCTGTGATAAAATTGATATGGGTCAAGCACAATTTGAAATGGAAACTCCTAGCTTCTTTTAGAGTTTGCTTGTATCCATTCTGCCTCCAGTGTCTCTAAGTTGCTTGAGAAAGTCGATGCAAATTCAGTGTTTGCTATTATGTCTCAAGAAGAGCTGCAGCGTAGGAAGATGGGTGTGCTGATGGAGAGCAGGTCACTGCAGAGAGTATGATGAAATTGCCATTGAAGAAGGTGGTTACTAGTCCTCTCAAAGAAGGTCTGTCCTGAATTACTACTTGTCATACTTCAGATGATAGGGTACAAAATCAAGATCTCCAAGGAAGATGTCAACCCATGGAATTGACCTAAGTCCAAATGCCACTCAGGGCGCAGTCCTAACCAACTTTCCAGCCACTGACTTAGCCACAAAGCAGCCTTAAGTAAAGGTAACAAACTTGCCCTTACTTTAAGGAGGCCCCCTTGACTGCCTCCCCACTGCAGGATGCAGTGCATGCCACATTGGCACAGCTATGTCAGTGCTGGAAAGTTGGTTAGGACTGTGTCCTCAGAAGCCTAGAACAGAAGCTAGAGTAGGAAAAACCCAGCTTGGGCAAGTTGCTGTTACTGAAGGGGAGGTCCAAGCTCACCTCCCTCCGCCAGCCATACTGGAAGTCATCCACTAGGTACTGTACCCACATCAGCCTTATACCTCCAAAGCCTGTTACTTGAAAACCAACAAAAACCTCTAGAGTAGCAATTTTCAACCTTTATTCATTTCACAGCACACTGACAAGGTGCTAAAATTGTCGAAACACACCATCGGTTTTTTGACAATTTGCAAGGCAAAGTGCACTGCTGGTGGGGTGCTCACAAGCCCCAATGGCCCTATTAATAAATGACCCTCCCTCAAACTCCCACATCACACCTGCAGACCATTCGCAGCACACCAATGATGAAAATTGCTGTTCTAGAGGCACAATAAAGACAACACATCTATTGTAGCATCAGCTTCCTTGGACTGCAGCCCACTTCATCAGATACACAGTAGTCCATGAAATTTTATGTTGCAATAAATGTGTTAGCCTTTAAGGTGCCACAAGACTCCTATCCAACTTTCCAGCTCAGATGCAACCGTGCCAATGAGGTGTGCATTGCATTCTGAAGTGGGGACAGTCATGGATGCCTCCTCAAGGTAAGGGAATGTTGTTCCCTTACCTGGGGACTGTATTGCTGCTGCATTGGTGCTGGAAAGTTGGATAGGATTGGGCTCTCAGTCTGTTGCAGCAAAAACAGCAAATGCAGCTCCTTCGCCTTTGGAAAATTGTTACTGTACTTGAAGGTTAAGTCTCCTTGATTTCAATGGAAACTTTGCAAAGGATGGTTGGGTTTACAGCTTACAACTGTGTATTAAATCCAAACACTCAGCTTTGACTTATTGGTCAGGTTCTTAGGTCCTTTCCAAATGAGCCCTCACCCCCCAAAAAATTAGGTTTTTTTCCCTTATTGCTAAATTCGATACAGATTTTATCTTCAAAAGTGCCTGGTGGTTGCAAGCATTGAAAACCTCAGGAGTATCACAGCACAGACAACATTTGCTTCACTCCTGAGTTTGGAGAGATAATAAGTTAATTTAAATTCCCTGGCAGCCTCTTTCTTGAACCGTCCCTCTTTCAGTTGCTACTTGTCTTTGAACTCTGCTTCTTGGACTAACTCTAATCTCCCCACACTATGCTCTTAATCTGTATTAATCAAGAGGCTGTGATTTGTTGTTTATTTATTAAAGTGATCCATGTAAGGTCAAGTATGGATGATCTTCTAATGAAGTGGTCTTTGTGCCTGATTATATTAACACTGCAGTGAAACAAAAACACCCAGGTTGCAAAGAACCCCCTGCAGCTGTAGCTGAATGAATGTGATGATTCAGACACCTAGCAGAAGGCTGTGCCTCTTTAATGTGCTCGAAGATTAAATGGAGTTTGCAGTCAACTAAACTTAAGCTCTTGGTTATAAGCTTCCACCAGCTCATCTTTGAGTATTAGGATACAGAATGATACCAGAGGGCACATGTAATCGTATGAACATGCAAGAGTACAAATATGTACAGATATGTCCGATGCTGCCCCCCTTACCCAATGATGTGCCAGCTTCTGCTCCTCCCACTTTCCAGTGGGAGGGGCATTAGATCTCTCTAATCTAGATCAACACTCCCCTCCCCTCTATGTTTCCTCCATCTCTGTCCTCCTCTTTTATAATGCAGGGAGAGGAAGGAGAAGGAGGCACAGTGGAGGCAAGGTGGTGGACAGAGATGGGTGCCTCCCACTGATCTGCTGCCTGAAGTGACCACTTTCATTGGGTCATGGTAGGGCCGGCCTTGGGGTGTCCTCATTAAAAAAAAAGTGTGTGAAATCCTTGGGTTATCTTTGGAACAAACACTCCCAAATTAAGGATGCAGTCCTAACCAACTTGATAGCACTGAGGTAAGGGCAATGCAACTCTGAGGTAAGGGAACAAACCCTCCGTGACTGCCCCCCAACTGCAGGATGCACATGCCCCACTGGCACAGTTATGCCTCACCAGTTGGTTAGGATTGCACCCTAAGGGCACAATCCTACCCTGTGCTGGAACAGGCAAGACAAGAGGCTTGCGATGTATCCAGCGCGGGACAGGGACCCGAGGCAGCTCAGCAAGAGGCAAGGAGAAACTTTTCCCCTTACCCCTAGGTAAGGTGCCCTGGTCCCAATGGGTCTCCTCGGACTTGCCCCACCTCCTGAGGTGGCACAAGTCCAAGGAGAGCAGAGCGACTTGAAGCTGCTCCGATCTCCCCAGGAACGGGGGTTGGAAACTGACATAACTGCCGGATCCCAGCCCCACCTCCTGCTTCCCATTCACCTGCCCCCGGGACTGCCCACTGTCTACCCTTCCCCCGCCCAGGATTGCCTCCTACCCGCCTCCCTCCCACCCACCCCAGAGCCTTGCGTAGGCCCAACTGGGCTGATGCAAGGCTCATGGACTAAGCTGCCACAGAGGTTGGATTAAGCGACCCTCCTAGGCTGGCACATGAACTTGTGCCGCCCCAACTCATTCTTAGGATTGTGTCCTAAGTCACCTACTTTTCAAGGTGACCAGGAGCTCTATCTAACCTTTCAGGATATTTGTTAGACTTGTGAGTAAAAAAGAACATTTCTCTCTGTCTCCTTATTTAAAAAAGATGAATTCTTGTTAGTAGTAGAAAGAAATAGTTTCTCTATGAGAAGCTGCAGAATTCTTGTTTACACTGGAAACTTCTTGATCTGATCTCTGTGCTAGTGGAGACCCAAGGTATCACTTGGAGAGGTGCAGTAATTAAGAACTAGAAAGTCTAAAAGGAGAAAGAAGCAGTTCACTTCCTTCATCTCTACTTCCTTCCATGGGGGAGGAATTTCAATCAGAAAGTTCGATTGGCATCATGCATGATCTCATGAGGATTTTTGTTTCCAGTGATCTTAATGCAAAAAGAGTTCCAAGAGTATTTCCTTGATCAGCATAAAACTGGCCACATACCAAAAGGAAATTACTCTGTCAGTTGTGCTTGATTCTCAGAGTCTTGGGAGAGGCTTGAGATTTTAATTCATGGAAATTGCTTTTTTTGCCCCACTTGAATCCATTGCATCCAAACGGGTTCATATTCTCAACAGTCACATATATGACAGTACACCATCAGTGGTAAGTGAAAAGCATCTGTGATTTTTTTCTTCTTCACTGGTTACATATTTGCTTCCAGAGCAGCTGAGCCACAACTTGAGACTACTGAGCTGAATACAACTCACCAGCTGGTACTGAGGCTGCCAGGTGCGACTTGTGTTTGCAGTCTTAGGCAGACAGCAAAGGCCATAGAACTTGGAATCATATAGTCATGGATTTGGACAGGACCTGATATTCATCTTATCCACATAAGATTTCTGCTCCTTCATATAATGTACCTCTGTAGATTAACTTGTAATATTTGGAGTATTGTGTACTGCAGGTGGAGAGTAGGACTATAGTGGTAAAGCACACAAGAGGACAGAATGGCTGAAGACAGAATGGCTTATAAAATGGGGTGACGCAAAGGAGTGAGTTTGTGGGAAAGCTGCCCCTCTTTCCAGATGACTAATTAAATTGAACTAGGGAAAATAAAATTCTATCCAGCCACAAATGGGATGATCAGTTAGAAAAGGTTCTTTCAGAGTTTGTACGGCTGCTGTTGCTTGTGGTGCCATCCCACATTTTTCCCCAATCAAGTTAGAGTATTCAAACAAGGAATGAGGCACTGGTGTGGCAAATAACTGTGACATTGCCCCCCTTCACATGACACCCCCCGCCTCCGGGCTAACATGATCAGAGTGGCATAAAAGTAATGCTGGAGATGCCCTAATCATACCGTTCTGTCCTGCAGGAACTGGCCCTAAGGTCCTGAATGCCAAGAAAAATCCTGCCACCAGGCTTCCCCAAGAGAGTTACTGATGGCTTTCTAGAAAAATCCTTTCCACCCACCCAAATCCTGTCCCTAGAAATACTTATTTCCTCAACCTTACTTCCAATTCAAATCTATGTTTTAATCTGAATAGAACTGATCTCTATACACACTCTTGCCATGGAGAGTGCCAAGGCAGTTCTGCTACTTTCAGTACACCAGTAAATTATTTCAGCTGATGAATGCCAGGAAAGATGTTTTGTTCGAGGAGGTCTATGCCATGTCTTCCACTTGCTGAAATGCAGGTGTCCTGTGACCTTGTGAATACAATTATTTAGTACCCAACATCTTGGGCTGACAAGTAGCTCTCCCTCCCTCCCTTCCTCTTCAACATGACAGGAATTCCATGCAAAATGCAGTACATGCTGGCTGAGGGATGTGCATGGAAGTGCCACGGCTCTCGCAGTCTACTTGTGTTATCTTTGGGTATGGAAGAGCGGCATTGGCAGAAGAAGCTTGGCAAATCCTTGATTTGATGAGACACTTATTTTGCATTGTGTCAAGTTACACCGGGTTTCTTGGCATGATGCTGTGTGAGGGAATATTGCTCAAGGCCTAACTTGAACTGATAGCAGTACACAAGAGCCTCGAATTGAAAGCTATTTACATTTAGGAGCCTTGTCCTTAGCTAAACCCTGGATTGCTTAGATACAACAAGGAGTTCCAAACAATGCAGAATCCTGCATATGCTAGCACACTGTATTATGCAATGCCAGGTCTCATATGATTCAGAAAGTGGGCTTGATTGGGTAGGTGAAGCGTGAATCTCTTCTGCCTTCTTGAGGCGATGTTGGGTGACTCTGTAAGGTAGCTGTGAGGATGAGTGAACTAAAGTTCATTAAGAACAAGAGGTGGCCCAAATGTCACGTATTCATATGTCCAGGATAATAATATTTAGCACTTGTAGCCCAGCAGCTGCAACTGACATCTGAGTGCTCTCTAAATGTCAGTTGCAGCTGCTGGTCAACTGGCAATGTCTCAGAGCCCAATCCTATCCAATTTTCCAGAGCTGGTGCAGCCCTGCCAACATAGCATGCACTGCAACCTGCAGTAGGGGAGCAGTCACGGAGGCCTCCTCCAGGTCAGGGAACATGTGTTCCCTTTCCTCAGAACTGCACCGAGGTTGCGCTGGCTCTGGAAAGTTGGATAGGATTGGGCCCTCAGTGCCTGGGAGGCCTCATTACCACCAGCTTCTAAGCAGCCACTGCTGCTGGCAGAAGGAACTTACTGAGCTATCCTGGGAATCAGCGGACTGTAATCTGAGTGAGGCACAATTTGTTTAAAATGACGCCAAATCATCCAAGGTTGCCTTAGAGCCTGACAAGTTCTGGATCATCAAGACAATACTTGACAAAAGGAAAAAACAAAACAGGACAATAGTGTGCTGTCAAGTAGCAGGACCAAAATGAGCAAAGGGTGGCCATCTTTCCAAAGCTGGGACAAAATGGACTTTGTGCTTGTTATTAAGTTTGGAACGATAAAGCATTTGTTGATTTCTCTGCTTGCTAGTTCTTTTGCGGTAGCGTTTAGCACAAAGTCGCAAGTTGCTTCTGTCTTCATACCCTCATTCGTGTGCATGCATGTATGTATATGCCTTCATGTGTGTTTGTGTGTGTAAGGCTACACCAGAACTGCAATTACAGAGAGCCAAAGAAAGATGGGGGGGAGAGATGGTGAATGATGGCTGATAACTCTCCTCTGTAACATATTGAGTGTTCTTCCAAGCAGCAGGGGATATTTTTGTGAGCTTAGGCAGAAACTTCTGGCTGCTCACAATATACTGTTCACAATATACTGATACAATATGCTCACAATATACAATTCAAAAGCTAAAGATTTGTGGATCCTAACTGTAAAAAAAAACAACACCAAGGAACACCTATAGCATAGAATTCTGTGAGATGGATATTTTGAAGTGGATATTCCTGAGAGCCATTGTAACGTAGTGGCAAGTGTGGTAGCCTTTGACCAGGGAGTCCAAGGTTCAAATCCCTGCACTGCCATGACACTTACTGAGCAACTTTGGGAGTCAAGAGCTTTCTCCCAGCCCAACATTCCTCATTAGGGTTGTTGGAAGGATTAAATGGGAACGCTGTCTATATTGCCTTGGGCTTCTTGGAGTAACTGTGGGATAAAAATAATATTTCAAACATGCCTTGGAAGGATACGCCACCATGGCATTAACAAATACTGTGTTCACTTTGCTATCTCCTTATGCTGTTGGCACATTAGAGACCTAATCCAAAGGCGTAAACAAGCAGATCTGTTTTCTTCTGTCACTTTGTGGTTCATAAAAGACGATATATCATGGTGAGAGACGCTGAGACAGTTTAGCTGCCGAAGGGAAAACTCGCCATTTGCAACTCCACGGTTTTATTTATTTCTGATTTTTCACATTTCTATATTCCCAAGAAGTTCAGGAGTGCTTAAGCATCCTGATTTCCCCAGTCGTCCCACTCTGGGTCTTTTCCTTTTTCACAGTCATGCCAGATCATGAGAAGTATTGCTTGATGGCTGATAAAAAGTGAGGGCCCCCCCCCACCGCTGCTGTAACAGGGGTGAGATACATAAATGAGGCCTTACCATACAAGGATTTGGTAAACCTAGACCCTACAATGATGGAGTGGGGAGGATGACAACTTAATGCAAACATTTTGCTTGGGTGATGATTATTAGGATTAATATGAACCTGTTTTGCCACTTACCTTACCTGTTCATAAAAATGACTGCAGGAACTGTGGATTTTGTCCCTTACAATTTGAAAAATTCCATATGCAGGTCTTCATCCCTCAATTTATTTATCATTAAAGTGATTGGATGATTCATCCTTTCTAGTTGGTGATTTCACTGGGTTTCCTCTGAATCACTTGATGAACGAAAATTCCAAAACACACAAATGCCTTTAAACCCATTGAAATGGACCCAGCTGGATTTTTGGCTTATAATATTTTCCCAAAACCAATTCCTCCACTTCCAATTGCTCCACTTTCACCAAAAACGTATGTTTTTAGTATTTGCTCCTTATGCTCTTTCCAGTATTTGCTCCTTATGCTCTCTGTGCATTCATTCAGAGGTATGCAAACTGCAAGGCTGCTTACAGTCATCATGGCTTGTAACCTGTGATGAACTTTTCTTCCTTAAATTTGTCCATTTAGGAGAATTAAGACAGATGGACAGACTGACTTGATTGTATCTTGCCTTCCCCTCCTGTCCTAGACTTATTGAACCTGCTCCCTCTCCACCCATCCATGAGCTCTGCCTCACCAACCCAACCATCCAGTAAGGCCATGGAGAAATGGGAGAATTGAACCCAGGACATCTAGATTTGCCTCATTTTTATGGCTCCACTGCCTGGTACAGCTGAGAATGTAGTTTAATCTCTTAATAAAAGCAGCTTAGCTTCCATTCAGTCTTGGAAAGAAGGATGGATGCCCTGAAAAGATATGGTTCATGGACCTGTCACATCAGTAGTATATCAGCACACTCAAACATCATGCTGGCAATTCAGCTGCAGCCCTGACACCCTCCATTCTGAGGTTTGCGCTACATTCAGTGAGAAACATGGGTAGATTCATCAAGGACTCTCGCCAATTAATTTCTTGCAGACCAGAGAAGGTCCCTCTCTCAGTCAGAATTTTGAGTAATCAAAGCAGCAGATGGGCTGCATCAGCCTCAAATGTTGGTGTAATTATCTCATTTATTATCCTGTCCTACTCTGCAATGACTGCTCTTAAAGGGGATCATTCATTTTAATGCCATCACTTTTCCCCAGCCACATCAGTGATAGAGTTGTAATTAAAAGCATGACTTCTCATAACTTGTTTTCAGAATAACTGACCTAGGGACCATCTGCAAAGATGTCGCAGCAAAGATTTATGGCCATGTTTCATTGGACAGAGGTAGTAAACCTTCCGGCTGTTGATTTGGTGGCTGCGCTCTGACTTGGCTCCTTGAACAGTGAGCGGGGTTTCGTGTGAAAATGACCTGCTGCAGTGTGCTGAACTGACACAGGTTTGAGGTTTCGGCTGTATCTGCAGGTTCTGGAGCTATTGTGAGGACATTTCAAAAATTTCAGCGGGGCTCACTTCAGTGTGTGGTAGTGGTAGGAGGACAGTTTTACAAGACCAGCCGTTCAGACATAGTTGTCACATGACCAGCTTAGAAGTATTTAGTAACTACTGCATATGTTTTATTCCATCCTTTCTCCAAAGTGGTACAGATGCCTTTTCTAACCTCATAGTAAACCTGTGAGGTGGGCTAGCTAAGAGATAGTGACTGGCCAAAGCTCACCCAGCATGCTTTGAGTTTGAGCAGGGATTTTAACCCAAGTTGTCTTGTTCTACATCCAAAATCCAGCCACTACATCTTACTAGCTCTTGAATATATGAAACTATCTTATACTAAATTATATCATTGGTCCATCTTGTCCAGTATAATCTACTGTGATCAGGGCTGGCCCATCCATGATGCTGACTGAAGTGGTTGCCTCAGGCAGCAGATTGGTGAGGGAATGCTCATCTATGCTCATCTTCCTTCCACTCCCTGGGCTAGAAAGGAAAGAGGGGGATAAAGAGGAAGAGGAAAAGGGAGGGGAGT
This sequence comes from Tiliqua scincoides, assembly GCF_035046505.1. Lineage (NCBI taxonomy): Eukaryota > Metazoa > Chordata > Lepidosauria > Squamata > Scincidae > Tiliqua > Tiliqua scincoides. The sequence goes on along the minus strand of NC_089821.1, from coordinate 74,482,628 downwards.
GCTAAGCTAGAGCATTGGAGAGTGGGAGGAGCAGAAGTGCATCATCGGGAAGGGAAGCAACATTAGGCACACTGCCTCAAGCATTAGGAGGTTTTGGGCTGCTCCCTGTTCCCTGAGATCTTTTAAATGGAATACTGTACCAGTTGTTGGGTAATGAACCTGGGGTTGTCTACACTCAAAGCACATTCTCTACAATGTGTATTACCCATAACAAGTACGCAGAAACCATGCAACATCCACAGCTGCCATTGTTTAAATGGTGTTATGAATGAATTCTCAGGGCTAACATGTAGGATAATACCTGGTGTGGAAAGCTGGTGCAGTGTAGTAGGTCAGAATATGAGCTATGTGCTTGGAAATTTCTGGTTCAGAATGTACCCAAGCTCATTTGATGGCCTTAGGGAAACCCTTATCAGCTGCCACTCTTGCCATATGGGAATACATTTGGTCTATCTAACAAGGCTCATCTGAGAGAAGGAAAATTCTGACCCCAAACCTCCACTGCCTCGTGGCTACATCCAGTTATGGAAAAGGCTTCAGGAGTCAACCTCGAGGCAAAATGAGCCGGAGTTCCTGAGGCAGTTTATGGCTGAACATAGTCATGTTCTGGCAACTCCTGTGACGCCACTGGAACCAACCATACTGGCTTCTGCCTTTCCATTGGACCATTTCAGCGACATGGAGAGGGGGGATTTGCTGCATGGGTAACAGTCTATCCTCCATATTTACTTTACCCAGGCTTTGCGCACTGGAGAGGACACTCTGTTTCAGAACCACTATTCAGAGCACGATACCATAGTCTTCCAAGACTGAAGGATGCCAACATCTAACAAGGAATGATAAGGATAATTGAGATAAGGTATATTGTGAGTCTATGTACATACTAAGTTTCAATTATTTTATTATCATTCCTGGAATGACCTGAGAACCCCACTGTAAGCCACTTCCAGTTCTTGAGCTTCTCTATTTACTGCTTATGTTGGTGCCAATCAGGAGAACCAGCCCATGGTTAAAAGGCAGCGAGTCCATGGTTAGAGGCTTAAAAAATTAACACAAGAATGGGCCCCAGCTTTGATCTCTGTGGTGAAAGGCACGCTGAACTTCACAAGGTTATATTAGCCATGTGATAATTGTAGTTATCACTTGCTCACCTGAATGTGTACAATTTGGTTGGTTGGTTGGCAACCTTCAGTCTCGAAAGACTATGGTATAAACCTACAGCACCCGGTATTCCCCGGCGGTCTCCCATCCAAGTACTAACCAGGCCTGACCCTGCTTAGCTTCCAAGATCAGACAGTTATCTGTTGAAGAATCATCACAATTACCAAGAGAGGGCAGACAGGGTTGTTGTGTTCTACATCAGATCGATCTGGATGGAGCCATCCAAAACTGCTATTTAGAGAATAAAGAAATATTTGTGACCCTCCAAGCATGCGCTTAATGTAACTAGTAGGTAGGCCCTAAGATTCCCTTTGGACATGAACCGCATTAATTAGTGGATAAAGAGTGAATCTTCTGTTTGTTGTTCCAGCTGAATGTCTGAAGGGGAAACTTATGCGCCTCTGACATGGGAAGTGTGCAGAACTGAGAAATGACGCTTCTGTTGGAGGAGCATGGAAGGGAGTGTGCAGTCACAGCCACATGAGAAGGGGGAATCTGATCACATTTGACTCCATTGTCTACTCTTGTTCTGTCTTGAATAGCTGAACATGTTGCTATCCTAAGGCCCCCCTAAAGCAGGGGGTTGAACTAGATGACCTATTACGCCCCTTCCAACTCGATGATTCTATGATTCTATTCACTGTATATCAAGTAATATACGTAGTTTCCCAAGATATATTATTCTTGTGCTGGCCCCTCTGCAGCCATATGGGCAATTCCAGCATGATTGGCCTGAACAATGTATGCAGAGCATAAGAACATAAGAACAGACCCGCTGGATCAGGCCACAGGCCCATCTAGTCCAGCTTCTTGTATCTCACAGCGGGCCCCACCAAATGCCCCAGGGAGCACATCAGATAACAAGAGACCTCATCCTGGTGCCCTCCCTTGCATCTGGCATTCTGACATAGCCCATTTCTAAAATCAGGAGGTTGCACATACGCATCATGCTTTGTAACCCGTAATGGATTTTTCCTCCAGAAATTTGTCCAATCCCCTTTTAAAGGCATCCAGGCCAGGTGCCATCACCACATCCTGTGGCAAGGAGTTCCACAGACCAACCACACGCCGAGTAAAGTAATATTTTCTTTTGTCTGTTCTAACTCTCCCAACACTCAGTTTTAGTGGATGTCCCCTGGTTCTGGTGTTATGTGAGAGTGTAAAGAGCATCTCCCTATACACTCTGTCCATCCCCTGCATAATTTTGTATGTCTCAATCATGTCCCCCCTCAGGCGCCTCTTTTCTAGGCTGAATAGGCCCAAACGCCGTAGCCTTTCCTCATAAGGAAGGTGCCCCGGCCCCATAATCATCTTAGTTGCTCTCTTTTGCACCTTTTCCATTGGCAGCAATGGCTGCCAAAGATACACCAATGCGAAACAAGTATAAATCCACTAACAAAGGAGTGTAATCTCCTCAGCTGGTCCCTGGAAAACCTATTCAGTCAATCCATTGTGTAGGGCACCCATTTTCCCAATGAAGTTAGCAGGTGCAAAAAGCTGGAGTGGAATGAAAGCATGTTGAAGAAGGCTGGAGAAGATAGGAATGACCTTACTTGTTTTGCGGGGGACGACGACGACCTTGTAGGGTAATTTGACAAAGATTCAATTGTGTGTGGCTAGATTCCTCAATTAATTCAATCTAATGGGGCTGCTGATTGGTACATGTGGATAAGCCTCTATTATGACTCTCAATGAACTCAAGTCTGGCAGATGCTACAGTTGGAGAGGGCTGTTTTTTACTAATAGAAATGGAATAAATAATCTGTTGGTAGCTGATTAAAAGCCCAGCCTCTGGGGTTAGCTAGTGTAGATCATCCAGTGCTTTATCTTGCCTCTTTCGCCCCCTGGCACTAGTGCATACATTTGCTAGGTGAACTCCCATCATTTGATAAGGGCTGAACAGCCACACCTGCCTTTGTTTATGTACTGAGCACTCCAAAACGGATCATAAAGTCAAACTGATAACAAAGTCTACTCTATACAGTCCCAGGTGACTCACAAAAACAACAGAAAGGGATTTGATTGAAGGTGGAAATAAATAAGCAAAAAAGAAATAAATTTCATCATGTTATGTTACAGGTGAGAGGAGAAAAAGAAGAAAAAAAATTAAAAGAGCCTTTTACCTTCTTCCATTTTTTCCTTTTATTATTTTAGAAAACAACCTTCAAACACCAAATAATAGTTTGCCTGCCCATCAAGAGCACTTGTTATTTCATTCTTGATTCAGGAGCATGACAGGAAAATGACACATTCGCATGGTAAATGAAAATCTGAAATAGAACCCCTTTCCCATTTGACTTTTGGGGGTAGCATCGCCGCTTTCTCCATCACGTTCCCTCCACCAGCAATCCAGAATGTGAAATGCTCCATTTGGAGTCTGAATTTATAGCGTTTTCCCTAGAGCACATTGCAATTCATTCTCAGCATTCAGCAGATATTGCGATGTCTACAAATTGAACCAGTCAGCCACATAAAGCTGTGTTAAGCTCCTGGGCAAGTATCCCAATCTGGACATGGTCTTTGGTAATGCCATCAAAGAAATCAATAGCTGGGTAGTAATGAACACAGGACAAGTATATATGCTGTAAAAAATTCCTTGGGGATGAATGGGTGGATGCATGGAAAAGGCATGAGTGGGGTTATACGCCTCTGTGGAAATGGACTTATATAATTCAAATGCTTTCTCCTGTCCTTATCTGAAAAAAACCAGCTGTGTCCCAGTACAGATTCACCATGAATCTGTGAATGTGGAACTATTGGCTTCTGTCGAGTGTGAGGAAAAGGTCAATGGGGAAGCAGAATGGGAGCCCCAAATTTTATCAGTGCATTGCAAAAACTTCAGCTGAAGTGGCAGCATCAGAATGAAGCTTTGCAAGAAGGAAGCGCATATGAGACACTGCAGTCAAAGAGAAGAGGACAGCAGCGTCAGAGCTGCCTCAGAAGTGAGGAGGGTGGTTCTCCATCATTGCTAAGAGTCCTGTGCCATGCACTGTGGAAAGGAAGCAAAAAGCGAAGGAAGGTGAAGAGGAATACAGAGCAAAATACAGGCAGGAAAACAGAAACCTGTCCCTTGCACTCTCCAATGTTTGGTTCAGGAAAACTTACATTGTCCTCAAGAGAAGTGAGAAGTCCATAAGGGGAGACCACTCCGAAAATCCTCCCTTTTGAGTTTGTAATGATTGGGGAGAACACCAGCAGAAGTGAGCTGGGGAAAATGGAAATGTTAACCTGGGAGGGAAAATGGAAGGATAAAATCAGATGGGGAGTGGAGATTTTGAAGGAGGTCAGCTGTTTGAGCTGTCTCACACTAGCACTTTTGTAACCCACCCTTGGTGACTTATGCTTTGGGAGCATAAAGCTTTAGATGGGATCAAGCTCAGTCATCTTCTAGCAGGAACCGTTTCAAAACATGGTACAAGGGCTATTCTGAAACTAAGTACCACTTGGCTGTTAAAAAAACAAGACATAAGAAAAACAATTTAATATATCTCAGCAGTTAACTACCATAGCCACACTGCATTGCCATGCAATCTCCATCTGAACTGAGGCAATTGTCATACCATAAGAACCTAAGAACAGCCCAACTGGATCAGGCCATAGGCCCATCTAGTCCAGCTTCCTATGTCTCACAGTGGCCCACCAAATGCGCCAGGGGGCACACAAGACAAGAAGAAACCTGCATTCTGGTGCCCTCCCTTGTATCTGGCATTCTGACGTTGCCCATTTCATGGGACAAGTGAATTTATCCCCTGCACGAAGAACATTCCTGCCAAATTCAGCCAGCTGGTAACCCGTTCTACGGCTTCTTTTCTTTTTGTCCCTAATCACTCACCTGCCTCCTAGGTGATTGTGGTCCTTTAAGGTCCCAGAGCACAGTGGCCAAACAGACAAGCAAACAGAGGAAGTTCGTTTGGTGAGTGTTTGGGTTGTTTGAGCAATAACCTCCATAAGACAACTGCAGTTTAAACAAACTTTCTCTAACAAGAAGCAAATGGCCACTGTGTTCTGGGACCTTCAAGGAAGGACCTTAAAGGACAACAATCACCTGTGAAGCAGGAGACCAATGACATGGGGCTGCTTCTGCTGCATGACACTGCACACACAGCAACCTGCAGAACAGGTTTCCAGCTGGCTGAGCCTGGCGGAAATGATTTTTGTACAGGGAACAAACATGACAATTGAGGCAACACTACAGATGGAGTGGAGACTGCATGGAGGTGTAGTGTGGGCATGGTATTTAACTTCTGAGCTGTATTAAATTGTTTTCCTTAAGTCTTGTTTTTTCACTAGCCAAGTGGTACTTAGTTTCAGAATAACCCTCGTACTTTGCTACCACTTCTCTCAGATGGGCAAGCATCTGCCTGCATTAAGAGAATATATATTATTAGGATGGCTTTGATGGCACTCAGAAATCATCACCCATGATACTGATATTATGGTATCTAGCCACTCTTCCGTACTTATTCTTCTATACATTTTCTCATATAGTTAGTTCATCATGGGCTGGAAATCAATCTGGTCCCACAGTGGAGCATTCAGACAATAGTCATTTGCATTCTGCAGACCATGCAGCCAAGACTAATATCCATTCATATGCCAGAGTCAGAATTAGGTGCCACAATAAATAATCAAGGCAGTCAAATATATTGACTTTGCTTCTACTGGATTTCAGTTTTGAAGACTGACTCTCTATTAAGCTGGTGGCTGCTTTGAGTTCCTCTGAAAGTTTATGTGATAATTGATGGGTTCCAAGTCTCATGCCACCCAATAATGATGTCAGGATGACTTGTGCTTTTTATAACAACGGTAGCTGCCCTCCTTTTCCAAATTATTTTAAGTGAGTTTAATTATAAACGTCAAGTCTTTAAAAAAAAAAATCTAGACTTCTTAGAAAACCAATTTCTTAGGATCGGGAAAATATATTGGCAACTTGGAATAAAAATGTATCTTTTCTTTGTTCTCTCGGATCAAAAGGACCATCAGCCATTGACAACAAAGTGTGATTTCAGGTGTTTGTGCTTTTGTTAGCTTTGTGCTTACGCAAATACATATGGCTCAGGCTGTGACCAGCTGTGCTTTAAGAGTTAACTGTGTTCCTCTCTCCACTAATATTGTCTGAACATGGCAGAAAAGATAGCTAGGAATAAACAGGAAGATGACTGATGTAACCACACACTCCTCATTTCTAGGGTTGGCCTTCCTACAAAGTGCCATTTTCTTGCATCTCTTTTCGAATTAGCTCTGGTCTGCAAAAGATTGAAGGAGACTTCATTGTAGGTCCAAATATATCTAAGGCCAGCATTACTCATTTTACTCCTCTCTCTTTCCTTATATAGGAGAATGAGGAGAAAATCACATTTTTGGCATTTAGCTGGTATCCCACTTGGAGAAGAATTCTCCTTTGCTCAACCTTTTTCAGATGTTTTGCCCATCTCCTATTACCCCTACCTTGAGAAGTGCACATTACAAAGAAATATTCCCCCCTTCATTAAAATGGCTTCTGAATTCTTGGCAAATTTGAAGTCCATGAGTGAGCAAGGCTACCTGGTTTTTACAAAGTTGTGAAGGGTAAAGATGAAAAATAAAGATCCTTTTATTAATGTTTTTTTTAATAAAGAAAGAAGGATGCACAAGGGGCAGGAGAGAAACTTTCAGTAAGGAACTTTTGATTTGGTTAAGTCATATTGTCTTCTGCCTCGATCCATAACACGCATTTTGTTTTTCATGCTACAATACAGAAGGAAAGAGAAAAACGACCCCTTTTCACTCTGTGAAATCATGTATATAGGAAGAAAGAAGGGAAAAGCAAAGATAACCCTCTAGAAAGAGAGACAGTCACTATAATGCCATCACCGAACACACGGAAAAGAAGCCACCTCTCTCAGCCAGCAGCCAAGAGTTCTCTTGCAGAGGACTAACATGGAAACAAGGGTTTCCAGTGGCACTTGGCATCCCGCCATGTGTTCATTTGAGGCAGCCATTGTTGCTTCGCATGTAGAAAAGACCATGAGCACTAAAACATTCAGGAGCACACAAATGAGGTACAAATGTACGAACTTGTTAAAAACCATGTTAAGGAAATGTGTTTGGTTCTCTGGCCATCCTTGAAGTCTCACAGTTAATTCAGATTCTCTGAAATGAGGTTTCAGTTCATCAGCTTGGCAAGACAAAGGATTCTAAGCTTACATAAGGGGGGGCCTTGTTAGATGGCACAGAAATGGGCGATAACAATTGTAACTGGAGGCAGATGCTTATGCGTTAAGGAAAACATGCACACACCATTTTATTATAACAAAGCTTGTGTAGCCAAGAAAGACACTGTGGTATCCACTAGGTAGCATGCCTAGCTGCACCCAGGGAAGAACTTCGGACAGGATTCAATGCCAAGGCCCTCCCTTCTTTCTGCTCACCATTTGCCATATCAACCAAACGTTGTTGAGGAACCCAAATTCCATCTTTCAGGGAGGGGCATTTTGGGAAAGGGGCACTGGGTGCTATTCATTGCCAAGAAGTGGTGTGCTTTGCCACTGATGCTCACAATGCTTGCCCTGTGAGGTAGTTTGAGGATCATCATTCCCAAGAACAGGGAATTTGCTGAAGGCTACAAAGAGAGTCAGTGTCCGTATGAGGGTCAGAAGACACGGGAGTCCACTGTCAGCTCCTGCCAAGGTATTCTCCTGGCTTTCGGCTTTCAGTCTGAGAGTCTCAGAATTTGATGTAGTGTTTTTTTTTTTCTTTTTCCTTTTTCATATTAACTGAAAGATAGGCACCTAGCTTAATATTATATCGGATGGCCTATTAAAACCATGAGCACCTTTATCTTCGAACTAAAATCCTTCCACTTGTAGGGAGGAAACTGTAAGCCATAAATCTTTAAAACTGGAGCAATAGACAGGCTGTTTCAAATGCTAATGCAGAAATAGGCTCCTGGTGGCCCTAGGGCCACTTTCCCTAGCATGCTCTGGGATCCCAAAGCTCTCTCCCTCATATACCATCTCAACTTTTTTTTCTTTTTTCAGGGAGGAAAAACAGGTGAGGAGGGACAATGACAATTTTGAGTGGATAACAGCCTGAGCAGAAAGGTTAAGCAGGTCCCTGCCCTGGCAAGTGCCCCTTGGTCACCCCTTGTGACCACTTAACAATGAGGGAAATGCTGAAGGAAAGTTACATATACCCACATGTATAGCAAGTTGTCTGACCCTTACCTATAGCAAGGGGGGGGGGATCAGTACAAGTGGAAACAGCTCCTCTGCTAATTTTTGCATTGGCCCTCCGTGAATAATTGTTGGGCTCATCAAGCACATCTTTCACACTCCTAAAATGCTCTTTGGGAGGCAGTAATGCAAGAAGCCAGTTAAACGACTGGCTCAGAAACTGCTTACATGCTCCCATTAACTCTCTCTGGAGGATACCATTTCAGAGATGTCAGGGCACAGGTAGGGTGACTCTGCTCAGCACCAATGATCAGAGCTACTTGCCACAAAAAAATGCTTGTTTCATGCATTTAGAGATTTGCAGGGACGCTGTCAAGCACAAACTGAAATCCTACATGTGGGTTGCTTCTCATTTTTTTTGAGCCAGTGGCTTTCAAATGCAGTAAACTTGAAAACTCTTCCCTCCCCCCCACATGTTACCCTTGGTAGAGAACCAATATTGAAAGTGAGCAGATTTTGGGAATGTCCCTTGAGTAGAGGGGATGCAGGAATATTAGGTGTGGAGAGAGAAAGGGTTCTGGACTGCATGTCCTATTTTGTTGTTCAGACCAGGCCCCATCATCATTTTTAAGCAACTGTGGCAGAGTTGGTCTAACAGCAAGATCTACCATTGTCACATTTAGCTTGTCCCTTAATTTTAAGATGAATAAAAACATGGACAACTTGGCTTACATTGTGCTTTAGTATTTATATAGAGGAAAATCTAGGGGACAAATCTAATGACAAAATGATGCTTACCTATTGGACTGCAGTTACTGTCAGTTAATCATTGGGTAAGATCCATTGTATTGTTTCATTCATCTATCCAGGAACAATTTTCTCTCAGTGAATATACTGGTCTGTGAAATCCCACTAGCCTCAGGCCCAGAAATCCCACTAGCCTCAGGCTAAAAGTTCTTTACATTCTGGGGAAGGGCAGAATGCACTGAAATTGCAGACCAGTTCTGAATGGATTTTTGTACTCTGCCAAGTTTAGTGTTTGGTGCTCTAACTCTCTTGCTTTTGGAGGCCACAGGGGCTCCAAATGACTAGAAGAGATTCACTCTGTTATGGAACAATTAGGGGAAGTATCATGTAAAGGAAGAAGGCTAAATTGGTGGTACAAAATGTGTGTAGTATTCATTTAAAAGCTATTGTTTCTCAGGTTTAGCTTTCAAATAAAATTGATTATGGAGCCCAGAATTTTGGCCCTTCTCCTCCCAAGTATACAGCAAAATAAGTATTTCCCATTTAGGGCCCAATCCTATCCAATTTTCCAGCACCAGTGTAACTGCAATGCTGCTCCAAGGTAAGGGAACAAATGTTCCCATACCTTAAGGAGGCCTCTGTGACTGCCTCCCCACTACAGGATGCAGCACATGCCCCATTGACATGGCTGCACCAGCACTGGAAAACTGAATAAGATTGGGCTCTTAGTCTTCTACTGGATATGTGCAAAGATCAGCCATTTCTATTATGTTTCCACTACACAAAACAACCTGCCTGGCCTGCTTTGCTTTACCTATCAGTGGTAGCCCCCTCTGTTCCTTGTGTGCTACATCGTAACTTGATGCAATGCACATGCATGAGTATTTGCAATATAAAGTATTTGAAAATAATTATGACTTCCTGCATTGTCATGGGAAAATTGTGTATTTTGCTTAGTTGCAAAATTATTAATGGCCAACACATCACCGGGAAACAGTGAACCCAGAAAATTGCAAAGAACTCAATTGCTATAGATAGCAGTTCAAGTTTCAGACCTCAAATGTGGCTTGATTGGATTATCTCTTCTAACTTTCATGAACGGATGATATCACAAGAGGGAATCTTCATAATGAGATCACATAAGAACAGCCCCACTGGATCAGGCCATAGGCCCATCTAGTCCAGCCAGTAGTGTAGCTAATGATCATGTAGCCCAGTGCCAAGCTCAAAATGTTGCCCCAGCAGCTCACCACCCACTTGCTCTGCTGCCTCTCCCTGGTCAGTGGCATAGCTAAGGCATCTATCTGCTACCTGGGGTCAAAGAAGATTGTGTAGCTCGCCCTCCATGACAAAATCAAATTAATTAATTAAGTAAATAAATAAAAAGTTATTGATTCCATGCTGTATCATAATAACATCTCATTGGCACTCAGAACAATCAGTCTCATAGGTCAGTTTTGAATTAAGCAAATCTACTTCTTGTTCCATAAGGCAGTTGTGTTTTCATTTTCTGGTTAATTGGCCATAACTTTTGATAGAATACAAATATTCCAATGCGATTTGTTTCATTGCATTGTGCATTAAATTACCTTTCCAATGATATATAACATAATGGTATTATTCATACATACCAAGATTTTCACAATTTTGGTCACTAGTGTCAAGCTCAGCTTGTTGCCCCCCTAAAGCTTGATGCCCAGTGCAACTGCTACCCCCTGCACCCCCTTAGCTACACCACTGAGTCCAGCTTCCTGTCTCTCACAGTGGCCCACCAAATACCTCAGGGAGCACACAAGACAACAAGAGACCTGCATCCTGGTGCCCTCCCTTGCATCTGGCATTCTGACATAGCCCATTTCTAAAATCAGGAGGTTGCACATATACATCATGGCTTGTAACCTGTACTGGTTACAATCTGTACTGTCTGGACTGTACTGTACTGTCCAATCCCTTTTTAAAGGCACCTAGGCCAGATGCATCACCACATTCTGAGGCAAGGAGTTCCACAGACCAACCACATGCTGAGGAAAGAATGGCAGGAACAGCACTAAATAAGACTGCCTGTAAAGAGTTCTCAGAAACTTCCATTAGGACTGATTAGAACATAAGAATATAAAAAGAGCCCTGCTGGATCAGGCCAAAGGCCCATCTAGTCCAGCTTCCTGTATCTCACAGCAGCCCCACCAAATGCCCCAGGGAGCACACCAGATAACAAGAGACCTCATCCTGGTGCCCTGCCTTGCATCTGGTTTGATTGCAAACTGGACTGATTGGAGCTGTTAGGATTTTAACAGGAACAGAACAAACAAAATATATTTTGCCAGTTCTTAAACAGTGTTGCTGCCGCCACTCTGTTTCTGTGCATAATTCAAAGTGATGGCATGGTATATATCCTGCTAACCACAGACTGCTTCATTATAGTAGCCTGTTGTGTCCCTTGGGCTGCAATCTTATGCATACTTTCCTGGGAGAAACCCCACTGAATTCAGTGGAACTTACTTCTGAGTAGATGTGCATAGGATTACACTGTTAGTGGTAATGGAGTAGACTAGACTCCATTGTCTAGTCTACAATGCATGACTGTCATGCATTGGTGACATGATTTTTTCCCCATAAGTTATTCTCGTGGCTGGGAAGAGCAGCCTGTACCTTGTTGGTGATGTTCTGCTATATAGATACTATTCAAATAGTATCCCCGCTTCCATTCTGCCCACTCCCTCCGCTTCCTTGCTCACCCTCATCCCCACAGCTGACTTACCAGGTTCAGCAGATGTGGCAGGGTCCAGCGACTGAGTTGCAGAGCTGCCACCTCTTATGGCAGCATGTGCAAAATGGCTGCTGACCGAGCACTGTGCATGCCATTGGCAGCCATTTTGCAACAGCAGAAGTTGTTTTTGCTGTACTAACCCACTCGGCCAGGCAGGATTGGGCTGTTAGAACATTAACAGCAAATTACTAGAAGTACTTTCTGGTTAGAATACCCCTTTCCATATTGTCCATGCCTGGCATTTGGGATAAAATGCCAAGTGATAATCTGGATGATTAGATATCCAGCAACTGATAGTATCCTGAAAAGCACCTTCCTATAGCAGCTAGAAAATGAACAGCTAAGCACTGAGATGCTCTTTTGTTACTACTCCTACTGGATGACCTACACAGTCTGGTAAATGTGAAGGAACGCATGCCTGAAGTTGATCTGGAGTAGAATGGTTTGTGCTTGGGGCAGAGAAATTAATAGCACAGTCTGGAGCAAGTTTACTTACAGCCCAATCCTATCAAATCCTGCCCTTGCCAATGCAGCCACATCACCACTACTTCTGAGTAGACATAAGATTGTGCGGTTAGAAGAACAGTCCCACAGAGCCCAGTGGTAAGTACTCTCTAGTAAGTGTCTTTGGACCTAGTCAGGGTGCAGGGGTCCTAGGGCTCCACAATTTTATCTATAATTTAGATTGGAGGAACAAGATAGTATGTTTCAAGCATATTACCCACATTTTTCAGAATCTTTTCTGCATTGTTTTTGCATGGCACTTGCATTATTTCATTACACTGTGACTATCTTTCTGTCATATTGCGCCCTTAAACTGAAGCAGAATTTGTGAAAGAGCCCCAAATGCTCAAGGTGTACAAATCAGTTTTCAGTTTGCACCTTTAAATACAGCTCAACAAAATACTACCAAAAAATGTTGTGGATAACTTTCAGTACTAGAATCAGTGGGCTTGTTGACAACCCACTGAGAAAAAGGAACTCTGAACCACATACCCCCTTTTGAGCACAATTTTTCCATTCACCAGAAAGCCTCTATTATTAACCACTACTTGCTTTGCGGGAGAGACCGTGTGACACTGTGAGAGCCATGGCTTTAGTCAGGCTGTTGCTTCTTCTGTTTTGAACAGACATAGTTCCTTCTAACATCACCTAACATGCAAGAAGCTCAATGGTTGTGGAAGAACAATGTACCTCTCTGAACTGGCTCTGTTTTAGCAAATTTGTGGGTTGAACTGGTTTTGTGAATGAGCCAGCACTTGTCAAATCCGGGCACGGCATGTCAAACCATTCACAGGTTTGATTCCGCACGTGCAAATCTGGTGAAAATATCATGTTACATGTCATGTGGACTTATAAAAATGGGTGATGATAAGAAGCCATTACAGTACAAGGTGAGCTATAACCCAAGACAGTCTCATCTGGCATACTCCAGGTTTTAGTGGTACATGTGGCAGTACCAGCAAAGAAGGGAGCAGCACTCATAAATTTACACAAGGGATACACTGTAAAAATGTCTTTTATACCAGTATAAATATAATGGTTTCCTTCCCAAAGGATCCTGGGAATTGAGGGTGCTAAGAATTCTCTGTTCAAGATTTCTAGTCCAATTCACACAGCTACAGTTCTTAGAACTCCTTAAGGAACAATAGTTAGAGTCTAGGACTGCAGTCTCTCCCATTCAGTCATGACCACAACGGCCTGCAAATTGAGGAGTAGCTTACACATTTGCAATTTGACCTGATTGAGCCTTAGGTTTATTTACAAAAAGCAGGCAGGATACTGCAAAATGGAGCAAAATCATGGAGCAAGGCAGTGGGGCTTTATGAGGTTGCATCACTACCGTTTTGTTTCCAAATGCCACCCCCCTGCATAATTTTTAAATGAAAAAAATGTCAACAGACTTTCCATAAAGTTTACTTTCCTTTAAAAATGACACACCGGGAGAGCACAATTAGAATCAAAATTGCAGTGAGGGCAAGCTATGCTTGCTGTGGTTTGACCCCACTTTGTGCAGCTCCTCCAACGTGATATTTATAATTAAACCTAAGCCCAGATTGGGACAAGTTGCACAATTCAGTTCATGTGCAACAGGACCTTTAAACCAACTGAAGTTCATAGCATAGATCCAATCTACATGCCCCATTCCCACTTCCCACTATCTACATGCCCCATTCCCACTTAGGCACAATGTGCTTGACTTACAGTAAATGTGTTTACTCAGAAGCAAATCTATCCAAGTGCAAGGAGACTGAGGGCCCAATCCTATCCAATTTTCCAGTACTGGTGCAGCTGTGCCCATGAGGCATGCACTGAATCCTATGGTGAGGAGGCAGTCACACTGGCCTCCTCCAGGTATGGGAACTTTTGTTCTCCTACCTCAGGGCTGCACTGTGGCTGCACCAGTGCTGGAAAGTTGGATAGGATTGGGCCCTTAGACTGCAATCCTATGCACACTTACCAGGGAGTAAGTTCCATTCAACTCAATGATACCAATGGTTGAATCCCAAAGCGGCTAATGCTGTCAGAATTACTGGTGATGCTAGGTGCTTTCCAGCAATCACAAAATATAACGTACCAGGGTGTTCAGGCTAGCCACCACTGGCCACAAGCAGCACACAGCCAGATCTATGTGCAAGCACCCTCTGCACAGTTGTCCCAGCATGCAGATTGGGAGACAGGTAGGAGTAGATGGCATGGGGTGACAACAGGGGCAGGTAGGAGGGTGAATCAAGACCAGGAAGGGAGCAGGTCTGGCAGCAGTGACATCTGCTGAATCTAAACCCCTTTTCTGAGCTCAATCCACCTTCCTGGGTCCACACAGACTTGCACCAGTGATATTGCTGGTGCAGATCTGAGTAGACCTGGTGCGCTGCCAAGGGCATAATGACCCTGGGACAAGGGAACTAATATTCCCTTACCCCAAGGAGGCCTCTGGAGGCTGAAACATCTCTGTGGGATACAGCGGGTGCTGCAGTGGTGCCACTGCATTGTCACATGGGGATTTGGATAGGATTGTGCTGATACTTCTGAGTAAACATGCATAGGGTTTGTGCTGTTACAGTGTTAGGACTGTATTACTGTGTTTAGGATTGCAGTCTTATGTCTGAATGGGAGAGACAATTTGGTAAAATAAAACAGCCTCTCCCATTCAATCATAAGATTGCCACTGCCTGCCAACTGAGGAGCAGCCAGATATACAAATAAATGAAGAAAAAAGATCCTGTGGGTCTATGACAAATCACTGATACAGAGAAAAATGAACTGGCTTGGAGAATGAGGTGGAAAAGCCAGGTGGGAAATTCAATAGGGGACTATTCTATTTCCCCAAACCCGCAAGGAAAATACAGTACTGTATGTACGAACAACAAAACCCAAGATGCTGAAACCTGCCATGACGGATGGCACAAATCACTGACTGGTGACTTGTGCTTGAAACATTTGTTCAAATGTTCGTGGCTCAGCTAAAGGTTGCCCTCCTCTTCCCAGCACCCTTCCTGAAAACCTCTACAATGGGAATGTTTGAAGGGGGATGTCAATCTGGAATTTTTACGGTTAAAATTTGGGCAGAGTCTTTACTCAGATAAAATTAAATAACAATAGCAATAAACTGACTGTTTCGGCAGGAACATCCTGTGGGCGCACAAAAGAGCAAAGGGCCACAGATGAATTTATGCCTTCGAATACTGGTTAATACAGTTTGAAAAATACTCCAGTTTTCTTTCTGCCTACTCCATGTGTGTGAATTCATGTGTGGTGGCTTTAAGTCTCCCCCATTCCCTTGCAATAAGACCAACGATATTTTCTGCTCCCCCCCTCAAGCCTCTGCCCTCGCTCAGATTCTTTAGTCTGTATTGCACTTGTTTTGTTGTAACGTTTAGTGACTGCAAAACTTTAACCTCTTTCCAGCATGTGTGTGTGGCTCTGCCTCCACCATCCTTGGCTGGCCCTCCTGGTGCTCCTTGTGCAGCTGCAGAGGACCAGGAATAAAACAAAAGGCACACCACGCCCCATAGCTCCGGAATTCCTCTCCCCCTCCACGTTGCATTTAAGGCCTCCTGAATTTCCTTCACTCAGACTGTTGTGACTCTCATGACCAGCTCTCTGTTTGTGCTCGAGTGGCTTCTCTGTTCGTGAGGCCTCAGGTGGCTGAGTATATGCAAGATGGTATAAGCACAGTGGTGGTCAGACAAGGTGCCCGTGGTGTGAGTGGCTCCCCGGGCCACGCTGTCGGCCGGAGCGGAGTTGCTAGCTGCACCACCAGTGGAGGATGCATGGTTGGTCTGAGAGGAGGTTCGTTGGTTGGTCCTGGTCCCTGATTTCTGGTCCTCCAGGTCCTTTGTTTTATCATAGTTCAGCACTTTCCACTGCTGGTTGACTGCTTGCCACCGTTTAAAAATTCGATAAACTGAGGGCCCTTCGTGGATTATTAGACCTGCAGGAGAAGGGAATTGGTGGGTAGGGGTCAGAGAGAGAGAGACAGAGAGAGAGAGAGAGAGAGAGAGAGAGAGAAACATAGAATCTGTGACTATATCACTTACTGTGACTACATGAGCACTGTGACCATGGAGAGCACCCCTTGCCCCTTGAGAGATGGCCCAGGGTCTGTTCCAAGTCTCACAGCTTCACTGAATGAAATTGACAAGAACGCAAAACAGAGTCTTAGGAACATGGTTGGTTGGCAACCTTCAGTCTCGAAAGACTATAGTATAAGCCTACAGCTCCTGGTATTCCCAGGCAGTCTCCCATCCAAGTACTAACCAGGCCTGACCCCGCTTAGCTTCCAAGATCAGACAAGATTGGGCATGTGCAGGGTAACAAGAACATGTTAGGAACATGTTGTCTTATTGGATCACCAAAGATCCACCTGGTTAGTCTAGCTTACGTTTCTAATATTCTCGGAGTTTGCAAACAAGGTTTTAAGATGATGGCTGTCCTCTGCTGCTCCTCCCGCACACCAGGCATTCGGACATACACCCTGTCTGTACATGAGTTTTCCACTAAGCTACCGAGATCAACCTTCATGGCTCTTACTTTCTGCAATTTCCTCCCTGGAAAAGCCTGCCCTGCACCTATGATGACAATCTTCAGGAAAAGAATGCAAAGCTTTTTGTTTTGGTTCTTAGATTTTCTCCTTTTAATCTTTACCCTTTATCAGCATGGGATTTTACTGCTGCTTGTTGAATTTCTGGCTTTTTTAATTGCAAAATTTTAAAATTTTCTTAGTGGCCTTGCTTTCTTTAGAAAGAGATCTGGGATACAACTCCTAGAAGAACAACTTAAAACAGATCTGAGTGATCAATAAACGAGTCTTCAGGGCAGCATTTTATACTGCACTACAGTCCCTTCTTTTTGCACATGCAGCAAAGCCCCATTTGACCCAGATCTGTCTGATTCTGAACTCTGGGGGCAAAGAAGATCAAATGTCTTCCAGTTCTATACCTGCATCCATCCTGCTGAAAACAGGTTTTATGGAATAACACAGCTAATATTCAGGCCATCTTGTAAATAATGTGCCAATGTGACAGGATGCATACTTCTTACCCTTTCTTCTCAATACCAGTCAGGCTATAGATATTTGTCATTTGATTAAAAAAAAAAATCAGGGAACTTCCCAGCAGCAGACCTGCCATTGAACATAAAGGGCAAATGCCCCAGGCACAGAGCCTCGCACTCCTCTAGGACCGCGCAGGAAACTTCCTGAGGCTCCTGAAATGGTTGGAAACTCTGCTTCCAGTTTTCCAGAAGCACAGTTTAAGACCATAGAGAAACCTCAGAAGGCTCCCTCCCCAGTCAGTCCTGGAGTTGTGAGAGGCTCTGTCATGATCCAGGTAAGTGGAGGTGCCAGCTTTGTGCGGGGGGGGGGGGGCGGCACCAACGTGGACCTTTGCCCTGGGGCATCGTGGGGGTGGGTCCGCCACTGGAACTACCCAACAAGTGCAGAAATATAAGGGCTCTGTTGAGACAGAATCAGGTGCCAGTAGCATGGCTTCCCTGAATTCATGAGACTGGAAATCCTTGTCTTAAGCATAACTGCTTCATTATTAAACTCAACTGTTCTGCTGCTACAACCAAGGTCACAGAGGCCTCTAAAGCTATTTCGCCTTCTCTTTCCCTTTTCTATGTGTCACATGAAAAATGTTAGCCCATTCTTTTCATCTGCTTCTGTCCTTAGTGCAACAGCCAAATCATTCCCCTTGCTCCACAGGAACACTAACCCTTGAACGTTTCAACAGTTGAGCAAATTCGGATACCACCCAACAGCCCCACCCACCACGTGGGAGGGCTCCAGTCTGCTGCACACCCCCTCGTGGCACACTGTTCCACTCTGCATGTTCACATATAAGGGATGGTTCAGGAAGCCTGTCTCTCATGTGAGTATGCAGGGTGGAATGATACACCAAGAGGGAGAGGGAGAAGTGCACTGGGCAGTGTTGTTGGATGCTGTCCTCTGAACCAACTCATGGTCTAGCCTAGATTGCTCCCTGATCTGCTACATTTGCTACTTGGAGGTATATGTTTATATGAAGGAATACAGATTTCAAGGCCTTTGAGAAAGTCACTCCAGGCAGAGTGGTCGTACCAGCAGCCAGGCATGCAGACTGAGGCCCCTTCTCCTCCTCCCCCATTCATTCCCATCACCACTCACTCGCCTTCCTGTCTCTCCTGAAAGAGGATGAGATTGAGAGAGTCCACAGGTCACTGGGCTGCTCCTTCACTTTGCATTGTTGTTTACTTGCTGGCCTACCCACTCTATCCCAAGACAGTAGGTGTTCAAGCAACTGTCCTGGCATGGAGGAGGAGGAAGAGCAGCTGTTCACCTCAACCTTTGGCCACCATATTTGCCTCACCTCCAGCTTGGACCTCAATGCCACTGTCACCTGAAAGGAGAGGGCTGGTGAGCAAACAGGTGAGAAATGATGCCTTTTCTCTTCACTCAATTATTGGAGAGAGCAGACAAACATCAGCAACAATGCAAGGCAAGAGGAGCAGCACAGTCCTGCAGTTACTTCAACAACAGCTTGAAGATGTCAACTCTGACACCCAGTCCTGGAGGAACAATCAGTCATATGAGTACCCTGTGGTTCAAAGTGGTACGATCCAGGCACAGGGTCTCCACTCCACTGAGAACTAGCAAAACTAGCCTTTAGCAAAAACTAAGGAGTCTTTTTTTCCATACCTAACATTAAAGATAACTGCAAGAACAATATATTAGCTATTAAATAAACTGCATGTTGCCTTTTCACAATAAGGTAGTGGTTCTCAGACTCTCAGGGAGAGTTTGAGCTGCTGCAAGTCTTGGTGGGGTCAGGGGGAAGGCAATTCCCAGAACCGTGCTGCTGTGGGTGCAGAGGGGGCTTTCCCTAACAAGCTTTACCTGCTGCCAGGGTCCGGGGGGTGCAGGGTCCTAGGGCTCTGCAGGACTCCCCACAACTTGGAAAAAATGCAGTTGCGACCCACTTCTGGTTTTGCATTCGCAATCCAGTAGTGGTTCGCAATTGCATCTTTCAGTGTTTACAAGCTGTGGGGAGCCCTGCAGAACCCCCCGCAGGGATCCCCGGTCCCCCTGGATTCTGGCAGCAGGTAAGGCTTGCTAGGGAAAGCCCCCTCTGCGCCTCTAGCAGCCCGATCCTGTGGATTGAGTTGCTGCCTTTCCCCCGCCACTGCCCCTTAAGGGTGCAGGGCCCAGGGCTCTCAGGCTGGGGTGTTGCAATGCTCCAGTTTGAGAACCACTGCATTCAGGGATACAATCAACGACTCACAAGCATATCATGTTTCCTTTTTTGCTCTTATGGGGACAGGGTATCTGCAATTTGGTACATCACTTTGTTTCCAAAGTTCCCCAAAAGCCAAATATTGATTTTTGAGGGTCAAAAAGCGACGGCAGAAATTAATGCCAGCACCTAACATTTCTGTTGTGTGAGTTTGGTGGGGAACTTTGACCTCAATTATTTAAATTCAAGTGGATGACCTCAGAGTCTGCCTCAGCGGATCGTGAGTCAGATGTGGAAGTTTAATTTATTTCAGCCCTAAAGCTTATCACAAATATTAATGAGCAGGCTGATTCAAGGGGATGGTTTTTAAAAACTTGTGTTTGCTTTCCCTTCTAAATTACGACTGTGTATGATCCCGTGCAATTAATAATATGATGTTGATGGATGGACTAGTGCATCGACTGAGCACCTGTTTTCCCAGATAAATCGGGCTTCAAAATATTTACTAAAAGTGCAGAAATAACTTTGTTTTCCTCTGCAGTTGCTGAGATCCAAATTACTTATTGATTTCCCAGCACTGAGCTCAGGAAACTGTAAAATTAAAAAGGAACCAAGCAGAGGAGTGGGTGGGGAGATGGAAATAAATGCCGTTACATTTGCAACTGTAAAACATGAAGAGTGAGCAAGGGAATCTCATCAGTTTAACAGCAATTTGCAAGAAGCACCAGGATTTCATTGAAATAAATTTGAGCTGTTTGAGTTAAACAGAGATGGGGATTCCTCAGGCAGCTCCAGAAGAATGTCTCTTTCACTATAGTAAGGCATTCATAGGAAAACTCAGGGCTGGGCCAATTCTTACTTCACATTTGCTTCTCACATACAAAGTAAATATGAGTGTGGCTTTGGGAGAATCCAATCATTAGCGTATTTAGTCCTGTGTTATCTATTCTAACTAGCAGCATCTCAGACAGGATCTTTGCCAGCACTACCAGCAGAGAACTTTTTAACAGGAAGTGGCACAGATTGGAATCCCAATCCTCACTCCCTATGCGGTGGTGCCAGTGTGGCTCCACTGTATCCTGCAGGGGAGCTTTGGCCTCCAGAGGCCTTCTCAGGATAAGGAAAGATTTGTTGCCTTGCCTTAGGGTAATCACATGGCAGCCAATGGGTCTGCTCAGACTTGTGCCGACAATATCGCTGACGCAAGTCTGCGTGGACCCGTGAAGGCAGATAGTGCCTTGGAAGGGGGATTGAATTCAGCAGGCACTACTGCCTCTAAACCTGCCCCTTCCTGGTCCTCTTCCCTGCTCCTGTTGCCATGCTGTTCTTCTCACCCCACCCCTTTCCACCCTCCCCCCCACTTCCTTCCAATTCTCTAGGCTTATTTATTGGGAGCAGCAGGTGTCCAGAAGCCACTGACAAATAATAATAATAATAATACTACAGGTATTTCTATACCGCCTTTCTTGGTCCTCAGATTTCTCCTTAGACCAGGGGTGCTCACACTTTTTTGGCTCGAGAGCTACTTTGAAACCCAGCAAGGCCCGGAGATCTACCAGAGTTTTTTTTACAATGTTTGCGCCATCATAACATATAACATTTATGTGTACAATGTATGTTGGTGTACCTTGAGCCCCACTGAGTATAACAGGACTTACTCCTGAGTAGACATGCCTAGGATTAGGCTGTGAGGCTGCAATCCTAGCCACACTTACCTGGGAGTAAGCCCCATTGAGTACAATGGGCCTTACTCCCGGCATTTCCTCCCAGAGGCACCTGAAGGGGGGGGTCAGCACTCCGCGATCTACTCATTTTGCCTCGCGATCTACCGGTAGATCGCGATCCACCTATTGAGCACCCCTGCCTTAGACTTTATTCAAGGCGGTTTACATAGGCAGGCAAATTAAATCCCCATAGGGATTTTTACAATTTGAAAGAAGGTTCTATCTTTCAAGAAACCACAACATTCAGATGTTTCTTTCTTGATCTGGTTGCACATTCTGGTCTCCATCCTCCCACGCTCAGAGCAGATGGAATAGCTCGGCTCAGCTTGTCAGCTGCTTCAAGGTCGCATGGTGCCGGTGGCTTCGAACTGGTGACCTTCGGATGTTATCTTCAGGCAAATGGAGGCTCTACCCTCTAGACCAGACCTCCTGACCAGACACATGGATCCAGCCCCTTGATGCCTGTGGCAGTGGCCAGCCTGCATGCTCAAGTGTAACACATTTGGTGACTGCTGGAATGCTCATTCTGGTTGCGCACAGCTCCAGTCGGACTGTGTCACAAATCTGGGGGTTCCTACACATGCAAGTTCTGTTCTCTGTTGATGAGTTATGGTCCACCCCCATACATGTGCATCACCTAATCTCTGAATGGGGCACGAGTACGCTGCATTTCTTAGCAACAATGCAATTATTTGCAAAAGCACAGGGCATCCAAGCATCAGACCCATTTCCATGTGATTTGCCAGGAAAAGCCATAATTAATAAAAAGAACAGCTGTGACATGTTTGGTTTTGGTATTCAGGTGTCTGTACCCACGTACAAAAAGTCAAAAGACAAGCAGTAGTCAGTGGTGCTTGTCAATAGGGATCTTGTGAAAAATGCAATGACAGAAGTGTAGAATTTTCAGAGAATGCTTCCTATATCGTTAGACAAGAACCCAACGAAAGGTGACGAAAATCTGAAAGCCACAATCCAACACAAAATTAATCACGCTTAAGCCTATTGCAATCAATGGGCTTAAACATGCTTAACTCTGAGCTGAGTTCTAGCGATTAAAATGTCTGTGCTCTTATGTTCGGCCTTATTTGAACAGACAAAGGCAAAAGGTGCATTTAACCATTTTAACTTCACTGGTTTTATTATGAGAAAAATGACAGTCTGCTTCTTGCTAAGGCTCCTTCTTCTAGCTCACACAATGACTGGGGATGACATGTGTAGGTGATGAATTCAGAACAGATACGAGAAAGCACTTTGGCATACAACACACGAGTAATTGATGGAATTCACTGCCACAGGACGAGGTAAGGATGAGCATGAAGTTAGATTACCCTGGGAATTAGATCAATTCATAGAGTCTGTCAACAGCTCTCTTCCAAGATGGTTGGATGGAACTTCAATGCAGCACACAATGCAGCAACTGAATACCAGTTGTTGCAGGCAAAGATTGGGAAATGGCTGTTGTCTCCATGAGGTGCTTATATATGTGTTACATGGGGATGAAAGCAGCTTCAGGGAGATGCTGATGATGAGAAGAGAAAGTGCTAAGAACCCTTCTCTCCCAAGCAGCAACATTGTAATTAGCCCCGAATAAGGACTGCAAAACTAGATTTCTCATTTTCAATCCCATTATTCTAGCCACAGGCACACTCTGTCTCCCTTTCATATACAGGCATGCCCCAGTATCCACAGATTTGGTATCCACAGTTTCAGTTATCTACAGATACTAAGAACAAGGGACACATCTTAAAAAGAGAGGGGAACATTTTTTTAAAAATCTTGTTTTACCAAGATTTTTAAAACTTTCCCCTATCTTTTTAAAGGCATTCCCAGTATCCACAGTTTCAGGTATCCACAGGGGAGTCCGGAACGGAACCCCAGAGGATCCCAGGGAACACCTGTGTAAGGTTTGAACATAAGAAGAGCCCAACTGGATCAGGCCATAGGTCCATCTAGTCCAGCTTCCTATATCTCACAGTGGCCCACCAGCTGCCTCAGGGAGCACACAAGACAACAAGAAACCTTCATCCTGGTGCCCTCCTTCACTTCTGGCATTCTGAGGTATGAGATAGTGGGTGAGATTGAAATGAGATGGTGGGTGGGTTGCCCAAAAATATTTGTACGTGAGGGGTAAATGTTTATTTCTGAAGGCACCTGAAATTACAAGGAGCTTTCCAAGAGCTATTTTTTAAAATTTCATTCTCAGTATTAAGGAATTAGTGATGGAGAATGAAAAGGCAAAAAATACCAGGAATCAGGACCATGAAATGATGGAATGCAAGATCCTTATAAAGCCAAAAGA
The DNA here is from genome assembly GCF_035046505.1 of Tiliqua scincoides. NCBI lineage: Eukaryota > Metazoa > Chordata > Lepidosauria > Squamata > Scincidae > Tiliqua > Tiliqua scincoides. Next base: position 74,459,061 of record NC_089821.1, on the reverse strand, counting down.
GGAGGAAGAATGTGGTAAAATGCACATTTATATTAACAAATATAATATTTGTTAATATTATTATTAACAAAGTGTATTAATTATTAACAAAGTGTTTTTAGTTATTATTGTAAGGGGGGGAGTAATTTGTGACCTTCCTGAGGTTTAGGGCCAAAGTAGATGTGATGGGTGCGAGTTCTGTCATTAGAACATCTGATGTCCTTTCCTTTTTGCAAAAAGGAGCTGCAGGGGTTTGTGTGGCAATTTGAATTGGGGCTATAGCATAGGAGGATGGACAGCGGCGTCGCTAGGAGGGTGTGGGGGGTGCGGGCTGCACCGGGTGACGTGCCCTGGAGGGGTGCCGCGCTAAAATCATGGCATTAGGAGCTACCCCATCATGCTATACACTGTTGGATGTGTAATGTCCAATGGAGTGCAATGGAAAAAACAGAATTGAAATCGCTCCTTTCCTTCAAAAGTTATGGCCAAAAAACCAGAAAGAAAAAAATGCATGGAGCCCTATGGAAAGTGAAAGTGAGCTGTATCGCGCGTTTACTCTCGAGTAGGCATACATGCCATAGTCTGTCGGAAAGTGCAGGCTGAGAGGAATCCAATGACACTAGAATGGTCCCGATCCAATGAATGCAGCCCCCCAAAAACACCTGAGAATGAGGTCCCATCCCTCCCAGCTGCGAGTATATTGAGCCCGAAACGAAGCCACATGGCCGCATTTACTCATGAGTAGGAGAAAGGGCAGGCTGAGAGGACTCCAAGGACTTCAGAATGTCCTCATCCAATGAATGCAGCCCCCAAAACACCTGAGAAAAAGGTCCCTCCGTCCCTTCCAGCTGCAGTCTACTGAGCCCTATGGAAAGCGAAGAAGCCTCATGGTTGCGTTTACTCGTGAGTAGGCAGATGTGCTTTGGCTTGTGATCAGGCCAGGCAAAGGGGAATGTGAGGCTACCAGAAGGGTCCCGATCTGATGGAACTGGAGCCCCAAAAAATGCTCCAGAAGGCAGCGCCCCCCCCCCCAAAAGGACAAAAAAGAGGCTTGAAGTGGTAAGGGGAAGTTTTCTATTTTGCACTTGCAAAGCCGGTGGGTCTTTATCTTGATATGCCTGAAATACAATAACTTTAAACTGGGCACTGGAGAGGGCTGGAAATCTCACTGATTCTTTTTTTGGGGGGGGAGGGTTATTGCAGGCAGACTACAGAGTAAGCTCCATTGACCACTATGGGACTAACTTCTGAGTAGACATGCATAGAATTGGGCTCACAGGCTGCAATCCTACCCGCACTTTCCTGAGAGTAAGCCCCATTGACCATAATAGGACTTACTTCAGAGTAGATTCACTTGGTGGAACAGGACTGGGTCCCCCTTATTTAATTATTTCTTTTATTTTAATTTAATTATTTATAATTATTTATTTTAATTTGCTTGATGATGTCACTTCTGGCCATGACATCACTTCCAATGGGTCCTGGACAGATTGTCATTCTAAAAAGTGGGTCCCAGTGCTAAACGTTTGAGAACTGCTGCAATAAGGTGTTAGCAAGTTGACACGGGGGTGTGTGTGTGTGTGTGTGTGTGTGTGTGTGTGTGTGTGTGTGTGTGAGACTCTACAAGTTTTCAAAATCACTAAAATCAGAGTTTGGAGGAATAAGACTATCATATTATATATCAATCAATGTGTAATTTCATGCATAATGCAATGGAACAAACCACATTAAAATATCTGTGTTCTAACAAAAGGTACAGCCCAAAAACCAGTGGGGGCGGGGCGATCGTACATCACCACGCCCACCACCTGAGGTGTTGCCCTGCCCACTGCATGGGGTGACGCGCAGCCCTCCTACACTGGGTGACTTGAATCCTAGTGATGACACTGAGAATGGATTAATCCAATCCTTTCCCCCAGGTTATGGCCCCAACCAACTCCCCCCCCACACCCGCTATTAGGTGTGAAGGGAAAAATTTATGGACACAAATTATGCCTCTCTGTTTTCCCCTCTACAGCTAATAGAGCTAATAGAAATAGCTAACAGCTAATAGCTGTTTTGCGGAAGTGATTTATATTGGAGAATGGGCATGGAAGCAAAGCATTAATTTGTCTTCACCCAACACCACAGTTCTGATCCAAATTGCAACAGTTTTCAGTTCATTCAGTTCTTTTGTATCTATTCCCCCTCTGTTACTGATGCCCACATGCAAAACAATTGATCTTTTGTTCCCAAATTTTACAGTATGTGCGGTTTGTTCCAATTTTCAGTTCTTTTGTCTTTTCTTTCCTTCTGCATGTGCATTGACATAAAACACTGCACATTGATATAAAACACTGCGGGCCGAACCCTATCCAACTTTCCAGTCAATGCAGCTGCATTGCTGCCCTGTGGTAAGAGAACAAACATGACTGCCACCCCACTGCAAGATGCAGTGCATTCCCCACTGGTAAACCGGCATCGGTGCTGAGAAGTTGGATAGGACTGGGTCCTGCAAAAAGCAATTTTGATATGACTGTGGGACTGCAGCAAGATTCTTTTTGTGTGGTGTTTTATGGATGTTTAGCTTTGCACCTATGCATTGGTAAAATAATCTTTTACCTTGTAAAAAGGACAGTGATAAAAGCACAATGAAATTGCCTTTTTCAACTGTGTTTAATGATATACACTTTATCAATGTACACCAGCAGTCAGCAAACTTGCAATCGCATGTTACGAAAATGCGGTCTCCAGATCGCATCTTTCCATTCCGCCTGGTCACTGCATGTATTTTTCTTAAATCAGGGGGCAGGGACGCTCTGGACAGTTGTGTCTGTTACCCAGCGTCCCAGAAGGCTGCATGACAGGATGTCCAGGCAGATGCAACTGCTCAGAGCAGTGGTTCTCACCCTTTTTAGCCCGGGACCCACTTCTGAGAATGACAATCTGTCTGGGGCCCACCGAAAGTGATGTCAGCAACCTGGAAGTGATGTCACAGCCAGAAATGACATCATCAAACAGGAAGTGATGTCATCAAGCAGGAAGTTCCTGCCTAGAAACTCAAACTGTAAATGACAAGAGACACTATTCCAGCTCAGAAGCTTCTTCCAATTCTCCTTGCCCTCTCTAAATCCACTAAATTCCACTAAATCCAGGAGGGTGCCCACATGGCTAACCAGCCAAGTTAGAGAGGCTGTGAAGGGCAAGGAAGCTTCCTTCCGTAAATGGAAGTCTTGCCCTAATGAGGAGAATAAAAAGGAACATAAACTGTGGCAAAAGAAATGTAAGAAGGTGATATGGGAGGCCAAGCGAGACTATGAGGAACGCATGGCCAGCAACATTAAGGGGAATAATAAAAGCTTCTTCAAATATGTTAGAAGCAGGAAACCCGCCAGAGAAGCGGTTGGCCCTCTGGATGGTGAGGGAGGGAAAGGGGAGATAAAAGGAGACTTAGAGATAGCAGAGAAATTAAATGAGTTCTTTGCATCTGTCTTCACGACCTCGGGCAGATACCACTGCCCGAACGGCCCCTCCTAACCGAGGAGTTAAGTCAGATAGAGGTTAAAAGAGAAGATGTTTCAGACCTCATTGATAAATTAAAGATCAATAAGTCACCGGGCCCTGATGGCATCCACCCAAGGGTTATTAAGGAATTGAAGAATGAAGTTGCAGATCTCTTGACTAAGGTATGCAACTTGTCCCTCAAAACGGCCACGGTGCCAGAAGATTGGAGGATAGCAAATGTTACGACTATTTTTAAAAAGGGAAAGAGGGGGGACCCGGGAAACTATAGGCCGCTCAGCCTAACATCCATACCGGGTAAGATGGTGGAATGCCTCATCAAAGATAGGATCTCAAAACACATAGACGAACAGGCCTTGCTGAGGGAGAGTCAGCATGGCTTCTGTAAGGGTAAGTCTTGCCTCACGAACCTTATAGAATTCTTTGAAAAGGTCAACAGGCATGTGGATGCGGGAGAACCCGTGGACATTATATATCTGGACTTTCAGAAGGTGTTTGACACGGTCCCTCACCAAAGGCTACTGAAAAAACTCCACAGTCAGGGAATTAGAAGACAGGTCCTGTCCTGGATTGAGAACTGGTTGGAGGCCAGGAAGCAGAGAGTGGGTGTCAATGGGCAATTTTCACAATGGAGAGAGGTGAAAAGCGGTGTGCCCCAAGGATCTGTCCTGGGACCGGTGCTTTTCAACCTCTTCATAAATGACCTGGAGACAGGGTTGAGCAGTGAAGTGGCTAAGTTTGCAGACGACACCAAACTTTTCCGAGTGGTGAAGACCAGAAGTGATTGTGAGGAGCTCCAGAAGAATCTCTCCAGACTGGCAGAATGGGCAGCAAAATGGCAGATGCGCTTCAATGTCAGTAAGTGTAAAGTCATGCACATTGGGGCAAAAAATCAAAACTTTAGATATAGGCTGATGGGTTCTGAGCTGTCTGTGACAGATCAGGAGAGAGATCTTGGGGTGGTGGTGGACAGGTCGATGAAAGTGTCGACCCAATGTGCGGCGGCAGTGAAGAAGGCCAATTCTATGCTTGGGATCATTAGGAAGGGTATTGAGAACAAAACGGCTAGTATTATAATGCCGTTGTACAAATCTATGGTAAGGCCACACCTGGAGTATTGTGTCCAGTTCTGGTCGCCGCATCTCAAAAAAGACATAGTGGAAATGGAAAAGGTGCAAAAGAGAGCGACTAAGATGATTACGGGGCTGGGGCACCTTCCTTATGAGGAAAGGCTACGGCATTTGGGCCTCTTCAGCCTAGAAAAGAGACGCCTGAGGGCGGACATGATTGAGACATACAAAATTATGCAGGGGATGGACAGAGTGGATAGGGAGATGCTCTTTACACTCTCACATAATACCAGAACCAGGGGACATCCACTAAAATTGAGTGTTGGGCGGATTAGGACAGACAAAAGAAAATATTTCTTTACTCAGCGTGTGGTCGGTCTGTGGAACTCCTTGCCACAGGATGTGGTGCTGGCGTCTAGCCTAGACGCCTTTAAAAGGGGATTGGACGAGTTTCTGGAGGAAAAATCCATTATGGGGTACAAGCCATGATGTGTATGCGCAACCTCCTGATTTTGGAAATGGGTTATGTCAGAATGCCAGATGCAAGGGAGGGCACCAGGATGAGGTCTCTTGTTATCTGGTGTGCTCCCTGGGGCATTTGGTGGGCCGCTGTGAGATACAGGAAGCTGGACCAGATGGGCCTATGGCCTGATCCAGTGGGGCCGTTCTTATGTTCTTATGTTCTACCATTGCTATCAAGCAAAAAATAAAACATCTGGAACAAAATATTTGTGTATTTATTTACTACTGTTTTTATTTCTGTCTTTATTTACAAAATCTTAAGCTACATCTTGTATTGCGCTTGAAACTAACGAACATTGATGTGGCTATTGATACTGTGCTCAGCACTAGCCAGAAACAAGTGCACCCTACTCATGCACCTCAATACAAGAAGTAGCTTGAGCTTTTGTCAATAAAGGAAATAAAAACAGTAGTATCCCCCTCAGAAGGAAGATAAGCAGGGACGCTTCCCCTCATCTCCCCCAAGCCCAAGCACTTCTACTCAGAATTGTCTCCCATTATTGGCAATGGGGCTTACTCCCAGGTAAGATTAGACAGAATTGCAGCCTAGAGAGAAGTAAAAAGGGGAAGGGTGCACATCAGAGAAGCGGCTGGGGGAGCAGCACTCTCCCTGGGCGCTCCCCCCCCCCACATGCCAGGCTTGCCCTCCCACCTCCTCCCCTCCTGGCTGCTCTGTTGGCAGCCAGGCAACCAGGGATCCCCCCTCACCCCAGCAAAGATATAAAGAGAGGGCGTGCTAGTCAGGGCAGGAAAGGATTGTGGCTTTCAGGCAATTTCAGAGAGGGAGAGAGGTTGTGATGCAGAGGACAAGAACGGGAGTGGGGTGGTAGCAGCGACAATGCTACTTTCAAGGCAGGCTCACAAGAGGGGAGATTGTGGGGGTCTGCCTCTACTCACCCAAGCCCTGTGTTCAGGTCTCCACCTAGACTCTCTAGCCCAGTCCAGCTGCAGGAGGGGAGCTGCTCTGTCTTGCAACCCCAAGGCAGTCCATCCCATCAAGGCAGCCAAGCTGACAAAGGTTGGTGGGGAGAAGCCTGGCTGGCTCGTCTATGTCTCTCCTGGTCCTTCTTTGCCTGCAATCCAAGCCTGCACTCCGTGACTGGCCCCCTGAGGGAAGCCTGCAAGTGCAGAGGGAGGTCCAGCTAGAAGGCAGAAGCACGCTTTATGGGGGAAAGCGGCACGCTGCTTTCTTTGCACATGTGCAAGCCACTCTTAGTTACATCTCAATGCTGGGAAGCTTAAAATGGCAATGCCCAGGCTTTACCCACTTCCAAAATGGCGCTGTCTAGGTCTTTTACTACCTTCCAAGATGGCTGCCGTCAGCTTCTCGCAACCTACCAGAAATTGGATCATGACCCACCAAGTGGGTCCTGACCCACAGTTTGAGAACCACTGGCTCAGAGTGTCCCTGTCCCCCAATCTAAGATGAATACATGCGGTGACAGGGTGGAACAGTAAGGGCCACTCCTCAGGCAGACAAGTTTGTCTGAACTCCAAATCTGGCACCCAGGACAAGTTAAGAACAGTCCTGATGTATATGAATGCCCACGCACATAGGAAAAACACCACACAGAAGGCATCCTAATGCAAACATACATATGATCGTAATGAAACTGCAGTGTTTTATGAATGCACAGAGGCAGGGGCGATGTCATGGATTGGCCAACTTGGGCACTGGAGGACAGCTTACACACCTCAGAGGGTCTACCTTACTTGAATGGACTTCTTGAACCCCCTTCCCCCTGACTGGTCAACCATAACAGATTTTCCCTTTTTACCAAGGAAGGGTGTGGAAGAAGTTGCCGCCCACTGCCCTAAGCTTGGGAGGGAGGCTTAGTGCAGGGCTTTGCCCCTGGGCTTCCGGAAACCTGGCACTGGTATTGCACAGATGTGCACTGGTAATGTACAGGAGAGAAAGGGCACAATATAACTGAAGAAACAGGAAACCAGGGAAAACCGCTTACTACAAAATGCAAAACTGAACAATGGAACAGTGAAGGATTGCTAATGCATACATCCTACTTCAGAAATAAGACCAGGTAATTCAGAACTGCTAAATTCAAGAAGAAATTCAGATGAGGAGAATTTCTGAAGCATCCCTAGACTACACACCAGGAGACTAAAGTTATAATCAATTATGTGAGGCTATGCACAAGGTAGGCATACCAAAGGCAAAAATCCCTTTGCTTAAAAAAAGGTGATTGTCCCAACCCTATTCAATTTTCCAGAACTGATGTAGTTGTTCCAACAGGGAACATTTGTTCCCTTACCTCAGGGCTGCGTTGTGGCTGCATCGGTTCTGGAAAGTTGGATAGGATTGAGCCCTGACTTATGTTGAGAGCGATGTGAATCTCTCCCACCATCTCCCATAAATTCCAGAATACCATTCTGTATTAGGGTTGTGTTGTACTGAAATCACTTAGCTGTGCCCGTGAGCAAAATGCAGTGCTTGTGTTTGTATTATTCTCATCTTTCTCTGGCTAGTTATGCATGAATCACATAAGGGATGAAGACAGATTGTGCCAAAGACTATTCTAGCCCTGCACATTTTAAACAATGCATAGAAGACACGGCAAGCACCTTTAAAATAAAGCTACCATTAGTCTTGACAGGACAATGTGAATTGTGAGTGTTGAAAGGCAGCTCTTCCATTAATTACCCTTCCTATCAAGCCACAAAGGATCAAGCCCTGCATAGCACTTTAAACTGGCTATCAATCTCTTCTCCTGTAACCTGTGGCTGTGCAGCAGGGCCGTCGGATGTTCTGCACGACTCTGGTTGCTCTTGATCGGCAGCAGCTGGACTTAAACAGACACATCTGAAGGCCTGAGGATTCTGACCTGCAGCAGACTGCACCAGTGGTGCCTATAAACATTGCCAGCTGGTGGTGGGAAGGCAAAATGAGTTGCCTTGCTTTTATTTTCCTCTCCCAAACCGTCCAAATGCGCAGTGATGGTTAATGATTGATAACGTCTGACTGGGCCTGACAAAGGAAAGGGGTATGTGGGTGCACACACACTCAGGTGTGTGCACGATGCATGTGAAATACAGAAATACAAACACTATAATCAATGTGGTGGACAGCATGTTCAGCACATATAGCTGGCCACATGGCAAAGTTGTATTCACATTGCTCTGGCCTGTTGCCAAGTTGATTTTTCAGCACAACATGAGACAAGCAACTTTTTCAAAATATAGGAATAGTACCTTCCTTGAGTGCTGAAAACCGATCTGACCATGCAATGGAGCAGACTGCCACTTCGTGGCCGCAAAGGATGTCAAAATTCACCCTGTGGCCAGGCTCATTTCTCATTAATACATCATAACACTAATCCTTAGGACTTGTATAGCACTTTCTGAGGTCCAAAGTATTTCACATGGACTACCTTGATGTAGTTCATACAACAATCTGGGTAAGATAAGGACTTAGGGCCCAATCCTATCCAACTTTCCAGCACCGGTGCAACTGCAATGCAGCCCCAAGGTAAGTGAACAAAGGTCCCAATACCTTGAGGAGGTCTCTGTGACTGCCAGCCCACCACAGGATGCAGGGCACACCCCATTGGTACAGTGTAATGGAAGATCAGAAGATCATCAGGTGGGTGATGTGGTGTTGGCAGCAATTCCATGTTTTGACAGCTGGTTGACAGCTCTGGGAAGGGCAGGGCTGGCTCCACAGCTGTAATCAATCAAGGCCAATGGGACTTTGATGGACACCTGAGCTTCATTTGACCTTGATGGGACTTTGAATGGACATGGACTGAAGAGATGGCTCAGCTGAGCCTAATTTGGACTTAACAAGGTAGTTCACAGCTGAGCTGCATTTTGGATTATGAGACATCCAAGGATAAAAGGCAGCTTCAGAAGGACCAAAGACTACCCTGACCCAGAGGGAGATGCTACCTGACCCAGAGGAGACCTGACCTGGCTTACCTGGACTTTGGACTTGGACTGTGACCCGGCATATTGACTTTGGACTGTGAGTTGGCAATCTGCATTTATTGGACTGGGACCTGACTCTGACTTTTGCTTGCTGCACTTGTGAGTTGAACAAGGGAAACTAATCAGCCTTAAGTGGGCACAAGGCCCAGTGGGGAGGAGCTGTGGCAAGACAGCACAGCTGCACTGGCACTGAAAAATTGGATAGGATTGGGCCCTCAGTACCCTATTGTAGCTGTGGAGCTAAGGCAAAGAAGGAGCAGCTTGCCTAAGGCCGCCTCATGAGTTCATAGCAGAGGCAATATTCAAACTGGAGAAGTCTGGATTTGCAGTTCAGCTTCTTACGGCTCAATACTATTTGGACGTTGTGCAGATGTTCCACAGACACCATCTGTGCATGTGTGTCATATCCTAATCAAGTGGTTTTCAAACTCTCAGGGACTGTTTGAACTGCAGTAAGTTCTTGCGGGGTCGGGGGGGAGGCAGCGGCACGATCCCCAGGATTGCATCACTCAGGGGGCTGCAGGGACTGAGATGCACTCACCAGTCCTGGGGTGCAGAGAGCCTTGCGTGACCTTCTGCAGGGCTCCCCAGGTCTTGAAAAGTGAAAGTGCAGCAATTGTACTCCACTTCCGCAAAACCGGAAGCGGAGCCTGATAGCTGCGCTTTCACTTTTTAAGACCTGGGGTGACCTGCAGACCCTTGCACAGGGCTCCCCGCACCCCCAGGAGGCTGCTGCAGGGACTGGTAAGTAAATACCAGTCCCTGCAGCCCCCTGAGCCGCCTTCCCCCTGCCCCCACCCCCAACATCAGCATGATATATGTGCTTCATCAGTATGATGTCCAAAGAGTAAATCGTTGCATCCACCCAGCTCCAATACTGGTGGCCAGAGACTGGCCAGCACGGAGAGTGGGGTAGGGGAAGGTGCAGGGCCAATGGGCGGCCAATAATGGGGAGATGTTGCCCCCCTCAGTCACGGGGAATTCGAAGCACAGTAACAGGCCCCTGCACTAACCATGGAGAGGTACCCCAGGCCATTGCACACAAATACACACATGACACAAAGATGCCATACCACCCCCACCTCCTATGAGAGCAGCAGGGGCGTCAGCAAAGAAGGGTTAAAAGGAAAGACCTGCCAGGAGCCCTTGCACCCAGGATTCAGGATTGCACCCTCTTATTTTACCCACACAAATACACACATCCTCGCAGAGGAAAGGCAGGAAAATAGCTCCATTAAAAAAGGCAGCCTCTCCACAGTATATTTCCTGCTGTTTTTCCCTTCCCCATTGTTCCTTATGGAGTTATTCCTACCTATGCCAGGAATGACATCTTTGACGTAGCATTTTTCTGGCATCAAGGGAGTGTCAATAGTCTGAAGGAGGTTGGGGAATGGTGTGCACTGATTCCTCTTCATCCCTCCCATGTCATGCCCCAGTCTCCTCCTGGTTTTGACTTCTCCACCAATGGAGTTGTGCTGGCATCCAAGTGACATCCATGCAACACCAGAGTGACATTTCTCTGGTGTTCCACCTGGTGTGTATGCCACATCATCGGCAGGCAGACCTCTATGCCAGCAGGTTTGTCATTGTGCTGGGATATGTAGAGATACACCGGAGTATCTCAAGGAGAGGACTGGGCATTTAACCACTCTGCTATATTGGAACATATGAAAGGGCCTTATGCTAAGCCAGACTCAATTAGTCCACCTTGATCAGTACTGTCAACACTGGCTGGCAGTGGCTTTCCAGAGTTTCTGACTTGGGTCTTGGAGTTGCCAGGAGTTGCACATGGGACTTTGCGGAGCAATGCATATGTTCTATCACTGACCTACAGCTCCTCTGCCAAACACAAATCAACACTATGAACAGTAAGAAAAGGATTTCCACCCCCCCCATTCCAAAGCCAATATGCTTTGTGCCCTCTCAGTCATCATTCGCATAACTTGTTTTGCTATTTCAGTCATCTTATGGGCATGAGGCAAACCAGCATGACCAGAAAACTCAAAAGAAATAAACGGATTCATGGGAAGCGATGCTGTATATGGTGAAACACAGCTTGTGGGTGGATGCAATGACAACACCATGTGTGCCATCTGTTAATCAGTCTTGTGATGCACAGCGCCCCTCTCGGGCCAGGACTTCGGTTCATCTGCCTCACTTGCTCATTAGCTGCTGACACTCCCGGTTGTTCAGCAAGAGATTGTCTCCAGCCCCGCTGACCCTGAACGCCACTTGAATCTGCAAACATCAAGCTTCCTTAATTGCAACCTTTGCTGATACAAACAGTGAGGTGCAACCACATCCAAATTGCCATTTAAGTAATGGCCAGGTGCTTGCAGGGATGTGCAGTGAAGTTCCAAACTGTCCTCACTCAGTTCATTGGTGTAAGTTTGGAAGAGAATTTTTGCCAGCGATATTTTTATCACATACACGAATAGCTTCCCCTTCTCATAAAATGACTTTTCAAATGTACTCAGTGAAATTATCTCCAACTTTTTTGTTACTCTACTAGCCTCTATATCTGAGGTAGAGGGAGAACTCATTAAGGCTGCAATCCTAAACATCTTCATCTGAGATGAAGCCCATTGAACTCATAGGAATTTACTGCTGAGTAGACATGCATGAGATTGTTTTCTTTCTTTCTTTCTTTCTTTCTTTCTTTCTTTCTTTCTTTCTTTCTTTCTTTCTTTCTTTCTTTCTTTCTTTCTTTCTTTCAATATAGGCATAGTCATGCATTTCATGTGGGGGATGCACATGGTATCCCTCAAGGTTGTTCTTCTGCTGCAAGGGTATCACATTTTCCCTGGCACTTAAGCCACATTATTATATTTCTGGAAATATGTGATTCACCCTCCAGAAAGCAAAGTCAGCGCTATTGCCACATAGAATGTGGTTATACTGTTGGCATAGGTACTTACTGGAAAGTGGCACAAGCAATTGCAGAGAGCAGAGATCCATACTTCTTTCAGGCCCATTTGCCTGTTCGAAGCCAACCTTCCAGTGTGTCTTTCTGTTGCCCCTTGTGAGACCAGTTCTTTGCAGCAGAAACATGCCTCTGCTTTGCAGAACCACTACATGAGGGCTCTTCTAACAACATTTTGATAATCTCTGGTTTTGCCAGAGATGATTCTATATTCCCTCTTTTCAGTGTGGTAAGCCATACAAGGGAAGTGTGGGGAAGCATCAACATACCCAGACCTTAAAATGAAATCAAACTGTAACTTTACCTGGCTCCCAAATCCATTTGCAGGACTGGTGCATTGGCTTCATGTTGCATTCACCTCACAAAATTACACCTGGAGCTATTTGGGTCAACTGTGTCCTTGTTAAATATGTGCTTGTCTTGTTTGTCTATGAAGCAGGCAGCTGTGGGTCTACCTATTATACCAAAAGGTGTGTACAGAGGGGCGAAGTGAACCCAGCACCCTCTCCTGCCTTCCCTCTCTGTGCTCAGTTGCTTTTAGCAGTTTTCTCCCTGCCCAGATCATTTTCAATATCAGAACCAGCAGGAAGAAAACTACATAAAAGAAGAAAAGCATGGGGTGACTGGGATGCTTCCCTCCCCTACATGCTCCTTTGAATATAAAAACCAGACCCCCTGCCCTACAGGGCTAACTGGGCAAGCACCTATCTAACAAACACATGGTTGACCCAAATGACTAGTCTGTGCTCTAATGGATGAGCTAATCAGCTGCCCCAGCCTTTCCAGCTTTCCCACAGCCGTGTTAATCATGTTATTGGCAAGCGCCAGCCAACTAGTCACCCACCTGTTCTCTGCTCCTATCAGTAGTCAATAAGAAGATTACCTCTTCTTTCTGTTCCTTGTATGAATAAGGTAGATGGACTTGGGGAGAAAGCCTGTGGGAGGTGGAGAGATGCCCATGATATTCTTCAATTTTTAAATTATATTTTTCCACATTGCTAATGTCATAGCAAGTTCCCTGATCTCCAGAGCCCAAAGAGAAGAGTGGACAATACTGATGATTAGATTAGATACCAGCTTTCGGGACATTGAGTCAAACTCTCATCTGATGCCAACACATTGCTACCAACACATTGGAAAGTTTGCAGGTCAGTTTAGCACACTGAAAGAAAATGCAGCAGGACACAAGCACAGAAGTGGTAAAAACACAGATCTTGACCAGGACACAACAGCTTATAAGATCCAGTACTACATCCTTGCAAATAAATCCACAGGAGTGACTAAGGGCTCAATCCTATTGGCCTGCTGTACTGCTGGAACTTGCATTCTGGCAGCTCAGCGTGCTTTATGGCTGTCTCGAAAGGCGACATGCCATATGGTGCAGCCAGGCTGCCACAGCAAGCAATAAGCAGACATGTACCAGCAGCCCCAGGAAAAGCCCCGGCATTGGTAAGTCATCATAGAGTGGGCAGAACAGGGTGGGGAGGTGGAGGAATGGTGCGGAGACAGGGGCAGAGAAGGGTATGTGTTGAGGCCAGGAAGGGGGTGGTATCGGTGCCACTAACATCCTATCTCCATTCCCATACTCAGGGCGCAATCCTAACCCCTTATGTCAGTGCTTTCCAGAACTGACATAAGGGCAATGCAGCACTGAGGTAAGGGAACAAACATTCCCTTCCTTTGAGGAGGCCTCCATGAGTGCCTCCCAACTGCAGGATGCAGCACACGCCCCATTGGAACTGCTATGCCAGCGCTGGAAAGCACTGACATAAGGGGTTAGGATTGCGCCCTGAATCTACCTTCCCAGGTCAACTTGGACTTGTGCCAGTGATTTTGCTGGTTCAAGTCTGAGTAGACCCATTTGGGCAACAGATGTTCCCTTACCCAAAGGAGACCTCTGGGACTGTCACCCCCCCCCCCACATGATGCAGTTCACACTCTGGCTGCTTTTGTGGGGGGGGGGGAGGGTAGAAGTGTTAGACAGGATTGGGCTGTAACTCACAAACATTTTGACTAGAAGCCTGCCACTTGCTCCGACATACTGTGGATGGTTATTTGTGACTCACTGCCAGCCTGAAAGAAAGAGAATCAACCCTCTTCCAATTAAATAAAACTGCTTCCCTACTTGGAAATAACTCTAAATCACCACTGGTGACGGAGCATGTGATAATTTACTGTTTGTTATCTTAGTTTCTTCATGTCCCATCTCACAATGCAGAATCAATTTGCTCAGGTTCTGAGATAGCAATATTTGCACAGCTACAAGCCAACCAGAGAAGCCCAGTGAATTATTCTCATGCAGCTGGGTTGATTCCATTTTCCCCCATTAATTCATCCACTCTCCATTTTTTTCTTTTTGTTCTGGAGCTTACTATTTTATGCCCAACAGAGATAGTACCTTGATTATAACTAGGAACACCAACTGTGACAAATAGTAACAGTGCATTCAGGTTCTCAGAGCCTCAAAGTCAGAGTAGCCATTAATTTTAGATTTTCTGTGTTTTAACTCAATTTGAAGTCTGACGTCAGATATGACGTCTCAATTTACTCTGAATTTCACGGTCAAGATTTCAGTGGTGAAAATATCAGATTTTAAAATAGAATATATGAGGAAAAATTCAACAAATCCAAAACTAAAATGTGATGTTTTCCTGGGAGATGGATCATAGACATGACATTTAACAAAAGAGAGAGAGAGAACAGATTTGTATTTCTAATGAACATGATATAGCAACAACAAACAAACAACTGAGGAAAGTCCAAGTGGGCCTAAACTGAATAGCTTGAACTGTCTTTGAGTATAGAGAAGGTCCATAGATGGTTCACAATGATTTACAAAAATATGAGCTGCCATTTTGGATTAGACAATTGGTCTACTTTAAATAATAAGCAACATACAAAACAGGGTAACTCCTAATGTTCCAAAAAACCCAACACATACAATACTGTTAGGCCCAAATACAGCAAAAGTAGTACTCTTCCTCTTATTCTCATTTACACATTCATGGACCACACACACCACCTCCCAATTTCTTCTCCCAAAAGAACTCAGCCAGACTGCGTCCCATATTGACGTTTAGATCAATTCACCCACCTATACAGACTATGTCCATGAAGCCATACATTCCATAACAGATCTGGAAGAGCAGGTCTTGGCGCTGCCATTTTGCAGAAGGACTGAAGGTTGACCAGATAAGCCACGAGATACTGGCAATAAGGAAGAGGGAACCCAAGATGGCTGCTGCTATCTGAACCTTCTCAATGACGGTCAGAGAAATGGCCTGCCACTGCAAAAGGAGAAAGGGTGAGAAGGAAGGGCGTACAGAGAGAATAACAGGCAGGTCAAAAAGAAAAGGGACGGATTGGAGAAATAGAGAAATGGTTATTTCCTTCAGTGACACCAGTTACTGCCAGTTAACACCCCATAGCATTTCACATGGGTGCTTGTGACGGTGGATAGCAGCTCTTTAAACAGCACAAATGACATTATTACACATTGGATTGCAGAAGCAAAGAACCATCAAGCATCCAGCTGCATTTTGAGAATCAGAAAAACATAATTAGTTCCTTCAGGCATCTCTGGCTTCCTATTCTGTTATCTGTTACAGTTTATCTGTCATGCTACAATTCCATCATGAGTTGTGTACTCGTATTATAGGAGTTGCTCCATTAGGGGTGGCTTGAGAAGGCTAGTTTCCATATCAGTACAGTGGGTTGGATTTAACTGTCTGTTATGCCAAGCTGAAATAAAATGTTTGCTGGTTTTTTTAAAACGTACACAAAGCAAGCGGAAAAATTATAAATTTTTGAAAGTTAACTTTACACAGTAAAAACAAGTCCTGATTTCAAAGAAAAGTGGAGCAGAAACTAGCTTAAGATTCTCCTGATTAGTTTTCTCAGGATGGAAACTAGGATCCAAACTGTATATAAAACTACTAGCAACCAGAATGCCTAATTGCAGAACAACTTCTGGGTATTATGGAGAAGCAAAATTCTGCCCCAAAACACTCATTTTCTGTTATCTGAAGAATCTGTGCAAATTATTATTTTTGTATTTTTATGTGCAGACTAATTTAAATGCAGCCAAGTGGCTGATACTATTAGCCCTTTCTCCAGACCCACTTGTCCTGTTCTCAGCCAGTAACAACTCACCAATCCAATAACAACATTAACAGAACAATAAATGCAACAACGATTACAGCAACATCTCACAGATGCCATAAAACTGCAGCATCTCAACCACCATGCATATCAACCCTGTATCACCAAATTGTTTTGGTCAAAGAAAACCCCAATCAGAAGGTCTCAGTATTGTGGCCACAGTACTGAACCTGTTCCTTTCCCCTCTCTTTGGACCTTAACCAGTAGGGGTTTAATGAGAGATAGGGAACTATGTACTTTCTCCCTGTGACTTCTACATCCCCAGTGCTATAGCTCAGTGATTGGCAGTGCTAAGGGCATGCTAAGTGCCAGCTCGTGGTAGACGGTTTCCATTCCTCTGAGTTCCCAAACTATGGTTTATGAATTGCTATTCTTGATCTCTCATAGTACAAATGTGTATGAGACATCTTTGCAATGAGTTATACACTCCTTCCTGAACTGCCCTTCTTCCCCTCCCAACTGCTACATCCAACAGCTGCATTTCATTAAAAATCAGGGGAATGTTATATAAAACTCTTTGCAATGTTTGGTTCTCAGTTTCAGTTTGGATAAAGATGGCAGCTTTTAATGCTGCGGTTCTGTGTACGTTAACTTGAGAGCCCCACCGAACTCAGTACTATGCATGCAAAGTGAGTACGCAAAGAACAGGGAAGGGGGATAGTATGGCAGAGCCATCCATCATTTTCTGTCGTTTGCACACATTCATTTATTTTATACTTGATTACTGTAAAGAAGGTTGTCGGAGACCTTATTCAGTAGTACCCAAGTGGGGCGATTACAGCTGAGATCTTTTGTGAAGTCCTCTCTTTTAAACATTAGACCTGTGCTCATCTTATCCTTCAGGTATTGGCTGAATATATGGAAGGGAGAACTATAGCATTGGCTGGCCCTGTGCCCAACCACTGTGTGTTCAACCAAAGAGCAAAATGGGCTTTACATGCATACACAAGTAGAGCTGTGAATCATGGTCATGGTCTTTAAACACAGTCCTTTGGCTGAATGGATGGAGGACATGGATGGACTAGCCCCTTGGTTCTCAGGAGTTGAGAGCCGAGGTAAGTGTGTGTGAAGGAGAGGCTAAGGCAGCAATGCAATATCCAGGATCGCGCTGCTGTCAGGGACTTTTTTTTTTTTACTTACCAGGAGCTATCGCAGGAGTTTTGGCAGGTCCGGGGAGTCCTCCACAAGGGTCCCTGCACCTCCAAACATCTAAAAATAACCCCCAAAATGAACACTTCTGGTTTCACGGCAAAAACTGGAAGTGCCCTTTTTTATGTTTGGAGGTGCAGGGAGCCTTGTGGAGGACTCCCTGGAACCCCCAGGACTCCTGTGCTAGCTCCTGGTAAGTTAAAAAAAAAGAAGAAGTCCCTGGCAGCAGCGTGATCCTGGATATCACATTGCCGCCTAAGCTGGCTTCTGGTAAATAACTGCCCCCCCGTCCCTTCTCCCGCAGCAGTGGAATCCTGGGAAACAGGTTGTTGTCTTCTCCCTTCCCTTGCCATTTAAAGCAGGGGTCTCTAAACTTCTCGGCTGAAGGGCCGTATCAAATATCTGGCAGAGTGTTGAGGGCTGGAAAAAAAAATTAAATATAAAATTTAAATAAATACATTAGAGATGGAACTTAGATGAATGACTGAAATGAATGAATGAATGGGTTCAAATGTCCAGGATTTCTCCAAGCACAAACACAGTCCAAGAAATAAACCACACACACTTAAATGAACCCCCATTCCCCCACCCCACAAGCACAACTCTGGTTGTGTTTGATCAACTGGGCCAGAGGCTCTCAGGGGATCAGAGGCTGGCCGTGGGCTGGATAGAGGCACTTCGTGGGCTGCATCTGGCCCCCAGGCCGGGGCTTGGAGACCCCTGATTTAAAGGGACAGAGATTAAGGTTTCCCTGTTTGGGGAGTGACAACACCCCAGTTTGGGAAGCCCTGGACTAGCCAATGAGATCATCCTTCAGTCTATGTGTGGAAGATAAGGTGAAATGATGATGATGATGATGATGATGATTTATATGTGACTTTTCAACACTTGAAAAAGTGCTACTGTTATCTTCAGTATCATCTTTGCACAAAGGCAGCAGGCAGAGACTTTGCACCCAGGTGCCTTGGTGTCTTTGCACTAATATTGAGGCATTTTAGTGCAGTATTTTGCATGAAGACTGAAATGCATAACCAGGCACGAGAATGCCTCAGAAGCTCTTCCCTGGAGACCAAGAAGTACAATTTCGCCTACAGTCAGAAATATGAATCGACATGGATTGTATCATTTATTTTAGCTTGCAGCCTCTGCAGCTGGGGCACAACTTAACAGGTTTGTTGGCATGCTCTCAATTGGATGAAGCATAATTTTTGTTTCAGGGGGAAGGTTCTGTGGTGAGTGCATGGCTTTTATACAACACTGGCCACGATGCTATATGCGGTAACTATAGGGAACATGGCATGGCAATGGCCAAAGCAAATGGTACTTGGTAAACAAACAAAGAATTAGAATGTCTGCGCGTTTTACTTTGCAAGTGGCAACCAGAAGTGGGCTGAATGATGCCTGACTACTTGGTGATGGGCCTGATGGTACATTGGGGTTGTGAAATCAATGCAAAACACATTGTTTCAAGTTCTGTAGTGTAGTAAACATTTTACTAAAATACTTACTGATGTGAATATCATTTTAAAAAGTGTCAAGTGTCCAAATGTTTGCCAGCAATCCCAGTGTAGTTGCACCCATTGGCCAGATCACTGAAAAGGGAGGCTAGTTCAGTCTTACAGACTCTTCTCACTTTCAGCAAAGTGGGAAACTGTTGTATGAAGAGACTTAGTGCCAAAACTGACCACGGGAGTGAGACTAAGGGGTGATCTGACAATAGGAGGAACAAGGACTTTGGAGATTTTCACTTTTCGACAACATTGTGCATGTGTGTGTGTGTGTGTGTGTGTGTTTTTTAAAAGTTTTGTATTGATAAAAATAAATGAAAAACACAGCAGATCATTTAAAAAAAATCAGTGTGTGGTGAGATAGGCTGATTGACACACACACACACACACACACACACACACACACAGCAATCTTCACTTTCTTTTCAAGCCACAAGTGTTCTGTGTCTCGTTCTAGGTCAGTCAATTTGCAGCATTTCAAAATCTTCCCATTAAATACATGCCAGTAGTGTTTAACTGGGACTTGGAATTTAGAGTCAAAGATGTCTCCATTGCTCCAGAGCAATCAGGACGAAGTTCAAGGCTTGCAAGCAGACATCAGAGCAGTTGCCCCAGTGACATCGGAGCAGCTGAGTGAAAGGCAGAGTGAGAGGCCTTGCGATATGCTTGCACCCAACAAGGTAAGTCTTGGGCTAGACAGCTGACATGCATGCAAGAGAGAAGCAGGCCAGCTGTGTCAGTGATTGTCAGAGCGGGTCATGAACAGAGGTGGAACAGGCTAGCACCACCAACATCAGAACCATGAAAAGGAAAGTGCAAGGAAATGTATAAGCAAAAACAAAGAGGGCAGCTCCAACATAAAGAAGAACCAAAGGCTGGGACACAAGATGAACAAAAGTAACAGAAAGAGAGCTTAATCATTATAGTCAAGATTAATTGCATTATATGAGAAACTAGCTTCTTTAAAAACCAGTTTAATCCAGTACGTTAAAAGCAACAGCCATGAAGATCCATGCTCAGCCCTGAGTGGCTGTAAGGTTTAACTGTTATGTTGCTATCATACCTATAGGTGGTGCTGTATTCAGAACTGAGAGTTATAGGGCAAGCCTATGTTTATTTGAAAGTAAGTTCCATTGAACACGGTGAGACTTACTTCCCAGTATCCGTGTATAAGGTTGCACTGTTATGGCCCAAACCTATCCAGCCTTATGATGGCAGATCTTGCAAATCACCACCATTAAGTCCCAGGTTACTGGTGTCAGTAAGTTGGAGTCAGGGGCAGATTGTATCGGGGTAGATCAGGCCAGGTTGAGGGTGGGAGGAAGTAGGAAGGATCACGGTAGCACTAGCACATGTTGCATTCTATCCCCCCTTCCTAGCCTAAACCAACCCCCCGACTCTCCTTGAACCTACCTAAAGAGCTGGGGTGGGTCCAAGGAGACACACTGAAGACCAGGTAACCTATGGAGAGGTAGGTAAAAAAGTTTTTTACTTACCTTTCCTGGGCCGTCTGGTCTCCTGTTGGCAAATAGCATGCAGCGCACACTTAATGAACAGCACTGCATGCTCTGGGATGGCAGGGGATAGGATTGGGGTGCTAATTACATCACTACTGCCTTTTTATACTGTTATTTAGAATGAAGTTGTTCTCTGTTCAGCCATCTTGTGGCATCTTCCTGGAATAACACGACAGGGAGGCTTTCTCTACTTTTATCTTGTTGAAGAGGCTATGTTCTCAAATGCATTGGACACAGGGAATTAGTTTAAAGGATCCATATTATCGGAGATAGGATATATAGATGAAACTTTTCTTGCATATTTTTGAGCATG
Source organism: Tiliqua scincoides (assembly GCF_035046505.1). Classification (NCBI taxonomy): domain Eukaryota; kingdom Metazoa; phylum Chordata; class Lepidosauria; order Squamata; family Scincidae; genus Tiliqua; species Tiliqua scincoides. The sequence goes on along the minus strand of NC_089821.1, from coordinate 74,438,476 downwards.
TACTGAACCTGGCACAGCCTTTTGTTCTGTTGATGAAAGTTGCTATCTGTCACGCAGATGGGCCATTAGCTTGTTGATTATAGTTATGTTCCGATTAGTTCCACCACCAAAAAATGTAGGAACATTACCTTCCCCATGGAGATCTTCTAGCTCTTCAGGGTAGAAAATGCTCATTTAATGAGAGCAATTCAAGTTAAGTGGCCACTTCACAGAATCAAGGAACCCTCCAAACATGTGTTTCTGGCCTAGTACATGAATGTACAAGGTTGTCTGGAACGTTTGGTTTTCAAGCATATACAAGGTTTCCTAGAAACGCTTTTCTGATCTGGTAATGGGGGTTTAAGCTGGAGAGACAGGGAGTTTTTTTTTTATTTAAACTGGTCAGGATTGAACTAGTTATTCCTGTCCTCAAAATCCCCGCACCAGCTGGCCTTGCTGCAACCTCTGCCCACTGAGATAATGGATGACAGGTTTTTGGGAGTATCATTAGGGCTCCCGCTCACATGGAAGGATCCACATTTTCTTCTGGTTTTGTGCTGTAAGTAGCATATGTGGAGGTAGGCAAACCAGGCTGTGTAGGGGTGGATGGGATGGAAGTAGGCAGAGCTGACACTTAGTACTTGAGGCACTTAGCACGTGGAACTGGAGACAGCAGAGGAAGACTAGGCAGGGAGCACTGAGTTGCGCCATGTGGGAACGGGGAGAGCGTGATGGAGAGAGCACCCATGCAACGGAGGGAGGGAGAGCGGGCAAGCAGAAAGCGACTACAACCACCGCAACCCCACAGCAGCAGTAGCACATCCCGCCCACATGAGGGAGAGCAGACAAGCGAGCGCACAAGAGCTGCTGCAATCTCAGAGCAGCAGCTGCTTGAAGGTGCCCCCCTCCCCCAGTGTGAAAGTGCTTATGAACTGGTTTGAATTCATTCATTCACATAAGTTCCATCTCATGTAAGGGGTCAATCCTATCCAACTTTCCATCACCAGTGCAGTCGCAATGCAGCCCCAAGGCAAAGGAACAAATGTTCCCATACCTTAAGGAGGCCTCTGTGACTGCTGCCCCACCACAAGATGCAGTGCATGCCCCATTGGCACAGCTGCTCCGGCACTGGAAAATTGGATAGAATTGGGCCCTAAATTATGTAAATTTATTCAAATTTGAAATGTAAATTAATTCTTTTTTCTTTGGGTCCTTGACACAGTGTCAGAGAGATGATGTGCCCCCCCCCACCAAAAAGTTTGCACACCCCTGGACTAAGGCATGGAGGAAGTCGATTGAGGCAAGTAAGGGGGTGGTATCGGTGGCAGCAGGCACAAATATCCTGTCCCCCTTCTTGGCCTTGATCAACCTTCCCAGGTCCACTCAGACTTGTTCCAGCAAAATTGCTGGTGCAGGTCTGCGTAGACCCATTTGAGCAGCAGAGGCTTACCCTGGGCAAAAGAACAAATGTTCCCTTACCCAGAAGAAAACATGGATGCTCATGTCCTCAGATAAAATGGTGTAAAATTGTGTAAATTGCATACAATTGCATAAACGAGATGCGAGTGCTGGAGGGAGATCTGTGAAACGGTGGGGTGCAAAGCAAATGAGATGTTAAGATTGGAGAGTTATCTGTGAAATGGTGGGAGGCTACAGCAGGGTATGTGGAATATTTTTTGCGGGATATATTGAATTTTCCCCCCAAATACATTTTCGATTCATGGTTGGTTAAATCCACAGGCACAGGACATGTGGATATGGCAGGCCCACTGTACTTCCAGCATAGCTAACTACGTTAGGAATGACATCCCTTATCCATTTGCTATAGGTTAAAGCAGGGGTGCTCAATAGGTGGATCGCGATCTACCGGTAGATCGCGAGGCAAAATGAGTAGATCGCAGAGTGCCGACCCCCCCTTCAGGTGCCTCTGGGAGGAAACGCCAGGAGTAAGGCCCATTGTACTCAATGGGGCTTACTCCCAGATAAGTGTGGCTAGGATTGCAGCCTCACAGCCTAATCCTAGGCATGTCTACTCAGGAGTAAGTCCTGTTATACTCAGTGGGGCTCAAGGTACACCAACATACATTGTACACATAAATGTTATATGTTATGATGGCGCGAACATTGTAAAAAAAACTCTGGTAGATCTCCGGGCCTTGCTGGGTTTCAAAGTAGCTCTCGAGCCAAAAAAGTGTGAGCACCCCTGGGTTAAAGGGTTTTCAGAGCAAACCTGTTGTATGTGATGTGGTGAATCATTGTGTTTTGGAGTGGAGGAAGCAGGCAGTGAAGAATGTCTTGAGCTGCAACTTCTCAGCAACCCATCTGATGATTCTTGGATGCTTACCAGTGATGTGGGTTGGTGGTACAAGAAGGCCAAAGTCTATCTATACATTCATTATTTTATTAGCTTCTGAATTCAGAGAGATGCCTGGAATATGCTTGGATTGAGCAACTCCTTCCTGAATCATTAGCTGTATAGAGGGTAGATATGTGGAGGAGATTTCTGTTAGAACCTGCTTTCACTGAGTCAGACCATTGATTCATCTAGCACAGAACTCTCCAGGATTTCAAACTGGGAGTTTTGCTCAGTCCCACCTGGAGATACCAGTGATTAAATTTGGGGCTTTTTGTAACAGGGGCTACAGCCTCTGTCCTAACAGCTTCTTTTCCTTTCTCCTCCTTTTTCTTTAAAGCTGGTTGTTAGAACTATTTATTGTACTGGTTGGTTCTGGCAATCAAGAGATACTGTGCTGCTCAAGGAATTGAGGGAGGGTTGGCAAAAGCGGAATGGATTGTCCTGTAAAAGAAGGCACAATGTGACACCTGCATATATTGTTTTAAAGCTGATTTAAAAACACAATAAAAACAACTATAAATAGGAAAGAAAAAGAGGGCATTCTCATTTGATGTTAGAGATTGTGTTGGGACTTGGGGGAGTAGTAACCTCTTAGGTATACTTGGCTCAAGCTATTAATGAAGTTCTAGATGAAAAGAAGTGCCATGACATGGTCTCAGAAGGCCTGCTCCAGGTCCCAGTTCCTATTCTAGCGTTCTCAGATTTGCATCCCTGAAGGCAGAACCTGTAAGGTATAGTCGTTAGAGTGCTGAAGTAGGACTGAGGAGTTCAGCCCTCAAGTCTGCTCAGTGGTGTTATGCAATCTCTCTCAGCCTGACCTACCTCAAAACACTGCTGTGAGATAAAAAGGGATAATCCCAGGTATGTCCTCAGTTCTTTGGAGGAAAGGTGAAATAAAAATTAGTAAATTAGTAAATAAATAAAAAGAAGGCTGAATGTCACTTTCTGCAGCAAGAGTCTCTTCCTGTATACAGTATATTTTTATCACAGTATTCTAGTCTCTGAATAAAAAAGGAATGACTGGTGATGACTAAGGACTCCATTTAAAGAGGAAAGGCAGTCGTTGGCCACTCTATTTCAGACATATGTTGTTATGTCCCTGGAGGACCAATTTCTTTGGCCAAATTGCAGGTACCATGCTCTGAATGGCTATTATGTATTCGCTAGGCTGATGCAGGAGGCATGCAGCTCTCCTGCCATGTCAGTGATAGGTTGCAATGGGGAACCTGCTGCCTTGATCCACCTGAAAGCAGGCCAGAGAAATCAGTGACAACAAAATTGTGTTTAGTTCAAATTCTGGAGTAGGCCATCCCAATCCTGAGCTTTCCGGTTCACATTGGAGCAGTGGAGCCAAAACAGCTATTGCTGTGTCCAGCAGATGCTGGGAAGCTGCTGGAGGTCTCTTTGGGGGAAGGGGACTTTTCCCGCAATGGGGCTTCTCGCCCTGAGCCCCACAATGGGCTTTCTCAAGTCTGCACCAGCTGTTTTACCAGCGCAGACTTGAGAAACTCTGTATTGGCCTTCTGGCCCAACATGGAGTTCAGGATACAGTGCGGCAACCGATCCCACCACCCTCCCACCCTGGTTCCTCCCTTCACCCCACCTTCCCCTGCCCCTCAGAGGCTGCACTGCCACTCGGCAGTTGCACTTACTCCCTGTGGTGGCATGTCCTCTTCCTGCTTGTGCTGGGCCCAGCATCTGATTGGTGCAGGCCCAGCACTAGCACTCCCTATTCACCAGGTGCCTTAAATGTACTTTACGGCATGGTTACAGCACCCAGCGCCGACACTAGGACTCAGCGCCAGCACTGGCCTAGTTTAGGATTGGGCCCTGAGTTGGCTTAGCTTAGTACCAACAAGCCAAAAAGGGAGGGGTCATTGCTCAGTGGGAGAACTCCTGCTTTGCATATGGATAGGCCCAGGTTCAATACTTGACATTTTCAGTTAGATCAACTACAGGGGATGAGAAGATTTGTGCTTGTGACCCTGGAGAACGGAGTCAGAGCAGACAACTCTGGGAGGGATGGGTCACAGTCTGACTCAGAACGAAGCAGATGCCTCAGATTCATGATTCAAAACTGGATTAGACGTTATTTTTACCCAGGGTGCACACGACCAGAACGCACGGCATTTCCCATCTTTTAAAAATATGTCTGGCAAGCCTGGCTTGGTAAATATTAAACAGCAGAAGTAGTATGCACCGTTGGGCTGCGCTGATTTCATTTAGACAACGCAGAAAAGGAAGAAGCCAGCAAAAGGAAAATAAATAGCGTATCAGTTTGTTTTACTTTGTTTCATTTTATCTTCATTTTCTTCTTGATCAGTTCATTCGACAACACTGGCTACCAGCTGCAACTCTGGTTAATTTGCATCAGGCCCTTGGTTTTGAAATGATGTGGCCATCAAATCAAGTACTACCTGATCAGGTTCTATAATGACAGGAGTAGGTGCACCTTTTTTTTAAGTGCACACCCATTTTTGAACAGGGTCTTTGCAGTTTTATAGCAAGGGGGGGGGAACGGCTTCATATATGAACTGTGCATTCTCTTTTCATGTTTCCCTGTAGTGGACATTGGGACTATCTTGTGACATTTCCCTCATGGAGGAAGAGAAGTATGTACTGGCTACATGGGTACAGCTTGTACAGCTCCCTGCAGGGGAAATACACATATCCCCCTTCACAGAGTACCCAGGAGGTTTGAAAGAAAAAATGGAGAATCACTCTTGTCTCTTTTCCCTGTCATGTGTGAAGCAACAGTGACAGACATGAGCCTCAGGGAGCCAAGGTAAAACAACCTGTGGCACTAAAGGAAGCAGGTCACTGTCTGCTGTCTCTGTACCTTCAAATATGCCTCCTCCCCTGCTACATTTCCAAGGGCAAAAACATTTACTGGACTATTTAGCCCTGCACTTCTGTTGTGGCCAGCACAGTACTCCGGTGAGTTCTACCGCTCAGAGAGTCACAGCTCTCTCAAGCACAATGAGAAGTTTTTCTGAGGCCTTCCACAGAAGAATGGCAATACAGGTGGGTCCTTGTTATCATGGATTTGGCACCAGTGGATTTAACCTACTGCGGGTTCAGGATTCCCCGAAGCCCAATCTGTACTTTAAATCACAAAAAAAACCTTCTGCCATCTCTTGCTTATGTCCCCAGTGGTATGCTGGTAAAGACTGAAATGCAGGAACTCATCATGACACACACCCCATAGCCATGGCTCGCTAATACTACACAACAAACAAAATGAATTTTAGATGTCTTCATGAGAGTCTTTTCTTCTTCCAGCACTCACTACAGTTTATTTAAATATGTAGCTTATTTCATCCCAAATTCTTGGGGTTTGGGTTGCAACAGTTAAAACAGTGGTTCCCAAACATTTTAGCATTGGGACCCACCTAAAAAAATAGTTTCACTTTACTCAAGCCTCTGTAGGTGTAATGGTGATTGGGTAGCAGTGCTCCCCCCTCCCAAGTAGCAGGTTGTTTAACCCTTGATGCACATAGCCTAATCTGCTCTGTCAGTTTCGTGGTCCACCATAATTGGGTCAAGACCCACTGGTGGGCCATGGACCCAGTTTGGGAACCACTGGTTTAAAACAAATGTATACAAATTGAAAAAAGGAATTTAAAAATTTATTTCCCAGTGCCTTTTATGTATGAAACTGATGGGGGTATGAAACTGGAGAGGTGGGTTGAACTGTCACCAATATATGGATGACACTAGCTCTATCTCACTATGTCATCTGATCCCAGGAATTCAGTTGGCGTTTGGAGGTAGTGATGGGATGGAAGTGGACTAACAAGTTAAAACTGAATGCCTTGGAAGAGATGGAAGTGCTGGTTGTCAGTAGGAGTTCAGCCAGTTGTATTGGATTAGGAGTTCAGCCAGTTCTTGATGGAGTAGCATTTCCTCTGAAGAAGCAGGTGTGCAGCTTGGGGGTCTTTACTGATCAGGCATTACTCCTAGAGGACAGATGACTACCACAAACAGGAGTGCTCTTATACATCTCCATCTGTATTGTAGGAAACCTTCCTGAAGATCTGGCAACACTAATCCATGCCTTGGTCACCTTCTGGTTGGACTCCTGCAACAAGCTTTATGTGGGTTTGTCTTTTAAGAGTACAGGTATTTGGAAACTGCAATAAGTACAGAAAGCTGCAGCCAGATGGCTGATGGGGCACCATATCACATGGGGACAATATACCGCTCCAAAGCTGCAGATGTTACCCTAGTTTCCCATTATTTTTTTAGTCAGTTCAAGGTGCTAGTTATTACTTTTAAAGTCCATTATGGTTTGGGGCCTTCCTATCTCAAGGTCCATCTTCTGCTGCATGAGACTACCTACCCGTTCGAATGTTTCAAGGCGGCCTTGCCCTGTGTGCCTTCACTGAATGAAGTTAGGCTGGCATGCATGAGGGACGTGACCATTTCAGTGGTGGCCTCCTGGATGAGGAACTCTGTGCCACAAACACAAGGCCTCCTCTCTCAGATTTTAAGGGGTCACTGAATACCCATTTGTTTCACCAGTTCTTTGGGCTCTTGGTGTAGAATAGCTGTTGCTTGCTGCGATTGTGTTTATTATTTGCTCCCTCCGTTTCTGTTATTAGTTTTACTTTGGAATTGTTTCGGTTTTATCATTTTAATTACATTTTGTCAGCCGGCTTAGGAGCGGTTGAGATGAATGGTGGGATATAAATGCAAACAATAAATAAACAAATATAATTTTGGTTTGGTGACCAGAGCTAAGGAAGTGAAAGGTGTATTTTTTTAATTGACGATATTTTTAAATGACACTATGTACAATATCTTTCTCCTGTTTTCAAAGTAATAAATAAGTGGATGCCCCCATTCTGTAATTCACCGTGCAATGTACAATACAGAGGAAAGTCACATGTGCATTGAATAACAAAGGGAAAGCATAAAAATGGACTAAGAGCAACAGCAGAAAGGACTTTGAAATAATCTCTAGTACCTTTACCTGCAGGGGGTTCTTTGTGCTTATGGCAATGACGTGATACTTGTAATAACACAACTCGCAACTCCAGCATCCTCTCTCGCCAATCCACTTGATCAGACAAGGCTGGTGTGTACATTTCACTGACCCATCACATCGACATGGACTCAGCAACTCACCCTAGAGAGAGAGAGAGAGAGAGAGAGAGAGAGCGTCAACAACATTTTCCCCCATTTTCCAGGTTAAACAAAGTGGAGCACAGCAACCTGGCAAAATGATAGAGCTGCATTTTCTTGAAGAGCAGAAACAGTCAACCACTTTCACATGGTCCCCACTTGGTAAACCTTTTCCTATGTCTACTATGGTCGTTTCTAGGCTGAATATTGATTTACAGCCCAATCTTATCCACACTTTCCTGGGAGTAAGCCTCATTGACTTTAATGAGACCTACTTCTGAGTAGACATGCATAGGATTGGGCTGCCAAATATTTATTAACCTGCAGCTAATCACAGGCACCATGGATAGCATAGCACTGCAGTTGGGATGGAAGGACTGCATTCTTAGAGAATCCAACACTCTCCTGATTAATCTAAACCAGTGTTTCTCAAAGTGTGGGTCGGGACCCACCAGGTGGGTTACAAGCCAATTTCAGGTGGGTCCCCATTCATTTTAATATTTTATCTTTGAGATATTAGACTTGATGCTACTATGTGATTGCATTTGGGGAAATGTTACTGATCTGTACTTTTAACAAGCTACTATGTATATGCTTTTAACAATGATTGTAAATGGGACTTTCTCCTGGGTACGTGTGGGTAGGATTGCAGCCTAGAATTGTTAAAAAATTTTCTGCTTGATGATGTCACTTCCAGTCATGACAGCACTTCCAGTATTCCCTGACAGATTCTCATTCTAAAAAGTGGGTCCTGGTGCTAAAGTTTGAGAACCATTGATCTAAACCATCCAGAGACTGCAGACACAATGCGTGCGCCACAGTTGGAAAAGAAATACAGTTGTAATGGCATCTGCAAAGGGAATAGCAATGGATAACTCAAGCAAGTGAGCCAAGCCATACATTGCAGGGAAGGAACAGCTGCTTCGGGAGGTAGACGGGTGCAGACGGCAACCAGTGTCTGTCAGCCACCTCTACAGCTGCCTAATCTTGGTTCTATTTACCCCTTCTTACCTCTTTGGTCCTTGCTATGCTGATCTGTGTTTTGAAAGAGTAGCAAAACAGAGCTGTTTTGAAGCAGGGTGGTGCTTCTCCTGGCTTTCTTGTTTGAGCCCTGCTCTACTGCTTCGTTCTAAAACAAAGTTTCAGAGCAAGGCCAGAGGAGGAAGATCATAAGAAAGGAGAATGGGGGGGCCTGCCTTCAGTGCCATTGCCCAAGACTCTAGCATTGGAGCTAAAGAGGAGAGAAGGAAGGACATCACTACCACTGCCGGGTATTTCCACCATCATTCTGCTATCACATCCTGCTGCTCCTTCTCTTCCTCTGCAACTGGTTCCTATAGTGCAGGGGTGGCCAACCCATAGCACGCCATGTGCCACTTTTATATAGAGAGGCTTAAACGTGCCACTCCACCTTAACGTCGCTTTTTGCGGTTACCATGATAGTTAAATAGAGCCTCCAAATTCAAGGGCAGTATATAACTGAGTGCCAGAAGGTACAGAGCAAGAAACGTGGGAGTACTGTAGCCTGTTTGGGGCTTTCCAAAGACATCTGGCTGACTGCTGATGAGAAAGGCAGAAAGGCAGCCTGCTTGGACCTTTAGTCCAGTCCAGTAAGACTTGTTCTAACGTCCATATAAGGTGCTTTCATTGCCTTGCTGCACAGCGCTTCCTACTTCTACCTGCCCACCTTGTCATCCTCAAAGATGATAATAGCCAGGATTTCTTTGCTGATGATTTCCCTGAAGCTGCTATCTTCACCTGGCTGGACGACCTAGGCTTTGCTGATCTTATTGACCATCATTGCACTGCCCCTACTGTCTTCTACTGCATGCTACTGAACATTCATGTCTCCGGGTTGATTTACTTATTTAAAATATTTATATCCTGCCTTTTCAAATTTGTGCGAGGCTGCTATCATGATAAAACATATTGCAGTTGACCCACATCATACGCAAGGGTTACATTCCGAGGATGGAGCCTAAAGCCAAAATTGTGGATATTCAGAATAGCCTTGAAAAATTCCTGACATTTGGAAAATGCGTACTATCTCTTTAAAAATGACGAGACACAGGGAACAGCAGCTTCCTTCTCTCATCTCAGGGTCCCTCCAGGGTATGTATTTAATAAGTAGAATGGCGGGTGAGCAGTATTTAAATGGCTGGGTTTTTTGTTTTTGAGTTTGCTGACCCTAGTGAAGGTGAATTTGCACAAGTCTATCGTGAGCAAGACGCTGGCCGACTGTAATCAAAAGCAGTGAACAGTAAAACCAATTAACTTAAAAATAAAAGCAAAAAACCAGCAGCAGAATTACTTCATCACCTTCTTCCTATTGTCCAGCAGTTCTTGTAAACAGAAGAGGCACGTGTGATCTGGTGGGCTACAAGGAAACTGCTTTAAATCCCTTAAATCCTTCATATGTTTGTCATTTAAGCTGTGAACTTCGCATTCACAGGAAAAAAGAGCACCTACTAGCAAGTTTTCCTTAATGGTGCAAAGAGATAACAGATGGCAGTGAGTGCACTACTGGTGGGCCATTGTGAAATACAGGAAACTGACTAGATGGGCTCTTGACTTGATCCAGCAGGGTTCTTCATATCTTTTTATGGGTGAATGTGCGCAGGTGGAAGAGGAAGTTCCAATGCATACTGAACAGGGAACAGCCAGGACTCCAATACTTACAACCCAGGTAAATAAGAACCCACCTATGAAACTATTGAGTCAAACTGTACAACAGGCTCGCAAAAAGACAAAGCATACAACACAGAGAAGAAAGGAACACCTGACATGGGAAGAGCCTAGTTCTTTCCGTACAGATAACATAAAATGGAGTTTGACCCATTAGTCCCTGAACTGCAGGAACTAGGAAGACAAACCTTTGGAATAAGGCTGTTCTACATTACTTGGGCGACCACAAAGAATGGCGCAATCCTAATATTACTTTAAACTGGTGCAGCAGCCGTGAAGCACATTTGTGGCATATGGTGTGCCGCCAACAGCACACAGTAGGCTGTGTTGGCAGGAAGGCCTGCACCAGCCCACCAGCACTGAATCCAAATGCTATGCCCGATGGAACAGGTAAGCTTTTGCCAGGTGGCACAGGGAAGGGGGGAGGGTGGAACGGGGGCAGGGAGGGATGTAACAGAGCAGGGTGGAGAAGGAGGTGATCCAGGCCTAGGAGCGTGGTGGAATCAGCAGTGCTGGCCTACACTGTATCCTATTCCCGCTTCTGGGCTTGAAAGCCTGACATGGGGCTTCTCAGACTTGCGCCAGCGATTTCGCACAGCCTGACATGGGGTAAGGGAAGCAATGTTCCCTTGCTTCAAGGAGATATTCAGCCTGTTCCTTCTCAGTGCTGGATACAGCATGGGCTGCGTGACCCCACTGCCCCAGCACCGGTTAGTATTGGGCTGCCGAGCTCTGTTTGATACCCTTGGCAACCCCACCTCTTTCGCAGATGGAACTTTCAGCAGAACGCTCAGAAAGGGTGTTAACACTGATCATACTCTCTGAGATCAAGGCATTCTTTCCAGTGCATCTTCCATACCATCCTTCCCCAATCTCCAACCTGATAGATTGAAACGAAGGTAAATGCGGCGGCACCCTCTCCCAACTCCAGCTAAAGCTGCTTGGCATTCAAGCCTGTTCGTCAACGGGGAAACACCATTAATATTCATTGCATTGTTACAAGTTATAGCCAGGTTATAATGAGAAATTGTGAATTCTGCCATTCCTTGTCATGCAAACTTAGAAGCTCAGTGCCGAGCAGTTCTGACATCTGACAGTATATGTAGCAATTTGTGTAGCAAATGAACCTGGGACTAAAGATAGTTGGGTTATACCTGCCTCAGTGCTTCCCTGCCTGACACATAGGTCTGGCAGTACCTATCTCACCACAGGCTGTAATTATGGCATGGGGATGGGAGGAGTGGAGCACATGCCTTTAATATAATGTGGGGGGGGAGGGGGAAGTTGGTGGCTGCCAATAGCATTCTCTGCCTTAAAATGTCTGCCAGAAGGCAAAGGGATCAGTGATGGTGTGCATCCATCTTTGACTATTGATTAACATTAATTCATGCACAGACAACATATGCAAGTTCACACATATCCTTATTCAAATCTTATGGGGACTTCTGTGGGTGAGGAGGTACACTCTTGTTGGAAGCTGATCACAGAGGCAGAGTTTCTTTGGTCAAAAGGTACTATGGCTTCAGTCTCAGGTAGCAGCAATACTGACTACAGAGGTGCTGCGTCAGTTGGTAACATTGAACTGGAATCCAACCCTTACTATGAAGTAACCTGTTTCAAGGAATATTTTTCTTTCCTGCCACCAAGAATACATTTTTACGACTCAGAGTCGATACTAAAGATTTAAAGCTCTAAAGCTGAAATTGCGTCACAGTATGAGCCAGAGAACTGCACTGGGCAGCGCAATCCTAACTTGTGCTGGAAACAGACAGGCCAGCAGACCTACACTGTATCCAGTGCAAGTTTGGGGCCAAAGGCAGTGCAGCCCAAGGCAAGTGGAAGCTGTTCCCCTTACTCCATGCCGCGCTGCACAGGGTAAGGGGAACAGCTTGGACCAATGGGTCTACTCGGATCTGTGCCACCTAACGAGGTGGCACAGATCCGAGCAGAATGGAGTAGCCAGAGGCCACTCCCTGCTGCTTGGAAATGGGGGCTAGAATAATTGCTGGGCCCCACCCTGGCCCCGCCTCCTGCTCCCCACCTGCCTGTCGCTGGGAATGCCTGTTGCCTGCCCTCCCCCCAACCAGAAATGCCTCCCTTTCACCTCTTCCCTGTTCTCCTCATGCCCCCCCTCAGACCCCTGCATCGGCCAAGCTCAGCCAACGCAACTCATCCTTCCTCTGGGGCCTGCGTCGGCATGGGGAGGCTGACGCACGTCTGTGTGCAGGCCTATCTCCCCGGAAAGTGGTGCAAGTGCCTTATGGCACTTTTGCGACACTTTCAGGCCAGTGCAAGTGACTTGTGTCAGTTCAAGGGACTTGTGAGGGCTAGGATTGCACCCTACATGAATGTGCAAAGAAGAGATAAGTGTTTCACAATCCAGTGACTCTTTCACCTCCCCTGATTACTAAACCATTAGCAGAAAGCAGTAGCATTCTGAAGCGATGCATTCGGTTAGTTTGTACTCTACTCCTTTGTCTGAACTGACCCCATGTGATAAAGGACATACAGTGGGCCCTCCTCATGCTGTGATTGCAGCATCCACAGACTTGAACAGCTGCAGATGCCTCCTTGCGCCTCAGAACACCTCCAGAAAGTGACCAGAAATGACTTCCAGTTTGCAACTTCTGGTCACATCCAGGAGGTGTTCTGAGGTACAGGGAGGCCCACAGCTTCTTGGAGGCATTCTGAGGTGCCGAAAGACTAATAGAGTGGGCTGTGGGTCTGGAGCAATCTCCAGAGGACCCAGTGTGAGCACAAGATAAGGTATTGCAGTGGCTGAAACCTGTTCCCTGTCCCCTTTATCCATGACACCAGCATCCATAGATGCTTGGGATGTCCTGGAACTAATCCTCTGTGGATATCGGGGGCCCCGCTCATGGGGACTCATGATGCATGCATGTCCTGGCCGCACCCCTCTCTTTCAGGAGAGTTCAGGGAATTTTCCCTTAACTGGGTGTGTGCCTGGGGGAGGGAAGTCTTCTCAGAATCACCTCCCTACCTGTGCTGATAGATGGTAAAACAGATTTATCCATGTATGGAGAGGGCAGTTTGGACCAACCATTTCCTCACAAAGTTAAGAGAAAGTGCCCCAAATTCTTCTGGAAAGAAAGGGGTTGGGATTTGTGCTCATCATCTGTTATCACATGGGATCAGGCAAAATGCCATCCAAACTGACCCAACCATTCCTGCTGAGAGTCCCACATTCCTTTGAACCAAGTACAGAGCGCACTAACATTCTACCCAGGGCTTTTTTTCTAATGGAACGGGGGGGGGGGACGGAGTTCCGGCACCTTTTTGCAGGGGCCCCTCCCCTTTGGAGGCATTCCAGGAGGGGGGGAGCAAAATAGAGGCATTTGCTGGGTGGGTGCTGGGGGGTGCAGGGTGGGTGGGCTCCTGGCCCCTGCCTGACTGCACAACAACCCCCTCCTGCCCCCATCTCCAAGCTCTCGCCTGAGCCCAGCCCGCCTCCCCTCCCCCTGCGCTCTGCTTCCCAGCGCAGCTTCCAAGCTGGTGGAGGGCGCGGGGGACACACGCTGATGCCGAGGAGGATGGACAGCCAGCCAGCCAGCCAGCCAGCCAGGGAGAAGGGCTGCGGCACCCACGGAACGCCCAGGTACTGGCTTGGTGGAGGAGGAGGGGAAGGAAACTGGCTGGTGCAGCCCTGTGCCAATCTGCAGCACGAGCCTAGGCGTGTCTACTCAGAAGTAAGTCTCATTGTGCTCAATGGGCCTTGCTCCTGGGAAAGGGTACATAGCCTTGCAGCCTGAGAGCCCAAGCATGTCTACTCAGAAATAAGTTCCACTGTGTTCAATGGGGCTTACTCCCAGGAAAGTGTCATAGCCTTGCAGCCTGAGTAGACAGGCAGAGAAAGAGCTGTGAGGCTGCAGTCCTCTCCACACTTTCCTGGGAGGAAGCCCTGCTGCTTCTAATGGGACTGACTTCTGAGGAGACAGGCACAGGATTGGGCCCTGAGGCTGCCATCCTATCTACAGTAAGCCCCATTCACTAAAGTGGACTTCTGAGTAGACATGCATAGGATTGGGCTCTTAGGTTGCAATCCTAGGCACTTTCCTGGGAGTAAGCTCCATTGACTAGAACGAGACTTACTTCAGAGTAGACATACCTAGGATTGGGCTCTTAATCCTGGCAGAGATATATATCTGCACCCGTTTTCACATGCTAAGGGCAGGTGAAAAGGGATTATACGTGTGTACAACATGCTGTCCAGCCTTGCCAGAGATCCTCCTCATCCTTCCCCCACAAGCATGCCCTCCGCCAGCCAGCATTTGCAGCTCCTCTCCAGCAATGCACAGCAGCTGCTCAGGGCAGCAGAGAAAATACAATTGCATGCCAAGTGCCTTCCCAAAGACACAGAGTATTCTGATACCTGAATTAAACCATATTTAATCGCTTGTTTGCAAACGTAGCTGTTTCTATGTGCACCTAAGGACCCTTCTCGTGTAAGAATTCCTTTTTTGTTCTTACTCCCACAGTTGCTTAGAGTAATTTTATTACATGGAACTCATGTAAGCCATTTTTTGGAATCCATTCACTGCTTCCTCTCCTGGAAGTAGTGCCACACTACATACTGCATGCTACAAGTGCACCTGTACAGTATTTTTCCCCATGTGTAGAAAAAGTAGCTAGGGGGAAGGGGATGTGGAGATTGACAGCCCAATTCTATGCATGTCTACTCAGAAGTAAGTTCATCTTTAGGGGGGAAGCACATAAAAATATTTTATTTCTCCAATAAAAAATGGCTAATAAATAAATAAATAAATAAATAAATAAATAAATAAATAAATAAAAGATTAACAAGTTGTGAGTTCCTGCACCTTTTTATTTACAAAAAAAGCACTGATTCTACCTACAGGAAAGGTTTGATGAGCCAGAACAGGTTCATCTCCAGGATTTTGGATCAAAGCTCCTGCACTGGGTAGTTATTCTGAGAAAACAGCCAACAACATTTCCAGGCCCAGATATACTTGGAAGGGAAAGAGAGCACCTTTGCTTTCAGCAAAATGCAGATGTCAAGGCTGCCTTTTTGGCTACCAAGCAAACAACTAAGGGCCCAATCCTATCAAACTTTTCAGCACTGGTGCAGCCACAATGGGACCAAATGATCCAATACCTTGAGGAGGCCTCTGTGACTGCCTCCCCAACAGAGGAAGCAGTGCATACCCCATTGGCACAGCTGCACTGGTACTGGAAAACTAGATAGGATTAGGCTCTAAGGCTGCAATCTGATCCCCACTTTCCTGAGAGTAAGTCCCATTGATTATAATGGGACTTACTTCTGAGTAGACCTGCATAGGTTGGGCTCTAAAACAAGAGAACTCTGGAAGTGAAGATGCTGCATTTTGCAATTTAAAAAAAATCAAAAATATCATTGCAATATAGTCAGATACAGAGAGCAGTATCTGTTACTTTAATCCAGTGATTTTCAATCTTTTTTGTCTCACAGCTTGCTGAAAAGGTACTAAAATTTTCAGGGCACACCATCAGTTTTTTGACACACCATGCCGTTGGTGGGGGGCTCACATCCCCCAATGTGAATGACCCCCCCCCCAAGCTCCTGCAGTACATCTGCAGACCATTTGTGGCACACCAATGTGTCACGGCACAGTGGCTGAAAATGGCTGCCTCAATCTATAGGCACAGGCAAAGGAGGGTCTTTGGTGTGTTGTGTGTCTAAGGTGTGAACTCTCTAAGAACAGAATACAGAGTGGGTTATGATTTTTATAGTGCAGAAGATTCATCTGTATAAGACTCATCATGATGCAAATGCAAAGAAGAGACTCCCCTAAAGAAAAGAAAATGCCAGGCACATTATGTCTGAGCATGTCTCTGTGTGTGCAGATTTGTGCATGAACGCCTGTTGCACAGACACAAACCATCCGCTTATTCGATCTGTTCAGGACTTGGGATTGCACGTTGGCACTTGGACAGAATCCAAGCCTGCTCACTGTTAGCAAAGCTGAGGGATTAAAGCAATCCCACACACAGCAAAACCGACTTAAGTTAAGAGCTTTGCCTGAACGAAGGGAGAGAATAGCAGCCATTGCGACACAAGCGGAAAACAACAAGCCAAAGAGAGTGGTCTAATGACAATAAGAGTGAGAGCAACCCACAAATTTTTAAATTCAGCAGCATCTTCCCCCTATTGGTGGAGGCCAACATTTACTCACTTGCGATCTATACACACACTGGGTGGCTCAACTCACATTCTTTCAACGTTTCTAACACTCACTAGTGCAAGATGAATTCCTTTTGCCAAATCAAAGGAGATGGGGAGGGGAACAGGGAGAGGTAGGAACTGAAGATGCTGCCAATATGAATCAATGCAAGTGAATCCAAAAAACATAGATGAATGGATGGCTGGGGAAGAAATGGTGCTGAAGAGTCTGTAGACAAATGATCAGTGAAGTGCACATTAGTGGGGCCGTGGTGAATATGATGACTTCAGTGCAAACTACAAAATTAGAAAGAAGATTCAACGCAGCTTTATAGCAAAGGTGAATACCTCATTTGGCCCCCTCAGGTTCCTTGTGTTCTTCTTTGAATTAAAAATAAAAAACCCAGAATATCAACCACACTGTTATGTGTACGACACAAGTGGAATGCAAGGAGAATTATGCTGGCCAGCCAGAGAATCAGACTAAAAGTTTTCAGTACGCCCGTGTAAAAAACCAATGCAAAGAGAGAGGTCTGATCTCATATACAGAGCATGGTGAGTGAAAAACTCATATTACTAATTTAAATTAGTGGAATGCTTACACAGAAGCCTAGGCTTCAGCCCACAACTCATTTCTTTAGGATGGATTCAAACATCCTTATTAATATGGTAACGAGTGTATCATATGCACAGTTCTTCTCCCATAGATGGATACTGTTTACTCATATTAAAAAAAAAAAGTACTCCCATCACGGCAACATCTATGGAAATGTGATGTCATACTCTAATCTCACAACTGCAATCACCAGTTAGAAAAGGGTGATCCTTTTTGAAGCCTCCTGTCTCTACAATCACAGAACAGACCCATCACATTTGCAGTGGGTTGCTTAAATTTCTCCTGGTATCCTGTGAAAGGGTTTCAAAAGCTGTAGCTATCAGTAGACCTCACCGACCACTATCACTTTATTCTGTTTATCAAAATTTTATTTTTCATTTCATCACAAGATTTTAAGTGGCTTACCATAAAATTCAGAAAAAAATATAATAATCAAACAACACAGAGAAAACGGATAATTACACATTTTAAAGCAATGGAGAATCCATCATTTTAGAGTGCTAGGACCCAATCCTATCCAACTTTCCAGCTCTGATGTAGCTGCAATGCAGCCCCAAGGTAAAGGAGCAAATGTTCCTTTAACTTGAGGAGGCCTCCGTGAGTGTCCCCCCAGTGCAGGATGAAGGGCACTCCCCATTGGTGTGGCTGCATCAGAGCTGGAAAGTTGGATAGGGTTGGGCTCCTAGTCATCAACATTAGAGCATCGGCTCCCTAAGTGAACTATTAACTCCCTTGCCAGAATCCTTGAGTTCCTTGAGTTCTCACTCATCCTCCCTGGCCCTCCCTGTTGTTGAATCTTTGCAGCGGCCACTAGCATCTCCACCTGTTTCCCATCCATTTGCAATGTCTTAGTGTGGGTTGGGCTTCAGGTCCTGCTAGAGTGGTGGCTGCAACTGTTGCACAGTTGGTGTTGACTTCAGACATTTTTGTGCCTGAAGCAGAAATGGCACTCTACCCTTAATGACACACAACATTGATGATTGGCAGATGAAAATAGCACTTCCCCTGGAATCTCCTACCTCCAATTATCCTTCAGTGCAGTAGCATAGATGGGGGGGGGGCAAACAGTAAGTACTGCAGATGCTGCAATGCACTGTGTAAGTGACTCCTCCCACTAGCCATTCCAGGCAGTAACAGCAATGTGCAGGCACTTGCCAAACCAAATAGCATCTCCTGTACATTGCTGTCACTGCCCGAAATGGCTCCGAGGGCAAGGAGCTGCTTACGTGGTGTGGCACCTGCAGTATTTACCATTCCCCCCCGTCTATGCTACTGGTTCAGTGTTATTTTTGAGGTAGACTCCAACACTCTTCACTTGGTATCTCCCCCTGCTCACTGAACAGGAGGAATGAGAGTGCATCCCCCATTCACACACTTACTGACACAGGCCTTGACCACAGCAGACCTGATTCTAAACCTTGGGAAGGAACATTTCTTATATTTAGTACTTGCTCTTGTATACAAGCACTGAACACCTGTTTGGGAAGGCACGGTCAGGGTGCGCATCTGCACAGGAACGGGCATGGGGCATGACTAGGTGGCAGGAGAAAAATGCTACTTCCTTGCTAGTCTTGTATTTACAGCAGGACAAAGAGGGCTGTCCAGTTGCAAGGCTGAATGAAATGAATAAAGGCAAGGGCTACTGGACAGCCCTCTTTGTCCTGCTGTAAATACAAGTGTTTTGTCCTGCTGTAAATACATCTGTTCTTCCCCCTTGATATGGATCCATGAAACAGAGTTTTGGTATAAACCCATGAACTTTCCCTTTCATATATGCATCAGTGCTAAAAAATGTATTGTGACATACGTGTCTGTGGGCTGGAGTCTACTTCATTGGTGCATGAAATGTTACCCTAAGATGGTTGGTGTACCTGTGTGTGTGTACAGAGAGAGAGAGGGATAGATGGAAAACACATTTTCTAATGGGGGAGTTGTTTTAATGTGCTTTGAAAGGGAAAGTTCATGGGTTTATACCAAAACTCTGTTTCATGGATCCATATCAAGGGGGAAGAACAGATGTGGTGGACCGTGTGTGGCTCTCAAGGAAACACATTTCTGATACTCTTTGTTGGAAAAAAAAAACTAAAAGAGACTTCAGCTTGAAATGAAATGTGTCTTTTTACTAAAGCATTTAACACTGCATTGAATTTATAAAGAATGAGACGCTTTACTTGGAAAATAATCACTGGGCATTTTCTGTATTAAAGACATAATTATATGGGATTTAACAACCATCACATAATAACTTGCCACTAGTGAACCCCAGCTACCATATATCAGAGGCTGCTCGTAATTGAAGGCATTTAGCCTTAACTGCCCTTCTGTCCTGTTATATCTTCTTTAAATGGTCACGAATGCAGAGTGAGCAGTGGAAAATTGCCAGGAGAGGAGCCAGCCGAACACTCTCTCTAGCTGCAAGAGGATGTTCTAATTCTCATACGATCCATAAGTAAGCCATATACAAAGAGCTAATTGTACATATGAGACCTGGTAATGGCTAAGAGAGCCATCCTGAGTGCATGGTTGACTGCTGCAGATCCCTGTGCTGGCCCAGGAGCGTTGCGAATGTGCCGGAAAGCATGTTCGCAACTACTCTTGAGTTGGCTAGGCTGGTGTGGAGGTCAGCACCAGCTTATGGAGCCAGAATCCAGACCCAGAGGAGGTACATTTGTGCTGGCTGAGGTTGGCCGGTTTGGGGGGTGGGAGACGGCAGAATGAAGGTGGGAAGGTATTTATGGGCAGGGGAGGGCAGACTGGGAGGTGGATCTGACCCAGGAGGAGATGGGAACAACCGTGGAAATGTAGGCTGAATCCTAACCACTGCTCCCAGGCCCTGCAGTCTTATACTGTACTGGCTGCTTGGATTTGCATCAGCAAAGTTGCTGGTGCAGATCCAAATAGCCCCATGGGGGTAACTGGGGCGCAACACAGTGTAAGGAGAGAAATATCCCCTTTCCCCAAGTTGCCATCCAGCTGGACCTACCTTGTGCTGGATACAGGCTGCCTGTTCCAGCACCAGTTAGGGTTGGGATGTCCGAAACTGAGTTGTAAATCAAGATTTCTCCAGTCTGACTCTTCCCTCTGCCATGAATTTGCACTAAGTGGGTTTAGGCAATCAGCTCCTCCTTCTTCTCAACTCCAACACAGCGATGATAATAATCCTTTCTTTACAGGATTGTTGTGGTAAGGACACCATCAATAATATATGTGAAACATTTTGCACACTCAGAAAGCACTGTATAAATAACTATTATAAAGTATTCCTCCTTGTGAGGAACTTATTTTACACTTTTGGAATTTGATCCTTCCAGCAGGGGTAGGGGGAAAAGAATATTTTTTTAAAAAAACATTTAAGAATTCATTTATTGCTCAGAGCATGGATAGTTAGCTAGGTAGGGTCACATCATTATACATTTGAAAATTTAATTGACAGTGCAACTGTTAAACTACGAATAACCATTAAAGCTCCTAATCTACCCTTGACAGGTTTTGCATGGTGCATGGGAAGAGTCAGAGAGGAGCTGGGGTGGTCACTCTCTTGGTCAGCAAACACCGCTGCCCTGAATGTGCCACACTTTGGTCTATCTCATGGGTGGGCCAGCCTAACCTCAGCCACGTGCGGAGAATGAGGCTACATTCTTTCATTAGCTTCTAGCATTAGAAGCACTAGAGAGATTTTTTTTTTTAAAAGGTTCCAGCATGCTCAGGCCATGTTCTTTTTTTGGGTTCAAATGCGTTACCCAGGCTGGAGTTTTTCCTAGCAATCTCAGAAAAGATGGCTGTTGCATGCTTCCATCACTTCCGCCTATTCATCTATCAAAATGAATGCAGGAGCCTTTTAAAAACATGTGGCCGCCACGCTGTATGCAGTGTATGGTGACAACATGGCAACCTCCATACAATTGATTCTAATGATGAGGCACCATTTTGTCATTTTTAAAATAATCGCACTGGAAGCATGCTAGCAGCATGCTTGCAGAAAATGTCACTTCCAGGCTTTTTCTAGCTAAATAAAGAACACCGCCTGAGTCTCAGGCAACATCTTCACTGAACATGTGTGGATGCAGTCTACTGTTTGCCCCCCCTTTTCCATATTAATATCTATTGAGAGGATTGCATATGTGCTCTGCAGAACCTCTGGTTTAGCCTCCTGATCCACGTAGCATCTCCTTTGAATGGGAGATGTTCAATTACCCCATTCATTGTGTGTGATGTGTGCAACTGCATAGATTACAGCCCATTTGGAGTCAGTCAGACTTCAGCGACTCACTGAACTCCACTGAGCAACCATAAAAGTGGGCAATTTCAAAGCACATTAAGGAAAGGAACATTTGCATTTGGTCTGCAAACTTGAAAAGTCCAACTTCTTTCACTTCTAAGAGGAACATTTGTTATGAGATATTTGTAAGCCAGTACAAATGAAGGAATGAATTGCAGGAGGCATTAAGAAATGAAATCCCTTGTTGTTTGTTAAAAGCTGCCGACTCCTTTTATCCATCCAAATGGTGCAGCCATAATTGGGATTAGCAGGTTAAATGACAGTTGTCAAGAACCACTGAATTGTAAGAAATTACACGCGTAGTATCACCTGGATGCAATTGCCACTCTTCTCAGCTCTTGCTAATAAGAGCAACTGACAACACCTAGTTTTGCTGGAGAGATAGCTCAGTGACTTGTTCATTACAGGGCTTTTCCAGGGAATCTTTAAAAAAAAATTTTCTTCACTCTACACAAATATTTTTGCTCAATTTTTTTTGTAGAGCATTTACAGATATTCTTCCTCAAGGAAACATTTTTGCTGAGGAGAACTGCATTTCCCCAGGAGAGAAACAGTATTTTGTTGCTGGAAAAATGTGATTCTTTATCCAGATAGCACAGATAGAGCAGTGTGGGAAATGAGGGGCAGGGATGAGCAAATCCAGCATGGCGTGACTTCAGTTAAGTCATGAATCATCGCCCCTCTGTCATCTTCGTCTTCTGGATCGTTTGAAGAGGTTTTGGGGGGCAAAATGGAGGAGGTGCAACCTGTGTCCTTTGGTGCACAACTCGAGTCATCGCAGTGGAATGCAAGTCACGAGTCGGGGGGCTCCTGATTTGAGTGTTTTTCTGAGTCTTCCATGCGTGTGACTCATGAGTCCACAAGCCACTGAAAAACATGCATTTTCATGGTTTGAGTCCAAATTACCTGACTCTAGATCCCATCCCTGATGAGGGGTGCTTCCGGACTAGGCATTTATTCTGCAATTTCCACTCTTTCTTCACTACTGAACAAGCTCTTCCATATCTCCCATCCATTTTAATGAGCTTGTGCAGGAGATAATCTCAGCAAATTGAACCCAGTCAGGACTGAGGGGGGGGGCAAAATTCACTAAGGACCCGGGCTTCCAGGGGGACAAAACAAACTCTACATTACAAAACAAATTAAGTACAAAATAAATTTGCATACCTCAGCCAATCCAGAGCTACATTTCCACTACAGTTTTAATCCACTTTCAGTGTACTTCTGTTCCCCCACTGCATTCTGAAGACTGTAATTTGTTAAGGATAGCTCCATCAGCTGTCAGATTCTTTAACAGACTACAGTCCCCCCTCCTCCCATGCATTGGGGAAATAGAAGTGCATTGAAAGCTGTAGTGGAAATGCAGCCCAGGTCTTCTCTGTAAGCACCAACATGTATTTGTACAATTCAAACAGGGGGAAGTGAAACTTACATCTTCAGACCAGAACTACTAGACAGCAGTTCAGTTAAGTGGTGTTACTAGGGGAGTGCAGGGGGTGCAGGCTGCACCAGGTGACATGCACTAGTTGCCAAAATTACTAAAATCACAGTTTCTAGGAATAACAGCATCATGTTATGTACCATTCGATGCGTAATTTACAGCAGAATGCAATAAAAAACTGGAGTGAAATATCTCAGTTCTGTCAAACGTTGTGGCCAAAAAACCAGAAAAGAAAAATACAACTGTCTTATGTAACTACAAAAAAGTACATTTCCTTAATTCAAAACTGGCCAATGAGACTGAGTAACTGAGACCCTAACTCTATCTATCTATCTATCTATCTATCTATCTATCTATCTATCTATCTATCTATCTATCTATCTATCTATCTATCTATCTATCTATCTATCTATCTCCAAATTAGATTCTGATCATGGTCTATGCTTCAACCTGGTTTTAAGTCTGACTCCTGCCCATCTGTCCTGCGGATACATCATCTTTCATGGCCCCCTGAATCTTGAGGTCAACACTGGACTAAAACCTCCTGACACCTGAAGCGGAATGCTGCCCCCCTTACCCAATGATGTGCCAGTCTTTGCTCCTATGTTCTAGCCCAGCACTCCACTTCCCTCCCCATTTCCTCTTCCTCTCTGTCCTATTCCTTTTCCAATCCAGGAAGGAGAAAAGTGGAGACAAATAAGCAGAGATGTGCCCCCCCATCTGCTACCTGAAGCAACTGCTTCAGTTGGCCTCATGGATGCGCAGGCCTTGCCCTTGTTGTATCTGTATCCTTGATCCTGAGTAGGGTGATTGGCTGTAAGTGTGACCAGGACTCATACACTTGTGAGAGCTGTATAGAAGAGAAGGTATTGCTTGCAGTGAAGAGAAGAGCTGATACTGCTGAAGTTCACTCCTCTGCAATCTATTACTGGTAGCTGGAGACCTGTCCACCTCTGCAACTAGTCTCCCTAATGCTCATTCTTTGTCCTCATGCTATAAATAGATTCCAACTGTGCGTTCCTCCAACTCCCACTTTTCAAACTAGTCTTCTGGAGTCAGGCTTGTGATGTGCCCACGTTGGTTTTCAAAGCCCAGAATGTCAGAGCTGAAAAGGACCCCAAAGCCATCTCTGAACCAAGCCACAGTGCAGGACAAAGACATTTGCACAACAGTCCGCCACAATTCGACTCACCAAATGTAGACCACAGTGCGCCACAAGCAGCAGAGCAAATAGCTCCTGGTGATTCAAGAATACAAACCGAGCCATCATGCTGCCACAAGCACAACACTTTTCCTTCCAGTCACTAGCTTATTGTACCAAAATCACCTCCCTTTACAGCAAGAAACTGACTCAAATAATAGCAGTAGTGGTGTTTTTCAGATAACAGCATATGAGACAGAGCCCATTTTGAAGTGAAGCAGCTACTTAGTGTTTAGGTGGGAGACTGCATTCCTGGAAACTCAATGTGTTCCGCCTTGCATTTCTTGGAAGAAAGCTAGGATATCAACATAAATAACAATTATATGCACTATAGTTCCATCATTTTAAAAAAAATCCCTCAAAGGATTCCTTTTTGATATCAATAAGCATAGGTAGAGGTGTTTCCCCCCCCCCCCCAGGGAGTAAGATAGGATTACAGCCCACAATGTGCTTGCTTCTGAGTAAAATAAATAACACCATTTTCTAACATAATAATAATAATAATAATAATAATAATAATAATAATAATAATAATAATAATAATAATACAGGTATTTATATACCGCCTTTCTTGGTCTTTATTCAAGACTTTATTCAAGGCGGTTTACATAGGCAGGCTTATTTAAATCCCCATAGGGATTTTTACAATTGAAAGAAGGCTCTATCTTTCAAGAGTCACAACAATTCAGATGTTTCGTTCTGATCTGGCCTCCATCCTCCCACGCTCAGAGCAGATGGAATAGCTCGGCTTCAGCTTGTCAGCTGCTTCAAGGTCGCACGGTGCCTGTGGCCTCGAACTGGTGATCTTGTGGATGTTATCTTCAGGCAAAGGGAGGCTCTACCCTCTAGACCAGACCTCCTGCCCATCTCTAAGCATTGGTGAAAACCCATCAATCATCAATCCAAACTATTCACAATTTAAAGAATTTCCAAAACCTTTTTTTTCCTAACAAATTAAGATTAAACACACTAATCGGATACTCTGTGAGATGAAAAAGGTTGAAAATCACTGCCCTAATCAAATGTACTCCAAATTTAAAATGAGGTTTTTTAATAGGGAGGTGAGAGAGAGCAGTAGGGAGAGAGAAAGAGTGAGAGTGAGAGCGAGAGTGAGAGCGAGAGAAAGAGAGACAGAGAGAGAGGCTGCAATCCTATCTTCACCTGGGAGAAAGCCCTATTGAACACCATAGGACTTACTTCTGAATAGACATGCATAGGATTCTGCTGAGAGTGTGTCTGTGTGTGTTTGCCTTGATATCGCTAATCCTGCCAGACTTTCAGCTCCTCCATTCTAATCGGATCCATCAACACATACTTTAAAAGTTTAAAGTCTAAAGTTAATGCTTTCAGCATGTGAGCACCTTTATAATATGATCCTTATCAGTGATGCCTTAATAATTTCAGCAAATTGAACTTTACAGTTACTTGAGCAGGAAGCTGTTAGCTGAGAAAGACACTCGCTAATAGGCATCTTGGAAAACATTATGCTGGCAGAGCGCTGAAGGGACCAGTCAGAGAAAATTCATAGAAGCTGATACTTCTCAGAGTTCTGTGATGCCAGCTTCCCTTTTACAAAGAGCCAAATGAAACAGATCAATGCTTTTAACCCCTTTTCTTGAAAAGCTGAAAAACCTTTTGGTAAGAGAGCACAAGTGTCATGCTGGGATTCTCAGTGCGAATCCCACTCTGTATTCTGTCATGCTTGGCTTATGTTCTCGCTTTCATAATGAACAATCAAAGTGGGCACAGAGCACTGGCAGAGCACGAGCCGCTTCGATGGCCCCATCCAAATTTACAGCGATGACACAAGGCCTGCTATTTGCTGGCACCATCAAACCTCTTTTGAACGCAGAAAGGGCTCCTGCCAGTGTGAGAGTAGTGATTTTGGCTAAAAAGGATGATGGAGTTTTGTAGATGTATGGAGGTCTCTCTCTCTCTCTCTCTCTCTCTCTCTCTCTCTCTCTCTCTCTGTATAGTGAGAGGGTTTGGAGACACTGAATAGTGGGTTCTTGGGCTACCTGATTAGCATTCACCTGCTGTTGCTATGACAATCAGCTCCATCAATCACACAAGGACAGGTGCTCCCTTGGCCCACAGAGGACCGAGAAAATAAATGAAGTGCTATAATAACACCACCGCAGCAAAAGGATAAGCATTACATGCCTGGTGTGAGAATCCATGAGGCACTGCCAAGGCGATTTAAGGGCAGGAAGAGGACTTAAATGAAAAAGATCCCACAGAAGCCTGTGTGGCACCAAATGTTTGTGTGGTGATTCTTTTCGCAAATCTGTATGAGTCATACAGTTTTGTTTTTTTTAAATACACCTACAATTGGTGCTTGAATTGTGAGGGACAAAGTAGAAGGGCTTTTCTTTGACTTTTCAAAATTCCAGCACATTGGTTAAACAGAAAGTCAGGGGGCACTAAGAGCAATCAGTCAGCTGGCCCTTTATGTCATTCCAACTTCTTATCCTCATCACCTACAGATTCTGATAAGGGCCTAGAAGCAAACTGACAACCAATGCAGATCCGCCATAAGAGACACTTGAGAATATAGGGTCCACACCTGTGAACAGGCAAGCTGCCTTATCCCTCATGAGATGACATTTCTGAACTGTCTTTAAAAGCAGATCAATCTGCAGGATGACCCTGGAAATTATGACTGACGGTGGATTCCTGGCACATGAATCCAGGAATTTGCAGACATGTGTTCCTCCTTCACACTTTGCACTCTCATCACAGCAAACACGTAGTAAACATGACTTCTATGAAAAGGGTGAATCTTAGAACTATCATACTTTATTACATAACATGCACCCTCTAAAAGCAGCTAAGGGCACTTTTCTGGTGTTGCGAGTTTGGGCTGTCTTGATTACTGTGAATGGATCGATCGCAATGGTTTTACTTCAAGTGTTGCCTGATGGGGGTCAGAGAACTGACAAAAGAGCCTTAATGCTTCCTTTGAAAGAAACTAGGAGCTGGTGAGCAAACCAAAAAGACCACAAATAGCACTCCACCAAAATCAGAACCTCACAACAGCAAGACCAGCAGAGAATTAAATAATTGGCAGCCTCATTCCTGCAGATATCAAAGAGTCCCAACAGCAAGCCCAGCTACAGAGCAAACAGTGGTGGTGCGCTGAGGAGGTCCATGAGGTGGGTGAGCACCCGAGGAGCCTGGACTGTGGGCTATTGCAGTTAGTAGCCAAGGATAAAGACTTTTGGTCTATTCTGGAGCCTGCCTGCTGAGTCAAGGTTGAAGAAACAACCTCAGAGACTAGCAAACAATTGATAAGTTCAAGACAAGGGCATTGAGTAATACCCTGCACCAAAAGTGTGTGGGCTAGAAGGAAACCAGCTGCAGCCTGAAGCCATTCTGGAAGGAAAATCACTTAATAGATGTTTCAGTCCTTGAAGGCCTTAATGAAAGGGAGAAGGAACTTACAGTAGGAGTAATCCGGAACCCCATGGATTTTGGAGGCCAAACTGGGAAGCTTATCGGCTTCATTTTGAGTGTAAGTGAATGGGAACTGATGGAGATTGGGGGAAATTACGGGCAGTCAGTCTCACAGCACAATCCTATTCTTTTCCCAGCCACACCAAAACAGTTTGTGCAGCATGCTATGGTGGAGGGGGGTGCAGGGGGAACCTCAAAGGCGACAACGAGAGCATGTCGTCTGGCTATGGAGGGGATAGCATCCAGCGCAAGTCACTCACACTGGGTGTCACCCTCTCCTGTCTCCAACATACCTCTAGGGCTCCCCGATTCACCAGGATCTCCCCCCACACTACCAATTCCATCCACCCTACCAATCTACCAATGTCAGCAGGACTCTCTTTGCTTCTACATGTGGGGTTCTCATCACCATTTGCTGCAGTGACTCGGAAACGTACAGCTACATGCTTCCAGATTGGTGTTTACAATGCCATAGCATGTACCACCACTGGAAGCACCACCATTTAGGATTGGGCTGTCATTTTATCAGACTTGCTGATCCAACACAATATACCCCAAATAAAAACCAGTTTCAAGCCTTACACCAGCCACTGGGGCTTGCGCAAGAGTTAGCGTGACCCAGGAGAAACCAATGAGAGAGACCCATTACAGAGTTGAGGAGATCTGTAAGCCCAAGCACTTTTTAAAAAATGTAATGAATTGCTGGATGTAACAGTCTGGTTGGATATATCATAGTTGAGACTAGTTAGAATTTTTTTATCAGAACAAAAAAGAAACATAGCTTATAGGTGAATTTAAATGGCAAAAGATTTAGGGCACAGGCCTAACCAGGTCTACTCAGAGTAAGTCCTATTGTGTTCAATGGGACTTACTCCCAGGAAAGTGAGGTTAGGATTGCAGCCTTAGTAACAAAAGTGCTGTTGGATTGGCATAGTAGATATTTCTGCTGTCCTTTTGAAAGGTGATCAATACACAGTAAATTGCTCTTCCTATATGTAGAAATGTGTGTTTTGTTACTGTTGTTAAAATTCAGTGCTTTTGATAGCTTCCCTACAAGGGAGGGTTGAGGTGTGTGGTGTCTAGGAATAAACATCTTAACTGCTAAGATTTTTATGTACTTTGGGCAGCAGAAATGGCACTTTAATGAACTGTTTGTACTGAGATAGCACAGACCATTGGAAAAAAATACAAACTTGCTTTAGAGATTTGTACAGAAAGCAAATGTTAATGAAGCTGTTGTAGTTGAACTTTTAGTGATTTTCTTCCTGGAATACAGTTTAAACCTGATTCTTTGAGTCTCCTCTTTTCCAGATCAGTGAAAGCCATTCATCTAAGAAAACTACTGAAGTATGAACTATGGAGAGGGGTGGTTGAGATGCAGTGACAGCACCAGGAAAAAAAGTAATGGGGGCAGAGATGAGACAAAGTGCATTTTGGAGAGCGGGGAATCTTTGTCCCATATATTTAATTTCTGAAAGAAAAATAATATACCGTCAATTCTCATTATCTGCTAGAGTTAGGTTCCTGGAAAACCTTGTAGATGCTGAATTAGTGGATATTGAATAATTGAACCTCTGAGAAAAATGGGGTTAAGTCCAGGGAACCCTCTTCACCATACACACTAATAGTGCTTCTCAGACCTTTTGTTACCAGGACCCTTTTTAGAATGACAATCTGTCTGGATTCACCAGAAGTAATGTCATTAACCTAGAAGTGATGTCATGGCCTGAAGTGACATCATCAAGCAGGAAAATTATTACTATCCCCCATACGGCAAAATCAAATTAATTAAGGATGCAAGGTTGTGGTGATGGCCTCAACTAATTGAAGGTTGCTGGCCCAACAGTGAAGCCTCAGAGTTCATAGGTGTGGAGGGGGTTGCTTCATCTATCCTCCACTTCCACCTGTCTCTTGGTTCCTTCCTTGGGCTTGCCCCAGCCCTAGCCCCAGCCCCAATGCAGCCCTCAGGTAGCCTTCCAGGGATCTCTCATCATCTGCTTCTCATCATCCCCAGAGTTGTGAATGTTCAGCTGGAGTAACCAAAATGCTGCCCAAGATGGTGAGGCAAGTCTGGAAGTTTTCAGTATTAATTTATTAATTCTATGTTTAGCCCACCATTCAGATTGAAAGCCTTTCAGGATGGCTTACAAAGAGTTAAGATAAACCACATGGGGCCGGTTTAGCCATAACTGGACACACCCTGTGTCTTGCCAGATTCCAAGGCCAAGCTCTGCCTGGAGAATTATGCCCACTTTAAGCAAATTAGCTCCCCTTCTTTCCCCCAACAAATGACCCTGGTTCTGCCCTGCAGTCCTGCTGGACCCCACCTCCAGGGTAGCTCGCCTGTTCAACCTGCAGAGGTCCTCTCTCCTGCCAACAGCCTCCCACCACTACAGCAGACCCTTGGTCCTCAGCAGGTCTTGGGCACAGCAGCCACACACCAAACTCCAGTGTCTCCAGCACTCTGTTAGTCACAAAGTCAGTCAGAGAATCCAGGGCAAAGTCCAAAGTCAATAAGCCAAGTCACAGTCCGAGGTCAGATTCCAAAGTCAATAAGCCAAGTCACAGTCCGAGGTCAGATTCCAAAGTCAGTCAGTCAGTCAGTCCGTCCGTCCGTCTCGTCTCGTCTCGTCTCGTCTCGTCTCGTCTCGTCTCGTCTCGTCTCGTCTCGTACCTCCAACCTGCAGTCCTTCTACAGCCCACAAACCCTTTCTGCCTCAGGTGCTCCTTATATCCCTGAGGGCCCTATTGCCTTCAAGTGTCTGCAGCTGTGCAGCACACTCTGCTGGATGCCCAGGCCTTACCCTTAAAGGGGCCACTGCTGACACCACATCTACCTCCTTGCCAGATCTTCCATGATTCCAATACACCCTGGAGGCATGTGGGTCTCCAAACCTTTGCTCTGGGAAATGGAGGCAGAATTGGCAATTCTGCTCTCTGATTTTAGGAGTCAATTTGCTTCCAATAGGTTCCCCTTGTATATTTGTAAACAAAAGAAAAATGACAAAGACACTATAAACCTCCAGTGATTTCTTATCCAAAAGAAACAATATCTTGTTGGCCTACCCATTATGTGTGGAAGCAAAGCGTGTGTAGCACCATCTACCGCAGCAATGGGTTAGTGAGATAGTCAGGTGGAAGGCTGTGGGTCTTTTAGACATAATAAAGTTTCTCTTTGTGAAGCATACGTGGTGCAAGATTTACTTGAAGGAGTGGAGAGATGGTGGTTAGCAAAATCTCTCAATACTGTATGTGTCCAGCTGGGAAGCAACTGGGCATGAGAAGAAAGATCTTGGAGCCACTGCCATGACATAAGGTCATTGCTAAGAAAACAGAGTGCCTTCTTTACATTGTTTTTTTTCAGTGCTGCTCAGAAACTAATCCAATCCTTTAAGAGCTGGTCAAAGTCTTTCCCTTGCTTCAAATTACAGTACAATCCCCCCCCCCCCCAAGAAATGGTTTCCAAAATAGACACATCTACTTGAGTTATATGGACCCTTGATGTGGTTTTGTGATGGCTTCTCTAACAGGACATTCCCAAAATCACCTTATGTGAAGTATTAATTCATTAATATACCGCCATACCTGTACATGGCACTTAACAAAGAATGAGGTCTCTTCTGCAAATCTAGATGCTGACACAAGGGTGAGAACAGAGGAAGGAAAGAGGGGTGAAAGTATGGGAAACAGGAAATACAGATAAAACTCACAGAAAACTGGCTAATTCTGAGTTGGATCATTGGTTCATCTGATTCCGCTCTCTAGGGTTTCAGACAGGAATGTTTTTTCTCTGCCATACCTGAAGATGCCAGTGGTTGAAACTAGGCCCTTGAGTATGCAGAGCACAGGTGCCACCACTGAGCCACAACCCTTCTTTCTTTGTGGCATGGGGAATCTATGCAGACATGCTCTAGCAAAGTCCTTACTTCCATCAGTGGCTTCATCGGGATGCTCTGAAGAGTCAAGCCTTCCCGCTGGCACTCCAGCTGCGACTGACTTTGTGCACTACCAGAGCAACTTTTATGACTGACCTTGACTGCTTTACAGTGGCATCACTAGGGGGATGCGAGGGGGAGTACGAGCCGCACCGGGTGACGCACATGAGGGGTGTGACACCACTACTGACCAAAATTTTTAAAATCTTAGTACAGGTTGAGACTAATTATTCGTGTGGGTTCTGTTCCAAGCACTCACGTGGATAAAAAAAAACACACTATAGCAAATCAATTTAAAAAACAAAGTTTCTTTGCTCCAGTGATTGAAAAACAGCCTTGCTGCCCTTTTGACTCTAAGATAAGAGCCATTAAGAAGGCAATCCATCAGCACTTCACTCAGCCCCTCCCTTCACCAACGCAAAATGATCCCTTTCTTTCACATGCTGGGGGAAGGGAGGGGTCCGAAGGAGAGAGAAGGATTGATGGATTGTTAGCCTGCTGCCCTCTCTCTCTCTCTCTCATTAAGGAGGCTGTTGTTAAAGGACTGTTCAGTTTTTAAAACCGATTTTAAAGGGATGCATTTTCCCCTTCTCCAGGGATCAGCACATTCTTTCTCATTTGCAGGGGCCATTCGTGTTGAGTCAAATCCATGTATAAAAAATCCGTGTATAAATAGGCTGGACCTGTATTTTTGAATAATACCATCATGTTATATATCGTTTGATGTATAATTTCCTGCAGAATGCAATGAAACAAACCACGTTGGAATATCTCTATTCTATCAACGGTTATAGCCAAAACAGGGGTGGGGCAATGGTGCATCACCACACGGCATATTGCCCTGCCCAGTGCATGGGAGGAGGTCCATCATGCTGGTCTTCTGCACCTGGTGACGCAAATCCTAGTGTTGCCACTGCTGCTTTATGCCAGTTAGAGCCAACAGAATATGCAGTTCGCTGCTGTCCAGCTCCACTAAGATTGGGCCATAAGCTTGTCAGAGGCAATAACCACTACCTTGAAATGCATCCAGAAACAATCTACAATGCAGATGGTACTTCACACACATTCCTAAGCCCAGACCCCAATAAGGACGCTTGCTGCCACCTTCTCTATTCTCCATTCAAATGTTTTTTTTCAAGGGTATGCTTACGTAGAGTGTAAAATGTATAGGTGCTGTGCGGCAAAACTAAGCAAAGTCCCCTGAGGATTCAAAGTAGCTTGAAATTGAATGCAACCCATTCTGTCTCCTGCAGTTCTGGCAGCTGAATTCAAACAGGAGGAATTTCATCGAATATTCATGTTGCACCTGTCCCAACCACATCTCTGCAGGAGGTAGGTTTCAGTACTGCAGTAAAATTCTTGGACCTCTCTCCCTCTTCACCCTCCTCTTTCTATTTCACACTTTCCTCCTTCCTCCCCCTCCAACCTCCCCCCCAAGACCCATTTAAAAAACAAGAAGCTACGGTAATTCTGTTATTGCTTATGTTAACAGACATTCAGATATTGGACCTGACTTGCTGGGTTAGCTCACATTTGTCTGTCTCTGCCAACCATACATATGCATGTAAGCCATTTTCCTGTAAATGGGTTTCTTGCAATTAACCTTGTCCTATGCAGTTTGGTGTTGATTCAATACAAGATTATAAAAAGCAAAAAAGAAATGGAATGTTAAAGGTTCTGAGCACTTGAATATACTTTTTCCTTACACGACAGGTTTTGTTTTCCCAAAACAGGCAACTGACGGCCCAGTTCTGTCTGGGCTGCCATAAAGCAGTCAGTGACAGTTGTAAAAGACGCTTCGGCCTTTTTGGCAGCACGCTGAGTTGTGCACTGTTGGAGACAATGCCAGAAAGGCCAGAGCCTTCCCAACACATCACTGACTCTCCTGCCACCTGCAGGAGCAGGTAAGTCAGTGAGAGAAGAGGGTGTGTGTGAGAGAGCAGAACAGGGGGCAGGAAAGGGGCAAGCCAGGTGAGGACAGGGCGTAATGAGGTGCCTCGAACCTCTGCAGCCCCACGCCCGGGGCAAAGCTCTGTGATGGTGTCCCCCCTATGGGCTAAAACTGCCCCCTCATGCAGAAATCCACCCCCCACTCACCAGAGGCTCACAGAGCCTCACATGACCTCCTCCCATGCGGGGGGAACCTCTGTGAGGTTCCCTGGTGCTATAAACTGTGCTTCCGGCAAACCGGAAGCACAGTTTCCGCCCCCATTGGGAGCCTCAGAGAGGCTTCTGTGGGGTCCCAGAGGCAGGCGCCTGGGGCATTTGCCCCAGGGCACTCAATGGGAGGCACGCAACTGTCTGGAGGGGGTGGATCCCTTTCCTGCAGCCCTCCCACCCCTTTCTCGCCTCGGATTTGTGCTAGCAAAATTACTAGTGCAGATTGGAGGAGACTCACTGAGGAGTAGGAGGTCTAAGGATCTCCTTTCACCTCTGAAGCCTCCCAATCTCCCCCCCTTTGCTGGAGACAGTGTGTTCACTTTTGATGCAGTTGCACCAGTGCGAGGGGGGGAAGGATAGGATCACCCCCTGAATTAGATTTCCCCTTACCTCCAGCATATATACAAATTTATTCTTTAAAAAGTGATTCTTAACCTCCTGGAGAGCTGTGAATGATGACTCGAAACCAACACACATCAGCAGTGTCAGACGTATTCTGAATACGCATAGAGAGGAGAGCAGGATCATTCTCACTCTGCCTCTATGTGCATTCTGCATAAGGTATGAAAGAGTCTTTGTGTACACAAACTGTATGTGTGTGGGCTTGTTTGTACATACAGTATGTTCGCCCTTTCAAACATTATGTCTCACATGTACAGAGGGCAGGAGTGGGGCCAGCAGATGGAATTTCACTCACCCCCTCCATAGGCATTCAGGCCTGGGTCACACTTCAACAATGTGATTGTCCTCAAATGCCCTCCAAAATGTTGACAAATTAAAAACCAGGTCTGAGACCTGAACATCCTGCTTTTCATTATTACTGACTATGGTTAGAATCCAACTGTGTTCAGCGTAAATGGGTATTAGTAAATGATGCTACGTAGAAGCAAAAGTCCTGTTAATAGCACACTACAAGAAGATGAGTAAAGGTAATGGGGTCCTGATTTCTTTTTCACAAAGCTGTTAGTGAAGGCACAGAAGTATGTGTAAACTAGGGTTTCAGAGCCAGTTCAGACCCTTATCCTTAACTAGCTGAGCAGCAGCCTCTGATGCTGGTATCATGGACATAAAAACACACACACACACTTTGTGAACTGGGAAAGAGAAGGATCGGGAACATGGTGTCCATAGCATGGCCAGTCCTGAAACCTAAGGAATGTTTTCTTTGTCTTGGGAATGTTATCAAGCCATAAACATGTGATGATGATGCTCTACAAACAAACTGTGTAAAACAGACCCAGAGATGTACAATAAACTAGATCACCACTGTTGACTACAGACCACTGTCTGTCTCTAACAACAACACCAGCATCCTGGTGTTTAATTCAGCATCCTACCTCCAGCAAGATGGAAGAACTAGCTTTTGTTGCTTCTTATTTATCTGTCCCTAGACCTGATAGTTCTATGAAGACCCCCTCCCCACTTCCTTCCTTAGCATTTCCTAATCTTTCTAACAGATTGTGTGTTGTGCAATTTGGCAGGCTGTTAGCTCTGCCTTTGTGTTGAAGCCACAGGGACAGTTATGTTTACTACTGTTGTTGTACCAAGATCCAGGTCTACAGAGCTTACATCTTGAGTACACTTCTGTACTGCAGTGAGTCATGGACTCTTCGCTCACAACAGGAAAAGAAGCTGAACGCTTTCCACATGCGCTGCGTCCGACTCATCCTTGGTATCACCTGGCAGGACAAAGTTCCAAACAACACAGTCCTGGAACGAGCTGGAATCCCCAGCATGTATACAGTGTTGAAACAGAGATGCCTGTGTTGGTTTGGTCATGTTGTGAGAATGGATGATGGCCGGATCCCAAAGGATCTCCTCTATGGAGAACTTGTGCAGGGAAAGCGCCCTACGGGTAGACCACAGCTGCGCTACAAGGATATCTGCAAGAGGGATCTGAAAGCCTTAGG
This sequence comes from Tiliqua scincoides, assembly GCF_035046505.1. NCBI lineage: Eukaryota > Metazoa > Chordata > Lepidosauria > Squamata > Scincidae > Tiliqua > Tiliqua scincoides. The sequence continues at coordinate 74,403,153 of NC_089821.1, read as the reverse complement.
AATGAACGTCAACAGATGGGAAACCTTGGCCTTAGGAATGAACCTCAACAGATGGGAAACCTTGGCCTCTGAGCGTTCTGCTTGGAGGCAGGCTGTGCAGCATGGCCTTTCCCAGTTTGAAGAGACATTTGGCCAACAGTCTGAGGCAAAGAGGCAAAGAAGGAAGGCCCATAGCCAGGGAGACAGACCAGGGACAGACTGCACTTGCTCCCAGTGTGGAAGGGATTGTCACTCCTGAATCGGCCTTTTCAGCCACACTAGACGCTGTGCCAGAACCACCATTCAGAGCGCAATACCATAGTCTTTCGAGACTGAAGGTTGCCAACAAATGCTATTTTGCTTTTCTTGAGTCTCTGCTTCACAAGAGTTCTGTGCCTCTCAAATGGAAAAAGAAGTCAAAAAATGCAACAGTTAATACGCTTTTTTGGAAGAATACAGCCATGGAATATTGCTCCTAAAGGAAAAAAAAAAAAAGCTGTGGGTTATTTCTCCAGACTACCATTCTGGAAATTTCACTTCAATTTGCTACAGCCTCAGAATTGTAGTTTGAACCTGGGTCCTGGACTGAAGGCCATTTCTAGATCTTTGGGAGATTTTGTGTGTGTGATATCACTCAGGGGAGATCAGCCATCTGCTAGATGTGGGAGATCAGATTTCAGAAATCCTGGGTGTCTTTCTCTTTGGTTGAAATCAGCAAGGGTGGGGTGGAGGGGTTGCATTGGAATCTGATCTGTGGAGGGGTTTCCCCTCTTTCCCCCTGCATAATTTCCCCAATTTAAATCCTCCCCCCCCCAAAAAGGGGGGGGAGAAGGGAATGTTAGTTTTGTGTGTGTGTGTGTGTGTGTGTGTAGATACAATATGGGTACTTCCCCACCCTGAGAATGGCAGTTTTGTGAGTGTGAGTGTTTTAAGTTGGGAAAACCACATGGGGGGGAAGTGTTGAAATTCCTCTCTTGGCATTGGCCGCAAAGTTTCCCAGATGCTTTGAATCAAAGGAAAACATTCCAGGAGATCCATTCATGGATTTTCCTTGTCAGATAGTTTGGCCTTCAGTTACTGAGAGGAATCCAAAGCCAAACTACACGTTCTGCTAAATGTTTGGTTTTTATTAAAAACAAATAAAGGTTCAAAAAGCAGTTTAAAATTTGTTTAAAAGGGCCACATGAGGAAGAAGCAGAATATGGAAGTAAGGAAGTGAATCACCACCATGTGTGCCTGAAAAAAATAGAAGAAAGGTGGCAATCCCCTACCCACTCACCTCTCTCTTTCATTGTGTGGTCCCATCCCACTTGCTTCTCTACCCCCTTATCTCACTCCTCCTTTGCCTGGTTCATTTAAACCAGTTTCTTTAAATTGTGGGTTGGGACTCACTAGGTGGGTCATGAACCAATTTCAGGTGGGTCTCCATTCATTTCAATATTTTATTATTAATATATTAGACTTGATGCTACCATAGTATGTGACTGTATTTTGGGAAATGTTACAGATCTGTGCTTTTAACAGGCTACTTTGTATGTACTTTTAACAGTGATAGTCAATGGGACTTACTCCTGGGTAAGTGTGGGTAGGATTGCACCCTAGGATTGTTAAAAATTTTCCTGCTTGATGATGTCACTTCCAATCATGACATCTCTTCTGGTGGGTCCTGACAGATTCTCATTCTAAAAAGTGGATCCTGCTGTGAAAAGTTTGAGAACCACTGCTTTAAACAAAACAGAAAGTGCAGAATGCGTTTCCAGCTTCCAGTGTGCCTTGCAATTCATGTTTCATTTAAAGGCACCATGTGAGAAAGGAGCAAGGTAAGGAGGTGGGTGGCTGAATCACCATCTTCCACACAATTTTCTCTAAGTTTTCCATATTGTTGTTGGCAACCTTCAGTCTCGAAAGACTATGGTATCGCGCTCTGAATGGTGGTTCTGGCACAGCGTCTAGTGTGGCTGAAAAGGCCAATTCGGGAGCGACAATCCCTTCCACACTGGGAGCAAGTGCAGTCTGTCCCTGGTCTGTCTACCCTGGCTATGGGCCTTCCTTCTTTGCCTCTTTGCCTCAGTCTGTTGGGCAAGTGTCTCTTCAAACTGGGAAAGGCCATGCCGCACAGCCTGCCTCCAAGCGGGCCGCTCAGAGGCCAGGGTTTCCCACTTGTTGAGGTCCACTCCTAAGGGAATTTTCCATAGGGAATTTGAGAAAACACTACATGCCTGATCTCGTCTGATCTTGGAAGCTAAGCAGGGTCAGGCCTGGTTAGTACTTGGATGGGAGACCGCCTGGGAATACCAGGTGCTGTAGGCTTATACCTTAGTCTTTCAAGACTGAAGGTTACCAATCATAAGGTAAGAAACATTCTTGTGTAGTATTATCTTAAAATGAGTGAATGAGTATTGTTTTAAACTGATGCTTCTGCGACATTCCTAGTTCCCAAATTCAGATGTAGTGATCTGAGAATCACAGAGGGCCCTGAGATTTAAACTTGCTGAGGCCCAGAGTGTGAACCCTAAAACCTTGAGGCCAAACTCTAACAATCTAATCATTGTGCTGTTACTATGTGTGTATACCTGTACTTGCAATTTAGCTGTGAGGAAAAAGAATCCTAGGAGAATTTTATATACAGTATAGGGAAACTGCATGGGGAAAAGTCAACCTTTTGTCATTCTGCACAGTGAGATGGGGAGAGATGGCATTAAGCCGTGTATCAGATAAAACAGAGCTCATATACCATACTTGTGACCCACTTAACTGTGAAGCTCACTGCTGTGGCAGGATTGAAAGCAGACGCTTTGTAATGCCGAAATCCTGTCTCGTGCTGTCCTGTGGGGACAGGTAATACATGTACACCTAGCAGTGGAAAACCACAGGGAGAAGCTCTTTTCAAATACCTCGGCACCGATTTCTCAGTGGCCTCTAATTGGGGACTGGATGTTCTTCTGTCACATTGAGATAAACTGCCTTTTCTTGAATGACTGAACTCCCTGAGGGATTCTTTAGGGTTTCTGAGACAGACAATGCTTGCATTTTCAGATTCTCATGGAGTCTCTTGAGTTGAAAAGCAAGCCCCTACATGGTTATACATGTAATTTTTGTGTAGGGAAGCTTGAACATAGTTCTACCCTCTTCCTGCTCAACAGGCGCTGTGAGTCTCAAATGGGCATCCCAGGAGAGGCAGACAGGGTGCTCTTCACCACTAGGTGCTAGAAGGAGACCAGAACAGGAATACCGGTTTCTCCACCCTCCTCAACCTGCAAGTTGCTTTCTCCTGACTTTTACCACCAGGCTCCATGAGGATCTCCACTTTAGAAGTGGTGGGGCAGGATGGACAGGCTTTTCAAGATAGTGCTAAAACTGGGGCAGAAACCTAATTCCCAACCTGTGGTCCGTGGACAGGTGGTTCGCAAGACCCTGAGAAGTGGTCCGCAAGGTCTCCAGAAAAAAGTTCACTTTCAATCACTTCCAGCTTCTCACCGAGCAAACACTTCCCACCATGGACCACCAGAGAGGGTGAGGAATGGACTGCCCACAGCTGCAGCTGGCAACAAAAGCAGCAACTTACAAATCTTCTTTATAAATAATAAATCTCTAATTAATCATCTATCATCTCTAATTATAGTATCACAAATTTAATTGTATTTTTTCTATTCAGAGGTTGGGGAGCAGGTTGCATGTGGTCCATGATGATTCCAATTTTTGCCTCAGTGGTTCATAGGCTCCTAAAGGTTGGGAACCACTGCACTAGAGTTATACGTCCTAGATCAATCATCACAGATAAAATGTACATAAGAACATAAGAACATAAGAACAGCCCCACTGGATCAGGCCATAGGCCCATCTAGTCCAGCTTCCTGTATCTCACAGCGGCCCACCAAATGCCCCAGGGAGCACACCAGTACTTCCTATCACTGTGACTTTTCAACTGTATCATTTTGCATGTTCAGCTGCCAGTGTTTGGGCACCTTGTTTTTATTTCCATTATACTGACATGATTCTTGAATATTCTCGGCAAATTATTATTATGGAAAGTAGACTAACTACATGTAGTGATTGAAAGCAAACAAATCACCCTTTGAGCCTGCTGATTTCTTGCTCTAATAATCAGGTGGAAAGCAGCACACAGTCTCCTTAGCAGCAGCCTCTGAGCATTCACTGCTGGAAAGCATCCAAGAGCTTCCCACCCACTCTAAGCACCTGCTTGGAATGACTGCTCAGAGCAGCATCCATCAGAAACCCACTGTGAGCATTTTGGGAATGGGATTGTGATCCCCCAGACCGAAATCTATAAAGTGAACACTGCAGCATGGCTTACCGGATCCGTTCTCCCCACCCCCAGTTAAATTTAATTGTGAGGATATACAGCAGTGGTTCCCAAACTGTGAGCCACGGCTCACCAGGGAGCCATAGAAACCAGCCAGGGAAGTTGCAGAATCCTCATGAAAAACCTGCTGCCCTCTACAATGTATTGGATGGTAGCCCCAGTGGGGAGCCACGGTTAAGGGAGCAGGTCAAGGGAGCCACAGTTGAAAGAGTTTGGGAACCACCAATATACAATAATCTAATACTAAGTTAAACCAGCAGGCTAGCTATGAACCAGCAGGCTTGTAGAGCTCATTATAGAGCCTACTCCGTGGCGGTGGTAGCAGCGAAGAGATCGTTCTTTAAATGTTTAAATGCTTAAATGTTTTTAAAATCTGTTTTTTTATTATGTTGTTAGCCGCCCTGGGTCCCGTTAGGGAGAAGGGCGGGATAAAAATAAAGTTTTATTATTATTATTATTATTATTATTATTATTATTCTCTGCTACCATTGCGTCTGCTGACAACCGTCTGGCAGAGCTGTTCTGTGTGGTGCGGGGCCTCCTTCATCAGGCCCCTCTAGTAGACCGGGAGGAATGCACGGTCAGCCACTGTGACGGGTTTGCGCAACACTTTGCAGATAAAATCGATCGTATTCGTTGCAACTTGGATGCCACATTGACAATGTCTGACGATGTTCCCTTGGCAACTGCTTGTCCACTGTTGTGGGATCCTTTTCAGCTTGTACAGCCTGAGGATGTGGACAGACTCTTGGAGTGTGAGGCCGTCTGCCTGCCTGTTTGACCCTTGCCCAGCTTGGCTAATAAGAGCTGCCCGGGGTGGACTGGCTGAGTGGACGGGGACGGTGGTTAATTCTTCCTTGATGGAGAGGATGTTGCCACTCACTTTGAAACGGGCGCCCCCTCCTGAAGAAGCCCTCCCTGGATTCCATGGTGTTGGATAACTACCGGCCAGTCTCCAACATCCCGTTTCTGGGCAAGGTAATTGAGCGGGTGGCAGCAGCCCAACTCCAGAGGGTCTTGAATGAAACGGATTATCTGGATCCTTTTCAATCTGGTTTCAGGCCGGGCTTTGGGACGGAAACTGCCTTGGTCGCCTTGGTGGATGACCTACGCTGGGGACTGGACAGGGGGAGTGCGTCCCTGTTGGTCCTGCTGGACCTCTCGGCGGCATTCGATATCGACCATGGTATCCTTCTGGGCTGATTGGCCGCGTTGGGAGTTGGAGGCACTGTTTTGCGGTGGTTCCGCTCCTACTTGAAGGGTCGGTCCCAGATGGTGGTGCTGGGGGATGCCTGTTCGACACCCTGGCCCTTGAGGTGCGGGGTGCCACAGGGTTCAATTCTGTCCCCCATGCTATTTAATATCTACATGAAACCGCTGGGAGAGGTCATCCGGGGGTTTGGAGTGGGGTGTCATCAATATGCTGATGACACCTAGCTCTATCTCTCCTTTCCTCCAGACTCCAGGGTGGCGGTTGAGGGCCTGGAGTGCTGTCTGGAAGCAGTGAGGATCTGGATGGGGGCTAATAAGCTGAAATTAAATCCAGATAAGACAGAGTCTCTCCTGGTTCGGAAATCCTCGATGCGTGTACTGGACTATTGGCTTGCTCTGAATGGGGTTGCACTCCCTCTGAAGGAGCAGGTCCGCAGCTTGGGGGTCCACCTGGATTCGCAGCTGCTCCTGGATTCCCAGGTGGCGGCTGTGGCTAGGGGGGTCTTCACTCAGCTTTGGCTGGTGCGCCAGCTGCGGCCATACTTGGATTGGGCACACATGGCCACGGTGATCCATGCCACGGTGACATCAAGGTTAGATTATTGTAACGTGCTTTATGTGGGGCTGCCCCTGAAGACGGTTCGGAAACTGCAATTAGTGCAGAATGCGGCGGCCCGTGTGGTCACTGGAGTTAGGCGGTTTGACTCTGTCAGCCGGCTTCTCCGGGGGCTGCATTGGCTGCCCATTTGTTTCCAGGCCCAATTCAAGGTGCTGGTTTTGACCTTTAAAGCCCTATACTGCTCTGGGCCAGGGTATATCAGAGATCGCCTACTTCCATACAATCCGGCTCGTCCTCTTAGGTCATCAGAGAAGGCCTTTTTACAAGTGCCGCCACCTAAGGAGGTATGTGGGGCGGCGGCAAGAAATAGGGCCTTCTCAGTAGTGGCACCAACATTATGGAATTCCCTTCCCCTTGACTTGAGAATGGCTCCCTCTCTTGAGACTTTTCGGCGAGGCCTGAAGACATTTTTGTTTAGAGAAGCCTTCTGAGTGCATGGCCTTTTTAAACATCTTTTCTGTATCTTTTTAGTATTTTTACAGGCCTGATTCCTCTGATTTGCTACGTTTTGCTCTTTTTATCTGACTTTTTATCTGACTATGGTTTTTATGGGTATATGTTAATGTGTTTTTAATATGTTTTTATTTGTGGTTAAATTATGTTTTTAATCTGTTTTTAATATGTTGTGAGCCGCCCTGGGTCCCTTTGGGGAGAAGGGCGGCATATAAATAAAGTTTATTATTATTATTATTAATAATAATAATAATAATAATAATAATAATAATAATAATAATAATAATAATAATAATATGAACATCAGAAGTTTTCTGCTGGATCCAACTATGGATTTGTCTCATCCAGTATCCTGTTTCCAACAGTGGCCAACCAGATGGCTCTTAAAAGTCCATAAATGGTACATAGAGGAAATGGCCCTCCCCAGTGTATGTTTTCAGCATCTGATATTTATATATTTTTCACATTTTTATACTGCCCTTCCTCCAAGGAACTCAGGGTGGTGTACATGGTTCATGTATACTGCATGAACACTTCTTATGTTAGGATTCAGTGGCCCCCACTACTGCTGAACCCGCCCACTTCCCGGGCCTGGTCCGCCCAGTTAAAATACTGTGGGATTTCCACATCCAAACAGAGAAACATCTGGTGCATAAAACAGCAGTGGAAAAGAAAATGGTCTGGAAAATTGATGTGGCGACACCTGGGGATGCATGAACGGAAGACAAAGAACACAAAAAAGTAATCAAATACAAAGATCTGCAGATTGAGGTAGAACAACTTTGGCAAAGAAAGGTGGAAATTGTACCAATTGTAGTGGGTGATTTAGGTGCCATACCAAAAAACTTGGAAAAACACCTGCACATCTTAGGTGTACATGAAATTACCACATATGAGCTGCAAAAAGCAGCTCTACTTGGAACTGCACATATTTTACGGAAACACCTTTAAATATCCTAGGACTTTGGGAAGGACTTGATATTTAGAATATGCCAGCCACCAATAGATGGACTGTGACTAACCAATAATAATAACAAAGTGGAAAAGATCTTGAATGATGCCAAATGTAGGGTCTGTTTAATTAAAAAAAAATGATGATACAACTGATCACACTGTAAGTGGGTGCAGCAAAATCTCACAGAGTAATTACAAAAATCGCCACCATAAAGTCGTCACTGGAATTTGTGCAAGAAATATAGAATAATGTCAGCAAAGAAACGGGGAGAGCACATGCCTGAAAAGGTGATAGAAACTGAGCAGGTCCAAATGTAGCGGGACTTCAAAATTCAGACAGATAAAAATTGGGACACAACACTCCAGCTATAACTGTGGTTGAGAACAAACCAGTGATGCTTATTGATGCAGTCATTCCAGGGATAATCAAATTGTAGAAAAACAATTGGAAAAGATCACAAAATACAAAGACCTGGAAATTGAAATACAGGGCCTGTGGGGAAAGTAAACAACCACCTCTATTGTCATTGGTGCACTAGATGCAATCCCCAAGGCACTTAAGAAATATCTAGCCAGTATAGGCATTGACAAGATGCCACAAGACACTCTGCTAGGAACATTGTACATTATATGGTGGTACCTCACCAGTTCTTAAAACTCCTGGTTAGAGTTTGAACTAGTGAGCACCCAGTCCAAACATCTGGTGGGCTGTGACACCACTGATGATGATGATGATGTCCGATATCAAGCTTTATACTTGATGTGTTGGGCAAGTGCCTGTCTCAGCCTTGCCATTAAGATCCTTTAGCTACAGATAAACAAAGATTTGAGGTAGGACCTCAAGATTATATAAAATATACCCTGTACTATGGAGCTATAGCTGCCAGACAGGATTTTTGTGTCTAATTACAAACATTCTCATGAAAGCGAAGCTGGCGTTAATGATACAGGATAAAGCTAGATAAAGAAATGTGTTCACACCACTGTACCTGGGGTCAAAGGTGTTTATTTGTCAGTAACGGTGTTTGCCAAGAACCACATACCACAACCTGCTGTGAACACAGTTGACACGTTATGGGTTATGTTTTTGTTTTTTGTCGTGTTACACATGAGCCAAGTGTGGCAACTGTCACACACAACAAGGTTGGAAGACGTTTTGTACACGCCTTTATGGACTCCACAATTATTGTGAGCCCAGACATGTTTGCAGAAACTTGGGAACTAGCCTAGAATTTTGTAGCACGGACTGCCGAAGTGTTGGTGCCTATAGACAGGCAAGCCCTTCAGGCTGCCAGATGGGAGAATGAGGGGGTTCCACCTTACATGGCTCAGGATATTTCAGTTGGTTTTAGCCTAATGCACCACCTTAAATTTGTCTCCTGCTAGGAAAAAATAAAAGCGATCACATTGCTCTGCTTTTTTGCCTGGTCTCTGCCTCGAAAGAGAACTGTGAGTTTCAGGTTAGCACTGGAGACTGCACTGGGCTCACTGTGAGAGGTAATGTTTCCAGAAATTGGGGATTCAGCCTTTTTGTGTGTGTGTGTTTCTTTTACCTAAGCACCCCTGTGTGTGTGCTGAAACTACCTCACACCTTTAAGAGGCCGATTCATGTCTGCAGGAAACCTCGACATTCCATCTTTAGATTTTGCAGACTATGGGACTCCTCCAATCAGGCCCCCCCTTTCCCCTTCCCTCTATCCTTTGGCTTTCCACCTGCCTAATGAAAGAGTTTGTAGGATTTTAAGCTGGCAATTTTTTTTTACTTTGTTACTTTTGGTTGGTCCTAAAGAAAAGCCTTGGGTTGTGGATTTATCTGACTCAAGTGATTGCTGCTCATATTCATATTAGCTCATGTTCTCAAATCTAGAAGATGGCAGGACTAGTCCTTTGAACTAGTTCACATTAAGAACATTTTCCCATTTTGCTCAATTTGTATGCTGTTACCCAACTTGCAAGACAAATCACAGAATACAATACTACAATGCTGGAGTAGTAATCAGAGAGGGATCTGAAGATGGTCTCTTCCTCTTTACCTGTTTATTTTTAGATTTATGGGTTGCTTCTCTGCCACTGAGGCACTCAAAGTGGCATTCAATCAACAACTAAAAACATGCTCCATAAAACACCATAAAATACATTTCAAACTAATCAACGGCAATATTGTACAAACACATAAGAGTAATAGCAGTGGATAAAAGTACACAACCAGCCAATAAACTCTGCATCCACAGATAGCCTGGTGGGTGAACTCTGTTGTGTTTGAAAGACCTTTTACAAATCACAAGCTTCTTGGGTGAGAACTTCATAACATAATGGGGTGTTATAGTGGCCAAAGAAGAAACCTTCAGCAGGTGACCCCACTGGCCTGCTATTTTTCTCCTATTGTAAAGTCTCCCCAAAATGTTTCTACCTCATTGGGTCTGCATGGTAAATATTTCTTATGAATGTGCTCCAGCTGGGCATTTATCACGTCAAGAAGGAGATGCTAGTTTCTGAAGCTGTTCCCAGGCACATTAGGGCACATTCCTAAAAATAAATAAGAACATAAGAACAGCCCCACTGGATCAGGCCATAGGCCCATCTAGTCCAGCTTCCTGTATCTCACAGCAGCCCACCAAATGCCCCAGGGAGCACACCAGATAACAAGAGACCTCATCCTGGTGCCCTCCCTTGCATCTGGCATTCTGACATAACCCATTTCTAAAATCAGGAGGTTGCGCATACACATCATGGCTTGTACCCCATAATGGATTTTTCCTCCAGAAACTTGTCCAATCCCCTTTTAAAGGCGTCTAGGCTAGACGCCAGCACCACATCCTGTGGCAAGGAGTTCCACAGACCAACCACACGCTGAGTAAAGAAATATTTTCTTTTGTCTGTCCTAACCCGCCCAACACTCAATTTTAGTGGATGTCCCGTGGTTCTGGTATTATGTGAGAGTGTAAAGAGCATCTCCCTATCCACTCTGTCCATCCCCTGCATAATTTTGTATGTCTCAATCATGTCCCCCCTCAGGCGTCTCTTTTCTAGGCTGAAGAGGCCCAAACGCCGTAGCCTTTCCTCATAAGGAAGTTGCCCCAGCCCCGTAATCATCTTAGTCGCTCTCTTTTGCACCTTTTCCATTTCCACTATGTCTTTTTTGAGATGCGGCGACCAGAACTGGACACAATACTCCAGGTGTGGCCTTACCATAGATTTGTACAACGGCATTATAATATTACCCGTTTTGTTCTCAATACCCTTCCTAATGATCCCAAGCATAGAATTGGCCTTCTTCACTGCCGCCGCACATTGGGTCGACACTTTCATCGACCTGTCCACCACCACCCCAAGATCTCTCTCCTGATCTGTCACAGACAGCTCAGAACCCATCAGCCTATATCTAAAGTTTTGATTTTTTGCCCCAATGTGCATGACTTTACACTTACTGACATTGAAGTGCATCTGCCATTTTGCTGTCCATTCTGCCAGTCTGGAGAGATCCTTCTGGAACTCCTCACAATCACTTCTGGTCTTCACCACTCGGAAAAGTTTGGTGTCGTCTGCAAACTTAGCCACTTCACTGCTCAACCCTGTCTCCAGGTCATTTATGAAGAGGTTGAAAAGCACCGGTCCCAGGACAGATCCTTGGGGCACACCGCTTTTCACCTCTCTCCATTGTGAAAATAAATCATGGAACAGAAGAGGTTGAATCCCTGTTTAATAACATTACAGTTTCAGGCAGTCCATAACATCCATTTCACAGGGCTTTCGTTCGCACACGATGTGTGGTGAGTTTTGTTGAAAGCAGGAAAACTAGCCTCTCCTTAAACCAGTGCATGCTACAGACTATACTAAACTCTTTTCAAGGCATTTTTGGGAAGACAGCACATGCCTAATGCTTTTTACAGGATTGACTCAATTCTGTGCAAAAATCTGACATGGTCTTAGTGGAAATGGCTGGGAGGTCAACACTGGAATAGACAAACAGCAGGGACAGAAAACATTCACTGCAGAAATCTCGCTCTGTTGTACCCTCCTACCCCCACCTTCCCTCGGCGCTTTCTCCACACCTCAGCATGATACCTGGCACATAGCAGCAAGCGAAGAATCCTGGAGTGGCACTACATGGATAAGAATGAATTCATGCTGCCTCTGGGAGCAGGCCAGGAAATGAAACCGCTGCTGGGTTTGAGAGATTCTCAAAACATGAACAACATGTGACATTAGATGTTAAAGTGTGTAATTACAGGCTTAAATTTACTTATGAGTGGTAGTTGTGCAGGGCCACAATTGGATTGGGGTAATAGCATGGAAATAGGAAGGCATTTCAACCCTTCATCCCACTTTGCTTTCCCACCAAAATCCCCCCACCAAAGCTGTTATTTAACCCTGAGAGTGTCATTTGCTGCAATGGCATTTTGAGAGTTAAATAACTGCTTGAGGGGGCATTTTTTTTAGCATTTAGCAGGTAAAGATTCTCCTGATGTGAAGTAGTTGAAAATGCTCCACCTGCTTAGTATCTATGTCTCAGGAGGCTGTGAAAGACAAAAGAGCAGAGCATGGCCAGTTTAAAAAAAAACAACACAAAAAACTGCAGCTACTCTGTTTGCAAAACTGTTGTACTTCTGTTCATGAACTAGAAAATGAAGCAATAGTTGCAAATTCTTTTCCTGTCCTCCTCTGTAGTGTTCGGAACTTTTGAAAAAAAAAAAAAAAGCTCGAGAACAAAATAAAGCCTTGCAGCGCTTTCGATTAAAAGTGACCACAACAAAAGCCAGCTACGGGGCACTTGACGTAGTTACAATTCAAAACAAATCACGGGGCAGTAAATGTGAAACCCAAACCTCTGGGACAGCAGAAGCAGGTTCTACAAAAACCTGCAAGCTGGTTAATATGCGTGCAAAATTCATTATGCTGTATTCACTCCACATTTCACAGGGCTGATTTCTAAGCAGGCATTTCAAAGAAAAGCACAGATTGTTTACAAATGTAAATTGAACTATATTGTTGGATCACAATTATGACAGTGGAAAAGCACAAACACCAGGCTGTCCCACTTGGAACCTCTCCAAACGCATCTTGCATGTGAGAGTATTTCCTTCTAGCAGGCTGGCGAGGTAGGAAGCTGGGATTGCTAGTAGTACAGGCAAGGATTGCTCTGTTTGAAGGCCACACTTTCTGCTGGTAATTGCCCAAGTACGACATGTGCACTCCCACCCATGAATGATAGCACCATGCACCAGCATGATAAAGAACTGGGCGGAGTCAAGTATGACGCTACTCCCAGGAAGGGGGCAGAAGGACTTTTCACTTTCTCCTGAGCTCAGAGCACAATCCTTTGTGCTTGCTTGGCCAGCTGCTGCGCTGGCTGAGGGTGTCACAAATATGCTGTTAAGTACATTTGTGGCACCTGGAGAGTAGGCTACATTAGCTGGGAGGCCTGCAGCACCTCACTGACGCTGCAGTCTAAGCTGCCAGCCACTGGTGCAGACTGATAAGGCACAGAGCTGCACAGGGGCTGGGAGAAAATGGCGGGGAGGAGGCGTTTCTGTGCTTAATGAAGACAGAACAGTGGATGGCTCAGGCCTGAGAGGGGAGCGGGATCGGCAAAGGCTTCCTCCGCCATATCTTATCCCTCTTCCCGGGCCAGGTAGTGTCACAAAGGGCGGCTCAACAGCTAGCAGAGATCCAAGTAGACCCATAGAGCAGGCTGGGGGGTTACTTGGGTAAGGGTAAAATATCCACTGAACCCATGAGACCTCCAGCCATCTCCTAACCTGTGCTGGACACAGCGCAGGCCTTGAAGCCCTTTCTGCGCCAGTACAGGTTAGGATTGGTCCGCTGTCCGTGTTTGTTCAAAAATGACAGTGTGAGTTTAGATTGTGTAGCCAAATAATACTTAAAACAGGGAAAAGAGGGATTCCAAAATCAAATGGGTTGGAAGGCCAGGCTCCCCAGCTGGCAGAGAGGCCCAGGGAACATATCCCACCATTTTCTCACAGAAAACCACCAATATGAGCCGAATTTGAAACCGAGCCATCTGTTTCACCTCCATTAGACACTAACAATTAAAACATGAGAAAATTTCCCCATAGCTTTGGCAAATGAACGGTTGTACAACAATTCTACCATGAGTATATCTCAGTCTGGAACCTGGAAGAGGACTCCTGTTAGGTGACATCAAAGCCACTTTCTAACCTGATGAAGATGTTACCAGCTATCCTGAACAAGGTAATTTTTAAAAGCTTTTTAGCACTGGCATCCATGTTAATTTTGTATTATCAAGGTATCTACATTCTTGTGTTGTCACATTTTTATGTCAAATTGCCTTCAATCTTCTTATTTTAAATAAAACAATCTTATGTTACTACACTAGAGTGGTACGTCCTAGAACAGTGATTTTCAACCTTTTTCATCTCATGGCACACTGACAAGGTGCTAAAATTGTCACGGCACACCATCGTTTTTTTTTCCCATTTGACAAAGCACACCATGCTGCTGGTAGGGGGCTCAAATCCCCCAATTGCCCTACTAATAAATGATCCTCCCCCAAGTCCCGCGGCACACCTACGGACCATCCACAGCACACCAGTGTGCCACGACGCAGTCATTGAAAATCACTGACCTAGAATGAAATGCGTTTGTGCACAAGTGACACAATTTTTAGGCACCCCCGGTCTATAAGACCCATGTTGCAGTGCATCTTAGTACAACATATGTATACAAAAAGGCAGGGGGAATTTCACAAGCAACCACAATGCCCGGTTGTGCAGGGAAGTATTAGTAAGGCAACAGCGTACAGTGATACAGCCAGCAACAGTGTCCATTCTCTTAGCAGCATCTTTTCCACCAATCACCAGAGTTAGCTGTATCTGGACAGCCCAATTCACACGAATGTTCTTAACCCCAATGATGGACGTGAACGTTTGAAGAGGGACAGCTGGTACCTAGATGAAACTGAGCTTCTGCTCTGGCTCTGTCATCATACATCCTTAAGGCGAAAAACTTACCATGCATTGCATTCACAAGAAAAAGGGCATGTTGAGAAATACTAGGGGGCTTCACCTGAAGCATGCAACTGAGAATACTGAAGTAATGACGGTACTGATGGAACCGGCCCACATCTGAAATACGCAGCCACAGTTTCTACAGAGGCTGGAGAACAGACTTCTTCCGGCACACACCTCTTGTTCAAGGTTGTCTCTACAAAGACAGAGCTTCAGGATCACTAGCAGGCATGTGCTCTTGGTCTCTTCCAAGCTTAACTCTTCCTCTGGGACCTGTAGTACTCAGAAATGAAACCTTAATGCAAGGAAGAGGTTGGGCATTCAGTCCCAGCCTGTCCACCAGCATCCATTTTGCTCTGTCCAGCTATATCCCGAGCACCGAGAGGTCCCAGTTCCACTTTCAAAACTGAATTCCCTTTTGTTTCCTGCTCCATCCTAGTTAGATTATCCAAATAATATTTTCAAACACAAAAGGGAGCCTGGGATAAGGAAAGGCAAACAACCCCAGCTCATTTCATTTTGCTCAATAATTGTTTTATTCCCAGGAAACCCTTCTCACTACAGTATAATTTAATGGAGACAAGACAAATGCACCTATTCACTCTCCACTGCTTCTAAATTTACTCGGCTGGTACTACAATGGGGAGCTTAACCTCACCATAATTGAATTTAAATAGCATCCAGTTCTCTGAGGCAGACCAAGATATGCATAATAAATAAGCAGGACAGCATGCCATGGGGGGGCGGGGCGGACAGAAGAGAGAAATTTCATCTCTCACAACCAGGTTTGTTCACTCCACAGAATTGTTTGAGGCTGAATAATATATGAAACACAGAGCCAGGTCTGCAGGCGACTCAGTGAGGGTTGCTCTTCACTGGCCAATCTTCACATGATTTCCATTATTTACAGATAGTGGCTTGCTGAGTCTTTACCTAATACTGTGCTGCGTCATGATTTGTGCTCTACTTCCGTGCTATTGTTGTTGGTTTGGGTTTTGTGTTTTTTTTTAATGTGAAAATAGGTTCTTCACAAAACAGTAGCTGCCAACCTTATTGCACTATCCCTTGCAGGGACGGTAATTTGGACAAATGTTTTGTGGCTCCTTTTATATTGAGGCAGATTTTCTCTTGTTTGCATTTCTGCTGTGTTTCACAGAAATGGGATTTCTGGGTGTGAATTTATTATTAAAGCCAGCCAGCTCCCACTATTTCTTTGCTAGATCCCCCCCCCCCCATAGGAAAAAACAAAACAAAACTAGCCTACATATGATATGCATGATGGCACTGTTTGAATGTAGGAGCAGAGGGGCCAAGGCCAGGAAAAGAGATTAACAGTTATAGAAAAGCTTCAGGGTAGTGAAGTTTGCAGGGATTCAGAAAGGTGCTGGAAACACACTTCTAGGACTGCAAGTGACTGAATGGTATTTGTGCTCTTGAAAAAGTAACAGGTCTTTTCAAAAGCAGTGACTGAGTTACAAAGGGCCAGATGGGGCCTGGACCCCATTATCTACCATTTTTAGGGGACAAAATTTGGCTAAATCAGGAGGAGGGGGTTCAGGGTTGGGACTCATGATTTTCATGAAGAATTTCCCTGCCTTCTTCTCCCAGAATTTGAGAGCTGTGAAGCTAGAAAAGTGCTCTGTGCTCAACATGTAGAGGCAATGCTGATGCTCTTTGCTAAGATCACTCCTGATCTGTATAACTCAGTGGTTCTCAAACCGTTAGCACCGGGGCCTTCTTTTTAGAATGAGAATCTGTCAGGACCCACCAAAAGTGATGTCATGACTGGAAGTAACATCATCAAGCAGGAAAATTTTTAACAATCCTAGGCTGCAATTATACCCACACTCATCCAGCAGTAAGTCCTATTTACCATCACTGTTAAAAGCCTATACATAGTAGCCTGTTAAAAGTACAGATCTGTTAACATCTTCCCAAGTGCAGTCACATACCATGGTAGCATAAAGTCTAATATATTAATACAATATTGAAATGTATGGGGACCCACTTGAAATTGACGCGCGATCCACCAAGTGAGTCCCGACCCACAGCTTGAGAAACATTGGTATAACCAATTGCCTTTACCCACTTGGTTCTGTTATTACTCACTGGGTGGAGTACCCGTGTCAAATCTCATGCACCAGGCCTGGCTCAGGTTCCTATGAAAGATCGCAGTTACAAAATTCCACTCTAAGCAGCTGAGCTGCTTTCCAGTTGTTCTGCCAGATCCCCAATCCAAGCCTCACTTAGGGAACTTATGCCCACTCTAAGCTAATTAGTTCCCCTCTTATTCCCCAACAATGGCCCCAGTTCTCTATACGGCAGTACTGCTAGACTCCACCACCAGGGTAACTTGCCTTTTAAACTGCAGGGACCCCTCCTCCCAGTTCCTAAGGCAGCAGTCCTTCCAGGTACAGCAGCACTCCTCAGCTCTCCGCAGCCTGTTTGAGTAGTCCATTAGTCAGTCCCTTAGTCACAAAGTCAGTCAGAGTCTCCAGGGCAAAGTCCAAAGTCAATAAGCCAAGTCACAGTCCGAGATCAGATTCCAAAGTCAGTCCATCTCGTCTTGTGCCTCCAACCTGCACTCCTTCTACAACCCACAAACCCTTCCTGCCTCAGGTGCTCCTTATATCCCTGAGGGCCCTATTGCCTTCAAGTGACTGCAGCTGTGCAGCACACTCTGCTGGATGCCCAGGCCTTACCCTTAAAGGGGCCACTGCTGACACCACATCTACCTCCTCACCAGATCTTCCGCTATTCCACTACACCAGCTTAAAAAGCAATGCTCAGCCCACATAAGAAACCACACATGAACAGGAAGCACATGTGAGTCAGCAGCAGTAGCATGTGAGGACAGGCAACCAAAGAGCACCAGTGCAAACAGATCCTCACTGAGTTGTGTGTAAAACCTGAGGAGGTGAAGATCTGGCTTGACAGGTCTGTGCAAAAGAGATTCTTCTCTACACTGTCAGTATAAAGAGCATGCAGAAATTGGTGTGGCTTTTTGCTGGCCTGGCAGCTGCTCAGTTCAGCTTTCCCCTGCTTTCAGTCCTCAAATGAAAGGTTTACTTGCCTTTGAATCAAACACTGTTTTCCCCTTGCCCCTCCCTCCGTGGTTCGGATGGACTGTCCAATATAATAAAGAAATGAGTAACAGCCCAAGCCTAACTAAATCCTTCCCCCAACCAATGCAGGTGCTATATTCTGTGGGAGGGTAGTCTACAGAACTCTTTGAGGTATAGGAACTTTTCCCCCTTACCCCAGGTCATCCCCCACTGCCCCAGTGGGTCTCTTCAGATCTGATCCAGCTATTCCGCTGGTGCACATCTAAGGAGAGCAAGGGAGAGAGAAGAGGACGGGCAACAGGGTTTGCATCTGGTACACACCCGTGCTGCTGAGATCCACCCTTCCCTTTCCCATTCTACCTCCTGCCTGCCCTGAAATTCCCTCATTCTTTCCCCTTCCCATCCCGTTCTATGCACCACTCACTGCCTCCGCCATCGGCTGACCTTCATGGCTGCAGGAAGATGGCAGCATCAGCGGGCTTCTGGCACTGCTACTGTTTGGGGCAGCAGACCCAAAATGGCAGCTGGTGGTGTGCTTAGCACGCTGCCCCACTGCCATTTACAACGGCAGAACTGTATTCCACCAGTCCTGACTTGTTCTAGCTAGGATTGGGCTGCCCATCAAGCATTTTGGAAGTTTATCATATTGAATGGTGTGTGTGCTCTTTTTTTTTTTTTTAAGAAAAATTTTTTTTTGCTTTAAAAAATGCTACAGTGAGGCAGATCTGTGATATCACAGCAACCAGCCAATCAGCTCTGTACAAAGCCAACTTCTCCTGGAAAATAGCAGCCAAACTCAATTCAGCAAGAGAGGTTGTACTTTTGATCAATAGTTTCACGCACTGGCTTGACCGCTATGATTATATTGTTGGCATGCACCGTTTGCTTATCTGCACATTGGGCTCATTATACAGTTTGCAGGGAGTAGTAGATATTTTTCTGTCAGATAGCCTTTGTGCTCCATACGCTATCTGGGGTGTTCCCATGATGGAGAAACAGCACCCCATTTCCACAATGATACATCATGTGATACATCATGACACATAGCATTTGATCCAGGTCCTTTAGATGTAAACGGAGACAAATAGAGATCCCAACTATGTCCTTTCTCTTTTTTTTGAAGGCAAAAAAAAAATCACACAAACGGGGCCTCTGTTTGAGTGAGGAGACCCATGTGTTACATTATCTGCACAGGTGACCGGAGGGCATGTGCCACTCTTCCACTGTGCAATTCCCAGGTACGTATGAAGCACAGGTATGTAGGAAGCACAGCTAGGATGATACAGAATAGTCTGTCTGTATTGCCTGACTCCACAAGACACTTCAACATGGAACTGTTGCTGTAGCTTGGGTGATTGATGGGCGTTAACGGCCCATAGCAACATATTCATCCTTATAATAGTTAATGCTAGACAAAATGGCATTAACGGGAATATTTACCCTCATTCTTCAAGGCTACCACCCATTCCAAGCATTGATTAGAATGAGAATCTAATGGGGTCAGATTATACCACATCTGCCTACTTCAGCAGTCTGGCTCTCCCCCCCCCCCCCCCATTCTACTGCCTTATGGCAGCAAGTATTTTTACCAAAGTATCTCTACTGCCACCACAGTTTTTGGTGTGGTGGCAATTCTTTAACAAAGAATTCTGGAAAATGAGTTAGTTCCTACATTACTACATTATGTAGGTTACATTACTACATGAGTTAGTTCCTACATTACAATGGGAAAAAATAGCATTGCAGTGTTTGTTTCCCTGCTTGCCCTGTAACTTGTTCACTTCCATGTGATCTCTAGAGATCCCATTGTCTCACCACTGGTAAGATCTCCATATTCATCTTGCCCACCTTACTACAGAAGCAGGGAAATGTTTCCTTTCCCAGCTTCTGTGTAATGTGAACTTGTGCTCAATGGGTAGCTAGTACCATTTTTGGTTCCAAAGGATTTTTGGTTCCTGATTCTTCCCAGGCCATCTTAGCAGACATTAGCCTTTTATTATACAGCACATGTGGCAAAGTGGATGAGATGAAACCCTACATAATAAAAGCTTTTTCAAATACAGTGGGCCCTTGATATACTTCCTTCTTTCAAATTCCTCCCCATTCCTAATAAAAAATGAAGTGTGGTGCTATTTTACTCTCTTTCTTCTTCTGCAGGTCATATGTAGGGTGGGTTCCAGGTGGGCTTCCAATGGTGGTAGAACCTGTAATATACTCCTAAGAGATCTTGCAAGACAATCATTGGCCCATCATTGGCTGCCTGAAGCCAATGCATCATGCTATGGAAAGGCAGGCTATTTATGTTCTAAATAATCTATTCCATCACATGATCATTGCAGTTATCATGAGATTAGCATGGTTGTGGGAATCAACCCTCTGTTGAAACGGAAAAGCAGGAAGTATGTTCTCTTTGAAGAATGCAAAAAGACCATTTCAATGAACTGAATGTACTGATCCCAAGGTAATCCTCCTAACTGAATATCAACAGATCATCCTTATTCGTTTTTGCATTTCTTTAAGAGCCCAATTTGGTAGGCAAAGAGGAGTTATCTAGAGGATTGTGCAAGATTTTCAGATAGACAATGGGTTTAGTAACTGGAAAATGAATTTAAAAAACATAACTGAAATAATTGATGTGAATGCTGTCAATTGCTTCAGGAAATTGGTTTTCCATTTGCATTTTCTTTTTCACTCTCTGAAGCTCTGTGTTAGCCTTGTGAGCTATTGGATGAGGACCCTACCAAGGGTGGTGTTGTGAGCCGCTGGGGTGAGAACAGGGAACCCATGGATCTGCTCTCAGCTACTCCATGTCGTGAGCTGCCAAGGCTAGAAGCTAGAGTATCTCCTGAAGCAGGGTACTGGAGTGACTTTACCCAACCAGGCTGGCCATTGGTTATCATCAACTGAGCTTTCCATTCCAACTAGAACTTTGCCTGGACAATGATAATTCTTCTGGAGACTTGGGGCCAAATCCAATCCAATTTTTCAATGCTGGTGTAGCTGTGCCAATGGGGCATGCACTGCATCTTGTGGTGGGAATGTAGTCACAGAGGCCTTCTCAAGGTATGGGAACATTTGTTCCTTTACGTCAGGGCTGCATTGTGGCTGTACCGGAGCTAGAAAGTTGGATAGGATTGGGCCCTGGGACTACTCCTGGCTCCTACGTGCCACCTAGCCTAGTTGAGCCTGTTAATTTGCAGCCAGTCCCATCCCCGTTTAACTGACAGTACATTTTATGTGGAATTCAGTGGGGCTTATGCCCAAGTGAATGTGCATAGGATTGCAGCTTTGGAAACAATCTGTTGCTGATCAGCTAACTTCCTGTATATGTGCCTCTATCATGACCACTATGGGCTAACGTGCTCTTACTAGCTGTTGTCTAACTTGATTATGCCTGTGTGCCTACCATTCAAATAGTGAATTGCCCAGCCCATGCAAAATTCATTTGTTTTACACAGTGTGGATTGGTGTAGAGCAATAGTGTATGCTCAACCTCCTCATTAAAAGTTGGACACTTATGGAGAAAGTTCTTCTTTAAGTAACACTCGGAGTCATAATCTTTTCCTGTTTTGTAATTGTCTGCACAATTATGCTAACCATGATTGGAATCGTCAAAGGAGTAAAAACATGTTATGATCACTTGGCTACTCACCATCAGTAATTCTCTTTGAAGTTACAGTTATCTTCAAAGAGGATAACTTTTCCCATTATTTTTAAGAAGTACGCGTAATTTAGGTTGCAAATACTGTATATATATGCACAGAGAGAGCGAAAGAGAGCACAACCAGTCTACTCAGAAGAAAATCGCATTGTGTTCAGTGGGGCTAAGTCTTGGGAAAGTATATAGCAGTGGGTCCCAAAATTTTTAAACTGATGGCTCCCTTGACCTAGTGGACCATTGGCTATGGCTTCCCATTAGGGCTATGAGTGGCAGATTTTTTTGCTAGGATTCTGCGGTTCACCTGTCTTGTTTCCATGGCTCCCCGTTGAGCCACAGCGTACAGTTTGGAACCACTGATGCATAGCATTGCCGCCCAAGAGACCTCATGTCTAAACAAAATTTAGGATTCCTACTTAGGATTTATTATTAAGTAAAGGTATGAGAAAGGTTTTATAAAAGGGAAAACTGGATTATCAATAAATTGCTGGACAGCTGAGATGGTTTGAAAGATGGTTTGAAATTTGAATCTTATTTTTCACTGACAAACTCTTTAATAGTTTTTTTTGTAGTAATGTCTGTCTCTCCCTTCTCACGGGCAACTTATGAAACAAATTAAAAATAAGTATACTTAAGCAGCCCAATTAACAAAAGAACATCACTGCTAACAACAAAACAACCAGAGAGAGGACTATAAAAACTTTCAAAAGCAAACATTAGGCAGCAGGATGTTTGAAGGCCTGACAAAAAAAAAGCCAGGTCTTCACTTGGAGGGAAAAAAAAAAAAAACATATAGAGATGGGGCATTTGGGGGGCAAAGAGTAACATAGTAGGAGGGTCATCACTGAGAAAGCCCTCACCTGGGAAACCAAACTTCCAATGGTGGTAGAAGTGCAAGGCAATCATTGGAGCTGAAATTCAGAAGGGCAACTTTGAGACCAGGCAAAATCATAAAATGGACTAATGACAGGTTATAGTCAGACTGAGTCATTATTTTTGGAACAGATAATCCCAGTAGTGGGGAGAGGTGTCAGTGATTTCAGGACCAACAAATTAAACGTTATATATTGACTTTGAAACAAAATTGTTGATTAGAACTAAGAAAGTATTTGAAGAAATTGTTTTTTAGAAACAGAAGAGACAGCTGTCAAAACTGTATAATAATTTAGGAACAATGGGAACAGAAATTAATATGACATGCAAGAAGATACAGAACAAAGCCCTTCAGGAAAAACCGAATGAAGAAGTATGATACTGTGTGTTTACACACAGCTTTATAGCCACAGGAAAATGTCCAACAGGTATACCAACAGGACTTGCCAACTAACAACCCAATCCTATTAGGCTTACCCACTGGTGGAACTGGCATTCTGCCAGCGGATACGGCCTTACAACAGTCATAAAAATCTCTCTGGCACTTCCAGAATACTGGCGGAGAGGTTGGAAGGACCCCACGCATGGTGACAAATCTCCAAAGGCCCGCCAACCAAGTAGACGGAATGGAGCGAGAAGAGGGTGGAACAGGGTGGACAACAGGGCTGGGGAGGAGGGCAGATGAGGCATCTGCTGAATCCAAACCCCCTTCTTGGACCTGATCCCCTGAACCTAGTCCACGTGGATACCACCAGCGATTTCACTGGTGTAGATCTGAGTAGACCTGTCCAGGCCTCAGAGGCTTACACCTAGATAAAGGAAGATTGGTCCATTAGAAAATGTATATAACAGACATGTTTGACATGTGTTGAAGACCCACACCCCTAATAATTCTCATACCCAGCCACAAGCAACCTGACTCCAGTGACAGGCTCAGTGTTGTCCTGTCCTGTCCCGTCCCCCCCATTAGTTAATGAACATACCCATTACTTATTGGGTGCTGGGGAATAGTGCAGCAGCAATCTGACATCTTTCCCATGATCCTTTTTAAAATTACTAGATGCCCTACCCCCAATACAGTGTCAAGGGCGGGCCATCAGGGAATTTTAAAATAGTGGTTGGGAATATAAAGGATGGATTGCTGGGGCTACTGCTCCTCTGCCCTCATTCCCCAGTAAGCAAGGGAAATTGAGACACTTACAGGACAATGGGGGGTGGGGCAGCAGCCACGGATCTCCTTCACATTGCTGCCGCTGCAATAGGGGCACAAAGGAAAACTCTTCTCCATGCTCCATTTCTTGTCCAGTTTCTGGGCATGTGGGGGAGAACTTGGCATATGTGTGTACATGTAAAGGGGGAGGTCCCACAGGGCTTCTGCCTGGTGGTGCTGGCCCTGCCACACTGTATGTGTTTGCTGCAGCAAACACTGGCGGAACACAGTGCACCCATGGCGAACATGATTGCCTCATAGGGTGTAGAGCCATTCTAACCCAGATCCCCCAGATTAAAGAATTTAATCACATCATCACAGTGAAGTTTCCCTAGACTTGCAAAGTTGATAGAGAATTGGAATTGGACTCAGGGAAAAAGAAAGAGAGGAGGAAGTGGGGAAAAATGACCTTTACCATTTCTTTGTGTTCGCCTTTGAACCCCTCCCTGCCTCCTGATCATATGCAGCACACAAGCCGCCACCATGCCTTTCATCCGCAGAGAGTAGCTATAACAGTAATGAATGATGGACAGCATGGGAAAAATTCCCGCTGTGGCTGTCAGTTAGGAACAGTGGGAGGACATTGAACAAAAAATCGTGCTGAAAGAGCAAGATCCTTCAGCACAGTCTGCCTCTCTGTTGATCTACACCAGGGGTGCCCAAACCCTGGCCTTGGGGCCACTTGTGGCCCTCAAGGCCTCTCAATGCGGCCCTCAGGGAGCCCCCAGTCTCCAATGAGCCTCTGGCCCTCTGGAGATTTGTTGGAGCCCACACTGGCCCGACGCAACTGCTCTCAGAGTGAGGGTGACTGACCTCTCGTGTGAGCTGTGGGATGCGGGCTTCCTCCACTGCTTGCTGTTTCATGGCTGTGATGCAGTAGTGGCAGCAAAGGAAACGCCAGCCTTGCTTTGTGCAAGACCTTTTATAGGCCTTGAGCTATTTCAAGATCTTCATTCATTCATATAAGTTCATCTTTAATATATTCATTTATGTAAATTTATTCAAATTTTAAATGTAAATTAATTCTTTTTTTCCCAAGGCCCCTAGCACAGTGTCAGTGAGATGATGTGGCCCTCCTACCAAAAACTTTGGACACCCCTGGTCTACAATACAGCAATGCATCCTCTCTCTCTCTCTCTCTCTCTCTCTCTCTCTCTCTCTCTCTCTGTGTGTGTGTGTGTGTGTGTGTGTGTGTGTGTGTGAGAGAGAGAGAGAGAGAGAGAGAGAGAGATCCTTTTTTCTTTATGGGATTCTCCTGAGGGAGCTGTTCTAAGTTAAAACTTGTGGATGAAAGCAGTCAGAAACAGCTTTGGAAGTATTGGTATTGCACCAGGTTCCCACATTCAAAAGCACATGCTAGGTGTTTGTGTGTGTGAATTTTGCATTAGGACAGCAATTACTATATTTCAGGCATGTTGTCCAAGGCTGAAACATGCACTGAAGATAACGGAGAGAGGGTTTCCTATTACTGCTGTATTTTGATAGAAATAAGATAATCCTGGATTCTTTCATATTAGCTAAACAGTAACAAAATTGATAAAGAAGGCACAGAAAAGCATAATGACCAATCCTTTTTTCCCCATGGCAAGCCTACAGAACTCTATATACAAGCCTTGAACTCTTAAATTTGAGAATAAATGTGTGCACAAAAGGCCTGCAGACAACTTATTTTATTTATTTATTTATTCATTCATTCATTCACAACCTGCTCTATCTCCCTAACAGGCATTCAAAGAAACTATCAAACGGGCAGCCCAAACCTACCCTGCACTGGAATAGGCAAGCCGACTGACCTGCACTTTATCCAGAGCAGGGTAGGGGCTAGCTGTGGCAAAACTTGGGACAAGGGGAATTGATTTCCTTTACCCCAGGTAACGTGGCCTAAAGAGGTGGCGCAGATCCGAGCAGCCCGGCACTCCACTGGGTCACCCAGGTGGGGAATTAGAATCCTGCCTAGGTACTGGACCCTGGCTCCACGCCCCTCCTGGGCCTGATTCGCCCATGGGTCTGCCCACTGACAACCCTCCCCCTGCCTCAGAATGCCCCCAGACCACCAAGTCTAGTTTGGTTCTATGTCACAACTTATCCCATTGAGTTCAGTTTTTAAAAAATACTTTTTAAAAATATTAAAAGTTTTAAAAAGTTTAAAACTTTTAAAAGTTTTAAAAAATTACTTTCTCTGGATTCAGGTCCAGTATGCATATGCTAAGACAAAAGAGTAGAGATACAGGTCCGGCCTATTTATACACGGATTTTTTATACACGGATTTGAATCAACATGAATGGCCACTGCAAATGAGAAGGAATGTGCTGATCCCTGGAGAAGGGAAAAAATGCATCCCTTTAAAATCAGTTTAAAAAACTGAACAGTCCTTTAACAACAGCCTCCTTAATGAGAGAGAGGGGGGGGGCAGCTGACTCACAATCCATCAATCCTTCTCTCTCCAGTGGACCCCTCCCTTCCCCCTGAGTACCTGAAAGAAAGGTGATCACTTTGCATTGGTGAAGGGAGGGGCTGAGTGAAGTGCCTTTCTAAGCTCTTGGAGGATGACTGATTGATGAGCTTTCTAAGCTCTTGGAGGATTGACTGATTAAGAGTCTTCTTAATGACTCTTATCTTACATCACAAAGGTCAGCAAGGCTGTTTTTAAGTCACCGGAGCAAAGAAACTTTGTTTTTTAAATTGATTTGCTATAGTGCGTTTTTTGCCATCCACGTGAGTGCTTGGAACAGAACGTACGCGAATAATGAGGCTCAACCTGTATGCACATTGATACATATTTGCAACGGATGTACAAAATCAGCTTGAGGACTTTTGCACACCATATTTTGCTGGAATCAAAACTTCCAAATGGCTTCCAAAGGAAACATTTTTTTTTGCAGCAAAAACAGTGTGGACAGGGCTTCAGTTGGGATTGGAACTGTGGCAGGGGCAAAGTAGGAAAGCCTGTTCCCCTGATGAAAGTTTGCCACATTTTGTGTCCTCCATACATTCGGTATAAAACAAACAGAAACACCTGGCCACGTTACACATTCAGCATTCCCTGTAGTTTGGCTCTTATGCATTATATTTATCCTTAAATCACATTCTACACAGTAAATGTAAAACATTCTATAAAAACATTACCCAATTTCTTACTGACATTGCTGGAAAAATGTATGTGCAAAGCTTTGACATGGAAAATGTTGTTTACAGCAGCATCCCTGTGGTGAAAATAATATGAGCAGCGGCAATCAGACACCCTCGTTCCACCTGATTTCTACAAATGGGCAACTCTAGCAGTCACTTGTGTGTTGCTGGAATCAACCAATCATCTGCATTCATTCTGGCTGAGATGGAAAATGATGTGCAGGTGACTCTAGCAAAGTGTATCATTACCCCAGTTTAAGAAAGAACAGCAGATCTGGCTCTGTTATATTTCAGCCAGGGGTGCAACCATTTCTTCCTGTATTGCTCCTTGAATGCCAAGCAGAAGAATTTTTCACTACAATGTCTCTCCTGCAATGAATGGGATGTTGCATACCAACAGCCACTGAAGCTCTCATTATTGATCTGAAGGCTGTCCAAGCAGTGGCATAGCTAAGGAGGTGCAGGGTGTAGCAATTGTACCGGGCAACAAGCTTTAGAGGAGCAAGAAGCTGAGCTTGATACTAGTGGCCAACATTACGAAAACCTTGGTATGTATGAATAATGCCATCATGTTATATATCATTGGAAAGGTAATTTAATGCTGAATGCAATGAAAAAAACCATGCTGGAATATATGTATTCTATCAAACGTTATGACCAATTAACCAGAAAACTTTATATTTTATTTATTTCCTTAATAAATTAAATTTTATTTCTGTGGGGGGCTAAAAAATCTTCTTTGACCCCAGGCAACAGATGCCTTAGCTATGCCACTGCCTCATTTTTCACTTGTTTAACAGTCTGGGTGTAAAGTCACTTCGGGAAGTGACGTCACTTCCAGGGCATTATTTTACAGTCGGCACCGGACTACACTTTCATTAGCTATGCCACTGCATTCAAGCTTGCTCAGCTGGCAGGTGTGGCTTCAGTATACGGTTGCAATCTCATATCCCAATTCAGGTCAATTTGTTTGCTCTTTGCCAAATCAAAGTAACCAAAACAAACAAACAAAACCCTTTGCCTGCAAAAGTCCTTGCAAACAAGAGTGGAGATTTCTGCAGCACTGGTTACTGGAGTCGCAAAAGGGATCAACAGTTACTCATGGTGCAGGTTTTTATTTTTTTAATTGCCTAGTTTAAAATGCTTCATCTGCTTCAACAGTTGGGATTATGAATTGACCAAGTCTTTGCAACTATCTTCCTTTCTGATTGTCCAACCACATCCATTTTCTTGCACCATTGCAGTCTTGCCGCAAAGCCTTCCATGCTCTGCAGTGAGACTGCTTTTTATTAAGTTTTGCCTTTGCGGATTTAGCCCTCGAAATCAGCCACTGTGAAAAGCAGGTGTGCACTTTGTATGAACTCTGTAGCCCTGATGTTCAGCGCTGCATGATGTTTGCCTTTGTCACATTCAATAAGTTTCCTTTACGCTCTTAGACTACCCTGGAAGCCTACAGTGGCTAATTTAACACCCCCAAAGTGTTGTGATGGGCATCTTCACCACACCTTCCTTGTCAGTAAAAATCTCTCGAGCATGACTGGCTTGTGTTGGGGTTTCATAACTGGTTGGGTACTGTATCTGTTTTAATTAAAAATTCCCAGGGTTTTGTGTTTAGTGCTGCAAATTAATCTAGTGCTTTCATTTTATGAAAAGTTTTAAAGATCTGCTCCAGTAATCTATAGATGTCATTCACTCATTCCACTGAGTTTAATCCAAAAGATTATATAGCAGCTTCATCCTGTTCATCCTGCATTCCTGTAGTTTTCTGCTGGTGTTCTGACAGACTGTATACACACACTATTCAGTGGTTAAATTAAAAAATGAGAGGTGCCTTGGCTTAACCCTGTGGAACGCCCATATCCTTTAACACAGACTATTTGTTCCCAGTTTATGGGATAATTTATGGATCAGAGGCCATGACTTAAGGACCTAGTGGTACTACCTTATTATTATTCACAACCTGGTGCTGACACTAAAACAGATTCTGCAGCCACTGACAGGTACAAGTTATTTTAAATATACGTGTAATATTCCTTATGTGACCTTCTTTCTCTCACAAATCCATCTCCTGGCTACTCGACACAAGCCCAGGGTTTGCTTTGGAGGCATGGTTGAGCTAAAGGCTGCTCGAAGAATGCTAAGCAGGAGCAGTCCGGATTGAATATTGGGTGGGAGATGAGAGGGTGAGGGACCCACAAGCAATGCTGCAGGAATATGGAGGGGTATGGAGAGTCAGCTTCCAAGAAAGAAAGAAACAGCTTGGCTGACCTGAAGCTGCTCCTGCTGGAAGCTCAGAAGGTGTACCAGATGCTAGATATGATGGCCATGCCATGAAGGATTCAATCTGCAAATAAAGGGAGTATTTGTAGAGCAATGAGTGTAAAAACTCATTTGAAATAAAGATGAGTTTAGTATAGCCTGCCTATGTGAACCGCCTTGAGTTTGTAAGACTCTCACAAAGCGTTGTGAGGGTCAATGAGTAAGGCGGTATACAAATGCTGTAATTATTGTTTTATATAAGTTGCAGGGGTAGCTTAGCCATTAGGCCCACTACTGACATGCTTGTTTCAAGCAGAGGGATGGAGAGGGTCAAACTGGTGGGGGTATACCCCCCCATCTCCCCTGACCTGTTGCCTCCCCAGTCACACCACCTACTCCCATTCTCTTTTTGCTCACTCCCCTTAGAAAGTGTGTGACGAGAGAGTGAGCAAGGGAACAACTCCAGTGCCACCATCAGGATTGTGGCTGCAGAGCTGGAGGAGACAAACTTATGCTGCTTTAGGCAGCTGTCCTGGAAGGAGAGCCCTGCAAGAGGGCTGCCACTTTCCTATCTCTTTTCCCACTGAAACGTATTCAAAACAGGCTGGCATGGAAAGGATGATTCCCCCCCCCCCGCCTCCAAGCTGGTTTGTTCTGAAGAAATACTGATGGGAGAGAATGTAGGGAGGTGGGGACAACAACGGGGAATTGTGCACACATGTTATAATGACTGAAAAGAGCATGAAGAGGTGGCAGAACTGGACTGCCTCTACAGTGGCCAAGCTTTGACTGGGCCAGATGGGCTGCAAGCACTGCCTAATACTAGGGTGGCAAAGCCTTGGAAGTATGTTCCCCGTGTTCTCTCTCTCACTCTCTCTCTCTCTCTCTCTCTCTGACACACAATGAGCACAAAGAGTGCTCAAAAGCTGGAACTGGTTTCCAGATGTAGACAATTACAAGTAGAGAAACACAGGGTTTTTTTTTTTGTGCAAAGCTTATTTATTTAGTACAGATACAGGTGAGGAAAATGGGTTAGACTTAGGGCTGGGACTACACAGGTTACACATGAGGGTATTGGCCATAGATTACAACACGCATTGTTCCCAAAAAAAGAAAACAACGACTGAAAAGAAAAATACTCATCAATACAAAAGTTATCATATTTGTCATTATAATAATTAATGATTTATCTAAACAGTCAATATTGTTTAATTAAAATTATCTATCCAGTCATAAAAAAGCTTCCAATATGTTTTTACTCTATCTAAATCGCTTTCATTTTTTCTGTTAAAACCTCCATTTCTGCTATTTCATAAATTTTATCTATTAAATTTCCTCTAGTTGGAACATCTGTAGATTTCCACTTTTGTGCTTACGATATTCTTGCTGCTGTACTGATATGTACAGTAAGGTGTTGCTTATATTGGTCTTTAATTTCTGATGTCACATTTAGGAGGAATATTTCCAGTTTGAATGGTAATACACGATTCAATATCTGACAGTTACAAGTGGAGAAACATCGGTTATGAAGCGGAACCCCATCGAGCTCCAGAGCAGGTATTAGAGCCACACAGAGAAACAAGAAGCTGGCACAAGATAGGAAGCAGCATGACAAGATAGACCAGTTCGAGTCTGGTTTGTCCAGCAGCAGAGGACAGTTCAGATCTGGTCTGTTTTGCCCTTTGTGAAATTTGCTAGGCGACAGACTGCTTTCAGGCCCAACCACAGTGATTTGGACCTACAGTGGACAGAGGACAGAAGTCCCATCATCATCACCCCTTATTCTATAGAAATATATGCTAGTCCTGATCTTGACCCTGTAAAAGACGCAAAATCTTGCCTCATTAATGGGTAATGGAGAGGTAAGTGCTCTGTTGATCAGGCATAAAACAGGAGCAAGGCTGTTGCTGCTGTTGCACCCCCCCCCCCCTTAGCTTGAGGCCTGATTGCTTGATCCATC
This sequence comes from Tiliqua scincoides, assembly GCF_035046505.1. Lineage (NCBI taxonomy): Eukaryota > Metazoa > Chordata > Lepidosauria > Squamata > Scincidae > Tiliqua > Tiliqua scincoides. The sequence continues at coordinate 74,372,468 of NC_089821.1, read as the reverse complement.
ACTTTCTGATCCTTGCCAAGTGGACTTTCATCACACTGGCAATTAGGGGGATAATAATTTAAAGAGATGACTGAACACACAAATCTGCTAATCCTTTCACAGGGCCTGCTTCCCTTAAGCTCCCTCAGAACCTTTAAAGCGCAAAAAAGCCAAGCCATGCTCCCGTGCTCCACCGCTGACTCATTAAAAGAGAAACTTTAACCTCATTCGCTCTGCCTCACAGGCTTGCGGGAGGCAAGCATGTGCCCCAAAGTGGAATGACTAAGACTGGGTTCGTTTGCAAGACATTCATGACACACACACAGTCACAGTAGAACAGGCTATTGAAGAGTGGAAAAAAGCCACTCAAACCCTCAGGAGTAAAAAGGATAAGACTAAGAGCATAGAATCAAACTGTCAGCCTTTTTTTTTTTTAAAGCTGCTCATGTGCCTTTAACAACCGCTTGACTCTCAAAAGCTAAGCAAGAGAAGCTCTTTCCAGCCCTTATCTTCATGTCTACCTGCCAAGAATCCTGGGTGTCAGGGCTGCTGATAAAGGCACAGAAGCAGTTAAAGGCCTTTCCATAGGTTGTAATGGATATTAGCTTGTTAACAGATATTAGCAGCCTTGTTCTCTCCATGCTGTGAAGAGCTGATTTCTGCACATCAAAACACTCTTAAAGCCACAAGAGCAAGTCAGTCAATTGCTTTCAGGTCTTCTGGCAATCTTATTCAGCACAGACCTTCCAACTGTACACCTATGCCAACATGCGGAGGATGTGTTGCTTTCTGACTGCTACTGGTCTCTGGGCAAGGAGGGTGTGAAGCCTTGTTCATCACAGGTCACTACTTGCTTGTTTCAAGCAAGACTTTGTACTTCAGCAGGAGAGGCAGACATTTTTGTTGGATTGATCTGGACTTAATCTTGCATCATTTCTCTTCCTTAGCTTCGTTCTGCCCCTCCTCCTTCCTTAACATGGTCTTTTATTTTCCTTTTAAAAAAATTGTGAATTAGCATCATCTCACTCATTCGTCTCAATGCCTTGTTCATTTTGTCCAGCGCTTTGTTTTTGCAGAAGCCAAGCGTGGCTTTTTCGGCAGGTGCAATTAGGCAAATTTCGCATTTATCAAGGAAAATAAATCAGCCTGGAATTCTAGGAAGAGGAAGGATTTTGTATATGGGAAATACAACCATTCTGGTAGAGCAGGAAGCAAAACTGAAAGGAAAAGAAACATGAAGAGCTACTGATCTGTATATAGACTAATCTCCTTTACCTCTTGTCAGGGACCCCCAACCCAACCAGGGCTCTGACTTACCCCGAGGGGGGGTCTCTGGAAGGGCAAGCTGGCCAGCTGGTCTGAAGGAAAGCCCCCAAACCTCAGCAGGGGAGGGCTGCCGCTGTCAAATGCAGCCCTGTGAGACCCCGACAGGGACGAAAGGGGGACAACCCCAGGTAGAGAGGGAGAGCACAGCAACCTGGGCAGGGGCTTGGGCGGTGGTGTAGGAAGTGCCTAGCAACCCCATGTGTGAGGGGCAAACTGTGAGGATGGGGAAGGAGGAAAGAGAATGCTAGCCATAGAGCCAGGCGGGGCCAGGGGATTTCCCTTTAAGCCTCACCAGGAAGGAAGAGGCAGGGACAGGGAAGTCAGAGCTGGCCCTATAAAGAGGGAGAAGGCCAGTGATGAGCTGGTGGGCTGGAAAGAGGCAGGAGGTGGTGGTGATTCTCTCCACCCTTGCCCGAGACCAGAACTACAGCCACAATAGGGAGGAGGACCAGGGTGAGGGAAACCCCCTCCCCTGGATATTATCTGAGGCCTTACCCCAGGGGCACTCTGGCATCCACTCCTCTGGACCCAAAAAACTCTCCCCCACACCTCTTTTATCCAATCACAAGGGGCAAAATAACTGGCAAACATTATTGCAATCTGTGAACCCCCTTCACCCACCATGCTTCTGCAGCCAAGTCAAGTCAGAGAAACATGGGGGTTCCACACATTCTGCTTGCAGGTAGATTTACATCGTGTCTCTGTCTAGAACTGTGCAAGCATCTGCAAACCCTAGGGTGGCCTTGGAAATAAGGCAAGGCCCACTTGCCCGCTCATATACCTATATCTGTAACCTGGAAGAAAAAACAAAACCAATTTGTCTAAAAGTTCCCTGCCTGAGGACCATTTTTAATCACTGCCAGGGATCTGGTGAATTACTGTTGACAAAAACTGTGTTAGGAAGCTATCACCATTGCCTGCTCTTTGCAACTACAGTGGCTTACCCAGCAGCCTGAGCACAATGGGGACATACTGTACATCCTACTGTACTCGTTGGTGTTTTTCCTGGAACACCCCTTTCTCATTCAGGACAGTGCCTTCTGGAAGCTGTAATCCCAGCAGGGGAACGTCTTCATTTAATCAAGGCAGCTCAATAGGCTCAAGAAGATAATCAGTGCCAAGCAATTATTATTAATTAATTTGATATGTGCTGTAATAGCTTTAATCACAATCCATACTGTAGATAACGGGAACGGCTGAGCAATTGCGCTGCATCAAGGACAGTGGGCCTGGCACAGAGGAGAGATGCAAAGCGGCTGAGATGTCTCCAGAGACTCCTATGTCTTCCACTCAGGAGCAACAACTAAGAGCAGGGGGGAAAGGCCACTCTCCAGGTTCCCCTCCCTTGATTGGGAATACAATGCAGAGTCAGCAGGAGTAAGCAAAGTGCCACCAAAGTGCTTCAACAAAGTTTGATGTGGTGAAAGCAGTAATTTTATTCTCACTAAAGCTGACAAGCATAGGAGTTCTTTAACCATAACCCTAGCTGTGTGACAGCAGCTTTTCTGTAAACAATCCCCCTTGGACAGGGTAAAAATTTTTGTCATTTTAAAATTTCAGCAGACAAACAACTGATCAAAACAAAATCAACAACTTACCAAGAAAAGCAAGGCATTCTTGTCCACTGGACAACTGGAAGAAAAGAACGAGCTCTTGCTTCCCACAAAATTGTCAGCATTTCTGGCTGCGCACTTTCAGAATAAGTCCTTGTGATGCTTTCAAAACATCACTAATGCCGGTTTCTGCCCATTTTGGGATCTTCTGAATTGTTGATGGTTTTAAAACAGTCACAGAATTCCAGGTATTTCAACATCACATTCCTTTCTTGTTGGAATCGAGTGGGTCGCATTTAAATAAGCCAGGTCAGATCATGCTGGTGAGATCATCCTTTGCTCCAAGTTCCATAGGATAGGTCCCTTCCCAAGTGCCTGAATCACTGGAATGTTATCTCAGCTGCATGGCAGGCATTCGTTTAAAAAAGGGCTCCCATGTGGAAAATATAACATCTCAAGGGCCGCAAGGTGCCTGGGGCTATTACGCTCAGGCCAATTATCAGAACAACACGGGGCAAGGCCATTTTCTCCCATTTTTTACCCTTCATTTTTAGCTGTACAACTTTAAGGCTGAAATTCTATATACATGTACTTGAGAGTATGTTTAATTGAACATAGTGGGGCTTACTTTTGAGTAAGCATGTATAGGATTGCACTGTAAGTGTGCAGATAGCTTTTGATTGTGCTCTGTCCTGGACTCAAAATCTGCTGGGTTTCACCTGCAGACCTGTTGGAAACCATTAGGCTATGACCTCTGCCCACTGGAAACAACTGCTTTGATCTCCTACTGCCTTCTCCCCAAAACTACTCTTGGCTCACCATTAGGCTTCATGCAGCTATCAGAATGATTACTCCCCCACCCCCTGGTTGACAACTGTATGAATGGGAAAAAGCAAAGGACACTGTACATTAAATAAGTAGTGCGCCTTTTGTCTTTACTGTAACTTATCTTCTACATCTTCAACATGATACATTTAACAATAACATGATTTTTAAAAAAACACCAAATCACAAGGTGTTTAGATTCCTGAATGATCCAGCACTAGGGTTACCTTAGCTCAGTTGGTTACAGCGTGGTGCTAATAACACCAAGGTTGCGGGTTCGATCCCCGTACGAGCCAATAATAGGTTACCTTAAGGTCTGTCTCCACACATGTAAACCGTCTGAAGCCCTGAGGTTAGCTTCAACTCAAGGGCTTTGCTCTCTAGCTCACTACTAACAGAAGTTAGCTTGGTGGGTTCTAGGGAAAGGGGCCTCTATGGGATGGCACCACAGCTGAGGGCCTCCTTTCCAGAAGAGATTGGGCTGCCCTCAGGGCCATTCTTAGGAGCTGCAGGGCCCAATACAAAATGTTTTTGTGGGGCTCCCCCTACTCTCCAGGATAAGCAGCAGTGGCAAGGCACCCAGCAGCAGCATCACTACCAACAGTTTCCAGGGGGGGGATTTCAAGCTAATCGGACCAAGGGGCTCTGCTTGTTTCACTCTCCTCTCAATACCTTGGCCTGGAAGATTCCATGCTGGAGCATCAGCTACAGAGCAAGACGCTGGCTGTGACTGCAGGCACTCCACTTGCCACTTCAGTGTGGAGCCCATCCAGGTATGGGGCCCAATTTGGCCAAACTGCCCTAAGGTCACCCTTGGCTATCCTCTCTCTTTCCATTTTTAGGAGGTTTAGGATTCCTTGTTTCAGGAAATTTTTAATAACACCGTGAATTTATTTTATGCTCCAACATCCAGAGTGTTTTGTTGTTCTTTAGTGTTGTTACTACTTGTTGCTTACATTCTTTTTGTCATTGCTGATGGTTTTGTGTCAATACTTGTCCTAACATACATATCACAGCTTGATAATAATGACGTAAACCTTAAAATAATGATGTAAAAGAACCTTAAAGATTTGGGTTTCTTTTTATTTGGCGATCTAATCCATCTATGCAGATGGAGGTCGGATCTTGGAATCCACAGGGAATCTTTCCTGAATCTCCCGTGGATACTGAAACCCACAAATAATCCATAGATGAAGTCCAATAGGACCTCTAGATGTGGCTGTAACCGCCTTGCAGTCACGTCCAGAGGTGTTGTGAGGCCTGGAGAGGCCATGTGTGGCCTCTATGGGCCTCCAAACACCTCCAGTAGGTGTCAGAAAGGCACTTCCAGTTTTCACAAAAATTGAAAGCGCCTTTCTGATACCTCTGAGAGATGTTCTGTGGCCTGGAGATGCCATGCGCGGCCTCCCCAGGCCTCAGAAAGCTTCCTGAATGTGACCAGAGGATGTTTCCAGTTGCGTCCAGGAGATCCTTTGTGGATCCAGAAACTGGTTCGGAACCTGCAGGGGTCAAATCCACAGGTTCCAAATCTGACAATAGAGAGGACCCACTGTACGTTTTCATTATGGTCCTTTACCTCATTTGTTCTTTTCTCTATCAATTCATTGCCAGCAAGCAACCTGCACACAAACCACTCCCAAACTTTTGCTGTACTAATAGTGCCTGTAATACCACTGTCTTCGCAAGCGACTGAAGCTGAAGCTGTGAAGGCTCTCAGGCAGCTTGACAAAGAACCTACACTGGAGAACGCTTCTCATGTTAATCCCTTATGTTCTCTAATAACCTTTGGCAGAGGAGCCAAAGTAGCAGGAAGCAGAGCTGCGCCACTTGTCTGACACAGAATGCTATAGGTGCAAGCTAATCTTTCAGCTGCCACTTGCATTATTTTTTTAAGAAAGAATGTCTCTGGATTCAAGAGACAATTATAATAATAAACAGTAAGCCTAAAACGGTAATAACACATGTTAAAAGTCTTACAACGCAAACCTAGGCATGCATACTCAGAAGTAAGGTCCAGTAAGCTCAGTGGGACGTCCTCCCAGGTAAATATGTAAAGGATTTCAATCTTACAGTGCAACCCTATGCATGTTTACTCAGAAGTAAGCTCCCCCTTGTTCAATGGAGCTTACACTCCAGAAAGTGTAGATAGGATTGCAGCCATTGTCATTTAGTACTATTTAATTTGATGGAGCAATTGTTACAAAAGAACATCGTTTAAATCCCTTTCTTAAATTTTTAAGTCAGTCCCAGAGAGATCTCATATTTATCTCATGCAACAATGTCCATGCAGTCATATGAAAAAGGTGGACTGATTGGGCAGCAATTTGAATTGGTCGAGTATGGAAACCATTTTAGTACAACCTCTGAGTGCCATTCAAATATTTGTTCCATGCAAAGGTCCGGACGTGCATCCTCAGTCCCAACAGATGGTTAGTGAAATGCATCTGGCTGGATTTAGCATTCTCATACCCCAAAGAGGTGATAGGCCTCCTAACGCCCTTGCACCAGCGTTGGTGCTGGCCACAAGAGGAAGAAACACCATACTGGTACATGGAGGTCTTCCAATGTCTGCTCTGAGGACATCACCTTACTTGGGCTAGTAAGCATAATTTTTTTACTATCATGCTGGGCAGAATTAATGGACTTCTTGTTTTGGGGGTGTTTGTTGCAGGTGTGCTGGGAGGGTTGGAGGACAGAGATGATTGGCAAGTGAGCTGAGCTGTTATCAGTAGAACAGTGAATTATTATCTTATGGCTGTTGACCACATTATGTCTCCTGAATCAATTCTCTGTCTGCATCCAGCACTTAACAGATTTTGTAATATGATATGTCGTCAGTGGTTTCTGACCTGCTCGTTGTTAGTGGTCCAGCATGTCAACTACCTGTACTGCTTAGTTTGATTTGGCTACAGTGTAGGTGATCAGGGACCAGCACTGACCGAAGAAGGTTTCTCCTGGTCTGTGAGAGGTCAGAGAGTCAGATGTGCATCAATCCCCACCCCCACATTGAAAAACATGGCAATGCGTGCTTTGCATAAGTCGTTGTGTCTGAATTATGTAGATCAGCGGTTCCAAAACCTTTTGGTCTATGGAGTCCTTTGCACTCCTAAACAAAGTCTTGAAGGAGCCCCACTGGCTCATGTACAGAGTCTCAGGGAGCCCCAGAGCACCAGCACATGCATGGAGTGGCACAGTGTTGAGTAGATGGCAGCCATTTATGGTGTGCCCATGGAGCCCCTGAAGGGGTCTCAGCACTGGCGATCCCGGCCTCTGTGCCACCTGGGACCAGGACTGCAGAATGCCTGCAGGAGGCTTCTGAGGGCTGGAGGAGGCTGTATGTGACCTCCTCCAGCCCTCCGAAGGCCTTCTGAGGCCTCCAGAAGGCCTTAAACTTCACATTCAGTTTTCACCCAGTTTCCTCCCTGGCCCTCCAAAGGCCTTCCACAGGGCCTTAAACTGTCATTTCTGGTGTTTGCTGAAAACCTTGGAAGGCCTTTGGAGTGCCAGGAAAGCTTCATGCAGACTCTCTGGCCCTCTGAACAGGCTCGGAAGGTGGCACTGCCCTCCCAGCCATGGCACCCTGGAGCATTTGTTCCCCCCACCCCTTTAGGTATTCCAGTGGGTCACAGGGAGCTCCAGGGCTCCTAGGAGCACACTTGAGAAATCCTGCTCTAAACAATAAAATAAAAGGATAAGCAGATTCGTATGCTACTTCTTTTCTTAGACCTTTCAGAAAGGAATAGTTGGCACCACCTTGAATTTATTTCAGCATCCATGTTGGCATCCTTCAGTCTCGAAGACTATGGTATCGCGCTCTGAATGGTGGTTCTGGAACAGAGTGTCCTCCCAGTGCGCAAAGCCTGGGTAAAGTAGGTATGGAGGATAGGCTGTTACCCATGCAGCAAATCCCCCCTCTCCATGTCGCTGAAATGGTCCAATGGAAAGGCAGAGGCCAATACGGTTGGTTCCAGCGATGTCGCAGGAGTTGCCAGAACGTGACTGTGTTCAGCCATGAACTGCCTCAAGGACTCCGGCTCTGGATTTTGCCTCGAGGTTGACTCCTGAAGCCTTTTCCATAACTGGATGTAGCCACAATGCAGTGGAGGTTTGGGATCAGAGTTTTCCTTCTCTCAGATGAGCTGCCTTCCCAGGCTGACGAGTCCCATCTACCCGGTGGCTGTTTAGTCGCCTCTTACGACAAGTACAGCCAAACTGAGGGCCTATTCTTATCCCCCAGCCCCCAAGAGAGTTATTTCAGCAGACCCAGCAGCATTTGCCAAGCTCTGCAATCTTATTCTGGAAAGAATCTGCTCGCTGGTGTCAAGCTTCTTGATATCAGCTGAGCAAACAAGACAGTATGGGATGTGTGCATCAACAAAGTGCTATTTGGGGGGGGGGGAAGATGAAGAGCTCTGTACAGAGCAGTCCAGTACACAGTGAGAATTAATCATATGGCTTGTTCACAGACAATTCATCCTGAGGTAACAACTAAACCCTTTAACATCAATCTTTAATTTGTTTACACAATCAATGAGTTAATTAGAAGGAAGCTAAAAGCAAATGAGTGAGCCCCTGATTAATTAGAGGCCTTTCACCTCTGTCTTGTCTCAGCGTAAGAGACCATGGCGATGATACCATCACAGAGTTGCTTAAACCCACCGATACCGTTAGGCCCTATGATTCTTTTCTAAGCAAAACAAGGGTTATTTGTCCAAATAACTGGAATCTAACAACCTCGGGCTGTAATCCCAAATACACTTTCCTGGGAATAAGCTCCATGGAACACAGTCCCTATTTTGAGCAACTACTTTCTGCTCCTTGTAAAATTTTATTCCTTCTCGTTTCAACATCTACTGGAGATTCACAACATACGTTATACTCCAGGGTTCTTACAATTACAATCCTCTCTACTCCATCCTTCAAATGTGGTTTGATGGGGAGGATGTCAAAATTATGGGTTACCACATATAATTTCTAGTTCTTTTTTGCTTGGGCTAGTTTGTTTGTGGGCATGTGATGTATGTGTAAAGGAAAGGCAAGTATGAATCATCTCCAGAACAGTTTCCACCCATTCCTTTTACACATGCAGGTGGTTACATACTCATGCATTTAAACGATAGTGGTTTTCAATCCCTTCAAAGCATCCACTTCAGTATGCCTGGGTTGAGGACTTTAAGACTATCCTTGTACCACAGTGAAGGGCAGTTGTGAGGCAATGAATCATACTTGTAGCCCTATTCATTCAATTTTAGTTCCTAACCCCAAATGAACATTAATTCATTCAGGGCCCAATCCTATCCAGATTTTAGGCACTGATGCAGTCGTGCCAATGAGGGATGTGTTGCTTTCTGCTATGGGCAGGCAGTCGTGGAGGTCTTCTCAAGATAAGGGAGTGTTTGTTGCCTTAGCCTGGTGTTGCATTGGAGCTGGAAAGTTTGATAGGATTGGCCCCCAACTGTATAAAATACTACAAATTAATTAGAAGCCTTATTACTGCACTTGTTTGTCTCATGTGATGTGGCTCCATTATTGGAAAAAAGACCAGATTTTTTTTCTTCTTCATATCCACATGTCTGTGACAGTCTATAGCCTGCTTTGCTTTGGGACATTCCTATAGTAATTTTCTGTTTCATATCTACTTTAACAAAGCAATCTTTTGTACCTCTTCACTGTGATTAAGTTTCAGGAGTTTCACTTCTTGCCTTTTATCTCATTGATTTAATTTTCCATTTATATAGTGGCTCTTTTTTGCATCCATGACCCAGTGACCTTGGTGATATGGTTTCCAACAGTTAACTCTCCCACCCAATTAATCCAACTCTCCTCCCTACCGATTCAACCAACTTGGTATGCTCTCTGGAGCTTCTTCAGCAACATGGGAGATGTTTTACAGATGAGAAAAGAACATGCAAATTGCCATGCTAGATCAAATCAAAGGTCCATTTCATCCCAGCTTGATGCCCATAGAAGCTTCTTAAGAAGGGCAAGTAGGTGATGGTCATCTTCTTTTATTTCTCTAGAATCCGGTAGTTAGCAGAACTGTCTATAAGCTTGCAGGGGGAAGATTCTGTGGCAGTCCAATCCTTACCTGCACTGGAACAGGCAGACCACTGTGGCCTGCGCTGTATGCAGTGCAGGTTAGGAAGTGGCTGGCAGTCACCTTGGGGTAAGAGGCTATATTCTCCCTTACCCCATATTGAGCTCCAGCCACCCCTATGGGGCTACTTCGATCTGCACCAGCTATTTAGATGGCGAAAATCTGAGCAGCCCATGTAAGGCTGCGAGGCCCAGGAGTGGGGGTTAGGATACGGCGTGCATTGCTTCCACCGATCCCACCCCCCTCCAGGGCCCAATCTACCTCCTACTCCACCCTACTCCACCCAAAAATTATAGTTGATGCACAAATGATTTTCTTTATAAAATGTTGCACAATGGAATTGCAGCAAGTTCCTGACGTAGGATTTCCAACTTGATTTTTAAAAGTCTGGGATCTGAGTGAGGCCAAAGGCAGATCAGAAGGTGGAATACTGGAAATGCCAGAAGGTCAGGGAGTGGAACTAATGGCAGAATCTGAGTGTTCATTCCCACAATGGTTCTGTGAAAGACAGTGGGCTGGACATGCATTTCGGTTTGGGTTCTAATGCAGCGTGGGAGAGTAGTGGAGGGAAATGGGTGTGAGGACAATTGCATAGTTGCTGTTGACACAAACCACTGCCGCACAAACTGTACATTGCACACCAAGTGAAAATGCTGCTGCTGATTCTTGTTCAAAAATTGCAGCTTTATTCAAACAACTTTGGGAACCAGTCCAGATTTCTGACTTTTTCTACAGCAAAAATCCTTGCACGTGATTCAGAAATATTGAAAAAAAACAACAAATGAAAAAATGCACCACTGGGACCACTCTCTTTTTCCTGGCTGTCTGACAAATCCAATCAAGTGAAAGCTAATGGTTTGGGGGAATCAAAGGCCACATGGTCAGCATATACTCATACTAACAGCACTTTGTACTCTAGGAAGGGAAAAGGCCACATTAATCACCATGCTACTGACATTATTCACACACTGGCTAAAAATGAACAAAGCCAGAGGCTGTTGCTGGTCAACTTTGTTGGCAATGGGTTAAAATGAGTTAGTGACCCCTTTATGATAATTATTATGTTATTATCAGGAGGAGATTACTTGGAGGGTGCAAAACCAGCTGGCAATTTTATTTAACGTATACAACTACAAAGAAACCCCTGCAACACTGGAAACTGAAATATAGTGCCTGGTAGCCAAACTCAGGTCTTACTGGTATGGCAAGGCATAAATGTTGCCAGCCCAGGAGGGTCGTAAACATGCCATAAGGCACGTTTGTTTCTCCTTGTGTGTCGGCTAGGCTCCACGCCAACAGAGGGAGTGAGGCTTGTGTCGTCCAAGCTCAGCTGACACAAGGCTCTGGGGTGGGTGGGGAGGAGGCGGGAGGAAGGTTGGACAGAGGGCGGGGTGGACAGAGGGCAGACGGAGGGCAGATGGGGGGTGGTCCTGGGGGTGGATGGGGAGCAGGAGGCGGAGGTGGAATCCGGCTGTTATGGGATCTGGCTTCAAGCCACTCTGCTTTCCTTGGACTTGTGCCATCTCAAGAGGTGACGCAAGTTGAAGGAGATCCAGAGTTTGCCCTTACCTTCGACTGAGCCAGTTTGCAGCCCTACCTCGCGCAGGATACAGTGCAAGCCTCCTGGCTTGCCTGTTCCAGCACAAGATAGGATTGCACTGCACATGTGAGAATTAAAGGCTGATGATCTATAGCCCCCTTAGATTAATGGGAAATGCTGTAAGCCCCATCATTAGAATGATAATAATACATTGATACCCAGGGCTTTTTTTCTAATGGAACACGGGGGGGACGGAGTTCCGGCACCTTTTTGCAGGGGCCCCTCCCCTTCGGAGGCATTCCAGGAGGGCAAGGAGCAAAACAGAGGCAGAATAGACAGGCACAGGATTGGACTCTAAGGCTGCCATCCTATCCACAGTAAGACCCATTCACTAAAGTGGACTTCTGAGTAGACATGCATAGGATTGGGCTCTTCAGCTGCAATCCTAGGCACTTTCCTGGGAGTAAGCTCCATTGACTAGAACGAGACTTACTTCAGAGTAGACATACTTAGGATTGGGCTCTTAATCCTGGCAGAGATATATATCTGCTAAGGGCAGGTGAAAAGGGATTATATGTGTGTACAACATGCTGTCCAGCCTTGCCAGAGATCTTCCTCATCCTTCCCCCACAAGCATGCCCTCTGCCAGCCAGCATTTGCAGCTCCTCTCCAGCAATGCACAGCAGCTGCTCAGGGCAGCAGAGAACATATAATTGCATGCCAAGCGCCTTCCCAAAGACACAGGGTATTCTGATAACTGAATTAAACCATATTTAATCGCTTGTTTGCAAACGTAGCTGTTTCTCTGTGCACCTAAGGACCCCTCTCATGTAAGAATTCCTTTTTTGTTCTTACTCCCACAGTTGCTTAGAGTAATTTTACTACATGGAACTCATGTAAGCCATTTTTTGGAATCTATTCACTGCTTCCTCTCCTCAAAGTAGTGCCACACTACATACTACATGCTACAAGTGCACCTGTACAGTATTTTTCCCCATGTGTAGAAAATGTAGCTAGGGGGAAGGGGATGTGGAGATTGACAGCCCAATCCTATGCATGTCTACTCAGAAGTAAGTGCATCTTTAGGGGGGAAGCACATAAAAATATTTTATTTCTCCAATAAAAAATGGTTTATAAATAAATAAATAAATAAAAGATTAACAAGTTGTGAGTTCCTGCACCTTTTTTTCCACAAAAAAAGCACTGTTGATACCTAGTACAATTTTCCCATAGGTAGAGACACATGTATAGTAACTGCCATCATCACCCAGGCATCTATTCTCTACAATAGTGGTTCTCACATATTTAGCACCGGGACCCACTTTTTAGAATAAGAATCTGTCAGGACGCACCGAAAGTGATGTCATGACCAGAAGTGACATCATCAAGCAGGAAAATTTTTCACAATCCTAGGCTGTAATCCTACTCACACTTACCCAGAAATAAGTTCCATCGTTTACCATCATTGTTAAAAGAATATACATAGTAGCTTGTTAAAAGTACAAGTCTGTAACATTTCCCCAAATGCAGTCACATCCCATGGTGGCATCAAGTCTAATAGATTAAAAATAAAATATTGAAATGAATGGGAACCCACCAGAAATTAGCTCGCGACCCACCTAGTGGGTCCCAACCCACAGTTTGACAAACACTGCTTTACAATAAACTTGTGCTTTTGCAGTAGAGATCTGATGTGTTACTAATGACTTTATGAACAGTGTATTTAGATACCTTGTACTAAATCAGTTCATTAGTCCACCTTACTGTCTCATCTGACTGGATCAGGTAGAGGTTTTTCCAAGCTTACTACATGAGATCAGGGGGTGGCCATCATCAGTGATAGCAATTGGTGTATCACTGGGGGCAGGTTGGGACCGACCAAATTCAGGGCTTTGTCCCAGTGCTCCCAGCATCCTGGCACCAGTACTACTTGAGTTCCCTTTCTGTTACTCTGCAGATGCCAGGACAGAACCTGAGACCTTCTTGCATACAAAAGCATACACTTTTCTACTACTATGACTGCCTGCCTCTAGAGATTCTTGATGAGAGGATAAAGAAAGTTTTACTCATCCAGAAATCTGCAAATGTGAACGCACGCTAATTCCTGCTGTCTTCATCCATTCACAGCTGGCTTTAACAACAAGCAAGCACAGGACCTTAGACAGCATTTTTCCTGCTGTAATGGCAGTCTTGCTTTGGTGCATGTGATTCCCATGTTGGAGGGAAGAGATAGCCCAGCAATCCAGCTTGGGGTGTGCCTTTTGGAGTGAATGCTCACCAACTACAGTGCTTGGAAATGGAAATCTCCATTTCTGGTGTCACACTTATCCCTTCTCTCCCAACACTATTGCCAAGGACATCCAGCTTCCAGAACCCGCTTTGTGCTAAAGAAGGTGGTTTCTGTTTGGAGATGGTAATGCGGAAAATACAGATGTTTGAAGAGCACCCCCCCCCCCGTTTTTTTAGGATACAAGGCATGCTGGTCAGCTGGGAGGGAAGTGTGAGAGGGGAATTATATTTGACCAGACCTTGAAGTCCCTGATACCTCATCTCTGAAATCTTTATGGAAATCTTTATGGAAGATTTCCTCATCTTTATGGAAATCACCATGTTTTTTCTGATCCATCATCGATCGTGTATTTTTTGATCCATTCGAAAAGACAAAACCAGAACGTTAACACAGTTTTGCCTACTGCTTTGCCTCTGGCAATCAGCCACATCCAATAGCACCAATTAATGATTTCCAGTTAGCACTGTCCCTGAGGGCAGACACGGAGCTCTGTCCCGCCAGCACGCAGGAAAACAAACAAACAGGAAAGCAGACAAAATTAAGAAATGATAAGTAACGTTTTAAAAAGTAAGAAGTCACCTACAGGCCCTGCAAAGTTGCCATTGACCTCAGATAACTCTTCTCAAAGGAGCTTTAAGGGATACTGACACTCGGGGTTTTTGTCAGTATTTCCAGATCGTAAACTGTCACCACCGTTCAACCTCTAGGGCTGATGAGGGTTTCATAGCTTTCACAGTTCAGCTTGCATGCAGGTGTTAGTGTGATACAGTCTTTTCTTGCTGCTGCGAAGGCCTAGCCAGAGGATCAGGAGCCTGATTTGGCCTGGTGGATATATGAATTAAGTCTGCCAATTCCTGAGAACAGACTTAGGCCCCAATCCTATCCAGGCTCTGCGCCAGTGGATCACATACTCCACTTGCATAGATAGTCACAAGCATGCCATGAAGTATGTTGCGACAGTGCGCCACTTAGTAGCGACAGTGGAAAGGTTGGGGCTTTCCTGCTGGTGCCAGTGCAAGAATCAACACCTGCTGGAACAGGTAAATTCCACGCTGGGCAGCATGAGGGCAGGGGAAGGTTAGGGGAGGATGGGAAGAGGGTGTAACAGGGCGGGGGTGGTGGCAATGGGGCAGCGGGTGGGCGAATTGGGCTTGGGAGGGGGGATCAGTGGCTGTATTGTATCCCTCTTCCCAGGCCTGATCTACTGACATGGATCAACATGGACTTGTACCACATGAGGTGGTGCAGGTTCAAATTGATCCATTGTGCAGGCTGGGGTTTACCCTGGGGCAAGGGGGCAAATGTTCCCTTGCCCCGAGGAGATTTTCCACCTGCTAAACCCCCTCTCAGGCTAGACCACGCCGGTGCTGCAACTTGGATGCAGGGTGGTTTAGGTAGGACTGGGCAATTGCTTAAGACAAGCCTTCAGGCAGGCAATGTGGTAAACGTATTTTTATGCTTATTTATAACTGCACCCTTCTATCCCAGTGGAATCCTCAGGCAGCTCACAATCAAAACATCGAACGAGAAAACATTTCAAACCATTTCAAACAAACCTCCACTGTTGCTCTGATACAGGTCCAGACCAGGCCTATGAAAGGTTTCTGCCTGCATTGTTCATCCTGATGCTGTGTTTACACTCCGCGCAAGTCATGCATGGCCCCTCAGGAGGTCTGTTGCTTGTATGCTGTGTAAACACGGCATCAGGAGAAATTGCAAAGCAATAAAGAAGGCTTTATGGAGATCCAGATCAGAGTGAGAGTAATCACGGGGGCATTGGCACCCATGCAGGTAATGGGGCCTAAGCTCAGTCATGGTTGAAATGAGTGACTGCTGAGGGTACAGAAATGGAATGAGACTTCAGAGTTACTGATCACTTCAGAGTTTGATCACTTCGGTGATCAAATGCACTGTGGCTGCTTTAGGGTGCTGTTTGCTTGCAAATGTACAGAGGCATCACTGAAGAATAAATGCTGTTAACTGCATTGTTCATGGCCCTTGTCTGCATGGAGCTAAGCCAGATTCTGCATGTGCAGATCTACCCTTGCTCATGTTCTCCCAAAGTAATAATTAACTCATGATCTGCTGAGGTGTCACCTTAAGAACATAAGAACACCCCCCCCCCGATCCAACTAGGATGCAATTAATTCAGCATCCTGGTTCCCGCAGTGGCCAGTTAAATGCCTCCAGAAAATTGATAATCAGGGCATAAACCTCCCCCATGGACATCCCCACAACTGACATTCAGAGGTAGAGGGTTCTATATCACCAGAAATAGACCTATTCCTCCATGAATGGATCTATGCACTTTCTGTGATCTGCACAAGCCCATGCAAACAAAATTCTTAATATTTAATGTAAACCCAGCCTCTCATGCTCTTTCTCCCAGTGCTCATTTACTCATGTGTGCAGCTTTAGGCACACATCCCTCCCCCCCCCCCAGCAGAAACCTTATACTAGAGTGAATGGAGGGTATGATTTCTGCCCTCACTATGTTTCTGCTCTTATTGTGCCCTCATGGACTGATCATCCTTACGAGTTTCATGAATGGAAAGCCAAGGGAAAAGAAAAAGAAAAGGATTTTCATTATCCACAAACTGTAATTTTTCTAAAGTTTCATTGATTTGATAGTCATTGTGCAACTCTTGAGACACATTAAACCACACTAGCGTGGGACAGACCACCACTCTTAATGATGTTACCATTTCGTTTTTATTCTATGAATACTCTCATTCCTTGGGCTTTAAAATCAGCTAGTTGCGATCCGGGAGTTGGAGCCATTTTGCTATGTAACCTTGAGCAAGGCACTTAAAGTCGTTGAGAGAAACTGTTCAGAAGCTGAATAAAAGCGAAGGAGATTCTTTTGCTTGAAGTCCTGTGTGACAGTCACGTTACTCATAGTTATTCTGAGATGATAGCCCCAGGACTGCTAAAAGTAAAACCAGGATTCTGTTTTGAATGCTTCAGATATTTCCCTCCTGAAGCTTACAGTTTACACAACTACAACATTCCGCGTTCTCAGGCAAATTTCTGGGTTCGTTTAGGTTTGTATAGTCACAACCTGAGCTCTGGAATCCATCCATTTTTTAAAAACGGATTATACTTTATAACAGGATTGTATTGATTGATTGAAAAACATATTGTAATAAAAGTCTAATTCCTGAAGGGATTTTGTGTTCTCCAAAGAGTGGGGCTTAGCTTATTTGCTTGAGTTATCTGGATATATTATGATTTTAGTTATTAATTATCCAAAACAACTAGCTAAATGCAGTACAAGAATAAAAGCATGAGAAACCCTGCCTGCAGACTTACAATCTCTAAAACAAGGGTGGAAGAACATGTTATAAAGGACAAACTGCACACTGTGTTGGAGCCCTGTGTTTGATTTTGATTTTTTTCCCCTCAAAAAGTAGCAGCAGAGACCCCCCCCCCGACCAACTCTGTCCCGAGTAGCATGGGGGAGAGAGTCCAATCCTTCCTTCCCCAGAACTTATCTTATGTGAGAAGCCCCAGGCCCAGAGATGGGCAGCGCAATCCTAACTTGCACTGGAATAGGCAGTCCAGCGGGTCTGTGCTGAATCCAGCGCAAGTTTTGGGCTGTCTGAGGCTCAGCCAGAGGCAACGGGCAAATTTTTCCCCTTACCCTGGGGATAGCTGCAGCAGCCCCAATGGGTCTACTTGGATCAGAGCCACGTAAATCAGTGGTGCAAATTCAAGCAGCTTGAAGCTGGCCTGGGCTGCCTAGGAATGGGGCTAGGATCTGGCATAAGTGCTGGATCCTGGCCCCGACTCTTGCTCCCCTCCCACCCACTCCTGGGAACGCCCACTGCCTGCCCTCCCCGGCCATGAAATGCCTCCTGCCTGCCTCCTCCCCACCCTTCCCATGCCTCCCCAGAGCCCAGTGCCAGCCAAGCTTGGCCAGCTCAACCTTACCAGGCTCTGGGGCTTGCATCAGCATGGGGAGGCCGACGCACGTCTGTGTGCCAGCCTATCTCCCTAAAGAGTGGCACAAGAGTGCTTTACAGCACTTCCGTAACATTCTTCAGCTGGCACAAGGGACTTGCGCCAGTTGAAGAGGTACTGTGGGTTGCACCCTCAATATAACCTCTGGTTCTTGGCCCTGAGAAAGATGTAGAAAATGGCCTTAGTGTGTCAATTTTTCCTTGCATAACATCAGAAAACTAACCCCGTATCCTGATATCTTCACATTATGTGAATCATTTCCAATGCTGTTCATTGGAGGTTTTTTAGCAGGTGGATCAGCATCTAGATATGGGTCACAACACAACCTCAGATGGGATCCAGCAGCACTGCTGCCACCATTTTGTTCAGAGGTTCAGGCCTGCAGAGTCTGAACAATAGGACAGACCAGGGGTCTTAGAGAAGAAACATCCTGTCTCTGGAGTGGTTACTTTCACCAAGCCCCTTCCCTCACACTCTTCAGTGGGCCCCCTTGATTTTCCACCCATCTGCCTGCCCTCCCCTGCCATAGTTCTCCTTCTACTCATCTTGCTTCCTCTTTTGTTCCTACTGCCTTTCAAAACTGAGTGAATTCCAGTGCCACTCCCTCCTTCCAAACTGGCCGCAGAAGGGGCAGGAAAACACTGTAGCAGTGGACATGGACTAGCTTCCACTGGATGGGAAAAGGAGAGGCAATGGGGCTGCTCACTTGTCCACCCCATGTGGCAGGTACAGGTTTGAGGTGAGTACCAAATCTTGAAACACTGAAGACCACTGCTGAACATCATTGGGTATTGTGCGTGGGGTCAGTAAAACCCACAAGAATGCTAACGAGATTCTCCTAAGAATGTTAGGAGATAAAAGTCAGGAATGGCCCCTGCCCTACCTTGGAATGCAGGTCCACCTGAAGCTACTTCCAGGCTGGCCAACAATTCCTGGGCTTGTGCCTCAAGCCTGTGGTGGTTTCTGGTGTGCATCAGCTTATTTATTACATTTTTATCCTACCCTTTCTTCACTTAGGGTGGCATACAACATTCCTTCCCCTCCCCTTTAATTTTCACAACAGCACTAGATGACAGACAGACAGACAGACAGACAGACAGACAGAGAGATTGGCCCATATGTAAAAATGGTTTAATGCCAATGCAGTTGAGCCAATGAAAAGGCAGAGGAGATGTTGCCTTTTAATTGTCTTTTTTATTTTGTTGGCGTCAATGACTGATTCATCCCAGTGAAGAATGCAAAGAGGTCTGCACTAGGATCTCCCTGGTCACAGTCACACTTCAACCACCACACCTTGACCATCTCTGAACCCTGTACCCACCTCTGCTGTGCACTACATGGTCTGTTCCCTGCCAGTTTCCCCTTTGCTTTTCTCCTTATCTAGTGACGCTACATATGTCATGACTTGCCTGTGACAATACAATATGTTTTACTACACCTTTCAGAAGGGGAACAATGGTAAGTGGCTCTGCTTTGAGCAAAAGCTCCTTGTTTCTTGTACAGTGTAGTTCCATCCTAATAAGGACATAAGAGGAAGGAGAGGAAGGAAGTAACAGAGAGCGGGATGAAAAATTCTCAGAAAAGGTCAAAACAAAGAGGTGCAGATTTACCAGACTTCAGAATAAGCAAGCATAGGGGCAAGATGGATGGGAGCAGTGCTTTTTTTGTAAATAAAAAGGTGCAGGAACTCACAACTTGTTAATCTTTTATTTATTTATTTATTTATTTATTTATTTATAAACCATTTTTTATTGGAGAAATAAAATATTTTTTATGTGCTTCCCCCCTAAAGATGAACTTACTTCTGAGCAGACATGCATAGGATTGGGCTGTCAATCTCCACATCCCCTTCCCCCTAGCTACTTTTTCTACACATGGGGAAAAATACTGTACAGGTGCACTTGTAGCGTGTAGTATGTAGTGTGGCACTACTTCGAGGAGAGGAAGCAGTGAATGGATTCCAAAAAATGGCTTACATGAGTTCCATGTAATCAACTGTGTTCTAAGCAACTGTGGGAGTAAGAACAAAAAAGGAATTCTTACACAAGAGGGGTCCTTAGGTGCACATAGAAACAGCTACGTTTGCAAACAAGCGATTAAATATGGTTTAATTCAGGTATCAGAATACTCTGTGTCTTTGGGAAGGTGCTTGGCATGCAATTGTATGTTCTCTGCTGCCCTGAGCAGCTGCTGTGCATTGCTGGAGAGGAGCTGCAAACGCTGGCTGGCTGAAGGCATGCTTGTGGGGGAAGGATGAGGAGGATCTCTGGCAAGGCTGGACAGCATGTTGTACACACACAGAATCCCTTTTCACCTGCCCTTAGCATGTGAAAACGGGTGCAGATATATATCTCTGCCAGGATTAAGAGCCCAATCCTAGGTATGTCTACTCTGAAATAAGTCTCGTTCTAGTCAATGGAGCTTACTCCCAGGAAAGTGCCTAGGACTGCAGCCTAAGAGCCCAATCCTATGCATGTCTACTCAGAAGTCCACTTTAGTGAATGGGGCTTACTGTGGATAGGATGGCAGCCTCAGGGCCCAATCCTGTGCCTGTCTTCTCAGAAGTCAGTCCCATTAGAGGCAGTGGGGCTTCTTCCCAGGAAAGTGTGGACAGGACTGCAGCCTCAGAGCCCCTCCTGTGCCTGTCTTCTCAGAAGTCAGTCCCACTAGAGGCAGTGGGGCTTCCTCCCAGGAAAGTGTGGAGAGGACTGCAGCCACAGAGCCCTTCCTCTGCCTGTCTACTCAGGCTGCAAGGCTATGACACTTTCCTGGGAGTAAGCCCCATTGAACACAGTGGAACTTATTTCTGAGTAGACATGCTTGGGCTCTCAGGCTGCAAGGCTATGCACCCTTTCCCAGGAGCACGGCCCATTGAGCATAATGAGACTTACTTCTGAGTAGACACACCTAGGCTCATGCTGCAGATTGGCACGGGGGCTGCACCAGCCAGCTTCCTTCCCCTCCTCCTCTGCCAAGCCAGTACCTGGGCATTCCGTGGGTGCCGCAGCCCTTCTCCCTGGCTGGCTGTCCATCCTCCTCGGCGTCGGCGCGTGTCCCCCGCGCCCTCCACCAGCTTGGAAGCTGTGCTGGGAAGCAGAGCGTGGGGGGAGGGGAGGCGGGCTGGGCTCAGGCGAGAGCTTGGAGATGGGGGCAGGAGGGGGTCGTTGTGCAGTCAGGCAGGGGCCAGGCGCCCGCCCACCCTGCACCCCCCAGCACCCACCCAGCGAATGCCTCTATTTTGCTCCCCCCCTCCTGGAATGCCTCCAAAGGGGAGGGGCCCCTGCAAAAAGGTGCCGGAACTCCGTTCCCCCCCCCTTCCATTAGAAAAAAAGCCCTTGATGGGAGTTGACAAAGCACCCTGTCCTGTTGGAGAGAAAAATATACAGGCATTATTGTAGGTTAGCAAGAGGAAAAGTTGTGTTAAATCAGTGAAATCACTGACACCTTGGCATTTCTGGAGCTTCTCACACTGACACTCCAAATTAGTGTCTCTCAGCAGACTAGGAATTTTGCTTTCTGGCACATTAGTCCCATAGTTAGTGGTGATGAAGTTACAAAACTCTGAGCTGTGCTGTCACAGTTACTGAAGCATCCTCTGTCTGGAAACATCCAAGCAATTCTGCCCCTTACCAGTATAAATCTCTCCCGTCTTCTAGAAAGCCTGAGATGTTTTAGAAATGGTCTCTTAATTTAAGAGAAGGAGGCCCCTACTCAGAAACTGAAGGCTAGACATTGAAGAAACAGAAATGCAAGGGAGGATAAAGGACTGTGAAGTTTCCCCCCCATAAAGTTTTGCTAGTGTTTTAGAGTAAGTCAGAGCCCAATCCTCTCCTTCCCCCCCCCCAATGCTTTAATGGGGAGGGGCAGATCAGAAGACTTTGGAGCAAAAAGGGGAATTATTTCTCTTTACCCCTCTGTAAGCCTCCCAATCTGCAATAGCTGTAGATATTTTTGCATAAGCAACTGTGAACTTACTGTCATGGAATGTAAGCATACAGTTAACCTGCTTCTCCTGGGGCTCAATTTTCTTAAGATGCTGCTTAAAGGGACATGCAGGACACCATATTCTCTTCTGCCTCTCTCCTCTCTGGGGCATGCAAATGCCCTAACACAGCACTGCTATATTATACTATAATATAGTATAGTAGAATAGTATAGTAGTATATCAGTCCTAGATGGCACAGCTGCAAACACAGGTACTTCTATGTGAACACCACTGTGGCCACTGTGAGATACAGGAAGCTGGACTAGATGAGCCTTTGGCCTGATCCAGCGGGGCTCTTATGTTCTTAATGCTGAGGTTGGCTTCAGTTGTAGCTTGCACCAGCAGAGTAGGATTGTCAGTTCTTGCAATAAGATGTTCTGGTATTTGGATAGAACCTGGGGTGGAAGCATTTGTGCTTGGGATAGGAGCTTCATTTGCTCTGGGCAAGGCCAGTTCCAGGTTTAAGAAGGCCCTTGACAGACTGCTCTCTGTAGAGCCCCCTCCTATATTAAATGTGGCCCTGCCTATGGACCAAATGTGCCTACGGACCAAGCAAAAATGGGTTATTATTGTTTCGCCAAAAGATAATCACAGAGAGATAAACAGAGAAGACTCTTCCAATTCAAGCACACACACTAACAATCTACAACACAAACACAGACTCCATTTTTGGGCAGCCGCAGCAAATTGTTGTGACTTTAGCACTGCAACTCTGTGCATGTCTACTCAGAAATAAGTTCCACTGTGTTCAGTGGGGCTCAGTTCCACAAAAGTGCGCATAGGATTGCAGCCTAGATGTAATACAGACACAGTACTGTACATTTCTTCCAGTTTGATAAAAGGAAAGCAATGTTTCCAAGAAAGAATCAGTTTCGAAAGTCCAGCCAGCTTTCAATACGGTGTTGGCATGGTGAGAACACTGCGCTTTGAAGCAATTCCATATGTAAATGGGAAAAGTGAACTCTTTGTTGATTTATTAAAGCCAGTTATGCCCAATGTTGCATATATACAATGGGGATCAAATGTGTACACCTGTGGGCTGGGCAGAAATGGGGTTAACCAAATCATTAACCAAAACTTTGATTGATCTAGGTATCAGTAAGTTAAACGTTTAGGATTAATGCCCAGAGACTTTCTTTCACATTGGATTTTCCAATTGCTGACTGGTACTATCACTGCTTTGTTCCAGGAAACACTTCCTTGGTTTTAAAGTGTTTTATAAAGTAAGACATTGTACAAAGAAAAAATGTGACTGGCATAAATCCATTCTTATACATGCTGTGGATATTCCAGGCAGAGTACCTAGTGGGTCTCTTTGGAATTTAATGTGTAGGATTTCTAGTTGGTTGGTCTGAGTCAAATCCCATATCTTAGCCTCACATGATACTTGGGGGAGAGTCTTTCCCCTGTATAAGACAGCAGTCTTCAAATTGGAGACTGCTGCATTCCGGGAAAGTCTTCCCTGGTGTGAACAGAATGCTTCGTTCTGCTGGGGAGCCAATTTGCCGTGCTGCCAATCATCCCCAAAATACATGCAGGCCAGCCGTGCCTGCCTGGAAATCTGGGAGCAAATTCTGCTGGGGTGACTGACCCCAGAAGTGGCTGGCCAGCATGCAGTTTGGGGGAGATCAGTGGCATGGTAGGGAAGCTCCCCAGCTGAACAGAGTGTTCTGTTCACCCAGGGAACGGATTTGACTGTGCTCCAGATCTGGCCCAAGGGATACAGTACAGAGAGCTCTGCTCTAAGGGATGGTCAGTTTAAGTAACCCTCTTTTCCCCTAGCAAAGTCAAAAATAGCATGCAAGGACCTGGTAGCTTTTATCTTAGATAACCTTATATGGCCATTTTCTTTTTTCTGCAAATGTCACCCCAAATAAATGAAACGATAAACTCATTCAGTGGTTAGCCCTGCCAGTATCCCATTTGTAGCTATCCACGTGTGATATCAGACCCGCAGAGGTCACAATTGAGACTACACGTGTGTCAAAGTCAGAATGCAAGAAATAGCCTTGATGTAGAATAGATAATTCAAGGAAATGGTTCAAGACCTAGACAGGTCAGGTTGCACATATGTATACAGTATTCTGGTCAAGGGATTAAGCACAAAGGAGACACATGAACACTTTTATCTCCTCTCACTTTATTAAAACAGTATTATTTACAGGGCAAGAGCCCCCACTTTGTACACACACACACACACACACACACACACACAACAAGTAGTTTGCTAAACATTAAAGAGCATATGGAAGTCCATATGATAGCTTAGAGTGGCATAAAATAGTTTCTGTTATTGCAGCCTTATATGTTCTTGTGCTTGTAACATGCTTACAACATTCATAATAATAATTATATTTACAATTGCAGTGAAGATCAAATGGGTCCCAAAGTGCTTAATCTTTCTAAAGCCAACTGACCAATCAATTTAAAATTTGGCATGAAGAAGCTTCTAAGGGTTCTTGAAATTTCTAAGTGCTTTTTTGGAAGCAGTACATAGACTTCATCCAGTAAGAGAATCTTAGCCTGAAATCTGTCTGGAAGCTATGTGGGCAAGACTTTCCCCTGGGGAAATGTACAATGCAAGCATCTAACCCTCTAAATCTGGTCTGTTGATTGCATTGAGCACAAGGTGGCAGGATACTGTGTTTAAAGCCAATCGCAACTTAATAACTGAGGCTGCAATCCCATGTGCACTTTCCCAAGAGTAAGACTCATCTAAGACCATGAGTTTTTCTTCTGAGTAGACATGGATAGGATTGTGCTAGAACTTGATTTGGAGGTTTAATCTTGAAAACAAGACTATCAAACAATCTGTTGACTTCAGGACAATCCAGTTCAAAACGTGTTTGAAGACTTACAGCACAATCCTGTGTATGTATCAGAAGCAAAGTTCCATTGTGTTCAGTGGGGCTTACCCCCAGGGAACGTGCATATAAGATTGCAGCCTTAGGGTCTTAGAATGCAAATGTTGGCATTGCATTGCGCTGCATCCCTTTGTGTGTGTTTGTGTGTGTCTATAAAAGGTTCATGGAAACATTTCTAGTGCAACCTCACTTATCGCAATGGTTTGGCAGGCATCCAACATGCTTGGAAAAAAGGAACTCTGCGTTAATGATGGGGCAGTATTACTGATGCTACAGCTGGTATAAAGGATTGGCTAGGGCACATTGCTACATTCCCAAAAACTGTGGGTACTGCCAGATCTCACAATAAGAGTCCAACCTATACGTGTCTACTCAGAAGTAAGTCCAGTTATAGTCAATGAAGCTTGCTCCCAGGTAAGTAGGGATAGGATTGCAGCCTAAAGGCACAGTCCTAACCAACTTCCCAGCACTGACATAGCTGTGCCAATGTGGCGTGAACTGCATCCTGCAGTGGGGAGGCAGTCAAGGAGGCCTCCTCAAGATAAGGGCATGTTTGTTATCTCACCTTGGGGCTGCATTGCAGCTAGGTCAGTGCTGGAAAGTTGGTTAGGATTGCACCCTAAGTGAAACACTGGTGATGGTGGACCACTGCCACCAGGTGTGCAGGACTCTTTTACATGTATGAAATTTGGACTGGGGGGTCCCTGTGCAATACTTTGTGCATGCTTAGGGTCAGGCTAAATGCACATACAAACAGCTGTGTATTAGGATACTGAAGGATGATCAGATTTGGCGCTTCTCTCATTGCCTTTTCTCTCTCTTTGTGAAGTTTATTATATTCTTAAGGATATTTATATGCTGCTGTTTCAACAAAAAGTAGTTCACAAAATTTCCCTATACAATAGAAACCTTCATTATGCTGTCCATTATTATGGAAAAAGGACTTTTAAATTTTCAGCCTTGATTTAGGGAAACAAGCAATGGTTTTTATTTATTTGTTTTTACATGCCCCTGTGCCTGTAGCTGAGTGACTTGGGCAACAAGGGACAGTGGGGACCCCATTTGCTGTTGCTGGCTCCTGTTCAAGTGACTGGTTCAAAGCTTTGAGTCCCACAGCCCAACCCTATTGGCTCTGACTGGTTGCAGAACACACATCCCACCATTGGAGACTGATGAAAAACCGCTGTAAAGCACCAACTGGTAGCGTGATAAGTGCTGATCCTGCCCACAGCGTTGGCTCTCACACCACCTACCAGAGCAGGTAATGGGTGGGAGGGTAGAACTGAGCAGGGAGGGGGTGAAACCAGGTGGGAATGGGGGTGTGATTAGGCAAGGAGGCTGTGGGAGGGGGTGGAACTGGTGTCAATAGCATGTATCAGATCTTGTCCGCCCCCCCCCCATTCACTGCCTTCCTTTCTCTCCTCGGACTTGAGCTATCAAAATTGCTAGCGCAGGTCCAAAGAGACCCATTGCAGTTCAGGAGGCAACTCAAACTGCCTTAATCAAGAGGTGTCTGTAATTTCAAACCTCTGCTCAGGGTGGGTCCACTAACCCTGCTTAATGGTTGAGTTGCCATGGCTCAAGCCCTCCCTCATGAGGGCCACGTGAGTATGCATGAAGGTTGTGGGTTGGATCTTTCCAGAATGACCCTTTAAACTGGTACCATGTCTGTGTTTTTCAGAACCCTCTCTCATATTCTTAATACTTTAGTGGCACCCCTTTAAAGCAACAGAGAGTTTCAGAGTTCGGGGACCTTTTCTATAAGTTCAACCAAACATGCCATGAGGGTTCTCACTTTAAGGGAAGCATGCAGCCATCTTCACCCTGTCTAATGGTCTTGGGCACTCCCTCCTTTTACAAAAGAGCTACAGCTGAGGAAGAGAAGGCATTGCTTGTAGCTACGCACAAAGGACAGCAATAAAAGATTTTGTCTTCCAAAAGGCTATATGCGATCAGTCTCCACTGTCAAAAGCCAGAAGTATTGTGACAAGAGGTTCTCACACGGAATCAAAGTGCACCACACACACAGTGCTCTCTGCAACAACTCAAAGGCCATTTATTTTTAAATGAAAATGGGTGGTTTAAAAAAACCAAAGATTTGGGTGTAATTGAAAAAAAAGGCTCTTAAAACTATTTTCTGTGGTAATTAACATTGGCCCCAGATGAACATTTCTTCTTCTGGGTTGGCCTTTGAGCAAATGGAATCCTGTATCTCCTTAGTCCACCAAAGATCAATATGCCAGAGAAAATGAACCAGAAACCAGACCAGTAGTATGTGAGGCAGACAGCCACAACCACTACTAGATTCTGCCATTGGTTTACCTTGGGGCAAAAACCAGTGCTTTACAACACTCTCTTCCTGCTCTCCCACCCACTGCAACTGGCAAATATATAGATGTTTCACCACTTTATTCCATTCCTATTCAGCTCATACTCCATTGTCAGTGGACCATTGGTCCTAAATGGTAGGGAGAATATCCTTTTATTGTAGAACCCGACTACCTGCAAGGCAATTGGGTTGTGCAGCCAAAACACACTTCTCAAGGTCACTCTCTGGAAAACAGAACATATTTTCCCCTCCCTATGAAAACAAAGCTGGCCATCCCTGATTTAAGGCAAGATGGGATACTGCCATCCTCCAGGGAGATGCCTTTTTATCACATAGGATCCATCTGCTCACACTCACATAATCAACTGATAAATTTTGGTGTGATGTTATGATTCAACAAATTTTCAGGCTATTATCTCAACAATAACAGTGTTTTTTACAAGATAAAAGCTCTAATTTGAATGCACCCCCTGAGCCATGACTTATCGCACAAAGACCAGGCAGACTTTACAGTTGTCTCAAGCAGCAAATTGGAAAGGTGGGACATTTTGTCACCCCCTCCATCTCTAGCTGTATCAAATGCTGATAAGCTCCAGTTCAGGAGCAATAGTTACTGCAAGAAGAAGGGCATTTGCTGAAACAATAATTAAAAGCTCAAAATACTTCACGTACATTATGTCCATACAACAATCTTGCAAGGTAGGTCAGTATTATTATCCCATATGACTGATGGGGGTATGTGTGTGAGAATGGAGCCATAAGGCCTTCCTAAGGTTACTTAGAATCAAATTAAACATATGCTCAAGGTATTGGTTATTTTTATTTATAAACAGCACATGGGAGCAATTTATAAATATTTCATGGGAGCAAATATCCCATGAAATATGACTAAACCATGGGGTAGGGGTGGAGGCGAATTAGTACTTTTGTCCCACTAGTCAATCCCCTCCTCCATCTGTGCTGGTTTTGACACATGTCTTGGTCCCCCTCTTGCTATTTATGAATAAAATCAATCTCCCATTGGGCCAATTTGTACAATTAGGCACGTGTCTCATTTGACTATATCTGAGTGCATAGCTGACAGACTCACCGCACATTACACACGGCTAAAAAATATAGCAGTTACCCTGGCAGCTTTTTTTTTAAATTAAGAAAGCAAGGCCGTTTGCACAGAGCATAATGTAGAGTAGCTGCTCCAAGTGCCCTGTCAAGGGGCTTTTTCCCCTCCAGGGTTCAAAAGGCAATCACTTCTAGGGCTGGCATTTTCCCAGTGAGCTAGCCTACCTTGCCCACCAACTCTGTCTTTTCTGGACTAACAAGTTTATTTGGTCTCTGTTATTAGATTGGCCAATACTTGCCAAGCGCAGCAGGATCTAAAGATGGCTTCTTTAAGAGAGGCTGGACTATCTTCTCTTTCAATGCAGCAGGCACACGCTTCACTATAAACCTAACATGCTGACCCAATGCACATGGCTAACCATCTCCAGCCGAGCAGGGCAAGTGTGAACAGATGTGTTGTTTCCCTGGACTTCCCCAACTCTGTCTGCATTCTCTGGTGGAATCAAATGGAGTTCATATAAGCCAGTGTTTCTCAAGCAGCTAGTGTTTCACCCACTAGGCGGGTTGTGAGACAATTTCAGGTGGGTCCCCATTCATTTCAGTATTTTATTTTTAATATGGATATTAGACTTGCTGCTACCCTGGTATGTGACTGCATCTGGGGAAATGTTACAGACCTGTACTTTTAACAAGCTATTATGTATATTCCTTTAACAATGATAGTAAATGGGACTTACTCCTGGGTAAGTGTGGATAGGATTGCAGCCTAGGATTGTTAAAACATTTCTTGCTTGAGGATGTTGCTTCCGGTCATGACATCACTTCCGGTGGGTCCTGTCAGATTCTCATTCTAAAAAGTAGGTCCCGTGCTAAATGTGTGAGAACCACTAATCTCTAACCACTAACTGCTACTAGTCCAGACTGAGGGGCTTTCAGTACAGATTGTGAAGCTAGTGTGTCATCCAAGTTAGAGACAAGTGACTTTATCTACAAAATGCTTTGCCAATAAGTCACAGTGAGTTAGTGATGAGTTCATCACCAGGGGGCTGTAAGAACCATTTTAAAAGCAGAACTAGCTCCACTGAATGACATTATGTGAATGCAGTGCTGGGAAGTACAGTTTCTTTGCTACCTGTACCTCTGGAGCAGAGACCTTCAAATGAAGGTCTGTAAAAGAGACCTTAGCGGATTCTAAGCCAGGTTGATTGCATTCATTCCCAGAGTCAGCCCATCCTTGAGGCCAATTGAAGCAGTTGCCACAGGCAGTAGATTGGGGGTGGTGTGCTCATCGCTGTCCTCCACTGCTCCTCTTTCTGTGTCCATTCCCTGAAAAGGAAGAGGAGGACAGAGAGGAGAACACGGGGGGGGGGGGGGGGCTGAGCTGAGACCACCATGGAGGGGAGGGGGAGTGCTGAGCTAAAACATTGGAGAGCGTGAAGAGCAGGTGCTGGTCTATCATTGGGTAAGAGGAGGCCACTTTTGGCATGCCACCTCAGGTATCTGCAAGTCTTGGGCCGACCCTGTTCATTCCAAGCTTTCAGCTGTGCTCCAGCTGTCATCCCATGAACTTCATCTCCACCCACTCTCCTAAAAAAACAACAGGGGGCTATGCCAATTCTAGTCAGAGGGAGAGAGTGCCTGAAAGAGATCATGTCAACCACTCAGATCAAATTAATATTTCAAAAATCAACCAAGGCATCAGCAGGAAATATTTCCATATGAACTGAGAATTACCTGAGGGCAAATAGGAAGCCCAGTAGATCCAGCAGCCAGGGAGGGAAGGGTGGGTGAAAGATCATTTTAACTAGTCCCTGTAACAGAACACATTGTTATGAATGTTGGTTGGCCATTTTCTTTTGTAAGGAAGATTCCTGGTTAACAGTACAGGATGCCTAGGTCAGCATTTCCCAGAGAGTGCTCTTAAGAGCCCTGGGGTTCCTTGAGAACCCTTTAGGGGCTATACGAGCACACCATAAGTCTTCCCTGCCTGGTCTGCTTGTAGGTCCTTCCGATCTCCCCTGTTTGTGACTCTCCTTCCTCATACCCCCCCCATTCCAGCTGTTCACTGGTATTGGATGTTGGGCTTGTGCTGTGCTACTCGGTGCATGTGCTGGTACTCTGGGGCTGCCCTAGACTCCATCCATGTGCTGGAAGGGCTCTCTGAGACTCCTTTTAGGAGTGGAAAGAGCTCTGGAGACCATAAAGTTTGCAAACTGCTGACCTAGGCTACTGTTCCTTAACAACCAAGACGGTAGTGATTGGGAGATATAAGGAGGCAATAACAGAGGTATGGGAGCAATAACTAGTGAAATCTCTGAAATCACCAAGGAAGGAGAACAGGATTTCCACTTGTTTGGGGGTAAAGCTTCAGTGCCTTTCACAGATCTCTGGTCTCCACTAGGAGAATCAGGGTGAAGTATGCAAATAAAACAAAAATAAGCATATGTGCATAGCGAATACAGGCTGCAACATTCAGCTTTTATTGGTGTGGAATTTTTATTCATTTTATTTTTTGTTAAAGCTTCAGGCTTTGGATTGGTTACTGAAGTACACATGATCAGCCAGATGTCCTAGAAACCACCACTCTATTTTATTCACACTGCCTGGGAAACAAATGCCATTGATCTCATCAGATCTTCACACATGCTTATAGCTGCAGCCCTTCCTCCTTCCTGCTGCTTGTGCTCTTGCTTTGTGGTGCAGGGCTGAGGCAGCACAGATATTTAGTGAAAGCCAAATAGTGTAAAGTCTTTAAGTACCAAGGAAGCCGCCAAAGAAGATGGTTCTCTTAGTCACTTGGCTGGCAATATCCTTCTAATCTCATCCTTCTTAAGCTATGTGGCTGGGAGAGAGTGAACTGCTTTGCCTAAGTGGGTTTGCTTTTTGCAGCTATCACTCGTGCCACCCACACAGACCCCCAAAGATTACAGATGTCCCCTGCATTAAGCCTGTTACTATTTTGAGTCCAGAACGAACAAGCTAAGCAAGAGCTCTGGGGAATTTTCAAGTGCTGTCTCAAAGCAAAAAAGAATGAAATAAAGTGGAGGTAATAAAGGATGTGCAGCAACCACCCACTTGGAAAATAACAACTTCCACTTCCCTCTCCTATGCCTTGGGAGAGCACACATGTGCCAGTGAGTGAGCATCGTTTAAATGAGCAACATAAATCAGTCACGGATTCTTAAAAAAATAAACAAAGAAACCTTGCATAACAACAACGGCAGCATTTTAAAAAATCATGAAAACAGAGCATATTGAAATAAATTGCTAAATGTGTAGATCAGGAGTTTGTAACCTGAGGTCCATGGATGGGCTTCAGGAACTCTGTGAACTGGCTGCAAAAAAAATACGTGTTGTCTGTATGCATTTATGTGCATTTTTCTGTGGAGGGTTCCATAGCTTTCATTAGATTCTCACAGGGGTAGATGATTCAAGAGCCACTGGTGTTGAATTATGTTTTTCTGGACTGTTGTTACCATCTTAAAACACTTTCTCCTTCCCACTCCCTCATTCCTGAACACAAACTGTTGTGCAGGGACAAAACAACACATAAATATGCCAACAATTATAATATATAATATCCTTGTACACTTTTAACTTGGGGAAAAATTGTATTCACATCAGTATATAAAGAAAGGTAAACAGATTTCTAAGAAGCAGTTCTTTTTTTATCTCCTCTTGCTACTAGGATCTGTTCAGTTAATTTGCTTGTGATTGCAGAGTCCCAGGGTTAACGTAACCAGTGAGCTGGTAACCAGTGACCTCCATAACAGAGGAATGAAAGCTGGACAGCAAGCAGGTATTTAATTAGCTGTTTATAGGATAGGGAGGAGACCTCTTGGGTTATAGGATAGGATAGGAAGGATCTGCAAGAGAATCAGCTGAGGATCTTAAAAGGGACTGTATGACTTATTTCCACATGCCCTTATAAGCATTCTTCACAGGGACACTTAGAGACCTGACCTGAAGGTATTTTTTTAAAAGGAAATGTAACACCACCATTCATTTTTTAATAACCAGTTTCTAATAACTAAGGCAGCGCCCTTGTACTATTAAGCAAAGAGATACTTCTACATTTTACTTTTTTAGACTGTCCATTCTTGAAAGCTTACATTGCCATGCAGAACAGAGTATTGGATAAGAGTGAGTCTTGCAGCAACAGATCCTTAAGCAGCAAGGCTTCTTATCACTTTAGTAAGCTGGGCTCAGGGACTACTACCAGTTTCAGACTGGATCAAAATAAAAAAAGTTTGATTTTGATCTCAGCAAACTTTCAAGAAAAAGGACTAAAAATGACCCAAGATCAGTTGGTGCTGCTCACTCCTGTAACAACCAGATGTAGGAAACCAGATGGTAGTTGGCCTCCAGTTTGGTAGACCACAAAACTGATTGATATTGGTTGGGAACCGCAAGGCTGGCCTGCCACTTTCCCCATTCAAGGTTCAAAATAATGATCAGGGGAAGGCAACTGCCTTTAGCTTTCTAGGGATGCTTTCCTCATACTTCAACATCCAAGGCTCAAATATACCATTGATTCAGCCTTGAAGCTCATTGGATGGCCTTGGACCACTCACTATTTCTCAGCCTCACAAGCTTGTTGTAAGGATAAAAAGAGGGGGGAGAATCATGTATACTACCCTATAAACAAATGAAGGTGCCTTATTTTGAGTCAGACCAGAGTCTGCTCAAGACTCAAGACTTTGCACTGCACTGGCAGACAGTGTGTCTGCAAGGTTTTGGACAGGGATCATCCCCAGCCCTCTATGGAGATGCCACAGATTGAACCTGGGGCTTGCTGCATACCAACATGTGCTCTACAATCAAAGTACAGCATTTGACTCTGAGCTCCTTGAAGTAGTGGGGTAAACATGTAATAAATAAACATGCACAAATAATTTAAAATTTAGAGTTATGAAATCTATATGGGACTGAAATGTTCAAGGCAGTTATCTCAAAGTGTCACGAAGGATTTTTGAGCAGGAGTTTGTTTTTACTATTTTTAATCCCACTTTTAAAAAAAAAAGAAAATCATGGGTGGCTTAGATATATTCACAAAACAGTTCTAGCAACCGCCAATATTAATACATAGTAAATATAACTATTTAAAAAGTCTAAGGATGTTTGCCAAATTCTGTTCTAATTTAACATGTTTGCAAAGATTGATCCCATAATTAGTGATGGGTAAATTCCCCTCAGCTTGATTCAGAATCAGTTCAGTATTTATGAACTTTCTTGGCAAGTACAGTATTCAGGAAAAAAGATGATCAGTTCTCTGCCAGCTTGTACTGTCAGTGCATGCATGCTGATGGTGGTCTGTCCATGAACATTATCGCATTGTGCCTTGGAAACTTTGGTTTGGGATCACATGACTGAGGTTGTTGCAAATGAAAATCCCCCCCCACTTTATTTGTTCACACAGTATTGTACTGATCTGTACAGTATATGCCCCTTAAAAAACCCATAAACAAGAGTTTCACCCAGAGTAAGGTATTACCAGGAATGAACTTCTGCACACATGTACCTACAAAGCAGCTGACTTTAAGCACCTGATCTGCTCAATGCTGAATCTCCTGTAACGTTCTGAGTCAGAGAAGAACTGCTAGAGGAAATTGTGTTTGGTTTATAATACAGCTGAGCATTATGAGCTGGACAGATTATTGTACTGAGTGAGATTATGATGAATGTTGGTGCAATCATTAGTCATCAGAATAATAATAAAGTAAAGAAGCAGAGAATAATGGCCTGATCCTATCCCTCATCAGTTTACACTATGCAACCGTGCTGTTGCAGAGCATACTGCATGCTATGGGGTGTGTGTGTGTGTGTGTGTGTGTGTGAGTGAGTGAGAGAGAGAGAGAGAGAGAGAGAGAGAGAGAGAGAGAGAGAGAGAGAGAGAGACCAGACAACCTGGGAAAGATAAGAATTTTCTACTTACCTCTCTGTAGGCTGCCCAGATGTCAATGGGTCTCCTCAGACCTACACCAGCTATTTGGCTGGCATAAATCCAAGGTGGCTCAGGAATGGGATAGAATCTTGTAGTGTACTAGTGCAGCCAGGATCCATCCCCTCCCTCCCCCAAGCTACTGCACCCTGCTCCCTACCCCAATCCTTCCCTGGACCTCTCGTGAACTGCCCTAGCCGCTAC
This sequence comes from Tiliqua scincoides, assembly GCF_035046505.1. NCBI lineage: Eukaryota > Metazoa > Chordata > Lepidosauria > Squamata > Scincidae > Tiliqua > Tiliqua scincoides. The sequence goes on along the minus strand of NC_089821.1, from coordinate 74,338,513 downwards.
CTTCTGCATGGCATCCAGGATCAGCTGGCAGGCATATGATACCTCTGGCCATTTGCGCTGATGTCTCTCCAGCATACAACAGTGGCATGTCTTTTGTGCTGCCATAACAGGACTTACAGCAGTGGATTGTGAGATCCATAGCTGTAAGCCCTCCATAGGATTGGGCTGTAAATACAGTTGGGCAACAGAATGGTGATCGGGACCATGAGTGAAAAAGCAGGCAGTTTTAAAGGGTATTGAAACCCCTACCTGTGATACTCAGAAATCCTGCTATGTTTCTTCCTATTTTGACCCACTGTACCCCATCTCCCACTATATTCCACACTGGTATAATAGACTTCCTTCTGCCAGCTTACTTACTATGCACTGATACTTAAAGCCCTCATCCGGTGTGAGTGTGAGGAATCCCACACCAATCTTACTAGAACAGATGACATTTTTCCATGTCTCTTTCTTAACTAAGTTACCTTTTCTTTGGGCAAAGCTCAAACAAAGCCTAAGGAAAAAGAACAATAACTGATTCAGAGAGAGAAATGCTACCTTACAAATATATAAGGTTGATGTATTTGCAGGAAGGAGTCCCTATTTCATGTGGAAGTCCACTAACTTTTAGCTTTGAAGGAGGTTTTGATGGACTTGCCCTTTTGACATAATAAGAGAACCTTTATGATCAAAAGGCAAGATTATGCACCGTTCCCTTTGCAATCTTGCTGCCCATTGAAGTGAAGGAAGCTTTTCCTTCTAGTTATATTTTTTCTATTGATCAGGGCTGGCCCATTCATGAGGTCAACTCAGGTGAAAATCTCAGGCATCAGGTTGCTAGAGGTTCTACTTTAGTGCTCAAATTGCTGTCATTGCTCTTTCTCCTAGAGCAGAGCTTGTTACACTTCTTTCACCCACACTTCCTCTCTCTCTTCCTCTTCCTTTTCAAATCCAGGGAGTGAGAGGAGTAGAGGCAGTCACATTATGAGATAAAGGGGAGAAGCATGTGGCAGGCCACCTCAGGAGATCTTGAACTGGCCTTGCAACTGATGATTGGCTCCATTCCAGATAAGAGCCAGACCAATGGAACACCAAGATTCACTTGTCAAAGCATCTCCATTTATTTTCTGGTCAAGCTAAGGCTTCCTGCATGATCTGATGGGTGTCTGGAGGCCCATTGGAATAGGTAAGCTGGTGCAGGGGGTGGAATGGGTTCAGAGACAGGGGGTGGAATTGGGAGGAGATGGGGAAGGGGATTGTGGATTGGGCCAGGGAAGGGAGAGGATTTGGAGGTGGCTGTGCCTACCAAATCCAAACCCTCTTCCCAGGCCTGATCTGCTAACTTGGGACAACATGGAGCTTGCACCAGTAATATCACTGGTACAAGTCCATGTTGACCCATAGCAACTGCTGGGGCTTATCCCAGGGCAAGAGGACAAATATGTCCTTACCTCCAGCAGCCAAACCTCCTCTGCGGGATGCATCGGAGGCCACGCCGGCACCACTGCCTTGCTGCGTGGGGAGTTACGTAGGATTGGACTGCCTGTATGTGTGGAGAATAAATTGATAAATGGGCCATAAGCTAAAGCAGGATCAGGTGTTTGGACAGATGACTGTCTGGAAAGTCCAAGGACGTCACTGGAAGTCACAGCCCATTCATTAAGCAGCAAGAGAAGGAGGTTCAGAAATAATTGCAAGGCATTCATTAAAAGTTGCTACAGGAGGTGACTTTTTTCCTTAAACATCAGTCTTTTTGCTGTGCTCAAAGATGGCAGGATTTGACAAGCTCATCTGATGTCTCTTGCATCATCCGTGTGCTTGCTGCTGCGCTCATCATGGTCAGTGCTGGTCCTAGACAAAATGGCACCCTAGGTCAGGAGTATTTTCAGCACACCCTGCATTTATTTTTTATACTATACTTTCATTGTATTTGTATTCTAGTTCACACCATTGACATGATCTGCAGACACCATTTATCCCTGTCATATAATACAAAGATAAAGTTGCACCCGTGATCTGTAAACCTGTCTTCATTAATGCTGTACGTTTGTTTCCTTCAATCTTATAGAAGCTTTTTAAATTATAAGAACAACTGAAATGCCCATTGCCATCTGAGCCCAGCACTTCAGGTGGCTGTCCCTAAATCCTAAATCGAGCCCACGCCACAATACCAGCTCAGCTTACACATTTGTAAAGGGATGTGTTATTTAGAAAGACACCGTAGGTCTTCAGTTCTATTTCCTCCACAGGAAAGTGAACTGGCCAGCGCTTCTCTGACACTAATAACAGTACTTAACAGGTATATATGATGCCTTTTCAGCATACAGAATGAGTCACACATATTATAGCAATAATCCTAACGATAGCTCTGTGTGGGAGGCAGACGTGGCATCAACACCCAGCCTTCTTGGGGAGCTGCAAGGAATGCAGCATCCTTGTAGGGCCCATTGCTGATGCTAGGTGTCTGGGAAAGCAGAGCTCCTTCTCTGGTTGTGCTAGCAAAGCTCTCGTCGGCATGAAATGCCTAAAGTGACACTGTGTGCATTGGGGCATTGTGGGTAAAGGTGGCTTAGCCCAGCCATCAAGGACTGTCCCTGGAGTTTCAGGCCCACTTCTATGGCAGATTCAAAATAGTGTTCTGCTGCACCCATCAGGATGATCTCTCTTTTTCAACTCTAGAAGGCCCAACCACTTAGGAGGGGGGCTAACAGGGGATAGTTTGCCAAGGACTTCCTCTGTCCTGGAGCTAGTAATCAATGGAGAGGAATACTATTATCCCTGATATTACAGATGGAGATCTTAACCTGAAGGAATAATGTCTTGCCTGAGGTCAGTTCTTTTATGCCAGCGTCCAACTAGCCAGAGAAAGGGATCCTTAAAGCAGCATTATGGGTTGTTTTCAACAAAAGGGCAGTTAAAAAAAAAAAAATTCTAGTGCCTTTATATTTACTTTTTTTGCCCAACATGAGTTTTTCAGTGAAACAGTTGGCTTATACAGAAAAGCCCCGAACACAGAGCAGAGCTTAATATACAAGCATGCCAATTGCTTGGCGTCTGTCACGTTTCGAATCACCGTAAAAACGGAAAATCCTGGCAGACTTTGTGGTTTGCGTTAGCGGTTTCATAAAACCTCCTTGAGAAGGCAGATTAGAGAGATGGAGGGGGAAATCTTATTTAGGCTTGTTTGAAAAGAAAATCAAAGCAGGATTTGCATCTCTTTTATGGGACTTGAGAACGTATTGTATAGATAAACAGGCCTGTCCACAAAGTTTTCATTCCAAGAATGGTGTTCTCAGCATTCTTCGAGATGCTTCCCTGTTCCTTCAAGAATTATTTTTATAACTGGAGAGTCAACGGGGCAGCATGTTCAGTCTTGATTGTCATGTTCTACCACCTGGGGAAGGTTATCACCTGATAAAGAGACGTGGAATTTGGAAGCTTGAGTTCTCCTTTATCAAGTGAGATTGGTCGAAGAAATCTATCATTATCATCATCACCACAACAGGAAACAAACAAGTCTAAGGGCAATGCTTCTAAGGGGTTTTCATGCACTAAATTTATGTAAAAATAACTAGCTAGTTTCTTTATAGTATTCACATACTAAATTTGCTTGTGATTAATATCATCAACAACACCTCCTTAGAACCATTCCAGTGTGTTGGGGGGGAGGGGGTTATAGCCGTTCAGGAAAATGAAGCCTCTGCCTTCTGTATCATGAGAACCTTACTAGTAAAATACGTCACAGATAATATCTTGTGTATGTTCATATTTATATTATATATATAGTCATTTTATTCTGTTCTACCCATGAACTGAAACACGACCTCTATTTGGTTTACGCATACAGGGGATGCGTGTGACAATCCATTCTTTGAGCCAGGCCGGTATATTAGAATGCACTCAGTTTATCACAGACTAATCCAAGCGCAATTCTAGGCATGTCGACGCAGAAGCCCTGCTATAGTCAATGGAGCTTATTCCCAGGTGAGTGCGCATAGGATTGCAACTTTACTGATCTAAAGGGGCACTGGAAGTTCTAGGATGAAGAATAATGGACTATTTGCTGCTGTATGTGGAGTAGAAACATGGACCTTAAACCCTCCATCAGTAATGCCTATTCTGTGATTCTCAGCCCTAAGGATCCCTGGCCCTCTGCTACAACTCTAGTGCGCCATTATGCATATTACAATATGATGAATGAGTGCTCACCATACAAACTGGGACCATCATGTAATGGGCTTTCCTACCACTTTGTGTTATTGGTGCTGGTGGAACCTCCCTTGCTATATAGACAAGGGAGCAAAGAAACCACTAAAAATCTCTTGCCTTTAGGTCATGTCTGCTCAGTTTCCCCCATGTTAGTAGGACACAGGGCTTTTTTTCTAATGGAATGCGGGGGGACGGAGTTCCGGACCTTTTTGCAAGGGCCCCTCCCCTTTGGAGGCATTCCAGGAGGGGGGAGCAAAACAGAGGCATTCGGTGGGTGGGTGCTGGGGGGTGCAGGGTGGGCGGGCGCCTGGCCCCTGCCTGACTGCACAACGACCCCCTCCTGCCCCCATCTCCAAGCTCTTGCCTGAGCCCAGCCGGCCTCCCCTCCCCCCACGCTCTGCTTCCCAGCGCAGCTTCCAAGCCAGTGGAGGGTGTGGGGGACACGCGCCAACGCCGAGGAGGAGGACGGACAGCCAGCCAGCCAGGGAGACAGGCTGCAGCACCCACAGAATGCCCAGGTACTGGCTTGGCAGAGGAGTTGGGGAAGGAAGCTGGCTGGTGCAGCCCCGTGCCAATCTGCAGCACGAGCCTAGGTGTGTCTACTCAGAAGTAAGTCTCATTATGCTCAATGGGGCTTGCTCCTGGGAAAGGGTGCATAGCCTTGCAGCCTGAGAGCCCAAGCATGTCTACTCAGAAGTAAGTTCCATTGTGTTCAATGGGGCTTACTCCCGGGAAAGTGTCATAGTCATGCAGCCTGAGTAGACAGGCAGAGGAAGGGCTCTGAGGCTGCAGTCCTCTCCACACTTTCCTGGGAGGAAGCCCCACTGCCTCTAATGGGACTGACTTCTGAGTAGACAGGCAGAGGAAGGGCTCTGAGGCTGCAGTCCTCTCCACACTTCCTGGGAGGAAGCCCCACTGCCTCTAATGGGACTGACTTCTGAGTAGACAGGCACAGGATTGGGCCCTGAGGCTGCCATCCTATCCACAGTAAGCCCCATTCACTAAAGTGGACTTCTGAGTAGACATGCATAGGATTGGGCTCTTAGGCTGCAATCCTAGGCACTTTCCTGGGAGTAAGCTTTATTGACTAGAACAAGCCTTACTTCAGAGTAGACATACCTAGGATTGGGCTCTTAATCCTGGCAGAGATATATATCTGCACCCGTTTTCACATGCTAAGGGCAGGTGAAAAGGGATTCTACATGTGTACAACGTGCTGTCCAGCCTTGCCAGAGATCCTCCTCATCCTTCCCGCACAAGCATGCCCTCCGCCAGCCAGTGTTTGCAGCTCCTCTCCAGCAATGCACAGCAGCTGCTCAAGGCAGCAGAGAACATACAATTGCATGCGAAGCGCCTTCCCAAAGACACAGAGTATTCTGATACCTGAATTAAACCATATTTAATCGCTTGTTTGCAAATGTAGCTGTTTCTACATGTTTCTGTAGCTGTTTCTACGTGCAGCTGTTTCTATGTTTCAAAATGTAGCTGTTTCTATGTGCACCTAAGGACCCCTCTCGTGTAAGAATTCCTTTTTTGTTCTTACTCCCACAGTTGCTTAGAGTAATTTTACTACATAGAACTCATGTAAGCCATTTTTTGGAATCCGTTCACTGCTTCCTCTCCTTGAAGTAGTGCCATACTACATACTACACACTACAAGTGCACCTGTACAGTATTTTTCCCCATGTGTAGAAAAAATAGCTAGGAGGAAGGGGATGTGGAGATTGACAGCCCAATCCTATGTATGTCTACTCAGAAGTAAGTTCATCTTTAGGGGAGAAGCACATAAAAATTTTTTATTTCTCCAATGAAAAATGGTTTAAAAATAAATAAATAAAAGATTAACAAGTTGTGAGTTCCTGCACCTTTTTATTTACAAAAAAAGCACTGGTAGGACAGATGGTTGGCTACTGGACTTAGGTTTAACAAATTACACCAGCAGATAGTTTGTGCTGAAAAGGATGGGTATTTAATTGTCTTAAAGCTTCAGTGCCCTCGAAAGCGGACTGTTTGCCTTGAACTCTGATTGCAATTTCAATGCATACATACACAAATAAAAAGACAAGGTGTGTTTATTCCACCTTTCCTGGACTAATGCAAAAACATAAACAGTTGTGTAGCTCTATAAAAATGAAAGATGTCAGATACACAAGGGGAATAGTTGCATGCATCTTTGAAAGAGGCGCTTTCTAAACATAAAAAAGAAATAAAATCTCATGAGGTGAAATATGTCTGGAGGGGAAGAGTGGCTGAAAACAAAGGGAGGGGTTTACAAATCATCTGAAGGCATTTTGCTGAAAGCATCACCACACTCTGTGTCCCAATGGCGATTTATTCTCTTGCTAACTACCCTTTCTGGTGCATCTGCACTGGATTTCTGGGCAGAGCTCAGGTGTGGAGACCCTCACAGGAGACCTCTGCACAAGGATCCAACAACAGAACAGCAGCAACCATTTTTGGATCTCCCACCCAAGTGCCAGTAAGCCATGGCTGTGCCTTTGCACTTTGGCCCCGAGGGTCCCAGAGTCTTATACAAAGGAATGGTAGCCAAAACTAGTAGGAAGCAGACCATAATATGAATCACATAAGGTGTGAGAAGGTGGATAACCCATGCTAGCAGTACTTCATCTCCTAGGCACTAGACTGCTCCCCAATGACAGTCTGAGGACCCAATCGTATGCGGTGCATGCTGGCTCACCGCCAATGTGCATTGTTGCAAATGTGCCATAAGGCACATTTGCGGTCCTCAGCACCAATGGAGCACCGGTGCTAACTCAGTGCTGGCCAGTGCTGGACTAGCATCAGAGGGAGACTGGTGTTCCACTGCTTGACAGTGTGCAGTCTGCCGGACAGCAAATAGGTAGGTGGGGAGGAGGCATTCGGGGCGGGGGAAGTGGAGGGAGGGCGGGGAGAGGGTGGAGAGGAAGCATGCCAGGGGGGAGGGAGTGGGGCGGTGGGCAGGTGGGACCGAATCCTGAGCCTCTAAGTCAGGCCACTGGCCCAACACAGAGGCTCTTCATTCTACGCTTGGGTCGCTGTCGAATCACATAGTCCCATTGTGGGGCTACTCGCCTTACCCAGGGGAAGGGGACAGAAGTTCCCTTCTCCCAAGACTTCACTGGTGCTTCCCACTGAGTATGCAAGATGCAGTGGCAGCCCTTTTCAGTGCTGCTGCAGCCTTGGGCACCAAGCAGCTCAGGATTGGGCTGTAAGCCACTCTGCAAGACTGAGGTGGTCTGAGAAGGTAAAAAAGGAATTCATTCAACCTTCTAAGTCACAGGTGTCAAACTCATTTCACATAGTGGGCCGAATAGCATTCATGGTGGCTGCTGAGGGCAGGAAGTAGCATTATTAAGCAGGAAGTGACATGGTCAGAAATAAGCACTTTGTTCTCACATAGAAACTCATTGGCTGCAAATGACAGAGAAAATGAAGAGAAAACGTGCAAATCTTGTTCATGATTTCAATATATGACGGAGCCCAATTATCTCTCTAGAAGATTCAAATTATAAAGGGGGGTAGAGAAATTGCTTCTCGGGGCTGCATCTTGCCTGCTGGCCTTATATTTGACACCCCTGTTCTAGATGAATGCACTCATCTTGCTGGTCTTGGAGTTACAAAGGTGATGCTCAGAATGTGTGATCTAATGTCATCCTTTTTTCTCCAGAGATCTCAGAGTGACATGCATGTAGGTGTTCCTCACCTCATTTTAACCCCCATAACAACACTCTGAGGCAGGCTGAGTCCAAGGTCTCTCTGCGAGAGTCATGGTTGAGTGAGTATTTGAGCTTGGATCTCCCTGGTCCTAGACCAGCACCATTCTCTCTCTTCTTTCTGGAGACAGCACTGATGTGACAGTATGATGGCCTTTGACACCTATTGCTCAATTTTCTTCCTTAAATTCCTCCTTTCTTCAAATAAAACTCAGGCAGAAAATTGCCACAACAACTTTTTATATACCCTACCTTCTTTCCCATAAAAGCCTGCATATAATCTCTGCATAGTCTTCCCAAGTGACTGTGTGGTCAGGGGCTCAGTTAAACTTGGAAGACTCAAGAGCCTGATCCCTTTGAGTTTTTTAGACCTCACTTGGACAAACTGAAGCCAAACAGAATCCCTTCAGCTTGAATCCCTTCGGCTTCTATTTATCCATGACCATAGAAAATCCTTGTTTTTTTCCTTGCCTGAGCCTTAACTCTCTACATTGACCCTGCAAGATGGGGAACCCTCCTGCAATACTTGCTAGGCCCTAGAACACACTCCAGCCCACTCCACTGTAGGAGGGATAACACTGAAAACAGAAGTGCTGAATGCTCCTTTTCATCAGAAAATACCATTATGCTTGCACTCAGGACAGCAGTGAGCTCTGAACTCCACCCCATAAGGAAGGAGTAACTGCTCCAGCTTTTGATTTCATCTTTTATATATCCAACTTTGCAGATTCCTTTGCCTAGAAAGTATATGTTGTTTCTTGTAAAAACCTGCATTCAAAGTGCCTTATGTTAAAAAGTAACAGAATTGCCACCAACGAGCAAAGCCTGTTTTCTTGTGTTAGGGTTGCAGAGTGGTATCTTTTCTACCAAATGCTGCAGCTGTCCAAACTTGTCCATGGCAGCAGTAGTGTGGTTTAAGACAAAACATTTGCACTGAAGCCAGCTCTTATTCCATTGGAAGCACAAGACACAGTGACTGGGCTGGGGACTATAGGCAATGACTAACCCACCTGCCAGAAGTATATTATGTTTCCCCTTCCAGTATTGGTGCTGAACCCAAGTCATGCGTACCCATGCATTTTGTTTACAGCAATATAGTTAAACGTCATGAATTGTCCATTTACATCCACTTCTGTCACACACAGATAATTTGTTGGAAGGAGGGGGAAGTATTTTAATCCTATATGTTAGTTGTATCTACATTTCATAGTTACTGTTTGGTTGTGAGGCAATGTGCAACTGACTCATGCAATCTGCATTGTGCCACAGGTTGGTTGTGCATCATACAAATCATAGGTGGGACAGCAGCCATTCACCAACATGCAATTGAGGCATACGTTTGTGCTGTGGGGAACTTCAATCACAGGTTTAAAATAATTGCAATACAGTATATGGAACAATATTTCACCTTGACAGAACAGATAAAAGAGCATTCTGCCCATACACCCATCCTCAGATACAAACACAGGTTAGTGCAAGGCTGAACCATCCACTTACAGATCAAACTGTATAACCATACAACATGCCACTTTAATTTGAAGCACAGATGAAGATTCCTAGATATTGACATTTCCCAGACATCTGCATTCTGCAGAATACTAACGAGCAACTTCTCAGTGCCATTCCCACTCTGCTTATTTCTAGACTGCTTTTAGCTGCTATACTGAGTGAAAACAAAGCAAAACCATTGTTAGCACCACTTTCCTTTCCATAATGCTTTTAGCATGGAAAGGGTTTCACAGCTCATAACCCATTCAGCATCTTCCTCTGGTATAATAAAGTTATGCACCGTCACACATTACTGACAGAAAACAGCCTCACATAGAATGATAGCCCAACCCATGAAATAACATCAGGAAACAAAGGTGAATTCAGGCCCTTATTGTCCAAGTCCAGGGGATCACCTTGATTTTATAGTTTATATACTGGCTCTATGACACAAATTCTACCACCATCAAACATCCATTCATGACCAACAGAGTATCTATGTAAAAGACAATGCAGTGATAATAGACTCATACAATGTTTGAGTTGGAAGGGATCTTGGAGGTCATCTAGTCCAACCCCCTGCTCAGTGCAGGCAACTGCTGCAGCATATCAGACAGATGTAAATCTAGCCTCTGTTTGCAAACCTCCAATGAAGGAGTGCCCACTACCTATATTCCTTGTAAGTGGTCCACACCAATGCAAGGACACATTCTCTTCCTGTGCATCATCACCACGGCACCACAACGCAATTCTCCAGATGCCCGCCATCACCATAACATCACACATCATTGCCAAACTTCTGGGTTGCTGAGCTCCATAGCTGACCCACTGCATAGTTTATTGGGAATCATATCCACTCCTGCGCACAGCAGACTGCTCCAGTGCTGGACACCTCTTCCTCTAGTCTAAATCTCATTCTTTATAATTTCAACCCTTTGTTCTAGTCATGCCCTAAGAAGTCAGTTCTATGTGATGGCCTTTCCAATATCTGAAGGTGGCTATCGTATCTCCCCTTATCTCCAGGCTAAACATACCAAGCTTTCAACTGCTCCTCATAAGACTTGCTTTCCAGACCCTTCAGCATCTTAGTTGTCTTCTTCTAAACCCACTCCAGTTTATCAATGTCCTTCTTAAAATGTGGTACCCAAAACTTGATGCAGTATTCCCAGTGGGTTCTGACTAGTGCAGAATAGAGTGGAACTATTACTTCTCATGATTTGTACTTGATGCCTCTGTTAATGAGCCCGGCATGGCATTATCTTATTTTGCAGCTGTATCATACTGCAGGCTCATGCTCACCTTTGTTCAGCCTTTTGTCCACTGGATCCTTTGTATATGTGCTGTTACCAAACCAAGTCTCCGCCTGGTACACCAAAGAATGAAGTACCCTTAAGCTCCATAGATTACAATGCCACCGCTATGTCTCAGACTGTGGTCAATCAATAGGCCCAATTCAGTGGGAACCTCTCCTGTTGTGACCATGTTGAATGCAATAGGGAGCTACCCAGTAGCAAAGTTGTATTCATGCAGGAGCTTTGTAAGCAACCCCCCCCCCATGGCTTTTGACTATCTTTCTAATTGTGATGTAAGCCCTAATGAATGTCTGAGAACTTCAATTGCTCACAGTTTCTGTATCTTAAATTATTATTATTATTATTATTATTATTATTGGTATCCTGCCCTTCACCATGTGGTCCTAGGGCAACTCACATCATCATACAAACTTTCTAAATGCCCTTCCTCAACACTTGTTTCTAAGTGTATTCAACAGCACATTTTAATTTACTTATTTCACTATGTTTTGTCCTCTTTAAACAATTGTTAGAACTTCAATTGCAGTTGAGCTTCAGACTTTTGATTTAGAATGGAAATATTCCTCAGCTTTAAAAAAAGTCATTAGCCACTTTGTGGATTACTGGACTTAACTGGACATCCACACATCATTCAGTCAAGCACTGAAAATGCATTATCTTAAATGCAACTTTCATTATGCACAATGTTTCCAACACCTGAGCTTCAAAACTTCTCAATACAGCTGAAATGATTTTGGGAGTAGTTGCTGGCCCCTCTTGTCTCCATCAACCGGCCAATGGGCAATTCAATCAAATAATGGCCACTGTTCAAAAAACCAACCAAACTGAAACACGTGGGGAGGGGGAGTGATGAACAGGGTTGAAGACTTAGGGCACAATCCTAACCCACTTTCCAGTACCGGTATAAGGGCAATGCAGCTTCGAGGTAACAAACATTCCCTTACTTTGAGGAGGACTCCGTGACTGCCACCCAACTGCAGGATGCAGCACACGCCCCACTGGCACAGCTATGCCAGTGCTGGAAAGTTGGTTATGATTCGGGCCTTAATGGCATATTTCTCAGATTCACTTTGCACTGTAGAACTAAAACAAAGTGGAAATCTTCACGGCATAATAAACACATTAAGACAATTAATATACATGGACTTCAAACAGGATATATTGCTAGCACCTTAAAACACCTCTGACCCTGACAACAGCCACTAGTGACTTAAGCTAGTGGTCTTTCATTCATCACACCTGTCAGAGGAAACTTGATTTGGAGAAGGAACTAGCAAGAATGCAAGGAAGTGAAGTGCCATCGCTGGGACAACTTCACCTATGAAGTTTGCTGGTTTTAACCTACTGGCTTTTGCCTTTTAATTTGGCCTTGGCATACACAGTGTTTATACCGGGGAAAGGGGGTGGATGAGTTAGATCTGTACTATTGTGATGTTTTGGGGGTGTTGTCTTCTTAGGGTCCTCTTGTTCTAACTGGTGTTTGTGGGTGGGTGTGGGGGAATGGGTGCATTCCGGTCCTGCTGTGCAGTGGCATCTCTTCTATACTCTTCTTTCTGTCCAAAGTTACTAAGTTGAAACATGTCACTCCCTGACAACAACTCCTCTCCCCTCTCTCTTCAAGCTTCACAACAAGCATAAACAAATACAGCTTCCCCAAAGAAGATGAGCCCCAAGAGCCTCTTGTCAAGGATAGAGACCACTGTGAAGGTGTATGTGGGTAGGTGAGGGGTAAAGGACTTCAGCTGAAGAAGTGGAAAGATGCAGGTTCACGCCCCCCCAGACAGGGTGACACCCTGTCACACTCACCTGTTCTGGGCCCTGAAAGCAGATCCTGCAGAGAGGCGTCCTCATTCCACTGTCCAAGCTGCTCCCCAGGGAGTACCGATCCTCGGGCTTCCCTTTACAGAAGTCATCTGAGGATGTGCTGCTCATCAAAGACATGGGCTGCTCTCCCTCTCCCCCAGGGCTCCCCCATTCTTCTTCAGGAGGACTTCTGGTCCCCACTCCTCCTCCTCCACCTCCACCCCCGACAGTGGGCGCTCTCCAAGGTCCCCTTCGCCCTCCATGCAGCGCGGACAGCGTGTTGTTGTTGGAAGCCTGCAAGCTCAAGGCTTGGTCTCCACTGTTCATGGAAGGGAGAGGCGGCGGCGAGGGCGGAGGGGGCGCAGGGGGTCTCCGCAGGAGGAAGACCTTCAGGTCATTGAACAGCATGCGGCAGCGGCACTTGAGGAGACCCTGGTGGCGCAACATCTGCCTGGGGATCAGCAATCCGTAGCAACAGTACCATAAAACGATCGCAGTCGTTGGTATTAACATGTGCCTTCCCTTCCAGGCAGGAACGGGTGGGAAAAAGGGCCCGGCAGGGGGCGCTTGAGAGCAAGGGGGCGGGATGGCTTAATTCCAGCCTATCTTTCCTGGCTCCCACCCAAACTCACCGTCAAACACACACACACACACAGAGGCACACACACATCAGATTTAGGTTGACAGCAAAAATGGAATTTCAAGGAAGATCTTTTGGATATTTCACAGCAACCCCGTTTGGAAAATAAAAAATAAAACCCAAAACAAGAATGAGGTTTCTACAAAGTATTGAATTTCCAATCACCTTCTCTCCAGGATTTTATTTTTTTTTAATGTCTAAGCCCACAATTTATTCTTTTTTTTAAAAAAAGAACAGGTTGAAATTAAATATCAAGGGAGACAAGCCTTCTACACCCAGTGTGCTGGGGTAGTTCAAAGAAAGAAGGTAGTAGAAACTCCAGAAAAGGAGGTGTGGGGGTGGGGAGAGGAAGAGGATTCAAGTCACCAGAAGGTGTGGAGGAAAAAAAAATTAAAAGTTCTCTCAACAGTAATTGGCATGTCAAGTGTTTGTCCTTATTACTATTTTTTTCATTTAGTTGGAGCTTTAAAAAAAAATGTGCTTCTGTCAGAAGAAGAGCAGAGCGGAGAATTAATAAAATGCAAACTGAGTTCTTGTTGCTTTTATCCCCCTCGTTAGCGAATCGTCATATCAAAATTGGTTTCATTGACTCCCCCCTCCCCCCCCAAACGCACATATTTCTTGGGGGAAACACCCTCCGTGCTAAATCCTCCCGGGATTGCTGGAAATGTTGCTGTATTAAAATATTCTCAATAGAAACGCTGAAAAGTCCTGATAGGGAGTATTCGATGAGCCCGATTCGGACTGGCAAACGCACTGGATGTTGTTTTACCTCTTTCATCCCAGGAACTGTCTGGACCACATGCAACCATCAAAAAAATAATAATAATAAAACCAAAAGAAGGGCGCGCGGGGGAAGAAGGAACGTGGATCACGTCTTCGTCCAAATTGGACTCCCTCCTGGACTGAAAAGAATAAAACAAAACAGCAACAAACCGAAAATCCGTGGAAATCTGGTCGATTGCATGAAATTGACTAAGGAAACGTGGATCTTACATGGTCCCGTTCCCTCTTCCCCCTTTCACCAAACCGGGACGTCATCAAGCGCATTGACAGCCTGCACAGTCCATTGTGGCTGACGCGGAGGAGAAGGGGCTTTCAGCAGCCGCAGGAGTCTCCGTCTGGTGCACCAGGCTCCTTCCTCTCCGTCTCTCCAGCCAGCTCCGGTTTCATCCTCCTCCTCTCCTGCCCTCCTTCTCCGCTCCCTCTGACGGTTGTTTGGGCTCAATGGCATGGACGCTCAACCATGGCAAGTCTTCCGAAATGAACGGAGAGGGGGCTACAAAAGCCCCAAGGTAGCTATGATCCTCGCTTTGGGGAGGGAGGAGGCGACACCCCCAGGAGCTGGCTAGATGAGCAGGACTGGAAGGGGTTCTTTCGCTGGCAGCTTCCCACCGTCTGGGCTTCTCCCTTTCATCAGCCTGCGCTCCGCTCTCCCAGCCGGCTTGCCGTGATGATGTGGCTGTTGCTACCTCCTTGGGATGCAATGGGAGAGGAGGATGGTTTTGCAGTGCAAATGGGGAGGTAGAGGAAGGGCGGGAGCGAGGGAGCGATGGGTGGAACGTGATGCTCTCTCTCTCTCTCTCTCCTGCTGCTGCTGCTCAATCCTTAAATAAATAAAGCCAAGCCAGAAAGAGGGGAGGATCCATCCAGGTTGTCGCCCACCGAATCTTGCTTCTCTCCGCCCCAACAATCCCTGTCACTAAACCGTTTGGGGGGGGGCGGGGGGGGGAGGTCTTGCTCAGCTGGAAAATGTGCCTGGGAACCTGGCAGCAGGAGCAGCAGGGGGGAGCTGGTCGGAGCCGCTGCTGCAGTTTCAGCACCACGAGCCTCTGGACAGCTCCCTTTCCAGCTTGGCATGTCAGGCTACTAGGAGACTGACGCAACCAGCACAAGGAGCTGAAGAGTAAGGGGGGGGGGGGAGAGAGAGAGTCCAGAAGCTATTAACTCTTAGTCGCCTGCTGTGTTAGCTTCCATCCTGCACAGTAATAAATTATTAGTTCCTGCAAGTATTATTTTGGTATGGTGAGACTGCTGTTTGTTTCCATATCTGTCTGTCTGTCTGTCTGTCTGTCTGTCTGTCGTTGTAGTCATCTAAGCGTGTTTATGAAACAGTGTCTGTGCCGAGTGTACGTTCTTGCGTGTATTGGGGGTGGGAGTTGTCTGTTTTCCATATTTCCACGTGAATGTAGAGAAAAGGATGATGGTGTGCCCCCCCCCTTTGGGCAACAAAGCTGGATCCCACTCCCCATGCCGGCCTTCCTGTTACCAATGTTACTGTGAGTGTGCCTTACATGTTTTGTATGAACAAGATAATCTATATGTATAGAACTCTAGGAGAGTGTGTATGAGTGCCTGCCTGCCTGCCTGCCTGCCTGCCTGCCTGCCTGCCTCTCTATCTATCTATCTATCTATCTATCTATCTATCTATCTATCTATCTATCTATCTATCTATCTATCTATCTATCAGAAGGCTATAAGTTTGCCAATGTCCTATCTGTGTGAGTATAGGGATGGATCTCCTTCCTGCCCCCTCTCTATTTTGTGAATATGTACAAAGTCTGGAATACCTTCGTGTCTGCGCTTGACTATTTTGCAAGTTTTAGTATTTGTCTCTCAATGTGCTTAGCTAGGCAGGTGAAACGTCCAGGTGTCTGATAACTGGCGGTAACTGGATCTGTGCTTATGCTCGTGCCTTTGGGAAACTGTAGGGGTATCAGTGCTGGGGTGTGAAACTGAGATGTATATGTGAATGCTTGTCTCTGCATAGGTGTGTTTGTGTATTTGTTTATTGTTAATCTTTGAGTGGTATATGTAGCAATCTGAGCATGAATCTGCCACTTGCTCTTCACGAATGGCAGCATGTTTGCCACATTTTCTCATACACACCAGCACTGCCCCCAAGAATGTCAACTGCCCTTAAACATACCTTGAATGCTTGTCTACAAACAGGAAATACTGAATTAGCGTGAATCTTTCATGAAGGAAAGTAACCTAGAAGAATCACTTTGTTAAATAAATACATAAACATGTTGCAGTGTGTCAGATGATCCATTTTATTATGTGAGCTTTGTTTTGTATTGGTTGTATTTCTAACAGACTCCAGTGGAATCTGGGAAGCAATGCACTGTCACTGGGATGCAGGTTAAGACAGCAAATTTTAGAAGTGCAGGACAATCCTAGGGATGATCATTCACAAGTCAGTCCCATTGAGTTCAATGGGAGTTGACCTGGGCAAATTTGCACAGGGCTGTGAACACAGAATTATGCTGATGAACACAGAATTCAGTTAAGAGGGTATCTAAAGAGGGTGCATGGGACATCGGAACCTCCTAATGAACTTTTGCTCAGTAGATTAATTGACTTCAGAAGATTTCATGGTGTAACAAATATGTTGATCTATATTTTTTTAATTTCAGGCCAAAAGATGTTGGGCTCATTTATTTATTTATTTCCAGTAATGTTTTTCTTTTAAATGCACCACATTATCACAAACCCCAGATTTGTATTTCTGGCAGTGTAAATACAGTGTGAGAGAGGTCTCAGTCTAATAGAGAGCTGATGAAAGCATCTTGGCAGTAAAGCAACACACAACTTTTCTGTGCCACCCACACCTGCTCTTAAAGCTTTGCCTTTTAGCTGCTCTCTTGCAGCCATTTCACACATCGCTCAGCAGCCAACCTGAGTTTGCCACTGGGGGCACACTTGACAGGGAGCCACAACCAAAACCAGCTCCCTGACAAACATTCCGTGTAAATGTCTGTCACATTCACCCATCACACATTTCAGGTGACCCCCTTAAAAATGTTATATGCCAAGAAATTCTTATTCTTGCTACCACAATAATCATGTTTTAGAATTTTAACAGCTTGCTAGACGCTGAAAAAACAAACAAGTAATACAGTATCCCTGTCCAGAAAGCTTTTAAAAGGACTTCTGAGATGCTGATGATAGTAATACCGTGAACTGAGAAAGGATTAAGAATGAAACATAAGGGTTAGAATGCAATGCATACTAAAACTGTACAGAGCAACTACGATGTTGTTATTTTCCGGGACAGGTTCTGTGGAAAAGGTAATTTTTGAGAAGACACTTGCCAAAATAATCTGGGAAGCACAGATTTTTCTGGTGAAAAAGAAAGGAAGGGATAAGGGATCAACAGTAAAAGTAACAGTAACAGTAAAAGACAGAAGAAAATAATGTGAAAGAGGAGGAAGGAGTGGGATGGTGGAGTGCTTTGACAGAGAAGGCTAGACCAGGGGTGCCAAACCCGTTTCATACAGCAGGCCAAATAGCATGCGATGTCATGAGGAAGGAAATGATGGTATGAGGCAGGTGATGATCAGAAATAAGCACTTTGTTCTCACCTAGGAACTCATCAGCTGCAAATGATAGATGTGGGCAGGATGTGTGGTCTGGAGACTGAGCCTTGCCTGACAAAGGAAAGCAGGATCAGGAACCTTGGATGAGAGACTGACAAGCGACTGAGAGCCAAAAACCAAAACTATTGATGAATCTCTGTAGAGTTGTGCTAAGGAATGTGGAGGAGTCAGTTGACAAGATAACACCTGAGGCTTGATTTGCTGCTGCCTGTGAAAGATTGAAAGGGCTGACAAGCAAGGATGATGATTGCACTATGAAGGGAAACATCTGAAGAAATGGAGGGTTCTATGAGTCTCTCTCATGGAAGAGTACCTGTTAAAACCCCATTGAAGAACAGGGTTTATGACTCGCCTACTTGTCTTGAATCTGTGAGAAAAGTGGTATATAAATACTGTAATAAATAAAGAAAAAATATGCAAATCTTGATCATATTTTCTAGATATGGAAAAGTAGAATTAACACATGGGCCACCCTTTCATCAATGCCACTTCTGCCAAGGCATCACTTTGCAGCTCAGCAGCTAAGATGCGGTGCTGCTGAAAAGGGGGCCCTCCAGATAATTGGGTGCTCCCAATGCCTGGGCAGTGTCTCCCTTCTCCTTCTGTCATCCCTCTTGGTTTGCCCCTACTACCATAGCATTCATTGCCTTCTGAAGCTGCCTTCTGATTCTCCCTTCCAGCACCTTGGCAAAAGTGGTGCCTCTGAAAGGGCAGCCTGCATGAAAATTGGACTCTTCCAGCATTGCCATTTCAGCAGCACCACATTTGCCGATGTGTCACTCCACAGCTCAGCAGCTGAGACCAGTTGATGGTGTTGCTGGGAGAGCCCAATTATCATGTGGGTCAGATAAAGAGTTGAACAGGAAACATAGCAGTGACCATCTCCCCATTACTGTCCCATTAATAGAAGTCTGATTTGACTTTCTGTATAATGATGCATTGGAAGAAGATAGTACAGAGAGATTCTTGTTTTTTTAAATTGTCCTTAGAAATTATTTGTCCCTGTAGCTGTGTGGGACCATGTCACGATGCAAAACTTGCTTTGGGTCCATTTCTTTCAGGAGACTAGATTATCTGAGTTCAGAGCGGGGCCATTTCAGTGGTGGCACTGAACATATGGAATGCTCTTTCCACAAGGAGGCCCACTGAGCAACAGATCTCTTTTTTGTGTTTGAGATCAAATGAAGGTGTACTTATTTTGCCATACTTTAAATTTGGCTGGACAGTTATCTTTGGCATTCCTGCTGCTGCCTGTTTGTTTCCAATCAGAGACCTGTAGAACACAAGAGAAGATGAGCGGCCATCTCCAAGATGCCATCTCCAAGAGCTGCCATCTCAAGAATCTTGCTTGAGAAAACCTCAGCAGCCTGGGGACTAGACTTTTGCCTCCCTCCCCCACCCCCAAGAAAAATTCCATCATTAACAAGCAGGACAGACAAGATACACATATCGTTCAAAGGTTATACTGGACTGAGTGCCCCCATGTGATAGAAATATTCAGTGTCTTGGGTGAGAAACTGTATGGAGTACAACTAGGACTTTTGCATTGTCGCCTGATTAAAGATAGAGTTAAATAAAAAAAAAATAAACCACAGAAGCAATTACTCAGCACAGCCAAATGAAAACAGCACGTGCAATTAATTTACAACAAATCAGTGATACATCAAAGCGCTGCAAAGTTTACAGTGGCTGCTGTGTCTTTGAAAATCAAGTTTTTGTCTTTCACAATAGGCTGCACTGCTTTGCCAGAACCTAAAGAAATATCTTGAAAAGATTCTGCACAATTGCAATTCTCCAATAGAGGCATTTGATTAAAAAAATAAACTACAATAAGGAAACTTTGGGGGGCTTTTCTCCTGTGAGGAAAAAGATAAGTGGGTGGAATCAGAGAGAAACAAGGATGTGGAGCCAGCAGAAGGGACCATTTCCCCCTCTGCTTGCACAGCTGTTATTTCGGAGCATGTGCCTATTTTGTACATGCCGCTTGAATCAGACGTGTTTCCCACACACTGCTTCCACCAATGTCCACCCTCCAAACTGTGTGGCTATCAGTCACAAAGAAAGAGAGGGTTTCAAATGCCTCGGAATAGTAGTTGTGGAGGGGGGGCGGGCAGCAGGGAAGAGTCGTCCCCTGCTTCCTGGAAGCGTGATGAATTGTGCTGACTTGTAGATGCAGAGATGATCATTGGTTTAGGTGGCCTTTAAAAAGACAGATTCAAGGAAAATAGGACTGGCCATTGGCCATGGAACTGCCATGGGGTCAAACAACACGAGGACAGTTCTTTTCATGCTCTCCTTGTTGCATCCTGAGAGCATCTGGCTGGCCACTGTCAGACATTGGGTGCTCATTCAGCAGGGATCTTCTTCTGTTCTTGTGTTTCAAAGAGCTGCTCTTGACTGCTCATAGAGTGGACAACATTGTCACTGAGTTATCCATTATAATCCCAAAATCTCTCTTACTACACTCGACTGAGCAGTTTAGATACGTGGTTAGAATGTTTTGCTCCACTGTGCATCACGTATATTGAATTGCATTTGTCATTTTGTTGCCTATTTATTATTTGCCTATTGTTATTTGTTGCTGCGATACAAGGACATCTGCAAGAAGGATCTGAAGGCCTTAGGAGTGGACCTCAACAAGTGGGAAACCTTGGCCTCTGAGCGGCCCGCTTGGAGGCAGGCTGTGCAGCATGGCCTTTCCCAGTTTGAAGAGACACTTGGCCAACAGTCTGAGGCTAAGAGGCAAAGAAGGAAGACCCATAGCCAGGGAGACAGACCAGGGACAGACTGCACTTGCTCCCGGTGTGGAAGGGATTGTCACTCCCGAATTGGCCTTTTCAGTCACACTAGATGCTGTTCCAGAACTACCTTTCAGAGCGCGATACCATAGTCTTTCGAGACTGAAGGTTGCCAACAACATGTATGTATGCCTATTTATCTTGTCTGGAGTGATTCTTGTGAACTCTTCACAACTTGGTTTTGTTTTCACCCTTCCGAGTAATCTGGTGTCAAACATGGCTATACCTATGGGCTTACCTCTAACTCCAGATCATTTATGAATAAGATAAAAAGTGCCAGTCCCAGTGCTGTGAAGGTAATAGGCAGCGCAATCCTATCCCTGGCGGGGCTGCAAAGTGCAGTGGCACCAAAATGGCCACAGCTGTATCCTGTGGCTCTGCGGAGACCCTCGGAGGTCCCCTCTATCCCCTTCCACTGAGCAAAACTCTTAAGCCCTGCAATGGGGCTTCTCATGTTTGTGCTGGCTATTTTGCTGGTGCAGACAAGACAATCTCAGCGTCAGGCTTTTCAGCCAGACATGGAGGATAGGATGCAGGGCTCCATTGGTTCCAACCCCTTCCTGCCCTGGTTCCTTTCCCCACCCAACCCTCCCCCTGCCCTGGAATGCCTCCCCCTCTTCCCCAAAAGCCTGCACTGCTGCCCAGAGCTCTTACCTTGCTCCACGTAGCATCCGTCTGGTGCTGGCCCAGCGCTGGCGCTCCCTACTTTATGGTATGTTTATGACACCCAGCGACAGTGCTGGAACTCAGCGCTGGTACTATGGCCCAATAGAATCAGGTCCCAATATCCCAATCCTACAGGCCCAGCATGACAGCGGAAGTTCCGCTGTTGTTAATGTGGCAGCAATTCTGGGAAAGCCGTGCTGCTGCTGAGTTCCAAGGAGCCAGCAGTGGAAAACTGCCTGCAGCTCCCCATGCACACTTCCTGGATCAGGCCAATGTAAGACGGTGGAGGCATTTCCAACTGCCCTCAGTGTGTCCCCTCCTATCCAGGTGGATATCAAGGAGTTGCTCCAACACTACCACACCCAAGCTATGTGCACAGAGGCGGCATCAGGGCTCAGCTGCATAGCCTTCTGAGGGCCCCGGGGCTCTCAGAAGCTACCCCATCATGTCAACACCTGATCCCGGCCCTGGGTGGCTTCCACATGCCCACCATCTCAGTTTAAATCAGCCCAAAGAAAGATACTCACACAGAAAGAATGCAGTTGCGAGTGAGGAAGCATTCCAGTTTGGCCACTCAAGAGGAGAGGGCTAGGAGGCAGCTTTTTTTCCACCGCGCTCAGTGCAAACTCTTCTGCAACCCATTTTGCTGCCTGCCTGCTCCGTCAATCCCATCAGAGAGCTTCCCGTTCCACTTAAGCTTCCCTTAATGGGACAGAGGCAGCCTTGATTGCTTTGTTCTTAGCCACATCCCCCTGGCAAGCCATTACTTAAAGACACTTCACTGAAGCCTCCTGAATGAACACTGAATGATCAGGAGCCTCCTGCCCCTGGTGAGTGTTGTGTCACAGCAAGAACACAGGAAAGTCTTGCGTCTTTCCTGGATGAAAATGCTATTAAAGAAAATCCTGAGCATGATAATTAAGCAAAGCGGTGGGCAGGGGGGTTTGGGCTGCACTCTGCTGCCTGCGAGGTGTTTTGTCCTGTTGTCAGAAGGAATGCATGGCAAGGGTGGCAAAGAGGAATAAATTAGCTTAGCAGGATCTTAGTAGTAAGCAGATATCCTGAACACTGGATACATAATGAGACAACTTGCAGGACTGTATTAGGGTGGGTGGGAGAATACATGGTAACAAGATGACCATTCAGCACCAGTTAGAATCAGCTGAGAGCACAATCCTAACTTGCACTGGAAGCAGGCAGGACAGTGGACTTGCGTTGTATCCAGGGCAAGTTTGGGGCTGACTGCAGGCCAGCCCAGGGCAAGGAGAAATGTTTCCCCTTATGCCACGTCGTGCTACAGCAGCCTCAATGGGTCTACTTGGAACAAATCCAAGCAGCCTGGTACTGCCCTGGGCCACCCGGGAATGGGATCAGGATTCGGCATAATTGCCGGGTCCTGGCCCTGCCTCCTGTTTCTCGCCCTCTGTCCACGGTCCTACCCACCACCTGCCCTCCCTCTGCCTTTGTCCCACCTCCCCCACACACCCCCAGACCCCTGTATTGGCTGAGCTCAGCCGACACAATTCACACTCTCCCCGGGTCCCCACTGCAGTGCTGTCAGTGCGCATTCGTGTGCTGGCCTGTCTCCCAGAAGAGTGGCACAAAAGTGCTTTATGGCACTTTTGCAATACTTCCAGGTTGGCGCAAGGGACTTGCATCAGCCCAAGTGAGGATCAGGAGTGCGCCCTGAGCCTTGGATTCAGTGTGTCACTAGATCCAGTGTGGGGTGGTGATTAGAACATCACAGGAGACCCAAACTCCAACTGTCAAGTTCAAACCTAGGGAGACTCACTGTTTTTCGGTCTAACCTACCTCCCAGGGTTATTGGGATGTAAAATGGTGAGGGAGCAGTGTATGTCCCCCTGAGCACATTGACTTGAAAGGAAATAAAATAGGTCTCTTTCTAGAGCATTGTGTGCACTTGGGCAGAAGGACTTGCGCGTGTGCCCTTGGTGCATATATGTCATACAGTATAGCACAGATAGATGTAGATATTCCCAATTTTTCCAGCAGAAGATCCAGGAATCAGGTATATGTGTATGTCCATATCACTTTGCCCACCCTGACTACTACCATTTCTAGCTGTTGGAGGGAAGGCAACTTTGCCAATCCAGGTTCCGCACTTCATTTTGTTTATGGAAGATAGAGGGAAAGGTTACTTTTCAAATGGACCAATCCTATCTAACTCCCCGCACAGCGATACTGCTATGCCAAAGCGGCTTCCACTGCATCCCACTGCATCTAGCATTGGGCAGCTGGAGGTCTCATCGGGATAAGGGTACATTTGCCCTGGGGTAAGACTGACCAGCCCCTATGGGACAACTCAGACATGGGCCAGCTAAATTGTTAGTGCAAGTCTGCATTGACCCAGGAAAGTGGATCAGGCCCGGGAAAGGGGTCAGGATTTGGCACATGCTGCCACTGATCCCCCTCCCAGGCCTGATTGGCCCTCCTCCCAGTCCCATCAAGTCATCTAGAGCTACTGCTCTGTAGGCAATGCCTTGTGGCAGGTTTGGTGGATTGTGCAGTATGTTGTGATGGAGGCTGGTAGGTAGACAGCCCTGCCTTGTTGCAAAGAACCAAACTAGCATTCTCCCACATCAGTCAATTGCCTATCAAAGTGCTCTGTAGAAAGCAGAGTCCTATTTCCTTCTTTTTCGTCAACGTGCAAAACTGCAGACGGAGGGAATTCCCTCACGAGTCCCTTTGTCCCCAGCCACCGCGTTCCCGATCTCCTCACCTCCACTTTTCAGGCTCCACTGCTCTAATATCTGTTGGAGAGGTTTGCCTTCTGTGCTGCTGAAGAGGATGAGGAACTCACAGCCAAGATGTGACTTTTTAATTAAGCCATCTAACATTATATAACATTATGTCATTATAAAAGGCCTCAGGTTGGCTCCAAAGGCACTAAGCCAAAGGCCAAATGGTTGTAACTACCCAAGAAATGCAGTAATTATCTTAAAAGGCAGGCCCTCAAGGGACCCGGTATTTAGGCATTAAGGAGGCAGAAAACAAGGAGAACTTGGTATTTCCTGAATATTATGAATGTGGCTGACCTGCCCCTGGTAATTGTCTCTGAAAGTTCTTAACCACACAAAGCGCTGTTCAGACTGTGTGTATGCACAAGCAGTAATTAGGTTTGATTCCTATCCTTGGAATTACAGTGGGCTCATGTTGTTGCTTTTTAGGACAAAATCTATGTTGTGTGGCCCAGTTCACTGACAAGCAAGTGCTTTAGAAACCAATGAGGGGGCTCCAAGTCATCTTTATGGTAAGTATGAAAAGACCTCAGGGCAGCCTATAAGGCAGTGGTTCCCAAGCTTTTCTGACTGTCAGTTCTCTTGACCTACTGGGCCACTGGCCACGGCTCCCCATTAGGGCAACAATCCTATACATTGTATCGACGGCAGGTTTTTCGTGAGAATTCCACGGCACCCCTGGTTGGTTACCGCAGCTCTCCAGGGAGCCATGGCTCACAGTTCAGGAACCACAGCTACGAGGGGTTATTCCCTTGTGTTCACTCAACAAGAAAAAAGCTGGTGGCTTTTGAAAGGTTCTAACAGATGTATTGCTAAATGCACTTTTCAGGGCAATCCCATGCATATTTACTCAGAAGTAATCCCATTGAAATCAGTGGCCCCAAGTGAGTATGTGTGTAGGATTGTGGTTTTTGTGCCCTCGTTTCATGGCTCTGTCCTCAGCATGATAAATCCACAAGTCTTTAAAAAGCCACAGGACTCTTGTTTCTCTTACAACAACCTAACACTACTCCCCTGGAATGTACTCTTACAACAGTGATTTTCAACGTTTTTTTGTCTTGTGGCACACTGACAAGGTACTAAAATTGTCAAGGCACACCATCAGTTTTTTGACAATTGACAAGGCACACTATGCTCCTTATGGGGGTATCACATGCCCCAATGGCCCTACTAATAAATGACGCTCCCCCAAACTCATGAGGCATACCTGCAGACCATTCGTGGCACACCAGTGCCAGTAGTTGAAAATGGCTGCCTTTCAACAATCCTTTGAAGTAAATTAGGCTGAGAGTTAATGAATTGCCCCTGCCCAAGATCACCACCTGCCTTTCAAGCTCCAGTTCTCTGATTCTTCTGTTGCAGTTCATTGCCTGTCACAGTGGACTAAGACTGAATCAGGACTGGCCCAAGGATGAGGCAGCTGTTGCAGGTCATACAGAACAGTGAGCTGTGGCAAAAAATCTGGTTGCTTTTCACCCCAAGTATGCTGCTGCCTCCCTGCAGCCAATTCAATTCACTAAAAACAAGCGGGAAGTGAATTAAGGCACTGAGCCTGCATACAACTCCCTGACTTTACTCTGTCTTTGTGGTCCCTTTAAACAAAACAGGAAGTGCGGACATTTTCATGCCCCGGTTGTGGACTTCTGGAGGCATCAGGTTGGGAAACAGGATGCTGGGCTAGATGTGCCCTTGAGTCTGATCAGGCTCAGCTGAAACCTGGTCAGCCTAAGGCAGCATCAAATTTTGCCACTCTTCTGTGCACACACTGCTGCTACTGCCTCACACATCCCTCATCAGTTTGCCACGCCAGCCCAACAGACCATGTCATGAGTGGGCCAAACCTGGGCCTGACACGACAGGACCCTAGTTATGAGTTTGAAAAATCATCAATCGCCTTCTGTGACATTTGTTGCTGCCAAGTAGCTGAATCCAGGATGAACATAGGCAGCCAGCTGGGGATGATCCAGTTTGGGGAGGGGGGGTGAGGAAGGGCAGTGGGCAAGCCTCCTAAGGTTGCCTCCTTGGAGCTCACAAAGAAGTGACCTTCCTCCTCTACGGCCCAGTTCCTTATCAGCCTAGCCAGCAGTCAAGGAGCCCTGTCCCTTCCGGCCACTGGGCCCACCTGAGGCCAAGTGAGACCTCTGGTCAACCACGGCGTTGGCTGAGTGTGATCGTGCCGCTGATGCCCTGCCCACTGGGTATTCCTGTGGCACCTGATTTCACTCCCCATCCTGGCAGGCGCACTTCCCAGCTGGCACGACAGTTTGGGGGAGGGCATGCACCCATGGCCTTCACTTGCATCTGCCCCTGCAGCCAGCTCACCTTGTGCTACCTGGGCTTCTTGAAATACTGCATGAAGAGATGTCCTGAGTAACCTCCTCCCACCTCACTTTGACATACGTAGCACAAGAGGAGTTGGAAAAAGCCTGGATTGGGAGAATTAAGAGTATGAGATAATGTTTCTTGCTGAAATCCTCAAATATCTCTATTCTGGGATTTAACATCCTGGTTAGCCTATATTGCTTCCTGAGCAGCAGCATCTCATTTCTGGAACAGCAGGCAAACAGGCCCGACTTTGCATAAATACAATGCGTGTGGCTTGAGTTGCTTACACCAGATAATCGTCTTAGCTTCATCATGACAATAGAGGAATTTTCCTGGCTGGTGGAAGCACTGACAGCTTGCAAAATGGAGCTCCAACTCCTTCCTGTGACGGGAAGCCTTTCAAGTCATTACTGAGGCAGAGTCCATCTGGATGATATGAAAAGCACAAAAGCCCCAGCAACCATAAGGTGGCCAATCTAGTTGCAGGCCTCCGACATTGCCCCTGGAGTTTGCCTCAAGTGAAACACAAGGCTAATTTGGAGTTTTGCACCACAGTAAAAACATGTGTTGGAACTTCAAAGGAAGTAAAAATAAAAGTTTTGACAAAGTCAGCGAAATTTCTCAGGGTGGGTTTGCATCTCTTTACAAGTAGCTTCTGTTTAACTGAAGCCAATAAGAATGAACTCCCTCCCCTCTCCAAGCAGAAATTTGCATTTGGATTTAAGCAAATTATCATTGTTTGCGCCTGGCAATCAACAGGGCCACATCGATTAGCAGCTGTTGCATACCTTCAGAAATTTGCATTTGACCCAGTTAAAGGCTTGCCACTGCAATGGTGTGGTTGATCTTCTATATTGCAGCGATAAATGTCTGTAGTCCACTTCACACTGGACCTCCAACATCATGTAGGGCAAGAGTCAGCAACCTTCTTCCATATACAGGCCAGAGGCCACGTCTATGAGTGGACTGTGGGCCATGTGCATCTCTATGAATCCCAGTCCCACCAGCAACAGTAGAGGCTGAAAGATCAAAATATGATGGAGCCTGAACATTTACACTCAGGGTCTTGTTGACCTCACCCTCTCCTATTGCTTCCGACACTACATCACACCAGACCTGGTCTCACACATGCCAGCCATGCTTCCCCCTCCCAGTCACACTGGTGGTAAGACCTGTGTTAGGATGGACCCCCTACCTGCAGGGATGCCTCATCACAGCCTGCTGCTCCCATAGCACTCACCTCAATATCAAGGTGGCCGCCAATTGGCTAAGGGTCATTGCCTCCCACAATGCACCCGGCCTCATCCAATCCACTACCACCACCACCCCTGGCACCTGCTAAGGGTCAGACCTTCCTTTTAGGACCACGGTGGGCCAGGTAGATATGGTATTTCTTTTTGGGACTACATGTTATGAGGGTCCCCCCACCCTTTTTCTTCTTTATTTTTCTTTCCGTTCCTAGTTATGTCCCCACACAATAAAAAAGGACAATATGGACTCTGATATCAAACATCATTACCACAATTTCATATGCTAACATCAACAGATGCCAGTGTGCAACATGAACTGATTTCCCAGAACCTCTCTGTACAAAACGGACAGCAGAAACACTGTAACATGGCAGAAAGGCCATGTTTCTGGTCAAACCTCAAAATCTTTGAATATGTGATCCCCCACCCCTTCCTGTCACACATCCTGGAAGGAAAGACATCTCTCTGTGTGTCTCAAATGAATGCATTTGTATTTGCCCTTCATGAATGTAGTTCCAATAACCTCTGTACATTGCATCAAAACATCTGCATTTTATTGTATCTGTGCTTTGCACTAACCTATGTAAACCTCATTTCAAGATTCCAGACATCCCCCTGGCACCAAGGTGGTCATCTGCATTTTAGCTGACGCTGCTAACCCTTTGAAGCAACCCTTTGAAGCTATAATATCTTGATCATTACCTATATCTTTCTAATCTTGCTAAGAAATAATCCTCTTACACTTTACTCATTAAAACAGAACACCCCAAGCTCTCTTTATCACCCAGATATCTCCAATTCTGCATAAAGGGCTCAGTGTCCATGGATGGGGAGTTGACTGACTCTCCAGGAGAGGCTTGGTGGGTACAAGGCCATGGGTGGCAGCACTGTTCACAGACACATACCTATGTTGCAAATTGTAGAACTGAAAAATGATTTTAGACATATTGAAAGATAGTGATTATATCAAGGCATTCAAAGAATACAGTGATGATGTACTATTCTTTAACCCAAATCCAACACTAGGGTTACCAGCTTTTCTGGTGGCAGGACTCATAAGAACAGCCCCACTGGATCAGGCCATAGGCCCATCTAGTCCAGCTTCCTGTATCTCACAGCAGCCCACCAAATGCCCCAGGGAGCACACCAGATAACAAGAGACCTCATCCTGGTGCCCTCCCTTGCATCTGGCATTCTGACATAACCCATTTCTAAAATCAGGAGGTTGCGCATACACATCATGGCTTGTACCCCATAATGGATTTTTCCTCCAGAAACTTGTCCAATCCCCTTTTAAAGGTGTCCAGGCCAGATGCCATCACCACATCCTGTGGCAAGGAGTTCCACAGACCGACCACACGATGAGTAAAGAAATATTTTCTTTTGTCTGTCCTAACCCTCCCAACACTCAATCTGCCTTTATAAGCTACAGACCACACAGGTGTTCCATAGGTGTTTCCAACCTGTTGAATTTTGCCTGACTAGCAATGCTGCAAGGCATGGTAACCCTACCCAACATTGGACAACACTGGCTTTCAATCTTCTAT
The DNA here is from genome assembly GCF_035046505.1 of Tiliqua scincoides. Lineage (NCBI taxonomy): Eukaryota > Metazoa > Chordata > Lepidosauria > Squamata > Scincidae > Tiliqua > Tiliqua scincoides. Next base: position 74,309,638 of record NC_089821.1, on the reverse strand, counting down.
CAGAGTCTCTTTTAAAGCTCTCCCTATGCCTTACGCTGGAGATCAGATGCAGGTCTCTGTGGCAACAAGCCACTTCTGATTTTACCTCTTCCTTTTCTTCCAAGTAATTCAATCATTGTATGAACTTGAGCAAGGCCACAACCCCTCCTTGGGTCATTTCACATTTTGGTGTGCCAACACCAGTAGGGAACTGGCAGGGGACAGATAGGTCCTATCTACAGATTTAGCTTAGTCTGAATTTTGAATGAATGAATAAACCTTTATTAGGCATAGATAAAGAAACTATAAAAGCAAACATAATCAGTTCTAATCCCGTTTATCAAAAATGGAGTTAAGTTGCCAAAATACTAATAATACATTTGCAGTTCAACATAAAATATCAGTTTTTTAACAGGTTACATTAAGAAGGCTTAGAAATCACTAAAAGTAAAAATTTTGAAACTGCCTCTAGCATGAGTCTTTCTATCAGTTTAACTGTCATGGTTTATCGCAAACAAGTTTGAGAAGCATAGTTTGGTGGGGGAGCCAAGAATCCCCTGATGTGGGTCCTGAGTCTCTGCATCACAGAACTACTATTCCCAGAGTTCTTTGGGAGTGGGAATAACTTAACTGTTTAAGCCTATATTGTAGATGCACCCTGACAGTTGATAAACACAAACTAGTGTCTCTGTGGAGACTGTTTTAAATTGCTCCCTGTGGGGGTGATCTCCACACAACATCGCCATTTCTTTGCAATGTCTTGCTGCGAAAAGAAGCTTTCTGTTTCCATATCTTAAAATGATCATAATAAGGGCTGGCTGTGGTGTAAAAGCAGAAGACAGCCGCATGGCAAGTCACTGCAGATTAATAATTTGTACCTAGGAGAAGCTGTTGCAGAAAGTGCATTTCAAGTGACCTCCATGCAGTCTGCTACTAAGCGCATTTATTAAGGTCAGAGGGTCTGGCTGCTTGCTTGAAGCATATAAAGTGAGCAGCTCCAGGACCGGTACTTCCCAATGGTCACAACCTTCTGCACACAGGTGATCTGGAGGAGTGAAACATAAGTGGGGCATCCTTCTCCACAAATGGGAAACCCTATTCTGGATTCGCTCAAGTAGAGACAGAAATCTCCAGGGAGGAAGCCACAGTGGGGTGTGTGAGTGTACTGGAATTTAGCCACTTTGTGTCTAGTTTTCAACCATCTCTGGATTCCATGAATTTATTGGTTTCCAACCTTTCTTTGGGAAGGTGACTGAGCAATTGGTAGCATCCCAGTTTCAGGAGCTCCTGAAATTATCTGGACCCCTTTCAATCTTACTTCAGGCTGGGCTTTGGAACAGAGACAGCCTTGGTCACCCTGACGGATGACCTTTGCTGAGGATTAGATAGGGCAAGTGCATCCCTGCTGGACTTCTTAGTGGCCTTCAATACCATGGTATCCTTCTGGGTTGTCTGGCAGAGTTGGGACTTGGAAAGACTGTCCTGTAGTGATTCCACTTCTTCTTGGCCAATAGATCCTAGATGATGATGCGGGGGGACGACGACGACAGACACTTGCTCCATGCCCTGGCATTTATACTGTGAGTGCCACTTGGTTCTATTCTATCCCCCCTGGTTTTTAATATCTACATGAAACTGCTGGGAGAGATCATCCAGGGATTTGGAGTGGGGTGTCACCAGTATGCTGATGACACCCTACTCTGTCTCTCATCTCATGCCATGGAGGCTGTGGAAGTCCTAGGGCACTGCCTGGAGGCAACCGGGGCCTAGATGAAAGCCAATGAGATTGAATCCAGAAAAGTCAGAGATCCTTCTGGTCAGGAAAACCTTGATGCAGGTATTGAGTCATCTACCCACTCTGAATGGGATTGCACTCCCCCTGCAAGAAAGGGTGCACAGCTTGGGAGTGCTCCTGGACTCGCAGTTTAATGACAACCACGGAAAAGGTCCATTCTGAGATGGAGAGGCAGAAAATAATAAGGAATAAACAAGCCAAGGACAATGAGGGGCAGCAATGGCATTGAGAAAAGGAGAAGCAAATGACCCCAACATTGCAAATAGTTTGGCAATTTTATGATTGCAAAAGCATCAGCAAACAAAAGGAGGCGTGATGAGATCTGGAAAGCTCCTGAAATTTAGTTGTAAGTGACTGAATTGTAAAAAAGTCACTGCGCAAGTGACAACTTTATCTTGTCCTCTGGACGCAGATACACTCTCATTCCAGTTCCTGGTCTTCTGCAAAGCCTTCTAAGAGAAAGGAAACTGCCTCAAAGTCCTGGCTGGCCACTTAGTCCAGAGAGGTACTCTGTTAGGGAAACATTTAGATCAGGAATTATACAGTATTTGCATAAGGACTGTAACATTTTTTCTAAACTGAGCCTGCAGTCTTGTACACATCTAAGAGTAAGTCCCACTGACCTTAACAGGACTTACTTCTGAGTAGACATGCATAGGCTCATACTGTGAATTTTGTTTTACTCTGTGTGTGATAGGCACATCATAACAAAAGCTTTAAAGCATAGTACCCAACTTTGTCTGTCCTTGAAGCATAGCGCAGTGTGCTTCCTAGATCCTAAAGGGAAATGGGGAGTATGATTTTCTTTGTCCAGTAAAAATAAGACACAAGAAGACCATCTTTTTCCCCAACCTGAGTGTTATCTGAGTTGACTATACATTACAAATTCATATGCATATCTAGATCCTCTTGTCGTCATTTGTATGTGTGTGTGATTTTCTTCCTCTGCCTTTTGATTTGTGGTGTTATCTGCTTTTGAATTCAAAAATTTTAATACCGTACACGATTTTTTAAAATAAAAGTGCAAGCGTAGACTATGAACTGAGAACAAAGAACATGATGAAATATTTTGAGATGAAAACCTGGAAGAAAATCATGCTGCTTCTCAGTAGGTAGGGTCAAGGTTGCAGCCCTAGAAGCACAGTGCTCTTCCATCTCTGGCTACTTTCTGTTCTGAATCCAGCCACAGAAAGCAGCCTTCTTGTATTTAGTCATTCAGACAAACTCCATCTCGGGCTTTCACTCTATCTCCTCTTTGCAGGCGCAAATGCTTTACAAAGCAATCCTTTTCTCACCCCAGGGAAGAAGCCTTGGCAACCCACCCCCTGCCATGACAGTGACATCTCTTTGGAAAAAAATAAGGGCACACATGCAAAGTGAATTGCTTTTATGAGCACTCTTGTTATCGCTTGCTGAGCTTTCTTTCCCGGAATGAACATTGTTTAGAATCTGTCAATATTTCAATCTGATATATGCTAGCTATGTTCTTCCCATCTCTCCCATTAAATGGAAACTTAACATGTTCTGATCCCAAAGTAACCTTATATAGCGGAACACCAGGAGCGGGAAACATATCGAGCCCCTGGACAAAATGGAGTCAGAGCAGAAAAAAAAATGTTTCATATCTAAAACATATTTCACTTCTGAGGCCCTTCTCCAAGCACATGGCAGGTGCACACTAGCGATAGGGCCTTTTCGGTTTGTCCATCCAGAATGTGGGGGAAATCATAAACTGCAATTAAGTGATCCTAAATTATTATTGCAAATAGTCAAGGATATAAATATCATAGGTTCTCACAAACTCCAGCTCTAAATCTTATTTTGACAACCAAAGTAGCATTGGCCAACAAATGCAAGCAAGACACCCCGTCGATGGTAAGGCCACACCTGGAGTATTGTGTCCAGTTCTGGTCTCAAAAAAGACATAGTGGAAATGGAAAAGGTGCAACAGAGAGCGACTAAGATGATTACGGGGCTGGGGCACCTTCCTTATGAGGAAAGACTATGGCGTTTGGGCCTCTTCAGCCTAGAAAAGAGGCGCCTGAGGGGGGACATGATTGAGGCATACAAAATTATGCAGGGGGTGGACAGAGTGGATAGAGAGATGCTCTTTACACTCTCACATAGCACCAGAACCAGGGGACATCCACTAAAATTGGGTGTTGGGAGAGTTAGAACAGACAAAAGAAAATATTTCTTTACTCAGTGTGTGGTTGGTCTGTGGAACTCCTTGCCACAGCATGTGTTGATGGCATCTGGCCTGGATGCCTTTAAAAGGGGATTGGACAAGTTTCTGGAGGAAAAAACCATTATGGGTTACAAGCCATGATGAGTATGTGCAACCTCCTGATTTTAGAAATGGGCTATGTCAGAATGCCAGTGCAAGGGATGACACCAGGATGAGGTCTCTTGTTATCTGGTGTGCTCCCTGGGGCATTTGGTGGGCTGCTGTGAGATACAGGAAGCTGGGCTAGATGGGCCTATGGCCTGATCCAGTGGGGCTGTTCTTATGTTCTTATGTTCAGTGTTTAGGAACCGGATCAATGAAATATGCGAGTTGGTAGTAAGGATGAAATTTAGGGTGCAATCCTACCCTGCACTGGAACAGACAAGCCAAGAGGCTTGTGCTGTATTCAGCACAAGATAGGGGGCAGCTCAGCTAGAGGCAAGGGGAAACTTTTGGGGAAAACTTTTTGCCAGAATGGGGGCAAGGTGGGGGTGTTTCAGGGTAAGGAGGGCAGGGAGTGAGCGGTTCAGGTCCAGGAGGGGGCAGGGGGATGGACCAGACTTCTGTCCGTATCCTAACCCTTGTACCAGGCCAGAAATCCCCACATGGGGCTGCTCAGATTTGTGCCAGCAATTAAGCTGGCACAGATCCAAGTAGCCCCGTTGGACAGGCTGGAGTGTTACTCAGGGTAAGGGAAAAAATATCCAATTACCTGAGATCTCCAGCCTTCTCCTAACCTGTACTGGATACAGTGTAGGCCACTTGGCCGTGCTGCGTCAGCGCAGGTTGGAACTGGGCTGTCAGTTGGATCTTGGGATCAGAATATGAAAGGTTTATTACATGTTTTAATAACATGTCTTAACACATGACTTGTAACATGTCTTATTGCCTTCAAGTCTTGTTTGGCCTGTTTTGAGTTATTTTCCCCCCAAATACTGCCCCGTGTATGATGTTTTACTCTCTTTTAGGCACGTGAACCATTTTTATTCTACTCTTCAGTTAACAAGACTCCCAAAGCAGCTTACACAAAAGCAATATAAATACTAGGCCATAAAGGGCCCAATCCTACCCAACTTTCCAGTGCTGATGCAGCTGCAATTCAGCCCTGGGGTAAAGGAACAAACATCCCCTTACCTTGAGGAGGCATCTGGACTGCCCCCAGCTCAGCACGCAGCACATACCTGCTTGCAACATGTATGTCTGCATGGGGGGAGGGCTGGCACTCTGATGGTGGTTCTATGGCAGTGATTTTCAACCTTCCTCATTTCACAGCACACTGACAAAATGCTACAATTGTCAAGGCACACCATCAGTTTTTTGACAATTGACAAGGCACACCATGCTGTTGGTGGGGGGCTCTCATCCCCCAATGGTCCCTTCCCCAAGCTCCCATGGTACACCTGCAGACCATTCACGGCACACCAGTGTGCCTCGGCATAGTGGTTGAAAATGGCTGTTAGATGGCCTCATATGGGGAGGAGGGTCGCAGTCTCAGCTAGAGAAGCAATTCAAAAGCATGCTTAAAAACTGCACATATAAAAATTCCAAAACACTGAAGGGATTATATGTGTAAAATATCTGTTCTATATAAAAATGATGGAGTTAAATTTTATATTGACAATTACATTTTATATTTAAATTTTATATTGATAGGATATAACAACAGCAGTAGTTAGATAGGTAATATATAGATAGATAATAGATAGATAGGTAACCCCAAGGGCTCTCTAAGTAATTAAATGGCTTGAGGCATAACAGAGGCCAAATGAATTAAAAACTGCCATTTGATTGGTAAAAAAATCTATCTTTAAAAAATCATGAACACGTGTACATAACCAGACCCAACAGCCATAAAAAAAAATGAATGGTAAAGATCTGTAGTAAAATGAACAGTACATTCAGAGCATTCGTGCTGTTCAATTGCTCCTTCCTTTGTCTGGGCTATAAAGGAAAATTAATATTAGGGATATTTTTATCCCATCTGTCCTCCAAGAAACTTAGTACAGTATACAGTACACAGATCTTATCCTTCTGATATTCACAGCAGCCCTACGAGTTTGCTTAGGCTTAGACATAGTGAATAGCTGAGGTCATCCTGTAGATTTTATGGCTAAGGGAGACTTTAGATATGGGTTTCTCCAAACATGGTTCAACACCCTTAGCAACCTCTAAACTACACTGGTTGAATGGTAGGCAGCATCACAAATAAAGATTAGTCCACAAAGGCAGGGTAAATGCCCATTAGGCTCTGGACTTCTTCTTATACCCTATTTTTTTTACAGCCTATGGGGGAAGGAGCACCAGTGAGGGAGGATGTCTCTGTCAAAGCCCCATATCATGAAGGTTGTCTGCTCTTAAATAAATAATCCCATTACCATTGCCCTGAGACATTGAACATCTCTCATCCCACTTTCTTCCTCCCCCACCACTATATTTATCCTCTTAGCTGCTCATTTTCCTAAAGCATTATCCATTTTAATGTCATGTCTGATTTCTGAATCTAACTGACACAGTCAGTAGGAGGAGGCCTATAACTTTTTTTTAACGCTCCTTTTCATGTCTTCTAGGCTCCCTAATGCCATTTTATAAAGATGCAACAAGCCATCAAAATGACAAAAATGAAATAACTTGCTGGGTAATTAAATTCCTTGTTGAAGTCTGCAACTTTCTATGCACACTTCTCTGGGAATAAGCCTCACTGAACACAGTAAGACTTACTTCTGAGTAAACACACATAGGATTAGCCTGTAGTTCTCAAACTGGTGGGTTGCGACCCATCAGCCAGGGAAAAACTCAGGTCTGGGCAGGGGGGTTGCAACAACACAATCACCAAAATTGCACTGCTGCTGGGGAAAGAGTTTTTTTTTTTGGCTTACCTGAAACCAGTGACTGGCTCCAGGGCCGGTCCTCCACAAGACTCCTCAAGCTTAGAAAATTTTTTAAAAATTGTGATCAGAAGTCACTTCTAGTTTTGCAGTTGGGAACTGGAAGTAACTTCCAATCACGATTTAAAAAAAAAATTTTTTCCCAGGCTTGGGAAGCCCCGCAGAGGTGTCTGTGGGGCTCCCTGCATCCCCTGGAGTTGGCCGCTGGCTTCAGGTAAGCCAGAAACCCCCCCTTTCCGCAGCAGCAGCACAAACCTGGGGATCGTGTTGCTACAATCCCTCCCCCAAAGACTTAGGCAGTTCCCTCATCCTAAAGAAGACTTTGGGAACTACTGGATTAGGCTGTAAGGCAATGAGTTTATTTCCTGGTTGCCTTTTTTGTGATATTTTGTTCCCTGCTTTCTGAATCTGGATAGAGCCTTGGAGGCAGGAGCAAGGGCACAATCCTGATACCGCTGTGCAAATGCTGAAATGAGACTAGCTTGAAGAACTTGCCATTTTTATATTCAAAACTAATGTATGAAATGGGATGGTTTGACCGATGTACCAAACAAATTGATACGAAATTGAGTAATATTGAAACTTGGCCTGCAATTCTAAGCACACTTCCTAGGGAATAAGGGCCCAATCCTACCCAACTTTCCAGCACTGATGCAGCCTTGCCAATGGGGCATGTACTGCATTCTGTGGCGGTGGGGGGCATTCACAGAGGCCTCCTCAATGAATGGGAAAGTTTGTCCCTTACTTCGTAGGTTGCATTGCAGCTGCTTCGGTGCTGGAAAGTTGGATAGGATTGGGCCCTTAGTCTCACTGAGTAGACTTGCTTCTTAGGAAACATGCACAGAATTCTATGGCATGATGTGCAAGGTAGCGTGTGAACTGACCCTGATGGTTAGAAATTGTCAGCAGTTTATGAACTGCTGTTACAAGTCTGTGCTAATTGGGGGCAGCTGGGATGTTTATCTGTTTGCATCTACAGCCCCATAACTTTCATGCAGACTCCTTGAGATGCCTAGCTGGTAGGAGTGCACATGATTGCAAAAACAAAAACCCCACCATGTGGTTTGTCAGTTGTGCAACAGCTCGTGGAGAGCAATTCTAACCCAGGCTTTTCCCTGCCTGACATATGAGTATGGTGTGTGTTAAATTATTTGATCTTCTATGCCTCCACTGTAGTGCTGCAGTCCAAATCAGTGGTTTTTCTAGGGTGTAGCAAGTGTGCCACTTGAAAGGGGGGCACCGGGTGAGGACTTACCCATATTCTACCCATGGTGTGTTTTTGCACCAGTTTCAGGGGATCTCTAAAAAGAGGTAAATGACTGCAGAAAAAATACAAGGTGTTTCCATATATAGTACCTGAAACAGAGGTGTTGCAAATGCACAATGTTAGTAGGAAAGAGAATAATTTTTTGTAGTACTGTCTAGGGTGTTGATGCATAGATCTTTATCTAAATCAAAGTCAAAAGCTGACCCTATCCAAGAAAATCTAATAACAACACCACCATGGTTTTACTGAGCACACAATTTTACTGAGCAGCCCTGAGACACAGCTGGCTTCCCCCTCCTCCCCCCCACAATGTAGCCTGCTGAATAAATTCAATTGGTAGGATGAACAGGGCTAGCTTCCCACCCCATGACATCCCACCCCCTTCTCTGTTTGGACAGGGGCACAATTTCAGTGCTTGCCATGGGTGCCATTTTCCCTAGATATGTCACTGGTCCAAGTGCAAGTTTACCACTCAGCCACATTATTTTAGGTGAAGCATGTCATCATGCTTTTAACCACAGGAGTTGGAAGTGGGCCAGATTCCTCATTTGCTTCACCGAAAAAGAAATTTCATCATCAGGGTTGCTGTTCATCCATTTCTCACAGTTTGCAAAAATGCCTTAAGGCTCAAACAAACACACAATCTAAAGAATCAGACATGATCTTCACTTTTCTTCATGAGTTCCAACTCCTCTGATTTATACTTAAAATAATTGTGCAAATTCACCAAGTGAATTTATTTACCCATAATACACTCTCTATAACAAGGAGGCGAGAAAACTTAGGGGGAAAAGCAGAATAAATGTGATGTCGTACAATTCTGAAGTTGTAGTACATCCACTATGATCTATGGCAGTGTTTCCCAAACTGTGGGTCAGGACCCACCAGTGGATGGCGGGCCAATTTTTGGTGGGTTGCAATATGTTTTTGAAATATTTAAAAAAACAGACTTTGCAAGCACCCTTGTCCAGTTTGCAGAAGAAATCATTCGCTGGTATGAGGTCATCTTTATACCCCTAAATTAAAATGTCACATTTTCCAATTTTCTCTAGTAACTGGGGTGCCATAGATCACATGTGAACCTAGTTTCAGTCTTTTGTCTTGCCTGGAAGTCCCTAACTGCACATCTTTCTCTCCAGGTCAGCCTTATGGGTACCCTGGAATGACTGTAAAGTTTCTTGCGAACAGTCCTTGAACTTCATTTCTAGGGAGTGTCAAGCAAATGCCTACACACACATATTATATGTAAGGTCTCTAGTAGTCTCAGAAACACAGGACCTCAATTGTTATTAATTATGTATTCAAAATTATTAATAAACTATTATTTCTGTCTAGATCTCTTTTTTTGTCTAGTGGGTCATGACAGATGGTTGTTTTTTAAAAGTAGGTCCCGAAGCTAAAAAGTTTGGGAAGGGACAGAGTTTGGATTAATGGAGTTATGAGCAGTCTGAAACAGGCAATGGTTTTGCAAACAGTTTATGAAGGGGCTCATCACTGCTTGCCAAAAAAAGTCACTCTCTTTTCATTTTATGCCATGCCACCGCTCATCATCTGGACCTAAACGTGACCCGTTTTAGAGTCCTGGAACCACAAGGACCTTTTACAGCACAAGCCTCTGCCTGTCTACTCAGAAGTAAGTCTCATTGTGTTCAATGGGTCTTACTCCCAGGAAAGTATGTATAGCATGCAGCCTTCTGGCTATACCCATGTCTATAGTATAGCCTTCAGCTATACCCATGTCTACTTGGAAGCAAGTCATGCGGATTCCAATGCTGCTTCCTCCCAAACAAACATGCATAACAGTCCCAGAAGCTCCAAGGTTCGAATCAGAAACCTTGGGGTTGGAGCAAACTACATTTCCTATGGTGCAATGAGGCTTCCCCTCCTTTACTACAGTTCCCACAATGCACGTCGCAGCGGGCGGCGGGGACTTCTTGTCCCGCGTGGCCTGATGGGAGTCGTAGTCTATAGAAGGAGGGAGGTGGACTGGAAAAGCTTGTCGTATGAGGTTGTAGTGCTGGCCTCTGGATGCTGGGTAATGCAACGCAGCTCAACGTGACGGTGAAGTTTCTTAGGGAGAGGGTCTCTGTGGGGCTCAGGGGCAGGAGGAGGCTCCCTTGAAGTGTCCAGAGGGGTTTCTATGGGATGCATGGGGTGTGTGATGATGGTGCAACTTGATGGATGAGCCATGGCTGCAGGGCAGTTTGTGAGCCAGCTGGGAGGGAGGCTGAAGGTAAGAGTTGTTGTGTCCCATGTTGTGAATGAGCACCACTTTGACCCTACAATCTGCTGGGCTTTAGAGCAGTGTTCCTAAAAGTTTGTCCTCTGCTGGACCACTTCATGTGGTCTGCCTATGGGAAGTACCACCAGAAGTAACTGGTGATGACATTGTTGCCAGTTTCATCTAGGTTGGGAGACCAGGTGTGATGCATCAAACCCCAATAAGAGGCTCAGTGTGACAACACTACAAGTGCTACTGGTGGTGCACGTACCACTGGTTGAGGAACACTGCTTTAGAGGTTACAGTGTCAATTGCATGCAGCACAATCCTGCGCTGCCTGGAGTGTGGGGCTGACACAGTGCTGAAAATGAGCTACTGCAGAATCAAAGAGTTCCGTGTCAGGGCGTGTGGCCTGCCATGGGGCTCAGGATCCAGTGGAGCTGAGCTCCACTGGTTCTGCCCTCCTCCCACCCCCCTTCCCCTGGCACACCCTCTCCCCACCCTCCCCCACCTCCCCTTGCCCCGAAATGCCTCCTACCCGCCTCCTCCCATGCCCCTATCTACCTCTCTGCAGCCCTGCAGTTTGGGCGATCACCAAGCAGTGGAGCACCAGCTTTCCATAGGCACTAGCCCACAACAAGTTTGTGGTGTGCTAGCTCTGGTGCTGGCCAGTGCCACATACATGTACCCTCCTAGAATGAGTTCTGTTTCGTTACGTGTTTTATTATTGGCAACCTTCAGTCTCGAAAGACTATGGTATCGCGCTCTGAAAGGTGGTTCTGGCACAGCGTCTAGTGTGGCTGAAAAGGCCAATCCGAGAGTGACAATCCCTTCCACCGGGAGCAAGTGCAGTCTGTCCCTGGTCTGTCTCCCTGGCTATGGGCCTTCCTTCTTTGCCTCTTTGCCTCAGACTGTTGGCCAAGTGTCTCTTCAAACTGGGAAAGGCCATGCTGCACAGCCTGCCTCCAAGCGGGCCGCTCAGAGGCCAGGGTTTCCCACTTGTTGAGGTCCATCCCTAAGGCCTTCAGATCCCTCTTGCAGATGTCCTTGTATCGCAGCTGTGGTCTACCTGTAGGGCGCTTTCCTTGCACGAGTTCTCCATAGAGGAGATCCTTTGGGATCCGGCCATCATCCATTCTCACGACATGACCAAGCCAACGCAGGCGTTACGTGTACTCTATTGTAAAGCATAGTGTCAATAAACAGGGCCTTTCAAATGACTTGCATGTCTGGTTTTTAGTCTTGTGATTTAGTCTGGAAACAGATGGATTTTGCAGAGTGTTGATGGTGGTTGAAAAGCAGGATCTTCTCTGTTTAAAGTAGTAGATGCACTTGTCCCATTTTTCTTTCTGGCAAACAGACTTTGCAGGGATGTGTAGTGTTTCAGAAACCTGCAGAAATCTGCTTAACTGCTGGTGATGGTGGGACAGAATACATATGTGTGTATACCAAGAGAAGGGCAGCTTTTCTCAACCCACTTTCAATTCAGTAAAAAGCTAGTGCCTCTTTCCAGTCTTATAACAGTTGAACTTGTGAAAATGGTATGTTTGTGTCCTCTGAATTTGTTGCTTTGTTGCTTTCCTGTGCATGTTGACACAGTAAATAAATGTTGAACACAGTATGTTCAACAGGGTTTAGCATAGTAGCCTCACAGTCCAATACTGTCTACACTTTCCTGGGAGTAAGCCCCATTGACTCTAATGGGACTTACTTCTGAGTATATATGCATAGGATTGGGCTGTCATTGTCTTTAAAGCTGTAGCGAGCACATTCTTTGTGCAAACCTGAGCTTGGTGGTGAAGTGAAGTAAGGCCTTGTCTAACTCTCTTATATTTGGAGTGCTATTGATATTTGTGCTTTTATCTTTGGTTGTCTCTTCCTTCTAGAATTCCCCTTTAAGAAGGGTACTGTTGTGTTTTGTGCTCTTTCTTTCAGTAGAATAGATACTGTTTCAGCTTCCTGCTTCTTGAGTTTGAAACTGTGCTGAACTTTTTCTTCCTTCCCTTTGTGAAACTGATTAACTGATTAACTTGGCATCTGTTTAGTGGGTGTCTAAAGATGCTGTTGGCATTCCTGTCCATGTGAATAGGTATGCAGTGCTGATGGGCAAGCTGACAGATTCACATAACCCACCACTATGAGTTTATGTAACTTGGTAAAGTATAATCAGATTTAAAAAAAACAAACCCCAATATCTATCAACCACAAACCTGACTTTTTTTGATTGAGGGGGATGGGCAAATATGATAGTTGCATTGTCTGATTTGTGTCCACACATAGTATTGCATGTTATTAATTTGGGACATTTACCCTTCTGCCTGCTATAGCTTTTGGTGAGGCTATACCTGTATCTATTCCTGTGGGTTGCCAATTCAGGAAGTATATTTCAGATGCATATTTGAGACTGCTGCAGGTTTGTTGCAACTGGCTCATGCTCCGTAATAAATAAATTGTGCATGTTTAATTCTACAAGTTGACAGTACTAGAACTCTAGCATTTTGGGAAGTCAAATACTATGTCCTAGAGAGTGAATCCTAGATTTCATGTGGGCTCTGGTTGTGGCGTTTGCTTGATTGTCTCTTGGCCTCGCATATCATGCAATGTAACTATGAGGATAAATTAAATAAGGTTATTTTGGCATTCACCCTTAACCCCTGGCACAGGATCAAAAAGAACTGTATGTAAATTATAATCCTTTTGAATAGTTGTTCGTGTCAATATGGCCTCCTATATGTGTTGATAGAACTGATGGGATTCTTAATTGAACTGTAACACTCAACTGATTAAACACCTTTTTGATTGACTAGAAAGATTTTTTTATTAATTGGTAGCAGGTATTTTAAAATATACAGAGGTGTGTGTGTATATATATATGAAAGTACCGATGAAAACTGCAGATGTCATGAGCCATCTCAGGGCCCAATCCTATCCCTCCTTCAGAACGACTGTTTTTACTCCAACTGTATTACTTGGTCAATTGGTTCTTTGTTGTGTTTCAGTCCAACATCCAGTAACATTGACCTTCAATGAGTGCTTAACAGAAGATGTCCTCGGGGCTTACAGAAGAGCAGAAAAGGAAGATTGAGGTGAACAGGCAAAAGGCTCTAGCAAAGAGAGCGGAACGACTGGCAGCTCAGCAGAATGGTGCTGCTAAAAAAGGGACATACTTGTGGAGTCCGACTAGCTGTCAAGGAAGCCTGCAGCAGCCTTCAAAGAAAGAAAACCACCAAATCAACCTTGGTAGCCATGAGCTCAAGGACTCTAGCAGCCATGGGACCCCAAAGTCTCTTCAAATGGAGCATAGTCACTGTAGTTCACACCAACAGGCAGCCATTTTGTATAGTGCCCAACAGAAGGCCTGTTTAGAAGGTTCCAGCCGAGATCTAGGCAGGCAGCTGAATAGCACTAAGCAGTCCCTGCCAGCAGGTGAGAGTGACCCTCACTGGCACCCTTCTGATCTTAGTGCTCAGGGGCAACATCAGGCAGACCTACATAATTCAAACCCATATTGTGTGGCAGTGCAAAACTGCCAGCCTAGGTTAGATACCAATAGGAACAATGTAAATATCAAAGACTTACAACCTCAGAACAAATCCACCAGTGGACATGGTGGCATTAAACACACGTCGTTGCTGAATGCCAGCAGCACAACCTCAGTCAGTGGTGAAACTGGGGCAAGTGCCAAAAACTATGCCTGTGAACACTTTGCCACAAAAGAAGGCAGTAGCTCACTGCAATTCTATGGCGCAAAAGCCACTTTGACTTCCATGAAGGAAGGCAAAGGACAGAAATTGGCTGTTTCTGGCATTGCAGACAATGTATCTAAAATGCCTGCACAGAGTAAAGCACACAGCGACCTCAACGGGAAATGCGTGAAGCATTCGGAAGACCGATTCCGGGTTGAGATTGGATACAACGCAAAACTCATTGAAATGTTCAAGAGTTTACCAAGCAGAAATTATGGTAAGACAACTGATCTATGCCATTGATTGATTGATTGATTGATTGATTGATTGATTGATTGATTGATTGTATCCTGCCTTTTGGCCAAAATAGGCTCCCAAAGCTATAATTAAAAAAATAAAACTACACAAAGATACAATGCAGGTAGGGATATGCTACAGGATGTGTGTGACTGTCTCCCCCTTTGTTTGGTTTAAAGACTACGTTGCCAGCTTTACACTGAGTAGTGGGTTTCTCAACATGTTACTGTGAGAATGTGTGCTTGCGCTCTGTTGGGTATACAACCCGTAACTGATGCACAGTCAGAACAGAGGAGGGAAGAAGCTTCTTGTCCCTCTCCTTGTATCCTGAGTAAGAAAAAGAAGGGATAATTTTGTCTTACCTGCCTCTCTCCTGGCACACAAGTGTTTGCTGTAGGAAGGGGGCAATTAGCAGAAAACCAGTTTGGTCTCAGGGCTCCATTAGCCTACACCAGAGGTGCCCAAACCCTGGCCCTGGGCCACTTGTGACCCTCAAGGCCTCTCAATGCGGCCCTTGGGGAGCCCCCAGTCTCCAATGAGCCTCTGGCCCTCTGGAGATTTGTTGGAGCCCACACTGGCCGGACACAACTGCTGTCAGCATGAGGGCGACTGTTTAACCTCTCGTGTGAGCTGTGGGATGAGGGCTCCTTCCACTACTTGTTGTTTCACATCTGAGATGCAGTAGTGGCAGAAAAGGAAAGGCCAGCCTTGCTTTGTGCAAGGCCTCTTATAGGCCTTGAGCTATTGCAAGACCTTCATTCATTCATATAAGTCCGCCTTTAATATATTTATGTAAACCTATGTAAATTTATTCAAATTTTAAATGTAAATTAATTCTTTTTTTCTACAGCCCCCAACACAGTGTCAGAGAGATGACATGGCCCTCCTGCCAAAAACTTTGGACACCCCTGGCCTACACTATTGGAAATCATGGCACCTTGGGTTCAGTTCCAGTCTAGGACACGGGCCTTAAGCTGAAATAGGGTCAATGCCCTACCTCTCACTGTTGTGAGGGTGTATGAGATGTGGATTTTGAAAGATTTATTTTGACTTAATTTGGAATGTAATTGATTCGAAATCCTATTTGACATGCAAGGGAATTTTTTCCTCCTGGCTTTTCAAATGTCAAATAATTCTTTAACTATGCATGCCTCAATCATTGGGCCGTTAGAGTATGTACAAATAAACTAAGATTTTCCTAAAACCGTTTCTGTGCAGGACCCTCTGTCATCATGGTTTTGAGTCTGTGTTGACCCCACTGTGTTGTGTGGACAACACATCTGAATAATAATGTTAGTGTAGGAATTTTGAGTGCAAGAGTATCTTAGGCTTTGTGAACAGATCTGTAAGATCTTTTGTTACCTCCAGATGACTCTCAGAATTATATTCCTTCAGATCCTGCAACAAAGATGTGGAATTTCCATCTGGAAGACTATAGCAATCTCAGTAAGTAATTGGGACAGTTAAGATGTATATGTAAAATGTTTTAAGAAGCAAAATGACCTGCCTCAGCACAGAAATTTGGACTACAGAACCTATGGGGGTGTTATGAACAATGCAAATTAATTAAACCTAATCAGATCTGCATCATTTTCTTCATTAACGGCAGAAAGAAAAATGACTTTTGTTGTTGAAATTCAGGCGTATGCATATAGACACCCAGCTTTCTCATGCCAGGTTTAGCAGAGGAGTTCAAGGAAGATTACTGTATTTGGGGGAAACAAAATGCATTTTTTAAAAAGTGATTTAGGACCTATCAGTGAGTTTGGGGGAGAGAAGAGACTCTGCAGTTGGCGAAAGAGGCTTTTTTGCAGCAAGTCAATAATTGAAAGTTCCAAATGCCAGCAAAAATCTTTCCTTTCCGTGTAACTTGGCTGACAAAGGAAAGGTCTTTGCTGAGTTACGACTTGAAGAATAACTTTAGACAGTGAAGCTTCAGCAGTTGCTTAGTGGGCATCCCTATGTACTTACGTCTTCTGTCTCTAAAAGCCTCCTGTGCTCGCCCCTTCTGTTCCCTTTTCTATCCCTTTAGGGAACTGATGGATTATTTTGTTAGCCATTTGTTCATCTTCTTTCTCTTGCAAACCTGTCTTTATCTCAAGTGCAAGCAGCAGAGCAAATTCCCTCGGTGACTTTGACACCTCTGGAAGGGATGGAGTCGACCACCAGGGACACCAAGACATCTTCTGTTAGTGGAAGTCCTTGCTTGAGATCCCTTCTGCAGACATGTGTTGGCTGGCAGAAACCATGTGCAACCATCAGGGGGAAATGCGTGCTGATCTCTTACTCCCGGTTTGAAGTGGAGATTGGCTACGCTACTGACGTCATCAGGATATTCAAACTGGTGAATTCTAGGAATTATGGTGAGTAATCTAGTTGGTGCCTTGAGCGATTTCTGCCCCACGTTGCATATGCACAACAGCGACTAAATGTGGGTGGTTTAGGCACTGTGGTTCAGGCAAAAATGGGTTAACTTCAGTGTTCTCTGGCCTGTGAGTTACTTTTTTATGCCGGTGTTTTCCCTCTTATTTTCTTTCCTTCCGAACCTGTTGCTTAGTGCATTGGTTGTAGGGATTTGGGTCCTATAGGTTAATCCTAATCCTGTTTTTATTGGCGTTCTGTCAAAGGCATTTTCAAATAGTATGATGTTTTTGGCCTAATTTGCTTACCTGTTGCCCCAGCCACTTCAGAGCTTTCCCTTAGGGGAAAAAAAAATATGGAATTGCATCTTGAAAGCTTTCTAGCAGCTAATGGCTGACTTTCAGGCTGCTAACATCATCATGTCAAGTAAGAAGAGAGGCTGAGTATCGGAGTATCTGAGTAATCCTTGATGTTCCTTACCATGGTCTGAAAGAACCTTTTGCAGCTCGGTTTCTTGACTCATAAATGCAAAATCATGGGGTTAACCAAAAGAGATCAATGCATGTTATGGGCATATATAGCTGCACTTTGACACCTTAGACCAGCGATAGCCAACTTTTGTATCCTCAGGGCCACTTTGTTCTCCTGATAGCAGTACAAAGGTCGGAAGTCTGTTTTGCTGGAACACTGGCCCCATGACTAGTAGTCAGACTAAATACTGTGCTTGTGATTTTCTGGCCCCACTTCCTCAAGTAGCTAAGGTTTCCTGCTTCTGCCAAATAGCTCTCCACTCTTGCTGTTCCTTATACCTGGAAATCCCTTCATCATCACTCCTCTTACTTCCTCCAATTGTCTCTTCAAAACCCACCTTTTCCATGAAACCTTTTAAAAGCTCCTTATGCCCAAATCCCAACCAACTTTCCAACACTGGCATAGCTGTGCCAATGGAACATGTGCTGCATCCTGCAGTTGGGTGGCACTCATGGAGCCCTTCTCAAAGAAAGGGAATGTTTGTTCCCTTTCCTAAGAGCTGCATTGCCCTTATGTCGGTGCTGGAAAATAGGTTAGGATCGTGCCCTTAGGACCCAATCCTATCCAGTTTACCAGTGCCAGTGGGGTGCGCACTGCATCCTTTGGTGGGGAGGCAGTTGCAGAGGCCTCCTCAAGATAAGGGAATGCTTGTTTCCTTACCTTGGGGCTGCATTGCAGCAGCACAGGTGCTGAAAAGTTGGGTAGGATTGGGCCCTTGGTCTCTCTACCTTCCTTCAACTAAGCCCAAGTACATGAAATTTTAGAAATGGGCTATGTCAGAATGCCAGATGCAAGGGAGGGCACCAGGATGAGGTCTCTTGTTATCTGGTGTGCTCCCTGGGGCATTTGGTGGGCCGCTGTGAGATACAGGAAGCTGGACTAGATGGGCCTATGGCCTGATCCAGTGGGGCTGTTCTTATGTTCTTATGAAATAATCACATATTTTTCTCTGTCTTCCTTAGCACCTTTCTGCTCCTCTTCATCTCTTTCTTTTTAGATTGTGAGCCCCCAGGGCAGGGAACGGTCTTCTGTTGTAATGCATCATGTGCATTGGTGGCACTATATAAATAAAAAATGAATAATAATAATACATAATAAAGTTGGCACCATCTTACAGTAAGGCTTTATAGTTACAGAGCACATGTGTTCGAGCATAATCCATTGTACCAATTCTTACATCTGCATATCATGTGCAGAGTCAATGGGAGACATGCAGCATTAAACTACAGACCATTTCTTTCCTACACACTGAAAATGCTTTCAGTAGGATTACCAGGAGCCATTGAAAAGGTTGCACTTTCCATTGACACCCCTGCCCTAGCCATTCCTAATGGTTTTTATTTTGAAATCCAAGTACATGGAACTGTTAGACCATTTTACCAATTCTAGTTTATATTTATTAAGCACACATTTGCATTATCTATTTTGATGTTGCAGGTCAAAGCCTTTAGTGAAGTCTAAACAACCAACCTTGGAATCTATAGTGATGGATTCCAAAATGAGTTTTGACTGCAAGCTGAAATTGAATTGATTTATATGATTGAACTTCCATTATCTCAGTCTCCCAATTACCTTAATACCCTTGCACCCTATGTGAAATTGAACACAACTGTAATGGATCAATTTATACTGAACCTCAGAGATTTAGGACCCAATCCTATGCAGTGTGTGCTGGCAAACACTGTTGCAAATGTGCCACAAGGAGCACCGGTGGGCTAGCACCAGGAGCACCTGGTGGTGCAGACCACCAGGCAGCAGAGAGATGTCGGGGCATGGGGGGAGGTGAGGGAGGCAGGTAGAGGGCAGGGAGTGTGTGGGGAGGAAGTGTCTTAGGGCAGGGAGGCGGAACCTATGGAGGTTTGCTCCACCAGATCCTGAACCTCCGTTTTGGTCCGCTGGCCTGACACAGAGGTTCAAAATTCTACACCGACTCTCGGGTTGATGTAGAATTGAGTAGCCCCATTGTGGGGCTAATCGGCTTGCCCGTGGGAAGGGAATGAAAGTCCCCTTCTTCCGAAGAGCTGCTGGTGCTGCCTGAGGAACGCATGGGGATGCAGCGGCAGCTATTTTTTGCTGGGCGCCAGGAGCACAGAATTGGGCTGCCCAACATTGTGGATATTCATTAGGTTACTGGATTTTTTTTTACATAAAACTGTATTTGTCAGGAACTATGAAATTTATACCGTTATTTATGATGGTTATTTATCTTGCTTTTCCATCATCTTTTGACATTTGCTTATTTCTTTGACTCTTACAGATATGCAGTCCAGGAAATGGAATTTTCTGCTGGAGGACTATCTAACTCTAAGTAAGGGACTGCTTCCTCTTAGCTTGTGGAAAGGTTCTTCATTCAGATCTTATTTCTCGGAACCTCTTAGGTAGTTGAGTTGGCAGTGGATGCCTGTGTTGGTTGTTCTGCTGCTTTGCAAAGGGAATTAATTATATGTGTGGCTTTCACTTCAGACACTGTAGTCTTCATATCTTGATATTAAGAGTTTGTATATATACCAATCAGAGATTGCTATTATTCAGAGAGACTAATCTTTGGGTATCCCCTAATACTAGAAAATAATTACATCTGCTTGAGCAGTAGGTCAATAGTAGGCTCTCTGTTTACCTTCCTGTAGTTCCTGTCGTGTGGTGTTTGATCAATCTCGTTCAGCTTTGAGACACTATGCTTCCTTTCTGCTCCTTCTCCCTTTTTCTAGCCATCTCTTAAGAGGGTTTTCTGCTGCCCAGATATGATGACAGGTTATATGTTGCCATGAAACTGGTCTGACAATTGAAAATGCAATCGGGTGTCACCTTTTGCACACTGCTACAAAGAAGTGGAATGATGTTAATTTGTGATGCAAATTAGTAAAATAAAATCTATTGGCCAGCTGCCACCTTGTGTGTTTAGTATGGGTTGACAGGGATGCTTAGTCAAGATAATGCTACATGCCAGCTGCATCACTAGGGGTGGTTTTACCCAGTGCAGAGCTTGGCAACCCCCTGCCCCTCATTGCTACACCACTGCTACCTACCTGCACATGGTTTTGGTTTATAGCTAGTATGGAGGTTGTCCGATTAGACACCATGACTCTCCTTCGGCCCCTGGATACATCTGTGAGGCACAGAAGTGCAAATTGCAGGTACAGTAGGATCCTTGTACCTAAGTAGTCTTCATTGGTCAAGCAGAAGTGTTCTGATCCAGGTGTAACTTCTGAACTGTCATACATTCCGAGTGTAGTACATTTTTGTAGCTCAATCTGGATGTCACAGAAGTTGGAACAACTTTAGCAAAGCCTGTGTTTAAAAAGAGAGAGTGTCTAATATCTGTTAATTGAAGTGGTTAAAGGGTTCTCCTCACTGTAGCTCCAGAATAGTTTAAGTGAATGAGCAATATTATTTATTTAGCCATTCCCAGTGCAGCTTCTGTTTGGTCCTCAGACTGACAACCTTACAGAAATTGGTGAAAGGTTATCAAGCAACCCAATGCAGAGAGTGGGCATGTATTGGGGGGGATACACTTCAGTGGGGGTGATTTTCATTTGGAAATTGGCCCTGAGGGTAAGATTTAAAGCACCCCTACTTCAGTGCTCTGACCCAGTTC
The DNA here is from genome assembly GCF_035046505.1 of Tiliqua scincoides. Lineage (NCBI taxonomy): Eukaryota > Metazoa > Chordata > Lepidosauria > Squamata > Scincidae > Tiliqua > Tiliqua scincoides. Next base: position 74,288,794 of record NC_089821.1, on the reverse strand, counting down.
AGATAGCTCCCTTGCCTTGTGATAAATTTAGATTGTAAGCAAAGTGATGGGTGATCTGCAGTTAATCTCCATATCCTTGGTGTGTTAAGTGATCTACAACTTTGTCAACTGGGTTTGAAAAATCATATAGTGTGGCTTAATGCAGATCAGGGGAAAGAGAACAAATATTCTTTACAGGATGCTGAATTGTTTTAAGCTGATGTCTGTGGTTGGAGAGGAACCATGTGAAACATTCTCCATGGTTAGGTTGCAAGGATTGGTAAATGAAGCTTTGGGAGATGTTCACTCAAGTTGCTGGTCCCTGACTGAAAAGTGTGGGCACAGCTGCTAGGCTGATGCAAATGTAGCCTGAAGAATTAAGCGTAAATCATACCAGTTAGCTGTTTGACAAGTGAGTCAGGGAGACCTGAGAGCCAGTGTGGTGTAGTGGTTAGAGTGTTAGCCTAAAACTGGGAAGACCCAGGTTCAAATCCTCACTTAGCCATGAATTGCGCTGGGTGACCTTGGTTAGCCAGTCTCTCTCCCTCTCAGCATAAGAGTTGGTGTGAACATAAAATGGGAATGGTAAAAATAATGTATGGCACCCTGAGCTCTTTGGAGGAAGAGTGGGGATATAAATGTAATAAATAAATCCCACACCACCCCTCTCTCTCTCATGAATAGTTTATCTACAATTATAGCTCATTTTTCAGAGCTCCCACCTGCTGGAGGGCAATTTTCTGTGCCACATCCCCTTGTCCATGCAACTTCCCATCCAGTTAGGGATATGAGTGCAGAAGCTTGGTTCTGCGTGTACGACCCCCAAATAGATTAGGGCAGTAATTCCCAAACGTTCTAGCACTGCAACCTACCTCAGTCTTCTGCAGTGCTCCGATGCTCCCTCCGTGCCACAAAGCCTTACTGGGAACTTCTGGAGGTCACTTCTGCGTTGTGCCAGAAGTTGCGGGTGCAAACTCGAAATTGCTTCTGGTCTTTTCCTTAAAGCATTCTGAGGCCCACAGAGGCCAATGGAGTGGGTCGCAGGCCTGGTGTGACCCAGAAGCAGCCTCTGGAGGCTCTCAGTAAGGCTTTGCGGCACCGCAGAGAGCATTGGGTAGTGACCCACCACACATTGGGTTTTGACCCACCAGTGGATTCCCACAGTTTGAGAAACACTGGATTAGGGCATTTTTCTTGAATAATATGCAGTCTTCTAATCTGGACTTCTAATTACTCATTTTGAAAAAAAAAAAAATGGTAAGTGCCCTCTACTTTGGTTCTGAACCATTTTACCTGTTTACCCGCTTGCTAAATCCTCTTAAGAAGAAAAGTCACTTGGGGATACAAAGGCAAACTTTTGGGATGAATCACTCAGACTGAGACATCCTAATTTTCCAGGCTTGTCTGGGAAACAGCAATGAGAGCGTAATTGTGGCAATTTGCTAGTTTATAATTCTAGCAACTTTCTGAGTATAATAACTGTCTAGGGGCTCCACTTCAGTAGGGGGAGGTGTCTGTCTTTGCTGGAAGAGCACAGATTAAACAGAACATCGTGCCTCACAAGTACAAATAGAAATCCTTTCATATATTTATATGCTTTCAGAATGAAGGATTTTGCCTCAGTAGCAGGGGTCTAATCTGCTGCCTCCGCTCTCGAGATAACTGGAATTAAATGTGGCAGTCTGTAACTGCAGTCAATACCAGGGCTCTTATGATGACTAAAGGGAGTGCAAATTTGGGTAGTCAAGTATATTTGCGCTCTCAGAATGATCTTCCACTTTTTTGATTTTCATATTTCAGTGACTTTTTTTTTAAAAGAACAAGTTGTTTGCAGAATTAGGGAGATTTATATTTGTTTGTTTGGCGTCTCATACAGTGCATAGCTCTTTTGATTGCTGTGTTGAGGAAAACCTCAAGTCAGCGCTTGACTTAAAATGTGCATTGGATGGTTCTGAATTCAGAGTCCTGTTGTTCAGCAATTTTGTGTTAGCCATATGTCAACTCCAAGCATTTTCTGGGAGTACTGAAAGAACTTCAAAACTGTGCAGTCATATACTCTGTGCATATTGTATATGCACTTGCGCATGTGTCTTGCTGGTTTCCTTAGGTTTGTATTGTAAAATCAATGTTTTGGTTTTTTGGGGGCAAGGAGAGGTGTAGCAATTTTTTATTCCTTTAAAAATAAAAGCATAAGAACTATAAAAATATTTGTATGCTTAAAATAATCATTATATGCGTGTTATTTATATATTTAATATAAATATTAAAAATGTATATTACCTTTAAAGACAGTGGTCCATGGATCTAGACAAGTACATGCCCTATTTGTGTGCTAATTCAAGTTTGTAAATGAAGTATTGTTCCTTAACAAATTCAGGTGAACACATAAATCCCTCTTGTCTCTGTTCTTTGCAGTTGAACTTTTAAGGGGTCTTCCAGCGGTGGAGGTAGAGCCACTGCCCAAGCCAATAATACTAGCCTTTGCCACTCAGTTTAAGAAATCTATCTTGAAAGCTGTGGACGTCCCTGAAGCAGACCTTTCGGGAGTGGATCCTGAATTTGTGAACAACCTCATGACTTTTCAGAGAGAAGGTGTGAAGTAAGTAATTTCTTCAGGTTTTGGGGAAACTAGCCTTTTGCTTAAAGATTTTTGGCACTTGCTTTCAACATACTTCCTTGTATGTTTCTTTCCTGACAGCACCATCTGGAAAAGGGGCTTTGTATATCATATTATTGGGCCCAGACTGGGCCAAGAACAGGGTGCTCCCAGGGTTTGTACATGGCATATGAAACAAAACCGTTATTGGATGGTAGTTTGTTCATTCTACAATTACTTGAATTTAGTCCATTTTGAAAATGAATGGTGACATCTCAGGACAGTGCTGTCCTGAGAGTCAGGATATGGTACAGTGGTCTCTGCACACTGATTCTTGGAGTCTGCAGAATTCTGGATGAGCAATCTGCTTCATTTCCTGCTGTGTGAATTGGGAACTGCAGTGGTAACTGGGACCTTTATCAAGGAATCCTTGACAAAGGCAGGGGTAGCCTGTGAGCACTGAGCTCTCTTAGTGCAAAGGCTTTTGTTAATTAGGCTCAGGCAGATTTACATGGAAGCATTAATTCTGCTTGCCTAGTCCTTGTTTTGGGGATCAGTGCTGGAGCACAAGCATTGTATGTAGAAGGTCGTAGCTTTAGTTCCTGATATCTCCAGATAGGACTGGCAAAGAGCCTCATCTGAAACTCTGGAGAGTTGCTTCTAGTCAGTAAAGGTAGTGTAGATGAACCAGTGATTTGTATAAGGCAACCTCCTATGCATATGCTATTAGGAGACTGGAATGTCTGGGGCAGAAAGCCAAAGCTCCCTTTGCTACAGTGTGAACAAGTGATTTGGGGGAGGCAGGCAGCAGTGGTTTTGTGTTCACACCCAGTTTTAGGCTCTAGACAAAATGTATTTATTGTGGGACTGGAAGCAATAACCCATTGGTTGCCTCTGTGTTTTTCCTTCAGTTTTGCCATTTCCAGGGGAGGCCGGTTGCTCCTTGCCGATGACATGGGCTTAGGGAAAACTATCCAGGCGATCTGCATTGCTGCTTATTATCGAAAGGAATGGCCACTGCTGGTGGTAGCCCCTTCCTCAGTGAGATTTACGTGGGCTGAGGTAATGTCTTTTTCCCCCAGAATCTCTTTTTAGACATCTCTCTTTGGTTCACATATATGTTCTGAGAGATGCCTCAATATTTGATGCAGGCACACCAATGGTCTGACAGCTTCCTGTGTTCCCATGTCTTTTTCAAGCGTTGAATAAACTGTTTTTGAAAGGTAGCTGTAAGCTTTAGGCTATTAAAATGCATGAGGGATTTTTTTTTACTTACTTTCTTCCCCCCACCCTCTCTTTTCTTGCTGCTTTAGGCTTTTCACAGGTGGCTTCCTTCCTTGAGTCCTGACAGCATCTGTGTCATAGCAACAGGCAAGGACTGCCACTTGGCAAGACTGATCAATGTTGTCAGTTTTGACCTTCTCAGCAAGATGGAGAAACAACTCAAAACCACCTTCCAAGTTGTGATTATTGTAAGTAGTACATCCTGCTGGGAAAAGGCAAGCTGGGGCTCTTGATTCTGCTGGGTCACTCAAGGCAGAGATGGGAACACCTGTTCAGCACAGGGAGTCATGCTAGACATGAGATGGAAGACTTTTTAGCTTGAATAATTTGTACGTTCTTTGAATGTAACGAATGTTGGACAGATCATAGTATCATCTGCACAGCATCCAGGGTAAGGTGAGAAGTGACTGCTCCGTGGACATTTTGACGAACATCTTGTATTCATCAGTGTTTCACTTTATGTTGTTCAGCTGTTGCAGCACACATTACAAATGTGGTGTTTAGAATTATCCATCGGTTTCAGGAGATGCTCCTTGTCATTTTGAGAACACTGAAGTTCCTGCAGCTCAGGTTACCAAGAGCTCTGCTGTTGTGTTGCCGATCCTGCATATTAGAAACAGTGAGGTGTTAACTCAGCATCATGATATGGCTATAGCCATGTGCATAAGACATGAAGGCATAATAAAAGCCGATTTGGTTTTTTTTACAACAATTTTTTTATTCATTATTTTTAACGAAAGCTCAGATTCTCCTTGCTTGGCATGCTGGCTGCATGTTTTCCCCCTGTGGTCTGGGGTACTTGATAAAAACCTACAGTTGCTAGTTTGTACATGGAATTCAGGTGGTATCATTGCCTTTTTAAAAGCCATCTCTAGAACCCCAGCTATTGTAAAGCCCCTTGTGAAGTCATCACATTTCTGACACTTCAGTTCTAATTCTTGGAAATAAGAATTAGACCTAAGCAGAAATTTCCTTTCACATAAGAGTATTTTTGGGGAATAGCCAACGTTTCTCAACGTAGAGATGCCTGAAGCACCTGAATCAATTTAGGTCCTGAATCCAAGTAACCTTTTAGATCTCCTCTTTGGTGATAAACATGTAGCTATCCATGCTGTTTGCTTTTCAGGCATAGGAGGCCCATCCCTGATGATTTCTTTGTGCTAGTGGCAACATCTTGTCAGGGTGCCAGAGGTGAGAGTGTTGGATGCAGCACTTCTGCTTTGGGTTGTCTTACAAGGTGATTGACCTTTAAAGCCTGGCAGAGCCTGCTGGGAGTATTCATGTGGCAGTGAGGGGAGAGGAAGCCAGATCAAGTAGTGCAAGGAGAGAATGTGTCATCTTGTGCTAGCAGTTGTGGATTCGCGTTTTGTTGGTCGGGTACAGCAATTCACTTCTTTCTGGCCAGTGCTCGTACATATCTGATTTAGAGGTGAAGACACTAGCCTTGAATTGCCATACTTCTTGGGTCCTCAGTACATATTACGTATAATACCTGTGATTAAATTTCTTTACCTTTAATACGTTTGTTATTATTGTATTGAAATGCAGCACAAACAAAAGCTGGTGATATCTTTAGAGCAATAGCCAGAGGGGGCACTTAACCCTTCTCACACATTCCATTTTACCAGCCACAATGCCCCTCTCCAACTGTTCGTTCCATTTAGGGAAAATAACACCCGCATTTTTCTCTCACTGGGCAAACGACAGCTCTGCGCACATGTGCAATTTTGATTGGGAAAATGGCACAAGAAGGAGGGTTTGTTGTCGTCCTCCCATTGCTTTGAAAATTTGACAAACACAAAGTATCTGCATTTTAGTAAAATAAATGTGCAACATGCAGTTTGTCCTTGTTCATGTACTGGATGTATTTTGGTATGTACTTGATGTTTTATGATACTCAGATCCTGCACTTCAGATCAAATTGCCCCCACCAAGTATTCCGATCCCCCACTTCTTTCTTCATTCCTCCCTCTGCTGGTGGCTGTTACTAGCATAAACTTATTGCTAACCAAGATTGAGAAAAACCAGTATCTTAGGCTTGAAGGGGGTATATTATCCTCTCTATTCATGACTGCTTGCTCACCCAAATGCAACAAGATGAGCACATTCCCTGGGAGGGTGCCAATTTCCTCCAGTGTCCTGAAGCTGAGACTTGCAGCAGCCATGGAGATATAACTCATTCTAGGAGGGAAACTCTCAAATTGTAGGTTATTATCTACCTGGTGAGCCTTTAACAGCAAACCAGTTGGTTCCTAATTAGATTTCCTCCTTTCCGATATTAACCCCTTCATTTGAGAGTCATTGCAGTGTAGGAGTTGCAGTTACATTTGGCGTTTAAAGCAAGGCCATGAGACGACATCAATCGTTGAAATTTGTTTTCTTCTCTCTCTCTTCCCCCCCCCCCACAGCTTGTTTGACAATGGGCACAATCCTAACCCCTTATGTCAGTGCTTTCCAGCACTGACATAAGGGCAATGCAGCTCTGAGGTAAGGGAACAAACATTCCCTGACTTTGAGGAGGCCTCCGTGAGTGACACTCAACTGCAGGATGCAGCACATGTCCCATTGGGACTGCTATGCCAATACTGGAAAGTACTGACATAAGGGGTTAGGATTGCGCCCTGTATTGGTTCATGGATCACTTTACTCAGTAAAGTTGTGCTCTCTTTTTGTCAGTAATGTCTAGGTATCCTGTTTCAAGTACACAGCCTATTCACTATTCTGCAGGCTTTGTGTCCAGAATGCTGTTGTACTCATCCTCTCCTATTCATCTTTATAATAAAATCTTGTCTAGAAGAGGCCATTCAAAACATCAGGAGTGTTTAATTGTTCTTCTATTGCTTGGCCGTGGCTCAAAAAGTTACTCTTTTTGCTTTTCATGTTTCAGGATGAATCTCATTTTCTGAAGAATATCAAAACTGCTCGTTGCAGGGCTGCAATGCCGCTCTTGAAGGTGAGTGTAGCGGGGTTTTCGAAGTGGGCCGTTTAACTTTTTAGACCTTGTGTATTTGAGATGCCTGCCTAGTGTACAAGTGGCAGAAATAGACTGGCGAGTGAAAAGAGTTTTGCTAAGCAGTGGTTCTCAAACCTTTTAGCACTGGGCCTCACTTTTAGAATGACAATCTGTTGAGACCCAATGGGAGCGATATCATCAAGCAGGAAAATTTTTAACACACCCCCATACAACAAAATCAAATCAATCAAGTTAGTAAATTAAAAGATTACAGTAAGTATTAGTTTAAAAATTTATTTAAAATAAAGAAGACCCTCCTAACGCTCTCAAGAGGTTGCTGATCTGTTAAAAAAAATTCCCTGAACATCCCAAAGAATGTATCCACAGTTACCCAGTAGTAAGCCCCATTGACTTTCATTATTAAAAGCATGGACATAGTAACCTGTTAAAAGTACAAATCTGTACTGTTTCCCCAAATGCAGTCACATACCATCAAGATTAATGTATTAAAAAATAAAATACATCATGAAATGAATGGGGACCCACCTGAAATTGGCTTGCAACCCACCTAGTGGGTCCTGACCCACAGTTTGAGAAACGGTGTGCTGAGGCATACAATGCTGCAGTGACAGACTTGAAAGGCAGGTGTCATAAGGCAACCTAGATGCAGTGGCGTGGTGAAATGTATCCAGTGGTGTGTTGGATTCCCTAACGGCTCCTATCAGCGTGCAAAATGTGGTCAAATTTGGCCAGTGGTTCCACAGCTAGTCCAGAGAAATTCTGTTTCAGCAGAGCTACTCTATATTAGTATCAGGGTAAAACAGCAGTAGCTTTTTTTCCTGATTCTCCATTGATGGTTGCGCCTTGCCATTGTGTTATTTGGCCAAGCAGAAAGGGAGTCAAAAATTATTCTTAAAGGGCAAGCCGAAAGAAGTCTTCTCTAAGTTTACTTCTTAAAAGTGAGACTATTAATCAGAAATGGGTGTACTCTGATTACCTGGAGCATCTGGAAGGTCATGTGGGCTTTAATTTGGCATGATGTCTGCATGACAAGCACTTATAAGGAAGATGATGCGTTCTGACGTACAGTCTATTAGGCTAAAAGGGTAACCTCACAGATGTGGCATTATCCTGCAGGTAATCCTCTGTTCACTTCTTTCTGGTGTGTGGTCCAGTTCTCCTAGCACACATCCTGCAGGACAGTTGGTTTGGCATCTTGTGCATGAAAGACTTGTGCAAATTCAACTTCACATAGTCAGCAACCAAAAACAAAAAACCCCAGCAATTTAAATACTGCAGGCGATTCTGCCTTCCATTATTAAATACATGCCCTGGAGGGAACCTGAGATCAGAGAATGACGCTGCTGATCCAGCTGTGTTTCGTTGTTTTTAAAGAGACCATATGCATTTTCCCAGATGTCGGGTTTTCAGGGCAATTATAAGGGTATGCAATTCTTGCTTTCTATTTTAGCCTCAAAATATAACTCTGGCATATGATGTAACTGAGAAAGTGGAATCCTTCCCCAGGCAGTGTGTCACTCATATGAAAGTTTTGAGGAGTGTATTTCTGGATATTATCTATGACCTCATCAGTGACATATCTGAACAGGTTTTTTTAAACCCAATTTCTCTCACCTAGCTACTACTGTGCATACTTGCTAAGTGGACATGAGGTAATTTCATTTTTTGATCACTTAAACTCTACTTGATAGCCATGTGCCTGAAGAAAGTTCAAAAATCCTAATCATAGTTCATGCTTGAGCATTTGAATGCTTGCAGAATGAAGGAAAGCCAAATATGTAACTGTAAATTATTCCAAAGTGTCTGAGATATTGAGATGTTACATCTTAGAATATAAATGAATTTCCAGGTCACAAAGTAGGTTCCAAAGTAATGTTTCCAAGCAAAGCAACCCTGAAGAATAATGATCTGTCTTTATTTGCTATAAATATTGATGTGTCAGTAACCACCAATTAAGCTGATTTATTCCGAGACCAATAGTTGCTCTTCCATGAGTATTTAATACAGACTTCTTATAAATCTGATTTTCTGATATGGGAAAATCCTTGGATGAAGGATATTTATCAATAATGTATTAATAAAGACTCTTTAGTTTCATATTCATTTTGGAATTTGGTTGAAGAGGAAGTCTGACTATTGCAGTTTTTGAAAAGTGGGCATCATTATAATATTGAAAGCTTTGCCTTAATCTTTGATATCTAGGCACTGATAGCTTCTTGAGGTAAAGTGAAATTTTTTACAATCCATTTCTTGCTTTCTAATATAAATTGCAAAGGAAATGACTTTAGGGCTGTGATGTATGGAATCTTCAAGTAGAGCCATGTATAAAACATGGAGCTGAAGTCTGAATTCTGAGAATCTTCAGAAGTAATTATTCGTAGAAATGTCCCTAATGTCTCCCAGTGTGGCACCCTAAATCCTGCAGGAAAAATTGCTGCTGTTTGTACAGGTGTGCCTCTGCACTATTTAAAAAAAAAGAAGCAAAATCCTTGCCTTACTGAAAGAATTCATTTGTGTGGTCCCTGTAAATAAAATTAAAAGTCTGGCACTTCCATGTTTAAAGAAACCAAGTGAGGAGCAATGTAAATAGGCAAATGATCTGTTTTCTGCTCATTTTTAGCCGTCAGAAAGCAGATCAGTGTGGCTCATATCCATAATGGGCTGGAGGGAGGTGGTGACAGATTTGGGGCGAAAGGCACTCTTGAGTCCAACATCCTCTTGCCCCCCGTGCAATCTGCTGTAGATAGGCTGCCCCGTGTGAGACTCAGTCTGTGGCCCAAAGTGATATAGCCCAAACGCTTCAGTGAGAATAAGGGCAGAGCATGTTACCTATTTCTTCCCTGCTAATTATTGTATTTAATGACTTGCTTTATGAAAGCAAATTTATTAAGCCACAATGTGGGTATCAACACTTGTACACCAACTATCAACTCCTTGCTCTCTTCCTTAATGTCAAGCAAAACCCTGATCTCCTAGAATATTTTGTAGGTGGCCTGTTACTAGGTTTAGTATCACACCAGTACACTGTGTATCTTGCAAAGCCTCTTATGCTTCACTGGCATGCGGAGAGCTGAGATGTAGACTCTAAAAACACTGTGAAAACATAACACTAGCTGTCTCCCCTCCCCATCCATCCCATCTCTCTTCCCCCTCCCCCCCTTAAGAAGTGGAGGTTTCTTTACCATCAGATATTTCCATTTTGTGTCAGGGCAATGTACACTTTAAATGTTAAGCAGCTGACAGGGGCAGAACAAGAAGGAATCTGGAGGAAGGTTATAATTATATATCCAGCACAATGTGTGCATTTAAATAATCGCCACAATGCAAAGCAGGCTAGATAGCATACTGTGAGCCACATGCTGGGAAAAATAATTTGAAACCCAGGACATCATTGTATGAGGACAAGACACTTATGCATGTTCAATAATTTTTACTTTCAGGTCAGTTCTCCATCTATCCTGGTACACTTCCTGCATCTGAACGTGTAAATAATTCTTGAATGTGGCTTGTGCCTTTTGTGAAGTGATTTTTCTTTTGGTTCGGTTCGGTTTTTTGTTACGCAGTTAAACATTTTCATGGCAGGAGCTGTGTCATGGCTTTTTATCCACATTACCTCTGCTAGTAGTAGCCTCGTCCTACTAGATGGAAGTGTATGGGACTCGGATGATAAGGAAGGATGTACAAATGGGCTCAAAGTATGCAATCTCAGTGATCCTGAATTAATTGTGTTAAGTAGATCAGTATGCAAAGGCAAGAACTGAACCAGGGGACTTCCAAGCTCACACTCCTACTTGCTTGATAGCAGATTGTCGTAACTTTTTTAAAACAAGAAGTTGTGTGTTTCATCTTTGCTTGTGATGATGGTCCATGTGATTCACTTTTTATGATATTTGTATTCCCCCCCCCCCCCAGGCTGCTAAACGGGTAATCCTGCTGTCAGGAACTCCTGCTTTGTCCCGCCCTGCAGAGCTGTATACCCAGATTGCCGCTGTCAAGCCCTCCTTCTTCTCTCAATTCCATGCCTTTGGGCTGCGCTACTGTGATGCTAAGCAGGTAATATTGGTGTGTTCCAGGCCCAGTGGAGAGCTGCTTTAACCTCATCTTGGGTTACCTTGGTTCAAGATGGTCATTCCTTTAATCAAACAGAAACTGCCTTATCTCTCTCCAGTAATGTATACTGTTTATGAACTTCATGCCAACATTGTTTGGTCCTATTATCTGGATGAGTTTTTAAGATTCCCAGGATTTTTCTCACTTTTCAGTTTGCAGCTTTTGTCATTTCAGTAGGCTTGGTACTTATGTTATTGTGTTATAACTGGGTCTCTAAGCTGCCTTGGGAGCCCTTTTAGGTAGAAGACAGACAAAACAGAAGTACTTTAAGGCAGAAATCTTATACAGGTGTCATTCCCCCCCCCCCAAATATCCACAGGAGTTATCTACCACCTCCCAATGGATACAGAAACCATGGATATGGGAATCCTATATAAATAGCAGCTGCCCCTGCCCCCGCCCACTACCTTGGATTTCCATTAGAAGCGATTGAAGCATGGGTGTTTCTTGATTAACCAAGGAACTTCCTTGCATAACTGAAGAACACTGATGCTTAGGCAAGCAGCCTGCATACTATAGGGAGGATACTAACCGAATGTTAACAGGAAGCAGTAACTGTCCTGCTTCCTGTTAATCTTTGGTTAGTCTCCCTCTGGCATGCAGGTTGCTTGCCTATACACCATGTTCTTAAGCAAGAATGTTGCTTGGTTAATCAAGAAACCCCCATGCATCAATCACTTCTAATGGAAATAGCTTCTGACGCAGTGTTTCTCAAACTGTTGGTCGGGACCCATTAGGTGGGTTGCGAGCCAATTTCAGGTGGGTCCTCATTCATTTCAATTTTATTTTTAATATATTACACTTGATGCTACCATGGTATGTGATTGCCTTTGGGGAAATGTTACAGACCTGTACTTTTAACAAACTAATATGTATATTCTTTTAACAATGATAGTAAATGGGACTGACTACTGGGTGAGTGAGGGTAGGATTGGAGCCTAGGATTCCTAAAAATGTTCCTGCTTGATGGTGTCACTTCCAGTCATGACATCACTTCTGGTGGGTCCTGACAGATTCTCATTCTAAACAGTGGGTCCTGGTGCTAAATGTGTGAGAACCACTGTTCTAACGGAAAACAAAGGCAGTGAGTGCTGGGGGAGGGAGCCTGGATCTATGGATATGTGAAACCATGGACACCGGATCCGCGGATATGGGGGGAGGTGCCTGGGAGTAAGTTCCATTGAACATAATGGGATTTCTAAGTAGATATGCACAGGATTGTGCTGTAAATAATTTTACCTGCCAAAGAGGAGTCTTTGCTTCATGTACGTCTTTGTACATGCAGTGGTTTTGCTTCTCTATCTTTTAACAAGGCCTGGCCTTTTGAAAAAATTAATTCCTTGTTTAAATATGATTGTTGCCTGCAAATGTTCCCCTTGGCTGTTTTTCCCCATGCCAGAAAATCTTTCAGTCAACACTTAGTATAGTTGAGAAAAAAGCAGTGGGGAAAAATGGCTGAGAAGTCATGTACAGGAGAGGATTGACAGGCATGGGAAGAATTGAAGCGCCTTCCTCTTTCAGCCTGTTGGTGATCTGTAGAATCTTCCCTTCTCCCCCCTGCAACTGGTGGTCTTCCATTCTAGGAATATAGATGGAGAGACGTATGTGAGGGTCAAATGGTTGGGGTGGGTGTTTAGCAGCTGTGGGAAAAGTTCAGATTCCCTCTTTTGAGTCTTACCTGCAAAGACCACCACATTGATGTTGGAAGGCAACCGTGAGAATTGGAATGCCAGGTTATAAAAGCAAAACATGTAATCCTGCCCTGCTGTCTTCAAAAAGGATTAAAAATGGTTTTGAGATTTATCAGGATAGAAATTGCTGTAATAAAAGTGGGATATGGTTAATATGCGCTGTATTATCTTAGTTAAAACAAAAATTCTGAAACCTAAACACCTTTAGTTTCATTTTTTTTTAAAAAAAAGACCCCAGACAATTACTCAATTTAAAAGGAATTGATTTAGCTTAATGGCAGAAAGCCAGAATCTCTGGCACAGGCAATAAGCAAAGATATGGAATTAGTTTATTGGTTTACAATTTAACTCCTTGGCACTTCTTGCTTATATAAAAAAAAATCGGGGGAACCAATGAAACGTCACCTGTTCTTATTTATGAGCCAAAGTAGATACTCTGAAGCCATTTTTCAAAGCAGTCGATTTCAATAATGGGTGTTAGAAGAAAAAATGAACCTAGAATGGCACTTGGTAAAGGTCCAGGAGCTTCTTTTAAAGGTGTAAGGCAGCAACTAGTTTACCCGAGAGTGGCCTTCAGTCACAAAAATGCAGTTTCTTGGATCTGAATTGTGATATCCTAGGGTCTAAGGTGTGTGCCGTGTTGCAGGTGTAGCTTTATAGACAATGTTTGCATGATGATAATGAAGCTTTGGGATTGAATTAGTATGATTACCCACAGCCCTGAGTGTTGGCCATGGAAGTGCAGAAGTTCTGTGGAAGTGCAGAAAGTAGTACTGAGCATAGATTTTTGTTTTATGAGAATCTCAACTTCCGTCTGTAATGATGACATGAATGCTGATGTTTTCTGTTGTGTGGATTTCATGTAGCGGCCTTGGGGATGGGATTATTCTGGATCCTCCAACCTTGGCGAGCTGAAACTTCTGCTGGAAGAATCCATCATGATCCGTCGCCTGAAGTCCGATGTGCTCTCCCAGCTCCCGCCAAAGCAGCGCAAAGTGGTGGTGGTGGCTCCTGATGGCATGAATGCAAGAACCAAGGCTGAACTGGCTGCTGCAGCAAAAGAAATGACAAAAGGCCATAAGACTGTGAGTCAAAGTATTGCTGGCTGAAGCTTTGCTCTGCACAGGGGATGGGTGATGCTCTTTGCAGTGGTCTGCTGTTGGTCGAAATGCTGGGGAGGAACCATTACAGCATCAGTGTTGGCTGTGCAGCTTTTATAGGCAGCTTCCTACTCTGACCCTGGCTGTATCCTTAGTGGAAGAGGGAAAAGCAGAATCTACTAGGGATAACTTCAGTCAAGCCCTAGCAGCAGCAAATGGCAGTGTGGAGCAGTTGCATAGCACCTCTGCATGTTCAAAGAACTCCACCTGGTAGGGATCTTTAAAACAACGCTGAGTAAGATGAGTAGATGAGATAAGATGAGTATATTATTCCCATATTTTAAAATAGACCTCTGTACAGTTTCCGATACTTGGACCTGCTGGCAGCAGCAAACATGCTGGAACCGATTGCATCTTAAAAGCAGAGGGAAGTAAGTCAGAGTGATGTTGGTTTATACTGGACTGGTGAGACTGTGATGGAAAGATTTCCGATTCTTCTCACTGACGCAATGCCAAACAGTCACTTTTAAAAGGGTTTTGGAGGCTTTATTCACAGCTATTTACAATTTAATTAGCAGTTTGGATACAGACATTTACTCCCTGCTTCTTCCTAGTTTCTCAAAGAACCACACCCAGAACCTCAAATTAGTACCTTGAAACAAACAAGACAGACCATGTGACCCTGTATGTCACTTCCGTCTCCTTATTGGGCATATGACAGTTTGGTGCATGGTTGCAGCCCTAATTAGGAAGTCACTTTGCCCTGCATCACAAAAAGTTCTTGGCCTACAACTTGGTTACACAAGACCCTGGAATTTTCCTTTTGGGAAAGCTATGACGTGCATGTTCTCTCTGTGTAGGTCAACTTGACATAATGGCTTCTCCTATCTTGGTTTCAACAGAGACACCAGTCCTTTTCTTGGCTCCTATTTCAGTTATTTTTCTCATCTGAAGAGAAGTTAGGTTAACCCTCTAAAATCTCTATCAACTGCAAACTCAAAAGTGTTCCATCAATGAGACAGGGACCAATAACTAGGCCTTGTGTTCACCCTTCTCATTATCTGAGCTGCCACAGCAGCAACTTTCCAGAGATGGCTGACAGGTCTCTCCAAACCTTGTTTCCAGAAACAAGAAGAGAAAGAAGCTCTCATTCTTTTCTACAACAGGACTGCAGAAGCTAAAACCTCCTGTGTCATGTAAGTTGTTTTGGAATATCCTGTGACGTGCCTGGCCATGCAGTTTCTATTATGGCAGAAAGGAGACTGCAAGATTGCAGCAAAATCAGGCTTGGGGAGAATGCAAATTAAAACACTTCTGCATGCTGGTAATGGCATCTGTATTGAACCAGCCCAGTGTATCTGTTGCAGATATCCTCCGAGTGGGATGTTTAGATCGATGTCTAAAATTTATCCAAAATGCAGTGAGATGAGATGATTTTTTTTTGTTTAGCTGAAAATGAGCAGGTTCTTTATGTTGTTGGTATTGTTCATATTTAGAGTGCAGTAATTGCACTTTAAGCTTACTTTAAGCTTACTTTAGAAGTAAGCTAATTTCAACGGGGTGACATTTAATGGTAAAGAGGATATTGTTTAGGAAGGAATAAATTGATCCAAACATCAAATTTGTAATTTGTTGCGCTTGTCAAAAGCCCTGCTTTTTAATAGTCCTCCAAACTGATTTGGAGTTTGTGTGATTTTTTTTTTTTATGCATAGGAAATGTTGAGACCTGAAAATTATTACATTGCTGAATACTGTAACTCAGTGTCGGAACTGTGGGTCGGAGCTCACTAGTGGTTGGCAAGCCAATTTTGGTGGGTCGCAAAAAGTTTTTGAAACTTTAAAAAAAACCCACAAAACTTTGCAAGCACCTTTGCAGATAAAAATCATTAGCTGGAATGCTAACCTGTGGTATGAAGTAATCTTCATACTCCCAACTTAAAATGTTACATTGCCCAATTTTCTCTAGTAACTTGCATGCCGTAGAGCATGTGTGAACCCTATTTCAGCCTTTGACCTAGAAGTCCCTAACTACGCATATTGTTCCCCAGTTCAGCCCAGTTCAGCCCAGTTCAGCATGGCTTCTGTAAGGGTAAATCTTGCCTCACGAACCTTATAGAATTCTTTGAAAAGGTCAACAGGCATGTGGATTTGGGAGAACCCGTGGACATTATATATCTGGACTTTCAGAAGGCGTTTGACACGGTCCCTCACCAAAGGCTACTGAAAAAACTCCACAGTCAGGGAATTAGAGGACAGGTCCTCTCGTGGATTGAGAACTGGTTGGAGGCCAGGAAGCAGAGAGTGGGTGTCAATGGGCAATTTTCACAATGGAGAGAGGTGAAAAGCGGTGTGCCCCAAGGATCTGTCCTGGGACCGGTGCTTTTCAACCTCTTCATAAATGACCTGGAGACAGGGTTGAGCAGTGAAGTGGCTAAGTTTGCAGACGACACCAAACTTTTCCGAGTGGTGAAGACCAGAAGTGATTGTGAGGAGCTCCAGAAGGATCTCTCCAGACTGGCAGAATGGGCAGCAAAATGGCAGATGCGCTTCAATGTCAGTAAGTGTAAAGTCATGCACATTGGGGCAAAAAATCAAAACTTTAGATATAGGCTGATGGGTTCTGAGCTGTCTGTGACAGATCAGGAGAGAGATCTTGGGGTGGTGGTGGACAGGTCGATGAAAGTGTCGACCCAATGTGCGGCGGCAGTGAAGAAGGCCAATTCTATGCTTGGGATCATTAGGAAGGGTATTGAGAACAAAACGGCTAGTATTATAATGCCGTTGTACAAATCTATGGTAAGGAGTATTGTGGAGTATTCTGGTCCAGTTCTGGTCGCCGCATCTCAAAAAAGACATAGTGGAAATGGAAAATGTGCAAAAGAGAGCGACTAAGTTGATTACGGGGCTGGGGCAGCTTCCTTATGAGGAAAGGCTACGGCGTTTGGGCCTCTTCAGCCTAGAAAAGAGACACCTGAGGGGGGACATGATTGAGACATACAAAATTATGCAGGGGATGGACAGAGTGGATAGGGAGATGCTCTTTACACTCTCACATAATACCAGAACCAGGGGACATCCACTAAAATTGAGTGTTGGGCGGGTTAGGACAGACAAAAGAAAATATTTCTTTACTCAGCGTGTGGTCGGTCTGTGGAACTCCTTGCCACAGGATGTGGTGCTGGCGTCTAGCCTAGACGCCTTTAAAAGGGGATTGGACAAGTTTCTGGAGGTAAAATCCATTATGGGGTACAAGCCATGATGTGTATGCGCAACCTCCTGATTTTAGGAATGGGTTATGTCAGAATGCCAGATGCAAGGGAGGGCACCAGGATGAGGTCTCTTGTTATCTGGTGTGCTCCCTGGGGCATTTGGTGGGCCGCTGTGAGATACAGGAAGCTGGACTAGATGGGCCTATGGCCTGATCCAGTGGGGCTGTTCTTATGTTCTTATGTTTGAGAGCCCAATCCTATGCATGTCTACTCAGAAGTAAACCCCATGAGAGTCATTGGGGCTTACTTCCAGGAAAGTGTGGATAGGATTGTAGCCTGAGTATCCCAGAATGTCTGTAAAGGTTTGGGGAAACAATCTTTGAACTCCATTTCTAAAGAGAGTACTGCAGATGTCTGCACACACATATATGTAAGATCTTTAGCAGCCTTGGGATCACAGGACCTGGATTAAATTTATTAATTATTAATAAATAAAATATTACTTCTTTCTAGATCTCTTATAGGTTGTGATTTTAAAAGTTTGGGAAGCACCGTTGTAAGTCATTTCCCAAACAAAATAAGAGATCAAGAACCACTGATTTAGCATGGTGGACTGAATGCTTCCAGAACAACAAATATACACTTGTTTATTGGTGGTCTCTCTCTCTCTCTCTCTTGCTCTCTCAAAATACAGAGAATATATCCTCTATTTATTGGAAAGTGGAAGACAAAAATTTCTGATATTTGCTCATCATAAGCTAATGCTTGACTCAATTAGTGAGGAGTTAGAGAAAAAGGTAAATAAATTCCTACATTTATTATTACACCTTATCCAAACTGAGAAATCCTGGCCAGTTCCTGTGTGATGGACATAATTTGAAGGTGCCCGACACCTCTTCACAGGGATAGGTGGAGCTACCATTTCCATTTTCATCAGGGGCGAAGCAGAAATGGAGGTTAACTGTGAACTAGCCAGTGAACCCTGATTATTGGGTGGCAGATAGATGAGAGAGAGTTGAATGCAAGCAAGTCTGGGCCTGCCCAATGCCAGGATGCAAGGCCACTTGGGAACTCCACTTACATGGCTGTGAGTTCCTTGGAGCAAAGGGCCGGGTACAGATGTCATAAATTAAAGCACTAACCTTAGCAAGAGGACTAGAGGAAGCTGTGTGGAATCCCAGTTCGGCCTGGTTAATTAGCTAAAAGACAAGTGAGGAGCATACCCTGATGACAGGTGGGTCTTCATTTCTTTTCTTCTCCTTTGCTTTAAGAACATTGGGTACATTCGCATCGATGGTACGACACCCTCAGCTGAACGTCAGTCTCTGTGTCAAGAGTTCCAGTTCTCTGAAAAGTACTCTGTGGCTGTCCTCTCCCTGACAGCAGCTAACATGGGACTGACCCTCTGCTCTGCTGATTTGGTTGTGTTTGCAGAGCTGTTCTGGAACCCTGGGGTAAGAAATTTTGGGTGCTGTGACCAGAAGGGGAATGATAATTGTATTTAAAGGTAGGATATAGGGAGCTGCGGGGTAGGGAAACCAGGTTGTTTTAATAGAAGGGATTAGCACTGAACAATATTTTTGCCTTACCCACTTTACTGCTTCATTTTGTCAAAAATGTTGTGAGTAGCTGACCAGGGTCGTCAGCCCTGTGCCAAGTGCAATGAGCATTTGGTTTATTGGGACTGTAGCAGCTTGAAATGTGGTTAGCTAGTCCCCCTCCCCCCACTTTTTCCTAATTGTGAATTTGATTTTGAAATGCAGGTTTTGATGCAAGCAGAAGATCGCGCACACCGTATTGGGCAAACCAGTTCTGTTGATATCCACTACTTGGTAGCAAAAGGCACAGCGGATGACTACTTATGGTAAGGAGTGGATTTCATTGCTGTCATCTGCTTTTTATCCATGTTGTGGTATATGATTTTGGGTGACCCTCCTTCTCTCAGGATCACCTCGGACTTTTGAGGTCACTCACAGTTCTAGGCCTGGCGAGCAGCTTGAGGCTACATTTTCTCACTCATCCCATGCTGCCCTCCCTCAGTTGCTTTCACAGGATGCTCTGTCTATCCTTTGGCCTCCCTGTATCGGGGCTCAATTAAATTACTGGATTCTCTAAACGCCCTGCTCCTACAATCGGAATCAAATTTTGGGAAACCTACAACATTATCCTTATGTTTTGTTATCTTTATTTGTTGTGCTTGTCATTCAAGTACATAATATTCCATTTTTTTAAAACCTTTTTTCCCTTTGATTTTCAGTTTGCAGTGTTTTTTACTGTGTCAGTGCAAAAATTTAGCTCAGATCTTGCAAAGATCTCAGCAGGTTGGGTTGATCTTGCAAAGATCTCAGCAGATCGAAGCACTTAGACCTGATTTGACTGACTATGCATGGCTGGACTCTTTCTCCTATTCCCTCCTACTGATCCCTGAACATCAGCTTGGAAAGTAATTACATCCTTGCTCCTTAAGAAACTAAGACCTGACATATTGGCCACACACAAAAGAAAGCTGACAATCATTTCCCCATTTTACTTGTAAATTTCCATGTGTGAAATGGTGAACAGCAGAAGAAAATACACTTCTTGTGGAGGGGTAGTAGCATCAGTGACACACTTTCCCCTTAGAGCTCTGTGAAAAATCTGAGTGCTTGGTTAAGCAGAAGGTGTGTTTTGCACCCTGGCATACACTGTTGCACATTGTAAATAACACTATTCTGTTTATCTTGAGGCTGAATTGCAAGACTGCATTTATTATGGAGTAACTGCAGCTGTTGCAGATTGGCTGTCTCAGAGGTTCTTGGAACATGAAGATGTTACTTGTCCAGTGGGAATGAAGAGCTTAGCAATTGGCTAACTTGCACATGTTTCCCATGTTACACACCTTAATCCTTTAGTTGTAAGCAAAATATCTGAAACTCATCAGATTATCCCTTAGAAATGTCCTGCAAAGTTTGAGGCTTTTTAGCTAGACATCTAGGAAGGTTGTATAGGTTTCACTAGGGTTGGAATCAACAGGGGAGTATGGATCAAATCTTCATGCTAGATGCAAGGGATGCCAGATGCAGAATGCCAGATGCAAGGGAGGGCACCAGGATGCAGGTCTCTTGTTATCTGGTGTGCTCCCTGGGGCATTTGGTGGGCCGCTGTGAGATACAGGAAGCTGGACTAGATGGGCCTATGGCCTGATCCAGTGGGGCTGTTCTTATGTTCATTTTATGACCTGTGACCTTCATCAGGTATCCCATTAGGGGATCTTTCTGCCATACAGTGCCCTGCTGGTGACCTTACTGGTTTATATTTCAGAACCTTCCACCAAGACAGATGTTAACATGAAGGATTACTTTTTGGTAACTGTAAAATCTGTATCCTCTATTAGGCCTATGGTTCAAAAGAAGATCAAAGTGCTAGGGAAAGCTGGCCTTTCAGAAACCACATTCTCTGAGTCAGCTGAAGCCATGGATTACTTCTACAAGGTAACAAGCTTGATAACAGTGTCAGTTCCAATAGCATTAACAATTCCTGAAACCCATTAATTTCTGCCTCCTGAGTTCTTCACAAAATGCAATGTACTTCATGCAGTAAGTGAAGAGACAGAACAAGGACACCTGTACTTATTAACCTCTAGAACAGGAGCTGGCAATTTATGGCCTGTGGGCTGAATCCAGCCCACCACCCAACATCATCCAGCCCATTGCCCCAAAATGACATAGCATTGTTGCTGCTTTTTCACTGCCAGCCCTACACTTGCAGCTGTGGAAGTGGGAGGATGCCGGAAAGGCTTCCTCAAGTCTTAGGATTGCACAGTCTCGTATCAAAACCTTGGCGGTGATCTCTGGACTCGCCAAGCCGCAGTGCCACCTTTACTGTCAAAATGCATGGAGCAAGCCACAGTGGGTATAGAGATGTGGTAGAATGTCCTCTGAGTGGAATGGTGTCTTCGGAATAACAAGAATTTCTAAGTTATTTAATTAACTTCACATGTCTGCATGAAAAGGCTGTGAATTTGAAAATTAGATTGAAAGGAATAGAGAATATTAATCTGAAATGGAATATTTATAATGAATAGATAAGAGGGGCTCTTGGAGATATAACATATTTGTGTGTTAATTCAGATTACTAAATTAAGGAGAGTTTGAGCCACTCTAAGTCCTTGCGGGGGCGGGGCAGAGGCAGTGGGGAAGGCAGCGACGCGATCCGCAGGATCACACCACTCAGGGGGCTGCAGGGGCTTGGCTGTACTTACCAGAGCCTCCTGCAACCAACCCCCCCCAGGGGTGGGGGGAGCCCTGCGCGACCATCTGCAGGGCTCCCTGAAGCTTCACAAGTGAAAGCGGAGCAATCGCACCCTGCCTCCGCAAAACCGGAAGTGGAGCACGATCACTCCACTTTCACTTCTTGAGCTTTGGGGAGCCCTGCAGACAGTCGCGCAGGGCTCCCCACACACCTGGGAGGCTGCAGGAGGCTCTGGTAAGTGCAGCCAAGCCCCTGCAGCCCCCTGAGTGGTGCGATCCTGGGGATTGTGTCACTGCCTCATTGCTGCCCCCAGTCCTTAAGGGGAAAGAGGCCAGGACCCTAAGGCTGGGGCATTGCGACACCCCAGCCTGAAAACCCCTGCTATAAATAAATTAAAAAATAATAATTCTCATGGTTCATCCTCTCAGGGCACACAGTTTAGGGAGTTCCTGAGGTCCCGCAAAGGGCTGAACCTCCTTGCCGACATAAATGTGGCTTATCATCCACTCATGGACATGACCAGAGGCTATTTCTATATGAGGGAAGTTTGCCCACCCCTGCTTTAGAGTAAGAAGAAAGGTGATCTAACAGAAAAGAGACATACTGTATAAAGATTACAGTTCTGGTAACAAAGGAGTGCAACTAAGCAGCCATGTCTAATTTTGCATTGAGTCAGAGTGTCTGAGCTTAAAGGTGGGGCTTTCCCATCTTCACCATCTCCCAGGCTGTCTGCTTAGGCATCCTGATGCTGCTCAAACAGCCCTGACCAGCAAGTTCACCTGTTCTTCATGAGTCATTCTTCTCCCAAGAATCTGACCTCTAACTGCAGTTTCTGGAAAAGAACAACCCTTAGCCAGTGTGAGTGTTGCATTTTGTGGAATGCAGTAGGCACACACAGGCATTTGTTGCAGGTTGCCACAGCAGTAACTTGATGGGAAAGTTCCGTCCTTGGTCTTTTTCACTCATGTGTTACCATTATGGGGAAGGAAAACAAGTTGAGGTGCTGCCTGTGGATGTCCTGCATCTGTCTTTTCCTCAGTGTAGATCCATAAAGTATTCTTATCCAGTTTTACTGATGGTTACATCTCTCTTGTCTATTCACTGCTATGTAATAAGAGTTTACCATAGATTTTTCTTTTAAATTCACAGCAGAACCCAAAGCAGCAGACCATCTTAAACCTTTTCCAGAAGACCTTCTCTGAAGATGCAGATGACATAGATGAAGCCCTCTTTGTGGAAGCTGTTGATGCATGTGAAAATTCTGGACCACAGACTTCATCAGGTGAAGCAGGAGGAGACTTATTGCCAGGAAGTCCGTGCAAGAAACGGCGGATTGATGACTTTTTTTGCAGACGGTAGTATTTGACGGGGGAAAAAGAATTGTGGTGTTGAACGCATTGTTTGTTTTGCTAAAATAAACCTAGTCACAAGTTTTAAAAATGGGCATTGTGAATTTTCCATACATTATTGCAGCATATTCTTTAAACACAAGTAACTGTGTCTAGTCAGTTATTACATTTGTAGTCCAGGCCTATACATATTTACTTCCAGGTGAGCATGCATAAGATTGTGGCCAAAACAGCACTTTGGCTACCAGACTGTGTCAGTGTTAAATATTAAAGGGCTGGTCCTAAACATGAACATGCATAGCTTTACCTAGGCATTCCTTCATAGCAAAGGTTTTCTAGACTAGGAAGTAGATGATCTTGAATGCAGCTTACTTGACATACCAGAATCCTCCTGCACATACTTACCTGGGAGTAAATTCCATTGAACTCAGTGGGAGTTACTTTCACATACAGAATACATGCATACAGCAGGGCTTTGAGTTAACTTGGGAATCATAACCTATAGATACGAAGCAGATTTTAATTTGCAAATGACATTTTGAAATACAAGGTTAGCAATACAGTACAGCAGTGTTTCTCAAACTGTGGGTTGGGACCCACTAGGTGGGTCGTGAGCCAATTTCAGGTGGGTCCCCATTCATTTCAATATTTTATTTTTAATATGTTAGACTAATATGTTAGACCATTCTCTGATAGTATGTGACTCCATTGGGGAAAATGTTACAGATCTGTACTTCTAACAGGCTACTATGTGTATGCTTTGAACAATGACAGTAAATGGGACTTACTCCTGGGTAAGTGTGGATAGGATTGCAGCCTAGGATGGTTAAAATTTTTCCTGCTTGATGATGTCACTTCTGGCCTTGACAACACTTCCTGTGGGCCCTGACAGATTCTTATTCTAAAAAGTGGGTGCCAGTGCTAAAAATTTGAAAACCACTGCAGTAAGTATACATCTTTGTCACAATTGGACATTCCTTTAATTTTCCACCTGAACACATTGTAGTTTCCCTACAGCTAGTCTAGAAAAATATTACTTCAGGCACTTCTACAAGGAATTCTCCTGAAAGGTAAGTCCTTTTTTGTTTTAATAATTCATCTTTGTCTATATCTCTGATTTTCCTGTTGCATACTTATCCATGGATAATATATGGATGTGCATGAATAGGAGAGATGGTTTTGAGACATCTGTGTCTTGAATTCTGTGCTGGATCCATATTAGAATTGCATTGTGCAAAGTAATATCTCTTCCCTTTGCATCTTCATCTTATTTAGTCTTCCCCTTTTTCATTATTTGGGATATCCACTGCATCGGGTGGTTTCCATTGCGATAAAGCCTGTTTGCTAACTGAACAGCTTTAGCTGTTTTCTCTTTTATTGCTTCTCTGGCTAGTAAGTCAAGAATCTGCATTCTGTGGCTAAATCTCCAATCCAATAAAATCTGCAGTGATAAAGATGAGTTTTAGAGCTTGGATCTTTGTTGCATCTCTACATTTAATACCTCTCCGCGGGATCTCTCAGGAGATGAAACGCTTCTCCTCACGCAGCAAATAAATTCTGTTCTGTGAGTTTAGAGGCTTTCGACAACTCTATTCTCGTGGGACAGATTTAAATAATTAAGCACGAAACAGCCAAAGAACTATGGGATTGCTGTTTTTGCAAGCAAGACTGGTAAATTCTAGGAGAGGATGTTCTGAAAAATCATTACATTTTCTGATTTATAATTCTGCACAGTGGCATCTGGAAGGCTGTATGAATTATCTGTTTTTTGTCTTGATCCCAGACCCAAACAAAATGGGAAAGGGTACAACCAATAAATTGTGGGTAATGCCTTTAAAAAAGAGAGAGCGCGAGAGCCTTCAAATGGCATTCCAGGTAGGTAGCACATGCCTGCACAAGTATGTGATGAAGAACCTATCTTGTGCATACTTCTGGCTTTTGCCACCTAGTAGCTTTGGCTTAAATACTTTGGTCATCTCATGAGAAGGGAGGACTCTTTAGAAAAGACCCTGATGCTGGGAAAAATTGAAGGCAAAAGGAGAAGGGGACGACAGAGGATGAGATGGTTAGATAGTGTCATGGAGGTAACGAACATGAATTTGGACACATTCCGGAAGTTAGTGGTACGCAGGGGGGCCTGGCATGCTCTGGTCCATGGGGTCATGAAGAGCCTGACACGACATAACGACTGAACAATAATAGCTTTGGCTTGGTTCACTTACTTGAATAATCTGCAAGACTGATTTGATTACACAGCCACATTACGAGCAGCCAATGGATGGCATGTCCCAGCTCCCTACATCAGTGTTTCTCAACCAGTGATACGCCACCCAGACCACCACCCACCTGGCAGCAGGACCAGCAATGCAGTGTGACAAGAAGCACTAGGAGGCTCAGGTTGCCAGGTGAAGTTTCAGCATGCACTTTTCACGTATTTGGAAAAGCCCTCTCATCTGCCCTGACTCTCTTACTGGTGTTTGTTGCATTGCATCTGGTTGCCTAACCCAGAAGTAGCTAGCAACAATATCATCACCAGTTACTTCCAATAGGTGGACCATGTGAAGTGGTACAGCGGCTGATAAATGTTGAGAAATGCTGCCCTGTATGAATTCTACTGGGACATTCCCAGTTTATTTTGGGGAGCTGACACTCTCTACCCTCTTTGGGGTAGTAAAAAAGCCTTGAACTCTGGTCCTTAGGAAATATTTGCTCTTACCTATTCCAGTAGCTGAATAGTTCCATGATTTTGCATATTGTTCCTTAGATTGACTGGGTATGAGTAGTTAGTTACAGTGTTGATCATGCTGAAACTGTTTGGGGGAGGATGAAGTAGATTGTCCTTTGGTTTTCCCTAGCAGTATGAATGTACTGTACGCTCATTCAGCCAGTGTTATGTTAGGATTTACATTCCACCTTTCCATAAAATGTTCAAAGCAGCTAACAGAAATAAATTATAACAATAAAATTAAAAGTCAAAGTAACTGACCCAACAGTTTTTTTAATTGACTTGTTTACTTAATTTTTAGACGGCTTTCCCAAGAGATCAAATTATTCCCCACAATTGATGGGGATAACTATTATGATTAAATTAAAACAATATTAAAACATAATTAAAACAATATAATCATTTAAAAGATTAAAACCAATGAATAAGTGGCGACTCTGGAAGGCTTTGCTAAATAATGTTTTTAGGTTCACCCTAAGAACCACAATTCTGCAAGCTGAGCAGGTCTGTCTGGTGGGAGAGTTTCTCAAGTGTGGGACCATCACTGAAAAGGATGTTTTGTGCCTGCCAACTGGATCTCCATGAGTGATGGGGTAGACAGCAGGGTTTCTAGGGACAATAATGGATTCAGAAGCATTCCCAAGTTGCATACTTGTTCTTTTTTTGGGGGGCGGGGGGCGGGAGTGCAACCCTGTCCCAAACAGGCTGAAGTCCTTCACCCAGAGCATCAGCATTTCCTACCTACAGCACTTCTGTTATGCTGGGATTGAACTTCAGTGATTCTCCTTGGGCAAAAAGAAAACATAAGAAGAGCCCTGCTGGATCAGGCCATAGGCCCATCTAGTCCAACTTCCTGTATCTCACAGTGGCCCACCAAATGCATCAGGGAGCTTACAAGATAGCAAGACACAGTCTTCAAAATGGTGCCCCCCCCCCCCCGCATCTGGCAGTCCGAGGTAGCCTACTTCTAAAATCAGGAGCTTGCACATGTCATGACTGTGATAGACTTTTCCTGCAGGAATTTGTCCAATCCCCTCTTAAAGGCATCTAAGCAAGATGCCATCACCACTTCCTGTGGCAAGGAGTTCCACAGACTAATTACATGCTGGGTAAAGAAATATGTTCTCCCAACACTCAATTTTAGTGGATGTCCCCTGGTTCTGGTGTTATGTGAGAAGGAAAACAGCATCTCTGTCCACTCGATCCATCCCCTGCATAATTTTGTATGTCTTAGTCACGTCTCTCCCCCCCTCAGGTGCCTCTTTTCTGAACTGAAGAGCCCCAAATCCTGTAGCCTTTCCTCAGAAGGGAGGTTGCCCCAGCCCGGTAATCATTTTGGTTGCTCTCTTCTGCACCCAAAATGATAATTGGGCCGGGGCACCTCCTTTATGAGGAAGGGCTACAGCATTTGGGGCTCTTCAAGAAGGCACTAGCCCAGAAGGGAGCAGGGCAAGG
This sequence comes from Tiliqua scincoides, assembly GCF_035046505.1. Taxonomy (NCBI): domain Eukaryota; kingdom Metazoa; phylum Chordata; class Lepidosauria; order Squamata; family Scincidae; genus Tiliqua; species Tiliqua scincoides. Next base: position 74,262,092 of record NC_089821.1, on the reverse strand, counting down.
GAACCAAGCTGCCATGCTTGGAAGGAAGGAAGGAAGGGGTGCTTGGAGAGAGAGAGAATTTCATCACCTAAGTTAGCTGACAGCCTGCACTGGTTCAGCAGCTTCAAAAGCAGTTAAAGAGATACAGAGGGAGAGAGAAGGCTGGAAAGGAAAGGGAGTCAGAAATGTTAGTGCTGACTTCACCATTGCGGTAATGTAAGGATGTATCTTTAAAGTGTTTTTTTGTGTTTTGTTTTTGTTCTGTTTTAAATAAAATCAAATAAATTAATCTTGGTGCTAACCTTCCCCAGTCTACTGTCTTATATTCTATTATGCTTGGTTTGGGACAACAGATTAAAGAAGCAATGGCCAGCTGCAATCCTATCCACACTTTCCTGGGAGTAAGCCCCATTGGCTATAATGGGATTTACATCTGAGTAGACATGCCTAGGGTTGGGCTCTAAGGCTGCAATCCTGTCCATGCTTTCCTGGGAGTAAGCCCCATTGACTATAATGGGATTTACTTCTGAGTAGACATGCATAGGATTGGGCTCCAAGTCTCAAACAGCTGCAGGCTTTTGGGGACGTAGATGCTATAATATAATAACATACAAGGAAGCTATTATGTCCTTAAGGAGAATGCTATTGGATGCAATGAACGGATGCAAGTTTTTAAAAAAAATATGCAGCAATAGGTCATAGAGTCCGAACACTCCTGGTAGGTAGACAATCCCAGACGCTCCTAAGCGCTCTCTATGGTTGTATCACGTGTGTGTTCCATCCCGTGGGTGGAGGCTGAAAGCGCGCGTGCGCAGTGGGAACTTCCTTCTCTCTTTCTCGGGCCTGGAGCGGTAGCAAGATGGTGAGTCGAGCTCCTTTCGCGAACCCCACTGGGTTGTATCCACTGCCATCCTTCTTGGGGGTCGCCCCATTTGCTCACACGCCGCCCGCACTTGGAAGGGTGGGGTCTGGGTTACCTGGGGCACCGAGTATTGGGAGCATCTCGGGGCGGTTGCCTCGTCCACCTCGGTGGGTCTGGGGTTGGCCTGGCTGAGCCGCCTTGGGAAGGGACCGGGGGACGGGGGACGGGCGGTGGAAGCACTTGGGATGCAGGATTCTTCTGCCTCTCTTGGCTTGACTCACAGTTAAGTTGCAGCAGATTCTGTTGTACAATTGAGGGAGGATGGCTTAAGGCATTGCTTCTTAAACTGGGTCGTGAGCCAGTTTCAGGTGGATCCCCCATTCATTTCAATGTATATTTTATTTTTAATATGTTTGACATGATGCTACCAAACGACTGACTTTGGAGAAACGTTATAGATCTGTACTTTTGACAAGCTACTATGTGTATGCTTTTAACAATGGTAGTCAATGGGGCTTACTTAAGTATGGATAGGATTGCAACTTTTGGGATGTTTGGGGAATTTATTTTAAACAGATCAGCAGCCGCTTGTGAGGGTTGAGAGGGTTCTTCTTTATTTTAAATACATTTTTTTAAACTTATTGTAAACCTTTAACTTACTTACTTGTTTGATTTGATTTTGTGATATTTCTGTGAAAAATTTTTCCTGCTTGTTGATGTCACTTCTGGCCATGACATCACTTCCAAGTTAATGACATCACGTCCAGTGGGGCCCAACAGGTTGTCATTCTAAAAACTAGGTCCCAATGCTAAAAAGTTTGAGAACCACTGGCATTGTATGGATTGCAAGAAGTGGCTGATCCCTGAACTGTAAGGATTGTTTTAATAAATTGGCATAAAAATCTACACCACAGCTGAATACTAGTTGAGCTGTATTGGTGATCAAAGCCTGGTTACCTCTGTATCTACCTTTTCAATACAGTCCTCTTAGGACCCACCCACCCCCCAGTCAGGTCAGAGAAGAAGAGCCCCACTGGATTAGACCAAAGGCCCATCTAATACAGTTTCATGTATCTCAGTGGCCCATCAGGTGCCTCAGGAAGCACACAAGAAAACAAGAGACTTGCATCCTGCTGCCCTCCCTTACATCTGGCATTTTGAGGTAGCCTCCTAAAATCAGGAGGTTGCACATACCCATTGAGGCTTTAACCTGTGATGGACTTTTCCTCCAGAAATTTGTCCAAACCCTGTTTAAAGGCAACAAGACCAGATGCCATCACCACATCCTGTGGCAAAGAGTTCTACAGACTAATGACACACTATTTTCTTTTGTCTGTCCCAACACTCAATTTAAGTGGATGTCCCCTGATTCTGGTGCTGTGTGAGAGAGAAAAGAACATCCCCGTATCCACTTTATCCATCTCCTGCATAAACATTATGCACCCCCTCCTAAACATTAAAACAGGCAAGGATGTGGCAGTTATCTGAGTGAGCCTTGTTGACCACAATGGTATTTGCTTCTGGGTAAAGATTCATAGGTCTGTTCTCTTTAACTGCATTTTATCTGTCACACTTTTACTTCACTCTCTGGAATTCAAAACTGCATGCAAGATTATTCCCTTTCCATTTTCACAGCACAACAACCTTGCAGGGTAGATTTGGCTGAAAGATGCTGATTGGTCCAAGGTTACTGAGTCTCATCGCTGAGATAGGATTTAAATCCAAGTCATCTTTGTGCATGCTGCTGTTGTGGTGAAAGAAAGCTGTTTGGTGTTTACAAATCATTAGAATCACAGTAACCAAGGGGATTTTTTCCTACGTATTGGAAATACCAAGGATGTTTCAGATAGCGTTTTTAGAAGCCTATGTTTGAGGGTTTGTTAACCTGTGATCTGTGACTTGGAATTAGTTGGAGTCAAAATAAATGCTTTAATATTTGCCCTCTCAACACTGTAATAAGTGTTTGGCTTTTCTGTCAGTAACCTGTGAAAGCCGATGGTAGCATTTGGGTAGTGGTGATTGAGGCAGTGGGCTTAACCTTGCTTGCCTAGGTTACTTGACTGTAAGAGATTGCTTTTCTTTCCAGAATGTGTGTGTGTGCGCAGCACTTGGGGCTACCTGAAAGCACATTCTAGTGTAGTGGGGGTTTGTTTGATCTTAAGCTCTAGGCAACCTGGACCCAACACCAGCAGGTTAACCCACCTCATTGGGCGGCTGCAAGGATAAATGGGTTCACAGATCATCTCCTATCCAGACACTGATCATCTTCATCACATTGTTTGTGATGAAACACAGGCTAAAACATCCTTCCCCTCCCCAAGTCTCTGTGCTCACAATCTAAGCAGCATCAGACAAATAGAGAGGGGAGTTGGAGGAAAAGGGGAAACCTGGCACAGACTGGGAGAAAGTGAAAAAGATAAGAATTGGAGAATGTTGCATTTGTGGGTTCCAATTCTATGATCTAGGAGAGAAACACATTAGAAGTGGAAAGATGAGTTTGTAGGGGGCGTTGTTTGTTTTTGTGATAGAGAAGTCAGCTGGAATTTATCAGGGCCTGACCTGCTTAGCTTCAGCAAGGTTACTATATTATGTGCCTTCATAGCATGTTCTCAAAATCTGTAATTTAATAGAATGAACATTCATTTGAAGAACATTCCACCCCATTTCTTTTTGCAGCCACCAGCTGGTGAAAATCTATTAAGGATTGGCCGGCAGATGTTGAACAATATTGCACAAAGCAAGCTAAGATGATGGCAGCAGAACCCATCATGCACCTTCTGCTTTAGTCGACTTAGTCCTTCACATGCATTTCCTTCTTTTCCTAACTACTAAGATTCAATTTGGTACTTCGAAGAAGTCATATTTGTAGTGGAGCAATTGAAGCTGTTAGTTTTAGCCTAAAATCCTGTATGTATTTTAGAACAAGTCCTGTTGAACTATTCAGTAGGAGCAAGTCAACCTGTATAAGACTGGCCTATTCACTCTTAAGAACATAAGAACAGCCCCACTGGATCAGGCCATAGGCCCCTCTAGTCCAGCTTCCTGTATCTCACAGAGGCCCACCAAATGCCCCACACCAGATATCAGGAGACTTGCATCCTGGTGCCTTCCCCTCTTAAGATTTAAATGTTTTTGACTGCTTAGACTGTTATGCACATTCTTACCTTAGGTGATTGCTGCTAAGTACTTCTCTAAAAGGGAAAACTTAACATGCTTTGTTTTATTGTAACAGGCCAAGCGCACCAAGAAGGTTGGAATTGTGGGTAAATATGGTACCCGATATGGAGCTTCTCTTAGGAAGATGGTGAAGAAGATTGAAATTAGCCAGCATGCCAAGTATACCTGCTCCTTCTGTGGCAAGGTGGGAGCCCCCTTCAGCTCTGCAAACATCCCATGCACCTGTGGAGTGCATGGCCCTTTCTTTTAAACATTCTAAAATGCAGAAGAGCATGAGTGCTGCTGTGCACTTTGAAACTGGGATTAGTTACGGTGTCACCATGCAGTATATCTATGTGAAATCTAAAGGATGGTTATCCTACAAGTGGTTATCCTATGCTCTCTGTTGATTTTTAGGTGTCTCCACATAGTATACATGGCATCTCTTGTCTTAGCTCAAAATGCAGGTTGTCGTTGGTGATGTTTTGTTTATCAAATATGCATTTACTGTATGTGTTTGTGCTGCAGCCAACAAGGTCCTGTGCCTCATAGTGTTGTGAAGCATGCCTCTTTGGTTTCAGAAACAGACTATTGTTTTCATGGTGTAATGCAAACAGAGACACCAGCAAAGATGCAAGTTATGTGCTAAATAGAAAATAGGGATGATTGGTTCAGTGTTTGTTGCTGTGGTCTGTGCAACACTTTTTTAAGCAAAAATGACCACAGACCCTATCCATCAATTATCAAATCTTTCATAGCACAAAAATTTTAATCCCACAACCTGCCTAAGCACGGTATTTTTGGAATGTTTTGGGTTTTGCTGCAACCCTTTTTTCTGAAGAAAATCTTTGCTTTTCTTCATAGTTTGTTTCAGTAGGATAATTTCTGCATGTGTTCTGTGGGCTTTATAATGCTTTACTCCATAGTACACATCCAAGATACAGAAAGCTAAGGAATTGCTTTAAACAATCTTTATGTAAGCCTGAGTAGTGCATACTGATCTCAGGTGGGTTTGGACATGCATTTCCTACACCAGAAACCATAGGGTTCTTTTTTGTAGTGGTAATCATATAGTGCATCTTACAATAGCTTTATGCAGACTTATCCATGTCAAGTTAAAAATATGCATTAAGGTCACTTTTTAATTTCAACTAGATCTCTTATATGCATACGATGTTGGAAAATCATGAGATGCATTTTGATGAAGTGGTTTAGTGGATTTTTTTTCTGGCAAGTAAGTAAAGGCATTTTTCTTACAGACTAAAATGAAGAGAAAAGCAGTGGGTATCTGGCATTGTGGCTCCTGCATGAAGACAGTGGCTGGTGGTGCCTGGACATACAAGTAAGGAAAATAGCAAGTGCAGAGTCCAGATGAATGAATATGTGTATGAGTGGTTGGTGGAGAGTGTCTTTTCCCATCTTTCACTAGGTATTTATCTTGTGACAGACACTAGCTGGAATCTTGCTGTGATGTAGAGGTTTCCCTGAGATGCATAGCTAAGCTTTCTGGCATGATCTGGAATCTTGAGACATAATGTTTACATATCTTCCCAAGCTTCCCTTGTGGGTTTAATTAGTCCATAGAAATTAGCATTCCCTAAGGCAGTTCATTCAGTTTTTTAGTAAGCACTTCTTAAACATGGCCTTTGGATAGAAAAGAAAAATCTTGGCATGCTCATACTAAGAAGTAGTTTTAAAGTATTTGCAAAAAGTGTTAATTCTTGTCCTCCTTGATGTCATCTTTTTGCCTTTTCCAGTACCACTTCCGCAGTGACAGTAAAATCTGCAATCCGAAGACTGAAAGAATTGAAAGACCAATAGCAACACCATTTGTCCCAGTGCTGCTTATCTTCCTTGTCCAGCGTCACAGTTTATACCATCTTTTTGTCCATTAAAGGAGGTTGTGAAACTGAAACCTGTTTGATTTTTTTCTGGAAAAAAAAAACCTGTTCCATTGTGCAGCACCTCTTTCTGTTCTTGATTTTGCATTAGTTGTCAGACTTCCCAAGCAAGAACATGTGGTGGGTTTTGTGGAATCTGGGCATAATGTCTCTTACTAGCTTGTTAGATTTATCAGACTCTCCAGTAAATTGTAGGTAGAGGTAACATTCCCAAATCAGTTCAACCAAATATAGAATACAGAAGCATTTACCAGTTAGATGTAGTAGTAACAAAGCTTGTACAAACTTTAAATGCAAGGTGAGCACCTCAAATGGTTACTAAACAGCATTTTCAGAGATAAAATCCAAAAACAATTCCTACAGTTATTTTTTAGAAACTACAGGTTGAGTGCCCCTTATCCCCAATTTTGAAATATGAAACTTTTTGGAATGAATATGACTTTTAAAAATTTTTTGCCTAAAGAAATGAAAAACTATGTTTCATGCACAAACCTTGATTCATGCACACAATTACTAAAAATTTTGTATAAAATTATCCTCAGGCAGTGTGTATAAAGGGGTATGTGAAACAAATGAATTTTGTGTTTAGACTTGGGCCCTTTCCAAAATCTCTCGTGTACATGCAAGTATCTGAATATGGAAAAATACATAAACAGCCCCACTGGATGAGGCCTTAGGCCCATCTAGTCCAGTTTCCTGTATCTCACAGTGGCCCACCAAATGCCCCAGGGAGCACACCAGATAACAAGAGACCTGCATCCTGGTGCCCTCCCTTGCATCTGGCATTCTGACATAACCCATTTCTAAAATCAGGAGGTTGCACATACACATCATGGCTTGTAACCCATAATGGGATTTTTCCTCCAGAAACTTGTCCAAACCCCTTTTAAAGGCATCCAGGCCAGATGCCATCAACGCATCCTGCGGCAAGGAGTTCCACAGACTGACCACACATTGAGTAAAGAAATATTTTCTTTTGTTGGTCCTAACTCTCCCAACACTCAAATTTAGTGGATGTCCCCTGGTTCTGGTGTTATGTGAGAGTGTAAAGAGCATCTCTGTATCCACTTTATCCTTCCCCTGCATAATTTTGTATGTCTCAATCATATCTCTCCTCAGGTGTCTCTTTTCTAGGCTGAAGAGGCTCAAACGCCGTAGCCTTTCCTCATAAGGAAGGTGCCCTAGCCCAATAATCATCATAGTCACTCTTTTGCACCTTTTCCATTTCCACTATGTCCTTTTTGAGATGTGGCGACCAGAACTGGACATAATACTCTAGGTGTGGCCTTACCATCAATTTGTACAATGGCATAACATTAGCCGTTTTGTTGTCAATACCTTTTTTAATGCTCCTAAGCATAGAATTGGCCTTCTTTACTGCTGCCGCACATTGGGTCAACACTTTCATTGACCTGTCCACCACCATCCAAAACGCTTTTGGTCCCATGCACTTTAGATAAGTGATGCCCAACCTGTATTACTTAAACTTGGAATTCCTGCTTTGTATTTATCACATATTGTGAGGTTGCCAGTTCCTCATGGTAGTAAAACAACATGAATATAAGAGTTTGGGTTGTCTCTGAAAAGTCTTCTGTGGCTTATGGGAGTTAATAAGATGAATTCTTGGTTGTGTCAGCAAATAGCCATTTCTATCACATGTATCCTTTTCTCTGTAAAAAGCTGCTGTGCTTCTTGGGTGGAAAACCTGGTTAGGATTTACTGTTTTGGTCATAAGAGTATAGACTCTAGGGGAAAAATAACATTCAAATTAAACAGTGAGTGTGTGGCTGTTGGGGGATTTGTTAACTTTGGGTGATGATCATCCTTTAAATGTCCAGAACAGGAGCAGGATTATGAGAGATGTGCACACACCTCTCTAAAGGCTAGGCCTATTGTAGCCATAACATGCCGTCAGCCTGGCCAAGGTCCATGGGACCTTGGGAGTGCTCTATGGGAGCCCCCTCCTTGTGCCTGAGTGGGCACTGAACGCTAATTGTACCACAGGGATTGTCTTAAGTAGACAATGAACAATCAACCACTAGGGTAATTAATTCTATTGTTTTAAGTACTGTAGTTTCTCATGTACAAAATACTGTGTCTCTGTATTTAAAATGGGAATGCCCCGAATCACAAGTCCAACTTTTAGTTCATAACAATCCAGGAGGGTAATAAAAGAAATGCTGTAGCATGGGTGTAGCTGAAATTATCATCTAGGGCACTAGGGGCTTCACAGAAAAAGGTGACTGCCAGTTAGACATCCATGAAAGAGACCACAGCTGTACTTTGTTCTCTATTGCCTTGTTTATAGGGAAACATTCCATGCAGTTTTCATCTTCATGGAATGAAAATTATATTGGTGTTACATAGGGTATGACCTGTGTACTTTTAACTACAGCATACTGATACCTCACTAATTAAGCCATTTGTAAGGACCTCAGATCAAAAACAAATACACTAAGAGTTTGTAATGCAATCTGAAAGCATTTGGGTTTGTATGGAAAATACATATCTTCTTGACTAGGGCCTGTGATGTTCAGACTTCAGTTTTGCAAGTGGCCTCATGTGGGAGCTGCACCACTAATTACATTTTTTTTTTTTTTTTTGCTACAATTAAGTCTTCAGTACTATTAAAGCAGGGGTCTCCAAACTTTTTGGCCAGAGAGCCACATCAAATGTCTGGCATGGTTTTGAGGGCCGAAAAAAAAATTTAAATATAAAATTTATATAAATAAATTAGAGATGGAACTTAGATGTGTGAATAAATGAATGAATGGGCTCATTCATTCAAACTCTGGCCTTAGGACACCCTCCGGATGCAGCCAGAGCATTGTTCCAGTCATGTTCAGCAAAGTGGGCCAGGGGCTTTCAGGGCACAAGAGGCTGGCCACGGGCCGGATAAAGGCTTGCCACAGGCCGCCCCTGGGCCGGGCTTTGGAGACCCCTGTATTAAAGCAATCCTTATTCCGAAGTTGGATCTTGTGAAGATGCTAAGGAAGGTAAAAGGGTTTTGATCTGTATTCCTGGGCTTTTATAGCATGAGCAGCTTGCTACAGCCTGCATTGCAATCAATATACAGACAGTAAAATACTGAGCTTTTAAATGTTTTCTTACAAGTCATACAAACAAAGCCCATGTTGTACCTCTTCCCCTATCAGCTTCAGATTTATTTTGGGGTGCTGAACTTTACTGTTCTTGGGATTTCATTTTTGCACAGCTGTCAGGAGCTCCCCCCAAGCACTTGATTACACAGATGTCACAAGCATCTTGTGGTTTCTCCCAGATGAAAAACTGACCATAAAGACTACCCAAAGTGTTATACCATTTGGGAAAAGGGGAGCATAAAATCATACAAGCAGTAATTAGTCTTTCACAAATGTGTACACCAAAAGCCATTTAAAATGAAGTCTCATGCTTTTGCAGCCTGACAGGGCAATTCTGAACATACAACATTATTCCTTTAAAATAATGGAATTTAGAATTGTGTGGACTAGGTACAATTCATCCAAATCAGCTAAGCAGACCAACATCTCTAAAGGCCACTGAGCCCTGCATTTGCAATTATCAAGATGACAAAGAGCCAACCCAGAGAATGCAGAGATTCTTCCATGCATGTTCTATTCTACAGGAAAGAGTCAAATTGTTTGGTATCCTGTTTAATTTATTCCAACTTTCTCACAGTTCAGCAATCAAAAGAGAGAGAGAAGAAAGCATGATTTCTCAACAGGACTACAAATTGCAACTGAGAGCTGATGCAATGTTTATATGGAAAGCAACCCAATTCTTTAAATGGATGTGGGTAGAAAACATAGCACCAATTTTGTTTCCTTACAATTACTAGGCATTTCAATGTGAACTCTGGGTGTCTCCCAGGGAGAATAATGCAGTAATGTGGATTTATCCCCCACAATTCAGAGGTTCCTGCATGCCTCTTGATCCACTGCAATTCTAAGTTCCTACTTAGAAAGAACCTAAAGCTAAAAGTGCAAGTTGGAGGGAAAGAAGATATTCTCCATCAAGGCCCTAGTGCTAGCACTATAATCAGGTATCAAATAGTTTGGAAAGTAAATTAACCCATTTCTGTCCAGCCCACAAGGGTACACATTTGATCCCATTCTGTATATGCAACGTTTGTCATAAATGGCTTAAAAAGTGAGCAGAATTTTTAAAAGCTGGCTCTTGTTTGAAGAGCCTGGGGGGAATAAAAAAGAATCCATCACATATGACAAGAAAGTCTAGGATGCTTCATTGCCACATGAGGGTGAAATGATCTTTGTTACATCCCATCTTCCATTGCAGTAGACTAGCCTCTGGTAGCTCACATAAATGGACCTATTTTGTAGCAACAGTAAAAAAAATCCCTAGAAATTCTAGATGTAGAATTCTAGATGTAGAATTCCTCCATCATAAATCACACCAGTTCCCTTTTCTCTGCTTCCTCACAGCACAGACAGCATCTCTCCCAACAGCTTATCCAGCATTTTGGCACCCCACCACTTCTCCCAACTTGGCATAACCTTGCACCTTACAGCTGGCTCCAGCCGACTTCTCAAGGGCTGATCTCACGTGTTGTCAAGATGTATGACTTTTTTCCCTCCAGCTAATTTCAGCCTCTAAAAAATCAAAGTTCATCTCTACAGGCCATTTCTTTGCAGGCTAGATCCTGTGCACTGGTGCTTCAGGCGACGTTCTTATTCATTCATTTGCTACCTCATTTCCAAAAAAGGGGAAGGAAAAGGAAGGTGGCATCCCTATGAAATCACCTCTGATTGAGAATTATCACATTCTTGAAGGAAGTTCTCTCTGAGGTGGTAACATTGACCATGGGGGAGGGGGGGTGCTTCAGAAAAAGCACATGAGAGAAGGAGGTGGCAAAGTGGTTATCCTGAAGAGGACTGCACGGCTTCTGGGCCACTATCAGACAAACAATTCACCCTTTTCTCCCTGGTATACTCTGTTACACATGACTTCTACAGAAAAGAAAGAAATGTATGCCAGATTGCTTCCCCCCCCATCCAATACACTGTATTTTAAAAAAACAAAAAACAACCCAACATTCAGCTGTTAGCATTTGAACCTAGCAATTGCCCTGTAAATATAAATGGGTATATATAAAATACAAGAAAACCTCATTGTCCATGCAGCTGCTAAGTCATTTTCAGCATTTGCATGAGCTATACAGAAACAGATCAAAAGCATGAAACAAAAGTCAAGAGAACCGCAATCCAGTTGTGAGCACTGAATATTCAACACCACATCTGCCCTAGCTCCCAAATATTTATTAATCTATACACAGGTATGTATACATAGGTGTGTTTGTGTGTATGTATATATATATAGTCCATCTGTGTTTCAGGGGCTTTACAAAGCACTATATATAATGTAGTTTACTTACAAAACTTATGCATTGCTCACCTGGATCTGATGCAACAGGAGGGAGGGACAGTGGAAGGGGCTTATGTGCAGGTTTTAAATGGGTTTTTTTGTTTTGTTTCTGCTCCCTTGGGGGGGAAGCATTCTGGGGTTGTTTTCTCAATATCTGACCCCTCTCCCCCCCCCACTTTGATATTTATACCTGATCTGTAAAAGACTAATCTATACGCATTAACATTTTTTTTTTGCATTTCAATACTGTTCATGATGAGGTCCAATAGAGTCCCAGTGCAATCAAGTATAACAGTTAAGTGAAATGCTGATGCTACCCAACAGTAAATAAAATTCTTAACTGATGTTTGGATGACATTCAGGACTTTGTGGATAGTGGGTGAGCTGCGGGGGGAGAAGAGGCAGTCACACCTCTAAGTGCAATGCTCTCTGGCAAATATAGTGGCTCCCTCCTGCCCACGTCTTCCAAGACAGAGAGAATTCCTGCTAAATGAGAGCAGGACATTGTTTTACTTACAATTCACGTATGCTACAAACCATGGAGGGACCACTAGGGGGCAAGTTGTCAACGCTTTGTGTAGCAGGCAACGTGCAGTATTTACAGTCTTTGGTTTGTGTGGAGAGGGGACTAGGGCAAGAGTTCTGTTATCTGGCCTAGTTGTCTACCTTGATTCTTTGGAGAGACTGGGTGAGAATGAAGGATTCTATGGCCAAGAGCACTCCCATTTAACATGGGCTCTGTTCACTACCTGCTGGTGGCAAGGCTCTGACTGGCCCAAGAAAGGTGCTCAGTCTCAGCTCTTAGGCAAAAAAGGCCGAGATGCCAGTCCCTCCCCACCCAGCCCCTTTGTGATTCTTCCCTAAGGGTTTAAAGGCAAGCAACCATGAAGCCCACAGATCTTCTGGACTACAACGAAGAGAGAAAGAGAAAGTGAAACCCAAGATGCACTGAAACCCATATAAAATCCAGCACTGGGACTAGGTCAAGCCTCCCTCCAGTGAGTGGGAATGTGTCCATCTATTGCACATGTAAGCTATGCACTCCCCTGTCCTCCTGTTCGTGCCCAGTGTAGAAGAGGTGGCACTCTGGATCTCCACGGATAGTTGGTGCTCCCTGGATTATTTTCCCATTGTTTGGATTCACACACCAGCATTCTCCTCTTTGGCCGTTCACTGACATTTTGCACTAAAGACAGGGAGGGAAGGGAGAAGAGGGAAAAAAAATACTCACAATTGGCTAGAAAAAACATGTGAGAGGACATGACAAACAATGGTTTGATTTTGCAACATCATTACACTAATATATTTCCTGTGTCCAATGCTTAGACTAGTGTCCAGTGAAAATTTCCAGTTGCAGATGATGCGTTGATTTCTGCAGGTGGATCAGGCCTGGGGAGGGGGTTTGGATATGGTGCATGCTGGTGCCGCCGATCCCAGCCCACTCCTGGGTCCAATCCACCCACCATCCACCCCGTCACTGCTCCATTCTGCCCTCCCAGTCCATGAAATTACAATTGACTGAAGATACCCCTAAGCATTCTCCTCACTTGCCTGTTTGAGATTGTAAAGGCCTTGCTTGTCGCAGTTTGGGATGTTCAGGGAATAAAGGTGCTCCAATGGACCCCGTTCATCTGGCAAGCGCATTGTGGAGATGCGTTCCAAGACCTGATCCAATTCTTGCTGGCAGGGGGTCTGCAAAAGGCCAAGAAAGCAGAAGAAGAAAAGTCAGGGACAATGCCACTTTTTCCACAGATGCTGTGAAGGTGACAATTGCTTTAGCCTGCGATATCCCCTATTCCCACCCTGAAGCATCAGGAAAATTACCAGGACAGCTTGTTTCACCCCTAGTCACACCATCACAAGGCTGCTGAATCTTAAAGCAGGGATATGACACGCAGGCAATTTTCCCAGGGCAATATATGTGCAACTGGCCACATTCCATAAGAAATGCTCTGAAACACTGGCTTGCATTACCTTTGTACAGTTTTTTTTTTCTCAATTTCCCTATCAACTTATCGAAGGATTGAATTCAGCAGAAATTGAACAGGACTCCTTCCTCTCCTCAATATTTTGCTTCAAACAATGCTGGGGTAGGGAGAAACCATTCAACACTCTTGGCAAATATTTGTACTTTAGCACTATTTGGAAATGGGGAGAGAGTTATTTACATGCCTGCTTCCCATGAAAATTCCCTCTCTCCCTCCCACCCCATTGTGCTATAAACTCAGCTGATCAAACTGAGCCTGAGAGCTATCATCACTAGACAGATGCATGGTTTATAGTTGTTTTTTTTTAAAACAAATTCACCATACTCGTAAGGAGGCAAGACAGAACAATGACCATTGTGATCAATGTACCATGGCTACAGAGACCTGACTAGGTTTCAGCGTTAAGCTACAGTACTGAGAATATATCACTGGTAAGTTTAGCCTATCAGGAGTACAAGGATTCTTTTTTTTTAAAAAAAGAAAAAGTTACAATCACAGTGGTGCATGCCAGTGTGGTGCCCTTTAAACGTAACAGAAGCAGCATGGAAGATGGTTTCCCATGTGGTTCTGCAATATTCAAAAGCCCACAGGCAGATGGGCAGGGCCAATCATTGGGAACTTTACCATGGAATCTTCACCTCCCCCTTTTTGGTGGGGTGCAATTCCATGGGAAAGACCCACCAGTCAGCCCAACCCACAGACTGCAGGACCTTAGAAGTTAAGGGAGCGCATGAGATGAACACCTAGCAAAGCATGTTCTCTAACATTTAAAGGACACCTATGTTTCTGGGATTCTGTGACTGGATCACATGAGCATGGAATTTGATGTTTGGTACAAAATTGAGCATCCTGAGGCTCTCTCCGTGTACATTTTTTGTTTTTAATTAAAAAAACATGCTTCTGATTTTTAACGGCTGTAAAAATAAAGTCTGAAAACATCTAGGCAATGAACGACGAAATTAAAAGGCAGAGGGAGATGGACAAGGATTGCAATAGTCTTTCACCTCATGGCAAGCAGCCACAGAACGTTACAGAATAGGCAAAGACATGAACCTGTTCTTAATCTGCATAAATCAGTGTTTCTCAAACTGTGATCAGAACCTGCTAGGTGGGTCGCAAGCCAATTTCAAATGGGTCACATCTAGCTCAGCTGACGCTGAAAATACAGAGCTGAAAATTCAGGGTACAGAGCTGAAAATTCAGGGTACAGAGCTGTTGGGCAGGGTTGGCTCCCAATGGGAGAGGCAGGGTGCTTTGCCCTGAATAGGTGGGAAGATGGGTTGCCAGAAAGGGGGAGGGCTGTATGGCTGGAGAAGGATCCAAGTCTGCCTTGACTACCAAGCTGGAATGTTTTCATTTTGAGCTATGTAAAAATAGCAGCATGAGAGCCTTGTGTCCTGGGAGCTTTGGCTGACTGTGGCTTAGGTTTGAAGCCCAAAGATTACTTCACTTCCGGCCATGACATTACGTCCATGTTAATGGCATCACTTCTGGTGGGTCCCAACAGATTGTAATTCTAAAAAGTGGGTCCCAGTGTTAAAAAGTTTGAGAACCACTGGTATAAATGGTTGTGATGAAAGAGTTGTGTTTGCTGTTAAGGATTTTTCCCTCTGATTTCCCTCCATTGTCCAAGAGACTTCAGGCTCAAAAGGGGGAGCCAGCCAATTGGGGGGGGGCTGGAGAGGTGGAGCTAGGAGGAGGAATCTAGGCCTGAGTGACTCAGGGTGCAATCCAGCCCTTGACTTGGCCTGGCGCAAGTCCCTTGTGGTGGCTCAGGAGGATTGCATATGTGCCGTAAGGCACGTTTGCACCTCCTCAGGAGTTGGCTAGGCCAGCGCGCCTGGAAGAAGCCTCTGTGCTGATGGAGGCACTGAGGCTTACGTTAGCCCATTCAGGCCGACACAAGCCTCTGAGGTAGGTGGGGAGGGGGTGGGAGGGAGGCGTTCCTGGGCGGTGGGCAGCCAGGAGGTGGGGCTGGTATCTGGCAGTTATGCCGGATCCCAACTCCCGTTCCCGGGGAAAACAGAGCGGCTTCAAGCCACACCTCAGGAGGTGGCGCAAGTCCGAGGAGATCCAAAGGGGAAAGGGCGCCTTACTCAGAGGTAAGGAGAAAAGTTTCCCCTTGCCTCTGGCTGAGCCACTTTTGGCCCCTATCCTGCACTGGATACAGCGCAAACCTCCTGGCTTGCCTGTTCCAGCGCAGGGCAGGATTGCGCCCTCACTCTCTCTTCTGCTGCATGCTTGAGACTGGGCAAGAGAGGGTGAGCCTCTCTGGTAAGTGAAGACTGCTGGGGAACTAGAACCCCAGGGAAGTAGAGAAGGGACAAAAAGAAGCTTGACACGTTAGGTTTTGTTTTATGTTTTTTCTTCCCATCCAGAAGTTGGGAGCTCTTAGTTGGCTCAGCTTAAGCTGGGCCAAGTTGGGACCCAGGCTTTTAGCCTCATCTTGGCCTGCAAGTGCAGGACCAGCCCCATTCAGGAAATGTTTATTTGTAGCTAACCAAGACTGATTAAACTGTGATTTCCCCTCACCTATAAATAAAACCTTTCTGCCTAAAAAACTCTGCCTGTTCTGGAATCAGTGGATTTGTCAGTCTCCCCACTCTGCAGGTATTGCTGGCAGAATGGGGACATTTTAACAATCCTGCATAGCATTCTTGCAGAGGGGTTTTGCCAGGGAACCCCTTGGGAACTGGATCTCTTGGGCTGGTGGCTGCGGACTAGATCTATTAGGTCTTGCCCCACCAAGCTGCAGATTAAACCGATTGGAAGTGTGGGGGACATCGGAAGGGAGTGAGTGCTTGGCACTAGGCATCACTGCCCTGGATTAGAAGGTGGTTGCAGGAAGTCCTCCCTCTCTTCCATGACAATGATGTACAGGTTGCAGAATCTAGCTGTTCTTGGCAGAGATTTTGAATTACTCTGGTATAAAGAGTTTGATACTTTTAGTGCATTGTGTGTTTGGCACACACAGATTTGCATGCATCTAGCTGGTTGCACCATTGCTGGTAACCAACAATATTATTATTCACATTAATTATTATTCACATTTTTATACCGCCCTTCCTCCAAAGAGATGGTGTACACAGCTGCTCCCGTCCTTTGGTCCTCACAACAACCCTGTGAGGTAGGTGAGGCTGAGAGAAAGTGACTGGCCCAAGGTCACCCAGGAAGCTTCATGGCTGAAGGGGGATTCAAACCTGGATCTTCCAGGTCCAAGTCCACCTCCCAAACCACTACACCATCCTGGCTCTGTGTGTGTGTATATATGTATATATATATAACTACTGTGGAAGTTTACAGTCAGTCATTGAGAGTCAACAGTGGTGCTACTCCCTCACTAACAGTGGTGGAGCCTCCTACTCCACAATGCCTGTTAGTGCTCATGCTACCCATTCTACAGAGTTGCCGTCACCGACAGCTTTGCCATGGAAAGCTGTCTCAACTGTGATGCTTAACACTATCACATGGAACACACCACCATCACTGGATAGTCTCCATGCACCCCAACAGCAGCTGTCAGACGAGGGGACTTGCAATGCAATGGCTGGAGTAAGCAGTTTTAAAGGCAAAAGCCAGGATTCAGCCTTACTCAAATCTATGGTATATCTTATTTCAGTGGAACTGCAGAATCAGCTCAACTATTAATCCTTCGAGATCCCCCCATGGGTACCTTGCTACAGGGCTCTTTGGTAAATTGGTTGGATGTGTGGCCTTTATTTAGCCCGTGGGTAATGCCCGACTCCACAGTATTCTGTAACTTCTAATCTGGGCTACGTGATTCCTTATCCGATCTGGCCACCAGTGCCCCTTGGTTTGCAAGAACACAAAGGCCACCCACAAGAAGTTAGCCTGTCAAGTTCCTGACACATAACACACCCCACAATTGCTTTGAAGAGATGCTGAATGCCCATTTTCACACTCCGGTCCACTAGTTTCTGTCCAAGAAAGCGTCCTGAAAACCTTTCAGGGACAGACTTCGCTTGGAACATGGCCAGTCAGAGAACAGCCAAGCCAACTAGATCAGTATGAGTGGCAATTAAGTGTGTGTGTATGTGTGCGTGTGTGTGTGTGTGTGGGGGGGGGGGTGTTCCATGCAACAGCAGCTGAGCAGTGTCCAGGAGGAACAATCACAGACATTGCAGTAGACAGTCAGTATCAATTCCACATGACATTCGAGGAAGAGAATCAAGAGTTGAATTAGAAAAGGAAAAATGACTTGTCAGAATTATCCCTGCACTTCAGTTGACAATACCAACAATACTCTTGATTGACAACTTGTGAGTCAAAGTCCACCTTCTAGACCATGCTAAATTCTAATCAACTTCAGAAAGAGTAACCTTCTGGGTTTTCCCTCCCCATTTCACCAGATTATCTAATCTGAGCCTCTTCCTGGTGTTTGTCATGTTACATCTGGCCTCCCAACCCAGAAGTAACTGGCAATGATGTTATCACAAATTACTTCTGGTGGTACTTCGATTAGGTGGACCATGTGAAGTGATATAGCGGAGGACAAACATTGAGAAACACTGATCTAATCTATTTTCCTGGTCCCTTTGTGGCTCAACACAATACATATTCATGTGTGTGTGGTTCTGGGAGCCAGTTAAGAGAAATCATAAAGGGGGAGAGACTAGCTACCATCAAGTGTTTTGGTGTCAAGGGGCTCACTCCTTGTCTGTAGCCCATTGCAGGACCCAATCCTATCCAATTTTCCAGCACAAAAGTTCCTATACCTTAAGGAGGCCTTTGTGACTACCTCTCCATCACAGGATGTAGTGCATGCCCCATTGATATGACTGTACGAGCACTGGAAAATTGGATAAGATTGGGCCCCCAGGCTACAGCGAGTCTTTACTTCAGTCATGGTATTGCACCTCCATAGACCGTGCAGTTTATTTCTTCCTCTTCTTCAAGCTTTCTTCCCCCCCCCCCCCAAAAAAAAATCTGGTATCTCACAACTCCCTTTTCTACTCCCTTGGTCGCTCTGGGTTATTTCTCTCATTTCCTAGATACCAACATCCCCCCATAGTCTCCTCCCCCTTCCTTCCTTTTGCATCATCATGATTTCTTCTTCTCAAAAGAAGCTTTCTCCCCTTCTCCTATTTTACCTAGCAACTAATGCTGTTTACATTTTAGATGACTGCTTATTTGTATGATTTACCCTCCCTCTCATTGTAAATTTATCCCCACTGTAAACATATTATGTTGCACCTATATACTTGCCTCCTTTGCCCTTGCCAAATACCAGTTCCAGTCAAGTGTGCCACAAACCAATTGTATGAAGGTATTTGCACACGTTTTGATTCTCCCATGTGCACGTGCTACACAAAGCCAAGGTAACACCAAATGTTATCACTTCAGTCTTCTATGGCCAAGGGTCCTTAAGAACATAAGAACAGTCCCTCTGGATCAGGCCATAGGCCCATCTAGTCCAGCTTCCTGTATCTCATAGCAGCCCACCAAATGCCCCAGGGAGCACACCAGATAACAAGAGACCTCATTCTGGTGCCCTCCTTTGCATCTGGCATAGCCCATTTCTAAAATCAGGAGGTTAAACATGCACATCATGGCTTGTAACCTGTAATGGATTTTTCCTCCAGAAACTTGTCCAATCCCCTTTTAAAGGCATCCAGGCCAGACGCCATCACCACATCCTGTGGCAAGGAGTTCCACAGACCAACCACAGGCTGAGTAAAGAAATATTTTCTTTTGTCTGTTCTAACTCTCCCAACACTTTAGAACTAACCAAAAAGAAACATTTAAGGTATGCCATGGTGGGTAGCAGTGGCACCAAAATTGCTAGAAACAGGACACTGAAATGTGAAAATACATTTTTAAAGACTGCTAGAACCAATCATTTTTATTCAGAATATTCTAAAATTTAGTTAGATTATATCCCTCACCAGTTTAATTCCTCCTGCCAAATTTCATACTGTCAGGACACAATTGCCTTGATTGTCTGATGAATAGAATTTTCAGACTTTACAATGATAAAATGCTGGGAGGAAAAAACTACTCAACTATTCAGTCACTCCTACAGTTAAATAACTGGAGGCTTGTGTTGCTATTTAAAGAATATTGTCCATCCCCAATGGTGTAGCTAGCAGGGGGTGTGTCGCCCTCAGGTGGGTGACACCACTAGTGACAAAAATTGTGAAAATCACAGGTGTTAGGAACAATACCATCACGTTATATGTCATTTGATGCGTAATTTACAGCAAAATGCAATGAAAGCAACCAGAGTGAAATATCTCCATTCTATCAAAAGTTAGGGCCAATAAAAAACAAAAAACAGAAAACAAAAATGCAACTGTCTTATGTACGAAAAGTAGATTTCCTTAACTCAAAATAGACCAATGAAACTGACTGTTGAAGAGCCAGTGAGATGTTATTAGGACACAGCATGGAAGCAGTAAGATGTTACAAGTCAGCTCCCTTTTCCATGTATCAAAGCTAATACTCAAACTCCTGTTCAGTTGTGCGTGTGTCATCAAGTTGGTTGTTGTTTTTTGGCTGGTTACTGATTGGCTGGGTAACCTGTACAGTTCTATAGTAGGATGGATAGATAGATAGATAGATAGATAGATAAATAAATAAATAAATAAATAAATAAATAAATAAATAAAGTTAATGGGAGTGATCCCTTGAGTTACCAGACCAGGTGACACCAACCCTAGTAATGCTGCTGGTGGGAAAGTTGGGTGTTGTTGGTTACTGGCTTAGAAGACTTTCAAAGTGGATTCTAAACACTCAAGGGGAGCTACAGTCTATCAGTGGTTATTAACCATGATAGCTACACTGAACCTCCAGATGCAGGGGCAGTATGTCACCGTGTACTATGTTCAGGGGAGGGAGCAATTCATCCATTGCTTGTTGGGAAATATTCACTGCATGTAGTTACCATCTCTCAGATTCAAGCTCCTTAGAGGAAGTGTGTTATAAAAAATGTGAAAAGTATAAATTAGATCAATAATTTTGTTGTATGGGGGGTGTCAAAAATTAATGGGTTCTGGATGTCAAATGAACTAGCTACACCACTGGATCCCAACAGTTGGGTAAAAGGTCTTCCACCTCCTATATATAAAGCAACTTGATGCTACTGGGTTGGGGAGGGCTCACGACCCATTGACATAACTGTTCATAGCTTCACTTGAAGACAGTAGTGCCAAAAGAAGGAGTACAAGATTTCAAGAATACCTCACTGGTGGAGACAATATACAATCTTTTATCAACTCACCCTGATGGAAGGTGACCGTATATCAGGATGGTAGAGGGGCTTGGTAGGCTTGCCCATCTGCCTTTGCTGTTCGTTCACTTTCTCACGAATTACCGCCAGTTCCTTGCCATTTATCACAGGCTTCATCCTGCCAGCTCCACTCACCACCCCAGTGGCGCCATCCACATGGTTCTCTGCTATGGAGCCTTCCGAATGTTCCTCATTATCTACACAGACAAGAGAGAGGTAAGAAGGAAAAACAACAAGGGACTGTTAGTCATGGGGCCCACAGAATGCGGTTGCTGAGCCCCTGTACCTACAATGAAGGGAAGGAAAGGTTCCCAGAGAAGATGATCACGAGGGGTTCTGGTTGTACTACATGCCAGTGGCATTCTGGCTATACAAAAAATCTCCAAGCAGAGCAGCCAAGAGAAGGGGGTGCTTCTGTTTTGGGGAGAGCCCAGCCTGCGTTTCTTTCTTAAACACACAAACAGCTCCAAATAAGTTGCAGTTTGATTTGTGCAACCAAATTGTGCTTGGTTGCACAAATTGTCCAAGTATTTTAACACATTAATTTTAATCAGAATGTCTGAACCGCAGGAGACAAGTTGGCTAAAGGAACAGAACACTATGTCCCATTTGTGTTATGATACGAAAGGAAAATTATCTCAACATTAAAATTAAATTATCTTTAAAAAAAAACTAAGTGTCTGGCCTTTTAGCGGTGCTCCATTCTTTGTTTATCCCTGTTTTCTGCCCTTTACCAGCAGCTCGGATATAATGGGCCAAATTCATTCCGGACCTGTTGCTCTCAGGCTCCCATGAGCAGCAAAGCAGGATCTCTGCTGAACAAGGCCCACTGGGGCAAAGGGGAGGAGAGGTAAGTGTGGAGAGCAGGTAACTGCCCCATAACGGTTGAAGCATGCAGCAAAGCAAACAAACAACAACAACAAAAAAAAGCAAAAGCAACCAGACAGGAGAACAAGTCAAGCAAGGAATACAAAAAATGTAGATTTAACAAAAGCAAGCTTTGTATTGTTTTATAAACAATCTCAATTATAATGCAACTGACACCAAAGACACATTCCAAAAATGGGAAAAAAAATCCACATAGTTAGCAAAAACAAAGTGACCCACTCTTTGGTTCCAAGGATGAACTTAGTTGTGCAGAGGATGAACTTAGGCTTTGCGGTAGCACACCTACCAACTCTTAGAAAGTCCTGGAAGGTGGAGAAGGGCAGGTCATTCGCTAAAGTCACACCTGAGCACAGACCACTCAGCATTTTTTGTGAAAACATGCATCAGTCTGGAAGAATGCCTCCCCTCTGGTGATTTTTCAGCACTCCTGTGCAAACACATCCTATTCATTTTAACCCCTCTCTTTTGGTGCACCACCCCTCATTTGATCTAGCGACATTATCAAAGAATCAAATCTGATTGGGTGTGGCTGGGAGAAACCATGGGATCAGTTCAGGAAGGAGGGTGGAGGAGAAAAAAAGAACAGTTCCCCCTCCCACATTTTTAAAAGATGAAGGTTCCCAAAAATGGAGTGTTGTTCAGGCCAAATTTCCACTCCATTGCAACTGATAGGTCTGACTTCTTCCTCAAGCCAAACTGTTGAATATTTGATGTACTTCCAGTTACAAAGCCTTTAATGATAGGACTCTCAGAGACAAAAGAGATTATAGAGCAACTCTTGGCATCAATGACCACTTGCAACAGAAGCCAACGAGGTCCAGGCCCGTCACTCTTGAGGGGCCAGGCTCACCAGAGGGCCCACTTTGCTGGGCCAACTCAACTGGTGGTATTTATTGTGCCCAATATGACCATGGAGGAGGAAGAACCATGGAGGAGGAAGGTGCAGGGCTCTGCAGAAACCTGGCACCAACCTGGGCAAGGTTCATGGGGGGAGAAGACATTTACTTATCCTTTACCCATTATTTCTATTCCTTCTGCATCTGAAGATGGTGGTAAGCACTCGGGTCCTAGGTAGTCTGTTGGGTTAGCTCCCTATCACAGTGTCCCATGGGGGAATATTGATGATGATGATGATGATATGCATTGTCATAGTGCTTCAGTGGGTTCAAAGTGCTTAACAGATATTATCTAGATGTGATTCTTACTACAGTCCTGTAAAGGCAAGAATTATTGCCCCCAAATTGCAGCTGGGGAACTGACACCAAGGGGGAATAGCTTGCCTAAGGCTACCCAATGAGTTCAAGGCAAAGGTGAGATTTGAACCAGGGAACTCCTGTAGAAGACCCAATTTGTAGCTTGACCTCTTAGCTCCTAACTTCCCCAATTCTCACCAGTCCCCTCCATCCCAAGACCATGAACCTCTCAGTTCAAGGTCTGGATTCCCCTGAAAAAATCATTCCTTGTTCACACAATCCATAAGACTTAGTCTAAATTAGTCACTGCTGCTCCACTCAGCAGCTTTAGTCAGAGGGAAGTCTTATCACTGCATGACCTTGAAAAATCACCTGATGACCACAGCGCTTCTTGGATGATGGGCTTTGTGCTTTGTTCCCAGTGCTTTAATGGTGCTATGCAAAAGCTGGAGAACTGGATCCAAAGCTTGGTTAAAGAGTCTGGAGAGCCTTCCAGATGAGGGGTACAATATTAACCCCCTTCCATACATTACCATCCACTGTTGTCCAGTCTTTTAAGCACAACTGTGTGAGAAGGGAAGGGATTACTAAGCGGAGAATGAACAGCATGTTCTGATGGGTGGTTGCTTAGCAAGTTTCTCTCATTGTCCTGGAGTGCTGTTGGCACAGGGATGATCCAAAATGGGCATCCAGTAGCCTCCGTTGGCTGCAGTCTTCCCCAGGAAGTGCTTTTCAAGCACTTCAAAAGCACACGGAAACGGCAGCTTGACAATCACTCTTCAGCACGAGCAAGTCCGGCTTTAAGGAGCATGCCCTACTTGCCCATTTGCTCTCTTTCCATCCCTGAAGGTACGTACTGTGGACTGAACAATGCACTCATTATTTCCCATCCTTCCCTGGGCTGGTATGATGCATTCCCTCCCCCATTCATTCACTTTATAGCCTAGAATACGTGTCACAGCCTGATGCGCTATGGCCTGATGCATTACAATCATGGCAGCATTCTTGCAACAATGTTTTCTGACTGCTGCTGCAGTCCTAGGACAGTAAGAATATGGTGCGTTTGGAGAGGGAGGACTCCCTTTTTCTACGGTCTGTTCTAGAGCAGTACAAAGGACACACTGGAGCATCTTCCTATGCCTCATAGTTTTCAAATCTTGTCCTAGCAAGACCCTATAACCCAAGTGTGTGTGTGGGGGGGGGGGGGTGCCATTTTGAGACTTCAGATATCACACCATACCATACCCCTGCCTAGATTTTAGTTAGAGACTGTTTCTGGTTCTAATCCTGGTAGGCAGGCAGTGGCAAATGGCTCTGTTTAATCACTAATTAGACTTGGAAACAATCTTGAACATAAGGGCTTGTTCTTGAGAGAAGTGAAACACTTATGAAGTAGAGTATGAACAGACTGCCTGTCCCTGATCACCAAAGGTCACTTGACATTAAACCAGTGGCCAGGCTATTTAGCACCAGGACCCACTTTTTAGAATGACAATCTGTCAGGACTAACCTGAAGTGATGTCATTAACCTGGAAGCGATGCCCTAGCCAGAAGTTGCAACACTAAGCAGGAAAAATTTTAACACCTCATATGACAAACTCAAAACAATCCATTAAATAATTAAAAGTTTACAATAAGTTTTAAATTTTTTTAAAATAAAGAAAAACTCTCCTAACCCTCCCAAGCAGTTGCTGATCTGTTTTTAAAAAAAATTTCCCAAACATCCCAAAGGCTGCAATTCTATCTACATTTACCCAGGAGTAAGAGGCATTGACCATCATTGTTAAAAGCATATGCATGTTAAAAGTACAGATCTATAACATTTCCCCAGATGCAGCTACATACCATGGTAGCATCAATATTAAAAATAAAATACACATTGAATTGAATGAGGCCTACTTGAAATTGGCTTGTGACCCATCTAGTAGGTCCCAACTCACAGTTTGAGAAACACTACATTAAATCATTCCTAGAAAAAGAAACTGTGCCAGTAATTAATGAGAAACCCACACACAACATAAAAATGTGATTATTTGGGCTTTCTCACTGTCTATCTACATGCAGGGAAGCTATGGCAAAGACATCTTTGGGAGCTCATAATGATCACTGCATGTTATGTAATATGTGAGGTGGCACAAAGTAAGCCCAACCTGCTCTCTCAGAGTAAAGCCTGGGGAGAAGAATTTCATAGCCAAAAGATATGGCTTCTCTCACACGCAGATCCAAGTTAGACATTTATGCCTGTGTATTAGGTCTCCAGCCTACTTCTTCCATCTGCGACATGAACCAGCCGCATGGATCCAAAGAAGTAGGACTAACTGAAGGTATGTGGCCAAATGGAAGAGGAAGGGAAGTTTTGGAACCACATGCCCTGCTCTTATGGGAAAAACCCATAAAAATTCCCTTCTGGTAACTTCCCTAGTCCACCACCAGAGGGCGGGCTAGAAAGTCTACTTGCCATTGATCCTTGCCATGTTTTCTACAAAGACTATTGTACCTGTATATTTTCTCTTTCTCTGACACGTTAACAGCTATCACTTCAATGAAAGTTAGGAACAGACATTCCCATGCCTTTAGCGATATAATTCGACTTCAGGAACCCAGCACAACCGAAAATTTTAAAACTGGTTTTGGGAAGGACAGCATGCCATGCAGCCAGAAGTCTGATTTTCCATTAAAAAAAACTGAAACCAGAGAGGGAAAAAGAATGTCACAAGTAATTCTTTTCTTTTAAGAAAAGAAAAATGCACGCACACACAAACACAAAATAGGGAAATGCTGCCCTCTAGAATGGTGTGCCTATTCATCTTTGATTTAGTCCAGCATTTCTCAACGTTTGTCCCCCAGCATACGACTTCACATGGTTCACCTATTGGAAGTACCATCAGAAGTAACTGGTGATGATGTCATCACCAGTTACTTCTGGGTTGGGAGGCCAGATACAATGCAACAAACCCCAGTAAGAGGTTCAGGATGGAAGGGAGGGTTTTTTTGAGCATGCAAACAGTATGCTTTGTAGCTCTGCCCACCAAGCCGACCTACCACTGTTTGTCACGTCACATCACTGGTCTCTCTGCTGGGCAGCAGGTATCCAGAGGTCCTGCAAGTACCACCAGACACAATCTCAAGTACCAACAGTGGTACCCATACCACAGCTTGAGAAACATTGATTTAGTCCATTCTACTTTCTCAGCCACACTCTCTTCAACTATATGCAGTTAAGTATTATTAGCTTATAAACCACACTGCAGTATTTCCCAGACAAAGGTTATGCCCCCAGGGTGTTATTTTATCTCTTCTCCCCCATCTCATTTTGCATTTTCTTAGTCTGCCTTTTTCTTTGTTTAAGGTCACAAGCAATTATTTGCTATCAGGTTCTCCTCTAATGTTCCATACAGCCAGATCAACCAGGTGCCACTCAGTTTTAGGGCATTCCACTTGTACAAAGCCTTGGGGGAAGCTACCTACTTATGTCAGACTTAAAAAAAATTTAATAACCATTTGTCACTGCTGATAAAATTAAATGAATCATGTCTTTGGAACTCATGTCACAATAAAATGAGCTCTGGTTTCTAGAACAAAAACCTGCCATATTGAGAATGTCAGTTTTCTTTTTTCCTAACACGTTCTTCCATTTTATACTTTTGGAGAAAGATGCTGAAACATAGTATATAATAACACTGTGGGCATAATACCACAAGAGCTCAGAAAAGAAACTGGCGCCTCTTCCAATTTTAGGAAACGGGGTGGGGGGTGGAAGGAGGGTCAAGATCCACCACTGTTTCAAGCACAGCGTTCTTGCAGGAGCATACTTTAATTTAATCCCAAACAAACTCAACTCCCAACAAATCACCCCTATCTGGATTAACCTTCACATTACCACAATTCTCCAAAATCAGTCTTATATATTTTATTAATACATTTTTGTATTAAGATATTGGTCTTATTAGTTTTGGTTTTGATGGAGTTAACTTTCAAGTAGGTATGCTTATGACTGCAGCCTTATTTTACATTTTCAGTTTATGATGCAGCAACAAATCCAGCAACAAATCCAGCAAGGCAGGTCAAAGGCAAGGCAGATTGGAAACAATTGCCCTCTACTGCCACCTACATAGATCAGGAAACCAGCATCACCCTGTCTTAGCACACAGAAGTCCAGTAGATCAGCCCTACCATTAAAAGAGCTCTATCTTTTCAACAGTGAATCCAACTGCAGCTCCAACTTCAGTTTCTGACTGATCAAGCTAAGTAGCAATGGGGAAAGAAGGGAAACTCTGCCCTATAAAAGAGAAAACTATGTGTACCATAATTTCACATCACGGAAGGTAGTCAGAAGAGTACAATGAGAAAGAAAGGGAACAGAGAGAGCATCAGAAAAAGAGATGATGGACATTCATAAGAGCAGCCTTTCTACAATCAACACCAGGGGTGCCCAAACCCCAGACCGGGGGCCACTTGCAGCCCTCGGGGGCTCCCAATCCAGCCCACGGGGAGCCCCCAGTCTCCAATGAGAGTCTGGAGCTCCGGAGATTTGCTGGAGCCTGTGCTGGCCCTGCTCTCAGCGTGAGGACGACTGTTCTACCTCTTACCTTAGCTGTGGAACAAGGGCTCCCTCCACTACTTGCTGTTTCACATCTGTGATGCAGCAGTGGCAGTGAAGGAAAGGCCAGTCTTGCTTTGTGCCAGGCCTTATTCATTCATATAAGTTCCATCTCTAATAAATTCATTTATGTAAATTTATTCAAATTTTAAATGTAAATTAATTTTTTCCCCAGCCCCTGACACAGTGTCAGAGAGATGATGTGGCCCTCCTGCCAAAATGTTTGGACACCCCTGATCTACAACAAAGGACACATCTAAACAGAAAGAAGCCACTGCCCTGATTTCCTCTGTATGAACAAGCTACCACATCACAGCCAGCACCACCAGGTCAATTAGTTTTACCGTCTTTCAACTAAGCCTAGAATCATATTTGCCCCCCCCCCCAATCAGTGTTTAGGGAAGAAGTGAGAGCAAGTTGCTCCAAAACACTTTGTACAGTAAAACAGCAGGATAATGGCAAACAGGTGAATCAAAGCGACCACGTCTATTTTCAGGCTACACATACTTGCCCTCAGACATCTGGAAGTCCTTCAATATATTTATGTATAAAGCACTGTGTCTCTTTGGAACAAGAAGAGCCGTACCCCTGTGGTCCTTCCAACAGAACTCTAATTCCCTTCATCCTTAGGAAAAAGACCCTCAGAGCTATATAAGGAAAGACCTTATTTTCTTTCCTGTTTTTTTTAAAAAGCTAAAGATAAAGCACCATGTTAGCTGAGTGGCAGCAAACCTCTTAAGAGCACAACAATCAAGCTGTCTGCTCTGCTCTAGGTAGTGGAAGCAAAAACTGAAGTATGAGCACCTGCAGCTACTATATAAAATTTCATAGCTCCTAAAAATAAATCTGTACACTTAAAACACACTCACAGGCTTCCAGCAACCTCAGTTAATAAAAAGCTGTATTGTGTTACAGCTGTTGCAGCCACCACAACATCTGCTAGTGTTTCAAAAAGCAGATCCGTCTGGTTCAATTGTACTCTTGAGTTTTACAGCCACTTTATTTCCCTCCCCTGGACAGGTTTATTCTTTTCTTTTCTCAGAGAAACTCCACCCTAGGCAGGAATGAAAAGCTCAAGCCATGCTCATTTCTATGGCCTGAGCCAGACTTTAAAGTCTGCTCCATCTCAGTTCTGAAATAGATCCTAAATAACCTGGCAGGGACTCCTCCAAATCTGTAGAATGTTAACATGCTGACTCAAGCTGGAGTACTCCCCCCCCCCCAGAGAGTCAAAAGGTTTTCCAACCAAGAGCAGAAAATAAAAGGAATCCTACTTACCTTGAAACAATGAACTTTGCTGAGTGAAACAAAATAGGAAAAGCAAAGCCATTTTTAAAAATGATTTTAAAAGGATCTCGGATAGCAAGGATACAGAGGTCTTGCCTGAAGACCGTCTCCAAGTTTCTCTCCCGAGATCCTGGAAAGCTGCTATCAGTCAGAATCACAATACTTCATTAGATGGACCAATGCATTAAAGATAAGGCCACTTCATATAATTATTTCTCACATTTTTATACCACTCTTCCTACAAGGAGCTCAGGGTGATGTACATAGTTCTTCCCATTCTTTTGTCTTCACAACAACCCTGAGAGGTAGCTTAGACCCACAACCCAATCCTAACCCGCACTGGCACGGGGAGGCTGGCTGGCTGGCTTGCCCCGTATCCAACACGGGATTGAGGCTGGAAGTGGCTTAACCTAGGGCAAGGGGAATTGCGTCCCCTTACCCTGGGTAAAGCTGCAGCAGCCCCAATGGAGATACTTGGATCTGCGTCACCTCAAGAGGTGGTGCAGATCTGAGCAGCCCAGAGCTGCCCCAGACTGCCCAGGATGAGGGTTAGGATCCTGGCTCTGCCTCCCGCTCACCCACCGCCAGTCCTCCCCACCCCCAGACTCCTGCACTGGCCTGGCTTAACCAGTGCAGACTCATCTCCTCCACCAACCCAGCAGGGCTTGGGCCAGCTTCCTTCCTCCAAAGGTGGGGAGAAAGTGCTTTATGGCACTTTCGCAACACTCTTCAGCTGGCGCAAAGGACTTGTGCTGGCAAAGGGCGCTCTCTGGATTGCGCCTTGAGAGATAGTGACTGGCCCAAGTTCATCTAGGAAGCTTCATGACTGAGCGGGGATTGGAACCTGGGTCTTCTTCAAATGCTACCTTCTTTTTCCCTCATCATATGCACACACACACACTCCTCCATTAGTCTGCTTTCGCAGCTGAAGTGCTAGCTACAGTTCTCTGCTATCTTATAGAAAACAAATTTTTTTTTTAAAGTTTTTCTTGCTATCTCCGTGTAGCTGAATACAAAGATTTGAATTATGATGCATGAAGACTCAAAACTCATAGTGGAATTCATGCTGGGCAATTTACGTGTAATAACAAATAAAATTGCTACTCTGTAGCACCAAGTAAAGCTTTGCTATCCAGGTGGGTGAGGAAAAGGAGAGACACACATACATGCACAGATGTTGCTGGTACTGCACCCCCTGTGCTTCTGAGATTTTTTGGCCAGTTTTCTACATCTTTATGTGATGGCTACAGGCTTGAAAGCGACAGGAAACAGCTGATTGTGAAACAAGCACCACTTTTTCCTCTTTCTGTCCAACCATTCATGAAAAAGAAAAAAGAAAAAGAAAAAAGACTCCGCTTCAGACACACCACCACTAATGCCAGTGTGTGCAGGACTGCAGACAAAAGCTCCTCACAAAAAAAATCAAAGAAAAAAATGCAGCCTAAAACCACCTCAGTGCTTCTCATTCACTAATGTTATGTATCAATAACCTTCTGTGCTAAGCTGCAATAGAAGGCCCAGTGAGATGTAGAACCATACTTTGTTCTTGCAATTCCAATTTCACACACATCTCTATTACGCTGCTGAAAAGTGCTGCACACCCATTCCTGGGCTCTGGGCCATGACTTCCTCCATTAATAAAAGAAGAAGAAGAAAACCCTGCTCCAAGACTGCTTCCAAATGTCATGCCCTTTACCCAATATGGGAAGGACTCTGGCAGAAGTGGCAGGCGGAGAAAGGGTGCCAGACCACAGGGAGAAGAGCAGGAGCTACTCGCTGCTTGCCTGGTAGAGTGGCTTAGATGTTCAACTAGCCCAAGACAAAGGGTGGCGTGATCAATGGGAAGCGTTCAATAAGCTCATGCAAAATGCCCCGGTTACGACTTGCAACCAGGCCCCAAACCACATTTTGTTACTCAGAGAGTCACAGATCTCTGTGGGAAATTCTTTTTGTCATCAGCCTCATAGCTTTGTCGAGGAACCTGTAAAGCAATGCAGGCTCTCTCTCAAACAAAGCACTAAGAGGATTGCTCAGGTTTTATGAATATCAGCATCTGGTGTAAGCTGAAATGATTAACAAGAGGGCCAAACAACCACGAAACACTTTTTCATGGGATTCTAAAAAATTATTGCAAAAAAGGTAATTCTCATCTCATCTAATATTCCTTCTCTTAGCCCAAACCTTTTCCTTCAACATTTTATTTCCCTTCCACAAGAATACTAGTGGGGTGAAAGACATGCTCACCTCCACTACAAAACAACATGAGCAGCTCTTGAAGAGATCCCCAAGGAGCGGCAGTCCAACCAAACAACAGTGGTGGACACTTGAGAACCTTTCCACTTGCAACTCTGGCTGTAGTGAGGGCACAGTAGAACGGGGTAGAGGTGGCTGCAAAATGTAGCTCTGCTGAGGCATGTTGAATCAGCTCTGTTATTTTTGGCTGCAAACTTCACCTGATAGCATCCCATCATGCAACTTGGTTTCTGCCCAAAGCAGTCAGGGCAAAAAGGACCAATGACATTTCTCAGTTTTCATCAGGTGGCACTTCTGTTGCACAACCCTGTGATATCAAGAGTAGCTGGAACTTTAGTTGGGACTGCTGCAGGGCAGCACTGGGGCGTGCGTGTGTGTGTGTGTGTGTTGAAGCCCCAGGCCCACACACACTTTAACTGCCATCCACACCCCCACTTGCACAAACCCACCACACCCCTAAAAACCACATCACTCCCAGCCAAAATGCAATGTCACAAATATATCAACATTTGTGTTTGTGAATGTGTATAGGATTAGGAATTATTGCCAGTGGATCTGTCATCTTCTCAAAGTAACTTCCAAAGTAATTTGTAAATATAGAAACAGGATATGTTTTAGTGGTTTAAGAAAAGAGGTCTGTGGCCAATTCCCCCATAATCAGAGAACAGAAAAGGTTTCCCACATTATTTGTGTTTTAAATAAATGGCATTCAATGGGTGCACAGCATTTCAAAATCTTTGTTCAAGATGGTGCTTTCATGAGTGGAAAAAAAAAATCACATTTGTCTAGGATGCAACTACATTGTTGTGATGCTGGGAAAATGCAATTCTTCACTGAGATAGCATGTCTGTTGCTACTGTTTCTAAGTGCTGGATGTAGATGAATGAGTGTCAAAGCCCCCTACTTCATAACACCCAGAACTAATGAGAGATCAACTCTTTGCAGAAGATTTGAGATTTAGGTCCATGGACTGTCATGTCTTGTTTTTGGCTTTTCCTCTCCCTAATCAATGAATGGCTTGAAATCATTCATCACAAACTCAGACACAGTTTCCGTAAACTAGGTAGTAAATAAGCCAACATATGAAGAAGCTAATAAAATCAAATGAGATCTGTTGCCACTTGAAATTATAAAGACTCAGACCAACCTACTCTGAACTGAAACTGACACAGGCTGAACTTGCAAAGAGAGACATGTTCATTTTAAAAGCACAGATACCCTGAACAGTGCTTGGACACTGGAGCTACAATTGCTTTTTATTAACCAACGAAGAGCCCGATCCTATGCATTTCTACTCAGAAGCAAGTCCAATTACAGTCAATGGGACTTACTCCCAGGAAAGTGTGGCTAGGATTGCAGCCAAAAACATCCAACTGGTGATGCCACATGCCTGTTCCATAAAAAGTGAGTAAACAAAGGATGGCAATTCTACTGAAGAGGACTAAAATCCCAAGTATTATAATGTAAAAGTATAAAATCATACATATTTTTCCCTTTGTAACCTTCAATTTAAAATAGTTGTACTTTACCACTTTTTATCCACTGGGGCTCCTCAAGGATGCTTAAACCACAGCATAATGCAATATCATTAAGCGTATTATACATCTTAAAAACAACACTGACACACACATCAAAGCCAGACAGGCCAAAAGGACAATCAGCTGCCACCTAACCACAAATGCCATAAAGAGTTTGAGCACAGCATTGAAAATCACTGAAAAATTTTTCTGGGTTCTGCAACTCTGTTGGCAGAGGAGCGGGTCAGCCAATTTGTAACTACAGACAGTTGCCCTAGAAGCAGAGTCGCAGAACCCAGAAGAGTCTCCTGAAAGCTGGAAATGATATCACAAGAGGTGAAGGTTATAGAGGTCAATGTGTCTTGAGAAGAAAAATGTTGAAAATGGCTGCTCTATGGGCTCTTGTTTCACATTTCAATATTGCTGCAATATTGTTTTCATGGTTTAAAAAAAATCTGTCTCTAAACAAAAAGTTGCAAATTTAGCTATTTCTGCTCAGCGTTGCATATACACAACGGGGACCAAGCGTGTACACCTGTGGACTGGACAAAAGTGAATTAAGGTGTCCACAAAGTTTGGAAGAGTTAAAAGACAAAAGAGATTTACTGTTTATGTCTGTAATGCAGCTATACATGGTAATCCACAGGAGCTCTTCCGGCCCTCGATTCCTGTCCTGACTCCCTATGTCACTTGAAAAGGCACTCCTGGTGGCTAGCAAAGCCTTCAGAGTGGCATGCAGCATGATGCAAGGGGTGGCTACTACATGGGGAAATTGGAAAACCCCCTTGTGCACATGAAGACCATGTGGGATCCTAGCGTATGAAATGTAAATATGCAGCAGTGCGCCTTTCCGCTGTTAACAGATTCTTCAGTGGGCCGTGTGCCCTTATAAGTGCTCTGTGTAGTCAGAGGGAAAGGTGGGATATAAATAATTTAAACAAACAAGCAAATCATGAATATTGCCAATACTAACATAATCCAGACCATTTGTCTAATCTACCTGAAATGTGGCAATGAGCATCTGTGCTTATGGTTAAGAACATTTAAATACTAGATATTCAAATGCCAACATGAGAAATAATTGCTGTTGTATCACCACCTCTGCTGAAATGAGGGCTTTAAAATTGTTTTTAAAGAAGAACAAATCTGTCTGCACAGTTTGGCTAACACAACTCGCTAAACCTGAAAATCCATGTCAATCATATTCTCTTTCTATATTCATCACAGCCACAAACGACAATACATGAATGTTGCACTGAAGCTGTGTATCAACTGTCCTTTGAAAAGGATTCCGGGCTGCCAAGTGTTGTTCGTTTTTGATCACTGGAACAATGAACTTTGAAACGTCACCTAACATGCCAAAACTTACATTTTCAAAGAATGACACAGCCCGAAACTGAACAATTACTGAGTTCTATAGAGTAGTGGTTCCCAAACTGTAGGCCAGGATCCACCGGTGGGTTGCAAAACTGACAAGTTGACAGCTGACAAGGGAAGTGTATTGAGCCCTACAGAAACCAAAACAGATCAGCATGTGCATGTTTACGTGTGAGTAGGCAAATGTGCCTTGATCCACTTTGAAGGGCAGGTGGAGTGGAACACATCAGCACCACAAAGGTCCCAATCTATGAATGCAGGCCCCAATATGCTATTGAGAAGCAAGTCCCCCCACTCCAAGCTGACAAGGAAATGTACTGAGCCCTATGGAAAGTAAAATTGAGCCACACATGTGCATTTACTTGTGACTTGGTGAACATGACTTGACTCCTCTCGAAGGCCAGGTGAAAGGGAATACAAGGCCACCAGAAGAGTCCCAATTCAATGAATATGAAGCTCAAACAACACTTCAGAAGATGCCCCCCCCCCCATGGTAAAAGGATAAAAACGGAGGCTGGAGTGACTGGTAAAGGGAAACCTTTTTAGTCTCCTAAAGCTAGATGGTCCCAATAAGAATGCTGCTTTAAGAAGTAGATGCTAAAAAGTTTGGGAACCACTGCTATAGAGCATAGTAATAGTCGTATCCAAGTTGTGAAACCAAACCAGTTTTTTTCCCCTTTCTTGAGAGAGAAGTCTCCAATCCTAACCATACCATTGGAATGTTTCACTAATATAAAACAACTTATTTCTACTTTAAAATGTGTACAAGATCATAGTGTAGGCTTCATGTCAGAGTTTTATGATGATGGCTACTTTCTTTAATTTCCTAATTCTAATCCTCTTTGAATGCAAGACTCACACATTCAACAAGATGCATCAATAGTGATTTTGGAGATCTTTTTGTAAATATTGCCACTTAATTACAAAACCCAATACTATAGACACAAACTTAAATTTCTGAAACCGTATGAGAATCTCAAGCACTCTTTAGAAGTAACATTTTACCCCATGAAATTCGTAAAAAAAGAAAAAGAAAAGAAAAAAACCCTAACATAGCTTAAAACTTATAATAAAAATAAAAAATATACATCCTCAGTGCAAGTTCACTAGCCACACAATCTGTAGCCTAGAAGAGAATCAAGAGCATGATCAACAGTATACCACTGTAAGGATTCTTCCTTTCACTTCTCTGCAACTACTTGTAAAACCTTCCAACCAGACAGTACCACTACAGAGTCCTGGTCTACAGATGCTATGGAATGAAGTCGGATGGGAAATAACGCTTCAAACTGCCAAACTACATGTCATTTGTGGTTCTGTTTAATAGTAGCTGTGGAGACTCAAATCAAAAATGAAACTGTGCTGCACAGGAAGGGCACATTTAATCCTTCTCTTTCATGGAAGAGTCCTGATGAAAATGCTCCCTCCTTAAAGTATTTGCCCCAGAATATTATCTATCACTGGAAGTTTCCCTATCAAATCAAGCAGAGTTTCAGACCTGGGACTGGAATCAGGGGAAGGACATAAATGCCCTCTAAATGTGTTGTTTGACCCTTATGAGGGCCAAACTATGTTTTGGGCAGACAAGTGGGTTCTACAGACAACCCCAGTAACAAGTACTTTAAAAAGCCCCATATGAAATGATGTTCCCATCCCAAATAAGTGGCAGCCAATGAAGCAGAATGTGTGTTTGGCAGGGAAGGAGAGATGGGATGCAACTATGTCATACAAAACATGTATTTGAGAATAGTATTATTAGGGAAATGTAGATGGTGTTGTCCACTTGTCCCCTGTCAGGTGTGTGAAGGTGTATGGGGTTTAAGGGGAATTGGAATTATAAGGAATTATTTAATATATAAGAGGGTGATGGGACAGGTTAGGATAAAGTAACTGAGGAGGAGTACTTAACGTAGAGGGTAAACATGGGAAAGGAAGCTATGCCTTTGAAGTTAGAACTGTACAGTTAGGCAGAGTGATGGAGTGAAAAAGGTGTGAGGCAGCAGGAAGCGGGAAGAAGAGTAACTTTGAAGTGGAAAGTAGAAGAAATTCAGAAGGCCAGATGGCCTCGGAAAGGAGAAGGGCTGCACCAGGGCCTGGAGTTGGTGCAATGGATGCGCAGGTGCAGGTGCAATGGGTGAGATCAGGACAGGAAAGAGGAGTATGTGCAGGGGTTCTGGTTGGATTGAGGAGGAAAGCATACCCAAGATATGATTGGTTAATTAGATAAGTGGGATGAGCATGACTCAGAAAGACTGTACAATTTTGATTGGCGGGGGGAAAAATAAAGTTGTGCCAAGCCTGGTCTCTTGGTCCCTCCGGGGTTGGCGAAGGCCAAGGGAAAACTCTGCTCTACTGAACACTATGATGGAAGGAGTATGTGAGTGTGAATAGGCATGTGTAGTGTAGAATTAGGGAGGTTTATTATTTTCCCTGCCATGTATGTACTGACATCTCAGCTGCCTTTGAAGAGCCCACTGTATTGGGTGGCAGCTGCTTAAGTTACTAACCTCGGTTACAATAAAGAACTTTTTACTTGGATTCTGGTGAGTGTGTGTTCAAAGGTGGGATGGGATGGGATGGCTCAGGAGAACCCAGGGGCTTTCGCAGGCAAGCAGCAAAGGGAGCTGGGGTGGCCCAATCCCTTCACAAGGTGTACTTAGGAAATGGAGATGTATTTAGACATGGAAATGGGGGGTGATTCAGTATGGGGAGGAGAGTCTGAACATGTGCCATTGGCCATACAAGATGACTAAGGACACAATCCTAACCCACTTTTCATAAGAACAGCCCCACTGCATCAGGCCATAGGCCCCTCTAGTCCAGCTTCCTGTATCTCACAGCAGCCCACCAAATGCCCCAGGGAGCACACCTGATCACAAGGGACCTCATTCTGGTGCCCTCCCTAGCATCTGGCATTCTGACATAACCCATTTCTAAAATCAGGAAGTTGCGCATACACATCATGGCTTGTACCTCGTAATGGATTTTTCCTCCAGAAACTTGACCGATCCCCTTTTAAAGGCATCCAGGCCAGATGCCATCACCACATCCTGTGGCAAGGAGTTCCACAGACCAACCACACGCTGAGTAAAGAAATATTTTCTTTTGTCTGTACTAACTCTCCCAACACTCAATTTTAGTGGATGTCCCCTGGTTCTGGTGTTATGTGAGAGTGTAAAGAGCATCCCTCTATCCTGTCCACCCCCTGCATAATTTTGTATGTCTCAATCATGTACCCCTTCAGGCGTCTCTTTTCTAGGCTGAAGAGGCCCAAACGCCGTAGCCTTTCCTCATAAGGAAGGTGCCCCAGCCCCGTAATCATCTTAGTCACTCTCTTTTGCACCTTTTCCTTTTCTACTATGTCTTTTTTGAGATGCGGCGACCAGAACTGGACACAATACTCCAGGTGTGGCCTTACCATCGATTTGTACAATGGCATTATAATATTAGCTGTTTTGTTCTCAATACCTTTTCTAATGATCTCAAGCATAGAATTGGCCTTCTTCACTGCCGCTGCACATTGGGTCGACACTTTTGACCTGTCCACCACCACCCCAAGATCTCTCTCCTGATCTGTCACAGACAGCTCAGAACCCATCAGCTTATATCTAAAGTTTTGATTTTTTTTGCCCCAATGTGCATGACTTTACACTTACTGACACTGAAGCGCATCTGCCATTTTGATGCCAATTCTGCCAGTCTGGAGAGATCCTTCTGGAGCTCCTCACAATCACTTCTGGTCTTCACCACTCGGAAAAGTTTGGTGTCGTCTGCAAACTTAGCCACCTCACCGCTCACCCCTGTCTCCAGGTCATTTATGAAGAGGTTGAAAAGCACCGGTCCCAGGACAGATCCTTGGGGCACACCGCTTTTCACCTCTTGCCCACTGACACCCACTCTCTGTTTCCTGGCCTTCAACCAGTTCTCAATCCATGAGAGGACCTGTCCTCTAATTCCCCTAATTCAGCACCAACACAAGGGCAATGCAGCTCCGAGGTAAGGGAACAAAAATTCCCTTACTTTGAGGAGGCCTCTGTGACTGCTACCCAACTGCAGGAAGCAGCACATGTCCCATGACACAGCAGTGCTAGTGCTGGAAAGCTAGTTAGGATTTGGACCAAAGAGACTTAAACCAGGCACATGTTTAAAAGGCACTCTCTTCCCATGTGCCACTTTCCTGCTGAAGACCACCCCCATAAAATGTGGATTAATCCCAAGAGACACAAAATTGAGGGACTGTGGAGGAAGCTTGGGGGCTTGTTTCATTTCCAGTGGGTTTTTAAAGGCAAAAGCAGCGCACGTCCAAACATTATCTTTTTGCAGTCAACAAGTCACTGCACCACTCAGCATGATGGTAGTAAAATTTCCCCCAGGCACTTCATGGGGAATGAAAGGAAAAGAGGGACAGATGTACACCCGGAGGCTTCTTTCACCCTAAAGAAAACAAAGTTGGTTGCTAATTCTTATGAAAGGCACAGTGGGGGCCCTATCTGCAACCTGCCCCAGCTGCTGCCTTTGTGCATAAAAGAAGACACACACATGCTCAGAAAGGAAGCAATATGAGCTCAAAGATCAGATCTTGCCTTAGACAAGCAGAGTGGGGGAGGGGAGAGAGATCATAATGGGACAGGAAAGATTTTTGAGGGGAGGGTAAATAGCAAAAAAAAAGGGGGGAAAGGGGGGAAGGTAAGAAGAGGAGCCTCAGAATCACTTTCCCTTTTGCATCTTCCCTTGCGCTGACAGCCCCACAGAGGACTGCCCTCCCAAAAGCCTTTCCCCATTTTACACAATTCTGTATCAGTACCCACTTGGGGAATCCCACGGCTCTAGGAGGGCGGGGATGTGAAATGAAATAATCCTGTTTCTCACGAATAAACGTATGTGATTTCACCAAGAAAACAAAAAACTAATTCAAAGTGGAATGCTGATGAGGCCCAGCTTGATACGCGGGATGAAATGACGTAACCCGACCACAGTCTCCACATGCAAGGAGGTGCTGCCTCTCCAATCAGGCTCCATGTCTGGACAGAGTGATATTTGCCCGTGTCACATTTACCCAGGAGGCCGTCAAACCAGCAGGCATATCAAACGCTCCAACACATTTTCCACTCTATTGCTGGGGCAATTTCCAAGAGACACCGTCAAGGCTGACAGGCCTAAAATCTGTCACGCCTCCAGTCTGAATCCTTAGAAAGAGAAGAGAGGGGGGTAAAAAGCTGCGGGGAGAAAAAAAGCTGCGTCAAGATGAGGAAAACACACAAAAGACGCAAGCAGAGGCACGTCAGCAGTTTTTGTGGAGAGAGCGGGGTGGGGGTTGCAACACACGGCCTTACTGATGCTTAGCAGCTCAGATTTTAGCTTGGGTTATAACTTTCTTTCAAAGTGGAAGATGACAAGGGAATTGGTAGAAAACTTGCCAACCTGTTAAGTGCGAGGGCATGAGGGACAATAATTTCTTTAACAATTGTGCATCTCAAGCCTATGAAGAATTAAGCACACCAAGGACCACTAAAAACCAAAATCGTTTCAGGCGTACCTCATTCTGCATAGGATTCAGCATATTACCAGAGTCTATAGTTCATTAAACTGTGCAAAACCCCCATTCAACTGGACGCACATTTTCTACCCTGCACTGTGGACACTTTTTCTTGAATGCTGATTTTTAATGGTTACAGAGCAAGTACATCCTATTCAGTTTTGCAGAGCTTGGGCATTTCTTTGAAAATTCTGTCTCATAGATTTACATATCACAATCAGTTTGGTTCTCCATTTCCTGATTACGTACCGTTTATGTAGATAAATATCTATCTTTTTTTTTATACTTGTCCTTAGGAACTTGTTAGGAAATTGTTAAGTCAGGTGGATGCAGTAATGTGATGTACTGCCTAGACCAGCAGTGGTACCCTACTCAAACTTTGGGAGGCAGCTAAGTCTTGGTGGGGGTGGGTTGCCCCAACCACATTGCAGCCATAGAAGCGCAGTGGGGATCCAGGGACTTTTTTTTAACTAACCTCCAATTGGAAACTGAGCTCTGATTAGAAATTGGAAGTGGACTCTAATCGTCGACTGGATCCCTGTGGAGCTGCAGGGAGGCTTGCAGAGGGGGCTGCAAGACTCCCAGACCCCCCTGGAAGCCAGTGCAACCCCCTCAGGTTAGTAAAAAAGACACTTGGTTCCCACACCACTGCAATTACTGCGTCGCTGTTGGGGCACCCATTCCTGGACCACTCTCGTTAAGGGGGAATTAATGGCCCATTTCCGGCTCCACTGGTGGGTCACGACCCACAGTTTCCCTCTCCTTTCCGCTTCCAACTACTGAATTCCTACAGCTAATCAGACTCTTTCAGAAAGATCTGGGAAGCAGGAATGGTCCAAAAGAACTCATCAAAATCATTCTACATCCTGTCAGCATATCTGACTTGGGCTTCATTAGATCTCAACAGCTCAAATCTTGTATTCTTCTACGCAAGGCAAAGTGGAAACCAAGAACAACCACCACAGTACAAGATGATGCCACCTCTGTCCAAGGTGACAGTGGCAACAGCTTCTTAATGTAGGGGTCTCAAACTCATTTCATAGAGCAGGCTGAATAGCATTCATGATGTCTGCTGAGGGCCAGAAGTGACATCCATAAGGAGGAAGTGATGTCTTTAAGCAGACGATGCCCAGAAATAAGCACTTTGTTCTCATGTTGGAACCCATTAGGGGCTTCTGCAAATGACAGAAGAGAAAATATGCAAATCTTGACCATATTTTCAAGATACAGGACAGCTTAATTACCATGGTGGGAGAGCCCAATTACCACGTGGGCTACCCTTCTGGCATTGCTGCTCATGCCAAGGCAACACTTCACAGATTGGGACTAGAAGGTGCTCTACAAAATGATGCTTCAACTAAGGGGTGCTGCTGAAAGGTCAACTTGCTTGATGATTGGGCTCTCCCAGTGCCTCTGCAGCATCAGCATCTCCCTCTCTCACAATCTTAGTATGCTCCTTCCCCCATAGTGTTCCTTGCATTCTGAGGCCCCATTCCATCTCTCCTTCCCACAGCCTTGGCAGAAGCAGTGCTGCTGAAAGTGTGGTGCTGGGAGAGCCCAATTCTCACATGGGCCAGATAAAGAGCTTCTGGGGCCTGATGTGGCCCTTGGGCCTTATGTCTGATACTCCTGCTTTAATCCTTAGATTAGCAGCCTGGGATAGGAGTGTATGGAGCCCGACAGAGAGAAAGTATTTCTTTCTTGGCACAAGCTTATATCAGCTAAATCCAAACGCAGAAATTACTCTTCAAATTGTAAATCACCCACTCTCAAACCAATCAAGAGGGACTTCTCTGAAAAGGAAATTAACCTTGAATTCTGTGAACATAGACATCAGAAAAGTCTGATTACCCTTAGAATGAGTTATATGTTCCTGCAAATGCTCTAAGACTTTCAAATGTTCTTTCTCAGAGTCATTTGCACATTCTAGTAAGCACGTTTTTTACACCTTCACGGTGATCAAGCTCCTTTTCTCCCACATCTGCAACTTCTTGACACAAAAGGGTATTACTGTAACAGCCACAGGTAACCAAACTACAGTAGCAGAAAAGTGTCTCATAGGGCTTCACATTACCTTTTTTAGCACTTTATGCCTAAGTATCATTCTCAATGCCATTTGTTTACCCTGGATGCATGGCCTCTTCGGTCCTCAGAAGGCCTTCTAAACAAACCAGACGTGCCATTTAAATGTCCTCCAAAGGCGCTTGCACCTGTAGACCCCCCACCCCAGTACGTCACTTTTTCTGTAAAAGAAGAAAATGGCATCAAAAAAATCTGAAAAAGCCTTGTTTAGCACTGGCCAACTCACTGCTACACAAACACAAAATGAAGCAGGACTTGAAGAACAGAAGGAGAATATTGGTCTTCACCTAGTGAGCCCTAACTCACAACTGGATCATGACCTGATCTGAAATGGGTTGCATCTATAATCATTTTCTCCTCTTGTTAAAAAAAAAGTATAAAAGAAGGAGAGAGAAAGAGAAGAGCGAGGGCAGAAACAGGGAAAACCACCAATATGGAAGCAGGAGAAAAGTCAGTGGGAAAGACGAGCACACATGATAAAATAAAGCAGGTTCTGTGCTATAGGTTAAATGGTCTGAAAGGGTTAAAAGACCACAGGCAGCCCAATCCTAAACTGCGCTACTAGAGTGGTGCCACTTGGCCTCCATTGTATCCAGCACAGGCTGGAGGTCTCCTTGGGATTATTTTTCTCTTTACCCTGAATAACACCCCATCCTGTCCAATGAGGCCACACAGATAGTCCAAGCAGCCTCATGTAAAGCCAGCAGGCCCAGGATGGGGGTTAGGATATGGAGGAAGCCTGCTCTGCTGATCCTGCCCCCTTTCTTGGCCTGTCCCACCCCAATCTACCCTCTCCCACTCAGAAACCCCTTCCCCGCCTCAGGAAAACCCGCCATTCCCCAGCCCTTGTACCACTTGCGCTTTATGTACCTCTGTCGGAAGCCAGGAACTTGGATGCAGCATCGGTGGGCCAGCAAAGCATCAGTGGGCCAACACAGACCTCCCCACTGGTGCTACTTACTCTTAAGTCATCGCAAACTAGATTTATGACACATTTGTGACACTCTAGGCAGGCGCAGGGACTGCTGTACCTGCAGTATAGGATTGCACACCAAGTTAGATAACAAAGAAGAAGAGAGCGCACAAGTCATCAAGTTTGTGACAACAGCCTGCAACATGGACCAGACCAAAGCCAGAGGGCTATATTTTACCTACTAAAGTTCCTCTCCTCTCTCCCCTTCCACTGAAGGAGTGGCTTGTAGATTAGTGTTTTTAAGAAGCAAGACATGCAAACCAATTTCAGTCAATGGCAATTACAGGTAGGGATAAATTCTACAGCCATGCATGAAGGTTTTAGATAAAGGCAA
This sequence comes from Tiliqua scincoides, assembly GCF_035046505.1. Classification (NCBI taxonomy): domain Eukaryota; kingdom Metazoa; phylum Chordata; class Lepidosauria; order Squamata; family Scincidae; genus Tiliqua; species Tiliqua scincoides. The sequence goes on along the minus strand of NC_089821.1, from coordinate 74,219,535 downwards.
TATTTCTGCCATTAAGATCCTCCATCCTACCAGTCTTTATCATCATCGGAATTGAGAAGAGGCTGCCAAGGCTTTCTCCAGTGTCCTTTATGTTTGCTTTCTGGCTCTAAATGAGACCTCCTTTTTCAAAACCATCTTGGAGGAAGGGAACAAGGACCACTTCTTATTAACACTGCTAGTGGTTTCTGTACACAGGCTCAGGAGGGTGAAGGAGGCTGTGATGCCAGGCAACCGTGTGAACTTGCTCGAGAATTCATGATCGAAAGCAATTTCAGTCTGGCTAACATTTGCTTTCTGGAAGGCCTCCGATTTGCCACTGCTCACATGGAGAGCTCCCAATCAAACCCCATGCAGAAGAATTACACCCGAGGATCATTACAGTTTCTGAAAGCCCATCAATAAGAAAAGTGACTCAGTAGAAGTCTACTTGAGCTGGCAAACAAAAGGCAAGGGGGAAACTGTGTCAAATTAAACATTCAGCATGGATTGCGTAATGGCATGAATAATTCTTTTCAAACTGAAAAGGAGTTTTCTGCAAAAGGGCCAGAGTTCGTTGCAACGCTCAAAGCCTCAAGTAGGAAACAGGAGCCAGTAGACGCTTTTTACAATGGAACACTTCCTGTTAAGATTTTACCTTTAAAAGGCTAAATTGCCCACGTCACATTTCAGGGAGAAGAAAATTAGGTACCTATAGGGGGAGGGGAATACAACATAATATAACATTACCACATATTAGAACAAACAAATACAGTTCATTCTGGAACATAAGTTATAGTAGAAGGAAGACTCCTGGTAAAACAATAATTCTTAATGACAAATCATCCTTAATAAGAAATGTCAGGAAATCTCAGCCCTATGAGCCAAATCAGATCCAGTATCTCTTTCCATCTGATGCCTTGTCACTCTCCCATTGGCCATACTAATTTGTTTCCATCTGCTATTGATCTAGTTCCAAGGCAATATCATTCAGGTAACTGATTCCAAGGGAACTTGAGGAACTGATAGTTAAATTCAAAGGAAATGAGTAAAAGTAAGAGGGGAAAACATGGGTGCTTCCATTCCATTTCCGGAAACAGTTCTTTCTTTGCAGAGGAAAAACTGGACGTGACACAGAGTTCCATGTTTGTTTTTCCCACTTTAAAAGAAAAGCAGCCTTGGAAGGGCAGAACAGTAGGAGCATAACCACAGAACCTTTCCCTTTCTTGCAGCATGACTGCTAAAAATCTCTCTTCCCCAAAACAGGCACTGGCTAAACTGGAGTTGGAGATGTACACTTTTGTACACAGATGCACAACAGGCCCAAGACAAGTTGATCCTCTGAAAATTCAGCTTTACCCTTCTTTTTTAATTTGAACTCTCCTATCTATTGAACTCACTCTTGGTGAAGGATGAATGAGGCTGTGCCTGCACTAGAATAGATCCAGGTGGATCCGACACTACCAGATGTACAAAAGCACTAAAGACAGGCTCAATCACTTGAGCCATCACAGAATGGGCACCTGTACATTCTCAGGAGCAGATGTTCTACCCTAAAAAAGGGGTCAAATCAATTCTCTTTGAAGTGGTGCATCCAGAACATGGTTCAGTTCACCCCACAGGAAATGATGCAACTAAAAGAACAAGCAATCTACACTACAGCAGCACTTAGACCATTTGTGAACAAAACAGCACTCCGCCAGCCTTCCCATGCAAATCTGCTCATAATAAATCTAAATCACCATTAGTTAGTGAATTTGCCAAGCCATGCAAAAGAGGTAGATTAAAACAGGTAAGTGTTGACAAAGAGTGGGGAGAGCCTTCCTCACTCCAGTCTCGCTGGCAAGTAAGTAGAATGGATAAAAGTATTAATGAAGACCAGATAGGAAGAGACTTCAGATGGGAAAAGAAAAAAGTTCTGTTATGATTGTTGGCACAGTTCATAGTGCTGTCTATTTCATTCCAAAAGAAAACATTAAAAATCACTTTCAAAATAATCTTTTGTGAGTCATATTCTTCTCACCCATCCTGCTAATTTAAGACAGAAATCATCCTGAAACCTCATGTCATGCTCCTCCTGCACCTGGACAGCATTATATAAATGCTTTATTTTTCTAAGTCATAGCAGCAATTTTTTTTAAGTCTTCCCCCCCCCTTTTTAAGTCTTTCCTTATCCTTTTCTCGATTTGTGAAGGATAAGACAAGCTGCAATTGCTTACAGTTACACAGCCCAATCCTGAGCTGCCCAAAGCCGCAGGACTTGACGGCTCCACAAAGGGCTCCCGCCGGATCCTGAGCCTCCCGCACTACCACAGGAGGCTCCCTTGGAAGAAGGGGACGTTCGTCCCCTTTCCCCGAGTAAGGGAAGCAGTCCCGCAATGGGACTACTCACTTTAGCGGCGACTGTTTGGTCGCAGCTAAAGTGAAGGCGCTTGTGTAGGGTGTGCAGCCCTCCATGTGCGCCTGGGATCCTGCAGAGCTCTGCTCCACGGATCCGCCTCTCCCCCACCCCCGGAAACGCCTCCCCCCTCCCTGAAACGCCTTCCCCACGTCCCCGGGAATGCCTCCATTCCCCGTTCTGCAGTCCGGCAGTCACGGAGACTGCCAAGCTGCGGAACCCAGGTGCCCACCAAGCGGTGGCTCAGCGCCAGCCGGAGCTGAGCCACCTTTGGCGGAAGCCTGGCAGTAAGCCCCGCAAACATGCTGCAACTGTGGTCCATGCCACGGAGGCGCGGTGCGGACCATAGGATTGGGCTCACAGTCATTTAGCTATTCAGCTATTCCTTGAGAGCCTAAAAGGGGGGAAAAACACAAATCTTTGCATACTAATTATGAAATTCTGCATGCGGAATCTCAAACACTTTTATTCCAAGCATTAAAAAATATCAAATACTATGTTTAGATTTGGAGAGGAGGGTATCTAGGTAAAAGCAGCCTGAGGGTACAGGCAACCAAGACCTGGTTTAAATGATACGAATGCCACACAAACAACAATACTACAAATCAATCACAGACAACTCAAGATAGATTCCTAAAGCAGAAGGTCACCAAAACGGCATGTTGCTGACACTGCTAAAATAATCAAGCAAATCATGTGAATTATCAACTAACCACGAGGCAAGTGTATCATTTAAACCAAGTCTATAATACATTCTTTGCTTTGCATTTATCATTTATTTTCTCCTCGTTATAATTCAGTTGACCTTCTATTGTACCTCAGCCCAAACTGGAGAATCTTGAGGATGCAAAAGGGTTGTTTTGTACAAAACTCTGTACTCTGATGGCTATCTGTGATTATGTCAGATTATGAGAACTATCAGATACATACGACTGTAGCTAGCATAACAATCAGTGCTGCTACATTTTGTAAAGGGGAATAATCTAAAGTTTACAGGTAGGCACTGAAACAAAAAGTTCCAGCTAAGGAAGGCAACGTGGAAAAAAAACAAAAACTACACAGAAGATAAAAATAAACCACAGGAGGTATTGAAAAGGAGGAATTGGCAGGCAAGGGAAAAGTTAAACACCCCACCGCCTGTCTACTGTGGGACCTAATGCGGTCCTAGGCTGCATTTAAAGGGCAGGTCAGTCATGAAGACGGGGTAGACTCTCCTGGAGAGGAGAACTTGTGATTGAGGAGCAGGAAAGACTCCCCTGTGAGAGCAATCCTTCCTGCAAAGTGTGAATCCTGTGCAGTAGCATCCCTGCCTGATGCTGGAGGAGGATACAGGTGACTATAACCCCTTCCCCATGTCAAATCCAAAGCCCATAGGGTTCTGTATCTCATACAGCTAAGTATGAGAGAATGGTAGGGGGAGTGTTTGGTGGGGAATTTTTAACACAGTGTGTCTTGCAAATGAGACAGAAACTTTAAATTAGTGTACCTGTTAACTTGTTTTATATTACATGTCAGACATTTTCAGACTAAGCACATGAAAAGGGTTGTGAGGGCATGTGATATTATTGCACTGGGGGAAAAAGTCTGAAGAACACTGGTGTGGCAGATGGAATATTGGGAATCGAATGGAGAAGATTCGGTCCAAAGCCCATTCAAGAAACTCACTCATGCTAATCACTACATCTCAGCTTAACCAACCCAGTTGTGACCATCTAACAGAATAACTTAAGGCAGGTGTGCCAATGTGATCTTTTCAGTTAAAAAAAAATTAGGTCTTATTCCCCAGAAAATAGTCATTTTCAAATAGTCCATTACAAAAAGATTCTGCTCAGCAATGTAATTACACAAAGGACTTAAGTGGCTGGTAAAATGGGTTTAGGCCTAAAATGTAATGCCTTACAGTCAAGGGCAAGGCTAGCTGATCTCAAGGATTCTACTGGAAACTCCCTAGTCAGCACTCTATGCATCTTTCTCTGACTTAGCCGTGAACCTAATGTTCCAGAATGAATCATAAAACAGATCATACAAGTTTTTACTTGACCCATCAGTCACCAAAGAAATGAAAAAAATTACAGACACAGATCCTAATTAGAGGTGTAGCCATCCCATCAGTAGGCAAGTTTACTACTCTGATCTGTCTGGGCACGCTCGCAAGACACCATTGCCCGATTTAAAAATCAACCTTTTGCTTTGCAAGTTACCTCACTGAAATGCCCACTGCTGCGCTCCCCTCCTCCCCTCTGCCAATACTTTCTGAATGCTTCAGCTGGTTGCTCTCAGAATCGTAAGAGTAACGCATGGACAAAGGGCCACTGCAAATCAGATACAGAGAGTCAAAACAAACTAACTGAGGGGTCTTCTCAGGGTAATAGAGTGGGAGTAAAAGGGTGATGACACTGGAGGGGTAAAGTTCAAAAGCAGCAAGCAGACGCACCAGAGCTCTTCAACAATCCAGGCAGCATTAATACTTTACCTACTAACCAGGTTACAAAACAAATTTATGGATAAAATGCCAAAATCAACTATTTACTGCATAGTCACCTTCAAAATTGCCTGCCTTCCTCCTCCTCCCCTTCTGGCCCAAAGGACTACATGCTTGTTAGTCACTGTACACCAATGATGCCTACCCACTTGAGAAAACAGAGCAGATAAGGAAATGGTGACTAGTGACAGATCTGCCCACAGGCTACTGACTGCAGGAGGAGTTTTGATAACCTTTACACATGCATAACACACATGAGAGTACAGTTTGTTACATTGGTGATGACAAAAGCCAATAAATTTGGTACACAGTCTGAACAAGCCTCAAAGAACTGATGTCTGCAAGAATAAAATGTTCGTAAAGTTATATAAAACTAAAAAGTACATTATTTTATGTAAATGAAAGATACCGTTGGCTTTATACAATATAGACTGTACAATATAGACTCACTATTTCAGATTAACAGCAAGACATTTTAGGTAATTTTTCCTTCCATTATTGGGGTTAGTATTACATACACTTGGTTTTGCCAAGGGAAAAAAGAATATTTTTACTTTAACCAAATGAATCTAGCAAGAGTCAGGTGAGTTTACAGGAGACAATTTCCTCAAACAATTATTTCAACAAACTACCCCAGTATTCTTAAAAATAAAATTCAGATTTATGCAAGAGAAAGATGCACTAGAATGCTTAATGCATTTAGCTTCAAGTTAATATTATAGTAAAAGATCACCAAACAATGAGAGCGAAGAGAATATCTGGTGACACAGTAGTTTCTTATACGGAGGAAGAGAAGTACCTTGAATACAAATAAGTGTGCAAAATAGGTCAGCATTTCTTTCCTTAGCGAGTGGAGATTCTTTTCTTTTTTTTTTTTGCTTAGCCTAGATGGTGGTGGTAGAACACAAACTACTCAGTTCAATATTACAATAAGCAAAAAGAAACATATGATTCACCAGCAACTTTTATATCAGTTCCAATGATATTGGATATTGGCTTTCCCAGCCCTCCTAGCGCCTTTTAAAGGCATAAAAACCATCACTTCAGGTTTTGATGAAAAACCGGAAGCCGTATTTTTTCCCCTCCCTTTAAACAATCATTCTAAGACAGTCGGCGGATGCATCAGCCTCTGCAGGGCTCAGAATACCCTCCGAAGGCAAGGGGAGCGCAGTTCCCCTCACCCTTGGAGGACGGGATGTCCCTGGTATCCATAGTTTCATGTAACTGTGGGGGATTCCGGAACAGAACCCCCGCGGATACAGGGGCATGCCTGTACTCTGTAAGAGACACAAGTGCAAATTAAGGGGATGGGGTAGGGTCTTTTATCAGATTTTCTTCTGTGTGTAAGAAAATAATGTATCAGTGACTAACAGTCCACTAAGAAATTCCATATTGCCTGTGATATTGCAGCTCATGCCAAAGGAGGACTGAGGCTATAGCATTTGAAGTTTGGCGATATCTAGTGATAGATTAAACAAGCTATTAATTGTTCCGCTTATTTTACTCTTTACTGTTTTAGGACAGGGCTTTTCAAACTGGGCGTCGCAACACCCCAGCCTGCGGCCCCTGGCCCCTACCCCCTTAAGGGGCAGGGGATCGTGCTGCTCAGGGGTGCTGCAGGGGCTTGGGTACACGTACCCAAGCCCCTGCAGCCTCCTGGGGGTGCAGGGAGCCTGGTGCAACCCGCAGTAGGGCTCCCCACAGCAGTGAAAGTAGATGCGGAGCGGAAGTGGAGTGCGATGTACCCAAGGGACGTGTACCCAAGCCCCTGCAGCACCCCTGAGCAGCGCGATCCTGGGGATCGCACCGCTGTCTTCCCCCACCCCTGCTGCCTCCCCCCTCCCACCCACGCAAGAACTTAGTTGCTCTCAAACACTCCCAGAGAGTTTGAGAACCACTGTTTTAGGGTTACAACTTAGTATTTAGGGTGAGCGCAACAACTTAGTATTTTTAGGGCCCAATGCTAGCCAACATTCCAGTACTGATGCAACCACAATATAGCCCCAAGGTAAGGGAATAAATGTTCTCCTAGCTTGCGGAGCCCTCCATCAATTCGGCATGCCCCATTCATACAGCTGTTTTGGTACAGGAAAGTTTGATAGGATCAGGCCCTTAATGAATAACTGTGGTGGCTACATTGTCTTGATTATGTGGCAGAAAAAAGTTTGATGATCAATATATCATCAGGCAGGAGGTCTGGTCTGGGGCAGGAGGTCTGGTCTAGAGGGTAGAGCCTCCATTTGCCTGAAGATAACATCCGAAGTTCACCAGTTCGAGGCCACCGGCACCGTGAATGGCGAGACCTTGAAGCAGCTGACAAGCCCAGCCAAGTTATTCCACCTGCTCTTTGGTGTGAACGAAGAAGCGTCTTGGCCGCCTTTCAAGTAACAGATGAAGGAGCTGCGTGGGAGGCAACTGGAGGCCAGAAGTGATACCAAATCAAAAAAGATCCATCTGAAATGTTGTGTGGTTCTTGAAAGACAGAACCTTTCTTCAATTTTAAAAATCCCTAAGGGGATTTAGAACAGCCTGCCTATGTAAACCACCTTGAATTAAAGTCTGAGGAGAACTCTGATGGCCGTGAAAGGCGGTATATAAATACCTGTATTATCATTATCATTATAGAATTTTAAATTCTGGGTCTGACAAAAGGTCAAAAGGGAACAAAACATTGCATGGAATTTGTTTCCAAAATTAGACTTTCACACAGGTGCTGGCAAAGGATTGAAGCTGGAATGTCACAAGAGAAAAGAAAAAGGCTCTGTCAACAGCAGGGAATAACCCTGCCATAGCCCCGTCTCTCCCCCCCCCCCCAAAAAAAAAGTCTTTGGGCGCAATCCTAACCCCTTATGTTAGTGCTTTCCAGCACTGGCATAGTGGTGCCAATGGGACATGTGCTGCATCCTGCAGTTGGGTGTCACTCACAGAGGCCTCCTCAAAGTAAGGGAATGTTTGTTCCCTTCCCTCAGAGCTGCGTTGCCCTTACGTCAGTGCTGGAAAGCACTGACGTAAGAGGTTAGGATTGCGCCCAAAGTGTGTGGAGGGGTCCACACAATCCCTCTTCTCTGAAACCTTGCTGTCCATTAGTAGAGTATGTGCATTTCGTAAAGGCTGTGATGGGGCATGTTTGATCAATGCGCAGCAAGTAATACCTGAGCATCACTTGCTGAGCACTCTCTATAAGACTGGGATCAGAGGAAGCGCACACATGCTTTTTCTGAAACCTCAAACCACCAAACAGTTTTGAAGAGCCAGAGTGACTCAGCTTGGAGAAAGGATGTGATCTGCTGTGCTCTGTACCCATCCAAGTTCCCATGACAAACTAAGGGGAGTCAAAAGAGATTTGGCATAGGAGAAAATTGTATTTTACAAAGAATCCGCACCCACCCCCATTCAACACTTACTAGTGAAAAGCTAGACCATGGCACCTAGCCCAAAAAACCGTTAAGTTCAGTGTGGATTCCAGCTGTGAAAGCTTTAGCATGTTTATCTTGCTAGTAATGTTCTGCAATATCTTGAAAAATGAAGTAGAGGCACCAGTTTTATATCAAGCCCTTCCATCAAGCCTGAAGTGAAACAAGACCCACAAAAACAAATGAAAAAGAATGGGTCCACTGGATCAGGAGCACACCATCTTCCATCTGATGTAACCCTGCTGCTTTTAACACCACGTTGCTCTTGATTAGGCATGACAATTTGCCACCATGCAAACCTATAGGACCCAAGGACAGTCAGTGTAAAGTGTTTCTTCGAGGCCATTTTCTTCCTCTCTGATATAATAATGGTGATAGTCCATCATGTACAACAATTATCACACAAGTAATTGCTGCTTTAATTAAGGTTTACTTGCTTTTGTGCATCTTAGTTTAGGGGAAAAAAAAAAAGGTCCTTCTCAGAAAACCAACTTCATAACAAAATAGATTATTTTAGCTTACCGTAGTAATTTGTTCAGAGTGAACAGACACTGCATAGCATCGAAGGGTGATCATGTTTGATTTAAAACCAACTCGCTTAGAATTTGCATAAACGATTTTATTATCTGTCTCCCATTCTGCACCACCCAAGTTAAGATTACATTCGTAATACATAATTAAGAGCTCAGCACATGTCCCCATGATCCAAGTCAATAGCCCAGTGTTTATCACTGCAATCCATACAATATTCTCCAAAATGAACAGCAGCTACCTGACTGCTGAATGAATAACTATTAACCGGGTACAAGGGCAGTAGCAGGATAACATTGGTGGCCTCTGGGTCACCGACACAAGAGCTAGCAAAATTGTGCAAGACTGTTGTCCTCTGGTAATCGCACAATCCCAGGAACTGTTGTGACTCCCAAAGCGAATGTTGCTCTTGTCCTTGAGCCCGAAGAGTTTTATGTAAATAAGCACATCAGTTAAAAGGTCTGAACTCCAAGGATTAAAAAAAAAATAACCCTAGAGCAGTGCTTCTCAATGTTGTCCCCTGCTGTACCACTTAGCATTATTGGAAGTACCATCATAATGTCATCACCAGTTGCTTCTGGATTGAGTGGACAAATGCAACACAACAAATACCAGGGCTCAGGATAGACAGGAGGGCTTTTCTGAGCACACAAAAAGCACTCGCTGGAGCTCTGCCCTCTGAGCTGAACCTCCTACCGCTGCTTGTTGCATTGCATTGGCAGCTGCCAGGCGGCAGGGTCCGGGGGGGTCACGTGCATACAAGTACCAAAGGTGGTACTTGTGCCACTGGTTGAGAAACATTGTCCTAGAGAAAGGCAGGGAAGGAAAAATCTATGGGCATTGATTTGGAGAAAAGACAGTTTAATATTATCTTTCTCCTGTGCAAACAAAGATTCCAGCAAGTACCAAACAACAGAGGTAGCTACCAGTAGCATAGCTAATGATCATGTAGCCCAGTGCCAACCTCAAAATGAAGCCCCGGAAGTGACATCATGCCCGGTCTTTTAAAAAAGTGAAAATGAAGGAAATCCACCTCCTACGCCCAGCAGCTCGCCTCCCACTTGCTCCTCTGCCTCCCCCCAGGCTCCCCCCCCCCAATATTAACAACTTATTGGTTCCTTGCTGTATCATAACACCTAATTGGCTTTTGGAACAATCAGTCTCACGGTTCAGTTTTGAGTTAAGAAAATCCAGTTTTTTTTATATAATGCAGTTGTGTTTTTACTTTCTGGTTATTTGGCTATGCCTTTTGATAGAATAGAGATATTTTGACATGGATTGTTTCATTGGATTCTGCATTAAATTCTGCACTGAATGGTATATAACACGATGGTATTATTCAAAAATACAGTTTTCACAATTTTGCCACTACTGTCAAGCTCAGATTGCTGCCCGGAGCTATTGCTAACCCCTGCACCCCCTTAGCTATGCCACTGGTAGCTACTGTCTCTATTCCAGCAATTTTCAAGCAGTCGGCTGCAGCACATTAGTGTGCCATGGAAAATCCACAGGTGTGCTGTGGGTGTTTGAAGCATAACAGTTCAAAATAGCTGAAAATCTCTTCTGGGTTTTGCAGAGCCAGCAGAGGCACAATTTTTCCTGGAATCAGAGCAGCAGAACGTGGAAGAAACTACTGGAAGTTGGAAGTGACATCTGAAGACCATAGAGGTAATACGTCTAGTAATACCTAGGCGTCACTTGCTGAGCACTATCTACAAGACTGGGATTAGAGGTAGTGCACACCTGTCTTACTGAAGCCCAGAACAACCGAACTGCTTTGAAGAGCTAGTGTGACTCAGCTTGGAGAAAGAAAAGCATAGAGGACAGTGTGCTGTGAAAAGAAAAACAATGAGAATTGCTGGTCTATCCTCTTAGGCACTGTCTCCTATTGCAACCTCTCCCATTTGATGCGTAGAAGGCTAATTCCACTTCTAGTACATTCAAGATGACAAGAATGCAGTTAATATTATAGATTTGAAATCTTATGGCGTTACAGATTCTGTCAAAGTTATTAGGACAGCATCTTTATATTCCCTGCAAATAGCCGAATTCTAGTAACAACATCCAGAACCACCATCCAGGACCACCATCCAGAACCACCTTTCAGAGCGCGATACCATAGTCTTTCGAGACTGAAGGTTGCCAACAGTAACAACAGCCTTGTTGATAGGCTTGACATCAGGGCTTATTCCATATGCAAAAGTCTCAGCAAGCAATAAACACATTCTCCAGGTATTCAGAATTCCATAGACAGGAACTTTAGGTCTGCTAGGCCATATACATCCAACTCTGAAGTTCATGAGTAAGGTTAATCTTTTTTAGGACCCAATCCCATCCAACATTTCAGCAGCAGTGCAACCATGCCAATGGGGCATGTGCTTCATCCTGCAGTGGTGTGATAGTCACAGAGGCCTCCTCAAGGGAAGGGAATGTTTGTTCCCTGACCTCGGGGCTGCATTGACACTGAAAATTTGGATAGGATTGGGCCCTTAGTCAGTGGGAGGGGCAGGGGGACAGGGAAAAGGAAAAACTGAATGAGATTTTTTCCTGTGAACAGCACTACATGAAGTTTTTCAGTGCTGTCCAGCAGTCCAGCAACTGCTCATGCAAAAATGGGGGGGGGGGCTGCTCTCTCTACTGCTTCTCATTTCCTCAATTAAAAAAAAACTCTTTCCTGGTTTTGTTCAGAACAATACAGAAGCATTTATTATCTTCCTCCACACGTAAGGAAAACCATCATCACTCCCACTCCTCTAAATCCCTCACCACCCATAAAAACGGCACAATTTTGCCAGACAAAGACTTACAGCAGGAAAGCAACATGTATGGGAGCATAAACAAAAGGTCAGAGCGCCTTATCTGGTCTAAGCATGTGCCACTTTAAACCAATGTTTAGAACAAGTGAGCTGGAGAAGAATCTGTACATTTCCAACAAACAACAAGAGAATATTATTTGCACAACTATATTTTGATCTTGCCCTTCCTCTAAAGGAATGCAAGGTATTAGGTCTGAGGCACACTTTAGCCTCACAACGACTCTGTGGGATAGATTAGATTAGATGTAGCGCCTGGACCATGTCTGATCTCTGAGCAGGGTTCGGAACCTAAATTTCCCCAATCCAACACTCTATCCACTACTACACCACACAAACTCAGAGTTTATATTTTGAAATAAAGATTAAGAGATATGAACTGAATATAATCTACATGCACGTTGGGGGAAGAATACCAGGCAAATCTCTAACAAAAACCCTTGACTTCCGACGGGCAGACTTCCCCCAAATGAGGAGGCTGGTTAGAAGGAGGTTGAAAGGGAGGGTAAAAAGAGTCCAATCTCTCCAGAGTGCATGGAGGCTACTTAAAACAACAGTAATAGAGGCCCAGCAGAGGTGTATACCGCAAAGAAAGAAGGGTTCCACTAAATCCAGGAGGGTGCCCGCATGGCTAACCAGCCAAGTTAGAGAGGCTGTGAAGGGCAAGGAAGCTTCCTTCCGTAAATGGAAGTCTTGCCCTAATGAAGAGAATAAAAAGGAACATAAACTGTGGCAAAAGAAATGTAAGAAGGTGATACGGGAGGCCAAGCAAGACTATGAGGAACGCATGGCCAGCAACATTAAGGGGAATAATAAAAGCTTCTTCAAATATGTTAGAAGCAGGAAACCCGCCAGAGAAGCGGTTGGCCCTCTGGATGGTGAGGGAGGGAAAGGGGAGATAAAAGGAGACTTAGAGATGGCAGAGAAATTAAATGAGTTCTTTGCATCTGTCTTCACGGCAGAAGACCTCGGGCAGATACCGCTGCCCGAACGGCCCCTCCTGACTGAGGAGTTAAGTCAGATAGAGGTTAAAAGAGAAGATGTTTCAGACCTCATTGATAAATTAAAGATCAATAAGTCACCGGGCCCTGATGGTATCCACCCAAGAGTTATTAAGGAATTGAAGAATGAAGTTGCAGATCTCTTGACTAAGGTATGCAACTTGTTCCTCAAAACAGCCACGGTGCCAGAAGATTGGAGGATAGCAAATGTCACGCCTATTTTTAAAAAGGGAAAGAGGGGGGACCCGGGAAACTATAGGCCGGTCAGCCTAACATCTATACCGGGTAAGATGGTGGAATGCCTCATCAAAGATAGGATCTCAAAACACATAGACGAACAGGCCTTGCTGAGGGAGAGTCAGCATGGCTTCTGTAAGGGTAAGTCTTGCCTCACGAACCTTATAGAATTCTTTGAAAAGGTCAATAGGCATGTGGATTTGGGCGAACCCGTGGACATTATATATCTGGACTTTCAGAAGGCGTTTGACACGGTCCCTCACCAAAGGCTACTGAAAAAACTCCACAGTCAGGGAATTAGAGGACAGGTCCTCTCATGGATTGAGAACTGGTTGGAGGCCAGGAAGCAGAGAGTGGGTGTCAATGGGCAATTTTCACAATGGAGAGAGGTGAAAAGCGGTGTGCCCCAAGGATCTGTCCTGGGACCGGTGCTTTTCAACCTCTTCATAAATGACCTGGAGACAGGGTTGAGCAGTGAAGTGGCTAAGTTTGCAGATGACACCAAACTTTTCCGAGTGGTGAAGACTAAAAGTGATTGTGAGGAGCTCCAGAAGGATCTCTCCAGACTGGCAGAATGGGCAGCAAAATGGCAGATGCGCTTCAATGTCAGTAATTGTAAAGTCATGCACATTGGGGCAAAAAATCAAAACTTTAGATATAGGCTGATGGGTTCTGAGCTGTCAGTGACAGATCAGGAGAGAGTTCTTGGGGTGGTGGTGGACAGCTCGATGAAAGTGTCGACCCAATGTGCGGCAGCAGTGAAGAAGGCCAATTCTATGCTTGGGATCATTAGGAAGGATATTGAGAACAAAATGGCTAGTATTATAATGCCGTTGTACAAATCTATGGTAAGGCCACACCTGGAGTATTGTGTCCAGTTCTGGTCGCCGCATCTCAAAAAAGACATAGTGGAAATGGAAAAGGTGCAAAAGAGAGCGACTAAGATGATTACGGGGCTGGGGCACCTTCCTTATGAGGAAAGGGTATGGCGTTTGGGCCTCTTCAGCCTAGAAAAGAGACGCCTGAGGGGGGACATGATTGAGACATACAAAATTATGCAGGGGATGGACAGAGTGGATAGGGAGATGCTCTTTACACTCTCACTTAATACCAGAACCACGGGACATCCACTAAAATTGAGTGTTGGGCGGGTTAGGACAGACAAAAGAAAATATTTCTTTACTCAGCGTGTGGTCGGTCTGTGGAACTCCTTGCCACAGGATGTGGTGCTGGCGTCTAGCCTAGATGCCTTTAAAAGGGGATTGGACAAGTTTCTGGAAGAAAAATCATTATGGGGTACAAGCCATGATGTGTATGCGCAACCTCCTGATTTTAGAAATGGGTTATGTCAGAATGCCAGATGCAAGGGAGGGCACCAGGGTGAGGTCTCTTGTTATCTGGTGTGCTCCCTGGGGCATTTGGTGGGCCGCTGTGAGATACAGGAAGCTGGACTAGATAGGCCTATGGCCTGATCCAGTGGGGCTGTTCTTATGTTCTTATGTTCTTACAAAGTAAAGGGAACAGAGCAAGACTGTTCAGATCTTCCCTGCTTGCTCCTCCTTTAGATGAACCCATAGATCTGCAATCTGTTGGGACTGCTCGCAGACAGGAGAACATTTTTCCATCCACCACCACACAACTATGAAACATGCTTGCTGTCAGGACAAATTCTCTGAACTAATTTTTTCCCCCATTTCTATATATAACTCTCTCCAAGGAGCTCAGAGTGGTGTACATGATTCCTTCTATCCTTTTGTCCTCACAACAGCCCTGTGACATAGGTTAGACTGAGAGATAGTGACTGCCCAAGGTCACTGAAGAAGTGTCATGGCCAAGTAGGGATTTGAACCTGGATATTCCAGTCTAAGCCCAACATCAGAACCACAACATCATCCTAGCTCTCTTTAATCACTGCATTTAAGAGAGCATCTGGTTTTCCAAAAAAATCTGGTGGCGAGTTCACCATAGAGCTCAATAAAATCTGAAATAAAATTTAAAGACTTCTTCCTCAGTAAGGAAAAAAATAAAGTTTTCCCTGCACAGTCATGTCAAAATCTCAGGGTCAGTGCTCATCTCCATGCCGAGAGACCCGGTATTGTCCAAAGTCATCTTCTGTGGTCATGTGGTCAGCATGACTAAATGCTGAAGTGCACAGACCACTGTTACCTTCCCACTGAAGTGGTACCTATTTATCTACTTGTATTTACATGCTTTCAAACTGCTAGGTTGGCAAGAGCTGAGGCAAGTAACAGGAGCTCACCCTGTTCTGCAGCACCGGGGTCTTGAACTCCTGAGCTGCCAACCTTCCAGATGACAGCCCAGTGTCTTTAACCACTCAGCCACCATGCCTCATAACTTCTCATAACACCATGCCTACTAACGTCTTCCTTGGCACATATGCATAATGACCTTGACCGTCTTGGCACTAAAGGCCAAGCAGCAAATGCTCCTGTTTCAGGCTTGCACTGTCCAGGATCAACGAATTATCTACTTGAAAATATTATCTACATGCTACTAAATTAGAAAGTATGATGCACATATCCACATATACCCACTAAGGTACAAGCGACACACTTTTCCTTTGCCCTGATGCATATACACTCCACAGAGCAGAGATGCCAACTTCAGCATCATAACCTGACCACACAATGTGCATGCAGTTAAAAGACAAAGTCCCCAAGTATAAGCCTGTGGTAATCTCAGGGAAAGATTAAATATATACAACATAAGCAGGCTGAATTGTCATAGCAGCATTAAACCATTTTCAGCAAAGAAGTTCACAAAGCGCTTTGCACAGCAAAAATGCGTCCATGAAATTGCGTCCAATACGTGCTCTATCATTAATAGAGTTCAACTGATAGTGGCAGAGTGTTTTTTCTTTTTTTAACTATTAACTTTTCTGTGGGTTTTGCTGCCCCTGTTTTGCTGGCAGTGCTAGAAGTACTTACAGGTTTCTCAGCAGCTGGTTCCTGCCAGCGGCATAGCTAGAGGGGATGCAAAGCACTAAGTTCAGCAGGAAGCCTCACCGCAGTGTGCAAGAGGCCCTTCCCCCTCCCTTTCAAAGCCATTTTGGGCAGGGAAGCAAAAGGGAGGCATATACATCTGTTTTGCTGCCCCCACCTGGAATGGCTCCAAAGAGGAGGGGCTGCTTGTGATGAGGCTCCCTGCAAACAGTGCTTTGAACCCCCTCTAGCTACGCTACTGCCAGTGACCATTTTTGTCTCTCCAGAAAATCCGACATTGAATCATTTCCTGGCACAATTTGGAGGGAAAAAAGTAGCCGCCACAAAGGCACCACAATAAGAAAAGTTTACAAAAAGAAAAAAGTTCCAAAAAAGTTTAAGTCTCTCCACAGAGCAGATGTTAACATGAGAAAAAAAAAAATCACTTTAAAATAACTGCAAGTAATTCCCTGCGCAAACGTAAGGAGTTTGAATTTGATTTCCTTTCTTCCCACAGAAGCTTCTTGCACTAGCCCTTCCATGAACAACAGAGTCTTATGGCACATGGAAGAACATCTTTACACACACACACACACACACACACACACACACACGAGACACCAGTATACAACAACAGAAAGGGTCGCCCGTGCTGGGTTGAACGGGGGCTGTTGCCCTGACTAAATAGAAGAGAGCTACCACTTGAAAGGATGCCTCTTTGCCAAGTTAGCAGAGGCTGGTGGTTGGTAATGGCAAAGCTAAGACAGTAGCTTTATGTTAATTGACACTTGTCAATTCCTGTAATGGTCAAGAAAACATTTATCTAGATTCATAGTTCCACAAATGGAATCACATTTTTTTATATGTTCTAATTCCACAATCTTACACTGGCGTCTCCCTTTGTTGAAAGATGCTAACTTTCAAATGAGCAGTAAAATGTCCTGTGTCGCTGAGATGACCTCCAAATGATTTCTGAACATTGCCTTTTGGGGGGGGGGGGTCAGATTTGTGTCCATTTACTCTTTATAATAAATACAGTATTACAGACTGGCAACAAGTGCCACAGAGTGGTACCCATGAGTCTTGTTTCACCATTGTTGGGTGAAGCTCCTAACCAGGTTCTTTATGCTTCTACAAAGCATGAAGCTATAACATTTCAAAGGATTCGTCATGCAGCCTGTTCCTAACATATGGAGAGCCTGCCTCCATCCAACCAGGACTACTGGAAACATGGAACTGAAGCAGGCAAACGTTCAAGGTGATGAATGAAAGGTAATATTGCATGTTAAACTTCAGCCAAATAGCAACACTGGGCAGCCAACAACAACAACAACAACAGTATTTATATACCGCTTTTCAACTAAATGTTCACAAAGCGGTTTACAGAGAAAAATCAAATAACTAAATGGCTCCCTGTCCCAAAAGGGCTCACAATCTAAAAAGATGCAAAAAGAATACCAGCAGACAGCCACTAAAACAGACAGTGCTGGGGTGAGGTGGGCCAGTTACTCTCCCCCTGCTAAAAAAAGGAGCACCCACTTGAAAAAGTGCCTCTTACCCAATTAGCAGGGGTAAGCCAGAGTCAATTCATTGTAGCACACTGCCTAATCTGAAAGCAACTGCGACACAAGGTGCATACTGGACAGGTTGCACCATGCAAATGATACCAGAAAGAACCCCAACTGAATCACACATGGGATATACTTTCCCAGGACAGAAAGGCCCCACACTCACACGCAAACGCTGACAGGCATTTATCTTTGGGCTCCTTCTCCATCCCACCCTCTAAAGTGGTTCACTCAGAAATAATTTTATTAGAGGCATAACTATATACTGAATCATGGCTCTGGGCTCCAAATTGACAGTGGCTACAGCTTGCTCTCCTACATCAAGGCGAGACATCGCCTGAAGGGTAGGTGAAGCTACTCACCCCTGTCATAAATTAAGTGCATATATCTAAGAGCTTTGCTGATCCTATCTTCACACTGCATGGGCAGTTATGCACCACTCACTAAACTCTCTTAAGTCCTGTTCTAACATGTGTCGGGAGAAGAATAAAAGGATGAATTAGTTTAAAAAAAAAAAAAAAGATAACTCGCCTCCCTCCCCCCCTTTTTTAAAATAGGCCTGCAGCCATGGTCAGGAACACCTGGAGAGACTCCCTGTAATGCAAAAACAGAAGTAAATAGCTTTAAGGGACATGTAATTTTAAATTGTCTGGAAGGGGAGAGACGGGGGGGGGGATACAAGTGAGAAAGAAGTTTCTTTAAAACAAATGCACCCATGCCCACAGGTTACAGTGGCTAGCAGCAATTCGGTGCTCTGAAGTGAGGACAATTTTCATACAAATCCCTTTTATTCCACATCACTTACCTTGGCTGGATGGGTGACCAAGTAAGAAATCATCAAGATGGGACTATGAGAGACAGAATGTTTCAGCTCCCCTTCCCACAGACACACACTAAACCTAGTGGAATTTGTTGAAACGTGTACATATCTCCCTGAGTTCTAAATGATCTACAATAAATAATGTGGACAAAAATTCTAACACAAAACCGAGTAGCCAAAGAGATTAGACCAACAACAACCCACAGGAAACCAACTGGTTCCAGCTGCTTAAATGGCCTACAAAATAAGTGACGGATAACCAGCATCCCTCTGTTGAAAGACATTTCATTCATGCTTAAGTGGCCCAGATTTTTTTCCACCTTCAATTTGGGATCTTAAGCTCTCAATTCTTTTATATGCAGATGATATTGCAATGATTTCTACCACTCTTGTAGGTATGCGGAGGCTTTTGCTCAAATTGAGTAAGTTTTGCATAAGAGAATATTTGGCTATTAATTATGCCAAAACAAAAGTTGTAGTTTTTGGGAGAAACAGAAAAACTCATAGATGGAACCTTGATGGAAAACCTATAGAACAGCTTGGTGCTTTTAGTTATCTTGGTCTCCATTTTAGTGCTCAACTCTCATGGAAGTACCATTTTAATGCAGTTAATTTGAAAGCGACTCATTCTACTCAATCTTTACTTCGATTTATTAGAGTTCACGGGGGAAATTTAGTTGCTCCAGCTGTTGAGATGTTTGCTAAAAAAATAATTCCTCAAATAACCTATGGGGCTGAGGTCTGGGGATATACAAAGTCCCCTATTTTGGAATTGGGAGAGATCTTTTATACGATCTCTTTTATCTGTTCCCCGTGCAACGCCAATTGTATATTTAAGAGCTGAGGTGGGATTGATTTCAATTGAAGCTAGCTGTCATATTGCACTCATTAGGTACTGGTTAAAATTGAACTCCATGAATGATACCCACCTTCCAAAGAAATATTTTTTAGAACAACTTCAAAATTCTTCACAAGAGTCTTGGGCAAATTTGGTTAGACCTATAATGGATGAATATGGACTCAATGTAGAGTCCCTTCCTACTCTTATTACTAATGAAATCAAGAAGTTGCTCAAAGAAAAAATTAGCCTTTATTCTAAGAGGATGGATTTATGCATTATTTCCCAAATGTCATCTGCATTTTGGTTTCATGTTTATAAAACATCTTTTGGTTTGGAAAATTATTTTATAAATTTAACTGCTGCTCCGTTACGAAAAGCATTTACGGCCCTTCGCTTTCAATGTATGCCATCGGCCTGGTTGGAGGGGAAATATAATAATACCCCCTTTTATCAAAGAGTTTGTCTATGTGGACTAGGGGTTATTGATGATATCTTTCACTATTTATTTAGTTGTCCCTTGTATGAACATCCTAGGAATCAATTTCTTGCTGGTATACTTAGACTATTGCATGATAGACCCTTGCCTGTTCAGCTATGCAGTTTGCTTGCGGGTACAGATGTTACTATCACCTATCAAGTAGCAAAGTTTGCCAAAGCCGCAAGAAAGATCTGTGCAAAACTCCATAAATCTTAAGGATGAGTGCTTTTATTGGTTATTGTTATATATTTTGTTGTTGTCTTTCTTTTAATGTATTGTGACGACCTATGGTTTTAAGCAAATAAATTGAAATTCATGCTAAAAGTTTGTTGCAATGTTAGTACTGCAGAATATGAAACAATACAGGCAAAAAGCTGTTATCTTTATTGAACCACATCATATCTTCAATCCTATGTACATTTACCTGAAAATAAAGCTCATGGAATTAAGAGAAATTTCCTTCCAAGTCAATATGCTCCAAGTCATGAACTTCAAGTTAGCAAGGTATGCAAAGTCTCTGATGAAAGGCAGAGTTTCCGTACTGTTCAGATAACCAAATTTTGCCAAGATGCTAATCATGCCCCCCCCCGCCTATTTAGGGCTTAGGCTAGCCCAAATTCTTACAGCCCAATCCTATCTAGCCTGGTACCCAGGGCTCCAGCGGCGCCGAAATGGCTGCCACTGGATCCAATGGGCTCTGGGCTAGCACCAGGAGTCTCCTTGGAGCAAAGAAGCATTTGCTCATTTTACCCAGGTGATACTGCCGAAGTGCCAATACTCCTGACTTTGATCAAGTGCAGAGTCGAGGAAGCACATGTTAAGCTGCCCAGCCCAGGAGGGAGGACAAGATACAGTGGCAAATGCTGCTGCCTCTCCAAACCCCTTCCAGGCCTGATCCTCCCCTCCCCCTGCCCAGTTTCGCCCTCCTACCCACCCTGAAACACCTCACTGCTGGGTGGTGGTGGAACATACTGCTCCTGTGGCATCCTCTTCTAGTGCTGAGGCCCAGTGCCAGTGACCCCTCCTTGCTAGGTGCACAGACATGTCGTACAGCACGTTTGCAACACCCAAAGCCAGTGGTACAGGCGTACTGCCAGCGCCAGGCCTGATAGGATCAGACCCTCAGCCTTTGGGAATAGAGCGCTGGGCTGGAGAGCCAGAGGCCAAAGGTTCGAATCCCTCTAAGACCAGAATAGAAAAATACTGCTTTGCTTTGAACTTTTTTACAGAAAAGACAACAAGCACATTCGAATCAGTTATAAAATACAAGACTCAAAAGTTCTACCAGAGTCAATATCAAGCAATACAAAAGAGAGGAAATTCTGCCACCAGAAAGACTGTATTCTTATTCCACCAATGATAAGAAGTTAAAGCTATTGAAATATATGATAATGCAATTATAAAACAAAGTTGGAAACACATCATCTCTTATACTTTTTTGCTAGATCTGAAGAGCTGAGATATGTATCTACAGGGGGGGGGGGGAAGGTTTTCCAGAGATATTAGGGAAAGTGTGTCAGTGGTATTCTGCCCAACCTTTCAGGAAGAAGCAAGTTTGCTCCTACCTGGAGCACTTCTAGCTAGTGAATGAAAGCCACAGTTTTCAATGTCTAATTGACCAGAGAGAAGGAAACTAGCAACAGTTCTGCTAATTGGTTAAAGCTATTGAGTGGAAACTGGATCTCAGACAGACAGACAGTATTCCTCTGAATCAACCAACAAAAATCAGGCAGCTGTTAAAGGCACAAGTTTTGTTAGAGAGGAAGTGGTCAATCCCAGACAGACACCACCAACCCCAAGTCTTACAGTGGTTATAGTCAGGACATGCCCAACTCAATCTGGGGCTGCAAAATCCAAAGTAGAGTTATACAACATAGAATTCAGTTCATTTGAAAATCTAAATCAAGATGACTAGTTTGTAAGTATGTTGGGCCCATCAAAATCAAGATGACTTACTTCTGGTGCATGTAGGATTGCAACCTAAGTTGTATTTCTGCCGATGACAAAATAATGCCATTCCATCTGAACCAAGACTAAACCGTAGTTCATCAAGGAATGTTTTGTTATTAGGGTGCAAGACTCTGGAGAAAATTTTTGTCCACGCCAGGATGATATCAGAAACAGACTTAAAGTGGCTGAGGTGATAGACTGTAGGGAGGCAAGAAGGCTCAACATCCCTAATTCCTTTTCATATTAAAAACATCAGACATGCTGCACCCTCCCTCCTTTACATATGAACAGGTCAGACACAAGTTTAAACAAATGTGGCTGCCCCCATCACATTTAGCTTGCTCCGTAGTCTGAAAAAAAGAAAGGAAAAATGAATTTATGAGAAAGGCCACTATTTCATGACATGACACAATAGTCAGGTATCTTGCCAGGGCTCCTATCCCAACATTTGTGATATGTGCCAGGAAAAGCAACCACAACACTCTTGCTAGAAAATCCCCACATGAATATGCTCGACCTGTATAATTAGCAAGCAATTTGCGTAATGTGCAAATTAGGCATCCTAGATTTGAGGAACCGGAATTAGGCAAAATTACACAAAGGGAATAAAAATTCTGTTCTGACATGTGTCTAAGGAAGTAAAGGCAAAGCCAATCTTACAGTTAAGGGAACGGACTGCTTCCTAAGAGTAAATGTCATAAGAACCTCAAAAATAGGTCAAGATGTTTACTTATTATTTGATCAAGTAGTTAGATCAAGTGGCTAGTAAGAGAAGGCAGCATTTTGAATTCTTAAACCCTTATTCCAGCAAAAAAGAAAAAAAAAGGAACAAAAGAAGGCCAAGAACAATGCAATCCTACAACTGCCTGCTTGGAAGTAAATCCCATTTTGTCTGAGCCCAATACCATTGTATAACCCCTATGAAGAAAACGAGCAAGCAAGAAATAAAATGCATCTGACAACAGCAAAGAAAGAAGATACATCCAGTTTTAAGAGGACACAGCACAACTATTATGTGCTGCTGCACCCTGTCCCAAGTCACTCTATCAGAAATGGACAATGCTAAGCTCTCCGTGGTGGAACTCAGGGCCCAATCCTGTTGCATCTGAGCACTGGCGCTGAGCTCCAACGCCGGCACTGGGTGTTGTAAATGTGCCATAAAGCATGTTTATGGTACCCTCAGAGGAAGGAGCAGCACTGGGTCCAGTGCTGGAAGGATGTCACGCAGGGGAAGGTAAGAACTCCAGGTGGTGGTGTGACCTTTCAAGGCAGGGGAAGGTGTTCCAGGGCAGAAGGAGGGCAGGTGGGGGGAGGAACCAGCCCAGGAGTGGGGTGGGACAAGCAGAGCCCTGTTCCACAGATCCTATTGTCCATGTTGGGCTGAAAAGCCTGACAAGGGAGGTCCTCTCATCTGTGCCAGCAAAATAGCTGGCACAGACGTGAGAAGCCCCATTGCAGGGTCTGGGGCTTTCTTTGGGGGAAGGGGACAAAAGAAAAAATGCATCTGGCGGCAACAGCAAAAAAGATACATCAACTGTTTTAAGAGGACACAGCAGAGCTATTACCTCCAGCGGCTTCCTGACATCCACAGGATAGAGTGTTTGCCATTTTGGCACTGCTGTTCTTCTGAAAACCAGGAAGCTTAGAAATGGGCTGCCCGAGAGCAGAGAAAGGAACCCAATGGTGCCGTGCTTGGATAGGTTACCCTGGGCCCAGTGACTGCTTGTGCTTAGGATATCCTTCTGTAGGCTTTCCTTGTAAGAGCTCCTACTAAAAACTGTGCCTAGCTCCAATTGGAAGAATTCACACACAAGAGCCAGAACTCTGGAGGCTGGTCATGGGATGAGGAATCCCTCACCTTGTTTTGCTGAGAACAGCCTCATCAAAGTGTGTGTGGGGGGGGGGGGGGGAGAGAAAGACTCAAGGACAACTATGGGCAGGTTCTTCATGCAAAACTGGATTGGGAGAGACCTTTGCTGCTGCAACTGTTCCAGCTCCCCATTTGCCTATTCACAAATGGGGCCTATTTATCTTGCAAGGGGCTGAATTGTACCCATTGGTTTTATTTTTTTGGCCACACTGGTACAAAGTGGTATTTATTCCCGTGAAGAAAAAACAGAGGATTTCCTGAAATTCTGCAAGTACTATACATACGGTGAACATATAAAAGGAGTCCTATGCTTAAAATCCACCCCATATATCAAGCTGCAATGCGAGCTGGCAAAACTCACAAGGTGGCCTGCAATACCAGCATATTGATGCTTAATTTGTAACAACCAATTACAAGGATCGCATATACATACCAGCATTAGAAAATAAAACAAGCACTAAACCCAATTTCAATGGCATTTACTTTCAGGTAAATTTCCGAGCATCAGGTTGCCAGAGGCTCAAAGACAACCCTGACTGACTGCAAAACGGGAATATGATGTAGAATTCTCATTCCTAACATTCCCCATACAAACTGAACAAGACCTGAGTTTAGACAAGGTGGTGGCTGTTTGCTAGATTCAATACACAGTAGAAGTTTCATTTTTAGCTCTTAATGAGGCATCACTATGTTATACAGAGAAAGCTGCAATGCGAGGAATCCCCTTCATATCCAAGATGCCATAGTCATGCAGCACTTGGACAAATGGAACACAGGTGTTAATGATTCCTGCTGCTCCAGGTCACTACAAGGGCTTAAGCCTGCAACCCTATGCACACTTATTGGGGATTAAGCTTCACTGACACTGTGAGACTTTGCTTCCAGCTAAACATGGTAGGACCAGACTGAACACTTAGTACAAAAGGTAGAATCATGCAGGCCTGCCGAGATCTTAAAAGAATAAATAAGGAAAAAGAAGACCACCACCTCCTACTTCTTAAGCTAAAGAGAAATGCTCTTTAGGGAGCAATCCTAACCCCTTATGTCAGTACTTTCCAACACTGGCACAGCAGCGCCAATGGGACATGTGCTGCATCCTGCAGTTCGGTGTCACTCATGGAGTCCTCCTCAGAGTAAGGGAACATTTGTTCCCTTACCTCAGAGCTGCATTGCCCTTAAGTTAGTGCTGGAAAGCACTGACATAAGGGGTTAGGATTGTGCCCTTAATGTCATAACTGGAGACATGCTCCATATGCAAGCCAGCCTGTTTCCATCAGAGGATTATACGTTACTTTATCCTGTTCAAGATGACTATGAGAAAACTCATGTGCATGTAGAATCTGAGACAGAAGCATGACTCCTCCATGTAAAATGTCACAGTACATTCCATCAGGATGGCCAAAAGTAACTTGGAGATGTGTCCTGGCATGCCTCCTGTCTTCAGATTTTGTATTCAATGTTGTACATGCAACAGAAATTAGCTATGTACATGCACATACATGCTACTACTGCAAGTATATTGCAGAGAAATTGAAGACGTGTGAAGGAACATGGAAAGACCACCGCAAGAGCATTTCTGAGAGATGTGGAACTTTCAGACCTGCCTTCAGAGTTCTGCTCTGCACAGGTTGTCTTCACCTGGCAACAGATGTGTGATTCTACCTCAGAATGCCAGATGCAAGGGAGTAGCAACAGGATGCAGGTCTCTGATTGTATGCTCTCTGAGGCATCTATTTTGTGGGCTATTCTGAGATACAGGAAGTTGGACTAAATGGGTTTTCAGTCTGATCCAGCAGGGCTCCTCTTATGTCCCCCCCTCCCCACCAATGACAAATTTCTGGAATCTAAAGCAAGAATGAGACCAAGAGCATGAAACCAAAGAGTAAACAGTGGTTAACTGAAGACAGGGGGGAAAGAAATTAATTACTAATTAAGGGAAGAAAGTTAGAAAAAGGAAGATATTACAGTTGAACATAAGGACATAAGAACAGCCCCACTGGATCAGGCCATAGGCCCATCTAGTCCAGCTTCCTGTATCTCACAGCGGCCCACCAAATGCCCCAGGGAGCACACCAGATAACAAGAGACCTCATCCTGGTGCCCTCCCTTGCATCTGGCATTCTGACATAGCCCATTTCTAAAATCAGGAGGTTGCACATACACATCATGGCTTGTACCCCATAATGGATTTTTCCTCTGGAAACCTGTCCAATCCCCCTTTAAAGGCGTCCAGGCCAGTCACCATCACCACATCCTGTGGCAAGGAGTTCCACAGACCAACCACATGCTGAGTAAAGAAATATTTTCTCTTGTCTGTTCTAACTCTTCCAACACTCAATTTTAGTGGATGTCCCCTGGTTCTGGTGTTATGTGACTAGTGGGTCTGGTTTTACATGGACCATTTAGGGTGTTAAAGCTCAGCTTTTTATACATTCAATTTTTTTTTGTTGCTATGGGTTGTCTTTTTGTTTTTAAATGGCCTTATGCCAGACTTGGAATAGAAAAGCACCAGATGGAGAGGAACAGCGGCAAGCCAACTAAGGGAGTAAGGTGTGAGCACATCCTTTGAGGAGGAGAGGGCACGTGGGAGGCTGGCCATGTGTTTCATAAATGCAAAGTCACTTTCCTTCTTCATTCCTTGGGCATTTGAGGAAGGGTGCATTCTGAAATGAGGAAAAACTCAGATAGATGACTGCCGACTCAGCATTACAGCCCAACTGCTTGGGAATCAGCACTTTCTCAATTTCATATAAAGAACCATTTGGAAGAAATGGGGTGTGTATGGCCAAAACCTTGCGCTGTAGAACCCCTAATCACTTACATCAAGTTGCAACAATGTAAGATGGAGAACCATGGTGTCAGAATTTGTGACCTTAGAAGGTATGCCAAATTATATGAAGGGTAGGAATGCTAAAAACAAAAGAGCCCATCCTGATAGATGAGTCAAGCTATCTCCAGATATTACACTGATCTGTAAATAGAAAAGCTGCCAGCATATTTCCAAAGACTGTGCTACTGAGTCAGCAATTGTCCTAATGGTGTCAATATAAAAGCAATTCTGCTTATAATAGGAACTCTAACAGTCATCTAGCTGAAGTGCAGATCAGTTTAGAAATGCATTAGTGCAGGAATGAACTTGTATGTGATTGCGAGACACTGCTGCAAACTCAAAGGTATAATTAGTTCAGCAGGATCATATCGTTGGAGAAATGGTGCAGGCACCTCTTTTTTTATTCTGAATATCAGCAGATTACACTCTTTGACCAGAGCTCCATCAAAGCCAGTGGGACTCCAAGATTTTATCTTAGAAGGTCATTAGCACTGCCCTACAGCTAACATCCATGTGGTTAAGGTATGTATTTTCAAGGCTGAAGTCTCCAAGGCTTGCACATTTCCAATAATATATAATTGTACAGGATATGAAACAGCCAACTGAGCAAACCAATCAATAACACTGAGCTATTAATAAAAACTCATCTCCAAGTGAAAAAAAATATGTGGTTCAAATGTATTGTTAAATTCTAAGGAATAAAAAATAGAAAGCCAAATAGAAAGCTATGACATTTCTGCAATACCTCAAGAGATTTTGTATGCATAGAAACCTGCAAAGCCAAGCAGGCATGAATTGTGACATGCTCTTAGCTTTTCCATGCACACAGCAGCATTGATTCCAGCAAAAGTTTCTGTAAGAAGATTCTTCCGTAGAGATCACAACACTTTACTAGCTGGGGAAGCTAGGTGGGTTAAAAAACAAGACCAACAGACCCAAGAGAGGAATAGCTTTGTCTTCCCATGAACAAGGGCAGAAAGGTTGACAAATGTCAATATTGACAAAAATGATACAGAATCATTACAAGGAACAAAAGGAAGGTCTGTCTTACTCAGGTTACAATTCTATCCTACAACTCTTTCCTGGGAGTAAGTCCCATTGACTATAATGGGACTTACTTCTGAGTAATGCATAGGCTTGGGCTTCCAGTCCCAGCACAACAAAAGCATCTCTGCCTTTTGCAATTATTGAATACAAAAGCATAGGTCCCTGCGAAGTATGTGTACTAAATTGGCACAGTGCATTAGCCAATGAACCAATAATCAATACCAGGCAGATTTTTCAAATGCCACATTTCAGAATCAAAAAGAGAGAGAGAGAGATTGCACTTCAGGTTGGTATTTTCCATCATGACTCAAAAGTAATTCTAGTTTCAAACTGATCCTTTACCTCTTCCTAGCCCAGACATGCTCGTGTAACATGAATCCACTGGAGCAGGGCAGTGCAATTACCAAAGTCTCCATTAGCAAAAGTTGTAAAACCCTCTGTGCTGAAAGTTAATGTAGCATCAGGCCAAAGGCTAAATTCCAGAGGAGGTCACAAGGCTCCACTCCTCCTCATACCAATGGAGAATTGGAAGGCTGCAAAGAATTTCCATTTCATACAGTTTCTATTAAGGTGCCTCAACTTGATTAAAATGCTTGTGTCAGATATTTTAAAAGTACAACAAAACCAAGGGCAAGCACCAGGACCTAGACTAGTCACTAGTTAACCCTGGATAGAGCTCTATTTTGCAGCTGCTTCTCTCTTTTCCACTGTTACTCTATGACCATTTTCTTCTCTTGGACCTAACGGTATCATCTCCTCCAAACCCTTCCCCTAATATTTCCCCACTGTTTGATGCCATTCTCATGTAGCTAAGAAAATAGTTGGCTCTTTTGCTAGCTCCACAGGGAGCCAACAGGCTATGATTTCTATATAGCCACAGTCAGGACAGGCCTTAGGAGCTGCAGGGCCCAATGCAAAACATTTTTGTGGGATCCCACTCACCCCCATGGGCCACCTCTACTCACCAGGATAGTGAGCAACAACAAGGCACCACGCAGTGGCGTCACCACCAGCTGCTTGGGGGGGGGTGATTTCAAACCAGTCAGACCCAGGGACAAGTGGGAGGGGGGGTCCGTCCAGCAGCAATGCTTTGCTTGCCATGCTCTCCTCACGATGCCTCAGCATGGAAGATTCCACGGAAGTGTTAGCTACAGAGTGAGTGTTAGCTACAGAGCAAGGTGACGGCTGTGGCCGAGGGTGCTCCACTGTCCCAGTGCGGCGCTGGCGCAATCGCTGTCCCAGTGCAGGGCCATTCCAGGCACAGGGCCCAGTTGCCATAAGGCTGGCCCTGGAACAATATTCTGGCTGTATAATGGGTCGTCCAACTATATATAATCTAGAACAGAGGTGGGCAAACCTCAGCCCATGGGCCATTTGCAGCCCTCAGGGAGCCCCCAGTCTCCAATGAGCCTCTGGCCCATCAGAGACTGTCGGAGTCCACACTGTAAAATACTGTAAAATGTATCTGTCTCTACTGTATTTGTTTATGTAAATTTATTCAAATTTGAAATGTAAATTAATTCTTTTCCCCCCCACAGTGTCAGAGAGATGATATGGCCCTCCTGCCAAAACGTTTACCCACCCCTGATCGAGAATCACATTTTAGCAGATCAGCATAATAATATATTGGCCTTTTTGAATACAGATATTTGCTCATAGAAGCTCTTGCTGGAGAAAAAATGAATGAATGATAGTTTAGTACAGGGGTGTCAAACATAAGGCCCCGGGGCCAGATGTGGCCTGTGGAAGCTTTTTATACGGCCCTCAGGCTTTCAGCTGCTGAGTAGTGCTGAGGTGTTACTGCTGAAAGGGCAGCCCACATGAAAATTGGGCTCTCCCATATCTTGAAATATGATAAAGATTTGCATGTTTTCTCTTCTGTCATTTGTAGTTAATGAATTCCTAAGTGAGAAAAAAGTGTTTATTTTTGATTATGACCTGTTTAATGAAATCACTTCTTGCCTAAAGACATCACTTCTGGCCCTCAGTAGGCAACACAAATGCTAAGTGGCCCTCCATATGAAATGAGCTTGACACCCCTGGTTTAGTAAGATCCTAAGTTTTTGTGCTGGAGTACCACTTGGAATCACACTAATTCATTGGAGGAGAGTTCTATCAGTAATTTTCAGCCATGCCAGCTAAAAGTAACCGCCTCATCCCAAGGCAGTATGCCAGGAAATGGTTGTTTCCACTGTGCCTACTTCTGTGAGCTTTCCCAGAGCATCAGGATGGCCAATGTTTGAGACACAGTACAGTACAGCACTAGATAGGGCTTTGGTCTGATCAGCATAGACAAACCATCTGCCAGGTTACACAGTTATCAATCAATGAAAGCAAAACAGTCAGTGTTTCAGACTCTGTGCTAGCCCACCGAGTGTTAGGGTGACAAATTCCACCATTATATAAACCATGTGTGCCATTTTTAAAATATGGGCTCTCTACCCTAAATTGTTTATCTCAACTCAATCCTGCACTGCCTATAAAACAGAAACCTGCCTGTGGTTTTCTCTCATTCCAACAATCCCTCTTAGCCCGCAGGCCCAATTAGGAAAAGGGGGGGGGGAGGAGGCATATCTGAGACAAGGAGGGAAGATGACAAGACAGAAATATAACAATTACAATTTAAAAGATTTGCAAAACAAATTGTAAAATTGTGTTTTGAAAACTTCCCCTATGGTCCACAAATACCAACCACATCAGAAGGACAAGTACATGGAGTCAAAAGCTTCTATTTATGTTCTCTTGGTCACTAGTAGTTTGGGAAATCCAGAACAGTTTTAAAAATCTATACCCTGCTCTTCTCTAATTCAGCTGTAAATAAAAAACAAACAAACAGAAGAATGAGTTTGGAAACAAAGATAAACTGCAGAAAACTCAAAGAGAGAGAGAGAGAGAGAGAGAGAGAGAGAGAGAGAGAGAGAGAACACGCAAACAAATCACTCTTCTATTTGAAGAGTTGAAAAAGTTTTTCTTTTACCCTTTGCAATTCAGGAGCATCTGCATTGTGCATAGAAGACTGGTTCTTTTGGAATGATCAGATGTGTTGCTGAATCTTCCAACCATTAATAAATCCAATTAAACCAGAGCTACCCCTGGCAGAAGACAAAGTAGGCTATGACAGGCAATTTCTGTGACAACTCTGGCAAAGAGTCCATGATAAAGTGCCACCAAGGTCACGACTGATTAGTGGTGTTACATAGTTTGGTTTATGGAGGGACAGATGGCAATCCCAACACACCCTACGAAAGAAACACCAAGAACCACCCCCCCCCAATCCATTCAACAGGTAAACTGGATTAGGAAGCAAAAGTGCTGTGACACCTTTGAGGTCAGCTGATTTATTGGAGCATAAGCTTCTGGAGGGAACCGTTTTCTTTCATTAGATGCATGGACCACACCAGGAAGGTGGTGGATGAACAAACAACAGGCTATAAATCAAGTTAACAAGGTGAGGACCAAAGACAGGAGGAATGGTAAAACAGAGCAAGAATAATATTGTCAACTCACACCAAATAGAAGCTCTTTTTGGCAGTGAGCTCACTTCACAATGCTTACTCAAAGTCTGAGAAATGCCAGCAAATATATTATGAATTCCAATTCTGTAGCATCCTGTGTCAGCTGTTGATTTCTCTGTTTTTCCGAGAACCCAATCCTATTCTCACCCCTTCCCTTGCTGGGACATTGTTGTTGTTGGCAACCTTCAGTCTCGAGAGACTATGGTATTGCGCTCTGAAAGGTGGCTTTGGAACATCGTCTAGTGTGGCTGAAAAGGCCAATTTGGGAGTGACAATCCCTTCCACAACAGGAGCAAGTGCAGTCTGTCCCTGGTCTGTCTCCCTGGCTATGGGCCTTCCTTCTTTGCCTCTTTGCCTCAGACTGTTGGCCAAGTGTTGTTCTCGTCAAACTGGGAAAGGCCATGCTGCACAGCCTGCCTCCAAGCGGGCCGCTCAGAGGCCAGGATTTCGCACTTGTTGAGGTCCACTCCTAAGGCCTTCAGATCCCTCTTGCAGATGTCCTTGTATCGCAGCTGTGGTCTACCTGTAGTGCGCTTTCCTTGCACGAGTTCTCCATAGAGGAGATCCTTTGGGATCCGGCCATCATCCATTCTCACAACATGACCAAGCCAATGCAGGCGTCTCTGTTTCAGCAGTGCATACATGCTAGGGATTCCAGCACGTTCCAGGACTGTGTTGTTTGGAACTTTGTCCTGCCAGGTGATGCCGAGAATGCGTCGGAGGCAGCGCATGTGGAAAGCATTCAGTTTCCTCTCCTGTTGTGAGTGAAGAGTCCGTGACTCGCTGCAGTACAGAAGTGTACTCAGGACGCAAGCTGGATCTTGGTATGTTCCGTCAACTTCTTGTTGGACCAGACTCTCTTTGTGAGTCTGGAAAATGTGGTAGCTGCTTTACCGATGCGTTTGTTTAGTTTGTTTGTTTAGTTGTTTAATTGCTGGGACAACTGTGCCGAAAATGAGTGCGCTGTATCCAGTGGAGGAGGCTGGATAGGGAAGCTTCAGAAGGAGATTTAAGTCTTACCCCTCTGTAAGCCTCCCACTCTGTAGTGGGTCTCCTCAGACCTGTGCCAGCGATTTCAAAGTTCTACTGCAAGTCCGAGGAGACAAAGGGGGCGGGGAGGCTATAAAAGACGGGATAGGATCAAAACCCTCCTGCAGGCTTCCTGCCCTGTTCCTCCCAACTCTCTGCCCCAGTTTACCCCCCCTCTGCTCCCACCACTGCTTTACTTGCTCCAGTGGGTGTAGATAGCTCTGGCAATGGAATGTGAGTGTTGCCACTTCGTAAGGCAGCACTTCAAAATGGTTGCTGACAGAGTGCCCTGCGCTCCATTGGCAGCCATTCTGTAACAGCAGAAGTCTCTTCCACTGTTGCAAAGCACTGTGTAGAACAGCCCAATTGTTCGTAGGATTGGGTTGTAATTGTATTAACCCGAGAGTCAGAGCTAAAATGTACAAGACCACTGACGTGGTCCCCTTCTGATGCACGTATGAGTGTTCCTATTTTCAATGTCCTAACTATATCCATAAACTCTCTTCAGTAAGGTCATTCCGTTGGCCAGCATGAACTGTGGTCACCTTTAGACCTCACTACTTTGGTTTATCTTCTACTGTTCCTTAAGCCACATATTGGCATACCCTTTTTTTTTGGTCTACCATATGTACCAATAAAGTAGTTAATGCAACAAGAGAATAGTCGAAAGGATTATGCAGCACTTGTGATGCCAAATCCTATGCACACTTGCTCAAAACTGATCCTTAGTTCAATTGACCCACTTAACCCATTTTTGCCCAGCCCACAGGTGTACACATTTGATCCTTGTTGCGTATATGCAACATTGGGCAGAAATGGCTTAAGTATGCTCATGATTGCTACATTTTTCTTTTCACTGTTACAGACCATCACAGGTTGGTTGACAACCTTCAGTCTCGAAAGACTATGGTATAAGCCTACAGCACCCGGTATTCCCAGGCGGTCTCCCATCCAAGTACTAACCAGGCCTGACCCTGCTTAGCTTCCAAGATCAGACGAGATCAGGCATGTGCAGGGTAACAGTTAAACTATCACAGGTACTGTCCTGGAAAACTGTCAATCATTCTAGACCAGTGGTTCTCATGCTCACTGGGAGTCCTAAAACCAACTGCAAGTGTTTGCGGGGGTGGGGACTTGGAGGGGAGACGTGCCCCGGTGCAGCCACAGTGACGCCATGGACACCCAGAGTCTTGCCACCCTACCTGAGGGGGTCTGCCAGCCTTTCTCCTGGAGAGGGTGCAGGTGGCCCACAGTCCCCTCTGTGGGTCTCCCCCAAACTTCATTTCACTCTGATCTGCTGGTCGGAGCGACTTCCGGTTTACCACTAGTCGCTCTGGCCAGCAAAGCTTGGGGGAGATGTGCAGAGGGGCTGCGGGCCTCCTGGACCTTCTCCAAGGCTGGTGGACCCTCTCAGGTAGGGTGGCAAGGCGGGTTGCGACCCACGACTTTGAGCACCACTGTTCTACACTAAGTGATCTGAAGATTTCAAAGAAGCTGTAGCATAATGAAGATGAAAGTGGCCACCTGATTCACAGATACGCCATCTTCAAGGCTAATACATCCATACATAAATGAACACTCTTTAAAATTGGCCAGAGTGTGTCTTCTGCCACTTCTACAAATTTGGTTTGTGCTCCTCTTCCTGTCACAGCAAGTTATGAAGGTAGGACGTTGCTGCTGCTCCAACTCAGCAATGTACCAGGCAACCCCAGACTCCGTGGATGATCAAAATGCCCAATCTGAGATTGCCCAGGAGGAGGGAACTTTAGAGGTGGAAAGCAGAGGCCAGCAAAGCTTATTCCCTATTTCAGTGGTTCTCAAACTCTCCGGGAGGAGGCAGGGGCGACATCCTCAGGATCGTGCCACTCGGGGCTGCAGGGGCTTGGGTGCACTTACCCGAGCCTCCTGCAGTCTTCTGGGGGTGAGGGGAGCCCTGCGGGACCTTCTACAGGGCTTGTTAGCTTTGTCTCTGGCTTTGCTTCAGCAGAGAGCTAACAGGTCGCACAGAGCTCCCCACACCCCTGGGAGGCTGCAGAAGGCTTGAGTGACTGCACCCAAGCCCCTGTGGGCCCCTGAGTGGCGCAATCCTGGGGATCGGGCCACTGCCTCCTCCCTGCCCGTTAAGGGGGCAGAGGCCAGGGCCGACAGGCTGGAGCGTCGCGACGCCCCAGTCTGAAAAGCCCTGCCCTATTTTGCTGTATTAATTTTATAAAATGAACAGCAACAATTACAGTTAATTGGTATGACTGAACTCATCAGACCACATTTAAAGGTAATCTAGTCATCCCTGAGTTAACAGTCAGCAGTCATACTCATGTACACGTACCCAAGTCAAGAGGCCAAGTGACCTGGAACAAGTTCTTAGAAAGCAGAAAAGCTGGCGGTGCACCGCAACCTGGCATCTTGATGTTGATGGTGACCTCCTCCCCTGAGATGCAGAACACCCTGCCCCAGGAAAACTACTTCCTAATCTCAGCCCTTTCCTTCATTGCTTAAGATCTGGCTATTCCAAGTCTTTGGCTCACTGATGTAGTTGATTTGTTGGCACTTTGGGTTTGTCTGCGACCTCTTACTATGCATTGCATGTTTTGTTGATTTGGTACTATTACATGTTATATTATAATTTAGGCTGTAATCCTATCCATACTTTTCTGGGAGCAAGTCCCATTGACTATAATGGGATGTACTTCTGAGTAATGCATAGGATTGGGGTCTCAGTGGACAACAATGGAGTTCCAGCGTTTGAGTGCCTTCTCTAGGAACCAGGTGCAGGCACACACCCTAGTTTACACAATACATTTTTATACATTTACAGAACTGAGTACCGTCGAGAGACAACCTGCCCGTCAATAAATAAGGTGATAAGCAACCAGTCGTCAGCCTCTAAAACAGCAAACAGGACCATCGATCCCCACACACAGGCTGTGCTCACTTCAGAAGGGTCGAAAGCAAAGCTTCTTTGAGATCTGGGGTCCATTGCCAAATGGAGAATTATCACAAGGAACTCGGAAGGAAACCCCCACCGACTCAATGGGATTTGGAAGTATATGTCCGCAGCAACGTTTGACTGCAAGCAAGCATTTGGTCTAATAGACAGAACGCATTGAGTTTAGTGAGTGAATGGATGAGAGGAAGGAAATCCACTCCAATGGCATCAAGAGACTCCTTCAGGAAATCTAATCTGCACCACCGTAACCTCATTTTGCAACTTCAAGGGGAAAAGTGAACATTCAAAACAATATAAAACCGGACCCCAAAGGCCAGGACTATACTTGGCCAGCCAGTTTGATTTCCACAGACTTGATATTTCTGTTCCAACATTCCCCAGAATACCCACAGCCTTTTTTGCAATCAGCAACAGCATCCGCTCCTCACTGTGAATTTGTTGTATTTCTTTCTGCCTACAGCCCTTTCTGGATTGGCAGCGCAGACCTCAGTGGAAGATTAAACAATGCCGAAGCCCACAGCAGGAGAATTCTCAGTCTTATTCCTTGTTTCACTTGGGCAACCTTCCTGACTCTCATCAGGGACAAAATACACTTGCCAACCCCTTAATTTAGGAATTGCAAACAAGTTTTGCATTCCAATCCCCAGTCAAGAGGATTTTTCTCCTCCAACCTGCCCTATGCAAATAAGTACAGTTCACAGAATTTACAACAACACCTGCCTCTTTGGCAGACAAGAACAGCCCTTGCCAAAGTACATTTCAAACCGATTTCACATCGGTTTCAAAGAGTGAGCCTGAGCCTCTTTCCCCTCATGCTTGAGTTCAGCACAGGCTGAATCCTCCAGTTCTCTGTCTCTGCTTTTAATGGATATCCTCCCATCACTTGCTCATATTTTGTGCAGCCATCCAGCTGGAATGATATACGGAACCATGAATATTCTGTGGAGAGAACTTATTTTCTCCACTGAAGAGTTCCTCATCATTAAGCAGCCATTGCCAATAGCTCACTACAACCTACTGTATGCGCAACCTCCTGATTTTAGAAATGGGCTATGTCAGAAAGCCAGATGCAAGGGATGGCACCAGGATGAGGTCTCTTGTTATCTGGTGTGCTCCTTGGGGCATTTGGTGGGCCGCTGTGAGATACAGGAAGCTGGACTAGATGGGCCTATGGCCTGATCAAGTGGGGATGTTCTTATGTTCTTAACCTGTCACAGCACAATTCTATCCAGGTTTACTCTGAAAACAGACCCATTTTGTTCAGTGGAGCTTATTCTCAGATAAGTGTGATTAGGACTGCAGCCTCAGCATACCTGATTGATTGTCCAGTCCTATCCCCTTCGATGCTACAGCATGCAACCCCACAATGCATGACAGCGGCCCTGCTTTGATGCTTCCATAAAGAACCTTGAGCTGTGGAGCACTAGTTTTAGCAACATGACAGGATTGGAGCCCAAGTCCCACTCTCCTGGGCACAATAAACAGCATGTTCTGCTATTTCCCCCGTACCCAGACAACTCAGTTTCAATATCACAAAGCACAACCCTATCCAGGGTTTATGCTGACAAGTCTCATGATCCGTCAACGTAACTTCAGGAAAAATGGCACAAAAGTCTCCCCGTAATTCTGTGGGCTGCAGCTGCCAGGGCAAGTGACCTGAGGCCACATGCAGGCAACAGCAGGTGAGGACGAACTTCACCCGTCCCATGTTATGACTGGTAAGTCAGCAGGAGAACAGAATGGGGAAGGATTGTGGACAGGGAGCAGGCAGATCTTGGCAAACCATGATGGTATCCCCCTTTTCCTAGGCCAACACACCTTGGACTTACACCAACAAAAATAGCTGGCAAAATGAGACCCATTGGAAGCCAGGCAGCCTACAGGGAGGTAAGTAAAAAAGATTTTTTTTCTCATTTCTCCCAGGCTGTCTGGTTGCCTCCCTTCACCATAGCATGTAGCACATACTCCTTCAGTGCTGCTGTGTGCTATGGGATGACAGGGGATAGGAATGAGCCATTAGCTTCACACTGTCATGTTTTTGTGTTTCCGTCAATCACCTCTTAGCACAACAGAACAAAACATACAGAATGCGGAAGAGGTTAATTTTTTAATGTATTATTATGGAAATTGTAATAATAATAATAATAATAATAATAATAATAATAATAATAATAAACTTTATTTATATCCCGCCCTTCTCCCCAAAGGGACCCAAATTGTATAACTTCAGGTGCACTTGCTATAAATAGTTTTAAACATTCAAATCAAGCAATATACTGATGAAATCAAGTTTTATCATGGCAAAAAAGAAACTAATCTGATGCAAAAGTCAAGGCTTATCTGACATCCTACACCCTCCCTGCACATCTGTTTGTGAGCCTGTGCATATTTATACTAGGGAATAAGCCCCAGTGAAATCAGTTTACTTGAGTTTGAGTAAACAGAAATAGTATTGAATGTTAGTGTGTACCTAGTTAAGTTCATCCCCTGGGGGCTGGGGATAAGAATAGGCCCTTAGTTTGGCTGTACTTGTCATAAGAGGCGACTAAACAGCCACCGGGTAGATGGGACTCGATAGCCTGGGAAGGCAGCTCATCTGAGAGAAGGAAAACTCTGATCCCAAACCTCCACTACCTTGTGGCTACATCCAGTAATGGAAAAGGCTTCAGGAGTCAACCTCGAGGCAAAATCAGGAGCCGGAGTCCCAGAGGCAGTTCATGGCTGAACACAGTCACGTTCTGGCAACTCCTGCGATGCCGCTGGAACCAACCGTATTGGCCTCTGCCTTTCCATTGACCATTTCAGTGACGTGGAGAGGGGGGATTTGCTGCATGGGTAACAGCCTATCCTCCATACCTACTTTACCCAGGCTTTGCACACTGGAGAGGACACTCTGTTCCAGAACCTCCATTCAGAGCGTGACACCATAGTCTTCCGAGACTGAAGGATGCCAACTCAAGTTAAGTTCATGGCAAGATATTCAGAAGAGCTTTTGCTTTCCATCAATCCATCATTATGTATAGTCAGCAACTCATTGTGGAGAGAGAGGACCACAAAGGCTATATTCACATACAAGAAATACCATGGGAGAAGTTGTACATGTGCTTCTAAACACTGCACCCGTTTTCAGAGTAGGTTCTTCCTCACCACAACTATTATCAGTGGCAGATTCAGAACCACAGACAAGGAATGCATACAAGTTTCCCCCTCTGCTTCGGATGAAAGTTTAATGTCATTATAATGAGCTGCTCACACCCAGAGACTCTCCCTGTAGCTAGGGCTGCCTGGATGAACATTTAAGCTGTAAATTGCAGCACCCTCCGGATAATACAGCATCAACTGCCTGGGCAGGAGAAGTTAACACTCACTGGCCAAAACAAATTAAACTCATACCATGTTACTTCAAAGCTGTTTCTCACTTTATGTGGCAATCATGTTTGCCACAGGCACACAGTGTTATGCTAGTGTTTCCTACAGCAAACATCAGCCTAAATGGCAGATGGCACAGCTCTGGAAACCAGCCCCTGCAGACATGTGCCAGAAAACCCCCAAGTGACTGTGACTTCTCAGCATGTATCCTCTGCATGTTTATGGATATACACCTGCCTGAGTAAAATCAGTAAAAACGTATACACCAACGTACTCACAGTGAACACGACTGCCACGCAAAGTGTGACATGGTTCTTAGAGTAGTTTTTTACAGCATGTAGAACCTGTGCTATGAACTGTAACTGAAGGTTCATACTTTTAAACACTCCTCTTTTCCTCCTTGTGAAAATGACAAAAAGACACAATTCTACCTGTAGGAATCTAGCATAGCAAGGAAAAGAGTTCAGTGTAGCCTTCTTCTCAATGCTCTCATCTACAACACACATGGAACTTTTTGGATGGGAAAGCATTGATATACCAGATCTCTGCAATGGTACAGTACAGAGTTCTACCACCCCACTGTGCATGACATGTAGATCACCTCTCAGGACCCAATCCTATCCAACTTTCCAGCACCAATGGAGCAACAAAAGTTCCCTTACCTCAAAGATACTTCCATAATTGTCCCCCACCACAGGCTGCAGCACATGCCCTGTTGGAATGGCTGCATCTGCACTGGAAAGTTGGATAGGATTGGGCCCTCAGTCCTCCTTGCTACAGAAGGCCTGTCCCCTGGATCCTGGTCCCACATCTGACTGTTCTACCCAAAGTCTGTCCTGCTCCCCCATGACCTGATTTGCCTTGTGTGCAAAGCCCTATGGCATCCCTCCTACAGCAAAGCCTCTCCCCCCCATGCAACCATTTCCATCAACTCCCTGATATTCTTATTGACCATTACTATCCATCCATTCCTCTGTTCAGTACAGTACTGTGCCTGCTCAGGACCCCCTGGTCATGCTCTTGGAGGAAAATAAGGGTTCTCTTCCTTGCTTAGGTTCACATCAGATCTTCTCACCTGTACACCAACTCTCTGACACCTCTCTTCCCCCATCAGCGTCCCACATCCTGCTCCTTAGAGCCTGCAATCCTTCACATCACATTTCCCTGCTACTTTCAGTCACACCTCAGTCCCAGATGCCTCATGCATCCAATCTCTTTCCTTGAGACCTAGTTTCCCTGTCCTCCACGCACTCGTCCCCACTCAGAGCAAGCAGCCCCATCTTCACACTCCCGACCCTATTACCATTTTCCTCCAACTAGCCCCCAAACCCTTCACAACATCCCATCAATCCCAAACTGCTCTTCACACACGCTCCCAACCTTCTACCTACCACTTTCCCCAGATCTCCTCACAGGTTCCACTCTTTTTTAGCGTTCAGTTTCTTGCCACCTTTGAAAAGTCAGCAAGCTCAGTGTCCCCTCCTCCAAGCCCCTAAGCCCCCCCGTCAGTTCTCTAAGTCTCACACATCCATTGCACTCCCCAATCTCATCTTTTTCTCTCAGCACCTCATGTTCAATTGTCATAGCTGAATTCTGAAGCATGTTCTCAGTGCCCGAGTTTAGCCCTAACATGCATAATGACAGCACCTCTAAGCACTGGCAGAGAATTTTGTCTTCAACATAACAGCCATAAACAGCCATGCAAACTGTTTGCATATCTGGAATTAGGGGGGGGGGAAGGACATTGCACCCCTGCTTCGAGTCCCGGCACCCCTACTTCGAGTAATTAAGTTTAGCTGGCAACCACCCGGAACTCCAAGCCCCAAACACTCGGTTTACTGTTCCCATATCTCACGCTTTTGTAACTAGTATCAGCGCTTCACTGCCAACATGAGCAAGGTTGTGGGGCCAAGCCTGGAATGTTGAAATCCCTACCCATAATCCCAAAGAACAGTCAGGGCTAATCAATAGTGACAGAAGCACTCTGCACATGTTTCGAGACATTAGTGCTCCAGGCAGGGATGGTGTCAGAGTAAGGCACTGATTAAAGGGGCCACACCTATCAGAGGGCCTACCTGGCCAAGCCAATTCCTGACCCTGCACCCTGTAATAAAGACCAAATCCTATCCAACTTTCCAGCCCTGGTGTAGCCATGCCAATGGGGTGTGTGCTGCACATCCTGTGGTGGGACAGTAGTTATGGAGGCCTCCTCAGTCAGGGAACGTTTGTTCCTTTACCTCTGGGCTGCATTGCAGCTGCAGTGGTACTGGAAAGTTGAACAGGATTGGGCCCTGAAGCGGCAATGCTATCCACACTTACCTGGGAGTAAGCCCCATTGACTATAATGGAGCTTACTTGTGAGAAGACACACACAGGATTGGGCTCGAGCCCAGTGGTCCTTTGGGGGGTGGGTGCCTTGGGGGATGGCCCCAGAGCACCAGAAAGTTGCTCCAGAGGTAGAACTCCGAGATCCCCGATTCAGATTTGCAAGGGGCAGGGGAGGCACTCTACACACGCTCAGAGGACCGCTTCCCAGCAGTGCCAGGGTCGGGGGTGGTGGACCCGGGGCAACAGGGCCGCCTCCTGCCCGCACTCACCCGGGCCGAGGTGCTCGATGCTGGGGGCGCCGTAGTCGGTGGTACAGGTGCCCTGCCCGTTGACCAGCGCCTGCAGGGGCAGCTCGGCGCCCGGGCGCGGGTAGCAGCGGAGCCCGGTGGCGCAGCGCGGCGTGTAGACGCCGCAGGACTCGCCGTCGAAGCGGGCGCAGACCCGGCAGCAGCCGCAGCCGGGCTCCCGCACCAGCTCCGGGCAGGCGGCGTCTGCGGAGGGTCCCGGGGAGGCGGGCGGCGCAGGGCAGGCGGCCAGGCGCTCGGCGGTGCAGGGCGGGCAGCGGAACAGCACCTCGGGCAGCGCCCAGCCCAGCCCCAGCCACAAGTAGCAGCCCACGAGGACGCACCGCAGCTGCACCATCCTGGCCGCGCCGCACCGCTGCACTGAGTGCCGGCCGAGCGCCCGCCGCCGGGGCAGGTGCTGCTGGGCGAGCGGCTGGAGGGCGCCGCTGGGTCCTAGCGCCCGGCCAGCGCTGCTCCGCTCTCCACGCCTCGCCTCGGCTCCTCCTGCTGCCAGCTTGGCTCACTCGCCTCCGCCTGCCTGTCCCAGTCCACTCCATGGGTGCTCATTCAGAGGGACTCCCTTGGTGCTGGCAGCTAATTCAACAGGTGCAGCTTTCTCCGAGCAAACTTTCACCTCTAGGGATCCTGGACCTTTAACCATTGTGCAGGAGAGAGAATTTCAGCAGGTTCAGCTTGGCTACAGTCCTATGCACCTTTACCTGGGAGTAAGCCCCATTGATTATAACGGGACTTACTTCTGAGCAGGTGTGCATAGGATTGGGCTGCTTGTCATCTGTGAGGCGACAAGCTGCACCTGCTGAAATTCCCTCTTCTATCTAGTGGTTCTCAAACTTTTGAGCCCAGGACCCACTTTTTCAAATGACCATCTGTCCAGGACCCACCGGAAGTGGTGTCTCTAACCTGGAAGTGATGTCATGGACAGTTGTGACAAAATCCAGCAGGAAAAATGTTTAGCAATCCTAGGCTGCAATTCTATCCACACTGATCCAGGAGTAAGTTCCATTGACTATCATTGTTAAAAGTGTATACATTGTAGCCTGATAAAAGTACAGATCTCCCCAAATGCAGTCATGCATCATGTTGGCATCAGGTCTAATATACTAAAAATAAAATATTGAAATGAATAGGGAACCACCTGAAATTGGCTTGCGACCCATCTAGTGGGTCCCGACCCATAGCTTGAGAAACAGTGTTCTGTACAATTGTTAAAGGTCCAGGATTCCTAAAGTTGAAAGTTTGCCCACCCCTGTTCTATCAGGACACAAGACTTTGCATCCTGGCCAGGGTGACCAGATGCCATAGCTACAAAAGAGGACTAGGCATCCGGAAAAATGTAGGACATCCTAGAAAAATGTAGGACATGATGAAATAAAAGTGGAAACACTCGTATATTGATTCCATGTGGTTAATTTAAACATTATATCACTATTAAATTTTAACTATATTACAAATAATTTATTAATTACAAGAAGGTGCTGTGCTGCCTGCTCACAGGGAAAAGGAAGACATTTAAGTTCTTCTCCAGGACATGAGGCTAAAAAAGAGGACATGTCCTGGAAAAAGAGGACGTCTGGTCATCCTGATCCTGGCCTTCCACCAAGGAGCTTAGGGCCAGCCAAAGTCACATCAGGTGACCTTGAAAACAAGTCACTGATTCTCGGCCTCATCAGCCTCATGGGGATGAGAACACCCTATGAATCCCTGATTTCTATCTTTGTAACAGACACTCTATAACAAATGTGCAACAAACAAAACCCTCAGGAGCAAGAGAATAAGAATATCTGCTTGTACACCAACTTCATATGACTTTGTTACACACGAACTGAGCTTTGTCAAAACAAAATGGAATTGAGAGGTTGATCATTTTCACCTCACTTCTCCAGTGATCCAGAGCTTACTTGGGAATAAGTTCCTTTGGCCACTGCATCCCCAGCTGCATCCCAATTAGAAGTAAATGTGCCCATTTTAAATATTTGGAATGCTGTGTTTGTCCCTTATGCTGTCATAATGGAACACCACTATGATGTCATGCATTGTACCTGCATAGCACTTGGCATTTCCCATCTTACATTTTGGAATGATATTGCAAGAGATTGGGTGGTAAAAATGGTATGAAAAGGGATGAGCTCTCTGTTGAGACTCTTCATTTTATACCCCAGGGTCTTTCACTCCCTTGAAATATTCAAGCCCAAATAAGGACCATCTCTAAATGACTCAGAATTTCAGTATGAGCTAAGCACAGATGAACCCAATCATAGCATCAGCAACATGAAAGATTTATAGAGGACCTTGGCAAAATGTGGGCACTACAGATAAACTTGGCAAATGTTACAAGCATGAAGTTTTAAAAAGAATCTCAAAATCAAACAGAAATCAAAAACAGACTGAATACCATAAATTGAATATGCCTGAGGCCTCATAATTAATGCACCAGAAAGCTTCACACTACCCATTTCTAGTCTGCTTTAAGCAAGCAAATTCTCCAGTTGGGTCATGTGATGCTTCCCAACAATGGAAGCACAGCCCAAGTGGTATGTGCTTCTCTGCGACTCAGCATACAGAAAATAAATCTGGTACCACCTTCATCAAAGCAGCCCATGGTCTTTCTGTCATAAACCAGTTGTTAAAAAAAGGGTTAATTCAATGCCAGCCAAAACCCTGACTATATATCTTATGGTTAACAGAGTTTGGTGACCT
The DNA here is from genome assembly GCF_035046505.1 of Tiliqua scincoides. NCBI lineage: Eukaryota > Metazoa > Chordata > Lepidosauria > Squamata > Scincidae > Tiliqua > Tiliqua scincoides. The sequence goes on along the minus strand of NC_089821.1, from coordinate 74,176,148 downwards.
TTGGACAAGTGAAGCAAAACAAGAAGAAAAAATGGCACTGAAGTAGCTGGGTCAAGTGCTAAAAAAAATGCACAATTCAGTGGAGAGAAAAGATTGGGGTTAGCATTAAGCTGAATTGCTGCAGATTCTGGCAGAGAACTGGGTTGCATTTACAAACGCAAAAAGTCACTGTCTGCTCAATTGCTTAAATCAGTGGGTAGTCCTTTATAACCTCACCACAGAGTGGCTGGATCCAAGGCATGGTTGGTTACCTTTCCAGACTGCAACACCTGGTGACTTTTGTCACACAACCATAGCCAATTGGAAAATGGTATGTCAGGGAGGGCAGGGTCAAATTTGCTTCACAGTGTGATTGGATAGACTGGAGACAGAAGTCACCCTGTGGTGAGTTTTTGAACAGGTGGAAGGACCCTCATGTTAGCATTCTAAAATGTGAAAAATCAAAGTGAACACTCAAACATGTAGAGTCTATGAATGACAAACCAAAACCTTACATTAATCCTGGGATGTGGCCACACTACCTGCCTAGTTCAGATGCACCATGGGTTCATGTCATTGTTGGAATGCTCCAGGTGATCTCACATGCCTATTCCCCTAGGATTATATCTAATTATGAATTCACAATGGATATCCTGAGTGAAATGGTGTTGAATAGGGTCTAATCATGTCTAGGGAGCACTTCGTCCAGATCTAGAAGTTCAGCAGGAGTAACCTGGGCAGCAACCTCTGCTGGTCTAGGCACTCAGAGAGAGAGAGAGAGAGAGAGAGAGAGAGAGAGAGAGCGCACAAATGAACTTATACAAGATAAGTCAGAGCACATTTATACTTTACCCAGCATGTAATTAGTTTGTGAAACTCTTTGCCACAGGAAGTAGTGATGGCATCTTGCCTGGGTGCCTTTAAGAGGGGATTGGACAAATTTCTGGAGAAAAAGTTCATTACGGGTTGCAAGTCATAGTAGGTATGTGCAAGCTCTTGGTTTTAGAGGCAGGCTGCTTCTGATTGCCAGATGCAGGGGAGGGTACCGGGACGCAGGTTGTGCCTGTTGTCTTGTGTGCTCCCTGGGGCATTTGGTGGGCCACTGGACTAGAGGAAGCTGGACTAGATGGGCCTTTGGCCTGTTCCAACACAGCTCTTCTTATGTTCTAAGATGCTCTAGGTGAGATATACAAGTGTGTCCTCTAGTGTGTTTCTGTGTGTAATATGTTCTCTTCAGAGCTAAAGGTAACAGAGTTTCTTTTTTCTGCAGGCATATCCTGTGCACAGAAAGGAGGTGTAGGAGCTAATTGGAAGCAAGAGGGATGGACTCATAAAGGATATTGAGATCCCAGGGATGGTGGGAGCCGGTGCTCCTGTTATAGGATGCATAAGTCCCACACATATGTGAGTAAATGAGAAGTCTCTGGTCTCAAGAAGTGGTGATAGACTCTGGAGAAGGAATTGTGTCTGCGGGGTATTTGTCAAGCATAATTAATACCGACATGCCATGCTGCATTGTACAAATATAGATATAAATCAGGCAGCCAGAAACAGAATGTATTTGAACAACGGGAGTTAAAAGAAGTCAAAGAACACCAATCAATGCTCAAATTTTTCAAAGCACTTTGGAGGAGTTGGGGAGGAGGTCGATTTACAATTTTGTACTAGGTTCTGAGAAACGATGCTTGGACACTGGTGCTAAGACATGTGTGTTGCATGTAGAAGATTCCAGGATTAATCTCTAGCATCTCCAGTCAAATGATCTCAGGTAGTATGGGGGGTCTTCACTATCTGTGTTGCATTTAGTTTCCACAGTTACAAGTTCAATTTATTGAGGAACAGTGCATAAAAATTCCTCACATATACATGGATCCTTGGATGACCATCCTTCATTTCTATGGGTTTTCACAATCACCACACTGTCCAGTCTTGCTACTCACAATCACTCTCCTTGTACCACAATGCAGATGTGTCTCTATAAGCCTTGGAAAGGTGCAGTGACCCACCACACCAGGAACAAGATGCTGTGGAATGATGGCCAATGATATCATTGGTTGCTGCCTGTTATTAGCTGTGGTCAAGCATTCTCAAGCCAGGGAGAGGTGGGGGAGGAAAAGGAGGCACAGCACAGTGGAAGGAGACAGAAGGAAAAGAGGCAAAAGAGAGGAGAAACATCAGGAGAAGCTAGTGTTACTATCTGCATGTTCCAATTGGTGCCTATCTTGTTATAATATATCCTATGGCAGTGTTCTTCAGCCTTGGAGCTGGGACCTCAGTGGGGTCGCAAAGCCTCAGTTGTGGGGTCATGGCAACTTATGGGAATGAAAAAGGTTGAAGACCACTGGACTAGAGCACCATGCGATAAGGGGGGAGGCAACTGGTGTACCCCTACAGGTACCTGGAGACTGTGTCCCAGTCCTGCTCCGGTTCTCTGCAATTGGGATAAAATATCCCCACTACCGAAGACCACTAACCAAGTCAATTCGTCCCCATGACCTTTGGTTAACAAACACTACCAGCATGGCTGGGGAAAAACCCTGAAGAGCCCTGAAGAATTGGGTTTTTCATGCGACATTCTGGCAGCCATTTTGTTGACTGTGGCATCTGGGAAATGGGAAGCGAGGATCACAAAAATGGGGGCAAGTTGTGCATATTAACAGCCCAGTAAAATTTGCCATTTCCCCATGCGGTCACATACCACAAGGAACCACAAGGAACAATTCAGCAGCAGTATGCTGAAATTGTGCAGCCAGTGTACTATGCAAGCATTCCGGTGTCGTAATAATGTGACCTGAGGCACAGCTTGGAACTGTCCCTTAGCGCTTTTAAATGTAACCTCAGGGTGGGATTGGGGGGTAGGGAGAGCTATAAAGCCCAGGCTTTTGGGGGGTTTGTTTTTTAAATACTGCCGGTGACTATTGTCCAGTGAGAGGGCAACGATGACTCAGTTTTGCACTTCCTTTTCTTTGAGTAATATAAATTGAGCAATATAAATTGTCCCAACCTCATGCCTTAATCTTGGAGTGGATGTCACTCCTTGCACTTCAGTATGGTTCTGTGGCAGAAGGGAAGCAGGGTCTTCATTCATGCGGCTCTCCCATACTTTCCCAAGCCATTGTCTGTGGCTTTAATTTATTTCATGTTCTTTGTTGCCAGCTGAAACTGTAATAAAGGAAGCAAATTAGTCAGTCAGATGACATTTGTGCTGCTTTCTTGTGATTTCCTAAAACTCAAGGAGGAAAAATTTACAGCTGTTCTGAGTTTCTTCCCCCCCCCCCCCTTGAGTGTGATGTGAGCAGCAGGCTGCAGTTTCTCCCAAGGGGGCAGCGGAGAAAATTGCTTTTCTGACAGATTTTGACTTTAACAAGCAGGGCTCTGTTCCAAAGCGTTTACAAACCCCCCCCCCCATAAAGCTGAATATAAAGTTTGTTGTAAGGGGTTTATTTTACCATAGAAAATGTGGCATTGCAAAACAGATGTAGACTTGTTCCTAGAAAGAAAGAAACTGTGATTGCACCTCCCCAAGGCATTAGTCCTTGCAATTGTCCACTAAAAGGATCCCTTTCAAAGCAGCACTTTCCCACAGACAGCGACAGTTGCTTATTTTATGACTCTTGGCTTTGTCAATGAGGAATTAAGCAACAGAAATTGGCAAGCCGAAAAGGAGAAGCCATGAACTGACATCCTCCTTGTAATACTGTTTTTTAAATGGAACAAAGCTTGAGTAATGGGAAAGGAACATATTTAGCCCCTCCCCCACTTTATTTTCTTTTTTTCCATAACTGAGAGCAGGACTAGATCCTTATGCTCACAACAAGGTTAAACTGAAAATGGCAGACATGTACCAGCTTCTTTCCCTTGCCCCTGCAACATTTACAACCCAACCCTAACTAAATTCCCACGAAACAATGCAGCAGTGCTAGTATGGGCTACACTGTATCCTGCGGGGGAATTTTGGTTGCTGGAGGTCTCCTAGGGGGAAGGGGACATTTGTAAATTGTAAGCTGCTGGGTAAACCACAGCAGTTGCAATGGGTCAGCTTGGACCTGCAACAGTGATATAGCTGATGCAAGTCTGTGCTGATCTGTGCAGTCAGATCAGGCATGAGAAGATGAAGAAGATATGGTGTGTGCTGGTGCTGCCAATCCTGCCCCTCCCAGACTTGATCTGTCCATCTCGCCCCCATTGCCACCCTCCCCATTTCAGCTTGTTCCACCCCTCCTCGCCCTCCCTCTGCTCCTGTGCTGGATTTACCTGGTTTGGTGTGTGTCCCTGCACTGCCAGCACCAGCAGGAAGGCTCTGGCCTTCCTGCCAGGGCTCCTGGTATTTGCGCTGTCGGAAAGTGCTTTATGGCCATTTTGGCGGAGCCCCCAGAGATAGGATTGGGCTGCCCCTGAGCTGGTCCCAAACACTCCATATGTTGAACCATTTCAAGGCCTCAACATGTAATATGTAAAAGTTCTACCCTTTTGGGCACCATTCTCAGACATTTCCCCCCATTCACAGCATGGTGGAAATTAGCAGCAACACTTATAGGAATGGGCTGTAGCTTTTCATCTCTTGACCCCTTGGCACAGTCAGATGGTAGAGCCTCTCCTGAACTATAGCATTTCAGGCATTGGCTAGGGTTGCCAGTGGCTTAGCTAAGCTGGGGCCAAATGGAGTTCATTGCCCCCTGTGGCGAAGTGGCGGTTTCTTGCCATCTCCACTGGGGGAGGGGATGACAGGCTGTGGTTGTGCAGTAAGAGCTGCGAAATCAGCCTTTCTGCCTGCCCTTGTCTCTGTCCGTTTCCGGGGCCAAGGCCATGCATGCGCAGAAGGGGTGACTGCACAGGCATGGAACGGAGACACGATGCCACAGGGGCACCATTGCACCACCTAGCTCCAGGTACCTGACCCCCCCCCCAGCTACGTTTCTGAAGGTTGCCAACTTTGACTGAAGCTATTCCTGGAGATTTTGTTCTTTCAGCTTGATGTCATGTGATTAAGCCAAGGGAGCCCTGTTAAAATCTCCAGGATTGCTGTCAGTAGTCATCTGGAGATCAATGTGGATTCCTGGAGGCTCCAGGTCAATCTGGACACAACCCTAGCTGCAGGTTCTTGCATGTGGGGTTTGGCTGTTTGAATACTCTCCCGTGGATAGTGGTCCTGGAACGTAAAGAACTAGCCTGACAAGAAGAAAGGGGTTGGTCCAGCCTCCTCATTCCCTCATATTCCATTTTTTAATGTGCAAGTGGTTTGTTTGGAGGGGAGAAGCACCTTTACCTTTCCATGGCACATTCCATGACAAGCATTATCACCTGATTCTGCTTGCTTGTATGAACTGTGGCTGACATACACAATCTGATTTTATTTGCAAAGGCCCTCAGTTTATAGGAAAGTGTGGATGAACTTCACAAGCAGGAGATCATGACTAAATTTTGTGAGCAAGACCAGTTCCTAATGAATAAGCCCCTCAGATTCCTTTTCCCTGATTCCCCCTGATTCCCACGTAGGCTCAGCTTGGAAGAGAGAAGCAGACCACCACGGTAGCTGGGATAATGAATGCAGGAGTCCTATATCAGAGTCCAGAGTTGTGAGGGAGGGGGAAGATTCACAGCAAAATTCAAAGGCCTGCTCTTGATTACAGTATATTCAAAATCCATCTGCAAAAAAAGATGTGCACTTCACAAACACGTGTTGCTTTTTTCGTACCTCTTTATAACATGCAAATAGGTGCTCCTAAGGAACAATCTCATGTGGTCTGAAACATGGAGGGATGTTGACTGCTCCCCCTGCCCTCTCCCAAGTGTCATTGAAGAAGAAAGAGCATGCATGAAATCCCCTACAGTCTCTTTGAAAATGACAATGAATGAATGGAGGAGGCAATGCGTATGCAGGGGGAGAAAGGTTCAGCCCCACACCTTCTTGATCTGTGGTGACAATCGCAGTCATGTATAATGATCATAAAAGACATAACAGCAACCTGCACTGCCACGGTCACCCCACTCGGTCTTATGATGGGCCAGAGTGGGTAATAAGATAAACCTTTAGTACATAACTAAGAATTTTCACAACAGACGGAAAATATTTGCCAAATCTGTAGCAGCAAGGTTGCTTGTTCTCTCTTTTGGTCTCAACAGGGCTCTTGGTGGGAGCAACCCAGCCCAGAAGCTGCGTCATCCAGCAGGAGGAAGAAGGCAGGGGGGAAGGAGAAGAGGAAGGTGTGGGAAGGGCCATACGTACTGGCACTGGGCTTACAGGCCAGACAAAATGCATTGGTGGGTTGGATGTGACCTGCATACCACAGTCTGGTGATAGCAATAGTGTTAAGCATCTATATAGCACTTTTCGATTTTTCAAAGTGCTTCACATATATTACATCTCAGCAATCCTTTCAACACCCCATAAGGTAAGTCAGTACTATACTACCCATATTGCAAATGGGTCAAGAGTGAATGGGTTGTATATGTTAAAAGACATTGGCTTGCCTAACAGCCCTACCCTATCTGGGATTGGGTTGTCAAGCACAGCCACTGATGCCAGCAAAACAGAGTTCCGCTGTTGTATTATGGCTGCTGACGTAGCATGCAGAACTTAATCACAGTGACCATTTTGGGAGTGCTGCTGCAGGAGGTGGAAGTGCTCTCCAGACATTGGTGAATCTCTCTGGCAGTAGTGGGACCAGGAAGGGGTGAAATGGGGTGGGAAGGGGGGAGGGGGTGGATCGGCTGCAGGAGGGGGTGGATCCATTGTCAATGGTGCACACCTGATCCTATTGTCCCTTTTTTGCAGCCTTCCTGCTCCTTTTCTCTCTAGATTTGCCCAGCTAATGTCCCATGGACTTGGGTTTTTATTTAAACTTCTTTGGAGGCCCCCACCCTCCTCTTCTTACTAAAAACACACACACACACAAAACCCCTTCAGCTCTCCATTAGCTTGTCCTATGCAGCCCAGACAAATGAAATAAAGTCTCCCTAATAAATACCATCTTCATCTTCTAATTCCTGGAGACAGATCAGGGTAGGGGTCAGCTGTTCTCAGCATGCGGTGGGTATAGGAGCTAACAAGGGTTTCTGTGTACATATAATAAAGGCAGCCTACACAATGTTTCCCTCTCTCCTCCTCCCTGCCCCATTAGATATAAGTCATGTTCTTAGGAAAACACTGCCTTTTCTAATGGAGCTATTCAGACTAAAACAAAGCCACCGACAAGCTGCCGGAGAAGCAAGGCTGGCACATTCCACATACAGAGCAATTAGTTAAAAGACTGCACCATCCATCAGTCTCATTTGGACATGAAATCAAAGAAGCAGCTTTTATACCAAAGAATCATACAACAGTCTGTTTGGTGATGCCCTCAGAGGTCACCCAGCATAACCTTCTGTGGTGAGATGGTGAGGTAAGATCTACCACAACAGAGCATGTTCCCAGAATGAAAGAAACCTGTGATCAAACTAAACCACAAGTCAGAAGCCAGATGGAGAAAGATGCACCAGTACAAGGTAAGCCCAGTGCTTCATTTAGCAAGCTGTACATAGTTGACTCAGCACATTTTTTATGCACCACTCACAATCAGCAAGCGCAAGAGTCAGGAGCCCATCTGAAGTGGGAGAAAGTTTCTTCCTCTGATAGTATGCTGATCCCCTTACGTGTGCAAGAAAGAGCATACTAGGAATAAAATTTGAACAGCAGGGACAAAAACGTTCTGCTACATCCCTCTCGTTAATGCTCCTAAAGAACAAAAGAGAGAGGTGGAAGATGAAAAATTAAAAAGCCAAGAAGATGACTACAGGAATTCCATATTGCTGTACTTGTGAACTTCCCAGGGCAGCCATTTTCAGCCTTTTTCAGCTCATAGCACACTGACAAGGTACTAAAATTGTCAAGGCACGCTACCAGTTTTTCACTTACATTAAATTACTACATTGTCCCTACACAAACTGGAAGGATGGAGGCCTTCCACTTTCCAACACAGTCCTTCTGCCAGGTAAAAAGGTGTTCTTTCTGTCTTTGGAACTGACTTAACCTACAAGTATTTGGCTAAAAGGTGCCTTTTAGCCAAAGGTGCCTTCTTGAGTTCCCTACTGAAACAAAGTTGAAACATTTGTATCTGAAAAAAGTGCACACTCTCCTGACTATCCCTGCTGTGTTGTGCAGGTTGCCTGTCTTCGTGTCACGTACCTCAGTTAAGCAAGACCCTGCTCCTGTCCTAAGGAAGAAGAAGAAGGCCTGATATAAAACAGCCTTCATATAAAACAGACCACTGAAAGGACCTGGAAAAATGTCTCAACTTGTCCAATCAAAACTACAGCGTTTCTCACCTGGAGACACAAACAGAGCACAAAGATAACTCTGGTGGAGCAGGGAAAATAAGTCAAGGTGATGCTTTCCTAGTCATGCTGATAGTAAAAGTTTTCTCGAGGTAAGGGACTGTGTGTTCCTTGAACTTAGGGCTGCACTCAGTTGTAGTGTCCTTGCTCAGGCTGATGGCTGGGTTTTAATATACAAGGTTCTGGTAACAGCATCCCCCCCAAAGCCCTTGATAGCCTTTGAAGTTCTGAGCCACTCACTGTGGGTCTTCTCAACAGGGTGGCCACAGGGTGTCCTAGCAGTGGGTGTGATTCGACTGCACTCTCCCAGCCACAGGCTGCCCTTCCAGGCATGCTGACACTGCAGCTCTGGCTGTCTGGAAATCGAAGGTGGATCAGGCTGCAGAATGGCAGGCACAGGCCAGACCAGCTTTCCAGCAACAACCTGAGGGCATTGCAGCTGCCAGGCAAGGGAAGGAACGTGCCCTGACTGCCCTCCACCTGCAGGACGCAGCACCTGCCACCTGAGCAGAGCTATGTCAGAGCTGGAAAGCTGGTTAGGATACCTGTGTGCGCGCGTCTGTGCGTGTCAGCATGAGTACGTGTGCACGTGTGTGCACATAAGTGCATGTGTGCACGCATGTACATGTGTGCATGTGTGGCAGCATGTGCACGTGTGGATGTCTGTGTGTGCACATATGTGCATGTGTGTGTGCGGCAGCATGTGTACATGTGCATATATGTGTCTGTGTGCATGTGTGTGTGTGGCAGTCAGGGCCTCAGAGGATTATCAGGGGGCACAAAGTTTCTTTTGGGCCCCTTTGCCAAAGGGGAGGAGAGAAACAGAGCAGGGAAGGGTGGTGACAGGCAAGCAGAATAGGGGCAGTGAGGGGCAAAACAGGGTGGGGGGTGGGTAGAGACAGCTAGAGCCCAGGTCTACCAAACCAGTTGGCATCAGTGGTGTCCCCAGCACCCCCAATTGTGGTAATGTTGCCAGCATCCTGTGCAGGCAACAAGTCTGAGTAGATAGGAAAATGTAAGATCCCAGGAACTTTCTGGGCCCCCTCCTTTGGCTCCTGGGCCCCCCTTTTGACCCTGGGCCTGGGTTCAAATTACCCCCTTTACCCCCCTCTCCTAGGCCCTGGTGGCAGTATGTGTACGTGTGCATGTCAGTGTGTGCATATGTGTTTGTGCATGTGTTTGTGTGGCAGCATGTGTACATGTGTGTGTGGCAGCACGTGTACTGTGCATGTGTACATGTGTGCCTGTAAGTGTGCGCATATGTGCGTGTGCGTGCATGTGTTTGTGTGGCAGCATGTGTACGTGTGTGTGTGTGTGTGTGGCAGCATGTGTACTGTGCATGTGTACATGTGTGCCTGTGGTGTGCGCATATGTGCGTGTGCGTGCATGTGTTTGTGTGGCAGCATGTGTACGTGTGTGTGTGTGTGTGGCTGCATGTGTACATGTGTGCCTGTGAGTGTGCGTTTACGTGTGTGTGTGTGTGTGCATGTACGTGTCCTCTCCCCAGTAGGAGCCTCGCCTCCCCCCCCCCCCGCGCCCTGGAGGGTGCCTGTGGGGCGGAGAAGCGCCAGCAGGGGCCGGCAGGGACTCCCACTCCACCTTTCGGTTGGCGGGAGAGCGCAGGCGCGCCTCTTGGGCTCTGCTCGGGGAGCTGCAGCGTTGCGCGCGCCAGGCCAGCCGGCCCGCGCGAGCCTGGGAGCGCTCGGGCGGCCCTGCCCGCGGCCTGAAGAGCGCGCCGCGCGCCGCCTGAGCTGCGCCGACCGGGTAGCTGAGCTGTCAAAAGCGCCTCCACTGTGCAAACCCTGGAGGACGCGCGCTTGAGCCCGCGGTAGCCCCGCCCTGGGCGCTAGGGGGCGGGGCCCTGGTGGCACCGCATGGCCAGTCGTCCCCAAGCGACGGCCTCGAGGGGGAGGTCGGAGCCCTCTGAGGCACAGGTGCAGCATGTGGACCCACTGTATGTGTTTGTGTGGCAGCATGTGTACGTGTGCGTGTGTTGCACAAAGAGGGCAACTTGAAAAGGCTATGACTTTCAGCTGTTTAGCCAACATCTGGAGGCCTGTTGAAGCTTCAGTCCACTCTGATGCTCTGCACATGCATACACACACATGTGTGTTTGTATAATATGTGTATATATCTATGTGTGTATATATATTTATACATATACACACATAAATGCACACAAACATCTCAGTGCTTGTGTGTGTGTATCTTCTGCTTGAACGCACCCTGTGCGTGTCATTGGTGCTAGAGAATTATTTTTAAATTATTAAAATTTTCAAATTATTAAATTTAAAAACTACTAAAATTTAAAACGATTTATAAATAATTTTTATTATTGAGATTATTTTTAATTTAATATAAAAATAAAAAAAATAAAAATAGAGCATTAAAAGGCACTGCAGTTTGGGTCTCCATGCAGCTCAATAGAGAACCATAGTGGCTGCCGAATGTGCACCAGAAGTTTAGGTCGTGAGTGGTACACTAGCTTGGCCAACCTCTTTGGGCTGGAAAGGCAGCTCAGTAGAGAACCCTAGCCTGCAAAGAGTTTGCAAATATATTTTTCTCCTATTGCAAATGTCCTTAGGGTGTGTGTGGGTGTGTGTGTGTGTGTGTGTTTTACAGTTGCATACAAAATATATTTTTCCAAAGCATTGCCCTTTATAGTTACCAAAGTATACATAATATCCACTTCCAGTAAACCATGTATGTTATTAAGGGTGCAATCCTAACCAACCTTTCACTGACATAGCTATGCCAATGTGGCATGCACCTCATCCTGCAGTGGGGAGGCAGTCAAGGGGGCATCCTCAAGGTAAGGGCATGTTTGCTACCTTACCCTGAGGCTGCATTGCTGCTAAGTCAGTGCTGGAAAGTTGGTTAGGATTGCATCCTAATACATATACAACACTATTAACTGCAAAGAAGCAGATCCCCTGCCCCGAGGGGTTTACAATCTAGATTAGTGATTTTCAATCTTTTTAATCTCAGGGCACACTGGCAAGGCACTAAAATGGCCAAAGCACACCACCAGTTTTGGACAACTGGCAAGCCAGGCTCTGCTGCCAGTGGGGGACTCAAATTCCCCGATGGCCCTACTAATAAATGACCCGCTTCCAAATTCCCGTGGCACGCCTGGGAACCATTCACTGGTCTAGATCAGGGGTCTCTAAACTTTTTGGCCAAAGGGCCATATCAAATATCTGGAAGTGTCGAGTGCCAGAAAAAAAATTAAATATAAAATTTAAATAAACACATTAGAGATGAAACTTAGATGAATGAATAAATGAATGGGTTCAAATGTCCAGGACTTCTCTAAGAACGAACAGAGCCTGAGAAATAAAGCACACACTTAAATGGACCCTCATTCCCCCATCCCACAAGCACAATTCTGGTTGTGTTTGGTCTGCTGGGCCAGAGGCTCTTAGTGGATCAGAGGCTGGATAGAGCAGCCATTTTCAACCTTTTTCTGCTCATGGCACACTGACAAGGCACCAAAATTGTCAAGGCACACTACCAGTTTTTTACTTACATTAAATTGCTACATTAATCTTGAATTAATACAATTAAATCATTACATGACAAAAAAATTGACAAGAAGCATAGAGAGGGAAGTATATGTGGTTTCTGAAAAGGAGGAAAAATTCTATGTTCAAATTCTTACCAAAAGTGCCAGAAAGTGTTGGCAAGGACAGGGCAGGTTGGTCAGATAGTGGGTGAGGGGCAGTGAGGAGACATGATTGAAACAAGTGCAGGATTAAACTGGGGGTGGGGGAGAGAGAGAGAATGTGATGCAGTGATTCTGTATCTTTGGAAGGTGTGGACAAGTGAGGGGAGGGACAGTAAGAGAGTTGCTAACAGTGATTGCAAGATTTTTTTTGGGGGGGGGGAATATGCCTGGGGAAGGGGGTGGGATGAGAAGAGGAGAGATGCCAATTGCCTGCTTGTGTATTTGAGAAAAAAGAGAGCAACCAAAAGCCCAATCCTATGCATGCCTGCTCAGAAGTAAGCCCCATTATAGTCAATGGGGCTTACTCCCAGGAAAGTGTGGATGGGATAGCATACCCAGAGCCCAATCCTATGCATGCCTACTCAGAAGTAAGCCCCATTATAGTCAATGGGCTTACTCCCAGGTAAGTGTGGATAGGATTGTGGCGCAGCACCCTTCCTCTAAAAGCCCCAAAGTGCAGGGAGGGTCACTTTGGGGAATTGCAGGCAAACTGGCAAGGAAAAGGGACTTTCAGGAACCCTTTTCAGTCAGCCAGTGCTTAGGTCGGGGCCTCAGCAGACTCGCTTGCTGTGTACCTGCTTGCCGGCTTCTGGCTCCCTCTTCTTATTTATTTATTTATTTATTTATTTATTTATTTATTTATTATTTTCCAAAATAAAAACAAACTACAAATATAAACAAACACATAACAAACACAAACTCAATACACAACACGCACACAAAACAAACAAAAAACACAAAAACACGACGTTGGAGGGTGCAGGCAATCATATATCAATATATCTAATCAATCAATACATATCTTCTAATCTTGTTCTTCTAGCTTAGCCTCTTAATATCTTTTATCTATCATATCATATCTTGTATAATATATCATGTATACGATATATTCATCTAAATGCCCTATCTTATACATCTACAACTTCATTTTCAACCAAGCATAAAATGATCTCCATTGCTCTATCTGTGTCGGTTTATGCAGTTGATCCAAAGTCTCTGTAAGCCTATCCATTTCCACCACATTCATTATTTTCTCTATTAATTCATCTGTTGGAATTTTAATCACTTTCCAGTATCTAGCATATAGAATCCTTACAGCAGTTAATATCATAATAACTAAATACACATCATTTTCTTTATCTATAATATCTAAGATAATATTAAGCAAATAACTTTTGCAATTGAAGGAAGACTTTCTTTCGTTTCTGAGGTGAATTTAAGCCATTTATGTTGACAGAGTAAATTCGCCATCCTGCCTTAACCATCATGTTTCTTTTTACTATTCACCTTCTCTTTTTGTCTTCTTCTTGTTGCTGTTGGTGAGTACCTCCTTGCCCCTACAGTTTCTTTCTTCTCTGATTCCTCAATTGTCTCTGAATCATCTGATTTCTTTTCTTCCAGTTCCATTTCTACACTTTCTAGTTCTTTTCTTCTCAATTCCTCTTCCTCATTTTTTTCATTTCTCGTCTCACCTTTCATCATTGTACTAAAAAAATTTTCTGCTTTCATTGTTGAATTTATATCTCTGTGACTGGAATTAAAAAAACAGCTTCTAGGAGAAGCCATCTGTATGGTATTTGCTTTCCTCTTAAAAATTTTACTAGCTCTTCATATTCTTTTCTTTCTCACTCTCCATGGGACATGTCTCAGAATTTTCACTTTGCTACCCTCCACCATCCATTCCTTTTCCTGTGAGATCTTCAATATTTTATCCCTGTAAAAAGTTCAGATGAATTTCACATGGATTTCTCTTGGCAGTTCATCTTTTCTTAAATAGAAAGTGCTCACTCTTCTCGCTGAATCCAGATCCATGAGTATCTCCTCTGTTGGCATGTCGATCCACTCTGATATTAAATCACCAATCAGACGTCATGTATTTCTGTTCTGGTACATTTGTTCTGGTACATCTGTTCTGGTACATTTTGTATTCTCACCACTCGAGCTGCACTCTCCATCTGAATTTCCATTAAAGTTGCCTCTCCATCATATTGGTTTTGTTTTATCTCCAATATTCTAGATTGATCTTTTGTTGTCTTTTTTTTCTAATTTTCTAATCTTTTGTGTATTCTCATCTGCTTGATCTTTAAGGCGTTCAGTTGCACACTAAGATCATTTAGTTGTGTAGTTAAAACATCCAGACTAGCTTGAACCTGCAAAAATTGATTTGTGTGCTGCTGTCCCATCATCACTAATTTTTCTATATTGTCTTGTAATGTCTGCTTCCAATCTTTCCCTTTTGGTTCCTCTTGTGTTAGTTTTCCCAAGCTTGACTCCAGGGCGGGAGAGCCCCTAACTTTCGCTCCTTTTCCTGTCATCCTTTTTCTTCCTTCTTATATCTTCTTTCCTGTAAAACTCAAATATCTGTTATCACATATGTCACTATCAGTCACCCATACATCACATCACGTAATAAAAAAAAAATAATCAACTGTTCACTCATGAAAACCAACACAGGGAAATTTTTACTCAAATAAACCTTTTCCTTGCAATGTTTTTTAACACCACTAGATGTCCCCGATAGTCTATTCTTTTCATTCTGTTATCTTGGTTCTATTGCTTACGTTTGTTGCTATATCAACTGCATTCCATTCCAAGAGATAGTGAGAGGAATTCAAAACAATAAACCACTTTGCAAAACAAAGAAATGCAGATCTCCAGCCTTCTCCACAGGCATTCCAAGATCTCCACAGGAAAACGAAACTGAGCATTCCAAAGCAGAGTTTATATTCCAAAATGATTAATTTGTAATCCAAGGAGTTTTAGATTTGTAAAGTTAGAGTTATGCTCTCATATTTCCATAACAAGCTCAGCAGGTCTCCTCCAAAGCTTCTTCTCACACAAGCAAACAAATGAGTGGAGGAAATCTCCCCCCTCTTCCTCTTCCCAGAGGGGGAAAACCTGCCCCTCCTTCTTTCCTTGGGCAAAAGCTTAATCAGGCAGTCAATCAATCAATGCCAGACACACACACAGCGGAACAACACTCACTTAGTTCTTCCAATGTCCTTCCCTGCTTGGGGCTTAGTTTCAACATGAATCCTCACCAACACCAACATTGATGGCTGGGTTCCCTTGGAGAAAAAACAGCCCCTGGCTGGACACTTCCTTTCCGAAACCTTACACCATCTGTAGGCTCGAATCTCTCCTGATCATAGATCCTCGGATCTCATCAGACCCATGGTTTTTTGGCATTCATTCATTCATTCATTCATTCATTCATTCATTCATATAAGTTCCATCTCTAATATATTCATTTATGCAAATTTATTCAAATTTCAAATGTAAATTAATTCTTTTTTTCCTGGCCCTTGACACAGTGTCAGAGAGATGATGTGGCCCTCCTGCCCAAAAGTTTGGACGCCCCAGTCTATCAGGAACCACTGAGCTTTATGAAACTAATTAAAAAAAGTTTCACTTTATCAGCAGCTCAAGGCTCTGTTTTTATCTTTTTTACTACAGAGGGGGAGATCAACTTCTGGAGTGTTTATTGAGCTCCACATTCATCAGATCAGAACTATTCTGGTGTTGTTGCATTCCCTTTGACCTTCTCTTTGAAGTGAACTAAAGCACATTCATCTACTCCCAGGTTAATTTCTGGGTATTTCTGGACTTATGGCACAATCCTGAGCAGCATGTGCACTGGCACATAAGCAGTGGGTTCATACATTTATTTCCAGTGACCTAATATAAAATGTGTAAGATAAAATCCTCCAATATCCCATCGTAGGATTTAAGAGCCACTTTGAGTGGCTCAAAGTGAGATAGCTACTTTGAGTAAATCTGGGAAGGTCTAGATCTGCCCACTGCCTATACAGTATAATTGGGCAACTGGGAACCCCACATACGTGCCTTGAAAGAAGGCAGGGTATGACATGTAAATTAACATTTTGCTTCACAATAGATATGTGTAGAAACTATCGTGTTTGTGTCTCTGACTTTAAAGTATGAGGAATGACAATCAACTCAGGACATGGATTTTGGCTACAAGTTACCAACCCCCTGGCAAATAATACAACTCCCATGGGGCTCTGGTGGCTGCATCTGCAAGCTCCAAGAATGGACACTGCACTTACAGTAATGCTTGCAGGATTGCTTCTTTCATGTGCAGTGCAATGTAACTCCCAGTTTTCAAAGATCAGAGTTTGGTAACTGATACATGATGTGATGGCTTAGATGTCTTTAAAGGGGGATTAAATGAATTAATATGAAACTACCTTACACCAGATCATTGATCCATCTAGTGAAGCTTCATCTACTGTTTGACAAAGGTTCTTGAGGTTTCCAGGTGTGTGTGTGTGGAACCTGGGACCTTCTGCATTCAACTAAACTGCAAGGCTTCTCATGTAACATTAGATTCCAGACTGAACGGATGGGGTTCTAAAATAAGCACACTCCAAATAAATATTGAAATGAATCAAACAGTTTAAAAAATAAATAACGCAAGCAATGAAACAAAGAAGCCAACAGCAAAATGAGCTGTAACTATCTCCTGAAAATGGCTTATACAGAAAAGACCCTGTAGGCATATTTTCTGAGATGGCCGCTTCTGTTAAAATCTGTGCGGAAATCCTAGAAAGAAGGGGAAAAAAAACACCTTACAATTCCTCAAGAGAGTGGCCTGGCTGTAAGAGAAAGGGGATCCTTTTGACAGGGAAATAGTGCCACCTTCTGGGCATTCACCAGGATATGATCCTTTCCAGTATATTGATATACTGCTCATGTCACTCAAAAACAGCCCCATCTTGCTTGAGTGAGACTCCTGTATAAATTTCAAACTAGTAGGTCTGCTCATGGAAGGAAGCCACACTTAAGGCTTCCAGCAATGACTATTTATTGTAAAGCTAACCAAAATAGTCAACTTAAGTCCTTACATAACTAACGGCACAATCTTAACTGCACGTTTGCGCCTCCTTGAGAGTCGGCTGGGCCAGCGCAGCGATGTGCGCCGGCCCATGGATGCACGTCCAGCTGCATTCAGCCTCCATGTCGACTTGGGCAGAGAGGGCTGTGTTGGCCAAGCTCAGCTGATTCAGGGATCTGGGGTGGGCGGTGAGGAGGCGAGAGGGAGGTGTTTAGGGGCGGCGCAGAGAGCGGCTAGAGGGTGATCCCGGGGTGAGTGGGAGGCGGGACTGGGACCTGGCTGTTATGCCAGTTCCTAGCTCCCATTCCCAAGCAGCATGGAGCGGCTACAAGCTGCTCCGCTCTCCTTGGACTTATGCCACCTCCTGAGTAACTCTTGAGTAACTCAGAAGGATGCATGGTTCCAACCTTTTCCCTAATCCCACTGACCATTGGCACAAACAGTAGCACTCAACTCTCTGACTTTTCCACCCACTCCATCACTGAGCAAGGGGTGGAGCCAAGCCTCCTTTTTCAAACTTATTCCTCTCAAGAAAATAAGAACACAGAAAATAAAATAGTCTTTCACCAAATCCCAACACAGAAATTGTTTTCAGGAAGTGAATGTACCTCACTACACTTAAGTCTTGTTCCTTTTGAGATTGGACAGAGAAGGAGAGAAGCACATTGCCTAAGTGGCCTTTAGGGAGGGGGTGGTGGGGAACTGAGTCACTCATGGGGTCTCCATTGGTGGTGATGGGCTACCTGGAGTCAGAGGTGATCGGCAGGTTTTTCCCAATCATGATGTCCCTAAGTACAGGGCTTTTCTCCATTAGAATTAATGGCAGTTAATTTGGAAAGAAGTGAAAGTGCATACTCCGTGCCACTATGAGGGTGAGGGCTAAATCTGTGCCTGTGGATGCAAAATGGGTAGAGGTGTTTGTTTCCGGTGAGTAAGATAGGACTACAGCCTAAGTCTTAGTGAACTAAATGGGCTTACTTCTGATTGAAATAAATAACACTGTTAAACACCTCTAGAAATGGGTTTTATTCCCTCTTTTTGTAGTGCCCTTGATTGCATTCTGGTTACTTTGTCGACCCATAGAAGTGAATGAAAGCATGTGATGAATGCCCAGTTCTCCTCCTCATTTTTTTTCTGGCCTATTTTTCCTTATTTTTGGACACTTCTATCCTTTCAGAAGCACCTGTGCAGATTCAGCAGCCTAAAAAGTGCCAGGACATCTTCCTGCAGTAGACTTTGTTTGAAAGTGCTGTTCCCAAACAGTGCTGTGCTGGATTTACAGCCCAATCCTAAACAGCTTGTTGCACTGGGACCGCTGCAGCACCATCCTATGCACAACAGGGCAGCCGCCGCCGGCTCCTTGGAGGAAGGGGACAAAAGTTTCCTTCCCCTGGGTAAGGGAAGTAGCCCCACAATGGGGCTGCTTGATTCTGTAGCAGCCTTTGGACTGCCGTGGAATCAAGAGCCTCCATGTCGGGCTGTGCAGTCTGACACAGAGCTCAGGATCTGGTGCAGCTGAGCTACACCGGTCCTGCCTCCCTCCTCCCCCACTCCCTCCTCCGGCACGCCTCCTCTCCACCCTCTACTCGCCCTCCCCCCACACCCCTACTCCAGAATGCCTCCTTCCTGCATCCCCCAACACCTCCACCTACCTCTCCGCCGCCCGGCAGTTTGGGTCACTGCGGAGCTGTGGAGCACTGGTATTCCACCAGCACTAAGGGCTCGCAAACGTATTTTATGGCATGTATGCAACAGTGTGCACTAGTGGTCAGCTGGCGTGCACTGTTTAGGATTGGGCCCTTAGTCCTTTACGTCTGGAGTAGTCAAACCTCCTACTAAGACCGGCATATGTCTTTGGGCAGACAAACCCGTCCGTGTAGGAGACAGGGTGGGATGAAGTGGCAGGTTAGTTCCCCTCATCCAGTCAAGCAACTATGATACCATTAAATCTAAGTTACTGGAGTTCCAGCACAGGGATGCTCCTGGATGTTTCTGCCAGGAAATTCTATGCTGGTTGTAGAAGGCAGACCCACTTACATTCCAGAAAGTGGAGGGCCTGGGATTCTGGGATAATGTAAATAGCTAAGGGACTGTATTTCTAGCTGCATGACTTTGGGGTATCCAAGCCAGGATACAAACTTCACTGGCTTAGCTGGGGTTTCCCTTGAGTATCCCTCTGCTTGGTGTTACTAGATACCGCATCCAAACCTGTCAAGCTATTTGTGTCCATCTTGCCGATCAACCTGCTTTTTGTCCTTTTCTCTATCTCTCCTTTTCCCTTTCGGAAATTTTTTTTTTAATGGTTACATTTTGATTCTGGGCCTGCCTAGTCTATACTCACAGATAAGTCAGCGGGTTGTTGTCACATTTGATCTTTCCCCAGCAATACTGCAATTTGACTTTAAAGAAGAACCCCAGGGTTCCAACAGTTGTTAGGGGCTGGAGACGGTAAATTATCTCTCCACCCCTTAGAAAGGAAAAGCAAAAAAAGCTTCACTGATGCCTGGGATTTAGAGCCCTGAACATCCCATCGTTCCTGAAAGCTCACTTTCATTTTTGGGGGTATTGACTATTATCTTTTCCTTTTAATTTACAAACTGCATACTGAGCGAATTTCCCAATGCCTTCTTTTTGGGTGGCCTTCATTCCCTTCCAAGCTGATAGGTATTCAACTCTGAGTTTCACAGTTAGAAGGGTGGCTGCTGTTGCTGCTATAGATCATACTTTGGAACTTTGTTCCTAAAGAGGATTATGCTTTTCATCCATGGCAATTTGTGGGAAATGAATCGTTGTTTTGGGCAGACTGGTCTCCCAGAAGCGGAACAGATCCTTTTGGTGAATTTCTGTGGTTTTGCCTGAAGGGAAGTGAATCTTATGTTGTGGATGGCTCATTTACCAGAGGGGAAAAGATACCTCCTGTTTTTTGGCTGGCCTGAATATGATTGATTTTCTGCTGCTTCTTTGAGTCCCTTTGGCTGTGTGTCGAGCCTGGCTTTCTGTTCAGATTTTTTAAATATTTGGGGGGGTGGCTGCTGTGTTCTGCTTAGTACTTATAAAATTCACCTAATAAATTGGTTAAATACACATAAAACTCAATTTATTTCTGCCTTTCATGCATTTTTCTTCCTTTTTATTGTAAACTCCATCTTGCCATTCCGATCATCAGCATGTGCCAAGGCTCCAGCACTGCTGTGGCTCATACTCTCCTCCTCAACAAGGTTTCCCTTTAGGCCAGGGGTGTCAAACATAAGGCCTGGGGCTGGATGCAGTCCATGGAAGCTTTTTATCCGGCCCTCATGCTCTCATCTGCTGAGCAATGCTGATGTGTTGCTACTGTAAGGGCAGCTCACTTGAAAATTGGGTTCTCTTATACCTTGAAATATGTTCAAGATTGTGTATTTTCTCTCCTGTCATTTGCAGCTAATGAGTTCCTAAGTGAGAAAAAGTGCTTATTTTTGGTTATGCACTGTTTAATGACATCGCTTCCTGCCTAACGACATCACTTCTGGCCCTCAGCGGGTATCATGAATGCTGTTCAGCCCTTGGTATGAAACGAGTTTGACTCCCCTGCTTTAGGCTCTGCTATGTCCAGTATGACCATTGCTAGAGCTCTGTTGACACTCATGGGTAATTTGGCTGCTTTGTGTTTCATGTCACTTTGGAATATGCAGGTGGGAGCTCTGTAGCCACTGATTTGGTATCCACTGATTTGACCCACCACTGATACCTAGGTCCACTTTTAAATGCCTTATAACAAAGAAAAAAGCACCAAAACCCAATTTTCCATCTTCGTGCTATTGAATAATTATAATTTCATTCCACTAGATTCCATTATTCACCCCATCTAGTGGCGGAATGCAGTTTAGAATCTATACCAATGCATACTGGGGTGACAGCGGAGGAACAAGAAACCTGGAATTGGATTGTTAATACTATTTTTGCACTGATTTGATATCTACTGATATTTTTTATCCACTGGGAGTTCCGAAACAGAACAACCTGTACCTTCACTTACACCTACCTGCAGGATGCTATGAGTCTGAAACCATTTTGGTATGGGAGAGGAGAGAGAATGAGAGAGAATGGATGTTCCATTTGTGGACCTGAACTGATGATACTACAAAACTGGGGTTCCATGTGTACTTCTATCTGCACTCTTGCTATGAAATGAGATCATTACAAAGAAAGCGTAAGCCCGTGCTCCTGCAAAATAAAATTACTCCGTAAAGTCTGCCATAAGTTTTCCACTGTTTAGGGAAGGGACAGCATGAAACAGTGACCTGATCCGATCATGAAGAGGGCACCGGGGGGCAGGGATGTGCAGTCAGAGGCATGTGAGGCAGAGACTCTCAGTGACTCCTGCTGGGTTCATGTCTCAGGAAGTACCCAATTTACAGCATTCTTGCTGACAGGCTCAATCTCTGGGTTGCGGTCCAGGCCCAACGTCTCAGGATTTTTCTGGCCAAATTAACTCATCCTCCTCTGCGTCAGAGTTTTGATCGCAACCATGAGACCACAGACCTATTACAAATTAATGGAGTGGGGTGTCCAATAACCTTGTAGTTTCCGCATCTCTGCAGATGTTATCAAAGAGGTAGGTAAATCGGCTGCATCCCTACCCTCAACAAATGCTTTTGCACCAATTTGGAGACAGCAGAATCTCAACAGTCTTGGATCCTCATTGCGATAAAGCTTGAGCGCTTTTCCAGAACTACTTCTGCCATGTGAGAAACATGTTGGAGTCTTGCCCATTGCAAGGGTCCCAACCATTTGTGCCAGCCCTATCCCAGCTCTGTTCCAAAACTTTCCGCCTATCATGATTTTCAGGCTACATTTGGAAAGTTTCTTAAGGGGGAAGCAGCTGCTACAGAACAGAGGGCTTGTTCACATTGGCCCTTGTCTGGTGGCAAATCACCCCTGAAGTCATCCATATTTTGCCTTTTTAAAAAACTAGTTGTAATGTGATGGCTCTTTGTCACCAAACCATTTCTGGTTACACATTTTTGGCTGATTCACTTGATTGTTTAGCTAAATGGAGCCACCAAAGTCACTGTAAGATTCTGGGGACAAACAACAGGGAATGCTCATCATAAGAAGCTGTATTATGCAGAATCAGATCACTGATTCATCAAGGTCAGTATTGCCAACACAGACTGTTGGCAGCTCTCCAAGGTTTCAGATGGGAATTTTTTTCCACCTTACCTGGAGGTGCTGCCAGGTAATGCACCTGAGACCTTAGGTAAGTCAGAGTAGGTGCTGTATCAACTTCCCTTTATCACCAGTTTAGTCTTCCACTATCATCTGGCCTGTCATGAATGCTGAACTTGGTGGACCTTGATGTGATCCAAGGCAAGTTGTCATGAGCAAGTTTGGGAAGAGGAAGATTTGGTCCCTTTAGGAATAAAACAGAAGGCCCAGTTTCCTGCTAGCCAACACACTTTGCAGTGTGGTTTAATATACGCAGAGTTGTAACCCATGGGTGGCTGACCTTCCTTTGCTCTTTAAATTATTTCTTGGTGTTGTTATTGTTGCATTTTCTTTCTTTCTTTCTTTCTTTCTTTCTTTCTTTCTTTCTTTCTTTCTTTCTTTCTTTCTTTCTTTCTTTCTTTCTTTCTTTCTTTCTTTCTTTCTTTCTTTCTTTCTTTCTTTCTTTCTTTTCAATGTTGCCTTTCACCAATTGTGCTGAGTTACAAGCTAACTGCAAATTAATAATGAAACCCTGCCTGGTACGTGCGTGACCGCACACAGGGTGAGGGGTTTCTGTGTACTACATTACAAAATCACTGAACCAGCGTGGAGACTGGTTTGCTGCCCAGGGAGTTAATTTAGCAAATCTCTCCACTCTTAGCAAAAGTTCTACATAATCAAAGAGTTATACAATCAAGCTGAAAACAAGACAAAGTGATGAGACTTGTCACTATTATTTTTTCAGTGTTGTTTGAAGACCACTAGATCCCTCATGACAACACATGATGCCAGGAGGGAGAACCTGCATTTTGTGTCTTGTCAACAAGACAACATTGTGCTGTTTGGTAGCCAAGTTCCAAGGGTGTCCAATCGGTTAACGTAGATTTTACAGTAAAGCTGCAATCCTATATGCACTCTAAACCTACTACAATTAGTATACTATACATTCAGAATTGACATACTTTCAATCAACCTCCCCCCCCCCCCCATCCTGCACTGTGTAGGAGCCTCTAAGTGAGGCCTTCTTCGCCACCCTTTATTTTGTGTTATTTACCAACAGCATTCTTGGCATGAAGGCCTGAGCCTTCATGGAGATCTTCAGTGCTTTCATGTATGCTTGATTCTTCCAAGGGTTCATGGGAGACTTGATTGCGAGTCTTCATGTCCTTCCTCAGGTTAGTTGGAATGAGGGGCAAGAATGCAGAGACTGATAATATAATGTGCTTCCAAATATTGGCTCAGTTGGTAGAGCTACCGCCTTGTATGCCTGAAGATCTGAGGCTCCCAGTTCGAAACAACCGGAAGTACCCGAGAACTGACGACACGCTGATATACTGATGAGCTGACCCTCAGTGGCAGAGAGGAGTTGCCTTCAAGTGGAACGTCGGAGGCGAAGGGCCAGAGAGAGGCCAGACTGGGAAGGAATCCAGCTGGAATGAGGCATTCTATGAAATACTAGAACTATTCAATTGTAAAAATCCCTAGGGGGATTTAGAACAGCCTGCCTATATAAACCACAGTCTGAGGAGAAATCTGACGACCAAAGAAAGGTGGTATATAAATACCTATATAAATAAATAAATGCCAGTTTCTAAGAAGGCTTTGGTGGCACCCCATAGCAAATGTGATGCATGCTTCCTAGCAGGGGTGACTCATTTATGAAGGTGAGGTGATACAGGTAGTATCAATGGCAGATTGGGGGGGGGGGCGGAGAGGGATGCTGGTTTGTGTTGCTCTTCACCTTGAGTGTGCTGCTACCCCCACATCTCTCCTGCCTACAATGTATACAAGCAGATTGATCTCTAAAAGCAAACAGAGAGCAGAACATCTGCCTCCTTACCATGCTCCTCGTGCTACTTCTTCAAACAAGGAAGTGCAGGACTTCCATTTTCATTTATGGGACAGTGTGAAGAAGTGTGCTCCTTCATTTGTGCGGTCCCTTTAAATAAAACCAGTAGTCCTGTACTTCTGTGTTTGAAGAAACCAGGTGAGGAGCATGGTAAGGTGCTAATTTTTCTTGCACAGAGGCGGCAGTGGTGGGCCAAGTCAACTAACAGGTGGTGGTCTGGCCCATGCCACTCCTACATTCAGGGGCAGCATCAGGTTAGGCAATGGCCTTGAGCCCAAGCCCATCAAAGGAGCCACTTGGCTGACCAACCCCTGAAGCCTCAATACTGACAGTAGTGATAGCACCCAATGCACCATCAGGGGATGGATGGGAGGTGCCATGGGGGCCCCCATATTACCCCTGGTGCCATTTGCCCCTGGTTCACCATAGCAACACGATGCCAGTACTGCATGCTCCAAGCCTTAGTTGTAACAGTACAAAAAGTTACAATTTGGAACCCTTTGGACATTTCGTAATTCACATTCCTGTCAATGTGTATGCTGGGAGAAAAAAAAGCATACATGTGCATATACGAATGTGTGCACACACACATATACATATCGTACATGTGTGTGTAAATAAAATCAACTCTTATTGGCTTTAAGTAATGAAGGAGAAGAAAGCGAAATACCCAGGTTTTTGAGTGGATGGGCTCTCTCCAGTCTTGCCCAGGGTTATGGAAACAGTTGCTCTGCCCAGACTGCAGCAAGCCTTTCAGACACAGATTTTGGAGTTATGTGAAATATTTTCCCCACTTCAAGTACTGGCACACTCAGTTTCATAAGAAAAATGGAATTTATTAACTGAAAATGTTTATCAAAGGCATTCCTCTCCATCTGTCTGAGGGCGGAATCCTAATGTACCAAGGAATATTTCATCTTCCATTGCTTCTTCGATGTTAAAACATCACTACTGTTAGCAAAAAAAATAGACCTGGAGCTGGTGTTTTCAGGGGAACCCAATCCTCACCTCTCACCCCGGACCTTAGACAACTTCCTTTAACCCAGCAGATCCAGGATATCAGGCTGTTTGCTTTACCCCAAATGAGACCACCCTATGCACCCATAGCTTTCCCTGAACTAGCAAAAAGGGGCAACTTCGACTAGCGATATGGTGGAAGAAGGAAGAAAAAGGCTTGGAGGGGCTTGCTCACATTTGCAAGTTTATACTTGATGGCTAGATCAATCTGCATGTGTGAACAAGTTGTCTCAGATTAAAACACCACAGTCAGAACTTTCATATCACTTCACAAATTGTTTTTCAATTTGCTCATCCAATACCATTACCACATGCTGCAGACAGAAGTTGAGGATAGCCCTTGGAGATTTAATATTGCCTTCCCCTTCTCTCTTCAGTGTGTTCTAGATTCTGGAGCACTCTTCTGCACTATTTTTAGGTGGTCCTTGAAGGTCAAGGGTGAGATGCATCGGCAGGTCGGAATTTGTGTGGTATTTATATTGTGGAACAACCAAGTTCCTTAAACCTCCAGCCAAGCTCCTCTGAAAACCCATGTTGGTTTTGGAGAAAAATTTTTCTGGTTCTTAACCCATTCTTTGGACCCAGAAGTCGAGGAGAGGGCTACGTTTCAAAATCTAGGTGGGCAACCAGAATGACAATAGAACAGGTTGTTTGTGTCCAACTGTAAGAAGCGATTTTAGGATTTAATCAAAGGAACAGAGGAAGGTCATGAGCACATTCTTGAAACCAGAAAGTAGGAGTTATAAATAAATATGCCTTGGCTAGGACAGAGGTTCTTTTGAAAAAGCCAATGAAATATTCCATTCTCTTGGACACTGAAAAAAAAAATCCTTGTTGTTGATATGAGAGCAAGCCTTGCCATAATCTTGTCTCCCAACCAAAAATACACATAAAGTCCAGAACACAAAATCATTGTCAACGGGAATATAACAGGAGGTTTCTGCTGGTGAGGATCACCAATACTTTTGTTCTTACTTTGCACAAATAATGTCTTTGGTGTAATTTTCAGGGGCCTACACTGAGCTTCAGTTGTGATCCCTTGGCAAGTGACGAAAGGCTGAGCACAGTGCCACACTGGTAGTCTGCATCTATTACAGCAACATTCATGACCCCATTGCCCGCCCTTTTGTTCTAAGCATCATGTTGAACTTTAGATCCCGTGGACAGCAGCCATGTAAACCTGAGGGGACAGGCTCCTGGGTATTGTTTTGATTGCAGCAGTGGGCTGAGAGCATGTAGTAAAAGATTACTTGTTCAATCAGTCATACTGAAATCATCAGTAATGTTTGATTCAGCACATAGAGCCCTTTTCTGGGTGTATTTACTTGGGACGTTCTACTCTGGGTTCTAAGGTGAGACTGGTGGGGACTCACAGAACTGTTTCAAAGTTCGCACCCAGGTTTTGCACCTCCCCTCCTAGTCTTCTCCATTTCCATCTCTGAAAGATTGCGAAAACTGCTCCTTTCCACTGACTATATCATTTGGCATAAGTTTTTCTTGGATCTTCTACAACGTATTGTGCTGTGCCCTGTCATTACTGCCCTCTTTGTGTTTCTTTAATAGGTTGCTTGGATTTAATTTGATATTGTATATATTTTTGATTTTATGCATGGTAACTTACAGCCCAATCCTGAGCTGCCCGGGGCGCCCAGGCTCGGCGGCACCAAGAAGGACTGCTGCCGGATCCTGCACTCCCCTGGCTACCGTGGGAGGCGCCTTGGGAGAAGGGGACTTACGTCCCCTTCTCCTAGGTAAGGTAAGCAGCCCCGCAATGGGGCTACTCACTTTATTGCTGAAGGTAAATGCACTCGTGTAGGGAGCGGAGCTCTACACGAGTGCCTTGGATGCTGTGGAGCCTCCCTCCTCCCACCCCTCTCCCTCCCCAGCACGCCTCCAGCCTGCCCCCCTCCCCGCGTCGCACCTCCCCGTCACACCTCCTCCCCACCCTCTCTCCATTCCCCGCCGGTCTCCCCCCTCCTCGGAACGCCTCCTTCCCCCCCCCGCCTACCATGCCGTGGCTTGCGGTCCGGAAGATGGCCGAGCTGCGGAAGCTGGGCGACTGCCCCACAGTAGCCCAGCACCAGCCAGAGCTGGGCTAGCATGAGCGGGAGCCTGGCAGTGAGGCTTGCAAACGTGCCTTACTGCACGTTTGCGACAGTGCTCAGCGGCACAGCTCCGTGCTGCCGAGCACAGGATTGGGCTCTTCAATCTTTACTGCTCGTTCCTATTCTAAATTTTATGTCAATTTATTTTATGCCTCGCTGTCATAAATCAGATGCCGACAATGTACAGAACATGCCAAAGGCGGCCATTTTCAAGCCACTGCTGCAAAACTACCTGTATCAGAGCAGGTAAGCCAGTGTAGGGGCAGTTCATGGGCAGGGAGTAGGAGGGCAAATTGGAGTAGGAACTGGGGAGGGGGGATCTGGTGGCAGTTGCACATGTCAGATCTTACCCCTCTCTTTATTTTTGTATTTACTGGATTTATACCCCACCTTTCTCCCCGAAAGGCACCCAAAGTGGCTTACAACACAAATAAAAACCTCGTTGCCTTTTTCCTCTCCATGAAAATTGTTGGCACCTCCTCCGTTGTTGAAAATTGTTGGCATCTCTGAATGGAGGAGAACCAACAGTGGATGAACAGACATGACTCCAGGGGTTCCTGAGAGACAGTCTGTTTCCCCGCAAAAAACTGCAGGTCTGAAGAGGATCTGAAGATCTTTATCAGGAGAGATAAGATCTTTCCACAGTGCAGGTACCAGAGATTTTGAAAGCCCGACTGGGGGGGGGGCGCTTTCTTCTCGGAAACCTAATCATCAGGGACAGTATTGGGGGAGGTGCAGAGTCTGCAATCAAGGTGCTGGCTCCGTGCTAAGATACCATATGGAAGAAAAAGCATGAAGCGTAAAGTTTAAGTTGGAAATTTAAGATAAGTATGTGTTAATATTGTCCCTGGCTTTGATTGACTGATTTGGCTAAAAGCCCTAGATACACTGAAGGCGTTAATGAGAAACTTTTTAAGGATGTTGAAAGTGCTCTTTATCTTTGTAGTGGAATAAATCGATCATGGATTATAATTATAAATATAATTTGATGTGTGGACTAAAATCCAGAATTACTTGTGGACATAATTTTTATTAGACTTGAAAGAGTTTTGTCTCCTTGAGACTGTTTTTTTCATTTCATTTTTCTCCTTTAATCACATTGTTATCTGTAAGAAAAATTCGAAAAATACCTGACTGAAAAAAATGTGGTGGAAGTAAGGAGAATAATACACTGTGGACATCTTGTGGATTAGAGAGAAATTGCAAGATGGAGCCTGTTCCAGATATTTGGACTCAAAGATCCTCAAAAATTTGGAAAAATTGCTCACAATGAGAAGCAGCAGTTGAGTTGGTCCTTGTAGATTCAAGCCAGTTTAAAGACTCTCTCTCTCAACATGGGACATGATTGAGACATACAAAATTATGCAGGGGATGGACAGAGTGGATAGGGAGATGCTCTTTACACTCTCACATAATACCAGAACCAGGGGACATCCACTAAAATTGAGTGTTGGGCGGGTTAGGACAGACAAAAGAAAATATTTCTTTACTCAGCGCGTGGTTGGTCTGTGGAACTCCTTGCCACAGGATGTGGTGCTGGCGTCTAGCGTAGACGCCTTTAAAAGGGGATTGGACGCGTTTCTGGAGGAAAAATCCATTATGGGGTACAAGCCATGATGTGTATGCACAACCTCCTGATTTTGGAAATGGATTTTGGATTTTGGTTAAGTCAGAATGCCAGATGTAGGGGAGGGCACCAGGATGAGGTCTCTTGTTATCTGGTGTGCTCCCTGGGGCATTTGGTGGGCCGCTGTGAGATACAGGAAGCTGGACTAGATGGGCCTATGGCCTGATCCAGTGGGGCTGTTCTTATGTTCTTATGTAACAGATAGATGTGTGCAAGGAGCAATTGGAAGATGTGAAGAAAACAGAAGATAAACAGAAGGAGAAAGCGGAAAAGATGGTGGTGAGGGATGAAATCATCATCAGAAGAGTGGGTACAGAAATTAGAAGAGTGGAAAATCAACAGGATCTAGAGGGGACGCTGATGGAGATTGAAATAGAGAAGATGGACAGAGTAACATGGTTGCACAAAATACAAAATTTGTTGGAACAACAAGAAGAAAACATATCCCAGTTAATTGGAAGAATGAATATATCTTATACAAGAAAGTGTGGGCTTATTTCATTTTGTTATGGAGATAAATTATTAAAGATATTACAGGAGAAAAAATGGAAAGAAAGAAAGAAAAAGAAACCTGAGGGTTAACCTGAGGGTTAAAGAAAACTGGAGGATTTTATTTAGTTAATAACTGGCTTAAATTTACTTAAAAAATAAATATATACGAAATTGATAAATATGAATTAGAATGAATTAGAAAAAATAGCTGGAAATGTTAGCGTATGGATAAATTGTTTTATAGGTGGTTATTATGTTAAAGAAAAAAACTGTAATCAGATTGGAGAATTAGATTGGAGAATGGTAAAGAACATATAAGAGATTGTTGGTTTTATTATAATTTGGAAATTAGATTATTATTATTTGATATTAATGAGTAATTGAACTAGTTGAGATGATAAAACGTGAATATTTAGAAAAGATATTATAGGGAATTAAGAAATATCTACTATATTTGATATAAGAAATATATAAATGAGTAGAAGAGTTTGAAGTAGATGGAAGAATTGTTTTATATGTTGTACTTTGGTAATTAGATTATATTGTTTTAATATTAATGAGTAATTGAAGTAAGTTTATGTTTGATAGAAAGTGAAAATTTAGAAAATATAGTACAGGGCATTAGGGAAAATTTAGTATATATTATATAAATAAATGAATAAACTAATAAGAGGCAGAAGTAGATAAGTAGTAGATTAGGAGATATAGTATGATATATGGTATATGGTATTTAGCACTCCTAATTGTATGTTATATGTTTGTTTGTCTGTGTGTGTTAATTAAAAATAAAAGAAAGAAAGAAAGAAAGAAAGAAAGAAAGAAAGAAAGAAAGAAAGAAAGAAAGAATTAATTGTTGGCATATGTCTGATGAGACCCGTAGGCAATTGGGTGACCTTCCAAGAGGCAAGTGAAAAATAGTGTTACTTATCTCCTGCTGTCCAATTCCCCCTCCACCCCCCGCAGCATATATTTCAGCCTCCATTGTTGGTGCCAGGTTACATTGCACGCTTTGCTTTGAGGGGCCATATGCATGCATGGAACTGCCAAGTTGAAGGAAGAAGAGAGGTAGTGACACTGGTGTGGGTGGGGAAGTGGGCAGGCCAGGCAACCCAGTTGTTCGGGGGTGGGAAGAGGAAGAATTATTAGGATTGGGCCATAAGGCCTTGGTGGCACAGGTTTTCTTTGTAGCAATCTAGAAAAGGAGTAGAAACAAGTTACAAATCCCTCCTACTCAGGACTAGCCCAGCTGTGAGATGAGGTGGGCTGCCTCAGGTGGCAGATGGGTGCAGGCTGCATCCTGTGACCTCTATGGCCACCTCACTTAACCCCCATTTGCTCCCTTTCCTCTTCCTCCTCACTCTGCCACTCCATATTTTGAAACAGAGTCGCAGAGTAGGGTGGAACAAGGGAGCCAGGAGCAGTCCTGCCCCATTTCTGCTTGGCTTCTTTATTCTGACCTTGTTTTGCTGCTCCGTTTAAAAAACGTAAAGCAGCAGAGTGGGACCAGTAAACAAGTAACGTTAGGGAACGGAACAAGCTGAGAAGCCTGCCTCTAGCACGGGAGTGGGTTGGGGGTAGCAGCAGCAGCAATCCCGTCCTCAGAGGTGCCCTCCTTAGTGCAGACTTCAGTTGGTCACAGATTTCCATTCCACCGTTCCTGTCCTACCATGGTGGCCATGTCCGAAACAATAGCTACTTCTGAAGGAAGGACTGGTCTTCACATTTGCAGCATGCTGGCCAGCCTCAAGGAGCGGCTATGTTGGGCACTGGCCTATGGGTCCCTAGCTGAGGCCCCAATCCATAAGGTGGCAGTGCTGGAACAAGACAGCACTGCTGCCTTCTCTCACCTGACTCCCCTATCCAGAAACAGAAACATCCCTAACCCCTGCTAATTGGGTAAGAGGCACTTTTTCACGAGGGTGCTCCTTTTTTAGCAGGGGGAGAGTAACTGGCCCATCTTACCCCAGCACTGTCTGTTCTGGTGGCTGTCTGCTGGTATTCTTTTGCATCTTTTTAGATTGTGAGCCCTTTTGGGACAGGGAGCCTATGGCCTGATCCAGCGGAGCTGTTCTTATGGGTGCTTGAGAATTGCTTTGTCCTCTGCTTCCCTCATGTGGTGAGAAGCAAAAGAGCAGCGACAGAAAGAGACTTTAAATGTATTTATACTGTGTGAAGTTTTACGTTTATTATTAACCAGTTATTCCTAAAATATTCTAAGCACCATGAATGGTGCAAGGCTAATGGTGATGAACAGTATATGGGTGCATCTGGACACTCAGATGGCAGTAGTTTACCCCAGCAGTGACTTCAGCAGTAAAAAAAAGAAAAAAAAGAATCCAGAATTGCAGATGGAGCTTAGTTAGGACCAACTAAGAAGTCACAGAGGAGTGAGGAACCTCTTCCCTCTTTATCAGGCTGAATGCTCAACATTCCAACAAAACCAAAAAGGCATGGAAAAGAAATGGCGTCACTGAGCAAGCTGGGCAACATGATTTTTTGTTTGTTATTCATTCAACTAATCGCTTATGACCAGGCTCAGTATTGTTGGGCAACTGCCCAGGACATTCAGAATGGCTTGTTGCCAATCCCCTCTGTGCCCATCTGTGTGGTGGTGACAAAATGACCCTCTTGGGGCCCACTGAGGTAGAAGGGGGCCCATAAGGGAAGGTTTGCCAGCAGCTCCCTCAACTGCAGAGCTGGCTCTACTTCAGTTGTTTCCCTTATGATCACTGATGCTCAGGTGACATCAGAGCTGGGCATTCAGGCCACAGCTACTCGTAGGGTGGAGGCCAAAACCACTGTCATTCTCTGTTATCCGGAGTTTGTGGCATGGACATAACCAGTGCTTTTTTTGTTTTTTGTTTTTTGTTTAAAAAA
The DNA here is from genome assembly GCF_035046505.1 of Tiliqua scincoides. Taxonomy (NCBI): domain Eukaryota; kingdom Metazoa; phylum Chordata; class Lepidosauria; order Squamata; family Scincidae; genus Tiliqua; species Tiliqua scincoides. Next base: position 74,144,117 of record NC_089821.1, on the reverse strand, counting down.
AGGTGCAGGAACTCATAACTTGTTAATCTTTTATTTTATTTATTTATTTTTAAACCATTTTTTATTGGAGAAATAAAATATTTTTTATGTGCTTCCCCCCTAAAGATGAACTTACTTCTGAGCAGACATGCATAGGATTGGGCTGTCAATCTCCACATCCCCTTTTTCCCCTAGCTACTTTTTCTACACATGGGGAAAAATACTGTACAGGTGCACTTGTAGTGTGTAGTATGTAGTGTGGCACTACTTTGAGGAGAGGAAGCAGTGAATGGATTCCAAAAAATGGCTTACATGAGTTCCATGTAGTAAAATTACTCTAAGCAACTGTGGAAGTAAGAACAAAAAAGGAATTCTTACACGAGAGGGGTCCTTAGGTGCACATAGAAACAGCTACATTTGCAAACAAGCGATTAAATATGGTTTAATTCAGGTATCAGAATAGTCTGTGTCTTTGGGAAGGTGCTTGGCATGCAATTGTATGTTCTCTGCTGCCCTGAGCAGCTGCTGTGCATTGCTGGAGAGGAGCTGCAAATGCTGGCTGGCGGAGGGCATGCTTGTGGGGGAAGGATGAGGAGGATCTCTGGCAAGGCTGGACAGCACGTTGTACACACGTTGAATCCCTTTTCACCTGCCCTTAGCATGTGAAAACGGGTGCAGATATATATCTCTGCCAGGATTAAGAGCCCAATCCTAGGTATGTCTACTCTGAAGTAAGTCTTGTTCTAGTCAATGGAGCTTACTCCCAGGAAAGTGCCTAGGATTGTAGCCTAAGAGCCCAATCCTATGCATGTCTACTCAGAAGTCCACTTTAGTGAATGGGGCTTACTGTGGATAGGATGGCAGCCTCAGGGCCCAATCCTGTGCCTGTCTACTCAGAAGTCAGTCCCATTAGAGGCAGTGGAGCTTCCTCCCAGGAAAGTGTGGAGAGGACTGCAGCCTCAGAGCCAAAGCCTATGGCTGTCTACTCAGAAGTCAGTCCCACTAGAGGCAGTGGGGCTTCCTCCCAGGAAGGTGTGGAGAGGACTGCAGCCTCAGAGCCCCTCCTCTGCCTGTCTACTCAGGCTGCAAGGCTATGACACTTTCCCAGGAGTAAGCCCCATTGAACACAATGGAACTTACTTCTGAGTAGACATGCATAGGCTTGTGCTCTCAGGCTGCAAGGCTAAACACCCTTTCCCAGGAGCAAGCCCCATTGAGCACAATGAGACTTACTTCTGAGTAGACATGCCTAGGCTCATGCTGCAGATTGGCACGGGGGCTGCACCAGCCAGCTTCCTTCCCCTCTGCTAAGTACCTGGGCATTCCGTGGGTGCCATAGCCCATCTCCCTGGCTGGCTGTTCATCCTCCTCCTTGGCGTCGGCGCGTGTCCCCCGTGCCCTCCACCGACTTGGAAGCTGCGCGGGGAAGCAGAGCGCGGGGGGAGGGGAGGCGGGCTGGGCTCAGGCGAGAGCTTGGAGATGGGGGCAGGAGGGGGTCATTGTGCGGTCAGGCAGGGGCCAGGCGCCCGCCCACCCTGCACCCCCCAGCACCCACCCAGCGAATGCCTCTGTTTTGCTCCCCCCCTTCCTGGAATGCCTCCGAAGGGGAGGGGCCCCTGCAAAAAGGTGCTGGAACACCATCCCCCTGCGTTCCATTAGAAAAAAAGCCCTGGACATAACCAATCTGGAGCTGGAATTAGCCATAAGTGCATAAGAAAACCTCTGCATGAAGAGTCCAAGGGTACTTCTTGTCTAATTAGTTTACAGTAGTATTTCCTGGAAGTCCATGAGCAGAACATGAAGGGAACCATTTAGCAACTGGTTTCCCAAGCAACTGATAGGCAGTGTTGTACAACCTCTGGACATGAAATATCAATTTAATCATGGCCAACAACGTTGAATAGATATACCCTCCTGAAGCCTTTTAAGACCTAAGTGTAGATCAAATCCAATTTTCCCTCACTGATTTTTACCACTAGTTTTTTTTTTAAAACCACTACAGGTCAAAGGGAATCCTTTATTTTTTTTACCACTAGCTGTTTACAGAATCCCAAGCTTCACAGTATGGAGGTTGAGCAGAAACAACTGCATGGCTTAGGCTACTCAGCAGCTCTAACTTCTACCTTCCTGTCATCCATAAAATTGTTAACCAAACTGACAGCCCAATCCTATGCATGTCTACTCAGAAGTCAGTCCCATTTGAGTTGATGGGGCTTACTCCCAGGAAAGTGTGGATAGGATCGGGCTGTCCGTCTGTAGCACCACCTAGCAGATCTTGGTAACATAGGGTATGAATAGGGTGGTGGAGCACAATTGGTTCAGTGGCAGACCTCCCCTAGAGGTGTCCTGGGGCAAAGCTCTGTGAAGCTGCCCCCCCCATGTGAAGCCCCCCCCCCACTCACCTGGACCGACCCGGAGCCTTGTGTGACTCCAGGATCCAAGCCGTCTGAGGCTTCCCCGGAAAACCGGAAGCACAGTTTCTGCCCGCATTGGGAGCCTCATTAAGGCTTCTTCCCACATGGTCCTGGAGTTTTGTGAGTTCCGCACCCAGGGCATTTGCCCCATTCATCTAATGGGAGGTCCGCTGATGAATTGGTAGGATCGCTCAGCCACTGCTAGAGCTCCTCCAGGATGACCTTGCTAAAGGACTGAGCACAAATACGCTCCAGAGGCAGATCTCAGCGATTGCCAGTGTCTTAGACCACAAAGAGGGTGAAATGTTTTCCTCACATCCCCCATGTCAGAAAGTTTCTCAAGGGGGGTAGTGTTGCCTGACACATTGTCTTTACATGGATGGATGACATGTTTGTTTTCATGGTTGTGTGGTGCTGGGTGTATAGTATGGCCCAGGCTAGTCTCATGGCACTTGAATTGGATGGAAGGCAAGAGGCCTCAAATCCCATAGGCCTTAAAGAAGGCCCAACTGTAGCTTGGGAGAGCAATTACATCCCCCACTCCCCCCCCCCCAAATCTAGCTGTCTTCAGAGAAGTCATCCCCTGGGGGCTGGGGATAAGAATAGGCCCTCAGTTTGGCTGTACTTGTCGTTGGAGGTGACTAAACAGCCACCGGGTAGATGGGACTCGTCAGCCTGGGAAGGCAGCTCATCTGAGAGAAGGAAAACTCTGATCCCAAACCTCCACTGCCTTGTGGCTACATCCAGTTATGGAAAAGGCTTCAGGAGTCAACCTCGAGGCAAAATCCGGAGCCAGAGTCCCTGAGGCAGTTCATGACTGAACACAGTCACCTTCTGGCAACTCCTGTGACGCCGCTGGAACCGACCGTATTGGCCTCTGCCTTTCCATTGGACCATTTCAGCGACATGGAGAAGGGGGGATTTGCTGCATGGGTAGCAGTCTATCCTCCATATCTACTTTACCCAGGCTTCACGCACTAGAGAGGACACTCTGTTCCAGAACCACTATTCAGAGCGCGATACCATAGTCTTCCAGACTGAAGGATGCCAACACATTTCAGAGAAGCCTTTCCTTTCATTTCTTTTGGGAAAATTCCATGACTACTGGCTATGCTCTACTTGCATAGCACAGTTGAACATGTAAATAAAACCCAAATCCCAGGAGCTTCCTGACTTGGAGCAAACAAAGTTATTAACAACTCAAAAGAAGGGTGCTCAGCCCCAAATGTCCTCACCAACTCCATGGCCAAAGCTTGTTGCATGATAATTATGTCCCTGCTTTCCAAAGACCTCTTGGCCTCAAGGGTTTGTTACTGCATTCTCAGCAGAATGCAAAACAATTGAGGCTCCATCTTCAGCCACAGGTAGACCATCAAAAGCCATCAAGATACAAAAGAAAGGTCATTGACGAGTTCATCCCACAATAGCATTATTCTTTCCTGTGTGGATTTAAGATATAAACAGCTAGATGCAAGGCTCCTCATGTTCTTTGTTCATCTACCTGCCTTGTTTCTGTTGCTATCTCTTGCAGAGCTGCTGGTGCCATGTCAAGCACCCCCATTCCCTCCACTCCCCAAGAACCACTGGGCCAAGCAACACCCAGGACTCATAACAAAATGCTTACTTCCTTTCCAAGCTTCCTCCTTTCTCCCCTACTCCCTTTTCAGCCATTGCACTGGCGTACAATAAGAGTAGGATTATACTGTCATTTGCCCCAGCTAGTCCAGCACACTCCTGAGTCACACAGGCAACCCAAGTAGGCAACCCAAGTAGGGAAGGAGGTGGGTCGATGCAATGGATGCAAATGAGATCAGTGCCCTGCTCTGGCAGCCTCTTCCATTCTAGTGTGGAGGAAGGAACTTATATGCTAACAGAGCTTTCTGACACAATCATTAGTGTTGCATTTAGATGTGGGAAATGTAGGGTCCCACCCCTGCTCAGCTCTGACACTGCCTTGGTTGGGTCAGCATCTCTCAGCCATGGTTATCTTGGTTGGGTCAGCATCTCTTAGCCATGGTTATCGTGAGGCTAAAATGCAATTCGAACTTCCTGGCGGTATTGGTGGTTTGCAAATCAACGAACAGAAGTGCTCCCTCATCCTTGTTACAACTTCACCTGCTCCAAGCCTGCTTCCTCCATGAGATGCACATGTGGCACAACTTATGTGACTGTGTGATGATGATTCGTGTAAACTAGGAAGGAAAAGAGATGCATATGTAACACTTGTGAGCTCGGAGGCCTTGGTATTCCCAATGGATTTTGTAATGCGTTGCAGCTAGGGACTATGTTGCAGTGAGGGCAAAACCTGCCAGCTCCTGACTGCGACCAATACTGTAGTGCTGTGCAGTTAGATGCAGTTTGCCCTCCATGATCCTTGCAGATGACAGGCCCTCTGCCTCACTTGCTTCCCTTGCCCAAACAATGGGCACTTTTGCTTGATTTGAATAAAGGCAAAATGCCCTCAGTGGGCTCCCTTAGCAGAAAGTTGGCAAATCATTCATCCAGCGCACACATGCAATACACAGACATTCTGCAGGCCATGCACACAGGCTAACTGAATGCATAACTTTATTAAATAAATGCTTTGTCATGAGAAAAGACAAAGATCAAAGAGTAACATAAATTATAAGTTGAATAAATAGTATACAGCAATCTTCACTTTTTAATAAAATGTGAGATTCTTTTTTTTCTTTTAAGTACAAAATGCTAAACAGAGCATTACACTCCTCATCCATTGTCAGTTTTTCACAAACTGCTTTTTTTCCCCCCACCGGTAAGAGTATGAATATTCTTGTTTACTGCAAAAGAAAAACGAAAGAAAACAAAAACAAAATATCCACAGAGCTACTGTATGTATGTAAAGCTATTCAAAGCTACCGTAAAATGTGTAGTGAGTATTTCTGCGTAATGATAAAAACCAAGTAGGTAACTCGGAATCGTGTGTGGTGTTAACTGTGCTACCATGGGCGATAACTGCGTTATAGAAAAGAGCTGTCCCAGTGGTGTTGTGGGAGGGGCTTAAGAATCGGACAGAGTAGGAAATGGAGTGATGCCCCCCCCATGCATTAGCCAAGGTGCTCAAACCAGGAAGGCGGCCGGACTGCAGTGACCTGTCAGCTGCTGAAGTTGTTGATGCTCTGTTAAAGAGGGGGAGAGAAAGAGACAAAGTGGAGAAATAGTGCAATATGCTCTAGTGGTTTCAAAATAAAACTGTCCACTGCAGCACTGACAAGGAATATCTTGGCTTGAAAGGAGGTCTTGGCTCCCCTGGATATTGTATTTCATAGGATATATAAGCTGCAGTGGGACCCTCTAGAGAGAGATCTCTGGGTTCCCAATTCCCACCCTCTTCTACAAGACCAGAAAGCTGCCTTGGAGGCTACAGATTACCCAGATGTTCTTCCGCATTTTCCTAGTGAACCTTGCCTCCAAAACCCCTCTCTGCACTTCTACTGTGTGCAGTCTCTGAGATCCATGACTCTGAAGGTAGTTTCCCCACTGCTTTGTCTTTTATCTCTTTCTCATCACCGCCCATCCCAATTAGCTACTCTGATGGGGAAGGCTCTTTATTTGAACATCAAATGAATGGGTGAGCCATTTATCCTTTTGCCAACCATGGAGGCAACTGTCATGCTGGGTAACTTTTGATTCCTCCAGTGGTCCTTGTAGCTGAGTGTGTAGGTAAGCAATGAGTAAAAGGGATTGAAGCATATAGTTGCCAGCCGGAGGGAAGGAGGGGAAATCTGTTCAATCAGCACCATGTTTAAAGCTGAGATGGCTTTGGATTATCCTGCACAACTGGATTCGGCAATTCTTAGATGTCTGTGACCCACAGGTGGCTTGTAATGAGTGAGATCTTAAAGAATGAGTTGCCAGAAATGGGCCCTGTCGATAATGTGGCACAGGAGATGGCCTTGGAAATGGATTGAAAGGTGGATAAAGAACAAAACTGAAGACTACAATCCTATATGCACTTTCCTGGAAATAAGCCCAATTGAGCACGAGACTTACTTCTCAATGCATAGTATTGTGCTGTAATTCTAGTGGCAGACCCTGTGTATTTAACATTTCAGAACTGCTGTTAAAACTAGCTTGAGTTCAAATAGTTTTTGTTCCCATTTGTCCCTTACACTAGTGCTTAGAAAACTACAGGATTGGCTGTGAAGGACCTCTGCTTTTGATATTCATGAATTCATGAAGGTCTTTTTAGAAGCATGAATGAATGTGATGGTTAAAGGCAGCCACCATGTTCTCAAATCCCATTTCTAACCATGCTCTGCATTCTGCAACCCTTGGTATGCGCTCCTAGGATCTCTACCAGCTTTATTTAAGCACTGTCTTTTTATGCTCTTATGTGAGACTCATCCAAGGTCATGGCAGTGATTAGCTCACAACCTATTAAGTGCACAGAAAGAAGCAAGCCACTTTTTGTTTCAAGCACACTTTTGTTGGTGGCATGGTCCTTGTGTAGCTCTCCACTGGAGAAAAAACAATGATGACACTTCTGGATAAGGTGCACCAGGAACTGGCCTTTCTTAGAATGTTGATAACTTTGCAGAATGAAGGTTAGGACAACAGGTTCCCTGCCTTTCAGGTGGGTTCTGAGTGCTGCTGCAAGAAAGGTAGATAGGCTGTCTTTCTAACTGCTCAAGTCCACATCTCCTTTATGTTCTCTGTGCTGGGCAAGTCATGCTTGAACAAAATGGACAAATGATATGTGCTGTTACAAGGCAGTAACAAAAAAATACGTATCAAAAAAGAAAGAAGGAAAGGAGGAAAGGGATTCAAGATGGTTTTGGCTGAAAGCAGTCTAGGACAACCAAGAGACTACCTCCATCATTTGGGGAAGGGGGTTAAGTGGAATTTTAATGGCATTTTTTCATTTTGTGGGGAAAATATCACCCAAATGCTCTGCATTTGAAAATGTTATTGGGGCAGGCGGGGTGGATTTCAATTTCCCTCCCTGTTTCTTTGTAGTTTTTGCACAAAAGGATAGGAAATACACATGTGAACCAGAAGCCTCCTCAGCACTTCCATAAACATCAGACCAAATTTTGAACCTCTGATCCAGATTTTCATGCCAGTTCCCAGCAGTGAACCCCACCCATCATTGGGAAGACTATAAATTGTTGGCTTTTTAAAGCTATTCTGGAGCCCAGTGGAACATTACTGAACATGGAAGGGGTGGGAATAAAACCCACCAGTCACTTTCATGCAGTAGCCATTCTGTCCCGACGATTCCTGATTTCCCTTTGAACTGTACTAGTATGTTGTGTGTTGTGAGTGTCCTTCGAGTACTTTGACCAATGGCTCTCTTTGCTGATGTTCAGCAGACAGCACAGCTTGTTCCGCCTGCTCACACGTAAGAAACCAGCTCTCTTGTCATGTTTCTGATTAGCACATTGTCTGGGTGTGCTTGCAGCCAGCCACACCAGTGTCCTTGAGTTCTTTGGAGTCCTTCTCCAGGAGAGAATGATCACCAAGGGTTCCATTTCTTTCGCACCCTCAAGTCCATTGCCACATTCTGAAGTGTTTTCATGGCTACTAATTTCATTGACTTCCCCCAATGCTAGGGACTTTTGATGGACATTCCTTTTTTCTCTTGCATTCTCATTCATCAGGAAGGACCTTTGTCATGGCAATGTCCATGGAAACATACCAAGAAGTTAAAAAGGTTAGCAAACAAAAAGGGGGAGAGGGTTAGGGGGAGGGGGTTAGTGGTCTGCCCAAGCCTGAATGTGACAGTTGTCAAATCAATGGGTTTCCTGGGCGGTTATGTGCCATCTAATTGTTCGGCAGCTCAAAGACTTTTTTTCTTTTTCCTGAAAGAGGCCACTATGCCTTTAACGGTGGCCCAGCAGCCACATATTCAAAAGGTGTAGCTTTTCCCAGCAAAGAGATGAGGGTGAAAACCTCACACATGTAAGTTCTGCCTGCCATGCAGTTTTTAAAGAATCAAGCCCTCTGCCAGGAAAAAAGGAGTGTTCACCTACTCGGTGTTAGTTACTCAAGTATGCTTGGAAAGAGCAGAGTCCTCCATCTACAGAGACTTTCAGATAAAGGTGGTAAAATGCTTTTCTAACTGGATCATTTACAAGTTTATAAATGAGGAAGTAACCCTCTTCAAACTGTCTTTGGACATGATCACTATTTGAGTGAAATACTAAGGCTTTTAAAAAACCCTTATCCTTCCAGTGGAAGTCTACAGGTCCATTTGCACAGGCAATTATCATTTTGTGCTTTTTAAAAGTTGGCGGGATGTTTTGCAGGACACAGTGTTGCTTCATCTAGGGTCATAATCCTGCATATGTGGGTGACCTCCTTGACCACCTCTGATTTACACAAGAGGTGGTCTGGCTTCCTCACAGGATTCAGGTCAAAGGGCTTTCTGAGAAGAAAAAGGGGCTTGTTCAACAAAAGAGTAAACATGTGCACACATCTGTATTTACACAGAAAAGGGATATACAAATGACACCTTAAATAATCAGGTCAAACCTCTTTCTTACTGCCCAGGAAACAGTCCCTTAAGGAACTGAGAGCTTTTGATACTTAATTATTAGCTTCATTTTTTGTCCTGCCATAGAGCCTATTGTTCTCTGACTCAGTTTCCTTTATTAAAAAGAAAACCAGAGAAAGGGAGGGAGGGAGGGAGGGAGGGAAGAAATAAACCTTAGTCTGAGTGTAGGGGGTCTAGAAATGAATGTGTGAAAAAAACAACAGATCATCAAAGTGGACTGAATAGTGAAAGGCCTGCTTGTCCTAGGATTCTGCTTGTCAAACTAGCTACTTTTAAATTTTGCGATATTAAAGAAAAAAGGAAAAGACCATTCAAGTGCTTCCAGGAGCTTCCTACATCAGAGCTGCCCGGATGGCTGTGGGATTCTGGGAGGGCTGTGTCCCAAGGAAGATGGCTGGCTTGTCTTCTTTTCACTTTTTTTTGTTTTGTTTTACTTAACGTGTTGCCTTTTTCCCTTCAGACTCTGTCGTTGTCACTGCAAGGAGTCGATGACACGTTGTAGATTCCGAGGTCCTCAGTTTCGTAAATGAAAGGAATCGGTCTCCTGGGGCATCATGAGGCGTGGGTGGGATAGGGGAAGGGTTCTGGCAGGGCGGGACAAGAGGGATGTTCACTCAGTATTGCTACTGTCAAAGTTGTGACACTGGAGATCTCCGGCAACATAATCTGTTCCCGGCAGCTTCAGTCCATACTTGTCCACACACCAGCACAGGCCGCGCTTTCGGCCCCGGGATGGCTTGCACTGGGGAGGGGGATGAAAGAACAACAATGAGAGGAGAACATCTGGGGAGGAACACTGATCTTTCACTCTTGCTTCCTTCCTGGGAAGGAGACATCATCTTGACCTCAGAGGAACTTCTATTGATTCTGAGGATAGGGACACCAGCTAGACCTGAATGCTGGAACAAGCAGGGTTGGACTTCTTTCTAGCCATGGCTGCTAAATGATCAGGAAAACAAACTGGCCTGGCCTGCTCTTGCACTTTTAGCACAGAAATCAGCAGGTGAAGCTTTTCACAGAATGGAGAGAAGCATTATAGCCGGCTAATTCTGCAGATCAAGCTATTGTTTGAAGCACAGAAGCAGGAGTTTATAAATCAACCTCCTTCTACCCTGCAGCCTGAGTGACCCTTGGCAAGTCATTTAAGGCTAGTGTACTATTGCCGTTTTTCCTGGGGTTTCCCTTTGGCTTCTCCTGAGAACTTCAGAAACATACTGCTTGTGAACCAAGCATTTAATATTACTGACTCTTACTACATATGTTACTCTGAAGGTACTTTGACCCATGCCATTTTTCTGCTTAAAATTCCTTCCCTAACTGCTACTTGCTCTGATCTCCCCTCCACCCGGTAGCTAGCTAGGGAAATTTTAAATGGGAAAATGATGCAGGGTGAAAAGGTCAAACCCCCTCCCTCCCTTGCCATGGTCCCAGTTCAAACCCCTCCCCCCCAATGGTTTCCAGTAACACAAAAGAACAATGGGAAATCCTGTTCAGGGGACTTCCATTTCATGCCTAGTTGTGCCTAGAAGGGACATAAAACCTTCCATCTTTACATTTTGCAAACAAGTGCCTACTAGGAGATTGGGTTCATTGATCCAAAACTGTGTGAAAGAGAGGACTATTATCCCCCGGCTCACTGCTCATGTTTGCAAAGTTTGTCCAGTAGGAGCTTATACCTGTTTCCTTTTGTAGAATCCTTTCCTGTCACAATTAGGAAGGTGGACAGCACGGGGGATCATTCGTTGGCTAGATTTGAGTTCCTGCAGCGATGCCTCCATCTGCCTACGGCAAGGGCCCTGAAAACAGGGAACAGTAAGGGGGGAGAACACAGTTATGACCTGATAGAGGTTGTACCCAGAGCCCAAGATCAAGGAGGCAGAAGCACAGAGTTTCAAAGAGAGGGTGAGATTAACTGGAATGCTAAATAAGATATTGAACATATTGGGAACAACCCAATTTATCTGAGACTGTGAAGGGTATTCCTACACTCCTGCCTGTGCTGCGTACTTCCACAGTTTCTCACAGTTGAGAACATAGTGGCTGTTCCTTTAGTCACATGCCAGGGAAGCAGCAGCTACATTTCCTACCAGTGAGATTTTGGCAGCCTTCCTGGTTTTATGAAGAGTAGAATGACTCTACTCTGTATACTCTCAAGAGATTTCAACAGTGAGATTAGTAGGAGTGCCAGCGATAGGATGCCGCCATCCTCATTATGCCTCAGTAAAGGTGGGTGGGCAGAGGAAATTGTCTTGTATAGGAGGAGTAGAACCTCAGAAAATACTTGAAAGTGGAGCCTCTTTGACCCTCAGTGGAGCACTCAGTGGAGCTCAGAAGCCTCTGAGCTATCTCAGTTTCTAGAAGAAAATATTATTTCACTTGCGACTTAATCTTACAGCAGTACAATGTGTATCCATTCTTCCCCACCCCACTGGCCTAGGTCAGGCCTGCACAATTTATGACCCTAAAAGCCACAGGTCAATGCTGTGGTCGGTCACAGGTACAGTCTCTCAGATATGCTAAGAGTCAATCTACCATCATTTTTGCTGTCTAGGCCGGGGACAACGATGACGATGAAATGTAAGTCAGTCATTAAACAGTTCTGCCTAACTACAAAAAAATGAGACTTGACCTATAATCCTATCCACACTTACTTGGGAGCAAGCCCCATTGACTATAATGGGACTTACTTCTGAGTAGACATGCCTAGAATTGGGCTCATGGAGTGTTATGCTCCAAAAGATGTCCTGATTCATATAGTCAGTCTACTAATTTTTGTTGCAATTAGTTTGAGGTTTACTTTTTTTCTTCATAAAATGCCTTCTATCAAGCACCTGCAAGGCCAGGACCTGCAAGGTAGCTGCTAACTGCCCTGCGAAAAAGCTCAGCAGCTATCTTGAAAACTGCAGGAGCTAACTGACCTGCAAAGAGCTCTGCTTTCTACAGTTTGCAGGAAGCTGAGCTGCTGCAGTTTGCAAGCATCTGTAAATATAGATAGATAAATGTGTCTTAATTGATAAAGAATTCAAAAAAGCTGAGATTTTTATTTTTTATTTTATTTTCTGGGGATAAATGGGAAAGAAAGAGTGCATTCATTAAAGTTCATTAGGGCTGCCACATTAAGAGCAATAGATTAACTTTTTTTGCAAATGAATAAAAATAAATAATATTACTTTGTGTGTGTGTGTGTGTGTGTGTGTGTGTGTAAACCTAGGCGGGTACGGCTCAGTGGCAGACCTCTCACTCATTTGATGGGGCAAATGCCCAAGCGCAGAGCCTTGCACAGCTTTAGGACCCCATGGAAGCTCCAATATAGTTGGAAACTGCTTCCGGTTTTCCGGAAGCACAATTTAAAGTGTCAGGGAACTTTCAGGAGGGTTCCCCAATGCATCCTGGAGTCACACAAGGCATCATGCATGCATGGTAAGTGGGGGGGGGGCGGATTTACATGGGGAGGTGCCATTGAAGACATTTGCTCTAGTGTGCAGGGCTGGGGCGGTCTGCCACAGGTCCCAATAGAGTGTTGTTTTAAAAAGTGTCTCCCAGTGCTAAAAAGTTTGGGAACCACCATTCTAGCACCTTCCATTTAAAAGGCTATCAGGTAGCAGGATATCCAGGCAGGGAAAGAACTGTGCCTGAAAGCTTGGAGAACCCTTGCCAGTCAGCATGGACAGTACTTCACTCTTTTGTGAAGCAGTCAAGGGAATGTTTTTCGCATGCTAACTATTCAGGGATGGCCAAATTGCAGCTTGTGAGCCACATGCGGCTCTTTGACATGAAAGATATGGCTCTTGAAAATATGTTGGCCGAGTTCCTTTCTGCATGACAATTATTATAAAAAGTAAATAGGAAATTTTCAGGCATTATAATTATTTGCTTGGTATAAACTGAGAGTCTCCTGGATTCAAACCTAAGTTTAAAGTTCATGGTGAGCAAATATATTTAAGAATTTAAATGCTCCTTAAATATTGCAGCTCTCAAACATCTCTCCAGCAGCTTTCAGTCATCTGAAGTTCATCGTAGATGGCTCTTACATTAAGCACGTTCGGCCACCCCTGCTTCAAGGGAAATAGACACCCTTAGACACAGGAAATAGACACAAGCATATACGGGGTTAACCAGTTTAACTGGCATGTAACATATATCCTGTAATCTATGATAGGGTCCTTCTCACCATCTCCCAAGGAATTCTGAGAATTGTAATTTGGCAAGGTCACTGAATAGTCCCTGGGCTGGTTTGGATGATACTTTCAGTTGTCACGTAGCCCTGACAAGAGTCACACCTACCAGTTCAAACTCTGGTCTCAGCTCAGGGGCGGCCACCCGAGGGTGTGCTGTGTTTTCTGCCCCTCCAACGATCTTGGATAAAGTAAGCTTCTTCCTGCGGTCCTTCTTCAGGGCCTCGGCCTTTAGCTCTGAGAGGCGCCCATGTCCTTTTCGGAACATTTTGGGTGAGAAGGTCTCCTCTGCCATCTCTGATGTAGTTGGATCCTCATGCTCTCGGGATTCTCTTTCTGGATGGGAGAAAATGAGAAGAGTGTTCAAGATTGGGCACCATTTTCATCTGTTTACTTGGGTTTTTTTAATTGTCATTTGTATCACTACTAGAAGATCAATGCAGAGTAATTCAGAGATTTTGTGTTTGTCAGTTCTCCTGTGAGCATTCCTATGTAACAACTGAAGAAAACTGGAATATCTTTAGGGTCACCTGACACAGTACAAGGGTTTCACAAAGTCTTGCCAGCTATAGCTCAGGATTGCTGCACAAGGTGTTGATTTCAGGAGTGGGTATGAATTGCTTTTGCCACCATTCCAGGTGAGCTACTTTGCAATGCAGTGTGTTTTTAGTAGTGCAGCATGGGAGTTGGATGGCAACTTCAGTGGCCCTAGAAGGAGCAGAATTGTCTTGTCCTGGGAGACTCCCAAGCTACATCAGTACATTCCTTTTTGATGAGGATTACAAGATTCAGTGTATTGGGCTGCGGCTGCCACTTGCGGAAAAGCTGAAACAGATGCACACAGTAGCTAGAAAGAAATGGCCCTCCAAGTCTGCATGGTCTGGGTTGATGGTTATGGGCTGAATTTCCTGAGAACCTGGTTGCTGTTGCTGCCACAGCAACTGGCAGAAGGATTATACAAAGGGGGTATGGGTGAAATACCTGCTATGCATAAATGGACCTATTACAGCCCCAACATCCTATTTTTTTTTCCTTTTGGAAAAAGAGCTTGGGAATTTGGAGCTGGGAAAGAGTGGGGGAGAGATATCTCCAGAGAGAGGAGGGCCCATATTTTCTATGCTTCAGAGCACCCACACCTAAGGTGCTTTTCTCATCACACCTTAACATGCAGTTTGAACCCTACAGAGGGAAAGCAGCTTGCTCAGGAGCAATTTGGAGTGGAGAAGCTGCAGGCATGGAAAGGGTTAAGCCTCCCTCCATGGCTTATGTACATTCAAAGCTCTCTTCTGAATCTGAATTTTTCTAAATAAAAAAAATTTAAACATTGGGTCTTAATATGCGCAAACGGCTGACATGCACCCATTTTTTGCCCTCAGTGCCTGATGTCTCTGAAAATGAATGCTACCTTTCAGGGTAGGATGGGTAGTAGCCGCACTATTCATGAGATATTTGTTTAGTTTTTTAAGAAAGTAATTTATGCGAGGGGCCTTCTCACCATCTTGTGGCAGTGAATTCCCCTGGGAAAAAGTATCCCACCTCCTAAGCTCTCTGTCTGTCTATTGAAACCTTCTGATCCCCACCAATGTGATCTGATTAACAGATGGTCGTTTTCAGAGCTCTAGAGTAGTTTATATATAGGAGCGACTTGGTGACAGCCTATACTTAGTTAACTTGTGACCTTTAATACAGCCCTTAGAGCAAAAGAGGGTTATTTTTGGTTCTAGATTTTGAATATAGTTCGAACCCCTGGGGACTATGGGATCCTTTGCTGTTCATTTCCCGTTTCTACCAGAGCAGTTTATAGGGCTACCAGGGCAGATGAGAGCTAGGGTGGTTGGGGGGAAACATCAAAGGGATGTACAAATTGGAAGGAAGGAAGAACAGAAGCTTCACATCTCGCATCCATGGATGTACACAGCTTCACTAGTATCCTCATTTTGTCAAGTCCTTGTGGAATCCAAGCAGTCACAGCTGACCCTCACTGCTAAGCATGTGTTGGCAAGCTTACTGGAGAAGTTAATCCACCTTTGCCCATCTTCCATTGTCCCACCATTTATGGGAGTGTTTGCTTAAAGTAGAACTAACCTTAATCTTACGCTTAATCTAAACGCTAAAACGTTCTATGTGCATAAGACCTGATCCTAAGCATGTTTATTCAGAAGTGTCATTGGTTTTGATGGGGCTTACTTCCAAGTAATTGTGCATATGATTGTACCTTACAGTGCAATTTCAAACACATTTATTAGGTCCTTTCAGGGTTGCCAGGTCCTAATCCCCAGAGAGAACAAATGTGCACATGAACATATGAAGCTGCCTTTCACTTAGTCAGTCCATTGGCTCATCAAGGTTAGTACAGTCTAGACCAGCTATTTTCAACCTTTTTCATCTCATGCTGCAACATCCTTTTTTGACAATTGACAAGGTACACTGCACTGCCAGTGAGGGCCTCACAACCCCGAATGGCCATAATAATACAGCCCTCCCCAAACTGTTGCAGCACACCTGCAGCCCACTCACAGCACACCAATGTGCCACGTCACAGTGATTGAAAATTGCTCGTCCACGCTGCTTGCCAGTTGCTTTTCAGGGTTTTGGGGAGAGAGAGAGAGAGAGAGAGAGAGAGAGAGAGAGAGAGAGAGAGAGAGAGAGAGAGAGAGAGAGAGATTATTTAGCCCCATATAGAGATGTCAGGGATTGAACCTGGCTGAAGATTTTGCCTGCAAACCAGATGTTCTATCATGGAGCTACAACCCTATTCCTTATGCACCTTTAAATTCCCCAGGTGAAGAATTTAAAGGTGCCCCTGCCCTACTTTTGTCACCCCTCCTCTCTGCACTGTACACTGAATCTGGAGTCCAGCAAGTGACAGAAGGTGGGGGAGATGAGTGAGTGGCACCAGGACTGGGCTGGCAAGGCAGGGGAAGGTGGCCACAGATGCACTGTTTTTCCACTACCTCTCAAAGTGCAGCATGTTCATTTTAATGCAGCCTAGAACTGCAAAGCCCAACTGTACCAAGGGCGCAATCCTAACCTACTTTCCAGCACTGACATGCCACTGTGCCCATGTGGCATGCACTGCATCCTGCAGTGGGGAGGCAGTCAAGGGGGCCTCTTCAAGGTAAAGGCAGGCTTGCTACCTTACCTTGGGGCTGCATTGCGGCTAGGTCAGTGCTGAAAGGTTGGTTAGGACTGTGCCCTTAGTCTTGTTTTTGAGTGAATATGTCTTGGAACCACTTGGCTTCCCACAACCAAGTTAACCCATTAAAAACCCCAAGTCTCTTTTGAGAAGGAGAACAGGATTGTGCTATTGTACTTGAGAATATTTCATGTTGATTCCTGGTACCCATAGTTCTCTTCTCACAATCAATCAATCAATCAATCAATCAATCAATCAATCAATCAATCAATCAATCAATCAGAACCTTTATTGGCATACATAGAAACATCACAGAATACAATATAACAGTTGAGTCCTAACTAACCTAAGTGTACAATTCCATCATGTCTCATGCTGTGCCTCTTTGCAATCTGCTTTTTTTTTAAAAAAAGTTGCAACTTGCTCCATTGTTTCTGCCTCCACACCCAAAAGAATGTATCTGATTTTATCCAGATCCTCCCAGCCCCTACTGTTTAAGAAAATCAATTCTCTTCTCAGAATCACTACTGCGGATTTAAATCACTGTGATATCTTCAAATGTGCACAGCAAGAGAGCCAAAACAAAAGTTTCCCCTCTCCCCAGCCCACACTTCCAAGAACAACCTTGAAGACTGGAAGAACAAGAGTGCAATTAATCATGACAAGGAGCCATGTTTCTGTGTACTGTGCCTTTGAAAGCACTTTTATTGGGAAAGGAGAATCCGACGGTTAATCCACCCCTGATGCCACTGAACGGCCGAATGTCAACATTACACAATATTTCATAGCACATTGAATAGGGGCTCTGTTGTACATGTCAGGCATTGTACAATAAAAGAGCACTATGCTGCTATTGTGGTCTAGCTCTAGGGCTGGCACCTTGGACTGGCTCCATGCCCATGCTTTTCACTGCAGCTTTCTGCGCAGAAATTCAGCAGGTGAAGCTTTTCTTGGCACTGAGACAAAGCGGTGAGAAAGGCTTCACCACATCTGTGTTAAGTTGCTGCTAAGGGTACCAGAAAAAAAGAGCTGGCAACTCTTTGAGACTTCAAAGAGTAACTCTGATGGCAGCCATAGAGAGAGCGTGAATGGCTGACTGCTGAGTGAACATAAGAAGCTACCTTTCATCAGGTCAGACCATTGCTCCATTGAGCTCAGCACTGTCTATGCTGACTGGCAGTGGGTCTTCAGGGTTTCAGGCAGGGGTATTTCCTGAAACATTTATCCTACACTAAATGTTAACATCGCAATATTGCCAGATCAAAGTGAAATCCCTTGTGTCTGTCATGGCAGTTCCTTCTCCTCCCTGTCAATCCCAGTTGTATCCAGCAACAGAAGACAATTGAAATTTCTGGTGTTGAGTGCTGTGATCTGTAGAGTTGACAGACCTCTCTTAAGTGTCACACTGTAAGGTAAAATGATCTTTTTTATTGGGCCAGTGTCACAGAGCCCCCTCTTTCCCCAGCCATAAATCAAAGGGCTAAACAGTGATGCAACTCAATCTCATGCAGGTTTACTTACTTGTCCAGTGGGACTTACTTCCAAGTAAGTGTGCATAAGCCTGGATCTTTGATACTTTTAGATTTCTGTAGCACAGGGTCATGGACAAAGTCAAGGAGATGCACCCCTCCCTCCAGATTAGAAAACTTGGGGCATAGGTTGGAAACCAAACTGTTGATGTTTCATGATCCTGAGATCCTGGGTTTGCTAAACTGCTGCTCAGGGCAACAGATATAGCCAAATTCAGTGAAACAATGCATATTCCTTATTCAATTTAGCTTCACCTGCAAAGGATATATATCAAAATCCTTGCTGATGTTTGACATTGACCATCCTGACTCCAGGTGATTGCCCAGACTGGATCTGTTCCTGCCTTCTCAGAAGCTAGCACAATGCAAGTCCAGTGAGCTGTTGTCACACAATCACAAGGCAACTGGGCATTTACTCTGGGCACTCTGCTTTTCTACCTGGAAAAGAATGGTTGTTAAGGCCCGGTCATGGAGAGACACACGTTTTCCTAAGAAAAATTATACCTAAGAAATGGTTGGCAACCTTCAGTCTCAAAAGACTATGGTATAAGCCTACAGCACCCAGTATTCCCAGGCAGTCTCCCATCCAAGTACTAACCAAGCCTGTCTCTGCTTAGCTTCCAAGATCAGACGAGATCGGGCATGTGCAGGGTAACAGTTGCTGCTATAGCTCCTTGTCATTTTTGTCTTGAGCATTGTTACTGTACAGCTCATTTTTGTTCAATGGTATGATCCTGAAATGCCAAGCTAGATGCAAGGATACAACAAGCAGCACTTCCATGCAAAAGTCAACCTATGGTGTCAACCTTTCCCATGCACACTTTTCTAGGTCTGAAAACAATCTTTTCACCTTGGCTGCAGTAGTATCCTGTGTCCTGAAGAGGGCACTGGCAGCATGCATATCCATCTAAGAAATACAATCTGGGTCTATAAACAGAGCCACCTTATAAATTACAGAAAGTATAAACAATTCTTTGAAACTGGAATCTGTCAGTAAGCCAGGGCAAGAAAGTGCTGGCCAAGTTCTAATTCATTCTGGTAATCAGGATGAAATTGTGAGCAGCCTTGGGGGGGGAGGGGCTAGACTGGGAAAGGGAGTGCATGTGTGGTGGGACAGATGGTAACACCCTGAATTGTTTCACACCTTCAGCCTTATTCCCCTTGTGCTTCCTAGCTCCTCCTGCTCCGAGACAATTCACAGGACCAGTGGCAAGTTAAAATTCTGGGCTGAGTGGTTTCATGCCAATTCCAGCATGTGGTAAGTGATCCCAGCAGAGCTAGGATAGTGTCGTGATTCAGGAGTTGGACTTAGACCTGGAAGATCCAAGTTGAAATCCCAGCTTAGCCATGAAGCTTCCTTGGTGACTTTGGGCCAGTTGCTATTTCTCAGCCTCACCTACCTCACAGGGTTGTTGTGAGGACAAAAGGAGGTAAGGAGCCATGTATATCACCCTGAAATCCTGGGAGGAAGGGTGGTCTAAAAATATAAAAAATAAAATATAAAAATAAGAAGAGACCTGCTGCATTAAAGCAAAGGACTATCTAGTCCAGTATCCTGTTTCCAACAGTGGTCAGCAAGCTGCTCCTTGGCAGCTTCGAAGCAGAGCATGAAAGTGCTAGTACTCATTATTTGTTACTTGTCTTAAGTACCTAGTTTTCAGAGGTCAACTGGATCCGGACATGGCATTTCAATTGTGACAGACATCCTCCAAAAAGACTCCAACAATAGTTCCCAACACTACCAAAGCATTGCTGAGAGTAGTTTGAGGGGCAGAGCTGGATTTGTAATGTGGGTTATAAGCTGGTCATGCAGTCAAGCAACCAGAATTCTGTCCCCAGTTCCTGCAGTCTGTGCTTCACTGTGCCCCGAATTGTGCTTGGTGCATTGCACTCAATCCACATGCGCAACATGTCAGTGTTGGTTGTGCAAATTAATCCTTGGTCAGGAAAAAAGCTTACTCTCAACCTGTTAGCTGGCATTCTTTTCCAAGTGCCAAGAACTGGTTTTTTTAACATTACCAAGTCAAATAGGAACCACCACCTATGAGAAGAGAATGTTTCATACCACCACCTATGAGAAGAGAAGAGGTTTTGTTGCATCCAACTACCCGACACAATAACCTGATGATATGGGTTGCATTTGCAGGAGATGCTGCACACAGGGCAGCTGTAAGTGACCCAGTGCTGGCAGACTCAACAGTGACTTTGTCTGGACTCTTTGTGAACATGGGGATGATGTTATGGTTACCTCACCTAGGCTGGATACTGGATACTCACGTTCACTTTTTCACATGCTGAAAGCAATTAGCAAACAAAAACCTGGTCATTTTAAACTTCCTCATGTGATGGCTCTTTCCACAACAACTCTTTTAATGTGTGGAGGCCGCAGGCAACACAAGAAAGGCTTGCTTGGGATGAGCTTGGCACAGCAGGCATGCATTGTTTTGAAGCTACCCATAAAGACAAGGGTGATGTATAAACAGTCTCTAGCAGGCTTTGCCGACTATCAGTATCTTCAAATGGGCAAAAAAACTATGCTACAGCCTTGAACTGGTTTAACAAATAGTACTTCACTTTTCTCTATGGAATTGTGGGAATTCTAGTTCTTTGCAGGGGGGAACAGTTAGGGATTTTCACAGAGAAAATTCTGCATTCTCACCAAACTACGCTTTCCACAATCCTTTTGTAGGGGGAGCCCACATAAGTGCGTATGCCGTGGCTGCGTTTGTTTTTCATATAGGAAATAGATATTTCTAGCATGCTTCTAAGTGTGCTTCATTTAAAAAAATGACAAAATGGCACCCAGTCATACAGGATTCATTGAAATCAAATGCATGGAGGCCGCCATGTTGTAACCAAAATGTATGGAGGCCGCCATGTTTGTGCCAGCATATGGAGGGGGTCATCTTTTCTAGCTCTGAGCTCACAATTCTAATTGCTAGCACGGCGAGCACACTAGAATGTGAAAAAAGAATGTGATCTGAGTGTTCTGGAAGGAGAAAGAAAGAACAGCTCTCTAGTGCTTGTAGCTTGTAGTGCTAGAAGTTGAAAAACGAATGCAGCCTGTATTAGGAAGATAACATATGTACTTGGGAAAGAAAGCAAAAAATGGGCAAGAATTCAGAGCCCAATCCTGAGCTCTGCGGGCCAGCTTATCACCGCCGCGCACTATTGGAAACATGCTGTAAGGCACGTCTGCAGAGCTCAGCATGGGTCCAGCATCAGAGCTAGTCCAGGGCAAGCTTGTGCTGGGCTAGTGCCAGTGGAAAGCCGGTGCTCCGCCACTTGCCCAAACCACCGGGTGGCAGAGATGTAGATGGCAGCATGGGGGAGGCGGGAACGAGGTATTCCAGGGAAGGGAAGAGGTGGGGGGAGGACAGGAAGAGGACAGGGAGGAGGCATACTGGGGAAGAAGGGGGCAGGAGGAGGGCGGGACTGCTGGAGCTCACCTCCACCAGATCATGAGCTCTGTGTGCAGCCAGACATGGAATTCTTTGATTCTGCGGCAGCTCCAGAGCTGCCGCAGAATCAAGTAGTCCCTTTATGGGGCCACTGTCCTTACCTGGGGGAAGGCGATGAATGTCCCCTTCCCCAAAGGAGTCGCCAGCAGCTGCCTGGTTGCGCTTAGGATGCCATGGCAGCCCCGTGCTCCAAGCAGCTCAGGATTGGGCTGTCAGTCTTCCAGTTACCTGATCAAACTGGCTTCTGGTCCTACATTGAAAGACACATTTGATTTGGAAACATTTGCATTTTTAGCTGCTGTTGTTTGATGTATGCATATATCCATGTATCAAAATGAGAGTTCATTTTTGATCTTTCTTTTCACTCTTGCAGCACTCTTGTCACCAGTTTGGGGAAATAAACAACAAAGAAAGGTTATCCTGCAAATGATAACCTGCTAAACGCTCCGTGCTGATCTGAACATATTCTGACCAGGCATTGGTTTTGAAACAAGAACACAACCCTTGCCAAGTGGCAACCTGAGATGATAAACTGGTCAGACTGGCTGAAATTTAGCCAGCTAGCAACCCCTTGGTGGTCCCCAGAAAAAACTAACTAACAAGATACTCCGTTTCACGTCTGTCTTTTACAGTGAAAATTGTAAGGGAAGGGCAGGGGGAGAAGAACACAGATATTAAATCTGCCTAAAGGAACGGAGGGCTGGAATCTTGAAGGGCAGAGGCCTCTCCTCCTTTCCTCTCCTGCACAGAAGCTTGGTGGGATTATGTGGGGATCATGTGTCCCTCAGCTAGAATGCAGAGGAGCGGGTTGCATCCGGTGGAGCACACACATTCGGCCTGGGCTGTGTTACTGATACTGCATTGCCCTGCTACCTGATCCCCCCAGCTGGTTTTTGAGACTCACTCAAACAGCCCGAACCTGAGCCCGCCTGCCTACCTGCACTACACTTATTTGACGAAATCAGGACCCACCAACGACGTCAACCACACAACAGTGTAGTTAAACAGCCTGTGCTGCTGTCGCCCACTAAACCCCCCCCCCCCCCCGGATATTTGTTGACTTCTAGGCATTACTTCTCTTCTTCCATCTGTGCAGAGGGGGTTGAAAAGCAGAGCAAACTAAGAGTTACAGGGCACGTCTACAATGGTTTTGTAGGAGTTGAAGGCACGATGGGGACAAACAACAGGGGGTGCCCATCCCCAACATTCTTGTGAGTTTCAAGAGGCATCTCTATTATTTTTAATATTGTTTATTGTTTGACATACTGTACATTTTAGTGTGGTACTTGTAAGCCGCCTTGGGCATTTGCTTCGGCATGGGAAAGGCAGGATATATTATTATTATTATTATTATTATTATTATTATTATTATTATTATTATTATTATTATTATTATTAAAAGTATTTATATACCGCTTTTCAACTAAAAGTTCACAAAGCGGTTTACAGAGAAAACTCAAATAACTAAATGGCTCCCTGTCCCAAAAGGGCTCCCAATCTAAAAAGATGCAAATGAATACCAGCAGACAGCCACCAGAACAGACACTGCTGGAGTGAGGTGAGCCAGTTACTCTCCCCTTGCTAAAAAAAGGAGCACCCACTTGAAAAAGTGCCTCTTACCCAATTAGCAGGGTTTAAATATATAAATCTTTTAAGCAAACAAGCCTGGCTGGCTGGCTGGCAGGCTTCTACTGCAGAAAAAAAAATGCTGAATTAGATGAAAATTTAATGTAATCTAGCAAGGCCATTTTCATATGTAAATTGTTAGGAATATATCAATTGCATATAATGCATCTATTACATATAATAATACTGATGAGGCCCCAGTGATCCATTGGCCCTGAAAGCTGAGCCCTCTTTCTCTGACCACACACTACAATCAAGCCAGGATGCAGTGTACAGTCTGCACTGGAGAAGTCATGCTTTCATGCAAAGAAAAAGGGATCTGTGTTCAATGGGAATGGTTGGGTGGTAGAACACCTGCTATGCATGTAGAAGGTCCCACTTCTGTTCCCAGCATCTCTAGGTAGGGCTAGGAAAGACAACTGTCTGAAACCATGGAAAGCCATGCCACTCCATTTAGACAACACTGAACTTGATTGGCTGGCTGGTCTAACTTGGCAGAAGACAGCTTCATATATTCATCCCATTTAGCACAGACCAAGAGTGCTGGATGCTTGATAAGGTCATGCCTATATTATTCCTTCCACAAAGCTACAGGAAAAGATAGGGAGAAATATATCTATACCCAGCCCACATATACAATCTCTATTCCATAAGACAGGCCTTGGGAGCTTTAAAGGGCCTCAGTCATCACACAATCAACACTTCTCTTTCTTAAACAAAAACTGTTTTCATTCTTGCTGCAGAATAAAACTTTTGAGACCAGAGTTTTCTTTCATCCCCAACTTCTGCTGCAGTGTTTAGTCATGCATCAGCCGTTGATAGGGGGCTGAGTATGAATTTTAGGACATTTCCACAATCCATTTTGTACCTTTCATGTCTGTAAGGCAAATGGCTTGCCTTCTTTGAACTAGACATTTGCATTTGATCTCAATATGGCTCTTTACTGCATTAACAGTGTCTTGATTTCCACTTCCTGCTAATGATTTGCTAGTGCCTGTCACTGGTCAATTCCTGGGTTAGGAGGGTCATTTATGAGCAAGCCTGATTGGTTGACTCTCTGGGAGAGCTGTTTTTGCATGAGTCATATACCCGCAAGAATCACACCAGGTATCACAGAAATGACACAAAATATCACACTGAACCTGGCTCAATATTAAGGGTAAAGAAGACTTTACCTTTCTCCCTTGGGTGGTAGAAGCCAATAGCCACAGCTAGTTCGCATCACATTTGAGCCAACTGTGAACATCCTCTGAGCCATCCTGTGATCTTCCTGTTACCAACTCACTAGCCAATTCATTTTAAATAACATGTGCTTGGGGAGTGTCAGGTTTTTTTTAAAAAACCTTTCATCTTGAGGTAACTGGAATGCAGAATGAGTGATGGAATTTGCAATCCTTTGGACACATAGAAAGCGAGCTTTTTACAGTAATGTAATGACACAACGTTCAAACAAAAGGCTTCATTATAAAATAAGTGGAACTGGCCCTTAATGGCAGCAAGGAAGATGGTGGTGAACCAAGGAACCCAGTTGCAAGGGGGGGGGGGTTTAAAAGGCCAGGTAAACAGCTTTGGGAGGTGGAATATGGGTACGTTGGAACATGATGAACCATCAAATCTTGTGCCTTCGAATCATGACTTGGGACCCACCCCTGATGAAGTCAGCTAGTGATGTCAACACCTCTATATTTTCAAAAGAGCATCAGTGTCAGCTTCCAGCTCATCATGCCAAGGGTGAATTCACTGCCAAGCCATACCTCATCATGCCAAAGAATGAGCTACGGTCAAGGCCCAGGGACTTTGGCTTTCTTAGTGAAGGCAGCGTATAGAACTGGTTGCATAAAGGTCTGGCTACTAGTCATATTTTCACTTGTCTGGTTCTGCTTTATAAGATTTCATGAAGTAGGGAAAATAGAGACAGGGTGGATGGTCATCTAGTTTGGTTTGAACTTAGCATGGTGAATGGAGTCATCAGCATGTAAACATTCACATAGATACCTCAATCTTCAGAGGAGATACTGCATTATTTGCAGTATATATTGTATTTCCCTCCCCTCTTTGAAAACAGGTGAAGAGGATATTTGAACTTGAAATACAGAATTGTGTCCTGAACATGTGCACCAAGTTTCAGCCTGATATCTTGGTGTTCATGATAAGTATATGTTACAAAAATACACACAGAATGCTGAATAGGTCAGTACTTCAAACCACAAGTATTTCAGCCATACCTGCAGATGACACTAAATCAGGAATTATCACTTGAACCTGCAAAATAGTAGACGTAGGGAGCACCAAGAGATTACATAAACCAACACAGGGTGCAATCCTAACCCCATGTCAGTGCTTTCCAGCACTGGCATAGCGGTGCCAATGGGACGTGTGCTGCATCCTGCAGTTGGTAGTTGCATCCTACTACTAAGGTGTTTTGTCCATGCTGTACCTGTAGAAAGATTTGCTGCTGAAAACTTTATGAAACAATATCACTGGAGACTGAAGTGTGGAACAAATAAACTTAACACCACAAAACTCAAAAGGGACTGCTCAGTTTGAAAACGCAACCTCAACATTGGCTACTGTCCTGAGTTTCTGTTCTCTGCTCGTGTTCCCAGAACTCTTTCTCTCCATGTGCCAACTCATGTACCCCTGCTAATTAGGTAAGAGGCACGTTTTCAAGTGGGTACTCCTTTTTTTAGCAGGGGGAGAGTAACTGGCCCACCTCACCTCCGCACTGTCTGTTCCAGTGGCTGTCTGCTGGTATTCATTTGCATCTTTTTAGATTGTGAGCCCTTTTGGGAGAGGGAGCCATTTAGTTATTTGATTTTTCTCTGTAAACCGCTTTGTGAACTTTTAGTTGAAAAGCGGTATATAAATACTGTTAACAACAACAACAACAACAACAACAACTCACAGAACACTAATATTACACCCATTGTGAATAATTTAAGTTGGGACAATATTCTCCTGCTCATTCTGGATAGAATTAGAAGTGAACTGAGTTAGTTCCCCACAAAATGAAAAGTATTTGGTTCTTTTTCTGAGACAATTCAATGCTCAGGAATGAAGCCAACTTTCTTCACCAGCCCTCCCCAGTCTTCAAAACACGCTTTCCCATCAAAGTAGCCCCCTAGCAAAGCAACAGAAAGACTTGTATATGTTGCTTTTGCTAGGGGGTCTATGTCCAAGGAGACAGAGAGGTGTGTCAAATCACTCCAGAGGGGATAAGACCTGGCGCAAGTCACCCTTCCTGCCTCCAACATGCCCCCAGCTCCCCTGATCCGCCCTGATCCTCCCTACTGATGTTGGTGGGTCTCCTCTTCACTGCCGCTGTGCACGGGGTCCTTCCTGCCATTTGTGGTGCCAGCCTGGAAGCACACAGCTTCCAGAAGGCATTTCTGCCTAAAGTATGTTCTGCCACAGGAATGCTAGTTCCAGCAGTGGGGTGCGTGGTTCTGATTGGGCTGCTAGGCATATTCAGGACTTGGTGGGGCCTTACATTCTGCAGCTCCAGTAACTACTTTGGCCAATTCAACACTGAATTTGTTACTGAATTCAACACTTTTCACTGGACTGGCAGCAGGCACTTGCTGAGATACGAACATTCAGTGTGTGAAACTGCCTTCTCTTGAGTCAGACCACTTGGTCAACCTAGCTCAATAATGTCTGCAATACATGACCTGGCAGCAGGTCTCTAGGATTTCAGATGGGGGTCAGCGTTTCCTAGTTTTAGCTGGAAGTGTCAGGGATTGAAACTGGGACCCTCTGCATGCAGAGAATGCACTCTGCTACTGAGTTAGGGTCCCTCCCTAAAGATACAATGTGCATTCATGGGCCTTCCTTCTTTATGTCCTCATCCAAGTCTTCCTGCTCCTCCACGGCTTCCACAATATTGCCACAAAGCCTCACATTTACCTCCCCTCCCCCCACTCAATTTATTTTTTGGTGTTTTTTTATTACAAGAATCACCATCACCATCTGTCTAGACTCGAAGTGGACATTCCACAGTATGGGATCCCCCACTAGAAATGTTTGTCAGCTAAAAAAGGATTTGGGGTAGTGGGTAGACAAGCAAGTTTAGAATCAGCTCTTAGAGGTGGTAACCAGATAGGGATCTTTAGCTTCTAAGACTCTGGTTTGGGCTCCCAGCCATGCAAGTGGTGAGTGAAAGCTGTTATCGTCTAACAGCTGTTTGGTGCCCAGCTGGGTGGGGGGAGGGAAGGGTATGAGAATCCATCACAGTTCAATTCCTAGAGGTCAAGTATCTGTGCAACAAACTGCACCACAGTCATTGCATTTTAGAAGCTGCCCTTGTCAGAAAGGCCACTGACTGAAAGGACTATGAAGACAGAGATACCATCTGAGACAGTTTATCCCCTTGTCAACTGAGAAGCACAAAGAAGTGAACTCCAAACACCAGCCTATCCCTCTGGGCATGTTTAACACTGGGACTCTGATATGCTGATTCAGAGTACTAAATCTCTGCATGCCTCCAGCTGATCCCTGGAGAACAGAAGTAAAAAGAAGGGAAGCCACTTTTCTTCTGGGCAAGAGATCCATGCACCTGAGTAGCTACTTGACAGGCAAAAATGTAGCAGGTGCAGTCTCCCCCCTCCCTGCAGGGGGAAATCTGCATCTATTGAAAGTCTGTCTGCTATGCAACTGTTAAGGGCACAGAACTCTGTCAAGAAAAAATGTGGAAACTAATTGTTGTCATTGGCTCAGCCTTGATGATACCATCACATGGGAAGGATAAAATGCAGTGTATTCTGCAACCTCTTCTGCATCCCTAGCAATGAATCCTGCACTTTTGGCCTTGTGCTACTAAATTAGAAAGAGGGTAAAACTCCTCTACAGATATATCCTGCTTTAGGAGACTCTTTGTCTAGGGTTGCCAATAATTCAGCTGGCACTTGCTGCTGCACCTTTTAACAAACATATGATCTGCAGGAATTAGTAGGTGATCATCAAAAGCTTCACTAGCTGATTATTCAGATCCTGCCCCAGTTAAAGGCATAGCTATAAAGCCTGGTGAAGATGTTGGCAACATTACCTTGGTGTGACTGAGTATACTGAGTATACTGAGTCACTAAGCAGAACAAACAAAAGAGGCAATGCAAATATTTATCAACCTGCAAAATGCAAAGAAAAAAAAAAAGGGAAGCATGTATGGAGGGAGGGAAAGGAAAAAAAGAAGCTGCAGTTTCACAAGGCAGGCAGTGACATGAGCATCATGTTGCTGGGAACTAGGCTTAGAAATGCCCAAGTATGGCATTTAGAATCTAAATCTAAGGGAAGATTTAATCTAAAGAATCTAATCCAAGAATCTGAGGCAGGGAAGGCTATGTCTTTTTCTTGGGGAGATGTCTGTGAGGGCAACAGATTCCTAGGGTCATAGAACTAGACTCACTGTCATATTCCTTCAGGAATCAAATTTCCTACACCAAAGGCATCCTTAACTGGTGCATCACTTACTATCACTGAAAAAAGGCACCATGCTATGGACGTGACATAATTTTCTTCCTGGCTTTCCTAGGCACCAGCATCTTGGATTGCGTGAGATCTTGTGAGAATCATGCAGGATCTAGCACGATCCAAGATGGTGGCACCCATCTTTCCAGTTCTCCCTGGAGCTGCCATCTTGGACTACATAAGATTCCACACAATTCTTGCAAGATCTCATGCAATCCAAGATGGTGGCACTTGGGAGAGCTGAGAAGAAGAGGCCGCCACAAAAGAAGGGTGCCGTGACCATGGTAAGTTTGGGAACCACTGAACTAGACCCTTAGTGATCCTGGCTATAGGGTTTCCTTGATTAGTTAACTCAGTGCTCAAATTATGGGGGAAGGTTAGAGGAGACACTTAACAAAATCCACAAGTTCCGTTCCCTAAATTCTATTTCCTAGTCCTATAGCTTTTTTAAAAAAAAAGTAGATAAGAGGGCCATCACATAAACTTTGACTGCGTAACAAGTCTTGTCTCTTCTTTATATTATCTAGGCTAGTATGGTATTGTCTTATGGAAAAGTCATACCATTCATCATAACTGGATAATGTTATGGGGCCTATCAATCAAGTTATAGTGTGTATAATCAAGTTATAGTGTCAAGTGTGCTGACAAACGTTGTGACCTTCTTTTGTGACAGAAGCTCTGTGCCTTTTAACAGCAGCATGAAAGATGGGAACGCTGTAATAAGAAAATCTGCAGCTTTGGAGTTGATAATAATGTAGCTGTTAAAGGCATGGAGCTTCAGTCAGGGAGGAAAAATGGTGACCCACTTATGATAATTCGGAGCCAGCCAAACAAATCCCAGAATGCATTTTGCTGCCTGTGCTGTGCTATATTGAGTACCAAAACCATTCCTGACATTCTAAGGGGGCTGTTTAGGCTCTGAAGAATCTGCTTGGATTATGCTGAGTCACTTCTGCACATTGTGAAGAATGCAACTTGTGAAGTATACGGTTGCCAGTTTCTTTGTTCTTGGCAGGGCTCCTGTGACTTTAAAAACCAGTGACAAGCAGAAGTTTTAGCAGGTGAAGCTTCAACCATCACTGCAGCTTCAGCTCAGTAAAAGCATCATTGGCTGATATTCATGCAGCTGTAAAACATACAGCATTTTTCCATGCTGGGGGGAAAAAAATGTGGCAGCCAGAATGAAGCAGAAGCACACAGATATTGCCCTAAAAGAGATCCACATATTCCATTCCTTTAAAAAAAAAGAAAAAAAAAAAGACACATGTAAGATATAGTTTAGCTAAAACTAAAAAAAGCATGTAAAATACAACAATGTCTGGCAATTTAAAAAGTGCCAAAAATTCTGATAGCCTTTGACTTCCCCATCTCTACTCTACACTGCTGCATGAGATAGTGTTTTTACTAGCTACCCCTAAATCAGCTGGTACACACAGACTCTTATAGCAATAAAGTTGCACCATGTGTAGCAGGTGGAATGCATTTTGGATCTATCAGTCTAGTCACAGATGACAATGCCTGCAGCAAAGGGATCTCAACAACTTACAACAATGGTAGACCCTAAATCCAGCTACATGGATACACAGCTGCTGAAATGATTCAATATTTCTTTCTAGCTCTTGTATGCTGCAAACTAGACTGCTTCTACAGATGCAGGTGAGGCTCCACAGCAAGTCTCACCCAGTAGCCAGCCAGCCAGCTTGCTGCTGTTACTCTTTCTTGAGGTGCTGCCACCACCTCCACCTAGCTTCCTCTAGAGCTTGTGCAGAGCTCTCAGCTGATATGCACAGGAAGCTCTGGCTCTAGTTGGAGCAGGGCAGTTTCATTGTTCTGCTGGCATGATTGGTTGGGAACAACAAAGAAGTGGAGCAGTGTCAGTGTGGCAGTGGATTTTGCCACGCTGCTCATGGATTGGCCAATTGTACATTTCAGAATGGTTTTGTATATTAAATGAGGTTCAGTAAATATCTTACAACTGGTGATGAGAATGGGATCCAGAAAACATTAGAACATAAGAACAGCCCCACTGCATCAGGCCATAGGCTCATCTAGTCCAGCTTCCTGTATCTCACAGGAATAGTACATTGAATAGTATAGAGCTATAATTGCCTTGAAGCTGGTGAAGTGGCAGGCTATATTGCACAAACAGAGACCTTTGGCAGTGCTGAGGAAGACTGGCCTACTTATAGTTGGAGAACTATCTTGAAGTCAGTGAGATTTCCCCAGAAAAATATGTAGCAGCATTGTTGTGTATTATGGGAGAAAAGATGTATAGCATTCTACACAATTTGATTGCTTCAAAGAAGCCGGCAAGTCTTTTAAAGAAATAGTGCAATTGTTCAGCAACACATCTATCACCAAAACCCTTGATCACAGCAGAAAGGATCAGATTTCACAAGAAGCACCAGCATGAAAGCAAATTTGTTTCTTCATTTTCAACAGAATTAAAAGGCCTTCAGAGCGCCATGACTTCAAGGAGGGCCTTAATGATGAAATTTTTGCAACCCTGTCAGGAGGGAAGTGGTTCAACAAGACAGATTTGTCACAGGCTTACTTGCAGATGGAAGCAGAAGATTCTTACCAGAGGCATCAGTAGATGCCCCACCGTAAATACTTCAAATAGGTTGTGCCAACATAACAGACTAGTGTTTGGTATTGCATCGGCTCCTGCTAACTGGCAAAGGGCAATGGATCAAGTTTTGAAAGGTATCCCAAGAATCCTGCAAACTGTACAGAAATGCTTAAAAGAGGTATGGACTACAAGCCAATCATGGAAAATGTCAGTTTTTAAAGGAAACAATAACATATTGTGTGCATATTATAAGTATGCAGAGAAAATAATGCAGTCCTGGAGGTACCATGTCCTAGGGATGTATCTCAACTTAGAGATCATTCCTTAGGTTTGTTAACTACTATAGTCAGTTTGTGCTTGTGGGTTCTTTCATCCTATGCAAATCTCTACTAGGCTTCAAGGAGATGTACGGGCTGGGTGGAGCCTGACGCACTGTGGCATGATAACATCCAGCACCGTCAGGCGGGAGGGTGCTAGCTGCCAATTCAGGAGGAGAGGAGCTAGAGCAAGTGCAGAAGGAACAAAAGGAGAGAAAGGAACACAGAGAGAGTCGAATGGGAGGAGAGGAGAACACGGAAAAATGGAACGAGAAAATAAGAGCACCAACTCAGGAGTACCAAGGAGCAGAGGCATAGCTAGGTCATTTGACACCCAGGGCCCATAAAATTTTGTCACCCCATATGATGTAATTAATTAATTAATTAATTCAGGTTTTTATACCACCCTTCCTCTAAGCAGCTCAGGGTGGTGTACATAGTTCCTCCACTTATTTTGTCCTCACAACAACCCTGTGAGGTAGGTGAGACAGAGATAATAATAGTTATGACATGAAATGAATAATAATAATGGCCAGAAAATAAATGCAGTGAATATTTCCTCACAAGCAATGGATGAAATTCTGCATAAAATGGTATATAACATGATGGTATTATTCCGAAAAGCCACAATTTCCAGAATTTTGATCACTAGGAAGATTATGGTTGATCCAGGCTTGGGGGGGGGGAAGAAAAGGAGATTGTGGGGGATCCAGGCTTGGAGGGGGGCAAGATTGGGGGGGATCCAGGCTTGGAGGGGGGGAGAAAGTGAGATTGTTCAACCCAAGTGTACCTTGCACCTCCTCAAAGACTTGTTACAGTAGGATCAAAAGTGGGTTTGGTCACAGGCCTGTGAAGAAGCCTTCATACATGTGCAGAAATTGGTCACACACATGTTCTCACACATTCTCAGACATGACCAATCATGTCTGCATGAGACGCTTCCCATCTTGGAATAAGAGCAGTTCTCTCTCATTTGATGCCTGACTGTCAAGAAAGGCCAATAGCATTTGCTTCCAGATCTCTGTCAGCAACAGAATGTAACTGTGCCCAAATAGTCAAGGAGGCCTTAAGTCTGATAGGGGGGTGGGGGTGAAGAAATTCAATTAGTATCTGTATGGAAAAAAAATCCACCCTAATCATTGACCACTGGCCCCTAATTTCTATTCTGAATCTACAGAAGGGAATTTCTTGATGGCTGGAGCTTGAATGCAAAGATAGGCTCTTTTCCTGGGGTTCCTTCTGCCTGGTGAATATAAGAAGATAACAGCCTATACCAGTGATGGCAAACCTTTTAGAGACCAAGTGCCCAAACTGCAACCCAAAACCCACTTATTTATCGCAAAGTGCCAACACAGTAATTTAACCTGAATACTGAGGTTTTAGTTTAGAAAAAACAACTCATACATTAACATCTTTTACCTACTATTACTCGTAACCCGTAATGAACTTTTCCTCTAGAAATTTCTCCAATCCCTTCTTAAAGGCATCTAGGCAAGTTGTCATCACTGCTTCCTGTGGCAAAGAGTTCCATAGACTAATTACATGGTGGGTAAAGAAATATTGGTGGGGGGGGGGATGTGTGGCTGCAAGACCTTGCTACTGCTCATTTTCTCGAACAAGAAAACATTTATTTTTTAAAAAAGCCCTACCCATTGCAATCCCAGCCACTCTTTCCTAGGAGTAAGCCTCATTGACTCTAATGTGGCTGACTTCTGAGTAGACACGCACAGGAGCAGGCTCTAAGGCTGCAATCCTAGTCACTCTTTCCTGGGAGTAAGTGTCATCAACTCTAATGGTGCTTACTTCTGAGTAGACATGCACAGAATCGGGCTCCAAGGCTCCAATGCCAACCACCCTTTCCTGGGAGTAAGCCTCATCCACTGTAATGGGGCTTACTTCTGAGTAGACACACACAGGAGCAGGCTCCAGGCTCCAATGCCAACCACCCTTTCCTGGGAGTAAGCCTCATCCATTGTAATGGGGCTTACTTCTGAGTAGATACGCACAGGAGTGGGCTCCAAGGCTGCAATCCTAGCAATGCTTTCCTGGGAACAAGCCCCACTGACTATAATGGGACTGACTCCTGAGTAGACATGCATAGGATTGGGCTCTTAAACTAGGAGCAAACCCCCCCTTTTGACTAGGGCTGCAATCCTACCCTCACTTTCCTGGGAGTGAAGCCCACTGACTACAATGGACTTGTAGTAGTACACAGTAGACATATGTAGGAGCAGGCTCTCAGGCTGCAATCCTAGCCACGCTTTCCTGGGAGCAAGCCCCATTGACTATAATGGGACTGACTCCTGAGTAGACATGCCTAGGAGTGGGCTCTCAGGCTGCAATCCTAGCCACGCTTTTCTGGGAGCAAGCCCCAATGGCTTTAATGAGACTTACCTCTTAGCAGCAACTGTTACCCTGCACATACCTGATCTCATCTGATCTTGGAAGCTAAGCAGGGTCAAGCCTGGTTAGTACTTGGATGGGAGACTGCCTGGGAATACCGGGTGCTGTAGGCTTATACCATAGTCTTTCGAGACTGAAGGTTGCCAACCACTTCTTAGTAAGTCAGGACCAGCACCATGTGCAGGGCTGGTGCCCCAAAGCCCGCAGCAGCAGCTTCGCTGTGCCTGCCCACACACCGCACCCTCACGCAGCATGTGAGCCGCCCGCCTTACTCTTGGGCTGCTGGGCAGAGGGGCGGGTGATGTGAGAAACGTCCCCTCAAAGAGCCTCTCAGCCTTACTCCTCCCCAGGTGGCCTGGCTAGGTGGGGTGCCTTCGGAGCATGCCTGGGTCTTTGGCGTCAGCCCCCCCCCCGCGCCTGATCTTCCTCTTCCCCCTGCTGTCCTTCCCTCCCCCTTGGCCTCGCCCCTCCCTCCTTTGCCCCGGCTGCTGCTGAGCAGGAGGAGGCTGGCTTTGTGGCTGTGTGGGCTCCTCAGCCTTCCATGGCAGACGTGCAGCTGCTGGCACCTCCTGGGGTGCCCACGGAGAGGGTTCTGCGTGCCCTCTGTGGCACGCATGCCATAGGTTTGCCACCACTGGCCTATACAAATGTAGACAGCTGAGGATCACCCTGAGAGATGGCTGGAATCTGAACAACCCTTTCTCAACCTGTTATAGCTTGTGTTTGACCCAGCTATGGGTAGTGAGGTTGTCCTCTCCTGACCTTTTCAGTTCCACCCTGCTCTGTTGGCTGGTAGAGAAACGGACCACTGGCTGCTCCTGCAAAGGGACCTACCAGCCAGTACCAACTGGCGCTGGCCTCAGTACCAGCGCTGTGTGTCAAATACCATCGGTAGAGTGTCTTCTGGCACTTATGGTGCTGGCTTCAGTACTGATGCTACATGTTGAGCTCCAGCCAGAAATACAAGCATACTGCTGACGCTGGGCTCAATAGGATTGGGCCCTAAGAGAGTTCCTTATTGGCCCACAAGTATGACACCATCTTCAAGGGCTGGAAATACCTTGATTACACCCACTTGGCCTTTTTTAAGCAATAGCCAGGGTGAGCTCATTATATATCAGGGCTGTGTAATGTGGGGCATCCACGTCATTATACTATCTAAGCTCTTCTTGACATTTTGGAGGAGGTTCACATGGGACATCGAGAGGTGGTAAAAATGAGGGCCCTGTCAAGAAGTGTTGTGTGGTGGCCAGGACTTGATCCGCAAATAGATCAGTTGGTCAAGCGACGTTCTGGGTGTGCCAGCAAACAGTGTCAGCCCTAGGCTGCACCTCTGCATCCATGGGAGTGGCCTTCTACTCCGTGGCAATGTTCGCACATTGACTTTGCAGGTTGACCTTGAGACAGATGTTCCTGATCTTTATGGGTGCCCATTCAAAAAGGCCTGAGGGTATTTCTTAGCATGAAATCTACTAGAAATAAAGAGCAGCAGGGAGAAAGCTATGCTACCCCTTTCTGTCTTAATGAGTCTTGATGTGGTAGCATTCTTCTTGAATGCAGGTGTTTTTATGAGGGGGATA
Organism: Tiliqua scincoides; assembly: GCF_035046505.1. Taxonomy (NCBI): domain Eukaryota; kingdom Metazoa; phylum Chordata; class Lepidosauria; order Squamata; family Scincidae; genus Tiliqua; species Tiliqua scincoides. The sequence goes on along the minus strand of NC_089821.1, from coordinate 74,108,945 downwards.
TTAAAAAAATGTTATCACCTACTTATAGTCTGTTGTGGTACAGTCCATTCCACCACCTCAGGATTCAGTCCCCTGCCCCAGGAAAGGCAAGAAGCTCCTGGAGGTCCTAGAGGTCCTTAGGCAAGCCTCACCCCCCCCCCCCACGTCTGTCCTGACCACCTCCTGAAAGCATGCTGGGTTCAATGACTGCCATTGGTACTATTTTGGGGTCATAAGAACATAAGAAGAGCCCTGCTGGATCAGTCCAAAGGCCCATCTAGTCCAGCTTCCTGTAAATTACAGTGACCCACTAGATGCAACTGGCCAGAGTCATCCTGGCCAGGTGAGTCCTCTCATGCGCATGGAGCCTTGGCCAATGGCGGACCTGCCCAACCCCTGACACCACCCAAGCTGCCCCTTCATTTCACTGCAAACCTAGATCACACCTAATACTGCAGTACTAAAGTTGTGACTTAAAGATGCAATACTAGAGCACACTTCCTAGGAAAGAAGCTGTACTGATTTGCAACAGGATATACTAGCATAGACTTGGGTCACACTAAGTTGCACCAACACTTACCTTAATAAATCTTTTTTTTTTTTTTTTTTAAAGGCAGGCCTTGTTTGACTTGTATTAAATGTGAGAGCCGTTCTGGTTGCTTTGTAAATTTGTGTATCTGGAGCAGAAAATGCAACTTTAAACCAGCTCCTGATTCAATAACCACCACCTAGATTTTTCTACCATCAGTCGCAAACACAGACTGACTGTCTCCATCAGCAACTGTAGAGCTAAAACAAATCAAACAAACAGACCGTGATCCAACCGAACAAAGCCTCAATCACACAAGATTTCTGAGCTCCCTCACCTCTTTTGGAAATTGCTCTTCAGTGCTCAGACTTAGTTGCCCAGGGCAGCTACTCCAAGAACATACACCTGGTGACTTAGGGAAACCCATTCACCATGTATTTGCTCTGTTTGTTTACACAATGTATTTCTGTCCTTGTGTTTTGACTGAAAGGAGGATTTCAACAAAACCCCTGAAAGGCAGAATTCTGGAAAGGGAGGGGGGAGGGGGCTGAGTGATGGATAGGTGGGTAAGCTGTTTAGAAAGCATGGCCTGGTCTCAAGGGAATAGGAGAAGCATTTTTTTTTTTTTTTTGGAAACTCTGCCCACTTGAAAACTAAAGAATTGGCTTGATTCACTGGGGAAGACTGACTGGGTGGGACCTAGACTGGGTCACTCACAAGCCATCAATTCAATCAGAAATTGCCAGGCCTAAAAAACATTACTTCATTAATCAGCACAATTAAGCTATCAATGGCTCAGTGGCACTTAATTAAAAGCAGAGGTCGGATTTGCCAGAGCTGACCATCTGGTCACTCAACCATCAAGCCATGGCTCCCCATTAGAGGGTGCATGGCGAGCGTTCTGGAGATGGGGGCCCGCACACATTACTGTATATGAGAAAAACAGGCCCCTTTCCTCTAGAAGATTGTTGCTCTTTTTTTTTTTTTTTTAAACCACGCTTCCCTGCCAAACTCAGTCTACCTTCTAGGGCCTCCAACCAAGCACCGTTCTTCAATTCTGTGGGGAAATGCTCATGAGGAGTGATCCTTATGGATAGTCATATGGGCAGCCCACTTTCACTGGCACGAATCTGTGCACTTGGGACCTTACTACACAAGAACAGTGGTAGAATATGTCTCACCATTCTAGAATGGGTAGAATGTCACCCCATTCTAAACACATGCAAAATGTAACAGCTCTTGAGGTGTCACCTGGGGCTGTGACAGGTTCTGTTCCTCTTTGAAACATGGCAGTTCTCCTGTAGAGAGGGTGTACTTCACCCCAAAATTTGAGAACTGAAGCCTTTGGTTATTGAACCAATACCCTCATCTCAGGACAAATGATGAACATTCAGAAATGGCTACTTCAAAGACATGTATAGGGCTAAATGATCCCAGGGGTTTGACTCAGTAAGATTAGCCAAAGTTTCTCTTGGATTGACACAACAGGGTCTTTGGAGAATGGTTATCAATGGATTGTATGGAATTTGTTTTGGGAACTTGTTTTGTGTAGTATTTTTTTTTTTTTTTTACAAGAAAACTAATTGATAGATAGCAGCATGGCTAAATCCACTTTAAATGCCTAATTGGTCAGCAGCCCTGGCGATTACTCATTAGAAATGACGAACAGTTGTGGCACCACCCAGTTAAAACTCCTTTGGCTGAGGGTGTGATTAGAATATCTAAGGGAGCAGAAACTCTAAACTCCCTGTATTATATGAGCATCTTCCAAAATCTGCCAAACAAACAAATTGTTTTCCTGGAGCCTGCTTTGCTTTCCTCTCTTCTAATACTTTCCCCATCCCCACCCTTCTTCCTGGCTCTTCAGACTGGGCTGGCAAAGCCACTTAGTGCAGTTGAATAATTTCCCCTGCTAGGTTTCACACTTGGGTGCCACATTCTAGAGAAACCTTCTTCGTCCAGGAGGATGATTAACAAAAGGGATCACTACGAAGTGGAAAAGGACAAAGGATACTGCTGCCACCTCATTTTTCTTCCTTATAGATGGAGGCTTTGTAACTTTGGCTGTTAAATCACAGACAGATTTTGCTTGGGTAAGGACAAATTGAGCTGGGGAGTGGTTGAGCTCTTTCCCATGTCAGTTCCTCAATTAAGATCATCCTCGTGAGTTGTTCTTTGTCCCTTTGGAGGAAAAACTTTCAGGTACCTAAGGTACAATTTTCATTGGCAGACCAAAGCAGGGAAAAGGGCTAAAACTTTCTTTTCCAATGCCATGGTACTAATCTGATTCCCTGTGCATACAAACCTTGGGAGATCTGTGTCATCTACTGTAGTGCCTTTTAGGCCCCAATCCTATTGGGGCCATACACTGTCAGGATTAGTGTTCCAGCAGCATAACGTCTTTTAAGTTGGGCCACTGTTGCACAATGCCAGGCTGTTGCCACCAATTGTGAGAGGGATAGTACATGTTGCAGAGGCACTGGGACACTCCACAGGCAACACTTAAGTTGGCTTCAGGGGTGAGCCATGGGCAGGGAGTGGAAGTAACAGGGTATTTCAGGGGAGGAACCAGGAGGCATGTTGGGAGAGGAATGGAGTGGATCTGGCAGCAATTATGCACACAAGATCTTATCCTCCATTTCTTTGCCCATCCTGCCCCCTGGCTCTCCTCAGACTTGCACTAGCTATATAGCTGGAGTAGGTCTGAGGAGACTCATTGGCAATCAGGCAACTTACGGGGGCAAGTAAAATAGTTTTAGTTATCTCCTGCAGGCTGTCCAATCTTCCCCCAAACCACAGTATGCACCACAGCCTCTGGTGGTGTGGCTGCTTGCTGTAAGGTGTCAGAGGATAGGATTGGGCTGTTTGCACCAAAGTAGATGTGATTTGGAGGTTCTGTTATTGGACCCCCCTGGAAGGGTAATGTGCAGGATCATATACATCCTTTGAAACCGACAATAAAAAAACCCACTACATTTGGTTTCTCTGTGAAACTGGAAGTGACGTTTTTAATGCCTTTTAAGGCATTAGGAGGGCCAGGGAAACCCCGGAGGGATTCAGGGAACAGAACCCCCATGGATATGGGGGCATGCCTATATATGGGCATAGTTCCATGGCTAATATTTGGAGAGGGGATGAGCAGGGAGAGAAGGGTTAGAATCACCTTAGTGATGCAATGACCTAAATCCAGTTTGCATCCCCGCTACTGATTTTTTTTTTTTTGGGGGGGGGGGGGGGAAATGTTGGGAATCCCAATCACAAAGTTAACAAATATTGCTGAGTTTGGCCCATATTGTCAGCAATGAAGCAGCATCAGAGACTCCCAGACCACGCACTGGGCCCACTGGATTTCCATATTTGGACAAGCTCCTCTTGATCTGCTTCTGTGCACCTATTGAAAGTACCAAGCCCCTGTTGGTAAAATAATTTTGAATAGATCAGAACATGATATGTAGGCATCTGATGCAGCAACCAATCTCTCTGGTCCAGTATGGGGTAAAAGTAAAGTACGAATAGGAAAATCTCCCATCTTGGGTCTCAGCTTATAGATTGCCGATGACACAGGAGATGAAGTACTGTATCATCTACCCCTTTCCCCCTCCAGTCGTTTTGACTTTTCCATGTTCTGAACACCTGGAGTCCCCTTGACGAAAATAAGTGGGAGAAGAAGGATCTATTGGGTCTAGCTGCTAATGAGTTAAACCTCAAGCAGTTCAGTTACACCTGCATCCTCTAAAAAGGCCTAGGGTTGTACTTATTTGCACATTCAAAACACAGTGTCTGCCGGCATACACACTGGGTGACAAGATGCAAATCAGAGGGGCCAGGGAATGAATTTTCACAGTCCCCTGCAACATGTCACTTGGTGGTCAGATTGCTAGTCTAATTCAACTGTGAGCTGCTCAAGCATAAACCACACCTGCTCACTCCTCTCTTCAGTTCTCAGTCCTGGCAATCATACTGCTGCATTTCAACCTATGTTCGATACTAATTCCATCAATCCCTAGTTTGGGGAGAAACCACATGGTGGACCAGTCTACATCAGGACCACAGTGTTGAGCTAGAAGGCCTTTTTAGATCTGTAACTTCCATTTGCCTGCTGAAAATGATTCCCCAAAGGTGCCATTGTAGCAGCCTTCAGGGGTCTGAGCAACTGGGGGGGGGGGGGAAGCAAGTTTTAGTGTGGAATATGAAGGCACAGAATGAAAGGGTAAAATGCCTTCTTTGTCTGTGCTACAATCCTGATCCTGACAGAGTCCTTTTGCTCTTACATTTTGAGAAAGCAAGTTCCAAATTAGATGATGATGCAATTAGCACCATGCCCAATTTGACCGTTAGATACCTGAGGATATGACTGTATGGTTCATATATTCCCAATGTACCAGTTCTTTCCTCTTCCTATTTAGGATTGCCATAATGGTGTTTTGGAGCTTATGCAGCTGCTTCACAGGTGCAATTTTCAGCACGAAAATGACATGGAAATAAAGGCTTAATGAATTCCCCTTCCCCCATTTGAGATGTGACCCTGCATAGCTGCTGCTCCTGAGTAAAATGAAGCATCTATACACACTGATGTAACTAACAATAATTTCATGTGTTTTTTGGCCCTTAATCCCACTGAACTCAATGGAGCTTCCTTCTGAGTAAATCACACATAGTCAGGATCATGCTGCCAGAATTGGCAGAGCAAAAGGTTATTTTGCCTCTTCCAGCGGGCAACTGAAGAGGGGAAAGAGGAAGGTTGAACCTCCCACCCCCACCTTAAGCAAACCCACTGCTGCAGTCAGTCAAGGAATGCTTTCTAGGAATGTGTGTCATGAATTGTGTCACAACCCTGCAGTGCTACAGTGGATCAAATCAGATGAGCAGTGTCCTTGGCTCTGTCACACAGCTTGTAATAAATACGTGGGAGTTTAGAATAAAAGCCCAGTGTTCATTCAGAGAGATAATTAGTGCGGTGAGTTGGCAGCTGCTTGTGGCAGAGTTCCCGTATTGGTTTTGCCATTGGACAGGGCAAGTGGCCTGACTGCATATTGGTCTGTGAGGGCTGCAGCAGCAAGGTGGCCCCCCCCATAGGTGGCACCCACATCAAAAGGTAAACACCTGCCCATGCATGTGAGCAGCAGAGTGCACATAAGGAGTTGCCCGCTGAATGGAGACAGAGCAGCACCAGGGCAAAGCAGGCATGTGAGGCCTGCAGATCAAGGCAGGCAGAACAGTCCTTGCCATGACTCTGGTAAGGTTGCCAAGTGGCAGAGTGAAGGCCAAGGCAGGACACAAGCCGGTGCTTGAAAGTAGTGATTTATTCTGTGAGAATTCAAGTATCGTCTTGAATGGGTTGTTTCAATGGAGCTACCATAAGAGGACACATGGGCCCTTTGTCTCTGACCTTTGGTTGAAAGACACTGGGCAGTCTTCATACCGGACCACATTCAAATACCAATCCAAGGCTTGCTTGCCTCTTTCTTTGCTCTTCTGTTCTTTTGAAACTGTCTCCCAACTGACTGCAAATAAAACCCTGGCATCAGAGTTTGACACTTGGGAGCAGCTGTCAAAGGCCCAGGGACCTCTGAAGGACTTGCTGTTGATCCTTGAGACCACCTCCACCTCATAGCCTTTGTGTGATGGTGGCAGAATATCCCTCTCAGCCTGCTCAGGTAGAAAGGAGCCTATGGAGGGCAGTTGTCAAGGGTGACATCTGGAGCTGTCCTGGCCTTCTCTTGTCAAACTAAAGCTTTTTACAATACAGAGACAAGCATTATCTGTTCATGCCTGCCCATCATGTCTACAGTGGCTGGTTGAAAAGCTGGAAACCCTCCTTCCGAGGTGACACAGTTTTGAATGGAGTACATGAGATAAGGGCACAGAGAGCATTTCAGAGAGGAAGGCCTTTTAAGACCTGCATGGTTCTGTGTTGGATTAGGTGGTTAGAGTAGGGTGGAATTCAGGGTTGTTATTTTTTTCACTATCTAATGGGTAGGAATTCAGCAGGCAACACTTTCCCCACCTGCATGCTGGGAAAATCTTCGCGTGCTCAGTTCTCCTCATCTTGCAGTCATTAAAGGTGTGCACACTCATGCACAAATAGCCATTTCACACACGTAGCATTAGGTCACGAAGCGAGGATTTGTATGTGCGTTTGGGTAGCAATCAGGACTTTCATTTCACCTGAGCCACGACTGCTTTTGAATGGAGTCATTCCACACACTCAGCTGTGAGTTATCTTGAGCAATAATGTAACCAGAAATAAACTGATATGTGCATATGTGGGAAATAGCCCTAGAGTCTCTCACAGACTAAACTCTCCTGTCCAAGTATGCAGACAGGTACAGACTAGGAGCAGTTTCGGACATATCTCCTGTTGGCAATGTCAGGCCATCTTTTCTGTCCATCTTGTTGGCATCCTATGGGAGGCATTTGCATTTCATTGTCTTTGAAGCATGTTATCACAAGTGGGCACTCCAGACATGTGCTTGTGCCCCGAGGGGAGGGGAGCACCATGTCAAAAAGCTCACACATCCAACTTCAGTGGAGAAAAGTAAAGCCACCCTTGCACGCAATGGGACAGATCAGAAAATATCTCCTTCTGATCAGACTCGTGTGAAGGCAAGTTAGTGCCCCTTTCCTCCCCACTTACTCAGCATGCCTGCCCTAACTCTGACATTCCCAGGCATCCATGTGGGGGTGTAATATTAGTACAAATGTGGGGTATAGGCAGATTTCCTGGATAAAATCCTGACTCAGTGAAGCAGGCTCTCTTTTTTGCCAACTCTTTCCGGTACTGGGTTGGTTTACATCAATACCTGAAACCCATTCCTGCTTCGAAATCCAGAGTCCACCTTTTCCCCATGGAACTTCACTGTCTCTCCAGAAAATCACAGAAGCTCAGCTTTCTTGCTTGAACCTGATTGATTAAACTCCTCACTCCCCCTCCCCTATCTCCCCAGATCAAAAAGAATGGAGTTTTTCCTGTTTCTGAGAGCCACAGGCCTGTCGCTACTAGCCTTGGCTCTAACATTGTGAGGATTTGGAAGTTGTCTTGGCTTCAAACAGGGGAGAAAATGAACAGAGAACAAAGAATTGCCAGTTACGCCCTGGACGGACAGCGCATACTGGCAGTTGCAGCAAGCGCACAGCTTGCCGCTCCCATGACCCCTGCCCCAACCCTCACCCTGCCTAACCCCAGTTCACCCAGATCCTCCCTCCATTTGGAGCTGTGCACCTGCCCCCCTTAATAGCTGAGGCCCTCAGTTGCAGCTGTTCTGTGTCTGTTATACCCAGCCCCATGTTAAACTCATTTGAGCACAGAGTACAAGGGAAACTTTGTCAAAGGGATGATAAAATATTAAATCTACTACTAGCCACAGGAAACTTAAGCTCAAGTCACCGCTTCTCTCCTGTCTTGTGAAAGCTGATACAGCAAAAACATTATTTTTTAAAGGCTGGCTCCAAGACTCCCCCCCGTCCTAGCTGCGGTTATTGTTGGCTCTTTGTCTGGTAAGGAAGCCTACCAGCAGTTCGTTGATTCATTCCCCATTTCTCCAACAGAAGAAAGGGGGAAGGAGCAGAGAATTTCTGGCTTCTCAGCATCTCTATGAGTGAATTTAGGGATTCGACTTGCAAATCCCACATTTGGGCCTGTGGACTTCTGTCCTGTGCACATGAGGTATAGTATTGTCCTATCCTTGTTCAATCAGGAGTAAGTCCCAACCTGCTCAATGGGACGTACTGTCAGGTAATTGTCCTGATTGCGGATTTCTTTACCCTGAGGTCCATTCAACTCAGGTACGCATCACTCACTGCATTAGACAAATGCTTGTATTTGAAGGTGTGCACACAGAACAGAAACTGTTTACCAAATGCCAGCTCTGACCAAATGTGCTTGTATGTAAACTTTGCTGAAGTCTGTGCCTTAAAAAAATATGATGTGTGAAAGTGGCCCACAAATGCTTCTTCATTTTAAGAAACATGCATATAACTGGGCTGTTCCCCATTTCCTACTCTCTGATAACATTACTAGGGGCGCAATCCTAACCTCTTATGTCAGTGCTTTCCAGCACTGGCATAGCGGTGCCAATGGGACATGTGCTGCATCCTGCAGTTGGGTGTCACTCACGGAGGCCTCCTCAAAGTCAGGGAATGTTTGTTCTCTTACCTTAGAGCTGCATTGCCCTTATGTCACTGCTGGAAAGCACTGACATAAGGGGTTAGGATTGCGCCCTAGGGTGCAGTAGGATACCAAGGGTGGGGTAGGGTGGCCATCTGCCCTGAGTGCACACCATAAGGGGGAACAATACACCTGTCCTTTAAAATGCTGAGTAGACCTGACTTCCTCTGTGGGGAATCTTGAGACGGAGGCCTAGCCTGGCATTTGAATGCCAGGTAGACCTGACCTCTCCCCCAGGGGGAGAGAATCTTAAGGCAGAGGCCAGGTCTACCTATGGCTTTGAGAAACCAAGGGTGGGGCAGTGGGAGCAGTCTTCCCCAGGAAATGATGGTGCTAGCTATGCCACTGTTAGTGATGTGGTGTGCTGTGATATGGTGTGGTGAGACACGATATAAGAAATGGGAAAAGCAGTCATATGTTTTTAAAAAATGTAAAGCAGCCATTCATTAACTGATGGTGTTTCAGTCTTCACAGTTACATCCATTTTCCTCAGGTAAGATTTCCTCAGGTAAGCACCAGGGTCAAAATTTAGAATCTCAAGTAGGAATCTGGATGCTCTTAATAAATAGAGCATTTGTAGCACTCTTCTCCCAGGAAAACCTGGATGTCACTGATGTGAATGATAAACAACATCTCATATATTATTGCAGGTGCTTTCAATGGTCCCTTTGTGAGAATGAATTCATTCAGGTTGGCTGTAGTTGAGTAATGAGGCATGCAGATATTCACTTGCCTGCTCATTGTTTTCCTAAGATATTTGCTGACATCTATTCCTGAAAACCTGACCTTTTGTTATTTTTTTTTGGTACTGTTTTTAGTATTTTGTTAAGGGAGGAGGAGTAGTTTCCAAGGACTAAATTTACCCCCTTCCTTGGACTATGTTTCTACAGTGACTTGCTGTTGCTGCATATGCCCACCAGGGGATGCTATAGTGGCAACCACACACACAGTAACTTGCTCATATGAGGTTGTCAAATGAATTGCAGGGGAAAGCTCTTTGGGGACTGTATGCCTTTAAAAGGCAAGACAATTCAATGACCGAATTCTCCCCCATGTCAAAAATGCCCTGCCCGTGAAAAGCTGGCATATCAAGAAGCAGAATTGTTGCTTAGTTTTTTCCTTGATCTGCTAGTTTTCTATATACAGAAAGGTTTGGATTTTTTTTTAATAAGGGGAAGTATTCAGTCGCTTGGACATGTCCACCTGCAATCTGGTATGGTACAGTCCTAGCAGAGCCGTACCATATGATTCTCCTGAGCAGGTCCTTCCAGAAGGATTGGCTGCATCAAAAAGGAAGCTGCTTTGGTTGGGACCCATCTTAGGGTGCAATCTTAACCCCTTATGTCAGTGCTTTCTAGCACTGGCATAGTGGTACCAATGGGACATGTGCTGCATCCTGCAGTTGGGTGTCACTCATGGAGGCCTCCTCAAAGTAAGGGAATGTTTGTTCCCTTACCTCGGAGCTTCATTGCTGGAAAGCACTGACATAAGGGGTTAGGATTGCACCCTAAGATGGGTCCCAACCAAAGCAGCTTCCTTTTTGATGCAGCCAATCCTTAGTGTTTGACACCAATGCCCTTAGTGGTTTACAGAAATGAAGAGTGCAAGTTGTACATGGGGAACAAAGGTCAAAGGTTGCCTTGGGCATGGCATGGTGCCATTTTCAGGTGTGCGCACCTCCTGCTCCATTTCACAGCATGAAATGCAAGGGGAAAGAAGAATGTGACTACTGCATGTTTTTAATGATTTGTCACATTTTTCAATCTTAGTAGCAGTCATGCAAGTTCCTGGCTTGCATTACAGGCAAACTGAAGCATATTAATCAGCTTTTGTTTCAAACAGACTAATGTACTCTCTGATTTCCAACCCATACTCTCCTAGCCCATCCAGAGTAGGAAATGGGGATGGGGGAACGCCTGCTTAAAAGTAAATAGAAGAGCTTTCAGGAGCAGGGAGAAATAACTGTCACTCTCCACCACTGCTTAATCTGTTATATACAGTCTTGACTTTCCCCCCCTCTCTTCAGTTTCCAGCTCTAGGCCAATTTTGGTCACCGATAGACCACAGCCAGGACTGGCTTCCTGAGCACTCGGTCTTTGGATTTCTAGCCAACCTGGCACAAGCCCTCAAGTTCAAGTCAAACTTCATTTTTTCCCCTTCACCAGTTGCTTAGAAACATGACTATGAAAATATACTTCTCCGTTCTCACACTCTACTGTTCTAGTGCCAAGTAGTTTTTATTTTCCCTGAGCCTTGCCCTCAGAAATGCCTGATTTTTTGAAGTCTCACAGGCATAAAGTAATACCCAAGTCATCTCTTCCCAACACACTTCTGTTTCCGGAGCACAATGACTTGTATGTTAATGAATGCTTTTAACAGTATTGGCTTAACGGGTAAATGAAGAGCAAAATGAGGCTTCTAGAAATTCACTTGCAAGACTTGGAGCAGCAAGTGAGGTGCATGGCAAGTGGAATGGCCCAAATGACCTGTATCCTGAAGGAGTTACCCAGGTTCTCACAAACTCCTTGGATTGTTCCAGCAGCATTTGAAATATGTCAGATGCTTGATTTCCACAGTATCCATTTTGTTTAAAATGTTCATTCTTGTGGTAAGGATATGGACTAGTTGGGCCAATAGTTCCAAATAATTTGCCTAAAGCAAGGAACCAAGAGAGATCTGTATTTGACTAGCATCCATCTTTTGCTTCTGAAGTCTTTGAAGCCAAGCAAAGGCAAGCCAAGCCACACACACCCCTCCCTACAACCCCATCATTTGTCATGGCCATTCCATGGGGGGGGGGTGGTGGTATAGCTGAGCTGCCATTTTAATTTCCCTCTTTCCATATTTTTTAAGTCCAGGAATGTAGTTGAGATATAATTGAAAGGAATTTACACAAGAAAGGTAATAAAATAAATGAATGGCTCTACCTTATTGGTTTGGGATAGTCAACTAACATCAAGGGCTGGATCTAGTCCATAGAGCACATTCACTTGCTGGCTTCCAGCTGTTCTACCAAATTTCAGTCAAGGAATGGTAAAGATTTTATCTTCCACCTTCTCTCAAAAAAGGAAAAGAACATTATTTTCAAAGACTCCCTCTCTCGGTCCCACATTTGGCTAAACCAGTGGCTCCCAAATTGGGGGTCAGGACCCACTTCACAACCTGATTTTTGGTGGGCTGACCAAGGGTGATGGAAAAATCAGATAACTAATTGCCTCAAGCCCTGAAGCTATTCAAAAATTTGATACTGTATCTCCTGACTGCCCTGCAAGGAGCTGTATCTCCTGACTGCCCTGCAAGGAGCTGAGCTCCTGAAGTTTGCAAGCATGTGTTAATATAGGGAGATAAATGTTTGAGTGTCTTTCTTTCTGGCTATTGTAAATAAATAAAATATTTCTTTCTAGATCTCCTTTTATAAAAAGTCTGGTAAACCCAGACTAGGTCCCAATAGTGTATCATTTTAAAAAGTGGGTCCTGGGGCAAAAATGTTTGGGAACCACTGCGCTAAACCATTTTTGGGGTTTCCTATGTAACATTATTGCTGATGGCTACCCTGAGACTCTGTTACAGAACCGACCACCCATAATGAAAGGGGGCTTAGTGAAAGTTTGGGCAGCAAAATATACTTCATGGTCCAGAACTACTGTCTGGACATAGGCAGGCCCTCAAGAATGCAGGATTTGGCCATTCCTGTTAGAACCTAGCTCCAAGCACCTGCTATACAGCTGGATCAGAAAGCGTGAGAGAAAGGGGAGGTGTGAGAAGGAGAGAGAGAGAGAGAGAGAGAATGCTCAGGCATGTTCAGACTAAATCAAAAAGTCAAACTGTTGCTGGTCTCACCTGTCTGTAAGTGGCACTGTTGTAACTCCAAACAGTGCAGATGGAGAGCTGAGCGTATTACTTTGCATGCTGCCTTATTTGCATTTAGCCATATTGTTCATATTACTGACCAAACACACACACACAGCAAAAACTAAGCGCTGCCGATGACGTGCAGTGGGGATATTTCACATAGTTTTAATGTGAGCGGATTGTTACACAGACAGTTTACAGGGTTCCAAGACAGGAAATCAAGTCATATCTCCTCCTCCTTCTCACAGCACAGAGCAGATTTGCCTTACGGAATGATCCAAGCAAAAATCTTTTCCTTCAATCTTTTTTTCAAAGGCAGCACCTGACATTTTGCAAATGTCTCTCTCTCTTTTTTTTAAATAAACTTTTTGGGTGCCAGAGATGACAACCAAACCGAGCCAATGCCTGCAAGCGGCAGAAGGGGGGAAAACAAATAATAAAAGAAGCTGCAAAATTTATTGGGTGTTGCGAAGGGGAAGCTGTAACTGCAAATCTTTCACTGCATGGATGCAACAGGCAGTCTGGCAGAAAGCAGATGCTTCTTTTCTGCAGAAGATGGGATGGGGAGGGATGAGAAAAATGAAAGATTTTGGGGACGGATGCAATGGAAAAAATGCTCTGAATGAAATATAGTGCAGGAAATGTAGGGCTTGGATTTTTTTTTTTTAACTGACATGCAGTGTAGAAAAGCTTATCAAGGCTCTTTAAATATACATTTCTTTAACAAAGCGTTCCTTTCCATTATTCTGTTTCACCTGCTTATCTCGATGCTACACTGTTTTACGCAAGGATGACTTCCCAGTAGCACCACAAGGATAACCCCTTCTGAGGTTGGGACAGGGCTGCCTACGCACAGGTATGGAGGCTGGACTGACTGGGGCTTGGAGAGGGGACTGGGGTCTGGGCTGTTGTTATCATTTAGAATGATGAAAAGCATACAGTGTTGAAGAATGAAGGCCAAGCAAGGCAGGCAGAAAAGAGGGACATTCAAGTGGTAGGGACTGTAGGGGAAGCTGATGAAGAAAAGGCTTAGTGAGAAAACATGATTGAGATGTGACAGGTGACAAAGGAAATTCAGCAGAGGGAACAACCAGTTGCCTAATAATAAGGATGGAAAAATGGATGTAGTGGTAGATAAGGAAGAGAGTGATGAGAGACTAATAAAGTTAAGTTAAGAGACGTTTCAGATAAAACAAAGTCAAGGAAGGATGCGCTGCTGCAAGAATAAATGGCATCATGTGGCCGTTGTACAGGTTTATAAGGCACAGACGGGGGTGGGTGGGGAGGTGAAGGAGAAGGTAAGGGTGATGCAAGAGGCGGATGACCTGGGCATAATCGGATTGCAAAACATGGCCTGATGGGATAGGTGGTACCTCAAGGAAGTCAGCAAAGATGCTCAAAGGGCCAGGGTAGGACTCACCATTCTTGGCTTGCTCCCTGTAGCTCTTCTCATTGAGGCAGAGCCCTCTGCCATGGAGCAAGGCATGCAAGGGCTTCTCCTCGCCTTGTCGCGGCAGGCAGCGCAAGCCTTGGGCGCATCGCTCGGTGTACACCCCACACGACTGCCCTTCGGCCAGGGCGCAGGTCATGCAGCATCCGCAGCCAGGCTCCTTCACCAGCTCGCAGCCCACCGGGCTGGGAGGGCACATGGAGAGGGCTTTCTCGTCGCAAGGTTCACAGTGCACGAAGGAGCCCAAGCCCTGCGAGAGCCCCAGGCACAGGCACAAGAGGAAGACCTGCCACAGGAGCATCTTCAGGCCACGGGCAGGCGCAGTGTTGCAGCAAGCAATCCAATGCAGGATTGAGTGTCTGTTAGGAAAAGGAGCTTTTGCAGAAAAAAAAGTTTTTCCTTCCTTAAATTCCAAAAAAGGCTTTCCACCTCAAAATGATTAACAAGAAGAAGAATGGGGGGAAAAATAGACCAGATTGTCAAAAATCTGCAGGCAGTGCAGCTGCAAAAACAGATGCAACAGGTTAGGGATTTTAAAAAATATATATATATCTTGCTGGAAAAGGAGGAATAAAAGAGAAAAGCTTTGGTGAAGCTGCAAAAAGAGTACAAAATAATCCACACGCCTCACTAAAAAGCAAGGTCTGCAAGAGGCTAGGGAGGAAGCAAAGAAGGGAACAGGCTTCTTTTCGACTGTCCTGATACTATCTGCAGCAAATTAAAAAATGTCTAGAGGAGCACTAAAAGCAGGTAGAGCTGGGCTTTGTCGAGAAGAGGTTGAGCTTGGGACTGGCTGTATTTTGTTTTTTGCTTTTTTTTTTTTTTACCCTCCTCTTCCTAGATTGGGTTAAGAACAACAAAGAGGTTTTCTGTAAAGTTGGAGGATTTTTACAAAGTCGGCAGTAGAAAGAGAGTGAAGGAGGAAAAAAAAAAAGAATTCCACTTTGTAGATCTCCCAACACTTTTCCCCTGGAGAAGTTTCTAAAGAGACTGAATAGTGCCGAGCAGGCATGTCTTTTTAAATAGACTGCCCCTGGCTGCCTGCCAGCCCCTCGCTGCAATCTGAGATCCCAATGACACCTCAGCCTGAATGGGTGCCAGTAACCAGGGCAAGATCAGTGCACACTCCAAATGTGTGTGGGGGTGGGCTGTGCAGCTTCTAGGCTTCCAAAGCCCTGGCAGTGATCACCAACATTATTGTTAGCAGGGGTACACACAGACACACACACACACACCCACCCCAAAGTCATCTGTACTCCTTTCCCCTGGACAAGGAGTGCAGTTCTCTTCACTCCAAATGGCAGGGAATATTTCAAAACACACAGAGGACTGGCTGAACTGGTGTCATGTTTTTGAGTGCTGGAACTGTCTGCAAGCTTACTTGGGAGTAACTCCCCACTGAAATCTTCTGAGTAAGCATGAGTAGGGATGGGATGGTGGTACATAAGGTTGCCAGCTTTTTCATTGACCCTGCTTCTGTGCCTTTAACAGCGTTTTGCTATATAGTCATGGGCAGGGAATAATGCTTACCCCCCCTTCCATGCAGTGAATGCTTCACCTGCTGATTTCTGCACATGATGCTGCTCAGGAGCAAGGCATCTCCTGCTCTACAGTGCAATATTTTTCTGGTCTGTTGGCAACCCCAGCTACAAGGTTATGGCTTTGCTGTTCCTACCAACACCTTGCTGCTGCTACGGCATGCACTGTACCATGGAGTTTTCAAAAACTGGGACTGATTTGCAACACCAGTGTTTTAACCCAGTATGGAACTCTTTGCACATAACCCTACATGGGCAGCTCACGTTCATCACATTAGTATTCACGGCCAAGGAATGTGCAGGATTTATTTGACAACACTTTCAACATGCACCTTATCTGCAGATCGTTGACAATGCAGGTGTCCATTCGCATCATGTCACCTGCATGGATTCATAGGTGTGATTTGTTCAATGACTTGTATAGCCTGTAATGCGTATGTGCATGCATGCATGTGCATTTGAAGGCATATGATAGGCACAAACCATCCCAAACTTGAACATGGCAGAAAGGCATAATGCATCTGAAGAGAACTCTAGCAACCATGAGAGGTCTACCAGAAAGATTTTTGCCACATAAAATGTGTTTCACAAGTGGCACAAACACCCTGATCAGTGCTCTTCCAAGCCCTCTGCTTGAAAAAGACTGGAAAACAGATCAATTTGTGGAAAATAATAATTATTTCTTCCACCTATTCTTGCATGCTATAGAATGATCTTATCTCATTTTCATGTTTGACTAACTGTCAATAAGTTAAAGCTTCCGATTTTCAAATGCTACCACTGGCCTTTCTAGGAGAGGAAAACTCTTGCATGTAGCCTATAAACAGTCAGGGTTACCTTCAAGCAAAGGGCAAGGGGAGAGGGGTTTGAAAGCCAGCTGTCATTTTTGGTGAGGGATTTGCAGGTAGCAACCCTCCCTTCTTCCCCTCCAAGTTGGACTTTACTTCTTTCAACAGTCTTCAGTATGCCTGCACTGCACAGCTTTTGCCACTAGAATGCACTCTTATCTATGATAAGTCTGTAGCCCTGGCCTGGTTGCCGCTGAAAAAATGTTAACGCCTCTCTGCAGATCTGCTTAAATGTTCTTTGCACTGGCTGCTTTTATCACCAATTGCTATGCTGGTCCATTTGGGGAAAAAATGCCAAAAGCCAAACAGAGTAATACTTTTATTTAAATTAAGTAAAATATGAAGAAGTAGTGAGAAGAGCTTCGGAGGTCTCTGAAACTCTGCATCAAGTTGGATATCAAGCAATACAAAGGGAGGGTGAAGAGTCAGCTCTGGGCATGATGGAAAATCTCCAAATTCTGCAACCTGCAAGACTTAAGATGGCATACAGGCAGTGTTATGGCAGAAAGCCAAACTGGATGTGACATGGGAGGTCCTGACGTCTGCTTTTCTGAAAGAGCAGTCACAAAGGGAGCGGGGTTTGAACTGCTGCTGTGGCATGGAAGGGAGAGGGTTTAACCCTTCCCCTTCCCCACACCACCATCTTAATTCTAGTCACCTGTTTAGTCCCTGCTCCATTCTTTCAAAATTGTGAGAATATTTTTTTTAAAAAGAACAGCATGGAAGGCAAGATAGTTTGAGTTGTGACAGCAGCTTCATCAATAGAACTCCAAGGGGTAGGGCAGAGGCATGGAAAGTAACATTGGTTGAGGAGAGTCAGACTGGCGGAATTCTGAGGGAGAAGAAAGAAGAGGCAAAATTGGCAACTTCTGCTTTAGAAAGACGGAGAAGCCAGAGCTGTGGCAGAAGCATCTCAGCCATATACCCTAGATGATCCTATTGAACTATGGGGCATGTCACCACATTTCCTTTCTTGGACAATATGTTTGGGTATGTGGTAGTAGTAGTTTGGCTCCAGACTCCCCTCGATGACATTAACTATCTGCATCCCTTTCAGTCTGGCTTTCAACCAGGTTTAAGATCCAAAACATTCTTAGGCACCCACATCGATGACCTACAGCCTAATCCTATTCTTTACCAATGCTGTAGCGCTGAAATGGCTACCACTGCATCCTGCAAGGGGGGAGCAGTTGCAGAGGTTTCCTCTGGGTGAGGAATCATTCCCTTACCCAGGAGTAAACCTCCACAGCATGCATCTACTCAGTCATACACTAGCAAAATCACTGATGCATGTCTGCATGGACTCACACCATGGGATCAGGTCCAGGAAGGGGATTTGGATTCAGCGGCCACTGCTGCTGCTGAATGCAACCCAGTCTGCCCATCCGCTCTAGTCTGCCCATCCGCTCTACTATCTAGACCTGTACAGCTTCAGCAAAGCGACTGTATCATGAGCCTTTGAACTAAACTCTTAGAGTATGGCACCCTTTCGCACTTCCTGTTTGAATTGGGTTTTGGATTAGGATTGGGGCACTGCACTGTGTTGGTTCTCTTTCACCTTGGGAGGAGGTATCACAATGTGTTCCTGTGAGGTTTCTGCTCTGCTCTATGAAAATTACTGGGCCATGGGCAGCCTGTTCCTATTGTGTTGCACCACTGGTGGAACGTGTGATTCACCAGCGGAAAAAAGTGGAATGTCACTTCTGCTGGCAGAATGTCACTTCTTCCAGCGAGTGCTGCGGGACTGCTATCACAATTGCTGGTGGCCCAGCCTGGTACACTGCCAGTGGAGCCGACTACATTTGTTGGTGAGTTGGCAGCAGCCTGTGGCTGAAATGGGGCTGTGAAGGGGAGGAATAGGGGAGGGTGGAAGGTAGTGGGCAGGTTCACAAGCAACTGCGCCCAATCTCTCCCTTTCCATTGCCTTTACAATTTTTGTTCTGCATCAGGAAAATAGCTGGCACAGGACTGAGGAGACCCACTGGGAAAGTGGAGGCTTTCCTCAGGGCAAGTGAAAAAATTTCACATCATAAGGAGACATTTCCAATGTCCCCCTCTTACCAGCAACCCTGGAATGCAATGTGCTCCATTGGGTCACCTTCATCAGTGTGTTTGTGTGTGTGTGTGTGTGTGGGGTGTCTTAGATAGGATTGGGCTGTTTGTATGATACTTTGTCAACAGAACCAACCCCATGCATTAACTGCTCTGCTTGCTCACAGTGACTTTCAGTGACCTTGCCACTCCCTTGTGTCTGGTGAAATCTGTGGCTTTTCCTATAATCATATTAAGTGATGGTTTGTCTGAATCATATCTCTATGCCCACTGATAAATCTAGTTTAACAAAAACCTCGAGTGCCTTTAGAAACAGTGTAATGGGGTAGGTTCATGTGCACTTCATGAACACATGGGGCAGTTTAAGCAGTAATGTATCATCTCAAGTGGCCCACTATTAACAAGTCCCTCAAGGTTCCATCCTCTCTCCCAGAAGGGAAACACACAGTGTTTCCCAAAGTGTGAGTTGGGACAAGATAAAAACAGAGGCTTGAGTAGCTGTTGAAGTCAAACTTTTTTTTTTTTTAGTGTAGTAAAGCTAGGTGGGTCCCAATAGTGTGCCATTTTAAAAAGTGGGTCCCAGCACTAAAATGTTTTGGAACCACTGGTCCAACATTTTTATGAAACCACTGGGAGATCATCCAGGCGTTTGTGACAAGTTTTTATTCACATATTGTGACACTCAGCTACAGCTCAAATTTTGGTGTGCATTGGTTCACCAATGGCTTGCAGCAGCTGTCCTTTAAAATCTCCCCCCCCCCACCTCTTTGGCCATGGTAGGAGAGGCAGTGGGAGAGTTCTTCTCAATAGTCTGTTCTCACTGGCTTCCATCATTGCCTTCTCTTCCAAATGTCCTAGGAACAAAACAGCATCAAGAAGTAGAACCATTCCAAGGAGTCTTCTGTGAGCAACATGGCAGCTCCCATATTTTTTCCCAGAAGTCCTCTCAGAACAATGGAATTTTTAACAGAGAGGCAGGATGTAAAAATGTTTAATGAATTAATAAAATGGGCATGTTGCAGACAGTTCAGCCTGTTTTAACCTGCTGTTCTGCTTCTGGTGTGGGTGCCTGCAGTGTTTTTAGAGAACCGTCATTTTTTCAGATTTTTCTTGGGCATTTCTTTGGGCATTCTTTTAACCAAAAAGTAACACATAAGTCACAAATAAATAAAATAAGAAGGGAATTTTTAAAACATTGTTTGTACATACAGTATAGAGAATTTTGATTACAATCCTCACTCTGTTGCACACTTTTTTCCCCCTTCAAAAACACTTGGAATTCCATATAAATATTTTGTGGTTACATGCTAGTGCTGGGCCAATATTTTGGCTTTGGGGAATGGGTTTGTTTTGGAGGTGTTGATGGAAGTTGACTGCCCCTCACTTTTGTGGGTAGACCCATGAAAAATCATCAGTTTCCAGGGGTTAGGACTTATTGGGAGTGGTGTCTGCTTTGCTCTTAGTAGAAGCTCCTGCTTTAGAGGGTGGCAGCAGCAGTGCTTTTCTTCTCTATGCCCAGCTCCTACCAGGCACCATTTTCTGTCCCAGACTGCACCAGTGCATCATGCAACATCTGTTGCCAAGTTTTTTCTGGTAGCCATTTTAATGGAGATTGTTTTAATCAACCCAGCCACCACATTAAGAACCAGTAGCAGGTCACGTGATAATTTTTTTCCTCTTTTAATTGTATGCGAGTTACTTTGAGAAGCCTCAGACTGAACGAAGGCCTACGAGCAGCCCAAATAAACAAAGAAACTGATCAATGAAACACTGGATTTATTCTGCATTCAGGGTCCAATTATTATTGCCATTTCATTCTTCAGTGCACTAAATTCTGCTAGTAATGAGACGACACATTTTAGGGCCATCCCAGATGGTCAGATCTCAAGACACCCTGTTTATTGCTCTTGGTTATGGGCACATGGCTGGTGTTCAGTACACCTCATCTGCTCCATGCTCTACAACTAGCTTCAGGCTATAATGTGTAAAAGTGTTAGCTTTCCAAACCGAGATGAAGGGATAGAGCATATGTCTTTGAGACAGTTTGGCCTGGCATGTGTATTTTGGTGCCACTTGACACATCAGCCTTGTCCAGGGCATCCAGAAAGGCTAATGGATGACTCATGGATAAGAACTGAGTTTATCTGGAAGGGATTCTGTCCGGTTTGCTTGGTCAAAGGAAAAAATAATAATAAATATTTTTTTAAAAGCTTTGCTGAGGAAACTTAAGTTTACAAGCCTGAGAGAGAGAGAGAGAGAGAGAGAGAGAGAGAGAGAGAGAGAGAGAGAGAGAGAGAATTTTCATGAATTTAAAAAGAAGGCCAAGAATTAAAGTTTATTGGGGATTAAAAAAACTCTACCTTGAAATGCCAGAAGCCAAGGGTGAAAAACACGACAATAATTGGAGAAAACAAATCACAAAATGTGTTGCCCAACCAAGTTCAATTAGTTGAACTGGATGGAAAGGGAGAAAAAATAAGCAACCAAAATACTGGAAGGGCTGCAATCCTAAGCATATTTACTGGGAATTAAGAGCTATTGAGCTCAATGAGACTTGTTTCTCCATAAACATGGTGAGGATTGCACCCTTAATGTCAAATGTTTTTTTTAAAACATTCTTTCTGGTTGAAGAAGCTTTCAACTGGTTTGTGCTGCTTCATACATAATCTTCCTGCTTGTGAATGGAAGTATGAAGCAAGCAATGAAACCAAATACAAATGTATCTTAATCCAGGTGATATTTTTGAAGGGCACTGAATGGAAGCAACAGATTTATCTAAGGAGCACAAACAAATAAGAGCAGAAGAGCCCCACTGGATTAGGCCAAGGGCCCATCTAGTCCATGTTTCTGTATCTCACAGTGGCCCACCATAGAGGCCTCTGGGAGCACACAAGATACCTGTATCCTGTTGCCACTCTCTTGCATCTGGCTTTCAGGGTACCTCTGAAACCCAGAGGTTGCTTACAGTTTGTTGTTTGGAACATCACTGTATACAGGCAATTGCTCACGTAGAGCAGGGGTGTCCAATGTTTTTGGCAAGAGGGCCACATCATCTCTCTGACACTGTGTCAGGGGCCGGGGAAAAAAATAATTAATTTACATTTAAAATTTGAATAAATTTACATAAATGAATATATTAAAGATGTACTTATATGAATAAATGAAGGTCTTGCAATAGCTCAAGGCCTATAAAAGGCCTTGCACAAAGCAATGCTGGCCTTTCCTTTGCTGAAGCTACTGCATCACAGATGTGAAACAGCAAACAGTGGAGGAAGCCCTCATCCCACAGCTCACGCAAGAGGTCAAACAGTCGCCCTCACGCTGAGAGCAGTTGCGTTGGGCCAGTGAGGGCTCCGGCAAGTCTACAGAGGGCCAGAGTCTCATTGGAGACTGAGGAGTCCCTGAGGGCCGCATTGGGAGTCCTCAAGGGCTGCAAGTGGCCCCAGGGCCAGGGTTTGGGCACCCCTGATGTAGAGCAATGAGAGTGATTTCCTCCTTACAACTACTCATCCTGATCCAGCACCATTACTTAATAAGTACAGTACACGCAAGTAACTAAAAGGTATGCAGGTGGGGGGGATGTTGCTCTGTTTCTCTAATGAGAGGCACTTCTCTGTGCCCCATACAGATCAATGGAATGATAAAATTCACTTTATTTGGACACAATTGCAGTTCCCAGCCTAGTCAATTTCACTCCTGAGACTAACTGAAACTGATTGTGAAATATACATGAATAAGCACAGGGCGACTGGACCTAAATCTATTGCTGGTCATGCTTCTTGGGGGCAACTTTTGACTTTGCCAGGTTATATCTTGACACACTGTGAAATGTGCAAAACTGGTTTGACAAGAAGCAAGGGACACCAAAACATGAATGTTTATTTGTACTATAGGCAATGACTCTGCTCTGTGACACCATCTCTAGTCTCTGAAAAGGCTTTAGGCTATTCCAACCAATTAAAAAAACAAACACAGCAAGGCTGATCTTGTGATAGGAATGAATGGCAGTGTGGGGGAAGCATTAATTTTGCAGTGGGGAAGAGTTGCATTTTCCTTGCACAAACATGTAATAGATTCAATCTGAGAAAATGCAGTATCACTGCAACAAAAAATTCATCTGAAAGGAAGATATTTGGATGTACAAATGACTGACAAATCTGCATTTGTTGAGCTAAAAGCTGACTTTCTACAAAAGCCTTAAGATGCATTTTCTGAACTGCACAAATGTATATTGGCTGTGAGCCAATACTAAACAGGCTTTCTGATGAACAGGCTTTCTGAAGAAGCCAGACGTGGCTTCTTCTCTTTGACTGGTACAGCCATTTCCATTGCACTGGGAGATATACCCTGGCATTGAAGAGAAAGATTGAGGCCTCTTTTTGGGTAGAGCTCTTGTGTCGTCCCCACCTGCACACCCAACCTGCAGGATTGGGGTGAGGTGTTAACAACAGTATCATGAGTATTGTCATTTTTGCAGGGAAAATATCTGAGTATCTGAGGTAATATCTGAAAATCCCCCTTAGATCTGGAATCAATGAATAAATATTAATTACACAGATGTCTCAGTAAAGCCTTTAGTCCTTACTCTTGGGGGGGGGGGAGTGTGTCTTTTCCTCTTGATTATTCTAATTTTTTCTTCCTATGCTTTTGAGAAAATGGGTACTAGATCCTAATAGCATTCACAGGAAGTGACAAGTTGTTTGTAGCAATTTTTGTGCTCATAAGGAAGCAAAGAAGAGATGTGTTCTCTGTGCAGGGAAGAAGCATT
Source organism: Tiliqua scincoides (assembly GCF_035046505.1). NCBI lineage: Eukaryota > Metazoa > Chordata > Lepidosauria > Squamata > Scincidae > Tiliqua > Tiliqua scincoides. The sequence goes on along the minus strand of NC_089821.1, from coordinate 74,085,762 downwards.
TTCAGGACTTTGTGGGAGTGCAATGCTGATACTGAGGGCTAGGGGGCGTACTGGATTCACCACTGCTGCAGCTGCACAGCATTCCATTTCCAGCCTAACGCTATGGTGAATCCAATTATTTCTTTGCAAGCACTATTTTGCATGACTACAAGCAAACACAGCAAACCGTGAAGACAGCAACAGTGTTTGGCTTTCTAATGTGTCTCTTGGGGGGTATCAGCTTCACTGCATGCAGAATTAAAATCTCCCGATACGAGATCGATGTGTACACTGGCATTTGCGGTTATTATCAGGCCAGTAAATGTTCCATGGGATTAGTGCACTCACTATTCACTGTGTAATTTGGAATCTGGTTTAGAAAATAAAAAAATTGGGAGATAATGTATATAAATGGCAAAATCAGGGTAAGTGGTAAAATCTGGGGCATTTCTGGATAGGGAGAGGAAAGAGACAGGTGCTCAGGCAGCCTACCAAGAGGCAAGTACAAAGCCTGCAGGTTGTCCAATTGCCCCCCACCACCATAAGATGCAGAGCACACCTTTTCGGTGCATGTGCCTTAGCGGGGTGGGGGGGGTGGATTTGGATGGGATTGAAGCCTTGAAGATCTAGCTTATTTCATCCCCTACTATTGGCATGAGTTGCAGTAGGTTTAAAACAAATGCATAAAAATTGAAAAATGGGATTTAAAAATATTCCACATAAGTATAAAAGGTATATTAGAGTACTAACCTATATGTGTTTATTCAGATGTAAGTCCTGTTTTGTTCAAGAGGACTTACTCCCAGGTAATGGCTTGCCAGTTTGGTTGAGGTGAGTTGCTTCTGATTTTCACCAGATCAGAAAACAGCTCTGAAAATGAGAAGATTAGCAAGCCTGCTGAAACTGAGACCACTAAGCTGTAACCATAGGAGTAGAGCATCACACACAAACCTTCCGCTTGGAATGACACTCTCGTGCTTCCCATTTTCAGTGGCTGCTGTTGAGCCTCAGGCTTTATCTCTAGTCAAAGCCTCTCCAAGTTGATTGTTTCTGAACTCACTTCAGTAGCAGTCCTGGCAGTTTTCCCACCAGGGGACACTCACTCATTCACCACCCCGACTCAGAAGTGACATCATCCACCGTAAACACCTCAGGTGTGTTGCTGCCTCCATTCCCCCCTTTGAAAAAAAGGGGGGAAGGAGGAGGCAGCCCAGGTTCCGAAGCAGCCATTTGCACCACTCCTAGCAGTGCGGAAGTCTCCAGTGTAGCTTTTTCATGCCACTGGAAGGCACCCAGGAGGTGAGCACTGCCCACCTGCCTTCTCATTCCTTAAAGAGGAGAAGAAGAGGGCCTCCCTCAGACACGATCGGGAACTGTGCCAAGAGTGGCTGTATTAGTGCAGCCATTCTAGGTGTGGTTCCACACTGATTGGAGGGCCACCCTCCTCTCCTTTAAAGAAAGAAAAAGGAGAGAAGGGTGACCCTGAGATCAGATGGAACCACTCTGACAGTGGCTGTGCTCCAGCAGACAGTTGACACTATTTCAACTGCAAAAAAACCAGTGGTAGGGCGAGCAGTTTGCGGTGCCGCCTCCCCAGGCAACTAAATTCCTGGCACCCAAGGCATTTGCACCCCTTTCCCCTCTGGGTACGTCACAGACTCATTCTGAACTTGGCTTGTATCCTCAGTTCAGATTCTGTCCTTGGTCTTATTTTTACAAGTTTGCCCAATACTCTGAACTATTCTGCACAGCTGGTGAGCCACATAGCAGTCATACATAGTGACCTGCCATATCCCCCCTTCCTGCCTGCACATCTGTAGTTTGAGGGCCCAAGCCTATTCAGCTTTCCAGCACTGACACAGCTGTGCCAATGGAGTATGTGCTGCATCCTGTTGTGCTGGTGGGGCAGTCACAGAGGCTTCATCAAGGTAAGGGAATTGTTCCCTTACCTTACCATTATGGCTGCATTGGCCCTGGAAATTTGGATAGGATTGGGCCCTAAGACTGGGTCTAAGATTGGGTCCCTGGTGAGTCACCATACCTGGCCAGTGTTTGTGTTTGGCTTGGTGGATCACATCCTGTGCAGGCCTGGCCTATAACATTGTTTTCTGTCCTGTGTCTTGGGTCTAGGACCTGCGTGATGGTGCCCATTACATTTCAAAGCAACACTCATCAAAGTAGGGCACAGGAGTGCCATGTCAGGGGGAAAGCTTTTTGTCCATGACATGTCTGTCTCTCCACCTTCTTCCTTCTTGTCTCCAGAAACTCTCTCTCTCTCTCTCTCTCTCTCTCTCTCTCCAGCAGAAGTGTGGCTCATGTTTTCAAGCAAGAGGGGACAGCAGAGAGGCAGGCTGTGCACATCTGCTGAGACAGCAGAAATCTCTCAGCATCACGTTTGAAAAGGTGACCAAGGCACAAACCGGGGTTGGAATTGGCTGGGGAAAGGGAAAGTGCTGGCAGCTGAAGAGCTAGAAAACACCTGCAGCTAATAAAAGCAAATGAAAACCATCATCAGCAAAAAGCAAAGAATATCAATAAAAGGAGATGTATAAATCCAGTGTTGTCTTGGGGGAAACACTGACAGATGCTGCTGGAATTCTACAGGTGCTGTGCAATTATTTACTTTGCAATACAATGAAAACAGGATCATCTGGGCAGGGCCACTGCCACAGAGCTGGGTGACTTTTCAGGCTAGTTACAGGAGAACAGAGGAAATGCAGGAACACTGAGGAACAGGCAAAATTGCTCCTGAATTGGTTGATGAATGGAGGCTACCTGACCCCTTTAGAATTCTCCTTTAGTTTCTTTAACTTCCTTTACTGGTCAGTGATGTCTTCTTTACAGTTTTGACTCCTGTTTATGATGAAGCAGTGTTTCTCAAACTGTGGGTCATGAGCCAATTTCAGGTGGGTCCCCATTCATTTTTATATTTTATTTTTAATATATTAGACTTGATGCTACCATGGTATGTGACTGCATTTGGGGAAATGTGACAGACCTGTACTCTTAACAAGCTACTATGTACATTCTTTTAACAATGACAATAAATGGGACTTACACCTGGGTAAGTGTGGGTAGGATTGCAGCCTAGGATTGTCAAAAATTTTCCTGCTTGATGATGTCATTTCTGGTCATGACATCACTTCTGGTGGGGTCCTGAAAGATTCTCATTCTAAAAAGTGGGTCCTGGTGCTAAATGCGTGAGAATCACTGTGATGGAGGGATGTAAGACTCTGGGACAGGAAATGCTTGAGCTGCATTTAGTAGGCTTCCATGGAAACTTCTCTCAGACACACCTCACATAAAGCTTTCCAGCTCTTCCCGGATTTAAAAAATTAACATTTCAACTGTCTGAAACTTAAAACAACAACAGCTGAGAAACCTTGTCTTGATTGTATTGTTACTGGCCCCTGGATGACCACTCTTTTGTTCCTGAGATTTCTTGATAGCTCAGAAGAGTCAGTTGAGGATTGTCTCAGCTGGAGCTAATTGTTAGGAGATACTTGGGGAAAACTTGGCAATTGTTCTGCATTTATTTGAATGAGAAACCATACCAACTTGGGGAAGGCAAAGCAGACAGGGAACTGTTGAAGGCAATGGGGTGAGGCCTGCTTCTCTCTGGGGATTAGATGGGGGCTGAGGATCTCTTGCCTGGTGGGAACGAGCATGTTGATTGCCTTCATGCAGACCTGTGCCATCTACTTGCATATTTGTGAATAAAGAAAATATTGCCAAAAGTCTCCAGTGTTCTCTCTTCCAAAGCAAACCAAAACCAGAAGTGAGCTGTCTTGTCCCTGGAACTCTTGTCTTGTCTCCACTTGGGAAAGTGGAGAGGGTGACATAATATTTTTTAACTATAGTTTTTATAGATCTTTTCATTTACCTAATTTACTAAGGAACTAATCCTATGCCTTCTCCTGCACCTGCTGATACATGCACACCAAGATGACTTGCACTGCATAATGCGGGGTGCAATCCAGAAAGTCTCCACTTGTTAAGGGATCAATCACTCCCTTACTTGGGGTAAGCTTCCTTGGCGTGGTGGGGTCTACTACTGGTGCAGGTCTGCATAGACCCCTGTTGTGGGATTTGGTCTAGGAAGGGGGCTGGAATTTGGCAGCTGCTGCAGAACCCGCCCCCTTCCTGGAGCTGATCTGTCCTTTTCCCCATCACCATCCTGTTCCAACCTCCCCTTCCCCATTCTGGCCTCCCCCACCCTGTCCTGCCTCCTTCTCTTGATGGAGCTGCCACTGTGTGTGGCTGACTACTTTGGCAACCAATGCCTCCGCACACTGTCAGAAGCCGCCTGCGAAACATTAGTTCTGCCAGCAACATAGTTCTGTAATAGGACTGAGCTATAAGTGGTTCATGTCATTAAAGACAAAGTACAATCCATTAAAAACAATAAAATGAACAAAGGGCCTAATCGTATCCAACTTTCCAGCACCAATCAGCCGCAATGCAGCCCCAAGATAAGGGAAGACATGTTCTCTTATCTTGAGGAGGCCTCCATGACTACTCCCCCACTGCAGGATGCAGCAGATGCCCCATTGGCATGGCCACATCAGCTCTGGAAAGTGGGATAGGACTGAGCCCAAAACCTCTTAAAGTTCAGTTCTCAATATTTGGTTCATGCAAACGAACACCCAAGCGAACTTTGGCAGCAGTTTCATTTATTTACTTAATATGTTATTTCTGTAGTTCTACCAGTGTACCTAGTGCTTGACAGAGTGATGAAAACAAAACACAGGAGCTCAGGAGCATGTGATCTAAACATCAAAAGTGAGGAAAGCTACAAAGGAAGGAAGGAAATATGAGAGTGATCCAGTGTGACACAATGGTTGGTGTGTTGGACTTGAGCCCTGTGCAGTGGTGTATGAAGAGGGTGGCCAGGGGGACTCTTGGCCCCAGATGCCAGGCTGCAGGGGGGTTTCCAAGAGGTCTTCTTAAGATGGTGGTGGCAGCAGGGGTAACCCTGGCTGCTGCTGCAATTTGGCTCATTCTGGCTGTAGCCACCAGCAAGAAAAGCATGTTTATTGCTATGTTTATGTACAAAAAGTTACAAAGTTATATATAAGTCCAATGTTGGCAACCTTCAGTCTCGAAAGACTATGGTATCGCGCTCTGAAAGGTGGTTCTGGAACAGCGTCTAGTGTGGCTGAAAAGGCCGATTCGGGAGTGACAATCCCTTCCACACTGGGAGCAAGTGCAGTCTGTCCCTGGTCTATATAAACTTATGAAGTTAGTATATTATATACATCAAAGTTCAATAAGAGAAAATGGTCACTGTCTGCGCTTTTTCTCTGGCCATTATTATTATTATTATTATTATTATTATTATTATTATTATTATTATTATTATTCATTTCATGTCATGACTATTACTGAAAATAATTTTATCATGGGGGGGCCAAAAATTTATAGGCCCCTGATACCTTGGTACGTCGCTGGCCCTATGCAGACATTCTCTCTTAATGGACAAGGAATGCATGATGCAGCATTAAAAGAACATAAGAACTGCCCCACTGGATCAGGCCATAGGCCCATCTAGTCCAGCTTCTTGTATCTCACAGCGGCCCACCAAATGCCCCAGGGAGCACACCAGATAACAAGAGACCTGCATCCTGGTGCCCTCCCTTGCATCTGACATAGCCCATTTCTAAATTTTTCATTGCACCTGGTGGCCCCATCCCTGTCAATGAGATGCTGGCTAGCCCTACCCCCCAATCCTCTTGCATTTAGTATTTCCCACCTCCCACTCCCCTAAAAAGCATTTAGAATTTTCTCTACAGACACAAATGCTGAAGGTGGGGAGAGTTTTTCTCTGTGATTGGAACTGTGGAACATTCTTAACATGTTTGTCATAATGTGTAGTTTGGTTCTTAGACTTTATTCCATTTGGTGGTGAGGATTCTTTCGATCAATGTGTGATATGCCTTAGGAAAGCCATAGCTCTTTGGTCCATCTTTGTGTGGTGTGTGCACATGTAAATTGAGAGCCCTATGATGTAATATTGCAAAATTACTTCATATTGTCAGCTCATACATTGCCTTTCTTGTGTCTGCTCCTGAACCAACTCAACTTTTGTCTATTCCTAAACCAACAAGCCAGAATTAAGACTGCCAGGAGAAGTATCAATAACCTCAGATATGCAGATGATCCCATTCTAATGGCAGAAAGTGAGGAAAAACTAAATAACCTCTTGATGAGGGTGAAAGAAGAAAGTGCAAAATGTGGCTTGAAACTTAACATTAAAAAAAAACTAAGATCATGGCATCTGGTACCATCACTTCATGGCAAATAGAAGGGGAAGAAATGGAAGCTGTGACAGAGTTTATCTTCTTGGGCCCCACGATCACTGCAGATGGTGATTGCAGCCATTAAATTAAAAGACGCTTGCTTCTTGGGAGGAAAGCTATGATAAGTCTAGACAACTTAAGTCACAATCCTAACCAACTTTCCGGTACTGACATAGCTGTACCAATGTGGCATGCACTGCATCCTGCAGTGGGGAGGCAGTCAAGAAGGCCTCCTCAAGGTAAGGATATGTTTGCTACCTTACCTTGGGTCTGCATTGCAGCTAAGTCAGTGCTAGAAAGTTGGTTAGGATTATGCCCTTAATTAAAAGTCAAGATATCACCTTGCCAACAAAGGTCCGTACAGTCAAAGCTATGGTCTTCCCAGTAGTAATGTATGGCTGTGAGAGCTGGACCATAAGGAGGCTGAGTGCCGAAGAATAAATGCTTTCAAATTATGGTGTTAGTAAAGACACCTGAGAGTCCCCTGGACTGCAAGGAGATCAAATCATTCAATTCTACAGAAAATCAACCCTGACTTTTCATTGAAAGGTCAGATACTGGAGCAGAAGCTCAAATACTTTGGCTGTCTCATGAGAAGATAGGACTCTTTAGAAAAGTTCCTGATACTGGGAAAAATTGAAGGCAAAAGGAGAAGGGGACAGCAGAGGATGAGATGGTTAGACAGTGTCACCGAAGCACTGAACATGAATTTGGACAAACTCCTGAACTGCTTCGGAACCAACTCCAAAGTTAGAGGAGATAAAATATAGGTCACCTACCCTGCTGTCTGGGTGTCATGAATATGTACAGTTCAGGCCTAGTAGCATTGCAAGGCCTGAACCAAGCTAAAACAGTAACACAGAAGTGGCTTGCATTTCCTAGCTGCTAGGATTTACAACACAATGGAAGGTGATTATGTAGCACCTAGGCAGCCAGAAGACTCCCATCAAGGATGGAATGCAGCTGCAGATTTCCAAGGGGGAGGGAAGAGCTGAGAGGGGAGCTTCCAGCCCCACTTCCAGAGGACAGGGTCTTTGTTCCTTGTCTCTTGGTGAGAGAGGTGGTGGGTGCACATCCTGCCCCACCAGGACCATGTGGCCTCTTAGGTAACTGAGGATCTACAAAAGAAGCTGACCCAGGTGAGAGTCAGAGGTTAATAGAGTTAGCCAGTTAGCTTTGTTGTTTTATGCTGATTTGTTTCCTAGAAGTTTTTTATGCCTCTAGCACAGGGGTGCTCAATAGGTGGATCGCGAGCTACCGAGGCAAAATGAGTAGATTGCGGAGCCCTGTCTCTCCAAACTGTTAATATGTCAGTTTTGTCTAGTGACTAGATGAAACTGACATATTTAGCTGACACTAAACTGAAACTGACACTTTAGCTGCTCTTCAGGCATGCAGCAACAAAACTGACGAAACTGACTAGACTCCAGCAGGGGCTCCATACATTAAAGGGGGTGTCTGTCAGACGCTTCCTTCCCCCCTGGTAGATCTCCGGGCCTTGCTGGGTTTCAAAGTAGCTCTCGAGCCAAAAAAGTGTGAGCACCCCTGCTCTAGCATTTGCTGCCTTTTGTAACCTTTTGTAACCATATGTATTTAATAAAGTAGAAAATCTTTTTACCATGTTGGTTCATTGTCTGTTGGGGACAAAGGTTCAGAATCCTGCCTAGCCGTTCAGCAAGCTACCAAAAATCCTCATTGTGGACTAGAAACTTGAGGACTGAGACTTAAGTAAAGAAAGTGCTCAGTGCCTACAAGGGATATAGTTAAGCCTAAAGGGTCTTGGTTTCCCTGGACTGAGGCACTGGCTCTTACAGGGTGGTGGCAGTACTACCGAACAGGGATCTTTGAGGGCTCTAGGGTTCAGAACCAACAACTCTGAGCACCCAAAACCCTGGGAGTGAGCACAAGTGTACGACACTGGGCAAAGAAGCTTTTGCAAGTGGTGCTCATCTTATATCTATCAAGGGGAAGGTAATTGCCCCCTGTTTGCCCCAGCACAGTGAATTTTTCTACTGGTTGTTTACTGGTGTTTTGCATCTTTTAAGTTTGTGAGCCCTTTTGAAACAGGGAGCAATGTTTGATTTTCTCTGCAAACTGCTTTGTGAACTTTTTTTTTGTTGAAAAGTGGTATATAAGTATTAATATAACTATTAATCAATCAATTAATTAATAGGGATTGTTTTCCCATCTCCTCCCCCAAACTAGACATCAGATGAGTGGAGGAGGTAATAGGTGTCTGGATGCCCTATGTCCTTTCCTCAAAACTGCAGCCCCAAATAAGGGTTCCTGCTTTAGTATCAAAAAAGGAGCACAACACAAAACTCCCAGAACTGTTTATATTGTCATATCTATTGGGTTATAGTTACGTGTTGATGATGATGAATTCAACTGACCACTCTGCCTGAACATGGTCCTCAAGTGCTGGGCTTGTCCTTCTGACCATAGTCCTTGCATAACCACTACAACCTCTTGTCTGAATGGTGATCCGTTTAGAGTAGCTCCGTAACTCATACTAAACTTGGCTTCTGCTCTACTCTTGTCATGGGATGAAATTCATGTCAAAGAAAGAACCTTTAGGACTTAAAGTCTCTTCTAACTTTAGCTCTGTTTGTGTGTTTTACTTTTCCCCCAAAGTCCTCCTCTCATTACTTCTCCAACCTTAAAAAAATATTATTTTCTGCCATGCTTCCTCCTACAATCATGATGATGGTTTTTTTCTCTCTCAAGAATGCTGTTGAATTGATATTATTCTTCATCTTTTCTCATTTACAACTTATCAGCTCTGCTGGGTTTCAGGCTAGTGCTTCATTTGAGTTACCTTTTGGGATAGCCACAGAGACAAAAAATGTGTTATCCCTTACAATTACAATCAAAATCTCCAGTCGGCCAGCAATTATTCAAACAGGAAGCTTTGCTCATGAATGATAACGTGACTTTATGATTTAAGAGGCTGGCCTGTGAAGCAGTAAGTAACTGGTTCAAATCTAGTTTCTTCCACTAATTCTGCAGGCAATCTTAGGCAAGCCTCGATCTCAGTGATTTTCAACCTTTTTCATTTCATGGCACATGGACAAGGCACTAAAATTGTCAAAGCACACCATCAGGTTTTGACAATTGATAAGGCACACCATGCTGCCAGTAGGGGGCTCACATCCCCCATTGGCCCTACTAATAAATGACATTCCCCACAATTCTTGTGGCACACCTGTGGACCACTCGTGGTACACCAATGTGCCATGGCACAGTGGTTGAAAATGGCTGCTTTATCTCTCAGCCCCCTCATCTGTAATATGGGAATAATAATGCTGATCTACTTTACAGACTTGAGGTTACTGAGATAGTGTTGGTGAAGTGTTTTCAACACTCCTAAGCATGATATAAATGTTAAGAATTATGCCCCCAAACTTAGTTTCCATCTCTTCCTGTGCTTCAAGGGCTGAACGGACAATACACACCATGCTTGAGACATGACTTCATCTATTTCATACATCTTGCCTGGAGTCATAAGGAAGCAACAAACACAGCTATCAACAGATATAATAAAACACCTTTAAAAATTAAAGAATTTTTGGAGTTAGGGGTGGGTGTAGCAGAGATGTGCAGCCTGATGCTTTGGCGATTCTGCTAGTGACTACACAAACTTTGAATAATTTTTAACCTATTGAACTGTTTAGAGTGGGGGGGAAGCAGCAAACTGAAGACTCTTTAAGAAGCACGAAGAAGGCCGTGAGTACGACTTCAGTGGCACTGACTCAAAAACAAAGTTTGACAGTGTCAAAAAAGAATGTCAAAAGATCCATTTCCAAAGTTGCTTTATCATTTAATGCAACTGGAAAAAAGAAAGATGGCATCTTTTTCTCAGGTTTGTAGAACTCATCAACCAGTTCGCTCAATCTACCTGGGCGTGTGGTGCTGCTATCAAAATCTCAGCATGGGCTGGATTTTAAAGTAATGAAATCTCTGCAGGTGTCAGCACAACATGACAACCATTCTTCGACACGTACTGTTCTGCTGCAGAACTAGCTGTCAATCAACCTTTGTGGGTAGGGCTGCCAACTTTAACAGAAACTATTCATGGATTTTTTTTTTCCAGGTTAATGTAATGTTAGAAATTTCTGGAGACCACTTCAAATCTCCATTGTTGCTTTTAGTTATCAGCTAGAGCAGGGGTCTCCAAATGTTCTGGCCAGAGGGTGCATGAAATATCTGGCACAGTGCTGAGGGTCAGGAAAAAATTTAAATATAAAATTTAAATAAATAGATAGAGATGGAACTTAGATGAATGAATAAATGAATGAGTGGGCTCATTCACTCAGCCTCTCTGGCACTTAGAACACCCTCCAGATGCAATCAGAGCACAGCTCTGGTCATGTTCAGTTGAGTGGACCAGAGGCTTTCAGCGGGCAGGAGGCTGGCCACGGGCCAGATAGAGGCTTGCTGCAGGCTGCATCTGGCCTCCGGGCTGGGGTTTGGAGACCCCTGAGCTAGAGGTTGATGCTGACTCCTGGAGATCCTGGGCTAACCATATTTGTGGTTGGGAGCAATCCTAGAAGGAAAAGATTCACTGCAGGTAAGAAGTAGACTGCACAGTATCAAAGATGGTGTGGCATCTGACAGAAAAAAACACAAGTGGGGTTGCCAGCCATCTCACCCTAGTGGGCTCTTGTCCCTTTGTAAGCTATCTGACAGACAGCCAAGTAGCCAGCAAGGTCTGTCTGCACCAATTAGTTCATTTTTGTCACGGAGTTTGCAAACCAACAGGGGCCTGTTTAGAACAAGTAGGTCAGTACACAGAGAAACAGCTGGAATTGCATTAGTCCCTGCTGCCAGGCATGCTGTGGGCTTCCCTTGTGGTCTGCACAACTGGCCATGAGGAAGGGCCTGTGGCCTCTTCTCCTGTTGGACAGCTGCCGGGGGAGAGAAAAGAGAATAACAGAGAGCATAACAAGGCACAGACAGCATGATCAGCCACACATGCCCTCTGGATGGGAATACTTGTGAGGGGTGCACATGCCACATGTGTCCTGTTAGGGGTGATAGCATGGTGGGTGAGAGCATCATCTGTCCCTCCCTCAATGGAGGTTGCAGCGGAACTCCTGGAGAAATGATTGAAACACCAAAAGGTTCTAGATAAGTGCTTAGCCAGCAGTGTCAATGGTTGGAGTCGCTGGGAATCACCACGAGACAGCACACGTTCACTGCTGTTAGTTGTTCCAAAAGGATGGGATGGCTAGGCAACACAGTTGATAGCAAAGACACATTTGATAGTACTGAAGGGTCAGTATTTGTGTGTGTGTGTGGGGGGGGGAATGGACATGAGATGGATGTGTAGCATCAATATGTAGCAAACCTAGGATTCCCTCCCCTCCCCTCCCTTTCTTATCTGTATCAGATGCCCTGGACTGGAGGTTCCACTTGAGTGTATGGGGTCCTCCTGAGGCACAGTAAATCTGCAATACGAATTCTGATGTTCAACAAAACATCTTGCCATATGTGAAGTGAGGACACCAACAGGTTGTTTTGGCAAAGTGCTCCCCTTGTGTGCAAAGCGCCCTTTCTCCATCGTCCGTATCACCACAGTTCCCATGTATATGTGCTCTCAGTGTGCCAGAGAGGTATAGCCCAAGAAAGTGGGTGTAAGGAGAGCTTTCTCATGTGTAAGCAGGTGAGGTGGCTAGGGCGCTTTTCCGTGGACAACAATGGGGAGGTTCTGTCTCTCCTGCACTGCACGTCTCTGCCTAGGACTATATTACATGTGGAGGGCATCTGCTTAGGAGTGGCTGGAAAGGACCTAGAAGGGGCATAGAGAAAAAGTGTGGTTAAAGGAAGTTTGCCCCTCCCCCTTTTCTGCTCTTTTTCTTGCTGGACTAAATAAATGGCCCTGCATTGCACTGGTGTTGTCTGGCCCAGGTTTGTCAAATACCTTCATAAGCTCGTGGTGGTGGACCTTGCCCCTAGGAAGAGGAGATGACACATTAATAATCAAATTTGCATTGCTAGAACAATGCATTATGGGTACAGGTCATCGCATCAAGGACTGGTCATCACATGAAGTGACAGGCTCAGTTGAGCAGTTCTATAATCTGTTGGTAAACACTATTTCAACTTGCAGGTTTCCAGTTAGTAGAGGGTCTATGTGGTCACATGGTAGGTGCAAAGCTCTTTTTTTTTTCTACTGGGCTTTTGAGGTTTGAGAATGGCCTTGCTTTGTGGAGTCATAAGAACCTTCAAGAGTTTAGGCAAGGGGCCATATGGCTGCAATGTCAACCTGTCATAAAACTGTTTACAGCTACAATCTTTCTTTACTGTAAACCTGCCATGAAGACTCGGCAATTTGGCAGGATAACAAGTGTGGAGGCAGATGTGAAACATCTGGAGGTTTTTGCAAGATATTAATGTATATGTCTGGTGTTTTGCACTTGTTGAGGAATCTGCGGAGTTGACTGCTGGGTGGATGAATATATACAAGTGAATTGGGAGAGATGACAATTTGGAAGAATGGACCAGGTGATCTCCAGTTAGGTTGTATTTATTGCTCTTAAGGGCATATAGAAGGCCATCCCAAAATATCTAGTATCCAAAGGGGAGGAAGTTGAGAGTACACCATTCTGGTAACTGCCATTCTGAACATACTAGTGACACACACCTGCATCACCTAGTTCTTTCCTGCTTTGGTTCCGTGGACATTAAAAGCTCTGCAACTGGAGGGGGGCAGGTGGCAGTAGCCTTCAAGCAGCTGACAGAGGTTGAGGTCTAAGTGCATGGGATATTTGAGAATATATAAGTTTGGGAATAAAGCTGTTGGGAGTTAAATGGAATGGATTGCCTTTAAATGGTTATCAATGGTCTGGAAGGGATGGGTTATGAGACATTGGGGAAGGATGAGGTACAGCCAAAGCACGCTATAAGAACTGGAGAGAGGAGGATAAAAAGATGGCAAATTTTGTATTTTAAAATGTGGTATACCTCTTTGAGGACCTGATGGTTGACATGCAGGAAGTAAACCTAAAAATTAAATAAAATCAGTACCAAATAAACTGGGTAGAAACAGTGAAAGATGCCATGGCTTAAGCTGGGTAGATTCATCAACTATGCCAGATTTTGGGATTCTTCAGGAAAATCTGTATCTGAGGCTGCAATCCTATAAACAATTTCCTGGGAGTAAGCTCCATGGCACATAATGGGGCTTAGGATAAGTAGACATGCTTAGGATTGTGCTGTGAATGTGTCAGTGTTAATTGTTCATACTAAAATTCAATTTCTATTTGGGTTGAAACACTGAAGTTGTTACTCTGAAGTGGAGAGTTGTGTGTTTGAGAAAAGACAGGTTGATTTAGGGCAGAAGTCTCCAAACCCTGGCCTGGGGGCCAGATGCGGCCCGCAGCAAGCCTCTTTCTGGCCTGCGGCCAACTTCTTGTCCCCTGAAAGCCTCTGGCCCACTCAACTGAATATGACCAGAACTGTGCTCTGATTGTGTCTGGAGGGTGTTCTGAGGGCCAGAGAGGTTGAATGCACGAGCCCATTCATTCATTTACTCCAGGGGTGCTCAATAAGTCGATCCCGATCTACCGGTCGATCGCATTTTGCCAGGCAAAATGAGTTGATCGCAGGCTTCTCTCCCATCCACGCATTCTTGGGAGTGAACCCTGCCCTGGGAGTGAGCTCCCTGGGAGTGAGTAGTCTACTGGGGCTGACTCATGAGTAATCCTGGAGAGGAGCCACTGGCAGGCTTCTCTCCCGTCCATGCATCCCTGGGCATGAGCCCCGTTGACTCTCCTGGGGATGACTTACCTTTCCTCTGTTTTTGCACTGGTATGTATGGAGATCTGTTCCCCCCCCCCCACTTCCATCTGTTGGTTCTGTGTGCAAGGGGTTTTGCACTGGTCTTGCTGTGATGCCTATATAGAGATCTTCCCTCCCCCACACCTTTCCCTTGTTTTTGCACTGGTCTGTATAGAGATCTGCTCCCCCCCCCCACTTGTATTGGAATCGAGGAAGATCTGGTGGGGAGGTAGATGTGGTGTCAGCAGTGGCCCCTTTAAGGGTAAGGCCTGGGCATCCAGCAGAGTGTGCTGCACAGCTGCAGCCACTTGAAGGCAATAGGGCCCTCAGGGATATAAGAGCACCTGAGGCAGGAAGGGCTCCACTTATTTATGTGAGTCAGCCTTTTCCTACATGAAGATCTTTAAGTCCAAGTTCATCAGTTCCACCATGACTGATGAACATTTGGAAGTGTGCTTGAAGCTGGCTGTCAGCAGCTATTGTCCGGGCTATGCATCCTTGGCTGATTCACTTCAGTGCAAGTCATCAAAGTAAACTCAAGTAATTACAAAAAATGTTTATAGTTAATTACGTTGTGTTGTGCAATATTGGCTCATGCGGTTGTGCAAGGTACACCAACATACATTGTACACATAAATGTTATGTGTTATGATGGCGCAAACATTGTAAAAAAACTCTGGTAGATCGGGCCTTGCTGGGTTTCAAAGTAGCTCTCGAGCCAAAAAAGTGTGAGAGTAGATTTACTCACTCATCTAAGTTCCATCTCTAATTTATTTATTTAAATTTTATATTTAAATTTTTTTCTAGCCCTCCACACCACGCCAGATATTTGATGTGGCCCTCTGGCCTAAAGGTTTGGAGACCCCTGATTTAGGGTGAAGATGTTTTCTATCTAATTTTTTAAAATGATACTGACATTCTGTGATTGGCAAAACTTTGAGAAAACTTTAAATTGGAAAAAAAAATTGCAATCTGTGTTTGCTCCAATGTAAGACCATGTGTTTATAATGGGATTTATACCCAAGTGAGTGGCTTAGGCTTGCTGGCTTGATAACTTAAAAAGAAAAAGGAAATATATTTAGTGGGGCCTCCTTGGAAGCTGTTGCTAAATTTGATTTCATGGGAAATCTGTATGGGAATTCAGCCACTTCAGTGAGGGAAATGGGAATAAGGTCAGAATAAAACATTGAATCAGCTAGGCATACGTTTCCCAGAGGAAAATGTGTAGTTATAACATACACCTATTCTCACACTAAGGATCACAGAGAGATGCTCCTTTTATCACAAACTGTTGCAGGCTCTTCTATGCCTGCTGCATGCAGCATTCATTTACATTTCATGCAACATTGATTTACAATTTTACAGAACCCTGTGATAACCTGTGGTGCATTGGGTTCTCAGTCAGTTGTGTTAGTTATCTGACTGGGGCAGTTTCCCTTAAAATTGATATATTTATTTATAAATATAGTATGTTAAAATTTACTTTGTTTTCTTTTCTTTTTTATCCTTAGGTTTTTTTTTTTTTTAAACTTATGAATGTTTAATCATATATTTGTAATTATAGAAAAACTGCAACTCAAGCAGCAGCTTTGAGGCCCTGATCAGGCATCACAACAAGTTGTCACGAGAATGAAACACAGCCTTTGGTTCATGCACCCCATTGGTAACAAACTGCAATTTGCCATTATGTCCAAAAACAGTACAAGTAACTGTGGTTCGTACAAACCATAGTTAGCGAACAAGCCAGGGTGTCAAACCAGACGTAATGGGTGGGTGCAATGTGCAACAAACTCAAATGGAAGCTTCTATTGTACAGATCATGAGTTAGTTACCAAGTCATAATGTTAAGCCATACTTATCGGGGAAATTGCAAGGAGAAGTTTCCAGTGTCCTCTTCTTGCATGTAGAAGAGGGAAAGTAAGGGCGGGGAGTGAACCCCAAAGTTATGCCTGCTCATTTTTATAATGTCCAAAGGTGGTATAGCCATTTTACATCTTTCTGTGCTGAATTTGGCCATTTGCCTAGTAGTACCCATTGTACAGTCAGCTGCTCTGTGAGTTGTGCTGCCGTGTGTCTGAGAAAGTCTCTTGCCCTTCCTACCTGAAG
The DNA here is from genome assembly GCF_035046505.1 of Tiliqua scincoides. NCBI lineage: Eukaryota > Metazoa > Chordata > Lepidosauria > Squamata > Scincidae > Tiliqua > Tiliqua scincoides. The sequence continues at coordinate 74,069,596 of NC_089821.1, read as the reverse complement.
CATGTCGCTCTGGAGTGTTTTCTTTTGCTGCTGTTCCTGACTGCTTTTTCTCTGTGATGCTGAAGGGATCTGTAGGAGAACACACTGTAACCCGTGGGATAGTGCATCAGCGGAACTCTTGCATAATTGCAGGCTTGTCAGCAGCGCAGACTGTAACAGGCCTGTTCTGCCAACCAGGCCCTACCCTCTGAGAAAGCCAGGTCACCTCCTAAAATCTTTTGTTGATTCATTTCATATTATGGAACATTAGAAGCAATGAACTGAGAAACAATCCAAGAGGCAGTGAGGGAAGAAGGAGCCCATGCCAAACAGAGGTACAGTAGGGCATTAAACACACAATTGCATCTTAAATTCCAAGACTCTGAATACACATCAAAGCATTGAGCTTTGGCCAAGTTTTTCTTTCTTTCTGCCCATGTTGCCTAGGCCTATAGACAGAGCATTTCACAACCAGGGACAGACATATTGCTTTTGCTTTCCAGGTTGCAATGTGACTATGATTCCACAAGAAATGCTGCTAATGGTGACTCTGGTGTAGCTTCAGTATCAGATGGCTATAGTGCATGAACAATGGGGTGGTATTTGTGGTGTTGCGTAGTGGTTCAAGTATGGGGCCAGGAGAGAGGAGAGATCCAAGTTCAAAGGCACACTCAGGCATGAAATTTGCTGAGTATCTTTGGGACAGTCACCATCATTCAGCCTAAGCAATCTCACAGGGTTGTTGTGAGGATATTAAAGGAAGGGGGAGAGAGACCATATACATTACATTGAGCTCTCTGTGTGAAGGTAGTTTGCCACAGGTTCCCCACCTCCTTTAATGCAGCATTTTATTTCCTGCTACATCAGATTGCAATACTGTATTCACATGTACTGAGATGACACAACCACATCTCAGATGAATTCCAATTACTTTTCATCTGATAAATGCTTAGAGACTGAGAACACTGAGTGCATTTCATTAAAAGGGAAGGACTACATTTGCAGGATCACCATCATCATCACACATTGACTTCTTCCAAGGGATTCTATTAAACTTGACTCAGTACAACATAGCACATGGCAGTTGCCTTGCAACACATGAGGAGATACTGAAGGAATTAGGTATCTTTAGCCTAGGGCAGTGGTTCTCAAACTCTCTGGGAGAGTTTGAGAGCCACTAAGTTCTTGTGTGGGCAGGAGGGGGGAGGCAGCAGGGGCGGGGGAAGGCAACGGCGCGGTCCCCAGGATCGAGCCGCTCAGGGGGGCTGCAGGGGCTTGGGTACACATACCCAAGCCCCTGCAGCTTCCTGGGGATGCGGGGAGCCCGGCGCAACCTGCAGCAGGGCTCCCCCCAGCAGTGAAAGTAGATGCAGAGTGATCGCGCCCTGCCTCCACTAAAGTGGAAGTGGAGCATGATCGCTCCAAGTCCCTACAGCCCCCCTGAGCGGCTCGATACTGGGGATCGTGCTGCTGCCTCCTTGCCTCCAGGCTGCCCCCGCCCCTTAAGGGGGCAGGGGCCAGGGCCCGTAGGCTGGGGCGTCACGACACCCCAGTTTAAAAGCTCTGGCCTAGGGGGAAAGATTATTAAGGGTAGAGTGAAGGAACATGCAATAAGAGTTTTCAGATGCTGACAAAAACTGAAGGACAACACTGCTGACACTCTCCCCTATTACTGATTTAAGAATGAGGGCAAAGGATTAGCTTTGCTAACTCTTGTTACCATTATTACATTATTTAATCTGATTGACTAGCCACCATGATCACCATAACACCAACAGTACATGATCCCTGTACTATCAGGAAAGGTACTGGGAAAAGACAAAATGACCAAAGAGAGTAGCACCTAGTAATTAGCAGTCATAGACTCCTCCCTACGCTCCACTTTCTTTTTTTGGTGGACCAGCAGATGAGTGGGGGAGGAAATTGGTAGTTTCTATCTACTGCCACTATTCCAGATTACAGAGTCCAGGGAGAGGGCAGGCTGTCTGGGAAAACCCCTTCCCCGGGAGAGCACTGAACCACAGGGGCTCTTATTAAAAATAAAAACCACAGTAGTGTCTGCAAGAGTGATCAGACAATGACAAGCCACTGAACTACTCATGAACATGGACTAGGCAAGCAAAGAGTCAAAATGGTACTATTAAAAATGCAAAATAAAGAAAATTAAACCAAATAATAATAATAATAATAATACAGGTATTTATATACCGCCTTTGTTGGTCTTTATTCAAGACTTTATTCAAGACAGTTTACATAGGCAGGCTTATTTAAATCCCCGTAGGGATTTTTACAATTGAAAGAAGGCTCTATCTTTCAAGAGCCACAACAATTCAGATGTTTCGTCCTGATCTGGCCTCCATCCTGGCCTCCATCCTCCCATGCTCAGAGCAGATGGAACAGCTCGACTTCAGCTTGTCAGCTGCCGGTGGCCTCAAACTGGCAACCTTGTGGATGTTTTCTTCAGGCAAATGGAGGCTCTACCCTCTAGACCAGATCTCCTGCCCCAAATGTCTAAACCAAATGTCTAAAAGAGGAATAGAAAAAGTATAAGCAGGCCTCAATTTGGCTGGATGGATGCAAAAAAAAAAAAAAAAAGCTTGAATAAAATTAGTACAGTAACTAGTCATTCCCAGCAGGTGTGGTTGGGGTGCTACTCACGAGCAAAGTGCACTTACTGGAAAGTAAAAGGGTGTGATATTCACAAACCAACATTTGCTATCTTGGCACACTTGGCAGAAACACAGATGAGCATCCCCGTACTGGAATTTAGGTAGTCTAGATTGGATAATGTTGTAGAGTTACCTGACTGGAGGAGAGGAACCCACCTGGCCGTTCCGTTCCATCCCTTTATCTAAACAGGCAGGTTTGGCTGCTGAATTGGTAGGCATATTCCATCCCTTAGGAGGGGTTGCTATTCCAGACAGGAGAAATGACTCAAATCCTGGTTGGTTGGCTGCTGCTAATGTCCCAGCCACTTACAGACTTCCAAACTTGCACAAGAACTTCTGAGGAGGTTGAAGTATCCAAATATAAGGAAAAATAGGCAGAAAACAGGGGAAGAAACAGGGCCTTCATTCACCACAGTTTACAATCATATAATGAACCAAAGCCTTACATGTTGGTGCAAGTGCAGCAGTATATCAGTGCAGCAGACAGACACCACAATGCAGAAATACACCAGAAATACACCAATGAAGGAAATGCCTTTTTATCTTTTAATCCCTCCGAAGCCAAATTTTCACCTTGAAAATGTTCACGTGTGACAATCCAACACGGCACTTGCATTGACTTGCCAGGCGTTCGGTGCTGCTTTCGCTGTGAAAAAGTTCAAAGAAAGAAAAACCCAGCCTGGCATCAGTTTCCCAATGATTTCACTTTGGCTGCCTATCCTGCCTGAGTTCTGCAGGAGCTGAGGGGTGTTTTTGTTTTGTTTTTCTCACCCCCCCCCAATTCTGTGTGGTAGAAGAACAAAAGAATTCCAATTTTTTTTAAAGAATGCTATATGGATTTTGCAGCTTGCTTTTTTAATTTTCTCTCTCCTCTTAGGCCAAGCCAACTTCGTTTTTCCTCTGCAAGTTCCAGACCCAACTTAATGCCATCTGAAAAAGAAAAAAAATGACAGTACGCGCAGTGTGGCTGCTAGTGGGAAATCAGACACCAAATTTTATGAGTTGACCCCCAAGTCCCTTCTCCATCAGGCCCAGATCCTCTTGTTGAGGCATAATTTGGAACGGGCCTGTTTTTTGATCCCCTTCTGGGAACATTCCCCCTGTCTTCTTTCCCAAAATTATGCAAGGCCAGAAGCACTTCCAATTGAAGGCCGAGGCTCAACTGGTGCACACTGCTGCTTCTGCCAGTGTGTGCAGGCTGGCTTGGCCTTTGCGCCAGCAAATGCTAGGCCATTTCAAAGTGCATTTCGATGCATTTCGATAACACTTTTGTGATGGCTGGCACCGGCACACGGTGCGCTGCACTTGCCTGCACACTGCGGAGGAGTGGGCTGGCAATGCGATTGTGGCAAAGAGGTATTTGAAACATGTGCATCACATGTATATCAGAGAGATTGCATTGACTGTGAACAGTGTTGGGAAAACCTAGCATGGCATGACTCAAATCGAGTCACTAAGTCACTGCCCCCCGTGACTCAACTAGAAAAAGACTCTTAATGGGGGCACTTTCTGAGTATCTGAGTCACCCTTTAGTGACTCTGATGGACTCAAGTCAAGTCCCCCCTTACAAAGCCTGGAAAAAATGAGGCTGCTGCTGGGCTCTGGGTATGTCGGACCTCTCTTTGAACACTGCCCTGCTGTCCCCTTCCATCTGTAAACAGCGCAGGAGGGAGTGCGAGGGACGGAGTGAGAGTCGGGACAGAAGCAGCAAGTGGGAGAAGGAGGGTCATGAGCTGCAGCTGGGAGGCTTACCAGGATGATCCAAACCTTTGCAGCTCTACTCAGAAGTAGTCCCAATGCAGCCAGTCATTCAGTGGGGCTTCCTCACCCAAGTAACAACAGAGCCAAGAGACATAAGGTTGGAAAGCAGCACTGGGCAAAAGAGTTTTCTCCTGCTCCCCTGGCTTTTGCAGCCAATTGTAAGGCAAGAAACCCCTTGGGCTTCTCCTCCTGCTGCCCCTCAGCCAATAAAAATATTTGAATGCCCATCATTTGTCCAATGATCATTAGTTCCTGCCTTCCTATTAGAGATGTAGAAAAGGAGCTCACTCCCATCTCCCCACTCCTGCCCAATTCGTTAACCCTTTCCTGTCTCCTGGGTGGAACTCCCTGCTGCTCGCTGTCAGATTGCTGGCCCCACAAGGTTTTCCATGCAGTGAAATCAGTAAGCAAGCACCCCCAGACACAGGCAGACTCGAGTCAGCATGCGTGGGGACGAGTGTCGAGTCAGGGGGGGCCCTGACTTGAGTCTTTTTTAAAGTCTTCCGCGTGCGCGACTCATGAGTCGATGAGTCACCTAAAATCACACATTTTTGCGACTCGAGTCTGAGTCACCTGACTCGAGTTCCCAACACTGGCTGTGAATATGTCAGGTATACATATCTTGACAAACCCAAAGTCTTGTTGTTGTGTAAAGTGTGAAATGGCCCTCAATGACCCTCCTCCACCTGATGAGAACATAAAGTAGCCTATGCCCCTATCTCCTCCCCCCCAAGAAACAAGTCAAAGAGGCTAGCAGTCACCTATATAGGTAATAGGGAAAAGACCAAGAAGAAGCATTTCTCATTATATTTATGCAATTATTCTGAAATCCAGACAGATCCAAAATCCAGACACCACCTTGTCCCAAGCAGTCCAGATAAGGGATACTCAGACTATACTTATGGCCTTGCTGACCACCTCTGTTCCTGCCATTCCATGGGTTCTTGTAAGGCCCCTGGAGAAAACGCCCCCCCCCCAAACATTCTGAGCAACTGCAGTTGTATGTAGACAGTTGTGTTTCCTGTGTAGACAGACTATGTTGGCAGTTCTGCCCCATACTTTTGCTCTTCCCAACAATTTGGATCTGTAATTGACAGAAATGGGGTGGAGGGGGTGGGAGGCTCAAGCTTCTGACAGTTAATGAAAAGCAAAAGCAATCATCTTGAACCCTGTTTTCCAGCACACATAATTTATCTGAAACCACTGCACACCCTGTAATCCTGTGCTCCACTCCCTAGTTAAACTGGAAGATTGTAAGTAAAGGGATGTGTGTATGTGGGTGGGAGGGTGGAGAAAGGGGCTTTGTGTAAGGAATAGATTTTGATGGGCATCCTGACAGGTGATGTAGATGGAATTGCCCAAGTTGACAAAGAGATATAGATTTTGTTATGCCAGGTTTGTAAATGGCCTCTACTTGTCTGGCTGCCCAAGTCAAGTGAGAACTGTATCCAGGCAATCAGGGAGGAACACTTTACAAAATGTTGGTTCTTTGTTCTTTTAGGCCAACAATGATAATCATGTGAAGATGGACAGGGTAGGAACCCATGGCCTTACTTGAAGGTGATCATTGGATGTGTGGGCCTGGTAAATATGAGCATATACAGGCATGCACAGCATAGCAATGTTTTGGGGAACAACTGATCACATATACGATGATGGTCCCACTGAACTCACCGGGTTAGCTTCCCTCCCTCCTTCCTTTCTGGCTAACTGGCACTTCATGTATTTTCCATGTGCGCTTTTGCCAGCTAGCTGCCTTCTTCCTATTTTCCTGGCCCCACAAGGCATTCTGGGGCACCATGGGCTGCTGAAAGCTTTCTGGGGTTCACCTCAGCTGCCTGCCTGTCTGTCTGAAACCTTTATTGGCATATCAACACAACACAATTAACACTTATACTTTACAGTTGTCGCAACAACTTACATACCGACCCAACAATTTAAAACAAAATACCAGAATTATTTAAATTCTGACAATGTTATTTTAAGAAACTCGGATAAATAACCAGCAACAGCTGCAGTTAAAGAGTCACAAACATCACTCATGAACCTAGAGAGGGTAATATCAGAAGGGGTTAGGTCAGGAGAAATCCAAGAATTTAAATAATGATTACGAATGTCAAGATGAACTGGACAAAAAAAAAGTATATGAAACAAAAAATCAGGCGACTCATGACAAAAGAGACAGAGCCTTTTCTCCTGTGGAATGTTAAAAAAATGGCCAGAATGAACTGCTGAGGGCACCTCAGCTGCCATTAGCAGTTATCTGGGCAAGTGCGCCCATTGACAAGGTTTGCAGAACATACCCCATTGTTAAGCAGCATATACCTGTACATGCCTCAGATGGAGTCAGACCTTTGCTATATCTAGCTCAGAGTTGCCTGCTCCAAGTGGCAGCTGCTCTCCAGGGTCTCAGGCACAGAGAGATCTTTCTTAGCCTTGCAACCTGTCATGTTTTTAGCTGGAGAGGCCAAGGATTGCACCTAGGATCCTCTGAATACACTTCATGAACTGTGCCTCTGGGTTATGGGTACCCCTTCAGTTGGGGAATCAGAAATGTCTCAGGCAAGCATGTAGCGAAAGTTACAAAATTAGATACTAGACTGGGGTAAGCAAAGCAACGACCTCGCTTGAAGATCAGATGACCTTAGTTTAGTTGGCAACCTTCAGTCTCGAAAGACTATGGTATCGCACTCTGAATGGTGGTTCTGGAACAGCGTCTACAGTGGCTGAAAAGGCCGATTCGGGAGTGACAATCCCTTCCACACTGGGAGTAAGTGCAGTCTGTCCCTGGTCTGTCTCCCTGGCTATGGGCCTTCCTTCTTTGCCTTTTTGCCTCAGTCTGTTGGCCAAGTGTCTCTTCATACTGGAAGAGGCCATTCTGCACAGCCTGCCTCCAAGCGGGCCGCTCAGAGGCCAGGGTTTCCCACCTGTTGAGGTCCATTCCTAAGGCTTTCAGATCCCTCTTGCAGATGTCCTTGTATTGCAGCTGTGGTCTACCTGTAGGGCACTTTCCCTGCACGAGTTCTCCATAGAGGAGATCATTTGGGATCCGGCCATCATCCATTCTCACAACATGACTGAGCCAACACAGATGGCTGACTTATACAATGCTAAAACAGCATTTATAGGTACTGGCACCTGAAGGTAAGTTTCATTTAAATATGTGGAATTCACACAGAAGTGACCAGATGTCATAACCACAAAAGAGGACGAGGCACCCCAAAATGTAGGACATCTAAGAAAAATGTAGGACATCACAATATAAAAACTAAAAACACTCGTATATTGATTTCATGTGGTTAATTTAAACACTGTATTACTTATTATTAAATTTAAAACTTTATTATATATAATTGATTACATATTATTTTTTTCATTGCAAGAAGGTTATGTGCTGCCTGCAGGGGTCTGCTCACAAGGAAAAGGAGGCCATTTAAGTTCTTTTCCAGGATGCAAGGCTAAAAAAGAGGAAGTGTCTTGGAAAAAGCAGACATCTGATCACCCTGAATTCACATCCTTGCAAAGTTGCTTGGCTTTGGGATGTCAGGCTTTTATTTTTGATGCCAGCCTTCAAGCTTGATGATATTTGAAAATGACAATGTAAAAAAAATCAAGTACAGCTTCACCACTGTCTTCGCTCCTGGAGTTCAAGGCATCGGCTGCCTCTGCAGAATTAAGGCAGTTCCAGATAAGTTCATTGCCATCTGCTTGGCTCCATGGAGTGGCTTTAAATATTTCTAATGATACGGAGTGCCAGACTCACTGGAGCCAGTTTTTCCAGAAAAATCCTGCTGCATGCAGGCTGCATGAACTATATAATTTGCTACTAGTCTTATTTTTTTAAACTCTGAAGTCAATATCTATAAACCTAGTGGCAGAAAAGGGGGGCAAGTCTTTTGGAGTTGACAAGAAATCAGCTTGCTTTCCTGCATGGCCCTTGCAAGGAACAGAATACCAAAGAATGAGGGATGGAAGAAGAAAGTAGCATGGACATTCAGAATGACCCTAGTGATGGCTTTGCAAATTACCACTGATTCGCCCCTGGCCCCCAGTCTTTTAATGTTATTGCAGTTGGCTGCTTTTTAAAATGGGTATATTTATGTGGGTTTTCATTTATGTTACTTTTTTTCCTACATAACTTGAATGGAAAAAATAGTGTGGAAGTAATATGGCATTTGCAAAACCATTGCTATGTTGGCTCTGAAAGTGTGCTGGACCCATACGTTCCGGGGAGAACCACAGAGATTGACTTGAAAACATGACACTTGAGAAAAACCTCATCTCATCTCTATAGAGGGCAGCCCTTCTCAAATATAGAGCTCAGAACAGCCACCTCCACACAGCTTTGCTTCTACACCAAAGTCGTGGCTGTCAAATCTAATTTAAGCACACAAGGGCTCCAGTTCTTGGTCTCCAATAGGTGTATGGCAGGAGATGTCTGGCAGGTATGGTTGTTCTTGTTCTGATGGCAAAATTTAATTATGTGTGGGATAAATATGGACTTTGCCTGTCCACATCCCCAATCACCCTTCCTAGAAGCAAGTCCTAAAAATCAGGATTCTTTCTGATGCGATAGTGAAAGAATCGGCCTCACCCATCTCACTACTTCGGCCTCACCCATCTCACCCCACAGTGAATGTAAGGCAACCCACATCAGCATTAAAAATATATAGGCACTAATCCAGATGGAGTTGTAGGGACCTTGTTAATTGCTAACAACTGAAAGCTCCCAGACTACAAACTCTCATTCTCATCCACATGCTGATCTTTCTAGCTGCTTTGGAGTGACAGCCATTATAACTCATGAGATCTTACTTGTTAACTTTGGACATTAAGAGTCCAATCCTGAGCTCTCTGCACTGGCCCTCCGCTGGCACTGAGTGTCGCAAACGTGCCATAAGGCATGCCCGCAACACTTAGTGCTGGGTCAGCACTGGTGGCTCAGCACCAGTCAGTACTGGGCCAGCACCAGCCAGAGGTCCGTTGCATGCCGCCCAGAGTAAGGAATGTGCTCTGGGCGGTGGAGAGGTTAGTTGGAGTGGGGGGGGGGAGATATTCTGGGGCAAGTGGAGAGTCGGGGGAAGGCAGAGCAGGGAGAGGGAGCGGGATCAACAGAGCTCTGCTCCACTGGATCCAGAATGCTGTGTTGGGCCTCCTGGCCCGACATGGGGCCTCTCAACTCTGCACTGGCAAAATAGCTGGCACTGACTTCAGTAGTCCATTGTGGGGCTTGGGCCCTTCCCTGGGAGAAGGGGTTGAATATTCCTTCCCCCAAGGAGTCGCTGGCGGCTGCCTGAATCCCATAGGATGCAGCTGCAGCCATTTTGACACCGCTGCTCCTCTGGGCACTAAGCAGCTCAGGACTGGGCTGTTAGTCATCATAAAAATACCCACCATTTCATCCAGTTGGACAACTTCATTCTACCTAAAAATCTGCACTTTTTTCATTATCTAGGGCAGGAAGTGTTTTGTTGGAAATAGCCTTGAAAAAGAATGTGCATGAAATCTGAGAAGGCAGAAGGTGGGACTGAGCAGATCTCTGGTATCTCACAGAGGCATTTGGTGGGCCACTGTGAGATACAGGAAGCTGGACTAGATGGGCCTATGGCTTGATCCATCGGGGCTCTTCTTATGTTCTTAGATCATCCAGTGTTCTAGAGGACAGGGCTGTCTGTTGCCTGCATCAGTCTTTTCCTCTGCAGAGTCACACCGTTGGTCTACCTTTCCCAGGAATGTCTACCCGGACTTGCAGTATGCTCCATTGTCTCACAGAGCTCTTTCTCAACTCTGCTTTTGACTGGAGATGCCAAACGTTTCACCCGGGACGTTTTGCAGGCAAAAGTATGTGCCCTTTCACTGACCTGTGGGCCCTCCCCTTGCTTTTTTCCTCTCCATCCACCTTGTTCTTGCCCAAATAGTGTGATCATGATTAAGTACAAATTAAGTTAATGCATGTAAATTGCCTCGATCTGACCCAGAAATTTGACTCAGGAAGCCAAATTCCTAACATCATGATGCTGTGCAGAGTGCACTGTTTTAAACTTACTGAGTTTCTTTCTCTTCAAAAAAGGTTTGGCTTTTCTTATCAGATATGCAGTTACAGTAGAGTGTTCCATCTGCATCTTTTTCAGACTGTGAGTCCTTTTGGGGACAGGGAACTATTTCTTTATCTACGCAAACCTCTTTGTTACCTTTTGTTGAAAAAGAAGTGGTATATAAACAGTCTTAATAATAATGAGCAAGGAAGAATTAGCTGTGGGTGAGAGGGTGGGCAAGGAAGGGGTCTGAAAGAATGCTGTTTCTCACAGTTAATCATTAATCAAAGATCAGCGAGAAATCACTGGGCATAAGTAACGGGAATCCGTAACGGGAATCCCGATTGCATTGCAGGCATCCTCCTACTGTTATCTTCAAAAAGTTCTGCATTGCTTGGGAGAAGTCAGTGTCATTTTGCTAGCTGATTGCTTCACATAACAAATTGTCACAATTGGACCTCAAAAGCAGAGTTTCTCAGGAAGCCACATCCCAAGCACCATGCTGCATGGTGGAACTTGTTGAAACGGGGCCAACCGACTGGTTGTTCTGTTGACCAGCTTTTTGGAGTCAGAGAGGGGATATAAATGCATTGGCTGAAGCACAACCAAGACATCAAAACGCACAGAGTAAGCTTCCGAAAGCCTGTCTCCATTGTCACCACTGGCGGTGTGGGCCATGTGTTTATTCATGGTATTGATCTTGGCAGGGTCTGGGAAGACGCCCTTGTGCAGAAATGATGTGGCTGGGGCCCTGCACCTGGGACCGTAACGAGTCACAGTTGGATGTCCTTGTGCTTTTGAAAACCAACACGCTGAAGCCAGTTAAACACATCCTCCAGGCAATTTAAATGTTCCTGGAAAGTTCTCCCAATAACAATCACATCATCCAGATAAACCCAACATGTGGCCCACTGAAAATCTGCCAAAATCAAATCCATTAGCCTTTGAGAAGCACAGGGGGAATTGTGGAGACTGAAAGGCGTCATGCTGAACTTGCAGAATGAGACAAGTCTTTGGACAACCCTCTGGATGTGTTTCCACTTTTCAGAAGCCAATGTTTAAGTCCAAGGTAAAAGATCCATACATCTCTATATTATATCTATCAATTAGAACAGAGTCCCTGTCTGTACAGGGTAGGGGGGCATGTGGTTTCCCACGTAATGTGTGACTGTTTATAAGGCTTCTGCAAAGGACCAGTTTAACATTCACTGCAAGTCTTTTATCTGGGAAGCAGGTGTCGCTTGGCAATAGCACTGCACGTACTCATCACTTTCTTTCTTTCTTTCTTTCTTTCTTTCTTTCTTTCTTTCGATAATTCAGCCAGGCCAGTCAGAAGGGTATTGTGTCCCCAAAGCCACATAAAGACTGAACATGTTTGCACATTAAAAAATACCAATCAATATCAGTTTAGAGGTCTGCAAGGATGCATTAATGGAATTACTGGAGCCCAACATGAGCAGTCATTGCCACTACCTCCACTATCCTCTTTTCTGTACTCTGAATGAATTAATATGGGCTCCTAAACATGGGGATGTGGGTGAAGCTAATCATCTTTTCTCCACCTTAAAAACCGGGGGTGGGGAGACAAAAATAATCCCCTCTTTCCCCCATATTATTACAGAAGGCCACATTTGGCTCAGAGCATTAGGTCCAGCAGTTGGCTTAGGCTGTAGAGGGCTGTAAGGAATGGCAGCAGCATGTGAGGGGCAGAATTAAGCAGTGAACTCGAGGTACAAGGTGATAGGGACCAGGAGTAAGAAGCTGGGTGGGGAGGCAGAACTAGGAACTCCGTCAAGTGGAGCATGGGAGGCGAAGGGCCAGAGAGAGGCCAGACGGGGAAGGAATCCAGCTGGAACGAGGAGTTCTATGAAAGACTAGAACTATTCAATTGTAAAAATCCTTACGGGGTTTTAGACCAGCCTGCCTATGTAAACCGCAGTCTGAGGAGAAATCTGATGACCAAAGAAAGGCGGTATATAAATACCAGTATAAATAAATAAATAGATAGAGTAAAGCTGGCAATCAGTGTACAGCTTGCCTGCACATTGGAGCTGTGGGGGTGGGGGGACTTAAGGATAGCCTTAAGCTGGCCAGAAAAAGAGGTAGCAGTACTCTGCAGACTTTCAGAGAGGCTGCAGTGATAGCAGACTGAACAGTGCAACAATGTACTATGTGGTATACCAGCATTCCTTGCGGCCTGCAGGTGTACTGCATGGATAGGATTGGTCCATTTAACATGTGAACAGAATTGGCCCATGTGGCACCTGGATCATGTTCCATATGCCATTAACCCCATGTGTACTCATTTGTTCTCACCCCCCCCCCCCACCTGGATGCTTAGCAGCTGGATAAGTACTAACTGCAGTTAATAGCACATGGCTGCTGTTCCTGTTTAGGAACAAAGGTTTGCTCTTTGCTGCTGCTTTGGCAGCCATGAGAATGCTATTGTACTCCACAGTGATGACAGCTACAGAAGAGGTCAGGGAAGTGAAAGAAGAAGAGAACCACTGGTCTAAGTAAAGGATTTAGTCATTGATTATTGAAACACCTGATGACACAAATCTTGGGCTATTTGAGTGGCTCTCAGGGCATTTGGACAAGGGGGTTCTATAATCTATCTATCCATCTCCCATAGTTTATGCATTTGCTACACTTCAACCTCATACAGGTTTTAAAAAAAAATCAGTCAGACTAAGGGCGGAATCCTAACCAACTTTCCAGCAATGGCATAGCTGTGCCAGTGGGGCATATGCTGCATCCTGCTGTTGGGTGGCACTCACAGAGGCCTCCTCAAGGTAAGGCAATGTTTGTTCCCTTACCTTGGAGTCGCATTGTCCTTATGTCAGTGCTGGAAAGTGGGTTAGAATTGTGGCCTAAATAGAGTTGGCTAAGGGCATTTTCACACATGTGCAACATTTGCATCAAATTTTACCTAATAGCATATGTTACACGCTAAGCAGCCTTTTCTCGCCTTCAGTGAACAGCCTTTTCTCCTCCTTCCCTTCTGGTAGCAGCAATTTGGAAGCTTTCACTTTGTTTTGCAAAAAGCCCCCAAAGCAACCACACGCACACCTGACAGTTCTCCGAAATAACTTACCCGATAAAAATCTCCTCCTGTCGCCAGTTTGTCAGGCTGTCAACTCAACGGAATGTTGGCAAAACTAAAAATGGAGGAGATTCACTCTCCCCGCACCCCCCTCCCCTCCACATCTCTTCTAACATCTGCCAATGCAAGAAGGGCTGATTTCAGAGAACATTCAGCACTATTCCTTGCCAGTCAGCTGACGGATAGTGAAGCCATGATCAAACGCAGGCAAGGACATTTCTGACAGCAGCTACAAAGCTGGTTCCAACACAGACCTCATGATAGCCGACCTCATGCAGTTGTCTCTGATTTCAGGATGGGGTATGGGACATTCTGTTCAACCATTCTGTCATGGCTTGATCTTCTGAGCTGGTGAGCCCCTGCTTACAGTCCTCTGTCCCGAGGACAATTTCCTAAGCCTTCAAGGATGTCTTCTTCCCCTTCGTTCTCAATCTGTACAATGTCAGTACAGTATATCCAATTTGTAGTTCAGGTGTGATAACTCAGTTAACTTAGGCTTTGTTAACTTAGGCTTTGACCTTCTGCTTTGACCCTCACATTCAATGTGATGTCAATCCGGCATTCTCTCACTCCTTACACACTATTGTTAAAATTGATCTTGCATAATCATTGTGTGTGCACTGATTGTCTTCTTTCTTGTTCTTACCCACTGGTTTCAACAGCAGTCACCTGCATTTATAGCTCATGGAATTCTGATGAGAGGATTCATCCGCTTGCTGTCTACATTAAACATGTAAAACTTGGTTTTTCTTTTTCTGTACTCGCCCCCCCCTCCAGACCTGGTCAGCAATTGGTGGATGACTGGGCACCCGTAATGTCTGTGACCAGGAGACCCACTCCCAATCAGTGTCCTAGGCTGCTGCCCTGAGCATATTTATGTTGCACCTGAAGATATTTATGTTACTGCAATTCTAGTTTAGCCCTGTGGGAAAGTGTAAAAGTTACAAACTCAAACACTGTGTAGCTAACATATGAGTGGGCCCATTTGGACTTTGTATCGATGTGTATCCTTGGCCTGAGCATAAGCATGCGCCGTGCTGCTGAGCTGATAGTGGTTCCAAAGCTATTAAAATATTTGGAAGGGAGCAGAAGACCACAGTTCAGTGGGAAAAGCTTCTTCCTCGTGGTGAGAATCAAGAAACGCTGAATCTCTCCTTCATATATACTGTGCGGGAGGGGGAAGGGTGGGAAGCTCTAAGCAAGGAATTCATTCTCAATGTAGCACATAGACTGTCACTCTCATCTCATGCCTGAGGGTTCAGTGACAGAGCAAAGTTGTGACCATGAAAACTGCTGTATAAGGATAGTGCCTATGGTACACTGTGTATCATCTTCATTTCTCAAGAAAACCATGTTGCCAGCCAATGACGATGCTCAACAGCAATACAGGTGTGTGCCACTTAACGACAGGGATATGTTCTCCTATTCCTGTTGTTATGCGATTGGGTCATTAAGTCTGGGCAGGAGGTCTGGTCTAGAGGGTAGAGCCTCCATTTGCCTGAAGATTAACATCCACAAGGTCGCCAGTTCGAGGCCACCGGCACCGTGCGACCTTGAAGCAGCTGGCAAGCTGCAGCTGAGCTGTTCCATCTGCTCGGAGCGTGGGAGGATGGAGGCCAGAATGTTAAACCAGATCGGAGTGTAACAGCTTGAATGTGGTGGTTCTTGAAAGAGAGAACCTTCTTTCAATTTGTAAAAATCCCTGCGTGGATTTAATAAGCCTGCCTGTGTAAACCGCCTTGAATAAAGTCTTGAATAAAGACCAAGAAAGGCGGTATATAAATACTGTATATTATTATTATTATTATATTATTTAAGTGAACATTCAGTTCAATCTATTGCCTTTGTTATGTGAACAGAAACTCCCTGCCAGACACTAGCTGGCTGCACAGGCTACTGGAGATAGATTGCCTCTTCTTTGCATTAAGAGCCTCTCTGTTGTGCAAACAGACACTTTGCTGCAGGCTATGGGAGATGCGATTGCCTCATTAAGAGCATCTTTATCGTGCTCTGACCACCATCATATATGCGGTCCATCGTTAAACGAATGGTTGTTAAGCGGCGCACACCTGTATCACGAAAGGGCAAATTAACAGGCAGTTACCAGGAAGCAGATCTCTGCTTAACTGGATTAGTGCTCCTTCCCATGCTGTCCATGGCTTGCCTTTAATTAAGGATAAAACATCACTTACCTCACCTGGATAACTAGATAGCATCTGATAGCATCCTGAAAGGAAAACTCTAAGGCAGCAGCTAAATGGACTATCAAGCACTGCGGACTGAGTTGTCTCCGTCATGGATGTCACAGATTCTTGTAATGCTGGAAGAGGGAAAACAATGACCAAAAAACAAAAGAAAACTTCAATGAGATTGAATGATGAGATTGACTTTGAAGGGCAGCCCAATCCTATGCTACTGGCTCACTCTGTAGTGCTGCGGTGCCAATATGGCTGTCGCTGTATCCTGTGAGCCAAGGGAAGAAGGCAAAGATCTCGTTGGGGTAAGAGAACAATGGTTCCTTACCCCATGTCGGGACCAACTCAAGAGCTGGTGCAGATTCGAGTAGCCTTTTCAGGCACGAAAGGGGAAATAGGATTCAGCAGCAGCTTCTGAATAGCCTCCTGGACTGCCCTCCCCTACCTAGCTTTGCCCCTCCTCATCTTCCCCCGCCCTCCTCCTGCTCAGGAATGCCTCCTTACAATCTGTCAAGGAACTTACCGTCAGTGACTCTTGGTGGTCATCCCGCCAGCACAGAGGCTCAGTACCAACTAGCGCTGGCCTCTCTGTAGGCGCCATTTGTTTCCCGGCTGCTGCAAAGTATCTCATGGCACTTTTGCTATGGCTGTTGTCTGGGTAGCACATGGGCTCAGGCTCTTAGTTCATTTTTTTCCATGCATGGTAAGTACTATTGAGTACCTGATGCTATCGCATTGTGGAAACTAGCTTTGTGAGATCCTGCCCTGATTAGTTCTTTGGACATGAGACAACTGGGAGCAGTATTTCTCTTTCTCCTTCATGTGTTCCTTTGAACATAATTTCTAAGCAACATTGATAGGAAGTCATCACCACTTTGGATAATTACCTTTTCTTCTATGTTTCTACCTGTTCTTTTTTTTGTAGGAAATAAAAATAACCTCCAGAATATTTTGTGGAAAACTTCAAGATCAGCAGGGCTCCATTGGCTTCCTAAATCCACTGAGAGTAGTTCCCAGATGGTGGAATGAAACAACACAACAATGAGTCTCACCCAGGATCACCTCATTAGTTTTGCACTATACAGCCATAGTCAGAATTCACGAAACAGCAAGCATGGAGGAGGGCTGGTGAGATACTTTTTGGGGACTTTTGCCAGTCTATGCCACATTTTTTGCTCCTTCTGTCTAAACAATAGACAATGTTTTGGATAATAGTTCTCAAACATTTTAGCACCAGGACCCACCAGGTGTGATGGAAGTTATGTTATGGCTGGAAGTGACATTAACAACTTTGGCTTCAAACCTAAGCTGTGATCAGCCCAAGTTCCCATTGCATAGCATGCTAGTGCTTGTTATTTTGCCCAGCTCAGAATCCAAACATTCCAACTTGGAAGTCAAAGCAGAACCCAGACTTGGATTCTTCTCCAACCGCACAGACCTCCACTCTTTCCAGCATCCCATCTTCCCACCTATTCAGGGCAAAGCATCATGCCTCCCTCCCACCAGGAGCTCGTGACCCACTTAGTGGGTCCTGACTCAGTTTGAGAAACGCTGCTTTGGGAGATGTAAAGGTTTGGATTGGTGAATACATTTCTTAGTGACTCAGCACGAGGCTTTGCCAAAATATGTCTGTGGCACAGTGAGATATTGCATATAAAGCCCTTCCAAGTATCTCAGCTATTTGCATTCTTCCTTTAAAAAAAAAAAAAAAAGTCAAGAGAGGTTATCCACAATGCATTCCAGCAGAGACACTCATGGCTCAGGTGGCTCAAACTTAAAGCAGTCATCTGTCTGCTTCCTTAATCTAATCTAATCTAACCTACAATGGATTCCCTCCAAAGGCATGAGTGTGTAGGGGGGGGGAAGCATTAAGAAATATTGCTCCCAGTTTGTTTGTAACTCTGAAGTAGTGCGTCAGTTGATCACTATCATGTCTCACATACCTGTCTAGTAAAAAACACATGTAATGTGTTAAGAGTGGCAGAGGGGAACAATCATACTGGAGGGTGAATGCAGGGAAGACGGAAGGATTTAACTACTTCACTCCTCATACCTTTTTTGGGTCTTTTTGTTGCAACTCGTTTTAGCATCACATTGAAAAACTCATAGGAACTTGCTCTTTAAACGAAAGACTCTGCACTAGAATTAACAATCATTTGGCAATACAAAGAGCAGCATACCAGGAATGGGCAAGGCCAGTGCGGCTTGTCTTGAGTCAAATCACAAGCCTCTACCCTCTGCGAATTGACTGAAAAACAAGTCACAACTTTTTCAGTTGCCCAGAGCGTTTTTGCAACTCAGAAGGACTCGAGTCTTGAGTTGTTTCCTTTGAAAAGCTAGACAGAGAGAAAAAAAAAACAGCTGTTGACAGGGTTGTGTGTATGTGTCGGAGTTCTCTTTAAAAACTCTCCTGCTGTCCTTGCCCATCTGTGAACAAGGCAGGAGGGGGTGGGAGGGACTGCAAGAGAGTGGGGACAGAAGCGGCAAGAGGGAGGCGTGCGAAGCAGCTGCAAGGTTTACCAGGAGGGTTACGAGCAGCAGCCTCGAGGCTTACCAGTATGACCCAGTCTTATGCAGCTCTACTGCACCAGTAGTCCCATTTGCACTGATTGTTCAGTGTTACTTCCCTCCTCCCAAGTAACAACGGAGCCATGTGTCTGGAAGGTGTGATCACTACAAACTGCCTCCCCCCTGGACTTCTCCAGCCAATCCTAACGCAAGCCTTGGGCTCTTCCTTCTGCCCTATCTCAGCCAAAGACAATATCAGACCGCCCGTCCTTGGTCCAATGATCAGCGGTTCTTTCAGAGATTGGCAAGAGAGCCTGCTCCTATTCGCTGCAAAAGCAAAACATTAACCCCTTTTTGCCTGGAACTTTCCTGCTGCTCACCCAGTCTAAATGATGGCCCCATGAGATCTTTCATACTGCTAAAACAGTAAGCAAGCACACCCAGTCACAGACAGACTACGTGTGTGGGGATGAGTGCCACGTCAAGGGGCCCTTGACTCAAGCGTTTTACTGAGTCTTCCACATGCGCAACTCAGGTGTACACAGCTTCCTATCCATCTTACCTCATCCTTGACATTCCAATGGGATTTTAAAGCCCCCATGTCAGCCTGTGCATGCTCTGGCTCCTCCTGTGCCCAGCACCAGTCTCAAATCTTTCAGAAGCAACCTCACAGGAGTTCTTGTGTTGACAGTGAACCCCTGATGTGGTTTCTGGCTTTGGTGGATGTTCATACAGTATGCTTTAAACTAGGGCAATTTGAGTCAGGGCGGAATCCTATCCTGCGCTGGAACAAGCAAGCCAAGAGGCTTGCGCTGTATCCAGTGCAGGATAGGGGTCATAAGCAGCTCAGCCAAAGGCAAGGGAAAACATTTCCCCTTATCTCCGGGTAAGGGCCACTGGCCCCTATGGGTCTCCTTGGACTTGCGCCACCTCTTGAGGTGGCACAAGTCTGAAGAGAGCGGAGCAACTTGAAGCTGCTCCGTTCTCCCTGGAAACGGGGGTTGGGATCCGGCATAACTACCGGATCCCAGCCCTGCTTCCCGCTCCCTACCCGCCTGTCCCTGGGGCTGCCCACCGCCCGCCCCACCCAGGAACGCCTCCCTCCTGCCTCCTCCCCGCCTACCTATGCTCTGCGTGTCAGTGCAGCCATGCTGATGCAAGGCGCTTGGAGGAAGCCAGCACGGCTTGGAGGAAGCTCATGGCAGATTTGTGACCCTCCTGAACTGGCGCAAGGGACTTGCATTGGCCCAAGTCAAGGGCTGGATTGTGCCCTCAGATTGCTCCAACTCCATAGGCCCTCCCAGACACAATATGGTGGACAGGAATGTATACTATGACTGTTATAGTACGCACCTGCATCTTTGCCATAACTGAACACCTCTATGGCACTTATTTCTGTTTGGGGGATTTTTTTTTTTTAGTGCTAGGCTTTCCTTCCTCACACTCATTGCCCTTTGGGAGAGAGAGGGTGGATAGAGGAGGTTGTGAAGGAGGACTATCTCATGCGGGGAGAGGGAACAAAGTGGCTGGCAGACACTGAAGGTGGTCAGTGTAAAGACTCACAAGCAAAGACACACTGTGAGATGCATTGACAGCAGGAACCAAGAGTGGCTTGGAAGATACATGCACAGGCTAGCTCCTGAGTAAACATTAATAAGAATAAAGAAGGTACTTATTATGTTGCATCAGACAGCTGTGGCTGTGATCCTTTCTGATTCCTCCATCTCCTGACCAAGCCCATGGGCACCATCACCCCTGTGTTATGGAATTTCCCCTGTGTGATGACCCATGGCCCATGGGGGCTACGACAGATTGTCTCCCCACAATCTAAGCCAGCAGCCAATCTCCTGTATCAGATATTGATGTTATTGTGGAAGCTGGCAGTGCCCTAGTTACAACTCAGAAACAGACCAAAATGAAGCAGAAAATCAGAACAGTATAGTGCTGGTAAATAGATAATAAACCAAATAATTGACAATTTCCTGTCATTTAACAATACACCCAGTCTTCTGACTGAGAAAGGCCACCTCACCCTGACTAGTGGCTGGACAGGCCCTGTTCCTACAACTGTATTCACAAATAAAGGAAAAACTGACTGTGACTTGTGATTGGCTTCTGGGAGGTGGAAGGCCATCTGTCTTACTTAGTTTGGACTTTCTCCCTCTCCAGAACTCTCTACTGAAACAACTGGGTGAGAATGAGTCTTGTAAAGGAGGGGTCATCTCTCTCTCTCTCTCTCTCTCTCATTTTTCCATCGCTCAGTTTTTATAGGATCTCTTTCAGAAACTCAGTACTCTGACTCAGCCAGATTAGGTTATAGAGTCTCTGAGGGGATGAGATGAGGTATTGTGTCAGTGACAGAAGATATTGACGCAGAACAGTTTTTAAAATAATACGATCTATTTCTCTGATTTAAGCTCTGCACGCTTACTTGGAATCAAGCTCTGGTGAAATCAGCAGCATTGACTTCCAAGTAAAGGTTGCCAAAGATCAAAGTATATGGCATTATTTAGGATGTATATATGGACATCCAACTGGCAAAGCCCCTAGATACCTTTCCAGCCATCCACAGCAGGGCCCAAATAAAAACCTCCCTCTAGCCCTTATTGTGTCTACAGACTTACAGATTTTTACATGGGTCATTAAGACTGCATTAGCTTGTGGAAACCTATTATGATGACTAGGGGGAATGTTGGCTTTTCAACAGGAGAACCATGTGGGAAATGGGATGTACCATATTTTTACAAGCCTCCCAGAAATGTCAACTCACAGGATCAGAAAGAAGGCTGGAGCTTTCGCTCCATGAATAAATGCATTTTTTTTTTTAAGTTTAGAAAAAAGTTGACTAAATGTGGGTAATATTTTGTAAAATTATAAACTGTGTTAAAACTGTAATCAAGAGAATAATTGTTATTATCTAAAATGTCAGAAGAGCACTATTAAGTTAAGTTCATTGGCTACAGGTTCAGTTATAGGACTAAAGGAAGGAAATATTCTTCAAGCAGTGTCTAATTACATAATTCACTGTCACAGGATGTGTGAATGGCCACCACTTTAGCCCTGCTTCAGTCATATCTTTGGCTGCATGGGAGGGGCTTCAGTCTGGTGCGACCCCACATTACTGCAGTATTTATGTGAAACACTTGAACCATGTGTGTGATCGGACCAATCACATAGGGCTTTGCGATTCAACTGCTGCCTTCTAGAAGGATGGTGGTTGTGTGAGAAAGATCCGTGCTTGCCCAACAGCACCAACAATCCAAACAGTTACTTGTGGTAGCAGTGAGGCAGTGAGAAAGCGAGTGTAAGGAGAGACTCCTCAGGTATATGGAGAATGCTTTGCACCCCCTCTAGCTATGCTGCTGGTGGGCTCCATTGTTACTTGGGAGGAGGAAGCCTCATTGAATGACTTCCCCACAGGATACAGCAGTAGCTGTGCTGGCACTACTGCATCACCACGCAGGGCGTTAGTTAGGAATGGGCTGTCAGTTATGGAATTCATACAAATCCTGCAGCTGTGTAGGATCACACTTTGAGAAAATGTCTCCCCACCCATCAGTGAGTATGTGTGAAGGGGATTTTGGGTAATCTTGAAAAGAGACTTACCAATAAATTCATAGGGGATATTTCTGTCATGACTCCTAGTTATGGTAACTAAAAAAGGCACATTCATGTACAAAGGCCAGTAGCAGTACTAGGATCAGTGGGACACTCAGGCCAGGTCCAGTTATGGGACCCCCATGCTTGCACACATTCACACACTCCCCCCCCCATCTCTGGCAGTGCTGAGGAAGAGGTGCCATCCAGAAGCACTCCCCTTCCTTTCCCTGATGTGGTGTGTGAATGTGGCATCTCAGCAGTGAACGCTGAGTGCGGCATGCTGGAACAGCGCTCCTCCTCCTTTCTCATCAGAAGCCCAATTTCATAGACCTGGAGGCAGCAGCAAGAGTTGCTCAGTTAAGTGACTCATGCACTGGGTCAAGTGTCAGCCAGTTGGGAGCCCATAGGCCCTTGATCAGTGGTCATCCTGACCAACCTCTGACACTGCCCCCAACAGAGGCACTATACCTCTGAATACTATATAACTGGGGCAAATAACAGGTGGTGGCCATTGGCTTCGTGCCGTTTCATACTTTCCAGAGCCATCTGCTTTGCTACTGGAAAGCTGACTGCTGAACTAGATGAAACTTCAGCAGGTCTGATCCAGCAGGTTTTATGTCCTTCCATTCTCTTCTCTGGAGAGATTCGAGTGCCCCAATTAGAAGCACATTACATGTCTGTAAGCCCCCTTATTTTCAGGTGGAATAAGACTGTAGCATGCTTTCCAAGCCTAGATGCATCACTGTTTCATGACCCAGGTACGTGACTGTTTAGCAGCCACCTAGAAAGAAACAAGGGTGTGGAGGAAAAGAGAGAGCAGTATTTGTTCATTAGAAAACAATGCAAAAGACGAGGAGGTGGAATGTAAATACAGCCGATTAAATATCTTCGTTATGACATAATGGCATTCCTTTGGTCAAATCCTTTTGCTTCCAAACTGATAAACTAATTAAAATGACACCTTTTACTACTCCCTTGGCCTGATTATTTCATTAAAATCAGAGTCCTGTTTTCCTGAGACTTGGGCCAAAATTTACAGAAGGGTTCCAAGTACCTGTGTACAAGTATGCTGAGTGGGAGTGGTTGCTGCTGTGGGTCAGCTGTGTTATCAGAAGAACAGATTTTAACTAGCAAGGAGAGAGAGGGAGAGGAAGATGAAATGCCAATTTATTTTTGCACCGAGTTTGCAGGTCAGTTGTGGCTAATGATGAAAACCCATCCAATCAGAATGTTGTCAACAGCAGCCATCTGGACATGTGTGTAGCTGATGTGTAACTCAGCCAAATTGCATTTTCTGGGGTGTTGTGTATTTTTTCCCCCCTGTCTGCTTTTGGCTTGGAGGTTCTTATTTTCCCCTTTTCCTTGCTGTCTGTGGCACCTATCTTTGTAATAAATTAAGTGTGCAGCCGCCTTCGATGAACCTCAGGGGAAAGAATTGGAAGGTTACTGTATGATGACATGCCCTTTTGACAACAGCTTTGTGCATGAAACAGTCACTCATTAAAATCTTTTAGTTTTTATGGTGGAAATCGATCCATGACACTCAGCCAGGTTGGCTTATTTTGGCTGGAAAGTACTGACATAAGGGGTTAGGATTGCGCCCTTAGTGTTGTTGTTTACCCTAAGGGCTTCCACAGTCTCAGAGCCCAATCCTGTAGTCCAAGGCACAGCTCCGTGCTGTGAACCATAGTTGCAAATGTGCCATAAGGCATGTTTGCAGGCTAACCGCTGGACTCCCACTGGTGCTCGCCCTTCACCAACTGGTGCTGGGCTAGCACCAGGTGGTGGCCCGGGTTCCGTGGCTTGGAATGGGAGGTGGGAGTGTGGATGGGGGCTTGGGGGAGGTGTTCTGTGGAGCTTGGGGGGCTTGGGGGAGGTGTTCTGTGGCTCGGGCTGTGGAATGGGAGGTGGGAGTGTGGATGGGGGCTTGGGGGAGGTGTTCTGTGGAGGGGGGAGGCCGGCGGGGGCGGGTGGGAGGCGTGCCAGGGGGCGGATGGGAGGCACGTTGGGGGGAGGGAGAAAGGCGGATCCGCAGAGAGGCTGCGCGCCCTACATGAGTGCCTTTACTTTAGCACCGACCTTTTGGTTGGCGCTAAAGAGAGTAGCCCCATTGTGGGGCTGCTTACCTTACTCGGGGGAAGGGGACAAACATCCCCTTCTCCTGAGGTGCCTTCCGCGGTAGTGCGGGAGGTGCAGGATTTGGCAGGAGCCCTCCTCGGAGCCGCCAAGCCTGGGCGCTGCAGACAGCTCAGGACTGGGCTGCCTAGCAGATCTGAGGAAAGGGGGGTGGGGGGCAAAATGTACAGGGCCTGGGCTTCCAGGGGGCCCAGGTCAGGCAAAACAAACTATACAATATAAAACAAATTTATTACAAAATAAATTTGGGTACCACAGTATCAGCCTATCCAGGGCTGGCACTGGGTCCAGGGCAAGAAGCCTGATTTCCTGCACATGCCTGATCTCATCTGATCTCGCAAGCTAAGCAGGGTCAGGCCTGGTTACTACTTGGATGCGAGACCGCCTGGGAATACCAGATTCTGTAGGCTTATACCATAGTCTTTCGAGACTGAAGGTTGCCAACCAGCCCAACACTCACCAGTTTTAGGCATAAAGATGTATGGTTGCAGCCAGTGGCATACCAGATCGTTTGGCACCTGGGGCACATAAATTTTTGGCACCCCATGACAAAATTATTTTCAGTAATAGTCATGACATGACAATACATGAATAATAATAATAATAATGGCCAGAGAAGAAGTGCAGACAGTGAACATTTTCTTTTATAGAACTTTGTGTGTACACGCACACACATGTACATGAAGTTATAAAGTTATATATAAATATATAAACTTGCAAAGTGTGTGTATATATATATATATATATACACACACAGTGGTGCCTCGCAAGACGAATGCCTTGCACACCGAAAAACTCGCAAGACGAAAGCGTTTTTGCGATTTTTTCTGGTGACTCGCAAGACGAATTTTTCTATGCCGTGCTTCACAAGACGAATTTTTTCTATGGCCGTGCTTCACAAGACGAATTTTTAAAATTAAAAAGTTGAAGTTTTGTGCTTGAAATTTTTGAAATCCTCTGTACAGTATGTATGCCTTTAAAGAGCACTTAATAAACACTTTGTAAACCAAATTTGACTTTGTTCTGACTTTTTTTGCCCATAGGAACGCATTAATTAAATTTCAATGCATTCCTATGGGAAACCGCGCTTCTCAAGACGAAATTTTCGCAATACGAAACGACTTGCAGAACGAATTACTTTCGTCTTGCGAGGCACCACACACACACACACACACACACACACCCCTCTGGCCACCTTCTTCATACACCACTAGTTGCAACTGAAGCACAAGACTATGGCTGAGTCTTTGTTTTCTGTAGCCAAGGCTATGGGCTACAAGCAAGGAGTGAGTCACTCAGTGTGCTATGAAACCACACTCTTGCACCAGACAAACCATCTTAACTTGCATTGCAGGTGCTCAGATGGACACCCTAATACTGTTTCTGGGCTCCCTCAATTCAAGGCGGCTGTGGTAGTCTGCCTTAAGGAAGGCTGGAGCTGGAGCTGAGGCTTCTTCTTTAACTGATGAAGGTTTACAGATAAACCAAGGAGTCCTGCACTCCCACGTTCTAACAATTGGAATTTGGATACAATGCTGCCTCCAGGACTCTTGAGGTCAGTGTAACGTCCAGATACCTGAGGCTTCCTTATCTGCCCCTCTATGGTCCTTGCAGGAAGTGTGATCCTTCTGTTTTTTTCCTCCCTTTCGCCACACAATTCCTCTTCCCTCCAGACCATTGAAGAAAGAAGATATGATCTGCCAAGGCTCCATGCCTACCAGGCCATCCTCACCAGACTTCCACACAAAGGGAGCAGCTCAAGGTTCTGTGTTCCAAGGTCATAGGAGCCTCTGAGCAATCAGAAGATGCATGTCAGCAGCTATGAGCTGTGAGTCAAATATTTCTTATGATCTCAGCAGATCCTCCATTCCTGTGTATGTTTATTGATAGCAACTAATCAGGTGGTATAATTTACTGTAGGAAAGGGGTACTTTCACTGACTGCTCAGTTCCCCCCCCCCATCAGTTTCATGAACAATTCACAACAGCAAGTAGGTGAATACAAAACAATAGACATGTGAGTTCTGAGACCCAGATTTTATAACCAAAATTCCCACAGGAAAGCACAGAGGCTATAGCAGGGTGACCTCATCCATTCCTTTATTATCTTAATGGCTATTTAGAGTTAATCCCTAGCTAGAGATGGGTGCTTCTGTTGTTCTATACCCTGTCTCAAGCAGTTGAGTGATATATCTTTACTGAATTAGGGCAGATCTTGAAGGGACTTGTGCCAGTCAAAGAGTATCACAAAAATGCCGTAAAGCACTTCTACGACAGTCCAGGATGAGGAAGGCTAGTGCACAAACATGCCCATGCCGGCTGAGCCAGGCCAGCTGGAGCGTCTGGGGAGGTGGGGGAGGACAGGAAGGAGGTGTTTTGGGGCAGGGGAGGATAGACAGGCCTGTGATTGGGCTTCTGGAGAGCAGGGGGTGGGGCCAGGATCTGGCACCTGTGCCAGATCCTAACCCCAGTCCCGGGCAGCCCAGAGCATCTCTGGGCTGCTCAGTTCTGCATCACCTCTTTAGGTGGCGCAGATCCCAATACCCAATTGGGGCTGCTGCAGCATTACGCTTGGTAAGGGGAAGGAATTCCCTTTGCCTCGGTCTGAGCTGCAACTGGCCCCAACCTCCACCTTGGATATGGGGCAGGCCACCCAGATTCCCCATTCCAGCATGAGTTAGGATTGGGCTGCCTGGCTCTTAGGATTCCCAGGGTATTTTGACACAGAAATCCCCGCTTTTATTTCTCATGTTCACACATCTTTGCTACCAAATCCCTTACATCTCTGCTACCAAATTTGGCAACATTTGATGCCAAATCAAATGTTCCTAAAACATTTGAATGATCAAGAGTCTGGTGCATGTGATAGCAAAGAATAGTTAGCAAATATGAAAGATGCGAGGAAAGAGAACTCCCCGATGAGTCTTGAAAACTGTGCTGTGAAAATAGAAGTTGCAAATCTGCAACTTGTTATTTTGAAGAAAGCCACACTTCAACCGCTCCTATTAATTATGTAATTGCCGGGGTGCCTGTGGTTTATTAAAAGTACTCCCAGAAATGATAAAATGGCTGGAAGTAAGATGAGAACTTTTCTTTGTAACCTTTTTCTTTTTACTGGATTCATCATCAGGGTGGCTTAAACTTTGCACTCGCTTCCCCGTTGTTCTCGAGTGTTTGCATGAACTCCATGAACCTCGTCACGTGTGCTGGTGTTTATATTTACTCAGGCTGCTCTACAAGTTCTCTGTTTGTCTTGCCACCACATCTATATGGCTTGGCAGGAGCCCTGCAGCTTGATTTCGGTTGCATATAAATCAGCTTCCCCCCCCCCATCCATCAGTGTTTCCATGAGTTGATCGTTCCTGATTTTTTTTTTTCCTGAAAAGCCAGTGTTACATCAATGCCAGTCTGCTGTTGAACTTCCACATGCCGGGATGTCAAAAACTCCATGCCAGTATCACACTCCAAGTTAGTCACGATTCAATCCACTGAAAACAATGGGACTTAAGTTAATCTTGTTTCCAAGGGCAGTGCTACATGTTATGCCTATGGAGAAATACATTGACATTAGCCTGGCGTTTTCTGCAGCAAAGAGTTGAACTAAAATATGCATGTGCACGCATCTTTAAATACCTGGGGATGTGCATGTGAGAAGCCTGGGCAAAGCACGTTTCTCAGATGTGTTTATACAATCCTTTGTAAATTGTTTATAATTGCTGTAAATTCAAATGGTAAGTTTTTGATGAATGTGAGGTTGGATGCATTGTTGCACGCCTACTGAAAATGCCTCAACTGTCGCGGGATTTAAAGGGGCTCGTACATATAATCAGCCCACATCTTACAGTCACTTGCATAAATTCAAGTATATGCACTGGGCAAAAAATAATAATAAAGGAAAAACAACAGTGTAGTGCAGGCAGTTCCACCCACCCTTCCTCTTACTCCGTGTATGCCACAGAGCGGGGTTCCCAAACTGTGGATTGGTGGCCAACCTTTGGCTCAATTTTTGGTGGTTTGCAAAACTGACAGGGTAGTTAGGCTATAGTAATTAAGGGTTAAACAACCTGCTACTTGCGGGGAGCACTGCTGCCCAATCACCATTATAGCCACAGAGGCTTGAGTGGCTGGTAAAGTGAACCTTTTCTTAGGTGGGTCCCGATGCTGAAAAATTTGAGAACAACTGCCCCAGAACAAGACTGTGATGGGAAAATGAAGATGCTATTCCCTCCGTCATCTCAGTTCCTGCATGTCTGTCATAATGTGATCTTAGTTCTTAAAGAAAGAGTACTTATTTTCTGAATTTAAGGTAGTTTCAACTATTTAAAATTTTGGCTTTTCATTTCAACTCCAGAATGTAACCTTCGCATAAGATGAAAGCCAACTATATTTCTTCCAATATCTATAACTGGTGTTATATATACACAGGTGTCTAAAGATCCATGCACATAGTATCCAATATAAAATGTTTCCCATATGACCATAATATAAGATGGCCCTAAACATTGACAACCAGAATAGAGTTTAGGGCTTTTCTCATAATTGCATATACACACACGCAGGTACATAGAACTGCATTAAATAACATCAGGTAAAAAAAAAAAACCAGCACAGGTCTCTGTCCCAAGAAGCTTCTAATTTAAATTTTGACAGCAGGAGATTAAGGTAAGAATGTGAGCAAATGCACTTACACATATTTAGATTTGATTTCCATTAAGGAGATAGTGCCCATTTCCACCCTGTCCAAATTCTGGGTTGTGACACAGAGATCCTGACTGACCTTTGTCCCTATGTTGTTCTTGCTTTCCCCTTGCCTTCTGAAATTTATTTTTTTTTACAGATTTGCGTATTTTTTAATTTATTTAAAAAATTTCTACCCCATCTTTCTACCACACATTGGGGCACCAAAGGTGGCTTACAACCATAAAAACACAATAAAGTAGAAGATTAAAACAATGCTAAAACATTAAACAATTGAAGCAGTAAAGCAAATCAAACCCTAATGGATCATGCTATTTTAAAATTGCATTCATTAAAAGTGCCACCCTATCATATCAGCAGTTATTCAAATACTTTCCTAAATAAAAAAAAAGTCTTAAGGCTCCACCGAAAGGTCTCCTGGGAGGGACCCATTCTTAATTCCAAGGGGAAGGAATTCCACAGATGAGGAGCCACCACTGAGAAGGCCCTATTTCTAGCCGCCATACCTTCTGGTAATGGCGCAGTGAGAAGCTCTCCCTCTGATGACCTAAAGTATGGGTAGGATTATATGGAAGGAGGTGGTCCCTCAAATACCCTGGTCCCAAACCAGGGAAGGAGTTCACATAAACCTTGCAACATTGACTATCGTAGTTAAGAAAATTCAAGTATTCGGAAGACCTGTGTGGGTGTTATTGGACAGAATCACACTGATTGTTCTGTAAAGTGACAGAGAGCTGTTTCGAGTGGCAAGATCTAGAAGCTGCAGGAAGCTGGACTGGATGGTCCCTTGGCCTTACCAAGCAAGGCACTTCTTATGTTCTTATCCTGTACACTGATCATAAGAAACCCTGTATATTTCTACTTCTTCATGTGTTTAAGCATTTAGCAGATATTCATCCTAAACTAAAGCCTAAAGGTCCCCTGAGGAATACATAGAGCTCCTGTCTGTAGAGTCTCATTCTCTGCTTGGCAGGAGAAAATCTGTACATGGTGCTAAGGCAAAAATTGTGACTCATTTGGGAGCAGCTCACTGCTGGTTGGTGGCCAAGTACCTGTCCTTCCTGCCCCCTTTAATGCCCCCCCATCACTTGGGTGGTGGAGGCAACAATCATGAAGTTGTGCAGCTCTTTCAGGCAGCCAGCTCCCACAAGCTCTCATGTACCCCAGACCCCACATTTCTCAGAATGGCCTGTGGATGACTCTATGCCATGACACTGTAGCATTCTGAGGGACCTTCTGGAGGAGGGAGAAGGCAGCTGCCAATCTCCACCTGAAAACTTGCATAGCCTCCCATTTTTGCCACTTGGTAATGGAGCAGAGAAAAATGGGAGGCATTTCAGATCAGGCTTTGTGTGTGCAAAGAGATGTGCACACACACATATGGTTCTGTGTGGTTCTGTGTATTTTAGAGGAAGAGCTTTATCTGTATCTCTGAATTCCCATCTTGAAAAATCACTGGTGTAGGGCCACTGCCTTCACATTAAAACGTTTCTCTCTACAGGCATGAAGGCTATATTTTATTTTATTAGCTTAATTGTATTCTGATTGCATTCATGCAGCTCTCAGGATCACATTGCTTTGGATAGCAACGTCAAGATGCTGAGAACTCACTTCAAACATTTACAGTCCCAGTCAAGCTGCCATGCTTCCACAGCAGGAGCCAGAATGCTCACCTTCTGATCCTTGCAAGCTTGAACCAGATGTTTTTATATAGATCATCATTCATTTTAAAAAATAAGAAAAAATAATTGTTTGTTATCTCTGAAAAAGCAGTACTGTCCATGCAGATTTCATAAAAACCAATGAAACAGTAGAATAGAAGGCCTGGAGTTCAGATGCCTGTAAAACGTTTTATGACACAGAAGCTGAAGAAGAAATTTTGTAAGAATTACCGGATGTGGTGGGAATTTTAGAAGGCCATAGAACTAAGCGGGATGACATGGACCATCTATCCTTACTCGCCTTTCCCTGAGGCAGGAAATTCTATACTTGAAGACAGTAGAATGTCTTACTTTAAAAGCTTCTTTTTCCTTAATCACCCGGAAGGGAGGGAGACCTCTTTGACTATTGAACCCTTGTACCTGCTGTCTTGTTTCCTTTTACCACCATCCTTACAGGCCTTTGGTGTTTCTAGCAGTTGTACTATCTTTCTTATAATGGTGTCTGTGCTTCCAGTTAAAAGAATGAGCTGACCCCACAGAGGTAAACTTCTAAATGTTAAACAAATCATGAGAATTCGGGATGAGTTTGCTTAACTTTTTTTTCAGCGATATCTGGAGGGAAATATGATATATTTGCACGGTTGGTTGGTTGGCAACCTTCAGTCTCGAAAGACTATGGTATAGGCCTACAGCACCCGGTATTCCCAGGTGGTCTCCCATCCAAGTACTAACCAGGCCTGACCCTGCTTAGCTTCCGAGATCAGACGAGATCAGGGATGTACAGGGTAACGAATGCACATCTATTAAAGTCTGGGAACACTTTGATAGCTGCAGCTTGCTGGCACACAAATAAAAACTCAAGGAGGACACAAATAACAGTGTTGGAATTGGCCAGGGTTCAGCATATTAGGAAAATAAATTTTACAGGGCTGATAGAGGAAATTTCCCCTTGATAGTTTGCACCTTTGGGCACATTCATACATTATACCAGCTTCCATGTTTGGGGCTCATGGAATGGGGACAAAAGCCACAATTTTGTGGAGCAAGCGATTGTCCGAACCAGATTGATGGAGAACATCTTCAGGGATGGATGGAGGAGATGGATGGAGAAAGACCATAGTTTCCTTGAAACTTATTATTTTGATTAATATGGACAGCAGCAGATGAAGTGGAGATGCAACAAGTTTTTAAAAGGAAATCATTCTGTAAATAGAGTACAGCTGACCTTTCGGATAATTGCTGAGTGGTAAATGCCAACAATGTGACTGGTCTTAAAAAACCAAATCAAACCCTGATAACACAACTTACTGAAGTGTGTCCCATTGAATTCAGTAGGACTTCCATACAAATATTTCTTTTCTGATTCCTTTCATAGTAAGTAAATGTGTAAATAATAAATGTAGTAAAAATCTATGTAAAAATGGATAGGACAAGCCTGTGAGCCAAACTGTCACAAGAGGTGATGTCCCCAGGAATGAAACTGTTGGAAGATGGAAATATGTTTCTCTTCATTTCTAATACATTCTAGTGCATTCACAACCGAATCCTGTCCATTCCCCCCCCCCCCCGCCTCTGATGCAGCCATGCCACTAGTGTACGTGTACATCCTTCCATGGGGGAGAGCAGTCACAAAGATCTCCTCAAAGTAAGGGAACATTTGTTCCATTGCCTTAGGTTAAGACTTTGCTGCCCTGATGGGTCTACTTGGATCTGTGCCAGCAACTTTGCTGCCGCAAGTCCAGTTGCCCTGGATAGGTGGACTGAGGCTGGGAAGGGGAATAGGACAATGTTTCTCAACCAGTAGTACAGGTACCACCAGTGGTACTTGAAGTGGTGTCTGGTGCTACTCATAGGATCCCTGGACACCTACTGCCCAGCAGTGAGAGCAGGAACATGGTGCAAAAAACAGTGGTAGGAGGCTCAGCTCAGCGGGCAGAGTTCCAAAACATGCTTTTCCATGCGTTAAAAAGCCCTCTGTCCACCCTAAGCCTCTTACTGGTGTTTGTTATGTCACATCTGGCCTCCCAACCTAGAAGTAACTGGTGATGATGTTATCTGTTCCACCCACCCTTGCACCATTCTGCCCTCTCCACCCTCCCATGCCAAGTTGCCCATGCTGGGGTTCCCGCAGAGTCCACTGTCCCTGGCTGCCACCAGGCACTGTTGGCAATGGCAGCCAAGCTGTGCTCTATGGCACATCACTTTTTCCGATGGCCATAAAATGTGTCGCGCTGCCAGAACACAAGTTCCAATGATGCAGCAGGCCCAGAGGATTGGGCCATCAGGAGTTCACAAAGATGGCAAAAGGTCAGTAAGGAAGAGCCTTACTGAACTGAGCTCACATGGATAGTGCCTTTTTCTTTTGACCTGTCCAGAACAGGCTACCATGAGGAACAGAAAACAGTTCACTTTCTGATTTGATCCTTTAAATCTAGTACTGTATTACATTTCCTATTTGAGCTGGATATTGCCACCTCTCCAGAAGTCTCCTGTTGTATGTTTACCTTGGAAGGTGGCTGTTGTCTGATGAAGAAATTTGGTGCTTTGCAAAATGGCAGAACGGTTTTCAGTCTGCTTGCCCACATCCCATTAGTTTCTAAGCAGCTGTGGAAACCTCTCTTGGCATTCACTGGAGTGCAGGGCTGTTCATCTCAACTATAACAGCAGGAAACATGTTTATGGCTTTCTGTTGTTCCTGTTTGTGCTTTTTATGCAGCCTCTATCATATTTTATTAGAGCACTTTAACAAGGCTTCTGGGGGTAAGTGCCAAAAAAATGCAGCTGAATGCATGAGAGAGAGAGAGAGAGAGAGAGAGAGAGAGAGAGAGAGAGAGAGAGAGAGAGGTGATCTTTGTGTCTTATTTACCTGTTAGTCTACTTTTAGTGTGATTTTGTATTGTAGCCCCCCTGGAACAAGGTTTGCCTTTTTTGTCTTACATTTATTTAACTGATATTTAACTGATTTATTTTATGGATTTTATTGATATCAGTACAGTATATTTCCAAATAGATGATGTGCTATGCCCTATCTAGATTTGAGAGAGATGATGTGACATGGAGACAGAAATACACTTGACCATTTGTCAGGGCACAGTGTTAATTATGTGCTCCTTGCAAAAGACACTTCACCTCAGATTAAAAGGTTGATTTAAAATATGCTGATAAAATTGCAGTGAATTTGTGTTGAAGTATCAACACGTTGGGTGTTGAAATATTGAAAGTTGGTTAAGAGGCTCACCCAACTTTTACATCGCTGCACATCTCAAAACCATGCCTCTTTTAAAAAAAAAAAAGTAGAAAAGTAGTGCTTGTGCAGTCTACATAAGCAGAGATTGTACTGTTGTTCAATGCTGTCCCAAAAAGTTGAATTAAAATAGATGAAGAAGCCATCGGGTGAACCATGATTTGATGACAACAACAACAACAAAAATTAGTGAACAAAACATGGCAATTCCAAAGTAGATATTGTGTGGAAGCGCCCTTAGTCAGGCTTGAAGCCTTTTAAGTGTTTTCTTGGTTGGCAACCTTCAGTCTCGAAAGACTATGGTATAAGCCTACAGCACCCGGTATTCCCAGGCGGTCTCCCATCCAAGTACTAACCAGGCCTGACGCTGCTTAGCTTCCAAGATCAGGCATGTGCAGGGTGTTTTATTAATGACAATCTAATGAGGGTATTCCCAGCACTTAAGAGAAGGACAAAATGAATTAGAGGGTATGGGAGCAGCCTAATTAAATACTTTAATGTGCAACTTGTATTTCCAACGGCAGCCACTAGTGAGATGTGTTGACTATTAACCATGGGGTTCTAGTGGAGCTTATTAGTCAGGCTTGGAACAATGTAAAAATGAGAATAATAAATAATTGACAGTCAAGGAAAACTACAGGTTGTGAGAGGCAGCTGGGCTGCCAATGAGCTTTGGTGAGGCCAGTGGCTCAAACAGTAGACTGGCTGAGGCAGCAGGCCCATTTCTCCTTCCTTAGCTGGCTGCCTCCCCTCCCCTGCAGCAGAGGTGCTCCTGCGCCATAATCTGTGTCTCTTTTCCTTTGAAAAGGGAGAGTGGGAAAGTGGAGTAGTGGCAGACTAAAAGAGAGATGCCCTAGCTAGCTATCACCACCTCCTGCTTCCTTTCTCATCTTCTGCTTTTTCAAAGGCAGGGAGTGGGAAAACAAGAAGTGATGTTTCTACCACCAAGTAAGGTGGAGAGTGCGTGTGTGCAGGGGGGGAGGGGATCTGAAGAAGCAGGAGATTGTAGGAGTGAGGGAAAGAGAAGACTGCGGAGATGAGAGAGGGGAAGAGGACCTGCCTTGCCTGCTCATGACCTGAGATTGTGGTAGATGGAGGGTGATCAAGCAAGGGATCGATAGGCATGGGACATTCTTCATGCACCACAGGATCTGAAGAAATGGCAGATTGTAGGAGTGAGGGGATTTGTAGGAGTGAGGGAAAAGAGAAGATTGTGGGGATGAGGTAAAGATCCCTGCCCTGCCCACTCATGCATGACCTGAGGTTGTGGGAGATGGAGGAGGGTAATCAAGCCAGTGAATGATTGGCATGTGATATGCCTCATGCACCACAGGGAGAAAGGAGAGGGAGGGAGGGAAATAGGAAGCACATTGTAGGAGAGAGTGTGGAGAGGTAGCTCCAGGCTTATCTGCCTAATGTGCCAGGTGCACATGGGCCAGGCCTATCAGTAAGTGAAAATTGGGGGAGAGAGGGGAAAGAACAGATGCAAGGGACTGGAACCTAACAAGAAAACTGAAAGAAACTTTATCTAGCCAATAGTTGACAAATGAGAAGAGACAAATCCTTTGTAGGAGTGAGGGAAAGAGAAGATTGTGGGGATGAGGGAGGGGAAGAGATCAAAATAGAGGGATCAGCCAGTACTTTTAATGTATCGGACACAAAACCGGGGTCTTGCAGTATCAGAAAACATCTGCTTCTATCCCTGTTGTGTGGTCAACAGCCCGACAACAGTGTTGTGTTTGCACAGCCCGAAAGCATATTAGCCTCAGCTAGAAGTGCTAATGTGCTCATGGAGCACACTTGGATGGGCTGGAAGTGTGGAGATTCATGATAGTTAAACTAGCAACACCAATAGAAAATGGTAAAACCAACAAAATAACAATAAAGAGGCAGCTTCTGTCTTGGGGCAGAGGATTTTCTTTGGAGCCACAGCATAGGCGTAAAGGCTTAAAGACCCTCTCCCCATACTGTGGTCCAAGCCCATCCTTCCAGCTAGCACTGAGAAGAAAAGGCAAACCATGTGTTTCAGTGTAACATATAGTTTGGCCCATAGTGAGGCATTTTACAGACCAACATGACGTTCCCTTTCGGAATTTCACAACTGTAGTATAGCTAGAGCCTACAAGATTTTATAATATTATCTCCTCCATTGGTGCTATACAGGATCAATCTTCTGAAAGGCATGTTCTTTCCTTACACCAGTGTTCTTCAACCTCGGGGTCGGGACTCCAATGTGGTCACAAAGCCTCAGTTGTGGGATTGCAGCAACTTATAGGAATAAAAAAGGTTGAAGACCACTGGACTAGAGCACCAGCAAGTAAAGGGAGAGGCATGTGATGTATTCCTTCAGGTACCAGGAGATTATGTCCCAGTCCTGTTCAGGTTTTTAGCAATTGGGCAGGAGGTCTGGTCTAGAGGGTAGAGCCTCCGTCTGCCTGAAGATAACATCCACAAGGTCGCCAGTTCGAGGCCACCGGCACCGTGCGACCTTGAAGCAGCTGACAAGCTGAAGCCGAGCTATTTCCATCTGCTCTGAGCGTGGGAGGATGGAGGCCAGAATGTGAAGCCAGATCGGAATGAAACACCTGAATGTAGTCGTTCTTGAAAGAAAGAAAGAACCTTCTTTTGATTGTAAAAATCCCTATTTAATAAGGGATTTAGACAAGCCTGCCTATGTAAACCGCCTTAAATAAAGTCTTGAATAAAGACCAAGAAAGGTGGTATATAAATACCTATTATTATTATTATTATGATTATTAATTGTACTAAAATAGCTTTCACTAGTGCCAGGCTTCATGGTAACTTTTTCTCTCTAATAAGAATGTTTGGTTACAGTGAATAGTGCAGGGAGGGCGTAATGGGAGTGGGGAGAGGGTGACAACAGGTGCAGAGAGTGACAGACAGGAGAGGAGGTGTGAATCGATAGTGGTGTCCCCAGTATCATTATTTATATATTGAGGTTGTGGCACAAAAAAAGGCTAAAGACCACTGCCTTACACCTTACAGAGAGTTTCCTTCTTGTTAAACATTCTTCTCTGAGAAATGACCAAGACTTTTGCATTCCTGTAGAGCACACATTTTCTGGGACAGCCATTTTCTGGCCAAGGAGAGTGGAGAGGGAGAGACTTGGCAAAGTGAGGAGGATGGAAGGTAGATGCCTGGGACGTGTCCTCTTTTTTAAAATAGCAAAGGTGAAAAAGGAGCAGGTGCCTTGTAAAGGAAGGGCTTGTTCAACCGCCCCATGCAGATCCCAACTACTACTCCCCCCACCACAGTCTTCGTTGTGAAAATGGCACATGACATATTTTCCCTTGTATTTTTCCCCCTTGGATACTACAGCATTTTAGGGTCTCCCAGGGATGGTGAGGGCAAGCAGAGCTAAATGCCTGTGGGTGCCACATGTGTGAAAATGTCACCTCAGCCAATGAAACACGGCGGCTAATGTTACTGTACACTAGTGGGTGTTTTGTTAGTCTTGAAGAGAAAGTGGGGCAGTTGCAAAAGTAACAAAGCCAGGATTGCAGCTAAGGAAAGGGCTGACCCTGGGAATCAGAAGCTGTCTGGTCTGTCATCGTTCAAAGCCAGCCAGATTTCCAGATTCTTTGCCCTTCCAGGTGCAATTTGTGACCTTCAGTGTGTCACTTAACCTTAGTCTGCCCAGCTGGAAATTTAAGTGACTAACAGTTTGGAGAGGGCTGGCGGGGGGGGGGGGGCGAGAACAGAAACCTGTGTGCTAAAGTTGAACTTCCTTCTTAACCTTTAAGGGAGTTTGAATTTAAGGATACATACAATGAAATGAAACAGAAAACAGTTTGGGGTTCAATGAAGCCGGATAAGGAAACCCTGAAATGAAAGTTAAGAGTTTTGCAAAGCACTTGCTCAGTAAAAGCTGGTTTTCTCTTATTTTGCTATGACCATGACTTATTGTTTATACCGCCCCTTCACTATATGAGGTTTTTCTTACACATCCAAAGCTAGATTTTCTTCTTTGGCACGCTATTTATGTGACAGTCAAATCTTCCCATATGTTACTCCAAGTTTCTTCAGAGTATCAGCATTTCCTTGGATGTAGATAAAAGTAAAATAAACTCTCTTCCCACTGTAACTTGGGGCAGCGTGGGCCAGTGCTGCTGTTTCATTGCAAGCAGAGGCTTTGTCTGGTGCATTTCGTGTGACATTCCATGCAAGGTAAAAGGACTTACATCTTACAGCAGCATCCAGCTTGTTTAACATCTTCCTGGGAATGGCAGTGGTCAGCTGGGATGACACAATGAACCCTTTTGAAAGATCTACAAAGACCACTCACATGTCAAAGGGAAGGGTTCATCTAGTGTTATCGCTGGTGTGCCAGTACTCTTGTGTGCAGACTCCCCCAACTAGGAGAGCATTTGAACATGGAACTCCCCCCCCTTGAAATCTGAAGTCATGTAATCAAGGATATCATGTGATTGTGTCACTTGTATTAAGTGTCATGATGTCATGAAGTGACACAGCTTCACCGTCCAATCCTGAGCTGCCCAGCACATGGGGCTGCTGCAGTGCCAAAATAGCTGCCGCGGCATCTTGAGCATGCCAGGCAGCCAGCGGCAGCTCCTTGGAGAAAGGGGACAAAATAGTTGCCGTGGCATCCTGAGTGTGTCAGGCAGCCAGCGGCAGCTCCTTGGGGAAAGGGAACATTTGTCTTCTTCCCCCGTATAAGGAAAGTAGTCCTGCAATGGGATGACTTGACTCTGCGTCAGCTATTTAGCCAGCGTAGAGTAAGGATGCCTCATGTCGGCCCATGAGGCCTGACATGGGGCGCCGGATCCTGCAGAGCTCACCCCCTCCTGCCATGATCCCTCTCTGCCTTCCCTCCGCCCACCTGGGAAGGCCTCCTTCCTGCCTCTCCCACCCCAACTTACCTCTCTGTCACCCGGCGCTCTAAGCGAGTGCTGAGCAGGAGACCTCTGGGCTCTGACCAGCGCTGTCCCAGCATGGGCTTGCACTGGGCCAACTCTGGTGCTGCGCCAGTGCTAATGCCTGCGCCAGTGACACTGTGCGCCACTGGTAAGCTGGTGTGCACTGCTCTGGATTGGACCAATAGACTGCAATTCCTGTCTTGCACATTGGCTCCAGTGACTTGGTTCTAATCTAGCCTACCAGTTCAACCTTGATGACTATGCATAATTTTGCCAAACCTACATGTTTACTTTCCCCAAACATGATCTTTGCCTTATGATACTTGCTTAGGGCCTGGGGAACTTTTTAAAGACTAAGCCATCAGAGTTCTTCTTAGCAACTCAGAAGACATGCTTGACATAGCAAATGTCTTCATCATTGTCTTCTTTGGGAATTGTTTTCATTGTCAGAAATAATTTTTTGGCCACTTAAAAAAAAAAACCAGCGGACTCTGGTTTCCATATTTTCCTTTGCAAAAGCAATTCCCAGACAGTAAAGCATTTTCATTGCATAGCACAGCTTGAGATTCTGGACTCAGCTATGTGTTTGGGGGAGATAATGTAGACGTAAAAGAAAGTGTATCAAAGTCATGCCAGATTGGATTCACCTCTCAAGCTGCCAAACAGCTGCCAATGCTGCTGTGGTCTGGGGATACAGCCAGGCTCCTCAGAGTGAGCTGACATGGTGGGGTGGGGAGTACACAGAGATATCAGGAGGAGGAAAGTGGAAATTTATTTCTGTCCTCCCAACAAAGAATTGTGTAGCTGTCTCACTGTGTTCTGCTCCCTGCAGTCATGTAGACCTGGCTGTCCAGTTAGCAAACATTTTAAGGCAATTGACCTATGGTGGGAATGCAACCTAACACTAGCACTAACAATTACCAGCTGGTACATCAGGATGCAGACAAAAGCTATTAGCAAACACTGGATGTTAAGAAATGGCAGTGACGCAGAGTATCAAAATGTTTCTGGGAATCTGTAATGGGATATGAAGCTTTTCGGTGTAGCTCAGTAATGGTTATTTAGCGCAAGCCAGTCATAATAACTGAAACGCATCCCCGCATTTGCTTATTCAGTGGACTAACGGTCCCATCATCAACATAATAAGTGGGAGAACAAGTTGCTTCAGGCATTACAAAATTTGTACTAAGAAAGCATGGCCAGCACAGCACAGGTGCAGCATAATGGCCAAGGCCATTTTCACACATGAAGCTAGAAGCAATGGATTTTTCCATTGATCTTAGAAGCTAAGCAGGGTCAGGCTTGGTTAGTACTTGGATGGGAGACCACTTGGGAATACCAGGTGCTGTAGGCTTATACCAGAGTCTTTCGAGACTGAAGGTTGCCAACCATTTTCCATTGGTTCACAGAGAAGATGAAAAACCTGCAATGGCTAGCAGGCACATCTTGGTTACAAATGCTGTTCTTCCATTTTCTCTTCCACGTAAAATGCAGCCATTACCATAAAAAGACACTCAAAGACTATTTAAGACTCATGTGTTGAAAGGTTCTGCAACTGTTAATTGTGACCCAAGGAAATCCTTGGTTCATATGTGGCTATGATGGCAGAGAATTGGAATGGGATGTCTCTCAGGCTGATGTGCTTTTCACACTTTACCCATAATCTCATTATATGTCCTCAGGCAACCCCCTATTCTCTCTAGTCCTAAACAGCACTCCCCCAATCTGTAGTATGGAAAGAATAACACAGGTTTACCTTGCAGAACTTTTGTAAAGATAAGATGTTGCATGTGAATTGCCTTCATTAAAAAATAAACATAAAAATCAATGTGATATTATTACTATAGTACGAAACAGATTCCTTGGCACCCTAAGCAAGGACCTTCCTACTCCCTGATGCTTTTTGCCTCTGTCATCTATCAGTTGACTATCAGGACTATCAGTTCAGCCAGTTCTATGGAGACATTGCTGTACAGCTTGCATTAACTCACCTGCTAAATCCGGTGCATTAAAATGCATCTAGCCTTTCCCTGCTGTGCCTGCAACTTCCACAGCATCTGTTCTGATGTGGTGAGAAATAGAAGGGAGAGTTCCAAGGCATGTTTTGTGTGCCTCTCAAATTGGGGATGTTGTGATACATTAGAAATCAGCGCATGAACCTCTCTTGAAATTGGGCAGCTCTCAAGTCAGCAATTTCCAACAGGAGTGATTCACTCAGGCCATTTGTAGTACCTCTCCTGCATCAGCTGCTTTAAAGATGTGTTACTTCAAATCATTACTAAGGTTCTCTGTAGCTCTTCTTGGCTTGGGACAGAACAAAGGTTTTTGTGCCTGTGAATAGCAAAGAGATACAATTCTCCACTTACACTTTCACTCAGTTTCAGGTTTCTAGCAAAAGGCATCTGATCCATCACATTTTTCATAGATGAATTAGCCAAACCACAAGAAAACAAAAGAGGCAAGTCTGCTGTTTTGTTTGAAATGCTTAAAGGGAGAGGGAGGGATGGGTTCAAGAAGGAAAGGAGGTTTTATGTCTTGCCTATCTGTGTTCCATGTGTTCTTGGGAACCTGCAGAGAGAACACAACACTGAGTCTGAGCTTGCACACTGGGAATTCTTCACCCTGGATTTCTCTGTTTTCTTCTGGCCATTTAAAATTACTCTCTTCCTGGTATCTTTTTATTATGCATAGGGTGGTGGCATCTATTTCAAGCTCTCTTTAAGCACAATTGCATAGAAACTTGCCTCTTTGCCTGTTGTTCTTGCTTTGGCAAAAACTCCTGCCATAAAACCCTCTGGATGTTGTCATGATACCATATAGAGGCAAACTTGGATACCTTCATTCTTGCTTTGTTTGCAGTATGACCAAAGGACATATGCTTAGGTACTTTGGCAGTACCTAAGGCCACAATCCTATCA
Source organism: Tiliqua scincoides (assembly GCF_035046505.1). Taxonomy (NCBI): domain Eukaryota; kingdom Metazoa; phylum Chordata; class Lepidosauria; order Squamata; family Scincidae; genus Tiliqua; species Tiliqua scincoides. Next base: position 74,028,189 of record NC_089821.1, on the reverse strand, counting down.
GCCTATCAGCCAAAGAGCAGGTCGGAGAGAAGCTCCTGTGCAGCAAGAGTTGGCAAACTAACAGCCCACACCTAACAATAGATAGATCCAACGGGACTGGTGCTGTGATCCAGTGGGGCTCATACATCCAGCACAGGAATAGAGGCTGGTAGAGGTCTCCTCAGGGGAAGGGGATATGTGTCCCCATACCCCAGATAAAGCCCCAGCAGCCTCTATGGGGCTACTCTGATCCGTGCCAGTGACATGGCTTTCAGGCCCAGGAGGGAGGTGACGTGGTAGCCAAGGCTGTCATTCCTACCCCTCCCAGGCCTAAAATGCCCTCCCTTGCCCTACAATGTGTCCCCCTCCCCATTCAGCTCTCCTTCACTGCCTAGCAGAGAGCCTATCAGCTCTGTTGGGCACAGTCCCCTAGGGGGGGGCTGTGGACGGGCAGAGGCCTTGTCCCCAGCACTGTGGGCCTCCACACTGGCACAACATGCCTTATGGTATGCTTGCAACTGCGTGCATGCCCGTTCTGCCAGTGGTAGCTGGAATAGTATTGGGCTGTAACTTTCAAAGAAAACTGTAGTGGTGCTGTGACCAATAATGTCTTTACAAAGGTGGCCAGATGGCCCATCAGATTGGGACCATCTCTGTAAATGGGGAACGTGGGTCATGGTGAAAATTTAAATTCAATCTGAACTTCTATGATGTGAAGAATTACCAACTTTCCTCCAATTCATTGACAGCATTTGCCATGTAAGAGGGTCAGGTGTCTTTTATGATGCAAAAAGTCTTAACATTTTCTCAGTGAAATGCAAAAGTCATATCTTGGGGAAATGTTACATGGCATCTTCATGGTGTCAGGGTAGCAAGAACAGACAGGTTGTTTTTTTTCTGCGACACTGAGATGCTTATGAAGAATGGCTACATGGTACAATACAAAGACATTTTGGAGATCAGGAAACACAAGAAGTCACACTGTAACAATCAGTGAGAAAGAGGAAGATGTGATCGGTCTTGTTACAATTCCAAGGTTTGGGGCATTTTTCACTCAGATGTTATCAATTTGCGTCACCCAGTGTGGGAGGCCAGCGCGTCACCCCCATGGTGGACCTCCTCCCATGCAGTGGGCGGGGCAACACCCTGGTTAGTGGGCGTGGTGATGCACCATTGCCCCGTCCCACTGCTTTTTTGTCTATAACTTCTGAGAGGATAGAGATATTTATATACAGTGCACTCTGCATGAAATTACGCATTGAATGATGTATAACATGATAGTATTATTCAAAAACACCAAGATCTTAAAAATTTTGGCCAGTAGTGGTGTCCGTCCACTGAGCACATCACCTGGTGTGGCTTGTATCCCCTAGCAATGCCACCAGATGTTATATTCAGGGCTTTATTCACTCTACTGCAGAACATAAACTGTACTTTGATTATATCAAAATGCCAGAGGAACACTTTATCTCAGTTTTTAGAAAGGGTGATGATATTAACTGTACAGGTTCATTCTGAAGGTCACTTCACCCATTACAGAGCAATAAACCCATGTTTGCCATCGAGTGTGTACTCTCTTGAGAAGACAACAGACAAATCAACTGCTATGCTGATGTGCCTGCATAATATCTACATTGGCAAACACTTGTTCCTGTGTACATGTAATACATTTCATATTTAATGATGTTATATGAGGAGTAGTCCTGAAAAGGTGAAGAAATAAAAACCATTCCATCTTTGGTCAAAGGACAAAGGCCCAGGCTCTTAAAGTGCACAGATCCAGGTAGCCAGATTATTCCCATCCAACTATATTAAAAAAACTTGGCTTGTAAAATGGCAGGCCAGAGATTGTTAGCAAATCAGTTCACTATGGACAGTGTAGTAGGAGGCCTTGTTAAATGATTTACAGACATTCCAGTCCTTCAGTTTTATAATTTTATGAGGATGTTCTATCCTTCTTGATCGTCTAAAACTTTCTTTTGGAAGAATCTCATTCTTCTTAGGTAGATTCCCTTGCCATATTCTGAAAAAGCAGGAATGTTTTATCTTCCAAATGTTATCTAAGATGACATATTTCTTTACAGTTGCTGCTGATTCACACTGAGATCTTTCTTTCAAAGTTGCTGACCCCAAAGAAAAGAGAGGGAGGGGAAGATCAGTGCAGCAGTGGTCTAAGCAGGGCTGGCACCATAGAACCACTGCCCCATGCTCTACCACAGCCAGTGGTGTTATTAGGGTTTGCGACATTTGCGACAGCTGGAAAGCATTATACCTTGGGATATGCTGCAATGGCCAGTTAGATTTGGGCTGTTTGGAGTAAGTTCCTTTGAGTTTACTTGGAGTTATTTCTGTGTAAGCACACATATGCTCAAACTATATATTTGGGCAAACTTTAGCCAGTCACTTTGTTCAAATTCTGAGTACCTCAACAACCTTATGTGAGGTCTCCCAAAGCTATGTGGGATGTTTTGTCCTTCCCCCCCCCCCCTTTTTAACCTTTAGCTGTGATTGACTGGGGCAGAACCCTTGTCCATAATTGCCACAAGTTGGGGCCATGATGCGAGAAGGGAGTGGATGTTGTGGCATGCTCAGGGTTCCATATGAAAAGCATATTAGGAGACTAATCCCCCCAATCAGTGGTGTCACTAGGGTTCGCGTCACCCGGTGTGGGATGCCAGTGCGTTACCCCCCATGCAGTGGGCGGGGCAACATCCCAGGTGGTGGGTGTGGTGAAGTACCATCACTCTGCCTTCACTGGGTTTTTGGCTGTACCTTTTGATAGAACAAAGATAGAACACATGCTGCATGAAATTACGCATTGATTGATACATGCTGGTATATTCATGCTGGTATTATTCCTCCAAACTGATTAGTCAACTTACTAACACCTTATTGCAGCAGTTCTCAAACGTTTAGCACTGGGACCCACTTTTTAGAATGACAATCTGTCCAAGACCCACCAGAAGTGATGTCATGGTGGAAGTAACACCATCAGGCAAATTAAAATAAATAAGTATAAATAATTAAAAACAAATAATTAAATAAGCAGAAGCCAGCCCTGTTCCACCTAGTGAATTTCCTCTGTTGCGTGCCTGCAATAAGACCCCCCCCCTCCAAAATCCATAGGGTTTTCAGTCCCACCCAGTGCCCAGTTCAATTTAACAACTTCTGTTTAAACCAGATCACTGTCAGGATCCACCTGGCTTTGCAAGTCTCAAAAAGGTTCACCTGATCAGCTGAAGCCTCTGTTTTGATCATTTTTAGTGGTAGGGGGGAGGCTGCCTTCTGGAGTACTTGTTTAACTCCAGGTGCATAGGATCAGGACCATTCTGGTAGCCTTGCACTTTGCTTCACCTGATCTTCCACATCAGCCAAGGCATGTTTGCTTACTCGTGAGTAAACATGACCATGAGGCTTAGTTTCGCTTTCCATAGGGTGCAATACATTCATCTGCTTGGAGGGAGGGACTGTCTTCTCAGGTGTTTTTTTGGGCTGCATTCATTGGTTCAGGACCATTCAGGTGTTGTTGGATTCCTCTCAGCCTGCCCTTTCCAATGCACTAAGGCAGGTTCACCTACTCACGAGTAAACACGCAATACAGCTCACTTTCACTTTCCATAGGGATCCATGCATTTTTTGTTCTCCAGTTTTTTGGCAATAACTTATGATAGAAAGGAGATATTTCACTCTTGTTTTTTGAATTGCATTTTGCTCGTCATTCCGCATCCAACTGTATATAATATGATGGGGTTACTGCTAACCACCGTGATTTTAGCATGTTACCTCCCCCAGTGTGCGTCACCCCCCCCCGTGCGTGTCACCTGGTGCGGCCTGCACCCCCCCCAGCGACGCCACTGTCCCCAACAATAACTTAACCAACTTAGCAGGCGTGTCTAAATAAATAAATGATAGGCTTCCAATGAATGCCATTTACCATCCTTCATTTGAGAGGTCTCTTTTCAGGCCCAGCAATGTCTCATGTCACAGACTCGAGGGCTGAAATACTTGTTCCTTGTTCCGTAGATTAAATCTCTGGAGCTTTTTGTAATATTTTCCAGCCTTTCTAAGGTGTCTGCCTTAATGAATAAGGAAATAAGAAGACAGACTGACTCCATAGGCCTGGGAGAGATTGGTTACCACTTACATCACTCAATTGATGAGGGCCCAGACAGAGTGGAGAGAAAGAAACTAAGTAGGGATTAATCAAACCAGATTGAATTTGTAAACAAAGGTGGAGGGTGGGAGGGATCATGTAACAATTTCCCATGCATTGCCCATTGAGAGACATAAACAGGCAAGCAGGCAGTGAAAACAGCACACTATGAGATTCTTAAGAACCGTCATCCCCAGCGGACTTTCTTCCCTGCTTCACCCACTGAGGTGGCTCATGCACTAGGACAGTTAGGGAAGAGGCAGCAATCGCTCCCTTTTTTCTAAGTGCCTTTCACAATAAAGCCTAAGCACCTATATTCCAGCATGCACACAAGGCAACAGCACACAAAGGCAAAGCTCAACAACTAGTCTAGTCTAGTATGGAACACTGAGGACCAAGCTACATGTTACAATTAAGTCACATGGTGGCTGTTTACAACTTTTTGTTTGTTTGTTTGGAGGTTGGTTTGGATAACACTTTTCCCACTTGACCAGCCCCACATGATTATGTAGTGTGCGCAATGACTACACTGCACTCATGTCCTGACTCCTCCCCTCCTTTCCTGTTACTGAACTGGCATGGTGGGGAGGTGCGTTGTCCAAAGATCATGGTACACGAGCATGCACATCTGTCCTTGCATGGGGCTTATTGGATGGGAAAGGTACTGTCTGAACCAGACATTTTTTTTAAAAAAATAGTGCATGCAAGGATTTGTGGTCTGGAGCAAAATTGATGCAGGGAGACTTGTCAGGGGTTGTGGTGATCTTTAATACTTGGTCTCTGCCATAATTTCACTCTAGATTAGTGGTTTTCATCCTTTTTCGTCTCACGGCACACTGACAACGTACTAAAATTGTTAACACACTCCATCATATTTTTGAGAATTGAGCAGGCACACCATTCTGCTGGTGGGGGGCTCACACCCCCTAATGGCCCTACTAATAAATGGCCCTCCCCCAAATTCCCACGGCACAACTGCTGACCATTCGCAACACACCAGTGTGCCACGGCACAGGGGTTAAAAATGGCTGCTCTAGGTGGCAAATCCCTTGTGCTCTTTTTAACAAAACCAACACATGCAAAAACACAGCACATGCCTTTATCTTGCCCCCCCCCCCCCAAAGTCCCAAGATGATGTGAGATTACACAAGATTAAAAGTTAAACCAGTGGTTTTGCCTTCCAGGAATCCAAAGCAGTAGTGATCTCTCCCATGTGAGATTTTGCCATTTCTACCCTCTACCATAATGCTCCTCATTCTTTTTGGCAATGTGCTGCTCCTATGAATGTTGGCTAAAACGTGTACACCACGTGGCTGCTTGTAACATGGTTCAGCCCTTTCCTAGGCAAGCACTAGACTACCATAATATTATTCCTTCCTCTCTGTCCACCGCAATTTGACAGTACTCATTCACAATCTATAATGAGACCCTATGGAGATGGAGCATCTAATTGAGCACTGATGTGGTAAATAACCTAACCTAAGGGAAGAATGTGAATGGGTTCAGGATGTGGTCGCCATCTAGAAAGGTTAACCGTGATCCATCCAAGCACTTGCATCCACCAGATTCATATCCCCCAGTACAATTGTATGAAGTATGTAAAGTATTCCTTAATCTTGGAGCAGGACTTTGCTGTCAAGTCAAGCCACTTTTATGCTGCATAGTCATTGCAAATGATTAATTGTTCTACTAATGAAATGGATAAAAGCTGTTAATATCAATACACAGGTCAGTAGGACATTAAGGGCACAATCCTAAAACGCCCTTGCAGAAAGGTTGCAAACGTGCTGTAAAGTTCCTCAGGTTCCTCAGGAGCAAAGTTCCTTACGGTTCCTCAGGAGCAAGCCGCACTAGTGCATGGACGTGCGCTGGAGCACGGAAGCTGCATCTAGCCTCTGTGGTGGCTTGCCCCAGGTAGGTTGCGTTGGCCGAGTTTGGTCAACACAGGGGTCTGGAGAGGGCAGGAAGGAGGCGGGAGGGAGGTGTTCTGGGGAAGGGGGAGGGTGGGCAGAGAGCAGTCCCAGGGGTGGGCCGGCTGGGAGTGGGAGGTGTAGCTGGGACCTGGCTGTTATGCTGGATCCCAACTCCATTCCCTGAGCAATGTGGAGCGGCTCCAAGCCACTCCGCTCTCCTCGGATTTATGCCACCTCCAGAGGTGGCACAAGTCAGAGGAGACCCATTGGGGCTGTGGTGACTTACCCAGGGGTAAGTCAAAATGTTTCCCCTTGCCTCTGGCTGAGCCACTTTGGGGCCCTGTCTTGCACTGGATACAAAGACAGGCTACCAAAGTAATCAAGGGCGTCTTAGTTTGGGGGGAAAGGGGGAGGAGCTAAAGGTGGGGAAGAAGAGGGTTGCATAAACTTTTATATCTATAAAAATGGTAATTACAAACAGTAGCTACCTAAATAATTAGGAGGTTGTTGGTTTGGGCAAAAATGGGTAAGGGACTGGATTAGGAACTAAAGACTCAGGAAGAGGAAGAAAAGAAAAGTTTATGGAATTAGACATGGTTTGGAAAGAACCTCAAAAAGTCACACTATAGTAATATCGCAATACCACCCAGAAAGACACAAGATCTTAAGGAAGTTTAATAAGGATAAAGTCTCATTCCCAGCTTCAGTCTTTGACATGGCCAGTTAATTTCTGATAACATACCCTGATCGAGTCTAAGAGCCCAATCCTATTCCCCCCCCCACCAATGCAATGATGCCAAAATTTCTACCACTTCATCCCGAGTCTGCCACTGCACCCCCCTTCAGCTTGCCACAGACTGAGCTGCATTGATCTGCTTCTTCGTCTTGCTCAGAGAGATGTGCAGGCTTCCTGTGTTTGGAAAAGTACCTTGTGAGGAACCTTGTGAAGAACTATCATGACTCACTGGTGGGCTACAGATCTGCAATCTGAGAACCACTGAAATATAATCGACGCAGAAAAATGTTGAAATACTTCTGGAATACTTCTTGGGGTGGTGGTGGACAGGTCGATGAAAGTGTCGACCCAATGTGCGGCGGCAGTGAAGAAGGCCAATTCTATGCTTGGGATCATTAGGAAGGGTATTGAGAACAAAACGGCTAGTATTATAATGCCGTTGTACAAATCAATGGTAAGGCCACACCTGGAGTATTGTGTCCAGTTCTGGTCGCCGCATCTCAAAAAAGACATAGTGGAAATGGAAAAGGTGCAAAAGAGAGCGACTAAGATGATTACGGGCCTGGGGCACCTTCCTTATGAGGAAAGGCTACAGCGTTTGGGCCTCTTCAGCCTAGAAAAGAGACGCTTGAGGGGGGACATGATTGAGACATACAAAATTATGCAGGGAATGGACAGAGTGGATAGGGAGATGCTCTTTACACTCTCACATAATACCAGAACCAGGGGACATCCACTAAAATTGAGTGTTGGGCGGGTTAGGACAGACAAAAGAAAATATTTCTTTACTCAGCGTGTGGTCGGTCTGTGGAACTCCTTGCCACAGGATGTGGTGCTGGCGTCTAGCCTAGACACCTTTAAAAGGGGATTGGACAAGTTTCTGGAGGAAAAATCCATTATGGGGTACAAGCCATGATGTGTATGCGCAACCTCCTGATTTTAGAAATGGGTTAAGTCAGAATGCCAGATGTAGGGGAGGGCACCAGGATGAGGTCTCTTGTTATCTGGTGCGCTCCCTGGGGCATTTGGTGGGCCGCTGTGAGATACAGGAAGCTGGACTAGATGGGCCTATGGCCTGATCCAGTGGGGCTGTTCTTATGTTCTTATGTTCTTAATGCAATCTATAAGTAAATGTTCACAGTGCGCCAGAGCTGCTGTTAGGGCTGTGCTGTTAGCATTTCCCCTACCTATTCAACCCTCTCTCTGACAACTTTATAAACACTACTGAGCTTCTCTTTCAGCAGTCCTCATTCAAAATGCCCAATCTCTTTTTACACCATGTAAAGGCAGTCACAGAGTAAAAAGACCAGGTGACTTACCCAAAAAAGTGAGCCAAGTCACACATTGAGAAAAACAAAACAACAGCTTTTCGTGTCTCCAAAACAGGTTTAGAGAGAAATTTCTTCATTCCTACGACATATGATAATTAGCTTGACTGTAAACATAAAATTTAACTCATCCACTGTGACCCCCAAATTCCTGCTGAGGCATGAGTCCACCTAAATCCAGCAATAAAATAATCCAACAATAAAATACTCCCTGCTAGTTTCTGCCTTTTAAATGTATTTGTTACGCTTCAAATTCATTAGAAAGCTCTCCAGCAACAGAGCCCAGGGAATATGCCTTTTACCTGCACCATTTATTGTCCTTTGCAATGTTGCAGGAGATTGTGGTCACCCAAACACAGATAAGAAGATTCCCCCCCCTTCTATGAGAATCTTCTATATGTGAATGCAGACTGACTGCATTTTGTTTACAATGGAGGGAATAGGATCACCCACCACGTATTTTTCATGGACTGTGTTTGCCCTGTTCCCCTTCATTAAAGTAAATATGATTAAATTTCAGACTCCTTTGCAGCAGAGGGTGAGGGAGAAAGCCACACACTTAGATAATTTCCATATAAATCCAGCATGGTCCCCGATCCCAAGCCACATCACCACCCCAACCACCACACCACCCACCAGTCATGCTCCACAAAGAGAAGCAGCAGCAGGAAAAAATGCCAGATGCTTTTTTGATCTACTGGATGGAGCATGACTAATGATCCATAGCCAGTCAAAGTCCTGGAACAAGGAGAATTGGGTCTAGATCACGTACACTTCCAACAGCTGAACAATCAAGGGGGCTGTGGGGTTGGCACATAGGAGAGCATTTAAAGTTGCATTCACAAGATGAAGTGATTCCCTCATAGGGGATGAAGAGGATGTCTGTTATTTGGCCGGAGACGCACCAGAAGCGGCTGCAAAGATGTCCTCCTGCCCTCCACCCACCCAAGAGATATGTCAACATTGGTTATCTAAGTGGCACATTCTTTTCTATAGCAGCGAAGAAAGAAATGGATTGTCTTTTTAAAAAGCGACTTGGAGGCCACAAAAGATGCATTGTTTCCAAATGAGTTGCTTGGGGGAGGAGCTGGGTGGTTTAGAGGTAGGGGGCTGAGTTTATACCATCATTTTGTCTAATTACTCCTGATGTTTTCCCTGTTGTCATGTGGGTTACTACAAAGGCAGCTGCCAGTTTATGTCCCTGAAAGCAGACTAAACTATTATGCTTACAAGGCCATGAGGTTTGGTTTTCTTTTGTCCTTGCTCCCCCCCCTTTGACTCCCGTCTTTGTGCCTCCCAAAGTACACACAGTGACTGCATCCCCAGGGCTCTGGAAGAGGCTCACGACCGACAATTTGGCCCTCACTATGAAGATCACCCCTACATAGAAGGCACATTGCAGCAACTTGTTCCAAGTGGACACACAATTCATATTCACTCTGATTGGATGCTTGATTGAAAATCCTATTTTGCAGAAATTCAGAATCTGGAATAATGAAGTTTGACATGCAGATTTCCACAGACAAATTCAATGCTTTTGACTGTGGGTAAAATATTTTCCACATATTTGTTTCATCTGTATTGGAATCTTTAGGAAACCATGTCAAAAATTGTACGCAGAGCTTCACTTTTCCTGAGGAAGGAAGGAAGGAAGGAAGGAAGGAAGGAAGGAAGGAAGGAAAATACATACCATACAGTACATTTACTTTCTCGGAATATTTGTTTTTTAAGAGCATCAGAAGGACACATCCAAGTTTCAGATTTCAGATTTTTTTTTAAAGACATGCAAACCTGATCACCAAAATTTGAATACTGACTCCTACTTCAGGCCAAAATCTATTCCAAACTTTTGCACATTAATTCAGTGTCCTAAGAGCTGGAATCCCTAGCATGTATGCACTGCTGAAACAGAGACGCCTGCATTGGCTCGGTCATGTTGTGAGAATGGATGGTGGCTGGATCCCAAAGGATCTCCTCTATGGAGAACTGGTGCAAGGAAAGCACCCTACAGGTAGACCACAGCTGCGATACAAGGACATCTGCAAGAGGGATCTGAAGGCCTTAGGAGTGGACCTCAACAGGTGGGAAACCCTGGCCTCTGAGCGGCCCGCTTGAAGGCAGGCTGTGCAGCATGGTCTTTCCCAGTTTGAAGAGGCACTTGCCCAACAATCTGAAGCAAAGAGGCAAAGAAGGAAGGCCCACAGCCAGGGAGACAGACCAGGGACAGACTGCACTTGCTCCCAGTGTGGAAGGGATTGTCACTCCCAAATCGGCCTTTTCAGCCACACTAGACGCTGTTCCAGAACCACCTTTCAGAGCGCGATACCATAGTCTTTCGAGACTGAAGGTTGCCAACAACAAAGAGCTTGACTACCATACTTTGATATCTGGAAATAGTTGCATGTCAGCCCTCATAATTTGAAACAAAACTGTCCCAGTTTAAATTGGGGGGCACCCTTGGACGGTTTGCCCCCTGCCCCAGCCCACCATGAGAAGCAAGGTGTTCGGCTTGCCTCATGTTGGACTCTCCTATGTGTGTGTATCGACAAACACAGGAAAATTAAAATATGGTTAGGAAATGGATTGTCTTTTTAAAAAGCGACTTGGAGGCCACAAAAGATGCATTGTTTCCAAATGAGTTGCTTGGGGGAGGAGCTGGGTGGTTTAGAGGTAGGGGGCTGAGTTTATACCATCATTTTGTCTAATGATGTCTTTGGAAAAAAAGATCAGATCGTTTTCAAATCATTAGAGGCAAGCCTCAGCCAGCTTGCTCATCTCCAGTGAAAAGTCATTTCTTTCTTGGGCCTCCATGCTGCTGTCTTTTCCCTTTCTCCTTTGGAACTCTTCAGCAATAGCATGGCCACCTTTTTTTCTGGTAGGGCTCCTGTGCCTTTAACAGCAGCACTACTTATGCATGCTTGTCTAACACAGGCTCTAGCCTTGAGCAGTGGTTCCTTCCTTACTCCACCTGCTCCCCTGTGAACGCAAATGTGGAAGGCACTTGCAGATAGATGCATCACATGGGGCAGCCAGTGGTGGACTCGCCCCAGCCTGCTCCCAGGGCAAAGGTCCGTGATGCCGTGCCCCCATGAGATGCTGCCCCCCGCACTCAAATCTGCCCTCCACCTGCAAAGCGCAACGGAGACTCTAAGACTGATGGGGGAAGCCTTCTGAGGCTTCCCATGGTCTTAAATCAGGGGTGCTCACACTTTTTTGGCTCGAGAGCTACTTTGAAACCCAGCAAGGCCCGAAGATCTACCAGAGTTTTTTTTACAATGTTTGCGCCATCATAACATATAACATTTATGTGTACAATGTATGTTGGTGTACCTTGAGCCCCACTGAGTATAACAGGACTTACTCCTGAGAAGACATGCCTAGGATTAGGCTGTGAGGCTGCAATCCTAGCCGCACTTACCTGGGAGTAAGCCCCATTGAGTACAATGGGCCTTACTCCCGGCGTTTCCTCCCAGAGGCACCTGAAGGGGGGGGTCGGCACTCTGCGATCTACTCATTTTGTCTCGCGATCTACCGGTAGATCGCGATCCACCTATTGAGCACCCCTGGTCTTAAACGGTACTTCCGGAAAACCAGAAGTACAGTTTCCGACTGTGTCGGTAGCCTCAGTGAGACTTCCCGTGCTGTCCTAGCATTGCACTGGCTCAGTGCCTGGGGCATTTGTCCCATCTGCCCAGCAATAGGTTCGCCTCTGGGGGCAGCATTGCAGTTGGACACTTAAGTAGTGCACAATGGCAATTGACTGGTGGAGCATCAGGTATTTTTTTCACTTGGAACACTGACTCTGTTGATCCTGGGAAGACAGCTGTGTGGCCTGCACTGTGTGTGATTTTCCTCTGTACATCTGGAAGAAGCGTGAGGATCAAAAGCACAGAGGCAGCATACCCAATACCTTGACTCACAGCTATCTGGATTTCCTTTTAAGAAGGCATATATGTTTAAGACTGTTCACTCAGTAATATCCAGGGAGCCAAAGTCTGTGTGTGCATCATATTTTTGGCCCTTGAGTAACTGGACCCTGCATGCATTTCAGTTTCATCCACAGAAAACATTTCTCTGTTCAATACCAATTCTGGAGAGAAAGGTTATTAAAGGGAGAACGCAGGGAAAGCCCCAACTTACTCTCACTTTACATATGTGTTTGTGTCATTAAAACTCATTGGGAGCTCACAGAAGTAATAGGGCCATTATCTTTTATGGACTCAGGAAGTCCATTAAAGTCTCCCAAGTTCTGAAAGCCAGAAATGTTCCTTTCTCAAAGGTGTTGGCAGTTCTTACACAAAGCTGAGTCTGTACTGAGCCAGTGGGGTTGTCCTGTTTATTGCTGAGGTTTGCATTGATACAAGACAGGGCAATGCATTTGAACAGGATGGCTGCAATACCCTGAGAGTGAACTGCCTTCACTGTAAGAAGCCTAAATAGCTCAAGGTTAGGCTGTGAAGGAGGAACTTCTTTGGGTATTTTCAAAAGTGATGGCTCAAAACACCATTTCGCTTCTATTTAGGATATTTCAAATGTGCAATGAATGTTGCATACAAAACAGAAACAAGTTATTTTAAACTCAGATCGCAGGCCCTAGAACCACATCTATTTAACTCTGTGTCTCCAAATATAGATATACAGTATCTGGTTTTCTGAATTGACTAGGCAAGCTTGATAAATTGAGTATTTTGCAAAACTGCAAGCTTACTTGTTGGATTAAAGGGGAGGGGGAGAGAGAGAAAAGTTAAGTCTCATTTCTGGATTTGTTTTCAGGAAACTTTCACACACATTTTCAAGTCTTTGTGAAATGCAGGCGTGTTTGGCATTTGTGCAGGGCAAGGTGAGATATAAAAACAACTGGAATATAATCCACAGGATACAATGTGAACATTAGCAAAAAATACATGCAAAAATTCAATCAGTACGATAAACAGAGACACTCTGGTGCCTAACCAGGAACAATTGCTTGAGTTACAAACTCTCTGGAAGAAATCAGGGTAAAATCTGTGCTTTTAAAACAGCGTTTGCAGCATGCGTAGAAGTGTGGCTTGGATACTCCCCTCCCACATGTTTAAGTAAACTGGCCCAGATGTGGGGAGAGGGACCAGTATTTGCACAGGCTATGTGTGCGCATGTAATCCTGCAGTGGCAGGTTGGATGGGGAAGAACCATCCAAAGTGACCTACTGTTGAGAAACACCAAACCCAGAGAAACTGATGCCTTAGCAATGAACACTCAAGACATCCATCCACAAATCCACTTACTCAGTGCCATCTTTTTCCTTGAAATGCAAGTGTCCAATCAAATAGTGATTTATCCAGAGTCCAAATGAACATTGCTAAAAAGTTATACTTTGTATTTAAAAAATACTCCAGTTTAAATACTCCAGTGTAGACTACTGATTTTGGAGAAGTTTTATTTCACAGAAATAACTCAGGCAGAGAACAGGAAGACCTGGTTTAAAGAGAAATGTAGAAAATATATTCAAAGAAACATGCTTATATATCACGCTTTCAGCAAGGCAGATCAATGAAGCCAGCAAAAGTTTTCAAGTGATGAGAGAACAATGAGGTGGACTTTGGAGTATTGACCAGGCATAATGCAGAAGTAAAAACCCTCTTCTGGAAGAGTCGTATATGCCTTTCCTTGGGAACATGTGTAGAGGCAGCTGTCTGTGTACAATTCCATCTCTGATGTTGGGTCTCTGTGACATGCATGTGTATAAGTTCGTTTTACTGGCTTGCAGCTTGTGAATCACACACAGCAATCACTACCCACAAACTGTAACCAACGGAAGAGTGTTCTGCAGAAGCGAGCAATATTCCCTTCCCAAAATTACAAGCTATCCAGTTTTCTTAGGCATAAATAAACAGGAACTTTGTCCTGTCAAAGCCCATCTTCTTTCTAAGTGCTTGTTAAGCCACGAGTTGGCTGCCCATCCTATCATCTTGAAGTTCGCATTATGCCCTGGAACTCTGGAGATGGATTCTCTAAACTTTCACTTTGCAATGACTGTGTTTACAATAACCCTTTTCGAATGTTTCATCCCGTTCTTCTTCATCTTCACAATGTACTTTGGCTCTTGTGGTGACTGTTAGAGAACAGGGTGACCGGGCCTTATTAGGCTGGTCTGAATTTGTTGAGAATTTGGCACCCTGTTTAGCAGAAACTTGTAAAATCAAATATCACTAGCTAGTAGATTACAAAAAAACTCCTACTTTTCACACTTCTTTCTTGCTAAGAGGATCACATAGATGAAGGACCACAATTCTATGCTGCCCTGGCAACCGTGTGGTACAGAGGCACCAAAATGGCCATTGCTGTATCCTGCAGGGTTAGAGCAGCTGCTGGAGGACTCCTTGGGATAAGGGAACCTTGGTTCCCTTACTCCATGTAGAACGCTGCTGGCCCCAACGAGTCCTGAGCTGGCACAGGACCAAGGAGATTCGTATCAGGCTCTATGGCTTTGGGAAAGGGTTATTGAACACACAGTCATTGCAAAGTGAAAGTTTAGAGAATCCATCACCAATCCATCTCCAACAATTAAGATATCTGTGGTTTGTCTAACATCATCAACAGTGCCTGGTATTTCAAAGACAGATGCCATTAAAAATGTCATTTCCGGTTAATTTGTGAAACCAGAAATTGTGTTATTTCTATTGCTAAGCTCAAACCCATGTCTGTGACCTCTGCAGGGCTCAGAAGACCCTCCGGAGGGGAGAGGAGCGATGGGGCACATGCACAGGGGGGCCTGGGGGAGGCTCCACAGACCCAATCCACAGATACAGGTGGCCCCCTGTATTCACCTGGCAACCATAGCTGAGAGATAAGGCCTCGGGTGAACCAATTCACCTCTATAAAGGCTGCAAATGCTCATGCTCAGGCATGTATTTGGTAAGTGGAATGACTGGATGAATTGCCTGCACTATTAAAACTACTCTTTTGGGTTTTTGGTTTGCCAGTTTAAGTTGAATTTGTGCAAGTCAACTGCGACTAAGATGAGGGGGGCTCTATTTGCATGTAATGTCTACTTACATTAAGCTGCCCTTTTCAGAACACTGTTCTTGAATGAGAGTTCATTACACTTCAGATAAGGGCAAAGTTCTTCTGGGAAACTGATGCATGCTTGTGTGTACCAATATATGGAGTCCTTCCTGCTGCACATGCTTTTTTGAATCAAGGCTAGAAAATATCAGCTTGTGTGCACATGTGCATTTATTCACTTACTTTACAATATTTCTGTAGCAATTTGCTTTCTCAGCCACATTTGGCTTGGAAGGCAAGGGGGAAGGGCGCTTTACATAGGCTTCCTTGCACCTGAAAAAGCATAGTGCTTTGCCCCCCTTCCAGGAACATCACTGGTTCAAGGCAAGAAAATCAGATTTGTAGATGGATGATACTTGCCCTCAGAGTGACGCATCTGTGAAGTGCCTTCAGGTACCACAGATGTTATGTTTGGAATATCATTGACCTGTTAGTCAGAGAGAATGCCTTAAGCAAGAGAGATGAGCTTCTTCTTTAAATGATCTGTCTTTGAAATACCAGGTACTGTTGATGATGTCAAACCACAGATGTCTTACAGTCCAATCTTGAGCTGCCCAGTGCCCAGGGCTGCAGCGCTGCTGAAATGACTGCTGCTCCATCCTGAGCACATGGGGCACCTGCTGGCAACTCCCGACGTCTCCTTTCCCCAAGTAAGGGAAGTGGTCCCACAATGGGGTTACTTGACTCTATGCCGGTTATTCAGCTAGTGCAGAGTAAAGCAACCCTGTGTCAGGTCAGGAGGCCCCACCGTGGGGCTATGGATTTGGGGGAGCCGAGCTCCACCAGTCATGCCCCCTCCTGCCTCGCTCCCTCCCCCCGCCCTGCCTTCCACCCCAGCCTCTCTCTGCCTCAGAGCACCTCCTCCCACACCCCCACTCACCTCTCTGCTGCCCGGCGCTCACCCGGAGCTCAGGGTGGCTGTCTGCCAGCCAGCGTTGTCTCAGCATGAACTTGCGCTGAGCCTGCTCCAGCACTGGACTGGCAAAGACTCGCAGATGTGCCTCATGGCATGTTTGCAACAGTGCACACTGGCACTGGGCTGGCGCGTATCACTCAGGATTGGGCCCTTAATTGCCACAGCGCCTGACTCTGCTCCTCTTCAATGGTGGCAGCTGCAAAGAGGAGTACTGGATAAATGCCCTTTGGAGTCCTCTCACCAGTCTTCCAGGCGTTTCTCCTGCTGCAATGTTCTGATGCAATGATAGCCATACTTCCAAAACTCCCGGAACTCTGAATGGATGTGGCTGAACTTGGAGGCACTCAGTGGGGGTGGGGTGGTGCTGTAATCCCCTTATCCCCCCTCTTGCAAGTGTTATTGCTGTATGGGTCCTGCACCGGTGTGGCTACAGGCAAAACAGGCTGCTGGGTGTAACAATACATATATATGTGTACACACACTTGTATGAAACAATATTCTGTGAACTTATGCCATTTTTACTCAGCGAGCTCTTAAAGATGAGGTGAGTTATAAAGGCAAACAGTCAAACAATATTATTAAAAAGAAGAAGAAGAAAGGGTGTATTCTTTCCTCTGCTATGGTAGATCCTTGTGCTGGGAAGGAAAGCCTTTGAGAGTAGGGAAGGATGGTGCCCATGAAAAGACTTGGCTTTCGTCAAGCATTCAGTGATGCAGTTGAGGCTGAGTTGGTACGCCCTAGCGTTGGATTTTCTTTGTCAGTCCTTTGCAGTGTTGTGGTTTAAAGGAATAACATGGGGCACATATGCCTATAAATGGAAACTGAAATTGTAACGAATAAGGCTGGCCTCTGCCAATGCAAACAAGTGCAAGGCAACTGGGTTCAAAGTGACGGGATCCAAGCAAAGTCCAAGTCCGCTGAATCATAGCTTCACTTTAGTTTTAACTTCATCTGAAAGGTACATAAACACAGTCATCCTATTCATAACAAAGCCAGCCTGGAAGCATCAAGGTCTTCTGGGAAGCTCATCCTTTTCAACAGGATGACGGGGAAGGGGTTGTTCCAAACTGCTCGGCTGGTTTTCGGACTACTCAGATGATTGTCATGTCAGCAACATGACAGATCAGGAAACAGCCCCTAGTCTTTCAGTGGTGCTGCTTTCTAAATGAGGAGGGCGAGTGTTATTCCGTAAGGATGACAGGGGCAAGCAGGCTGTACAGTTTGAAAGAAATAAATGAGCTGGACCGAAAATTTTACTTTGCACATTCAACATCTGACAAAATGGAGGAATTCAAATTTAACTGCTTTTTAAAAGTTATATAAAACAAAACTCAGATGAGGAGGGATACCTGTAAACAAACAAAATCATAAATTTCTACTCTTCCTCCATTATGAGTAGGCTTCACAGTTGGCACCTGGCAGAAGTAGGCTGCTGGCAGGGCTGGCGTGAGTGGTTGGCATCATCAGGCAGCTGCTGAGGAACATTGCTCCATTCACTATTGTTTCCTCCTCCTATCCCAACAGGCTGGACAAGCCTCACCATGAACCTAGGGGAAGCACCCGGGGAGATGGGGACCCTTAGCAGTGCTCTAAGAGTCCCTTGAAAACAGAAGCCAGCCCCAGCTGTTAGATACTTCCAGGTAATGGAATGGCCTTGCTTATGATAATAGCTTGACACATTGTTGTACATGGGGTGTAGTACATGTAGTACATGGGGTGGGGAGGGTCACTGAAGTCCTGGGCTCTGAAGTTTGTGGCTGAGGCCAGGGTGAAGAAGGGGCAAGATCTCTGGGCTTCAGGGTGAGTGGGGAGCTGCATCCTCAGCCAGACTGCAGTGCTTCAGAACAGGGGAGTGTAAGGAGTTAAGGAGCGATCTCTGTTCATCTCCTAGCTGGGCAGGTCTGCGTCCTTGGGTGTCAATATTAGGACCTGCTCTGGCCAAGTTGTCTGGATGAATGTCTTCCACTCCTGGCCTCCAGCACATGTCTGTTTGTCCCTGGCACTACTTAAACCCTGCTGCTACCCTCTATGCCTTCTTGTCTGGCCCTTTTCACCCTGCCCAACCCCGGTACCCAGATGTGACACCTTCCCAACCTATCTAGAAGCAATGCAGATGGGTCTGCAACAGCTTGCCTCACTTGGCTGCACAGTTGTGTTGAGATGAGGCAACCAGCTTCTGCAGGGGTGGGTGAACCTGTTCCCAGGCAGTATGGTATATGCAGTCCCCCCCAGCCCCCTCAGGCCCCACCACTTCCTATCTACCAATGCTTCTGATTGAAGGCCCTGCTTGAGTTGGTAGAAGGATAACTGGACTTCAACAAAGGGAACAACGGAAACTATTAGTGGATGAGTTGATGATGCCGATTTAACTCTGTAGAGATGTCCTGTAAGTTTGAACACTGCTCATGCTCACCAAGCACCCAGGAGCACTCCAGTTGGGCCTGCCCATCGCTCTCCACGGGAACAGCATTTTCTCTGGAGAGAGAGGATACCCTTGTAATCCCAGATCAGAGCTACAGAGTGCTCTGAGGTGGGGTTTGCTGGCCCCCTCCTAGGATTTTTGTAAGTTTGGATGGTGTCTGTGGTTACACAGTATCTGTACAGCACTTCCTTCTTTCAGAGCACAGTCCTGAGTGTTGACTCAGGACTGTTGCAAACATGCCGTAAGCCACAAGATTCAGAACTTCTAAATTAAAAAGTGAAAAAAGTTACTTGGTTTATACTGGGGGGGGGGAACTAATGGATAAGGAAACCCATGTGAGTTTTACATCCAAATGTGCAGTTATTCTGTGGGAAATGATCATTTCCATGTGAGCTTCTGGACATTTGGTCTGGGCCTGAGATATACTGATATGGATTCCCAAATTCTTAGCATTTTTTATAAATCTTGGTTATTGCTCTGAAGCATAGGGAGCTCTGGCTAGAGCTGCGTTAAGCTTTTGGTTAATTTTTGATGCAAAAGGTGCTGTTTCAGGAGTTAGGGGCTGTCGGGCACCAGGCCACAGAGGCCCACTGGGTCCCTAAAGAGTAGCAGTGGTGCTCTGCCAGGTTTGGCACCGGCATGGACAACCCAGCCCCAAAGGCCTCCATGTGTGTCACCCAGTTCCTTCTGTTACGTGAAAATCTCCTTTTCCCTTCCAAGTTGTGATTTTGTATATATATTATGGACTAAGATATCATACAGGCCAAGCAAACAAGCCTAATTTCCAAGAAACCTGGTGAAGGTCACAAGTTGTGATTACATCCCTTCCTCCAGTCTAGGAATGCCTCCTGGTTATGCAAAACAAGCCTGCACCTGAGGATTATGCAAAACAAGCCTGCTCCAGAGGAAAAAGTCTATTGTTCTTTTGTTGTAGCTTTAACACTCTTAAGCACCTTATGCAAATTGCCTCCCTCCCCCCAGAAGGTCAGCCTGGCTGGTAAGCTGCCTTCCTTCCGGTTCATTACATACTCCACGTGTACCATTGTGTGTACTGAGCATGCCCACAGCTCTGGGATCCGGTCATTCTAGATCAACTTCCAGGTCAAAGACAATTCTTATAAGAGAGAACTCAGAGCACATGCTCTCTCTCTCTCTCTGATTGCTCTCCTGCGGGAGTGGTCCTGCGGGATTCTTCCTCCAACTGCCCCCCCCAGACAGGTAAATATATCTGGCGTCTAAACTCCCTCCCTTCTTCCCTATCTATTCCTCCCTTCTCCCCCATTTTTAGTCAGCAACTGGGTTTAGCAGATTAAGGAACCCCTAAATACTTCCCTACACCCTATCCATTTCTGATTCCTCTTTGGATGCACCCAGATACATAGCACATGCATCCACCACTAGCTAGGTACACTATACACAACTACTAGAAATCTATACTTATCAATTCTCCATGTGTATTATGTTTACCTTTGTGTGTTTTTGCAATAAAAATATAATCCTTTGATTGAAAGTTACCTTCCTCCCAGTCTCCTCATTAAGCTAGGCAAGGGATCTCTTTGCTTAACACTGTCTTGGTATCCAGCCTATGGTCCCAAAAGTTTCCAAAAGGCTAATATACTAATTCCCCTAAACAAAATAGCCTTTTTGGTAACACTTCTCGCAGGTCTCCAGGTTCCCTGTGGCTCCTGGCTCAAGGGCTGGTCGGCTTCCACTCCAGCTGGCAGCCTAGCCAACACTGACCCTCATCCTCAGCTGGGCTGAGTTTTATGCAAGGGACCAGCCCCCTCAGGCTCCGCCCTTCCTCCTCAGGGTGTTATAAGGCCTGGCCCTGGAGCCCCGCCCCTTCCCATCTACCCACACGTTGTGCAGACACGGCCCTTCCACTGGCTGCTCCTGGGGGGCTGTGGCCATGGCTGCCATTCTGGAAAGGGTCCAATCCCCTGGTGGGTGCTGCCCTCAGGGACCAGTTGCCTGGGGGACGATGGGGAATCCAAAGCTTTCGGGCTGGCTACTGAAAACCCTCCTACCCAGCACACCACCCACCCATGACTCTCCCTGGCTCAGGCACCTTGCCCACTGCCGAATCCTCAGAGGGCCCTGGCCTGCAACAGCCTGGCTGCTCGTAGGCAGGCCGACAGGGCAAGGACACCGAGGCATGGTCCACTGCGGCAGCCATCAGCAGCTTGGGCAAGCACAGCACCAATTCCACCTCTTCCAACATCATGGGAGCAGAGCAGCAGCCTGCTCTGCCCCCACTTGCCTATGGCTGCTGCTGCCACCCAACACAAGGGCATCCTGCCCCCTACTCTTCTGACCCAGGTAAGCCAAGGGACCCCAAACAGGGGTCAAATCCCCCCCCCACTTTCTAACACTTTTGAGCATTTTTCACACTATTAGGAGCCATCCCCCCAACATGTTGTTCCCTTTGGCACTATTTTAAAAAAAGTCTTGAAAAGGTTTCTTTATTGAATGATCTCAGCCAATCAGAGATCACATACTGAACGGGATCACAGCACTGTATAATCAATAAGATTCAAGTTATGAAATTAATGAGGACAAATAAAATGTTCCACTGACCTCACTCTGCACTGAAGAGGATGATGCATCACTATTGCCTAGGAAACTTTTGCCTGTCTTTCTACACTTGGCCAAAGGTCTTATTGTCCACGACTGCAGTTAACATAGGGCACAGTCCTAAGTGCTTATGTCGGTGCTTTCCAGCACTGACATAAGGGCAATGCAGCTTTGAGGTAAGGGAACAAACATTCCCTTACTTTGAGGAAGCCTCCATGAGTGACACCCAACTGCAGGATGCTGCATATATCCCATTGGCACTGCTATGCCAGTGCTGGAAAGTACTGACATAAGGGGTTAGGATTGCACCCATAGATGGCTAATTGGGACGGAATGCAGATGGAGATATACATTCAGATTTACATCAGAATGCACATCCCTATTCAAATTGTGCCATAATTAGTCAAATATCTGTGACATGCTGAGGGACCCTTGGACTTGTTTTCGTAGCCATAATCGTTCCCTCTTCACCTGACACCTGTCCTCTTGGCTACAGTGAGCATGAAAACATTTTGAAAAGAGGAGCGTGCATTTCTGTGCCCAACCACCTTGCAGCCCTCTGGCAGCTATGTATTGTATTGGCAACCTTCAGTCTCGAAAGACTATGGTATCGTGCTCTGAAAGGTGGTTCTGGCACAGCGTCTAGTGTGGCTGAAAAGGCCAATCCGGGAGTGACAATCCCTTCCACACCGGGAGCAAGTGCAGTCTGTCCCTGATCTGTCTCCCTGGCTATGGGCCTTCCTTCTTTGCCTCTTAGCCTCAGACTGTTGGCAAAGTGTCTCTTCAAACTGGGAAAGGCCATGCTGCACAGCCTGCCTCCAAGCGGGCCGCTCAGAGGCCAGGGTTTCCCACTTGTTGTGGTCCATCCCTAAGGCCTTCAGATCCCTCTTGCAGATGTCCTTGTATCGCAGCTGTGGTCTACCTGTAGGGCGCTTTCCTTGCACGAGTTCTCCATAGAGGAGATCCTTTGGGATCCGACCATCGTCCATTCTCACGACATGACTGAGCCAACGCAGGCGTCTCTGTTTCAGCAGTGAATACATGCTAGGGATCTGGCAGCTATAACTCCCGGTTAATTGAACTAATGAACAAAACTGTAATTATCTCTAATAGCAATTCCGAGTCTCTCAACAAACACAACGTTTTGCAAACTTCTGGTTAACCCATCCACAGTGCGTAATTTGATTTCCACTTGAGGCTTTTGGATTCCTCGCCATTGGCTTATATTATTAACTTAACCTAACTGCACTGGATGTTTTTCCTATAGCAAGGAGAAAGGACTTTTGCGGTTATGTTACTGTGACCTGAATTTTTGGTTGGGAACATGTCTTCTATAAAAACAACCTTTTTATCTTCTGCTTTAGTCAGCACTGACTTTGCCGTCATGTATCCCGGGGCTCTGTTTTTATGCAGTGTCTTTGCCAGTGCCATGGTCCTTTTCGGTAACAAGTAATGCTGTATTTGTAGGAGCTAACTTCTTGGCATTATACTAATTCAGAGACCTCAGAGGCGGACTGTTCCCAGAAAAACCCTGCCAGTTGTCCCAAGTGAGAGTCCCAAGAATTCTTTCTTACTCAAAAGAGATGGCTGCAAACTCTGCCACATTTTAGGTTGGATTTTAGGAGCCCACTCCCCATAGATTTATTTCAGGTCACACACTTCAGAACACTTTTAAGGACCTAATCCTATCCAACTTTCTAGTGCTGATGCAACCATGACAATAGGACATGTGCAGCATCCTGTGGTGGTGGAAGTGCAGTAATGGAGGCCTCCTCTAGGTAAGGAAATGTTTGTTCCTTTACCTTGGGGCTGCGTTGCAGCTGCATTGGCACTAGAAAGTTGGGTTGGATTTTGGATCCAAAATGAAACGGGATTGAGTCCCAGTCTATTCAAAGGTGGACGATGGGATGATGACATAATGTTATCAGTAATCTTCATGTTGCAAATGTAGTCTTCCTGGTCATCTCTCCGCTTCTAGTATGTAACAGGGAGCTAAGAATGGCAGGGAGAAGCCCATATGCACCCTCAGTGTCTTCCAATCTCTTACACATAGTGAAGATTTCATTGTCATGGTTCACAAAGAAGATCCTGACTGTCCTCTTTTGCCTTTCCCCCTTTTTTGTTGGTGGTTATGCCCTCAAGGGTGCAGTGTTTCAAGTATGTTTGCCACAGTGGTCCCAATGAGTATGCATAAGCTCTGCACATGGATCTTTGTCTCTTGTCACATATATTTTGTCCAGGTAAGGAACTTACCTGCACTGGGTGCTAGTGCGGTGCTTCTGAAATCCCTAACCTCAAACCCATAAGCATTTTGCCCCATATTCATCTTTCAGAGCTTCTCTTCTCTTCACCAGTACAACAAATCTCTTTTTTATTTTTGGTTTCTTTTTTCTTTCTCCCTGCTCAGGTTCCCTATCAGGAATACAAGATACTTGACCACATAAAGAAAAGTGCACTCACATGTAGCACGAGCATCATATCAGGGGCAACTTATGATAAATCGCCTATCTCTGCTCTTGTTTTTCACTGTTCCTGCACCTCTATCCCAAGCAGGAGCCTGACACCCAGAAATTCTCCTGTAACGTTTCCCTGATATGGAGATAACTGAGGAGAAAAGCATCTACAGTTAAAATAAAAAAAGTGGAAATTTTACCACCTGCTCAGACTCTTATGGGTGTAGGTCTTTCCAATGCTTGGTTTGAATTCTAAGGACACATCTGTGCAGAGAAGATGGTAAGGGTCATCCACATCAAGGCCCAGGAAGCCAAATTTCACAGGAGGAAAAAACAGAGTAGTTAGTGGTTGAGCAGTGCGGGTACAGATGATTATCCACATGGGGGCTTATCATGCGGCAGCACTACAGGATATTGAGTACAAGGAGGTAGAGGAATGATTGTCGGCCCAAAAGGATGCGGGACGCTTTGAAGTATGTCTGCAGCTTGGCTGGTGGCCAACAGATTATGTTTAGTATTTTATTATACTAAGTAGGAGAAGGAAGGCTGGGTGAAGATGAAGGAGAGGATAAAACACAAAATCCTTCAGCATGGCAAAGACCAGAGCAGATGGAAAAGATGCCAAATGATGTGTAAAACTAGGTACTTGAATAATAAAACAGGAGAGGCCTTCCATGAGGGAAAACATTGTTTTAACAATGCATACAGGGGGCCAAATGAAATGTTACAATGCAGCCCCATGGATTATCTATTAGCCTAATAGTCACTTTCCCCTTGCAAAGTGACCTCATGGAAGGATGATTTGCAACAGAGAAGCTATAAAGGGGGGGGGGGCAGAGAGAGAGAGAGAGAGCGCGAGAGAGCACAGTGCTTAACCCTTTCCCTGCCAACCCATTCACCTCTTAAACTTCCCTGCTCTGGGTGGGAGTCCAGTAAGCTGCTGGAAATTGCATTGTGAACCCTTGGAGGCCTGCGTGGCCCCATCACCAGAGCAGACAATGGCACACAAATGTGATGCCAGAGTGTTTGGGTGGCAGAGGCTGTGAGGGGCCTGCTGACGGGGCTTGTGACTGGTGCAGTGCAGGAGCAGATCTGGGTGAATGAAGGGCAGCAGCCCTCGATCATGGCACCTGTTGGTGGAGGGCTCCTGACTGCTACTGCCTGGAATCACCCAGCTGGGCTGCAGCTGGTGGCTGCCTCCTCCAGGTGTGCAGAGGCAGGGGAGCATGGGAGGAGGATGCAGGGAGCTGGTTACTATTATTATTATTATTATTATTATTATTATTATTATTATTATTATTATTATTATTATTATTATTATTAATAATAATTATTAATTATTATTATTATTATTATTAATAATAATAATAATAATAATAATAATAATAATAATAATAATAATAATAATAATAATAATAATACAGGTATTTATATACCGCCTTTCTTGGTCGTCAGATTTCTCCTCAGACTTTAGTTCAAGGCGATTTACAAAGGCAGGCTGTTCTAAATCCCTGTAGGAATTTTTACAATTGAAGAAAGGTTCTATCTTTCAAGAACCACAACATTTCAGATGGATCTTTTGTGTTCTGGTATCACTTTCAGGCCTCCAGATTCCTCCCACGCAGGCTGACAAGCAGCTCCTTCATCTCTCACTGGAAGGGCGGCCAAGACCTTCTTTGCTCACAGCAAAGAGCCGATGGAATAACTCGGCTCGGCTTGTCAGCTGCTTCAAGGTCTCGCCATTCACGGTGCCGGTGGCCTCGAACTGGTGACCTTTGGATGTTATCTTCAGGCAAATGGAGGCTCTACCCTCTAGACCAGACCTCCTGGTTAATGTCTGATGGATGTCTGGAAGGGGCAGAGTAAGCTCTGACCCCAGGGGGATACAGCTGGGCTGAGGAGGCCCATAAGGAGAACTGGGCCAGGAGGGAAGCTATCAGCTGCAAGCCAGGACATGGCTGTCAGTGCACCCTGTGAAAGGCTGGGAAGGCAGGGAGGAGGGCAGAGGGTGTGGTAACCCCCTCTCCTGGACCGCATCTGAGGCCTCCTCATACCATGGTCCCAGAAGCCTGGCCCCGCAGACTGCAAGAAGCTCAAGTCCATGCTCCCACACTGGCAAGCTGCAAAGGCCACTCCAGTGGAGGAATTAATTGTTCCTCTCCTCAGGCCGATGAGAGCATGCAGACCATGGAGAACTGGACATGTTTTAATGCTGCTATTATTATTACTGTACAGGTCTAGCCTTGTTATACACAGAATTTTTATCCACGGATTTGATTCAACACGAATGGCCACTGCAAATGAAAGGAATGTGCTGATCCCTGGAGAAGGGGAAAAATGCATCCCTTTAAAATCATAGTTTAAAAAGCTGCCTTTTACTGTTGTAGAGAGACAGTCATGCAAGTGATTACAGGTATAAGCTAATTATCCACGGATTTTTCATGGGGGGGGGAATCCTCAGATTTTTCTATCTCAACACTGATGAGAAGTACCCTTTAAATTAAAGGAAAACAGTCGTTTAATAGTGCAAGAGAGGGCAGCCGACTGACAGTCCATCAATCTTTCTCTCTCCAGGTTTCACTCCTCCCTTCCCCCTGAGCATATGAAAGAAGACTAAATGGCAGTGATTATCACCTCCTCCATTCTTTCCCCCTCACTGTGGCTCCTGGTGAAGGGAGGCATTGCTGCCTCCTGGTGAAGCCTAAGTGCCTGGAGAGAGATTGATTGCCTCTGTGTGCGTTTCAAAAGGTCAGCAAGGCTGTTTTAAATCACCAGAGCAAAGGGACTTTGTTTACTAAATTGATTTGCCTTAGTGCTTTTTTTGCCACCCACATGAGTTCTGGAAATGGAACCCTCGTGAATAATGAGACTCAACCTGTATTTATATGTAGTATTATTACTGTATACATAACATGCACATTGATACTGTTAATATCAGTGTATGCTATTAATATTGTAGGTTAAGCCAAGACAAAACACAGCATTGCTTATTTACAAATAAGGCATATTTCACTGGTTCGAAAAAAGTGAAGTATTTCAGTTTTTTCTTTTTCAAATGAGTGCTAATCTGATGTGAAAGAAATAATGAGAAACTTCTTCTCCAGTTTTGCCCTTTTATTGCTCTGAGCTATGTTTTGGTGTGAACTTTGTCACTGTGAATGATGGCACTTATTGACAAAGCAGAATTTTAGCTTATATTTGGCATAGCGCTCTGAATACCCCAAATAAAGACTTTAAAAACTTCTATTCCTGGGATTCACCCAGATGTAAACACAACTGCTTCTGTGGTTAATTTTGAAAAAGCACAAAGAAACTGAGCAGCACTAGGGAAAGAGACAAATTGCGCCACTTTCAGTAAAGCCTGTAGAGAGGATTTAGGCAGAAAAGCACTGCTTTCCAGGAATTGTGATGGTTAAGCTCTTACAAAATCCTTGAAACACAGTTTCCCTGAGACTTCCTGCTTTATTCCCATGAAAGAACAGCCCTACATAGATTTTCTTGGAAATCACCTTGTAATAAACTCTCATTTAATTGAGAGCCAAATCCTATCCAACTTTCCAGTGCTGATGCAGCTCCGAAGTAAGGGATCAAATGATCCCTTACATTGAAGAGACCTGCCCTGCCACTGTAGATTGCAGCAGATGCCTCAATAGCATGGCTACATCAGTGCTGGAAAGTTGGATAGGATTGGGCCCTGAGTCTTTTATACAACAACTTGTTCTTGCTGGCTAACTTACAGTGCAATCCTATGTTGAACTTGTGCTGATGTTGCTGCTATGTTGGCACAATGTCTGTCATACCCTAAGCCTGTCCAGCACAAAGGGGGAGGAGGAAAGAGCGCTGGTAAATCTACAGTGCCTCAGCAGTGTAAGAATAGGGCTTAAGTGCAAGAAGTGTGGATACTAGCATTCTTATGCATTTCAGTTCATTGATCCAGCTTGCTGACCATGCAGTCAGTGAGTGCATAATAGATGCATGTATACTATATGGGTGTAGGGCTCTTCAGTGTAATTGGGAGCCTAGGTCACCAGGGTTCTCCTGTTCATGTGAAGAAAGAGTAGACATGTGGCGCATAATAACAGTGGCCATGTGGCCATCAGGAGGCATGGACAATGGACAGCGTGTGCATCAATGCCATCTGTAGGTGCAGTCTAATTTCCCCCAATTTGTACAGTGTATATGGGGAGAGGGGGACATAAGAATAGGTTTTAGAGATGTCTGAAAGTGCCCTAAATCAGGCAGGCCAAGGATAGAGTGAACTTTCACGGTTTCATATTGACAGAAGATAATTTGCATCCCCAATCAGTTAATCATGATTAGGCATAAGTTAAACCAATGATAGCTCAATCCTATCTAATTCCCCCCCCCCCGCCCCGCTGCTGCTGTGTCACCAGAGCACATGCTGTATCCTACGGGGGAGGAAAAGTCCTAGGGGGCCTCCTCCAAGTAAGGAACATTTGTTCCCTTGCCTGGGGCCAGAAGGAGGGGCAAGCCTCTCCTGCTGCTGCAGTGGATGTACTTGAACCTGCACCAGTGATTTTGCTGATGCAAGTCCGAGTTAACCTGGGAAGGTGGATTGAGGCTGCGAAGAGGAATAAGATATTGGTGGCACTTCTTCCACCAATACCACCTGCTTCCTGGCCTCAAGATACCCTCCTTCCTGCCCTGATCTCTGCCCTCCTCACCCCAGTAGTCTCTTTTCTAGTGGCTGTCTGCTGGTGTTCTTTTGCATCTTTTTAGATTGTGAGCCCTTTTGGGACAGGGAGCCATTAGTTGTTTGTTTGATTTTCTCTGTAAACCAATTTGTGAACTTTCTGTTGAAAAGCGGTATATTCCTCCCCTTTCCCTCCCCATTCTGTCCCATGGCCACCCCTGCCTGCTTCCATGCTGACTTACTGGAGCTGGGGCTTGTTTGGAGACAGCAGATACATGACTGTGGCTGCTTGCGGCAGTGGCCTAGCTCTGCAGAATTGCAAGCCACCTTTTGTGACCTCTGTCAAGCATGCTGCACTGCCGGAATTCAAGTCCTGACATTGCAGCAGGCCCATAGGATTGAGCCCTGACACAAGTCCGTAAGAGTAATTTAAATCCCATTCATCTCAATAGAGCTTAGCAAGGTCTAATTTTCTTTGGGTAGAGCCCAGTGAGGTGTCTTCATGCAGAGAATAGTTTTTAGGAAAGTTGAAAGTGGTATGTGAGAAGCAGGCTTCCCATGGTGCACACATATATTTCGTCCGCTGTTGCTTTTGGTCCAAAAAACTTTGGCTGGTTGTTGATACAATAGACAATCCTGTAACATCCAATTATAAAAGACAAAAGTAAGATGAGTGTCCATGCCATGAGAAGCAATCGCCCTCTTTTGAACTATCTTCAACTTCATGCCCTTCACTGGCTATTTTTCTGGATTGAACTGTGAGACTTTACAAAACCTGAAGAGCCACAGATAACTGAAAGTATAGTATCTCTATTGTGAAACGTTCCCATGTTGTAATCCATTAGGTAACAAACTGGAAATCAGTATTATCAGAGTGAGAGGCTTCTACAACTGCAACATACTGGATACTTTTTGCAGACATTTGGTGTACACTCCAGTTCCTTCTTTGCAGTTATTAATATGGGTTTGTCTTATAAACTCAAGGTTTACAGTTCTGATAAACCCTCCAAGGGTGACTCTGTAATGCTCACTGACTGTTACCTCCTCTTGATTTTCAAGTGCTGCATTCCACTTTCTCCCCATATGCTCTCTGGGACTGTCTCAATTTAATAAGAATGGAATTCAAACTTTCATGTGAAAAAGCACTTTGGGGTAAATGATTCAAGGCTCTTTCTAGGCTGCATCTTTGTTATGATCCAACAGCAGACAGTGCTAAGGTAATTAAAGCAGCATCCTGTAAATGGTTCACAGGGTAGAGATGTCCTACCCTGCCTTGCCCTCTTACCATGTGTCCACTTTAGTATGTGAAAACAGATGCATACACTGTCTCCTATACTTAAAGCTGATATGGCACTCATCCTTGGAGGTGTCATTGACATGTAAATGGCATTACTTCTGAGTACACATTATTAGGATTGGATGGTGAACCCTCTAGTCGGTCAGCTATATATTTTATAGCTATTTGCAAACTGTTCCAGGGGTTTACTGAATTTTCTTGACTGCTTGAATTTATTTTTGTTATATTGGCCATCCTCAGGGTGGGGAGAAGCACATAAGTCCTAATGTACCAGACCAATAAATCCATCAAGAACAGTACATTCACATCATCCCCCTCCCCCCAGCAGCCAAGAGTTATATACATTATATCCTACATCTGCCATTTTTATATGCTAATATAAGATCCTGCTTTGGCACATTTGGCCAACTGAGAGAAAGAGAGAGGAAAATCTTCCTTTGGGAAATCAGTTAATTAATTGTTGCATGTTTGTGTATATGACTTGAGGCTCTCAATTTCTTTTGTAAATACTAACGATGATCATGAGATGCGACCTCCCAAGGCACAAAACTTAGTACCCCTACCATATTTAGAATAATTACTTTGCAAATCTTCTTATTGGTCATAAAATTATCTAGACAGCTTTGAATGTGCATTTGCACTACTGAACTCTAACATCTGCTATGCTGCTAGTCACACCCTGGGAGAAGAGGATTGTCTTGTAGTTTAATAGTTGTTGGTTTTAATGAGTTGCAGATTTGCAGTGCAACATCTGGAGGAAGAATCAAACTGAGAATCATGGCTTTCAGTAAGCAATTAAGTTTCTAGCCCTCATGGTTTCATACGCAAAGTGGCTCCCTTGATCTACAAAACAGCATATGAAATTATTAATTTATTAGATCGGTTCTATTGTTAAATGAGTTAGATTTCACTTTAGGTGACACACCACTTCACTGATGCTCCTAAACAGCAGTTTTCAAATTGTGGGTCTGGGAAACCAGACAACAGCCTCTAGAGCTTCTAAAATGTTTGACAATCACTTCTCCTAAAGATGTTGGGGCCCAAAGTTTCAACTTGTGGTTCCTGTGCTGCAAAACCACTTTTTGCACTGTGCTGCAAAACTTATTTCCAGCTAGGTCAGTGGCTCTTTCAGTTAGGTCAGTCAGTAGAAAATCATGCACTAAACTTGAATAACTAATCCTTAAAGAGCCCACCTAGAAGCCACTTGTCTGGAAGCAATACATGGATGACTTCTTTATAATCTGGACCAATGATAAAAACAAGATTGGAACAATCTATGAACTATCCCAGGACTATTTATCCCACAATTGATTTATGCAATAGGGCCCTTGAAAATTCATACACCCCTTTCCTGATGTTTTGCTCATCATTGAACAAAATAAAAGTGTTGCAGACGCCATAAACTCACTGATGCCAGAATTCCTGGCATACTCAACATGCCAATAAAAAAAATTATTATTTCTCATTTGGCCCTCAAAATGCTAAACATATCTGCAGCAACGAAAAGCACCTCAAACACCCCTCCCCTGAAGAGGAATACAAAATTCTTTTTCTCCATAGAAGATATCCAAGTCATTGACTGAAATATCCACCAGAAATCTATACTAGCCACCTTCATAAAGGTGAGGACAAACAGGGAACATGGTACCCCTGTTCTGATAGGCTGTTGTCGTGCATCTCTTAAGTATCACTTGATGAAAGAGAGCTACCCCTTAGTAGCCTTCCACAAAGCTATGCAAAAGCAAGCTTCCTTTCATTGTTTCTAGCCAAAACCAAGCTGACACAAATTACTCAGAGAGCTGAACTAAAGCCACTCATCATCACATCATTGTCACTAATCTGTTGTATCTGCTTTCTTGTATCAGGGCAGCTGCCACCTGTAAAAACAGAATGACAAGTAAAATCTAAGCAGAACATCACTTGCAAATCCAGCAATGTCATATATGAATCAGAATGCAAAATGCTTTGGATGCCACATTTAGTTTGTTGGGGGAGGGGGAAACCACCACGGAGCCCCTTGTACACGCCTCAGAAATCACAAGTCAGTGATGAGGGCAAAAAAAGCTCAAGAAAGCCGCTGCCAGACATTTCAGTTTAGATGACCACAGCCGTTTGGACTGGGAAATATTTCCAATAGAAAAACAATCCAGTTCTGGAACTTGAGAAGCAAGAGAGAACTTCTTGGATACATAAACTGTACAGTTCTAACCTTCCATGGCTATAACTTTGAGGTTACTGCATACAAGTTAACCTATGCTTTTTGAATTATTTTAAACCTTTTCTTCTGCCTGTGGCATCCCAACCTCTATGACTAATCTCAGGGGTCTTGAATTGGAAAGCACACCACCCAAGCAGAGCCTATCTGTCAGTCTCATCCTCTTTTTTTTCTAATATGGACTTGTAATTCTAGGATATGATGACTGAGTAATTGATACTGATGGTTGGTTTGCATGGAATCCAACCTCCTCGGAGAAATCAATTGCTCTTTCATACCAGTCAAATTCCTTTTGGACTTACCTTGGCCTTTTAAGTCCAGTTTGCAATAAGGAATAGCTATTAGTGAGTTACAGCCATGGACTCTGTATCTTCTCCTGAGAAATGTGTTCTGCCATTCCATTGCTGTCCATTCTCTTTCAACAGACAGGATCATGCAGTTACGAGCTGGGGTGAGGAGGGCTTAGCCATCTTCTGTATGTTTTTTACTTATGAAGAGCATCATTGACCTGTCACTCACAGGAACAGGACAGATGCCAAGTTCTTGAGCTTATTTATTTTAAGGAATTTATATCCTGCCTTTCTCTATGATTCAAAGACGGCTCACATCAAAGATTAAAATAAGAAATACAATTTAGACCATAAA
The DNA here is from genome assembly GCF_035046505.1 of Tiliqua scincoides. Taxonomy (NCBI): domain Eukaryota; kingdom Metazoa; phylum Chordata; class Lepidosauria; order Squamata; family Scincidae; genus Tiliqua; species Tiliqua scincoides. Next base: position 73,995,860 of record NC_089821.1, on the reverse strand, counting down.
AAATACAGCCAGCACACTGTGTATGCTCTAAAATAAGGTAGTTTGTACATGCAAAAAGGCATCCATCTTAATTGTGGGACTCCCTTCCTCTGGAGACTTATTAAATACATCTGAGGGTGGATTTGTATATTTATTTGCCACAGCTCTGGCTGTGAGTTTTCATATGCAAAGGGAGCCCCACCACAGATACAAACCTGATGGACAGTCCAATCGTATCTAAGATTGGGTAGCAATTTACAACATTTAATTGTGTAGCAACATTTAATTGTGTAGCAATTTACAACAGCAGAACAGTGATAAGCAGTGTTCTGATGTCATAAAATGGCTGCTAACGGAGCAAGCTGTGCTCTGGCAGGGGCCATCTTGGGAGCACTGCTGCAAGAGGCAGCAGAACTCTCCATCCATTGGTGGACCTCCCTGGACCCACCACAGAAGGAAAGGTAGTGGTGTGGTGGTGGCAGGGAGGGAGTGAAACTGGACTGAGAAGGAGCGGGGAAAGGGCAAAAGTGGGTAGGGAGGGGGAGGAATGGGGCAAGAAAGCTGCAGGAGGGGGTGGATCTGGTGGCGATGGAGCCTATCCCCTCTGTTCCAAGCGTCCCCATCCTATTCTGTCACTGAACTTGTGCTAGCTAAAGAGCTGGCTAAGTTCCAAGGGGATCCATTGTGGAGTGGGAGGCTTAGAGAGGGATAAGGGGATATAAATTCCCTACCAAAAGACACCCCCTGACACACACCTCCCCCACTGAATACAGCTCACTCATTTTCAGCGCAACTGTACCAGAGGGGGAAAGGATAGGATTGGGCTGTAATTCGAGGACAGCCAGCAAAGCCAAGACCCACCATCATTGTCTTAACCTGCTATTACCTTTAAGTTTGAACTGTGCTTGTCCCCCCTCACAGCAGCCAAGATATCACCAACTGCCCTGTGAGGAGAAGAAGAAAATAAGCAAGCAAGCAAACAAGGCATACCTCGCTCCTCCCACCTTTTTTTCTGTTGTAATGATTTCCTATTGTTTGATTCTATGTCAGGGCTCGAGGAGCCATATTGGTTCAAGGGCAGGGCATCAGTAAATGCCAAGGGTAGCATACCTGTGGATTGTACAGAGTGGAGGGGAAGAAAGAGAAGACCCTACCATATCCCTCAAGTCAAGATTTTGGGGGAATCTTGGAAGGAGTGACTATATTCCATGTTGCCAGCTGGTGGTGGCCTGGCAATATTCATACAATCCATGGATATGGACTAGGGTCTCACAGCTAGAGCAGAGCCATTGATTATAAGCTTGCATGTAATCACTAGTGCTGGATGAACTGTGAATCATTTACTCTGGTCATTCTTTATATCAAAAGCATTTTCAATGAATCTTTGTTCTAGAAAATCAAGTTAGAATTGGTTGTTCATAAAAAGGATAATTCTCCAGAGATGCAGCAAAGCATTTCCAGGGCAGAAAATGCATCCATGTTTTGCTTAATGCCCATTTAGTGTTTCTTCCTCTTACAGAGAAAAAAATTTGAGCCTAGATATGCTGATAATGCACCAAAGCCTCTGGTATTCAAGACAGTCCATGCATCTATTTTCTTGTCATTAGTAAAACATCAGGACATTGCATAATCCTTGCTTTGACCAAGTTTACTGCAGTGCAAACACTGACTAACAGCCCAATCCTCTGCATGTCTCCTCAGAAGTAAGTCCCACTGGAGTCAATGGGGCTTACTCCCAGGAAAGTGTGGATAGGATTGGGCTGTAAGTTGTTCAGACTCTCCACCACAACAGTCAAGTTTTGGGACAGGTACCTGAAAAATGTGCCAGGGGAACAGTGGTGTCACTAGGATTCGCATCACCTGGTGCGGGAGGCCTGTGCGTCACCCCATGCAGTGGGCGGGGAAACGCCCCAGGTGGTGGGAGTGGTGAAGTGCCATCGCCCCACCCCCACTGGTTTTTTGGCTGTACCTTTTGTTAGAACACAGATATTTCAATGTGGTTTGGTTCATTGCATTCTGCATGAAATTACACATTGATTGATATATAACATGATGGTCTTATTCCTCCAAATTCTGATTTTAGTGATTTTGAAAACATGTAGAGTCTCTCTCTCTCACACACACACCCCGTGTCAACTTGCTAACACCTTATTGCAGCAGTTCTCAAACTTTTAGCACTGGGACTCACTTTTTAGAATGACAGTCTGTCCAGGATCCATTGGAAGTGATGTCATGGCCAGAAGTGACATCATCAAGCAAATTAAAATAAATAATTATAAATAATTAAATTAAAATAAAAGAAATAATTAAATAAGGGGGAGCCAGTCCTGTTCCACCAAGTGAATCTACTCTGAAGTAAGTCCTATTGTGGTCAATGGGGCTTACTCTCAGGAAAGTGGTAGGATTGCAGCCTGTGAGCCCAATCCTATGCATGTTTACTCTGAAGTAAGTCCCATAGTGGTCAATGGAGCTTACTCTGTAGTCTGCCTGCAATAACAACTCCCCAAAAAGAATCAGTGAGATTTCCAGCCCTCCCAGTGCTCAGTTTAAAGTTCTTCTATTTCAGGCATATCAAGATAAAACCCACCGGCTTTGCAAGTGCAAAATAGAAAATTTCCCCTTACCAGTTCAAGTCTCTTTTTTTGTCCTTTTTAGTGGGGGGGGGGGGGGGGAAGGCTGCCTTCTGGAGCATTTGTTGCACTCCAGCTCCATCGGATCAGGGCCATTCTGGTGTCCTCACATTCCCCTTTTCCTGGCCTGACCACCAGCCAAGGCTCATCTGCCTACTTGCGAGTAAACACGACCTCAAGGCTGCTTTCGTTTCCATAGGAGAGGGAGGGAGGGACCTTCTCCCTTTTGTGTTTTTGAGGGCTGCATTCATTGGATCAGGACCATTCTGACGTCCTTGGAGTCCTCTCAGCCTGCCCTGAGTCCTCTCAGTCCTTGCATGGACTAAGGCAAGTTCGCGTACTCGCGAGTAAACACAGCCACGTGGCTTCGTTTCGGGCTTAATAGACGCAGCTGGGAGGGAGGCAGGGACCTCATTCTCATGCTTTTGGGGGCTGCATTCATTGGATTGGGACCATTGTGGTGTCGTTGGATTCCTCTCTGCCTGCCCTTTCCGATGGACTATGGCAAGTACGGCTAGTTGCGAGTAAACGCGCGATACAGCTCACTTTCACTTTCCATAGGGATCCATGCATTTTTTCTTTCCGGTTTTTTGGCCATAACTTTTGAACGAAAGGAGCTATTTCAATTCTGTTTTTTGCATTGCATTCTGCTGGACATTCCACATCCAAAGGTTTATGGCATGACAGGGTAGCTCTGAAAGCTGTGAAATTAGCGCATCCTCACCCCAGGGCGCGTAACCCCCCGGCACGTCACCTGGTGCAGCCCACACCCCCCCCACACCCCTAGCGATGCCAGTGCAGGGGAATTCTCATTCTTCATTCAAAATAACAGCATTTTGCATTAATGTTACTCAATGTAATACATTTATTTAAATGTGACTGATCTTCTGCTTATTTCAGATGTGTTTTGTTACTGAGCTTGCTCTTCCGTTTTGCAGAAATACTGAAAATGTTTGCACAACAGAGCTGGAGAACGCAATTTCCCAGTCAACAGAAGTTGATTGTGCTGAAGCCCTGTTGAAATTAAAGAGACAAGCAGGGCCTTCTCATCCATGAGGCCAACGGAAGCGGATGACTCGAGCAGCAGGCTGGCAGAGGGCACCCACTTCCATCCACCCACGTGATTCTACTGATCCCCCACCCCCTAGTTTGAAAAGAAGGAGGGGAACAAAATGGGAGCATGGAGGAGAGGAGATGGATGGGCCAGGGCGCCAGAGAAGAGGCTGGCATATCACTAGGTAAGGGGGACAGCATTTGGCACAGCACATGCCCAATCTCATCTGATCTTGGAAGCTAAGCAGGGTCAGGCCTGGCTAGTACTTGGATGGGAGACCACCTGGGAATACTGGGTGCTGTAGGCTTATACCATAGTCTTGAAAGACTATGCCAACCATTTGGCACAGGCACCAGGAGGACTTGGGCCAGTCTTGAGAACAACAAGCTAGTAATGATGACTGAGGACATGGGAATAGCCTTGCTGGATCCAACCAAGAGTCCATCTAGCTTGCCACCCCTTTTCCATCAGTAGCCAGCCCTCAAGCAGGGCATGGTGGCAGCAGCCCTCCCTCATTGTTTGCTCCTAAGCCCAAAGTTCCCAAACTTTTTTGACCGGTAACTCTCTTGACCTACTGAGCAATGTGCTGCAGCTCCCCATTAAGGCTACAATCCTATACATTGAAAATGTGACAGGTTTTTGCAAGGATACCACAGCTCCCCAGCTGGTTTCTGTGGCTTCCCGGGGAGCCATGACTTACAGTTTGGGAACCACTGTTCTAAGCAATTGGTGCCCAGAGGCCTAATGCATCAACAGGGAAGTCCCAGTTATCTGTTATAGCTAATAGCCTACTGGTGTTCTTAAACATTTTTATTTTTTTTATTTTTGCATATTTTGTTTTTTCCCCAAGGAGGAGAAATGCAAAAGGCATTATTATGTTTTTTTTTCATTCCAAGTGCAGATTTTTATAAATTATAATTGCCTTAAAATTATACTAGGTAGGTGGTATAATGTCAGCAGATGCAGCACAGTCATTACCCATGAACCCCCAGGCCAGCCCTCCCCTTTTTTTTTTTGCAGATTTCTCAGTTTATTTATTTATTTATTTATTTATTTATTACAAAAAAGAGAAGTGCAGAAAGCAGTGTTATGTGTGTTTATTTCGTTATCATAAAAAAAAAAAATCACACTTCTACTAGTAGGGCACCCTATTGATTTTGAATGATCTTAAGTGATTAAGGGTGTAATCCTCACCCTTTTCAGCACTGAGGTAAGGGAAATGAAGCTCTTGGATAAGGGAACAAACCTTCCCTTATCTTGAGGAGGCTTCTATGATTGCCCCCCCAATTGCAGGATGCAGCACATGCCCCGTTGGCACAGCTATGTCAGTGCTGGAAAGCTGGTTAGGACTGGGGCCGAATTTACTCTGGACTGGTGATCAGGTCTGTCACTGACAGATGGGAGTGAGTCTATAGGAATCTGATCTGCTTCTTAGATATGCTGCTTAATGATAATACAGAAAAACAGTATGTGAAAAATGTCTTTCCTTCAAGCATGCCTTTCCGGCAATGGGGGGGAGGGGGAGGTACTTGTATGTGTTGGTGCTTGCTCCCTCCTTGGGCACTGCTTATGTGCTCACCATTTCCTAAGGACATGAGAGGAGGAACACATTTGCATTTCCTGGCAGTCTTTGTTAAGAGTCTATACTTGATCTTTGGTTTCAACTTGGGGCTGATCCAGTTCTTGCTCCTTATAAATTTTAACTGGGTGTGGATGGAACGGTGCCCTTTTGGGAACTTGGATGTGGAATTCCTCAGTTCCCGTGGAGATTGGCTTGGAAAGGATTGGTGAGGCCAAGGGATAAGGCATAGAATCCTAGATCTCCCTACCTTATTTCTCTGTGCTTTCCTGGCCCTCCTATCAAAGTATGGAAAACCAGGATAATGAAATTAATAGTAGTCTGGTGGCAGACCAAGACTCACACTATGATGTTTCTATATTGATCAAGGCATTTTCTGTAATATTCAGGAAGCAACATTTACACATTCTGTGTATCTTCATAGCAGTTCTGAGAGATGGGTTGCTGCTTATTTGACTCAGCAACTATCAGTTGCAGACCTGGCCTCTGTGCCGCACTGGGGCACAGGGCTGCAACATTCCCCCTGCAACATGCCCCCCCCCCGAGAGGAGGCTTACCAACTGTACGGAGCCTTATGCAACATCCCTGGGCTCTCTGAAACCTCCAGAATGCCACTAAACAATACTTCTGGTTTTCCAATAAAAACCAGAAGTGCTGTCTAATGGAGCTCCAGAGGCCCCAGAAGTCTTTTGGAATACCTGGGGACGCAGTGGGGGGCCTCCCCAGACCGCAGAACGGCTCTGGAGGGCAGAGGCAGTGCAGCAGGCATGGCAGTGCCCTCCCACCGGTGTGCTGCCCTAGGGCTTTTGTCTCCCCAACCCCTCCCCTGGACCATAACTGCTATCATTTTCACTTGTGGCTCAAAATTGTTTCCAAATGAAATTCCAGCCCAGTAGAAAAATGCAAGGAATTGAGAACATCTTTGGCTTAATGGATGTATTGCATTTCATTCTTCCCCTATCTGGTGTAGGATTGCCATAGGCCTAAATGGCATTTCCATTTCTTTCTTTCTTTCTTTCTTTCTTTCTTTCTTTCTTTCTTTCTTTCTTTCTTTCTTTCTTTCTTTCTTTCTTCGGGGATTTCATAAATGTCAGCACTTCCATTGTTGTAGTTCTCCAGGATGCTGACTCTTGCCTCTGCCTTTAGAGTCAATTCTACCTTATCAGACTCTCCATCTCCTAAGTGGACTCTGTGACTGACATACATTAGATCAGGCAATGGTGTTCCATCTGCATCAATGATTGCTAATCTCTTGGAGAATCTCTGACGGAGTCATGCCTGCAACATAACAATAGTGGGGGACAGGTGTGTGTGTGTGTGTGTGTGTGTGTGTGTGTGTGTGTGCCTGTGTCTGTGTCTGTGTCTGTGTAAAGCTATATCTGTTTTAACACCTTCCCTCACAGCCAATGGTGAACCGAAAAGGAAACCAGGAAAAAAAATTTGTTTTAAGATGACCACTCAGAAGTGCAACCTAAGCTTTATGATTTGTTGCCAAGTGGGAGGATGCTGTCTTTCTGCTCTGTGCTTATCTGGAAAACCTTATATCAATCTATTGCAGATTTCTGCTCTGTGCTTATCTGGAAAACCTTATATCAATCTATTGCAGATAAAAAAAAATAAAAAAATTGCATGCAGCTTACACACAACACATTTCCAAAGCTTTGGACCACTTGCTTGCTTAGGATGTGGTCATACATTGTAATCTCATTGATATGGCCTTCCTTCCTTTGCAACCCTGAATTAATATTGTCATTCATTTTCTCTGGCAAGGGTTTCTCTGTTATTAACAACTTGCACGCCAGGCAGAAATTAAACAGGTTGAGCATCATCGCATCTCCATTCTGGGGAACACTATACATGTTGAATGTCTGTGTGGCTGCAATCCTAACCAACTTTCCAGCACTGACATAAGGGCAATCCAACTCCGAGGTAAGGGAACAAACATTGCCTTACCACGAGGAGACCTCCATGACTGCCCCCCAACTGCAGGGTGCAGCACATGCCCCACTGGTACAGCTATGCCAGTGCAGGAAAGTTGGTTAGGATTGCGCCCTGTTTCAGATAACTGTGAAAAGTGCTGTCAGGGAAAAAATGTCAACTTTTCTTTCCTGATAAGCTAATGTTAGAGTTTAAACTTTAAAACATGTACCACAATCAGTTACAGACCTGATCTTTAAACGTCTGTTTACTTTTGCTGAGATAAGAAATATAGGAGGTACTTATTAAAAGATCTAATCAGAATGACAACAATTTTTCTCCTTACACTGTATGTCATAGTGATTCAATTTCTCTTTCCTCATCTTTTGTTGGTGAAGTGCTGCCAATTTTCTGTGCACTGTTTCCCAGAAAAAGTCTTGAAGAGAATAGAATTTTTTTCCCAGATAGTCAGAACCTCCCTTTTTCTTCTTTTCCTTTCTGCATATCAGAACAAAGTTTACAATCATGAATCTTTGTCCTTTGTGTTAGTAAGATTTCTCAGATCATCTGCTCTCAAGTTGGCTAGGCTGGCACTATTACACAATCCTGTTTTTCCTAATGTTACTTCCTCTGCTTATCCAAGGGAGTGATACAGCTTTCATGGTTAGGGATCCAAAGAACATCCAGCGACAAGTGTATACTTTCTGTCTTTCTCAACCTCCCCCCCCCCCCCCCAATGCACACAAAAGTTATCTTATCAGGTTCAGAGTCAAGGATTCAAGTCAAGAAAGACTCATACTCCTTGACTCTGCCCTGACATTGCTATCGGCTCTAGTTGTGAATTGTTCCCTGGTGTGGATATGACCTTTGCCTTTCTGCTTCTAAATCTGCATGGCTCTTGGCCACCTTTGGATTGCTCCTCTATCACTTTTTATGCATTTTTATGGTTCTAAATCTCCAGCATCAGGCCATGAGAGGGAACAGTCATATATGTCGTGGATTTCCCCAAAGAATCCTGACAGCTGGAGTTTGTGCTGAGGATGCTCAAATAATCAGTTAGAGATCACTGTCGCTCTCCATAGAACTATAGTTCCTAGGTCCCTTGGGAAGGGGGAATGCCTGTTGAACAGATGTACATCTGTAGGGTAGATAAGTGCACAACTTTCAGCAGTGTTTCTTCTGCGCTGTGCATTATCTGAATAGTAACTTGCCATCTGCTGTAGGCTACAGATAAAAGGGCAGGGTGTAAGTTCAATTAATGGCTAAATCAGGCTGACTTGGAGGAAACCTTTTTCTTGAATCCTTTTCCCCGCCTTTTTCTTGGAAAAATCCATGGGTGGCCGCAACTTGCTTGCACAACACATTTGACTATATGAACAAAAGCCACATCCTGGGAGCTTCTTGACTTGGAATAAACAAATTGGTAGGAACTGATAAGAAAGATCTTCAAGTTTAGCTGTCTTCACCAACTACAAGGCCAAATAAAATCAAGGAGCCCATGCTAATAAAGCAAGTGACCTCTGGAGCTTGTCATGAGTTATTGGTTGCCTCCTTGGTAAGGTACAAAACAACAGCAGCCACGTAGGACCAGGAACAAGCAATCCAGGGTCATCAAGCCACAAAAGAAGTCCTGTTATGAGCTCGCTCCACAAAAGATCCCATAGGAGTCTATGGGAAGAAAGAGTATAAAAAGTTGAGTCACAGAACCCCACAAATTTTTGTTCTTCATTCTTCCTTTTGCTGCATTGCTGGTTTTGTTGTTTGTTGGCCAATTGGTGCTGTGTTAAGCTACCCGCATCGCAGCCACAACCTAAGACCTACCATGCCAAGCTGGCTTCCTGGATTAGTAATACTCTGCTTCCCTTTCCAAACTTCTTCCCCACTTCTCTCCTCCTGTGCAACCTAATGCCACTGTGCCAATGCAGGGTGGACAGCCATCTTCTGTGGGCCATCTCACAACATGCCCTCTTCTGAGAAAGCATCTTTGGCTTTCTCGCCTTGCTTCCCTCCTTGAACAGCTATGGCTACAGCTTGCTCCAGGCTGGTATCAGAACGCTTTTCTGTCTTTTGTACCTTTCTTTCAACCCAGGAGGGTACCTGCCCTTGGCATTCTAACCCTATCATCCCTGCAACATTTGGTACCATTCATGTTGTGACATCATAATGTTCTGTGTTTCCCCACCCATTCATATCTATAGGGAAGCACACAGTACATTGTGACACTACTTCTCAAGGGTTGTGTTCCAAAGGATTTCATGGTTGTGTTCTGTGTTCCCACGGGGACTTTGGGCTTTTGTTTCTTAAACAGCAGCCAACCATACCGTAGGTCCAACTACTTTTCAATCTGAGGCAATCTATAATAGCGGATTGTGTTATGGTGTAACTCTGCTGTTAAGGAAAAAAAGGGGGGGGGAGCTCACTGGCATGCTTACAGCAGCCCTTTGTATTCTGGATTCTATTCTAATAAATAGTTCTAGATCAGTGTTATTCAAACTGTGGGTCGGGACCCACCAGGTGAGCCATTTTCAGGTGGGTCCCCATTCATTTCAATATTTTATTTTTAATATATTAGATTTTATGCCACCATGATATGTGACTGCATTTGGGGAAATGTTACAGATCTGTACTTTTAGCAGGCTACTGTGTATATGCTTTGAACAATGATAGTAAATGGAACTTACTCCTGAGTAAGTGTGGGTAGGATTGCAGCCTAGAATTGTTAAAAATTTTCCTGCTTGATGATGTCATTTTGGTCATGACATCACCTCCAGTGGGTCCTGACAGATTCTCATTCTAAAAAGTGGGTCCCAGTGTTGAAAGTTTGAGAACCACTGTTCTAGATGTTTGGAAGGGAGAATAAGGAACTAAACACACAGCTGTCATTCTTAGCAGTAAATGTGCATTTAGTGCAATGTTTGGTTTTTAGCAGTAATCCTTTGGATAAAATGGAACCAGTATACAGCAAGTAAGTTGGCAACCTTCAGTCTCGAAAGACTATGGTATTTGAAAGGTGGTTCTGGAACAGAGTCTAGTGTGGCTGAAAAGGCCAATTTGAGAGTGACAATCCCTTCCACACTGGGAGCAAGTATAGTGTGTCCCTGGTCTGTCTCCCTGGCTATGGGCCTCCCTTCTTTGCCTCTTAGCCTCAGACTGTTGGCCAAGTGTCTCTTCAAACTGGGAAAGGCCATGCTGCACAGCCTGCCTCCAAGCGGGCCGCTCAGAGGCCAGGGTTTCCCACCTGTTGAGGTCCACTCCTAAGGCCTTCAGATCCCTCTTGCAGATGTCCTTGTATCGCAGCTGTGGTCTACCTGTAGGGCGCTTTCCTTGCACGAGTTCTCCATAGAGGAGAACTTTGGGATCTGGCCATCATCCATTCTCATGACATGACCGAGCCAACGCAGGCATCTCTGTTTCAGCAGTGAATACATGCTAGGTATTCCAGTACATTCCAGGACTGTGTTGTTTGGAACTTTGTCCTGCCAGGTGATGCCAAGAATGCGTCACCTGCTCTCTGTTCAATTTCCAGATACCCACAATCACCGAGCTCAGCTCCACGGATCTGCCTCTCCCCCCGACATCTCCCCCATGCCCCAAGCCACGCCCCGCCTCCCATTCTGCAGTCCGGCGGTCCAGGAGACTGCAGAGCTGCAGAACCTGGGCAACCGCCGCGTGCTAGCCCAGCACTGGCTGGCACTGGGCTAGCTCCAGCAGAAGCCCAACGGTGAACCCCGCAAACATGCCTTACGGCACGTTTGGACTGTGGTCCATGGCACGGAGCCGTGCCGCGGACCTCAGGATTGGGCTCTTAGCTATGTCACTAGGGGGGAGGTGGCAGAGCAAGTGGGTGACGAACTTCTGGGAGAGGAGGAGGCAGGTTTCCCCTGACTTTCACTTTTTAAAAAGCCCGGTTGTGACATCACTTTCGGGGTAGCATTTTGAGCTCGGCTCCGGGCCACATGATCATTAGCTACGCCACTGCAGCTGTGCCAACAGGGTGTGTGCTACATACTGTGGTGGGTGGAATAATGAGATGGCCAGCAAGCGGTAAGTAAAAAACTTTTCTATTTACCTTCCATTTGATTGCCTGTGGGTCTCCTCAGATCCATGCCAGCTATTTTGTTGGCATAAGTCAGAGGAGAGGACGTCCCAAGGGGTGGATTGGAAAATCAGAGATAGGATCTGGTTTGCATTTTTTCCGCAGAGATCCACCCCCTCCAGCTGCTCTTTGCCCCCACCTCTCCATGCTCTATACCTCTCCTAAATTATCCACAAACTGCCCCTTCTGCCACCTTCGCTGGCCCAGCAAAGCATCTGGGTGTTTGCGATGTGCATGCAGAGCCCTGGCCTTTACTGCCAGCAGCTCTGTCACGTGCCATGGTGGTGAGACATTTGTGCCATTGCAGGGCCATCTGTTGTTGTAAATGACCCATAAGAGTGGGCTGCTTACCTAAGGAGTCTGCAAAAAAATGTCCCCCAACCTAATGCAAAATAGGCATTTTTCTATTATTATTTCTTTTGGGGTCATCTTAATCATGTTTCCCTTAAACTAACAGAGCTCAGCATTGCTGGTCTTAATTATTCTTTTTATTAATTCCCACTCTTAGGCCTACCCATTAAAAATTCCTGCTCACTTCTTCTAGCCAGTAGCCAATCCTCTTGTCAGATAGATTGTTTAATCCCCAACATGTCATCAATCCTAGCAGTGTTTTAAAACATGGCTATTAATAGAGGCTGCTGATGGAAACACAGCAGAGTGGCTAAGCCCAAGGTGTTGTATGATCATCTTTCACCTATGTGTGGTTGTAATGAAAGATCAGAAGATCATCAGGTGGATGCTGTGGTGTTGACAGCGATTCCACGTTTTGACAGCTGTTTGACTGCTCTGGGAAGGGCAGGGCTGGCTCCACAGCTGTAATCAATCAAGGCCTATGGAGACTCTGATGGACACCTGAGCTTCATTTGACCTTAATGGGACTTTGAATGGACATGGACTGAAAGGATAGCTCACAGCTGAGCTGCATTTGGACTTAACAAGGGGCTACAAGGATAAAAGGCTGCCCAGAGCAAAGGCTACCCTGACCCAGAGGGAACCTGACCCATACCTATGGGAGAAGGGGACTGCCAGGATCCTGCTGGAGGACACAGAAGAGAGGACTGTCAGGACCCTGCTGGAGGAGACACTCTGCTGGAGAGGACACTGCTGGAGAGGAGGGACTCTGCTGCAGAAGACTGGACTGGGAAGACTGGACTATGCTTTGGAGATTAGACCGTGGACTTGGACTGGAGGCTTCAGACCTTTACTGACTGAGTTGTGGAGTTTTGGGGAGGGAAAGCCTCTGGACAAGAGGACTTGCAGGGAGTGTATGGGTTTGTAGCAATAAATTTTGTTAATTGCTCAACTGATAAGGAGTTCTGCATTTCTTTGCACACCACAGCTGCTGTTCTTGGAAAAGGAGGGTGTTAATTAGCCAAAAAGTGGACATTAGAAGGGAGTTGGAATATTTGGATGAGACAAATTGGCGTAGTCAGCAGAATAGGGGAAATTGGGATTGGACAGTGGCTGATGGCGGAATTCTCCCCATTTCTGCACTTCATTCTAGGAAAAAAAAATGGCAGTGAGGAGAACAGTGATGAATTCTAGAGAGGATGGGAAAAGATGGTTAATTCAAACATTCTATACATATACATCCAACCTGAGACTCACAGGGACTATCGCAGGTAGCGAGAGTATATGCCTTTTGATGTATTTTTGCTATGCTCCTGGAGCATATAAGCCACCTTTTCCTATACTCTCTGGAGTTCCTTTCCACCTCCGGTTTCCATTTCTCCTGGTTGTTAGGCCCACCACTCTTTTATGCGTTGCTCTGGGACCATCATGCTGAGAGTCTTAAATCAATTAGGATGCATCCAAATATACATGTAAAGAACCCCACAAACCATCATCTTTTCAAATGACTCATTTACTGTGCTTTGTTAAAAAGGTAACTGGGTGCTTTTACATATACATATGGGCCATTTTTGCCCTTTTGCCATATTTACCCAGGTGAAACGTTTACCCAAAGGGAAGCACTCTCCTTCTGGGTTGGAGGGTGTCAAATAGAGGGGAGGTTCTTCAATGAGTCACAAGCATTATTCAGAGCCCCTGCCAGAGTCCAGTAGAAGGAAAGAAGAATGAATGGACGGGTAAGCCGGAGCTCTGTATATTGATTTAAGCAGCCCAATCCTACCTAATCTCCATGTGGCAATGCAGCTGTGCCAACAGGATGCATATTGCACCCCATGGGGAAGTTTCAAGCTGTGAAGGCCTCTTTGGGGAAATATCTGTTCCCTTACCCTGGGGTAAGCCCTTGCCACCCTACTGGGTCTACGCAGACCTGAGCCAGCTATATAGTTGACACAAGTGTGAATGGACCCAGGAAGGCAGATAGAGGCTGGGGGGATAGGATATTGGTGACTTTGTGCCAGTACCACCCCCTTCTCAGCCTGGATCCACCCTCCTCTCCACTTATCTCCATCATGTTCCTTCCCACCCCATTCTGCCCACCCTCTGCCTCCCTCCCATCCTCTAATTTACTTTCCAGAACCAGGGCTTCTCCCAGTGGCATCACTAGGGGGATGCAGGCCGCACTGGGTGACGCACATGGGGTGAGTGTGACGCACACTGGGGGGGGTGACATGCTAAAATCGCGGTGGTTAGGAGGAACGCCATCATATTATATACCATTGGATTTCGAGCAGAATGCAGTGCATAAAACCAGAGGGAAAGATCTCCTTTCTATCAAAAGTTATGGTCAAAAAACCGGAGAACAAAAAATGCATGGATCCCTATGGAAAGTGAAAGTGAGCCGTATCGTGTGTTTACTCGTGAGTAGGTGAACTTGCCCTAGTAGTCTCTCAGAAATGGCAGGCTTAGAGGAATCCAATGACACCAGAATGGTCCTGTTCCAATGAATGCAGCCCCCAAAAACACCTGAGAAGGAAGTCCCTCCCACCAAGCAGATGACTGTATTGAGTCCTATGGAAAGCAAAACTAAGCCTCACGGTTGCATTTACTCGTGAGTAAGCAAACTTGCCTTGGCTGGTGTGGAAGATCAGGTGAAGGAGAGTGCAAAGCTACCAGAATGGTCCTGATCCTATGCACCTGGGGTTAAACAAGTGCTCCAGAAGGCAGCCCCCCCCCCACTAAAAAGGATCAAAACAGAGGCTTTAGCTGATCAGGTGAACCTTTTTGAGACTTGTCAGGTGGATCCTGACAGTGATCTGGTTTAAACAGAAGTTGTTAAATTGAACTGGGCACTGGGTGGGACTGAAAACCTTACTGATTTTGGAGGGGGTGGGTGTTATTTCAGGCAGGTTACAGAGAAATTCACTTGGTGGACCAGGGCTGGCTTCTGCTTATTTAATTATTTGTTTTACTTTAATTATTTATACTTATTTGTTTTAATTTACCTGATGATGTCACTTCCACCATGACATCACTTCTGGTGGGTCTTGGACAGATTATCATTCTAAAAAGTGGGTCCCAGTGCTAAAAGTTTTAGAACTGCTGCAATAAGGGTGTGTGTGACACCACTAGTGACCAAAATCACTAAAATCACCAAATCACCAAAATCACTAAAATCACCAAAATCACAGTTTGGAGGAATAATACCATCATGTTATGTATCAATGCGTAATTTCTTGCAGAATGTGTTCTATCTTTGTTTCATCAAAAGGTACAGCCAAAAAACCAGTGAGGGGTGGAGTGATGGTACATCACCATGCCTACCATCTGGGGTGTTGCCCTCCCACTACATGGGGGGGGGGTGATACGCTGGCATCTCGCACTGGGTGACATGAACCCTAGTGACACCACTGGCTCCTCCTCCATCCACTGGTGTATGAACTGGGGTGCTCGCTACCTGTAGTGGCAAACAAGCTGCGCTATGTGTTGTTTTGCACTTTGTGACAGCTGTAAAGGAACATACACTGCCAGAACAGTAGTTCTGGCACTGGAAGGCCCTGTTAGAATTGGCTGCAAATGCCCTATAAACAAAGAAGGCGTGGGTCATTCTCCTTCATCTCATCTGGATGAAGTTGGGGCTCAAGATGATAGGAATATTCGCTCACCCTTTGCCTGAAAACTCCATTACCTGCCCCCTCCTTTGTAAGCATTCTTTACTAGGTTTGGGGTGCCCTTGTCATTTGGGACGGGTTAGTGCTGCTCAATGGCAGAGTGGTTGCTTTGCAGGAGCAGGTTCCAGCTTCAATTCCCAGTTAGGGCCAGCCCCACCATAAAGCAGAGTGAATTGGGCTGCTTCAGGGTGGTAAAATACCACTATGTTGCTTTTTATTTTTTGTTAGGAAAGAAGAGAGATTTGGAAGGAGTTGAATGTGATTTTTAAGGGCAGGGGTGTCTCCATTTTCTGCCTTGTGCATGCAATCATAGTGGTGGATTACATTCAGAATATCTAGTGCTTCAATCCTATGCACATGTACAGAGGACTAATCCTATCCAACTTTCCAGCACTGATACAGCCACAATGCCTTTGTGATTGCCTTTGTGATTGCCACCATCACAGAATGCAGCACACACCCTGTTGGAACGGATACATCAGTGCTGGAAAGTTGAATAGTGTTGGACCTTAATCTTCGATAAACACAATGGGATTTGATTCTGAGTAAACATGTATAAAATTGCTCTGCATGGGTGTGCTTTTTTTGTGGGAGCATTGAGGTTTATGGCAGCCCAATCCTACCCAGGTCTTGTGGTGGAAGATCTTATGATCTGCCACCATAAGCCCAGGAACAGAAACACAAAAGCCTTGCTCCTGTTATGTGCTTTGGGGGCAGAGGCCCCATGTGCATGACAGTGGCTCCTGGACGACCTGCTGCAGCAGGTATGTCAGTGGCGGAGAAAGTTTGGGGAAGAACTGTGGGCTGTTCAGGGTGGGGAGTAGGCAGAATGGGGGCAGTTCCAGGTTGAAGGGAGTGGCTCTTGGTAGCAGTGGTGCACACCAGGATCTTATCTTCCTTCCCTCCCGAACTGCCCACCGCGTCCCCTCAGACCCATGCCACCTGGTGTAGGTCTAAGGAGACCCATTGGAGGCCAGCTGGTCTATGCAGAGATAAGAAAAAGTTTTACTTATCTCTCCTGTGCCCGATTGTTGCCCCCTCCCCCCAGCATGCAACAAATGCTTCGTTGGGGGTGATAGGATTGGGATCTAAGTTGTGTAAATAATGAAATCTAAATGTCATTATCAAGTATTTTTAAAGTATTAGTAAATGTCATACTACTAATAAAAACAAGAGGTGAACCTCTAGCAACCTGGTGGTCCATGCCTTGGTGACATCCCATTTAGACTACTGTAACACACTCTGCATGGGGCTACCCTTGAAGACTATCTGGAAATTGCAGTTAGTGTAGAATGTGTCAGTCCGCATAATCGTAGGGGCTTGATGGTTTGACTCAAGCCACTGCTCTGGTGGCTACATGGGCTGCCCATTTGTTTCTTGCCTAATTCAAGGTGCTGGTACTGACCTTTAAAGTCTATGGCCTGGGACCATGGTATCTGAGGGACTGCCTACTCCCATATAATCCTGCCTGCTCTCTTAGGTCAGCTGAGAGGGCCCTTTGGGAGAAGTGAGGGGTTTGGTGACAAGAAACAGGGCCTTCTCGTGTGTGGCTCCACTTTTATGGAACTCACTACCAGAACATCTAAAATCTGCCCCTTCAATAGAAAGTTTCCAGTGAAGCTTAAAAACATTTTTATTTACATTCGCTTTTGGGGTTGGGTTAGGGTGGAACACTCCTGGTTACCTTTTATGTAACCTGATTTTATTGTGCATTCACCTGTTTTTAGTTGGTTGTGTATTGTTTTTTACCTGTCACCACCTGTGGGTTTTTAGAATTATTATACTACAGATGTGCTGATTTTAAATTATCTAGACTTTAACTTTTTTTTTCATTCTATGCTGTGCTTTATAAATTAAGTTTTGTAAGGCACCTTGAGTTTTTGGAAAAGCAGGGTATAAATGGTTTAAATAAATAAATAAACCTGGATATTCTGTATCACAATACCCCCCCCCCCCATTTTTGATATATTCTGTGAATAGATAACATAAATATGTTGTGGAAAGGACAGTCTAATCCACATAGTAATTGAACCATAGAACTTAAATTTAATCTCTTTATTGTTCCATTTAAGACACATTTATGCAAGTTTTCTCGCGTTAAGATCTACAAATCTGCTGGATTTATTTCCGTCAATTTAGAAATTCTGAGACAATTGAAGCATTTACTGTTACCATGAAACTCTTCCCATGATTAAGAAAATAATAAACAGCAGGATAGCAAAACAGTCAAATGATGACACTTGATGATAATGCCAAATACCCTAAAATGCAAAGGTGCTCAAAATTCTGCAGCCACCATAAAAAACGCCAAGCTCTATCTAGTGCCGTCTACTCCAGCCTGACAGATCTGCATAAAAAAGGATCCAGCCATAAAGCTGAAATCCCTTCCCTTTCTGCTTTTTTCTACTCCCCCACAATAAAACGAAGTTATGTTGCAGCCTGATTAGGGAGACTCCACTGCACAAGCTGTAATTTACAGAGTTTATGAAAAAGAAATGAAATGCTTGCCAAAAGTTTTATGGGTACCACTTTAGATGAGCGAGCCAATGTGGTATTTGTTCAGTCAAGGACATTAAATTCTGCTGAACAAATGGGTGGATTGTTAATGGAGTCTGATGTATTTGAGGGAAGGAGAAGCTATAATATTGTTCACTTGAAAGGAGCAGAGAAAACCATTTAGTTCTTATTTCTTGGTTAAAATGAACATTTGAGATTAGGGGTGATTCTCTGCAGCACCAATCCAACAGGGGTCCACCCAAGAGCCAAAATAATACAGTGATGATTCAGATTTAGACATAAACGTTCAATATCATGCAAGTTATTCAAGCTTTTGTATCAGTGAATGAAGAGTTGGATGTAGCTGTCAAGGATTTGAGTTCAGTTCGAAGGTCAGCAACAGGGCCACTGGATGGCCCTGGATCAACAAATGGCACTCATTCACTGATGGCTCTAGTTTGGGGGATTGGAACATATGAACTGCCTGCCGGTCCAACCAAAGTTCATCCCATCTTTTGGGTGCTCACACAACCAGTGCATGAAAGTATTCAGAGAGATACCAGTCTGTATGCGGAGATCACATTTACATCAATTCTCCATTAATATGTTCAATCCTTTTTTTAAAGCAATCCAGACTTGTGGCCAATAACACAAGTGTTCCTTCTGATTTTTGACCTGTGAATCTACTTCTGTAATTAGCAATCTACAAGTCCCACAAGCTTCTTGCAGGAAATGACTGTGTGTTCAGTTGCGTGCCTGCCATAGAGTGAGATGGGGCAAATGCCCCAGGCGCTGGCTGTTAGGACCTGGCGGGAGGCTCCTGACGGAGGCAGAAACAGTGCTTCTGGTTTGCTGGAAGCACAATTTATAGCGCCTGGGAACCGGGGCATGGTGTAGGTCATGCGAGGCTCTGTGAGCCTCAGGTGAGTGGGAGGGGGTGTGGATTTCTGCATGGGGGACAGCGATAGCCCGCAGGGGTGCCATTGCAGAGCTTTGCCCCAGGTGCGGGACTGCGGAGTTCAATGGCTGCATGTGTTGTTTGCAGGTAGGAGACACCTAACAATGTCTCACTTTTATGAAAGTTATCCTTCTGCTTCCTGTTACCCCTTCTCATTTCCTTAAGATGAACCTTTTTTGTTTGTTTTGCTTGGCCAAGGTGGGGGGTGAGGACAAGCAGAGAATGGGAAACCTCTGCTAACCAAATGGTATTTCTGAGAGTTCCTATCAAACATTGGCAACTTCCCTTGGGTTTTTTTTTTTTAGTGTTTGATGGGAACAATTGAAAAGCCCAATTGGTTTTCAGGATGAACTGGAGAGGGGTTTGCATGTCTCTAAATGAAATCAATAGCCACCAGAGTGAAACTCTGTTGATTGTAATGGCTCCAGTTTGCATTAGAAATTGTAAAGCACTTTGTGCATTAAAAGTGCTTTATCAGCATATAGCAGAACTGAAGCCTTGCCAAGTTCTGAGTGTATGCACTGTTCAGAAGCTTGCTGTGCTGAAAGTCAGATCATTAAAAGTATGAAACAAACTTCATGTCATTACAGTGTGCAGTAAAATAAATTTGGTTCAAAAACAGACTTTCTGTTGGGGAAATTCTCTTCCCCCCCCCCCCAAATGTGGATTTCCTTGCACTTCAAAAGCTTCTGCACTGATCTGGCTTCCACACACACCCAACATTTCAATAGACTAGCACTATGCAGGCAATCCCATGTGTGTACAGTGAAACTGTGTAGGGGGGTGACGGATCACGGCAGCAAACCAGCCCTGACCTAGGCATGCTCTTTCAACCATCTGCAAGATCTGTGAAATTATATCTGTTCTTGGACAAAGCAGGCTTCTCATGGGAGATTAAACAGTGAGACACACTTACTTTTCTTTGTTACCTTTGGTCACAGTTCATAGACAAGGAACATGGCCTGCCATATCAGCAGCCCCGCACTTTTGAAAACAGCCCCAGGCTCTGCTGGAACGATTGCGTCTTGCTGTAAAGGCACTGGGTTCATTTTGTGAAATCAGACGCTCTCCCAAAGCTCTCTGCTCTTCTCAGTATCAGGCGCAAGAATGGGCAAGGGTCAGGAATGCCGACAGCAGCATCCCTCTCTGGATCAAAACAGTGACAGGGAGGGAGCAGAGGCCTCAGCCGTTTCTTATTGAGCTAAGCCCTCTTTCACAACAGAGCATTCCTAATGCTGTGGTGCAAGTGGGCAGTGACAGGGAATAACACAACACAGTCCAGAGCTATCTCAGAGAAACCACAAACAGATGTGATTGTGGTTTCCCACTAGTACCCCGAGGCCAGGTTTGGGTGCTTTGTTGTGCTTGAGAAATGATTTAATCTCTGTCTGAGGCATGAAGAGCTTAGGGCCAGCCTTGTCCTATTAGAAGCAGGTGGAAAATAGGAAGGCAGAATTTCTCTGGATGACTACACCAAGATGCCCTTGTGGCCCCAGTTGAAAAGGGCCAGAGACAGAAACAGGCAGTAAAGGGAACCTGTGACAGGGGAAGGGTGTGCAGAGAAGGGATGGAGCAGCTCTAAAGTCCACCTTTGGATTTTGCAGTCATTTTCATGTACTTTAGAGACACTTACAAAACCATAGGACAGCAGCAGATTTCAAGGTCAGAGGTGACTCACAAGTCAGCTAGCACCAGAGCTGTGATGTGGACAGTCACCACGTGCTAGCTCTGAAATGCTGCATTTAGACAGGGAAAGGCTCATTTTTTCGTTGACTCGTTGACTTGTGAGTCGTGCGCATGGAAGACTCTGAAAAACACTCAAGTCAGGGGCCTCCTGACTTGGCACTTATTCCCACTCATGCAGACTCAAGTCTGCCTGTATCTGGGTGTGCTTGCTTACTGTTTGCGCGATGTGAAAAACCTCAACTCGTGTCAAGCCACGCTGGGTTTTCTCATCTTTCTTAAACTCTGTGTGAGAATACAGGGTGGGGAGGGAAGGGGATGATTCAATTCCTATTTCCATTTAGTGAGCAGGGAGTGGGTCAGTGTAGCTTGCAGTGGCAGGGGCTGGAGGGAGGCGGTGACAGACTGGGGATGAAGGGCATGCCTAATCCTCCACTCCTTCCACCAGCTGCTCTGATGCAAGCCACATCTCATGTCTTCGTAACTGTCTTCGTAACTTCGTAACTTAGCCACGCTCCTGATGTCTGGCACTGTATGCTTCCTGGGATTGCATGTCAGGTTCAGTGGGCCTTTGAAAGCAGCTTTTATGATTTGAGTAATATTGGGCATGGTTTGCTATACAGTACATAATTGAATCTGTGGATTTGTTTTGCAAATGAGAGACCTTAGTGTGAGTTGCAAAATGGATTCCAAGTTGTGAGGACAGAGGAATACAAAATTGTGCAGGGGATAGATAGAGTGGATAGAGGGGTGTTCTTTACTCTCTCACATAACACCAGAACCAGGGGGCATCCACTAAAATTGAGTGCTGGGAGAGTTAGACAAAAGAAAATATTTCTTTACCCAGAGTGTAATTAGTCTGTGGAACTCCTTGCCATAGGATGTAGTGATGGCATCTGGCCTAGATGCTTTTAAAAGGGGACTGGACAAATTTCTGGAGGAAAAGTCCATCACAGGTTACAAGCCATGATGTGTATGTGCATTCTCCTGATTTTAGAAGTAGGCTAACTCAGTATGCCAGATGCAAGGGAGGGCACCAGCGTGCAGGTCTCTTGTCTTGTGTGCTCCCTGAGGCATCTAATGGGCCACTGTGAGATACAGGAAGCTGGCCAGATGGGCCTTTGACCTGATCCAGTGGGGCTCCTCTTATGTTCTGGGCACCTAATGATTAGTACAATTATACAATGAAACGCATGTCACTTACCAGAAGTATATTTGAGGGGAGTAGAGTCCTGGGACTTCTGCAACAGGAAGTGTTGTTCAAACATATTTTTCAAAGGACTTTAGAAAATAAGGGCACAATCCTAACCCCTTATGTCAGTGCTTTCCAGCACTGACCTAAAGGCAATGCAGCTTCGAGGTAAGGCGACAAACATTCCCTGACTTTGAGGAGGCCTCCGTGAGTGACACTCAACTGCAGGATGCAGCACATGTCCCATTGGCACTGCTATGCCAGTCTGGAAAGCACTGACATAAGGGGTTAGGATTGCGCCCTAAGTCGCATCAGGCTCAGGAAGAGGCAAACTGAGACATTAATCCAGGGGCAAATGTTCATGCCTAAACTGCTGTTTTTCCTAAGGCCTGCCTGAGAGACAGCAGGGAGCTTACATTACATTAAAAATATAGTGCTGTGCAAATTTACCTGGAAATAAGTCCTAGTCGTGTTTACCACTACAATACATAGAACTGACTCTGTACCCGACCATTTCTCTGTACCAGACCATTTCTCTGTACAATACATAGAACTGACTCTGTACCAGACCATTTCAAATGTTCCAACATTTATTAAAAGTCTGCCAGGGAACCTGTGGTAGAGGGGAAACAAGGTGAAGTTCATGGAATTTAAAGTTAGTCAAGCTCCTGGAACAATGAGATTCAGACTGTGAAATATAGAAATAAAGCAACTGCATGCTTTGCTTTTACTCTGGAACTGTGTCCCTATGGAATCATGTACAGAGATAACTGGGTTGATAACACACACACACACACGCACACACATATGTGACATATATATCACATAACTCATATGACCCTCAAGTAAGAGCCACAGTCTTCACAAGAAGGCCTTGCTCCTGGGACCATTCACTTCCTTTTTGAAGTTTCAAGTTAATTTTTTGATTCCACTCATGATAGTAGAGGGCTGTGAGCTTAATTCTTATCCCTGTGTCCTGTTGTGTGTGCAGCCTACACATTAGGGCATATGTGAAGCTGGTCAGTTTTTGGAAAGGTCTAAATCCAAACCCAAAATTAGCTTTATTGAGTCTCTGTGAAGTAATAAACAGGATCTATATAACAGCCTCATTTTCAATAACCTGCTTAGCTCTTTCAAACATGTTATTTGGAGACCCACAACACTGTCTAGCAAAACTGTGGGAGTTGCAGTTATACATTTTTGAGTCAACTATACAAACCTATATTTGTTCCCAAGCAAAATCTTAAATCCTAAAGTAAACAGTAGGAGAGAGAATCAGTGGCAATTAATTGTAAGAAGGAAAGGCTAAAGCATTCTCTGATGCGATATGAGTTACCAGGGATTCCTGTAATTCTGCACTGCTATATTCCATAGACATCAGCAGGATAGGTTGTTTTTTTCATAAAAAGAATTAACCACTGCCTACAACGGCTTTTGTACGTCATCTTGATAGGCTGATTAAGATGAGGAAGCAACAAACTTAGTTCTCCCAGATAAAAATAGCACTGAACTCTTTATCTTCAATTCTGCTGATGTCTTTCCTGGTCACTGATGTAATCAAGTCAACACTGCATGAAAATCTAAAAATAAAATCCACCTTCATCTAAAAATATAGTAGTGGTTCTCGTGGTCCCCTTCGCAACTTGTTAAAAAATCCACCAGAGACTCCTGTTAACAGTCATTAAGGAGCTCCACATCATTGCATTGAAGTCTCAAGGTATAAGCACCTCAGCAAGGGAGGATGGCAACAACTAATGTGTTTAGTAGTTGTTTCACGGTGACTAATTAAGGAGTTTTTAGCTGACTGGTCATCTGTCTTCTAACATCAACTGCATTCAAATAAATGTGAATATTACTCAAATATCAATACAGATGCATTTTGGAGATACTGAAGGAGATGAGAGATAATTCAGTAAACAGAATCTATTATTGCTAGTTACAGCCCACATGTGTGGCCAGCAGCCATAGCGCTGGCAGCCTTTTTGCACTCACTGACCGAATATCACTTCTGCCAGCATCCTCTCACTTCCTCTGGCAGTGAGCCAGCAGAATCTTGTGCCATCTTCTGGCATCTTCTGCCAGCAGAAAGAGAGAGATAGGATTGGGCCAGTCATGTAGCATGAACTACATACTGTTTCTCAAGCAGTCCTTGAGAAACATAATGACTCAGCCAATGCCCCTAAGAAAACATCTCTTCTTATTTCCCTTGAGCTTGATGCTTCTTTTTCTGTGAAAAAGTCTCACTGCTGATGACCTCATCACTCCCACTGCAAAAGAAGTCCAGAGCTCCATTTCCCTCCTCCCCTCCCCCCTTACATTCTTGGTTGCTACCAAAATTGTTCAATACAATTGTACGTTTACTCTGAAAACTTATCTCTCAAGTTAAACTCTGAAAACTTTTTCTGGGTTCCTGAAGAATCATACAGGTTCTTCGGAGAGGGAGAGAGGCCCAGGGTTATCCAGTGAGCTTCAAAGCTGTGGGTCTCCCTGGTTTTAATCGGACACACTAATGACCACAGAGGCTCTCTACCACACTTTGGCCCAAATCCTAACCAACTTTCCCGCTCTGGCATAGCGGTGCCAATGGGGCATGTGCTGCATCCTGCAGTTGGGTAGCACTCATGGAGGTTTCCTCAAGTAAGGGAATGTTTATTCCCTTACCTCGGAGCAGCATTGCCCTTATGTCAGTGCTGGGAAGTGGGTTAGCATTGTGCCCTTTGTCATAGAAAGATCAGTATTATTATTTTTCTTTTTCATTCCTTACAGCGATACCAGGGCCAACATATCCTCATAAATTAGCAGATGAGCTCTTAAAGAAAAATTAAAATAGCCTCTACCAGTCAGTCAACTAAAGCTTTAAATTGGTTGATATATCAAACTGGTTAAACTCACAACACTCCAAAGTCTCTCAGGTGGCAGTTCGACACACACTTTCCTGAGAGTAAGCCTCATTGAACCCAATAAGCCTTACATCTGAGTAGACATGCATAGGCTTGTGTTTAGCTTTGTGGTTTGGTGATGAGCGATATGCTTCTTGCTTCATCACACTCTTATGACAAGACAATAAAGCTCTACTGATCACAGAATAATCCTATCCTCTCTGTGCTTTTGTTTTCACTTTTCCTGGGCATATATGTAGCTTTAGAGAATTTCAATGTGTAGATCAAATGGACACTTTGCTGTCATGCTCTGTGTCGTTGGCTTTTTTTCTATCCATAGCAATCCTACAGGGAGGTCTCTGGTAATGCAGCTTCATTACAAGTTTGTAATGTGAAAGACAGTGAAAGACAGAAATGAATGAGTGAAAGGTAGCAAGATAAATTGAGTATAGTTACATTTGCAGTCACTGAAGTGTCTGCAGCTGTGTTTGGTCTTCAAAACGTTCCATGGTTACCTTTAAAATCCCTCATGGCCCGAGTACTTCATACCTTGGATGACACCATTCCTCATACGAGCTCAGCTACTTCCTCTGTTGATTTATTTATTTTAAAAGCATCAAATCCCACCATTCTCCTTACTGAAGAGGAACCAGGGTAGCTTGCATCCTCAGTAAAAATATAAAAAAAATTAATACAATCAATATAAAGTACAATTTGTCAGTGTTTCTCAAACTGTGGGTCGGACCCACTAGGTGGGTCATGAGCCAATTTCAGGTGGGTCCCCATTCATTTCAGTATTTTATTTTTAATGTATTAGATTTGATGGTACCATGGTATGTGACTGCATTTGGGGAAATGTTACAGATCTATATCTTTAACAGGCTACTATGTATATTCTTTTAACCATGATAGTCAATGGGACTTACTCCTGGGTAAGTGTAGGTAAGATTGCAGCCTAGAATTGTTAAAAATTTTCCTGCTTGATGATGTCACTTCTGGTCATGACATCACTTCCGATGGGTCCTGACAGATTCTCATTCTAAAAAGTGGGTCCCAGTGCAAGAAGTTTGAGAACCACTGATCTATGTAAAAAAAACCAGGCAATGCAAGCAATAAAACAACCCTAAGCAGAAAAATAACAAGCAGCCAAAACGATAATAATCAAGGAGTGAAAGTGATACAAAAGAAAATGTGTTTACGCAATATGAAGTGACGTGCATGGCAAGGAGCTTCTACCACAATTGACCTGAGGCTGTGGAATGATGAGATACGCAGCTACTCTGATCCTATGGCAGGGCTTTTTGCCTAAGGGCCCTGGCCTCTGCCCCCTTAAAGGGCGGGGGCAGCCAGGGGGCAGGGAGGAGGCAGCGGCGCAACCCCCAGGATCTTCACGACCTTCTGCAGGGCTCCACGCAGCTTTGAAAGCAAAAATGGAACCATCGCGCCCTGCCTCTTCTAAAGCGGAAGCGGAGCGCGATCACTCCACTTTCACTTCTGAAGCTCCAGGGAGCCCTGCAGAAGGTCACGCAGGGCTCCCAGCACCCCTGGGAGGCTGCAGGAGGGTTGAGTAAGTGGACCCAAGCCCCTGCAGCCCCCTGAGTGGTGCAATGGGGATCACGCCGCTGCCTTCCTCCCGTCCCCACTGCCTCCCCCCGCCCCCACAAGAACTTGGAGCAAACAACTCCTCTCTCCTCGAGAGTTTGAAAACCGCTGTCCTATGGCTTTTTAGGAGAGGATGTACACCGTAGGTCTTCCTTAAGGCCAGTGGCTGCTGAAGACATATTATGGGCCTGTGTTGCTGCTGCTCTTGAGTTTACCATATCATGTTTTACTGGATAAACTGTTATTTTATTTTGTCAGAAGCTACCTTAAACTTTGCGAAGCAGCTACTCATGTTTTAAACAAACGAACTAAAGACTTAATATTCGTCAGACTACTGAACAGAGTGGCAAAGAGCCAGCTGAGGCAGGTCCAGTGCAGTGAAATCCTGATAGAGAACATGCATGAATCGTGCATCATCCAGGAACATCCAATCAGAATTGTTAGCAGCCATAGCTGGTTTACTCAGCGGGGTTTGGCAGACTTCTGTCCAGAAGATCACTTCAAGGCACATGGTCTTACAGAAAAGAAATATTGTATTTAATTTAGAACTTTGGGAAAAGGAGGAGGAAGGAAGGATAGTGTGAGGTTAGCAACTGCATCCCAAAGAAAGCTTTATTGGGAAAAAAGAAGAAGAAAAAATCTGAAAGGAAACTTTCATATCCTATCGGGCTAACTCACTAGCCTTCTTCAGGTGCAGGTTGCTTGAGCTGTGTTGTTTCCCTGTCTCCACTTCCATCAGGTATGCCCATTTCAGGCTTGAATTTCTTAAGAGCATGGATCTACATGGTCCCAGGTCGATAAAAGGCTAGTGTTGTTTGTGTAGTAAGGATCCAAGCTGAACTTATTATAACAAATTGTTCTGCTATTTAGCGTGTGTGTTGGGACTTCTCTGCTGTACACTCCAGTGGTTTCCAAACACCTAGAGGGAAGTTGGGAACCAGGTGTTTGCATGAGTGGGAAGGAGGCAGGGAGGAGGGCAGCAACAGTGCTGCAGAGATCACCGTGCTTTTGCTGCCAAGAGGCTTTTTTACTTACCTGGGGGGCAGCACTGACCTCCTGCAGGGTCCTGGAGGCTCGCAGCCCCCTCTGATCTCCTCCACCGCTTGTCTACAAAGCCCTTATCTCTGATCTAAAGGTACTTCCTGTTTTTCCTGAAAACCAGAAGTAACTTTAAATCAGAGATAAAGGCTTTCTAAACACACTGCAGAGGAGATCGGAGGGGGCTGCAAGCCTCCAGGACACCGCAGGAGGCCAGTGCTGCCCCCAGGTAAGTGAAAAAGCCCCTTGGCAGTGGGCTGCGATGTCTCAGCAAGGTCACTGCCATTGGAGCAGGGCCACTCCCCTTAAGAGGAATGCCTTGATTCTGTTCCCCTGCTGAAAGTGGAGCAAAGTGGAGCAAAGTGAAAGTGGAGCAATTGCACTCTGCTTCTGGTTTTGCGGAGGCAGAGAGCGATCATCCACTTTCACTTTCCCTGACCTGAGGAGCCCTGCAGACGCTCGCGCATGGCTCCCCGCACCCTGGGAAGGCTGCTGCAGGGACTGCTGGGTGCGCCCCAGTCCCTGCAGCCCCATCAGAAGTGAAAGTGGAACGATCGCGCTCCACTTCTGGTTTAGTGGAGGTGGGACGTGATCGCCCCACTTTCACTTTGGAAGCCTCGGGGAGCCCTGTGGACAGCCATGCAGGGCTCCCCGCACCCCCAGGAGGCTGCAGGAGGCTGTGGTAAGTACAGCCAAGCCCCTGCAGCACCCTGAGCGGTGTGATCCTGGGGGTCGCGCCACTGCCTCCTCCTTGCCTCCTGGCTGCCCCCGCCCCTTAAGGGCAAAGAGGCCAGGACCCTCAGGCTGGGGCATTGCGACGCCCCAGTTTGAAACCTCTGGGGTAAGGGAATATTTGTTTCTTTACCTCAGAGCTGCATTGCCCTTATCTCGGTGCTGGAAAGTTGGTTAGGATTGCGCCCTTAACCTTACAATAATCCTGTGAGGTAGGTCAGACTGAGAGATAGTGATTGGTCCATCATGGTGAGTCAAAATTTGAACTCGGGTCTTTTTAGTCCTAATCTAACAACCTAACTGCTATATCACACTGGGTTTCATGCCTAGCTATTAAGGACTAGTGGCCATAGTTTAAATTTTGAACACCACCACACCTCTTTTTTCACACAAAAGCTGTATTCAGGCATTTGCTGGATAGACAATTGCGTGCTGTAACACTCCACATGCAAATAGGTGCTGCAGCAGTCAGAGACATGCACACACATGACAGACTGGCACTGCAGTGCACCTTACACCACAGGCACACCAGAACACACCACATGCACATGGGCATTAGCACACACAAACAATGCAGTAGCATGCCAAATGTGTCGAAACAGATCAGGTTCATGTCATCAGAAACTCATGTGCTGCACTGAAAGATTGGCCATATTATTGGCCACTGTGCATCATACACGAACACATGCAGGGAAGGCAGGGAGGGAGTTGACAGTGCCCTATTCTGCCTCAGGGCTGCCTTCTGCCTCACAGGGATCTGGAACATCCTTTCCAGCGAGTCTCCAGCCCTTAGCCAGCCCTTTCTCATTCCTGGCCCTCTCTTTGGTTGCCAA
The DNA here is from genome assembly GCF_035046505.1 of Tiliqua scincoides. NCBI lineage: Eukaryota > Metazoa > Chordata > Lepidosauria > Squamata > Scincidae > Tiliqua > Tiliqua scincoides. The sequence goes on along the minus strand of NC_089821.1, from coordinate 73,967,173 downwards.
GGGAGCCTTAGTTGGTCTCTACCTTATTCCTGGTTCCATCCACAAGGCCTGGTTGCCTTCTGGGTCCTAATCCTCTTCCTCTGAGAGACGGGAAGGATCCTGTGGACACTTGTCATGACTTGCTGCTCCTTCATACGTAGGGGTGCTCTGTTAAATGGCCTGCACCTTGCCCTGCTGAGACCTTTCCCACCTCTCCTGGTCCTGTGGCCACTGGGCAGGCCACTCCCTGGGTCTGATAAGTCTGGCCTCAGACAAGTGGCAGGTTGGAGCCTTACAGTCTGACCTTGTGTAGGCACACCAGTGGAAATGGCCGGTGGCTCCCCATGCACACCAATGGCCCACCTGTGCTGCACCAGAGCAGGTTAGGCGCTGGAGGGTGTATGCGTTGTGGGTGGGGAGGGGGAGGTTCAGGGGCAGGGAAGGAAGGGGGTTGGGAGTAAGTTGGAGAGGGTGGATCTTGGTGACTAAAGCACATGCCAGACCCTATCCCCGATTCTCTTACTCGCCTTACCTGTTTCCTCTCCTCAGACTTATACCAACAAAATAACTTGCATGGGTCTGATGAGATCCATAGGTGATTAGGTGGTCTACTGGGAGTTAAAACATTTGTTTCCACTCTCTGGCCATCAGACTGCCCCACCATAGCATGCAGCGTACGTTCTATTGGCACAGCCGCAAGGCATGGAGTAGCAATCCACTAGTATAGAATCGGGCTGTTAATTAAACAGCAAGTTAACATGGACACTTTAAAACCTCCTTTCTTAAAAATACACGATGGGTTCTCCTGAACCAAAATGGAACAGCAGACCTTAAATTTCTTAATGCTTACATTTATGCCAAATTATAGCTTCCCCAAAAGCTCTCAGTTTTGTCTGTTGTTTCAAGGGCAAGATATATGCACAGGATCCTAAAAATGGAAGGTGTTACAGATAAAAGAGAGAAGAAGCAAATACCGTGGACCGTTCTCCAAGATACATAGCATGGAAAGGCAGAATGGCGACAATGAACATTGGAGTTGTCATCTGGTGACCCTGAGGATTTTTAAGGCTACAGAAAAGCAGGCGAACTGCACCACAAGGTGACTATTATGATGTAGGAGGACTGTCACTTGAGATGTCATAATTGCTGGCCTGTGGACAGTTAATACTAACCTGTGGATAGTCAAGCCAGTGCTGTCTCCCAAACACACCACCCCGAAGCAGGTTGATCGACACCACTAGCCAGGTCCAGTTTCTTGCTCCACTTGGGGCAGAAATTCACCACCGATGTCAAAATAAAGAGAAGATGTCAAGATTCCGACGATATCACAGACATCGCAGCAAAAAAGGTGGACGCCGTAAAGGGCAAGGCCGGTGTGGCAAGCGAGGAGGTGGAAAAAAAAAACATGGAGGCCGGGGCAGAAAGAAGAAAGGTGATGATCCAACTATAATTGTAACTTTTTCAACTGACTGTGCTGATTATCCATCTATAGGGCAGGAACATACTGCAAAAAAATTATAGGTTTGCTGTATATTCCATTTGTATCCAGTAGATTCTCTTTAGTCTATGAGATTACCTTAGACCAGATTTCTAAATAGAAACTAGTTGAGTGTTCAAATGAAAGCCGCAGGAGTGTTGTTTGTTGAGGCATTCATTTGACCTCATAGGCCTAGAATTAGTTTTAAAAATTACTTTATAAAAACTAGGAACGAATGAAAGTCCCCAGTGCTATTCCATAATTATTTCCATTTTGCTGGACAAAATCAAATCCATTCCACCCACTTTCTCAAACTCTCCTAATATTGTTTGACGCATTTGTCTTTTGTGGGGCACGCACGGTTTCTTCGCAGTCTTGCCCAAACGTTGCACAAGTCCACTCATTTCTCTACCCTTTGTATTTTGGGTCACGTAATCATGATTAGGGTGTGTGAATCACACTCCAAACGCTGCTTCAGAGGCACTTCAGAGAGCCCTAAATGATTGACAGCCCAATCCTATCCATACTTTCCTGGGAGTAAGCCCCACTGACTCTAATGAGACTTACTTCTGAGTAGACGTGCATAGGATTGGGCTCTGAGGTCTCTCTGAAGTGCTCCAAAACAAAGTGAACCCATTTGAAAAGGGATATACATTTGATTCAGAAAAAATCACACTCCAGATGGAATCACCCTGCTGAGGAGTAACTTCAGAGTAAATTCTAAATGTAGCAAGATGCCTCCATCGTACTCTGAACCAAAGCAAATTTGAGCAAAACAGGTTTGGGTGGATTTCTGCTTTCTTTGGCTTTTCTCCCCCTTCTTCTCTGTGTCTTTACCTGCCTGGAGCCTTTTCTGCCATATGTGGAAGGAGACTTACAAGCCGTTGAGAGAGAGTGGATCAGGCAAGGAACAATGTGACTGACAGTTCTGACCTGCCAGTAAGGCACATTTGCAGCCCAGTCCTATCTACCCCCCCCTAGCTGATGCAACCATGCCACCAGAGCATGCACTGCAGCAGCCTGCATGGGGGGGGGGTGCCCCAGAGATCTCAGGGTAAGGGAACATTTGTTTCCTTGTTTGGGGGGGGGTGCACATGCTGCCCTGCTGGGTCTATTTGGACTAGTTCCAATAATTTTGCTGGCACAAGTCTCAGTGGACCAGGAAAGGTGGACCAAAACCTGAAAGGGAGATAGGATATCAGTGCTGCTGCTGTCCTTGATGCCTCCCCCTTCCTGCCCTTGACACAGTCTCTCCCTTGTTCCTCCCCTGCCCCATTCTGCACCAACTTAGAGGGCCAGAGCTCCTTAGCAATTGCTTGTGACAGAGGTCAGGCTGTGTGAAATGGCATTTTGCCTTTCACAATAACCGTAAAGCATGCTGTGCCACTGGAATGCCCATAGCAGTGTTTCTCAGACTGTGAGTCAGGACCCACTAGGATTGTTAAAAATTTTCCTGCTTGATGATGTCACTTCTGGTCCTGACATCACTTCTGGTGGGTCCTAACAGATTCTCATTCTAACAAGTGGGTCCCCGGAGCTAAATGTGTGAGAACCACTGGCCCACAGGATTCAGCCTTCAGTAGCTGAATGAAAAGTGGTAAATGGTGCTTCCTTTCCTTCTGTTTCCAATCAGAGGGAAGCACATAAATGACAAAGGAGAGAGCTGTTGAGCTGTTTTCTCTATCTTATGTGGGTTCCCACTTAGACCAGTGATTCCCAAACTTTTTAGCAGAGGGATCTACTTTTCAAATGGCACTCTGTCAGGACCCACCTAACTTCACCACACGCACAAAAACAAACAAAAGAACACCCCAGCTTCATCCTACCAGCTGCTCAAGCCTCTATTTTTAATCTTTTTACTTTGGTGGGGGAACAGACTTCTGGAGCATTTGTTGAGCTCTGCGTTCCTTTTACCCCTCCCATCTCCCTCTTACCTGGATGGGCAGGTAGCTCCTGAACCACTGGCACCAGTGGAAAGGCTCCAGCCTTCCTGCAAGCATCCCTGGCAGCATGCTGAGTAGTGTGTGTGCTGCCAGAGCATCTTTTACAACTGACTGCTTTTCATCAGTCAGCACCAGCGGAAGAGGTGCTACAGTGGCAGCTGAAGCAGGTTGGATTGGCCTGTTTGTTACTTCCCACACCCTAAACTCATTTTCCAATTCCTTGTTCAGCCCAACCATTCCAGACTATTCCTAATCTCTGGCTTATGTAAGTTTTGATGGAGAACCTAAACTCCAGTACACAGAAATGTTACATTATATTATATTACATATTACCATTCAAGGCTGACTTCCTTGGGAAATCCTGAATTTATCTTTCTGAAATTTTGCAGGGAATTTTCCAAGCATCAGCTCAGCATTTCCCATTATTTTGATGCAAACCAGAGTGAGGGGAGAGACAAAATAATAATACCTCAATTGTCTACTACTTTTGGGGGGGGGGGTTTAACTCCTGAATCCCTCCACCTATCTCTCTGAAACTCTGCAGGACCTTTTCTACCAATTGGTCAAAAAAAAAAAAAAAATGGCATGGCCTGCAGAATTCTTTTAGAAGTACAAGGGTTGGTATGAAAGCAATACCTCATTTAAAAAAAATTTCAAATCTGGCACCACATAATGTTGTGCATTTGACTGGTTGGTCACTAGATGTGTATACTTTCACCATACAGAGAGGCAATGTGATATCACATGAGTGTGGCAACAAGCAATTCAAAATGATGGATGTTTCAGGTAAGGAGCCATGACTGAATTCTTCACAGTGGAAGAAATCAGTCCATACTCATACACAATTCCAAAATGCATATGGTGACAATACCAGTGACATCAGTACAGTCAGACATTGGGTGAGATGTTTTAAGAGTGGAGAAACAAACATCATTGAGAAGCCTCGGAGCGGCTGGCCAGTGATGGTAGTGAATGAAGACAACAAGAGTTGAATTGATGCTGAATTGATGCTCAAAAAGGACTGCTGTATTGCAATACATGAATTCTGTGATGCAGTAAGCATCAGAAAATCAGCTGTGAGGACCATCATTAAGGAGTTTGACTAAAGAAAGTTTTGTGCTTGGTGGGTACCAAAAATGCTGACAGATGAGCACAAAGATGCCCAGAAAATAATATCTTTGAAAGTTTTGGAACACTACAAGAAACAAGGAGGAGATTTTTCTGTCATGCGTCATCACGGTAGATGAAACTTGAGTGCACCATTAAGAAGACCCTGAGATGAAGAGAGTGTCAATGACAGCCACACTCACATGATATATCACACTGTCACTGTGTATGGTGAATCTAAACACATCCAGTGACCACCCAGTCAAACTCACAACATAATGTGGCACCAGATTTGAAATTTAAAAAAGCAAGCATTACTTTTGTACCAACCCTCATATCAAAGTTTAACTGCCCTTACATTGAACCCACCAGCACTTATTTGGATGAAAGTATATAGTCTTAGTACCTGATTGAAGGGCTTCTATCATCTAGCAAATTTTATTTACTTCTTAAAAGAAATAAACTATTTGTATCTTATTTGTTTGTTCATTAAAATCAGTGGAAAACAGAACTGAACTATTGCAACTGCATGAAATAAAGCAAGTTATTCAAATGAGCCAACAAAATGAGTTAGGCCACAAAACAAAGCAATGAAGTGAAATTACTCTCAGGGAAATGTGCATAGTGTTGCAGCCCAAAGCAGGCAAATAAATCTTGTGAAGTTTCAAGAGAAAAGTGAAAAATACAGGTGACATGGATAAAATAGAAATACAGACAAATTTGCAAATAAGGTTCTAACTGAAATGGAAGCTGTTACAAATCAATATATTGCTCTTGATCCCAGACTAAGTTTGCAATTTCAAACATACCTATCAGAGATAAAGTACCATTAAATACTGTGGAACTTCTGAGTACACATACATAAGATTGTCCTCTCAATCTGCTTAGCAAATATCTTGATAGTTGGTAAATGTGATTACATCATTACTAACAGTAGCTAGAATCAAGGTTGATAACATTTGAGAAGGTAGTAATTTATCATAAGAACTTAAGAACAGCCCCAGTGGATCAGGCCATAGGCCCATCTAGTCCAGCTTCCTTTATCTCACAGCAGCCCCAGGGAGCACACCAGATAACAAGAGACCTCATCCTGGTCCCCTCCCTTGCATCCAGCATTCTGACATAGCCCATTTCTAAAATCAGGAGGTTGCACATACACATCATGGCTTGTAACCCATAATGGATTTTTCCTCCAGAAACTTGTCCAATCCCCTTTTAAAGGCATCTAGGCCAGATGCCATCACCACATCCTGCGGCAAGGAGTTCCACAGACTGACCACACGCTGAGTAAAGAAATATTTTCTTTTGTCTGTCCTAACCCTCCCAACACTCAATTTTAGTGGATGTCCCCTGGTTCTGGTGTTCTGTGAGAGTGTAAAGAGCATCTCTCTATCCACTTTATCCTTCCCATGCATAATCTTGTATGTCTCAATGATGTCCCCCCTCAGGCATCTCTTTTCTAGGTTGAAGAGGGCCAAACGCCGTAGCCTTTCCTCATAAGGAAGGTGCCCCAGCCCAGTAATCATCTTAGTTGCTCTCTTTTGCACCTTTTCCTTTTCCACTATGACCTTTTTGAAATGTGGCGACCAGAACTGGACACAATACTCCAGGTGTGGCCTTACCATCGATTTATACAACGGCATTATAATATTAGCCATTTTGTTCTCAATACCTTTCCTAATGATCCCAAGCATAGAATTGGCCTTCTTTACTGCCGCCACACATTGGGTCAACACTTTCATCGACCTGTCCACCACCACCCCAAGATCTCTCTCCTGATCTGTCACAGACAGCTCAGAACCCATCAGCCTATATGTGAAGGGCTATGGCTGCAATCTTATAGACCAGTAGTTCCCAAACTTACTTTGTTCACAGCACCCTTTGTGTTGGTGTAATTCCTTCACTGCACCCCTACAGTTCCACCACCGTCTTAGAGACTCACAGCTGGAACTTCTGGGAGAACATCCAGTGACTCATGTGGTGCCCTTGTGAGTTTGCTGCGGTACCCTGGGCTACCCTGGGGTGCCACAAAGCACAGCTTGGGGATCGCTGCTATACACACTTTCCTGGGAGTAAACCCCATTGTATCAACGGTGCCTACATGCTGCAGCTAACACTTATGGAAAAAGAAGGCATTTTTTAAAGAAATAGTTAAGTATGTTAAGTATGAGTATGTTTAGTATGAGCTGAGTATGTTTCAGAATAGCAGATGTTTATATGCAAATCAAAAATTCTATAGTGAATTGTTGTCATAAGTCCATATAGCCTCCCCTCCCACACCAGGATGCTTTGAGCTTAGTGCAATACTGGTGTGCCAATCATTGTGTGTGTGTGCCAGTCATACTGCATCTTGGCAATCCCATCCCTCTGATTGTGGGGTCTGTCTTGCTACAGCTCCAAATCACTTCTCCCCACTCACTTGATGCATACAAAGCACCAAGTAGGCTGGGAGAAGCTATCAGGGCCAAGTCCCTTTCCATTTACTTTGGGTGCAATCCTAACCAACTTTACAGCACTGGCATAGCTGTGCCAATGTGGCATGCACCGCATGCTGCAGTGGGGAGGCAGTCAAGGAGGCCTCCTCAAGGTAAGGGCATATTTGTTACCTTACCATGGGGCTGCACTGCAGCTGGAAAGATGGTTAGGACTGTGCCCTTTATGTATTAGGAGCAAAGCGCAGAACCTCCCTGCACCATTTGAAATGAATGGAAGTGGTGCAGTCTGGCTTTCTATCCTGGAGCAGGAAGGCTGCATGCTTTGTTCCTGGTAAATCAAGGGAAATGGGAGCAGGGTGCTCATTCACCCACCTGCCCTTCCCCAACATCCCTCATCCATGGAGAGGTATGCATATGCATGTATAGACGCAGCATTTGTGGGGGAGATTGAGATGGTGCAGGATGTTGCCTCAGGCATCAGGGGGTCTTCTGCCAGCCCTAGCAGAAACAGACTTTTGTGGGGGTTACAATTTCTGCTACCCATCCCCCTGCTCACATGCAATAAGAAAAGCTAGAAAGCAGCTATAGGGATTTTTAGGCATTGCAATGTGCACGTTGAATGATGTGAAGAAACTGAACTTTTTTTTTTTTAACTCAATTTGCTTTGAGAAGCAAATATGGTCCATCAATGTACTGATATTTCTCTTCCTCACCCCCCCCCCATGGTCGTCACCACTACAGGAAGTCACGGAGGTCGTCACCACTACAGGAGGTGTGTGCTGTACTGACCTGACCTGACCTCATTGAAACACCTGGCAACAGACCTCTTTGAAACACCTGGAGACTTGCCTGGTAATGATAATGATGAACGATCATCAGACAATGGACATCTGTCAAGAACCAAAACTCCAGCATGGAGCAGCTAACGTTGGAGAGCATTACCAATTAAAATAAAGCTTCCGTGGCTGAAATTTGTGTGATAGTTTTGTTTTCTTCTTTGAGCCTCCTCACCCCATAGTTATTTTGCAGAAATCAAGTTGAGTTGCCTGGCCTGGGCTGAGGGGAATTAACTACAGGAATTAACGACATTCCATTGGGGTGATGGAGTATGGCCACACTTGGGTGGTGTCAGAGGTGAGGCAGGTCAAATCGACACTGACTGAGGGCTCACGAGATACTCAGGGGACTAAGCTGGCTAAGTTGGAGGGGGGGTTATGAGCATACATTGAGAGACATATAACAGAAGATCCTTTTTCTGATTCTTCCACACCTGCTCATTTGCTGTTAATAATACAACGGGCAGATGCAGCAAAGAGGTTTCAAAGACAAATGCTTTACGTAAAGCTCAATCACAGGTGCAGCAGCTGCAGCATAGGTGCTGGGTGTCAAAAAAGCACAATAAAGTACTTTTCGACACCGAGAGTAAGCGGCACTGGCGAGGAGGCCTGTGCTTTCCCATGGGTGCCACATCCCACCTGATGGCCATGGGGGCACGTAAGTGTTGTGTTGGGTGGTGGGGAGGTGGGGTTTTCTGGAGGAGAGTGTTCTGGAGGAGTGGAGAGGATGTTTCAGAACATGGGAGGAGGGTAGTTCAGGTCCAGGAGGTGGTGTGGGAGCAGTGGAGCAGGTCTCCAGTGTATCCTAACCCCTGTCCTGGGCCTGAAAGCCCTACATGGGGCTATTTGGTACTTGGTGTACATGAGGCCCGCCCACTTGTCCACTCACACCGATACCAGTGCAGTCAAAGATGAGAAAGGTGAAGGAAAACAGACAATGGAGGGAAGCTTTGGGGGTATGGTGAAGGAAGAAAAGCAGCTTCCTTCCCCCTCCTTCCCTCCCAGCCCCACAGGGAGAGAAGAACACGTGCATGCATGTCTCTCAAAGCAAAGAGCCTGAGGTCTGGAACAACCAGGCACTGACACTGCCTACGTGGGGTCATTTTAATGTGAGATATACTACTGAATGCCAGCAGTTTGTGCAAACTCTGTGTAGTATAGGCCCCAATCCAACTAAAGTTAGGCATGACTTAAATCCTACTGGAAACAATGGGACTTGAATGAGTCACAACCAATGCTACTGCGAATGGTCCTCCTATCTTCTCCATCACATTCTTAGCAAAAAAAAAACAATTTAGTAATTTCTTTGGTGGACCTAAAGCACTCTGAGAAGTTACTCAGCTTATTGGCAGCCACTACTTTATCTCCAGAATCTCTGTCAGAACCACACTACAATGCGTCATGATGAGTCCTTCCATCACCACTTCCTGAGGTGTAAACTGTAAACTGTAAAAAGGAATGACACACATTATGGCCCCCACTACGTTGTGACAACTTTGCAAGCATTTATTTCCTCCCCGAATCACCTTGTTTCACCTCCAAACCCTTCAGCACATTCCAATTTCACCAACACAGTTTCGAAGGCCATACTCATATAACATTTTTGTAGAGGCAAAGGGAGTATTCATGTGGCATTCTTGTTCATCTACATACTTCATCATATTGCAATTTTGAATGTTAGAGTTTGACTGTTAGGAGTATTGACAAATACCTTGTCTGCACTGGTATCACTATCGTGCTTTTCCATGCTGCATAGTGTTTGATCATCACTGCATTAAAAAAAAAATGTTTTGTGAAAAAAAAATCAGGAAATTAACTACGGAAGTTGAAAGGCCCATAGAAACTGGGAAAATCAACATGAGCTCCCCCTGGCGATCAGAGAACAAAATCACAGACATGAATACTAAAAGGAAGGACAAGAAATCAAGGTATGGGGAAAAATAGTGGTTAGATTGTCATGTCACCCAAACAACTATGCCATGCAAGAGGTCAACAGGTTGAGCTTAATCATGTGACTGTCATATGAGCATGGGGCCTCAGATGTTTTCCTATCAGTTCTAGTCATATGTAACATGTTCTGTCCTTTTCTACAGGATGCTAGTCACAACAAATTTTAGTTGCATTGGGGCCACAGCATTCTGTCCAGATTTGAACCTCATTTTCCAAGTTTCTAATACCCAATTTTGTATCTCGTTAAATAGTTACTAGTAAACTTGTCTTTATGTCCTTAAGTATCTCTCTCTCTCTCTCTCTCTCTCTCTCTCTCTCTCTCTCACACACACACACACACACACACACACACACACACCAATGGGGCACAAGCTGCATCCAGTAGGGAAGTTTCATGACCCAGAGGCCCCTTGCCCAGGGGCAAGCCTCCACTGCCCTGATGGGTCTACTCACACCTGAACCAGCTATTTTGCTGTTACAAATCCAAGTGGATCAAAGCTGGGAAGGGAGATGGAAAACAGAGGAGCTGCTCCGGCTAATAACTGCTCCCACCCTCAACACCCCCCATCCCTGCCCCAGTCCATGCTGCATTCTTCCTCCTCCCCATTCTTATGCCAGCAAAAGTTGTCTTGACTTCCTCATTTGCTCTCAGTTCAAAGTTTTTATATTTTATGAGAAACAAAAAAAAATCATGTGGCCCTTAAAGACTATTCAATTTATTTCAGCATAAGTTATGCTTTAATTTCTCTTTGACAATGTAATTTCAAACTTGTCTAATTATTTTTGAAACATTCTCTATTTTTCCCCTCTGATTTATTTTTTTCCACCAAAAGATAATGAAATTATTTATTTAAGTAACAACTCAATCCTATGGGCTGCTGTCGCCACCAGAATTAGCAGCTGAGTGGTGGAATGTACTTTCCAGCTGTCACAAAAGATGCTCCAGATGCACACAGAGCTGCATGCTTCAGACCACTGGAGAGGTCATGGAGGCCCTGTGCACAGTGACGGGATGATGGAGGCCCCCCAACAGAGGTGAGTCAGCACTGGGAAGTGTAATGGGGTGGGGTGGACATAATGGGGTGTAATGTGGAGAGCCAGAGGCATGTTGTAGGCAGGAGGGAGTGGCATCTGACACACGTAATCACCTGTGCTGAATGCTATCTGGTGCAAGCTGGTATACCACCTAAGCAGCTGGTGGAGGTCAAGAAGCCTCATTAAAAAGGTTACATGTTTCCCTTTCCTCTCCCAATCCTCCTGATCAGTCTCTCACCATAGCATGTAGTGCAGCCTGTTTTGATGCGGCTGCATGCTATGGTGGGCAAAGGTCTGTGATGGCGTCACCTGTGGTGTGTCACCACCCCTGCACGCAAATCCCCTCCACTCACCTGAGGCTCATGGAGCCTCGCACAATCCAAGGCTGTGTCAGGGAAGCCTCTCTGAGGTTACCTGATGCTATAAACTGTGCTTCCAGAAAACTGGAAGCAGTTTCCGACCCTGTCAGGAAACTTCTGCGGGGTCCTACAGCCTTGCACTTGGGGCATTTGCCCCATAGACTACAATGGTAAGTCCACAACTATTAAGGAGCAAACTTCTCTGCAGGTCATGTGACTTCCTCAAAGAGATTGGTCTTTTTCACAACATGACACCAATGGAACAAGCCTCATTTGCAGCGGTTCCTCAGTTTTACCAATACTTCTGCTACTACTTCTTCCATATTAATTCTAGCACAAGTTGTGGTACAGTGAGCTACTGTACTTTGAATAGGGGTGTTGTTCCAGCTTTTCTTTCAAGCTGGAGGCCTTAACCTCCTCCTCTCTGGCCATCTGATTTATTTTAATAGGATTACTCTACAGATAATCAGTTGTAAACGTCAGCCTAGGTCAAAAGGGCAGAACCTAATGAAAAAGTAATGGGGAGAAAAGGGTTAGCCACTTGGTTTATGTCCCACACTGAGTCAGTCTGTTCTGTTATCCAAAAACATAAATGAGTGCCAAGGTGTAGGATGGGGTGATGGGTTAAGGGTCAGAGGTCAAAAAGCTGAGTGGCATACGGACATGAAATGACATGAAGATTATTGCTCCATGTTGTAAACAGATGGTTCAGACTCTTGGTCTCAAGTCACATTCTCTGAAGTCTTCACCATGGTTTCAGTAGAGTTTCATTTAGGTTTTCATTCTTCTCAAGTAAACAGTTAGAGCACTGAAGTCCAAGATAGGTTTTCACAGCTCATTTTTCACATAAAACTCTTTCCATCAACTGCGCAAATGATGAATGCCTACTTGCTACACCCTCTGTCTCAGCCAGCCACAGCCAGTCACTTGTACCACAAGGTCAGGATTCACAACAGGTCAGGTGGCATCAAAGAAGACACGAGGGCACTAATCCTATTTCCACTTACTGCACCATATCAATGGACTGAATCTGTCATTAGACCTAGTTGTTCCTTCCTTGGGTGTGTGGACCCATTCAAATGCCAGAGCTCCATTTTCCCTGTTCCTATCAGTATCACTTCATTAATTACCCACAATGTTCAGCCAAGCCCTTCCTGTGATGGATGATATGATCAGAGCCTTTCTTAGTCTTTCTGCTGGTGGTTGCACATCATAAACAGGGCAGAGCTGATGACAGTCCTCACACGTGTCCGTGACTCATTAAATCCCTTTGCTTTGTGTCATCCAAATCCAACCACAAGTTGACCTCAGCTCTTGTGTTATGCTCAGGCCCTGATAGCCTGCTATTGCAGATTCCTTGAAAGCGTGTTTGATTTGTAAGATAGGCAGGGCCAAACCTGGCTCTGATCACAGAAGGGCAAAATGTAAGCAGTTCATAGTTAGCATAAGGATGTCTTATGCAAGAGGAAAGTCATCAGGTTGCTAAAACAGGTGAGCAGGCATGACCTGGGAACTTTTTGTAGAGACCATGGTGTATCAGCTGACTTACACTGGCCTAATGTTGTCAAGAGGTCTCTTTGCAGGTGGGAAGGTATCTTTGCTCTGTGTTGTTCCTTTAATTTCCCAGAGCTTGGTAGTGTTGCCTAGGCTGAATCCTGCCAGGCATTATTGTACTCCAGGTTCCAAGTCCAGCAATGCTAGTTATGCCAGCGGGGAGTAGGGCAGGACTGGGCCACTTGTCATATATTGTAGAATTACAACCATCTCATTTCATTGAGTAAGAAACAGCTTTTCCCTTCCAGCTCCACTCTTCCTGCCTTGCTGGTCCTTATGCCTGAAACTACAGTGCTTCCATGATGTCATCCCTCCAGTGGCATCACTAGAGGCGTGTGGGCTGCACTAGGTGACACACATGCGGGGTGACACTACTACTGGCAAAAAATTTTTTAAATCTTGGTATTTTTGAATAGTGCCATCATATTATATATCATTCGATGCATAATTTCATGCCGAATTCAATGAAACAAACTGCATTAAATTATCACTATTCTATCAAAAGTTATAACCAATAAAACCAGTGAGGGCGGGGCGACGGTGCATCACCCTGCTCATTGCCTGGGGTCTTGCCCTGCCCACTGCATGGAAGAAGGTCCATCGTGGGGATGATGCCCTGGCCTCACAAACGGGGTGACGTAAACCGTAGTGGCACCACTGCATCTCTCTTTTGTCCTTTAATTCCCACCTCTTAGTTTCCCATGCTACCCTGTCACTGAGCCTAAGTATACAGTACATGATTGATAACTGCATATTCTTCTCTGCATCAACTTCTCCTCCCTTCTTTTTCTTTGTGCCACTGTGAGGCTTTGGGCTGGGGCCTCTCTTCTTGCTCTCTCTGAAGGACCATGGACGGTGCTATATACAAAGTACACAATGCCTACATAAAAGCAGAGGGTTTACCCCCATACTCTGTGGTGCTGATCCCCCCTATCCCAATCCCTATGACAATGTTTCAGTTTGCACCTGGATTTCTAACTACTTGGTTAAATCCTAACATGAGACATCCACATTGTTCCACGTTGCATAGTGTCTCTGAGCAGGCTAAAAATTCTCAGTAGGCTGTGGGTCTGCCTTCTTGGGTTACTGTAGAAACATTGCTCCTTTCATCAAATGGATTCTGCCTGTATAGCTGCCTTCATAGAAGTTTTCTGAAGCTTCCCCTGATGAATGAAATACACAATTAATTATTTTGTATGCCAGTCCTCTCTCTGCTTACCTCTCCCACCTGACACATTGTACAGAGCCCACTCGCTTTCTCTGCCTTTTCCTCTTCAGTTCATCGTCCCCTTGAATATTTCTCCAGGTCTTCCTGTTTGTCAGATTTCCGGAATCAGGTTTACAAAATGTTTCCTTTCATAAGTTCCCTATTAGATTAGCCCCAGTGGGTCAGTTTTGTGAAATGTTCCTTTACCTTCCTGTCATGAGGTTCAAGAGATGATTTTGTAGATGAGGGTTTCATTCCCTTGGCTCAAACCACTGAACAATTTTGAGGGGGAAACACACACACACACACACACACACACACACACACACACACACACACACACGGAAATATATTTTTGAACTGCAACAACATATCCTTAAGGCAGCTGAATTTACGTTGATCTTCTATTGTGTTCTGTTTTTAAAAAATAAATCATTATTGTTAAATAGGTATAGATTTTACTTGATACATGGTTCAGACAAAATGCAAGTAGGGAAGAATTTATGGAAGCAGGAAGAATTTATTTGCTATTCTGTACATTGCCACCTTCCTCTCTGGGCATGTATAAACCAGTGTTAATTTTAGCAACAATTTGTTAGCAGATTTATAAAATAGAAACACCATAGTTATCATAGGCATTGTCTGCACTGCTATTCGTGAGTTTGAATTTAGTGGAAATTGAATTTACCCTCAATATCGGCACACCATCAGGGCACACCATCAGGGACAGAAGGGGTACCAAGGGGGGGGGGCTTGTGCAGGACTGTGCCCCCGGCCCTTAGTAACGTGGCACCATGTGGGGAGAACTGACTGTTCCCTTAAGCTCACTCATGTTCATTTATGTATCTGACACAATTGTATCTCACCCTACCTTATCCCAGTATGCCTGAACAACAACATAGTAACATAAAATGAATTGCTTGGTGTCAAGATTCCAGGCAGAGTTGAGGGTTGATGTATCCAAATCTATGCTTGGTGAGTATGTTTTGAATCTGGAAGCAGGGGAAAGCCTGAGGTGCAAAAATACAGGGTAACCCCTGTATCTGTGGATCTGACTCACTGCAGATGCCAGGGATACCGGGGGAAAGCTGGTTTGCCTGTCAAACTGAAAGTGGCTGTGTATTAGCGTATCCACAGGGGGTCCTGGAATGGATCCCCCACAGATAAAAAAGGAAGGCCAGGCCAAGGGCTGAAGGCCAGACTCTTAGAATTTACGAGTATATCAGGCTTGACCAGTCCAAAGCTCGGGTACTGACTCACAATTACATGAGATGATGTTGCAAATTCCTTTCTGCTCCTGCAGAGGACTCCAAGGTTCGGTCACATCATCTCAGGTAGCTTATCAAGCCAATTCCAGCTCCTAAGACATTTTTAATTCAAACTTAGAATCCAAACAGCACTCAAATAGCACAAACCTAAGTAAATTCCTGCATGGCAATGCAGTGGCCCTGCTGCATCCTGCAGGGGAATCTTGGTTGCTGGAGATCTCCATGGGATAAAGGAACATTTTCCCCCTTGCCCCTGAGTAAGTACCAGCAGCCACAATGAGTCAACTTGGGACCTGTGCCAGTTATACCACTGGCACAAGTCCACGTTGATCCATGTCAGTGGATCAGGCTCGGGAAAGGGGATAGGACACACTGTGCATCGACGATATGGATCTCACCTCCCTCCCAGGGTTGATCTGTGTGATGTTAATTTGTATACAGTCCTAGGACATGGTGCCAAATGTCAACAAATTTGTTGGTGTAGCCCACTCTGAAAAAGTCTAGCAGCTTTCTGAAACATTGTCCCTGACCAGATGTCGGAGAAACATCTGGTTTGTCTTTTCCTGAGGCTGCAGGCAACTAAAAGGACCCAATTCAAGAGTTGTGTTCTGATTGGTGAGTCACAAAGTGTGCAAGCATGTACTGAAGTACAATTCAGGGGTCTCTGAAAAGATATCATGAACCTGAGTTGACTGAGGTAAGTCAAGGCCTTATGAATACAATGCATTAGTGGTTCTTACACATTTAGCACCGGGACCCACTTTATAGAATGCGAATCTGTTAGGACCCACCAGAAGTGATGTCATGACCAGAAGTGATGTCATGACCAGAAGTGACATCATCAAGCAGGAAAATTTTTAACAATCCTAGGCTGCAATCCTACCCACAGTTACCCAGGAGTAAGTCCCATTGACTATCATTGTTAAAAGAATATACATAGTAGCTTGTTAAAAGTACAGGTCTGTAACATTTCCCCAAATGCAGTTACATACCATGGAAGCATCATCTAATATATGAAAAATAAAATATTGAAATGAATGGGGACCCACCTGAAATTGGCTTGCGACCCACCTAGTGGGTCCCAACCCACAGTTTGAGAAACACTGCAATACATGAATAGATGTTTTGAATTGGAATCCATGGAAATATCAGAATGGCATAAACGCAGAACTGAAGTGGCAGGAATAGGGCTTTAAGTCAGACTGAATCTGCTGCCTTTGTGTAGGAAATGTAGACAAAGGAAAACGAAAAGTAAGGCAAGCTGACAGGAAGTATGAATGAGTTCCTAAAGAGCATCTGGAGGAAAGAAACAAGCTATACCAGAGATTGCCAAGCTGGTTTTGAGCCTAGAATCAGTCAACACATGCATCTCAATTCTACTGTACACCATATGTACGTCATCACCATACATGGTGATGATGGAGCTAGTTTGGTGATATTTTGTGGTTGGTGGGGTTGAATGGGAGAGTCCAAGGCTCCTCCAGCTGACTGACCACCGTTGTTTTCCTCAGAAGCCAAGAGTCAGCACTGCACAGAGGGAATTCTGGTAAAAAAAATGGCAGCTGCTTAAAAGCACTTAAAAGCACTGTTCTTCAAGTCAGTAGTGAATAAGAAAGGCAATGCAGAGCTGAAGGTGGGAGGTGTATAGCTTTGACTCCCCACATCTTTTGCTTCTCAGGCCACGACTCCAATTTCAACTCAAATTCTGGGTGATAAAGGCCAGAGAGGACTGTGAAGAGCTCCAGAAAGATCTCTTCAAATTGGGAAAATGTCAGCAAAATGACAGATGCGTTTCAATCTAAGTAAGCGTAAAGTCATGCACATTGGGGCAAAAAATCAAAACATCACATATAGGCTAATGGGTTCTGAGCTATCTGTGATGGATCAGGAGACAGATCTTGGGGTTCTGGTGCCGGCCTAGTGTGCGGTAGCAATAAAGAAGGCCAATTCCATGCTTGGGATAATTAACAAGGAGTTTGAGAATAAAATGGTCAATATTATGCCATTGTACAAATCAATGATAAGGCCACATCTGGAGTATCATAAGAACATAAGAACATAAGAACAGCCACACTGGATCAGGACATAGGCCCATCTAGTCCAGCTTCCTGTATCTCACAGAGGCCCACCAAATGCCCCAGGGAGCACACCAGATAACAAGAGACCTGCATACTGGTGCCCTTCCTTGCATTGGCATTCTGATATAGCCCATTTCTAAATTCAGGAGGTTGCACATGCACATCATGGCTTGTACCCCCTAATGGATTTTTCCTCCAGAAACTTGTCCAATCCCCTTTTAAAGGCATCCAGGCCAGATGCTGTCACCACATCCTGTGGCAAGGAGTTCCACAGACTGACCACATGCTGAGTAAAGAAATATTTTCTTTTGTCTGTCCTAACTCTCCCAACACTCAATTTTAGTGGATGTCCCCTGGTTCTGTTATGTGAGAGTGCAAAGAGCACCTCTCTATCCACTTTATCCTTCCCATGCATAATTTTGTATGTCTCAATCATGACACCCTCAGGCGTCTCTTTTCTAGGCTGAAGAGGCCCAAACGCCGTAGCCTTTCTTCATAAGGAAGGTGCCCCAGCCCAGTAATCATCTTAGTTGCTCTCTTTTGCACCTTTTCCATTTCCACTATGTCCTTTTTGAGATGCGGCAACCAGAACTGGACACATTACTCCAGGTGTGGCCTTACCATAGATTTGTACAACGGCATTATAATATTAGCCGTTTTGTTCTCAATACCTTTTCTAATGATCCCAAGCATAGCATTGGCCTTCTTCACTGCCGCCACACATTGGGTCGACACCACCCCAAGATCTCTCTCCTGATCTGTCACAGACAGCTCAGAACCCATTAGCCTATATGTGAAGTTTTGATTTTTTTGCCCCAATGTGCATGACTTTACACTTACTTACATTGAAACGCATCTGCCATTTTGCTGCCCATTCTGCCAGTTTGGCGAGATCCTTCTGGAGCTCTCACAATCACTTCTGGTCTTCACCACTCGGAAAAGTTTGGTGTCGTCTGCAAACTTCGCCACTTCACTGCTCAACCCTGTCTCCAGGTCATTTATGAAGAGGTTGAAAAGCACCGGTCCCAGGACAGATCCTTGGGGCACACCGCTTTTCACCCCTCTCCATTGTGAAAATTGCCCATTGACACCCACTCTCTGCTTCCTGGCCTCCAACCAGTTCTCAATCCAGGAGAGGACCTGCCCTCTAATTCCCAGACTGTGGAGTTTATTCAATAGCCTTTGGTGAGGGACCGTGTCGAACGCCTTCTGAAAGTCCAGATAGATAATGTCCACGGGTTCTCCCACATCCACATGCCTATTGACCTTTTCAAAGAATTCTAAAAGGTTTGTGAGGCAAGACTTACCCTTACAGTTATCGCATATAGTTCCAGCCACCACATCTCAAAAATGATATAGTGGAACTGGAACAGGTGCAGAAGACAGCATCCAAAATGATTACTGGGCTGGGGCACCTCACTTATGAGGAAAGGCTACAGTGATCAGCAGCAATTTATGTAGTACCTGTCCTAAGAGAGTATTTCTGAATGACATTGCACCACTTGTGTCCCCCCCCCCCCAAGCTTTATGGAGAGCTGGAAGAGTAGGAAATTGCCACAATGCACATTCCGGTTGCCTTTGCGTATTCCAAGTCAGAAGCAGAAGGAGTGGGGAAGTGCACTGATTTTTTTTTCTATTCTAATCTGGGATAGATACAGTAACTGTCAATACTACAGAAGAAAATGAGGTACATGGGAGTTAACAATTGATTTTATTAGAATAAGTACATCACAGAAGCCTAGATTATGTATCAACCAGCTGGAAATTTCTGGCCAGCAACAAGATAACTTATCTCTAATGGATGTGAAAGGTAGTGGGCAGTGTATTAAATGAAAATGATCCTAGAAACGTTCCCCTTCAGACTGATTTATTAAACTATTTAAAGAAAAAAAATGTTTCCACAATCACAGGCAAGAAACACAAATCCTTTCTGGCAAACAAAGCTACAGCACATATATCTCTATTTCTTGGAAAAGTGTACATGTTCCTCCTGATAACTGCTCTGAGTATGTAAGTAGGGCAGCCAAAAGGTTTGTATTATGTAATGTGCACTGAAGTGACACCATTCAGTGATTACACAGGCCAATGCGCATTTAAAAGTTAGACCTATTCATGGGTATATTTGGGGTGCTGATTCCAAAAATGGCATCAGTTTTGCTTTATCGTATCTAGTTTCAGAGATACAGCATAGCTTTGTAAGTGATTTGTTCAAGCAGCTTCCTCTTGAGGAAGCCTATGCCATGGCTTCCTCATGAGCAAGCCGCTTGAACCAATCACTCACAAAGCTATGCTGTATCTCCAAAACTAGATGTGATAGGCAAACCCGATGCCATTTTTGGAATCAGCTCCCCAAATTCATATAAACCCACTACAAATTTGTTTTAATAAAAGTTTTTCTGACCTTCCGTTTTGCAGGCTTGTGTTATATTTTCAATAAGAAGAGCCACCTCAGTTGTCTCTGTAGGAATTATTGGACTCTATGAACAACCTGGACCATCACCTCTTCCTGAAAGCCTGCAATATCATCTATTCATGATAGACAGTGACAGTTTTCTACTCCAAGACTGCCTTAGGGACTAAAGTTCATGTTTCGTTATCCACTGGGGTTCCATTCCGGAACCCCCAGTGGATGAAAACAAAAAAACTGGTGATACCAAATCAGTGGAAAATAGCTTTAAAGACCCTCTTCCAGATTTCTTGCTTCTCCATTGTCACCCCAGAATGCATTGCTATAGACACAATATTGCATGCATCTACTAGATGGCATGAATAATGGAATCTAATGGAATGAAATTAGAATTATTTAACAGCATGAAGCTAGGAAATTGGATTTTGGTGCTTTTTTTCCTTGATACAAGGCATTTAAAGGTGGATCCCAGTATCAATAGTGAGTCTAATCAGTGAATGCCAAATCAGTGGATACTGAGGTCCCACCTGTATATGAGTCAGAGCACAATTTGTGTATTTATCTCATATCTACAATCACCTTTCTGCCATAGTGGAACTCAAGGTGGTTTATAAGGGGTTTCCAGGTGGTTTTCTGCCTAGGCATTAACCAGGCCCAGACTTTCAACACACTTGTTTCAGATCAAGCCTTGAACAATACAGGGAGGAAGGGATTCTCTCCCTCCTTTCCCTAATTTGTGGGTTTGGAAGGTGGTGCAAGCAGGAGGGGATTCAACTGTTGATACTCCAAAGGTGCTGGAATCCCTAGCATGTATTCACTGCTGAAACAGAGACGCCTGCGTTGGCTTGGTCATGTCGTGAGAATGGATGATGGCCGGATCCCAAAGGATCTCCTCTATGGAGAACTCGTGCAAGGAAAGCGCCCTACAGGTAGACCACAGCTGCGATACAAGGACATCTGCAAGAGGGATCTGAAGGCCTTAGGGATGGACCTCAACAAGTGGGAAACCTTGGCCTCTGAGCGGCCCGCTTGGAGGCAGGCTGTGCAGCATGGCCTTTCCCAGTTTGAAGAGACACTTTGCCAACAGTCTGAGGCTAAGAGGCAAAGAAGGAAGGCCCATAGCCAGGGAGACAGACCAGGGACAGACTGCACTTGCTCCTGGTGTGGAAGGGATTGTCACTCCCGGATTGGCCTTTTCAGCCACACTAGACGCTGTGCCAGAACCACCTTTCAGAGCGCGATACCATAGTCTTTCGAGACTGAAGGTTGCCAATACCTAATATACTCCAAAGGTGCTTCATTGATTCATTGCCCTCACTCTGTTTCTCCCATGTGTTGAAACACGTGATTATCTTAAGACTACCAATGGTGCTGACATCACTGTAACTCCCATCAAAGGCACTTATTTCCTTCTTTGCCAGTTGTTAATCTTCTTCCTGCTCATTCTATCACTTTCATAATAGTCACCATGGCTAATACTTCCCTCCATACCCAATCCCCACCCACCCCCAGTTCCACTGCTGTTGCAATGTCTGATCCAACTCTTTCTTCTACTGAAGCAGCATTTGCAATTGCTGCCAGATCTATAACAGGGTTTGGGAGATGGAAAGTATGTGTGTTGTGGCGGTGATGCAAGAGATCAAGTGTGCACTGCCCTACCCTCTCTCCACGAGTCTGCTACATACAGCAGTGGCAGTGACAGTTGGAGAGAGTCAGCGATGGGGAAATTATGTAACAGAGTGTGCATGTCTGCACTACAAATTTAAACGGGTAGATTCTCACTCTTTCTCACAAGGACGCCAAGTAGTACAATAAACAAAGCTGCTGCAAAAATATTTGTTAGGGTAGTTTATGCAGCCTGTTTAACATATGGTTAAATTCAGTTTTAAAGCTTAAGTTGTAGTGCAGCTGTACCTTTATGATAGGGGCAGCATGACCCAGAACACTGCCCAGTGCGACCTTGGATCTACTACTATATCTGTACTTTATCTGTACTATAAAACGGCCTTTATCGTGCTGTTTGTGTGGTTTCTAAAAATATGGTAGCGCAGGATTTTGGGTTTCATTTAAAGGGATTGCATGAATGCAAGAGGTCCATTTGTGCGGTCCCTATAAATAAAACAGGAAGTTCTGCACTTCTGCACTGAAGAAACGGTACAAGAAGCATGGTCAGGAGGTAAATGATCTGCCCTCTTCTTGCTTTTAGCCATCAATGCATCTCACATCTGCAGCAGGCTGAAAGGAAGTAGTAGCGGGGGCAGATTCAGGGTGAAAGGGACACCTGCTCACCCCCTGCAATCTGCCACTTGATGCAGCCTGCATCACCTTGCCAAATAGTTGGGCAGCCTCTGCTTAGCAGAGTGTAAGAGGCCTGCTGCAAGCATTTCCCATGAACATATTTATTTTTGGATCACCACATTGGAAACTCTCGCTCTAGAAACCTGAACACAAATTATCTCAAGTAGCAATTTTGTAGGGCACTTTAGTGGGTCACGTACTAACAACAAAAACTTTGAGAACCTGGCAGGATGAAGCCTCTGCCTGGGGTCATCTTTAATTCAGGTTTGAATCAGGATCATGAAATGAATCCAGCATAGATATAAGTTTGAAGAGAAATAGAAACCCAATGGAGGTTATCCAGCAGGTAAAGATGCAGTCCCATATCAGTGCGCACAGATTTTCACTCCTATGAAATCACTGGGTCACTCTGACTTGCTACTACATTAAAATAAGAGTCAGGAGGGAGCCAGCTGCATCTGAGAACCAAAGGTGTCCTAAAATATTAACCAAATGAACATCTCCCTATTCAGATTCCTCCATAAAACTCCAATCCTCTTCCTGCCTTTTGCATTTTTATTTGGAGTACAAACTTGTCCAGCACACAATCCATCATGCCAGAAAGAGAAAGGACAGATCTAAATTTACCCCTTTTCCTAATTTCCAAACACTCATTTCCTGCTGTTCCTTTTGTTTATGATTTTCCTCATTGTGATCACATTCTGACTCAGAACATGTTTCAATGCACTATCAGATTATAGGAGACTCTTATGTGTCTTCTATAACCTGAATTCCTTAAAAAAGAAAAACCAACTGCTTCATGTCAGTCTGTGGAACTCCTTGCCACAGGAACTGATGATGGCATCTCGCCTAGATGCCTTTAAGAGGGGATTGGACAAATGTCTGAAGGAAAAGTCCATCACGGGTTACAAGTCATGATAGGTATGTGCAAGCTCCTGATTTTAGAAGTAGGCTACCTCAGAATGCCAGATGCAGGAGAGGGCACCAGGATGCAGGTTGTGACTTGTTGTCTTGTGTGCATTTGTTGGGCCACTGTGAGATACAGGAAGTTGGACTTGATGGGCCTTTGGCCTGATCCAGCAGGGCTCTTCTTATGTTCTTATGTCATACCTGGGATCAGATTCCAGAGATCAGTTGCCCTGAACTTGCATTGTGATACAGGTGAGGTACTCTGCATACACACCCTCACCTCTGAAATATGTACTCAGAAGAAATTATGCCAAATTGCACATTAATTTTAATTATATATTATTTCTACAGTAGTTGTGTTTTGGCAGAAAATCTTGGCAAGGTATTAGGGTGTCCTAGATTTAAAAACTGTAAAGCAGTGGTGTACGAATGGGGTGCAGGGGCGCGGTCTGCCCAGGGTACCAGCCATAAGAGGGCTCAGTGAAGCTGTTTGAAAACAAACTAAAGATGGTTCTGAGCCTGGGGTTAGCATGCTGCCTCCTTGACAGCCTCAGGCTCCTGCAAGACCTATTTAACACTCTCAACTCTTATGGTAGGGAATCCAGTGCATCAGTAGTACTACTGCAGATGGGGAAGTATGCGGGGGGGGGGGGGTGAAACATTTCTTAATGTATTCTGTAAAAGCCGACAGGAAGGAAAGCACAGTTTGGGGGGTTGGATGTCTTGAATGCATGAGATGGCTGGCGTTTGGCAAAACCATGGGGGTCATCTCTTTAGTCATCTGTTTGCTTGCCTACTTTTTGTGGTCAACCCTAGGATGCCACTGGAGCAGATGCGGCTGGACAAACATTGTCCAATTCTGGCATCGGTTTTCAACTTTACTGCTATGGGACTAGGAGGAATTATAAACATTTTGAGTTTTCCCTCAAGAGCTGTGACCCTCTTAACGACAACAATAAATCATTGCTTTTGACTTTTAAGGAATTCTTTCCCTACTCAGAGCAGCATGTGCAGAAAGGCAGAAGGAGACAGAGGGAATAAAGCAACAGTATATTTATGAGAATCTCCAGTATTTAATTTCTGATGGGCAAATTCTCCTTATTATATGTAGTGGATCTCCCTCATCATGTCCTCTACCTTTATGTGTGTCCTCCACTTCAATTTTTCTGGAGATATTGAGGGATAGGAGTGAAAACCCTTGCCATAATATGCAAATTCTGCAATTGGTAGCAATTCCCCAATTGGTTCATTTTCATATATTTTGCAAAATATGATTTTTTTTTTTTTAAATTGAATACTGTAATTACACCCAAACACACTGTCTTTTCTACTGGCTGTTTTCTGGGATTCTTATCCATCTTTTTAGACTGTGAGCCCTTTTGGAACAGGGATCTGTTTGGGGCGCAATCATAACCCACTTTCCAGCACCGACATAACAGCAACGCAGCTCCGACATAAGGGCAATGCAGCTCCCCTTACTTTGAGGAGGCCTCCATGAGTGCCACCCAACTGTAGGGTGCAGCATACATCCCATTGGCACCACTATGCCAGCATTGGAAAGTTGGTTAGGATTTGGGCCTTAGTTATTTGATTTTCTCTGTACTCTGTAATCTGCTTTGTGGACTTTTTGTGGAAAAGCAGTATATAAATATCCTTAACATCATCATCATCACTGTCATCGTGAATTGCACATCCCGTTTTCAAGGTTTCAAGCCTTTCTCCTTTAAATCCAGAAACTTACTTATTTATTTATTTATTTGCTGTATTTCCGATTCAGAAATAGGACTCTGAATTTCAGATTCAGAATTACATTGTAGGGTGTAACTTTTCACTTGTGCAAACTGTTCTATTTATCCTAACAATTTATTATTTTAAATAATATGGATAAATGTAAGCTGCCCTGCATTCCAACATTCACACCCTTACTAATTATGATAAACTGTAGATTGCTTATAAAACAATAAAATGTAGCTGCAAAATTTTCGGGTGGGATGGAAATAGAAATAATATTTTAAAGGCATTGGAAAATTAGAATTACACATTCATGTAAAACTTTCAGAGGCATCTCAAATGGTAGGATTCTTGGGCAGCCCAATCCTAACTGGTGCTGGAGCAGGCAGGCCAGCGGGCCTGCGCTGTATCCAGCACATGTTTGGAGCTGAAAGCAGCGCAGCTTGAGGCAAGAGAATTGCTTCCCCTTACTCCATGTCACGTTGCTGCGACCCACTCAGGAGGTGGCGCAGATTTGAGCAGAACGGAGCAGCCAGAGGCTGGGAATGGGGGTCAGGATCCGGCATAACTGCCGGGTCCTGGCTCCACCTCCCACTCCCCACCTGCCCCCGGGAACACCTGCCGCCTGCCCCCCCTGCCCCAGATTGCCTCCTTCCTGCCTCCTCGCCACCCTATCCATGCCTCCCCAGACCCCTGCACTGGTTGAGCTCGGCTGGCTCAACTCACCCTGTCGCTGGGGTCAACAGCAGCGCAGGAAGACTGGCACATGTCTGTGCGCTGGCCCAACTCCCAGCAGAGTGGCGCAAAAGTGTTTTACGGCACTTTTGCAACACTCTTGGGCCGGCACAAGGGACTTGCTGTTAAGATTGCACTGCTGAATATCGTTTACCTTGATCAATGAGGAAACAAGAATCCATTGCTTTCATGTGGTGGACAGAATACCAAGATTGGCTGAACTACATATCTAGCATTCACAACTATTACAAGAGGAAGTTTGGGAGTCACTGTCATGGAGTAGTAGATCTTAAAATTTTGCTGGATACATGTCCCTTCAGATAGTATTACATTCAAGTCATGCTGCCGGTAAGCAGTTGGCTTCTAGAGATCTTTCTCCTTGTCTGATAACTCTGTAGATGATTAGGAACCATGTGAGATGCAGCACACAGGAAGCTGGTCTGATCATAGCAGAAGCAACTGTGCGCACAGGGAGGTGAGACCTCATAGAACTATCAAACAAATATGGACAAACAGCATGAAATCAGAACTTTTAGCTTTGTGAGCTTGTTTCAACAAACAGAGGACATTTGAACAGCTGCTGGATGAGGCCTACCCTCATGCTGGATAAACAAGGGGAGCGAGCAGGCTCTTTGGGGCAGCAGTATATTGGGCACAGAAAGGATATCTTAGGGGTGCTAACTTGTAACACAAATATAGAAAATTCTCGCCAGCTGCCAATGTTGTCATTCAGTCTGGAACCTATCCAAAATCAACAAGTCAAAGGAGAAAGACAAAGAACAACAAGGGTGAAGCTACCAAACCTACAGTGGTGTCTGAAACATGGGTGCAAAGGCTTCCATGTGTTCAAAAGATGGAGGGCAGTGGACAGAGGCCAAAAAAATTGCTATTGTGCAAGCAGGGGCCCACAAAATGTGACCGCATCTCACCAGTTCCTAAAATCAGTGATTCATTTGCTGATTTCATATTGACTGGACATATAGCACAAAGTTGGTGTGTGCTCTTTCTTTCTCTATATCTTTTTCTGCCCATTTTTGGGCCAGGTTTCTCTCTCTCTTCAACTGTCTGTTGCACGCACTCTCTCTCTCTCCATTCATTCCCCCCTTTTCCCTGTATCTCTTTGTCCAGTTTTCTTCCTCCTTTTGTATATTGTAATTTGTGTAGTTTTCAGCGTTTTCCCTATTTTTAATTCTTCACCTGGTTTTATTGTGCCCATGTTGCTCTCCATACGCAGGAAATTGTGAACAATGTTCTGGAAGTTCACAAGGTTGGTTTGTAACCTGCATCCATTCAAATTAGAATGTGTGCAAAATATTTCTGTGTGCTCTGAAACGGTACCTCCTGGGCCATGTTAGAGACAGGCCACCAACTAGCATGGTCCCTGAGGGGGATCAAGCAGCCCTATGGGGTGGGCTGGCCACGCTCCAGGAAATGAAGGGGGGATGTGCCAGTGACATCATCAATAACAACATAACATTCATTGTTAGGAAGTAATGCGAGGTGCTTGAGAGTTTATTGCCTGGAGAGTGCATAGGGAAAAAAGGTGCATATCAATGATTTCATGTGTACCAACTTCAGGTTCATTGTCAGAGAGCAGACTGGCGTACTAATCAGGATCTGAGCTAACTAAAGTATGGAGGTTAGGAATCTTCTCAAAGAGATGAGGGGAAGGACTCTTGGAACCCATCTCTCATGCAGTCACACCACTCTGGGTTTCTTGAAATATAACTGTCTGCTCCTGCTTCACAACTCAGGCAACAGCATCCGGAAAATTGCCCTTTCCAGTGGCTTTGCTTATTCCCCAAGTTATGGACGCAGCCGCCTGTTTACTGGAACTGATCAGGTTTTGGCTACTGCACCCATTCCTTGGCTCGTACAGGAGAGCAGGCAGGGGAATTGGGGAAGGGGGGAGTTGGCACTCATTTTGTGTCTCAGAGAGCCCTATTTGTTGTGGGTGTTGTGCTTTGTGCCAAACGCAGTAACTAACCTCTTTTCCCAGCCCCACCCGTTTCATGCTTGTTGCTCGGTTATTGGGGCTGGGGGGTGGGGGGTGCTGTCTTTCCCAGAAGTAGTGCCAAGATGATTCCAGGAAGCTGCTGGTGCAACTTTGTAACTGAATCCTCTGGGAAGGGTTCCCACTCAATATTATCCTCTCTCCTGTCCTTGACCTATGCAGAAGGCTCTTTATTAACACACACATACACACACACAAACTTGTTATGAGGGGGTAGTCATAAAAGGATTTGCAATGTGTGTTGGCAAACCAACTCGGGAGGCCCATTCAAACTTCTGCCTATCAGTGTGAACTTTTCTCTGCACATTCCCACGCTAAAGGGTGCCATCGTGCCGTCTAAAACAGAGTTTTGCTATCTCCTTCGCAAGATGTACAGTGGAAATGAGACACATTGATTGATTTTAGGCTCAAAACTTGCTTGGCTGTCCCCACTACAGGCTTGTTTCTAGCTCATTTATACTAGTCGCTTGCTTGCCCTCCTTTTTCTGTGCTTGAAATCTCCTAATTTTGTCTCCATTTTGTTTCATCCCAGAAAAATACCTCTCCCCAAATAGGATAACTGTTGGAAAGCTGCAAAAAGCCACATGCCACATATTGTGAGGATACTTCACTAGCTCCTATATTCTTGGCTAGAATTCAATCTAGTGAGAGTCCAAAAAAAAAAAAAAAAAAAAAAATGCCAGTCCAAACATCTGGGGGACAGTGCAAGTTTAATAATGAGTCTTCAGCACATGCCTACACATCTTGTACACCACAAACCTGAACATCACCCATCAGTCCTACATTGGGGCTTGACAGGTGCTTTGACTATTCCTCTGTTTTTGTTGTCTCAGGCAGCCAGTAAAACCAGGAGGTTTATCAAACCATTGGCTTGTAGGCTTCATTCAGCTTGTGAGGGGGGGGGGGAGACATACATTGTGTTTTAGGGGCTATTATCTTGCACACGCCATCTGATGAAATTGATGTTTGATCCTTTGCAAAAGTGCACAGGAAATCACCCTGTCCATGCAGTGACCTACTTGTCATTCAAGCAAGGATAGCTTGCCATTCAAGGAGCAAGCAGTGGTTTCCACTGGCTCTTAAATGTTAAGGTACTAGGACCCTCCATCACTGCCCCACACATCAGGAGGCAGTGCATGCTCCTTTGACAGGGTTGCATCAGAGCTGGAAAGTTGGATAGATTTATATATCTTATATCGTCCATGACCTGGTTACATTCTGGCTAGATTACTGCAGTGCTACCATCATGTGACTGCCTTTACAGACAGTACTTAAACTGCTCTTGGTTAAAAATTTTAAATATATTAAATTGTAAAAAATCAGGATGCTGTGGGGCAAGGCAGTCAACACATAATACACCATTTTACACCAGTTACACTGATTTATCAATTTGTTGTTTAAAGTGACGGTGTTAACCTTTAAAGCTTTAAAGGTTTTGGGCCACCCCCATCATATGAAAATATCTGCACCAAAGGCTGTAATTCTATACTCATTCACTCATGAGTAAGCCCCATTGAACAGCATGAGACTTACTTCAGAGCAAACATGCATAGAATTGTGCTGTGAAATCATGGTCACAGGCCCTGCTTTCTGACCCATCATTTACTTAGATTTCATTGGCAGGGCCTTCTCAGTGGTGGCACTACAATTGGGGAATTCTCTGCCTGGCAAAATCTTTTAGGCCCTCTTCTTTCCTGACTTTAGGTGTACCTTGGAATTGTTTTTATTCCATAAGGTCTTTTTTCCAGATTTATTTCTTGTACTGGCCTGCACATGAATTATTATGCTGTATTTATTTTATTTTTTGTAATTTTAACTCTTTATCTAATTTTGATTATTTTTAATTTTTTCCCCCTACATTAATTTTGATTGTATTGTTCTTAAGCATGGAAGCTGCCTTGGGAAAATTGTATTTTTCAAGGTGGGGAAAAAAATGGATGAATAAAAATAGATAAAGTTTGATGTTGCTGTGAAAAGCCTTCGCATGCCAGCAACATGCTTCCAAAAGTTAAAATTAACATAAAATCAAAACCACATTGCATGAATATTTAGTTAATATTGAACATGGTGAGATTTCCTCTCTTCCCTCCTCCCAGTATAAGACAATGCAACTTTATAAAATCTGTTTCTAGAGCTGATGAAGTGGCTCCCTTGGGCAAATGTTATGTGAGGAATAGATTAGTTTCCTTCCTCAAAAGCATTTTAATGTTTCTAACTCTGATTTTACCTCCCATGCCCCAAACCATGCTAGAAACACTCAAAATGTGAAAATGGATTATGGAAGGTAAGTGCCTGCAAAATATGGGGGGGGGGATTTGACACAGAAAATACAGTACACCCCAAATACTGCCTTCCATGAAGAGGAATTTAAGAGAGGAGACAGATATTTCACAACCACTTGATGCTTTGATAGCTACTTTAAAACATTCCATAGCAAAGGAGCTCTGAGTGAAGAGTTGGGGCGTATCTACAGTTTTACAGTTCAATCTTAAATTTGTGCTGTGCTGGCACAGCAGCTTCTACGCCATCGGTAAGTGTCACAAATATGCCATAAAGCACATTTACAGCACTGCACAAGTTGGGAACACTGGCAGGAAGGCCTGTGCCATTCCACAGACACCAGATCTGGAGCTGTGGTTATTGGTGCTGGTGAGTAAAACTCAGAGAAGTGCAGGGGCTGGGGGAGGGTAAAACAGAGGTGGGAGGGGGTGATTTTGCGGTCACAGATCCAAGTAGTTCCATTGGGCAGGCTGGGGCTCAACAAGGGGTAAGGGAACAAATGTAAGGGAACAATGTAAGAGAACAAAAGGATACCTCCAACCTGCTCAAAAACGGTGTTGGGTACAACATGCTGTGCCAGCGGTGGATAGGACTGGGCTGTTAACTAGCCTGTTTAAACCTGATATGCCTTTATTCCAGAAAAACCTGGCTATTGTTGCTCTCTATCAGAGAATTCTCAAAACCATCACGTTTGTAATGCAGATGGACCCTTGGTCATCTCTTACCTTGGTTGCAAAGTAGTGAGCCAAATTTTTACCATGCTTCTGCAAGTGTTGGAAGTTTGGGGGAGTTTGGAGTATGGTGACCTGTGGCTTAGTGTGTGGGTAGAGATGGCAGATGACCTGTTCTCTATGCAGTTAGAGCCGCCATTTATATGAATTCACCAAATGACAAATGGTTGAGTGATGTCAGCCAGTGAAATTTTCATGAATCAAAATGACTTAGGGCACAAACCTAACCCACTTTCCAGCATATACATAAGGGCAATGCAGCTCCTAGATAAGGAAGCAAACATTCCCTTACTTTGAGGAGGTCTCTGTGAGTGCCCCCCAACTGCAGGATGCAGTCCCATTGGAACAGCTATGCCAGTGCTGGAAAGTGGATTAGGATTTGGGCCTTAGCCTTCATGCTAATTTAAAGGGTTCTTAATGACTAGAAGACTGGGATGACTGAAGGACTGAAGGACTGGAAAAGTTTCTATGGGTATGGAAGTAGGGACTCTTAAGCGGGAATGGGTAGGGATGGAAATGCAAACTGGGGTCCAAACATGGCCACCTCCAGAACTTTGGGAGGACTTTGGGCAAGGCCTCTGTAGACTTCCTTGACCTGGCAGAGATAGGACATGCAAAGTGATCATTCTCTTTCACTTTCCTGGCCTTTTCAGGTGTTCTGTGCATAGTAAAAATGAGAGTACTGTCAGGATAGTGGGTCTTTTGCCAATCTTGGGCACTAGATAAGCAGTAGGCAGAGTGAAGGAAACCTCCGAAGATGATCCTGGGGATCACATCACTCACTGCATTCCCCCTGCCCTTAAAGGCAGAACTCCTCAGGCTAGGGTGTCACAATGCCCCAGTATGAGAACCTCTGCTGTAGTGACCAACCAGATACCTCCACAAGCCGCCAAAAAGGGCATGAAGGAACAAATCCTCTTGTGCTGTTGTTTGATATATGAAATGGTGTTGGATGGCAGCGGATCAGAAGATAATGAGGATATTTCCTCTGCTACTGTTGATGCTGCACACCTTGTCCAATGGTTGCATGTAAGGCTTTATTAATTTATCTGTTTGTTTCTAGCATTCATGGGTCACTCTTCTTTCACAGGCACTCAAAGTCATTTAGAACAAATTAAATAATATTGAGCTGTGATAATAATTATTTTTAAGCAGCCAGAACGATGCCAGATGAAATCCTTCCAAAGACTGATTGGAGACACCCGCTTTCTGCCTTCCAGATTAGAACTTTTTTTTTTAAATCAAAGATAAAAACCAAATAAACTCCTGCAAATGCTACAGTTTCTTTGTTGCTTCCTGTAAAATTCAGAGCCTGCTGGGATAGGAGAGTTGGGTTCGCTTAGTCACATCTCTTGTGGACTTCCCACTATGTCAAATAAGGCTTCTTCCATTAATCCTAATGTTGAGCGTTGGAGTATCAATTAATAGCTCCTAGTAACCCAAGGCTCAAAACAATGCTGTTCTATGTAGGCCCCCTTTAAATGCTTTGTTTGTAACTTGGGAATCCCAAAAGTTCTTATGCAAAATCAGAAAGCATCAAGTGTCTTGTAAACTTTTATAAATACCATATTGTGCTGCTTCTTCTTCTTTTTCAACCACCCTGAAAAGACTTAACAGGAGGACCTGGCTGTACTATCTCATAATGCTGGGACAGTTAATGAGCCGTGCTTTATTAGTCTGTTTTTTGGCAATTAAAAGGATAAACCACAGGTTCTGAGTTAAGAAATTTTAGCGCAAATGATCAGAGTGGCGCCTTGAACTTGCATTTTCTCAAGGGAAGAGGGCCTCAGATCAGAAGCGTCAGAACATCTTGTGTGACACACAACAGAAATAATAAGGGCGGATTGCCACGGATCAGGGCTTTGGGCAGAATAAGGAGGGCGGAGAAAGACTGTCCAGAAAGAGAGGGACGTCAACAGGGTTGCATAACCATCTGCCTTGATTGGAGTCAAAAGGGCAGCAAGCCTGGTTGAGTGCAGTTCCTCAACCTTAGTCTTTTTGTTGCTTCCTGTAATTCTGAGGGCTGAATAGCTTCAAGGCTTTGCAAGGTCTCCCTCCAGTAAGGAATAAAAGGCCCAATTCTTAATTCAAACAAATGGGGCTATGGAAGAAACCCACATTTTGTAGCTGGAATTCATAACAGAAAGCAAAGTTGTCGGGAAGAAAGGCAGGTCTCAAGTCCTTAATGGAAAGCACAGTGAGAATTAAATTTGATCCTAGACAGGGAGTCATTTTAGATGGTATGTTTGACGGGCTTCTCCATTATGTAAAGAGGAGCATGTGTGCATGCTCTCTCCTCAGCACCCAGCGAAGATTATTCCACTGTGGTATAATCTCCTCTGAAGGGAGTGGAACATCCACCTTGTATGTATGGGCAGGAGGTCTGGTCTAGAGGGCAGAGCCTCCATTTGCCTGAAAATAACATCACAAGGTCGCCAGTTCGAGGCCACCAGCACCGTGCGATCTTGAAGCAGCTGACAAGCTGAGCCGAGCTACTTCCATCTGCTCTGAGTGTGGGAGGATGGAGGCCAGATCAGAACGAAACGTCTGAATTGTTGTGGCTGTTGAAAGATAGAGCCTTCTTTCAATTGTAAAAATCCCTACGGGGATTTAAATAAGCCTGCCTATGTAAACCGCCTTGAATAAAGTCTTGAATAAAGACCAAGAAAGGCGGTATATAAATACCTGTATTATTATTATTGTTGTTATTGTTGTTGTATTTGAATACAAGTAGTTTTTAACTGATGTGGGGAAGTGCAGTTCATACTTCATGCCCCCATACATGTTTCTGCTTTTGCTTCACACTGTAGCTATGGTGTGTGATGGTTCATATAAAGGTCTACACAGAGTGTTGCATTATAAATAGCATGGAATGTTCATCAGGAGAAGCTAATAATGTGGAAGGAGGCTGTCACAGCGTAGTGTACTATCCTTGGCCTCATGCCAGGTCTCAATTTAGCCTTCAGTATCCCAGGGTCATCAGAGTTACGATAGGGCAACAAAAGAAATGCTAGAAAGCCATAATGTCCTAATCTGAACACTCTCTCTCTCTCTCTCACTCACACTCACACACACACACACACACACACACACACTTTGCACTGCATGGGGAACATCCAGGGCCATGTAAAGTGGCAGGAAGTGATAATCTCTGCAAACCCAACTCACAGTTTGCCTCCTGCCTGTGATTACGTAGCACTGTGCAGGGATCTGATCATAAAGCTTGGGTCAGGATGTCACTGGGTAAATGAGTACATGTGTGGCAATGGGAAGCATTGCTGTTGTCAGAAAAAGATGGTGGCACAGGGGGAACAAGTGCGGGCCCACAAATCATGTTGGAAACTTGTTTCCCTCCATCAAAAAATACACTGTCCTACGCAAACTGGCATAATTTATGCATTTTTAAAAACCCACTTTCAGAATGTGCTTGCTGTATAAATACATAAGAGTTCTATTTCTAGTGAGGTGTCTCCCCCTCCCCAGGCCACTGTTGAACCCTGCTTTCCCATAAAGCCAGCACAAAACCAGTAGGAAAATGGCTAAAGATTCCTCACAGAGGAGAAACCAAGAAGATTAGACCCGTGTATGCTGCATTCATTGCCATTTTTATCTTCTCTCTCCTCTTTTTTCCAAATCATTGTCAAGGCCCACATTTCTTGTGCCTCAGCTAGGTCCATAGCACTGCTGTGCCAGCTGAATGATCTTTCAGACACATTCATAGGTATATGCTCCATCGTTTTCAATTGTGAAAATCCAAAAGATGGATAGGATTGGTCCCTTAGTCCCTATTAACCAGGGCCTTGGGTCCTGTCCCTGCTGAATCACTGGCCTTATTTTGCTTTCAAAAGATATTTTAGGATGCACTTTGAAAACGTTACCAACAGAATTGCCATTCTTCAGAGTTCAGTTCTCTCCCTCGGGTCTCTAAAAGTTAAATCTCAGATGTGTGCATGTGTGGGCATAAATCAACACCTATGCATATAAATGCATAAATGTGAGCACCAAGGTGACTTGCCACTCAGCTTGCCACTCCACACACTGCATCTGGTAGCCTGTTTTGCAATAAAATATTACGCTTTTCCGCTATATTTTTATCTGGAAGAACACACCCCCTCTGCGCTTTTAAATCAGTGCCAGGCAGGCTAGTGCTGGAAAGATGAACGCAGAATCGAGCTGGCAGACAAGAACATTCAGCAATGTGTAAAGCAGTGTGTGTATATGCGGTGTTCAGGCAGCAATCTATGGAGGGAGAATATGTGTGTCCCTCTTTTCATCTGTGAAATGGTGGTCATCCTAAAGCATTTACCCTGGTAAATGCATGATACTGATGATAGGGGGCTTTCCTATTCTTTTTCAGTTGGCCAAATTCCTCATGGGCATGAAATGTTCTTTAAAAACAGCCCAGTTTCTTTCTTTCCCCCCCCCCCCCTGCACAATTGAAAGGATATGCCAATAACACAAACTCCTACCTCAGTCATAACAAAGAGAATTGCGGCTTCCTGAGTACATAGGAGTGGTACACTTGTAACAAACGATATGTACAATATATGTTTGCAAATGAGAACAGGCTGGCCGGCCTGCGACATCTGAATTCCAGAACTTTGGGGGCGGGAAATGCCTACACCCAAGCATCCAAATCCAAGTCATCCCATACCTGAGGCTACCCAACCCACTAGTCTATGAACTGAAAAGATACATGACATGCCATCCATCCACCCACCCACTCCACCATTCTGCGTTTGGTGGGAGACTTTATTTTGTCTCGACCCAGGGCTTCAAGGAGTGCTTCTGTGTAGGCTCTGCACCCTCATCTTGAATGCACTGGAGCGACTCAATGATTGACTGTACAGATTTTTTAGCCTGCTTTTCTATGACCAGCTCAAAGAACAATTGTACAATTAAGTACAGAATTCTGATGGTGAGGCAGCTAAGAGAGACACTGGGGGAACATGATTGTCAGGCCACTTAACAACCACCACAGCTGCTGCTGTTCGGGCCCCCGGCATTGGAAATAGTCCAAGTCCCGGAAGCATCTTGTGAGGCTATACCAGTTGCAATAATCACTTGAGGGTGGAGCTTCTCATACAGGCCAGATGGAGGAAGATTCCAGGCTCATCTTGTTCCTGGGAAGTTAAAAGTGACACTGGGGGGGGGGGATAATGTTCCAAACTCTTCTGTAGCTTTCTGTAATAACTCCCACCCTCTTCCTCAGTTTTCTGTCAGTGAATTGTGGTTTGCTTCCCTCTGACAGTGCCACTGGTGAAGTAGAATGGGAAAAAAACTAATAGAATAAACGGAGTGGAAAAGACTACGTAATAAGGATTGTTTCTTTAGTAAATTTGTTAGCTGCCTTATACTGAGCCAGAGCATTGGTCCATTGTGTCCTGTATTGTCAACACTGACTGGCAGAAGCTCTCCAGGGCTCTTCCAGCCCTACCTGGAGATGTCAGGGACTGAGCTTCCTTGCATGCAAAGCAAGTGCTCTTTCACATTCTTCCACTGAGCTATGTCTCTTCCCAAAGAGGGCACTTCAGCATAAGCTTCCAGCGTCAATCACCCCCACAACATCCAGGCAGAATCAGGATCAAGACTTGTTTTGTGACAGGTGAGTTCAACTGCTATGCCACACCACAGATGGAGAGCAATATTTGCATTTAGACTGCAAAACATTATTTTGTGGTGTGTTTTTAAACCTCCCCTATGAGGTTTCTGTCAGATGCGTAACGTTAATGAGATGGAAACGCCTTGCATGGATTAATGTGAAATATAGATCAAAGTGATGGAGTGTATGGATGAACAGACCAAGCTGTGGGGAACTGAGGGAAGGAAGGAAGGAAGGAAGGAAGGAAGGAAGGAAGAAAGAAAGAAAGAAAGAAAGAAAGAAAGAAAGAAAGAAAGAAAGAAAGAAAGAAAGAAAGAAAGAAAGAAAGAAAGATCTGGTAAGAACAAGAATAATCAGTGAACTTAATGGGAATGGAAGGGTGCTGAGGGTTAAGATTCCAGAACCATTTATAGATGAATAATAGCTGTTTTCCTGTCAGAATTGTTTAGGGCACAGAGAATGGAACAGCCAAGTTAGGAGGGTTGTATTTCTTAACTTCAGATTAAATTAGAGCTGCTCCAAAACCACATTGCTTTCGAATCGACAGATACACTTGCTCCTCGGGAATGCTCAGTGTGAGTCCTGGCAGAGGGAAGCCTCTTCTGCTTTGTCCTCAAAAACAGCTGTATGGGTTTCCTGGCTCCTGGTTGCATTGGCGACAGCAGCCCAGCTGGTACCAAGAAGGGGAAGGGCTGAAGGGGGGTGGGGTGGAAGATGTTTCATTTTTCTTTGAAAAAAATCTGGAGAAAAGGTCCATTTAGGTCCCATAAGCATTTTCCATCCAAACAGCAGTAGCAGGGAACTCAGAGTTAATGTTAGTTTGCTGTCCGTTACCGCAGAACTGCTATGCAGACTTCTCTGTCGTGCGCTCATGAATTCATATGCTGAATCATTGGCTGACCGAGTCAATCAGTGCAATTCCATAAGCTGATTTATCCTAGTGGAGAAAGCCTTCTCAAGGATTCGCTACCCTCTTGTGCAGGAAGTTATTTTTCTGGTAATGTTGACAGCTATGTTGTAATTCATTGGGTTTGTCAAAGGTTGTCCCCCAACTTATGTCATTGAGATCTCCCTCCTGAAGGGGTTAGGGATTGCAAAAGCTAAAAGATGTTATGTAAGGTAGGTCCCATTAAAATCTGTTTTGGATTTATTCAATAATTGGGCTTTTCTCTAACATTATTGGCACAAGATCAGGACTAGCAAAAATTCAGGAGAAAACAAAAAACCTGGGGGTTTTCCATTATCTAGGTCTTGGAATGTTAGTTCCTGATTTACTTCTGCTCTACTTTTCAATAGCATCTGACCTTTCTTTATTCTGACATGTGACATCTTGAGTAAGCAAGGAAATCATTTGAGATGACTATTGAAAAAGCCACTCCTTTTTGAGACTCCAGAATTTCAGGAAATTAGACGACCGCCCAGATGGGATTTCCTGTTCAGGAGCCGCATGCAATTTACTCCACCAACCCAGAAGTGACTCTACCTTCCGGCTCATACAACATGGTCACTGCTGCCATTTGTTAAGCGCCTGGCAATGCAACCCCCAAAATCCCACAAGGGCCAAAGGCAAAGAATGAGACCATTGGCTAGCCATAAAAACATTTCACCCACTTGCCATGGAGGAAGCTTGCCTGATTGCTCCTGGTATCCCAATCCTCTGAGAAAGGTACGGGTAATGGAGATCTTCCTTCCTTGTTCTTGGAAATCTTCATAGATCAGATCGGGAAAATAATGTGCTGCAGGCCTGAGGCAAATCTCTAGGCTTCCCTCTTCAATAATAAAAGATAGATTCAGGGGTGCTAGACTCCCAACCCCACATCATTTCCTAGAGCAACCATTTTTAACCACTGTGTCATGGCACACTGGTGTGCCACAAATTATCTGCAGGTATGCCACGGGACTTTGGGGGAGGGTCATTTAATAGTAGTGGCATTAGGGAATGCAAGCCCTTCACCAACAGCATGGTGTGCCTTGTCAATTGTCAAAAAACTGGAACTGTGCCTTGACAATTTTAGTACCCTGTCAGTGTGCTGTGAGACGAAAAAGGTTGAAAATCACTACCCTAGAGAAAGGGAATCAATTTGACTGCATACAAGACACACAGATGATAGAGGGGAATTTGTAGGCCAATGGTCAGGGTTGAGAAAAGCCAAGATTTCCTATCTGTAGTTGCTGAGATGAACTTATAGAGTAGCAGAGATACTTAAAAATACTTCTGCAGCAGCTGTAGCCCTGCAGCTGTGCCCCTGAGCTTCTATATACTCTGTGTTAAGGAGTGTCAGGTATGCGTTCCTTGGCCCAGCACATATGGCTTTCGGTAGCAGCAGCAACCTTGGATCTAGCATTCCACGTGGGCAGTGAGTACAGGTGAGATAGGAAAACATAAGATCCCATGAAATTTCTGGGCCCCCTTCATTGGCTCCCAGGGGTTTTTTTTGATCCTGGGTCTGGGATCAAATTAACCCATTTACCCCCTCTCCTAGGCTCTGTGGTTCTTGGGTAACAGAAGGAATGGGGGTGCTTGACTCCTAAGCCTCAGTTAGCATGCAACTCTTGAAGTTGGTGAAGGAAGCTATGATCAGGAAGCTCACAGAATGTGGCTTGTTTACAGGTTACACCCACAGGCAAGGCTTCTCCCAAACCAGTCAGCTGCTGTGGGGGGAGGCTCTCTGAAGCCCTGAATTTGACTTTCTCTCTACAGCAGTGGTTCTTAAATTGTGAGCTGTGGTGAGAAAGGTGTGATGCCTTCAGTGCCTCTCTCAGCTGTCTATCATTCCAAGTAATTATCTTAAGCATAAACACACATCACTTGGAAATGAAAACACAAGAAAAGATTTTCTATAGTAAAAAAAAAACCAGAGTTATATCCTACAAAGCTCTTCTATTAATGGAGAACTTGCATTAATGCGAGAAGGGAAGGATGATTTTAGGTGATTTCTCCCCTCTCCAGCTCCTCTCCCAAATCTCCTGATATTTGGGGGACCCTCTGGAACAGTATAGCATGCAGCAAAGGAGATGGAAAGGTACAAGAGGAGCAATAAAAATATCCCCCTTGTGCAAATGGAAGTTTATGAAAGAGCAACTTGCGATATAACCAGAGCCATAATGGACTGCCCCGGTGCCCAAAGGAGCACCTCGAAGGAGGGGGAGCATACTGCGGTTACTCTGTGACCCCCTTCCTTCTCCATGGAGGCTGGGAGCCTCCACAGGAGAGGGAGCGGGGGATGCAAAGCGGCCACAAAGGGCACCTCCTCCTCCAGGGAGGGCCCAGAGGTGACTACCTTGTGTCACTACATGGGAGACGGAACAGGGTACGCCAGGGGTCGGCAACCTTAAACACTCAAAGAGCCATTTGGACTCGTTTTCCAGAGGAAAAAAAAGACCTCAGGAGCCACAAAACCCTTTTTGATATCTAAAATGAAGATAATACTGCATATATAGTTTTTTTTTACCTTTATGCTCTTATAGGTCCCATTTTTATAAAGTAGCCCCCTCTTGTAGCTTTTAGTTAGTTTTGTCATATATTCTTGTCCTGTGTTTTCAGACGCCTGGTCCTCTATGGTGTTTTGCCTGATTCCAAGGCCATTCTCTGCCTGGAGAATTAGGCCCACTTTAAGCAAATTAGCTCCCCTTCTTTCCCCCAACAAATGACCCTGGTTCTGCCCTGCAGTCCTGCTGGACCCCACCTCCAGGGTAGCTCGACTGGTCAACCTGCAGAGGTCCTCTCTCCTGCCAGCAGCCTCCCACCACTACAGCAGACCCTGAAACATCAGCAGGTCTTGGGCACAGCAGCCACACTTCAAACTCCAGTGTCTCCAGCAGTCCATTAGTCACAAAGTCAGTCAGAGTATCCAGGGCAGAGTCCAAAGTCAATAAGCCATGTCACAGTCCAAGGCCAGATTCCAAAGTAAATCAGTCAGAGTATCCAAGTCAAAGTCAATAAGCCAAGTCAGTCAGTCTCCTCTCCTACCTCCAACCTGCACTCCTACAACCCACACCCCCTTCCTCAGGTGCCCGTTATATCCGTGATGGCCCTATTGCCTTCAAGTGGCTGCAGCTGTGCAGCACACTCAGCTGGATGCCCAGGCCTTACCCTTAAAGGGGCCACTGCTGACACCACATCTACCTCCTCACCAGATCTTCCAGGATTCCAATACATATGGCTGTTATGACATCTGCTTATCTTACATGGATACTAAAGAACTCCCCCCACCTTCCAGAGGCACCCTGCTGAAAGGAAAAAAGGACACAGACTCCAGAGGTGGGGAAGAGAAGAAGCCAGAGCTGGGGGGGGGGGCAGCCACAGGCCAGCTTCTGCCCTGCCTGCCTGCCTGCCCTCCCTCACTCAGGCTGCAACCCTCTCCACACTATCCTGGGAGTAAGCCCCATTGACTACAATGGGACTTCTGAGCAGACAAGTTGGTTGGAGCTCTCAGGTTGCAGTCCTCTCCACACTTTCCTGGGAGGAAGCCTCACTTACCTTTGAGTAGACCTGCATAGGAGGGGGCTGAGGCTGCAGCCCTCCACACCTTCCTGGGAGTAGCCCAGGGACTACAGCAGGGCTTACTCACGAACAGACCTGCCGGGCACGGCCCCCACTCACCTGTCCTTGTGCTTGGCCTTGAGCAGGCTCCAAGGCTGCCATCCCAGGCACCCTTTCCTGGGAGTAAGCTTCATCCGCTGTAATGGAGCTTACAACTGAGTAGACATGCATAGGAGCAGGCTCCAATGCTGCAATCCCAGGCACCCTTTCCTGGAAGTAAGCTTCATCCGCTGCAATGGGGCTTGTCTCCTCTGCTGTGGAGAGGAGCAGAGGAGCATCTCTCCTCAGGATGTCTCCTCTGCTGTGGAGGAAAAGCCTCTCTTTGCACTGAGTGGGGACCTGCTCAGGGAAAGGCGGGCTGCAAGGGCTTGTAATGGCTGAGGAGGAAGGTGGCATCCTGCTGGAGAGTTGGGGAAGGGAAAAGCAGGGAGCTTAAGCCTGCAGAGCGGGCAAAATTGAAAAGGGAAACCAATGTGGGGCAGGTGGGGCTGAAGGGAGAGGAGGGCAGTGAGTTCAGGTGGCGGAGGGAAGCAGCCTGTCCTCCCAACACAAGTGCCTCCTGTTACCCCCTTTGCCACTTTCACCCGGAGGAGCCGCAGCAGACAGCTGAAAGAGCCACAT
The DNA here is from genome assembly GCF_035046505.1 of Tiliqua scincoides. Lineage (NCBI taxonomy): Eukaryota > Metazoa > Chordata > Lepidosauria > Squamata > Scincidae > Tiliqua > Tiliqua scincoides. Next base: position 73,926,074 of record NC_089821.1, on the reverse strand, counting down.
GTGGCTCCAGAGCCGCGGGTTGCCCACCCCGGGGTATGTAAACCATCGGTGCTTCATCCTCCAGGAGAACCAGGAAGTGACTGCCTTGCATAGCTAGCAGTGTGGGGCAGTCACTTCCGGGCTCTCCCTGGGGATGGGGGCACTCACTGCAACTACTTTGCTCTTCCCATTCCTTCTCCTTCTCCTCCTGTGGAGGTTCCCAGCCTCCACAGGAGAGAAAATGGGGAGGGAATGGAGTGCGCAAGGCCATCTGCAGAGCCTCTTCCATAACTAGGATGATAGTCACATGTCCCCACTTGGTGGAGCGCCTCTGGGGTGGGTGCTTCTCAGGCTCCACCCTAGTTAGAGGTTTGGGTACAACCATATATCTCATTATTCATATTTGATTAAAACACATGCATTGAGGGCCCTTTTTCTTTTTAGTTCATATTACTTGTATAGCTTTTTTTAAAACATAATATTGAACTCCCACCATGCAAAAGGATCCATTCCTAAGGCCCATATCACACATTACACCTCTCCCCATTTGGTATTTACCTAATATGCTTTAAGTGCCAAAGAGGGAGGAGAAGTAGAGATGGGGGCTAATGTTGCAGGTTCCCACCCCAGCTTCTACCACTGCAAACACCATTTTGTTAAATGTTTCCAAAGCCACAGACAACAGTAGCTGTCCAGGTGCCTTCATCAGACATCGTCTACCCCCCTCCCCCCCCCAATGGACAGAGACATCTGGAATCCAGTTTGTAAGGTAGCTGCTGAAACAGGTCACAGTATGCATCAGGGAACAATTCTGAGCAAAAACCAGGAAGAGGAGATGACTGTTAGATGCTTTGAAGATAGTCGTGCATATGTCTCTGAAAGTCAGTGCCAAGGCTAATCTATCTCTTAGTAGCTTCATTGTTTTCCTGAACTCTGTCACATTTCTGAACCATCAGGATTCAGGATAAGCATCAGGATATTGTTTTATTTTTATGGTTTTAGTTGCTTTTACATGAATGTTTTAGCATTGTTTTATGCATTATTGCAAAGGCCTCCAAACCGCTGTGTCCTGAAAAAGCCCTCCCCATCCTGAGCAGTGCTTTCCATTGTGCCATGGAAAAGCCACATTTATTTCAAGCTGATCTGAGCACAGGGATGCAGAACAGTAAGCCCCTTTGGGGGGGAGCTCTTTTTCCAAACCCCAGATCTGGCATGCAGCCCGGGATTTGGAGAGCCCTGCACTATTGTATTGATATACTATTTTGTAAGCCACCTTGGCCATTAAGTGGGATGGAAAGATGGAGTATAAATCCCTTAAATAAATAAATAAATAAATAAATAAATAAATAAATAAAGTGGAAATATAAACTGCCTCCAGTCATCCTGTTGAACAGTGCATAGGTTACAATCCTATTTGCACTTTCCTGAGAGTGAGCTTCATTGAACACAATGGGTCTTTCTTCTGAGTAGACCCGCTTAGGCTTGTGCTGTTAATGTCTTAAAAAGCCCATTGCACCTGATGAAAAGAGCTTGAACAGTGGCATTGTAGAATTTTACATGAATGGACAAGATACATGAGCTCCTAACAACAATACTTTGAAGACTTTGGGCCCAATCCTATCCAACTTCGTAGTGAGGATGCAGCCATGCCAACAGGGCTTGTGCTGCATTCTGTGGCGATGGTGGGGGGCAAGTCACAGAGGCCTCCTCAAGGTAAGGGAACGTTTGTTCCCTCACCTTGGGAATGCATTGCGGTTGCATCAGTCCAGGAAAGTTGGATAGGACTGGGCCCTATCATTTCTGGGTGATTGGACGTATTTGAAAAAATGGTGTATCCAACTTGTTAAGCAGTAATGCGTGAACAACAGGAATCAAACCATTCACCTCTGCAAGTGGAGAAAGAAAAAGAGGTGTATTGCAGAAGTGACACATATTACACGACAATTACTTAACTCAAAGATATGGTATCATAGCCTTTTGAGGTTTTGCACCATGCTTCCAGAAGAAGGAGGGATATCATATCTACGTTGTCCGTGGAGACAAGTCTCAAAACTGGACAAAAGACCACTGTTTTCAGCCCTGTTTTGCCTGTGCCACTGACACTTCTGGGTGGCTAAAACCTGCATGGATCTTCAAAACATAAGGCATAAAAGATTAGATGTTTACCCTTTTACAGAGCAAACCTATGCATGTTTTTTCAGAAGTACGTTCCATTGTGGCCAATGGGCTTACTGCCAGGAAAGTGTGTATAGGATTGCATCCTAAATCTGTGTCTCTGCCTTGTTTCCAAGGTTGCTAAGATAAGCACTGGTATTGCCTGCTTAAGGAGAGAAGTTTTGGCATCTGCTCAAAGCTACTGGACAAAAATGGAAGTCCCTGTCAGATGTGTCTGAGTAGAATTCACAAAATGGTGCGCTAGAATTGATGTGCTATGTGGTTACAATGATATTAATGCCAAAGGCTCTAGATTGGTCATGAAGCACTGTCTGTGGAGACATCTTGCAGTTTGGTTTGTTTGCAGAAAACTGGAGGTAGAAGAGCTCAGAACAGATACCTTGCAGAAGAAGCTATCTTTTCTCAGTTGATTTGCATCCCAGCTGTCACTACAAAAGGGTTCATGGGCAGGCAGACGTGGGCCTTGGGCCTATGCCCATATTGCCCATCAGTGGCATAGAAACCATCTGCACACAAGGACTGCAGAAGGTGGGCATTCATTGGATACATGCTGAAAAGTCCTCAACCTAATTTCGAACCCAATTCCATTCTACTTCATTTAGGTTGAAAACCTGTCCGCCATCCCTCATATATCTAATCTACTTCACCATGCAGACTTCCACAAATGAGTTCTTAGGATTTTCTTTTCTTTTTTTTCTTTTTTTTCAAAACACATAATCATTCTTTCATCTTCTGGGACCTGACCAGCTTTCCATGAACTCTCTGATAGAGCAGTTGGATCTGCTGCCTCCATTGGGATCCCTGAATGCATGTCCTCGGGCCTAGCCTGCTGATCTGAAAGTGTTCAGATGCTCCAAGTCGTTTTTGACATGCTGCGTTGTGAACATGACCCGTGGCTCTCCAGCAATAAATTTGGTTGCTCGCTGTCAGGGTGGAAGAAAAAGTCTACTCTGAAGACTCAGAACTGATCCTCTGAAGACTCAGAAATGATAAAGTATACAAAACCAATTCCAAATTTCTTGCATTTGCACATTCTGTATTCCCATTTATTAACTCAGGCCCTGATTTGAGGGTCACTCTTATAGTCATTATTTTGAAACTTTTGGGCCAACAATCCAACCTTTAATCAGTGAGAGGCCTATTTCCAGAAATATTTTATTACTAGAATTTAAAAGGTTTTTGATAGAACTGGAACACTGTTTTGGAAAATATTAAAACGTGTTCCAGTTTCAATATATGGCTTTTGACTTCCAAATTTGACTTTGAAATTTGAGGGCTCAATCCTATGGTCCACACCGTGCCTCCGCGGCGCGGACCACAGTTGCAAACATGCCGTAAGGCACGTTTGCGGGGCTTACCGCTGGGCTCCCGCCGGAGGTGGCTCAGCTCTGGCCGATGCTGAGTCACCGCCCAGCGGGCACCTGCGTTCCGCAGCTCGGCGGCGCCTGTGACCACCGGGATGTGGAATGGCAAACGGGGCGGGGACAAGGGCGTTTCGGGGAAGGGGGAGGCCAGCGTGACACGGGGAGAGGGGGCGTGCCAGAGGCGTGCCTGGGGGCGGGCGGGAGGAGGATCCGTGGAGCTCCGCTCCGCAGGATCCTAGGCACTCATGGAGGCTGTGTGCCTTACCCTTTGGGCACCGCTAAAGAGAGTAGCCCCATTGTGGGGCTGCCTCCCTTACCCAGGGGAAGGGGACAAACGTCCCCTACTCCCGAGGTGCCTTCCACGGTAGCGCAGGAGGCACTGGATTCGGCGGCAGCCCTCGTGGTGCCGCTGAGCGGGGGCACCCCGGGCAGCTCAGGATAGGGCTGCCCATTAGGATTGGGCTGTGAGTGTGTTAGACTTGTTGCAGAATCTTAATAAGGTGCTTATTGTCAGATATTTGAAAAGGACATTTCTCTAGTAGTTCAGATCATACAAATCACATCCTTCTTTTGTATGTGGAAAAGAGATTCTAGCAGCCCGATCTAGCAGCCCAATAACTCAGGCCTATGGAGCTGAGTTACAGGAGCATGCACTTTATCCTGTGAGAGGGTGCAGTCCCAAAATATAGATAAGGGAACATTTATTCCCCTGCCTGGAGGTAAACATTCACTGCCCCTCTGGGTCTTCTTGGATCTGCACCAGCAATTTTGCTGGTGTAAGTCTGGGTTAGGGAATTGAGGCCAGGAAGGGAGAGAGGATATTGGTGGCACTGATACCACCCTCTTCTTGGCCTCAATTTGTCCCTCCCACACTGGTCTCCATCCCCTTCTTCCCTATCCCCATCCTGTTCTGCCCACCCCATCCTCCCACCTGCCCCCTGCATTAACTTACCAGTGGCAAGGGTTGCTGGCAGGCTGCTGGAGCATAGCCACAGCTGCTCACTGCTTGCAGTAGTGGCCTGGCTGCATTGACTAGTTGTAGCCTTTTGTAGCCATAAAGCACACTGTGCTGCTGGAATGGGACTTCTGGTGGCGAAGTGGCCCAGTAGGATTGGGCCATGAGTCCTCTAGCAATATTTGTGTTTGTTGTTCTGGTTTGTTGGGGCTCCTCCCCCTCCCGATACTTCGTTCCTCAACTGCTCATGCCAGAAGGACATTCTTATTTTCTCTGCTGTGATGTCCCAGAAGCATGCTGCCCTACTCAGAAGGGGCTGTGGAGCACATGGTTTGCGTGCATGCAGAAGATTGCAGTTTCAATCCCTGACATCTCTGGGTAGGGCTGCAAAGGACCACTGTCTCAAAATCTGTAGGTGCTACTGAGCTAGGTTGACTAATGGAATAACTCTAGAGAGCAGCCTTGTATGCTCAACACCTAGCTGTTTGCTTTCCTTTCCCTCTTTGAAGCTTGGATCATCCAGGATAATCTCCTGCAAGATTTCCTGATCTAATCAGGCTACCAGATCACATGAGACGTCTGGGGATGGAAAATTCTGGGAGTGTAAGTGAAAGTTTGTGGGTTGTGTGGATGTTGTGGGATGGGTTATATGACTCCAGCCGATTCCTCTGTTGTGCGTCTGTGAGAATCCATAACAAACAAATGCTTTTGTTTATCTTGCTTGTTAAGATAGGAGCTTGGAGTTGTGGCTATAAATTCCCTGACTCAGACATCAGCAGAGTAGGCAAACTCGTCAAAGATAACCCAACATTCAATTCTTCAGAGAGAAGAGTATGGCACCATGACGCCGACTATTTTCAGATTGGTTTTGGCTGCCACATTAGGGAGGAGGAGTAGGGGAAACATATGCCAGCAGCAAGAGGCCTTCACATTCCTCTTTCTTTCACCAGAGACCATATGATTGTTCCAGCACAGAAAAAATCTGAAGAAAAGTTCATATTCGGGAGCTTCCAGATTATTACTGTTAATTGGGCACTCTCAGAGTTGGTGATTGACTTTTGCAAACCATCCTTGTGCAAACCTTATATTAAGAGTGGGCCAAATCCTCACCAAGCTGAACGTTAAATTTGTGGTTCTGACCATGCTCATATTATGTTCTGCTCATATAGAATGTGTCCCTTATGGGTCCTGTTGAACCTTTCAGTGGCTTTCAACATCATGGTGTCCTTCTGGGTCAGTTGGCTGTATCCGGGGCAGGGGGTTGGGGGAGACTGCCTTGTGGTGTTCCACTCCTTGGCTGATAGATCCCAGATGGTGATGCAGAGGGATACCTGTTCAGTATCCTGGCCTTTACAGTGTGGGGAGCTACAGGGGGGAGATCATCTGGGGATTTGGAGGAGGGTGTCACCAGTATGCTGATGGCAACCTGTTTTATCTCTCCTTGCCATCTCTTTATAGGGAAACTGGAAGTCCTGAAGCATTGTCTGGAGGCAGTTAGGGTTTAGATGAGGGCCAATAAGGTGAAATTAAATCCAGACAAGACGGAGGTTCTCCTAGCCAGGAAATCTTTCTTGCAGGTACTGTTCACTAATATTCACTGATCACCTCTGCCTGCTGGAGCTCCCTGTTTCACCCAAATATGTGCTCCTGAGGGTTTCCCAGACTTCAGAAACAAATTTTCAGGGAGTGCAAAGGGCTGTGAAGGGAAAGGGAGATCCTCAAAAATCACCCCTCCTCTCCTGCAGAAATGGAGCTTCTTGCAGGACAGAAGAAGAAATTAGAATACAACCTCTAGTGTCCCAATGGACACCACACTACTTTAATAACTCCGTGGTTCAGGCCCCATAATCATTGCAACAGGTGATGTTTCCCCCTTGGCTTGATCATCTGGATTTATAAAGCTGAGCCCTTTCATCGAGAATTTCCCTTTACAAACAAAACAGAAGATTGAAATAAATAAAAATTCTTTGCATCACCCCAGGCAGTTTCCTGCCATTGCTTTCATTAAAACCCGAGTCCCTTTGCAACAAGGAGCTACGGTGGTGGAGTGGAATGGCTAATATTTATGGCTATTATTAAGATAAGACCAAAAAAAAGCATCCACACAGCTGCACTTGTGAATGGCTTTCTGCAGCTGTGCATGATGGGACTGATACTGCCTTGATGGGTTAGCTTTTCACCCCCAAATTAGTTCCCAGCAAAAAAATGTTAAGCCTGGGGGCTCAGTGCTGCTGCATGACTCCAGGTTCCAAACTGTTCCTTTCTCTGGGAATTGGGACAAATGATTATGATGACCCAGATGGCAGAAAGAAACAAAAAAATGACTTGCCATTGAAATGTGTCCGGCCTAATTACCTTTAAATAATGTATCCTGGCTCAAGAAGAATGCAGATTATTTTTGGAAGGGGTGTGATCTCAGACATATCCTTCCCCCCCCCCCCAAAGAGAAGGAGAGAATTTGAATACACCTGTGGATGTTGTTTTCATACTGATAATCACCCTGGTGCATTTATCTTTGGACACATGTGGAAGGACATGTTTGCTTTAGTGAAGCTAGTGTCCCTAGAGGAAAGACTGGCTGTTTGGCCAGCAATCAACACCAATAATTTTTCTATGGCCTGGGACAAGTGCTATGTGTACTGAGTGCTCTGCATTCAGCGAACAGGAAATAGATTACTGCTGTTCAGAGGGAGTCTTGTTGGCCAAGGAACTCAATGTCAACCTTGACAAATCAACATTACAAAAGGAGAGGTGATTTGAGTCCCATTGGGTTACATATATTTTAATCTGTGGACAAAGGTAGTTAATTTCAATAACACATTTAGCCTGTAAATTATTCTTTTTTGTCATTTTTTTTTTTGTGTGTGTAAAAGGACATGTAGACTAAACATAAGCCATACGTCTTGGATTGGCTTGCCTAACTGTTTCTCCATGCTGGAAAAACAGATCTTTGGGGATCATTTATAGCCAAGCTGTGTGCTGCTAGGAATGGTTGACTTTGCAAAATGTTCCCTGCTGTGTTTGGTGACATAAGAGAGGACACCAAAGGAGAAGGAGGGTATCTCCCCCCTACTGGGACGTGTTGAACCACTTTGAACTTGCATGAGACCACTGCCTCTTCTTCTGAAGTGCCGGCTTTTCAAAAATACATTCTTAGAAACCCTAGTGTTCCTTAGGAATTTTAATGCCTTACTGGGAAGATCCGTAATGCAGACAAGTTTTCTCAAAAGATTGCTTGCCCACCTCTGGTAATTAGGAAACACAGTTACGGGGAACAGTGCCTAGCAACTGGCATCAACTTCCAGCACAACTGATTCTGAAATAGGGTTTCAGCTGCAGTGGTGGGCCCGGAGGGGGGGATGAGGGGACAAAAGTCCCAGGTGCTACAGCCATGGGCCTTATAGGGGCGGCACCACCATACCCATCATGCCGTTGCCACCTTTGCCTACCCTCTGGAGCCAGTTTCCCTCTGGAGCCAGTTTCGAGGAAGTACTGCTTAAGACCATGTAGGAAGCCTCAGAAGGCTTTCTGAGAGGTCCTGAACGATGAGCGAAGCTCCATTATGCTGGGTAAGTATTCAGGCGGGGGGGCAGTGCAAATGCGGGGGGGGCAGCATCACAGACCTGTGCCCCAGGGCGCCACAAGGGGCAAGTCCTTAACTCTTCAGCTGGCATAGTATTGCTGCTACCACCCAAAGCAAGAGAACACCAGTCAGAAAGAGGCTGCCTTGAAGAAATCTCCCTCCAAGCAGAATGGAGACCCTCACAATCCCTGCCCCCCCCTCCCGAAAAGCCAGAAATAGTAGAGGCTGCCAGTCAGGAAAGATGGGCCAACTACTTCCCAAGTGAACTAAGACCAGGCAGATTAGGATAATAGTAACAATAAAAAGAGTTTCATTATATGAAAAGGGGAAAGAAATAACTTAGTAAAAACGAAGGCAGGGGTGCCCAGACCCTGGCCCTGGGGCCACTTGCGGCCCTCAAGGACTCCCAATCTGGCCTACGGGGAGCCCTCAGTCTCCAATGAGCCTCTGGCCCTCCAGAGAGTTGCTGAAGCCCACGCTGGCCCAACGCAACTGCTCTCAGCATGATGGCCAACTGTTTGACCTCTTGCACGAGCTGTGGAACGAGCTGTGCTTGCTGTTTCACGTCTGTGATGCAGCAGCGGCAGCAAAGGAAAGGATGGCCTTGCTTTGTGCAGGGCCTTTTATAGGCCTTGAGTTATTGCAAGACCTTCATTCATTCATATAAGTTCCATCTCTAATATATTCATTCATGTAAATTTATTCAAATTTGAAATGTAAATTAATTCTTTTTTCCCAGCCACAGTGAAAGAGAGATGATGTGGCCCTCCTGCCAAAAAGTTTGGACACCCCTGCACTAGAGGAATCACAGAAAGGTGAATGGATGAGTTAGGTTGAGAATGATGTGGAAGTTAAAAGGTAATAAATGTAACACTAACATGGCTTACAGGGTTCTTTTCCTACCCTACACACTCATGTTTGTCCAAGATCTTGGTCTTTACACTCACATACAGCCGGGAAGATGGGCAACCCCCAGAGAAATGTAAGACGCTCCAGCTGGCCAGCCTATGTAAATATGCAAAGGGGGACATGTGACCCTGTGTCTTATAAGCCATGGTTAACCAGGCTTTACCTGTGGGATTGGATACTGGGGCAATGGGTGGCTCTTGAATGCCTTGCTCATGGGAATTAGGCAGGCTTCCTGGTCCAATGTGCTAGCTCAGAGTCAAGTTCTTGATTGACTGGTTGGTTGGACAAGAAGAAGAAAGAAGGTAACAAACCACAATGGGGTAAACGTGGCTTTGGCATCTAGATGGCTCAGCAGCCCCTTCAGGATACATCACTAGAACTTCTGCTATGAGAAGAAGATCCAAATAGGGAGAAAAACAGGGGCAAATAGTGGAGAATTGGGGATTTGCACCACACCATCACTTTCCTTCCCCTGAAATACACTTTGTGGGAATTATTCACTGGCGCAATGACAAGACTTTGTGAACACCTAACATTGATTGAGTGTGTACCCCAGAATCCTCTGCAACATGCAGAATTCCTCAACGGAGTAGTCAGCAGTGGAGAGGGTTCTCTCCCATTTTAAAACTGCTGCCATACTAGACAGCCATAAAGGTGTGCAGATCTGAACATTGCAGGCAGCAGAATGAATGAAAGAATAACGCATATTTATATACTGCTTTTAACAAAAAAAAGTTCACAAAGCAGTTTACATAGCAGAATAAATCAATAAATGGTTCCCTGTTCCCAAAGGACTCACAATCTTGCAGCCCTATCCCAACTCCCCATGTGGTGATGCAGGAGCACCAACATCTGCCTGCTATATCCTTTGGGGAGCTTTTCAGGAGGCCTCCTCAGGATAAGGGAACCTTGCCCTGGGGTAAGCCCCTGCTGGGCTCCTGGGTCTTCTCAGACCTGCACCAGTGTCATAGCTGGAGCAAGTCCATGCGGACCCATGAAGCTGGATCAAGGCCAGGCAGGGGGGTTGGATTCAGCAGACACTGATGCTGCCAAACCCACCCCGAACCTGGTCCTGATCTGCCCTACTCCACACCCTGCCACTGCCCCGTTCCGCCCACCTCATTCCTCCCAACCCTGCCTCCATTCCACCTCCTATGAATACTTACCAGAGCCAGTGGGCACCTGGAGTCCGTTGGCAGACAGAGCTGGTCGCTCACCACTTGTGGTGGAGGCCAACCCATGCGCTCTGGTGGGTCGCCTTTTGCAACAGTTGGAAAGTGCTGTACACCACTGCAGCACTCTTTCTGGCAGTGCATAGTATCAATAGGATTGGGCCATAAAATGAGATGCAGAAGAGACACCAGCAACAGCCACTCAAAAAGACGCCATGCTGGTGATGACATGCTGGGGTGAGGTGCAGTTGTTCTCCCCCTGCTAAATATAAGAGGACAAATGAGGGGTAAGTCTGACTGGTGTTCACAAGGAGATAGATACATGCATATGGATTTCTGCACCACCAGGAGCTGCACTCCTCACATTAACAAGGGAAATGCTTCATGCGCACAGATGGACCGCTAGTACACTGACATAGAGGTGAATGAGGCACTTCTGCTTGCACAGAACTTTATAGGCTCATCTGAGCCCCCACATGCACACAGTCTATAATAACAAATGTTTGGCATGAGCCAATGTGTTTATGTAGACATAAAGTCCTGCTGATTTCAGTAAAGATTACTGTCTAGCAATTGTGCTTGGATTGTGGCTGTTATGCTTTAAATTAATCCTGTGTATTTCTGAAGTACTGAGAAGTCAACTAATTAGATTTTTTTAAAAACTGCAAAAGCCAGCATTGATCGAGTGCATTACACATAAGACTTGGTGATGGGGCAATTCCTAATTTTCCCCTTGACCTATCAGTCTATCATTTACTGCCCCTGCTGCCATACTTTCTCTCTTTTTAAACTCTGAATTTCTGAAGCCTCAAACAGCGTTATTGTTGACTGCACCGAACGTTGACTTTGCCAGAACTTGTTCTCAGGTTCTGCATTTTTCACCCAGGAAACCATACAGTTTTAGCTGTTACATGATATACCGCTGGCTGACCAGGATGTAACCTATCTCTCTTAGATACATTTGCCACAAAAAGGGTTTAGTTGCCCTGTTGATCCCACTGATGGGAACTTCTCAAAGCTGTATTCAGATCTCCTGTGTGACACAGAAGAAGGTGAGAGGAGTTGGAGTTCAAAGAAATTCAGTTGTTGCACTAATTCAGCATTAAGAACTCAAATTCAGTGTTTTAGTGGTCAAAGGTTTTCAGGTTTTTCTCCTGTTCTTTCATCCTGACTTTATTTATGTATTTATTTATTTATATTTATACAGGTATTTATATACCGCCTTTCTTTGGTCGTCAGATTTCTCCTCAGACTTTAATCCAAGGTGGTTTACATAGGCAGGCTGTTCTAAACCCCCGTAGGAATTTTTACAATTGAAGAGTTCTAGTCTTTCATAGAACTCCTCGTTCCAGCTGGATTCCTTCCCGGTCTGGTCTCTCTCTGGCCCTTCGCCTCCCACGCTCCACTTGACGGCAACTCCTCTCTGCCACTGAGGGTCAGCTCATCAGTATATTAGCGTGTCGTCAGTTCTGGGGTGCTTCCGATTGTTTCGAACTGGCAGCCTCAGATCTTCAGGCATACAAGGTGGCAGCTCTACCAACTGAGCCAGACCTCCTGCCTTTGCCTATATCTCCTTTGGGATATAATTTTTTAAAAAGTTCTATCAATTCTGATTAGGGGTGTTCTGTGGTGAGGGGCAGGGAGGGGGCAGGGACAGCGGAAGAGGCCTTTGCCTTATCCTGACTCCCTGGGCCCCAAAGCCCTACTCAGACTTGCCCCAGCAATTTACCTGGCACAGATCCAAGTAGCTCTATTGGTCAGGCTGGGGCTTGACACAGGGTAAGGGAACAGAGGTCTCCTCAGGGACCCCTTACCCTAAGGAGTCCTCTGGCCCACTCAATTTCAGCATTGGATATGGCATGGGTCGTGTAGCCCTGCTGCGCCAGCACTGAATATTGGGCTGTATTCGGTGGGCTGTAAATTTTAGAAGGGTGTTCAATTCTAGTTGCATGCCAGACTGTGCTTTTAACACAGTGCCTCACTATTCCTGCGCTGCGCCTCTATTCTATCAGACTGCCTGAGATACTCCTAAAAGTAGCCAAATCCGAAATCACTTAGGACTTCCCAGGTTAAACCACTACGAGGTACTTTGCACCTGGACGCTAATGGCCATATTAGATTATATAGGTTGTTAAGTGCTGGCAACCTTCCTTGGAATCTCTGTCCTTTTGTCCTTTAGAAACACTTCAACTCCAACACCCCCTCCCCCCGCCCCAGCTTCCAATTTCCAGATGGTTGTGAAAAAGCCATTAAGTGGAATATGACGTGACAAATCCAGCTGCAGGACTCCCCTCGAAAACCTAGCAACATTTTGGGAACTGTCAGTGGAGTTAAAGAGCCAAGCTTGTTTCATATAACACCCCTTCAATGGCTGGGGGTCAAGAAACTATCGTGCTTTGGATAACTCTAATCCTTATGCTTATGGAAATGGGAATGGAATGTAGTTTTCTCTTGTTGTCTGTAACACTTGAGTGTTTTCTTTGTAGTATCTCTTAACAGGACATTTTACAAAATACCAAGTTTCTGAGTGCCCTAGATCAGTGGTTCTCAAACTTTTAGCACCAGGACCCACTTTTAGAATGAGAATCTGTCAGGACCCTCCAGAACCAACATCATGACCGGAAGTGACATCATCAAGCAGGAAAATTTTTAACAATCCTAGGCTGCAATCCTGCCCACATTTAGCCAGGAGTCTTATTTACTATCATTTAAAAAAAACATATACATGGTAGCTTATTAAAAGTACAGATCTGTCACATTTCCCCAAATGCAGGCACATCCCATGGGGTAGCATCAAGTCTGATATATTAAAAATATTGAAATGAATGGGGACCCACCTGAAATTGGCTTGTGACCCACCTAGTGGGTCCCGACCCACTGTTTGAAAAATACTGCCCTAGATAACATAAGAAATAAGGATAAAACAAGAGTATTAAAATCTAGCTAGTCCAGCATCCTGTTTCCAACAGAGGCCAAGCAGAAGCCTCTGAGAAGCTCACAAGTAAGGGAACAGCCCTTCCCAATGCCTGACCCCAACACCTGGTATTCAAAGGTTTCTATCTCTGAACATGACATTGAACTGTAAATAGACATTAATGGACAAATCCTCTGTGAATTTGTTTTAACCCATCTAAGGCAATGGGCATCATCCAACTCGGGGCAATTGATTCCTTAAGGCAGGGGTCTCTAAACTTTTCGGCTGAAGGGCCGCATCAATATCTGGTACAGTATCGAGGTACAGTATCGAGAGAGAAAAGTTAAATATAAAATTTAAGTAAATATATTAGAGATGGAACTTAGATGAGTGAATAAATGAATGGGATCAAATGTCAAGGATTTCTCCAAGCACCAGCACAGCCCAAGAAATAAAGCACACACTTAAATAGACTCCCATTCCCCCACCCCACAAGCACAGCTCTGGTTGTGTTTGGTCAACTGGGCCAGAGGCTCTCAGGAGATCAGAGATCAGAGGCTGGCCGTGGGCTGGATAGAGGCGGGCCACATCTGGCCCCCAGGCTGGGGTTTGGAGACCCCTGCCTTAAGGTCATGCATTGTGTATAGAAGCACTTCCCTTTCTCTGTCCTGAATTTACTATCAATCAATTTTTGTCCCAAGTTGTAGTAAGAGATGGCAAACATTCTCTCTATCCATGCCTTCCACCACATTCATATCTGTATAATCCTGTATCATGTCCAACCTTGACCTGGACTAATGTTCAGAGAAGTACAGTTCCTCTGGCCATACCCTGCAGCAACATCTTGTGGGAATGTTCCCTAGAGAACCTGAGGCCTGGTCTACTCATACAGTGGCAGAATGGTTTGCAGCATGTCAGATCGCCACTGGGTAAATCACATTTTTCATTGTTCCCTTTCCTTTAAGAAAAATCTCCCAGCAAGTAGAAAATTTTTTTTTGTTCAGTTTTGTTTACTAGAAGGGAGCTTTTAATGTGGACGAACATTCAAAAAGAGCATTCATGTTGGCATCCTTCAGTCTCAGAAGACTATTGTATCGCGCTCTGAATGGTGGTTCTGGAACAGAGTGTCCTCTCCAGTGCGCGAAGCCTGGGTAAAGTAGATATGGAGGTTACCCATGCAGCAAATCCCCCCTCTCCACGTCACTGAAATGGTCCAATGGAAAGGCAGAAGCCAGTACGGTTGGTTCTAGCGACGTCGCAGGAGTTGCCAGCGCGTGACTGTATACAGCCGCGAACTGCCTCAGGGACTCCGGCTCCTGATTTTGCCTCAAGGTTTTCTCCTGAAGCCTTTTCCACAACTGGGTGTAGCCACAAGGCAGTGGAGGTTTGGGATCAGAGTTTTCCTTCTCTCAGATGAGCTGCCTTCCCAGGCTGACAAGTCCCATCTACCCGGTGGCTGTTTAGTTGCCTCTTACGACATCCAAACTGAGGGCCTATTCTTATCCCCCAGCCCCCAGGGGTGAAAAAGAGCAACCATTTTAGAATGTGAACACCTCAATCTGTGACCAGGGCTGAGTAATCAAGTGGTGAAAACGTACATATGAGCCAATCCTGAGAGAACTAGTAGGATGGGGATGAAGAATTACATTCTCTACATTTATTGATTATAACATGTGTTCTGTTTTCCTTCCTCCACTGAGGAACGTTAAAGTCACTAAGTAAATTAAGCAGACTGGGTGAAGTACGGATGGATGCAGGTTGCAAATCAGAGGTGATTTGGCTTTTTTAATGCGTAGGTGATGTGTGTGATTTTGCTGATTGGGGCTCTGCTTAGAATGCTTTTTAAAAAAAATAAAAATAAAGCCCATTTATTTGCTCTCTTTTTTTAAAAAAACTTGGCAGCCTCAAGTCCATGCTGTCAGCTGAAACATGTGAGCTTGGGAACAAGCTAAAGTTCCCAGGACCTGGGCTGGCAGAGGCTAAGTGTGTCGCCGAGAAGCCGAGTTCAAGTCCCCAGAGGAGGGAAGATGCTTGGGCAGCTCTTTGGGACTGGAAGATTCGTAGCATCTCGTTAGCATTGGCTCCCTGAGGACTAATTTGTCTGGTCTCCCTGCTGGAGAGATAGCGTGAGAGGATGAGTCCATGGGGAATAAGAGGAAAGAAATGGCACCCCCCAGAGATTAGGCTGGAGACGCCAGGGATTTGTGCCAGATGATGGGATGAGAGGGAATTTGCTAAAGTGGGAAGCACATTAGGGAGACAAATAATTTAATCATAGCTCTTGAAGTAACTCTTTCAGGCCTGCTTGTGCCAAAGCTCTCATTCTTTGTATGTGCTGTACATGATTTCCAGCCCTCTTTGGAAAGTGAAAGCAATTACAAGTTCATCTAGAAGGCAATGGCAGCATGGCATGTCCACTGAGTAGGTGGGTGATGAAGGGATCCAGCCATTTATGGCTCCTCATCTTTGTGGTGGAGATTCTGAAAGAGGTTAAGAGGTAGAGTATACCTGTAGCCATGTCATGTGATACAGCTTTTCCTGGACTGTACTATGTCAGCCTCCAAGTGGGACAATGTCATGTTAGAAAGCTTTCCCATGGGTGGGCGGGGGGAAGTAAACCACTGTATGCACAAAGAAAACAAATATGGCAAGGAGAAACCTTCATTCCAACCATGGCACTCTAGTTTTCTGTGTGCATTTGGATCACCATCACCATCATCATCACTGGGGTCATTTTGTGATAATAATTGCTCCAAAGCGTTGCAACTCCCTAACAGAATATCATAAAAGTTCAAGCAGTAATTCCCTCCTCACTCTCTCCAGTGTTCAGGTGTTGATTCTTCTCAACTCCACTTGCACTCAGAATGGCACTAGTTTAGCAAAATAACACCATGTGATTCTGCTGGAGGAGATAACACAAGGAAGGGCAGCACTGCAGAGAGAAGTATTATATATCTATTCTCCAAACGTGATGAAATGCAGGCCTAGGGATATCTGCATGTGTAGAAGATCCCTCTTCCAAGGCCTGGAGATTGCAGTGATTCCCCTGTCCCACCCCATATTGGGAGAAACATGTTTTTGAAAGCTTCTAATGCTGCATTTCTCCCATTTGTTTGGTAGATCAGAATTTGTGCAGGCCTGCCCTTGCAGATTCAGGTGGTGGGTGATGAGACGATTGAACTCTTTCTAGAAGTTTGAGCAATTTGCTCAGTTCAGGTCATTGGTTGCTTTAAGCACTCAAGAAGAATCACTCTTCCTCCTGCTCTCCCCATCACAGTTTTATGAAACTATAGAGAGCTGTTCTATAGCATCTGCTTGGAAGTCTTCCCTATCTTGAAGTCGGCTGGCTCCTTCCTATGTAGCCACCAGTTCTTTTCACAGGGTACCATTTCCCCAGTACCTAGGAACACTGCTTGGCTGTTTGGGTTTCAGCCAGGCACAGCAATGCTTTCGCATTGCTCATTGAGAGTCAATATTAAACCTATTGGTTGTCCTCGGTGTAACCCACATCTTCCCTTCCAAAGTTAATTTGGTTTCTTTCTGGAATATCAGACCCAATGTCCTGTGGCACTCCTTCAGAACAGCCAGTTCTAAGAAAAAGGGCTTGGATGCCTTTTCTTTCCATCTTGCTGAGCGGCTGTTCTAAGGTCAGATGTTTATGGACAAATTAAGGCTTAAAAAGTGGAAAGGACTAAAAAAAAATAAATTCCAAGAGTGCTGCTTGTTCAGACCAACGTCCATTTCTCTTTAACTCCTGCTTGCTAGAGTAGGTCCCCTTTCAGCACAAATATGTTTCTCTCTCTGTTTTTGTTTATCGAGACCACAATTACAAGCCCAGCCTCCGACCTCAGGCCACTTGAGACAGCTGAAACCAGAAGGGACGGC
Organism: Tiliqua scincoides; assembly: GCF_035046505.1. Taxonomy (NCBI): domain Eukaryota; kingdom Metazoa; phylum Chordata; class Lepidosauria; order Squamata; family Scincidae; genus Tiliqua; species Tiliqua scincoides. The sequence continues at coordinate 73,909,138 of NC_089821.1, read as the reverse complement.
TCCCTTGAAACCTGGTAACTTTTTGACGCTGGTGGCTTCATTCCGAATCAGAGTGTCTCAAAACATTTTGGCCATTCCATGGCAAAGCCTGGAACATGGGCTCTGTTTCAGAATAGAGTGTATGAAGCTGAATCTTGAATAGTAGCAGAAGGTGACAAGCCAGATGCAAACATGACATCAGGCCTTCATGATTGAAACTGGGTTGGAGGAGGGAGGGAGTGGTGTCCTTGTGGTTTCAGCAGAAATGCAAAAATTTTCGCAGAATTCCATCTGCTTCTCCTAGTAATTATCAAATGATATTTTCAAGCAGAATTCTTCCTCACTGTCTCTCTCCCTTTGTTTTTTTTTTAAACAGCTGCTGTCAGTCCACGCTGTGCTGGCATTTAATAAATTAAGGGTTTTTTTTTTTTTCCTTTGCAAGAAAAATCACATCTCCACTTGTATTAAGAAAAAGAAGAAGCAGAACACAACAGCATGATGTTCCTGTGGCACTCATTTACTTAAATACTGGGCAAAGCTTGACTCTGTGACTTCGCAATGTATGCAGTCTCAAAAGTGCAGAAACAAGAGGAGCCTAAACAATCCATCCAAGAAGTTGGGGAAAGTGGCCACTTTGAGCAGTGCACTGGGGGGAGTGAACTGGGTGCTCTCCACCTTGCCTGCCCACCGTCTCCACTGACCCATTGCAGTCCTGCTGCCACCACTTTGACCCTCTTCTGTTTCACTATCTGCTCTTCCATTGCCGCTACTAAAAATTTTAGTGGTAATGCTGGAAGAGGAGGTGGTTGGGGGTCTACCGCCCCCTACAGTTATTCTAGGTGAGCAACTGGAAAGTAAATTGTCACACACCACCTTCGCTTTCTCTACTACCTCCTCTGCCCACCACTTCTTCAAAACAGGTTGGGTAGAAGGCTCCTGATTCCTCCCACTCAACCTTTTTTGAAGAAGCAGTGGGCAGCGGAGATGGCAATGATGTGGACACATGTGTGCATGCTCAGATGTGCAGAAAAACAGAAGAAAGGATGGGTGGAAAATGTGGGCACTGTTTCAGGCCAGGCCTGAAACCTTCAATGTCAATGTCACCTGTACACACACATATATATATATAAGCTGGAAGCTTCCCATGTCACTAGCCCTCACCAGAGTGCCAGTTCAAAATTCAGTAGGGGGGTGGGCATTAATAGTAATATTGGAGATATTCAAAGTTAATTGTCTCTCCCACTGTATTTTAAAAGTATTTAACGTGAATCTTTTATTTTTCGTACTTCTTAATAACCACATCGGTGTTATTAACAGTCATTTTCCTTGTTTGGAAAAAGAACATACCTCAGACACAGGCTCGTGTTCTTGTGAAGAAAGACAAAATAGATAAAAATAGTTAGCAAGTGGACAGAGCAAGCCTGCATAATCTGTGACCCATTGAGCTGAATGCTACACACACCAAAAGTGAATAGTGCTATGCCAAAGAGCATGATATACCTCTGCTTCTCTGCCCCCCCCCCCGTGTGTGTGTGTGTGTGTGTGTGTGTGTGTGTGTGTGTGTGTATGAGAGAGAGAGACTTGTCTTGTTACAATATATGATGGTGATCTGAGTTAGGACTGGTGAGTCCCAAGTAGTGTAGACCCAGGCAAGGGTAGCTGTCTCCTTCCCCTTACTAAATGATTCCTTTTAATTCTTAGTATGAATCTGAGACCTGAGCTGAGGAAGAGTTGGTGGGATGATTCTACTTCAGTATCTTAGTCCATTTTGATTTTGCTCACAATTTATGTTCCAGAGGCCAGAAGAATTCTGGACTTATATATTAATGCCCATTTCTGGAAGCCATTGCCCATGTTCATAAGTCACCTCCCTTTTAACAATTCATAGACTGTCAAGACCTTTCCAGTTGCTAACTGTTTTCATTCATTTTGGGGAAATCAGTGGTAGTAATTCAGCAGCTTAATTGATGAAGATAATTCAGCAAAACCCTGTTTTGTTAGGGCATTTATAGGATATATTTCTCTCTTGGTAAAACGTTTTTCACATTATTTTTGGAAGGTCTCAGTGGATCTATAACCATAAGTGCTTCAAAGGACAAGTAAATCTTTACTCCTTTTCAAGCTTCTTTAAATCCATTCCATCAGTCCTGCCTTCCAAGGGACATAAATCTCCTCCATTGTGCCACACAATCTCTTAGTGTCGACAGCCAACATCAATTTGTAATTGTTAATGATGGGGCTGGCGATACAACTGGCAGCCACCCAAGAGTTTGGAACACTTCATCTTTTCTTCAGGTTGCATATAATAACACAAAATAATTGGGGTAATCAATTCAGAGCGAAAGCTATACCTGGTTTGTACAGAACGCTGGAGGAAGGTGGAACTCGCCAATTAAAAACCATGAAACCCTGCCTGGCGGAGCAACATCCATTCATCTTCCAGCGAGATAGGCCAACTTCAGAAAGACTTTTGCTATGGCTTTGAAGTTTATACTGAAACGTTCAAATGTCTCCCACCAAAAACGTGCCAATTATCACATTATATAATTATTAACAATATCTAAGGCACTTTTCAGAATGAAAACAAATGTAACAATTCTCATCTCATGTGTTTTGTCAACAACACTGTGAAGCTGATTAAAGTGAAGAGCTAGTGACTGGCTGGAAGTCACTAAGGGAGAGTCAAGACCAGCGTTTCTCAACCAGCGGTACTTGTACTACCAGTGGCACTTGACCCCCAGATCCCTGCCGCCTGGCAGCAAGGCCAGTGATACAACAAGGCAAGCAGCAGTAGGAGAGCTTGGCAGGGAGAGTTCTAGTGTGCATTTTTTGTGTGCTCAAAAAAGCCTTCCCGTCCACCCTGAGCCTCTCTCTGGTGTTTGTTGCACTGCATCTGGCCTCCCAATCAGGAATTAACTCATAATGACATCATCGCCAGTGACTTCTGGTGATACTTGTAATAGGTGGGCCATGAGAAATGCTATGGCGGGTGACAAACATTGAGATACGCTGATATAGACAAACAGGAGCCACTGCACACTAGAAAGTGCAGTTACCACATTGTGGTCACATGTACAATCTTCTGTTGAGGATCAAGTTCAAAGAGAACATGTTCTGCCAGTTTAAAACAGAAGGGGCTGGGCATGTGGTTGATTGACTCTTGCATCGGGAGGCACCCTCCCTTTTCTCCCCAGAACAATTTTTCAGCTTAAGAACAAATGATTGAGATGTGTTTTTTTTTTTTAAACCTCAGGTAAAATGATAGTTAAATGTATAAACATACACACTGCACTTCAAATTATGCAGCTGCTGAAGGAAATGAGAAAAGCGCCTGTGAGAGAACCATTTCAGATCGTTGTGGAAATGAAATGGCAGGTTATTGCTGTATCTTGTGTCAATACAAAGCAAAGATGACTAGAGTGTTATTACACCTGCAGGACAACCTGTGTTCTGGCTTCCCTCCTGGAGTGCCACTTCCAAATCTCTGGGCTGTGCTGTGCTGTGCAGATCCCCTGAAGTCATTGCAAGGTTCATGTACAACTAGAGAAGGGTGAATTCCTCCTGGTCCAATCTGAAACTAGCTTAGACAAACAAAACTATTTACCGGATAGATCTGAATGTGATCCAAAAAGTTGTCAAATGTCTGGTTCTTGTTGTGAAGACCTCTGATTTTTTTAGAGGCCTTTGTTGCTCTTGAACATCGAGGGAAGTTGGGTATCATGGAAGGCTAGATCCCTAATCCAAAGCTTTCATGAAAGCTTGCTTGCTTACGTTTATTACATCTTATCATGTTTCTCAGCCAAAAGATGACTTCCAAAGCAGCTCATAGTAATAAAACTGATGTAAATAACAACTAAAGCAGTAGAAGATGTTGCTTTGGGGCATGGGCTTCTCATCTGGGTCGAGGTTCTGACATGATAGATACCAACTTGGCAATAGCCTCTCTTCTGAGGCACATGAACTAATTGTATTGGATGCTTCCATGAAATTTAGGACTTCTTCAACAAGAATTTAATCCATCACTTCCACCTTTGGCAAGAAAGGTGCACCTTTGACATCTCTTCCATCTTTGGCACCTTTCTGAAGATTCTGGGCTGTAGTATATGATGTAGTGTATGCAGTATAGTATATGATGATGACATTGTTTCTAGAGCCTAGAGACCTTCAGACTCTTTCTATTCCATTTTGACCAGACAAGAATGGGTCTGATTTTCCAGACTCAGAAAATCTATTAATTTCTTGGGGTTGTTACTCTCTCTCTCTCTCTCTCTCTCTCTCTCTCTCTGGACAATGGCACTTTGTGGAACCACCTTGGGATGAACTTTCAATGGTGACTTCCATCTCCTGTGAAACAGAAACAGAAGCTTCTCCATAGGTTGGCTGTAGCATCTCATCCTTCTGAAGAGTAACTCAGAAAGCTTGAACACTGCCACCCATATGGCACAAGTTCATATTACTTATTACTATTTGGGAAGCTGCTGGCAGCTAAGCTCTAGTTAGTTATCACTAGTGTTAGACAGTAGCATACATGGTGTTTCCAATGCACTCAGCCGGTTTTTCAAAGACTTAGATTTGGAACCAGTTAGGATTCTGGCTAGTATTGGCTACAAATGCTTATGTGTTTCATAGGAGCATATTACTATTTGAGAAGCTACTGGCAGCTAAGCCCATCTCCTGTAATTCTTAGAACGGGATAATAAGTGACTCAGTTCAAAGCCAACATTTTAATAGCCTTCATACTAGAATAACAGCCCAACTGTATACATACTGGCTATTGTATGGCTATTGTATTCTTCTCTATCCGCAGGTGCTGACTGCCTTAGAGCAGTCAGTGCCAATCGCAAAAGGCACTCTGTCAGGCGCTTTACCTCTGGGTAAGGGAACAAATGTTCCTTCACCTAGAGCAGCAGCACTCAAAATCACAACCTCTGTGCACTGGCAATGTGGTCCCTGGCGTGACTGGCACTTACAGTTCCAGCACACTGCAGGACATGTCCCCAGATCAGGATGACGCAACCCATTGGCCAATCGCATCTATGGTGCAATGCCCCACTGGGCACTGCGCCCAGATTTCCATGGAGATGTGACTGCCCGGAGCATCACATTGTCCCGATCAGAGGCAAAGAAGAAGCGTAGCACACCAGAACTGTGCGGACACAGGAGGGAAGGATTCCTGAACCCTGGATCCAGCCCTTGGGCTGGGGTAAGACCAACCCTGACCTAGAGAAAACTTCTGCAACTCCCCCCCCCCGATGGAAATATTGCCATTTTGGCGACCATATTTCCCCAGTACAGTACTGCTATGGTCCACTTTAATTTTCCTTCTACGGTCCATTCTTATTTTCTCTTCCCCATTCCCTATAAGATGAGTTCATGTTTTATGGGACTCATTTATTCTGTATTCTCTCTACTGAGAGCCCTATAAAAGGCACTAGTTTCATGAGTTCATTGTATGCCTGGGAAAGAGGTGTGCTGATTGATTGATGTCCTTTGAGATGTAGGCAACTTTTCACTGCAAGTGACCTCACATGCTGAAACGCTGACATAACTTTAAGGTCAGGAGCCTGCCCTCAAGCATATTTTCTTACCCAGAAAATATGGCTGTTTCACAGGGGCAGATCATGCTGCTGTTGACAGGCCAAGGAGGATATGGTAGAAGTTGACAACTGCTGTTGCTGCCCTTTCCCACTTCTTTACCATCATGTCCTTCCCGCTCCAGAGGCCTTTAGCCTTTAGGGTGACTGTTCCCAAGAATGACCCAGGCAGAAAGACTTTGTATTTGCTTGTCTGATTTTAGTATGGGCACCTCCAAGGCAGCTGCCAGAGCCATTCTTGGGAACAGTTGCTGCTATGTTTCAAAGGCCTTGGAAGGCTGGGAAGGAAAGGAAGCAGCTGCCTAGAATATCTGTGTGTCCTCCTCCACTGCTAAGATCAAATCACCACATGCACCATACCGTCCTCCTTCTTGGCTTCTTCCTCTACTCTGCCTGATCCCACCGAGGCCAAAACATCCATGAGGCCAATGGAAGCAGTCACCTCAGGCAGCGGACTGGTGGAAGCACACATTCCTGTTCACCTACTTGCCTCTGCTGGTCCTCCACCTTCCAGTTCCTGGACTGGAAAATAAGAGGGGGACAGAGTGGAAGAGGAAATGTGGAGGGGATGAGAGTGCTGAGTTAGAACATTGGGGAGTGGGAGGAACAGAGGCTGGCACATCATCAGGTAAGGGGGACAGCATTTGGCATGCCATCAGGTATCAGGAAGTCTTGGGCCAGCCTTGGATTCTACTCTTCCTTGGAACCTGGAAGCCTAGTGTTAGGCAGTGTACTAGAGGAGGGTGGGAAAAGCGTAGAGGCAGCAGTGATAATCTGCAATCACTTCAGAGCCGTGTTCTCAACCAGCGGTACAGGTACCACCAGTGGTACTAGAGGTGGTGTCTGGTGGTACTTGCAGGACCCTTGGACCCCTGCCGCCTGGGAGCGAGACCAGGAACATGATGCAATAAAAAGCAGTAGGAGGCTCAGCTCAGCAGGCAGGGCTCCAACGCAGGCTTTTCCGCACTAAAAAAAACCTCTCCTCTCCACCCTGAGCCTCTTGCTGATGTTTATCATGTCATATCTGGCCTTCCAACCCAGAAGTAATTGACAGTGATGTTATTGCCAATTACGTCTGGTGGTACTTTGGATAGGTGGACCACGTGAAGTGGTATGGCAGAGGACAAACCTCGAGAAACACTGATGTGGAGGAAGATCAAGAGCATGTGCACAGCTTCCCATTGGCATCTATCACAGATTACCCATCAGCAGTGACCCCCCTTGCAGAGGGTAGTGGAAGTGGTAGCAGGGGTGTCCAAATTTTGGCAGGAGGGCCACATCATATCTCTGACACTGTGTTGGGGGCTGGGGGGGGAAAGAATTAATTTACATTTAAAATTTGAATAAATTTACATAAATGATTATATTAGGGATGGAACCTATATGAATGAATGAAGGTCTTGCAATACTTAAGGCCTATAAAAGGCCTTGCATAAAGCAAGGCCGGCCTCTCCTTCACTGCCACTGTTGTATCGCAGACACAAAACAGCAAGCAGTGGAGGGAGCCCTCATCTCACAGCTCATGCTAGTGGTCAAACAGTCACCCTCACACTAAGAGCAGTTGCGTCAGGCCCGCATGGGCTCCAACAAGTCTCTGGAGAGCCAGAGGCTCATTGGAGGGCTCCCTGCGGGCCAGGCCGGGAGTCCCTAAGGGCTGCAAGTGGCCCCAGGGCCAGGGTTTGGACACCCCTGCTTTTCCCAAAGGAGGGTGTTTGACAGCTTATATGCAATCTTTCAAAAATAGCAGGTAGTTTCCAAGCAGCAACAATTTGCCGGCAGCAGTGGCTCCACTAATCCTAGTTCTGGTGGCATCCTATCTCCAAGCAAAATCAGTGGCCACTATAATTGTAGTTGATCTGGCCAGACTCAAACGGCATCCTTTGAAAAGAATGTTGATTTGCAAATGTGGAGATGAACATTTCCATGCCTGTATTTAAAAAGACTTAGAAATAAATTAAGAACAAGACTGTCCTTCCCTGCTAAGACCAACTGAAACTGAAGGTGCTCTACAGGTTTCATGTTTGGGCTCCTCATTTCCTTTTTGTAGTCTGCAGCCACAACTAAAATGATTGTATAATGACTTCATAACAATGGGCAACGTTGCTGGAAGGGAAATAAAACTTTGCATGGACTCTGGAGCCGGGATCATTTGGGACACATTTCCTTACAAGAAAGTATGAAATGCTGAAACATGCAGTAATTAATGGGTGGAATTTGCAATAACAGGAGCAATTAACTGAAGGGGCAACAGTTAACGGCTCAAAGGTTCCCATCATTCAATCATGGAGAAGGATATTTCTAACACAAATCAGTGACAAATAGCTGTTGAGAGGAAAGCCAGAAGAATGGCTCTGCTTCAACAGCAGCAGTTAATAGCACCGACATAAACAGACACTTTGGTTGTGTTTATTTAATATATTTCACCGAGAGAAAATTCCTGAGTCGAAATAGCTAGTTTCCAGCATTAGCCAGGGTCAATGTAAAAATAAACAGCCACGTTTCAAGGGGAACTCTCTCCAAAAGAAAGTGATCTGTTTCAAAAGCACACGGTTAGACCTGTTTAATTTTTCTCTTTGTTTCATGGAAGCTTTTTTTGGTGAACATCTGGAACGAAATGGCATATTTCTCTACCAATGACATCAGAGCTTCCCTAATGGTTACTAAAAAAGAAAGCTACTGGCCATTCGTGGCTGAATTTCATGGGGATGCTGCAAAACTTGGATCGGGTGTTTTTGTAAGACTTTCAATTAGTTGCTGACAAAAAGCTGAATTCAGATTAAAAACTGTGTTATTGGTAATCCAGAATGATGCTCCCAAAATTCTGAGAGCCCAAAGGGATATGCACTTTATACATACAGACACATGTAATATGAGTGGATTGTGAGCAGAATGTTATTGAACCTTCCAAATTTGACAATACATTGGAGTTTGAAACAACAGCTATGTTTGTAATGCATATTTGAGGACTGAGTACACTATGCATTCAAGATTGTCTCTAATAGGCTGGATAAAGATCCTATTTCAGGTGTTGTTTTTTTTAATGAATCCTATATCCTTTGGAGCAATTGCCTACCTTATTTCCGGCAACTAGAAGAAAAGAGATGAAGAGCAGGCACCAGGATGCAGGTCTTGTGTGCTCCCGGAAGCAGCTGGTGGCTACTGTGAGATACAGGAAGCTGGACTAGATGGGCCTATGGCCTGATCCAGCAGGGCTCTTTTTATGTTCTTAAGGGCACAATCCTATCCAACCTTCCAGCACTGACATAGCTGTGCCAATGTGGCATGCACTGCATCCGGCAGTGGGGAGGCAGTCAAGGGGGCCTCCTCAAGGTAAGGGCATGTTTGTTACCTTGGGTCTGCATTGCAACTAGGTCAGTACTGGAAAGTTGATTAGGATTGTGCCCTAAGAGTTTTATTCACCTACTCCGATTGTTCATAAAGTGAGTGTACTTGGGCTTAGGTTCCAGTCTTCATTGGGGTGCAGCATTTACGTGAAGATCAACTTTTTGTCCAAGAAAGTATGTTTTTGTTTAACAGGAGAACAATCTGGAGAAAATGGCATTCAAATTCAAGGTCACATTCACTTCAGAAAGAGATTCTGCCAACCAAGGGTACACTGTAGACCCGTCAGGTGGACATTAAAGTAGGAGATTACACTGACCTAATGTCAGAAACTTACTGGCCACAACAGTAGAGGAGCAGTCACTTATTCATATCCTAATTTTGTATTTGAGGAAATGACATCAATGACCACAAAGGAAATCTAAATATTGAAATGTGTGCTGTGAACCACATTGCTTAACAAATTGTTCAAGGCTTGCAAACTGATCCATTCCATCTTTCCATGAACTACGTCGAGAGGGCAGGTATCTGAATGTTGTGTTTGTGATGGAACCATTCCTTGATCCTGGCTGGTATTTGGAGTGCTCTTGATCACATTCCAGGACTTATATTGGGCCAAAGGGACAGGGAGAATTTGAATAAAGAGCAGGCACCAGTCTCTGTGGGACCATCTGCAGAGAAAGAACTTCAACAACAAACCCTGAATTTTGTTGAGACCCTTCTGCTTATCTCATTTCTAAGAGTTCCTGGCACTCTGCTATGTGGAACATGTCAACAGAGGCATCTGCTAAGAGCCACGAGCTCAATATTTTGACATGTGATTTGGTTTAACAGACACCTGCGAATTATATATTGGAATCAGTTTTGGATGCAAAATGCTGTCAATGAGGAAACCCACGCAGTATGAGAGATGGGGTGCAAAACAGAGCTATCAAGTAGAGAAGGAAATGGATTTAAGAGATAGTGGGAATAATAACAACTGTCCTGCCAGGCCACATGTGAGAGGGATGCTCCAAAAGCTATAATAGTGGCTGCCAAGGTCAGCAAGACCTGGCAAGGGGCTGCTCTGGAGTGACACGCTGTCATTGCACTAGAAGAGGTGTGGAACAGTCACAAAATATGCTGATCGTTCAGTCGTTTGGTAAAAGGTGTTCAGGTGTTGCACAGCATTTTAGAACAAAAGAGCAGCCATGTTAATTTGGAGGTGGAGGAATGTGCCAGGAGACATAACCATTTTGTAAGCAGTTCTGTCAAAAGGGCCCCTTGCAAAATGGGTTGTTTTAAAGTTTCTGATGAATTCTGAGTTACCAGAAACACAGTTTTTAACCTGAATTCAGCATGTTGTTAAACCTTTTTTCCCTTCCTTAAAGTTTCTTTAAAAAACATTTAATCTCTGTCAGAGGATGGTGAAAATCAGGGGTTGAGGCTTCATCCAAAAAGCTTGCTTGTTGTGAATCAGAAGGGTTTGTTTTTTTCCCCCCTGCTGTGTCATTGTCTTTGGCAAACTGGTCTGACCTCACACAATTGGCCCAGCAGAAGGAAGAGTGCGGCCAGTAGCGATGGGCAAATTCCCCGGGCCTGATGTGTAACTGATTTGGTCTTTCTGAGCTTTCCTGGTGAGCATTCATGGAAGCTTGGGTTTTCCTGAGAGACTTCTCCTAGTTTATAATGATGGTGCGTGTATGCTGGTGGGAGCTTGCATATGCCTATTATCATACTGTTTACTGTAAATTGTAGTTTGATTGCCATAGTACATTTGTGAACTTGTAAAACTCTCAGACACCCCCGTTTTGTGATTGATTGTTGCCTCGTATAAGGATAGACATGTGGGTCAGGATTGGTTCACGTTTCAGGGGGAGCCTTGGCAAAGTGCCCTCCATTGATCCCCTCCTCCCTATGGATTGGGAAGCAAAGTTTTTGAAAGCAAAGTGAGTCGCCTTACAAGAAGAAGTGAAAAAATGGCAATTGGTTATTTGAAATCTGCAAGAACAGTATTACTGTATATTATGGCATTAATTGTCAGCCTTTAGGACAGGGGTGTCCAAAGTTTTTGGCAGGAGGGCCACATCAGCTCTCTGACACTGTGGGGGAAAAAGAATTAATTTACATTTAAAATTTGAATAAATTTACATAAATGAATATATTAAAGATGAACTTATATGAACGAATGAAGGTCTTGCAATAGCTCAATGCCTATAAAAGGCCTTGCACAAAGCAAGGCTGGCCTTTCCTTTGCTGCCGCTGCTGCATCACAGATGTGAAAGAGCAAGCAGTGGAGGGTGCCCTCATCCCACAGCTCATGCGAGAGGTCAAACAGTCGCCCTCATGCTGAGAGAAATTGTGTTGGGCCAGTGAGGGCTTCAACAAATCTCCGGAGGGCCAGAGGCTCATTGGAGACTGGGGGCTCCCTGAGGGCCACATTAAGAGACCTCGAGGGCCGCAAGTGGCCCCCAGGCCGGGATTTGGGCACCCCTGCTTTAGGTTGGTTGGCAACCTTCAGTCTCGAAAGACTATGGTATAAGCCTACAGCACCCGGTATTCCCAGGCGGTCTCCCATCCAAGTACTAACCAGGCCTGACCCTGCTTAGCTTCCAAGATCAGACAAGATCAGGGACAGTTGCTTTAGGACATGCCCACCATGTTACCCTTTAAAGAATCTTCATGTTCTGTTCCCACACTGCTTTTGAAAGTTGTTGGGATTTTAAAATACACTTTAGGGCTTCATAGCGGCAGACGTGAAGAAAACACTAAAACGAAGTGCATATATGCGCAGACTTCTGGGTTTCAGTTCGTGTCTTCATGAGATCTTGGAGGAAGATACATCAACAACTGTCCCACAAAATGTTTATACAACACGTCTGATGGGAAACTGTGCTCAGAATCTGCTGAATGTGAAATTATAACTGGGCAGAGAAGGAATGGAAGAGCTTGGCTTAAAAGTAAAAATGTCTTATTTAAAACATCATCTCAGACTACATACAAACAGCCCAATCCTAACTGAGCCCAATCCTGGGCTCAGTGCGTTGGTTCACTGCTGGCACGCACTGTTGCAAATGTGCCAAAAGGCACATTTGCAGGCCCTACTTCTGGGCAAGCACTGGTGGTAGCCCAGCGCTGGCTGGCGCCGGGCTACTGCCAGGCGGGCACCTGACCTCCACTGCTTGGCGGTTGTGCAGATCACCGAGCAGCGGGGAGGGAAGCGGGGGTGTGGGGGGAAGTGAGGAGGAGGCATTCCAGGGAGGGGGGAGGCGGGCAGAGGGCGGAGAGAGGGCAGGAGGAGGTGTGCTGTGGGGAGGGAGCAGGGAGGGAGGCAGCAGGACCGGTGGAGCATCACTCCACTGGATCCAGAGCCTCCGTGTTGGGCTCACCGCCCTACACAGAGGCTCTTGATTATCTTGGTTGGCGGTAAATCGAGTAGCCCCATTGTGGGGCTACTCTGTTTACCCAGTGGAAGGGGACAAAAGTCCTTTTCTCCCAAGGAGCCACTGGCGGCTGCCCGAAGTGTGCAGGATGCAGCAGCAGCCATTTTTGGCACAGCCGCATGCCCCGGGAAGCTCAGGATTGAGCTGTAAATCTCCTAAAGCAGTGGTTCTTGCATATTTAGCACCGGGACCCACTTTTTAGAATGAAAATCTGTCAGGACCCACCAGTAGTGATGTCATGACCAGAAGTGACATCATCAAAGAGGAAAATATTTAATAATCCTAGGTTGCGATCCTACCCTCACTTACCCAGGAGTAAGTCCCACTGACTATCATTGTTAAAAGATTATACATAGCAGCTTGTTAAAAGTACAGGTCTGTAACATTTCCCCATATGTAGTCACATACCATGTAGCTGGGGGCTGGGGATATGAATAGGCCCTCAGTTTGGCTGTACTTGTCGTAAGAGGCGACTAAACAGCCACCGGGTAGATGGGACTCGTCGGCCTGGGAAGGCAGCTCATCTGAGAGAAGGAAAACTCTGATCCCAAACCACCACTGCCTTGTTACTGCTACATCCAGTTATGGAAAAGGCTTCAGGAGTCAACCTCGAGGCAAAATCCGGAGCCGGAGTTCCTGAGGCAGTTCATGGCTGAACACAGTCACGTTCTGGCAACTCCTGCGACGCCGCTGGAACCAACCGTATTGGCTTCTGCCTTTCCATTGGACCATTTCAGCGACGTGGAGAGGGGGGATTTGCTGCATGGGTAACAGCCTATCCTCCATACCTACTTTACCCAGGCTTTGCGCACTGGAGAGGACACTCTGATCCAGAGCCACCATTCAGAGCGTGACACCATAGTCTTCTGAGACTGAAGGATGCCAACACCATGTAGCATCAAGTCTAATATACGTATGAAAAATAAAATACTGAAATGAATGGGGACCCACCTGAAATAGGCTTGCAACCCACCTAGTGGGTCCCGACTCACAACTTGAGAAATACTGCCGTAAAGAGAGTCTTTTAAAAAGACTCTCCTTAAAGAGTCCCTTCTAAAGATATCCCTCACTGAAGAGAAGAGAGTTTTCTCTTACAATGTTTGGTTCTAATTCTAAACCTCAAACCTCAAAATAACATGAGAGGGAACATGTGAAGCTCTGAAGAGTGTTGCCATAACTGAAGAACATGGCAAAATGGAGCCCATCACCAACGCCAAAGTGTCTCAAGGCAAAATGTGAAAACATGCTCCTCTTCTGGATCCATTTCTAGGTGTTGTCCAAAGTCATTGACGGGAGAGAAAAATATAGTTGGGAGAGAGAGAAAACGACCGAAGAAGGTAGAATGAGACAGATCCACTTGACTGCTCTAAAGGGAATGCCTTTTGAGGAGGAACGCTTCCATAGCTCATAAGGTAGATATGCAGCCTACTAGGACTGCCAAGAGGGAGCGTGCCAAGACGGAGTCTCTTCCAAGCAAGGTTCTGCACTTGTGTACACAAACAAATGTGCAGCTCAGAATCAGAAAGCAAAGAAAACAGAATGAACTCAAGTTCTCCCCATATGCAACCCATTAGGGATCAACAAGGAAGAGGCAGTGGAACATTCAGGCTCACTCCTTGTGGTCCATTTCTTCTGCCAAGTCACGGTTTGGGGGCAAAATAGAAATTAAGTTCCACAGAGTTTTTTTACAACAATTTTTTTTTTTGCATGTTCTGACTGTAGATGGGGTGCAAAAAGATTACACTTATGCACCTGCAGCAGGCACATTTCAAGGATCCTGGAGTGAAAGGGCTAATCTAGTTAAGATGGTGAACATGCTTAGTGCTGCCCCAGTTTGCTGACATGAATGGGCACAACCTATCCCTGTGAACGAAAAGTCACTGTCCCACATGCATTTTTAATCAACTGTTTTTGATCCATCTCACCTCATTCCTGCTGAAAAATTTCCTTTTCCTGCCCTGTTGCCCACCCACCAACTAACCCTCTCTCTCTCCGTGTCTCAGTTTCTCAGCCAAAGAAGAAGCCAGCTGTACAGAAATGGAATTCAGTGTGCTGACTCACGGAGTTGAGCCCAGCCAACAAGTATCCATCCACTTCTCCCTGCTAATCTCCCAGAAAACAGAGGGAAAAGAGTTTTAAGGGACTGCATATGTGTCTTTTAACACTTGATTGGCCAGGTAAAATTTGGCAACAGAAGCTGCACCTCTCTGCCCTCCCCCTGGCAAAGAGTATGGGCAACATATTCACAAGCAGCATGGAATTTCGTTGTAACATTCTCTTCCCCTAGTCATATTTTGACCCCATACTGTATATGGAGACCCTGAAACTCAGTATTAGACCCAGGTATAAATGTGGAACATAACATCTTTTGCCCATGCAGGCTTGTTCATCACCCTCTCCTGTATAAACACATCCACAAAAACATCATGAATGGACTGCACCTGTGGGCATAGTGGGCACTGATGCTCAACCCAAAAGAGCATGTTTGTAAATGGTAATCCAAAGTGTACTTCCTTGAGCACCTTAGCAAAAACAAGAGGGAGAAGCAGATGGAACCAAGCCTCCAAAACCATGGCAATGCAAGCTTTATTTGAGCATAGAATAATATATTAGAGACTACAGCTGTGGTTTCCAAACTTTTTCGTTTGGTGGCTCCCTTGACCTACTGGGTGATTGGTCATGGCTCCCCATTGGGGGAGTCATGTGTGAGGGGGGTTTGTGTGAGGATTCCTCTGACCTGAGGATTCCGTGGCTCCTCTGGCTCCCCAGGGAGCCACAGCTCACAGTTTGGGAACCACTGACTTAGGCCCAAATCCTAACCGACTTTCCAGCTCTGGCATAGCGTTGCCAATGGGACGGGTGGGTCATCCTGCAGTTTGGTGGCACTCACGGAGCTCTCCTCAAAGTAAGAGAATGTTTGTTCCCTTATCTTGGAGCTACATCGCCCTTATATCAGTGCTGGAAAGTGGGTTAGGACTACACCCTTAGTGAACCACACTTTTCTCAGTGACATGCTCAACACCACATGTATATCGACACCCCAGCTTAATGCTCCCAGATATTTCTGGTATTCTGTGGATAACAGGCCACTGAAGGAGGATGTTAAAAGCATGTGTTAATGTATTAAATGCTCTCTGCTGTTTAGAAAACATTCTTATTGATCAAGCATATTATCCTACTGGCATCCTAAGGGCTCATTCACGTTTCCTTGTTGCCTGAGGATTTTGTCATTACAGTATTTCTAATCACTTGTGGGTCCAAATATACTGGAAGCTGTCATATGTTCCTCCCCCAGGCAAAATCCATAATTTCAAGAAAGCCAAAAAGAATAAAACTAGCCAAACATTTAGGTTGGCTCCTCAATTGAAAGGGAATGTGGAAATCCCAAGCATGTAGAATGTGGAAAACAGCAAAGCAGCACCGGGAAGGCAGGGGGTAATCTGCACATCCCTATCTAGTATCATAGTCCCAGGCAATGTACCCAGGCTACTGTTTCTCAAGCACAAGGAGGTCATGCTGCTGGTACTCAAATCCTTTCACACAAACCCTGGCACTCTTCCTATAAAAATGTACCACCTAAAAACTGGAGATAGTGTTGCTGGACAGAATGCACGTGGACCAAGAATTCAGGGCAGTCTGCAAAGCCTACGGACAGGAGCAGAGCTAAAACTAGAACTTTCAGATAAGTTCAAGCATCATTTGGGACCATAAACTTCACTTGCACAACACATTCAGCTATTAGAATGTTGTTAAGGACTTCTTTTCATATAGCCAGCAGCCGGTCAGGTAGCAGTCTTTGGACTGACTTGTCAAGGTTTCCCAGCTCGAGGCAAGCAGATGCCTAGGGCCTAGGTTCTGATAGTTCTGCAGCCTACAGGAGAGTGGTGTGTGTGCTTGTGGTGATGGGAGCCTAGGAACAGGTATTATGCTGAGTATTCGCGGCATTAAAAGCAAGCACTTAGGGTCACCAACTGACCAGCAAAAACCATGAATGTCTTTTTTGAACACACCAAAAGCAATTGACAAATCTCTCCTCTCTCTCTGTGAGAGAGTCTGTCAAAAACTGGCCAGCTATAAGCTCTGAAGATCTCCTTTCACTTTACAGACCAAATCAGGCTAATTCAAGGACTAATCCGGGGTGTCCAAACATTTTGGCAGGAGGGCCACATCATCTCTCTGACAGTGTGTCAGGGGCACACTCTCTCACTCTCTGAGAGAGAGAGACTGGTTTACAGAAGTACATGGTAGAAAACAGAGAGCTTTTGTACCCATTTCTAACTGCTGGAATCTACCCCTGACACAATCCCAGGCAAGTTCTGGGTTCCACTCCCTTGTCCCAGAAGATTCTGCCTTCAGTCAGGTATCAGCTGGTTTTTATTTCAAGAGCTGTCAATTCTAAATCTGTGTGGGAAGGAACTGCAATCTAAACTTAATCCATTAGCTTGCATCTAAGTTCCACTTCTGGAATGGCTTCAAGTCAGCTTCTTTCCCCCACCCGCCTTGTGATAAGGAAACCTATCACATTTGGCATGACTGGCTAACTCACTGCAAATAATTGCTTCTAGGGTCTCACAAACCAGCAGGGAGAGTTGTGTCCTTGACTCCTCTCCTTAATTCCTGGGGATCAGCATTCAAATCACCTCTCTGTTGGATAGAAGGTGACACTGACTTTGCATTGCAGGAGTTAATGCCTTTTGACTAAGTTGCCTTTTCACCCAGGGTCATTTTATCTCTTAGTAACTCAAATTCTAAGAAAGCCATCTTGCCTTCCAAGTATGTTGCTGTGTTATCCAAGTGATGCTGCTGAAGGGAATGTTGTACAGGATCCAGTGAAAGGCTTCTTCCCTCCCTTAGTTTAGTTTTAGGAACAAGCTGCCTTCTCTGGAGCCAGACCATCAGTCATCTGGTGGCTCTCTTGCATTTCAGACCAGAATTTTTCCTCTGCCCTACCTGGAGATGCCAGGGATTAAGCCAGTAACCATCTGCATGCAAAGCAGATGGGCTTCCACTGGACTTCAGCACCTCCTGTTTTATTTTATGGTACTGTTTGTTTTAATGACTGGTTAAGCAAGTGTCTGCGTGTGCATTTAACTGTATGGTGTTTAGATTTGGATTTCAAGTTGCTATGTTACTAGCTTCCAGAAGACAAAAAGCCAGCTCATAAATCATAGTCATAAACAGACAGATGATGGTGGAAGAGATCCCAAACCCTGTTATCGCACCAACATTTGAAGTTTGGTTCATTCTCGTTTCACACAGAGACGTGAAGTAGTCATGCCTCATTACTCTATAGTGGAAGTGCTGGAGAATGTATTTTTGGGTTTTCCTTTTTAATATTTTGAGAAAGGATGAAATGAGATACGGGCCTCCAGGGGCACCCTGTTTGCAGAAGCCCCTAAAACAACTGTTAACAAAACTACATAATGGGAAAAGATCCATCTCATACTTTCTGGTTCTAGTTCTGCGGAGGGGGAAAAGTCAACTATAAAAACATAATTTATTTTTTTTTCACCCCCTGTCAAGCACTCTTGGTTATCTGCATAAAAATTGTGATGGATTTGGAAACAAGTGCTGTAAACAAGTGCTCTGCTAGTAAAGCAACCATTTCTGAGACAGCAGCTAGAGACGAAGGCCTAGCCAGGCAGGCGAATGAGATGGGAGAATGAGGGAGGAGAGAATGAGCTGCACTGTTCCCGGCTGCAGGTGAGGGCAGGGCTGGCCCACCCATCCGACAAGGAGAAACAGCTGTTTCCAGCTGGAGCCTGTGGCCAAACTGATGAGGGGTGCTCCACACCCCACAACTACCCATCTCCTCCCCCAGCCTGGCCCTACACATCACTTCACCCTGATCCTGTTTTCCTCCACTGAGAGCCAGCGAGGATCAGGGCATGATGACCCACCTCTTCCTCCAGTGCTGCTACCGCAAGCGGTCATGGTGGCGCTGTTGGGGAAAGCAACAGCAGGCGCCGTCCCAGGAAAGTGATCAGAGCAGGATTGCTTTGCCTCTGCCTCCCCCTTGCCTGCCTGGCCACTTCTGCCAACAAGCACAGCGGTGCAGCCTGTGCTTTTGCGGAGGGGGATGGTGGACCATAACCTCTCCCCCCTTACCTTTGCTGCTACCTCTGCCACCTCCTTTCTTCTGCTTAAGCAAACACAGGCTGAATGGAGCATGCTGAGAATGACAATTGGTTTGAAGACATGGCCAGGCAGGAATAAGAAGCTGGTGGAAGCAAAAGGGATGGGGTACTCCAGGTCTGCACCACTGCATTGACCCTTCCTTGCCTTCCTGGTCATTCCTTTAAACAGGCTTAGGCAAGCATGCTCAGTGCTGCTATAAGAAGTGGCTGGGTGGGCAAGGAGGTGACTGAGTTTAGGGGAAGGGGAGATTGCAGGCATTCATGAACTAATGCACATGCAAAAAGAGAGAGGTGGAAAATTAGCATGTTGCTTCAGCCTGAGCTGGGCCTGGATAGGGGAACCCACATGGTGCTATAGGAAGTATTGCATCATGACCCACTGCGGAGGAAGAGATGGGTTGCAGTGCTAAAATGTCTGGGAACTGCTAGTCTAAGGTTTCCTGGTCCGCTTGTCTTCTCCTCCAGCATGGGCCCAGTGTTGCTGAAGGCCTGGGGAAGTCCTGCACTGGTTTTTGTGCAGTGCATTGGACACCACCATTGCTACCACTGCTGAGGGTTCAGGGGTTCTCCTGGCCAGGTGATCCCTCAGTCAGTGTCTGGCCTGGTCAACCCCTGACACCACTCCCTTCCTTCTCCCAGGAACCATTGTAGTTGGCCTTTGAAATCTTTTCATAATACAAAGCCACGGTGTTCAGTTATTCCCCTCCTGCTCTCGCAATTGGCTGGCATGACAATTTGCCTGGATGAGATGTGGTTTGAGTAAAGGAAGTCTGAATGTTGATCCTACTGAGAGTGTGTGGATGGGATTAAGGAGCTTTTTCATCACTGATATAGACTGACCCTTCTCAGTCACCTCTACAAGGTTTTGGCAAGTAAGTTGAGCAGAGATTGTGCACCAGAGTACTTAACTGTGCATGTGCAATTTGCCATAGCTTTCAGTTCATTCATGTCTTTCCCCCTCTCAAGCTTAGAGACAGGCAGGCATGCAAATAAGCCAAAAATTTGGTTTTATATAGGGTTGCATCAAGATCTTTTTTGCGTGGCATTTCACCACTGTGTAATAATAGTGCACATCAGTAAAATGCTGCACAAAGAAAGAATCTCGGTGCAATTATGTGTACAATTGTATCAAGGTTGTTCTGCAGTTTTCTCCTAGTGCACATACATACATGTGTAACACAGAAGGGAAAGATGTGCAATTGAACTGAAGGAACTGAAAGCTGCAGCAAACTGTGAATGTTTTAATTATGTTTAATTTAATTTTAGAAATGTTCTCAGTTAAACTGAAATTTGAGAGCAGCAGAGTGCAGGATGCAGGAAGTCCATGGTATGAGTGCTTCAACACCCAATCAGAGAGGGGGAAAACATCCTCAAACCACTTTCTTCCATTCCAGATTTTACCACCCAAAAATGATCTTGTGAATCAACCATCAGTCTGCCCAGTACTGCAGTTTAGCTAAGCTAAGCAACTATGAACACAATCCTGAGTTTCATTTAGGCCAGTACAAGTCTTGCGCGCTGGCCCAGAAGGGTTGCAAATGTAAAGCATGTTTGCGCCTCCTTGGGAGTCAGCTGGGCCGGCACAGGGATGCACACTGACTTGGGGTGGGAGGATTGTGTTGGCCGAGTTCGACCAACGCAGGGGTACGGGCAGGTCGGGGAGGAGGTGGGGAGCAGGTGGTAGGGATGCGTTCTGGGGTGGGGGGAGGGTGGGCGAAGGGCAATCCTGGGGGCAGGCAGGGAGCAGGAGGTGGGGCTGGGATCTAACTGTTATGCCAGATCCCAACCACATTCCCTGAGGAGTGCGGAGCGGCTGCAAGCCACTCCATTCACCTCGGACTTATGCCACCTCTAGAGGTGGCACAAGTCTCAGGAGACCCATTGGGGCTGTGGTGGCTTACCCGGAGGTAAGAGTGTCCCCTTGTCTCCAGCTGAACCAATTCCAGCCCCAGTCTTGAACTGGATATAGCGCAGGCCTCCTGGCCTGCCTGTTCCAGAGCAAGGTAGAATTGCGCTGCACTTGTCAGTTTTAACTTGACAGATTCATCTCCATCTTCAAAGCTTTGAGCCTAGGAGGTGGAGCCAGAGGATAGAGACTTCACTTCAAATCCCACGTGGATCTCATGACGCGATTTGATATGGGCCTGGGCTACAGAGCAGCATATCTTGAATTCTAAGGCTCTTTTGTTTGATCTTTGAAATGTCAGCTAAGATGGTTGCTTAAACAGCACACAAATACTGAATTCAACACAAACCTGTTCTCATTACATGGAATACAAAACCACTTCCAGATGATGGGGGATTCCAGATTACCTTGCCTGCTTTTGTGTAAGTCATATGGTCAGCATCGTTCCACTGAATTTTCTGAGCCTTCCGCTTTCCACTGAGCAATTTTCAAAAATGTATTTGGTTGCTCCCACTGGATTCTCTAACTACAGAATTTTCTGACATTCTTTAAATCTCCTTGGGAGATTCTTGCTTCAAAGTTACATGTGTTTTTTCTTAGAGGCCTCTGAGGAATATTCTCTTAAGCGTGAGGGAGTGATTTACCTCTTTAATGTGTTATCAGGCTGATTTATCTCTTCATTGTGTTATCATTCTTGTGACAACATGACTTCATACACCTAAGCATTAGAAATCTCTTAGTACAGCTACAACTTAACCTCTCCAAGTCAATGTAGACTTGGAAACTCCAGCTATTTCCAAACAACACTGGAAGCAATTAGGTGAACACCACAGTGGAAAAATCCAAGACGTCAGGAGGATTCCATGGGGACAGTAAAGGCCTTGACTTCTAACCCTAAATTAAATGTATCATTCTGATACTATGCCTGCTGGTCATGAGTACCTGGATCTCAAGTTAAGATACAAAATATGGTTATAAATTGGGGGGCACCTTGCCAAGAAATCTCCATGGTGCAATTAGCTCTGGTGTTAGTTTTTCAGTAGATGGCACGTTACATACTTAACTGAGAGTCCGGTCTCGAGCTCTTTAGCATCGGTGGTACAAGTGTACTGCTGGTGTGGAAAATGGGTACTCCTTGTAATTCCCTCTTTTCTCAGTAAGAGCCCAGCCCTGAGCTCTGCCATAAGTCACATTTATGGGACTTAGTGCTGGCCCAGCACCAGAGCTAACCCAGAGTGAGCTTGCTCTGGGGTAGCGCTGGTGGAAAACCGGTGCTCCACCACTTGGCAGTCACCTGAACCACCAGGTGGTGGAGAGGGAGGTGGAGGGAGGTGGGGAGGAGGCGTTCTGGGGTAGGGGGAGGATGGGGAGATGGTGGGGAGGAGGTGTTCCAGGGGATAGAGCAGGGCAGGAGGAGGTGGGACCGGTGGAGGTCAGCTCCACCAGATCCTGAACTCTGTGTCAGGCCATGTGGCCCGACATGGAACTCTGATTCTGCAGCACTTCTAGAGCTGCTGCAGAATCAAATAGCCCCTTTGCGGAACTACTTTCCTTACCTGGAGGAAAGGGACAAATGTTGTGCTTAGGATGCTGCAGCAGCCATTTTTGGTGCTGCGGCAACCCTGTGCTCTGGGCAGCTCAGGATTGGGCTGCCCATGATGCAATGCAGGACAGAAAGGTGATGGAAAGTACCTGATTTGAAACCCAAGGATTACAATAAGGTCTAGGGCATCTAGGCTTTTTAAAGTGTGCTGACGATGTCATTGCCTTGCATCAGGGCATAGAAACCTCTGGGCAGGCCAAGTCACTTCTGAACATGACAGTCTCATTTTGAATGACCAGGTGGACTTGCTATATGATCAAAGGAGTTAATTTTTCTGAAATCACAGAATCTGGTAAAAAGTTCCACATGTTTACAGGATTAGATGGCATGCACAGTCACAATGAGTCTTGCTTGGAAAGAAATGTCCCGTTTGTTTGATGGAAGTCACGCAATTTAGTCCTGTTAGGGCTAGATGACATTAGATGAAAATTCACATGCCCAGATGTGTGTAGCTGTTTTCATGTGAACAACTGCTTGAAAAATCATCACACTGAAGCACTCTAAAAGGTAAAGTGCAAATCATGTATACAGCTTGGTATGTGTTGGGCATAACATGTGAATAACATGTATATGTGGCCAGAAGGAATTGCAAGTGAGCTAGAATTCCATCTGTTCATCCATTATTTGATACGATATGGGAAATACTGATCATGGGCGGGATCTCCTTGAGGATCTCCGCTGAGGGAATTTTACACCCAACATTTACTGATCACTTTTGGGATAGGCGGATCCCATTTCTTAACTAGACTCCATAAAGTCATCATATACGTGACTTGAGAGATTCTGAACAGTATTTGTTTGGCAATGAAAATGGTTGCAGAGATTTGAACTAGGGAAGTAAATTTCTACATGCACGTGCTGGTATAATTTGTTATTTAGTTTTTCTTATCCTGTTTTATGTTTTGCTTTTTACAAGCATTTTGGTTTTGGTTAAAAACATGATTCAGTTAGCCATTATTGTGTAATTCTCCCCACCTTGTTTTTCTGAGACTATTTTTTCTATGCATTGTACATATTTTTAAAACTATACTTAATTTTTTTTTAAAAAAGTCATATGTATACTACACAGATTGCATGCACTTATTTCTGAATAGGGCTACAGCCTTTCTTGGAAACACAAACATAAATAAACCCTTCCTACTCTATGGCTGCCATCGAGCTCAGAATTATGTATCTGGGAGCCCAATCCTATGCAGGTCTACTCAGAAGTAAGTCCCATTATGGTAAAAGGGACTTACTCCCAGGAAATTGTGGATAGGATTGTAGCCCAAGTCCCATGAAGATAG
This sequence comes from Tiliqua scincoides, assembly GCF_035046505.1. Classification (NCBI taxonomy): domain Eukaryota; kingdom Metazoa; phylum Chordata; class Lepidosauria; order Squamata; family Scincidae; genus Tiliqua; species Tiliqua scincoides. Next base: position 73,885,869 of record NC_089821.1, on the reverse strand, counting down.
TAGGACTTAAGCATGTACAACTGTATACGATTTTGCAACCAATATCCATAGTCCCAAGGCATGCACTTGCATCTCCATACATGCAGTTGAGACGTGGAATATTCTAGGGTGGGAACCATGCAGCACCCTTGCTGAGGCAACAACTTCTAGCACAAGCCCAGATTTTAGTGTTGGTAATGTGCAGCCCATCATTTCTGCATTAAAACTTGCTTCGGGGATCCATGTGCCCATTTCCCTTCCTACAGAGCAGCCATTTTCAACCACTGAGTCATGGCACACTGGTGTGCCGCAGATGGTGACATTAGATGAATATCAGGTGTGCCGCAGGAGTTTGGAGGAGGACCATTTGTTAGTAGGGCCACTGGGGAATGGGAGCCCCTGCTGTCAGCGTGGTGTGTCTTGTCAATTGTCAAAAAACTGATGGTGTGCCTTGACAATCTTAGTGCTTTGTTAGTGTGCCATGAGATGAAAAACGCTGAAAATCACTGCTGTAGTTATTGGTTATGGTTATGCAAATATATTGGTTATGCACATGGGTTTGATTACCTAGATTTCAGCAAATGGTTTTATACATGGGAGCAGCTTGAAACGGGGAATGGCTTCTGTCATTTCAGAGTGTAACATGGCTCATAGTCCCACTTGAAAAAATGGCCATGGGGCAGCACTGGGATCTAGAACATAAGAACATAAGAACAGCCCCACTGGATCAGGCCATAGGCCCATCTAGTCCAGCTTCCTGTATCTCACAGCGGCCCACCAAATGCCCCAGGGAGCACACCAGATAACAAGAGACCTCATCCTGGTGCCCTCCCTTGCATCTGGCATTCTGACATAACCCATTTCTAAAATCAGGAGGTTGCGCATACACATCATGGCTTGTACCCCATAATGGATTTTTCCTCCAGAAACTTGTCCAATCCCCTTTTAAAGGCGTCTAGGCTAGATGCCAGCACCACATCCTGTGGCAAGGAGTTCCACAGACCGACCACACACTGAGTAAAGAAATATTTTCTTTTGTCTGTCCTAACCCGCCCAACACTCAATTTTAGTGGATGTCCCCTGGTTCTGGTATTATGTGAGAGTGTAAAGAGCATCTCCCTATCCACTCTGTCCATTCCCTGCATAATTTTGTATGTCTCAATCATGTCCCCCCTCAAGCGTCTCTTTTCTAGGCTGAAGAGGCCCAAACGCCGTAGCCTTTCCTCATAAGGAAGGTGCCCCAGCCCCGTAATCATCTTAGTCCCTCTCTTTTGCACCTTTTCCATTTCCACTATGTCTTTTTTGAGATGCGGCGACCAGAACTGGACACAATACTCCAGGTGTGGCCTTACCATAGATTTGTACAACGGCATTATAATACTAGCCGTTTTGTTCTCAATACCCTTCCTAATGATCCCAAGCACAGAATTGGCCTTCTTCACTGCCGCCGCACATTGGGTCGACACTTTCATCGACCTGTCCACCACCACCCCAAGATCTCTCTCCTGATCTGTCACATACAGCTCAGAACCCATCACAGACAGCTCAGAACCCAATCTAAAGAATCTAAAGAACCCAATCTAAAGAAAGGGAGTATTAACTTTCCCTAAGTACATGCCTGTAATAAGCAGGCTAGAACTAACTAAAACCAGGAAGTGTGCTCTTAGTACTGGGGCAACATATTCCTGTGAGCAGCTTGCTCATCAAAGCTCATGAATGCAGCAAATGAAGGCCACTGAGGATTAGAATATCATTTAAAGTTGAGGGAGAAGAGGGCAAAAAATGGCTTCCACTATTGCAAATCTTCTTTCTGCAACTTATGCTGATTTAGAGGACGAATTCTGAACCATGCTTAAAGCATTTCAAAGATTTCATGCTGAAAACATTCATTCCAGCTCCATCTGCTGAACCATAACTTGCTACCACGTCTGTGTTCAGCAGGAACGTTTCCCAAAGCCCCCATAGAAGAAATTTATGGTTGTTCAAAGCAGCATTATAGGCCACAAATGTGTGCACTCCACATGTCTTTGTAATCACATAATGACTCATTTCCTTAATCTCTCATTTCCTATAGCCTCCTTACAAGCAACTCATAAACCCAGCTCCATCACTGCTCTCCTGGCTAGAGAGGGGCAGAGTTGCGCCAACTCTTGCTTCTGGTTGGCTGGCTGAGATTCTTTCTCTCTATTCCCCCCTGAAACGTTCCTTCCATTAGACTTTGTCCTCTGTTACAGTGACACCTACTGATGAGGTAAGAATGCATTAACTACAGGATCCCCCGGCACCAGATCCAGCCAGTGTTTACTTCCTGACTTTGGCCAGATGTTTCTGTTCTTGAGCAAATTAAGTTCACACCCCGTGGAGAGAAGAGTCGCACACTTTGGACATGAAGATGTTGGTGGCCAGCGGACATGAGCAGAACAACTTTGGATGGTAATTGATGTGGAAAGAAGGGAACAGGAAGCTCAAATATCTTATACTTCCTGTTTGTCCACATCTCAGTCTCACCTCAAATAGAACATTTACATCTTCTTTGCACTCAGAAGGGGTGCAAACTGTTCTTAGGAGCTTGCATATGAGAGGGAGAGGCTGGAATCATATTTTCAATGAGGCTGAAATGCAAAAGAACAGGAAGTTGAAGCTTCTTGAATTTCCTTTTCTCATCACACCAGTGTAGCATTCGACACTGCTTTTCATTTTTAGCCTCAGGCAGTCTTTGCCCAATGACCTTGATAGTTTAGCCTCCAAGTCAACTGATTCTTAAAAGGCATTATGCCCCAACAGCTGGGGAGTGGAAATGGCTGAGACATCTTTGTGATAACAGAGACACATCCAAAGATAGTTCTATCAACATATATATGGAGAAATGTCTGGAGAACTCTTTTGTTTCCTGGTAGTGAAGGGGAAAAAAAAAAAAATCAAAGCCACAGTCATTCAGGCACACGTTCAATGACTTCTAAAATTCTTGGGAGTGATAAGGCCAGGGAGGTAAGTCTCACAGGGTTTGAGTGAATTCTAGACCAAACAGGTCTCACAAAGCTGTAACCTCCTTTAAACATTCAGTCTCAACAAAATGGTAGTTTTACTCCGAGATAGCTAAAGTCCAAATTTAGAACCAGACTTGACCTGCTGGTACATTTACCAGCAGGATTCCAAGCATGTCTTCAGCTGGCAAGGTTGCAAGGTATAGAATGTAGCTGTATTGCAGTGCTTTCGGCCTGAAGGATCTACAAAATGTTCAGTTTCATCATCTCTAGACTAGAGACTGATGAATATTTGTGCTTTGGGATTGCTCCCTTACCCTCATAACCAGCATCTGCCATGTGGCTAGGCTCCAATAGAGTTTGCAAGCAGAAGAAGTTGGAAGAACTGAGATTAATCTTGGGGGGTAAGCTATGGCATGATATGTAAAGCCTAACTGTAGACAAGGCTATGGAGAAGAGAGAAAACTCCAGCCAAAGGCTTTCCAGGTTATGGCCACAAACTCCAAGAAGGCAGTGTGAGACAACTATTACTACTTCTCACTGAGGCCACCCTGAAACATTTGGACAAATTCTCAGACCCCCCTCCCCTCAAAAAGCCGCCATTTCACATATCCCCAAATTCCATTTGCAACCCAATTTCAGGAGGAACATTTTCCAGTGAAAACTTCCAGCTCAGCACTTGGCTTGCCACAGCAGAAATAAAGTAAGAATCCATGTTTTAGTAGTAGCCTAGGAAACTTGAAAAGTCAGTGTGAGAATACTGTATGTTTGGTTTTTATTTTCTTTTTATTGTGGGATTGTGTCATGCTTGTACATTTGTAACCCACCCTGAGCATTAATTTAATAATGGAAGGGTGGTGTATGTGCATTTCTAATAAAGAATATGTCTACTCCTGGTTGGTTAGATTGCTATGGCTCTAAAAACTTCATGTGTCATTTTCAGGTTTTTCCTTGAGCCACCTAGCATTAATTCACTGCTTTTGCTCTTCCTGCTGTTTCCTATCTTGTACCCAACTGGTTTCCAGGGGATGAATCTACATATCTGCTGTGCTGCAGAATTTTTCTTATTCTTCTACTTGCCACCTGTGCTTGTGGTTTGACTAACCCTTCGTAGGAACAGTTTGAGTTGGAAAAAAAACAAACCTTTGGTTTCCTTTTGGCCACAGGCTTTGCCACTCTTGTATAAGGTGCTGACTGGAACAAGATGATGTTTGAGCCGGGTTCAACTCCAAATGTAAAATCAGGAAGAATGCATGTATGAACGAGTTGGAAGTATGATGCAACTTAGGATGGTTGAATTGTGTGAACTGAAGAAATTCAATTAGCTTTGGACAAAGGATCAACTTTGAAATTGCAGTTTGAAGGCTGGAAAAGCTAGAGGTGTGATCAGTGGCATCGCAGTGGGGCCACAGGGGGTGATACCACTACAAGCAAAAAATTTTTAAATCTTGTTATTTTAGAATAATACTGTCATGTTATATATCAATCGATGTGCAATTTCATGCAGAATGCAATGAAACAAACTGCATAGAAATATCTCTATTCTATCAAAAGTTACAGCCAAAAAACCAGCAGGGGCGGGGTGATGGTGCATCACCATGCCCACCACCGTGGGTGTTGCCCCGCCCACTGCATGGGAGGAGATCTATCATGGGGGTGATGCGCTGGCTCCCACACCGGGTGACGTAAACTCTAGTAATGCCACTGGGTTGTGATAGCAAGGTCCAGGAGCTTTGTTTCTGATCTTGCAGAGCAAGCATGGCAAACTTGCTCCTTCTGTTTTTTTTGCAACAAGAGAAAATCTAAAAGCTCCTTTCAGTCTGCATAATGCAGTCTTAAGCCCAGAATTCTTACCCTATTGTATGCGTTGTGCATATTGTTCTTTAGGATTTTATGGGACTGGGTTTTATTAAATGCGTTTTTATTGTGAGTTGTAATCCATCTTGATTGCCTTTTTCGGGAAACAAAGAAGCTGGGTTACATTTTCAAAATATAAATACACTCGGCAGACGTGCACAACACACTGTTCAGCTCAGCCAATCCAGCCTGGGTCAGGCTGACTCGGGTGACAGCACCACTTTATTGAATGACAGGGAGTCATTTGCAAATAATTCCCACAGCACTCTGGCATGGTGTTCTCAGTGGTGGTTATTGACCCAAGTTTGTTCCGGGTCATCCAGAAGGCAATAAATGTGAAAGCATCTTCAGTTATTTAGGTATGCAGGCAAATGGTGAAACAGCTGAACAGTGTTATACAAGGCCTGCTGGCTTGATAGGATAATGCAACCATGACAGATCGTTTGTTTATTTATGACATTTTTATCCCATCTTTCCTCCAAGACACTCAGGACAGCCAAGAGATTTCCCCCACTCACCCATTTTATCATGATAGAGAGGGACTTGGGCATTATTCACAGACTATATGTACACTCCAAAGATCCAATTTGGCTTCATATGGTGACCACAAAGTTAGCATGGCTAATATAAATATTTCAGGTTTATCCATATCCAGAATCCAAACAGGAATAATGAAATACAATGCAGTACCTGCAACAAGGTAGCTGTTTGCCAGTCTTGGGCTATAGAACAAGAGCCAGGAACTGGGGGTGAAAGTAAGAAACTAGAAACCAGAAGTTTTATACAGGTGTGCACCACTTAACGATGCGGCTATGTTCTCCTATCCCCGTTGTTATGCAATTAGGTCATTAAGTGAACATTCAGTCCAATCTATTGCCTTTGTTGTATAAACAGACACTCCCTGTCAGACACTAGCTGACTGCACAGGCTACTAGAGATAGATTGCCTCTTGTTTGCATTTAGTGCTTCTCTGTTGTGTAAACAGACACTCTGCTGCAGGCTATGGGAGATGCAATTGCCTCATTAAGAGCATCTTTCTTGTGCTCTTTATTGACCACTGTCATATATGTGGTCCATCATTAAGTGAACGGCTGTTAAGCGGCACATGCCTGTGCTGGAATGTAATTGCATTAGCAAAGCTGCAGCCTCATAGAATTATAGAATTATAGAATTATAGAATCATAGAATTATAGAATTATTATAGAATTATTTAATTATAGAATTAAACCTTATAGAATTCTTTGAAAAGGTCAACAGGCATGTGGATGCGGGAGAACCCGTGGACATTATATATCTGGACTTTCAGAAGGCATTTGACACGGTCCCTCACCAAAGGCTACTGAAAAAACTCCACAGTCAGGGAATTAGAGGACAGGTCCTCTCGTGGATTGAGAACTGGTTGGAGGCCAGGAAGCAGAGAGTGGGTGTCAATGGGCAATTTTCACAATGGAGAGAGGTGAAAAGCGGTGTGCCCCAAGGATCTGTCCTGGGACCGGTGCTTTTCAACCTCTTCATAAATGACCTGGAGACAGGGTTGAGCAGTGAAGTGGCTAAGTTTGCAGACGACACCAAACTTTTCCGAGTGGTAAAGACCAGAAGTGATTGTGAGGAGCTCCAGAAGGATCTCTCCAGACTGGCAGAATGGGCAGCAAAATGGCAGATGCGCTTCAATGTCAGTAAGTGTAAAGTCATGCACATTGGGGCAAAAAATCAAAACTTTAGATATAGGCTGATGGGTTCTGAGCTGTCTGTGACAGATCAGGAGAGAGATCTTGGGGTGGTGGTGGACAGGTCGATGAAAGTGTCGACCCAATGTGCGGTGGCAGTGAAGAAGGCCAATTCTATGCTTGGGATCATTAGGAAGGGTATTGAGAACAAAACGGTTAGTATTATAATGCCGTTGTACAAATCGATGGTAAGGCCACACCTGGAGTATTGTGTCCAGTTCTGGTCGCCGCATCTCAAAAAAGACATAGTGGAAATGGAAAAGGTGCAAAAGAGAGCGACTAAGATGATTACAGGGCTGGGGCACCTTCCTTATGAGGAAAGGCTACGGCGTTTGGGCCTCTTCAGCCTAGAAAAGAGACGTTTGAGGGGGGACATGATTGAGACATACAAAATTATGCAGGGGATGGACAGAGTGGATAGGGAGATGCTCTTTACACTCTCACATAATACCAGAACCAGGGGACATCCACTAAAATTGAGTGTTGGGCGGGTTAGGACAGACAAAAGAAAATATTTCTTTACTCAGTGCGTGGTCGGTCTGTGGAACTCCTTGCCACAGGATGTGGTGCTGGCGTCTAGCCTAGACGCCTTTAAAAGGGGATTGGACGAGTTTCTGGAGGAAAAATCCATTATGGGATACAAGCCATGATGTGTATGCGCAACCTCCTGATTTTAGGAATGGGTTAAGTCAGAATGCCATATGTAGGGGAGAGCACCAGGATGAGGTCTCTTGTTATCTGGTGTGCTCCCTGGGGCATTTGGTGGGCCGCTGTGAGATACAGGAAGCTGGACTAGATGGGCCTATGGCCTGATCCAGTGGGGCTGTTCTTATGTTCTTATGTTCTTATGTTCTCACCTGAAAGCCTTTATATACACCTTCCAAGTCTAAGGGAGCTAATGGCTATCATGGGCGGGCAGACTCATTTCAGAGCCTAGGTACACTTCAGTGTCCAGGCAGCACTTTGATTTGTGGTTTCACCATACAGGGCAATTGCAGGTCTGGTGCTCATCTTGGCAATGTTTGGTGTCTATCATTTTGAATATTTGCAAACCATTTGTAAAGAGGACAGGATTGCAGTTTTTGTTTTTGTATCAGAGGAGAGCAAAGGAATTTAAAAAAAGAGCCTGAGATAATAAAAGTGAGCATAAAATCAAAACATGAAACTTACCAATAATGTGGAATATTATAGCCAATGATAAAAGGCCAAATGTACAATTACAAGACACGGGATAATTGGCCAACTGGTGACATTGCTGAGGAGCAGCTGGAAGAAAAACCTATCTCAAGCCATCAACAGAACTCCCATTAATCCATGGTAAGAGAGGGTGGATCCCAGATTTTTTTTGAAGCATTCTTTAGTTTTGCCAGCAATGTAAATGAAAGGCCCCCAACTTACTGGGGAGAGCCTGTGTGGGTGGGGAGGTGAGATGGAGGCTGAGGCTGCTGCCCCTGGCCAGATCGCTATCAGAATTTTGGCCACATGACATCACATGTTGCCTCTCAGCCAATCAGAATGGCTGGGAGACAGGACCTTTTGATGTGGAATGGAGGGAGGATTTTCCCTCTGGTCTGTGCTGCAGTTTTAAATAGAGGTTAGGTCTCACATTTGGGCTAGAGCAGCTATTTTCAACCAGTGTGCCGTGGCACACTAGTGTGCCACAAGTGGTCCACAAGTGTGCCACAGGAGTTTGGGGGAAGATCAGTTATTAGTAGGGTCAATGTGGATGTGATCCTCCCACTGGCAGCATGGTGTGCCTTGTCAATTGTCAAAAACCTGATAGTGTGCCTTGACAATTTTAGTGCCTTGTTAATGTGCCATGAGATGAAAAAGGTTGAAAATCACTGGGCTAGAGTTTTTCCCATTGTCACACCCCGTCACCCATCACGCCTCTTTCCTCTTTTTTCTTCTTCTGTTCCTTATGTTTCATTCATAGCTGTTAATATATTTTCATTTTCCATTCTGTGGACAATGCTAGTTGCTGGCTAACAAGACTAGGAAGAAATTTTACCAAGATCAGGAAAGTCGTCCTAATGTGACTGAATTTTGCCTTCCCTATAGCCAGTGGCATAGCTAAGGGGTGCAGGGGTAGCAACTGCACCGGACAACAAGCTTTAGGGGGGCAACAACCTGAGCTTGACACTAGAGTGGCCAAAACTGTAAAAACCTTGGTAATTTGAATGCCATCGTCATATACTATTCAGTGCGGAATCTAATGCAGAATGCAATGAAACAAACCCCCTTAAAATATCTCTATTCTATCAAAAGTTATAGCCAAATATCCAGCAAATGAAAACACAACTGCATTATGTAACAAAAACTGGATTTTCTTAACTCAGAACTGACTGATTGTTCCAAGAACCAATTAGGTGTTATTATGTTACAGCAGGTAACCAATAAGGTGTTAATATGGGGGGGGGAGCCTAAGGAGAGGTGGCAGAGCAGGTGGGCAGTGAGCTGCTGGGGGAGGAGGTGGATTTTCCTCCATTTTCACTGTTTTAAGAGCCTGGGCATGACATCACTTCCAGGGCATCATTTGGAGCTTGGCACTGGGCTGCATGATCATTAGCTACACCACTGCCTATAGCAATAGAATATGGCCATTGTGCATGTTTATGGATTGTTGATGTATGCTGCTTAATGTCACAGCTTGTTTTTGGACATGGGAAACATTTGGCAAGGACAATTGTGGGTGGCAGCAGGAACAGCAAACAGCTGGGGCCCAGAGGCCAGACTGATAAGGGAAAATGGCCTGCAGGTCCTGCCTCAGAGCCCTGATTTTACAGCACTGATGCAGCCGTGCCAGTGGGGGCTGTGTCCTGTGTTGGTGGGGGCAGTTCCCTTACCTTGGGGCTGCACTGCAGCTGCATCAGGACTGGAAAGTTGTATAGTTGTAAGACCCTCAGGCAGGCAGCTCAGGGGTTGATTAGCCTGTACCAGCAGTACTTTGGGCTTAGCCTGCTATCCTAGATTTACTCCCAGCAGTTGTAGTGGGAGATGGCCCTGTCAGCAGTCAGGATGGAAGTTACACAGATGCCAGCAGCTGAATTTGCAGTTTCTTAGGCTCCCTGCCCTTATATATGCCAACGCTGTAATATATGCCAAAGTTTCTGGAAACTAATGAATACTAAGATTGTGGCCTGCTGTAAGCCTTTACTGATGTAACAATCCGCTTCAGTTGATTTCAGTTTCTCCAGTTTCAGATCAGCCTCCATTGTAGGCACAACAAAAACCCCTTTTTTTGCTATCCTAAAAACCACAGGCTGAATGCCTCTACTATCTCCAAATCAGATCTAGCTGATACTCAGTTTTCAGCCATTGTGTTAGATGCTATGCTTTTGAGATTAAGACCCTTCCTGGTACCAGTGGTTTATGAACATTATCTAACTCACCTTGTGCCTGTCTCCCTCTTAGTTTGTGAAGTCATCAGACAAGCTTAGTGGCACCAAAGAGCTTGTGCTCTTTCAGCAACAGCCAGTAATCTTCTTTGGTTTCTCCAGATTAATCATTTGTGGAAACATCATTTGTGCACAAAACATTTTGCAATCTTCTGTCTTACTCCCATGCAAAGTATACACATCCCCACAGGTATTCATATTAAGTGTCCTGTCAAAAACTCTTTTCAAGTGTATGTATTTTTAGAAGTCTTGAACAAGCCAAGTTTGCTAGCACGTAACAATTGCCAGTTGAGATTCAAGCCAAACTTAAACAATCAGGTTCTTTTGTCAGCTAAATACAATCTTTATCTGCCTTTGCCTTGTTTGTGCTAGGAATTGGAAATTAACCTCTTTCCATAGCCTCTGAACTGACATTCTTTATAATGACAAGCTCATCGCTAGGTACGATCAGTTTCACAACTAGTGCAGGAGGGGAAGGCAAGTTGTGTTTGCTTTAAGAACTCAAGTGCAGCTACTTCGTTTCATTTGGTTCCCCCAATAATACATTCACCACTAATGGTATGGAGAAGAAGTTGCAAACTGTGCTAAAATGGGTCAATCTGGACCCACGCCTGAAAAGCATCCGCACTCCAAACACTTGTTCTCATTGGGAGTTGTTTTCTCCCAGCTACCCTGGCACTTGCCGCTCAATCAGGGTGGGGTTTTGAACACAGCACAGAAGATTCCACAAGCAGTTCATTCTGGCGGGCCTAAGGCCAATACAAAATAATTTATTAAACAACCCAACCCCCAGCATATGGAAGATCTTAATGCACTGAGATTTATGGAGGTGTCTGTGCACAAAGGCACACACGCCCTAAGCTTGTGGCTTTATGGGCTACGGGCCTGGTCCTGCACAAAGGCAGGGTGCCCTGTGTTACCATATTTAGTGCCCTGGAAAAGAGGCAGGTAAGCTGCATGCAGCACAATCTGCTTGGTGCTGTCAGCTCACTTGTCATATTTTGCAGGCTTGAGCTAGGAATAAATTTGAAAGCAAAAAAGAAAACAATATTTTCCCAGCATCAGGGACTAATTCAGGCAGCAGGAGCCAAGGCTGGAGAACAGCCACATTCATACTTGAAAGGAAAGCAGGTGCAGAATTCTCCTTAAGTTCTCTTGTGGAGAAAAATAATTCAGTACTGCTTCCACTTTTTTATGTCTTTTCATTGGTAAGTCTTTCCTTGAATGGAGTCTGACCATTGGTCCATTTAGCTTAGTTTTGCTGACATGGATTGGCATCCACACTTCAAGGTCACAGAGGAAAAAAAATCCTATCTGGAGATTGAACCTGGGACCTGAGGCATGCAAAGCCAAGCTCTTCCACTGAGCTATGAACTCTTCCCTAATGTTTACATTTTTCTATTTTGCAGGCCCACAGCCATTTCAGACAGCTGTCTTTAAGGTTGCAATCCTAACCACACTTTCCTGAGAGTAAGTCCCATTGGACAAAACAGGACTTACTTCTGAGTAGACCTGGTTAGGATTGTGCCCTAAATTAGGACATCTGTAATCGGAGATCTGCAACTCGGAACTGTAGCTTTGTCGATTGAAATAATCTATATATCCACAGTATCTAGAGCAGGGGTGTTCAAACCCTGGCCCGGGGACCATTTGCGGCCCTCTTGGACCCCCAGTCTGGTCCATGGGGAGCCCCCAGTCTCCAGCGAGCCTCTATTCTGCCAGAGACTTGCTGGAGCCCACGCTGATCCATTGCGACTACTCTCAGCGCGAGAGCCAACTGTTCAACCTCTCGGTAAGCTGTGGGCCGAGGGCTCCCCCCACTGCTTGCTGTTTCACAGCTGTGAAGCAACAGTGGAAGCAAAGGAAAGGCCAGCCTTACTTTGCACAAGGCCTTTTATAAGCCTTGAGCCATCACGAGACCTTAATTCATTCATATAAGTTCCATCACTAATATATTCATTTATGTACATTTATTCCAATTTTAAATGTATATTAATTCCTTGTTTTCCTGGTCCGTGACACAAAGAGATGATGTGACCTTCCTGCCCAAAACGTTTGGACGTCCCTGATCTAGAATATTAACCAGTAGCCTGTATTCAGAGTGTATTCTGTTACATGAGGTACAAGAAAGGGATGTGCCCCATCATTGACTTTAAGCCCTTGGATGCTCCCTTCAAGACTGCTTTGAGCTGGCCTTTGAGATTTTTGCATGAACGCTGCAACAAAACAGCAATACACATAACATGAAATACAGAATGACACTGAATTTAAAAATCTGTTCTTACTGCTGCGTTCTGTTGAATAGCCTTCATGATACTGTCACGCCTAAACTAAAAAAATTAATAGCATAATTTGGAGCTCACAGCACTTGAGTTACACTAAAATCCAGGAGGCAATGCTTGGGGTCCTTCATACTCTCATCCACTTGTTGAGCTCCACACATTCCTGGACAGCCTTCCCAAACCTTCAATATTGTCATACAAGTTAATAAAGAAATAATGACATTACTTATATCTGACACTAACAAATGAGCAGAAGATTTAAGGGCATCTCTGTCACAGATTTAGTGGAAAGCACCATATCTGGCCATCAAACAACTTATTGTTAGTGTTCAGATTGTCAGTACAATGTAATGGTTAGAATGTGAGACTTAGACTGGAGGGGACTGGGCTAGAATCCCTGCTCAGCCATAAAACACACCAGCAGGGAGGGCAGTTGCCAGCACAAATCTCCAGTCAGCCTCCAAACCTCAGCCACCCTCTTCTCAACCCTGGCTCACTCCTTATATTCTCCTGGCCTTCGCTAGTCCTACCTCCCCTTCCTGGTCCAACCCTCCCTGTCTGGTTGCCTTCTGGTACTGTGCCTCTTAGGGTATGGGAAGGCTCCTGCAGGTACTTGTAGTATGGACCCAGGCCATAACAAAACAAACTATACAAAACAGAGCACTGGATCACAGTGGCGTTCCTGGGGGTCCCCGCCCCCGGGGCAACCCCCAGAATTCTGCCCCCTCACACCTCGTTTGGCCCCCTTCTCTGCCCCCCGCGCACGTGACCCAGAAGTAATTGCGGTGACATCATCGTCACCGCGATTACTTCCATGCAGCTGCCTCCTCCGTTCCCCCTTTGTAAACAAGAGGGAACAGAGGAGGCAGCTGAGGCCCCCATGGAGCCTTCGGCGCCGCAGGGGTCTCCATGGCAGCGCTCTGGGGCTGCTCCCAGCGGCCCCAGACTGCTGCAGTGGAGACCTCCACGTAGCTTGTAAGCTGCGCAGAAGGCTCTGTGGGGGCCAGGAAGTGGCGCGCATCCCCTCTGACGTCAGAGGGGGCATGTACCGCTTCTGCTCCGCCCCTGAGGGATGCCCTGAGCGGCGGAGCAGGGCGACCCGGCCGGGAAGCGGCACGCATTCCCTCCAAAGTTGGAGGGGGCACGTGCCGCTTCCTCTCAGCCCCTGAGGGACACCCTCAGAAGTGGAGCAGGGGCACCCAGGAGCGCTCCTGGGAGGCAGCTGGATGCTGCCTCCCAGGCAGCATCTCAACGCCGACTGGACCGCCCCCCCTCTCCCCTCCTCCTTTATAGGAGGAGACGAGATGGGCATCCTAGAGCGTAAGTGCCTCTCTAGGGCACCTGTCTCCTATCCTCTTATAAAGGAGGAGGGGAGGGGTGGCTCAGTCGGCGCCCAGGTGCTGACAGAGAGGCAGCAAGCTGCCTCTTCACAGCGCTCCTGGGCGCTCCTCCTGGCGGGGGCAGGGGCGGGGTGAGGCTCTGACGTGCCCCTGGAGGTTCAGCACCCGGGGCATTTGCCCCGCTTGCCCTCCCTAGGTACACCAGTGCTGGATCAAATCTACATGTGTTTTTGGCATTGTTTGAAGGTGAAACAGTATGGAGTACAAATATAAGTCTGGAGCACAGAAGAAATAAAAAAAGAAAAAAAAGAAAAAGTCAAAAGAGATGAGGCAAGTTTATTTCACCTGGGCTTTGTTTCAAAATCATCACATAGTAATGAGGGAGATAGAGTAAAGGCAGTCCTTTGATTCCTGTGCAATAGAAGAATAAAAAGCAAATTCAGACTTTGATGAGGTGGAAGCCACTGATGAGGTGAAAGCCATTACAAGCCATTAAAAACATCACTTTCAGTTTTCAGGCACTGGAAGTGACTTTTTTCATTCTACAGTCTGAGTCTGGCAGAGACCATGGACAGAAGCCTGCGGCCTCTGCTGGACTCAGAGGAGCCTCCAGAGGTGAGGGGAGCAGAGCTGATATGGGGGGCCCCTGTATCTGAATAAACCACTACTTATATATTTTCAGTGCTTTCTCAGCACCTGCATATACTAAAAGAACTTTCTCTCTTTAAAAAAAAATAGAAGCTGAGATTCTGGAAAAGCAATCCTCCCAATTTTGTGTTGTTAAGCCACATTTTGCGGTTTGTGCAGCACAATCAGTCTTGTCTTCTAGATTCCTCTGTACCTACCCATTATGTCATGAGATGGTGACATCATAACATCACCTGATTACTCCTTCCCATAATCTTAATGTCAGTAATGTCTCTCATTTGAAGTTATTGTGTTTCCATGGGTGTGTGTGTGTGTGTGAGAGAGAGAGAGAGAGAGAGAGAGAGAGAGATGGATGGATAACTCTGCAGGAAGTATTAAAAAATTACAACAGGCTAGTGGGAAGACTGTGGCCTTGGTTTCTCTGCAGTAAAGGGTAGGGAAGAAATGGAGGTTAGGTGCGTGGGGGAAGTTAGAAAACTAGAAGTGGGAATGGTGTTTAAAAGTGGTTATTTCCTTCCTTTCTCCCAGATACAAAACAGACCAAAGAGATGAAATATGCCAACAGCTGGAGCTAATTTTGAGGTTATTATACAGCAAAAGCTACAAGACAATAAAATGCTAGCCCTGGATGTGGCTTTGGGCTTTGTGTCTGACCCTTCAAAACCATTCTAACCCGAACGTTTTAGCACCACTGTGTCCTGTCTGCTCCCTTGTCACAACTAAGTGATAAACTCTGTATTTGCTCCCAGTAGCAGAAAATGCTGCAGAAATGCAGAAAATGACCAGTACCCTGGGTAAAAGGCAGAAGATGATACATATTTAAAAAAACTTGACTTCAAGGCCAGGCTTTGTAAAATTATTGAAAAAGACTCCCTTAAGCCCCGTGGATCTGGATAATGAAACAGTATTTATCGTGTGTCTCCAAGAAGCTGTACATGTTCATGTACTAATAGTTAATATGATTAGGTAGCAAATGGTGCAAAACATTATTGTCAAAGACTGAGCCATGATTGTTCTATTCTGCACTGAAATTCCTTCAATAGAATAACAATTTTTCTGTTATCCTACTGTAGAAATTTCAGGACAATAGATAGTTACACACTGCCAAAAGGTTCTCATTAAAATTTCCAGTGGGTGTCCTTGCAACCATTAAGAAGCATTTTAATACAAATGAATCAACAGGTCTTCCCGCTTACATCAGAATATCTCCAAATTATCAAGTCTCAATTTGCCATTCCCCAAACCTCCCTCAATACCTAAAGCAGATCTAATGAAATAAATAACAGCCCAATCCTATCTCCTACCAGTCTATAGCATGCAACTGTGCCAATAGACCATATGCTGCATATTATGGTGGGGGAGGCAACCAGACAGCCTACAAGAAGTAAGTAAAAATATTTTTGTGCCATTCCCTCTCATGTCTCTTCTCCCCCTGCTGCTGTACAAGTGCACACCCCCTAACAGATACTTTTACTCAGCAAGCCGCTCCACTATCAGAAATGCTTTGGGGGCTCGCTCCTTAGTGAAGACTACTTGTGGATTCCTCAAAAGTAAGCAAAAGTGGTGTTATTTCGTGAAATGAGTGGTTTTTCATATTTTGATCTTAATATTGCAATTTGAGCATAAATTCTCATTATTTCACGTTCTGTGTTGGTCACTGAAAAAAAAACACCCTGTTCAAAAGAGAAGGTGGGAAGCAGATAATAATACAGGACCAAATAGGTGACGTTTCTTATAATAAGCAGCCACTGAATGCTTTTTGGATTTTGAATCCATCCTGAACAACTACAATTCCCAGAATGCCTTCTCTAAAAGGAGAAGAAGCACCATGCTGGGACTTGCCATGATTCTCCCAATACAGTAAAAGGGAAGACAGAATATTTCCCCCCTTAAACAGTAGTTGCGAACAGAGGCTGTTGTGTTGCTCCTGCTGCTGTGTAAAGTCAAGCAGCACCTGTTCAATCTTTCATCTGCAGGCAATGATTTGTTCTTTTCTCAAGACAATTGAATGGTGCAACTCTATATAAAAGCTCCTAATGTGTTTCCTTCCCTTTCTGAAGAGCTAATCAGAAATACTTGCTCTCCCCGTGGGACAGGGAGGAGGGTGTGCACTAGAGAAACAGGTTGGAACTGTTAAAATAATTGGCAGCCCTGGACTCTTGCAGATCTCATTGGCCTCATGTTAAAATGGAAGCTTTTAACATTTAATTATTTATTTCTGACTGAGCCATGAAACTGCCCCTTTATGACATTAATAGTTGCAAGAGAGCAGGAGTTTTCCTCATTAAGAGGAGGCCGTGGATCCTGAAGCCTCTGGTTATATCATTGTGGGCTAGGGGTTCTGCCAATAAGGCTATTAAAGTGGCTGAGGACTCACGCAGCAGTTTTAGGAGGTTGCTTTCCTGGTTACTTTGGTAACAAACAAGCAAACTTCATCCTAAGCTCCGGGACAGGATATGGGCTTGTAGTTAAAATGTATAGCTGCACATGAGCTACAGTAATAGGGTGCACACCAATTAGGGAGTTGGCAGTCACAAACGTTTGTTGCAGGTTTGAGCAGAAAAACAACAGGGGAAAGGATTTCGAAAAGTGAAAACCTTGGATTGGTGAATTGCCAGGCTCCAACACTTAGTTAGTAAGCTATACACAGCCCAAGGCACCTCCATTTTGTTCCTTTGCTGTCACCTGAAACTGCTGGGCCTCTTGAAGAAGCACACAAATTATATGGTCAAATAAACTGAACTGAAACAAGCCTTATTTAATGCCCAAGGCAAATTAGCAGAAGTATGTCTTGTTCTATCTACAATTGAACCTGTGGATTCTCTGATGGCTTCAAGACATTAGACAGGTGGGGTTATAACACCAGAACAGGCCAGTGACAAGTAGGGGGCAGTACCAAAAGGCAATAGAGGTGGGCATGAGTTGTCAAAGCTTAGATTGCCAAAGCCCAGCAACACACATGCTGCTGAACTAGGGAAAAGTCACCTTAGCCTCTTTTCTATAAAGAGGCTGTCTTCCAAAACATGGCTACAGACCCAGGGTGTGTGTGTATGTGTGTTTCAACAGGAGTTTGAAATTTCTGCTCCTTCAGCCCCTGTGAAAAGAAGGGGTCAGAAAGAGAGGCAGAGAAAGCCAAGGACGAAACCACCCTGTTGCTTCTTGCCTCAAGGATGGGAGGCGAAGTGGAGAAGTGAACTGTGTGCCAGCCTGGCCCTGAGTGCTGCTGTCATGGAGTTCAATGGGGCTTATTCCCAAGAAAGTGTGTATAGAAGGACAGCCCAGGCAGAGAATCAATAGTGGGTATCTTTTTTTTTTCCTTAAGCAGACAAGTGCACCTTTCCACATGATGCATTCAATAGCACAAATCAATGCATGCCTACTCAGAAGTAAGTTCCATGTGTTCAGTGTGTCCAGGAAAAGTGTGCAGAGGCACAGCTCAGGGCAAAGGAGGTTGCTGGTGCCCAGGCCAATTCTCTCTTTGCTCACCAATTTGATCCTTTTCTTGCTTGCCTCTTAGCTGCTCAGATGGGAATGGACGGAGGCTTCCTCCGCCCCTCTCATCTGCACAGGGCCTCTGAGAGGAATTTTATCAGGGAGTACAAAATTTCTTTTGGGCCCCTTTACAAAGGGGGGGGGAGTGAAACAGCAGGGGAGGGTGGTGATGGGTGAGCAGAATAGGGGCAGGGAGGGGCAAAACAGGGTGAGGGGAGGGTAGAGATGGCTGGAAAAGTCTTTGGAGCCCAGGTCTACCCACCCATGTGGCATCAGTAGTGTCCCCAGCACCCCCAGTCATGGTAATGTCCCCAGCATCCTCCATGGGCAACAAGTCTGAGTAGATAGGAAAATGTCAGATCCCAGGAAATTTCTGGGCCCCCTTTGGCTCCTGGGTTCCCCTTTTTAACCTGGGCCCGGGTACAAATTACCCCCTTTTATCCCCCTTCTCCTAGGCCCTGCATCTGCAAGATTCCAGCCAGGTTCGCACAGCAAGACAGAGGCATGGTAGAGAAAGGCACCCTTGACACAATCCTAGTCATGCCTACTCAGAAGCAGTGACATGTGATGAGGTCCAGGCCAGGACATGTCATGACTTCTTGTGCCGATGAGACACAAATGACATGGTACCCCTGTGACCCAGAAGTGATGTCACTTCTGGGTCACCTCTGGACCTAACCCCTCCGGTCACATCTGGAGGTATTCTGAGGTATTTGCTTGCTTACAATTCCTCCAGAATTATTTTTTTAAAAAACAAAAACTCACCTATTCTTCCTCCACTAGGGAGAGCTCAGCAACACTTCCCCTGAGGTAGCTTGCTAGCTGCCTCCCCTGTTGCTTTGAAGAGCCAGGTCCCTTCATGCAGTTTGCCTGCTGTTTTTATGATTGTCTTATTAATAGGCCTGAGGCCACTCTGTCTGCTGCCTCTCCAGAGCTTGTTGATGCAGACATCCTGCCTTTTGTTGATTCGAAGCCATCCATGGTTGCAGCCTCACCTACTGAGGCAGTTCTGCCTGTTGCCTCCCCAGCAACTGCTGATGCACACACCCTCTATGTTTCCCCCATTGGAAGCCAGCCATGATTGCACCCATTAAGTTACTAGCTCCCACCCTTTGTGTGTGCGTGCGCACTGATTCACTGACTGTGCTGGAGAAGAAAGGAGTGGCTGGAAAAGCAAGGTTCTTTTTTTTTTAATTAACTTGTTGGGACCGGTGAGACTCTGCCGCCCATGCCTGCATGTCCCTGCTCAGAAGTAAGTCCCATTGTGTTCAACAGGGCTTACTCCCAGGATTGTGTGTGTATACAACAGGTTAGGAACTCGAGTCAGGTGACTCAGACTTGAGTTGTGAAAATGAGTATTTTTCGCTGACTTGTTGACTTGTGAGTCGTGCGCATGGAAGACTCTGAAAAGCACTCGAGTCAGGGGCCCCCTCACTTGGCATTTGTCCCCATGTATGCTGACTTCAGCCTGCCTGTGTCTGGGTGTGCTTGCTTACTGTTTTTGCGGTGTGAAATACTTCCATCTTTCCGACCAGGTGAGCAGCTGGAAAGTTGCAGCCAGGAGGCAGGAAAGGGTTAATGTTTGCAATGAATGGGGGAAGATGGGACTGGACTCTCTTTTCCTGTCTCTGATAGGAAGGAAGGAACAAATGATAATTGGACAAAGGATGGGCATTGTGATATTTTTATTGGTTGAGGGAGGGCAGGAGGTGGACCCAAGGGCATTCTTCCCTTACAATTGGCTTGAGAAACCCAGGGAGGGGGAGGAGGCACAGAAGGGGGCATGGAGTTCATAGCAATTACGCTTTGCACCACATGGCTGGTGGGAAAGGGGAAGCCGCATTGAATGACCCGCTACAGTGGGACTACTTCTGAGTACGGCTGCAAAGGATTGGGTCGTCATGGTAAGCCTCTCAGTTGCTGCAGGTGACTCTCCTCTCTCTTGCTGCTTCTGTCCCAGCTATCATGCAGTCCCTTTCATCCCTCCTGCCCTCTTTACTGATGGGACGGGGCAGCAGTTAAAGAGAACTCTGATACATACACAGAGCCCGGCAGCAGTCCCATTTTTTTCTGTGGTGGGCTTTGAAAAGGGAGGGCAACTCAAATCTTTGAGTCAGTAAAGGGCAACTTAGCGACTTGGGAAGTGCCCCCATTATGACTCTTTTTCGAGTTGAGTCGTGGAAGGCA
This sequence comes from Tiliqua scincoides, assembly GCF_035046505.1. Lineage (NCBI taxonomy): Eukaryota > Metazoa > Chordata > Lepidosauria > Squamata > Scincidae > Tiliqua > Tiliqua scincoides. Next base: position 73,865,975 of record NC_089821.1, on the reverse strand, counting down.
GTGACTCGACTCAAGTCAAGCCCCATTGGATTTTCCCATCCCTGTATACAGACATAACTATGTGTGGAACTGAGATCTCTTTGTCTGCTTTCCTGAATGTGGGTCTGAAATGCTGCAGCTTGGGTGCCCATCCCCATGTGCCTGCCGTGGGGCTCAATCCTATGCCCGCTTGGTCTGAAGCCCCAAGGCAGTTTGCTCTTCTGTGACCAGGTCAGCCTTCTGTGCTCGCCCAGAAAACAAACAGCACATGAATCCTGCTGTCACTGGCAAAACATTTACTGCCCTCAGAAGGACAAGCCCTCAGAGGGAAGCTCCCACTGTTTTCAGTTGGCATGTGCTGCTGGGATACATGCAGTGCAGGAAGCTGGCTGAAGGATGTTTGGTAGCACCAGAGTTGGGACCAGTGTGACTTTTGCCACAAAGAAACGTCTGGATTGAACTGAATGTGCGGTTGTGAATCCCACGTGGGTTGAAACTTGCAAATATCACTCATAGATGCATTTTTCCAAGGAATAACTGCATGTTTGACTTGGCTTAAGAAAAAGAAAAGCTATGAGAAACTATGAAATTCTTATGCCTACAACATAAATGATTGCAAGCTTCCATACTTATATAGCTATCTTCCTGTGGTGGAACCCCCATTGTACTTTCCACTGAAATCATAGTTGCTTTTGCCCACTGTCATAAACTCCCAGGGTTTTGGGGTGCTCAGAGTTCTTGGTTCTCGAACTCTAGAGCCCTCAAGGACCCCTGTTCTGTAGTACTGCCATCATCCTGTATGTGCCAGTGTCTCTGTCCAGGGACGCTGAGACCCTCTAGGCTTAATTCTATCCCTTGCAGGCACTGAGCACTTTCTTTAATGAAAGCCTCAGTCCTCAAGTTACTAGTCCTCAATGAGTATATGGTAGCTTGCTGAACAGCTAGGCAGGATTCTGAACCTTTGTCTCCAACAGACAATTTAACAACTTGGTAAAAGGATTTTTACTTTATTAAGTACATAAGATTACATAAAGTTACAAAAGGCAGCAAATGCTAGAGGCATAAAACTTCTAGGAAACATATCAGCATTAAAATAACAAAGCTAACTGGCTATCTCTATTATTCCCTAACTCTCACCTGGGTTGGCTTTCCTTTGTCAATCTTTCAGGTCCCAGTTACCTAAGAGGCCACATGGCCCTGGTGGACAGGTTCTCCCTGCACCTCTCTGAAAAGGATGTTGCCCCCACAACCTTTTCCACCAAGACACCAAAAAGACAAAGACTCACCCCTTGGGCTTTGTTCTTATACTTCTCATGCTAACAGGTCTGAGGTGACTCTGTACTCATTTAAACTGTCCAATCAGAGACCCTTGAGGCCAGAATCTTCCCGAAGTGGGGCTGGATGCTAGTCCTCCTAGCTCTTCCCCTCCCCACTGGAGATTCATGGGCGCCTCTCTGTCTGCTTAGGTGCTACATTATCACCTTCCATTGAGTTGTAAATTTCTTGCAGCTAGGAACTGCAAGCCACTTCTTTGTTACTGGTTTAGCTTGGTTCAGGCTTTACATGCTACTGGGCCTAAATTGTACATATTCATGACACCCACTGATGGGCTGCTTAACTTGCCTAAAGTTGTATTGGCTACATAGGGGAAAACTATTAGTTGTCAGTTGGAAAACTGGCAGCCACAGTTTTGTGATGGAAAGGCATGGTAGCCTCAAAACAGCATATGATCTGTTCTGTAAATTCTTATTTCAAGGGTAGAGCTGTCTTAATTCATCGCAAGACATACACAAAGTTTAGGATGTCTGATTAGAAGGGAAAGGCCCTTGTTTTTGCATCTTTTTTTTTCCTTTCCAAAAAGCAGTTGCAGTTTTGGTAAATTTTCCATCCAAACTAATAGCAGGTTGGGGGGGGGGGTGATTTAAGTTGGGGAATTGGCATGGGTGTGTGCTGACCAAATTAACCTGCAACTGGTGTGTGTGTGTGTGTGTTTTTCCCTCTAGAAAGAAAATGAAGTCAGGAGGTTCAGAGCATAATCCTCTGCATGTCTGCTCAGAAGTATGTCCCATTGAATTATATGGGTCAGACTCCCTAGTGAGCATGTACTGTATAGGATTGATTGCAGCCTCAATTACAGAACTCCCAATCATGTCTAGTTTGGCCTTTACCAGTAGGGCCAAACTCAATAAGATGCAGATTTGTGATAAAATCTTCCCAAGTTTCAAAATACATGAATAAAAGTAGCCAGGAGGGGGCCCAAATTGGATCCAGGCTTACATCACTGAGGAGAGGGGTTTAACTGCTTCCCTGTGCTGTTTTCCCAATTTAACCCCCCTTCTCCAGCCTTGAGCTGCTGTTTGTCCTGTATATCTTCCTTCTCCTGGGGAGCAAATAGCAGTGAGTGGGATTTAGGTTAGGAATATTGCTCAAAGAAAAGGTTAAATCTGCTCCCCCAAGACCACTGCCCCAGTTCAATTCAGGATGTGTTTTTGTGGCTGCCTGCTTTTTTTCTTTTTAAAGTAAATGTCAGATCCAATCATGGATCTCTTGCATCTTATTTGCCTTTTTATGTATCTGATTTTATTTTGTTTATACCAACTTGAGTTATTACATGTATAAAGTATAAAAATCTAATAAATAAAATTTATTGTACTGTTTGTAGCTGTACTAGGTTTGCTACAATCTTATAACTAAATTTTCTGTGTGTGTGTGTGTGTGTGTGTGTGTGTGTGTGTGAGAGAGAGAGAGAGAGCGAGAGAGAGATTAAAGCATGACATTAGAACTCTATTGGGAAAAAAATATGTCCTGAAATGTCTGTTATCCTTTAAAACAAAATGAATTTTGTTGTTCAGGTGGCTATCTTACATCATAAATGTTTAAAAAATGGAAAAACAGGATTCTTTTTATTTGTTTTTCCTTTTTTTTTACCATTTATGAGGTAAAATTCATGTCTAAAAAGCAAGGAAAAATCTTGGGACATATTTTTTGCAAGCATGACTCATTATTTTCAGCCACTTGGCTGTAATGGCTACTTAATATTTTCATGAGTGATGAAAGGCTTAGAAAACAAAGTAATTTTTATGAACAAATATCTCAAATAATGAGCAGATGACTCAAACCACATTTCAGCAGCTGGCTTAAAAATGTTTAAGCCACACACAATTTCTACAAGATGTATGGAACACATGCACAGATACGTTGATCTATCTATCTCTCTATGACCAACTTTTCTGTCTTTGCTAGACTCTAGGAATGGGGTGTATTTAAATATTTCCTCAAGAATGCATATGTTACCATGATGACCCCAGAGATGGCTTCAGAACCGGAGGATTCCTACATATTCATCTGACTTTCCTCACAATTTATAAATGTTTAATGACAGGAGTTGTGGGTTGACTCTCTCTTTCCTTAATTTTATTAAGGAAACTTGTAACAAACTGCTGCAGGTGTAACCAGCATGGAAAAGAGGATGCTTCAGAGCAGCCAATACTTAACAGCAAGGAAAGCTAACAGGGCCACCCCCAGTGCAAAACAGAGGAGCAGCCCAATCCAAACTAACATTTATGACAGCGGAGCAGAAGTTCTGCTGTTATAAATGGCAATGTGGTGCTGTGCACAGCATGCCACTGGTGGCCATTTTAGATCTGCCTTCCCAAATGGTGGTGGTGTCAGGGGCCACTGCAGCTTGCAGCTATCAGAGTGGGAGGCGGGTGGGTGATGAGTGGGATGGGGCATGGAGGGGGAGGGAGTTTCTGGGTGGCGAGAAGGAAGAGTAGGTGACAGAATAGGTGAATCTGGGTGGCAGCAATGTGCTAGGATCATATTCCCATTCCCTCCCCTTTACTTTCCTTGGACTTGTGCCAAAAAAACAGCTGCCTTAGATCTGAGAGCCAATAACACTTGCCTCAACAGAGGGTACATTCTGTGCTGAGGCAGTGAGTTATGATGACCAGGATCAAAGAGAGAGGATACTGTCTTACTATATGAAACTCCCATCACAGGAAGGCTGTGTAACTGTGTGAGGAGTTGGTGTAGGTGTGGTTGGGAGAAAGTGTACAGTAGAATCTTGGGACAGGCAGTTATTAGGAACTCAATTGTCTCAACTTATCACAGTTCCAAACATTTCACTCAAACATTTAACTTTTTGACAACGTTCTCTTTGGATGCTGTCATGATGTGGTGCTCTCATGTGTCCTGACCCAGGACTTTGAGAGGCTGATGCCAACCCGTCTAGTTATTCTTCTACTGCCACCAGTCTCTAGCTATCTTCAGCAAGCCGTTGAGGGATGTTTCTCTTCCAGGTTCCTGACACCTGAGTCTGCTCATGCTCTGATAAACTGGTGCTCCACCAGAACTTAAGGAAGGAACAAAACAGAGTTAACAAAGTTTCGAAAATGAAACTGAGCTGATTGAGGGCCAGATCCTGAACATTGTGTGGTGGCTCGCTGCTGGGGTGCAGTGTTACAAACGTGCCACAGGCAAGCCCAGCTAGTGCAGGCGCTGGCTCAGCGCAAGCGCACACTGAGCCAGAGCCGAGCGGAGGATGGGCAACCGCTACCTGGAGCTCTATGTGAGCACCAGGCAGTGGAGAGGCATTTTGGGATAGGAGGAAGGAGGGAAAAAGGCATGGCAGGGGAGGGAGTGGAGCTGGAGGGCCTCTTGGCTTGACACAGGACTGCTTTACTAGTAGCCCAATTTTGGGACCGCTTACTTTACTGGGGGAAGAGGACTAATGTCCCCTTCCCCTGAGGGGGCGTTGGGAGCTGCTGCTGACTGCCCGGCGCACTCAGGATGCCATGGCAGCCATTTTGGCACTGCTGCAGCCCTAAGTGCTGGGCAGCTCAGGATAGGGCTGCCCCAAGGACAGATTTGGTGGTGACATTTCTCTCAGTTAGGTCAATCATGCACTCAAGCAGTACCTCAGCTTTGTGATTTTGTGGCCTCCAGCTTTCTTCACAGAATGGCTTGGAGCTTGCCCTTATATGCTCCATAGGGCTGCTTAACTCTTCTCCGTTTCAAGATGCCCTTTGGGAGGGAAAGTCAAAACCAAATTGCCTTTCCACGTTTTTTTCAAACTTCAGGGTTTTGGAGAAAAACCCATAGCTGGATTTCTAAAAAACCTTTTATCTTACCCATGACAGAAGATCCTGCTCTTTTTCCCCCCTTCAAAATGAAATCCATTTTGTGAACTTCAAAATGAAGTCCACCATCATATATTGTGCCAAGACAAGTCTCTCTCTCTCTCTCTCTCTCTCTCTCTCACACACACACACACACACACACACACACACACACACACACACACACACACACACACACTCCTGTTGTTACCGTCTCATGGCCACGTTAGTTGTGTTTTTCTGTAATAGATGTTCCATGATGGATGCCAGGCGACGGCCTGTATGAACTGAATAAACCACTGTTACTGCTTGGTATGTTACAGAAGGAATGTTACAGACCTTGGTATGATAACAAAGGGAATGTTAAATTTCTGGAAATCTCTCTGGAAGCCGGTCTCCCCCTAGTCCCTGAATAGTGGGCAGGGCTGGCCTTAAGAGTTGCAGGTCCCAATTGGAAACTTCTGGTGTGGAGCCCCAAGTTCACAGCCAAAGTCTGCAGAATCTTATATATAATCATGAAATTTAGAAATTTAGTACAAATTTTAATGAAGAGAAAAAAGCCCATTAGGATATATAACATTTATTATAGACTTTACATCTCTACGGTAGAATGGAAAGCAATCAAAATGTGTGTTTAAAAAGCGCATGTGAGTCAATGGACCAAATGCATCTAAACACATTTAAATATAAAATTGTATACATATAAAGCTGCAAGTAAACAAAATGTGTAGATTTCCTTTCAAAAGTGAATAGTTACAAAACCACTTGTTTTAGTGACTGTGAAATGATTTAGTAAAATATAAATTTTTTTATTTTATTTTTACTCTAGCGCGCAGCCCCTTTGGGAGCAATTAGTCCAACTGGCTAAAAACCCAGCCCTGATAGTGGGGACAGCCAAGATGGTGCAGTGGTTGTGCGGTGCACAAGGTGGCACACCACTTGTGCAGTGGCAAAGCACATACACTCTTCACATGCGGAGGGGTATGTCCATCTACTCTTATTTCAAATATCCAGAGTCAAGCCTTGCCTTTGGAAACAGACACCAAGGTTGAGCCCTGGTGAGCAGCAGGACAACTTGAGCCCTGCAGAAAATTCATTTGGTGGTTCATCTTACAAGTGAAGTCAAGATAAAGGTTTTCATCTTTAAGTTTTAATTGTTTTAGAGAGAGAAATATAATGCCACATTTTAATAGCAAAACATTTATTGGCTTGCACTCCATCCAAAACGTCCATGGCAGTGCATGGCATGGGGAAGTTTTATCAAGGAGGCCAGAATCCTCATACTATAAACCCTTCATCACACACAAATTTGGCCTGTAAAATCTTCTTTGGTTTTAAAAAGACTTTTAAATAAAGCTTGGGACAGTTTTTCTTTGAAAGGGAATTAAGAATTACAGCTAGTTTTTATTGGGAAACTCCCAGGTAGGCCTCTGGGACACTGAATAAGATTTGCAGTCCTGGGTGTGGCATCCTTAAGGCAGCTTGTTTATGAGCTTCAATCATTTGGGACTGAAGAGACTACTTGGGATCTTAGAATTGTATTTGATCACCATCTTTTGGTTATGAGAAGATACTTCAGTTGGATAATCTTTTTAAAAAGTTACAAGATAGTAGGGGAGGAAGGGCTTCCAGGGAAAATACCGTATTTTTCGCTCCATAAGACGCACCTAGTTTTTAGAGGAGGAAAACAGGAAAAAAAATATTCCGAACCAAGTAGTGTAATAAAATATTTAATAAGCTATAACAGAACATTTGAACCATGTAAAGTGAACAGCAGTCAACAGTGGCATTAAGAACCATTATCACTGTCATTAACAAATGGAGAGACTTAAAGGTTTGAGTACTCTAGTTTTCTGGAAACCCCAAGAACTCATCATCACTAGAGTCAGAATTTATGAAGCTCACAAAAGCAGGTGCACACAAGTAGAGGATCACATTATCTTTCTGCTACAATGATGTTCTGCCAAATCCCAATCCACTGGGCCTTGTGCCTGCTTAAGGCTGATCAGTCCCCCTTGTTCAACTCACCAGTGCAGCAAGCAAAAGTGAGTCCAGTTCCAGTCCACAGATGCCAAGTAAATCACTCCCATCAATCAGAGTTGCCAAATCAGAGTCCAGAACCAATAAGCTAAATTACAATCCAAGGTCAGTCAAATCCATCAGGGTATCCAAGTCCAGTCAGATTCCAAATTCAATAAACCCAGTCAATCAGTCTCCTCTCCTACCTCCAACCTGCACTCCTTCAAAACCCACAAACCCTTTCTGCCTCAGGTACTCCTTGTACCCCTGAGGGCCCTATTGCCTTCCAGTGGCTGCAGCTGTGCAGCACACTCTGCTGAATGCCCAGGCCTTACCCTTAAAGGGGCCACTGCTGACACCACATCTACCTCCTCGCCAGTTCTTCCGTGATTCCAATACAAATGAACAAGTGGAAAGTCCAACCACAACTTGAATTCTCAAGACACAACAAACCTCTGGATTTATGGTGAGAACCAAGCCTTACCTGGGGCTTGTGCAATAAGCAAACACTGGCATTCTGACCAAGGAGACAGTTTTTTCTTTGGGGGGGGGGGGGGCTTACATTCAGATGCTGGATGAGGTGAGTGAAAGCGCTCCTCCCCTGCTGTGTGAGTGTGTGTGGGGGGCAGAGCATCTGTGTGTGTAAGAGAAGGGGGCAGCCTGTGTGTGTGAGAGAGGGGGGAAAGTGTTTGTGTTGCAGAGAAGTTGTGATGCTCTAGGCTTGGGGTGGGGGGAAAGAGAAGCTGTGATGCTCCAGGTTTGGGGGCGGAAGAGAGAAGCTGTGATGCTCCAGGCTTGGGGTGGGGGGGGGGAAGAGAGGCTGTGATGCTCCAGGCTTGGGGGGGAGAGAGAGGCTTTCCTGGGAGTAAGCCCCCCTGACTCTAATGGGACTTACTTCAGAGTAGGCATGCACAGGATTGGGCAGCGAGACTGCCACCCCACCCACGCTTTCTTGGGAGTGAGCCCCAGTGACTCTGTGACTTACTTCTGAGTAGACAAGCGGGCTTGGGCAGACTGCCACCCACCCACACTTTCCTGGGAGTGAGCCCCAGTGACTCTGAGACTTACTTCTGAGTAGCCTCTGACTGCCCGGGGAAGCAGAGCAAGCGGGCAGGGGGCGGGGCCAGCGCTGGGGCGGAGATTTTTTTTTTTTGCAGTATTCGCTCCATAAGACGCACACACTTCCCCCCCCACTTTTTTGGGGGAAAAAAGTGCGTCTTATGGAGCGAAAAATACGGTATATGGAAATGGGGGTTGGGGCTGAATGATAATCATTGCACAGAGAAAAGTTTTCCAGTTTGAAATGAAAAATAAAAAGGAAACTTTTGGTTTAGTACAAATCTTAATGAAGAGAAAAAGCCCATTAGGATATTAACTAAAATTATGACCAGCATCTCTGCAACACAAAGAAAATTACACCGAATCTCCCTTTTGGTTGAAATAAATCCTAAACGTGTTTGGTTTTCGTTGTGCTATCCATGACCGGGAGTAGCTTGTGTAACCACATTCCCTTCCCTTTCCAACTTTTCTCCCTTTCCAGCTTGTTTCCTGTTCTCAGACATTTGCAACAACGGTTAGGGCCTGTTCCCATGGATGCAAGAAGTTTATGGGACAAAGCAGGAGGCACACATTTCTTGAGAATATGTATCTCCTGCTTTGTCCCATAAACTTGTTGCATCCATGGGAACAGTCCCTGACCCAGCCAATGGACCGTGTGCTCTTCTCATTACTCCTGGTTCTTTGCTAAACCTTGTGTGACATCCAGGTGAGCTTGCTATCCAGAGAAGAACATCTGGAAAAACTCTTTTCTCATCAGTACTGCCTTTGCCTTCACTCTTCAGTCTAGCTCCAAACAATTTTGTGCAATGCCACCCAGCCTGAAAAATCTCAAGAGTTTTTGGGGTGTATGTATGAATGGGGATGCTGCCCAACAGTCCACACAAAGAGAATGCAAGTTGGTGAAAATGTGGATATTTTTTCCAGCATGGATGTGCGTGTAGGAAGAGGTGACCTTTGCAAATGCAAAAATATGCTAACTTGACTAAAGTGATGAGGTGTATGGACAGAATGTTGGATTTGGAACTAGGAAATGTAGACTGAAATCTCAGTTTAACCATGGACTTTCTGTGTGGTCTTGAATAAGATATGATCAGCCACTCTTCCTCATCTGTAAAATGGGAATAACAGTTAAAAAAACAAAACAAAAACAGAAACCATTAGTTTTCAAGAGCTTGCCTGACTTGGGGAGGGGGATAATGTTCCATGTGGTTTACAATAAAAACAAAAACAATTCTGTCTTCAAATAATTAGGAACACATTGAATCTGCAGCAATACCATATCATCACTTCCACTGGTTGCAACTGGAAAGGTTCTGTTCTGTATTTTAAGGTTCTCTTAAATAAACCAAATTTTAAGGTTCTCTTGACTAAGGTATGCAACTTGTCCCTCAAAACGGCCACGGTGCCAGAAGATTGGAGGATAGCAAATGTCACGCCTATTTTTAAAAAGGGAAAGAGGGGGGACCCGGGAAACTATAGGCCGGTCAGCCTAACATCCATACCGGGTAAGATGGTGGAATGCCTCATCAAAGATAGGATCTCAAAACACATAGACGAACAGGCCTTGCTGAGGGAGAGTCAGCATGGCTTCTGTAAGGGTAAGTCTTGCCTCACGAACCTTATAGAATTCTTTGAAAAAGTCAACAGGCATGTGGATGCGGGAGAACCCGTGGACATTATATATCTGGACTTTCAGAAGGCGTTTGACACGGTCCCTCACCAAAGGCTACTGAAAAAACTCCACAGTCAGGGAATTAGAGGACAGGTCCTCTCGTGGATTGAGAACTGGTTGGAGACCAGGAAGCAGAGAGTGGGTGTCAATGGGCAATTTTCACAATGGAGAGAGGTGAAAAGCGGTGTGCCCCAAGGATCTGTCCTGGGACCGGTGCTTTTCAACCTCTTCATAAATGACCTGGAGACAGGGTTGAGCAGTGAAGTGGCTAAGTTTGCAGACGACACCAAACTTTTCCGTGTGGTAAAGACCAGAAGTGATTGTGAGGAGCTCCAGAAGGATCTCTCCAGACTGGCAGAATGGGCAGCAAAATGGCAGATGCGCTTCAATGTCAGTAAGTGTAAAGTCATGCACATTGGGGCAAAAAATCAAAACTTTAGATATAGGCTGATGGGTTCTGAGCTGTCTGTGACAGATCAGGAGAGAGATCTTGGGGTGGTGGTGGACAGGTCGATGAAAGTGTCGACCCAATGTGCGGCGGCAGTGAAGAAGGCCAATTCTATGCTTGGGATCATTAGGAAGGGTATTGAGAACAAAACGGTTAGTATTATAATGCCGTTGTACAAATCGATGGTAAGGCCACACCTGGAGTATTGTGTCCAGTTCTGGTCGCCGCATCTCAAAAAAGACATAGTGGAAATGGAAAAGGTGCAAAAGAGAGCGACTAAGATGATTATGGGGCTGGGGCACCTTCCTTATGAGGAAAGGCTACGGCGTTTGGGCCTCTTCAGCCTAGAAAAGAGACGCTTGAGGGGGGACATGATTGAGACATACAAAATTATGCAGGGGATGGACAGAGTGGATAGGGAGATGCTCTTTACACTCTCACATAATACCAGAACCAGGGGACATCCACTAAAATTGAGTGTTGGGCGGGTTAGGACAGACAAAAGAAAATATTTCTTTACTCAGCGCGTGGTCGGTCTGTGGAACTCCTTGCCACAGGATGTGGTGCTGGCGTCTAGCCTAGACGCCTTTAAAAGGGGATTGGACGAGTTTCTGGAGGAAAAGTCCATTATGGGGTACAAGCCATGATGTGTATGCGCAACCTCCTGATTTTAGGAATGGGTTAAGTCAGAATGCCAGATGTAGGGGAGAGCACCAGGATGAGGTCTCTTGTTATCTGGTGTGCTCCCTGGGGCATTTGGTGGGCCGCTGTGAGATACAGGAAGCTGGACTAGATGGGCCTATGGCCTGATCCAGTGGGGCTGTTCTTATGTTCTTATGTTCTGTATCTCAGTCCATCTCATCTCTCTAATTTGGGAGATACAGGTTCAGCCTTGTTATACACAGATTTTTTATACATGGAATTGACTCAACACGAATGGCCCCTGCAAATGAGAAGGAATGTGCCGATCCCTAGAGAAGGGGGAAAATGCACCCCTTTAAAATCACAGTTTAAAAAACTGCATTTTACTGTTTCAGAGAGACAGTCATACAAGTGATTACAGGTATAACCTAATTTTCTATCTCAAGCTGATGAGAAGGGCCCTTTAAATTAGAGGAAAACAGTCCTTTAATAATGCCAGAGGGCAGCAGGCTGACAATCCATCAATCATTCTCTCTGTAGGCTTTACTCCTCCTTTCCCCCTGAGCACTTGAAAGAAGGCTAAATGGCAGCGATTATCACTTCCTATCACCTCCTCAATTCTTTCCCCCTCACTGGGGCTCCTGGTGAAGGGAGTGATTGATGCCTCCTAGTGAAGCCTAAACGACTGGAGACAGACTGATTGCCTCTGCGTGCATTTCAAAAGGTCAGCAAGGTTGTTTTAAATCACCAGAGCAAAGAAACTTTGTTTTTTAAATTGATTTGCTTTAGTGCGTTTTTTTTGCCACCCAAAAGTTCTGGGAACAGAACCCTCAGGAATGATGAGACTCAACCTGTATTTGGGACCTGTCCCCCAAATTTTAAGGAAAAGGACATAGTGGAACTAAAAAAGGTGCAGAAGAGAGCGACCAAAATGATTAGTGGGCTGGGGCACCTCCCTAATGATGAGAGGCTACAGCGTTGGAGGCTCTTCAGTCTAGAAAAAGGCACCTGGGGGGGACGGGACATGATTGAGACATACAAAATTATGCAAGGGATGGATAGAGAGATACTCTTTTCCCTCTCACTCAACACCAGAACCAGAAGACATCCACTAAAACTGAGCATTGGGAGAGTTAGACAAAAGAAAATATTTATTTACACAGCATGTAATTACTCTGTGGAACTCCTTGCCACAGGACATGGTGATGGCGTCTAGCCTAGGTGCCTTTAAAAGGGGATTGAACAGATTTCTGGAGGTCATTTAACTTCTCATTTAATTTCTTGGCCACCTTCAAGTCTCCTTTTATCTCCCCTTTTTGTCCCTCACTGTCAAGCTGGCCAACCAGTTCTCTGGTAGGTTTCCTGCTTCCAACATATTTGAAGAAACTTTTATTATTACCCTTGATGTTGCTGGCCATACACTCCTCAAAGTCTTTGTCGGTCTCCTGTAATCTTCTTACATTTCTTTTGCCACGGTTTATGAATCTTTATATTCTCTTCATTAGGATAAGACTTCCGTTTATGGAAGGAGGCTTCCTTACCCTTCACAGCTCTCTAACCTTGCTTGTTAGCCATGCTGGCATCCTCCTGAACTTAGTCTTGTCCTTCTTCCTTTGTGGTATATCCAATGACAACTGGCATAAACCCCCAAATGGGGTGGATATATGGAATGGGACAAGAAGGAAATGACTTACACTATATCCTAAACCTCCTCTATAAGATAAACATTCCCCAAGCATCAGTCAATGCTATGCCAATGTGACAGATGGCAGAGGAAACCCCCCCCCCAAACATAGAAAAAAATGGGGAGGGGGAAAACAATAGAAAATCTCCCAGCACCCCTTCTACCCTACCCTCTTTTCTGCAGTGGAATCTAGGATACAGACTACACTTGCACTCAACCACAGGACACCCAACTCCAGTAACTAAAGCAGTAGGTAGGGATACCAGAATTCAGATGACAGAGCAAGTGATGTGGGCTGATTTGGGCCTCATATAGGGCACACTTATGTTCTGGAGTCTGGACCTCACGGTGGAACTGCATGGGGCGGGGGCTCTCTGCCACCAGTGCTCAAAGTCTGCAGCATCCTTACACTTTGACTCCTTGGGCTATGTCAAAAATAAAAAGCTCAACTCTCTTCAAAAATATGAAGACTAAGACTTAAAAAAACTCCCACATCACAGCTTCTAGATCTAGATCAAAGTTGTCCACATGAAGAGAAAGTGAAATTGATCATCAAATGATTGGCCCAACCTTGAAGACCAGCTGGAATAATCATGACAACAGCGTTGTGGACAAGGTGTAGCAGCAAGAAGGAAGAATGGAAAGAACTGAAAGTCCAGAAAGTTTGTGCTGAGACTGTTATAAGTACTTGAATCCCAGTTAAGATCTGAGTCTCCCACAAGTTTTGAGAGATCAGTGCAGGCGGGACTAGAGCAAAGCATTTGCAGGCAATAAACAAGCCCACTGTTTACAGCCATCATGGTAGGGAAGAGAGGGGAGTCAACCAGAAGCAGTGCACTGTACGAGGGGAGGTTGCTAGAGTAGCTGCCAGGTACTTTTTGTAGCTCTCTCAGTGGAACTCCAGATCATATCCTCTACTGCTTAGTGTCATTGTCTGAGCCAGACTAAGTCCTGGCCTGGATTAAGCATCCCTCAAAGCCACCCCTCCTCCCCTGTTAAATCATCTATTTGTAGAGCAGGGATCCAACTATCAGTTTAAATTACAGACACCGATTTCTTCAATATCCAACAGTAATTGAATCCAGCTTTTTCTTAGGACTCATCTCCTTTTGATTTCACAGAAGCTCTCCAATGTAAAGGACATGCTTATCAAATCTCCTGGCAAGCATGGGTTGAAAATCACAAGAGTATGGGATTTCTCACGCTTCCTGCTTATGACTGGACCGGGAAGAGATCCAATACCACCATTTCTCACAGTGCGTCAGCACTCTCTTCTCGGAACAAAAAGTTGCCAGAACCATTGTCATTTCTAGGGGCTTACCACAGGGCCGGTCCAGCCACAAGGCTTGGAGCTGTGGGCCGGGGGCGGCAGCAAACTGGCAGCCTGCTAACTGGTAGACGTACCGGGCAGTTGTGGGACAAGCAGCAGCAGGATTTGCGAAGAAGGGGATGGCCTGCTGTTTCTGCTCCCCACTGTCTTCTGGTAAGCCAGCTATGGGCCCAAAGCTCAATGGAGAGGTTTACCATGAGGAGAAGGCTCAGTGCCTTAGGGGTTGACCAGGGACAGGGGCGGGCCATTGCAAGAGCTTCTGATTTGTGCCCTTCGGGGCGCCACCTGTGGAGCCACTCTTTGCGATGCAGAGATACCTACCTGGGGTTGAAAAAAGGGGAGCTTTTTGACACAGTCTCCAAGGGCTGCCTTTAAATGGCTCTGATGTTCAGAGACTTCCAGTCCAATCCTATGCATATCTACTGAGAAGCAAATCCTAGTGAGTTCAATGGAACCAATACCCAGATGAGGGTGTACTGAGAACAGCCCAAAGAAATAAAAGATGTTGATGCAGTTTGTATTTTCTTCAACCTTTTGAAGTGTCTTTGACTGTCTACTCAAGTATAACTAAGCATACCTAAGATGTCCTTACAGGCACTCTGAACTTCCTAGCAAGGTACATGCAATTGGTCTGAGAAATTAGACAGTCTGAAGCGTTCGTGATTAGTTTAGGTACTAGTGCACCAGCCAGATTAACCACTGAAATTTTGCCTAAAGATAAATTCAAAGCAAATGTGGGACATACTTCTCCAGTAAAACATCTGAGGAAATTTGAGAGAAGGCAAAAGAAGTTCAATAAAACTGGTGAAAAGGGTTAGGGGAAGATTTTCACATATTTCTACGTTGTCACTGGATTTCATCTAAGGCAGTGGTTCTTAAGCTGGTGGGTCACGACTGGTGCCCTTTAAGGCAGGGCTTTTCAGACTGGGGTGTCGTGTCGCCCCTGCCTGTGGGCCCTGGCCTGTTTCCCCTTAAGGGGTGGGGGCAGCCAGCAGGCAGGGAGGAGGAAGCAGCACGATCCCCAGGATTGCTCCGCTCAGGGGGGCTGCAGGGACTTGGGTATACTTACCAGAGCCTCCTGGGGGTGCAGGGAGCCCTGCGTGGCTGTTTGCAGGGCTCCCCGAAGCTTCACAAGTAAAAGTGATTGCGCTCCGCTTCCACTAAACTGGAATTGGAGTGCAATCGCTCCACCTTCACTTTTGCAGCTCCGGGGAGCCCTGCAGACGCTCGCGCAGGGCTCCCCTCACCCCTGGGAGGCTGCAGGAGGCTCTGGTAAGTGTCCCCAAGCCCCTGCAGCTTCCCTGCTGCCTTCCCCCTGCCCCTGCAAGAACTTGCTGCGGTTTTCAAACTCCCTGGGAGTTTGAAAACCACAGCTTTAAGGGGTGGGGGAAGAGGAGAGGCAGTGACGTGATCTCCAGGATCATATTGCTCAGGGAGGTGCTTTTCACTTACTTGTAACTAGGTAGAGCTGCTGGAGGCTGCAGGAGGTGCAGGGAGCCCTGTGCAGCCCTCCACAGGGCTCCCCAAGGTTTGGAATGTTCAGTAAAAGCAGGCGCAAAGCACTTCCATTTTGTTACAAGTAAGTGGAAAGCACACACCCCCTGCCTTACCTTAGCGATGTGATCCTGGAGATTGTGTCACTGCCCTAGCCCCTCTCCGGCAAACACTTACTGAGGGAGTAAAGCTCCCTCGAGAATTTGAGAAACGCTCATCTAAAGCAATATATGAAATTTGAGGTTCTTTCTGAGATGTAGCTTCAGATAATTTTTTAGAAGAGGGGGAAAAAAGATTATAATGGTCCTGTCCTATGGAGCCACTGTGCTGCTGGAACACATGTCCAGGTGGCACAGTGTGCTTTACTGTGGTTGAAAAACACGGCCCACCACTCTGTGCAGCAGAGCTGCTGCAAACAGTGAGTGGTGGCAACCAGGAACAGCAGGCTCCCCTGGCAGCAGTAATGCAGTGGTGGGAGTGGGCTGTGGGCAGGGAGGAGGAGGAAGTGGTGGACTGGAACAGGGTGGAGAGAGGGAGCAACAGGGTAAAGACTGGGGTAGGGAGGGGGATTATCAAGGCTAGGAAGGGAGCACTATTAATGGCAGTGTCACCATCAATATTGTATCTCCCTTCCTGACCTTGATTCACCTTCCCAGGTCCACTTGGACTTGCACCAGCAAAATTGCTGGTGCAGGTCCAAGTAGAGCATTTGGGCAGTGGAGTGGATGAGACCCCCGGAACTGCTCCTCTGCAGTATGCAGCACACACTCTGTTGGCATGGCTGCATTGGCGTGGGGGGATTTCGATAGGAGTGGGCTGTTAGACACATTTCCTAGTAACAACTCACATGTGTCCATGAGTTCTGGCAGCTAAGGACAACTGACTGGATATTTCGGATATGGATTTTGTTTGGTATGTCCAGTTCCCAAGTTTTTCAGCACAAGAATTAAGTCCAAGTGTTTGAATGCTCTGAGCAGCCATCAATCATACTTGGTTTATCCCCAGCACTCACACTGTCATAAGTGTTCAACATGTTAAAAAACAGAAATGGATTGCCTCAAAAAAACCTTTTTCTATTATCTGTATTTGCTCTGCTGCCTTCGATGTGGAACATCCTGAGTGTTTACTTTGCCCTTTTCTCTTGTTTTCCCTTTACACAGATGAGTGTATCTTTCCAAAGAGAAAAAAAAGGTTCGTTGACATTTTGCGGAATGAAAGAATGTTTCATGCAAACTGTGGTTGAAAAGTTGTAAAAAGGTTTGGGTCTATAGCCGTTTCTAAACTTTTTTTCAAACCTCTCAGAAAGTACCTATAAATTACGGTACACGAAGAACCAAAGACCGGCCATACTGGGTCCTAAGACCCACTTGACCATTGTGCTATCTTGAAAGGTTATCTCTGCTAGAGAACCCAGCATGCTGCTTCTCACCTGCTGTCAGAATTTGCTGGGGACAGAACTGAAAACCCATGACTCTGCTCGTAGCTGCCCCTGTGGTGGGCAACCACAATTACAGTTTGGAGACTTTTTCTAGACAGTGATCCCAGGTGACTAAACAGCCACCGGGTAGATGGGACTCGTCAGCCTGGGAAGGCAGCTCATCTGAGAGGCAGAAAACTCTGATCCCAAACCTCCACTGCCTTGTGGCTACATCCAGTTATGGAAAAGGCTTCAGGAGTCAACCTTGAGGCAAAATCCGGAGCCAGAGTCCCTGAGGCAGTTCATGGCTGAACACAGTCACGTTCTGGCAACTCCTGCGACGCCACTGGAACCAACCGTATTGGCCTCTGCCTTTCCATTGGACCATTCCAGCGACGTGGAGAGGGGGGATTTGCTGCATGGGTAACAGCCTATCCTCCATACCTACTTTACCCAGGCTTCACGCTCTGGAGAGGACACTCTGTTCCAGAACCACCATTCAGAGCGTCACACCATAGTCTTCCGAGACTGAAGGATGCCAACAAGATCCCAGTTACCGAGGTGTCTCTTCTCTTTCAGGTTGGCCAATCAGGGCCCAATCCTATCCGACTTTCTGGCCCTGATGTAGTTGTGCCAATGGGGCATACACCACATCCTTTAGTGGGGGGGGGCAGTCCCAAAGGCCTCCTCTAGATAAGGGAATGCTGGCTCCCTTACTTTGGAGCTGCATTGTAACTATATCAGTGCTGGAAATTTGGATAGGATTGGGCCCTCAGCTCTCCTCACTAGGAAGGATGATAAAAGCATCCTGTTAGGCTCTGATTTTGCCTTGGTGCTGATACTCTTTGCAGATACTGACTTGATCTCCTGGCTCCCACTTATTGGCTCAGCTTGGATGCCCTTGAACTGCCACTCAAGAGTGTTGCTTGCATCTGAGGGTAAAACCTGGCTGACAGAGGTCTGTGATAAGATAGTAGGCAGTTATTCAGCCTACTACCAGACTCAGCTCAGCTGAGGAACAAATGCAGAGATTTTACATTTGTCTGAGGCTTGTCTGTGTGGTAGCAGCAAGATGTATGCAACCATCCTGAATACACCTCACAAAATGGTGCTAGGTGCATCTTATTAAGGAACAGGTCTCCACTGTATGCATGTACAAACCATGCTCTATGACTTTCACATGAGACTTCTTAGTAAGAATGCATGTGCTGTTAAACCCAGTGCAGTATAAGCAAAATGGCTTAGCTAGATTTCTTTTTTTCCTGATTGTACACCTTCTCATTTGGTCAACATCAATTAACCAAGAAAGCAAACTTCTGCCTGGGCCTGTAAAATTCATGAAAGCAACTCTATCATGCAGTGTATAGCAGAGTTTTTTGTTTGTGATATATGGCATCTAGAATATAATCAATACAGCTTGAGTAACAGCCACTCTACCTCATCAGTTTTTTTTGACATGAGCTAGAGCATGTCCCTTCATTGCTGAGCTCTAAGCTTGCACCTCGAAGCTCAAATCCAGCATTTTGAATTTCAGAGGGCCCAGTAAATGAGATCCCTTCATTTACTATAGGATTTTGTTGCATGCCACAAATATGTCTAAGACCCTCATCCTGTTTGTTTGTTTCTTTGTACAAGGGATGGAAGGATGGCAAGAATCAAAATGATCTGGCAGGGGTCCACCTGGCACATATTCCTCTTACTTCATTTCCCATACTCCACCCTGTCAATTGAATCATAGAAACTAGAGATTGAAAAGGTTCAGAAGGTCATGCAGTCCATCCACATGCCAATGTGGGATTGTTGCTCCTTGCACAGAGGTTTGGCCAGTCCAACCTTAAGTGACTCAACCTGTGGGGTTTCCATCACTTCCCTTGGGGAGATTAGTCCACAGGACTCACGGACCTCACGGTTAGGAATATTTTCCTTTGCTCAGTTCCATCCTGTTTCTCTCATTCAGCAACTCCCTGAGTGATGGGGCTTCTTTTTTTGGAAGACCATCAGAGAGTTACATGGTGTTCCCTTGTCCTCCAGCTAAGTGGTCAGGAAGCCAGAATTAATAATTCTCTTTTCAAATCTTATGTTGATATTGTATTTATTTAAAAACAAACCCCAAATAAAACAACAAGTGTTAAACCAAATTAAAATAGGAGGAGGAAAGCCATGCTCACTCTCAAACCGGGAAGCACTTTTGCCAGATTTAATCTCCAAGTTAATTTCCAAAGCTGAGTAACAAAACTTCACAAGTGAAAGGATAGAACAGAATTATTGGCAGAAAACTCTGTGAGGGATTCAGGCCTGATATATGCAGCTGTAGATAGATGATAAAACTGTTCCTAGACTTGAAAATGCCAGACTGCTGGTGGGGAATTACATGATTGATTGCTTTCTTATAAAAACAAAACTAGATGGCAAAGGAAGGAATAAAGTTTAGGTTTTTCTTTGACATGCTAGTTTTCTATGTACAGGGAGTTTAAAAAAAATAAGGAAAACATTCAGTCCCACAATCCCCCTTTCAGTTTGAAGCGGTATAGTCAAAAAGTCGTTTTACCCCCTCTTCTTTTGTTGTGTCAACAAGAGCTGCTAGATTTTTGAAGGCGATGGATCTGAAAAAGAAAAAAAAACAGTTTCTAAAAGTTTGGAGCTGCTGCTTCATGGGAATTTATGGAGCTAGAAAGTGTAGGTGTATGAATTTGAGGTGTATGAAAGTATGTGGAGTACATTGGAGCAGAAAATCCTTCTAAAGGCTGAGAGTTGTAGGAGTGGGAAAGGATGCATTGTTGGACACTATGTACAGGCCTCTCCCTGCAACTGTGGGGGATCTGTTCCAGCTCCTCCCCTCTCATACAGAAACCACAGATATGGGAAACCTTATTTCCACACACCGGGTAGATGGGACTCGTTAGCCTGGGAAGCTCATCTGAGAGAAGGAAAACTCTGATCCCAAACCTCCACTGCCTTGTGACTACATCCAGTTATGGAAAAGGCTTCAGGAGTCAACCTCGAGGCAAAATCCGGAGCCGGAGTCCCTGAGGCAGTTCATGGCTGAACACAGTCATGTTCTGGCAACTCCTGCAACGCCGCTGGAACCAACCATATTGGCCTCTGCCTTTCCGTTGGACCATTTCAGCGACGTGAAGAGGGGGGATTTGCTGCATGGGTAACAGTCTATCCTCCATATCTACGTTACCCAGGCTTCGCGCACTGGAGAAGGCACTGTTCCAGAACCACTATTCAGAGCGCGATACCATAGTCTTCCGAGACTGAAGGATGCCAACAACATATTTCCACACACACACACCCCGAGGTCCCCCACACCCATTAACATTGTTTAGATGCTTAACTTAGCGAAGTGTTCCTTTTACAGTTAACTGCTTCCTGTGAACATTCAATCTTGTCTCTTCAAGCGTCCAGGCTGCCTGCAGCCTGCCTGCATGTTGTGGTATAAACTTGCATGCTTATAGCATCCTGTAACAGAAAAAAAACACTTCTCCCCACTAATCATCTAATTCCCCACTAATCACCCCTCTCATTCCTGGGTGAGAGGAGTGTGCCTCCTGATCTGCGGATCTGCAGATAACTGAATCCACAGGTACTGGATCTGCGGATGTGGGGGGACAGACGGACGGACAACACCAGTACTTGGGTTCTCATGCTGCCATAACACTTGGCTGCATTGCTTTATAGAACTAGAATCTGGGAGCCCTATGCTAACCCCCCTCTCTGTCCCCTTATATCAGTGGTTTTTAAACTCTCTAGGAGAGTTTGCACCACTGTAAGTTCTTGCGGGGGTGGGGGGGAGGCAGCAGGGCAGGGGGAAGACAGTGACACGATCCCTAGGGTTGCGCTGCTCAGGAGGACTGCAGGGACTGGGATGCACTCACCAGTCCCTACAACAGCCTTTCAGGGGTGTGGGGGGCTCTGCACAAGCGTCTGCAGGGCTCCCCAGCTCCTTAGAAGTGAGAGTGGAGCAATCCTGGGGATTGCGTCGCTGCCACCCCCTGCCCCCGCCTCTTAAGGGGAAAGAGGCCAGGGCCTTCAGGCTGGGGTGTCACAATGCCCCAGTCTGAAAACCACTGCTTTATATGATAAAGCATATGATATCACAGCAAAGTATATGATAAATGAAACAGGCTGTATAAAAGAAGTTCAAGAACAAGCACATGATTGGTTTCTCCATCTTAATTAGAGTTACAAGTTTTCATTATTTGCTCAGGTGGACTTGTGAAGATATCCAAATGTATGACTGTAGCAGGAAATCGGTTTCCTCCTTAGCAAGAGGTCTGGTGTGTGCTTTGGCACCCCTGGAAACACTGCAGGAGTCTGCATGTCAATCAGTTGTGATGAACGTGTGAGAAATGATAAACTGGTAGGCAAAGTTCAGCTTTGGGTAGAAGACTGCATAGTAAGTGCTGGAGAGAAGTTGATAGAAATGGCAAAAGAAGGGAACAAGAGTATAATGTTGAGGAGCTGAGTAGAAACTGTGGGCGACAGGTCAGGAGTAGTTGGGACTTCTGCAGTATCGGTTGATGGCATGTTCCTTGCCTCTTCTTGGGAAGAAATGTATCCGTCTGAACATCATGTGTGGTTGAGGGATAGAAGAAGACTTCAGGTGATGTCACAAGAAGGCTGCCTGAGAGATGATTGGTTGCATCTAACAATCTCAGATTTCATTGGTTTTAAGGGCTCTGGGCAGACATTTGTGTTTACTTTTAATACTTTTAATATTTACTTTTAGTATTTTCTAAGGTATTTTGTATATTGCGTTCCAGTTATTGTCCATCCCAAGTATTCAGGATGAGGCAGGGTAGGGACATCAAATTTGGGTGGCATCTAGGAACTGGTGCATTTTGAGAGGAAATTAACCCCATGAGGAGATGTGTGCTCAAGGTGAGGTGAGTCTGGAGGTACAGCACCAACAGAGAGCTCCAAGAGCATTTCTTGTTCCAACAGGATCCAGGACTCTACTGAGGCTTTAAATGTCCTGAGGGCTTGTCACTGGATAGAGAAGTGTTTTAAGGAAATACTTTTAAAAGGAAATCCTGGAGCTTGTACTTCTTCATCCTAGCAAATGTCTTCTGTTTCACTGCTGAAGTTCATGAGCAGTCACAGAAGAGAGCAGGGACCCTTGCATGGATGGGGCTGGTTCTTCAGAGGAGCCTGGCTTGAAGGTTGCAGACTCTAAGGGTTCTTGGTTGTAGCATCTTGGCTGGTGGAACTCAACTCCAGCGCCATGTCAGGGATCTGGGTTTAGCACTTGTCCAGCTGGTTTTTTCTCCTCAGGCTCTGAATCTGAGCTGCTGCTTAGAGAGGGAGTCATGACACATGAAATTGGGAGCACAATGAATTTTGGGAAGATGTTAATTAAAGAGGAATGGTGAGGGATTTGGGAAGGAAATTAACGGGGGGGGGGGAGCTCTGTAGGGGGATTAATTTGGATGTGGAAATTAACTGAAAGGAAATAGACTTTAGGGGTTTGATGTTTCAGTCTCTGGCCTCATCTCTGCCTTGTATTCAGTTTGTAGCCTTGGGCAAGTCACCTGCTTCTCAGCCTCACTCATTTGCCTTCTATAAGAAAGATGTTGCAGCAGTAAATGTGAGATCAATGAGTGGCTTGGTGTTTGGGGCTCAGGGGAAACTTGCCTTGTTCTCAGTTTGTGGTCATGTTTGTTTACATGTGGTCTAACACTGACAGTGGTCAGACTAATGCTTTCAGCTAGCTTACAGTCAGGGCATGAAGGCGACAACGTTCCCATTGTTTCCCCCCCTACGCCTAGATTAATACTGCCTATGAACATGGCAGATAGAAAGATGCTTCCATGGGTGGAGTAGGTAAGGAAGAACTTTGGGTGGAGTGAAGAAAGGTGGTGGAAGAAACTTGGCATGTTAGGTGGGTAGGTATTCTGGGGTTACCAGCTGTTCACATATATGAATCTGTCTAGCTATGCTCATCTGAGATTATGAATGTCATATGAGACCTTGCTGGTAATGTAATGCTGCCTGTCCAGTGGACTAATACCCAAACTTCACTGCCCAATTCTATCTAAATCCCTGCGCAGTGATGCAGCAGTGCCAGAGCAGCTACCACTGTATCCTGTGAAAATTTCTCGGCTACTGGAGGTCCCTTGGGTAAGTCCAAATAGCCACTATGGGTAAACGTGAATCTGTACCAATTTGATCACTGGTGCAAGTCCGCACTGACCCAGGAAGGTGGACCATGCTCAGGATGCGGGGGGTTGGGGGTTGGGATTAGGTGTGCGCCACCAATGTTCACCTCCCTGTTCTACCCACCCCTCCTTTGTTTTGTCCACCCCTTTACCCTGTCAACCTCTTTCCACCTCCCTTCAACCATCTGCATGGGCTGACCTACTCTGGCAGGAAGTGGGAGGGAGTTGGGGAATGGGCAGTTCAGGACCAGGAAGGGGGTGGGTTCAGAGGCAGTGGCGTCCAACTAATCTTAACCCCCTTTCTGGCCTTAGTTCCCTGACCTGGGTCCACGCAGACTTGCACCAGTGATACAATGATGGAATTGGTGCAGGTCCAAGTAGACCCAATGTTCTGGCATGGATATACTCCAACAAGGCCTCCAAAGGTTAAAACGTCCCCACAGGGTACAGTGGATACCACGTTGTTGCCACTGCATCTCCATGTGGGAAGTTAGGTAGGACTGGGCTGCTAGTGCATGTGTGTGAGAGTTTGTGCATGTATAACCAGTCCATTCAAGAGGCCTACTGGGCAGTTTGGCAGAGACACTCACCCAGTTCCATAGGGCCTCTTCTTCCTCCCACTCTCTGAATTGGAAAAGAAGGTGACAGAGCAGAAGAGGAAGTGTATAGGAGAGGAGAAAGTGTGTGTGTGTGTGTGTGTGTGTGTGTGTGTGTGTGTGTGTGTGTGAGAGAGAGAGAGAGAGAGAGAGAGAGAGAGAGAGAGAGATGACTAGGTTGTGCTTTTAATATTTTCTGCAGGTTTTCTTCTTTATTTCTTTGTTCTTATTGCTCTTTGCATTGCACACTATGCATTTTCTATACCTAAGTTGATTACAGCTTTACTAAACCTATCAGATACATGACAGCCGTAGTTTAAAAGGCAAGCATAAGGAAACTGCAGTGCTATGGCAGAAAACATTTTTAAAAAATCTCACCCCATATTACATATGCTAACATGAAGGTGTCAAATTGCAATGTATATTATTACCCTAACACCATCTGGCTACAGCATGCGAAGCAGCTGAAGTATGAATGCCACTGAGCTGATCTTTCTTTGCAGAACCCTTTGCCCGCTGCCTTAGCAAAAACCAGTTGCAAAATATCCTGACTTCTCTCAGAGAGAAGAATGCATTTGGCAAGCTCCATTGATGTGTGTCTTTGTGTGCCTCTCTGTGTTTGCACTCACTTTCTACCATCTGTAGTGAGGTCATCGGAGCTGGTCAGCCCAGTGCATTTGCAGCAGAAGTGCTGTGTACTCAGGTGCAACTTTCTCCTCTGAAGTAATCTGTCAGCCCTCAGCCAAGTCCCTCGCTGAGGGGAACTGCTCTTCTCTTCTATAACACCTTGGCGTTATTCCGTTCTCAGGAGGCCAAGCAACAGGCAAGTCAAAAGTGCACAAACATGGTATGAATTATCACCGCTGAAGTGTTGTTCAATTATACCCAGAAAGTCTCCCCTTTCTTCCTTGGGGCTTCCCCCCTCCTTTTTACCCTTAAGGGATCTCTCTCTCTCTTTCTCTCTTTTCTTTTAAAAGCCATCATAGTTAGTTTCCTTGCAGGTAACTATGAGGGACATGCTGGATGGGTTTTCCTACTTTTTCAAACAGTAAATAAACTCATCAGTACCAATCTTAAAACCTCTGATCTGCCAATTGATTGAACCCAGTGTAGCGCATTGCAATTTTCTTTTAGAGAAGGAAAACTGTTTCGGGGGATTGCAATGAAGCATTTAAAATTCCTCCTGCAATCCAACTTCACCACTGCCAGGCCCCTCCAATTAGAATCTCCAGCCACGATGTTATACAAGTGTTAATTAGCTAGCACCAAGAGCCACCCAGAAAGACCATTTCAAGAGTCAGGGTGGGAGCTATTTGTTGAATGATAACACCACATGACTGAAATAGTGCTAAGGTTGCATCACTCTTTCCATTATGAATCCCAAGTCTGCTTGGGCTGAGAGTCTTTAGCAGCCTGAGAATGACAGATATTTATTTTCAAATATTGTGTGAAATATCTGGAGGCCATTTGGAATCCCAGAGTGGTAGTCGACCTGAAACGTTGGGGGCTTTGTTTTAGTTCTCCATGCCCAAACCTCTTGATAAACCTGGTCATCTTCTTCATTTCTTCGTAGACCTATTAATCAAAACAGAATAAAAGGATCTCTTCGGATCAGAGAAGAAAATTAAACATGCATAAACATACCTTCCATACTGGGTTTCTGTGTAGAACTAGCAGTTGGGGGGGGGGATTCAGTTTGAAACTGCAGAGTGTGGAGAAGGAAGTTTGACCTAGTGCTGCTTTCTTACTGACAGCCGGCACTCACACTCCTGAAGCTATTTTCCCCTGAAGGTGGCAGCACAGAGCACCTTTGGAGAGCAGTTTTTGGCAGGAACTAGTAGCATAGCAGGGGGCGGTGGTGGCAAAACATTAAGTGCTGCAAGTGCCGCAACATGGCATGTAAGCAGCCCCTCCCACTTACTGTCAAAGCCATTCTGGGCAGTGACAGGAAAGTGCAGGAGACGCTGTTTGATTCTGCAAGCACCTGCGCATTGCCATCGCTACCTGCAGTGGCTCAAACAGTGATTGGGAGGGGTTGCTTGCACAGAATGTTGCGGCACCTGCAGTACTTACCGTTCCCCCCCCAGTTATGCTACTGGTCCCATGAGTGGGAGAGCCCTGGATATGGGTATAATTTGTTTGTTTTTAAAACAGCAACATGAATTGTTTGAGGAAATGAAACGAGACTGATTTTGTAACAAGCGTTAAAGCGTGCAAGATAAGCACAGTGACATTTCAATCCCTAATCTTAAAAGGCTGCTCAGCAGCAAAAACAAGCTCCAAAACAGATATACAAACATGGAGTCCAGATCTTGCCACAGACCACAATGCTATCTTTTTTCTCCATATCTTCTCAGGCAACACCACTACAGGACTCAATAACGTCAGCTACACTGTTAGGGCCTCCTATGTTTGCTCATCCTTCAATGTGATATATGCTGTTATCTGTCAACAATGCCCTTCTGCCAGTCTACCTAGGACAAACCGGTCAGCCTCTGCACAAAATAATAAATGCACACACATTTGACGTCAAAAATTGCAACATTCAGAAAAAAAGTGGGGGAAGATTTCAGTCTGCTATGACATTCTGCTGCAAGAAAGCGACAAGCCTTCAAAGGGAGACTAGATTGAGACAAAACTGATTTAAAATTTTTAAAAAGACTGACAGCATGATCCCAGAAGGTGGTCTGAATCCAGAAAGGGCTTTTTGTCACATACAGTACATTAGCATTGAGTAGTTGTTCCCAAACTCCTACAGAGGAGATAGGACCCACTTAAGTATTGTGGGGGTACTGTGGGGGTATTGTGGGGGCGGGGCAATGGCAGTGACGCGATCCCTAGGATCACGCCACTGCTGGGATCAGAAGGGGGGTTTTGTTACATTTCCAGGCTCCTGGGTGTCCGGAGATCCCCTGGATGTCTCTGCAGGGGTCCCCAAGCCTCCGATTGAATAAAAATAATGATCAGAGACATTTGTGTAAATGTCATGTTTTTGATCATGAAACTGGAAGTGGTTTCCAATCATTATTTTTACACAAACAGAGGCTTGGGGAGCTCTGTGGAGGCATCCATGGGGAGCCTGAACCCCCTGCACTTACATTTGTAAGTTTAAAACACAAAACCATCTGACCCTGGAAGCGGAGTGATCCTGGGGATTGTGTCTCTGCCATTGCCCTGCCCCTGCTCCTTAAGGGGCCAGAGAGAAGTGATTCCTTGGCTGATGGATCGTGACCCACCAGTTTGAGAAACACTGGCATAGAGTACAATCTTGTACTCTATAGTACATGGTACATAGAGCCCAATCCTGAGCTCTGTGTGCCTGCTTACCACTGGCAAGCACTGTTGCAAATGTGCCATCAAGCACATTCATGGGGCTTAGCACTGACCCAGCGCTGGAGCTAGAACAATGTGAGCTTGTGCTGGGCCAGCGCCAGGGGGAGGATGGTGGTCTGCCACTCAGCAGTCATCTGGACCCCCTAGTTTTGGAGAGGTCAATGGGGGCGTGGGGGGAGGCAAGGAGGAGATGTCTGGGGTGGGGTGAGGCGGTCAGAGGGTGGGGAGGGAAAGGGAGCAGGACCAGTGACGCTTGGTTCCACTGGAACCAGAGCTCCGCATCAAGCTTCTCGGTTTGACATAGAACTCTGCACCTGCTTGATAGCAGGTGCAAAATCAGATAGTTCCATTGTGGGGCTACTTTCATTATGTGGGGAAAAGGGACAAAAGTTCCCTTCTCTTGAGGAGGTGGCGGCAGCTGTCCGAGGCGTGTTGGATGCTGCAGCTGCCATTTTGGTGCTACGGCAACCCCACGCTCCAGGCAGCTCAGGATTGGGCTGCCCAGCCAACCTGATCCTTGAAATATACAGTGGTGCCTCGCAAGACGAAATTAATTTGTTCCGTGAGTCGTTTCGTTTTGCGAAATTTTCGTCTTGTGAGTGCGTTTTAAAACAAACCAAAAAAAAAAAAGGAAAAAAATTCGTCTTGCGAAGCACGGCCATAGAAAAATTCATCTTGCGAGTCACCAAAAAAATCGCAAAACATTTTCGTCTTGTGAGTTTTTCATTGCGCGAGGCATTCGTCTAGCGAGGCACCATTGTACCAGTATATCTCCGTGTACGTTAGCTCAGCGATGGTATGGAAGCTGCCTGCCGATAGATGCAGCATGGTCATCAGTGCAACATCCACTAGTGCAAAGTTGGACAAAAGCACCTCCAACATGACTCGACATCAGTTGGATGCCAGTGCAACTCCACTGGCAGAGAGGCCAAAACAGGGAGGAGATTGAGGCATGATGTAGGAGGGATGCGGAGGAATTGATGTACACCATATCCCAGTGGTTCCCAAACTGTGAGCCATGGTTCCATTGGGAGCTGTGGAAACCAGCCAGGGGAGTCATGAAATCCTCAAAAACAAACAAAAAACCTGCCTCCGTGTATAGTGTATAGAAATGTAGCCCTAATGAGGAGCCATGTCCAATGGCCCAGTAGGTCAAGGGAGCCACCAGTCAAAAAAGTTTGGGAACCACTGCCATATCCTAATCCCCCTTCAGTCATGCCCCCAGTGCTCGAAAAATGCTATGCTAATGACGGCATATGTAGGAGAAACCCCATAAAGAACAACAGGGAAGGGAAGGCAAAATAGCTGAAAATTATGCCTCCTTCCAGCCCTCTCCCCTGCCCAATTTCCTATGACAGGGCATGGGATGCAGACTACATTTGGCAGCCATTCACATCACACCAACCCCAGTACTAAAGCCCCTGCCTAGGGAGACTACTGCTAAAATGAGAAGATATTCAGGTTATACCTCTCGTCTCTAAAAGGAGAACTTTGGTGATGGGAACTACAGTGAAAGGGCACTTGGAGCACAAAGAAACCACTGTGCACAATCTCTTGTCTCTTACATGTGTATGGCAAGATATTTTTGTTAACTTTTTGTTAACTCTTGTCTTCATATAATTCTTATTGCAAAGGGACTCTAAACCATTGCCAGTGCTGGCCAAGCACTCAGCAGAACCCCATTTTGTTTTTCAGGAGCTGGTCTAGATGGAGCTTGGTTCTGATCCAGCAACACTTCTTACCTGAGGCCCTGAGGCTCAGTGGGATAAGGATATACACTTACAAACAGGCCAACAAACATCCCCCCCCCCCCCCGGTCAATTCTTGTACACAGAATCAGGACCATGTTTGATCTCAATCCCCAAGTGTTGTGGCTTTCACTGTCTTATCATTCAGTACACACACACACACACACACACACACAGAGAGAGAGAGAGAGAGAGAGAGAGAGAGAGAGAGAGAGAGAGAGAGAGACTAATAAAGTGATGAGATCTACATTTCAAACAGTACAGTACTGGCCATTGAAAAATGTACACTTGCCCGATAAGCTTCATTATTTTATACAAATCCTGTACACATAATGAGAAATCACAAGGCCAATAAAATAATTACAGTTAGAGAGCATGGATTATGCACATTTGTACATCTGGGTGCACCGCACACATGCTCACACACAAATATGAATAGTGGGGGGTCCTCCATGCATAGTCTGCCTTTGAGTTAGTCCAAAACAAATCAGAGAACCTTAAATGGGGATTAAAGATTTATGCTGTTGGTGAGGAGGAGGGTCTCTGGAGACAATAGCTAATAGCACAGTTTAGTGAAGGGGGGGAGAAAGACAGAAAACTGCATGCTAATCTCTAATGAATAGGCCATAGGATCAGACCTCCCTGAAAGCAGGTTATCCCACATCTGCCTAGCGGGGTGGTGACGGAAGAATTCCCTGAGCTTTGTAAGCATTGGGTTTTGACCACAAGAGGAGACAAGATACTCCACTAGATGGCCTGGTTTGGCATGATTAATGTAGCATATATCATATTATTAACACTAATGATTTTTTTCTTTGTTGTTATAGGCTCATGTGCTAATCAGGGTGGGAGTGGGAAACCCCAGTGCTGGTGTTCCTTCCTATCCACATCAGAGGCAAAATTCATAGAATTCACTGGCACCAAAAGGACAAAGCCAGACACAGAGAGACTATCTTCAAGTCTTCCTCCCCATTATGTGGAGAATCCCCCCAAAACCTATCCAATAATGTGTGGCCAACAGTCCAAGAGGATGGGACAAGGCTGTGATTGAGTTCAAAAGATCACAAAAAGATAAAGCCTTAAGATGTAGAAATTATTTATTTAAGTGTGTTTCTGCCCAGTTCTATCCCCCATCAGCCCAGAGCATGCAGTGCCGCAGACAACCTGGAAGAGATAAATAAAAATGTTTGTTTTTTATCTCCATAGGCTGCCTGGTCATCATTGGGTTTCCTTGGATGTGCCTAAGTCTGAGGAGAGTCAGGGGATGGGTCCAGACCAGGGGTGCCCAAACCCTGGCCCTGGGGCCACATGCGGCCCTCAAGTTCTCTCAGTGTGGCCCTCAGGGAGCCCCCAGTCTCCAATGAGCCTCTGGCCCTCCGGAGATTTGTTGGAGCCTGCACTGGCCTGACACAACTGCTGTCAGTGTGAGGGCAACTGTTTGACTTCTCGCATGAGCTGTGGGATGAGGGCTTCCTCCACAGCTTGCTGTTTCACGTCGATGATGAAGTAGCAGCAGCAATGGAAAGGCCAGTCTTGCTTTGTGCAAGGCCTTTTATAGGCCTTGAGCTATTGCAAGACCTTCATTCATACATATAAATTCATCTTTAATATATTTATTTATGTTTACTTATGTAAATATATTCAAATTTTAAATGTAAATTAATTCTTTTTTCCCCCCAGCTCCTGACACAGTGTCAGAGAGATGATGTGGCCCTCCTGCCAAAAACTTTGGACACCCCTGGTCCAGACCATGAAAGGGGGAATAGGATCTGGTATGCTTCCCCAGAGATTCACCCCCTTTCACTCTTGAACCTCCCACAACCTGCCCCTGCCACCACCTTACTTGCTCTAGTGTAGCTTAGGTAAGCTGTTGGCAAACATAGGGAGCATCCAGCTATTTGCACCAGTGGTGCTGGAGTGTCCAACAGCGACACAACTTTTGTGCCACCATAATTGGACATGTGGCAGTGGATTGCAAGATCCACTGCCATGCACCCAGGATACGATTGGGCCATTCATGTGTGTGTGTGTGTGTGTGTGTGTGTGTGTGTGTGTGTGTGTGTGTGTGTGTGTGTAATACAAGGAGGAAGAATAAAACAAGCAGACTTAAAAAATGAGTTGGGCTTTGGAAGTGCAAGGTGCAAACAGGAGATTGCAGGCAAACTTAAAAGCAAAATAATTCCCTGACATGCCTAAATTTCACTGTCCCCTAACTATACTTACTTCAGTATCAGCTTCAAGGGTTCATTGTACTTCTTTGATCTCCAGGGAGGCAAGTGAGAACTTGACCACACACAGATGTGTTCCCTGAGCGAGCCAAGCTGGAACACACACAAACATCCTTAGGCTTGACCTTAAGAAGCCTAGGTTCAATGATGTCATTGGCTTGTCCAGTTGGATGGTTAATGACCACATGCGCATCCCTACCTATCCTCTGACCTGGGCATGGGGGCTTGGGTGCCTGCCAGAGAGTTGGCACATGCCAATCCTAGTGAGGTTTACTGGACAGGACCTCTTGTTTTTCAGGAAACCAGAAAATGAAGAAAGGGAATACACAAAACAATGTGTCTGCTTGACCATGCAATTTTTCTGAAATGGTGCTGCTTTCTAAGTGTCTCAGGGAAGACTTTTTCCAACTGAGCCTTATGCGGAGGCTTTTCCTAAGGGAAATATATGTGGGGGGGGGGAGAAGGGAGCAAAGGGAGCTCAGTCATCACACATGGTAAGCCTGGACGTGATGAAAGTAATTAGGAGCTGCTTTTCCGATACATGAGTCATGCCTCATTCAGTTCAAGTGGGATCACTGGCTGAGCAGAAACCTGACATTGCTCCCTCTCTTCCCCCCCAACCACTGGCGTACCTGGGGGGGGGCAGATGGGGCAAATGCCCCAAGTGCCGACCCTCCAGTGGTGCCCCCTCAAGCCTCCCCCCTGCTGCCCGCCCACTTTTTTCTTTAAAGGGAGAGAAGCCAGCAGCTCTCCTGGCTTCTGTCTCCCTTTAAGAAAAGCCTCCTCCCAACGGAGGAGGGGCGCCCAGGAGCGCTCCTGGAGAGGCAGCAAGAAGCTGCCTCTCCAGCAGCAACTCAGTGCCAGACTGGGTCACCCCTCCACCTCTTCCTTTATAGGAGGACAGGGCAGGGGCACCCTAGAGTGTCAGTGCAACTCCTGTCATGCTGACACTCTGGCCAAGGTGCTTCACCCTATCGCCGCCTCCGGAGGCAGTGAGAGGGCGGCCTAGAGCATCAGCGCTGATGCTCTGGCCCAGGCACCGCCCCCTCGCTGCCTCTGGAGAGGCCTCCAGAAGCAGCGAGAGTGCGGCTTCCCGGGCCCTGACAGAGGCTTCAGTGCCGCTTCTAAGTGGCACGGAGGTCTCCTTTGGAGCTGTCTAGGGCTGCTGGAAGGAGCGCCCCAGACAGGTGGGCTGCCAGCAGCCTCAAACCGCTCCCACAGAGAACTCCATGCTGCTTACAAGCAGTGCGGAAGGCTCCGTGGGGGCTAGGCTGCCTCCTTCATTCCCCCTTTTTTCCAAAGGGGGAACGGAGGAGGTAGCTGGACGGAAATAATTGCAGTGATGATGACGCCACTGCAATTACTTCTGGGTCACGGGTGGGAGTGTGGAAAAGGGGTGGGGGGGGGGCAAGGGGTGATTTTATTGCGCTGTTTTGTTTTTGAAACTGTCTTGATAGAAATAAATGTTCAAAAGAATAGAGACTTCCTTTGAGTTCCAATTGTACATGTCAATGGGATTAGCCATCAAGAGGTAAGGACTCCACTTGTGCCTTGCTAATCACTCCAGGGCCTTGTTCCTCTTAGAACTGCTTCAGTCTTTCATGTTTGCTGTGGCTGTACCAATGACTTAATAGTATTTCCTGCAGAGTACACATCATGTGTGAAGGCAGGTGCACATTTCTAAACATGTAGTGGACACATGCAGAGGAATCCAATCAGTCTAAGGATTTGAATCTGCTTTTCACAGGGCTCAAGCCCAACTGGACTTTGCAACATCATAAAGATGAGTATTACAGTATACATGCATTTACTGCTTCTTAAACAGTGCAACAGCAGTGGCTATTTCAGGGATGCCATCACCATTAGAGTGCAGGATGTGTTCCATTGGTGTGGCTGTATCAGTGGAGAGGGGGTTAGGATTGGGTTACAATTTATGTGATTCTCATGGAAGATGGTAGTATAGATACAGGGCGCAATCCTGAAGCGCCCTTGGGCTTGCACCAGCCCAGGAGAGTTGCAAATGTGCTATAAGGCTGACACAAGACTCTGCGCCGGCTTCCTCCACGAGGCTTGTCAGCCCAGCTGGGCCAATGCAAGGCTCTGGGGTGGGCAGGAGGGAGGTGAGAGGGAGGTGTTCCTGAGCAGGGGGAGGGTGGGTGGTGGGTGACCCCAGGGGAGAGCGGGCAGGGAGCAGGAAGTGGGGATGGGATCTGGCAGTTATGCCAGATCCCAACCCCCGTTCCTGGGGAGATCGGAGCGGCTTCAAACCGCATATCTCAGAACATGGTGCAAGTTCAAGGAGACATATAGGGGAAAAGGCGCCTTACCCAGGGATAAGGGGAAAAGTTTCCCCTTGCCTCTGGCTGAGCCGCCTTGGGCCCCTATCCTGTGTTGGATACAGTGCAAGCCTCTTGGCTTGCCTGTTCCAGCGCAGGGTAGGATTGTGCCAAGGCTTCTCCATAAAGTGCAGGATCCAAGCATGGGCAGTGGATGAGTGCAGTTTACCAGGGTTGACTTGGACCACAAATCCATTACTGTGTGGAAAAATGTTGGGGTTAAATTGTGGCTCATGCTTGAGGACGTTTATACAAACTAGGTGTCTAGGTATTGATAGGGGGTTCCCAAATCTTGGGTGATTTTCTGGACTCAGTCAGAATCATGCTAGAACAGAACCAAAGAACTTTCCAAACAGTAAGCTGCTGACCAAGTCCATAGAAATGATGTTGGGACATTGATAATATACCGTTCAGCCCATCCTATCAAGGCCTATGGCAACAGATCTTGCAATCTGACATAGGCCCTGCTGTGAAAGCTGCACTACTGCTATATGTTTTAGAGCCACTGGTGCAAATGGCTGGGAGATCCATGCATGGTCCAGAACTGCCTGGAGATTTCACCAGTGCAGATAAGGTGGCAGCAGTGATAGTTCATGGGAGGAATGGGGAAAGGATTGGTTTGAGCTGGGGCATGTCAAGGATGGACCTGGGCAGGTCTCGGTGGCAGTGGCAGATGTTGTGCCCTGGCCGGGGCTGGACATGCCTTCTTGGACCTATTCAGATTTATGCCAGTAAAAGTGCTGGCATAGATCTGAGTAGGCCCATTGGGGACTAGGGAGCAACAAAGTGAATACTAAAGTTCTTTTCTTTTCCACCCAGGCCAGTCTATAGTATGCAGCAAAGGCTGTGTCAGTTCTGCTGCATGGTCTTGAGCTGGCCCAGGATTGGGCCGTAAGAGTGGTGATATCCTGGGCTGCCTTTTCATTTCCACCTCAACAACTCTTTTTCCCAGCTGATGTAGCGCAGTGGCAAAGACCCATTGCTACAAACCTCAAAGTTCCTGGTTTGAGAAGCAGGAGCAGAGAAGGAAGGTCTCATCACACTTCTAGCTCAAATATTCAAGGATTAGGCAGGGAAAAGAAGGGCCAGAAACATTTTCCCTCCTGGATTTTGGGAGGAGAGTTTGCAGTGGGCAACTTCCTGGTTTTTGGAGGGGGGACTTCCTGGTGCTTCCTCACTGGTGCCTCCAACAGTATATGTCAACTGTTGTGTGGACCACAGGCCTGCCATGTGTCACATATTACATTATGTGCATTATGCTTATTAATAATAATATTTATATACCTAGGAGAGCTCCTATTCTTCCACCATTCCAAAACGGCTGCTGCCGCCCATTGCATTTGGATCAAGCCTAGGTACACACCTAGCACCTGCATGTGTGTTTTCCCATCCCTTCCTCTCCTGAGCCTCGTGGCAACAAATAGCTTGAACTTGCTGAGAAGTGAGTAATCATCTCATTCTCTTGAAAGCACCTTTCATTTCCTGCCTCGCTTTCCCTCCAGTCCTCTGCCCTAGTTTCACCAACACACCATAAGGGGGTTTCTGAAGGAAACAATCATTTTAGCCTCTTCGCAGTCCACAGGCACCTACAACACTATGCCTTGCTGCAACTGGGCTTTCATGAATTCTGTTTGACAAACTGTTCAGAATGCTTTAAGGTTTGTGGCTAAGCCATTCCTTTCCCCCTAAAGACGTCAATCATGGAACTCTTCCTCCTCTGAGCTGCTAACTCTAATAGCCTTCTCTGGTGGATTTAAACACAGGTATGTGTGACTCGAAGTGTAGATATTTATACGGCTTGACCTTTATCTTGACCACCCTTCGACCAGGGGATTAGGTAAGTACACAGTAATCATTTCTTCCAACTTCCTCTGACGACCGAGGGAAAGAGAAGGTTGCTGTTTCTGGGAAATGGTCAGTTCTTTGAATCTTGGATTAATAGTCGTTGGGAGTGTATTTCCCAAGGGATGGCTGGATCACATCCTGCCCGACATGCCATGGAAATTGGCAAGGTTTGCAGTTTGAGGCAAACACCGTAGTTTCACCTTCCGAGAACTGTTTTTTTTTTTCATCCAAGAAGTGTTTTGCAAACCCATATTAGATGTACTGGGAATAGGTAGCATCTCCCCCCCCCCCCCAAATTGCACAAAGGGTACTTATAACATACTTTCCCAAAGGTTCAGTGAAAAATCAAGAGAAAATGTGCACGCGTGCATCATTTTATTGCAACTGTGGTTTAACTTCCAGTCGTCTCTTTCCCTTCCCGCCCTTGAGCAGAAAACAGGTGCTGGAGTATGGTTTGTAGAAGACTTTTTGCCCTGCCTCCTTCTCTAGATTCAGTTGAAACTAGAACAATAGGCAAAAATTGGCACTGGAGCAATAGGCAGTTCCTGCCTTCTCTTGGGTTATTAAAAAAAAAAAAGTACCATTGTTGCATAGCTTCATTGGAAGAATTCATTCAATATCAATCTGAGTCTGCCACTACTTTGCTGAAGTTAAGGGAGTTCGTAATTCACTTTGTATATTGCACTGATGTATGCATCTTTACATCACCAAGCTTTTCCATAAAATACACAAGATTGAGAAGCAGGAAAAGCTTGGGGCCCTCCATCCATCTGCTCTGTTAAGAAAATAAACGAACAAATAGCTTGCACATGATGCAATATGTGTATATTTTCTTAATAAATACTACTATTTTGTAAGTAGTACCCATGTAAAATGAGAAGAGACTACCAGAGGTGATACTGCTTATATATCAGAATGCATTCTATCCATGTCATTTATAAATCAATTAATATAAATATTTCTCCCTGGGGATTACATCTACCGACCAAATATATACTTACTTACTTCGAGCGCAATCCTGAATGCTCATTGGGCTGTCACAAGTCCCTTGTGCTGTCCAGGGAGGTTCGCAAATGTGCCATAAAGCACGTTTGCACCTCTGTGGAAGTGACACATTGGCACACGGAGGTGTGCTGGCCTGCAGAAGCCAAATCCAGCCTCGGTGGTGGCAAGGAAGAGTAAGTCTGAGGTGGCCAAGCTCGGCCACCACAGGGGTATGGGGGGGCAGGCAAAGGGTAGGGAGGAGGCGGGAGGGAGGCTTTTGGGGTGGGCAGGGAGTGGGAGGCAGGGCCAGGACCTGGCAGGTATGCCATATCCTATGCCCCGTTCCCAGGCAGTGTGGAGCGACTCCTGGCTACTCCGTTCTGCTCGGATCTGCGCCACCTCATCAGGTGGTGCAGATCTGAGAAGACCCATTGGGGCTGCTGCGACTCTGTCTGGGGTAAGGGGGAAAGTTCCCCCTTGCCCCTGGCTGAGCCACCGTCGGCCCCAAACTTGCACTGGATACAGCACAGGCCCACTGGACTGCCAGTGCCAGTGCTGACTTCCAGTGCCGGCACTGAGTGCCACAGATGTGTTGTAAGGTGCCGCAAATGTGCTCGTAACACCCTGTGCTGAGTTAGTGCTAGCAATGGCCCAACACCAGGTGACACTGAGCCCAGTGCTGGCCAGATGCTGTCTGGAGCTAGGTAAGAGCTGTGGGTGGCAGTGAGGACTTTGGAGGTGGGGGGAAGGTGTTCCGGGGCAGGGGGAGGATTGGGATGGGAGGGGGCTGAAACCAGTGAAGCTCTGCTCTGCTCTGCTCTGCTGTATCCTGAACTCTGTATTGGGCCAGAAGGCCCGACATGGAGTCTCTCAAGTCTGTGCATAGACTTGAGAAGTTCCATTGTGGGCTTTGGGGATTTCACTAGGAGAAGGGGACAAAAGTTCATTTGGTGCCACTTTGATGCTGCTGCACCCAGCGGCAGTGCTGCCTTTAGGATTGGTTGTTACTTACTTATTTACTTACTTACTTACTTACTTACAGCCCAATCCTGAGCTGCCCGGAGCTGTGGGACCCTGTGGCTCCATAGAGGGCTCCTGCCGGATCCAGAGCCTCCCATGCTACTGCGGGAGGCTCCTCGGGAAAAGAAGGAGCCCTTCCTCCTTTGTCTCCTTCCCCCAAGTAAGGGAAGCAGCCCCGCAATGGGGCTAATCACTTTAGCGGCAACTGTTTGGTCACCGCTAAAGTAAAGGCGCTTGTGTAGGGCAAGCAGCCCTGCCTGAGTGCCTTAGATCCTGCAGAGCTTGGCTCCATGGATCCGTCTCTCCCGATCCGCCTACACGCTTCCCCCACACCCCCAGCCACCTCTCTCCCCTCCCTGGAACGCCTCCCCCATGCCCCCGACCACGCCCTCATCTCCTGTTCCGCAGCCTGGCAGACACGGAGACTGCCGAGCCACGGAACCCAGGCACCCGCTGCGCTCTGGCTCAGCGCCAGCTGGAGCTGGGCTAGCTCCGGTGGGAGCCTGGCAGTAAGCCCCACAAATGTGCCTTACGGCATGTTTGCGACTGTGGTCTGCGCCGCGGAGGCGCAGCATGAACTACAGGATCGGGTTCTTACTTACTTACTTACTTACTTACAGTGGGTCCCTAACAACTGAATTATGGACAGCTGTGTTGACCCTTTCTCGCTGGTGCAGACCATCCCTTGTGGTGCTTTTGTGCAGGTGCGAAAGTGCAGGGTTGGCAAAACTGGCAAAAACCAGTTATTTTGACCAACATACATTCCAGCTTCCATACAAATCTCCAGAATGGAACCAGTATCTTGGGGACTTACAGTCAAGTCCTAGATAACCCTCTCCCCCCACCAATTCAGCCACTCACTGCATCCTGTGGGAGAGCAGACCTGGAGGTCTCCTTGAGGTAAGGAAACATTTGTGAGCAAGTTGCCATTGCTTCAATGGATCTCTTTGAATCTGAGCTAGCCATTTTGCTTACATAGGACAGTAAGAGAAAGGGAATGGGAAAGGAATGAAGTAAGATCCTGGAGCATACCAGGTCATCTCCTCTCTTCCACCTTCCCCCTCCGCCCTCCCTGCCCACACACTCCCTGTTCTTCCCCTTCTCTGTCCCATTTCTCCCATCCCCTTTCCCTTCTGCCAACTTACTGGTGTAGGCTGTGGGTGGCTCCTCCACTGGCATGTGTGGGCGGCTACCAGCCATGTCCTCTGGTGGCCTTGTCATGTGTCATAGAACTACAATAGCAGTTCTGCTGTCACAGTGGCACTTCCGCTGACCGGACGCATCTTCCACCAGCCGATTCATCAGTTAGGTGTGGGCCCTTAGTTTATATGATTTATACCTTGCTTTTATAGTACATTAACATGTACTCAAAGTCACTTACAAGTGTTTACAGTGAAAAATCCAAATGCGAACTAACTGGTGGATATTGGTTGCTGGGTCTTCAGGCCTCTTCAATACTGGCATGGTAATGAGAGGTGCAGGGAGGGGGAATAGACATTAACAATCGCTCTTTGCAAATCTCTCAGATGTTCTGGTCATGCTTTTCTGCTGCTCTATTCCTCAGTTGAAGCTGCAGCGGCTCCGTGAGAAATAGGTGCCCTTTCCACAAGTGGAAATAAGACTTTCATAGGGGTGGGGTCCCTCTCACTG
Organism: Tiliqua scincoides; assembly: GCF_035046505.1. NCBI lineage: Eukaryota > Metazoa > Chordata > Lepidosauria > Squamata > Scincidae > Tiliqua > Tiliqua scincoides. Next base: position 73,827,207 of record NC_089821.1, on the reverse strand, counting down.
ATGGATGTTGGTTGTTGGCTCCTCAACTTTTCCCAATATTAGAACTTAATATACAGAACTGGATTTTCAGCACAAGTCTAGAGCAAGTTACAGATTCACAGGTACAACATAGTAATCACTTTGATCTTTCTTGCCTATTTAAAAAAAACGAAACATTTTTCTGTATTCTGCAAGGATTATTCCAACTTTTCTCCACATTCACTCTTTTCTGTTCTTGCAAACGTCTTCCCTTGATTAAAAAAAACAAACAAAAAACCACCTGATTTTTTAATTATATTTTATTGTCCTTTAGATATTTAAAAGAAACAGCAATATTAGAAAACACCAGCCAAAAGAAATTTCATTTTGACTGGACAAAATGTAACTGATTTGTTAGAATTTCAATTTTTTTTTCCCCATTACCAAATCCCCCCAAACAAACTGGCCTTCTCTTCCAAAAACAGAGTGCATGTGGGGGTGGTGGACTAGAGTGTCAGCTGTGCCAAATTTGCCTCTGTGTTGATTTCCTGCAGGCATTTTTGGAGCCCACCATCCCACCAGACTTTGAGAGCAATTAATAAATCCTGATGCGTCACACAGATGTTTTCCTCTGGGCCCCAGGGCTACAACTCCAGATGGCCACCATGTGCTCAACAATCCCATGCTGTCTCCTTGCACAGTCCAGGGGTGGAGGTGATTTTTAATTAGGTTTGATGCTTAATTTAGGCAGGTGCAATTAGATGAGATGATGATTAATATGGCCGGGTGGTGACATTACTCTCTGGCTTTGTTGCAGTAGCATTTTTAGCTAAAATGTGCCTGGAAAATCAAAATGCTTTTTGTTGGGCTCTGTAGGAGGATGACCAATCTCTGACTCTCCCCCCCCCCCACCATGCACATGCATGCTCGTGCACACAAACACACATGTTAAAAAAAGATACTGACTGGTGTCCATGTCATGCTTCTCAGTACACAAAGAAACACAGATGCTTTTTCTCCGCAAGAGTCTGATTAGATTAAGAGACAGCTTAGAGCCAGAAATTTGGCAGACGTGTTGCATGATTTTGCTCACTGAGCTATAATTGCAGCTGTAAGGTTGATAAGAAATTCCAGCCTATATCATCTATCCAGTATTTTATTTGACACATAACAGATAATGATAGAGACAGATTGTATTTTAAGGAAGGGGGCAGAGTTAAGGCTGAGGTTTCAAAAGCATCTGTGTTTCCTCATCTCGTATCTCTCAACCATCATAGAGAATTGGCAATCAATTTTTTAATTTTGTTTTTCCACAGATCCAGAAAATGATCAAATCAAGTGGGATGGGGTGGGGTGGGGTGTTAATCAGGGCCTGTACTCTGGTATTCTTATTACCCAATGAAAAAACACCTAATGAATTTGGTATCAAGTATGGAATATTCTGAAAATAAGAAAAGAGGCTCAGAGGATAAAGAATAGTGCTTGAAACTGTGGACAAAATGATTTGGGGTATGAGCCATGGAGACCTTTCCTTGTGCAAGCCCCACTGAAATGAATGGGAGTTGCACAAGAGCATGCTATGCATTGTGCCTTTGTGTTCATCAAAAGGAGGTTTACCGAACTTGCATGACAGGGAATGGGGTTGTAATTCAGTAATAAAGCACTTGCTTTGCATATAGACATGTCCCAGGTTCAGTCTTTGGCATAACCAGCTACAGCTAGGAAAGACTGACCCTAGTCTGAAATCCCGGAAGGCTACTGCTGCAGTCATGGAGGCTTCCTTAAGATAAGGGAAATTTTTTCCCCTTAACTCAGGGCTATACCGCAGCTGTATCAGTGCTGGATTGGGCCCTGAGTGATCTTGAGTAAGAGCCCAATCCTGAGCTCTGCGCACTGGATCACCACCGGTGTGCACTGTCACAAATGTGTCATAAGGTACATTTGCAGGGCTTAGTGCCGGCCCAGCACTAGAGCTTGCCCAGTGCGAACTTGCACTGGGCTAGCGCCGATGGAAAGCTAGTGCTCCACTGCTCAGCGGTCGCCCAAATCTCAGGGTGGTGGAGAAGTAGGTTGGGGCATGGGGGGAGGAGGTGTTCTGGGGAGGGCAGGAAGAGGGTGGGGAGGAGGCGTACTGGGGGAAGGGAGCGGGGTGGGAGGAGAGCAGGACAGGTGGAGCTCAGCTCCACAAGGTCCTGAGCTCCATGTCAGACCACTTGGCCTGACACGAAACTCTGATTCTGCAGCAGCTCCAGAGTGGGCAGCTCCAGAGTAGTAGTCCTACTGAGGGGCTACTTTCCTTACCCAGGGGAAGGGATGAACATCCCCTTCCCCTGAGGAGCCACAGGCATCTGCCTGGTTGTTCTCAGGATGCCGTGGCAACCATTTTTGGCACCGTGGCAGCTCTGCCATTCAGGCAGCTCAGGATTAGACTGCCCATCAACAGTTTTTTTTCAGCCTACCCTACTGGTTCACACAGTCTTGTGAGCACAGAAGGGGAGGAAAGGCATGCTGCCTTGAGCTCCTGGGATGAAGGGCAGGGTAAAACGTGTAAAAAGTAAATAGGCATTGTAAGGATATCATTCAAGTCCTGTAAAGATAACAGGACACAAAGTGTCTCTTAGGATCAGAGCACAAAATGTTTTTTAAACCTCATCTCTCGATCCTGGTGACAAGGCAACCCTGGGTGATGAGAGAAAGTTGAAGCTGAGAGGTTACCATACTCATTTCCCCCAGTCTGAGCTGGGAATTGAACTCTGGTAGTTTTATCTAATGAACCCGAAACGCCAACATTCAGAATCTTGAAAACTTGTTTAGATGAACATCAGTTAGGGAATATGTAGGTGAAATTCACAGATGCTGACCATATGAAAGAGATTATGAGTTCTTTCTGTTCTAACATGCAGTGATTTTATAAAGAAATCTTGGTTTACGTTATAGCGTGGATTTTATTTTAGACTGATTGCTCTCACCGGGGACTTCATTAGGAATACAAGAGGTTCTCACAGGAGCTTTTTCCTGTGACAAATTGTCTTAATTATTAAGAAAAGGGAGACATTTTCCACCTAGAGCAAGCTGTGAATTCTCTCATTAGTCTTTTCTTGTTTTTCCATGAAAGGAAAGGTAAAAGTGACTGTAACTCCCATGTGGACAGTAATAACTCCATGGTCACCACATCCCATGTCCAAGTGGAGAAATGTTCAACTGGTAGTACAACAACAATCAAAGCAATAAGGATGAAGGTGGGAGGGGAATCCTTGTTCCAATATGTTCTTTTATGGTAGCACTGAGCAGAGCAGATGCAAGATCCAAGAGGGGATTCAAAGTATCTTTTTACCCCGTGAAAGGAGTCTATTCAAAAAGTGAAATTTGATACTAAAAATTAAGATCATTGAAATAATAACTTAGTGGTATTGTTCAATAGGTGGGTAGGAAAAAGAATGTTCTGCTTTCTATAGGACTGGATACTCGCAGGGGCATATCTGTTCTAGGGCAAGACAGGGAAAGAGCCCTGGGTGCCAATTGGAGGTGGGTACCAGCGTGTGCACTCCAATTGCTTCCCCACTTGGGGTTGGGGCAAAATCGCCCAACTGGCTGCTGAAAGCTTATGGGCACTCCCATCACTTCAGACTGGGGACGCAATTGGTGCACTTGCGCCCTCTCAGCAGTCGGTTGAGTGATTTCACTGCAGCTGTGAGCTCTCACTCCCATCACTTCCCAAGTTGGGAAGCAATGGGAGCACCTACAGCCTGGGCACTCACAGCTGCAGCTTGGGCAATTTTGTCCCAGCCACAGCTGCAAGCATGGACACTCACTGAAGTGACATCACATGACATCACTCCATTCCAGCCTGGGTGCCACAGCACCCCAGTACGCCTTTGCATATATAAAAGATGCGCCATTAATAAAAACAACTTTTTTCTTTTTTTCTTTTTTTACATGTCTGGAAGAAACATTTTTTGAAGAGAATAATACACTGAATTTTTTTAAAAATAATAGAGATCTCACATCTTCCAAAAATTGCATTGTTGGCTGATACATGTATGTGATTACTGGGTGCAAACCGCAAGTTGCCTTCTGAAACCCAGTAGTGGCTTTTGGAGGCTTCTGCAGGCCTCTGGGGCCTTCCCACACCTTTGGAATGGCTCCAATTTGCAGCCGAGAGGCAAGGGCAGGTGGGACAGCCCCAGGTTACAACCCACCTGGCATGGGCTCATGACCCACCCATAGTCATAGTCATGACCCATAGTTTGGAATACCCTGCCATAAATGATTTGTACTGATATCAAGACCTCTGAGAAAGTGACATTTCCCAGGGTTACTGGAACTTTTTTTTTCCCCATGTAGCAACACTTCAGGTACTGGGAGTGGGACATTTCCTTCCTTCTGTCTGCTGATAGCAGAGGAGCAGTCAGCTAAACAAGGGGAAGGAATATGGGAAGGAGCTGAGTTCTTGTCCCACTCAAATATAAATCTGAGGCAGGGAAGAACACTGGAATGCTCACCCTCATATAATGATCCAGGCCTGGAATGGGTCCCTTGATTTGCATCATCAGAAATTGTTAAAACTTGATTTATACTGGAGTTCTTCTGCATCTCCAGGTTCTGAAGAATTCAGATATTACTTGTCAAAGGGTTAGTGCTTTTTGAATCCTTTCAAGAATCATTACCTTTTAAACTTTGTGAAGTTAAGAACAGACATTTTGGCAGCAATTTATTGAAGAGGCCCTTATGCTGTCCAAACACTCCAGCAGACAGAGTTGGGACCATTCTGCTTAATCCCTGCATCTAACTACATCTAACTCACTAGGCAAAACTGTTGCCCACATTGCAGGGTGTTTAACACTGTAGCTGGCAATGAACTTTGGGAAAGGAAAAATGAAGCAAATACTTGCTCTGTGTGTGGGGTGTCTGTGGTGTCCATCATGAACTCTCTTGGATGCTTCACCCTATCTTGGCATCCCATTGAGAAGGCTTTTTGCTTTGCTCTCTTTTCCTTCAGATGTCAGCAGAAGGAAAGCACCAGAGGGAAGACTCTCTGCCATGTGAAAGGTCAGTTGCATAAGCACTCTTATAAGGGCAATTAAGTGATTAGATGACAAAACAGGATGCATCCCAAGTATCGACATCAGCTCTGACCTTGGGACCTGGGAGCGACTGGGAAAGACAAAATAATAATTTTTAAAAAAAACTCTGCAAAAATAAACAGAACACCCAAAAAGAAAGAAAAAAGTTGGAAGAAAAACACAAAGAGACAAAGTTGAGTCAGCAGTGAAGATGTATAGTTTCTTCAGGGGGGATAGCTTGTTCAGCAACAGTTTAGTTTCTCAAGGAGCTCAAAAAGTACATACGGCACTGAAATCCATTATTGTGTTTTCCTGCTTTGGAAGCAGGGAGCTGAAACATGATGGGGGTTGTCACCTGCTGAGTTGAAGGCAGCAGATGACTGCAGGATCAGGCCAAAGCATACATAAACTGAAAGATGATCAGAGTGCAGCTTCACTTCATAGTCAGGTTCGCCGACATTTCACAGTTCCAGATAGGAACATACTTGTAAAAAAGCTGCTCTTCTGCTCACACTGCCTTGAATGTCCCCCTGCCCTGCAGCTACATGTTCCTGAAAGCTCCTGTTGTACATTGTATAAATGTTTTCAACAATCACCTATCACACGTTGGCTTCTGAAGCAGGATATGTTTGTTGAATGTCCACCATGCTTTCCTTTTTAATAAGGATATTAATCTCAGAAAGACGCTGGTCCTATTAGTAGCAGCTGGTGGGGTGATCTGCTAGACCAGGGGCGGCCAACCCATAGCACATGATGTGCCACTTATTATAAGAGAATCTTGAACATGCCACTCCACCTTAATGTATTTTTTAGCAATTACCATGATAGCTAACTAGAGCCTCCAAGTGCAAGTTGCAGTATATCACTAAGGGCACAATCCTAACCAGGTCTACTCAGAAGTAAGTCCTATTTTGTTCAATGGGGCTTACTCTCAGGAAAGTGTGGTTATGATTGCAGCCTAAGTGCCAGATGGTACAGAGCAAAAAATATGGGAATGCGGTTGCCTATTTGGGACTTTCCGGAAACACCTGACTGACTGCAGATGAGGCCAGGAAGGTGGTTTGCATGGACCTTTAATCTGGCCTGTAGGACCCTTTCCAAAGTCCATATAAGTTGCATTCATTGCCCCTTTGCAGAGCCCAGCCCCCCCGCCTGCTTACCTGCCTCCTCAAAGATGATCTTAGCCAGGATCTCTTTGCGGGATAATTTTCCCAGAGATGGTATCTCCGCCCAGCTGGGCCATCTGGGCATTGCTTATCTCATTGGACATTGGACAAAGTCTTGTTGTGTAAGGTCTAGCAAAGAAAGTGAGCAAACTGTAAACTGCTGTCTGTAGTTTTCTTTCTTTGTTATTCTTTGTAATAATTCTTTGTAATAATTCTTTGTTACCATTTAAATGCTTTTCAGAAAATATATAGCAGCTTTGTGGGTGCCACTCAGAAAGTGTCAGTGTGCCACACATGCTGCAGGTTGGCCACCCCTGTGCTGGACAAAGCTGCCACTGGCAGCTGGGCAGCAACCAAGGGGAACAATTCCTGTCCTTCAGGCACTTGGAAGAGAGGGGGTGCTGTGGCTAGCACAAGTGCCTGAAGGGCAGGAATTCTCCTCCTCCCACCCTTGATCATTTTGCGATGGCTAGCCGCAGTTTTGCCTAGAAAATCACCTCCCTGGCCACTTCTGCTTATTATAGAATATTTGCAACTCAAATATGTCCAGCGATATGTACCGCCTAGAACAGGGATGTCAAATTTGTTTCATGCAAATTCATACGAATAGCATTCATGTGCCTGCTGAGGGTCGGAAGTGACACCTTTACACAGGAAGTGATATCACTGAACAGATTGATGGTCAGAAATAAGTATTTTGTTCACATGCGGGAACTCTGCAAATGACAGAAGATAAAATGTACAAATCTTGTTCACATTTTCAAGTTATGAGATAGGCCAATGATCAAGCTGGGAGAACCCAATTATAACAGGGGCCAGATAAATGGCTTCTGGGGGCTGCATTCAGCCCACAGGCCTTGTTTCACGTCCCTGAAGATAGCTGGCTTTGAGAGAGATAGAAGTTGTGCCCTAGCATTTCTTGTGCATGTTGTTACATTGATTCGCATTCAGATGCATTGATTTTCTCACTCAGATGTACAAGTGAGGGTTGAAGTCTGAAGTACAATTGGCTCCCATCTTTCGTTAGGCTTACGTTCTGAGGTTGGTGTGTCAAGCCAAAATTGTGTATAGTCAAAGGTCTCTTAAAACAAACAAGTACATACCGTTTCTTTTAAGAACTAAGAGCACAGTACAAAAGACATGAGGGAACTGAGGAAATAGCAGCTTCATTCTCCCATTTCAGGCTCTCTCTGGGGCATAAACAGAGTAAGCTGAATGGTAGGCAAAACTGCCTCCACTATATAAAGTGGCTTTCTCTGTCTTTTTGGGGGAGGCAGGGGGGCTAGTGTGTCTACCTGAATCTGCAAGATGTAGGCTGACTGTACTCAAGTTAATGCTCAGGAGTGAAATAGGCAGTTGTTTCACATAGAGAATCTGGAAGATTGGACAAGCTTTTTAAAGGCAATGGTGAGGCTCACTGATGTCTATTGAGGAGAATAATTTGAACTCACTGGAGCCAGGAGTTTTGTGAAGAGGTCACCATAGTGCGGCTTTGACCACATAGTCATGCCTTTAGTGCCAACACTGGGAGGCTTGCTGCAGCTAGGTAAACTGGGTGGTATGCATCTCCTAATGTTGGAACTTTTCAAAGCCAGGACCTTAAAAAAATAAAATTACACTCAAAGCAAAGTTTGCTGGTGGTTCTTGGCTGATGCATTGATTGGATGAATAAGAAGGCAGCATCTGCAAAAGGCCCAGGAATCAGTGTGGAGTTTCCACTATTCAGGAAGCAGGACTTGTGCCATCTGCACATCTTTCTGACCTTCCCCTTCCACACCCTTCCAGTTCCTTCCTTTGGCTTCTGCACATGACTTGCCCTTCAATGCCCTATTCGTCCCTTCCATTGTACTCCACCCCTTAGTCCCTGCCAAAACAAATGTCAAAATTCTGCAGATGTAAGAGATTTCCAACAAAGTACATATTTATAAAAGCAGCCTATTAATATACATTTTAAAGTTTCCTAAGTTTCTCTTCTTGGAGAAATAAAATGCACTGTCTACTATAAGAATATGGTGAGTTAGAAACCTAAGTCCTAGAGGGAGAGATAGGATGGTTAGTTCACACATGCACACACTTCCAACACCACCACTCATGACTATATAACTTACGATGTGGGGGTGTGCGCTTGTTTGAGATGGAATTGATTGCAGGAATCAAGCTGAGATGTACTTAATGCACTGGTAACAAGATATATGTGGAAGAGGTCACATGCCTCGTCCACAGTTCATGCTCACCATGAACTGTTTTTCTACATCTAAGATTGCTATAAGATTGCAGCAACATGATGAGAATATAGTTTGGCACACAACAAGTGTGCCCCCCCCCCACTCAGGCTCTTTCCTACCTTAAAAACTGTCAAAACTCCTCCAAGCAAATACCCTCCACTCTCCAGGAGTAGTAAGCAGCTGGGGATGGGAAGTGTATCAAAGAATTTGCCCTCCACTAGGCAATCAGGTTGATTGAGCATTGCATTGGGACTTGCCCTTCATCTGCTGTTTGGCTGGCAAGAGGACAGGCCTGAGAACTAGCAATTGTGGATGAGGCAAAGAAGAGAACTGACAGAGGCTTCACGGTGCCACATGCTCATCTTCAAGGCTGAACAGTCCAATAAGCGTGCACAGTAGTGAATCAAATGCTGCTTTAAGCGTGTCTTCCTCACCTCATTCCCCCACTTGCCTGCAACTGCCTCCTCTTCCTCTTTGCCTGGGCAGGCAATAAAGCTCTCTGTATTTGGGAGATTTGTTGCCTTCATTTCAGGCATTTTGTGGCCTTCATTTCATTTGTTGCCGATCTTTTTCCCAGCCAGAAGTATCAATTGTGGAGAGCTACAAAGAGGCACTTGTGGTGGTTCTCTTCTATTTCGGGAGGGGGGGGGGAGTGGCGGCTACCGCCCTGATTCCACAGCATCAGGGTACAACATTGGCTATTGCTGGTGTCTCCCTCATGTTTTGTTTTTTTAGAGTACAAACCTCTTCAGGGGCCAGGAACTGTTTTCTCATTCATTTTGCTATGTAAACTGCAATCGTTGGGGGGAAAAGTTTTGCCATTGTTGTTGAAAAGGGGTATGTGCATATTCTCATCAAGTATGAGGGAATAGGCATGGGCTTGGATATGGTGGGGATGGGCATAGGGCAGGCTGGGAAAGACTGAGAGACTTGCACCAGTATTTGCTAGTGTGTTAAATGAACACAATTCAGCACTCCAGGATGAATAAACCAATGACTGTGCACAAAGCCTCGTATGTTACTTCTCTCTTCATCTTTCCTGCCTACAAAGAAATAGGTACTTCGTATGTAAGTTTCTGTACACAATAAGCAGCACCACATGAAGAAAAAAAAAATATCTCGAGCATGGTAAATCCATGTAGTCATCCTAACTTTGCTGTAACAAAAAAGCGGCAAGCAACATATCCTTTATCAAATATGTACTACTTTGCTCTAAGCTTCTACTACTTTGTACTACTTTGCACTAGTTTCTCAGAATTCCACCCCCAAGAAGTGACTCCCGAAGCTATACCTGGGCTTTTCTCAGTTGTTGACCTGTAACATTTGGCAAAATTATTTCCTTTCCCACGTCAATTGCAAGGTTTTCCCATACACCGGCTAGGTTAGAGGCTAATGCTGCATCCCACGTGTACCTTTCCATTTTAGTGGCTTGTCCTGACCTTTGCTAACAGTGGTTGTCTCCCATGCACACCCTGACTGTTCTCCTTCGATAATTTATGGCGCACACTGAACACCCATTTCCTCCTCCACTTAACTCTCCCCGCGTGTGTTCTTGTTATCTCAGCTGCTTGCCAGATCTGCAGTGCAGTCTAGTCAGTGTCCAACCCAGTAGTTATATTGACCTTTTCCTCCGATGATGTTCCACGTACTAGTAGTGATTCATCCAGATCTTTGAATCCTCACTTCCTAAGGATACTTCGTTAAATTGCAACATGGGCCTCCAATTTCCCATGCCCTCCTGAGCAAAACTCACATGGGAAACATGCATGGAAAGCAGTGTTGCCAACCCTGGGCATTCAAAAATCAGGTGCCAATATATGCAATGTGCAGAGGATGTATCTAGCTCAAACGTCAATCTTTTAAACACATTGCCAGCTTTCTTTTTACTTGCTTCCTCACCTCTACTTTCTGATATTTTGTTTTGCACGTCTTTCAGTGCCGTCCTCCACTTGCTCTGAGCATTCTCATTTGCTTTTAAGGAGTGCTGTGGTAGTCTCATAATGAAATAAATCCAAGAACGAGAACTACACAAAGAGCATCACGAGAACATTGTTAGCACATGGTCCTAATGTGATACTGTTCTGGCCATCAGGGTTATATGGCTTCTTCAAGATAGAACAAACTTTGAGTTGCGGCTAAGAGAAAATGCTGATTGCATACTCACAGGATCAGACACTGTAAGATTCAAAATCAGCCTTGGCTGTTTGCAGCTCAATAAACATGATTCTAAGCTATGGATTTGGGGTGGCACACCTTGAAGTGACAAATACTTCTGTAATAGTTCTGCCTGGCCTAGACAGCTAATGACCCAATCCTATCCCCTTCTGGGGTGCCTGATGCAGGGTCACTGGTGCAGCATCCACTGTGTCCTGCACACCAATCAGGGACCAACTTCGCCAGGAAAGGTAAGAAAAGAAAATTTTTTACTTACCTTCCTGGCCACCACATGATCCTTGATGGGATTCTTCAAATCTATGCCAGCTCTAGGAAGATTGCTGGGGGCACGTCAGGCCCAGGACGGGGTTCTAGATACAGTACAGTATGGGTGGTATTGACATTAGCAGTGGTGCTGATATGCTATCCTCCTTGTTGGTGTCAGTCTGCCTCAAAAACGGCACAGGTCTGAACAGACTAAGCAGAGTCTTATCCCTGGGCAAGGGGACAAACGTATCCTTACCTGGAGGAGACCTCTGGGACTTCCCCCCTCCAGTGCACTCTGGAGCATGTGCTCTGGTGGTGCAGCTGTAGTGGGCGTGCAGGGTTGCAAATCCCTGGGTTTGGGTTGGATTTGGGTTGCAAATCATTTTAGTAGAGAGTTTTGTTCTTCCAAACCTTTGTAGGCCACTTTGGGTATGTGTAGGAGCTTAAAGAGATTCATAAGTTGTCGGCCTGACCCATGTAGAAAGTTTCCTTTGTGGGTTTCTTCACATTCTCTTCACATGGGAATTGAAGGAGGAAAGAAATGGGTGGGAGGCTCTCCCCTGCACGAACTCATGGCTTAAAGAAGAAAGGAAATGAAGGCATAGGACAGGGAACTGCAGGATGAAAGGACCAATAATAAGGGGGGGTTGTAGTCTTGGAGATAAAAGCAAAGAGTGCTAATGGACTGCAGGAGGGGAGTTGGTGCTGGTACAGAAACTGTAGATGTGGTCTTTGTACTGGCTGGCCTTCAAATTCCCAGTCTGCACCCATCTGCCCTCTCTGTTTTCTGCACACTTTTAAAAGACCTTGCGAACAGCACAGCTGCCTTCTTTCACAGGAAAAAGGGGGAACTGGAGAAGGTCTGCATAGTGGCCGGCTAAGTTTCTCTGTTTATTCAGATGGCCTTTCCATGGCAGGCATTTTGGGAATGATGAATGTTTGTCCCAATCTCTGGACAATATCTATTTCCTGGGAGGGATACCTGGTTTTGTGCTCCCAGGCCAGTCTCTGAGCTTCTAAACAGCTGGCTTGTTTTTTGGATGTTCCTTTACTGTAAAAAGGCTGGGTCATGAGAGAGAAATGGAGAAACAAGGGTTCTCCAAAGGTGGCCAAGAGAGAATCGTAATGACTTGAAGAAGGGCAAAATGCATTATAATCAAATTCTCTGCATTCTGTTGTACAGTAAGACTCTCTCCTTGAATTAGTGTTATTATGGTAAATTCATTCTGATCCCACCCCTCAGAAGTGATTGATTGTCTTGCCTTGGTTGAAAGTAAATGGCACCTGTCACATTTGTGTGAAGTAGAATCTCTGGACCGAGATGACATCATCTAAAGCTAGTTGCTGTACCTCCATTAGGGTACATTAGGGATCTACCATCCATTAGGGTGGTAGATCCCTAAGTCAAAATATCTCTACTCAGTTCTTGTGATTTTGCTAAAGCAGGGCTATTGTCAACACTCAAAAATGCCTAGGGCAGCACCCAATTAAGGGTGGCTCTTCTGGAATGGCAGCAGATGGCAAAAACATTCTAAGTGATAACTTTGTGAAGTGCTTTCGTGTTTCAGAAACTGTAAGAAGTGGAGCTAGTGAAGGCGAAATAGCAAACAAAACATCATAACAGAACAGCATTAAGTGAGGTTCTATTTTGCTTGGGCCGCAAACACAGGAAGCTACCTTATACTGTACTTAAGCGCACATAGTTTAGTATTTTCTACAGTACTGGGCAGCGTCTCTCCAGGATTTCAGATGTGAGTCTTTCCCACTCCTACCCAGAGATGCTAGAGAGCGATTTGAGAACTTTTTTCCATGCAAAGCATGTGCCATGCCATTGAACTATGGCCCATATCCATGAATAATATGTGTGAGATACAGGACAGCAGCATGATGACAGCAGGAGGTACAGAAGAACAGTCACAAGAACCTACTGTTGGAACTCTAAAGGTGCAGAGGGAATTAAAGGTGAGACATAACCTTTAGCAACAGGGAATCACAAAGCATTCATGCTGCGAAAAACGCATGCAAAGTCAATTTAGGAAAGACTCTCTCCATACTACATATTGGGAGACCAAAATATTCCAGGTTCCATCCATCAGCATGCTCCCTCAAGAAACAATTATTCCTCCAGTGTGACATCCCATCTTCAGTTATGACCAGATTTAATGCTTCAGACAAACAGGAGGGCGAAATCTCTGTTATTTTATTACAGTGCTTGTTTTGGAAGGGACTAGAGAAATAAAAAAAATATGATCATTTCATTTATAATCAAGCTGATGATTTACTTGCAAAATATATTTGGAGGATGTTCTGGAACCCTGATGAAATAGCCCTGTTGTTGACTTTCTCATTATTGACTCATTAGAAGAGAACCTCCTGACAGATATGTTATTATTACAACTGAAACAACTTCAAGGAGGTATTTTCCAGGCTTCTTAATGCAACACATAAAAATAAGCCACCTTGTGCAAGAGCTTAACGATGTATTGACTGCAAAAACGACAACAGCTCCTTCCAACATACTTCCTGAAGGCATTTGTTTGTCATGAGCTCATCAACGGTTCAGCTCCACTTTTGATAGCAACATATGGTGACTCATGCAAAGAATCAAGACTTTAGCCTTTATTAGCAATTGAGAATATAATCTATAAATTGTAGATTATGGGGTAGGGTGCAGTGCCCAATAAAATAACTTATGATTGCTCTGATCTCCCTTTTAAACATTCAAAGTAAATGAAAACTGCTTCCTGTTTGTACTTACTCATTCTGCTTTCATTTCCTCACATCTCTGAGGAAGCCATCTCAAGTAAAAAGCATTACTTTTTTTTTTTTTGCCTTGTTATATGACATCATTTTTCAAATGGTCATAAGAATTCTTGAAGCCATTCACAACCAAATCTCCATTTCAAAGAGCTGGTTCACACACAGACACAGAATATGTGATGTCCATGTGGCAAAATGCAAAAGTGAGCTTTGCTCTAAGCACCCTCCTACTACTGCCCATAAAACCTGTAATGTGAATGGAGTCCTATGTGTTAAATGCTTACATATGCAAGTCCGGCCCATATCCATCCTCTCTCTCTCTCTCTCTCTCTCTCTCTCTCTCTCTCTCTCTCTCTCTCTCTCTCTTGGGAGACAAATCATGCAAGTGACACATGTTTGCAGAGTCGTTTACTTGCAATGCTCACATTTAATGTCCATATGTGATTGGGAAAGGCTCAGAAGCCCGAGGCTTGCTCTCACACTCTGCCATAATACACACAGTTGCGTCGCTAGGAACTGCAGGGGGTGCAGGCTGCACCAGGTGACAAGCACAAAGGGACACACTGCTACTGGCCAAAATTTGTATCATCTTGATATTTTTTAATAATACCATCATGTTAGACATCAATCAATGTGTAATTTCATGCAGAATTCAATGAAACAAACCACGCTGAAATGATTCTATCAAAAGATATAGCAAAAAAACCCAGCAGGGGTGGGGCAATGGTACATCACCATGTCCACTGTCTGGAGTGTTTTCCCACCCACTGCATGGGAGGAGTTCCATCATAGGGGTGACACGCTGGCCTCCCACATGGGGTGACACAAACCCTAGTCTCTATGCCAATAAAGGTCTTATGTATGTACAAACCCTAGTGATGCCACCGCATACACATCATGTCTGTACATGAACAGGCCCTAAGAAATGACAATTCAATTACTATGGCACTGTAATTAAATGCACTTTTTGTTAACGCATTGCATCAGTGGCACAAAAATCCTAAGAGGAGTATACATCTATTGGAAAAAAGAGAATGCTTTAAGGGGTCAAAGGATCTTGGACTTCAACCACTGAAAAGCATATAAATTGAGGCCACAAGACTACAGACTGAGAATTATTTGGCACAAATATAAAGGTTACAAGACAAAGAAATCAAGCATCTGGCAAACGAGAATGGGGACAAGGGCCTAGTAATGTCCCATTGTTATTAAATCATAATTGAAAAGTCTAAAGTTTCCTTATATAAACACGCTCTCTAGATTGTAAGTGAAATGTCTGTTTTGGAGTCAATATTTTGCATATTCTCTCAGAGAGTATGTTTTTTATAAGACAAACACATCTATGGTCATGTATCAGATGTTGGGCAAGTGTATGAAAAATTTGTGTATGACCAGGTACCAAGGTATATGCTACTTTACAGAGTTGGGATGACTCCCACATTCCTTCTCCTGATCCAAGTGCAAAAAGTTTGTATGAAAGATTAGATGGGATTTATTGCCCAACCAAACTGGAACTGGGCACTATACAGTAATTCATGAGTTCCCTGTCCTTTGCAACAGATTCATGGTGTTTGCACATGCACAACTAATGCCAGCAAAATTTCTGGTGCAGGTGTACATCCTGATCGCTGCCCTTCTCACATTGGATACAACATGCGCTTCGTCACCCAGCGCGGCTGCATCTGCACCAATGATGAGGGGGATAGGATCAGGCAGTTAATTTTTATATTTCCCCCAACTTTCACACTGAGTCAGAGCTGACCTATTCAATCCATGCTGGCCATAGCAACAACCTCAGCCAACACTGCCATTTCAGCCTATGGCAAGATAGTTGCCTGCATACAGCCTCTGCAATATGCTGAATTCAACCCAGATTAGCTTTTAGCCCCCTACCATAAATATGTTTTCCAATAGCTACAGCTGCGGTGACATGCCAAAAACAAATTCTATCCAACAGAATGAAATTCGGTGACCGCCTTGGGTGAATGAGCAATGGTGGGTAGAAGTTGTCACAGCCTAAATTTCTTTTCTCATAGCCATCAACTGTGGCAGCTGTTAAAACAAGTCCTTAGCTGCTCGTAAGAAGAACATGAAATGCAAAATAGAGAAATCAGTACATTTTATTGAGCCAGCTTCTCTTGGTGAAGGAGTACATGAAGCTTTTGAATGAACACATAATTGGTCCTCATGGACAATGGAAAGACACCTAAACTACGCGACATGTCATTCTGCTTGAAGATGTAGGGTTCTGTGTACCTTGAGACCTGGAAATGCTAATAAAGAGAAATTATTTCATACCATTTTGCTTTCTCTGGGACCAAAACAGCAACCATTTATCCACATTGACAATTTCAGAAGAAAACATTAGATTTCTCAATTCCTGGAAACTTCCATTCTGGATTGTACTTTGCTTAGATGTTAAGATTATTCAGGATCATTCAGTTGCTAAGTTTGTTTAGGTTATTCTGTGTTTTGGTATGTTTTCTTTTTCCATACAGTATGGACTTTCTTGACTCTTGCCACTAAACCGCTCAAAACCTAACACAAGTTGCCCTTTGTGGAAACCATTAACTTATAACCACCCAGCTGGAGAGAATTGACTTGTTTATTCCCTTGCCCCTTTCTTCCTCCCCTGGGTAGTTTTTTCATTGTCCAAACGGATTTCTTGTGTCAAAGCACTGGTTGGTTCTCAAGCAGGCTTTAGTAACAGTGTTCCTGAGCCAACACACCATCATAGTTAATGTTTACTACTATGAAGGTTGGGAGCTCTATAACATGTGGTTTAGTCTGACACTGGAGCTGCCTGCAGATCAGATTGATCAGCAAAACCAAACAGAACTGGTCTAAGCAGAGCAAACTAACAAGGTTCTGCCAAGAATACAGTGTAAATGTCACGCTGTGCAATAAAAGGTGTACATTAGGCAGCTTCATGGTGTCTGCATGGCAAAGTTTTTCCCAACATAAATAAAAATCTAACTTGGTATTGTTCATGCAAATTTATTTTGCCATGGGGTGCAGGGTCCTCTGGATTCCTGTCTCTTTCTCCTTTGTGCCTCAATCTGGGAGGACCTGAGGTTAAAACTCACTCCCAAAAGGCCACTTTTGGGAACACTTCCCAAAGGTCACTTTCCTTTCAGGCCTCAGCCATCAGTATCCACCTCTTGCACCTGGGTGCTGCTGACCTAAAATAGAGCACCACAAGCCTTATGTATTCTGGAGAGCCCAGGCTTTTGTGAGAACACCCAGTCATGAGAGCAACCAGTATGCCACCTTCACTGCCATAGCAATGAAAGTGTTGCACTTGGTGCCACACTGTCTAACGCCCACTTTTTGGCTTTTGTTCTGCCCTGCACTGGCATTACTGAAGGGGGGGAAACGCGAAGTGTTGCAGCCTCCCAACTGCCAGTGTAAAGCAGCCTTTCCCCCTCACATGCAGAGCCAGTCGCCTCCTCCTTGCCTAAAGAGTCAGTGTGTTTGGGGTTAAAGTCAGCTGGCTAAGCCCTTCCAAATGCTTCTGATTTGGAGGGCACCAAAAGCACTGTGGTGTTTGTGCATATGTGTGTATCTGCACCTGCACATGTGCACATGTTTTGTAATCCTTTCTGCTCTGGCTCGGCATCTTGTTCAAATAAATATTGGGCCAATTCTAGAGCATTGGCCTTGTTATCCATGGCAAGCATTTGGCAGGAAATGTGGGTGGTACAGCAGTGCCAGGCTGGTAGCAGGCACGTAATGTCTGCTGCAAATGAAATACACGTTGATGTGAAACGGTAGCTACTCCCACAAATATCAATTACAAGGAAATATTCTTCAGACAGATCTTCCCATTAACTCCCATCCTTCGTCAGGTAGGGACGATGTAAAGTTAGCTGCGAATAATATGTTTGATTAAAGCTTTGGATTGGGTTTAAGACACCTAGCGTTAAAAAAAAAATACCCTGCCTCCGAATGGTTTGTATACTATAATCTCTTCCTGGAACTGTATCCAGATAAGGCGTTAACATTGTCCTTCCAACCCTGGGATCTATTGTACAAGATTGAGTGCACCAAGGCAAGGGAAGCTTGGACCAATCATTGGTATCACATCTTAGGACTGTCTAGGCATTCATCAGATTTAGTGGCAAAGTAGTTAGTTAGTAGCACTGCTAAATGATCTGATTTGGCTTTACGCATACACATGTGTGACTGCCACGTGCTAGGTAGTAAAGAAAGAAAACCAATAGGTGAAAAACATTATGTAAAGGAAATGCCTTTGCACAAAGAAAGTGGATGGTTTTTAGGAGATCTGTGATTATTGCCTCAGGACAGTCAATAGAATAGGTTTTTTTTGGGGGGGGGGTACCACAACACAAAAGCAAAACATTTTTTTAATTTTTTTTAATGATAGAGATTAAAGTTAGAAGGAGAATGCTGCCCTCTCTGGGATCAATTGCCTGAAGCTATTACACAGGCCTACAAAATTGAGGGTCAGAAAAGTTGTCCCCAAACTTTATGGTGGTTTGATACGAATTTGGGGTGCTGATTCCAAAAATGGAATCCGTTTTGCCCTATCCCGTCTAGTTTTGGAGATATAGTATAGCCTCAACAGTGAATGGTTCAAGCAGCTTCCTCATGAGGAAGCTGCTTGAACCATTCACTAAAGAGGCTATGCCGTGTCTCCAAAACTAGACGGGATTAAACTGGGTAGGGAATCTCTCTCTGATCTGAGAGATCAAAACTGATGGAAGATGGTATATCTGCTGCCTTATAGGAATGCTGCTTTGCCTGTACAGTATTTAAGCTCAGCTTGTATCTAAAAGAAACCATATTGTCTTAGTGCTGCCCCTGACATTTCTCACTGGTTGAAGGAGTAGGGCGCATGCAACACTATATTACTGCATTTTAATACTTACTATATTTGTCTTAACTGATAAGCATATTAACAATAATTATTTACTATTCTAATTCATTTTTCTGATGCTTAGATTGTGAGCCCCTTTGGGAAACTTTTCTCATTCTTTTTTAGTAGGTATATTGATAATATTTTTATTGTAAAGTGGTATGTGTGTCTGTGTCTCTGTGCATGAGCTACATTAGACCACTGCCATCTTTTATATATGAAAAGTAAGAGTGGATGGGAAAAATACTAAAACAAGAAGCAGTGATGACATTTCGCAGGTGGTATTCCATACCTCCCTAGTTGGTAATCAAATGTCTAAATCTAAACCCAAATTTATTTTCTTATTTAGAGGTTCAATCTCTAAATTCAGGTTATTTTTTTAAAAAAAAGGATTTTCAGGGGTATTTCATGGGTATTGGGATTGTGCACTCCTAGTTCCAAGGGAATTCCCTTTTCAACCTGAAGCAATCTAGTTCCCAGGGCATGGTTAATCCATAAAAGAAGACAGTTGGTAGTATGGCATCATTAAACATTCTTTAGGTCTGTATGAGGTTGGTGGGCACAACTAGGAATTGTTTGATAGAAAATCTCTTCTCTCATATAATGTGCTGTGAAAGTTGATAATCCACTTGCTTCCCTCTCTCTTGTGCTCACACACACACATTTCATTCTGTGGTTTGGCGTTCCAGTTATTGTTCTTTCAAGAAGGTAGCCATCATTGCTGGATGATGGGCTGGTTTGGAAGCTCTCTGAAGTTGCGGCCATTTTGTATCATTCTGAGAGATTGTTTTACTGGGGAATGAGTCACATTATTTGTGGAGCAAACAACAACAGCAACCCTGACCCTGGGGGCTGTGCAAGGAGGGAAGCAAAAGCACTGCACCACCCTCTAAAAACACACAGGCTGAAGCAAGGGTGAGGGCCAGCCAAAATAAACCGAACACATCACCCAGTGGATATTATCTTATTATATCAAAAAACTCCCTTCCTCGTCTCAGTGAAAGTTGGACAAGCTTCTCTCTTTCACTGCTTTAACTTCCACTGACTAGATCATGCCCCCAGCCTGGGAAGCTGTTTGGAAAGAGAAAATATGGCAGAAAGGAAGTGAAAGGGAACCAGATGAAGACAGAAGAAATCCACAAAGCTACCTGTCCGCTTGGCAATGCTGTCTTCCTACAACGGCATGGCTTACAAATGGACTCAGGGAAGTCCCTGTCTGACTTAGCCTTATGCTGAGGCTATCATTAAGGGTGTGTGTGGGGATAAAGAAGAACACAAGGATGTGAGTTAGACCATCACAGCTCCTTTTAGGCACCGGCTGGCTCACTTCAAGGCTACATTCTCTCTCCAGGTCTGTCACAAGAACATCTTTTGCGATTTCTATATTTGTTTCAAAGGGGCTAAACATTCCACACCTCGAGTAACATTAACTGTAAGCAAGCTGCAGATGCTCTGAGATGTCATCACAGTTAAAATACCCCATACGGAATGGCTTTTGGTTTGAGAGTGTGCACTGATATTTCACAGAAACTGCAAAATATGAGAAGTCATTTGGCAGTGTTATTTCTCTGCTTCCTACTTCACTGGCCACATTGCCTACCCACCCAAGCCTGGCTATTCTGTCTGCCTGATTCTTTCACCCTGCTAACACATCATGTCATAGCCCTGCTTCCTTGTTTATGCATGGGGGGGGCAGGATGAAAGTGGGGGATTGCATGATCAAATGATTGTTCCCCCATGTCAAAAAAAATCCCTCTCTGCTCATGAAAAGCTGGGAAGTGGAAAAAGCTATTCCAATAGATAAAAGCTAATTTTTTTTCCCCTTGCTATGTCTTGAAGTATAGAGAGGGGTCCTTTTTCTATGAGATGGGCATTTTAACACTCAATGAGCCACTGTGGTGGTACAGCTCCCAGATTCTGTTTCATGTGCTTTTTCTGAATACATCGATTGTTTCTTCATCTCTAGCTTTGTGGCAGCTCTTGCCTACCCCACACACTGCAGTTGCTGTCTTAGGGCCCAATCCTAAGCAGTGCGCACCAGCTTACTGCTGGTACACACTGTCACAAATGTGCCATAAGGCATGTTTGTGAGGTTTAGCGCTGGCTGAGCGCCAGAGCTAGTGCCAGTGAAACACTAGTGCTCTGCTGCTCAGTGGTCGTGCGAACTGCTGGGCTGCGGAGAGGTAGGTGGGTGCGTAGGGGGAGGCAGGGAGGAGGTGTTCCAGGGTGGGGGGAGGGGAGGGAAGAGGTGTGCCGGAGGAGGGAGCAGGGCAGGAGGGAGGTGGGACCAGTGGAGCTCAGTTCCACCAGATCCTGAGCTCCGTATCGGGCTGCACAGCCCGACATGGAGGCTCTTGATTCAATGCCGCAGAATCAAATAGCCCCATTGCGGGGCTACTTCTCTTACCCAGGGGAAGGGGACAAAAGTCCCTTCCACCTGAGGAGCTGGCAGCGGTTGCCCTATTGCACTTAGGATGCCATGGCAGCTGTTTTGGCACAGCAGCAGTCCCAGCACAATGGGCAGCTCAAGATTGGGCTGATAAACACATGATTTCTGCCCTTGCCCAGCTATTTTCAACTGAGGTAACAAAATGCTTGGTCACAGAAAAGCATGTTTTGGAGCTCTGAAGCATTCCCAGTCTCGCTTCCAGGTGGCAGGTAACCAGGGGTCCTGTGAGTACCACCAGACACCACATTTAGTATCAATGGCGGTACCCATAGCACTGGTTGAGAAACACTGCTGTAGAGTCTGTGATACTATTTGGTGCTTCTTCAATAAAGGGCGCAGTTTAGGTGAGAAGATATTTCTTGATTGCACTACAGAACTAGTAAAACTTGAAGCAGAAACATCGAATAATGGAAACAGTGGTACCTCCCCTTTTTATCCAGTCGTAGGTGGATGCTGAAAACCCAGCCAAATTCCCTGAAACCAGGGCAAAGTTATAATGGGCCCAAAGTTATGATAGGTACATAACCCACAGAGGATTCAGAAGGCTAACCCAAAACCTCTTGATGCCTGAGGTAGCATGCCAAATGTTTTTGCTCAGCACACTCTTCCCCTCCAAATTTCCTCTTTCTCTCTGTCCCCTCTTCCTTTTCCAAGGAAAAAGAAGGAGGAGCAGTGGAGGCAAGGGATGGGCTTTCGTCACTTAGCCTCATGGTCCACTTAGCCACATGGAAGGGCTGGCTCTGGGAATTCAGACCCAATTTTCAGTGCACAGGGTTTACATACAATGTCCACCACAAAAATATCATGTCCCAGAAATAGTGTAGATATAATACAATGATGGGATCAGGGATACTGGTGGGAGAGGTTACTCTGCTAACAGAGTATCAGTGGCTATTAGTTACCATTTTGGGAGACCGCAGTGCAGGAGGGTCATCACTTTAATCTTCTCCCAGTGGGTATCTCAGGGGCATCTGGTTGGCCACTGTGGGAAACGGAATGCTGGACTAGATGGACTTTAGGTCCCACCCAAGAGGACTTTTCTAAATCTTTTAGCCTTTAGCCATCTCTCAGGGTTGGGCCCAGCCACCGGCCCCAACCCCTGACTTACCACTCCAGATGAGCCCAAGGGGGGAGGGGGTGCAGCAGCTTAGCCCAGGGGGTGACTTGGCAAGCTCCCAGACAGGACTGGGGTCCCAGGGAGAGACTAGCTGCAGGCACAGGACCTCTAAAGTTACAAGGGAATGGGAGAATGGGCTGGAGACCCCGCACCTCTTGAACCTGCCAGAAAGGAAGGGGTGGAGCAGGGTGGGGCAGCCTGGCTTCCTCAAAAGGGCATGTGATGACAAGGCAGGAGAGGTGTGCTGGCAAAAGGGGGAACCACTTGAGAGCTGGAAGCTCTGCTCCAACACTGAGGAGGAGGAACAGGGTGATGTGAACCCCCTCCCCCAGTGGCAGTATGAGGCCCTACTCTGCCAGACCAGCCCCAGGAGGGGAACCACAAAGGCAACCCCACCCTGAACCCACCAAGCTCTACAGGTGTTTGAATACCCCGCCAGCCAGGGTGCTTGCCGCTAGCAGACCGGGGCATGACAACATCCCTTGCAGTTCCCTTTCCTGGGGGTCTGTGAAGCCCCAAGATCTTACAGGGTCCTGCTGACACTGCATTTGCCAGTCTTTGCTTCAGCCTGCTTGTCCCCTTGGCTGGTCTGTAGTTCTGTCATACCCCACGCCCTATGACAGCCATTTTCAACCACTGTGCCGTGGCACACTAGTGTGTTGCGAGTGGTCCACAGGTGTGCCACAAGAATTTGGGGGAAGATCATTTATTAGTAGGGCCAACAGGGATATGAGCCCCCCACTGGCAGCATGGTGTGCCTTGTCAATTGTCAAAAACTTGATGGTGTGCCTTGACAATTTTGATGCCCTGTCAGTGTGCCACGAGCTGAAAAAGGTTGAAAATCACTGCCCTATGATGTGGTCCTTCCCCCTTGGGATGCCGCAGGGAGGACAGGCCCATCACAGGGCCTGACATGGGCACACTCATCATTTGCCCTCCAAATCCCAAATTTTGGAACAGAAATGTGTAAACGAATGGATACAATTCCAATATGCATTTTCAGTATTTAGAATGTGCGGTTTGCAAGGGCAGTTGTATAACGTTGCCTTGTTTAGTGCCAAAATGTAGCGCATATTGCCAGTGGCCACTGATGTGAGAAAAGTCCAAATGAGAACAACACAAGTGATTTGTGGGAAGAGTGTCACATTGCCTCACACAAGCTATTCCCACACTTTCCACTCAGTAACAAAAGCTACTTGTTTGGAGAAGCAAAAGCGTTGTTTGCCTTTGTGGGATAAACAATTTACTCTGCCCGTTTGAAGCAGCCATAGTCATGGTTTTAATTGCCAGTTTACACAAATTTCCATAGCATGCAATGAAATGTCTTGAGGAGTCCAGACTAGCATTCTGGTTTTTCTTAAAGGGCAATGTGCACCCAGTGTTGATGGATAACCGATTGACAAAGCGGCTTTGTAGAGAGACCGTTGGTGCTAGCAAACAGGAGGGAATTTTCTCTTTTGTTTGTTTTGCAAGGCATCAAGTAAGGTGCACCGATCTCACGCACAATGAGATCCATGAATCCCAAATGACTTTTGGAGTTCTGTGTGATCCATAATTCCAGGTGAGGCATTTCTAGTTTCCATAATTCTTTGTGATGTTAAGACTTGCTCTCACGAGTATTGGGGCTAGAAAGGACTGGGGCTGCCAAATCTGCAAGTAAGAAATCCTGGCAAAGGAAAAATTCTTACATAGAGGGAGAAAAAGGTGTGTCTATATCACTTACATTCACATTTCAGTGTCAGCATGAGAAAACACAATCTCCCCCAAAAACCTTAGCACATAAACCTTACTAAACATTTTGTTTTAAGAAACCAACAGCCCAATCCTAACTATATCCCTGCCCCAACTGATGCAGCTGCTTCAATACCTTGCGGTAGCGGCATATCTAAAGAGGAGCAAGGGATACATTGTCCCAGGTACAACATCTTGAGGGGCTGTCTTAGAGACCTCCGAAAGGCACTTCTGGTTTTCACTGAAAACGGAACGTGCCTTTTGGAGACCTCTAAGTTTGGGGGGGGGGGGTTTAAAAACTTTGGCAGGTGTGTTATGGGAGGGTATAAAAATTTTTTGTGCCCCTGGTTGCCAGACGCCTTCGCTACACCACTGCCTTGGGGTAAGTCTCCACTACGTCAGTGAATCACTTCTATATTGCTGACACAGATCTGTGGAGAGTGAGGGAACAGTGGAAGGAATGGGGTTAGGATCCTGACACAACCAAACTTTAAAAAGATCTGGTTTCTCCTAATGTGTTGTTTGCTTACTGTTGTGTTTTACTTTAGTGTTGTTTTCAGTCTTTTTTATTTCTCTGCTATTTTTAATTGTATCTTTATGCTGTGTTATTTTAAATGCTATAAGCCACTTTGAGAGTATTTTAATATAGAAACATTGAATCTCTATTGTACTGTAATATATAACTGTACTTATTGCAAAAATGTATGCTGCCCTTCGGCCTAAGCTCCAAGGGGGGCACACAGTTAAAAAAAAAAATAAGGCAGTACAATAAAATTCAATGCCATGAAACAAAATAAACACACACAATTTTTTAAATGGTTAAATATGCTTCTGGAAGGCAACTGGGATCAGGGGAGTGACCTGATGATCAGGGGCGCTTAATATACATTTTGAATCCCACCAGTAGAAATGCTGCAGGCAAATGATTTGGAGTAAGGAAATGATGGGTAAGGACTTAGAGCCCAATCCTGAGCTCAGCACTCCGGCTTCCCGCTGGAGCACACTGTCACCGTAAGATCTTAAGGCCTCCATGGTAACCACATTATGCTATTATGCAAACAATGTTAGTGGGGATGGTGGACAGCAAGAAAGATCACTGTAACCAAATAGGTAAGCTTTTTTCCCCCCTCAGACAATGCTAAAAAACAGTAAAAGAGGGGTTTACTTTTGGAACTCCTAAAAATGTTTCTGAAAGGGGGTCAATAGTTTTTACATAACCCTAGTGATAAATAACAAGTACTGTATTGTTCGTTGCCTTGTGGCTATAGCCAGTTATGCAAAAGGCTTCAGGAGTCAACCTCGAGGCAAAATCCGGAGCCAGAGTCCCTGAGGCAGTCCATGGCTGAACACAGTCACGTTCTGGCAACTCCTGCGACGCCGCTGAAACCAACCGTATTGGCCTCTGCCTTTCCATTGGACCATTTCAGCGATGTGGAGAGGGGGGATTTGCTGCATGGGTAACAGCCTATCCTCCATACCTACTTTACCCAGACTTCGCACACTGGAGAGAGCACTCTGTTCCAGAACCACCATTCAGAGCGTGACACCATAGTCTTCCGAGACTGAAGGATGCCAACAATAAATTGTTCGTTGGCATCACTAAATGTGTGGATGACCTATTCTGGCTCAGTCTGAACGTGGCCTTTTCTAGTTCAGGAATCTTCACCTCTTTGATTCTGTGACTGTTTCAGTGGAGTGATCAATATGGTTTTCTGCCTTGTTTTTGAGCAAAGCTATTTTATCAGGCTTTTGCTAGGGGGAAAGAAAGAAAATCAGGCCTCTTGATTTATCAGAAACACGGGATATTATTTAAAATATCCATTTCATTCTCTGCTTTTATTCTTTACAGTCCAAGTTTGTTAGTTATTACATGACGATAAGCATGTTTCAATCCACTCGTACAAAGTAACTTGTGAGCTGGTCCAGCGCAGTGTCCTGTCCTCCTGCTTTTAATGACAGCAGAAGTAAACATTCAGCAGAAACACAGAACTTGGGGAGATTCTGTGGCATCTATTGAAACTTCTCTTCCCTGTGTCTGGTTCCAAGGCTCATTCAGCATGGATGGTTGTTTTTCATGTTGTCCTTCCTGCTTCCTGTGCAACGCACACCTACTACAATGTGGTGCATGCGTCGATGTGTGTTGGACAGATCTCTGACATGGACACCTCTGCTTAATTTCTGTTCACTCCCGCCCTGTCCCATTTCATCTGGGACGGCTGGAGTCTTTCGGCAAACTCCTCTTTGTCAGGCTGCAGGCACCTCTGCCGTGCAATTTTTCATTTCCTCTTCTCACTTCAAAAGAGGCTTTTGACTCCTGGAGACACCTCATAAAAGAGATTTTGATGCTAAGAAAATCCAGAGAGGAAGCACACACTCCACCATAATCCCTCCATGCCTCAAGTGAAGAAGAAGGAGCAGCTTCCTCTCCTGCAGGCGCACTTGTTTGGCCCTCTGTAAACCCTGAACTTATAAATAAATAGGCCCCACGTAATTGGAAAAAGCACAGAGGAGGGTAAGCTGGAGCTGGGGAAGGGAGGGGAGAGGCATGCCTGAACAAATGAGTCCTGCAGTGCTTATAAGATGTAATATCTTGATTTGGTCAACTTGGCTGCACCAGGTAGAACAGGAAGAAGGGGCTCGGTATTCCCAGCGAGGGGTTTGTTACATGCCTCTAACATTTCCTTTAAAAGCCGACAGTACTGCAGTCTTTGGTTACAGGCTGCCGTGCCCCATGTACCCGCCAAGAGAGGCACACTGGAATCAAAGCACAGCTGCAAAAATACATCTCTGGGCAACTCGTGTTAGCACAGGAGGGGGTGGAGAAGGAGGGAGTTTCTCACTCCAGCAATGAGGCGGCACTGGGCCAGTAGGCATGGCCCTCCCCCACTTCTGCCTCCAGGCAAGTTCTGCTCCCCCCTCTGCTTCTCCCTCATCCAAGGTATTTTGTTTTTGAAGTCATTTTGCTCCAAATTCTTCCCTTGACAGTATTAATCTTCCACCTGCCAGCCCATGAATAGACCTTTCTTTTTGTGTCTGGAGTAGGTTGCCAAGGGAAAGGAATCAAGGAAAGGGGGAGAAGCCTGTGTTACAGGTGGGGCATGGAGGTGTTGGCTGCCCTCACTTCAATCTATACAATAAAAGCCTCGGCTGACTCCCCAGTGCCACTGGGACAGGCTGGGGGGAGTGCTTCAAAGCAGGATCACCATTTGGAGTGCCTGTGGTGCCACTTGCCCATGTGAAGACCAGTCAGTAGCAATGCCTCCTCTTCATCTATGTATAGCTCTGTCCTGCTAACCTGGCAAAGAGGCACCTTTTAAAGTGGTATTCTCTTATATTTAGCAGAGGGAGAGCAACTGTCCCTCTTCACCCCAGCATGGCATCTTTTCCAGTGGCTGTTGCTGGTGTCTCTTCTGTTTTATATTTAGATTGCGAGTCCTTTGGGGACAGGGTATCATTTATTGGTTTATTTCACTTTGTAAACCACTTTGTGAACTACTCTTATTTAAAGGTGGTATATAAGTATTATTAATAATAATACATGAGGGAATAGAGAAACATAGAGGACATTGGAATTTATTATTTGTTGCATTGATTCAAAATTTTCTCCCTTCCTCAACAAGGATTCAGGGTCGGTTATCACTTTTGTTTAAATAAATATACGTGCCCAATCTCGTCTGATCTCAGAAGCTAAGCAGGGTCAGGCCTGGTTAGTACTTGGATGGGAGACCGCCTGGGAATACCGGTGTTGTAGGCTTATACCATAGTCTTTCGAGACTGAAGGTTGCCAACCAACCATTAATTTAAAAGCTGAAAGAACAGCTGATACAACAAAAAACAGAGGGAGAACTACTAAAGTTATTGAGGAAGCAAATTATAAGAACTCTGTGTTGGCATGAAGGCCCTCTCATGGGCCTTTTACTGAACTTCCTGTAACAGTGAAACCTGTAAGCCGAGGCGTCACTAGAGTTTGCATCACCTGGTTCGAGAGACCAGCATGTCATCCCCAAGATGGACCTCCTCGCTACTGTGGGTAGTGGGCATGGTGATGCACTATTGCCCTGCCCCGGCTGGCTATTTGGCTATAAATTTTGATCGAACAGAGATATTTCATTGTGGTTTGTTTCATGGCATTCCACCTGAAATTACACAGCAAATGATACATAACATGCTGGTGTTATTCAAAAATATCAAGATTTTAAAAATTTTGGCTAGTAGTGGTGTCACCCCCACCCACAGTGCCTGATACCTGATGCGGCCTGCACTCCCCTAGTGATGTCATTGCCTGTAAGAGAGCCATTGCCTTTGTAAAAGACTTGCATGGAGGACAGATTGATCTGGCAGAAGATGGTCCTTCAGAATCCCTGGCCTCAAACGGTTTAGGGTTCTAAAGGCAATAACCAGCACTTTGGATTGTGTTGGGGGGGGGGGATGAAGACTAGCAATCAATACAGCCAAAATAACAGGCATAACCTGACCATAGAGCGAGCCCCCCATCAAAACCCTTACAGCTGCATTCTGTACTTGCCTCCTCTACCTCCCAGTCCCACTGCAGAATCATAACCCTTTGACCTCACAAAAAGCTTGAATTGCTGGATCAAGCCAAGATCATTCATGCAAAATCCAGAGCAGAGTTTCTCTTTCTCTTCTCATGCAATGCTTTCCTGTAGAGGAGCAAACACAAGTGGAGCATCAATGCTGACGGGGATTTGGTGGGGGAGGAAGGCCATGCATCTCTGTGTTGAAACCTGCAGGAGAGGAAGGCCTTTTCTATGCCTGGTTGCCATGAGGTGACCCAGGGAGTCAGGGGCCTCCTGAAACTTGAGACAGCATCCCAAATGCTGCCCCCGTACCCAGTGATGTGACAGCCCCTGTTCCTCCCTCTCTCCAATGCTGTAGCTCAGCACGTTCTTCCCTATCCTCATTTCCTCTTCCTCTCTGTCCCTCTTTTTTTTTTTTTTTTGCAAGGGAGTGGAACAAGGTGGAGGAGCAGTGGCCTGATCGAGCAGGACTCTTCTTATGTTCTTATGTTCAAGTTCTCTATCATGGGAAAGATCTTTCCCCGAATATAACATTTTACACTGCAGACAAATGGGCAGGATGAGTAATGTTTGAAAGCATGTCACTGTGGGCATGGGGCTTTCAGGTGCACTGGGTACCATGGCCACCCAATATCTAACACCTGAACAGGGCTAGAACTTCATGGATTCGTGGAATAGAATGAAAGTTACTGTGTAAGGCTGCAATCCTAACCAAACTTTCCTGAGAGTAAGCCCCATTGAACAGAATAGGACTTACTTCTGAGTAGACCTGGTTAGGACTGTGCCCTAAGACAGACAAATCTAGCTAGCAGGAAAACTCTCAGGTACAAACTCAGTAATACATCCAAAAGCTATACAAGACAACAGGCAATGTATCAATTATTCTTAGCAAAGGGCTAGTTACTTAATCAAGAGCCCAATCCTATCCTCCGCCTCCCTCTGCTTGCAGATGCAGCCACACCAAAAATAGGCACACTGTATCCAGTGGGGGGAGGGGGGATTGGGAGGCTCCAGCAGGGAAAGGGGATTTAAATGCTTAGTAAATGAAGGAGTTGTTTCATTGAAAAAGACACCATCATCTGACCTTGAAACCTTGTCTCGTAATGCCAGATATATTGGTTGGACTAAATTTAATGGGAATCAGTAGGATTTACTTCTAGGTAAATCTGTGCAAGTCTGCGTGAGTTGCCAACCACCTTCAAGCCCACGTATTTTGGCTTATTATCTGGTAAAATGATACAGTTATACACAAGATTGACTCTCTTGCTCTTTTCCTCCCTCTCTCCCTTTTGAATGCCAATTTTTTTTTTCCCATAAGACCCAGAGCCCTTCCCAACCAGTAAATCTCCCTGTGGTTCCATTTGACATTCCTCTGGTTTTAACAACAGTGAGACTGATTTCAGACTGCTCTTAACAACAACAAAATCATTGACATATAAACTAAGGTTTTCATGGGCAGTACTATTAGTGTTGCAATAAGAACTGTTCAGGGTTATTGGCCATGGT
Source organism: Tiliqua scincoides (assembly GCF_035046505.1). Taxonomy (NCBI): domain Eukaryota; kingdom Metazoa; phylum Chordata; class Lepidosauria; order Squamata; family Scincidae; genus Tiliqua; species Tiliqua scincoides. The sequence continues at coordinate 73,797,394 of NC_089821.1, read as the reverse complement.
CTGTGACAGGGGTGTCAAACATAAGGCCCGTGAGCCAAATGCTACCCCTGGTAGCAGTTTACCCAGCCTTTGTTATAACTGAGAATTCCCAGCTTGATAATCAAGTCTTCTCATATCTTGAAAATATGGACAAGATTTACAAATTTCCTCTTCAGTCATTGGCAGCTAACAGTTTCTAAGCGAGAACAAAGTGCTTGTTTCTGGCCATCATCTGCTTAATGATGTCACTTTCTGCTTGATGATGACACTTCCGGCCCTCAGCAAGCATCATGAATACTAACTTCAGCCTTTTGTATGAAATGAGTTTGACATCCCTGGTTTATGAAGACATTCATTTCCTAACGTTTCACCCACAACTATGGTGGGCATTTTTCAAAGGACTAGAAGTAAGCACCACAGACCATTTGTTAGGAAATGAAAATAAGCCCAAGTAGTTCTTACTGCAACACTAACAAAAGCATTTTCATCAAATTTCATTTGTTTTGGAGTACGGAACAAGAGCCAACAATTAGCCCTCTTTCCCCTTTCTATTGCACAGCTCATAATGTTTAACTCTACTGGTGTTCACATAGAATTAACTGCTTCAATTTTATGCCAATAAAGGTGGAACGAATGAATGAAACTGCTTCAAAATGCAGTGCTGACTCGTAGCTCTGAAGGCAAGGCATCTGCCTTTTTAAAGGGTAGCAGAGCACTCCAGTGCAATGAGACTTACTCCCAAGTAAGTGTGCCTAGGATTGCACTCTTAGACCAAGTAACAGAGAATAGGTGTCCTGCACAACGTGTTGTGACAATGGAAGGCACTTCTGTTGTCCTAAAATGGGTGCCAACAGTGTGCACAACATGCTCAGTGCTCTGTTGGCAGTCATTCTGCGCACGCTGCTGCAAGCTGTAGCACTGCCACAACACTGCCACAAGTTCCCACCATATCCACCAGACAAGGTAAGGCAGCAGCGGGCATAGAAGGAGGGTGGGGAAGGGTGGAACTAAGCAGGGGGGAGGAATGGGGTGGGAAGGCGGAGGGACTGGGAGGATCTGGCAGCAGTTGCACATACCAGATTCCATCCCTCTTTTAAGAACCTCTCTATCCCTTTCTTCTCCTTGGACTTGCACTAGCTAAAGAACTGGCGCAGGTCTGAAAAGACTCACTGCAGAGTGGGAGGTTCAGGAGGCATGTAAGGGGAAATAATTCCCCTTTCCTCTCCGGTCTCCTTATCCCCCCCCTTCCGTTGGAGACAGCACATGCCTTTTTGGCGTGCCTGCATTAAAGGTGGGGAAGAACTGAGCTCTTAGTTAAATGGAACTTTTTTGTTCTGAGATAGCCATAGCTGGAACCAGGATTATGGACCAGATAGACCCTCAGCCCCCATCAAGCTCTTACAATCGTTTGTTAAGTTTGTAGTAGTTACCTGATTACATTTAGCAGTTATATAGTGTCCAACAAAAAGGTTACCAAATTGCATTTTTTAATTTCTAAGTGCCCACAAAGAATACATTTCAAAGTAGTTGAATAGCAAGGCTCCTCCTAGCCCTCAATAAAGGGCCATCAACAGCTGGCAGATCTTTGATTGTAGTTAGTAGATACTATTGAATGTTGCTACTTAAAAAAAGCCACCCCCCATGCACAAAAGGAGGACCCACCATACAAGATCCAATTATTATTTCTTTCCCCCATGCAGAAAGCCTGCTGGAGAAACAAGGACACCTTATGTTTACTTAAATGGCAGACACTTTTGAACAGTGAAAAAAAACTGTCTTGAAAAAGACAGCCCTTTGTTTTCAGGCACTGGCTTGATTGTATAATAACCCCACCCAGTTTCCCAAGTTCAGAAAGTTCAATCACAGAAAGAACAAGGTACCTGGGAACGATTTTCACACCGACCATGCAGTTGCAAAATTGTCCAGAGCACTGGGAACTCTGTTATTTGGGGAGGACGGGATAACTGACTTGGCCTCGAGGGATAGCAATTGTCTGTTTTTCTGTTTTCAGTTCCTTAACTGCAGTTATGCATTCACTGCCAGGTATTCCTATGGCTCTGTTGAAATTTGGCTGGGCTGCAAGTCAACTGATCTTCCAGTGAAATCCAATTAAAGTTAAAGCAGATTTATTTCAGTGGGTTGTGTCCACCTCTGATTTGCCAAAATGTTGGCACTGTGCAGAAAGCCTGCAACAGAAGTATGGGATGAAGACGTTCAGATGGAGAAAGCAGCTAGAGAAATCCCAGTGCACAGTCTGCAGGAAAGCCCTTGGGCAGAGTGGAAATCCCTGGTGAACCAACCCATGTGACCCTGGCAGGGGCTTTGGGGAAGGGAGCAATAAGGGTTCCCATGGTAATGCTTATAATCCCTCTCCATTGTTTCCTAGGAGCTCTGAAATTCCACAATCTGGAGCATTTTCAATCCAGGTTTGATTCAGGATTCAAACTGGTAAATCCACACAAACTAGGCCTGGTCTGGTAGCAATGCAGGCTAGTGGGTAGGCATTGCTCTAAATCAGGGCTGCCCAAACTCCGGCCCTGGGGCCACTTGCGGCCCTCAAGGCCTCTCAATGCAGCCCTCAGGGAGCAACCAGTCTCCAATGAGCCTCTGGAGATTTATTGGAGCCCACACTGGCCCAATGCAACTGCTCTCAGCATGAGGGCGATTGTTTAACCTCTCGCGTGAGCTGTGGGATGAGGGCTCCCTCCACTGCTTGTTGTTTCACGTCTGTGATGCAGTAGCGGCAGCAAAGGAAAGACCAGACTTGCTTTGTGCAAGGCCTTGTATAGGCCTTGAGCTATTACAAGACAGTCATTCATTCATATAAGTTCATCTTTAATATATTCATTTATATAACTTATGTAAATTTATTCAAATTTTAAATGTAAATTAATTCTTTTTTTCCCCAGCCCCCCCAACACAGTGTCAGAGAAATGATGTAGCCCTCCTGCCAAAAACTTTTGGACACCCCTGCTCTAAATATTTGTTGCTACCCAAGCGGTTCAGTGAAAACCATATGTCTCTGAATGATTTTCAAAGCTTTTCTCTGGTTTTTTTCCTGGGTGTGTGAAGAATCATACACCTGCTTTATGGCAGTTCAAGGCTTGGTTTCTTCCTTCTAAGAAAAAAGTGCCAGGAGGGTGTGAGGCAACAAGCAGTTTGAATACAGAAGAGCCAACTGGAATAAAACAGTACTTACCTGCTGAGATTGTCATGTGTCATGGCGTTTGCTACAAGAGAACAGATTAGAGCATGCTAGGCCTGTCGCAGCAACAGTACCTCCCAGCCCATTGGAAGAGGTGTGCCGATTCGGTTTATTCATTATGATCTCTCCACTTCCACTGGTGAGTCAATGATCAATTGTCAGCTCATATCCTGGCCCACCCAGCAAGCTAGCATTAAGAGTCCAGGAGGGCTGCAACACAAAACATCTCATTTTTAGAAACAATGATGGTGGCACCAGCCTTCAACATGGTCAAGAGCCAAACTTCTGCTCCTGTCTTCATGGGAGGGATGCAGTGCAATTAGAACAGGCCCCTAAACCTAGAACCTTGCAGGTTCACTCGTGGAAGCCATCAGTGAAAAGTAATGAGGAACACATTGAAGCAATCTGGAAGTCATTATTACTCATAACGATTATATTAGGAAAGGTTGCTGGCACCATGTCCACTCAAAGACCTATTTTTTTCCCTCTTGTCCCGCCCCCCCATGCTTTCAAGTAACAAAGTCATTCATTTCAACTTCTGTTCTGAGTCACCAAAAAATAAGAGAGGAATGTTGGTGTCCTGTCCAGCTGTGCTTTGTCCACTTGCTATGGAAACATGTACCTGGAATGAAAGCAACAGAGAGCCCAGAAAAAGCAGACAGTGCAGTAAGTTTTTTTTTTTTTTTTTTTTTTTTTATATATATAATGGAAAGACCTTTTCTGTCTGCACTTGCTGAGCCAGCATCTTCCCTGCCTCCATGCACAGGAAGGGAAGATGCCCAGGAACCATTGGTAGCCATTCATTATGAAAATAAAACTGCTCTAGTTAAATCTTGGTCTATACAGAAATGCTGTGGACTGAGGCAGAGTTGTGGGGCAGTAGGATATATTGGAGCCCTTCAAGTGACAAATGGAGATCACATGCTACTAAAACCAACACCTCTCCCAACTCTCCTCCAACAGGAAACTAGCACAGCCAAGCATGGGCTGGGTTAGAACCTTTGATGTGCTAGTTCTTCATTAGTATTTACAAGAAATCCCTTCATGTGGAGGAGCATTCAGAAAAGGTATCCCCAATCTGAAGTGGTAGAATCTACTCCAGGATTCTACCAACTCCTCCTGCAGCCTTGTGTACACCAGGCCTCAGTTGTGTTTTAAAATGCATCTTTCATGCCTGGCGCACGTCTTTTTAGTTTCCTGTTCTCCTGAAATAGCCCAGGTTAGGAACATTCATGCGCCAGTTGCCCCCTGCCCTCAAACTCTGTCCCCTCCCCTCCTTTCCCATGCTGCAGCCATAAACAGATTCCTTTTCCACGTTATTAACAAGGAAACATGAACAAATATATTGGGGAAATCTACAGTGCAACGGCTTTCTGGGTCACATAAAACACAGTTATTCAGGAACAGAAAGCACAGTACAGTAGTGCCTTGGGAAGGGGGAGTTTGGCTATGATTATGCCAATGTGGAAGAAAGCTTGAAACAGGTTTACTCGGTTGATGGGAGCAAGAAAGCAATGAACTTGGCTTTGGGACTAGTAAAACCTGTCTAAATTAGAGATGAGCGGAGCAAGATTAATGCTTTACTCTTTTGTTTTTTTTCCACAGGCCTGCTAACATTAGGCCAATTCAAGACATAAATGATTAATTTTTCTAGTTGCAGGGGGTAATCGAGTTAGCAGATGTAACTCAAGAATTACAAGTCATGCTCTTGGTTACAAGAACAGCCGCTTCCTTTGCCAGGTATATGGAAAGTTTTTTGAACTGTACACTTAACAAAGTCCTGAAAATGGAAATGGCTGTGGGGGAATCTAACAAGGTTTGGATGGTATTTTCATCAAATAATGCTAGGGCTTTTGCGCTCAAGAAAAGTTTAATTGAAACCCACAAACCTTTAAACACTTCATGCGCTTCAACCCTGGGGGAGCTGTGCTGTTGTTGCCAGCATGCCCCACTGTGAGGATGAAAAATGGATACACGCGAGTCACTCACGCTTCCTCTGTTGGCACTTTTGTCTGAAGGCTGATCGGGGTGTGCAGAAACCTCCTGAGAAATTTAACTTGTCTTATAGAAACTTGTCTGGCTTTCCTTAAGAATCCTCAAATGTTTTGCCTTGAGATGAACCCTGACATCACTTTGAATCTCATTTTGTGTGAAATTTTGAAGCCAAGCTTGAAGTTGAAAGCTATTTAAGTGCTGACAGCTCCATCTGAGGAGAGGCAGTAGCCACATGGCCAAACATATTCTTTGCATGCCGAAGGACCCATGCAGTCCTTGCCAAACCCTGAAGAACCACAACCAGTAACTGCAATGTAGATAATCCTGAGTTAACTAGACCAGTGGCCTGACTCAGTGGCACAACCATTGTGTCCTGGACAATTGTGTCTTGATCTAATGTGTCCCAGTATTGGACATTTGTGTCCCTTCTTTTTGCACCCCAGACATTCAGTATATGTATATTTATATCAGATGTACTTGTGAGACCTCGGTATCCGTGGGGGATCCGTTCTCAAATCCACCTACCCCTGGGTACCAAATCTGCAATTTTCAACCCCATAAGCACTCCAAAGGGGACAGGAGCTGTGCTTTCGGAATGGCTGTTTCAGGCCGAAAATGCGATTTTTAAGGCATTCTGAGACCCGAGAACGCCCCCTTGGGAAAACAGAAGTCACATTTTTCAGCTTGAAATGGCCATTCTGTAGCCCACAGGGGCTGCAAACAAATGCATGTGGCCTCTGTGGACTTCAGAAAACCCTCCAGAAGGGACAAGAGCAGAGCTCCAGTCCCTTCAGAAGGTTCAGGTGGGGCCCAGGCCTGGCTCAACATGGGTCCGGGAGAACTGCGTTGAGCCAGATCTGTGGATAGAATATCTGTGGATAAACAGGCTCCACTTGTACTTTTTTATTTTTAAAAAGCAAAGGTAGGGTTAGGGTAAATGTTGGAATAAGAGACTTAGTTGTTGCCCGGTTATAGTTTGTGGGTTACCCAGTTATAGTGGAATGCAAATAACTGGGTTGCAAGAAAACAAACAAACAAAAGATGCAAATGTCCAGGGACACCAGTGACCAGGATGCATTTGACCAGGACATAAGCATCCAGGAAGCAAATACCCTACTACCATGTGACTCCAAATGAAGCAGCTTTGCAAGTGGAAGGAGTTCCCAACATGATCACAGTGAATTTTGTTAAAAGGCCAAATGTGTTGCTCAGAACTTGGGCCAGAGTTGTAGATGATCCTCTCACTACAAGTAGAGCTTCTCACTTGTGTGCTATATTCATGGGAAGTTGTGTGCTGTACCAATTAAGCTATGCTATGTTGTTGGCATCCTTCAGTCTTGGAAGACTATGCTATCGTGCTCTGAATGGTGGTTCTGGAAGTGTCCTCTCCAGTGCACAAAGCCTGGGTAAAGTAGATATGAAGGACAGACTGTTACCCATGCAGCAAATCCCCCCTCTCCATGTCGCTGAAATGGTCCAATGGAAAGGCAGAAGCCAATACGGTTGGTTCCAGTGGCGTCGCAGGAGTTACCAGAACGTAACTGTGTTCAGCCATGAACTGCCTAAGGGACTCCAGCTTTTGCCTCGAGGTTGACTCCTGAAGCCTTTTCCATAACTGGATGTAGCCACAAGGCAGTGGAGGTTTGGGATCAGAGTTTTCCTTCTCTCAGATAAGCTGCCTTCCCAGGCTAACGAGTCCCATCTACCCGGTGGCTGTTTAGTCGCCTCTTACGACAAGTACAACCAAACTGAGGGCCTATTCTTATCCCTCAGTCCCCAGGGGTTTGTCTTATGTACAGGTCTCCATAAAATGTTCTCCAGTTTTCAAGCTGGAGGAAATTTGACAGAATTCCAACATCATGGCATAAAAAATGACCTTGCAGAAAAAGTTATCCAGTTTTTCAGTTTTGCTTTTTGTCTCTTCTGACACAACTGGCTGCAATCCTGCATGCTACATGGATTGCAATTTTCCCACCTTCAGTGGTGCTTGTATGCCTCGTTGCATTAAAAAAAAATAATAGCATGCCTTCCTGAACTGCATTTCTCTGTTATCTCACTGCCCTCTCCATCCATGCCTGTAATCAGGACCAGACCACCAGTGAGGTTAGCATGTGTAGTTCTGTGTGTCTGTTGGGATTAAAAAAAGATCTCTTAAATTCTCTATAGACTTTAAAGTTATTATTTTAAGAGAGCCAGTGTGGTGTAGCGGTCAGAGTATCAAACTAGGGTCAGGCAGCCCAGTCCTGAGATGCCCAGTGCCCAGGGCTGCAGCGGTGTCAAAATCTGGGTTCAGTGCTCCATTCAGTCATGAAGCTCTCTGGGTAACCCTAGGCCAGTCACTATCTCTCAGTCCATCCTATCTCACTGGGATGTTGTAGGAATAAAAGGAGATAATGACAACAGGCCTGTGCTCCTTGAATGGGATATAAGTGCAATAAATAAATTTTTCATTAACTAAATGGATAAAATAGAATACGATGGTATCAGTACTATACATCAACAGCTTTTGGTTCCATTCAAAATATTAACAAACAATGGAAAGAACAGGCTGTTTGCAAGGCATGTGAATAAATAGACAACATAAAGCATTTCTAAGTATCAATAGTACAAGTCTTTCCTGGAAAATATTTTTTAACAGGGCATATATTCAGCTCTCTGTACAAGGTGCCTTGTAAATGAGTTTCCTAGGAACCCTAGATTTTCTTTCACCCCTCGGTCTCTGCTATCCTATGTAGCTCAATAGACAAATGGATGCCCATTTTGCTTCACAGGTGTCAGCAGAGAATGCTTCCACACATACAGCATTTACAGCAGCATAGACAGCTGAGAACACCCTTCCCTATGCAGGGGTCATGCAAGTGCCAGAAATCCATTTGCTCACTCACACATGTCAAATCATAGGGCTCACATATACATGTGTCTTGCATGAGGCAAGCATAATAGATAGACCTAGAGAGCCAAAAATTTATGTATTTATTTGGCAAGCAAGGCTCAGCAGTGGAACTCAACTGGTAGCTAACAAGGTCCTTGAGGCTTGTAAGCACATACATCTCATTCTAGATTTCAAGGGAGAATAACAAAACTAGTTATTCTAGGCAGACTAGTCTTGCTATCCACTTTTGTATAACAAGAGACTCAATATTGTGTCTACAGGAAATTGTGGAAATATCCAAGTTACTCATGATCTGGAAATGGCAGGTCATTTAACACACACAAACTCTTCTTGGGAGTTAGTTAGGAAAGTGTGCCTCTCTGGGATATCACACTGAGCCTTGTGCTGGTGGCCCTAAGTCCATTGATTGTTCTTCCACACTAGCATCCCAATCTCGAGCAATTCAACTTCTCATCAACCAGAGTCGCCTTTGGGACTTTCATATGCTTCTTTTTCTCTGCAAGCCAGCAGGATTCTCTTTGGAGATCCCAGTTTTGGACTACACCAAGTAGAGATTTATGGTTAGGCAATGAAGTCAAATGTCTTGGCGCGCACAAGTGTCTGGGAAGTTCAGAGTGGTAGCTCAGGCACAGAAACTAGATGCACAAAATCTGGGCTTAGAGAATGACAGAGACAGGATTTGAAGAGAGAATTTAGCTAAGAGACTGCCTGGAGGCAGTTTCTTTTGATTCACATTGCAGCACTTTCTCACAGTGTGCAAAGTAGCCAGGACTCCATTAGTGTGTGTTGATACTGACACAAAAAGCCACAACAAGCCCTGACTAGAGATGCCATATAATTTTGAAAGGTTTGTGGTTCAAGCCAAACCCAAATTTTCACCTCACATGACCTGTGCTGCTAATCCAGGTCAGACACAGTGGGAACCTGCAAAATCTCACTACGTATCACCATATCTCTTGATTTTCTCACTGCAGATCCACAGGGTACATTCATCTGAGCTGCGGTAGCATGATTGTTATGGGGACTGAGTGGAGAATCAGGACTTCCCTGTTTTGAATCTTGCCTCTTCCCTCTTGCTAGGTGGCCTTTGGCAAGTTGCTTCACCTCAAACCACAATATGGGGATAAATTTACCAGCTTACTTTATGGGGCTATTGTAAAAACATCAAGCTAATGCATGTGAAGTCCTGTGCTCCAATGGAGAAGGTGCCATACAGCATTGTTATTTACTTCCTTACTACTTAACATCACAGTCAAGCTATGAGTGGCCAGACAATTCTGCTGTGACTTCTGCTGTCATATGTATGCATGCACAAAGGAGAGTCCCATGGCCGCGCCTCTTACGTGGCCCACTTCTGAATAGCACTCAGTCACTTCCCTAGGAAGGAAGGAGCACTTAGATCATGTCCTGCTCTGCTTCTTGAAATCCTCCAAAACGAGGAACTCAAGTACATCCGTAAACTCTTGCTTCCAGATGTGCAAGCTGGATTTTGCCCCTAGCATTTCTACACAGATCTAGCCAATTAGACAGAAATCCAATTGGATAGCATAGCACACTTAAGAAAAAAAGCAAAAGCCATCTGCTTCTACTCCTCCCAAATTGGTGGACCTTGAGTTTGCATCTGGAAGTCTGATGGCTTGGATTCGCATAACCCTAGTTCCATCAGTGAACATTATGAAAATATGCAGGGTTTGGCAGATCTGGAAATTGTTCGGATGTTGTAAAATACATCGATCATATGCAAAAGCCTCCTCACTTGAAACAGCATGATGACTGATGACAACATCATGTCTGTCTGATGCAGGGAGCTTCTGTCCGGGTATGGCATGAACCTATGGTGTGCTGGAGATTCTTTCTGTGCATGTAGCAGAACCCGCTGGATTCTAGCAAGTCCAGGTGTCATTCAGGTTTGGGACAGTGTGAGGGAAACCACAAATCCAGGGCTGAATTCCACATTGCATTCCCAAAAGTAGCTTTCCTAAAGTACGCTGGGCAACATCATGTGGAACTTTCGGCCCCACTAGCAGGCGAAAACAATCCCCCTGTCATTCTGATTTAGAGCAGGCTTGGACGAAAGACTTTGAACATACAAGGAAGTAATTTTCCAAAAATCAGTATGATCAAAAGCATTTACCTGTTGGCACTGCACCAGCTGTTGCTAAATGGCCACTAGGAGAATTACAGATGGTGCTATCCTCAGGCCTACCCTTGCCACCACCCAGATATGCAGTGCTGCTAAAAGATGATAAGCCCCTTCCTTCAACCTTGACAAATAACACACTGAATGACCAAGGCACATCCCATGCCAGACATTTGCTTGAGAAAGAGTTTCCAGTTGGAAAACACGATCTCCTGTTGAACAGGGTGAGTAGGCACTGGGGAGAGTTCCATCGCCCAGCCCTGACTTCAAACCATACAAACGCACCCATTCTTTCCAGCAGTAGGCAGCATGCAAACTGCTCTAACCGAGACCCCCCCTTCTGACTAAACAGGTTGAGAACGGCTCTTGTTACCATTGCATTTGGAGCTGAAAAAGGTCACTGTGCTAGTAAGGGAGGGGGGTTATGATAAGACACCTGCTAGCTATTTAAAATAGGAACATATAAGAACCATTGGTAGCATTTGTCAGGACCAAGCAGCATGTTATGTGAGAAATCTGACTGGCTTTCCTGTTTTGTTTTTACTTAAATATAGTAAGGGCCCCTCCAAATTTCAGTTACAGCAATGACACTGTGATGGGGGTGTTTGACCTTTCTCTCTGCACTCTTTCCCTTTCATTCCTTTAAAGATGCTATTAGCCCTGCAGGAGGAAAAGCATATTTCTGTACACAAAATGCCAGCAGGGCATTTAGGGCTTTGGCTTGCTTTCCCCTGTTTCTTTCTCAGAGCAGCAATATGACAAAACTACGGTAGATACTCGCGTATAGTACGTGAAATTTCTGCCAAGTCATCAAGCTCCAATTCTCACTTTGCCTGATCTCCGGGTCAATCAGAGGGCAGAGCCTTTCAACTCTGAACAGTTTCCTTTCTCCGCTAAACTCAGGCACGCACCAGAGTGCCTGAAGGACTCTGAAAAGTTTCTGCTCTTGCTCAAGCAGGCTCATTTGTTTCTATAGTAACTTTCCTGAGAAATTCCAGTCAACCGTAACCTTTTATTTTCCTCCGTTCCCTTTTGCTGCTGCAACCTGGTTCCCTTTTGCAAAGGCTTTGCGTTTGGCAGAGGTCTTTTTTTTCAACACCAGGATGGGATCCCCTTTCCATTTGAAGCAATGTCCCAGGCTACAATTCAATGCAGCATTACTTAAGAAAAACTCCCATGGAAAGCAGTGGCTTTATGCCAATAAAGGTCTCAATCAATCAATCAATCAATCAAGCAGTGGGTCTACTTCTGAGTAAAATGTGTTGCAGATATTTGCAGCTGCATCTCTCTGCTATGAATTGAATTGCACACTCTCAGTTATGTGTTATGGGTTGTATGTCATATGTAGAGCTTCTGGCTTAATACACCAGACACCTTAAAGGTGGATTTGATTCATGGTTCTCCTGCAGTGGTTGCCAACCTTTTTCACTGGCATATCCCTTGGCAGCCCATTTCCATAAATTGTACCCTTCATATTAGCAAAATGTTTGTAATTAATAATACAAGCCCTCATCTCCCCCATATGAAAACCCAGAATTCATGTATTTATCACAGTGCTTTCTCTTTTTATCTGTTTGAAGAACAGAAGACTCTGCCTTTGCACTGTTTTGCACCAGAAGTGTGCTAAGAAATTCTGGGTGATTGATTACTTTCCATATTTCTTACTGTGCTGGTTTTCAATCACTGGTTCATACATGAATTGATGACCAAAAACTAGCTTGGGGGGGGGGGCTTTCACAGCCAACTAGCTACCTCCCTTCCTGCCTTGCTTGTCCTTGCAAGGCATTCCTGCCTTGCAAGGCATTCTGGAGCATGACCTGCCTTTTTCTGCCATTATTTCATTCTTTTTCAAGAATCCCTAAAGGTCCTGTTGAGTGTCCCTGGGAGTAAGTGAATACCAGGTTGGGAACCACTGTTCTACTAGTATGTAGTTTTTAGTGTTTACAAAAAGGTGGTGAAGACCAGAATTTAAAAAAGAATAAAAATGAATCTTATGATCTTTTACTTTGTTTTTAATAAATTAGAGACTGTACAGTTCTTAGGTAACAGTGGTAGGTTATTTTTCAGGATCTCACCTGAGGTAAAATCAGACAAAACTATAGTCAGACACCCCCCTAAGTTTAACCCCTGACTTATATGAGGGTACTTATATGAGGGTCATAGAAAATTACATTATTGTTGGCTCAAAACCTGCCCTCGACTTATTTGTGGGGTCTACTTACAGGCAAATATCTACAGTAGTTGATAACAAGGTACCTGCACAAAACCACACACTTGGGCACTGAGCTTGAAGCCCAAAACCCAAGCATTTTTATACCAGTGAAGACACAGGAGCTTCTTGTGGATTCAGGAAATTATAGATTCATTTGCTTGATTTCTGTTCCTGTGACATTAATGAAATCATCATTCTAGAAGCCATTCTAGAAGTGCACATCATTCTAGAAGTGCACAGTCGTGCCCTTACTGCATGCATGGTTGTGTCTAGGAGTGAGGCTGCCTGAGCATTAGTGTTTGCACACGTACAGGAAAAGGGTCTGAAGATTAATAGTTATGAACTGAGAGTAAGCAGTGGGCCGCTTTAGAGGTTCCTGCAGACGGGTCTGGCCCTTGGCCCTACTTTGCTGACTTGTCCTAGAACACTGCTAGAAAGATGAAAGGTTATATGGCAGGGATTTGAAAATGTATTGGTTTTATAAGTTCACTGAAACTAAATCATGAGATTTTTAACGTGGACTATTCAGTTTTTCTTTTCCAATGAATGAATGTTAGGTTTGGAAAACCTGACCCGTAGGAAAACATATGCCTGTTTTTATCATGATTATTGGTAATGGGTAGACCGGTTAGATGGGACTCGTCAGCCTAGGAAGGCAGCTCATCTAAGAGAAGGAAACTCTGACCTCAAACCTCCACTGCCTTGTGGCTACATCCAGTTGTGGAAAAGGCTTCAGGAGTCAACCTCGAGGCAAAATCAGGAGCCGGAGTCCCTTAGGCAGTTCATGGCTGAACACAGTCATGTTCTGGCAACTACTGCGACGCCGCTGGAACCAACCGTATTGGCTTCTGCCTTTCCATTGGACCATTCCAGCGACGTGGAGAGGGGGGATTTGCTGCATGGGTAACAGCCTATCCTCCATACCTTCTTTACCCAGGCTTCGCGCACTGGAGAGGACACTCCAACTTCGCCATACGGCGTCGGCACAACACGGGAAGCAGCAGTTTACCGGTTATAAGTCTTTGCTCGATTGGCGTAGAGCATGACACCAGGGGCTGCTTCCGACGGTGGGAGAGATCATTGCATCTCATTGGGCAGCTACTGCCCGCCTTAAGCTGGGCAGTCCCCAGCCAGTAAGGTGTTGCCTCGCCACGGTCCGTTAACCTCATGGGGTGCGTGGGGTTTAGGGTGAAAACCGACAAGCGGATCGACAACTCTGCACCATGCAACAGAAAACAGAAAACTCCTGCCCTAAAGCTGGGCACCTGGAACGTTAGGACAATGACACCTGGCTTCTCTGATGACCTGCAAGAAATAGATGACGCACGCAAAACAGCTGTCATCGACATGGAGCTGAGCAGACTGCAGATGGACATCGTCGCCCTTCAAGAGACTAGGCTGCCAGATTCCGGATCTGTCAAGGAGAGAAATTTCTCATTTTTCTGGCAGGGAAAACCACCAAACGAAACCAGGGAACATGGCGTTGGCTTTGCGGTCAGAAATACCCTGCTGAAATCCATCATCCCACCTACTGTGGGAAGTGAAAGAATTTTGTCCCTGCAGCTCCAGTCATCAGCAGGACCTGTCACTCTCATCAGTGCTTATGCACCGACTCTGTCGTCTCCAGCAGAAGCCAAAGACAAATTCTATGATGACCTGGCCACCACTGTCAAGAAAATCCCTGTAAAAGAGCCATTGTTCATCCTCGGCGATTTCAATGCTAGAGTTGGTGCTGATAACAGTTCATGGCCCACTTGCTTAGGTCAGTTTGGCACTGGGAGGATGAATGAAAATGGCCAACGCCTGCTAGAGTTTTGCTGTCATCACGGTCTCTGTGTCAGCAACACGTTCTTCAACACAAAGCCCCAACATAGAGTCTCTTGGAGACATCCAAGATCAAAGCACTGGCACCAGCTCGACCTGATCCTCACCAGACGCTCCAGCCTTCCCAGCATCAAGATCACATGCAGTTATCATGGTGCTGCCTGCAACACTGACCACTCCCTGGTGTGCAGCAGAGTGAAACTGCAAACAAAGCGACTGTATCACACGAAAAAGGAAGGAAGACCTCGCATTGATACCAGCAAGACCCGGGATCAGAGAAAAGTGGAGGAATTTGCACAAGCGCTTGAGGAATCTCTTCCAGGCCCGGCCGACGCAAACGCATCCAACAGATGGGAACATTTCAAGAATACTGTTTACAACACCGCCTTGTCCATATTCGGCAAGAAGACCAACAAGGCGGCAGACTGGTTTGAAGCCCACTCTGAGGAGTTGACACCAGTCATTGAGGAAAAGAGGAGAGCTCAAGCAGCATACAAGGCCTGTCCCAGTGAGCGCAACCTGCAGGTCCTCCGAACTGCTCGCAGCAAAGTCCAACAGACTGCCAGGAGATGTGCTAACGACTACTGGCTCCAGCTCTGTTCCGAGATACAGATAGCAGCTGACACGGGCAACATCAAGGGGATGTATGACGGTATCAAGCAGGCCCTAGGTCCAACACAGAGGAAAATTGCCCCTCTGAAGTCTGCCACAGGCGAGGTCATCCAGGATCGGGCTCAGCAGATGGAACGCTGGGTGCAGCACTGAGCTATATTCCAGAGAAAATGTAGTCACCGAAGAAGCGCTGAACAACATTGAGTGCCTGCCTGTGCTGGAAGAGCTTGACAGTGAACCAACCCTAGAAGAACTTCACGTGGCCCTGGACTCCCTTGCCTTTGGCAAGGCACCTGGAAAAGACAGCATCCCTGCTGAAGTCCTAAAATGCTGCAAAGAGATCATCGTCACTGAGCTGCATGAAATCCTCTGTCTCTGCTGGAGAGAAGGTGGAGTACCTCAAGACATGAGGGATGCAAACATCATCACGCTGTACAAGAACAAAGGTGACAGGGGTGACTGCAACAACTACCGCGGCATCTCTCTCCTTAGCGTTGTAGGAAAGCTGTTTGCCCGAGTTGCACTAAAGAGGCTCCAGGTACTTGCAGAGAGCGTCTATCCAGAATCGCAGTGTGGATTCCGAGCCAACAGGTCCACCACTGATATGGTATTCTCCCTTAGACAACTGCAGGAGAAATGCAGGGAACAACGACAGCCACTCTTTATAGCCTTCATAGATTTCACAAAGGCTTTCGACCTGGTCAGCAGAGACGGCCTCTTCAAGATTCTCCCCAAGATTGGATGTCCACCCAGGCTCCTCAGCATCATCAGATCTTTCCACAAGGACATGAAGGGCACTGTTGTCTTCGATGGCTCCACATCAGACCCTTTTGACATCCGAAGCGGAGTGAAGCAGGGCTGTGTTCTTGCACCAACCTTGTTTGGGATTTTCTTCGCTGTCCTGCTGAAGCAGGCCTTTGGAACTGCAACAGAAGGCATCTATCTCCGGACCAGATCAGATGGAAAGCTCTTCAACCTCTCCAGACTGAGAGCAAAATCCAAAGTCCAGCTGAAATGTCTGCGTGACTTCCTCTTTGCCGACGATGCAGCTGTCACTACCCACTCTGCCAAAGATCTCCAGCAGCTCATGGATCGTTTTAGCAAGGCCTGCCAAGATTTTGGACTGACAATCAGCCTGAAGAAAACACAGGTCATGGTTCAGGATGTGGACGCACCTCCCTGCATTACAATCTCTGAGCATGAACTGGAGGTTGTCCATGACTTTGTGTACCTTGGCTCAACGATCTCCGACACTCTTTCTCTCGATACCGAGCTAAACAAGCGCATCGGTAAAGCAGCTACCACGTTTTCCAGACTCACAAAGAGAGTCTGGTCCAACAAGAAGCTGACAGAACATACCAAGATCCAGGTCTACAGAGCTTGCGTCCTGAGTACACTTCTGTACTGCAGCGAGTCATGGACTCTTCGCTCACAACAGGAGAGGAAACTGAGCGCTTTCCACATGCGCTGCCTCCGACGCATCCTCGGCATCACCTGGCAGGACAAAGTTCCAAACAACACAGTCCTGGAACGTGCTGGAATCCCTAGCATGTATTCACTGCTGAAACAGAGACGCCTGCGTTGGCTTGGTCATGTCGTGAGAATGGATGATGGCCGGATCCCAAAGGATCTCCTCTATGGAGAACTCGTGCAAGGAAAGCGCCCTACAGGTAGACCACAGCTGCGATACAAGGACATCTGCAAGAGGGATCTGAAGGCCTTAGGGATGGACCTCAACAAGTGGGAAACCGTGGCCTCTGAGCGGCCCGCTTAGAGGCAGGCTGTGCAGCATGGCCTTTCCCAGTTTGAAGAGACACTTTGCCAACAGTCTGAGGCTAAGAGGCAAAGAAGGAAGGCCCATAGCCAGGGAGACAGACCAGGGACAGACTGCACTTGCTCCTGGTGTGGAAGGGATTGTCACTCCCGGATTGGCCTTTTCAGCCACACTAGACGCTGTGCCAGAACCACCTTTCAGAGCGCGATACCACAGTCTTTCGAGACTGAAGGTTGCCAATACAAATACATTCTAGAAGACACAATGGTTAATGTTGAACATCAAGTGATTCCAATCATCCCAATATAGATGTCTTAAGAACTGAATATGCAACATTCATCTCATTTCCTTCTTTGACAGGGTAGCTGAATATTTGTGAACATATCTGTGCTTTGGTACAGTTTCTGTCTAAGTAAACCATTTGCGGAGGGCAAGATGTGATTAAAATGCTACCACACCTTAATTAATTGGAAACTGTCTGTTTCCCTACTATCCCTAAGTAACACCTTTCTTACACCTTAAAAATAGTCATTAATGGATCACGGTTAAATTTCTAAAAGGAAACTAGCGTCAAATTAGGTTTGGCATGTGGAGTGTTCTCACATGACTTACATCAGAGGCGCCAAACACCCACCTATAAGTCAACCCCACAGATAAGCCGAGGGCAGGTTTTGAGCCAACAGTCATGGAATTTTCTATGACCCTCAGATAAGTCGGGGGTTAAACTTAGGGGGGTGTCTGACTATAGTTTTGTCTGATTTTACCCCAGGCCAGATCCTGAAAAATAACCTACCACTAATTGTTACCTAAGAACTGTAATCTCTAATTTATTAAAATCATAGTAAAAGATCATAAGAATACATTTTTATTCTTTTTAAATTCTGGTCTTCACCACCTTTTTGTAAACACTGTCAGAGTAAGTGCAATGTAAACTACATACCAGCAGAACAGTGGTTCCCAACCTAGTATTCATGTACTCCCAGGGACCCTCAACAGGACCTTTAGGGGTACTTGAAAAAGAATGGCACAATGCAGGATATGCTCCAGAATGCCTTGCAAGGCAGGAATGCCTTGCAAGGACCAGCAAAGCAGGAAGGGAGGTAGCTAGTTGGCTGTGAAAGCCCCCCCCCCCAAAAAAAAAGCTAGTTTTTGGTTATCAATTCATGTATGAACCAGTGATTGAAAACCAGCACAGTAAAAAAGCTGAAACGTAATATGGAAAGTAATCAATCACCCTGAATTTCTCAACACATTTCTGGTGCAAAACCGTGCAAAGAAAGAGTCTTCTGTTCTTCAAGCAGATAAAAAAGAGAAAACACTGTGATGAATACATGAATTCTGGGTTTTCATATGGGGGAGATGAGGGCTTGTATTATTAATTACAAACTTTTTGCTACTATGAAGGATACAATTTATGGAAATGGGCTGCCAAGGGATATGCCAGTGAAAAAGGTTGAATCATGAATCAAATCCACCTTTAAGGTGTCTGGCGTGTTAAGCCAGAAGCTCTACATACAACATACAACCCATAACACATAACTGGGAGTGTGCAATTCAATTCACAGCAGAGAGATGCAGCTGCATTTATTTGCAGCCCTTTTTGCTCAGAAGTAGACCCACTGCTTTCCATGGGTGTTATTCTTAAGTAAGGGTGCACTGAATTGTAGCCTGGGAAGGAGGGTCCCATCCTGGTGTTTCCAAAAACAGACCTGCTTTGCAAGCATTTGCCAAGCAGAACCAGGCTGCAGCAGAAGGAAGGAGATTAAAAGGTTAACTTTGGCTGGAATTTCCCAGCTGCAGTAGAAACTATCTCTGCCCTGCCTGCCTGGTGCCTGCCTGCTGCTTGAGAAACCTGGTGCCTGCCTGAGGCTTGAGAAAGGAAATTGTTCAGAGTTGAAAGGCTCTGCCCTCTGATTCACCCAGAGATCAGGCGAAGTGAGAACTGGAGCTTGATTACTTGGCAGAAATTTCATGTACTATACGTGAGTATCTACGGTAAGTTCTGGGGGCTGGATGCAGCCCACGGAAGCTCTTTATCTGGCCCCTGGGCTCTCCCAGCACCACAATCAGCTGCTTTCAGCTGCTGAGCTGGGCTGAAGTGTCACTGCTGAAAGGGCAGCCCCCATGATAATTGGGCTCTTCCATAGATCAAGATTTGCATATTTTCCCTTCTGTCATTTGCAGCCGAGTTCCCAGGTGAGAAAACAGTGCTTACTTCTAGTCATGACCTGCTTATTGACATCACTTCCTGCTTTATGACATCACTTCTGGCCCTCAGTGGGCATCATGAATGCTATCTGGCCCGCTCTATGAACTGAGTTTGACACCCCTGGCTTACGTCAAGGACTTCAGAGAATGTGAGCTAGGGCCGGAAAGCAATGAAATCAAATTCTTATGACTATTATTGCTATTATTTATATAACACCATCCACAGTATGTTCACAACACTTGACAAAGAATGAGCAGACAGGTCCCTGTCTTGAGGCTCACAATTTAACCAAGACCAGGTTCTAGTTCTAGGCTATTTCATTTACAAACTAGTGAATGTCACATGCAGCCATGTTGGATGTAATCAATCCCGATCCCCACGAGTGACTTTAGTAAACCAGCTTTGACAAAGAAATCACAGTTTTGTATGTTTGATTATTTGAAAAATGCTAGTGCCAATAAATGGTGCTTTGCTGAGCAGGAGACACAATGGGATCAATGAACTAATATGTGCAGGCTTTTTGTCACCTGAGGTGACTGAGGTGATTCTCTGTGGCAATGCACAGAAGTAAAAAGTTTGGCATTCCTGAGGGCTGGTGCCTCTGAATAACCTATGCCTTCTTGAATCAATTGAGGAGAACTGTTTTGTACAAAGCTATGGTAACTTCTTCAGGAATGAAATACCCCCTAAATGGCTTTCAAAAAAAAAAAAATCTAATTACCAAGTGTATACTGTGGAGAGATGCACACATGTTGCTCTTTTCCCACATTAGTTTTGTTAATGCTGAGCTATCAGCAGCATTGGGGAGTTTCCAAGGATTGATCCTCCCTGGCTGGATGTAGAGCAGAAGGAGAGGAAAGCAACCAGACATATTGAGACCAGAGCTTAGGCTTGCATTTATGAAGGTCCATCACTGACTGATTAAATAAGACTCCAATCCCCAGCCTGGCCAAAGAAACCGGACCATGCCAGAAGAATCTGCCATGTGCCTTTGTCAGGCCCAGTGAGAACAGCAACTACATCTCTGGTGCCGCTGGTTTCTGAAGCCTGTTTCCCAAATACCTTCTCATCCACACAGCATCAAATAGCTAGCTTATATATATATGTTGTTACAGTGAAAGGGGGGTGGGAGGAGTTGACCTGGCACAGAATGGCCTGCAGCTGTTTCATGTGAAATTTAGAGAGGGACAGGAGGATATGAAGCTTTGGCTAAAATGGAAAAAGTTAACAGACCAAATGCATGAAATGCAGCTTTTTGTAGGGCTGGGGTGGGGGTGGTTGGTGCTCCGCTAGTCGGGAATACAGCCTCTAAATCTGCTTCAGAAGCTTAGAAATCACATTTGTAATTAATTGCATTTTCTTCTTTTTATCCTTTAGCCAAAGAAGGGTATTAGGCACCTGTGGTTTTCAGAGGAGGCAGAACGAAGGGAGTCTTCACAATTCGGTTCTTGTTTGCAGAATAACTGAATTGGTGTTATGTCGGGATAGATTCGGTAAGGAGCAGCTCCTCTGCAGGGACAGTGGTACAAAAGCACAGACAACAAGATGGACCAGCTGTAAATGAGGTCATGTGGATCACAGCAGTGCAGAACTGGGACACACCGATTCACAACTGTTTAATCCAGGTGGAACCTGGACAACTTGTATGATCCCCTAGGCAGAAGGTAGCCCACCAGCCATGTGTTGTGGTCTGCCAAAGGGGGGGAGCCCCTTTATTTTTACAGTATCTGGAAAGGAGTATGACATGTTAATTAGCCTCTGCTGAACCATTGGTTGGTCAACCTTTTTCAGCACATGGTGGATGACAAATTGTATAGGCCTGGCATAGAACCACAAAGAAAGAGTCTTCTAACATCCTGTGGGTGCTCTACATGATGGTCAGTGGAAGGCTCTTTGAGCTGAATAACCAAAGCACAAAAAGTAGAAATGGAAGGGTGGTTCTGGGGCATCACAGATCCTTCTCATCACTATTTGGAAAGACAAAATTTAGACTGTGCTGTAACACTTCCTTATAGGCAACATTATGATATTGTGCACCAGTCCAGGCAGGAGCTCACAGATTAAGATGTTTCAATGTACAGCTTCATGTTGTGAAAATGGGAGAATGGAATTGAAGTAGTGAATCAGCAAGATTTTCTCCCAAAGGATGTCTTACAGTGAATGATAAAACTAGGGATGTGCAGGAACAAGTGTCACTTGTTTTATAGAAACCTATTTGATTTCCCTTGCAAATTGTCAGACATTTCCCTTGGGAGAATCCTGAAATTTGTTTCACATTTCACTTGTTTGAAATGCCAGTGTTAACCCTAGATAAAACCCCTTTAAGGTGAGTTAAACCTATGGTCGGTGGTGAGATGGTTAGGACTAATGATGAACCCAACAAATTCTTCAATTTTTGCCATTCTATTCGTAGGCCAAAATGATGAGATCCACTTAGCTATTTTTTTTTCAGGGGTGTGTGAATTTCTCAAGAGTTTTGGGGGCCTTATGTCAACTTGTGGGGATGGCAGCAAGAGTTCCCCCCCCCCTTTGTTTTTGGTTTTTACTATTTTACTGTACATCAAGAATGAAAAAGTCTCACAGTGATGTGCAGCTTCACAAGAGTCAAAGAACCTGCCCATCTTGGGAATATTTATTTTATTCATTTCAAAACATGTATATCCCATCTTTCTCCTTAAAATAAGGAGGCTAACAACCAATTCAAAATGTTAAAGCCATAAAATACAGTAGTAAATACAACCAATATAAAAGTTTCAACCAAAGTTAATGTAACATAACAACAAAAACATGGCAGCAATGCAGCATATTAAAATAACAGTTCTCAGAGAGCAATAGCTACCCTAAATTAAAAACAAAACAAAACCTGAAGCCCCTGCTAGGAGACTAACAGGGAAAGTTCTGTTCTTGATTCAATAGGGATGGTGTTCCATACTTGTGCTGCCACTATAGAGAAAGCCTTTCCTCTTGTTGCTGCCAGTCAAGCCTCAGATGGCCCCCAGATGACTTCAGGGGATGGGCCATCTCATATGGATGAAGGCAGACCTTATGATACCTCGGCCCTAAACTTGTAAAGGGCTTTGAAAGTTAAAACCAACACTTTGAATTGAGCTTGGAAATGAACTGGCAGCCAGTGCAAATGGAGGAAGAGTGGTCTCAGAAAATCAATATGACTTATGAGGGATGGAAACTGTGCCTAAATGAGATCTCTGTTAGGCTGTGATGAGATCAAGAAGATTAAGTTAAGGGCCCAATCCTAAACAGTACACACTGGCTTACTGCCAGTGCATACTGTCAAAATGTGCCGTAAGGCATGCCTGCATCCCTCAGTGCCAGTGCCAGCTGGGCTAGTGCCAGGCTAGTGCCAGTGGACTGCCGCTGCTCCACTGCTCCATGGTTGCACAAACCACTGGGCAGTGAAGAGGTAGGTGGAGGCATGGGGGTTAGGTGGGGAGGAAGAGTTCCAGGGCAGGGGGATGACAGGGAGAGGGTGGGGAGGATGTGTGCCAGGGGGAGTGAGTGGGGTGGGAGGGAGGCGGGACCAGAGGAGCTCTGCTCCTCCGCATCCAGAGCCTCCGTGTCAGGCCATGGGTCTGACAAAGAGGCTCTTGATTCTACGGCAGCCCAAGGGTTGCCATAGAATTGAGTAGCCCCATTGATTCTACAGTAGCCCAAGGGTTGCCTTCCCCTGAGAGGCTGCCACTGGCTGTCCTGTTTCGCACAGGATGCCGCAGCAGCCGTTTCAGTGCCACTGCAGTCCCAGCACAGGATTGGTCTGTAAATGCTGAGAAGGAGTACCCCAACTCTTGTTTTGGGAGGCAGCATGCTACAGGAGTTTGGAATGGAATAGGTGTGACATGGTCCCTCCATGGTCGCTTGTAGAAGGAAACTTGTGGTGATAGGCCCGAAGAGCTCATATGTACATTTATCTGTGGAGGAAGATGAGACATAGACCCAACGCATCACCTAATGAACTCTGGTGCTATATAACCAAGGACCTGTGCAGACATGACACAGTCAAGAGCCAAGGACATTTTCCGGAGATCTACGTGTGTGATTCAAGGTTTAATAAATAAATAAATAAATAAATAAATAAAGAGCACTGAGCCAATGGTTCTGGGAGAAAAATAAAACTGCAGGTGTGCTCTTCGCATTCAGCGACGTGAGGCCCAGAGATGTTGAATCTGTCATAATATTTAGCTTTTACTCTTTTCAAGGAGTAAAAGAAAAAGGGGGGGAGGGCTTCGTATTATGTAACTCGCAAAAATGTGTTTCCACTTAAAGGCTAATTGACATCTCCCACATCAGACAGTCAGCACCGTGTTGTCAAGTGGATTACCCCTGATCTGCGCTTTGTCTCAGCTGTGGATTAAGGAGTGTAATGCTATCCTGTTTAATATTTTAACCGTATGGGCTGCAATTTCACAGGCAATTATATGACAAGGGGAGGATGAACCAGCCAATCACAGCCCAGAAAGTGGTTATTTTCTCACAGAAAGCTTCAGTGATGCAACAGGCAGTCAGTGCCATCACCCTGCTTCTCCTGAGGAACCATTTCCACACAGAGGCCTCACCATAAATCCCTAGTATTATTTTGGTGTGTTCTTATCCTAAGGGTTGTTTTACCTTATACTATCTCAAGTCTACTTTTGGGATACTAAGAGGGCCCCATGACAGTATGTAAGGCTCATGGATGCATCTGCAGCACATGTTCCTCCAATGATATTCTGGTGACACTGGAAAATCTAGGCCATGTGGAAGCCACATTTTCATTTTATACAAGTTGTAGATGAGACACTTCTCTCTCTCTCTCTCTCTCTCTCTCTCTCTCTCTCTCTCTCTCTGCAGAGGGATCCAATCAAATCAGTGGGACTTCAAAGTACTTTACTTTGGCTAGATTGTGCTCACGATTTGCAGAGTGCCATGTTAGAAGCCAGCTGGCTCCAAGTTTCACAGGCTGACCCAAAATGGTGGTTGTGCATTTTTTCTTCCCTTGTGAAATGTGCTCTGCCTGTTTGGAGATCTTTCAGGGATTCATTTTACTGATGCCTTTTTTTTCATGAAGACTGTGCTACAGAGAGTAACAGCCCAGTCCTACTGGGCTAGCTACAACAACAGAACAGAGTTCGGCTGTCATAACAGGCCATACAGCAGTGCACATAGTGTATTGTCACTGGCCATTTTGCAGCCGTTGCCACAAACAGTGGTGGTGGCAGCAGCGGCCTGTTCCAGAACAGGTAAGCTGGAATAAAGGGCAGGTCATGGTCAGGGAGGGGGAGAAACCAGCAGGGGCGTATCTAAGGTGTGGCAAGCCATGGCGTTTGCCCTGGGTGCTACTGAAGGGGGGCATCGGAAGTGGACATGACCACTGTAGCGAGCAGTTCACCCATGGCGCTCTAAGTGGTTCCTTGCCTTTCTGTAGGGGAGGCTCTAATTGCCTACTGGTTGGCCGACCCACTCTCCCAAGGATCAATTTGGCTCCAAAATTGAGCCCTTCTGGGAGGGGGGGGGCGGTATAGCATATGTTGCTATGTCACTGCATTGCCCCACCCTGGGGCAATTAGGCACTGGGATACAGTTGCGAACCAGGCATTCTGGGGGAGGAACTGGGGATTGGAAGGGGGAGGTAGGGTGTGAATCTGGCAGCCATGGTACATGCCAAATCTTATCCTCTCTTTTAAAAAAGCTCCTTGCCCAATAAGCTTTCTGGGATATTTCAGAAACAGTTTAGCTCCTCTGCAGCCCTCTTGTTCTCACAGTGTTTACTGGAAATCATTTGGCTCAGTTCTGTATGTTCCCTCTTCCTTTGCCCGCCTCAGGCAAGACACTCTGCCTTATCTCTGCACTAAATAATGTTTTCTAAACCCACTTGGGAATCCACCACAGCAAATATTTGAAATAGGAATTGAGGAGTGGGATTTTTCCTACTGAAAGTCCACATGTCCGACAGCTCTTATAAGTGCTCAGTGTTACTTATGGAACCGGTCCAATCACCTGTCTTGTCTGTAAGGGATTTTAAACCTGGAACCTTTGGAATGAATTGATATTCATGCTCTTCTTAAATGCGGTTACACTTATTGCAGTTTAGGTGTTGTTTTCCTTGCACATTTTACGAAGGGTGATAGCTGACGGCGGGGAACATGTTTTAGATAAGACTGTATAGAAACGATGTCATTTCTTGAACAGGCCTGGATGAAGTTATGTTGGCACACAGGCCTGGTTCAGTAATTGTAACTATTAATAATGCAGAAGTGAATTCAATTAATGAAGTATGAACGTAACTCTTGCCCAGAGGAGATTTTGTATAATTAAACTGGGTCACAAAGTCTCCATATTTAGTAGGAAATATATTGGCACACATGGGGCCTCTGACTTGATAGCTATATAAATAAAATTGAAATTGAAGATAAGATACCTTTGATCTCCTGGCTGCCACCTGCAGACTCGTAAACCAGCTGTGATAAAGGAGCAGAAAATAAGAGCATGTTGGCCCCAAAACTTGACATTCCTGGTGATGTGTAATGATCAAGGCCAAGAGCCTGGGGAGTGGAGAGAGGATAGGAGCAATAAAAGCTACAGTTATTCAGAACAGCCTAGTTCCATATTTATTCAATAATGTACAGTACATCCCTTCAACACATAAGTACTCCCAGGGCTGCTCACATGGTTAAAAATCAAAACAGAGAACAATAAAAAAGCACTGAACAAAACCTACACCACAACAGTAAAACAATAAAACACAGCAGGAAAGAATAGAAGCAGCAGATAAAAGCATCAATAGCAGTGTAAAAGATTTAAAGGCCTGGAGAAAGAAGGCTTTCACCTTGCACCGGAATTATGTCAGAGGAGGCACCAGGTGATCCACTTGGGGAGGGGGGACAGTGTTTTGTAGTAAGAATGCCACAGCTGAATAAGCGTCACCACCTGTCTTGCCTTAGAAGTCATGGGCATCTGGAGGAGATTTTCTGAAAATCACCTCAGTGCTTGAGCAGGCTGATATGGGACGCAGACACTCCATCCTCAAGCACAGAGGTCCTGAACCATGCAGGACTTTAAACCAGGGAAATGTTTTCAGGCTAGATGAGGGGTGTCAAACTCGTTTCCTACAGCGGGCTGAAGTTAGCATTCATGGCACCAGAAGTAGTGTCATCAAGCAGGAAGAAACTTCTTGAAGCAGATGATGGCTAGAAATGAGCGCTTGGTTCTCACATAGAAACTCATTAGCTGCAAATGACCCAAGAGAAAATGTACAAATCTTGCTCATAGTTTCAAGGTATGGGAGAGCCCAATTATCACACGGGCCGCTGTTCCGGCAGCACTGTTTCTGCAGAGCAGTGTCCCCTCGAATATTTTCACTACCATGCAGGGCAGTTAATAACCTAAGCAATGCCTAGCCACTGTCATCTTTAAATGGCCAAACTGATCTTTAGGCGATAAGGGAAGTACTGCTCATGCCCCACTACAGCAGACGGGTAGCATGTTTACATGCCACCTGTCATTATTCACATATAATATTTCATGACCGTTTGGTTCCACTATTCCATATTGACAAAAAAAATCCTCTGTTTATGGAGTGCTAGTGCACAACTACTATGCAATGGCAGTGGTTCCCAAAGTCCTCCTTAGGAGGAGGGAACCACGTAAGTATTTGCTGGGGTGGGGAGAAAGCAGCAATGTGATCCCCAGGATCACACTACTACTAGGATGGGATTGGGGTTTTTCACTTACTTCAGTCAGCACTGGAGTCCTGGGCTGTCCATGGAGTCTGGGGAGCCTTCCACAGGGCTCCCCAAGCCTCTGTAAGTCTGAAAAACAGGAAAAAATGGACACATAGTTTTCATGACAAAACTGGAAGTGCCACTTTTTCTTTTTTTTAGACTTACAGAGGCTTAGGGAGCCTTGTGGAGGACTCTAATGCTGGCTGGAGGTAAGTGAAACCCCCTTCCTATCTCTGGCAGCTGCCTTCTCCCCCTCCCCTTAAAGGGACATAGGCCAGTGCTTCCCTGCCTGGTGGGGAACCACTGTGCTATGGTAACAGACCTTCTGAAAACACAGATTTACAGCACAAGACTATGCGTGTCTACGCAAAAGTAAATCCCATTGTGTTCCATGAGATTTACTCCTAGGAAAGTGTGCATAGGACTGCAGCCTTACAGCCCAATCCTATCTACACTTTCCTGGAAGTAAGCCCCATTGACTCTAATGGGACTTACTTCTGAGTAGACAGGTATAGGATTGGGCTGTTAGACTCTAAATCAGCGTCCATAACCAGTAATTCTAGTCCTGCTTGGGCACATCAAGGATTTAAGCTGGGACCTTATTAACCTTCCTTAAGAAGTTGTGTCTTTCTAGGTAATATTAATACAGATATATTACTTAGGAGGTGGTGCAAGTCTGAGGAGACCCAAAGGCGCTGCAATGGCTTACCCAGGGGTAAGAGGAAGAGTTTCCTCTTACCTCTGGCTGAGCCACTTTGGCGCCCTATCTTGTGCTGGATACAGTACAAGCCTTTTGGCCTGCTTATTCCAGAGCAAATAGGATTGTGCTCTTAGAGAAATAAATAAAATTTTCTATTATATCTTTACTGACTTTATCTTTAAAATTCAGAAAATTGTTGCTATAAAACCCGCAATGTGGTGTTAGGTGTATTTGGTAAGATTAGAGGAGGTTACCCTAGCATGGGGTTCCTTTAGGTGTGGCTTAAATTGGCTTAAATAGGGCAAGGGTCTTGCCTTGTCTTAAATGGACAAGGGTCATAAGACACCAAATATACTGTTCCAGCTAGATTCAGATGCTACTATCCAGCAGCAATGTTCCACTCACCATGTTCTCCTTGTGACACTTCAGCATGGAAGATTCAATGCTGGACCATCAGCTGCAGAGTGAGGTGCTGGCTGCAGCAGCAGTCACTCTGCTTACCAAGTGCGGGGCCCCTCCAGGCGTGGGGCCCAATTTGGCCAAATTAGTCAAATTGCCCTACAGCTGGCCCTGATCAGACCCTCAAACCTTATGCTTGACACCCCAGGGTCAGGTAATTTGGAAGCAACCCAATTTCAAAAGAGAGAGGAAGCATGAGAGTAGCACACACTGAAACATGCCTAAGTCCAAAGTTTGAGGCATTCCAGTTTAGTGAGCACTGTGGTATATGGAAACCAACTCACCCCCATGTCTTGATGTAATTTTGCCTCTTACAGCCTCTTCCAACGCAACTTCCCAACTGGTGATGCAGCAGCATCCCATGGGGTTGTCCACTGCATCCCACGGGGAGTTCCAACCTCCTGAAGCCTCCTCAGGGCAAGCCCCTGCCAGCCCAATGGATCTATTTGGACCTGTGCCAGCAATATCGCTGGTTCAAGTTCGCATGGACCCATCTAAGCGGGTTGAGCTCAGGCAGGGGGCTTGGATTTGGCAGCTGCCTCTGTCACCAAACCTGCCCCCTGGTGGCGGCTGCCACCAGAGTGCTAGTTCTGGTGGCACTAGCCACTTTAGGATTGGGTTCTTAGCCTACTGAACCGGGAGTAGGTTGCCATATGGCTCTGGAGACTCAGGCAGGAATGCAAACCTGGCTCAGTGCCATATAGTTGAGAACTGTCTCTGGAGAACCATGGCTCTTGAAACGCAAGCAAGAATGCAGACCTGGCTCAATGCCATAGTCAGATTCCTGAGCCATCCAAATACAGAACCAGGGTATAACTGAGAATTCCTGCAGGCTGTGCCACTTGTGACACCTGTTTTGCAGTTTGGCTTTTGAAAGCTAGAAAATACTGGGCGATGACTGCCGACTCTTGAAACTGAACATTCTGGTAACTGGGTGGGGCCTGAAGCAAAGACCTATGGGTCAAGAAATGCTGTTTTCCCTGCAATGCACTAGGGAATGACACCACCATTTTTACTTCCCAAATGATGATCTGGTAGCCAAGAAGCTTTCCAGCTATTACACCCTTATTCAAACCTTGCTCTGTTGGAGGTTCATCTGCTTCCTTGGGATAGCTGGCCAGTTCAATTCCAACGCAGTGCTTTGAAAAGATCGTCTTAAAGAAACGAGAGTGGATCAATGTTTTTGTCTTTGCCTTTGTCTAGCCTTAGCTGCCTTTTCAATCTGATTTTTTTATTCCCTTCCCTAAAGGCCATCCTGGGCTGGAAGCTGATGATTTCTTCATGGAAAATGGGCTGTCATGTGCAAAGCCACACTCTTAACAATCCGTGGTTTCGAGCTGTTTGTTTTTCAAATACTTTAATTGCATGGTCTACCCATAAGTGATCAGTTCTGAAAATTATATCTCCAAACTAAGTGCAACCAGATGGATGGGAAAGACAACAAGCCATTTTTTTTAAAAGAGGTAATTCTTCTCTCTGTAAAAATCAAACAAACAAACAAATGTATGGATTTGCTCCATTGTTTGCTTGGTTATTGGTTAATTTCATAACTGCTTTTCTTTGGAGATTGATTTTTTTTTTTTCCCAATCAAGATTTCTATTGCTGTACTGGGAAGAAAAAGGCCAGGTTTTCAAAGACCACTCATGTGTCAGTATCAGATGGGCTGCTGAACTTATGGAGGGGAAGCTGTTTCTGACTTCTTTGAGGAAACAAAACCCATTTTCAGAGGCAAAGGTTTCTTTTGTTACACATTTGAGCCTGGCACTTGGTTTTCATTAGCAACTTTTCCCTTCCCCTGAAGATAATGATTCCTCGTGTTGTGTTCATTCTCAGATAGATTGAATTACCTGTTTGTATAATTTGGAGACTAATGGAGGAATATGAGGTGCCATGTGGGACTTAATTCATGCAGGAGAAAGACGCACAGTGCCATATACTGGACTGAAGGGGAATAGAACCAAACAGATCAAGCTGATTGAAGCAGATCAAGCTGATTTCCTTCGAAAGCTGCTTATCAGGGGCACAATGCTGACCCCTCCCCAAATCCGGAAAAGGTGATTTGTGTGTCAGTTGCTTGTATAACCCTATCAAAGTGTTGTCCTCTCCCTTATGTGTAAAATGCTGAAGGTGCA
Organism: Tiliqua scincoides; assembly: GCF_035046505.1. Lineage (NCBI taxonomy): Eukaryota > Metazoa > Chordata > Lepidosauria > Squamata > Scincidae > Tiliqua > Tiliqua scincoides. The sequence goes on along the minus strand of NC_089821.1, from coordinate 73,767,544 downwards.
AGTTGCACATTTCAGTTCAGACACGTTTCAGCAGATAGGATTTTAGAATCTAGATTCTGCCAACGTATCAGGCATGCACCCAGGAATTTCAGAAAGGTCATAAGGTTTACCACCCTGGAAAGGTTTCAGCAGAACAAGATTTTTGAATCTGGATCCATGGATTCTAGCATGGCCAGCAAGATTCCAGAATAGATATTCTAGACTCCAAAATGGTCTTGGACCTCACTGCATAGTTGCAGAGCCTTACCCTGCATGTGCTCAATCTTGTCTGATCTTGGAAGCAAAGCAGGGTCAGACCTGGTTAGTACTTGGAAGGGAGACTGCCTGGGAATACTGGGTGCTGTAGGCTTATACCATAGTCTTTCGAGACTGAAGGTTGCCAACCATTTCTAGTCAACATGGCTAGAACAGGTCACGCCATGTCAACTTCATATCACATCAAGACAGAGATTGTGCCACCCTCCTTAGGTACCTCAAATGAGGCCTAGTCTTCAGAATTGTACTAAAACTGCTCTTTCCAATGCTCTCTTGCCATGGGTAGAATAAGTGGTCCACTTGGATGGCAACTCTGTATAAAATCTTGTGTGCCAGGGCTATGTAAGTTTCCTAAGGATTACAGGAACTCAAGTGGCAGGTGCCTTTTATTTTGTAAATCCTTTTCTGTAAACTGTTCAAATGTAGGCAGGAATGGAAAGGCATGGAATACCACAATATTATGGCATTCTGGAATAATTTTTCCCTCATGCATCACTGAGGATGGAGGACTACAAAGCATTATGTGAATTCGAGAAAAATATACAGTGCACTTCCCTGAATAGCAGAGGCCTACCCCATTCAACCATTAGTCAAGTGGCAGCCATGAAGAAAACATCTGGAGGTCCTGAATGTGCTTGCACCTTGCCCAGGGCCTACCGCATTTGTGATTAAGCATTGCTATTGCACTATAGAATCTGTGGAACTCATACCAAGTGGACCATTCACGCCATGCAATCGACAACATCTTTTTTCCTGCATTTGCCAATGCATACTGAAATATGAATCCCAGGCTTAGTGCCTATAGATGGATGTGCATTACCAGCTGGCCATGGGAAAGGAACTAGAATGTGCAGGATATTCAAGTGGTCACCACTGGGTGGACTGTAGTGTGAAGAGGTTCCAAGTTTTAGTCAAGATGTCAGTCCTTCCTCATTTTCTCATCTAGATTTGAAAAGGGGTGTGGCCCTTCAAGCATTTCCAGAAACAAGCCATTTAGGATAAGCTCTTCGCCTGAGTAAATAGTAAGTAAATTTGTTTGTGAGGTTCTGTGGTGCCTGCACTTGGAGTATGTCTATCAGTTTTCATGGGAGAGTATCAATACATAAGCAGGAGAAACAAGATGGTGTGATCAGTGGTTAATGGCCCAATCCTATCCTTGGAGGGGAGGGGGGGAAATGTCAGGCTGGATCTTGCAGTTACTGCGGTCAACATCTGCCCTGACCCACCCTTGACCTGCCTCTGACCCAGCCCACTCCCTATCCTGATCTGTCATATGCTGGAGGTTCTGAAGGCTGCTGTCGCATGTTCCAGCTTTTGTGCTGGTGGCAGCTCTGTAGCCCATAGGATGCAATGATAGGTCATGAGATCCACTAGCATATCCCGCCCATGGTATTGGACCATGTGGCCTTTCTTTCTTTGGCTGCAATCCTGTACACAGTTATGTGGAAGTAAGTCCCATTTAGGGCGCAATCCTAACCCCTTATGTCAGTGCTTTCCAGCACTGGCATAGTGGTACCAATGGGACATGTGCTGCATCCGGCGGTTGGGTGTCACTCATGGAGGCCTCCTCAAAGTAAGGGAATGTTTGTTCCCGTACCTCAGAGCTGCATTGCCCTTAAGTCAGTTGCGCACTTAGTTGACTAGGACTTACTTCCAAGGAGGCATGCAAACCTCCTAGTTTGCCTGTTATATATCTGGATGCTCAAACTGTGATGTATGTTCTTAACTATGGTTAGTACAAACCATGGTTTTGCATTATGTTTTAATCCAGGCACTGCCTCTGCTCTCTGGGTATGAGGGATCTTAATAAAGAGTTCTAAGTGTCCTCCATGTGTAAATACACCCTTAGATTTCAGCTCTGGTGCCAAAGTCTCAGCAACTAAAGTAGAATTGAACAGAGTTATTATATTTGTGGGAAGTTCAAGTGGCCAGCCTCTCTGTCTTCTCATATGTCTATTATGATCAGCCATTGCTATTCTGATCTAACCCCTGCAGGTAGTAGTCACTTAATCTCAACCTCCATGCCCGGATCCCTCCCATCTTTTCTCTTTATCCCTGAAGACCTTGTCAAAGAAACAGAAAATTGTTTGGAGATATGAATAGTGATTTGCATACTTTATTCTGATTGCCCATTTTGGATCTAAATGTTGTAGTACAGGAGCTCCCAAACTGTGGGTCGCCAGCCCTCGCGAGGTGGATCATGGGTTGGGAAGGGTGACTAGGCGATTTGGAAAGTGTCCCTGCTATGACTCTTTTTCTAGTCAAGTCACAGAGGGTGGTGACTCGGTGACTCGACTTGAGTCAAGCCCTGCTGGACTTGCCCATCCCTAGCAGCCAAGTCCACATTAGGATGAACCAGGCCTCCCCCCGGAAGCAAGTGATGCCCACGGGGGTTGGGAGGGAGGCGGGAGGGGTGGAATGGGGTGCAGGTGGGTGTAATGGGGAGGAGCGTGGGCAGATCAGGCCTGGGAAGAGGACAGGTTCCATAGCAGCAGTGCCTGCCAAATCCTAGCCCCCTTCCTGGGCCTGATCCACCTTCATGGGTCAAGATAGATTTCCACTAGCTATAAAGCTGCTGCAGGTCAAAGTTGACCCATTGCGGCTGCTGGGGCTTACCCTGGGGCAAGAGAACACATGTTCCCTTACTCAGAGGAGGCCTCCTGATGCCAAAACTCCAGTGCAGGATACAGTGGAAGCTGCGTTGGTACTGCTGCAGTGCTGTGCAGGGAGTTAGTATTGGGCTGTCAGATTGAGAGAATAAGTCTGGGCCCTTCTTCCTTTCTGTCTGAATTCTTGCAATTCTGCTGTGGCTGTTAGTATCACATTAGTTCTTCTCTGGCATGCATGTCTGATTCTTGACTTTTTCAGCCAGATAGATCAGCCTGAGGTCTGAGATCAGCCTGAGGTCTGCCTGAGAGAGGAAAAAGGAAGACCACCCCATGCTCCAGCCACAGAGCTCCGCACCTGGGGCAAAGTTCTGCGATGGCGCCTCCCACGGGCTATCGCCACTTCCCCCACAGAAATCTGCCCCCCCCCCACTCACCAGAGGCTCACAGAGTCTTGTGCAACCTTCACCCACATCGGGGAAGCCTCTCTGAGGTTACCCTATGCCAGGGGTGTCCAAAGTTTTTGGCAGGAGGGCCACATCATCTCTCTGACACTGTGTCGGGGGGCCGGGAGGAAAAAGAATTAATTTACATTTAAAACGTGAATAAATTTACATAAGTTTACATAAATGAATATATTAAAGATAAACTTATATGAATGAATGAAGGTCTTGAAATAGCTCAAGGCCTATAAAAGGCCTTGCACAAATCAAGGCTGGCCTTTCCTTTGCTGCCGCTATTGCATCACAGACGTGAAACAGCAAGCAATGGAGGAAGCCCTCATCCCACAGCTCACACGAGAGGTCAAACAGTTGCCCTCACACTGAGAGCAGTTGCATTGGGCAGTGCGGGCTCCAACAAATCTCCAGAGGGCCAGAGGCTCAATGGTGACTGGGGGGGGGCTCCCTGGGGGCCGCATTGAGAAGCCTCGAGGGCCACAAGTGGCCCCAGGGTCGGGGTTTGGGCACCCCGCCCTACGCTATAAACTGTGCTTCCGGGAAACCTCAGAGAGCCTCAGAGAGACTTCCATGAGGTCCTAGCGACTGGTGCCTGGGGCTTTTGCCCTGTAGAAATCTATGGCAGATATGCAACTGTCATGCGCTTTAGAGTGTCTTGGGAAATAGGGAAACAGTTCTCCTTTTTGTAATGTTCATGGATAGCATTTATCTGGGGAGTATAAAGTTAGTATTGATGGAGTTTGCCCACTCAGAGCTGAATGCAGTGCATTTTTACCTGAATGAAGTTTACTTCACCTGTGCCTGAACATTTACAGAGTTTACCTGGATGCTGACTAGCAACTTGAAATGTTCCATCTCTGCTTTGCATCCAGAGTTCCTGTGCAGGTTGTGCAGGCTGTTTAGTGCAAGCTGAACCCAGCTGGGCCCTTTTGCAATGAAAAAAGGAGAGAGCCATTCCATCTCTCCACTGCTTTGCTGTCTGCTCTTGCCCTCGTTTCTTTGAACTGTTTTTGCTTCAAACTCCCCAGACCTTTATATTAAACTTATTTATTTTCCTTCTGGAGAGAGATTTGAGTGTTTGGGTTGCTCGCTTTACAAGGCAATGCCTCATCTCTCCTCGTTCCCGTTAATTAAGCCATGCCATATTTTCCATGTGAAGTCACAGGACTTGAAACGAACACATTTTCAGCATCAGCGAGGTTGCTTCTCATGTGAGAGTCCAGCTGCACTTTAAGTACTCTTTCTCTAATGGTAACCAGCCAGTCCTCACCATGGTTGGCTCATAACGCACTCTACACTGCGCCTACTTGAAAATGATTATAAATATGTGGATGGATCTCTTGTAGACTTTTTTCTTTCTTTCCCAGAAACTATGTTGGAGAAAATTTACTGGTTTTAAAGACATAAAATGGGCTGGCAGCATTAAATCGGATGTTATTTTTGGTGGCTGCTTTATTATTTTTTTATTTTTCTTGGTAAAATGCATCCATCGAAAGTGTATGCTTCTCCTTTGAACAGCCTTGGAGCGTGGTGTGTGTGTGTGTAGGGAATGGTGTTGGGCACCTTTTCCTCTAGCCGAGACCTTTTTATATGATTATTCCAGACCAGAGATTTAAAGATCTAAACCTTTCCTGATGGATGGCAGAGGAAGGAGGATCAGAGAAGAAAAATGAGGTTCAATAACAACTGGCAAAGCTCAAGAAGGATTAGGCAGAGCCCCACTTGGATAAAATAAGAAGTGACCAAAATCGAAGCATAGCCTTCAAATTCAATCAACCTGTCACTGAAAAAGGTCCTTTTAAAAGAAAGATCTATGATACCATGTCCATAGCATTCCTCCTTATGCCTGCTTACCTCAGGCTATGATTTAAGACACTCTACCCCACTCCTCCCAAAGAGAGAGGGAGAGAATTTCCATGCTAAGATTGCCTTGGAATTGTTCCACTGATTTATCAAAACTTGAGGGTGTCTTCTTGGCTCTGTCTTCTTTGTGCTAAGGCTAGAAAACTGGAGCACGTGGAGAGACAGAGCCTAATGCCCGTTGGCAAAAAGGTGGGGTATAAATTAATAATAATAATAATAATAATAATAATAATAATAATAATAATAATAATAATAATGCCTGCTCCTCAGGCATAGGCTTAAAATGTTATTCGAGAGCACACAGGATTTGTCTGTTGGGGAGAAGCAAACTTCCAGATCAGGTGTTGGATCAGTTGACTTTACTTCTTAATCCCCTCTTCTCAATGTCTGCTGTGTAGTGTCTTCAGCACAATATATCCTGTATTGCAATATAGACACATGCTGAGATGTACGCATTGATGTGCTGGAATGCTGCAGGCGACCTGTCAACATTCAGTATTATCAAGGGCCAGAATCTCTACACGCACATGCCCAACTCCAAAGAAGTGTCTTTTCAATAAGCGATTATGACTGCTTGAACTGTAAGAACAGCCATAGAGCTTCAGCATAGTCTGGAGCTGAATATCAAGCCTTAATACGGCTGCATTTCACCTAAAGAGTCCTTGTGTTTTCCTTTGAACAACAACAACAACAACAACAACAACAACAAAACAGATTAGGAATAGGTGAATGTTGAAATAATGCAATAAGATATACACTTGCCTTATCTACCTGCAAGGGCAACAGGACATCTCTGTAACAAAGACATAATGGCATCATGGTTTGCGATACTTGCTGAACCAATGGTTATACTAATACTATACACTATCTGAAGAATGTATTGGTTGCTTCAAGAAGTCTTGGGATTTGACAACAGTTCTTTTTCCATTAGAAATTGCCTTGCTACGAATCCAGAATCTAGAGTCATTCATAGACCAGAGGCAGTTTTTAAATAAGTAAATAGGTCAATGGATTTCCATTCCCCTTCCAAGTGCAACCAATTTGTTCTCCTGGGGGCCAAATCCAGTTTGGGAGGACTCTGTACAGCTAACAGGGACATCTAGTGGCCGACTAATGTATGACAAATGATGAAAGTCAGGTATGAATACTGTTCAGCTTCCTTCATTTACCTCTTCTATGGATAACAGTGTTTGAAGAGCCGCAATATGAATGTATGTTGTTCATTTCTCTTTTTGTTCACACTCCTGTCTTTATATCAGATTGTGATTTTAGAACTTATTTGGAGAGAGAAGAGACATAGAGATTTTCAGTCCTCAGAACAAACATTCAACTGGCTCAAGAATGGACGGTAAATAATAAGCTGGCAAAACAGATCCAATCCTACTCCCTATGAAATGGTATCTGGAGGCTGTAGAACCTATTCTCTGACAAATAGTTGTGGATGTCTCACTCCTGTTTTTTAAGGAGTTATCCAAGCTCATTCTGCCATTTGCCTTACATTTCAGTAACTATAAATAGCCACAGCCAATTATACTGGGAGGAAAAGCACAATTTTAATTTGCTTTTCCGGTTGAGATGATTGCAGATATAATTTTGCTTGGCATTCCATTGGCAATCCTTGCCAGTATCTTTCAGTGTTATTTTTGGTGACGACAATGAGAAAATTAATCTACAGTTGGCCATTCGGCCTATTTTTTTTAAAAAAAAATGTTTCCAACGAGCAAAAAAATCTTCCGTTCTGGCAAAGGATGAAATGTGCAAAACATTTGTTTGGTCACACCTTGTTATACTAGTTCATTGGCAGGCCCAGCAGCAGTCGTGAGTATGGTCCAGCATCTGTCAGGGTGCACTTGCACTGGCAGGGGCCCCCACAGCCTACTGGAGCTCCCCAAAGGGACTACTAAGGTCATCATTGCTGCAGTCTTTGATGTTAGCTTCCTGGAATGGGTTCTTGCATTGATGTGCATTAACAACTGATTTGGAAGTCTATAGACTCCTGAATAGATTTAGCTGTCCCTACACCAACCAGTAGAAGGCAGTGGAGATATGTCTAGTGATGCCATTATCAGACTGGGGAAATAGAACGTATGAACAGCCTATCCTTTTTGTTCAGTGCCTTCTCCTGCAGGAGTGTGCTATACTCTGAATCCCTCCTCTTGTTTTCTACCCCAGCTAGGCCTGTCTGTTGTGAACGGTGTGAATTTTGTATTTCCCGCCATCTCTCCCTACATCTGTGGAGGATGTGTTTGCCTGGTTCTGGCTGCAGGTTTATTCATATTTACTTTAGAGTACCCCCACTGAATACAATGAGACTTATTTCTAAATAAAAATGCACAGGACTGGGTCCAGGGGTTAGGCAAAATCTTTCAACATCAAGAGGTGAGAAGAGCTTTTGATCCTACCACAAAATATAAACCTGTCCTACAGTGCATCACACTTTACATTTTCCATTGTGGATGGCTTAATAAACATATCATCTCCTCCTGTTATCCCAAGTGTCTCTGCAGGGGCAATCATTGCCTTCCAGTTAGAGACTGCTTTATTTGCCCCACGGTGCACAATGATTCCCATATTGCAGCCTTTTTCATAATTTCAATAATAGTCAGTGAGGACTGAACCAGATTATTCATATGCAGGACTGTGCATGCTGGGACTGTAGTGGGTTCCTTGTTCACATGAGAGGCACCACACTGCCCTTAAATACAAGATATGCATGAAAGAAAATGAATCTTTCCATTCAAGACACCTCTGATTTCAATATATAGATAGTTCTGCATCTTCATTACTGCCCTATTCCTTAAGACAGTGGTTCTCATACATTTAGCACCGGGACCCACTTTTTAGAATGAGAATCTTTCAGGACCCACCGGAAGTGATGTCATGACAGGAAGTGACATCCTCAAGCAGGAAATTTTTTTACAATCCTAGGCTGCAATCCTACCTGCACTTAATAATAATAATAATAATAATAATAATAATAATAATAATAATAATAATAATAATAATAATCATAATAGTACAGGTATTTATATACTGCCTTTCTTGGTCGTCAGATTTCTCCTCAGACTTTAATTCAAGGCGGTTTACATAGGCAGGCAATACTAAATCCCAATAGGGATTTTTACAATGGAAGAAGGTTCTGTCTTTCAAGAACCACAACATTTCAGATGGATCTTTTATGATCTGGTATCACATTCTGGCCTCCATTTTCCTCCCACACAGGCTGACAGCAGCCAAAGAGCAGGTGGAATAACTCAGCATAACTCGGCTAGGCTTGTCAGCTGCTTCAAGGTCTTGCCATTCACGGTGGGCCTCGAACCCACTTACCCAGGAGTAAATCCCATTGACTATCACTGTTAAAAGAATATACATAATAGCTTGTTAAAAGTACAGGTCTGTAACATTTCCCCAAATGCAGTCACATACCATGGTAGCATCGTCTAACATATGAAAAATGAAATGAATGGGGACCCACCTGAAATTGGCTTGCGACCCACCTAATGGGTCCCAACCCACAGTTTGAGAAACACTGCCTTAAGATTTATATTTTATTGCATTTTATATTTTGTACTTAATTTTTGCACTTTACTGTTTTTCTTTTTTTTGTACACCTTCTTCGACACTCCATTTATTCAGTGGGAAAGGCAGGATAGAAATCATTTGAATGACTGAATGAATGAATGAAAAGGGTACCTGACTTCACAACACCCCTACCGATTTGAGATGAATCCATCTCTTCTTCTTTCTCTAGTTTGCCTCTTATGTGAATCCTTATAAATCATTACAGACAATATTGCCTAGTCAGAATAGGCACTTGGGGGAGGAGGAAATCACATACTGACATGCACCAACTGACATGATTGGTGGCTGGGTAGATGGTATCATCCACACCGGCCTTATATATGTATGTATTGCATTGGTAAACAGAAGGATGTCAGTAGCCCCTTTTCCCTTTTTACACAGTAGGCCTTTGTTGTCATCTGATTTTTCTTCCTTATTGAAACCAGTAATGTCTCTCTTTCCAGTCCATGGGCTCTGTCTCTGTCATGACTGTTGAAATTCTCACATTTTTAAAAAGATGTTAATAGCAACTGTAGCATCACCCCAAGAGCATCCAGTTTCACCAGCTTTTCTACACTGGGTTTACATACCAAACCCATGATCCTCTTCTTTGCTGACTTCCCATCACTTTAAATCTTCCCACTGCCTCAAACTCAACTTGCAACTCAATGAGACAACACAAGAAACATGAATGAATGAGAATCTTGCAGAGGCAGCAGCCAAGGTCATCCCGGTTCCTGAATCTCACACATTCTTTCCCTTAATTTATTTTTATCAGACTGTTTAATTGCACTGAAGGTTGTTTGCAGGCAGAGTAGCCTGAACTTCAAAATGAGTAGGTTGCAAAGGCAATTAAATGGAAAGCCTAAATATCCCAGATTGCAGCACTGAAGTAAGCACTGGAAAGAGTTTCTAAATGTAATTCCCACAGGGAAAGTGTGGGCTGCACATTCATTCTAATCTTTACACAGAACTTTAATCACCAGACTTGCAGCACCAGAAGGATCGGCTCTCCTTCCTTGTCCTCCTTGTTGTCCTTGGATTTAAAAGAAAAACCGCAATCAGAACCTCAGATATCAGAACCTTTTAAAATAGACTAGAATGTAACCCCGAGCAAATCCTAGTAAAGCAGCAAGGAGACTGAGAAACTAGCAATGCACCCTGAATCCAGACGCAATTCAACTTGCGTCAGAAAAGGGGAAGATTGACATCAGCTTTCACGTCAGTGTCACATGAAAAAAGGAGAACAAAGGAAGATGACTTGACCTGGCAGACATTTAGTCTTAACCACTGAGAGACTTGGCTGCGAACCTGGCAGTCCTAATCTTGCTTCTACCACAAACTCACTAGGTGGCCTTAGGCAAGCTCTTTCAGCCTCTGCTCCCCATCTACAGCAGGGAGAAAATATTGATCTACCTTACATGGAGATTGAAAGGATTACTGAGTTAATATAAGAGAAGTACATTGTAAATTCTGAAATACTACATGGTTCTCTCCCATGGATCAATACATAACTTTGATGTATTGTAGCCACAGAGGACATGTGGAGCAGATAGGCTTTAATTCAGAGGTCATTTAAGTACCTTTGTGTGTAGAGGCCATAATATTAAGACATAAGATCTGCAAAGAAGTAGCAAACTCTAGAAATTGTCTTCAGTGCAGAAATGACCATATTTAAAACCTATTTATTTGAATGTATATTTTGTCCTATTGTAAAATCTCCATGGATGTGTTTTGGATTTTGGCTCAGTGGAACCAGTGTCTGTTTGCAAGTGCTTGCAGGAAACGAGGACAAACAGGTGAGAGGTTTGGGTTCCTTGGCTGTTCTTAGGAAAGTCCACAATACCTTGTTGATTTTATTTATTACTCATTTATTAAAGTGTTTATCCCCATCTTCCCAGTGGTGACCAAGGTCTCCACCAACAAAATCCTAATAATAATACTATGGTAGGGCTTTTTGGCTTTTCTGGTTGGTATTTGCTATAAACCAGTGATGAGTCAGGTTTTTAGCCGGTACAATTGTTTTCTTTATCTGAGTTGTGAGTGTAATGGAATATCTACAGGTTTTTGCCTGTTGGGCCACAGAAGGGCAGCATTTCAGCAACAAAACTCATCAGCGCAGCTGGGATGGGGGCAATTCAAGATGGCTTGAAGTGTTACATGCAGCCACCGAAGTCTGCTGGAATCTAAAGAGGCAGTTTATTAAGTAAAATCCAGCCACGTATATCGCTTGGGGCAGGCATCGTCCACGAAATCAGCTGCTTGCTTGTTGAGTTGGGTTTGTTGTTTTTTTTTAATTTCCCCAAATTCTTTTGAGAAGAGTGTGCGGGAGGCAACACTTTATACGTGCCATTTCCCTCTCCCTCAGATGAGGCACAAGCCTACAGCAGAAGCCAGGAAACATCCCTTTCCTGTGGAATACTTGGTCAGATTAGCATAGATTCAACATAACTCAATGCCTTGGTCCATTGACGACAACTGTGTTGGACAGCAGCCCATGCAATAGACTCAGTGACTTGGAATGTTCTTTGCCTGCTGCTGGTATATTTCTTAGAGCATTTGTGCATTACAGCTTCCAAGCAGGGACATCTTTATGGAAGGCATAGAGGAAGCAACATTCACCCTCTGTTGTTATTTTGCTGTCCGCCTGCCTCAGATGAGAGTGATAGGGACTCTGCTTAAGGGAAGTATTAGTAAAAGGGTTAGCTGCTTCCATCCAAGTGCTAACTTGTACAGTGAGGATTCCTTTATCAAAGTTATACAGTGAGATAGCTCTTTTTTGAGATGTTATCACTGGCTGTCCTCTTCAATGGCCCAAAAGCTTCTGAAATAGAGTTTCTGAGGTATAGAAGACTTGAGGATCTTGGCATCCTAGAAAAGTGGACAGGCTGGACATACAACCCTAGAAATATAACACTGGATTATTTGTCAGATATCTAGGGCTGTATGTCCAATCTGCCCACTCTTCTAGGATGCTAAGACATAGTGGAAATGTCATAGTGAAAAAAGACATAGTGGAAATGGAAAAGGTGCAAAAGAGAGCGACTAAGATGTTTACTGGGCTGGAGCACCTTCCTTATGAGGAAAGGCTACGGCGTTTGGGCCTCTTCAGCCTAGAAAAGAGGCGCCTGGGGGGGACATGATTGAAACATACAAAATTATGCTGGGGATGGACAGAGTGGATAGAGAGATGCTCTTTACACTCTCACATAACACCAGAACCAGGGGACATCCACTAAAATTGAGTGTTGGGAGACTTAGAACAGACAAAAGAAAATATTTCTTTACTCAGCATGTGGTTGGTCTGTAGAAATCCTTGCCACAGGATGTGGTGATGGTGTCTGGCCTGGACGCCTTTAAAAGGGGATTGGACAAGTTTATGGAGGAAAAATCCATTATGGGGTACAAGCCATGATGTGTATGCGCAACCTCCTGATTTTAGAAATGGGCTATGTCAGAATGCCAATGCAAGGGAGGGCACCAGAATGAGGTTTCTTGTTATCTGGTGTGCTCCCTGGGGCATTTGGTGGGGTTGCTGTGAGATACAGGAAGCTGGACTAGATGGGCCTATGGCCCGATCCAGTGGGGCTGTTCTTAAGTTCTTATGTTCTAGTTTTCTATACTGCAGACTCACGAAAAAGCTGGGGTCCCTGAAAATAAGCAACAGTCTTTCCAATTCCTGTATTGTTTCTGAGTCTACAGAATTGATGGGGTTTAGTGCAGGATAAAGATGAGCTACCCAATGAGTTCCAGAAGCAGATTCTCACCTAGCACATGGCATGCCCTATGCCACATTTTATCTTCTATCAGCATGTGTTTTCTTCCTTTCAGTCTTGGGAGGAGATAAAAGCACATATTGGCCTTGTTTAATCCCAACAATCCCTGCCTGATGGTCCCATAAAACTCATTTCTTAGGTACCAAATTATTGCACCTGTTAACTAGCTAAAAACCCTGGCAGCACAATAGCCACTGCATTGGCCGAACGTATCACAAATGTGCCATAAGGCACATCATGATATTGCACAAGTAAGAAGCACCAGTGGAGCAGCCTGCACTGCCCTCCCAGCACTGCCTTCAGAGCCCTGCCCCCAGTGCATTCAGGTAATGCACCAAATGGCACAGGGGTGTGGGGAAGCAGGGAGGGGGTGTTTTGGGGCAGAAGAGGGTGCAATGGGGGCAGCCTGGGGGAGACAAGATCAGCAGAGGCCTCCTCCACAGTATCCTAATTCCCTTCTCAGGCCAGCCAGCCCTGCACAGGATTGCTTGGACTTCTGCCAGCTAAATGGATGGTGAAGATCCAATGATCCCCATAGGACAGGCTGGGGTAAGGGGAAAAATATCCCAGTCCTCCAGCTGGCTCCAAATTAGTGCTGGATACAACACAGGGCCAGGTGGCCTGGCTGAGCCAGTGCTAGTTAGAACTGTGCTGCCCGATATGGGAACAAGATCACTGCATGACTGGATCTTACAATATAAAGGACTGAGTCAAGTTGGTGAGTTGGTCTCACCTGCATATTTGCCTGTTCATTTTCAATAGGTCGAGTGTCAGTACAGGTTGCTGAAGGTCCTGGGGCCAAACCCTGCACTGGGCCCACGATAGTGAACATAAGAACATAAGAACAGCCCCACTGGATCAGGCCATAGGCCCATCTAGTCCAGCTTCCTGTATCTCACAGCGGCCCACCAAATGCCCCGGGGAGCACACCAGATAACAAGAGACCTCATTTGCTTGTGTAATGTGTAGCTTGCCCATAAGACCCAGAACCAGCAATACATGCATTTGCCATCCAGATTTGCCCTCACCACCTTATTACAGCCTGAGTTGGAGGGCTGCAGCCTACTTCACCGAGTGCATCAGGTGGACTGAGAAAGTGGATGATACCAATGAACATCGACTGAGCTGCTATAGGCAGCAAACCAAATGTACAAGGTGCGAAGATGAAAGAGAACAAGAATGCAAACCACCCCCTGGCAACTGGCATCCTGACTTTCGTGAGTGGGATATGAATTTCCATGTGTCAGTGTCCACGTAGTTGACTCCCATAGCACCATCACCGTGTTATTCTGGAACCCTGCCCTGGCACTGACTGCCTGAAAAATGTTCTGATGAAGAATGGAGGTGCTGGTGATGGAGAGTCGTGAGCAGCAATTCTTACTCTGGTGGTCAGCTGGTTAAAGGGAGGTCTCTTCTCCTTGTTGTCAGTGTCCTGCACAGCTGCTTGCTTATTGGGGGTCCTTTGCTTCACATGGTGTCCCCTCCATGACCCCTTGGCAGGTTGGGGGAGTGAAGAGAAAAGGTATGCTCAGGGCTTTTTGTGTTTCCATCAGACCACCCAAAAGCACAACCAGGAGGCTGGATCAGGAATGATTTCTTACTTTCTTTTCCTCTGGTCCTGCCAAGAAACTCAGAAAGCACTGCACCTCTTTCCTCCACCACACCGGTTCACTCACCTCCTCCCTTTTTCAGCTTTATTTTGGCACGATGTGGGAGAGAGTGGTATTTCCCAAAGGGGAGGCACAATCACTTGTATCTGTTGGCAGATTTTTTAAAAAAAGGGGGGGAAGGGAAAACACACCAACAAAAGTTCTCATGATCTCATCATTTGATATGTAAATGTTGAGGAGGCGGTGACTTGTTCGCCCCTGCACCGCCAAGCAGCAGCGGAAGTTATTTGTCAGCTTCATGGCCATTACCTCTGAGCAAAAGAGGGCGGCTATAAAATGTGGTGACACTCCCAGGCTGAGATGAAACACTTTTCTGAAAGGGACATTTCATTCAGATCCAGGCTTCATAGACACGGCATCACTGCAAGGAGATTCAGGAGGGAATTTGATTGGCTGGAGTGAGACACAGGGCTTTGGACTGAATGATCTCAGCCTTCTTATTTTAAAGTAATGTTGGTCTGCAATTTAAGGAAGTCAAGGAAGTTGAAGTCAAAAGAATGAATGTGTGTTGTGTTAGAAAAGACACCCACTGACCAACTCATCCATTTCACTTTATTATGTCACACAATGAATGTCCAAAAGTTGGTGAATGTTGGTATTCCCATGTGAAGGCTGACACTGCCAGATGAATTGGATATCCCAAATGAGATAGATCAGTGTTTCCCAAACTGTGGGTCGGGACCCACCAGTGAGTCGCGAGCCCATTTTTGGTGGGTCGCAAAATGTTTCTGAAATATATTTTTTTTAAACTTTGCAACGCCCTTGCCCAGTTTGCCGAGGAAATCTGCAGCAGCAGGCAATCTGGGTAGAGATAACGCTCTTGTGGAACGCTCTACTTGGGGTAAGGAGACAAATGTTCCTTACTTCAAGGAAATCTCCAGCCTGCTACCAGCGAGCGATGGGTACAGTGAAGACCATGCGGCCCCACTGTGCCAGCTCTAGTTAGGATTGGGCTGTCAGTGAGGTAGCTCCAAAGTCATGGTTTTAAAGCTCCGCGCCCCCCCCCCCCCCGCAGTGGTTTCATCAGAAGTGTAATAGAGGTGGAGTGTGGGAGAGCAGAGCTCCAGGACTTCTACAGCAGGAGCAATGAGTCATCAGCAGGAGCGCTCAGTTTCTCCATTTAAAACTTATTTCAAAGGGTCTTAGCGAAAGTGGCATTGAGTTTAGCAGGAGGATAACTAAGATATGTGCCTAGGGGCATATGTTGCTACATTATTTAGGTCATCATTGCCAAGAGCTACCTGATAGAAAAGTTAACATTATGTTACATGCACATGTTCCATTAAAGTTATACTCCTGTGCATATTTAACTGGAAGTCCTATTAAACACAATGGGACTTACTTCTATGTAAAAGTTCATAGGTTTGTACTAATATAATTTTTATTTTTATTAGGGATATGAATATTTTTTTAATCCAGTTTTTCTTTTTTTTCTTTCCTCCTATCTCCTTTATCAATGAATGAAAATTTTAAAAAAGAAATTATTAAGTTGGCAACCTTCAGTCTCGAAAGTCTATGGTATCACGCTCTGAAAGGTGGTTCTGGAACAGCGTCTAGTGTGGCTGAAAAGGCCAATTACGGAGTGACAATCCCTTCCACACTGGGAGCAAGTGCAGTCTGTCCCTGGTCTGTCTCCCTGGCTATGGGCCTTCCTTCTTTGCCTCTTAGCCTCAGACTGCTGGCCAAGTGTCTCTTCAAACTGGGAAAGGCCATGCTTCACAGCCTGCCTCCAAGCGGGCCGCTCAGAGGCCAGGGTTTCCCACTTGTTGAGGTCCACTCCTAAGGCCTTCAGATCCCTCTTGCAGATGTCCTTGTATCGCAGCTGTGGTCTACCTGTAGGGCGCTTTCCTTGCACGAGTTCTCCATAGAGGAGATCAGGCCATCATCCATTCTCACGACATGACCGAGCCAACGCAGGCGTCTCTGTTTCAGCAGTGCATACATGCTAGGGATTCCAGCACGTTCCAGGACTGTGTTGTTTGGAACTTTGTCCTGCCAGGTGATGCCGAGAATGCGTCGGAGGCAGTGCATGTGGAAAGCATTCAGTTTCCTCTCCTGTTGTGAGTGAAGAGAAAAAAAAGAAAACAGCAGCAATAACAAGGAAAAAAAGAAAAAGGGAAAGACATAACATGAATAAAATGCATAAGGATTACAAAACATATTAATAAGCAATCTATAAAAACTATTAAGAGCCAAAGTTTCAAAGCATAAATAAGTAGCAGAAGAAAACATTTTTAAAAAGGAATTTATTTATTTTTTGGTTATACTCTTAATGGGGCATGACTATAGGGTGGTGTCATAACAAATTTCTACTCTTTAAAATTAACCACTACACCACTGATTACTGTTGCCCAATCAGCCACATGTCTTTGTGTCATTGGAGAGAACGGAATTCAGAGCACATGTAGATAGCTGCTGTTGACTACACAACAGTCACCACTTAGTTTTTGGTGTGATTTTTTTTTTTTTTTTTGGGGGGGGGGAGGGCTTTGCACCACAGATTCCAACCCAACTCAGTAAGAATAAGAACATAAGAACAGCCCGACAGGATCAGGCCATAGGCCCATCTAGTCCAGCTTCCTGTATCTCACAGAGGCCCACCAAATGCCCCAGGGAGCACACCAGATAACAGGAGACCTCATCCTGGTGCCTTCCCTTAAAAGCAACAAGAATCATGTATTCCTAAAATGAGAATCAGGCATGTCAGCCATACAGAAAGGTACACAATCCTTTTTATCAGGGATATCAATCAAGGAGTAACTTTTATATTTTTACCTTCTTTGCACTTTGGCATGTAGGCATGTACCTTCTTTGCACTTTGGCATGTAGGAATATATAGAAGGAGCGTGAGTGCGTACATGCGTGTGTGTGTTTTATCTGCCTATCAAGCCCCTTGGTCCTTGAGATGTTGGGAAATGGCGAAAGAATTAGCAGTCTGCCCTCGACATGACATGCTATGATACTTAACCAACCAAAAGAGGTTTGTGGCAAACACTCTAGGCACTCTGATATACAAGATGCCATTTATCACAAGACTCAGAAGGGGACCAGTCCTTATACCCCTTTTTACATATTATAGTCTGCAATGGGCAAATCTAGACTCGTCTCGTCTCTAGCACCAGGCTTTAAAGCAGCGACTGCATCTTTGGGTTGAGAACATGCATTGTTATTGAATACTGCTCCATTAATCTGTACAGAGAAGGCCTTGAAGAAGATTTCCAGTCAGCAAAGCCAATAAGTGGAAGAGCCATGCTTTCCAGTTGAGTACCTGCCATAGACTTCTATGGGGCAAAAGCCCCACTAGCTTCTAGGACCCCACGGAAGCCTCTCTGAGGCTCCCGATTGGGGGGGGCGGAAACTGTGCTTCCAGTTTCCTGGAAACACAGTTTATAGCATCAGGGAACCTCAGAGAGGCTTCCCCAACATGGGTGGATGTTGCGCAATGCTCCCTGAGCCTCTGGTGAGTAGGATTTCTGCGCGTGGGGCGGGGGAGCTTTGCCCCGGCCATGGGGCTGTGGAGGTCCAAGGCTGATGCTTTCCCTCCACCCAGGCAACATGGTCTTCAGGGTCTAGGTTGCGCGAGGTTGGGGGGGGGGTATGAACAGCATATGCCTTCCATTAATAGATATCCTACTGTAACTGTCCTCCATTGCTATTAACCATCCTTTTGCCACAGCTCTTCTCTTTCCATCTGTCCCCTTTTCCACCTCTGCACACCAGTGGCTGCATCAAAAGCTGATCAACGAATATGATCTTGTCAATACAACATTGGTTAGAGCAGGGGTGTCCAAACTTTTTGGGAGGAGGGCCACATCGTCTCTCTGACACCGTGTCGGGGGCGAGGGGAAAAAAAGAATTGATTTACATTTCAAATTTGAATAAATTTACATACATTTACATAAATGAATATATTAAAGATGAACTTATATAAATGAATGAAGGTCTTGCAGTAGCTCAAGGCCTATAAAAGGCCTTGCACAAAGCAAGGCTGGCCTTTCCTTTTCTGCCACTACTGCATCACAGATGTGAAACAGCAACCAGTGGAGTGGAGCCCTCATCCCTCAAACAATTTCCCTCACGCTGAGAGCAGTTGCATCAGGCCAGCGTGGGCTCCAACAAATCACCAGAGGGCCAGAGGCTCATTAAAGACTGGGAGCTCCCTGAGGGCCGCATTGAGAGGCCTCAAGGGCCACAAGTGGCCCCAGGGCCGGGGTTTGAGCACCCCTGGGTTAGAGTAACTGCAGTCATACAGAAAGGCTTCCACATACTTGGCCCCCTACATACCAAATTCAAGAAGCTTGAATGAAAACCATGTTTGTAAACAAAGGGGAGGGGAAACAAGGTTTGGCTCAAAGGGTCTTCTCATTGTGTGATCCAGAAAGCTCAGACCTGGGCCATATGCCTCATGTGTCTTTCATGTAATTTATTGTACACATGTTAGAAATCTATCTGACAGAATATAAAACATTTTTTAAAAAACAACTTGCCCCCCAAAAGAGAGAATAAATGAAAAGAAGAAAAGAACGAAAAGAAAAGAATTGGTCTATTGTCCTGCTGTTTAAAATATGAGACACCACAGTATAGACTTTAAAATTAATAGAAAAGACTGAAAATATATTATGTGTCATCCTGTATAATATATTTGAAAGAGCATGGCAGAGGCCCTGGACTGTAATACATTCCAGCTATATTCTAAATGCTGGTGTAATATATTTTATGCAGCATGTGGCATACCAATTATGTACGCGTACAGACGGAGAGACAGAGAGATAGGAAGAGCGAGAACCACACAATGGAAAAACTTCTCTAATGCAATGGGACGATGATGATAAAGAAGACTGTGAGTAAAACCACCACAATAAATGCTGCAAATGAGCAATGCTTTTGATTTGTGTAGGCAAACCCATATGGGGAGCGGATTACGGGCGCCATTCGAACGTTAATCCGCAGTGTGTATGTGAGTCTGCCAGAAACTAGGGAAACTATCTTCCTGCGCTACACGTCTCTACATGTGGCAGGCAGGAAAAAAAAGGATGCCAATTCATTTACATTCATGCACTTTGCCAAATGTACCCCACTTTTTAAATCTTGTGTTGGGGGAAATGGGCATGTTGTAGAATTTGCTGCCATCTGTGTGCACGATGCACTACAAAATACCCTAAAAAGAAAACAAACAGGTCCCTTCCTTAGAGTTCATATTCTCAGGCTTAGGGGGCAATCCTATCCTGCGCTGGAACAGGCAAGCCAGGAGGCTTGCGCTGTATCCAGCGCAGGATAGTGGCCAGAAGCAGATTAGCAAGAGGCAAGGGGAAACTTTTCCCCTTACCACTGGGTAAGGGCCGCTGGCCCCTATGGGTCTCCTCGGACTTGTGCCACCTCTGGAGGTGGCACAAGTTCGAGGAGAGAGGAGCGGCTTGAAGCTGCTCCATTCTCCCTGGGAACAAGGGTTGGGATCTGGCATAACTGCTGGATCCCAGCCCCGCCTCCCACTCCCTGCCTGCCTGTCGCCCCCAGAGCCGCCCAGAGCCCGCCCTCTCCCCACCAGGAACACCGCCCTCCCACCTCCTCCCCGCCTCCTCCCTGCCTCCCTCACGCCTACCTTTTCCTCTTGCATCGGCCCAGGCAGGCCAACGCAAGACTCAGCAGGGAAGTTGCCACGGAGGCTGTATTCAGACTCCATGTGTCAGCACTTCTGGGTGCGCTGATGCGACTTCCTCGTAAGGAGGCGCAAACGTGGCTGGTGCAAGGGACTTATGTCGGCCCAAGGTGCAGTTTGGATTATGCCCTTAGTTCTCACAAATAGCAGAAGAAGAGGGTAAACTGTCTCTTTGCTATACTACTGCAGACTATAGATGATGGCTCAAATATGCCCATTCACACAAAACAAAATCCCAGCCACATGTCAAGCTAGGTTAAAATTCTTGTCCCTGACATTTGCCTTTTGTGTGCTGCCCGTGTGCATGTGTGTGTGTGGGGGGGGGGGGGGTCAGACAACTGAAGCTTTATCTTGACTTAACTCCAATCCACCACGTTCAAGCAGGGATCACAGGTAGACTGGTCTCCTGATGTGTGCGAGACCTCCCCGAGGGTTTGCTAGATATTGTGGATGTGGGGGTGGGGCCTGTGGGGTATTTAACCACCCCCTGCCTAGTGCAGTGGTCTCTTGCATGCAGTCTCCCTGCATGCGCAAACCAGAGGTTATGCTGTAAGCATAAATGAAAAGATGAGTTTAGAGGAAAGATTTAAAGGCCACAAGAGATGGTACCAACATACATGTATTCAGACAGAGCAGACATTCCAGACACAGAAAGCAGCAAGGAACAATATTTTAAGAGACCAGTAGCCTTTTGGGTAGCTGAGGGAGATACATTTGGAGAAGCAAAGAACACATTAGCAGCTTGTTGCAGACACAGGCCTGACCCCAATGTTCATTTTCCATATGGTGAAGTTGCCGTGAGATTTTTCATCCTCAGTTTCACATGGCAAATATTTCTTATGAATACACGGCCTACGTGGGGACAGCTGGTATTTATACCATGTCACTGCAAAGGCATGAGGACTAGCAGGTTCATTAACGTAGTAAATACCAGCTGTCACTACGTGGAACTGACAAAATAAAGCCAGCTTGTGAGGACTTCATGATGTCAAAAGTAAATCAGGCCTTATTGCAGCTATTCAGACTGAGCCCAATAGAGCTCCCAGATGGCATAGCACCTATGTATGTGTAGGTTGCCCAATTGCATTCCACAGTCCCGGCTGATTTCTGGGCTGCACCACTAGAGCTAAAGTTCATCCAGGGAGCCGTTCAGATCAAGTCAGTGGCTGAGTTCAGGGGTCAATTGAGTTCAAGGTCATGAGCCCATGCAAATATGCATGTTGACTTATGGCAACATCCTCTTTTATTCATGTTATTTTTTCACATGTTTACCCACGTATCCCTTATCAGGATTCCAAAGAGATAAGCCTGTGGTAGATGGATTTCATAAAAGCACCTCCCCATGCCATTGTACAAATAACAGAACATTTGTTTGTGACAGCAATAATAGAAACAAATTACACTCTTTTCACCCAGTGCAAATTCTATTTACATGTCATCAGGATCAATCAGAATGAAAGAGGAAAGGAGAACTGAATAAGTATACTGACATGCTCTCCATTGAACTGATGGACACATCAGTTCAAGCAGTCGGGTGCTTTTAAAACAATTGAAGTTCAAATTGCAGAACATCACAGTGCCAAAATGCAAGAAGGATGTTGAATATTGGTGCATGTTTTTCTCGGTGTTGTGATGATGCTATATCCACATTTTCAGGAACTGGGAACCATCCCAAACACTTCTACAGATATTCTTCTTTGAAATCTGCCTCATTGTGACTTTTTAAAATTCTGTCACAGTTATCTGACTTCTCTGGAGACAGAAATTAGGAGAAATGTTACATATGGAGTCTAATTTTTTTTAAAGTCTTGAAAGGAACCCAGCAAGATAAGGCTGAAAGTAAATATTTCTTATATTTACTGATACGTTGTTTTCATAAATGTTTCATGAATATTTCTGAGACATTGTTCTTTGTCAACAATGTGAGAAAAAAACTAAAGCATTGATTTTGATGATCATGTCATTATCCTAATTTCATAAGAAGTTATTTAGCAAAAGGAAAAGTTTCGTTTGAAAATAACAGATTCAAAACCAGGATTCAAAGAACAAAAATGTCATTCCATGAATTCAAGGAGGCTTCTTTTTCGTGAATAACAGCCCCTCTCCTATCCTGCTCCACAGCTTTTAGAACTCAAAAGTAGTTTGCAACAAGATATGGAAGTCAGCTGTTCAAAGAAAAAAGAGCTATAAGAAATCCCCTGGGCTCACATTTGAATCCCTGGCCACCATCTAATCAAAAGCCAATGCATCTCAAATAGGAAATACTTCATTTTGTGACTACTGATCTTTAGACTAGTTTCTGTTGACCATTCCATGTTTTAACCTACTGTTTTGAACATTGTAAAATAATGCTTTTGAAACATACAGTGGAATATACATTGAAAGAAGCAGTCAAATTCTGAAAAAAGTCTTTCTACTGAAATTCTACTTTGCTTTTCCATGGACAGAGGATGATGAAGGAGGGGATGCTGGTCCACAGGTGAATAGATGGGGCTGGAAAGTGGGGGCATGGGGAATTAAGGGAATTCACAGTAGACTGTCCTGACGCACAGATTCATGAAGTGTCAGAGGACCTAAAGAAACCAACCAAATAACTTCCAGATGCATCTTTTGCCCCAATTGCCAGATCCCTGTTGCCTCCTGGGCACATCAGGTCACCTTCTCATTAGTCTTAAAAGAAAGGGAGACAATAGCAGAGCTCCTCAAGCCTCATCCATCTTCTTGATGTCAGGATTCTAGCAATGAAAGCCAGATTACACTGGGCAGAACCTCGTAATGAACTAGCTGTGCTTCACCTGGCTTGCAGGCACATGGCAGGTCATAAAATCAAATAAAAATCAGATCTGATTGGACAGCATTAATTGCAGAGATGACCCTGGCAACAAAGCACTGCAGGAGACGTACGTGCACGGATGGTGCTAAGAGGGCTTCTGTCATTGTTTATGCTGCTTCCAACATGGGGTTTCTCAAATTCTGTCACGGCAAGTGGAGGTGCTTTTAGATTTTGCACTACTTGCACTACCTGTGTTGCTTCTTAAATGCAATTGTCTTATCGTATTTTAGCCCAATCCTATCTAAATCCCACCCCCCACCCACTTCTGATGGAGCTGTGCCACCAGAGCACAAGCTGCATCCTGCAAAGGGGGGGGGGGTCTCCTTGTCCTTCACTCACTCTGCTCTTTCATTGATAGAAATGTTTTGAACTGTTATCAGTCTATTATTCTGTGTAAACAGTGGTGAGATATTAATACTGAAGGATGGAGCAGAAAACCTTTAAGAAATGTAATTCTCTGTACTGGAAGATCAAACAAATGATAGCATAAATTAACAGCCGAATCCTATGGGTTTCTTACGCTGCCAGAATATGTGTTTCAGCAGCTTTACAGCGATCAGGAGCGTGCACCAGCAGCTCTGGAAGCTGCACTGGCCCCTGTAAGTTGGCATGTCATGAATGGGGAGGGCAGGGGGAGTAACTGGGTAGTTCAGGGGAAGGAAGGAGGCAAGGAGTGAACTAGTGGAGGCAATCATGGCAGCAAATGTGGAGACCAGAATTTCGTCCCTAAAATTTGGCCCACGCTGCCTCCTTACTCTCCGTGGACTTACACCAGCTACAAAAGTGGCATAGGTCACAGGAGAGACATGGCCATGAAGGGGCCTACCCAGAGGTAACAAAAGTTCCTCTATCTTGACAAGACCTTCTTATTGCCCCACCATCACAACCAAAACATGCAGCATATGTCTCCATGGCACGGCTGCATCAAGCAAACTGGCAGGGGATAGAATTTGGGACATAAATCAAAGATTTATGTTGAATATATTGAATATATTCCTGAGGCTCTATCAAGGCATTTTACAAACACTGTTTCTTGTGCTTCTGAAACTGCAGAGATATATTCCCCAAAACACAAGAGTGTCTTTCTTTAAACCCAATTCAACTTAAGTGACATCAGTCTTCAGTATCTGTCTGCTGCATTGTCCATGGTTGAAAAACTGTGTGTTTGATTTAAATACAGGTGAATCAGCTTAACTGAATCACAAACTCAGGATTCTCCCAGGAGTCTGTAGAACTTATTTTACCAATATTTCTAACTATTGGGTAGTGAGGTCACCTATGACTGTTCCAGGAGGTAAACACTGGGATTTCAGCTAATCTGGTTGCAAAGGCTGAATTGGATGGTTCTTAAAGCCCCAGTGTGGTGGAAATGACACCCAGTGACAGATTTACAGCATCGTCGGAGAATGATCACATATACTAATTGCCTTTCAGTCTCTCATATGCTACTAAGGCCATGCAAATATGCGTTACTGAAGGACAGAAAGCAGAACAGTTCCATTTCTAAACCCAGTGTATATTCTGGCTGAAGGTTGATCTAAGCAAAACCTGATTTAAGCCTCATGTGTGAAAACAACCTCAGTCTGGCTCAGTATACTGGGAAGGACCCTGACTCTGGAAGCCAGAGTCTCCTTGTTTTAATCTCTCACTGTTTAGTCAGACATCCTCCTCTTTCATGTCTGCCACAAAGGGTTAGCAGCATGCTAGCTAAACACCTCTCATTTTTCCTCAGCAGAAGTGCAAGGCCTGGACTTGGTCTATTTTAGTATCTGTTGTATCACTGTGGTGTGGTCTGCCTAAAATTAGAAGAGATTAAAGGAATAAAAGTGGTGAGAGAGTAACAAAGGCAAAACAGCTCTGTGCTGTAATCAGTACCATTCAAAAGAATGTACATGTGGACTCCAACAGTCTGTGCTAGGTCTTCTTGCCTCATCTTGAAACGAGAACATGGAACCCTTTACAGAAATGGAATCAAAGTGGAATCAAAGCTTTTGCATTGGTTTCTGTGTGTTTGGTATTGTATTGTTTTGGCTACCTGCTTGATGAAGAAAACAATTTTGTCAGGGCAGGAATGCCAGACATTATCTCAACATCCAAGGAGCCTATTTTGACCCCTCACAAAATCGCTCCCCAAAATTCCTACACCATGTCACACATCTTACCGCATGTGTGAAAAACCAAAACATTTTATTTTAGTGGCCAGTCAAGCAAAAGTCTGAAGGCACATTCTGAAAGCTGCTGCAGATCAATTTTTCCAGCCCTGTGCTAGTTCCTTCTTGGCTGGCCGAGCTCTGGGGTTAGTGGCACAACTTCTTGGGAGCCTGGAGAGGCAGCTGTGTTGCTTGTCATCTGTAGTATAATGGACATTGACCAATTAGCTGCCTGCAAGAGTTACACAACTGCATTCTGTGCAGCACTGAAATAATCATGGCCTCCCTTGCTGAGGAAAGTACTTTCTCAGTAATAACACATTGCCATTCCAGTGCTAGAAAATAAAACGTTCCTGAAATAGAAATGCTTTCGTGAAGGCAGATGTCTGGATCCTGTGCAACAAATGAGAAACAACTGTACATCTGTTATGCTATCATTGGATCATCTGGAAAAGCTCTAGAGCCAGCACTCCAAAGGTTTGCTTGGACTCTGGAAATATGTCAGTGCAAAGCCTCCAAGTCACTCTCTTCCTGTTTTGTTGCGCTAGAAGCAAAGCAATGGAGGTGCAGCCTCTGCCGAAGTCATTTCCTGCGTAACTCAACAGCATCAAATGACGGTTCTAAATGTGTGCGCTATGCTGAAAGGAGAGGGCGTAGCTCTTTGCTCCAAACTGCAGCTGATATTTGACAACTGCAGTCCTCGTGCCTCTCATAGCCCGACTCCTGCATTGATAAGTGGTGGCCTTCTGGAATTCCCTATCTTTGTGGTCCAACTGGCAAATATCTAGCTGAACTTGGAACTTCACTGATGGCAAAGCATGGGAGTGATTTATCTGGACCTTAGCAGTCAAAGCAGAGGTGCCCGATAAGTCTCCTCTCCTCCAAACTCCCACACCCCACCCACCTATGTAACTTGTACAACACTCACTTGCTAATCTCTTAGTTAGCAAAAGCTGTGTATTATGTTAACCATCTGGCAATAAATTATTAACAGCAGGCATTTTTTAATTTTATTTTACTTAAGGTGGGGAAAGGATGTGGTTTATTGCTGGTTTGAAAGAGTACATTTTATCCCAGAAGATGAACAGGACAAGTTTGTTTTTCACCAAGATGTAATTTTTCACTCCTTTGATACCAGTGAGTTCACTCCCTATCCAAATTCTCGAAGATCACAACATTTCTTTGGACCAGGCTTGGCTAGACAACACCCCTTGGAAGCGCCTAGGAAGCCAAACAGTGTGGCCTCTGCTATTCTTGTGCATTAGGCAAGGCCAAGTCAACTTAGAACTTCTTTCTTCAGTTTAACCTGACAATGGCAGCTGAGACACCATAATAATGCTCCCTTATTGTCCATAGTATAAGGTGGACATGAGGCCATGAAGGAGAAAAAGGCACAATTCTTTTCAGGGATTCTTTTCAGTTTGTACAGCCTGAGGATGAGGACAGACTCCTTTGGAGTGTGAGGCCATCTGCCTGCCTGCTTGACCCTTGCCCAGCTTGGCTGATAAGAGCTGCCCAGGGTGGACTGGCTGAGTGGACAGGGAGGGTGGTCAACTCTTCCTTGATGGACGGGACGTTACCATGTGCTTTGAAACGGGCGGTGGTTCACCCCCTCCTGAAGAGGCCCTCCCTGGATTCCACTGTATTAGACAACTACCAGCCAGTCTCCAACATCCTGTTTCTGGGCAAGGTGATTGAGTGGGTGTGGCATCTCAACTCCACAGGGTCTTGGATGAAGCAGATTATCTGGATCCTTTTCAATCTGGTTTCAGGTCGGGCTTTGGGACAGAAACTGCCTTGGTCGCCTTGGTGGATGACCTACGCCGGGGACTGGACAGGGGGACTGCATCCCTATTGGTCCTGCTGGACTTCTCAGCGGCTTTCAATACCATCGACCATGGTATCCTTCTGGGCCGACTGGCCGAGTTGGGAGTCGGAGGCACTGTTTTGCGGTGGTTCCACTCCTACTTGGAGGATCGGTTCCAGATGGTGGTACTGGGGGATGCCTGTTCAACACCCTGGCTCTTGAGGTGCGGGGTGCCACAGGGTTCAATTGCTATTTAACATCTACATGAAATGACTGCGAGAGGTCATCCGGGGGTTTGGAGTGGGGTGTCATCAATATGCTGATGACACCCAGCTCTATCTCTCCTTTCCTCCAGACTCCAGGGTGGCGGTTGAGGTCCTGGAGCGCTGTCTGGAGACAGTGAGGATCTGGATGGGGGCTAACAAGCTGAAATTAAATCCGAATAAGACAGAGGCTCTCCTGGTTCGGAAATCCTCGATGCAGGTGCTGGAGTATCGGCTTGCACTGAATGGGGTTGCACTCCCCCTGAAGGAGCAGGTCTGCAGCTTGAGGGTCCACCTGGACTCACAGCTGCTCCTGGATTCCCAGGTGGCGGCTGTGGCTAGGGGGGCCTTTGCTCAGCTTTGGCTGGTGCGCCAGCTGTGGCTGTACTTGGATCGTGCAGACCTGGCCACGGTGACATCAAGGCTAGATTATTGTAGCACTCTATGTGGGGCTGCCCTTGAAGACCGTTTGGAAACTGCAACTAGTGCAGAATGTGGCAGCCCATGTAGTTACTGGAGGTAGGCAGTTTGACTCTTGTCAGTCCGCTTCTCCAACGGCTGCCCATTTGTTTCCGGGCCCAATTCAAGGCGCAATAAAGGTTTTGACCTTTAAAGCCCTATACGTCTCTGGGCCAGGGTGTCTTAGAGATCACCTACCCCCGTACAATCCAGCTCATCTGCTTAGGTCATCAGAGAAGGCCTTTTTACAAGTGCTGCTGCTTAAAAAAAAATATGTTTTTTAATTTGTTTTAACCTTGTTTGTAAGCTGCCTTGAGTCCCTCTGGGGAGAAAGGCAGGGTAATAATAATAATAATAATAATAATAATAATAATAATAATAATAATAATAATAAATTCAAAGGGCAAAGGTCCATGATGGCACCCCCCTGTGGGGTGCCACTCCCCCCCATGCGCACATCCCCCCCCACTTTCCTGGACCACACGGAGCCTCGCATGACTCCAGAACACACCAGGGAAGCCTACTGAAGCTTCCCTGGACACTCAAATTATACTTCCGGAAAACCAACTGCGTTGGGAGCCTCAGAAAGACATCTGCGTGGTCCTAGAGGTGCGTAAGCCTCCACGCCTGGGGCATTTACCCCTTTTTGTTAATTGCAGGTCTACCACTGAGGCAGCTGACAAATACCACACTTAAAATTTACAATATGTAAAACAACAAATCAAGTTTCTTAATTAAGAATCATAATGACGATACCTTATTTTACCTAAAGTATTTTATTTCCCAATGAAAAGAGGTTTAGTGCAAGGTTTGTTTAATGAGTTTTTGATTGCAACACAGCCTAGGAATATATGCAAATGTAAGGTTTTAATATGTCTATTGGTTCCCTTTTCTGTTAGAATAATAGACTGGGGGAGGGGCTAGGTTTATGGCATGGGGCCTCCTAGGCTTGACATAGCTTAGGGCCCCAGAATGGCCTCTGAACTTCACTGTGTAAAAAATAATTATAACCATAGTCACATTTAGCATTTATGTAGCACTTTTTGAATTAAAACAGTTTATGTGCATGCAAGAATCTTTGTAGTTGCCCCTGTAAGATAGCCCAGTGTTATTATCTCTGTATTATGGATGGTGGTCTGCAACTGAGAGAATAGTGATAATGCTGCTCTAATTGGCACCGGCCAATCGGAGATGAATTCATGGATTTGAGAGTCTGCCAAATCCTTTTTGGTTTTGCCAGCTCTGTGGACAGTGGGTGCCTGGCAGTGTCTTCTCCAGCTCCACCACTGGAGATTATATCTTCAAAACAAATCTACTAGTCAGCAGTTTGCTGAATTGTCCCATAACTGAACAATTGTGTCACTAAGGGGTTCTACCATGGTTCCGCTCCATAGCCCTGCCTAGTGGTGTCACTTGGGTTTACATCACCCACTGCAGGAAGCCAGCGCGTCACCCCCATGATAGATCTCCTACCATGGGCTGGGCAATGCCCTAGGCTGTGTGTATAGTAATGCACCACTGCCCCTCCCTACTGGTTTTTTGGCTATAACTTTTGATAGAACAGAGATATTTAGAAGTGGTTTGTTGCTTTGCACTCTGCATGAAATTACACATAGAGTGATATGTAACATGACTGCATTATTTGAAAGTATCAAGATTTTAAAAATTTTGGCCAGTAGTGGTGTCATCCTCATCCTCCCCGTGCGCATCATCTGGTGCAGCCAGCACCCCCCTAGCGAAGCCACTGGCCCTGCCCCCCACTCTTCCCATGGAGAACATTTGTCTGCAGCCCTTCATGTTGTCCCTAAAGAATTATCTGCCCCACAGAGAGCATTTGCTACTATTGACAAGCACTATCCATGGGTAAGGAGGGGTCTGCTGTGGAGGCAGTGCAGGCAGGTCAAATCTCCCTGCTCACTGAATGTCTTAGGGAGGCTCCGAATTCAAGTTAAAGAGGTACAATCTGTCCCATGAGGCTCCCTTTTACTTCAAATCTGAAGGAACTATTCGAGAGCAGACAAGACCAAATGTCTTCTGGGAATTCCACACTCTTTTTACATGTATCGCAAATAAATAATTTTCATCCAGATGAGTGTCGCTCTCTTGGTGGATACAGATCTGACCAACAAGGACAATCATTTCCTTATTCCATGTCATCTGACAGATGAGCCTCCACCTATCCCCCTTTCACATACTTATAACCTTGCTAAGCCCTAAGATAATCGGCCCTGAAAAGATTAATGACCCGCGAGGGGGTTATGGACTGTGGTTCAAACAATGAAGTCTTTGAGCACCCCACCCTTTGCCTCCTCTCTCCATGGGTGCAGTAGCCTTTTGGTCCATTTTTTTTTATTTCTTAAATGGAAAGTCTCACTTATTCTAAAGCTGAATTTGGCAGCCAGCCCAGGGCCAGATGGAACTTAACTGCTTTCTAAGAAAAATGTGAGCAAGGGAATTGTAATTTCTTTGCCAGGGCATTAATTTCCTTGCACGTTCTCTTCTCCCCCCCCTCCACCACCCCCCCGGTTTTCTCTCATCTGTGAATTTGTGTGCAAAAGTCAAGAAAGCTATCAAGATTATTGAAACAAAAATTAAAATAAAATGACAACCGTTGTTTATGGTTGGGAAACGATGACACACAACTGGCAGAGGTAGAAAACAAAATATGTGCCGTAGAATCAGGGATTAAGAAGAAAATGCGTAACAGCCCAGCGTTCTTCTTCATAGATTCCAAGCATTGTTATATTTCTCCTGGAAAATAGGAGTGGCCAGCTTGATTCACTCGTGTGGCCAAGGCAGGGAAGCTCAGTGCCCAAAACAGTCGCTAAGCAACTTAGCTGCCAATCCTATGCTGCCGGTGCCCAGGGCTGCAGTGGTGCTGAAATGGCTGTCGCTGCATCCTATGGATGCCAGGCAGCTGCTGGCACCTCTTTGGGGAAGGGGACATTCGTCCCCTTCCTCTGGGTAAAGAAGGAGGTCTCGCAATGGGGCTACACAACTATGCTCAGGCTATTTAGAGAGCAAAGAGTAAAGCAGCCTTGTGTCGGGCCAGGAGGCCTGATGTAGGGTTCTGGATCTGGCAGAGCAGAGCAGTGTTCCCGATCAAGTAAAACATTGGTAACACAGTACTTTTCACTGATTCAAGTTCAAGTGAAAAGAATACAGCCCCACCAACTTGATTGAGGTATGTTCCACTTAAGTCCAGTTCCACTTGCACAAGGCAAAAACAGGAAAGATGGGAAGCTGATTGGTCCGGGTCTGGCCAGAGGCAGACCCAAGGCTGTGTATGTAGCACAACTGGCTCTGTCGTGACAGTCTGTGACTGTGATGCTTTCCACAAGCATTGTCTGTGCATCCCTGTAGCAGACCTCAAAGTGTTTTTGTGTCACCAGTTGCAGGACTTTGCTTGTAGGGAGCAATCTGGAGCAGTGATGTCATCTGGTCACCCATTTGGAGAATCCTTTGCAGAAAGAAAGGGGAAGAAAGGCTGCTAATATTGGGTGTCAAAGGGGGTTAATGGGAGAGATAGGGCCTATATCTTACCCCCACCCCAATGGCTGGAAGCATGGGATTGCATGAGGGTCTGCACAGTTTATATCCCACCCCACAATTGTGGGTTTGCAGTTTATGGAACCCATATGGGCATATACGTATAAAGGGGGAGCGGAGGGAAGAAGGTGTGAGAACCCTTGGATACTGAAGTTCTGGGGGTATTTAATCCAGTAGTTAGGTGTAAAGTGTTTCACAAGCTGGAGGATTCAGCTGTAGTAAAAAACATACATACATGCATAAGACCTTCATTGGCATAGATAAAGGAAATACAGAACAACAAACATCCAGAACACACACACACACACACACACACACACACACACACACAACAATAAAATAAAACAATCATAATCATCCAATACCCCCTACCCCCATTCACCATAATATAGCAGAAGACCCAGAATTCCGTCCTGCCAGTATCCCAGAAACAAAGTTAGCAACCTTGTCAAGAGAGTCAGTTTCCTCTATAGAAAGAAGGGTTTGCAATTTAAACGAATCCTCCCAACCCTGCATTTTGTTCAGCAGTGGAGCCAGATAGATCTTACGAAGGGTATCATGAAGTGGGCAGTAAAAAAAATATATGATGTAATGTCTCCACACAATTCCTGTCACAGGTACATCTTCTTTCTGAGTAGGGAATGCCACTAAACCTGCCTGCTAGCAGAGCTGATGGAAATGCATTGCATCTCGCAAGGGAGAATGCTCTGCAAGCCTGCGGGCACTGCAGATGATAAAAGAAAGAAGCTGGCTTCCCAAAACTGACTGGGATATGCAGATGGAGAGGGGAGCAAATGGTGTTAGCTGCACAGAATAGCTCTTGACACTCAATATCGAGCAATCTTTCCTTGATAGTCCTGAGGTTTCACTTAAACCAATCATACCCAGGCTTGCTGTGTCTAGTCCTATCGATTTAAGCTTGATGAGTGTATCCGCAACCTCTACAGGCAGTACTGGATCAGCCAGAAGCTGGTACATTCGCCCATATGGGGCAGCATTGAAGAGGATTGCAAGCCAAAATTTTAATAATAATAATAATAATAATAATAATAATAATAATAATAATAATAATAATAATAATAATAAACTTTATTTGTATCCCACCCTTCTCCCTGAAAGGGACCCAAAATTTTACTGATCTCAACCAAGCCAACGTTCTGAGTCTGATAAAACCCACTTCAAGACTCATAGCAGAGTATGGAACACATCTGGGGAAAACCCAAGATCCTCTGCAGGAAGGAGGCCTGTATGCTCTCAGTTGAACGATTCAAGGCCTTATGCCAGATTGGACAGCCATAAAGAACTTGCGAAAGTACCTTAGCCTTGAATACCTCTAAAGCAGCCGGGGCATATCTGTTACCTTGGCTAAAAAAAACCTGAGAAATTGCAAAGGATGAGATTTTTGATGCATTTTGGACTGCAGTATGATGAGAAACCCACAAATGCTTGTAGTGGAAATTAATGCCTAAATATCTGAATGTGTTTACCTGTTCCATTTTGTTGCCCATAAATTACCATGTAAATGGTTTCCAATTATTGGCAAACACCATGAGTTTAGAGTAGTTAATCTGTAACTTGTTGGATGTAAAATACTCTATAGATTTATTAAGTAGACATATTAAGCCAATTCTTGTTTAAGAAGTAAGAGCCGCATCATCCGCATACAGTAATAGCAGCACTAGACAGGACCCAAGTATCAGGCAATGACCATCCACTGTCTTCAAGGCCGGGGCTAAATCATTCAGGAACAGGTTAAATAGCATGGGAGCCAGAATGCATCCATTGTTGATTTGCCCTGACAAAATCCTGATTGCTCTGGACCTAGGATATCCTTAGAGTTGATCCAGGTGAAAAGCTTATTACTTAGGTATTTCGCATAAATTTTGCCTATTATAGAGAGCAAGCTGATAGGCCGGTAATTCGCAGGGAGGTTAGGGTCGCCCTTTTTAAAAACTGGGATGATTGTTGCCGAGACCAAATCTTTGGGAACTAAGCCAGTTCTATCGATCGTTGTGAAGAAGGGTGCAAGCAAGTGAGCCCACCACTCAGGATCACATTTTAAGAGTTCAGGTGGTGTTTGATCCAGTCCGGCAGCTTTCCCTGATTTCAATTGATCTGTTATCTGTATAATCTCCATGGGCATCACAGGGGGCCAGATAGGTAGATCAGAAGAAGTAAAGTCGGGTCGGGTATCTGGGGATTTGCTCTTATCAAAAAATAATTCTGAAAAATGTTTAATCCACATAGAAGAAAAGATTACAACTGGGTCATCCATTTTGGAGCTAAGACAGCCTGATACCACGGCCCAAAATTGTTTGTTATTTTTTTGCTGTATTGCTTGCAACAACTTGATCCACTGAGCATGGGTATACTTCTGCTTTTTATCTAACTAATTCAGGGCATATTTTGGCTTTTACAGGAAGGGTGCCTTTTTCTCAAATACATAAGCAGGCAACTGGCACATCTCTCTCATCTTCTCCCCCATCCCACACCCTCCCACATGCACATTCCTCCCCCTGTACAAAATCTTATAATCACAGTTAACATTTTTGTAGAAAAAATATTTAACTGCCTCACATGGAGTGCTGTTTAAATACTTTGGCACCATCCATAGGTAGAGGGGGGTGAAGACAGTTTTATTTTTTCATGGATTTTGGTGTTTTCCAAAATTAGAAGTGCAAAAAATGCTATTTTTTATTCTAAGGGAGCATTTATATAAATTATATATTTATAAATTATAATCACTTTTAAAGTATACCAAGTAGTATACCAAGGTGATATAGGTGACATAGGTGGTATAGTGTCAACAGATGCAACCACATGTTTGTAGGGACCTTAGGGCAGCTGTTTTCAACAGCTGTGCTGCAGCACACTGGTGTGGTGTGAGTCTGCCTCAGGTGTGCCGCTGGGCCAGAGGAGACAGGCAGCAGCCATACGGGAGAAGCTGCTGCTTTGAGCCTCACATGGCAGCAAGTGAGTGAAGTGGGAGTCTGCTGAGGCCACCAACCAAAGGATTGGCTGACTGAAAAGAGTCCTTGAGAGTCCCTTTTCCCTGCCATAGTTTGTCTGCAACACCCCAAAGCGACTCTTCCTTCATTGCCTTCACTGACAGGGCATATTTTGGCTTTTACAGGAAGGGTGCCTTTTTCTCAAATACATAAGCAGGCAACTGGCACATCTCTCTCATCTTCTCCCCCATCCCACACCCTCCCACATGCACATTCCTCCCCCTAAACAAAATCTTATAATCACAGTTAACATCTCTCTTACTGTCCCTCCCATTATTCGTCCCCACTTTCCAAAGGTCTAGAATCAGCTGCTTTGCAATCTCTCTTCCCCCCACCCCCAATTGAATCCTGCACTTGTTTCAATCATGTCTCCTCACCCATTTCTCTGGTATGGACTCAATCTGACCTCTCTTTGTCAAAACCTTTTGGCACTTCTGATCAGTAGCGGACCTCCCCAGCCCTGCACCCGGAGCAAAGGTCCGCAATGGCGCTCCCCCTGTGGGCTATTACTGCCCACCATGCAGAAATCCACCCCCCCCCACTCACCTGAAGCTCATGGAGACTCGTGCAACCCAGGAACACATTGGGGAAACCTCTATGAGGTTCCCCGACGCTATAAACCGAGTCACAGTCCGAGGTCAGATTCCAGGTAAGTCAGTCCAATCAATGAGAGTAGCCAAATCAGAGTCCAGAGCCAATAAGCTGAGTCACAGTCCAAGGTCAGATTCCAGGTAAGCCAGTCAAATCAGTCAGAGTATCCAAGTCACAGTCCAAAGTCAATAAGCGAAGTCACAGCCCAAGGTCAGATTCCAAAGTCAATAAGCCAAGTCAGTCAGTCAGTCAGTCAGTCAGTCTCGTCTCGTCTCGTCTCGTCTCGTCTCGTCTCGTCTCGTCTCTCCAACCTGCACTCCTTCTACAACCCACAACCCTTCCTGCCTCAGGTGCTCCTTATATCCTTAGGTACCTAATTGCCTCTAGTGGCTGCAGCTGGGCAGCACACCCTTTACTGAAAGCCCAGGCCTTAACTCTTAAAGGGGCCACTGCAGACACCACATTCTACCTCCTGGCCAGATCTTCTGCGATTCCAATACAAATGTCCTGGGCAGTGGGCTTGGTGATCCACTATCGTCCTGCCCCTGCTGGTTTTTTGGCTATAACGTTTGCTAGAATAGAAATATTTAAATGTGGTTTATTTCACTGAATTCTGCATAAAATTATGCATTGAATGATACATAACATGATTGCATTGTTCAAGGTTAATACCAAGATTTTAAAACTTTTGACCAGTAGTGGTGTCACTCCCCCTGTGTGTGTCACCTGGTGTGGCCCACACCCCCACACCCTGTTACTGATGCCACTGGGCACATTTCAACAGCACAGGAAGTTGCACCATCATCCATGCCAATTTGCACACACCTGCAGCATGTGTGGCAGCATATAATTTACAGTGCTTACCTGTGAACCAGATGAACCAGGCAAGGTAGTCAGGAGCAGTATTCCAGATTCAAGTGGGTAGGAGGGGCCTCTCCTCTCCTGTACGGCTAAAAAAGGGACTGAGCCTGATTAATTTGACTCAGTTGGAAGCGTGGTTGAACGGATATACTGACTGGGATATAGCTATGTATTTGTGGAAGAATGTTAAAGATGGTTTTAGGATCCCATGAGCTGTACTCTAGGAAGCCTTCAGAACAGAAGCAGCAGGCAGTGTGATGCCACCAGTGCCTCCTCCTTTGGGAAGAGCCCAGAAGTGATGGTCCAGGGGTCCCAACCTCCAAAGGAAAAAGAACAGTAGGTGCAATGCCGTTGCAAAGAGCACCCCAGCCTCCAGAGGAGAGATCAGAGGGCGGGGTGCTCATTGTGGCTACATCGCATGCCCCACTGTCCTGGGAGAGCCCAGAGGGTAGGGCACTCATTCTGGCCACATCATGCAACCCACGGGGAGAGCCCAGAAGTGACCTTATGTCATCAAACAATGTTTGACAGTACGTTATGAGCTGGGGCAGTATGTTATGGCTCTGCTCATTGATGAGTTGGCCCTGGGTACAGAGGCTCTGTCCTCCTTTGCTGTCGATGTGAATCGACAATGTGAATCTCAGCCTAATGCTTTTTGTGTTGCCTTCTTCATTAATCTTGGCCTTTCCTTTTTGCCTTAACCTCACTTTCCCTGGGGATGGCTTTGCAATTGCAGGGGCAGGTGCTACTTGGCCTCTTCTATAATGAAAATTTTTAATAGTTTCCTTCCACACCTGTCAGGAAGTCTGGAAGTGTGATATTCTCTCTGTCAAAGTCGATCACTGCAACAGGTCCCTTTATGCTGCCATTCTTTTCAACAGGCTAACAGCCAAAGACTTGCTCTTTCTCCTTGCCCTGACTTGCATTTGTAGTCTAGAAGTGGACTTCATCAATAGCTCGCTCTAAAACTACCTCTTTCCTGCTTCCTGCAGCATGTTACCAAAACTCTTTTTGCATAGAGACTTTTCAATCTTGCTGCTTCATGGGCTACATAGGAACTTGGTTACAATACAATACAATACAATACAATACAATACAGATATTTATATACCGCCTTTCTATGTCCTCAGATTTCTCCTCGGACTTTATTCAAGGCGGTTTACATGGGCAGGCAATTTAAATCCCCGTAGGGATTTTTACAGTTTAAAAGGTTCTATCTTTCAAGAAACCACAACAATCAGATGTTTCTTTCTTGATCTGGCCGCACATTCTGGCCTCCATCCTCCCACGCTCAGAGCAGATGGAATAGCTCGGCTTCAGCTTGTCAGCTGCTTCAAGGTCGCACAGTGCCGGTGGCTTTGAACTGGCGACCTTCGGATGTTATCTTCAGGCAAATGGAGGCTCAACCCTCTAGACCAGACCTCCTGCCCTTAATCACCTTATATTCTGATGAGGTCATAGAAGAGCTGCCACGGAAATGTCACCTAAAATAAAATACAAAATGAACCTGTAGCACCTGAGGAATGTCAAGTGGAGGCCAAACTGTGCCAATAGACTAGTAAAAAAAATTTTATATTGTGAAATTAGAAAGTGAGTGACATGTAGACAAATGTATAAATAAACAAATAAGGCCCAGATCCTAACCAACTTTCCAGCACTGACACAGCAGTGTCAATTGTGCATGAGCTGTTTCCTGCAATTGGGTGGCAATCACAGAGGCCTCCTCAGGGTATGGGAATATTGGTTCCCTTACCTCAGAGCGGCATTACCCTTACCTTGGTGCTGGAAAATTGGAAAGTTGTATTGACCACTAGATGGTAACCATGAAAAGTTGACCTTTTAAGCCATTTCTGCCCAACGTTGCATAAACGCAACAGGGATCAAATGCGTACACCTGTGGGTTGGGCAAAAATGGGTTAATAACACAATATGATGCATTGCTTTCAAAACATTGACTGAATTTCCAAATGTAGGATTTCCTTGGGGCATCTGTCATTCCAGAACACTGCACGTCTCTCCTGTCGCCTCCTACGTAGACATTTTGTTATCTTTTTTACATGGCCCTACCGCCGACATTACAGATAATTTCATCATGATATAATAATAATAATAATAATAATAATAATAATAATAATAATAATAATAATAATAATAACAACAACAACAACAACAACAACAACAACAACAACAACAACAACAACAACAACAACCACCACAGGTATTTATATACCGCCTTTCTTGGTCTTTATTCAAGACTTTATTCAAGGCGGTTTACATAGGCAGGCTTTATTAAATCCCTTATTAAACAGGGATTTTTACCATTTGAAAGAAGGTTCTTTCTTTCAAGAACGACTACATTCAAGGTGTTTCATTCCGATCTGGCTTCACATTCTGGCCTCCATCCTCCCACGCTCAGAGCAGATTCTGAATTGCTCGGCTTCAGCTTCAACAATCTCAACACTCAATTTTAGTGGATGTCCCCTGGATCTGGTGTTATGTGAGATTGTAAAGAGCATCTCTCTATCCACTCTATCCTTCCCATGCATAACTTTGTATGTCTCAAACATGTCCCTCCTCAGGTGCCTCTTTTCTAGGTTGAAGAGGCCCAAACGCCATAGCCCTTCCTCATAAGGAAGGTGCCCCAGCCCAGTAATCATCTTAGTCACTCTCTTTTGTTCTCAATATTAGCTGTTTTGTTCTCAATATCTCAATACCTTTTCTAATGATCCCAAGCATAGAATTGGCCTTCTTCACTGCCGCCACACATTGGGACGACACTTTCTTTGAGCTGTCCATCACCACCCCAAGATCTCTCTCCAGATCCAAAACGGCTAGTATTATAATGGCGTTGTACAAATCGATGGTAAGGCCACACCTGGAGTATTGTGTCCAGTTCTGGTCGCCGCATCTCAAAAAAGACATAGTGGAAATGGAAAAGGTGCAAAAGAGAGCGACTAAGATGATTACGGGGCTGGGGCACCTTCCTTATGAGGAAAGGCTACGGCGTTTGGGCCTCTTCAGCCTAGAAAAGAGACGCCTGAGGGGGGACATGATTGAGACATACAAAATTATGCAGGGGATGGACAGAGTGGATAGGGAGATGCTCTTTACACTCTCACATAATACCAGAACCAGGGGACATCCACTAAAATTGAGTGTTGGGCGGGTTAGGACAGACAAAAGAAAATATTTCTTTACTCAGCGTGTGGTCGGTCTGTGGAACTCCTTGCCACAAGATGTGGTGATGGCGTCTAGCCTGGACGCCTTTAAAAGGGGATTGGACAAGTTTCTGGAGGAAAAATCCATTATGGGGTACAAGCCATGATGTGTATGCACAACCTCCTGATTTTAGAAATGGGTTATGTCAGAAAGCCAGATGCAAGGGAGGGCACCAGAATGAGGTCTCTTGTTATCTGGTGTGCTCCCTGGGGCATTTGGTGGGCCGCTGTGAGATACAGGAAGCTGGACTAGATGGGCCTATGGCCTGATCCAGTGGGGCTGTTCTTATGTTCTTATCTGTCACAGACAGCTCAGAACCCATTAGCCTATATGTGAAGTTTTGATTTTTTGCCCCAATGTGCATGACTTTACACTTACTTACATTGAAACGCATCTGCCATTTTGCTGCCCATTCTGCCAGTTTGGAGAGATCCATCTGGAGCTCCTCACAATCACTTCTGGTTTTCACCACTTGGAAAAGTTTGGTGTTGTCTGCAAACTTAGCCACCTCACTGCTCAACCCTGTCTCCAGGTCATTTATGAAGAGGTTGAAGAGCACCGGTCCCAGGACAGATCCTTGGGGCACACCGCTTTTCACCTCTCTCCATTGTGAAAATTGCCCATTGACACCCACTCTCTGTTTCCTGGTCTTCAACCAGTTCTCAATCCGTGAGAGGACCTGCCCTCTAATTCCCTGACTGTGGAGTTTTCTCAGCAGCCTTTGGTGAGGGACCGTGTCAAACGCCTTCTGAAAGTCCAGTTATATAATGTCCACAGGTTCTCCCGCATCCGCATGCCTGTTGACCTTTTCAAAGAATTCTAAAAGGTTTGTGAGGCAAGACTTACCCTTACAGAAGCCATGCTGATTCTCCCTCAGCAAAGCTTGGTCGTCTATGTGTTTTAAGATTTTATCTTTGATGAGGCATTCCACCATCTTACCTGGAACGGACGTTCAGCTGACTGGCCTATAATTACCTGGTCCCTTCTCTTTCTCTTTTAGAAGATCAGTGTGACATTTGCTATCCTCCAAACTTCTGGCATCATGGCTGTTTAAAGGGACAAGTTGCATATTTTAGTCAAGAGATCAGCAACTTCATTCTTCAGTTCCTTAATAACTCTCGGGTGGATGCCATCAGGGCCTGGTGACTTATTGATCTTCAATTTATCAGTTAGGAGGAGGAGGTGCTGGCAGCTTCATGCACCCTGTTCCTCCTCCTGTGGAGGCTCCCCTCAGAGAAACTTCCACAAGAGAAGGAACATAGGGTGCATAGCTGCTGCACAGGGAGCTCCTTTAGTAGAACCTGGAAGTGGCAGCACAATGTCATGTGACATCATGATTTCACTCCCCAGGCACCGGGGCAGAGTGTGGCACCTCTGAATGCTATTCACATTTTCCTGGGAGTAAGCCCCATTGAACATAATAGGATTAATATCTAAGAAGATGTATATAGGGTTGTTTGTGGACTTTTGGTGTATACACACATGAAAAGCTATATATACAAATGTCTATATAGCTGTTGGTGGACTTTTGGTAAGATGCAACAAAGTTTTTTGTATGCTCTTATATTAGGGGTCTTAATGCATAGCCCTGGCTAGGCCGTGTTGTGTCAAATATTTATTTGAAGCCTAGCCATAATGTGACACTCTGCTGTTTCAATGACAGTTTGAGTCTTAATAGGTGTACTTAAGCAAACACACACACAAAAGGCTTGTTCAGCAATAATAACTCTTATCTGCACACCAAGGGCAAGAAAACCAATTAAAAAGGAGGTGTGCATGTGTGTGTTCTTCAAAAAAATACTAACATTATCAGTTCTGTCAATCAGCACCACAAGAGAGGAACAAAATCACTCACTTTAAATAGGGTGGAATCTGAGAGCATGCTGGCCTCCTGGTCCTGGAAAGGCAAATCCAAAACTGTTTGCTAGAGAAATCATCACCCTAGTAACTGTAGCTTCCATTGGGGGTGGGGTGTTGCATCCAAGTTTTACTATGAATCTCATCTTTTTGGGCCATCTGGGGGTTTAGATCAGTGAGTCACTATCAGTAAATATTTTTTCTCATTGCATGTACAGTTTGTGAGACTGACACATACATTGATATGTCAATCCGTGAATCCAAGCACTCTCTAATTCACTGAGCATTTCACCAGTTTGCCAGGGACCTAGTTGTCTGTACTGAAGATGGCATTCAGCATGCTGATACGTGTGTTGAGCTAGGATTGCAAATCTTTTCAGTTGGGTCTTGAGTTGTGTCTTTAACAGTGGCTTTATCTGCAGTTATTCATAGGTGGCATGGAGACAGACCCTATCACCTGCTAGTTGCTACAGATCAGAGTGCTGGTAAAGCCATGACAGGGTCTAGTTGAAAAACGGACAACTCTTTTCCATGTATCGTTCTGCAAAGGGTAAAATGCAAGTAAGTATTCACTGGATCCTTCTCTCCTTCCTTTCTCTCATCTGTCCTCCAGTGGTGTCAGGTGATGGGAGAGAAAAAAAAACTCACATGAAAGAATATTCCTATGGGGGAGGGGGGAGATTATGTTTCCAGTGGGATAGAGCAACCCAATTAGTAATTCCTTTGCTGTTTCCTCTGAAGACAACCTGGGACTTCAAAGTGTCCCCTTAATAAAGGCCAGCAGGAAGTTCTGGAGTTCAACCTGCATTTCGAAACAGAATGACACGATTGGTTGGTTTCCAGGAATTAGCTCATGTTGATACTGCCACACACATCTCCACACTGTGTTCAGATAACAGGATCAAGCCAAATAAATGAAAACCACCTTTCTTCTGATATCACTACACGCATCTTAATCATAATGGCAGAGCCTTCAACCTGCCAGTGCTTGTCATTATCTGATATCCAGGCAGGAATACAGTTCAAAAGGATGGCCCTGGGCCATGTTCTCGATGTATTTTGCAAGCCAATTGCTAATCATTGTCATTCATTATTCTTGTTAGCTAATTTCATCCCACTGCATTAGCCCAGCAAAACCACAGAGAGGCTGTATTCACTTCCCCTACAATAGAGCGAAAGAGCAAGAACCTCTGTTTCTAACCAAATGGTTTGCATTAATCAGACAGTGTTACAATATTATGTAATACAGCTTAAGGATATGACTTGCACCCTCAGTTTTACCACCATACAAGTTCACCAGTTTAAACTGGTGTTCTTGAAACCGGGGG
Organism: Tiliqua scincoides; assembly: GCF_035046505.1. Classification (NCBI taxonomy): domain Eukaryota; kingdom Metazoa; phylum Chordata; class Lepidosauria; order Squamata; family Scincidae; genus Tiliqua; species Tiliqua scincoides. The sequence goes on along the minus strand of NC_089821.1, from coordinate 73,725,774 downwards.
GCTGAGTTGTGCATCTCCTCAAAAGGATGCCCTTAGATGACGGCAATGAAGAAGAAAATGGGTATATGACAATTACAATGTCTAAGCGTCAGAAGGATGAGATTCTGGAATAAGTTTGATCATTGTTGTGAGATCAAAATAAGACCCGATAGGTGAAAAACTGAGCCATGCAGGACATTGTCCAAAGGGAGAGTGCACATGATTCTTCTGTGATATTCTCCTCAAGTCATAAATATATCCCCCCCCCATCTTTCTTGCTGGGTTCTGCTCTGCCACTACTTCTATCATCCCAGAATAAACAATGAAAAATGAAGAGAATGCCTTTCTTTCTTTCTTTCTTTCTTTCTTTCTTTCTTTCTTTCTTTCTTTCTTTCTTTCTTTCTTTCTTTCTTTCTTTACCACCACTGCTTTGCCTGGATGGGCCCACTGCCAAGATGGGCCCTCACATGCCTATGACCTTTTCCATTCTTGTACAGCCGCTGCAATTCAGCAAGACCAGGGAGCTCAGCCAATGCTTGAGAAGAGCACTTTACTGGCTAGGGTTGCCAAGCTGAATATATCCAACACCCAGTGATGTCTGAGGTGGGGCCTAGTGATGTCAGAAGGCTGGGTCTGTGATGCCAACTCCTGAGAAAAATCTGGTACCTGGAGCAACCAGCAGTAGAAGGACAGAGCTCAGGAAAGCCTCAAATGGGCCTGAGATTAATCTTTGTAGTTTGTTTGCCTGAGGAAAAAGAAAAAAAAAAATGGGGCTGTTACATGTTAGGGTTGTCTGTATGTTGTGGGCATACAGGCAACCCTAACACGTATCCAATACCCAGCCCAGCTGCTTCTCATTCCCCTAGAACAGGTGTGGGCAAACTACTGTCTCTAATCCAGCCCTTTACCTACTGTATATCAATCAGGACAGCAGAGCCACCCATACATGCCCACTGCTGGCAGAAGATGCACATGTGTGACTACATGTGGTGGTGGCAACAGCACATCAGTACAACAAAGATTGACCTGTTAATGTGCCCCGCTGAAAATGGGGTGTGTTACTGCTGCTCTCTCTGCTCTGCTGCTCATTCTGATTTCTCCCAACATCTACTGAGCCCCTTTGCCTCATTGTGGGTGACAATCCTTCCACTCTTCTTCCTTCTCCTGCAGTCTCCACTCCTCTTCCTCCAATCCTCTGCCTTCAAAAACTGTTCATGACAGCTGCTAGTGGCCCAATGTGCCAAGGCACTAGCAGTGCGATCCCAGGCATGTCTACTCAGAAGTACACTCCACTGAGCTCAATAGGACTTACAGCCCAATCCTGAGCTGCCCCCAATGACTGGTGCAGCATCCTAAGCACAACTGGGCTGCTGTGATGGCTCTTTGGGAGTAAGGGAAATAGCTCTGCAGTGGGGCTACTCGACTCTGTGTCGACTCTTCAGCCAGCACAGAATCAAGAAGCTTTGTGTTGGGCTGTGCAGCCCAACATGGAGCTCTGGAACCAGCGGAGCTCGTGCTGGGCCAGCTCCAGTGCTGGGCCAGCACGAACCCCCGCAAATGTGCCTTACAGCACGTTTGCAACAGTGCACACTGCATAGGATTGGGCCCTTACTCCCAGGAAAGTGCACCTAGGATTGCAGCCTAACTCTTTCAATTTCAAGTGAAGCAGCCTAGAGCCAGACAAACGGAAGAGCTTTGCCAACGGGGAGTGTGGTTCTGTGTATTCTAAGGGACAGCCTGTGGCTAATTTAATATTTTGTGCCTGTGGGTGCACACACATTTTGTAAATGGAGGGAGGAAAAACTGGAAGGCTTCTGGGGTGGGAACTATTCTGGATGAATCACTTGTATATTACAAACAGAAATGTGTTTGATATGTGGTTTGTGAATGGTGAGGGGGAAAGAAAACTTGGATTGATTGCTAATGGGCTGGGGGAAGGGAATGATGGATTGACTGTATAATCTTACAACTGTTAAAACAAGTGTATGTGATGGTAAGGAAAGCCTAGGTGGCTAAGGGGAGACAGGACCTGCCTGTGCATGTGTGTGTGCTTTGTAAATTGATGGGGGGGGGAAATGGGGAATACAGTGTGGGCATGTGTATGCATGCACACATTATGGCCCTCCATACAATTTCCATATGGCAATGTGAGGTCTTCAGGCCAAAACATTTCCCCACCCCTGCTTTTTAACATCAGGAGCCAATCAGATTCTGTAGTTTTCTTTCAGTCTATAGCTAGGGATCAACCACATTTCTCTGTCCTGTACAGTATAAGAAAACTCATTTCCTGATCTTCGTTTGTTAGGGGTACAATGTTCAAATGCTTATGTTCAACCTGCAACAACAAAGCTCAGTGAGGCTGATTCTACTAAGGCTGCAATCCTATGTGCACTTCTCTGGGAATAAGCACCACCGAACACACTGGGGCTTACTTCTGAGTGAGCATGCATAAGAGGACGCTGCATGAGTTTCAATGAGTGTGGAGAGACAGAGTTTAGTGTCCATAGACCAAAGGAACTGCCTGCTACCAAAGTTTGCAACAATCCATTGGTTAATGTGTTTGAGGCTGCAATCCTATCCACACTTTCCTGGGAGTAAACTCCATTGACTATAGTGGGACTTACTTCTGAGTAGACAGGCATAGGATTGGGCTCTTACACAACTATGTGATAAACTGAGGTGACAATCTTGTGTGCCATCAAATGAAGGCATATTGAATCAGTAGGACTGATATTTGAATAAACATGGATAGTATTGCGCTGTAAAGTTGTATATGTACTTACTTGGAAGAAAATGCCAGTGAAATCACTGGAATGATGTGATTTAGAAGTGAAATACTTCTAAAAACAACAGAACAGTAGAATGGGGGTATAAATATTGCTAGACTAAAAGCTCCCCTCCATTCCACCCCCCCAAAAAAAATTCTCTGCAGCAAAAATAGACTTACACTTTTGTGGGGGGGAGGGGGGGCTGCAGAGTGCACCAGGCTATCAGTGCATTCTGGGAAATAAAATGACAAGTAGCTACCACTGTGAAGATAGGCAATGTCTGAAACGCCACACCCTCCATTGTCACATCGGCAGTGTCAGCAGTGTGTGTTTTAAACGTAAAACAGAAGAGAAAAGTCATTCTGCCATAACTGGTGGCAGTTTTTACTGAAACGGTTTTGCAACTTTCATGGGTACCTGTGAAAATTGCATAAATTGGGGGGTTGGTTTTTTTTGCCTCTTCCAACCTCTTTAATCCCCCAAAGCAACTGAATGTTCCCTATGGAAATCAATGGCCAGCACCCACCTACCCACCCACCCACAGGGGCACCTGTGAAACCTGTACATTTCCACAAAGCTGATTGCAGCTCCTTCTACTACCTGCATAGAGGTGCAAGGATTTCCTGTCACCTTTATTGCTCCATAGCAGCAGGACTGAGGGCCCAATCCTATCCAACTTTTCAGCAACGCAGCCCCAAGGTAAAGGAACAAACATCCCCTTACCTTGACGAGCCCTTTGTGACTGCATCCCCACCACAGGAAGCAACACTTGCCTCATTGGCATGGTTGCACCGACACTGGAAAATTGGATAGGATCGGGCCCTTAGCCACTCCAGAGCTGAAGTACAGTATATAAAATTAGAGAGGATGCCAGAGTACAGTATATAAAGTTAGGGTGTCAGGGCTGGGAAGGGAATGAGGGAGGAGCGACTGCTGTTGCCTTTTCTCCTGCTGCAATGGAGCATTAACAAAAATTGCTGAGCAGTTTATTGAAAATTAACAGAGGAAAAAAAACCAGATTTTTAAAAATTTATTTTGCCTGCTAGTCCTGCTCACTGAGCTTAGAGGGTTGGAGGGAGCCATTTGTAAGAAGGATGTCTTGCAATTGTTAATGGGTGACAGCTGCCTTTCTGTTTGCCGACTCAGAGGTGAGTGTCCAATGCTGCTGCCAGGAACTCCTTTAGCTATTACCTTTTATGGCTGTCTCACTCACACGCATACGCTGGTGGCAGGAAACCCTTTGATAATCTTGCCCTTCAGAAGCTGATGTAACACTGCAGGGGAGAGGAAGAGAATGGATGGAAAACAAGGAATCACAAATGGTCCAGAACATTATATATGTTTCTTTGTACTTCTTCACATAGGCCCACTTCAGGGTTACCTTGTTCCAAAAAGGGCTGCTGTACCTTCTAAAGGTGTGCAGAAGAGAGTGGTGTGCAAAGCATAGTTCCTTCAGTCACAGCAGCATCATGATGGGAGAAGGTGTAATTGCCAAAATTCTCCCTTCTGTGAAACTACTCGCTCACCTGCAACTACAAGATCACCTGTGGAATGATATTGTAAAGCAGGGGTCTCCAAACCCCGGCCTGGGGGCCAGATGCAGCCTGCGACAAGCCTCTATCCGGCCTGTGGCCAACCTCTTGTCCCCTGAAAGATTCTGGCCCACTCAACTGTACATGACCAGAGCTGTGTTCTGGTTGTGTCTGGAGGGTGTTCTGAGGGCCAGAGAGGTTGAATGAATGACCCCATTCATTCATTCATTTATGCACTCATCTAAATTCCATCTCTAATTTATCTATTTAAATTTTATATTTTTTTCCGGCCCTTAGCACCACGCCTGATATTTGATGCGGCCCTCTGGCCAAATAGTTTGGAGACCCCTGTTGTAAAGCAAAGAGCAGAATGCAGGATCCTGGCAGAGAGTTGCATCCATGAGATGGTCCTTTGGACATGAAGAAGGGAGTCAGTGCATGATGTCCTCATAAAAAATCTTCCCAGGTAGAACAATGTAGGACTGCTCTGCTGCATAGGCTGAGGTGATAGCACAATTCAATCAACCTACTTGAAACAGTAAATCTAGACTGAGGCATCTGTTGGGCCACTATGAGGTACAGGAAGATAGACTAGATGGGCTCTTGGCCTGATCCAGCAGGGCTCTTCTTATCTAGCACACTTCCTGAGGTGCCAGGACAGCTTGGGTTAGCCTTGGAATGGAGCATGTACTCAGAATTGTCTGCAAGGATGTAGGGGGCTTGGGGGGCAAGCTTTCAGTTTAGTGTTGAGGAAACTGTAAACAAAATCCTGGGACCTAGCTCTCAGATGCAATGTCCTCATTAAAAAACTGAGTTCTATTTCAAGTATTTCACACATTCACTCTACAGAAAGACATAAGTTCCAGGCCTGTTATGAGGATGCAAAATCTATTGTGGTAGAGCAGGTGGGATTTTAATAGTTCCCTGTCCTGGCAAGTCTCTCTTTGCATTATTTGCCTTATTTGCTACAAAATCTCTGTGTTTAGATCCTGTGCTTGATAAAATCATATTGAGAAGAAATTATTTCATGAGTCACTTTGAGCCACCTGGGACCTGAAATTGCACATGAGAAGTTTCAGTTTGGAGAAGCAAGGTGCTTTGGGCTTCTGGAATTATGGCAATAAGAGTACTGGGAGAGGCGGGCAAGAGGAGAGCTTTATGCATGATCACTCTTTCTGGTAATAGCCGTATGTTTAGCATTGACTGTCTCTAGTTTGCAGCTTGCTGCTTCACTCTATACCCCAGATCCTGTGCCACAGTAGCCTTCTTTACAGCCCAATCCTAACCTGCGCTGGAACAGGTTGGCCAGCTGGCCTGCCCCATATTGGGGCTGCCCCATTGGGGCTGCCTGCAGCTCAGCCCAGGGCAATGGGAATTCAAGAGTCTCCTGTGCCTAAAGAGGTGGCACAAATCCGAGCAGTCCAGCGCTGTACTGAGTTGCCTGGGAATGGGTTTAGGATTTGGCAAATGGGCCAGATCCTGGATCCACCCCCCACCCAGTCCCAGCCTGGCCTGCTGGGGCTGCCTGCCGCCCCCCCTTCTCCAGCATCGGAACACCCCTGTTCTAACCTCCCCCACCTGTCCCAAGCCCCTGCACCAGCCTGACTCAGCTGGCATGAACCTACCATTGCCCCAGTTCTGCAGGGCTCATGTTGGCCTCTGGAGGCCGGCACACAGACATACACTGGCCTTCCTCCTTTCCTGGTGGTGCAAAAGTGCTGTACGGCACTTTCACACAACACCTCCAGGCTGGCACAAGGGACTTGACCTGGCCCAGGAATGGTTGGAATTGGGCCTTCAGACATTCAAATAACTGTGTGAAGGGAAGGCACAAGAGTGTGCTGGCTATCCATGCCTCTAGCACAGTGTTTCTCAAACTGTGGGTCAGGACCCACTAGGTGGGTTGCAAGCCAATTTCAGGTGGGTCTCCATTTATTTCAATATTTTATTTTTAATATATTAGACTTAATGCCACCATGGTATGTAACTGCATTTGGGGAAATGTTACAGACCTGTACTTTTAACAAGCTACTATGTATATTCTTTTAACAATGATAGTAAATGGCACTTAATCCTGGGCAAGTGTGAGTAGGATTGCAGCCTAGGATTGTTAAAAATTTTTCTGCTTGATGATGTCACTTCCAGTCATGACATCACTTCTGGTGGGCCCTGACAGATTCTCATTCTAAAAAGTGGGTCCTGGTGCTAAATGTGTGAGAACCACTGCTCTAGCACATCCCATGACCAATGCCTGGATTCCAGAATGTGGGGAGATGGTATCAGGGCATCAGATTCAGTATCAGGGTATGGCTAACTGGCATGCTCCTGTCTCTCCTCCACTCCATGCATTCATCTGAAAGCTGGAAGAGGGCTTATAAAAGCTTCAGAAAATAAGTTAAGTGGCAGCTTAGGAAAATGCAAACACATGAGGAGAAAAATGAAGAATCTGGATACATATGGAAGCATTTCACCATGTACCAGAGGAACCACTATTTCCACTCTGGAAAACTGAGAATAAGAGAAACAATGGGTGCAGACAGAATTTTTAAAATCAGAGACATTTGGGAGTTGTGCTGCCCTAAAGCAGGGGAATCACGTACACTATGTGTGATGATAGCATTGGTATTTTCTGGAAGGGACAAGGGACAGCTCTCTACAATAAGCAGTACCTGGCACCTCTGATAGTGGAGTGCTGAACATGGTTGTCATTTTAGATGTAGGCTACCTCAGAATGCCAGGTGCAAGGCATTGTCTTGTGTACTCCCTGAGGTATCTGATGGGCCACTGTGAGATACAGGAAACTAGACTAGATGGGCCTTTGGCCTGTTACAGTGGCGATCTTCTTATGTTCTCATGAGCAGAAGTGAGCTTGCAAAATTGTAAAATGCCATGGAATGAGTAATAACAACACATGCCTTTTAAAAGAAGAAAATGACTTGGGGATTGGTGTGGACATTGAGAGGGAGAATAAAATGGTCCTCTTTATAAATATTCACAAATAGGCCACACTATGGTAGCTGTTTGCTTTACCTATGAGCTGGGAACTGCCTGTGTTCTTAGCTGATTATTTTGTACAAGCAAAGACTGTGGATGTTGTTCTTCTTGCAGGTGACTCCCAAGTTCCCCACTTTGCCGCCAGCTGTGTTGACAGTCTGAGCCCACTTGCTAGAGTGCGCTTGTTAACTCTGTGTTGAATATGTGTGTGCATGTATGTGTGTGTTTTAACCCAGCCCACGCCTGCACGCGCATGGACCCACAATTTGGTCAGCATTCAGAGAATCCCAGGTGTATGAAATGAGCTGCATTCCTGCTTTCTTTGTGATTCTTAGCAGGCTGTGTCAATCAAACCTCTACCTGGGATTCATTTTGATTCTCGAGTATCAATTAGAGGGACCACACACAATCGCTTCTCATAGCTTGTGCGTTGCCAAGTCCTGACACGCAGCCTGTTTACTCTCGCACTTCTTCAATTCTGGCATCTAAGGAGGAAAGCCTGTGCATGTCATGCAACTCTTGAGTTTTAAACAAAGGCAGAAGAAAGGGGCTAGCCAAAGACATTTGGTGGCTGCCCTGGGAAATTGAAAAAGTGACCCCTCCAGCCAAACCGAAATGCAATCAGGCATGAAATAACTGACAATTTCACAGTGTCCAAAATCTGCTGCCTGACAGCCCAGTTCTGAGCTGCCTGATGCATAGGGCTGCAGCAGTGCCGAAAATGGCTGCTGTTGCATCCTGTGCGCTCAGCAGGCAACGCCAGTGGCTCATCGGGAGAAGGGGACTTTCGTCTACTTTCCCTGGGTAAGGCGGGTAGCCCCGTAATGGGGGCCCAACATGGAGGCTCAGGATCTTTGCTCCACCGGTCCCACCTCCTTCCTGCCCCTCTCCCTCCCCTAGCATGCCTCCTCTCTGCCCTCTCCCCACCCTCCCTCTGCCTCCCCCCACTCTGTAACGCCTCCTCCGCAGCTCCCCCCATACCCCCACCTACCCCTCCGCTGACTGGCAGTCCACATGACTGCCAAGCAGCAGAGCACCAATGCTCCATTGGTGCTAGTCCAGCGCCGGCCAGCGTGAACTAGCACTGACACTCCACTGGCACTGAGAACTGGAAATGTGCTGTATGGCACATTTGTGACAGTGCACACTAAGAACATAAGAACATAAGAACAGCCCCACTAGATCAAGCCATAGGCCCATCTAGTCCAGCTTCCTGTATCTCACAGCGGCCCACCAAATGCCCCAGGGAGCACACCAGATAACAAGAGACCTGCATCCTGGTGCCCTCCTTTCCTAGCCCACTTTCCAGCACTGACTGAAGGGCAATGCAGCTCTGAGGTAAGGGAACAAACATTCTTTTACTTTGAGGAAGCCTCTGTGACTGACACCCAACTGTAGGATGCAGCACACACCCCTCAGCTATCTCAATGCTGAAAAGTTGGTTAGGATTTGGCCTAAGTGTATTTTGTGGAAAACTGCATCTAAAATACAATTCCTGGTATTTAATACTATATTCTTTCATAGGTACAGTAATTTCTAGATCTTACTAGCCAATGCTAGGGTTTTCTAATGCACTTTGGAGCTCCTATTTATTACTAGTCAGAACTAGTTTTAACACATTTTGGGTTTTCACTGTAATAACATAAAGAAATCCCAGATGTAAGTGTGGTAGTTGATAGTATAGCAGCTAATGCTCAGCTGTATTTACTTCAAGGCGACAACATGATTCTCCCACCACTGCATTTTACCCTTATAATGACCTTGTGAGTTACACTAGAATGAGAGATAGTGACTAGTGTATGCTCACCCGATAAGCATTGGGGCTGAGCAGGGATTTGAATCTGGGCCTTGCCAACCCTAGTCCAACACGCTAATAACCACAGCAGCACACTGGTTCTCTCAGCGTCTTAAACTGCTAAAATCAAAGCAGTCCTGTGTAATATAATCAAATCTTAAAATAGATTGCAATACATTGCCATGATAGTGTGCAGGAGGAGATTTGCATTCTGAAGTCCTTGGTTGTTGCACTTCCTCCCCTACACTTTTTGATGTGTGTTTTCTTCATTCCCGTCCTAAAAAATTGCAGAAATGGTGGAAGCAAGGACTCCTGAAGGGCTTAATCTTTGTTTACAAAGCTCTTTCTTCCCAGTAGAATCCACACTACTTCCAGCATGGCTTCTCTGTCAGGCAATGGGACGTGAGCCACCCCCTTCCTCTGGTCAGCTGCCTTCTTTTTGCTTAGGTTCTTCCACCCCTCAGAACACCGAGTACGTCCTCTGCAGACAAAACTCAATCTTGCCTCCCAACTCTTTTATCAGGAGATATCCTGTTCCCTCCAGAGGCCTGGAACGTCCAGTCAAGATGGACTGCCCTCATCTGAATGACCTCTCGAGCCATGGTTCTGGAATGCCTGGGCAGCTTGCAAGTCCTTTGAAAGGCTTCAGCATGACGTTGGTGAAGCTACTGATAGTGAAGTCCTGCTGATTGTGAAAGAGGTGGGTGAAGTTCTAAGCACATTCAACCTTTTCTGGAGCCAGCACAAATGATTCTATCTTTAGCAGTGTGGTGCCAAGCCTCTTTCAGCTGATGCTGATTAATTATTTCACCAATTATTCAGAGGGCGACACCTTTACTGAATTACTTCATACAGAGAAGTTAAACATAGGGCAGCCCAGCCCTAAGTACATTTACTCTGAAGTTATGTTCCAGTGACCTTACTTCTGAGTAAGTATATATAAGATCACAGGAGAGACAGCTGACAGATGTGCTTGGTCCCATCTTCTGATGGAAAAACTCTAGCGTAGAATAGTCTTCTCTTTTTCTGGATACACAGATGCTGACAGTGAAAGACTGGAGCAGGGTACCTTGTCAAAAGAAACTGCTGTCTGAACAGCATGCTTACCCATTTTTTGATTCAGGCAATTCAGTATTTGGAGCGTGGACAGGAAAGGATGAGGTTTAGTAGTACTGGAGATAACAGCAAATGCTCAGCAGCACAACCAAAGTTCTGATCATCTTCATGAATCGGGAATGTACGAAATGATTCTGGAATACACTCTTGTTCTGGTAAACTTTTAACAAGTCATGGTGGGGAATTTTACATCTTTACAAAGCAAAAGGTTCAGCTACTATAAGTTGTCTTGTTTATATGCATGTTTAAGAAGATTTTAAAAAATATTTAACCCAGTGTGCGATGATGAATTTCTGGAGTGCCTGCACAAAATCAAGAGTTGGTGATTCTGATCTTGGTACCAAGTAAAAATTAGTGGCTGAAAACTGCTTTCCCTTGCTCACATTCTTAAAAATTCCACAGGAAAGTAGATGGAAAACGGCCTAACAGCTGTGTGACTTTGAGATGAGCAAATGTTGATACACAGACAGGACTGACCTGTACACTAGACCTAGGGAACTCAGCCAGACATATGCATCAGACTCCTGTAAGGTTATTCACACATTACAGAAACAAGCATCTGTAGCCATTTTGCACCCCCTCCCATTCATTTTAAGAATAGAAAGAGGGGGGAAAAATAACAAGGAAATGGGCTTTTAGTGTGTTAGCTAATCAGGGAAGAGGCCATGGCAGTGTCATTTTCACTTTGTTTCTGTTCTAGCCAAAGAGTCACAGCTGGATACAATATAGCCTCATTGCTTCAGGCCCACAACATCCCTAAGGGAGATTAGGCTGAGAGATAGTACCTGACCCAAGGCCACCCAGTGAGCATCATTGTGGAGTAGGGATTTGGATGCAATATGCTCTCTGTTGCACCATGCTTGTTCTCACAGGAGGAAACATGAACCTACAAAATCAAGGTACATCTGTACAGTGTTCCCTGGTATTACTTTTGGTCTAATGAGATAACGTATTAAGAATGTCCTTGTTTAAATGGAGACAGGCGGAAGCAAACACGCAGTCCACATTTCCCCACACCCCCTGGAAATAATATGAGCATTTAACAGCCTGTCTCTTTAGCACATGGCTGTATGGAAACCAGATTATATTGTACCGGCACGTTTATCTTAACAACAGGTTTTGTCCCAGAGAATGAAAGCTTCAGTGACCAGGTTTTGGCTCAAGTAAGGTCCAACATCTTGTACTTCATTACTCCAAAGAGAGAGCCCTAAGGAGGTGGGGGATTAAACGCATAGCCCCTCCCTGCCAGCAGACAGAGTAACTGTTTGACACCAGCCAAGCTTCTGTAATGGACCATTCCTGTCAAAGATTTCAGTGCAAAATCAATTTAAAAATTCAAATATATTGAATATTCTATGAGTTGAATATTGAATATTCTATTCTATGGGTTCTATGATTATAAAACTGAGGTCTGTGATCCTTTGCATATTGACTCAGAACCTATGGCACTTACTTCCAAGTCTATGTGTTTAGGGTCAGGGTATAAGTCTCCTTTTAGAGCAATTACTTATAACTCTAGTGCAGCGCTTCTCGGTCTGTGGCTTGTGACCTACTGGCGGGTCATGACCCAATGTGTGGTGGGCTGCAAACCCGTGTGTGTGCTGGGTTGTGTTGCAATGTTCCCTATAGCATTGCAATGCCCTCTTGGCTCCCCTCCTCCAAGGCCACATCCGACTTGTGCTGGGCCTGCAACCCTATAGAGAGCATTGCATCACCACCCATTACTGAGGATGAGGTGGGTTGTGGCACTAAAAGATTTGAGAACCACTGCTCTAGTGCATTGCTCACCAAAGTAATGGTGGCATTTGAAACTTAGAGCATGAATACAGTTCAGAATGTCCAAATCTGCAGATGTGAGAGAGTTGGAGGGAAGAAGAGGGTTCTACTGGTTGCTATTGTCACAGCAGTTTTGAACTCTTCATTGATAGAGCCTTGTTCTTAGTCTGGATTTTAAAGATACAGCACTCCAGGGAGGGAGTGCCTCTCCCTGCCATAAATGGCCAAAGATTTCCCAGTCACAGTCTTTGACGTTTTTCCCGTCTCATGTTTCTGATGGAATAGTGGAGAGATAAACTCACTTTCAACTTCTGGGACTCTGCAGCTTAGAAATGTTCCTGTTCTACAGTCATGTGTGTGCAACTCTGAACTAATGCCGAGAATGTTCTCAAACCTAAAGTAAACTGGAAGACTTCTTCAAATTACATATGAAAGTGCGGTTGCCCCTCTTTTTCTTTTTATTTATTTATTTATTTATTTATTTATTTATTTATTTATTTATAATTAACACACACAGACATACAAACATATAACATACATTTAGGAGTGCTAAATACCATATACCATTACTCATTAATCACACTATATCTCCTAATCTACTACTTATCTACTTCAGCCTCTTATTAGTTTATCCATTTATTTATATAATATATACTAAATTTTTCCTAATGCCCTGTACTATATTTTCTAAATTTTCACTTTCTATCAAAACTTACTTCTATCTATCATAAACTTACTTCAATTACTCATTAATATTAAAACAAAATAATCTAATTACCAAAGTATAGCAACATATGAAACAATTCTTCCATCTACTTCTAACTCTTCTACTCATTTATATATTTCTTATATCAAATATAATATTTTTCCTAATTCCCTATAATATATTTTCTAAATATTCACTTTTTATCATCGCAACTAGTTCAATTACTCATTAATAACAAATAATCTAATTTCCAAATTATAATAAAACCAACAATCTCTTATATGTTCTTTACCATTCTCCAGTCTAATTCTCCAATCTGATTACATTTTTTTTCTTTAACATAATAACCACATATAAAACAATTCATCCACACGCTAACATTTCCAGCTATTTTTTCTAATTCATTCTAATTCATATATATCAATTTCGTATATATTTATTTTTTAAGTAAATTTAAACCAGTTATTAACTAAATAAAATCCTCCAATTTTCTTTAACCCTCAGGTTAACCCTCAGGTTTCTTTTTCTTTCTTTCTTTCCATTTTTTCTCCTGTAATATCTTTAATAATTTATCTCCATAACAGAATCCAATAAGCCCACACTTTCTTGTATAAGGTATGTTCATTCTTCCAATTAACTGGGATATGTTTTCTTCTTCTTGTTCCAACAAATTTTGTATTTTGTGCACCCATGTTACTCTGTCCATCTTCTCTGTTTCAATCTCCATCAGCGTCCCCTCTAGATCCTGTTGATTTTCCACTCTTCTAATTTCTGTATCCACTCTTCTGATGATGATTTCATCCCTCACCATCATCTTTTCCGCTTTCTCCTTCTGTTTATTTTCTGTTTTCCTCACATCTTCCAATTGCTCCTTGCACACATCTATCTGTTGAGAGAGAGTCTTTAAACTGGCTTGAATCTGCAAGGACCAACTCAACTGCTCTCTTCTCATTGTGAGCAATTTTTCCAAATTTTTGAGGATCATTTGAGTCCAAATATCTGGAACGGGCTCCATCTTGCAATTTCTCTCTAATCCATAAGATGCCCACAGCGTATTATTCTCCTTACTTCCACCACATGTTTTTTTTCAGTCAGGCATTTTTCAAATTTTACTTACAGATAACAGTGTGGTTAATGGAGAAAAACAAAACAAAAGAAACAGTCTCAAGGAGACAAAACTCTTTCAAGTCTAATAAAAATTATGTCCACAAGTAATTCTGGATTTTAGTCCACACACCAAATTATATTTATAATTATAGTCCACAACCGATTTATTCCACTACAAAGATAAAGAGCACTTTCAACATCCTTAAAAAGTTTCTCATTAACGCCTTCAGTGTATCCAGGGCTTTTAGCCAAATCAGTCAATCAAAGCCGGGGACAATATTAACACATACTTATCTTAAATTTCCAACTTAAATTTATGCTTCATGCTTTTTCTTTCATATGATATCTTAGCATGGAGCCAGCAGCTTGATTGCAGACTCTGTACCTCCCCCAATACTGTCCCTGACAATTAGGTTTCCGAGAAGAAAGCCCCCCCCTCGGGCTTTCAAAATCTCTGGTACCTGCACTGTGGAAAGATTATATCTCTCCTGATAAAGATCTTCAGATCCTCTTCAGATGTGCAGTTTTTCTGGGGGAAAACAGAGTGTCTCTTAGGAGCCCCTGGAGACATGTCTGTTCATCCACTGTTGGCTCCTCCTCCCTCTCCCCTCTTTTTCAATATCTGCTTTAGATATTTAGATATCTAGAAAAATATAAAGCTGTCCTTAGTCAAGATAAGCTTAGGCTGAGTCAGGATATTGGTCCATGTAGCTCAGTACTGTCTATGCTCATTGGAAGCTGCTCCCAAGGAATTCAGAGAGAAATCTTTCCCAGCCCTAATTGAAGATACCAATTGGAATTAAACATATGACAACTGGAATGCAAAGCATGTGCTTTACCACTGAGCTGTGACGTCTTCCTGGTGGACCATGGTCCAGTGGTGCTCAGGACTTCTTATATATTCAATCATGCAAGCAGTTCTGTGTCATTCTCCCCTGTGGTTACTTTTGATTATTGCCAGTGTTCCGCTGGCAAACAGCCCAATCCTAACTAAATTCCTATGTGGCAATGCAGCTGTGTTGAACTGGGTTACACTGCATCCCATGCCAGAATTTTGGCTACAGGAAGTCTCATCAGCTCCAGCAGCCCCAGCAGCTATGATGCGTCAACTTGGACCAACTTGATCTATGTTGGCAGATCAGGCCCTAGAAAGATGATGGGATATGGTGCGTACTGTTGTTGCCAATCCTGTCCCCTCCTGGTCCCAGTCTGCACACTTCCTGCCCCTGTTGCTACCCCCCTCCCCTGTGCTCGATTTAACTTCTCTGACAAGCATCATCTCTCTGCTGGTGTACGCAGGAAGGCTCTGGCCTTCCTGCCAGCATACTGGCTAGAAGCTCCGTTGCAAAGTGTTTTATGGTGCTTTGGTGACAGCACGAGCTGGCAAAGCATGCACTTTGCCACCACAACTGCAAGTTAGGATTTAACCACTATATGGCAGGCTGAAAATCAATTGGTGAACATTTTCCTAGCATACTGATGTGCATATACATGTACAGGTCCAAGCTCCATAGATTTGGAACCTATGGATTTACCTCACTGTGGATTCCAAACCCAGGGTGGAAGGCCAGACCTGAGCTCCTGGATGCGACCAGAGGTGTTCTCCAGATACATCTTGGAGCCTATGGATTTACGTCACTGTGGATTCCAAACCCAGGGTGGAAGGCGAGACCTGAGCGCCTGGATGCGACCAGAGGTTTTCTCTGGATACTTCTTGGAGCCTTTCTAAGGCCACTGAAGGTGTTTAAAGGGCACTTCCAGTTTTGCTCAAAAAACAGAAATGCCTTTCTGACATTTCTGAGGACCTTTCTGGCTTCTGAGGACCTTTCTGAGGTATGTGGAGGTTGTGCTTGACCCTGTTGGACTGCAACCCACAGATATAATTATCCATGGGTTTCAGGATCCACAGTTGATCTGAGAATGAATTCCCCCACAGATTCCAAGGTCCAACTGTATGTGTGTTCAGAGAGCATCTGAAACTTTTCTTATAGAAAGCCTGCCAGGAAAAAAAAGTGATGACCCTAGATAGAAAGTACTGTTTCAGCATTTCCACTTCACAAAGTCCAGATGAGAATATATGCATCAAGGGATCCTAGGGTCATACCAGTCCTCAACTCTCCACAGAGCTGATAGGAGCCATTTCAAATAGGCAGTTATCTGGGAGGGATGGAAGTGGCCAATGGGGGAATGTACAGTCTCTCCCAAGGACCATTCCCATACTATCATTGGAGCAGTACAGAATCCAGCTAAGAGTGTAGGCAGCTGCTGTCTGGTTAAGGTTAGGTCCTGTGTAGAATTAGCTTGTGGTACAATTTGCAGGCAACAGAATTTGGAGGAATAGTTTTCACTGCTAAACAAAAAACAAAGCCCAAACCGAATTGAAAAATGCATTAAAAAGATACTTTGCTCTGTGCATCTTCACTGTCTTGTTTTTGAAGACAAAAGGGCTCTGACAGTGGACGGGAAAATAATAAGGAATGAGAACCCTGAAACCTTCTTTCAGAGTTCAGTAATAGAAAATAAATGCTTTAAAGAGTCTCAGCATGTACCCTGCCTGAGCAAATCATTAATCTTTTGCTGGAGTTCTTGTTTTTGACAGACCCGGGCTGCTCTTTTCAGATTGGAGTGGATAGCAGCGTCCCTGGATTTATGAGGAGTCATCAGGCCAGAGACCCCAGGGGCATGTTGCACATACTTGTGCATTGTTTAATGTGCTTTTTGCATCCTCCTCTAAACCAGACTTTATTAAAATGGGAAAGACACACTTGAGAGCATTCACCTTGCCTTTTCTTTCCCGAGCAGAGTTTAACGCTGCTTACACGTGGTTCTGACAAGGCGTTCCCTGCGGAGTCAGGAAATAAAGAGCCTCAAAGTGCTTGTAGAGACACTCCTAATGCCTAAAAGTCTTGCATTGTGTTAACAGCCAGTCAGGGCTGTGTCTCGAAAGAAAGAGACACAGTCTCAATATGACCTGTATAAATAATCTCACAGCGGAAACCCAGGTGAAAGCAGACTTTTCTCACCAGCAAAAGGCACAGGGCTTTTTAAACCATGTGCTCAGCTGGCTGGGAGAGAGAGATGTGAGAGAGGGAACAAAATTCAACAGGCTGATTTCACGTCATCCTTACCTTTACTTCCAGCTCATGCTTTGTGTGAATCATAGGAGGACCCATAAGGCCATCAAGGGAATCCCTTGCCATACAACAGTTCTATCAATGATTATTAGCCATGATCGAGCAGCAGCAGTATTCTAGCCAATGGCTTGATGAGTTTCCTTATGTGCACGGTCTGAGGACAACTTTATGCAAACAGCACATTAAGTGGAAACTTTTTAATGAACTACTACTACTATAACTAATAATAATAATACTGGTATTTATATATTGCCTTTCTGGCCATTGGATTGCTCCTTGGGTTTTGTTCAAGGTGGTTTACATGGGCAGGCTTTCTCTAAACCCCAAGGGGTTTTTACAGTAATCAATTAAGTTCTGTCTTTCAAGAACACACTAATTTCCAGGTGAATCTTTCTCTGTCTGGTCTTCATTCTGGCTGTATCACCTCCCACACTGAGAAACAACTGCAGCCTGCTTCTTGTCTCTCACTCAAGAGCTCAGCTTGGCTCATCAGCTTCAAAGTCTCACTGCACATGGAAGCTTCTGGTGTTCTTAAACTGGCAACCTTCAGATGTTGTCTTCAGCCTTAACGATGACTGTACCCTGTAGACCAGACCTTCTGATTTAGGCAGCATGTTTGTTCCCCTCCCATTAAAAAAACAAAACATCATCATCCACATAGAAAACTATCATACAAGGGATCCCCCAGGGATAGTCCAGAAATGATTTACCACTTGA
Source organism: Tiliqua scincoides (assembly GCF_035046505.1). Lineage (NCBI taxonomy): Eukaryota > Metazoa > Chordata > Lepidosauria > Squamata > Scincidae > Tiliqua > Tiliqua scincoides. Next base: position 73,708,150 of record NC_089821.1, on the reverse strand, counting down.
TTCAGTTGATTGTGTAAAATGGTTCTAACAGATCTATGTAGAGAAAGGAGGTTGTAGCCACTGAAAGATATTTTATTTTTCTGCAGCATTTGACTTGGCTCACTTACTTGAGATATCTGGATTCTTTCCCAATTAACTATTTCTTGTCTGCAGGTATCTCCAGTATTTTGTTCCCTCCTAAATGAGTGTCATGTGGTACAGCTGGTGCAGATATCAGTATACCTATAGGGCAAAAGGGGACTCACCTGAAGGTAAGAGAACAAAGGTGACTTCAGGGAGGCCTCCTGATTGCCCTCTGCATCACAGACTGCAGTGTGCACCTCCATGATGTGGCAGCATCAGTGCAAGTAGCAAATGAAAGGATTGGGGTACCAGTTTGATTACTTTCTGGAAGTAAAGGGCAGCTTTGTTTATGAGTTCAGGATCATTACGGCTGAAGACACAAGTTCATGCAACAAGTTGCTGAAAATGAATTTTCCATGTTGACTAGCTGCATAAACTGAAAGGATTATTAGCCTTGACCTTGTAGAGCGCTAAATCCTTTGCAAACAGTTTGTTGTATAACCTTTCTACTAGCGACCTACAAGAAGATGGGCTGTCCCTTCTCCTCTGGCCCTAGCGATATCATCCAGTTACCAGGTTGCTGCACGTAGTATAGCGCCACACCCTCTTTAATCTGAAAGGGCCCACAGGACAGATGCCGATAAGCAGGAGAGGCACTTGCTCTGACTTGTCAGTTGCCCTGTTTACATTGCATCACCTTGAGAAAACATTCAAAGCATTCAAAGCTGGTTACAGAAGTGACAACATGGGCAAGAAATGAATTACACTCGACCTAGAATGTTAAGCCTAGAATGTACACACGGGGTTCATGACTAACAGCTAGTTGTGGGTTTCATACTGGTTGAGAAATCTGATACACACAGTGTTGCCATTGGTTGCACATCCCAGGTGCTGCAAGCCACATTGCTATTCCTCAGGTTCAGTCCTTTTGTTATCAGGAATTCACGCAGTTGGCTCAACTCCTCCAAATACTTGGGTTTAGTTGATCGATGAATCAGAGTGAAAGGCAGCCATCTGTGCATACATGGAGATTTTTTTTCAAAACCCAAAACATATTGTCTGACTAATGAAGAGGATGTAAGAACTTGGTAGATTCCTGCTGCTCCACAGGTTTCAGGAATATTGCAGGTCAGGTTTTCATTTGGTGGCTCACTAGTTCCCTACTGCAGTCAGGAAAGATGTTTTCCTCATCAGAATATTGTTCCTGCTTCCTCTGAGACACAAACAACTGGAGATGAAATATCAGCGTGGAATCCTTCAGGAATGCTGAGAGGGAAAGCATCTAGGGAAGACTCACTCAATGGTCTCTTTCATGCTCAAGGGCTACTCTGTTGTTATATTTGAGCTAAGAGAGGGCATTTCTTCTTACAGTTTTTGCAGAAGATGAATACTGCTACAGTACAATGTGGTGTAGGCCAGATGACTTTCAGGCTCCTCCCACCCCTATAATATATTGTGCATGCTCTGCTTCTCTGATGCATCTGAAGGTAGCCATTTTGTTTTTGTTTCTACAGATGGGTCCATGAGTTCCAGTAGACAGCTTTGAGGATGGATACGATTGGCTATCTCACTTAAGGCTGTCACTCTTCACAGATGATAACATGGACACTATCCAATAGATGTGATTAACTCTTCCCCAATCACATTCAAGGATCACAGACTAACATGTTACCCAAGAACTGGTAGGGACTAAAAATGGAAAAATGTTATATCTCCAGAATAGAAAAGATGATTTAATCACTTGAAACATCTGTGCCTTATTGTTCTATAAACTGTTAATCATGAACAGAGTAGCTACTTCTGTACTTCATGGAAAACATGATTGCTGCATGTTGACTGGAACAGTTCCCATATTTCCTTCAGCAGCGTAGAAACTGCAGATGCATGCATGCATGCATGCATACATACATACATACATACATACATACATACATACATACATACATACATACATACATACATGTGTGTATCTGGGATATCAGGGATGGTTTCCAGAACATAGTTGTTTAAAAATGCATGTACCAGTACATATGCTACCTGCACTGATATGAGGGATATCACTGTAACCCCAGTGCTGTACATGCAGCAGTCATGTTCTTTATATATGTGTTTATTATGAAAGTCACCTCTGGAAGAGAAGCTTGAGTGCTGTTCCAAATCAGGCACAATTGTCCTGAGAGAGTATGGACTGAGAACTTGCAATTTTACTCCATGGAAATACCCTGATCCTATGCATTTGTACTTGGAAACAAATCCCACTGAGTACATATAGGAATAAAGGCAAAAATGACTTGTAGGTATAGGCTACAGCACCAAGAAAGGTTGAATTGTTTGTCAATTGGCACAGGGCAAAGGAAGACCTCTGCTGGGAATTACAATGGACTTGTATGGAGAGCATAACAACACAACTTATCTAGTCTTCATGTTGCTGTTATTTGAATTTTACAGTGAGAAGGATATTCAGTCTCCCATTCTGATATATAAACTTGAGATATGTTTGTTCCAAGATGTAAAATTCATGCAAGAGATGCCCTGAGAGACAGACTTGTGACTCGAAGAACACAGCCTCACCTCTTGCATCAAATTTTCATCAAAAGCACCATAATTTTTGATCAAAATTAAGATCAAATTCAACTAGAACTCTCCACCACCCTTACAGAACTACAGGGCATGCAGCCAGCGTCAACTCCACCAAACATTTCCACAGGGAAATTTATTTGATGAGATTTATTCACTTGTCATGATCACTGCAAGACTTGCCTCTTCCTTTAACAGCTCAGTAATACTGAGCATGTCTACTTAGAAGTAAATCCCATTATGTTCAATGGGGCTTACGCACCGGTAAATGTCTACAGAATTGCAGCCTCAGCCTCTTTGTCAATACTTGACTTGTATCCAATTAGTACACATTAGATCATACATTACTTTAACAGTCAGTGCACACAGCCAGATATTTGACCTGACTAGGTAAATATACCTACTGACATGTGGCACAATGTACACATAATTATTATTCATGTAGAGATGTTAGCTATTGAGGTGGAGTGTGGGTCCCACACCCTGAGAAAAATATCTCCTCGAACACTATCGATGTAAAGATTAGTAAAAACATAACAAGATTGATGCTGGATCAGGCCAAAGGTCTATCTAGTCCAGTAACCTCCTTCCCATAGTGGTTAACCACTATGCCTCTGGGAAGCCCACAGGAAGAACTGGTCATACAACCTGGCTCACTGTTGTCCGTCCCCCCCGGTAAGCAGTGGCATAGTGGCTCAGAAACTCAAGGTGCTATACAACCCTAAACAGGGCTAGCCCAACCATGAGGCCAACTGGTCACTTCAAACAGTAAATTGGTGGTTGGGGTGCCCATTTGTGTCCACCCACTTGCCTCCACTGCTCCCTCTTCTGCTACCACTAACTGGATTGGAAAAGGAAGAAGGGGACAGAGCTAGAAAAGAGGGGAAGAGAGTGTTGAGTGCTGAGCTAGAGCACTGGAGAGTGGGAGGTGCAGAGGCTGGGGGATAGCATTTGGCATACCGCCTCAGGCATTAAGGGTGCAATCCGAACTACTGGTTAGGCCAGCACAAGTCCCTTACACCGGCCCAGGAGGGTTGCAAATATGCCATAAAGCACATTTGCGCCTCCTTGTGTGTCGGCTGGGCTGGCACAGGGACAGATGCCAGCCCACAATGCAGAAAGGGAAGGCTGTGCCAGCCGAGCTCAGCCGATGCAGGGGTCTGGGGAGGGCAGGGAGGAGGTGGGAGGGAGGTATTCTGGGGTGGGGGGAGAGCAGGCGGAGGGCGTTCCAGGGGGCAGGCAGGGAGCAGGAGGTGGGGCTGGGACCCAGCAGTTATGCTGGATCCCAACCCCATTCCCCGACCAGCGAGGAGTGGCTCCAAGCTACTCCAGTCTCCTCAGACTTGCATCATCTCCTTAGGTCCAAGGAGACCCATTGGGGCTATGGTGGCTTACCCGGGGGTAAAGGGAAGAGTTTCCTCTTGCTTCTGGCTGAGCCGATTCTGGCCCCAATCTTGTGCTGGATACAGTGCAGGCTTCCTGGCCTGCCTGTTCCAGTGCAAGATAGGATTGCGCTGCACAAGGTGTTGGCTGGCCCTGGCCATCATGGCTTATAGACATTGATAGTTTTAGGGACATGTTTAATACAAATGTTACCAAGGCTCTAAGTACTGGTTCTCAAATTTTATTCACTGGCAGCTCCCTTGACCTCCTGGCCATTGGCCACATCTCTCCATTAGGGCTCCAGTTCTATATATTGTATAGGGCAGCAACTTTTTCATGAGGATTCCACAGCTCCCCTAGCTGGTTTCTGCAACTCCCTGGGGAGCCATGGCTCACAGTTTGGGAACCACTGCTCTAAGACCACAGCATTCCCCTTTTAAAAGCATCTGCAGAGGGATATGGCTTCTCTCACAATTTATCAGCCGCTTCAACTGAAGCAGCAATTTTCAGATTTGCATCAAACTGAGAGTTAGTGTGGTGTGATGGTGAGGTTTCAAGTCTAGGATCAGAGACATCTACTCAGCCGAAAAAGCTTTCTAGGTAACCTTGTGCCACTCATTATCTCTTAGTCTACCTACAGAATCATATATGCTGCCCACAGCTTCTTGGAGAAAGGGTGAGATACAATGTAATTAATTGGAAACTTTTCTTCTTTCTAGATACCCAAATCTCTTCATGACAAGCTGGCAACCACCAAAAGTTCATAGTCAGGACAGCATTACAGCCAAAACAATGCCTTTGGCTCCCTGCTACCTCTTAAACTAGTGGAGCCCTTCTCTAATTTCTCTTGCACTATTGACCTATTATTTGTTAAATATATGCACAAAATGCACACAGTGTCCTTCCTTGAACTTGTTCATGATGTCAGTCTCCAAAAAGCAAATATTTAGACACAAGAGTGCTGATGTTTAATAGTAACTAAATGAACAGCAGTGACTTGAGGAGCAGAGCATAACCAGATACACTCATGAGTGGCTATGGAGGATGGAGTTACCTGAATTGACCTTAAGTTTGTCATTAACTTCCAACAGTGCAATCCTATGCATATTAAAAGTAAGCCCTGTTGTGCTCAGTAGGGGGTACTCCTAAGAACACATCTAGAGGATTGCAGCCCAAATTTACTGGTACCTCAGTCACAAATGCTAGAATGAACAAGGCCCAAAATGGAGCATTCCGTTTTGTGGACGGATAGTCCAAAGTGAATGGAATTCAGTAGTGTAGTGGCTAAGAGGGTGTGCTTTGATTAGAAGAGTCCTTGGTTCAAATCTTAACTTGAGGCCCAATCCTGTCATGCAGCTTTGATAGTGAAACCCATGTTCCACTGTCACAAATACTGCTGCAGCACCGTAAGTGGTGCATTGCTGCCAAGAGTGAGGTACTGTCAGAGGAAATGGCTGGCTGCTCCCCACATGCACCAATGGCTTACCCAGGCTGTACCTGATCAGGTAAAGTGGCAGAGCAGGTGAGTCATGGGTAGGGAGGAGGAGGGCAGGGGGAGTTTCAGGGGCTGGAGAGTGGATCCCAGCAGCAGCGACTTGCACTGGGATCCTATCCTCAATTTCCCAGCCTGATTCTCTCCCTTCCTCTCTTTGGATTTATGCCAACTACATAGCTGGTATGGAGACCCACAGGTGACCAGAAGGCCTACTGAGGGATATGTTTTTTTACTTACCTCAGCCTTCTGGTTGCTCCCCCCTCCCCCGCCATAGCATGCAGGACATGCTGTACTGGCACAGTTGCATGCTAGAGAATGGCAATGGATAGTATTGGGCTATGAGTCACCCTTCTCTTACCCTGCACATGCCCGATCTCGTCTGATCTTGGAAGCTAAGCAGGGTCAGGCCTGGTTAGTACTTGGATGGGAGACCACTTGGGAATACCGGGTGCTGTAGGCTTATACCATAGTCTTTTGAGACTGAAGATTGCCTTAACCAACCATTAACCAACCATTCTCTCAGCCTTAACCAACTCCTGCAATATAGGTATAATATTGTCCAATCTTACACGGCTATAAATGAATGATTGTACATGAAGCACCTTCAGCATATCAAATGCTCTATATAAATGCTATGTTTTAAAAATGACTTTTACTAAAGTTAAGCAACACTGTGGCAAGTATGGTGCTTATTTTGTAACTGACTTGTTTTGGCATTAAAATAACAAGAATAGTTAATATTGTACAGTACATTTCCTAAAGAATTATGCTTACATATTATCAGTCACATTACAACACCCCTATAACATATAACGATACTATTACCATACTCCACTTGAAATTGGTTCGTGACTCACCTAGTGGGTCCCAACCCACTGTTTGAGAAACACTGTTCTAAAGGGTAGGTAAGCATGTCAAAGTGCAAATGCTTTGCCGAACAAGTGACTGCTCAATATGCTGATAATTTCATGTAGTTATGTAATTTAAAAATTAACCACAACATATTACCTTAAAATACACTGCTTTCCCCCCCTCCAATTACATCTTGATTATTTGTAAGAACAGGCTTTAAAATCATGGAGTGAATCACTCTCAAAAATGCACTATATTAAATATGTCCCTCTCCTACTGATATATGATATGGTGCCCCTGTTCTCCAAAGGAATGTGTAGGCCCTGCATCACTGGAAATATTTACAAATGCATAGATAAACAGCTGCCTAGGTAATTCAGATAGAATTAATCATGCGTCTGTACAGATGAATTCAAGACGTCCATTCGTAACCTATTAGAGTTCTTTGGTTTCATTTATAACGGCTACAAAGTAGACTAATTATCATTCAGTTAGTCATCAACAGTTGAATGATTTTTCCAACCATCACTCATCTCTGGCAATGCTGCTGCTGAAAGCAGGATCTGAGCCCAGAGAAGGATTTGTACCTAAGTTATTGCAACTAGGATGACAAACAGCAGAAAACAATTGTGTCACTAGTACAAAAGAGCTGCTCTCTTGAACGAAGTGGGTGGTCTCCCTTACCTGGAAAGAAGTTGGTAGAACTTACTTCTGACATACATAGGATTCTGCTATTAAGGAAATTCCAAAATCAGTTTCCAGTTCACGTTTGGTTCCTAGAACTAGAATTTTCATGCAGATAAGAAGTCTTAGGTGATATACTGGTCTGTACCACTGTTTGAACTGTAGGTGGAGGGTGCCATTTTTTCCACACCTCTCTGCTAATAACTAACACACCAGAGAGAAAGGTTCTAGTTTTGTTTGCTCTGTGCTATAAGAGAGAAGAGAGAAGATTGAGGAGGAGAGAGAGAGAGAGAGAGAGAGAGAGAGAGATTGGAGGACAAAGTTAACAGAAGATCATATAGAGTAAGGTAGGCATGGTTAGATGCTACACCATTTTGTTGTGGGTCTCTTCTTGTACCCCACGTACTTTCGGGTAGTATCTAGCAAGTCAACCAATAAGGATTTAACTTAGCCCTTTCTGTGATGTACTGGTTTAGAAAATGCAGAGTGGGCTTTTTTTGTTTTTCTTTTTTACAAAACCAAACACGGAAGCATTAAAACACATAACCCCCCTCCCACCTGCAATTTGAATCAGTACAATCTAGATTTATACCATCTCTGTCTCCATGATGTGCAGTAGGGCTTACACTCCTTGGAGATTTTGCCAGTCTATATATTCATATCCCCAATCATGCCCATCTTTAACGTTTGTGGATAAGATGGCATGGCGGTTAAAATGCAGGTAGTACTTATGTCTCATAAATCTCTCATCTGCCCATCTTGGTAAAGGTTAACAGGATGAAATTCTCAGAAACGCGCATGTCTACCCAGTTAATACGGATAGAATTGACATTTTTATAGAATGCTGAAATATATTTGGAAGCCTAAGGCTTGCGGCCGTCCTATGTCAAAAGGCGTTTCATAACAAAACGCCATCGTGGCCCATTTATAGAAACAACATACTGTGCCTCAGTAACTGTGGGTAAAGCTAAACATGTTGCCTGCCTCTTCCAAACAACACAAACAGCACAGCCATTTCCCAAAAGGGCTATTTTCCTTAGAGAAATACGAATTAGAAACTAAAATTGTGTTGGCTAAAGAGACTGGGGGGAAATGTAAGCTTCAGGGCCAACCACACACGGTATCACATGGAGACGGCAGAGACAAGGAGCCACCTACAGGGGATGGTTTATTGCTATATAATTTCCAGCATTGGGGTAAAAGGGGTGTGGTTTATTTGAGAAAGGAACTCTGGATCCCATAAGAATAGCCATCAGGAAACCAAAACTATCACCCCACCAAAAAAGGTGGGGGATATGGCCATAAATAACATAAGGACAGGGCTAAGTAACTGGAACTTACTTATGGCCCAGTCCTATACTTCAGAAATGCCATTCTACCCCTCCTTCAGCATTGCCAAATGCCTCTGTGCCGTACAGTCTGTTGTCTACCATCTCTGTTGCAATGAATATCTCCTCTCTTTTGGTGAATGTCAGGTACTCTAACCATGGCCACTGATGGACAAACACTAACCTGGAACCCTGTTGGGGGTGAGAGGAAAGGACCCTTCCCTTCACTATTTGGGGTTGCAGTGAAACTCTGTTCTGCTCCACATGGCAGTGCTTCAGTCCTCACAACAAAAGGGCTCCAGGTGAGTGTTTGAACATGAACTGTTCATGTTCTCTCATGAACACCAAGTATGCATTTTGATTCAGGGACCATGTGTTGCTGATGCTGCTCTCTGTTTCTTGCTATGCTCTTTGTATTCCTGTACCTTTCCTCAGGCAGCTGTCCAGCAGGGAAAGAGGACACAGGGTCCTTCACATGGCTAGCCATGCAGACCACAAAGGGAAAAGCTGCCTGCCTGGCAGCAGTGACCAGTGCGATTCCAGCTGTTCCTCTGTGGGGTTGCTCACCTACTTGTTCCAGGCAAGCCCCTGCTGTGTTGTAAAATCCATGACAGACAGCGATATCACTGGTGCAGCCAGACCTCATAGACCTCTGCTATTTTGCAGTCTGCCATACAACTTGCAAAAGCACAAGAGCCCTGCTGAAATGAGATGGTTGGCAACCTCACTGTGTTTTTCTCTTTCAGGTGCTGCTCTAGCACTGATCATTTAAACTGCCAACTTACCGGCGCCGACAGAGGCTTCAGGAGCTGCTGTTGTGCATTCTGCACTGCTGCTCATTTGTGCCAGTGGCCTGGAAGTGCACAACTGCAGCCTGGTTTTTGCACCACTGTAATGGGCCTTATGCTACCAGAACACTAGCTCCAGCAGTGCAGTGCCCCAACCTATGCTTATCAAAGTGAAGCCAACATATCCTGTCCATGCATTAGGGAGCTCAGGTGTAACTTCTGTTGCTCCAAAAATCATGAAAATGTAACAAAAAAACACACAAACAAAAGAAGCTTGTAATGAGTATGTCTGTGTATGCTCAAGCCTGCTCACTGCTTAAAAACCATACTTGGACATAGGAAGTGGCCTGATTCTGAGCCAGACCACTGGTCCACCTTGTTGATCACAGTCTGCCAAAGGCTTGTAGTATCTCTCCAGGGTTTCAGGCAGGAATCTTTCTTATCCCAGCTGCCCCGATGGCAGGGACTGAACTTGGGAGGGTCTTTCTGCAAGGAAAATAGATGCTCTACCACTGAACAGCAGTCCTGTCCCCAAGCACTGGGGTAGTGAAGGAATGTTACACTCTCATCAGCAGGAATTTGTGCATGTCCACCATTTAGCTCAAACCTAAGTCTGATCTGTTTTTCAAATAACTTCTAGTCTTTCCATAGTATGGGATTCATAGTTAGAGGATCAAGAGATACATAAATGAGTTCAAGGTAGTGTTTCTTTATAGCTGCAAGATGAAGCTAAATGCAGAGATTCTGGTCCTCCATTTCTATTGCCAATGCAACAAAAGATTCCAACCAAACCCCAACAGATTTTGGGTGCAAACGTTCTGCTGATGTCAATGACAGCATTCCCACTGATTTAAATGAAGCATTACTACATCTATGCCACCCAATCTGAAATATTTGACTTATGGAACCCAGCATGTGTCAACTGAGGCACAGTGCCAGTTGCACATCCTGATGTTCAGGTTTCTGGACACATTCAGTGCATACACATTTCATATTCTGCTTAGCACTATCCAGATCTAACAATCTTCTTCAGGGTAGCCAAATTGGTTTCGGTTTCTCCATGTCAAATTGCTTCTTGATCCAGATTTCAACCCTGCTGAAGCAGAGCTGAAAAGTATACATGCAATGATAAAGTAGCATTAGATGCACTGATGAGGCCTTACTGAGGGAGAGTAGGCCTTGCTGAGGGAGAGTCAGCATGGCTTCTGTAAGGGTAAGTCTTGCCTCACAAACCTTATAGAATTCTTTGAAAAAGTCAACAGGCATGTGGATGCGGGAGAACCCGTGGACATTATATATCTGGACTTTCAGAAGGCGTTTGACACGGTCCCTCACCAAAGGCTACTGAAAAAACTCCACAGTCAGGGAATTAGAGGACAGGTCCTCTCGTGGATTGAGAACTGGTTGGAGGCCAGGAAGCAGAGAGTGGGTGTCAATGGGCAATTTTCACAATGGAGAGAGGTGAAAAGCGGTGTGCCCCAAGGATCTGTCCTGGGACCGGTGCTTTTCAACCTCTTCATAAATGACCTGGAGACAGGGTTGAGCAGTGAAGTGGCTAAGTTTGCAGACGACACCAAACTTTTCCGAGTGGTAAAGACCAGAAGTGATTGTGAGGAGCTCCAGAAGGATCTCTCCAGACTGGCAGAATGGGCAGCAAAATGGCAGATGCGCTTCAATGTCAGTAAGTGTAAAGTCATGCACATTGGGGCAAAAAATCAAAACTTTAGATATAGGCTGATGGGTTCTGAGCTGTCTGTGACAGATCAGGAGAGAGATCTTGGGGTGGTGGTGGACAGGTCGATGAAAGTGTCGACCCAATGTGCGGCGGCAGTGAAGAAGGCCAATTCTATGCTTGGGATCATTAGGAAGGGTATTGAGAACAAAACGGCTAGTATTATAATGCCGTTGTGCAAATCGATGGTAAGGCCACACCTGGAGTATTGTGTCCAGTTCTGGTCGCCGCATCTCAAAAAAGACATAGTGGAAATGGAAAAGGTGCAAAAGAGAGCGACTAAGATGATTACGGGGCTGGGGCACCTTCCTTATGAGGAAAGGCTACGGCGTTTGGGCCTCTTCAGCCTAGAAAAGAGACGCTTGAGGGGGGACATGATTGAGACATACAAAATTATGCAGGGGATGGACAGAGTGGATAGGGAGATGCTCTTTACACTCTCACATAATACCAGAACCAGGGGACATCCACTAAAATTGAGTGTTGGGCGGGTTAGGACAGACAAAAGAAAATATTTCTTTACTCAGCGTGTGGTCGGTCTGTGGAACTCCTTGCCACAGGATGTGGTGCTGGCGTCTAGCCTAGACGCCTTTAAAAGGGGATTGGACGAGTTTCTGGAGGAAAAATCCATTATGGGGTACAAGCCATGATGTGTATGCGCAACCTCCTGATTTTAGAAATGGGTTAAGTCAGAATGCCAGATGTAGGGGAGGGCACCAGGATGAGGTCTCTTGTTATCTGGTGTGCTCCCTGGGGCATTTGGTGGGCCGCTGTGAGATACAGGAAGCTGGACTAGATGGGCCTATGGCCTGATCCAGTGGGGCTGTTCTTATGTTCTTATGTTCTTATGATGTTCAAGATAACTTCTGAAATGGTTACTTTTTCCCCATAATCCCAGCCAGACCTACTGTACATGTATATCTGGGATTCTACCTGCTTCACTTATTGTAATGTCCACAAGGGAATTGTTTTTTGTTCCATCAATACGAGTGACAAACCCACCAGACAAGAGAAGCAAACAATTCCATATGGCACTGTTTATACAAAAAAGAGACTGCTTATCCACAAAGGATGATCTCCAAATGATTAGAAGAGAGAAGACCTTTATTCTGACCAGAACCTTCAATCAGAGGAACCATCTGTCATTTTGGAAATTCATATCAGATGAAGAATAAGGGGGCATGGGATTGTTGCTCCAGGCCCTCTCCCCATCTCCCTCCCCCCCCCATCATATACAACAGCAAGGTCTGCCTGGTAATCAAAACCAAATGCACAGCTGAAGGGATGTGAAGTCAGGGGAGATGGTGGATGAGAAAGATACACGCTTTAGCAGAAGCAGCATTGCTTTTTATTAGAGGAAGGAGATCTGAACCAGGTGTTGGAAAGGTGTTTGCTGTTGCAGAGATTGAGACCTACTAAAATCCTAAAACTGTAACATTGGAGGCAGAGAAAGCTCTTGTTATCTGGTGTGCTCCCTGGAGCATTTGGTGGGCCGCTGTGAGATACAGGAAGCTGGACTAGATGGGCCTATGGCCTGATCCAGTGGGGCTGTTCTTATGTTCTCTAAGTCACAAAAAAGGGTGGGGGGAACAGATACAAAAGAAGACAAATAATTCCATGGTGACTAGTCGTGAACAGTGATCCACATTTGTCCCTAGTATTTCAACTGTACTTTAACCATTGAGATGAAACAATTGAAAGGAACACAGTGGTCATGCTCCAAAGCTCTGTGCAACAGGAAGCCTAGATGCAGGAAAATGCTCCCTAGTCACAGAGGCATTTCACATTCATAGAAGAAATTGCCAGATTCATGCATGGAGCTCCATGTGTATGACAAAGCTCGGTATGCACATGTGAGCCTCTGGATCAAAACATCATTAGTGTCAGGCACTATTTATATTCTCGCCATGTTGGAAAGGAAGAGAAGAAGTAGGTTCTCTGTTGTCAAAGAACAGTGTTACTATAATAGGCAACAGCAGGATTAGAAAGCAGATAAATTACAATCTTATTTATAGGAAGCACACATATTCTGTTTCTCACCAAATGCGTGCACTTCCATTGAAAGCAGAAGTGACATAAAGCTACACTGGAAGTCTGACAATGAACTGGGACTCACTTGAGATGTCTCTTGTCTTGTCTCAAGACACTCATTTTCTTCAACTGGTTTCAAGAGCATGCATCACTTCCAAAATGTCAGCCCCTTTCAAACCTCTCCTCTGTGTCTTTATTTGTCATTGGCATCTTTCTTAAAGAAAACCTGACCATTCTCAACCAGAAATGTCACCAAAGTCCATCACTAGGTGAAAAGACTTAGAGCTGCCTGTCCCTGGTCCACTACAGCTGACCAAACATCATTTCCCAAACCACAACTTTTATGATTAGCCTTCCTTCAACATAATAGATTAATAGAGTGGCTTTCAAACAGCCTACTCTCAGGAGTTTGTTTCCACATATATCTATCTGCTAAGGAAGCCCTGGGTCTTTGTGATAGATAGAACCCCTTACTGTTGTCTGTTGGTTTCTGTCTACTTCCTGGGGGCTTTTTAAAAGTCCTCTTTCTGCCTTTAGATCCTACCTGACCTTAGGAGATTCAACTGGTTTTGGCACCTTAGCTCTTTGGTTTGCGGTTCCTAAAACACATCATGCTCAGCCCAGTAGACACAGACAGGGTGACCAATACAATGGAGGACAGAGTGTCTGTACTTTTAACCATTGTGTAGAAGAGGGAATTTTGGCCAGTACAGCTTTTTAAACTCTTCCATGCTGAGTTCACCTGCCAAAATGTCCTCTTTTATACAATGGTTAAAGGTACAGGCACTCTGTCCTCCATTGTATCTGTTCACCCTGCAGACAGGCCATCTTGATCATTGGTGCAGCCTTGCCACTGACCCACAAAACTCTGACTATCTTTCATTGCCTGTATCATTCGCAGTCAAACTGATGACATACTTAGTGTTTATGAGTATAAACACTACAAGTCCTCAATCAAGGTGAGTTGTTGACCTAGACTGGCTGCTAGCAGAATCTTCCTTTGCCATAGCTTGTCCTCTCCTTGTTTCTGACTTTAAAGAGTAGCTGTCTCCACCCCCTTGGTTGTGGTGGCTTTTGCTTGCTCTTTTGCTCTGCGAATCTGGTTGAAATCTGGGAAGGGGGGAGAGGGAGCGAGAGGGAAGCCTCCCTTTGGGACACCTAATAGATCCACTCTTGTCAACACTTTCATTTTCTTCCTATGGAGGGAGAAGAGGGGAGGTGCTGTGGGTGCTGGCATTTATATTGCCCCACATGCGTTCCTATTCAATAAGTCCCCTTCTGTGCAGTGGGGTTTACTCCCAGGAAAGTGTGTATAGGATTGCAGTCCAAGTCACAGGAAGGAGGTTTGCATTTTTTCTTACAAACTACCACTTCTCCACTTGCATCAATCTCCTGCTGAAAGTACTTACCTTAAACTCTGGGCTTCCTTCCATCAAGCAAATCTCCCCCCCCCGCCCCATCCCACTCAATTCCATTCACAGAGAATCATGTGAATTCACATGAATCCTATCCGTGAATCCTGCTATCACTGGCTTTTGCTGGCAGGGCATGTACTACCCTCAGAATGGCAAATCCTCAGGGGGAAGGTCTCACTCCTTTCAGCTGACAAGTGTTGCTAGGATACATGAAGACACAGGTCTGCCACAAAGAAAACCCTGGATTGCAGTGAGTGTATGGTCACAAGTCCCATCCAGGGTGACTCTTGCAGATGTCACTCACAGACACATTTTGACACAGAACACCTGCATGTCTAGTGCAGGCCCATGTTTAAACTGCTTTAGGGGCAACCTGGGAAACAGTCTCAGGATTCCAGGTGAGGGGTATACCTGTAACCTTCACCACGACTATCCCAAAACCCGTTCTCCAGCAATAGTGGCTGTATGGGTTATGGTCTTTGTTGGACTTTGTTCTTGCCCCAGGTGTGCTGTAAAATGTATCCAACACTTTTATCAATTTGCCTTGCAATGGCAGATGGGGAATGATGGACAAGCAATCTTTTAGACACAGTTGCTGGTCTTCTCATTGAAAGAAACCTTAGTAAGCTTTTGAAGAAAACCACTGGTCTAATTCATCCCAAGATGGCACGAGATGGGTAACATTCTAACATATCTGAAGGGGAAGACAAAACACAGCCTACATTTGGAGATAAGAAGGAACATTTTTGTAATTATCCTGTATCCCAATGGGACCTGTTGCCAGCCAAATTGTACAAAGTCCCTGGCCTGATTATTGTGCCCACGCTGTGCTGAATTTATTACATTCCTTATAATGCAACTGTTTAATCAGTGGCATTATCAAAATGAGATATATACCCCACTGGGTAGTATGGACTGGGACAGGAAATCATGCCAGGAACAGCTTTGCTTGATGCCTGGTTACAACAACAGGATCATGTTTTCTTCGTTCTTCCTGTTGGGATTGGCCAGTTGAAATCACCAGTGTTAATGAGGGGTTTGTTCTGTGTTTCATTTTCTCAACCATAAATCTGTGTTTCTAAAATTATTCCTCATCCATGGCAAGTTTAATTTACCTATAAACAATCGGGGGGGGGGGTGGACCTACAGAGTTAAGCCTTTTCTATCCTTCTAAATAACAAACCAAGCACTGAATTTTTGTTTTTGAATGAAGTAATGCTATGCTCCCCAGAAAGTCCAGGGAACGTAAATTCTTTTGCTAAATGAGAAGCCGGCAAGGAACACCCCCTCCAAGGACTCCATCCCCACCAAAGATCCTTTGGTATCCTTTCAATTATTATGCTTATTGGTGACAATAACAATAATTTGCCAGGCACAGAGAGATCAAGCTTGGGCATTCAATGTCATAAGGGGCAGTGTCAATTGGTCCATAGTGAGGCAGCAGAAGACTGAGAGCTTTAAAAGGTTAAACGCTTGAGGTAATGGGGTTCAGGGTGAAGAGTGAGTCAGTCAGGCTGCAAACCTATTCACACTTACCTGGGAGTAAACCCCATTGACTATAACACAGGCCAACACACATTTTACTTCCTTAAACGTTACACCAATTCCTGGGTATATTTGGGGTGCTGATTAAAAAAACGGTATCCATTTTGCCCTATCACGTCTAGTTTTGGAGACATGGCATAGCCTCTTTAGTGAATGGTTCAAGCAGCTTCCTCATGAGGAAGCCTACACCATGGCTTCCTCATGAGGAAGCTGCTTGAACCATTCACTAAAGAGGCTATACTATATCTTCAAAACTAGATGTGATAGGGCAAAACGGATGCCATTTTTGGAATCGGCACCCCAAATTCATATCAAACCAACATAAAGTTTGGGAAAAACTTTTCTGAGCCTCAATTTTGTAGGCCTGTGTAATGGAACTAACTTGTGAGAAGACATGCATAGAATTGGGCTCTCAGTGTATGTTTCTAGTGATCAACTTGTTGTTTCAGAGCTACACTGAAAGGTGGTGGAGTGAAGAGCAAAGACAGTCACAAATGACACTTATCACTCTTTGGTTATGTAAGATAAAGAGGAGCAGCCTGCATTTGTTGGGGGGGCATGTGTCCTAGGACTCAGGATTCTAAGCCTGAACATAAGGACCGAAGATGAAATGAATCAGCGGCATCACTAGGGGGGTGTGGGGTGTGTGGGCTGCACCAGGTGACGTGCACAGTGGGGTGACGCACACTGGGGGGGTGACATGCTAAAATTGCGGTGGTTAGGAGTAACCCCATCATATTATATAGCACTGGATGCGGACTTTCAAGCTGAATGCAATGCAAAAAACCCAGAGTGAAATATCTCCTTTCTACAAAAGTTATGGCCAAAAAACCAGAGAACAAAAAATGCATGTATCCCTATGGAAAGTGAAAGTGAGCCATTTCGCGTGTTTACTCTCAAGTAGGCAAACTTGACTTAGTCCATCGGAAAGGGCAGGCTGAGAGGAATCCAACGACACCAGAATGGTCCTGATCCAATGAATGCAGCCCCCAAAAACACCTGAGAAGGAAGTCCCTCCCTCCAAGCAGACAAATGTATTGAGCCCTATGAAACTAAGCCGCAAGGTCGCGTTTACTCACGAGTAAGCAAACATGCCTTGGCTGGTGTGGAAGATCAGGTGAAGGAGAGTGCAAGGCTACCAGAATGGTCCTGATCCTAGGCACCTGCAGCTAAACAAGTGTTCCAGAAGTCAGCCCCCCCCCCTCCACTAAAAAGGATCAAAACAGAGGCTTTAGCTGATAAGGTGAACTTTTTTGAGACTTGCAAAGCCAGGTGGATCCTGACAGTGATCTGGTTTAAACAGAAGTTCTTAAATTGAACTGGACACTGGGTAGGGCTGAAAACCTTTCTGATTTTGGAGGGGGGTGTTATTGCAGGCAGGCTACAGAAGAAATTCACTTGGTGGAACAGGGCTGGCTTCTGCTTATTTAATTATTTGTTTTACTTTAATTATTTATACTTACTTGTTTTAATTTGCCTGATGATGTCACTTCCACCATGACATCACTTCTGGTGGGTCTTGGACAGATTGTCATTCTAAAAAGTGGGTCCCAGTGCTAAAAGTTTGAGAACTGCTGCAATAAGTAAGTTAACACCCTGGGGGTGTGTGTGGCACCACTAGTGACCAAAATCACTAAAATCACAGTTTGGAGGAATAATAACCAGCATGTCATATATCAATCAATGCATAATTTCATGCAGAATGTGTTCTATCTTTGTTCTATGAAAAGGTGCAGCCAAGAAACCAGTGGGGCAGAGTGATGGTACATCACCACGCCCACCACCTGGGGTGTTGCCCCGCCCACTGCATGGGGGGTGACGCACTGGCATCCCACACCGGGTGACGTGAACCCCGTGATGCCACTGAATGAAATGGCCAAATATCAATATCTCCTTAAGGTAGACCCACCTATATGCATGTTTGTTCTTCATCTAACGGAATATTCTACATCAAATATCCCCTTGAGGAATGGTTCTGTGGTCCCTAACAACACTTGACATATTTTACTTTTGTTTATTCCCTTTTCATTCAAATGCATTAAGAGACCTACACTGAAATGCATGTACTTGGCGCTCGGCGCCTGTTTGGAGAGCAAAGGACCAGGCTAGGAATGTGACAGTTTACAGAACTGATGGCAAGAGGCCACAGATCCACAGGCTAGGAATCATGTTCTCAAGCCCCCCCCTCCTTGCTTAATTGATCCATGGAGTTCCAAGCCCCAAATTTGAATGGAGAGTTGTTTAGTTTTTTCCAATTCAAGAGGTGTTTTCACACCACTAAATTTCAGGTGAAGCTTTACAGAACCAGATCCTTCTGGAACAGCATAGAGCACTTGTGGCTTGTGACTGCAGCCACCTTCTTGGACACCTGAGTTTGGGAAAAAGAACTCTTGTAAAACAAAGGAAAGTTTTCGCACCTTCAGCAGTCCTCACTAACCCCATGATTGATCTAGGAATGAGCCAACAGACCTTCAGTCTGCCACTGCAACCCCAGCTGGATGGAAATACAATGGCAGAACCTAGCAAGGGTTCTTGGCAAGTTATAGAGGATCCCTTGAATGAATTAACCCCACCTAGAATCCCATAGGATATTATAGGGCAAAAATCTATTTAAAAAACCCTTGGCTTAAGGCCATGTGTTCTTCATTTTATTGGCCATCTTATTGTTTATTCCACTGCCTGGAGATCTACCTTGTCTTGCCAACATTTTGGATCATTGCTGCGTCAAGTCGCCTCCATTCCAATTTCCATCTGAGAACCACCATGCCATTTGGCACCCAGGATCAGTAACACCCTGCAAACCCCTTTCCTTTCCTGCCTTTTCTCTCTCTATCCCCCCCAAGTGCTACTGAAGTTGCTGAGCTACCATCTTTGAGGGTTGCTTCTCTGTCAGCATTCCCTCCCTTCTTCCCTTGCTCTGCTCCTTCCAGGTTACTGCCTTATTTCATGTTAAAGGCTTGCTTCATAGTTCTCTTTCTGTCTTGGAGACCCCTCTTTTCCCAAGGAGAATTGTGTCCTTAGCTGGTTTTTTTAAATTTTCCATTGGAGAGGTCTGGGAACCAGACATGTTCCTGCTGTATAGTTTTAGCAGACCATGTTGAACAACTGACAATGCCATAATATGAAACTGTGCATTTACCCTACCTTGTTTTTAAGAGAGACAGAAACCCTGCTGGGGCCCAGGCTCATGCTGTTTGCCATCCCAAAGGAAATAGAAAACTTGTGCTTGAGTGACAGCTACATTGGGCAAAGAGGCCTAATTTTAGAGAGGATGGAGACTCTCTGGAGCAAGAGGCTTGAAAGGAAGCCAGTCACTTGTTGCAGAAATACTCCATGGAATTTCAGTTTCTCCCAGAATGCAAAGCGTGGCTATCAAGACTATTCCAAACTCTGACTTTCAGAGCTGCTGACGAAAAGAGAGTAAGGTTCCTTTATAGACTAACTGATGGTGGGAAACTTTGAAATAATGGTTTAAAACGTGTTGGGTGACAGGCGGTTCTTGAAGCCCACCAGCATGAATACATTTTCTCTGCTCCTTTGGCAATTGCCAAGTTTCAGTTGTCTTTCCAGATCGAATACTGCTGATGAATTTGACCGAAGGGAATGTGTGAAAGCTTTTAACATAGCTTCAGGTCCACTTAGGAAAGCTCCGGTCCCTCCACCTGTGCTTTCTCCGCATGTAATTGCAAGCCAACCTTATCCCCTGCCATGGGAAGACTTTGAAGAGTTCAGAGGTTCAGATAAGCATTCACAGAACAGCTGCGGAAGTTGAAGAAGAGAGCCTGGGGTAAGGATGATGTTCGGAGCTGGTAACAAACTATAAAGGTAATCAGAGCTCTCTGAGAGATGAAAACAAGAGGTAAAATGTTCACATGGAACCGTTCCAGAGACAGAGGAGATGAGGTTATATGAACTCACAAGAAGCTACAAGCAATACGTCCAGGCCCTTAAACCCAGCAAGAATCTGAACAGTCTCAGCCAATTATTTTTGAGGGATCTACAGAACCTCCCCTGTGAAAGTCTACTTCTCCTATAGAAATTTGCTTGGCTTCCCTCAAAAAGGTTTTGCCTTGGGAGGAACCTGGAAATTCATGTCAAATTTCTCTTTTCTGAAATTTTGGTGTCAGCACTAGTATTTTTTGCCTAAGACTTGGTGCCCTGTTCTTCCATAATGGCCAGGCTGGTTTAATCAATCAATCAATCAATCAATCAATCAATCAATCAATCAATCAATCAAACAAACAAACAAACAAACAAACAAACAAACAAAGGCTTCTTGTGTTTCCAGCAGTGCTGGAAAAATCATTTTGGCGATTCTTCAGGTAGCTTGGTTGTTATTCCTCTGGCTCATTTGAATTGCAAAGCTGCCAACCCAACAATTCCCCTTTAATATATACTGATGTACTGAGCCTGACTGGCTTGGATGATCATCATCCATTTGGACTGTCAATACATCCAAGCTTGGCTGAAGCTTGAATCAGTGCTCAGTGTCCACATTTCACACATACAAACCCCATTCTTTCTTTGTATGGTTCGCTCCCCTCTGCCAATGTCTCTTCCTTCTCCTCCTCCACGACTGTTATTCAAAGCAAGCCAGGCAGGAAGAATTAAACATCTCCTAGAACTCAGCAGAACATCTGAACAGAGAAAGGTAGAATTCAGAATGAATGAATGAATGAATGTCCTTCTTTAACCACAGACTTTAAAGCAGTATTTAAACAATGCAATTAACAGCCCAATCCTATGCTTCTCTAGTGCTTAGGGCTACAGCGGCATCAAAATGGCGACTGCTGTATCCTATGGAGCCAGGGAAGCAACACCAGGTATCCTCAGGGTAAGAGAACAAATGTTTCCTTATTTCATATAACACCCAGGTGGCCCAATTGAGCAGACTCAGAACCAAGAAAACTAATGTGTCAAGAAAACTCTGCCTCCCTCCTGGGCTTGCTCCTTCCCTCTCTCACTCCCCCCCCCGCCCAATTTTGTCCCCTTCCCACCCTCCCCCCACTTGGAAAAGTATTGCCACCAACCAGCAGCCATACTTACCACCAGGAGCTCTTGGTGTCTGTCTGCAGGCGCTGAAGCCCAGCGCAGACTGACGCTGGGCTCAGCACCAGTGACTCATCATTAGCACTGGTGCAGAAGTGCCTTACGGCACTTTAGCAACAGCCCAGAAAGGGGGCTGGCAAAGTGCCAGTGCTCCAGTCCATAGGATTGGGCCCTAAGTCCCCTTCTGCCTTATGGCTACGTGAAGATGGAATGGTGAGTCTGGTGCAGAGGGACCTGTGTGTACACACTCTTTCAAACATATTGGGTAGGTGGATTGGACCGCACTGTGTAAGCTGGCCCATTGTGCATAATTTTCTCCCAGCATGAGGGCTGAATTTGCATTTAAAATGGGAGTTTACTTATAACTTTTGTTACAGCATAGCACTGTTTATATCGTGAATAGGAACTCATTTTCACAGCTTTCCTAGTGTGTACTGAAGACATTTGACTCCTCTGGGAGGGATGCACAACAATAAAAATTATTACGTCTGCGTATTACAATGTGTTTTCTAGGTTTCAGAGAAACATACTTTGAAGTTAATATTTTTCCAAAAGCCTTTGGCAAGAAATACTGCTAGGCCTTCAGGTTATGCCTTATTCATTTGGCTTGCTTTAGTATGAACCCACATTCACTTAATATAAAAGCAATGCACCTCATCTCCTCTGTCAAATTTTGGAATTTGTGGGATCAACTCCCTGTACTAGCAGAGTTGCTTACAATGTAAAATCCCCTTACCTCACAATAAGTAAAATTTAATTATTTCTACTGCCTGCATAGTTATCACCTGATCCCAGTTCCTTGATGCCTTGACACCAAACTGCTCCAGGTAGAGTGTTCTGCCACACATTAAGCCCAATTTTGGGAAAGCTTAGCTGCAACTCAGGTTGAAAAGGTGTGTGTGTGTGTGCGGGGGGGCTCTTCCATGCACCTCCTTTTTCTGAGGCCTGGAGGTGTCCCCTGACAGGGTCTTTTGGTCATGGCTCCCAGTTTCTGGAATACACTTTCCTTGGAAGCCTGTTTAACTCCCTTACTAGTGGTTTTCCATCATTTAATAAATACTTTGTGGTTGAGATAAACGATCATTATGTTCACCCCACTGTAGATTTCTCCTGCTCTTAATTATCAGTCTTTTTTTTTTTCCATTGGATTGATTGGGATTGTTGTTAACTGTCTACTTTTTTATTGTTGTATTATTATTTTTTAAAGTGCTGCAGGCCACCTTGGGGGCCTCTTTGGAGGCAGGAAGGTGTGGGTTCAAATGCTTAGGTAAATAAATAAATATATGAATATTTATTCATATTAATAATAGTAATATGTCCCTTATTGCTAAGATCTTTCAAATAGCCTTTGCAAAAATTCCTTACCCCAACCTTTTCAGATGTTACTGTTGCTGTGGATAAAACAGAAATGTTATCATGCTGTTTTACATTGTCTTGACGATTTGTAACTCCGTGTTGTTAGCTTTGAGTTCATTAGTGGAAGAAAAGATGGATGTATTATTTTAAAAAATAAATGAACAAATAACTGAACTTACTGTTCAGCCTTAAAAGATACAACATCCTTTTATTTTGGCTTTTAACCTCTGTTTGACAATTTTATCTGAACGAATTCAAATATTAAGCTATTGCTATGAGTCATGCTGTGGTGTCAAGCAATGCAGGGAGATAGATGGCTTCCTTCCTTGCCTTGTGGACTGATCTGGTCATTGTTTGCATATAATGGATTCTGAAGAGCAACAGTAGCCAACCAGTCTGGTCATTCAGACAGTGAGTTCCATTTGTGGACTTTACTTCCTGTGAATAGGTTTCTGGGAAGATGCATGAGACTGGAACTGAGAATGCTGGTGCTGCTTTGGGAAGAGAATATGTGCGCTTGCTTCAGCACTTTTGCAATACATGCTCAACCTTTCCATCTATAAGGTTCTCTGTCCTCCGAAGGAAACTGAAAGGTCAGTCTGGATGGGTCAATCAGAAACTGAAAGGTCACTAGATATTCCACTGCCTGCTGAAGAGAGGATAAAACATCAGACATCCTTGGATTAACTTTCATCATAGCTCATGTAGTGGGAACAGGAAGTGAGGACTTCAAAATGAGGAAGAGATGCTGCAAATCCTCTGTATTAGCTGAATGACAGAATGCCACACTTTGATAGTCATTTATGGGTAAATAGCCAGCAGCAGACCCTGCAAAAACAATCTTACAAATCAGGTTGGCACTGAGATTTCAAAAAATGCAAATTCAAAGTGAATTTCAGATTCTTCCTATGGAGAAACAATTGAGAATGCCTCTTTTTTTAGAGATGAGTGAAGTTTCCCTCGCGGGTACTGCACATGCCCACGACAAGCAACCAGCAGTTTCAAAAACATGAGGAAAGGGTCTTCAGGTAGGCAGCCTACCTGTCCAGCTTGCACGTGAACAGGCTTTGCTTTAGTGAACCTTTTTATGGCAAACACTTCTTCGGTTTGGGCCAAGACCAAACAATGAGGCAGACTGGAATCTGGATTTGGTTGCTTGGATTTCATTTGCCTCCCTTTCCCCTGCCTTCAGCTTCCCCCTTAGCCGAGCTGTTGGCTGCAGATGTTTTTGTGCACTGCTTGTACTGCTGTAGCTTAAAATAACCTGAAACACTTGCATTCACCACTGGTAAATGAGCCCTGTATGAACCCATTCAGCCTGCATCGGGCTGACCTAAAACAACAACTTAAATCAAGCCTGAGTGTGCCACTCCCCTCGATTAACAGATGGATTGTGTTCTGTTTACTTTCATGTTACAGCTTTTCCTCTTCTGTGGGGACTAAAAAAGAGTGCCAGGGTAGCACTGCTTAGGAGGCTGGACATGTGAAAGAGCTAGGCAGCTCCTGTTTGGGACAATCATTCCTATTTAAAAAGCAGAAGAGCCATGTGCTGTTCCCAGGCTCCTGTGGGTATTAACCTGTGCAGAGTGGGCTTCGTAGCCTGAACAACGCATGCACAGATGACACTGTAGAAAGAATGTTAGACATTGTCTAACATTGTAGAGTTAGCAATCATTTTGCAGGCACACAAAATGAATTTCAAGGCCAGCCCTTTGGAAAAGTGCCTGCCTCATCTGAATAGCATGCAAGCAGCTTCTGTGTGGCTGGATACCACACCAATCTGATGTCAGCATGGCAGGACCAGGCTGGGACTGTGGATGGCCCATAGGGCTTCTGTGGCCACCTGGTATATCAGGTTGGACCAATTCAGAAACTTCATATGGCCTGTCAATGGCAAAGGGTGGAAATGCACTCTGTGGTTTGAATTAAAATATCCAAAGCAGCAATCAAGAACAAGTTCCAGTTTAAAGCTATGGAGTCCACAATGCACCTGTAAGAAAGAGCCACATGAACCAAATGTGATTCCTTTTCATGCCACCATTGTTGGTCTGAAGGGGATAGACTATGCTGACCATGGCAGTCTCCCAACCTACATGGTTCCTTTTTAAAGCTGTTTCCAGCTGATTGTCGGATGCAGCCACATGGAAGAAGCTGCTATACAATGGAGCCAGGTTCAGTCCTTGACATCTCTAGCCAAAAGGACCTATTGGCAGGGCTGGCAAATGCCTTTGACTGACACTCCAGTGAGCTATGGCTATTCAGGGCAGACAGTACTGGGTTAGATGGACCAACATCCTGAATTGGCAAAGCAGCTTCATCATCCTCAGTTCTTAGACTAACATGTTGTGCTTTCTTCCCGAGTCCGTTTCATTTTTCAGACAATGGAGGCAATTCCTTAGCAGGAATGTTCCCCCTCCCAGTTCTTTTCCCAAATGGCTCTGGCTTGAAATTCTGTTTCTGTTATTCTGTCCTTAAGAAACTGCCCTTCTTCCTCTTGAATGCCTTTCGCCCACCCCATTCAGCTGGTCTTTACAAAGAACCCTCCACTCTGATTTTCAGCTTCTTGAGTGTGTTCATGTCCACTTATTCCCTTTTTTTTTTTAACATGACAGATTTTAACCTTGCTCTGCCCACCTTTGTCCTCCTTGAATCCATTAGTGTGGAACCTTGCTGTGTAGACACTGACTGTCTTGCCACATTTTAAAGATATATGCATGTTTTCAGGTATTGCTTTATGAGTTCATCGGGAACACTTGTATTCCTCAAACAGTGCATTACTCACTAACTAACCCATTCCCCAAGCGTTGCCCTGCTAGCAGGGAAAAGCCAATGGGCTATGAAACCAGCAGCATAATCCTGCCTTGCTCCCTTCTTTAAATAAAATAGAATAAAAATACATATTGAGAGGTGTTGAGAAACACATGGGGCTGAGAGTGACAAGAAAAAGCACCCCATTCATCCAGCATTTCCAGGCGGAGGGTCTAGAACTGAGCCGGCTTTGGCAATGTTCTCTGTGTAACTGTATATTATACAAATGTTATTTGAAGGCCAAATTTAGGCATTGCAAGAAGAGGAGAAAAAATGAAAATACCCTGAAAGATAAATGGGCCTGTTTGGGAACCAGATCTCAAGCTTTGCCTTGTGCTTGTCTTTTAACGGATGTTGGAGCTGCTCCCAAAGCTCAATCAGGCCATTTAGAGCAATAGGAGAAAACCAACACAGTTCTTTCCGCCTGTCGTCTACAAAGATCCTCGAGCGAGCTTGTCTTCCAACTGGTTTAGGAAAGATCAGTTCAGACAGGTCTGTGTTAAGGAGAGTGTTTCTTAAACATCCTTCACTTACGGAATCCTTTTCACATAGATGTGTCTGTTCAGGAACCCCTGTGTGTCTGCTGCAGAACTGCTGTGTGTTGCAAAAGATTCTGGGATGTGGCCTCTTGGCCTTAGCCATTGCCCATGTGAGCTGAGATAGTGCCACTGAACCACCCCCCAAACTCCCCCGCAGCTGTCCTGGTAATGATGGGCAGGTTCTCCTTCAGAGAAACTAACTTGCCCACCAGAACTGAGATTCCCTGCTAAGTTTCCCAAGAACTCAGGATTCCTAGGAACACAGTTTCAAAAAAACAAACAAACAAAAAACTGTTATAGGAGGACCAAGTGAATGATTGGAAAAGGCATGGGCCGGCTCGCCCCTCTACACAAACTCATTTACTATCAACTTGACCAACACACTTTGATTCTTCTCCCACTGCTATCTCAGTGTCTTCTGTCATGCTGCCTCTTATTTCATATCTAAAAAAGGTTCACTGGTTTTAAAAAAGGGGGGGGGGAATGAAGCTATACAGAGCAAACACTTGGTATTAGTGTAATTCCATTAAGGCTATATACATCTCTAGAAACCTACCAAGTATACTAGACACATGTGAAAGTAAAACCATGTAATCAGAAAAACAGTAGCATTAATCTTCCCATGTGTTTGCTTATCACAGAGTAAAAAAAAATATTGCTTATAAATCACACACCCCCTCCTTCTCTTCCTCAAACATCATAGTTGCTCTTTCCTATATGGCAGTCCAGTTCATTTCGCCATTTCAGAATCACACTCTGCTAGAGACATTATGGATTTAAATAAGTATTTATTGCTGAGCAACCCCCCCCCCCACACACACACATATAACACATGTGACAACGGTGCTGGCAGAACTTAAGGGCCATGTTTAGTGATTATTTGACAGTGATTGATAAATGCAACAGGTACTTCTTACTGTGTTAGATAGTTACCTGCCTTATTATCCGTACTTTTGGCATACCCACCATGGCTTTGAACCCAAGATCATCTTGCGGCTTTCCCAGCTTCTTCACAACCTTACTTACCTTTCCTCTCTGTAAGCCACCTGGCAGTCAATGGGTCTCATCACTTATTCCAGCTATTCAGCTAGCTAGCATAAGTCTGAGGACCAAAGGGGATGTGTCGGGCCAGGAAAGGGGGTATAGGACCTTGGTGTGCACTCCTGCTGCCAAGAGCCACACTCTCCTTCCCCAAACCACCCTGATTCAGCCCACTCCCTGCCCTAATCTCCCCTGAACCACCATCCCACTTACTTGCTCCAGTACAGGCTAGTAAGCCACTGGTGCGTGTGGGGTCCCCAGCCATTCATGCTGTTACATGACAGTTTTGTAATGCTGGTCCAGGATTTATGGAAATGGATTATAGTGTTTCTCAAACTGTAGGTCTGAAAGACAATTTCAGGTGGGTCTCCATTCATTTCAGTATTTTATTTTTAATATATTAGACTTGATTCTACCATGGTATGTGACTGCATTTGGGGAAATGTGACAGACCTGTACTTTTAACAAGCTACTATGGATATTCTTTTAACAATGACAGTAAATGGGACTTACTCCTGGGTAAGTGTGGGTAGGACTGCGGCCTAGGATTGTAAAAACGTTCCTGCTTGATAATGTCACTTCCAGCCATGAAATCACTTCCGGTGGGTCCTGACAGATTCTCATTCTAAAAAGTGGGTCCCAGTGCTAAATGTGTGAAAACCACTGGATTACAAGATACCCTAAGCCAGTGGTGGCGAACCTATGGCACACATGCCAGAGAGGGCACTCCGAGCCATCTCTGTGGGCACGCGCACTGAGCCAGGCAGCCTGGAGAGGGGTGTTGAAGCTGCTGTCACTCTAAAGAAAACGGAGGCTCTCTCTGAGCCTCTGTGTGTGGGGAGGGCGGGCTGCTTCCCTCTGCCCCTTGAGCTCACTGCCCTCCCCTACCTTCACTCTGTTACCCCCAACTGCCCCGAGTTTGTTTCCTTTTTCAATTTTGCCCGCTCTGCAGGCTTAAGGTCCCTGTTTTTCCCTTCCCCAACTCTCCAGCAGGCTCAGCCAATCAGCATCCAGCAGGCTCCTGGCTTTTTCTGTTGGAATGGCTCAGGGCCCTTCACTGGCAGACCACCAGCCAATCCTAAGCTGCCCTCCTCCTCAGCCATTGTGAGCCTTTGCAGCCCGCCTTTCCGTGAGCAGCTCCTCACTCAGCGCCAGGAGAGGCTTTTCCTCCACTGCAAAGGCGCAGCTGGGAGTGAGCAGCACAGCCAGAGACAAGTCCTGCGTGTCTACTCAGAAGTAAGCCCCATTACAGTGGATGAGGCTTACTCCCAGGAAAGAGTGGCTGGGATTGCAGCCTTAGAGCCCGCTCCTGTGCATGTCTACTGAGAAGTAAGCCCCTTTACAGTGGATGAGGCTTACTCCCAGGAAAGAGTGGCTGGGATTGCAGCCTTGGAGCCCACTCCTGTGTGTGTCTACTCAAAAGTAAACCCCATTACAGTGGATGAGGCTTATACCCAGGAAAGAGTGGCTGGAATTGCAGCCTTAGAGCCCACTTCTATGGGTGGGGTTTTTAAAAAATATATATTTTATTGTTTGAGAAAATGATCAGTAGCAAGGTCTTGCAGCCACCCCCTCCCTGCCAATATTTCTTTACCCAGCATGTAATTAGTCTGTGGAACTCTTTGCCACAGGAAGCAGTGATGACAACTTGCCTAGATGCCTTTAAGAAGCTCCCCCCCACAGGCTAGCGCCGTCCTCCCATGCAGAAATCCACCCCCCCATTCACCAGAGGCTCACGGAGCCTCGCGCAACCTCCTCCCACACCGAGGAAACCTCCGTTAGGTTCCCCGGTGCTATAAACTGTGCTTCGGACAAACCGGAAGCACAGTTTCTGCCCCCTTCGAGCACCCCATAGACATACTTCCACACACATACCCCATTTTCAAGGGTTTCACTATCTACTTCATAGATGGTGCACCTGCATATCCTTTCATGTGCACTGAACCTCACCTCCACTGAGGTGAATAGGGAAGTCTGCCTTGCTGTCAGGAAATGTAACCCATCAGAGTACACACAATTCTGGATGACACCATTTTTAAAACTTTTTAAAAATGGATTATACATTGCCAATCAGATGCTATAATTTGAACTATGAGCTCTGATGTAGATTGCAGTGCTAACTCATGTCATTTTACTGCCTGAAGTAGAGCAGCCGACAATATTCCTCCCTTCCCTCTCATTTCACTTTCTTTCAATTAAAATCGCACTCCCCTTTCCTTTCCACACAGTTCTGTCACTTTCTACTAGGAAGAGAAGGAGAAAAGTGGGGCTGCAGTGGCTCAAGTGGCTATGGGGGCTAGATAATATGACTCAGCTGGACCACTGCTTCAGCAGCTGCACTGGCTTGCCCATCCACTTCCTGTTCTAACCTTTTCAAAGTATGAGTTCTAACCTTTAAGGTCCTCCATGATCTGGGTCCAGGCTATCTGAAAGACCATCTCCTTCCATACATTCCCTCTTGCCTTCTTAGGTCAACTGAGGGGGCTCTTCTACAAGAGCCACCTCTGTCCTAAGTGAGGGGGGTGGCAGCTCAGGGGCAAGCCTTCTCTGTAGTGGCACCACAATTATGGAATTCCCTTCCAGGGAAATTAAGAACTCCTTCTTCCCTCATTGCTTTTCGGCAAGGGCTCAAAACTCACCTGTTTTGTCATTTGGTTGCTGAGTAGCTATTTTCCCTCTGGGCCTCTGAAAGAAAGATGTGACTTGACAGCTTCCCTGGACTAATTTGTTCCCCATTGGCCCAATGATAGTTGTTAGATTTCGCTCTGTTTTGATTTATGTTTCAATATGTAATGTTAAAATTAAGCTTCCTGTTTTTGCTGAAAATTGGAAGTGTCTTTTGGAGGCTTCTAAGATGTCATGTGGGGGTGTTATAGGGGCCATCACGTACAGGGGGTGTTCAAAAATTTTATGCCCCAGATGCCAGGTGCCTTGGCTATGCCACTGCCTGTTTTACCTTACTTCATGCTAGGACTGATCCATTTCCAAAATCCTTAGGAGGGTTTTTTTCCTGCTATCCCTGCAAGCTGGAGAGTGACCAGCTTCTTTCTTTCTTTCTTTCTTTCTTTCTTTCTTTCTTTCTTTCTTTCTTTCTTTCTTTCCAAGCTATTGAATGTGCACGTCATCCAATATATCCTCTGTTGCTACTATAGAAATGTGAGGGCCTCATAACCTTTGATTTAATATAATATATGAATTTGGAGTAACTGAGGAAAAAATAATCCGTCTTTCTTTTTCTCCCACTGGCACCTCCAGCACTCATTAATTCTGGGCACAGGACATCCTTCTGGTACACCTCCCTGGTTATCAGTTACAAATTTGGCTCCATTAATCTTCTTGAAATGAAAATGTTTTGGATACAATGGCAACACTAAAAATTCTCTCAAAGAGGTGACATGCAAGTGGGGACTATGGTGCAGAAGATAGGCCTCATGGGTGTTTTGCAATGACAGCTACAAATGCCTGAGAAGATTGATGGGATATTTTGGCCATACTGTAAGGCTACCCTTTCCTGTGTACTAAAACGGGTCTTTTTGCGAGCCACAGTCTATAACTTCATTAAGTGTATTTTTCTTGGCTGGAGCTCTGAAGCTGAATGCTCCATTTTTCACACAATTTTCCCTTCCCCTGAGAGATGACCTCTTCTCAACAATGAATGTAGTGCCACAGTTTTTGAGGGGAATCCATCAACCGAAAGCAGGTCATAAAATGAGAGCTGGTGTGGTCCAACAGACACACAGCTTGATGACAATCTGGAAGACCTGGCTTCAGGCTATTCCTTGCCATGGATTAACTGTGTGGCCTTGGGAAAGCCACTGTCTCTCACCTTCAGTTTCTCTTCTGTGCAATGGGGACAATGGTGACCAACCTCACATGGTTGCTATGAGGGTGAACACAAGTAACAACTGTAACACATTTTCCGTATTACAAATGCTGCTTGTATGATATAGGGGGGGACGGGGAACGTTTGAAATATTTATGTCAAATATTTTGGTTCATGGGCAAACCAGGGGGTCAGACCAGTTGGGCTCCAGTCAGTGAGAGTAGAGCTGAAAGCAAAGGTTTTCTGTGCTGACATATATGTTGGACTGAGCCAGTACTTGGGTTCAAGTGAACGCTATACAATCAATCTCAGTAAGTAATAACACTGGCATACTTATTCTGAGGTATTAAGAAACTCTCAGCAATTCTCTTAAATTACAGTTGGGGTGGGTTTTTAAAACAATTTAATCTTGAATATATCAACACCTGGAAAGCCTCCCTGTGTGAAATGAGGGGATACCATGAAGGCAGTTGTTAGAAGAGATTTCAAGGTGGAGAAGGCCACGCAAAATTTGGGGTCTGGCCCAGTCTATGGACCATCACAATCCCTTGTCAGATGCTACCTCCTCATTTTCTGTGAACAAGGGGAGTGGGAGTGTGCCAGTTAGCCATGCCTTTGTAATTCTTGGTCATACTCCTACTGTAGGTCTCTGTGTTCAATGCTTCTTTGCAGAAATAAATACCAAATCTGCAGAGGGCTCCTTAATGTGATGTGGAAGCTCGGGGGACCAGGGTTCTACGCTGCATGGAGGAACTTTCCATCCCAGTGGTGGTGCCAGGTTGCTGTGAGCTTAGGGCACCACCTAAGGCAAAGCTATACACTGGGCCCTCATGGTGCTCCACACACATATGTCAGGGGTCAGGTGGGGCATCTGACCAGGTGGGGCATCTGATTGATATGACCCCTCGGGCTAGTGCCTGACTTGGGTGACTTCTGACACCATCTCTTCTCCCTCCAAATGCATAAAGGCTTAGAGCATGACCTGGAAATCAATCAGTGCAGGGGGCATGAGTAGCCAGCATAATTCCAGTTGCCTCTTCATCTGTTGTTATCTTCCAATAACATAACATCACATCACAAAGAGGGATGCAGTTTTTATTCAAACTGGGCTGTTGCCAGGGAGGGAGAGTTTCAACCCCCACCTTCTGCAATTACTGGGACTATAAAAAGAAGTTGCTGCCTGCAGGCAGCAGACTCCAGTTTGCAAGCAAAGGTCACCACCTAAGGATGCTGCCCATATGGGCAGAAAGAGGGTGAGGGCAGGATACTATCTCACCTTGCAGGGTAGTCTGGGATTGTTTGTGTCTGTTTAGCTGTTAGCACAGTTCTCTCTCTCTCTCTCTCTCTCTCTCTCTCTCTCTCTCTCTCTCTCTCTCTCTCTGCATGCATGTGTGTGAACACTCCATACCATGCACACTACTGATGTAGCCCAAGTAAGATGATTAGTGGAAGTAATGTACATCCATCAAGAACCACCGTCATAAACAAACCACTGTGATTTCATTAGAGAATTGCAGGTGGAAACATACAAAAGTATTTCCTATCTTAATCAAACGCATACATCTGAACAACACAACAACGAGCTTGTGCGTGCTCGTCTCATTTTAGTCCCAAGTTTTCCCCCTGAATTCCAAACAAATTTGGCATTGTCATGTTTTCTTGGGGAAAGAACAGTTTTCTAAGAAATAAAAGTTCATGCAACTGTGATCACAGAACATGGTGTGCTATTTTAATCAGAACTAGGTGAAAAATTGCTCGTGGAATGCATTTTTGAAATTGCAGTACCTTTTTAGTGTAAAACAACAAAAACAAACGTTTTTAACAAACCACAAAACCGCTGTCCTATCCAAGATTTCTGCGCGTCTGAATTTTTCTCCGTGAATTTGATACAACCCCTTTCCTGCATTTTTGTAAGATTCCACTTTTCTTTTTGGAATCTTTCATCCGAGGATACGAGGGAAAGAAAAAGAAAATGACACGAAATCATGAAACACTGAAAGAAATTTAATAATCTGAAACCGCACACACACACACACACACACACACAGACCTGTACACATGCACACACATGGCATCTGAATTCCTCAAACAAAGGAAAAAATAAGGCTGAAAAAAGCAGAGGGAGCACTTTATATATTTTTGAATATTGTATTTCAGTAATGAATATTTGTTTGTGTCTCCCTCATTTGTATTTTGTATGGAATGTTCTGGCACTGACATGATTTATGTATTGTATTACTGCCTTGGAAGGAATCCATTACATTGGATTTTGAGATCAGACAAGGAAAGGAAAGCAACCTTTGGTTCTTGTGCACTGCTCCTTCTACAGAGCTCCATTCCATAGATGGGCACACAAAGTAGCAGTCAGCTAATCCAGCTATTTTCAACCTGTGTGCTGTGGCACATGGGTATGCCACAAATGCTCTGCCACAGGACTTTGGGGAAGAGTCATTTATTAGTCGGGCCATTGCGGGTATGGTTGCACACATCTTGAGGGTATGAGGGGCTGTGCTTTGTCAATTGTCGCCCCCCCCCAAAAAAAAACTGATGGTGTGCCCTGAAATTTTTAGTGCCTTGTTGGTGTGCCATGAGATGAAAAAGGTTGAAAATCACTGAGCTAATCGATTTGAATGTATCTGAAGCATTTATGTTGCTGTATAGGTATATAGGTGCTGTATATCTGCTCTGTCTGCTTTCACAATAGCAGTTTACTGCTGTGCAGATCACAGGAAAGGGGGTCTCAAGTCAGGGCACCCCTCTGTTAGGTTCTAGCACTTCCCACCCTGCACCGCCATTACATTGTTCTTGGGAGACTGGGCTGAGTGCTTGAGGGGTGCTAATGATCAATATCACACTGCCCAAGTATTCAGCTGACTTCAAGGACCAATCCCTATCCCTTAGGCCTTAGAAAACCCTTGCCTCAGAGCACTTAAATCTGAAATTTAATCTGAAATCTGAATTTGTCTCCAGTGTGAGGTCACCCTGTACGTGCCATCACTCATTCTTGGATTTATGTCTTGGATCTTGACCCCTACCCAGTTCTGACTATGCACTTCCTTCTGGCCTTTCTGGTCTTGAACTCATCCCTGACCTGTTTTGACTTGAACATTGTTTTTTGTTCTCATGGACTGACATCTAGCCTCCTGGGTCCCAGATACTCTGATGCTAAAGAACTCAATTGCCTGGAGTAAACTCTGCTCCAGCCTGCTCAAGCCCTGACAAATGTCCATTGAAAACCACCATGTTATTGCAGGGTTCACGAACTTTACTACAGTTCCTTGCCAACCAGCCAGTATTTTCTTGGTCTGAGCAATAAAATGAGTCCTGTCTGAAAAGCTTCCCCACTTCTCTTCCTCCCATAACCTGGCTCCACCCTGATGTGCCAGATTCTGCCGGACTCTGTCTTGACTGTCCAGATTTGATCCTAGCTCTGCCCTATTTCCAAGAACGTGCTCATGCTCTGATCCTCATGAACTGACAATTAACTCTGGCTGCTGTGGTTCCAACCCCTCCGGTTCTGCCCAGGAGACCAATATTTTTGGAAACTGACAGCTAGCCCACAGAGCCAGGGCCTCACGTTTTGACTGTGAGTACTACTCAAGGGATGAAGGCTCATTGCTGACTTTTGGCAAGCTAAGGATCCCTAGGAACACAAATGAGTGATAGAAGTACTTAACTCCTGGCTTGCTTAGTGTTATTGCATCTTCCCACCTCGGATTCTAATTTTCTGTGGAGATGCTTCTTGGCTGATTGGAGATTAGTTCCTTCATTCCCTGGGCTCTTCAAGATTTCATCAATGTTTCAACTTTCTTTCTTTCCCCCCAAGGAAGCTATACATAGTTTGAAAATACTGAAACAAGTTGTATAGAATTCAGTTTTGACCTTCTTTGTAATTTTTTAGTGCTAAAAATACAGGAGCTAGTGAACAAGGTGAGAACTTTGCTCAACAAAGCTTTGTAGAAGTCTCAAGAAATAAATGCCATGTAATATTCTAGACCAGCAGGGCTCAAATTTTTCAGTCTCTGGAGCCCTTTACACTCCTATATAGAGTGAGCCCCAGTGAGCCCTCGGTGAGCCCTGCTGGCGCATATGCAGAATCTCAGGGTGCCCTAGTGACTTAGGGTGTCATGCAGTAGCCCATGAATGGAGTGGCGCAGTGCCGAGCAGATGATGGCCTCTTATGGTGTGCTCGTGGGAGGGCTCATAGGAGCACACTTTGAGAAACACTGTTTGAGACTAAGCTATTATGCAGGCTTACAGCACAATCCTATGTATGTCTATTCAGAACTAAGTCCCACTGAGGTCAGTGGAACTTACTCCTAGGAAAGTGTATATATCACAGTTGGGCCAGGCCTGCAGACATTACAGTGCAAGTGGGGTAAAATTTCTTAACAGGATTCTGTAAAAGATGAATCAACATTTCTAGCACAAGGTTTGTTCTCTTTTGCCACAACCCCTCCTTTCTTTTGGCCACCGGTGCCAACATCCGGCTTTACTTTCCACATGCTCCTGATTAGATGTTCATAGTCAGGCGCTGACAAGTGGCCTTGCAAGCTGCCTCTTTGGATTTGACAGCCAGCCTGCATGCAGGACTGCCGGACAGCGAGTGTGGGGCTCATTTCCCCCTCTTAGGCTTGAGTTTCTCTTTTGTCCCCAAGAGGAAGACCTGGTCAAAGAAATTGTCCTCTCTGTGAGCCAGTGTCTGTTTCATATTGGCTCACGGCTTCATTCCATTTGGGAGACATATTCTGCTACAAGGAAGGGAACTGCCAGTAAACAGCAGCATTTGAGAAACATTCAGAAATGTTAACACAAAAACTCAACAGCCCAGATGCCAGAAGCATCTATTTTCATTTCCAAGCCAGGTTTTTTTTTTTCCCCTCCTTCTTCTTTGTTTTCTGCCTGGCACTTTCTTTGACAGACAGTAAACATGAGCTGAAGTAGGGAAGGAAAAGAATAAAGGTGTGGGATGAGGGAATTTCAACTATAAGCAAAGCAGTCTTAAATAAAGGTCCAGCTGGAAGTTCTCCAGGTAACCACCTGCCTACCAAAGATTTGGGCAAGAATTGTTGGCCTCCTTCACAATACTGGAATAGGACATTGTGAACCTTTTGGATGTTTCTATTCAGGCACTGAAACCTCAGGAAAATTCATTGCCAATTGTAAGCTTAACTTCTTTGGTGTTTACCAGATGTTGTGTTTCAAGATTTTATAAATATCTGCACATGGCTTGAAAGTCAGAAGGGTTCCTACCAGAAAACCATTTTTTAAAAGTGTACTGTGCTACAAATCTCTCTCCTCCTCCAGCAGGAATGGGAAAATTTGATCTCAGAAAACCAAGGTGATTTGTAGGTTGTTACAAGCTCTCCATGTTTTCTCTCCAGCCTAGTGGGAGCTTGTAACTCAGAGGAAACACATGCTGAAACACTCTGAAACACTGTTTAGGGATTCTCTACCCATGCTTCTGTTTCTGTCTTTAAGAAGAGAGTGAACCCTAGCTACTGAACAGAATTTTAGTTATGGAATAAAAAATGCAGTGGCAGAATGTTCTACATTTAAATGTCTGTAGGCTTCAATCTCTCGTACGTGACCTGAGGGCTCAGTCCTATCCATTTGTTCCCTTATTTCGGGACTGCATTGAGAGTGCATTGGTGCTGGGAAGTTGGATAGAATTGGGCTCTGAGTTGAACACCATTTCCATCTAGGGGTTCATTGTTGCATCTATGGTAGTTCAGTAGAGCATGCAAGTGTGAAAAATGGAAGAAGTCCTTCAGTTGGTTCTTAAGCTTGGCCCTTAAGTGGGTGCCTAAGCTTCATTTCTTTGGGCCAGTACAAACCGGTAACATAGGATTGCCAACCCTTCAGGATTGGCATGGAGTCTCCAAAAATCAGCATCAATTTCCAAGGGACTACTGAAAGCAATTTTGGAGATTTTAATGGGCTCCAGGAATTTCCAAATTTGACATCATGCCCTGGGGGAAAAGATCCAGGAATAGCTTTAGTCAAAGTTGGCAACCTTAACGTCTGTTAAATGCACACAGACACGTTCTAGATCATTTTAAACTGAGGGTGCAATCCTAACCCACTTTCCAGCACTGGCATAGCTGAGCCAGTGGGGCATGTGCAGTTGGGGGGCAGTCATGCAGACCTCCTCAAGGTGAGGCAATGTTTGTTCCCATACCTTGGTTGCATTGCCCTTATGTCAGTGCTGGAAAGTGGGTTAGGACTGCGGCCTAAATCTGCTACTAGGTACCATATCATTTCAAACTTTCTATATTCAAGGAATCCCGTCCACAGAAAGTTTTGGAGAAGCTGATTTATCTGAACTGTCCCTTGGACTATGCGTATTATACAATGCAGATGTCAAATTCGTAGTAGAGATACAAAATCATTACCCAGTCCATTCTAGGGGATTTGGAGAATCAGAAACATCGGTTTTGTAATATGACCAGAAATAAGTTCTGCAACCAATTGATCAAATTGATGTGCAAGAAAACAAAATTGTCAAGGGACCTAGTTGGGCTAATGGCCCAATCCTTCTAAAGGATGCTCCAGTGAAATATTTGTTCCATCAGCACACACTGTCACAAAAGCACTTTGCGACAGCACAGAGAGCCAGTGCGCTGATGGGAAGGCTGGAGCAGCAGCTGTTGAGAAGCCTGCCAGATTAGGTCAGCTCAGCACAGGGGTGGGGTTGAACAGGGAGGAGATGGGGCAGGGTGGACACGATATGTATCCAAACCCCTTCCCAGACCCAATCCACCTGCATGGATCAGCTCAGAAATGTGCCAGCAATATTCCTGACTCAGGTTCAAGTTGACCCATAGTGGCTGCTGGTGCTTACCTTGGAGCAAGGGGGCAAATGTCCTCTTACCCTGAGGAGACCTCCAGCAGTCAAAAATCCTCTGCAGGATACATCACAGCCCACACTGACACTGCTGCATTGCTGTGTGTGTGTGTGTGTTTTTTTTTTAGGGTGACCTGGACATCCCTCCCAAATTTTCAGCTCCAGGAATAAGGGCACTTAATGCAGATGAACTTTCAAAGGTGTTGAAAACCTATCAACGTCTATAGAAACTATAAGAAATCCATTCCTGGGTGACTGGCTGGGGATACTTGATAGGTGAAACTCTGCTGATGAGTCAATTGTTCATTCAGTTTGCAGATGAGAAGATGTAGCCAAGCAGAAGAGCCAGGATTTCCAAAACAATGTCACTGAAAACTGCAGGCAAAGTATCCAAGATAAATCCAAGAGAACATTATTGCTCTCTTAGGAGTCCACAACAAAAGGAAATGACAAAATGACTGCAAAGTACTGGACGGTGCTGCCATTGTTAATTTTTTGCACATGGTTGACACGTGCCTATTTGACAACTCTGCCGACTTTGTATTTCACATGAACACAAAACTGTAACATGTTGAAAGGGTGGACATCATGATGATGCTTACATTTCCATTTCTGAATATTGGTGTCAGGCCAAACAAAAAATTGCCAGTCAAATGACTGCAGTCACTTCATGACCCATTGAATAAGCAGGAGCTTTGTCTGTTTTTGACTACCAGACTGTATAGCTGCCAAGTGAAAACAAGGCAAAGCAATAAACATCACACACACACAAGGTTAATATTGATAACCCTGTTCATGTGACCAGCTGGCTCCAGAATCTATACATTTGCAGCTTTCTATACAGACAGAGTAGTATTGTGGGCTATGTGTATCAGACTTTGGGAACAATGCCAAGATTGCACTGGGCTGGTGCAAGTCCCTTGAGCTGGCCCAGGAGAGTCGCAAATGTGCCATAAAGCACATTTGCGCCTCCACAGAAGTCAGCTGTGCTGGCCTGCAGAGGCCAGATCCAACCTCCGTGGCAACAGAGGAAGATGAGTCCGCACCAGCGAAGCTTGGCTGGCACAGGGGTCTGGGGGGCATGGGGAGGGCAGGGAGGAGACTTCCCAGGACAGGGGAGGGAGGGTGGAGGGCAGATGGGCCCATGGGCAGGGGGTAAGAGGGAAGGACCAGGATCCAGCACTTGTGCTGGATTCTATCCCTGTTTCTGGGCAGCCTGGATCAGCTGTTTAGGTGGTGCAAATTTGAGTAACCCTATTGGGGCTGCAGCAGCTCTCCCCAGGGTAAGACAAAGAAATTCCCGTTGCCCTGGGATGAACTGCTTTCAGCCCCAAACTTGTCCTGGATACGGGGCAAGCCTACTGCCTCCCCATTCCAGTGCAAGTTAGGATTGCGCTGTTTGTGACATGCTGCTAAAATATTTTGGTAATGGAATTAGGTATGTCATAATACTTAAAACAACAGAGTTCGAGTTTTTTGCGAACAATTTTCACGAGGGCAACTTTTGCAGAACCAATGTAACCTCACACAAATTTCGACAAAGCATATCTATGCCAGATATATAAACGTGTTGGATAATCTCTCCGCAGATGACCTAGGAGCTACATTTTTCTAACAAAATTCAGTGCTCTTGCCAAACTACAGTTCCCAGGATTCTGTGAAGAAAACTGTGACCATTAACCAGCTATGAGTTTCACACACAGATGTGCCTTAATTCGTGAAGAATTGCATATATTTGCATAGTCCACAAAGCTGACCTAATTTTAAAGATGAGCTTCCTTTTCACTCTACTTCCTTCTACTGACTTGACCTGGCCAGGCAAGTAAAGGTTCTGTGAAACCAAGAAAGCAACTGAGATTGATTAAGTGAAAATGTAAGAACAGCAGCTCAGGGACCTTGTAAAATCTCCACTGCTATGAATGCATGGAAACACCTTTCTCTTGCTCCCAGCCTCATTGACTAAATTCTTTGATGGATGCCTTTTCCCTACGGCATCACCTGGAGGCTTGCATCTGCAAAATCAGACGATGCTGGGTTCTTAGGTGATTTTTCTTGTGCAACGAAGCCATTTGGGGTCTGCTAAAGCCGGAGCCAACACCTTGATTGTTACAACATGTTCTTCCTGTTTAATCAGCCTGAATTCTAGTTGTGTATAAAACACACTCTATCTTGGGACACCTAGTTTGCAGCCAGTCGTTCATTCTGATGAACAGAAAACTATTT
This sequence comes from Tiliqua scincoides, assembly GCF_035046505.1. Lineage (NCBI taxonomy): Eukaryota > Metazoa > Chordata > Lepidosauria > Squamata > Scincidae > Tiliqua > Tiliqua scincoides. The sequence goes on along the minus strand of NC_089821.1, from coordinate 73,668,571 downwards.
AACCCAGTTGGCTTAGACCAGCAATTTTCAACCTTTGTCATCGCACGGCATGCTGACAAGGCACTAAAATTTTCAAGGCGAGGATATATGCTGCCAATATTTAGTTATAAAATTAACTTGTATATCTTAGGGCCCAATCCAAACAGGGCCTTGGACAAACATGTCCCTTGCGCCGGCCCAAGGCTGTTGCGAAAGTGCTGTAAACAACAACCTAAGTGGGGTTAGGTCGGCACACTAACATATGCAAGCCTCCCCATGCCGATGCGAGCTCCGGGAGGCAGGTAGGTTGCGTCAGTGAAGCTCTGCCAATGCAGGGGTCGGGGTGTGTGTGGGGAGGGCGGGGAGGAGGCAGGGAGAAGGCATTTTGGGGAGGGGGTGGGCGGGGAGGGGGAGGCGGGGCCAGGATCCGGCAGTTATACTGGATCCTAACTCTGTTCCTGGGCAACCTGGGGCAGTCCCAGACTTCTTGGATTTGTGTTACCACTTGAGGTGGCGCAGATCCAAGTAGTTCCATTGGGGCTGCTGTGACTTTACCCAGGCTAAGGGGAAGCAATTCCCCTTGCCCCAGGCTGAGCCACTTGCAGCCCCAATCCTGCCTTGGATGCAGCGCAGGCCCACCGGCCTGCCTGCTCCAGGCAGGTTTGGATTGTGCCCTAAGACTCAAGCCTTCTTCCTCCAACACATAACACACTTCAAAGTTCTCAGGCTGAATACCATGTCAAAAGCTGAAATTTGAGTCAGATCTTTAAAAAGTTAGATAATTAAATTCTGAAATCAAATACTGAATTCCCACATTTTAGCATTGTTCTGAGGATTATTTTTATACCCAAATCTGAATAATTGACTTTGAAGATTTACATAAGAACATAAGAACAGCCCCACTGGATCAGGCCATAGGCCCATCTAGTCCAGCTTCCTGTATCTCACAGCGCCCCACCAAATGCCCCAGGGAGCACACCAGATAACAAGAGTGCCCTCCTGGTAACATCCTGGTGCCCTCCCTTGCATCTGACATTCTGACATAGCCCATTTCTAAAATCAGGAAGTTGCACATACACATCATGGCTTGTAACCCATAATGGATTTTTCCTCCAGAAACTTGTCCAATCCCCTTTCAAAGGCACCCAGGCCAGATGCCGTCACCACATCCTTTGGCAAGGAGTTCCACAGACCAACCACATGCCGAATAAAGAAATATTTTCTTTTGTCTGTTCTAACTCTCCCAATACTCAATTTTAGTGGATGTCCCCTGGTCCTGGTGTTCTGTGAGAGTCTAAAGAACATCTCTCTATCCACTCTATCTTTCCCATGCATCATTTTGTATGTCTCAATCATGTCCCCCCTCAGGCGCCTCTTTTCTAGACTGAAGAGGCCCAAACGCCTTAGCCTTTCCTCATAAAGAAGATGCCCCAGCCCAGTAATCATCTTAGTTGCTCTCTTTTGCACCTTTTCCATTTCCATTATATCCTTTTTGAGATGTGGCGACCAGAACTGGACACAATACTCCAGGTGTGGCCTTACCATCGATTTGTACAACGGCATTATAATATTAGCCATTTTGTTCTCAATACCTTTGCTAATGATCCCAAGCATAGAATTGGCCTTCTTTACTGCCGCCGCACATTGGGTCGACACTTTCATCGACGTGTCCACCACCACCCCAAGATCTCTCTCCTGATCTGTCACAGACAGCTCAGAACCCATCAGCCCATATGTGAAGTTTTGTTTTTTTGCCCCAATGTGCATGACTTTATACTTACTGACATTGAAACACACCTGCCATTTTGCTGCCCATTCTGCCAGTTTGGAGAGATCCTTCTGGAGCTCCTCACAATCACTTCTGGTCTTCACCACTCGAAAAAGTTTGGTGTCGTCTGCAAACTTAGCCACCTCACTGCTTACCCGTGTCTCCAGGTCAGTTATGAAGAGGTTGAAGAGCACCGGTCCCAGGACAGATCCTTGGGGCACACCGCTTTTCACTTCTATCCATTGTGAAAATTGCCCATTGACACCCAGTCTCTGTTTCCTGGTCTTCAACTAGGTCTCAATCCATGAGACGACCTGCCCTCTAATTCCCTGACTGTGGAGTTTTTCAGTAGGTGAGGGACCGTGTCAAACGCCTTCTGAAAGTCCAGATATAAAATGTCCACGGGTTCTCCCGCATCCACATGCCTGTTGACCTTTTCAAAGAATTCTAAAAGGTTTGTGAGGCAAGACTTACCCTTACAGAAGCCATGCTGATTCTCCCTCAGCAAGGCTTGTTCGTCTATGTGTTTTGAGATTCTATCTTTGATAAGGCATTCCACCATCTTACCTAGTATAGATGTTAGGCTGACCGGCCTATAGTTTCCCAAGTCCCCCCTCTTTCCCTTTTTAAAAAATCGGTGTGACATTTGCTATCCTCGAAACCTCTGGCACCATGGCCATTTTGAGGGAAAAGTTGCATATTTTAGTCACGAGATCAGCAACTTCATTCTTCAATTCCTTAATAACTCTTGGGTGGATGCCATCAGGGCCCGGTGACTTATTGATCTTTAATTTATCAATGAGGTCTGAAACATCTCTTTTAACCTCTATCTGACTAAATTCCTTGGTCAGGAGGGGCTGTTTGGGCAGCAGTATCTGCCCGAAATCTTCTGCAGTGAAGTCAGATGCAAAGAACTCATTTAATTTCTCTGCCATCTCTAAGTCTCCTTTTATCTCCCCTTTCCCTCCCTCACCATCCAGAGGGCCAACCGCTTCACTGGCGGGTTTCCTGCTTCTAACATATTTGAAGAAGCTTTTATTATTCCCCTTAATGTTGCTGGCCATGCGTTCCTCATAGTCTCCCTTGGACTCCCGTATCACCTTCTTACATTTCTTTTGCCACAGTTTATGTTCCTTTTTATTCTCCTCATTAGGGCAAGATTTCCATTTACGGAAGGAAGCTTCCTTGCCCTTTACGGCCTCTCTAACTTGGCTGGTTAACCATGCGGGCACCCTCCTGGATTTAGTGGAGCCCTTCTTTCTTTGTGGTATACACTTCCACTGGGCCTCCATTACTGTTGTTTTAAGCAGCCTCCATGCAGTCTGGCGAGATTGGACTCTTTTTACCTTCCCTTTCAACCTAATCAGCTTCCTCATTTGAGGTAAGTCCGCTCGTTGGAAGTCAAGGGTTTTTGTGAGAGATTTGCCCAGTATTCTTCCCCCAACATGCATGTCGAAATGGATCGCAGGATGATCACTGTTCCCCAACGGCTCAGTAACATTACATATCTAACCAGGTCCTGAGTACCGCACAATATAAAATCCAGAGTCACCTGTCCTTGGGTGGGCTCCATGACTAGCTGCTTAAGGCACAGTCATTTAACATGTCAAGAAATCTGGTCTCCTTTTTGTGACCAGAACACAAATTGACCCAGTCGATGTGAGGATAATTGAAGTCCCCCATGATTACAACCCTGTCCCTCCTTGTCACCTCCCTGATCTGTTTCCTCATTTCAAGGTCCCCTTCCAGTTTCTGGTCTGGAGGACAATAGTACGCCCCCAGTATTACATCGCTCCTTAGGCCTGGTAATTTAACCCACAGAGATCCTATGGTGGAGTCTGACCTGCCTTCAATCTCTACTTTGCTGGATTTTATCCCTTCTTTAATGTAAATGGCCACCCCACCTCCAACACGCCCCTCCCTGTCCCTCCTGTAGAGTTTATAGCCCGGGATTGCCGTATCCCACTGATTTTCCGCATTGCACCAGGTTTCCGTTATGCCCACTATGCCAATGTTTTCCCTAGTGACCAAACATTCCAGTTCTCCCATCTTTGCTCGGAGACTTCGGGCATTTGCATAAAAGCATTTGTACATGGAATGCTTATTAGCTGCTTTGTCCCCGCATCCTCTCACTGTGCCAAACCATCTATCACATCCCATCATGCTACCATTCCCAATTTCTTCTCCTACTCTGCTTTTACCTTGTTGTTATCTAACCTCCCCATCCTCGTTCCATAGGGATGAGGAGTCCCAAACCGAATGCCCCTCGGCTCCTGTCGGCCTTCCCCAGGGATCAGTTTAAAAGCTGCTATGTCACCTTTTTAATGTTATGCGCCAGCAGTCTGGTTCCATTCTGGTTCAAGTGAAGCCCATCCCTCTTCTACAGGCCCCGCTTGTCCCAAAATGTTCCCCAGTGCCGAACGAATCTAAACCCCTTCTCTCTACACCACCATCTTATCCACACATTGAGACCCCTGATCTCCGCCTGCCTAGCTGGTCCTGCGCATGGAACAGGTAGCACTTCCAAGAACGCTACCTTTGAGGTCCTGGCTTTCAACTACCTACCTAATAGCCTAAATTTGGCCTCCAGGACCTCCCGGCTACACTTGCCCACGTCACTGGTGCTGACATGCACCACAACCGCTACCTCCTCCCCAGCACTATCTACTAGCCTGGCTAGATGAGAAGTGATGTCTGCAACCTTCGCACCAGACAGGCAAGTTGCCATGCGGTCCTCACATCTGTCACAAACCCCCCTCTCTATGTTTCTGATAATCGAATCCCCCACTACAAGAAGCCCCCGACCCCCCTCCCACCAAGGAGTATCCTGAGTGCGTTTGGATACAGGCCAGTTCCCTGGAGAAGGGTTCCCCCCTAGGGGATTGTTTCCCTCCTCTCCAGGATGATGTCCTCCAGCCCCGAGACTTCCCACCCGGGCAGCTGAGGAGCTGCGTGCCTGAGGGTGGGATGAAGCCTGATAGTCTCCGGAAGTCTTCCCCTGGTCCTTCTCTGCCTGCCTCTGCTTCTCCAGGTCGGCCACCAAGGCTTCAAGGGAGCGGACGCCTTCCCTGAGTCCCTGGAGCTCCTTGCACCGAGGGCACACCCATGACTTATGCCCCAGAGGCATATAGTCATACATGTGGCACTCGATGCAAAAATCTGGATAGCCCCCATCCTGCTGCTGGCTGTCTGACTGCATAGTTTTGTTTGTTTGTTTGTTTGTTTAGGGGTACTTAAAAACACTACACTAGTTTGCTGCCCTCTTCTCAAGGAAGAGAAGGGCAGTTTCTGGGGTCCTGGCTTCCTCACCCTGCTGCTGAACTCAGACCGAGGCTAAACTTGCAGTGCCTTACCTGGCACTTTGTTCCTGAGGCGCTTGGTATCCCAGAGGCCGCGCATGCTTCTGCCTGAGAAGTTTCTCCATACAGATCTGAAATTTAAGATCAGTGAAATCTTTCAGGCTTTGCTTTACCTCTGACTTAACAAAAAGTGAGGGAGTGTTGTATTCCATAATACAAATTTAGAATATGTCCTACACATGTTGCCTCAAGGAACACAAGGAGTTCCACTATGTTCAGTGGGACTTGTTTCCTAGAAAGTGCACTTAGGAGGGCTGCAGCCTTAATGGAATCATAATATAGAAAGTCTGGGCATAGAATTTGCCTTCAAAAGGTCTGATCTGTGGAATTCCTCCAAGCTTGACCCAATGCAACCAAGATCCTAATCTGTCTGCGTACACTGAAACGCAAAGTGGTCTGCTGTTTCACTAGCAAAGCAGATAGAAACCGCACTGGCACGCTATTTCCTTGTATACACAATTACTGACCTCAAAATTCTTTGCATTTCAATCTTAACACATCATCTTTTATACTTTCTCAAATTTGCACTGTCAACCAAAATACCAGAGAGAATTTGCAAATGCTGCTCTGAGACAAGGTAAATGTTGTTCCTGCAGCTCCGGAGGCATGTTTTGTGTACACAGCTCTCTTTGTTACTGAGTACACTGAAGTTTGAAGCTCTCCATCTCATCAGAGTTCATTGCCTCTCAGAGTGCTTAATGGGCGTGCAGGCATGATGCCCAAGTTAGCGGTGGGAAAGAAGTGCAGGGTGCACATGTAGCTTTCCCGTTTACTTTTGACCATCTTGTAAGTTGTGGACTGAACTTATTTTCTCAAGCAAGGCTTCCCATTGCACTCAAGAAAACAGTAAATGGTTTGTAAAGAGAGCAACTAAGATGATTACGGGGCTGGGGCACCTTCCTTATGAGGAAAGGCTACGGCGTTTGGGCCTCTTCAGCCTAGAAAAGAGACGCTTGAGGGGGGACATGATTGAGACATACAAAATTATGCAGGGGATGGACAGAGTGGATAGGGAGATGCTCTTTACACTCTCACATAATACCAAAACCAGGGGACATCCACTAAAATTGAGTGTTGGGCGGGTTAGGACAGACAAAAGAAAATATTTCTTTACTCAGCGCGTGGTCGGTCTGTGGAACTCCTTGCCACAGGATGTGGTGCTGGCGTCTAGCCTAGACGCCTTTAAAAGGGGATTGGACGAGTTTCTGGAGGAAAAATTCATTATGGGGTACAAGCCATGATGTGTATGCGCAACCTCCTGATTTTAGGAATGGGTTAAGTCAGAATGCCAGATGTAGGGGAGAGCACCAGGTTGAGGTCTCTTGTTATCTGGTGTGCTCCCTGGGGCATTTGGTGGGCCGCTGTGAGATACAGGAAGCTGGACTAGATGGGCCTATGGCCTGATCCAGTGGGGCTGTTCTTATGTTCTTATGTTCTTATGTTGTGTAGATCTCCAACCCACAAAAGTGCCGAGGGTTAGACATTTTTGCACATGAAATGAATTTGCACCAGTCTTAGTGGTGCATAGCAAAGGAGGCTGGAAACCAGAAAATGGCTAACAGAGTGGAATCTGGTGCCTGATGCTACTATTTCACATTGCTTTCTGGTAAGATTGGTCCTGCCATCAAGGGGAAAAGAATACAATTTTAATTCTCAACCAATACGTGTTACCAAACCCCAGACTTTGTATGCCCTCGTTGGATTTCACTTTTATGCACCAGCTCTACAGGTGTACAATAGTGTAATCATAAACTCCATATTAGCCTTATACAGATATTTGCATGGGGTGGTCATACTGACCCAGACAGAGCTAGCTGTCTAGAATCAATTTAATGATAATTAAAAAAAGAAACACACACACGTTTACAACCCTCGTGTGGAAAGTCTGGAAAATGTATGCTATTGACATTTGTTGCTGTGCTGGGGGCTGGGGATAAGAATAAGCCCTCAGCTTGGCTGTACTTGTCGTAAGAGGCGACTATACAGCCACCGGGTAGATGGGACTCGTCAGCCTGGGAAGGCAGCTCATCTGAGAGAAGGAAGACTCTGATCCCAAACCTCCACTGCCTTGTGGCTACATCCAGTTATGGAAAAGGCTTCAGGCATCAACCTCGAGGCAAAATCCGGAGCCGGAGTCCCTGAGGCAGTTCATGGCTCAACACAGTCACGTTCTGGCAACTCCCGTGACACCGCTGGAACCAACTGTATTGGCCTCTGCCTTTCCATTGGACCATTTCAGCCATGTGGAGAGGGGGGATTTGCTGCATGGGAAACAGTCTGTCCTCCATGCCTACTTTACCCAGGCTTCACGCACTGGAGAGGACACTCTGTTCCAGAACCACCATTCAGAGCGCGATACCATAGTCTTCCGAGACTGAAGGATGCCAACAACAATGCTGAGCTGGTCTCAAGAGCAAAAGACACCAAACAAGAAGTGTGATATCTTCTAAAGTGCTACCAATGTTCATCAGTCATCAGTCCAGGTTTTGATAGTTGAAGGCAGAACAGGCATCAGTTATGGGGGAGATGGTTGGGGAGCAAGCCAGGCCATGGGCAGTGCAGCTGGAATGGGGGATAACTTCAAAGAGAGAGCTCTCAAATGTGCAGGCCAATCTTAGGGGCTCTTCACAATGGCAGAACTCATGTTCTGCCATCATAAATGCCGCAGCCCTGCTGTAAGTTGTGCGCCTCTGCTGAGTACATTGGAGCCACCAGCAAAATGGCTGGCAGCTCTGCACCCCACCACCATCAGACCTGACCCGTGCCAGAGTGGGGGCAATTCAGGGAGGTTTGGGGGCTGAGGGGGTGTATCTCAGCAGCAGTGTCCACTGAGATGCTATCCCCTTTTTTGCAGCCTACTCCCTTCCTCTCCTCAAACTTATGCCAGCAAAATAGCTAGCCTGGGTCTGAGGAGACCATAGGTGGCAGAGCAGCCTACAGGTCCTCTGGTTGCCCCCCTGGTTGCCCCCCCACCACATCATGCAGAGCATGCTCCATTGGTGTAGCAGCATGCTATGGACTGGCAGAGGAAAGGATTGGGCTGTTAGGATGTGAGTCCATAACCTTACATGCAGGGTCATATTAAGTTCTTCTCTAAGAATCTCCAGTAAGATCCTTTATGCTCTGAAAATGTGGACCATGAGGGAAGATTCCATGTAAGAGGAGCTGCAGATTACTCCATAAGTACTGATGCCAGCCAAGAAAGGGGGCACACCAGTTGTCTTAGCAATTTCCCCACAAAATTGCTGCTGCGGGTTGTCTCTCAATAGAATGTCCCAAATGCCTCACCTTTACACAGTACAATTTATTAGAGCATTTTCTTTGTTGATTTCTTTTTTTGGCAGGAAAAAAAATCATCTGCAAAAAAACGAAAGAAAGAAAAAAATCCCCTGAAGTTAGCAGTGCCCCATTGGGTTGATGATGTTCCAGCCCTACAACCATGTATTTTGTAAGATTCAGAATCAAACACTGTTATGTTAAGTCAAGGGTGCGCAAACCTTTTTGCCTGGTGGTCGAATCCAGCCCCCAGGAGGATTTTATCTGGCCCCCGAGGTTCCCCTGTCGCTCAGGGCTAAAAACAAAGCAACAGATGCACTTCCAGGTATATACCTCCTTTAACCATTAGAGGTGCCAAATGTAATGCAATGTAATGTAAAGAAATTATTCCATTACACTATATTACATTTAGCATCTCTTGTGGCAGAATGAGATATATACCATTGCTGAGAGACCTGGAATATAAATATAATGTTAGTTAAACATAAAACAGAGATAAAAAAGTTTGAGATGTGCGTTGTAGGTTGCTTGATGCGTTTGTTCAAAATCCATTCCCACCTTTTCCTGCGCAAGTCAATTTTGCCCTCTGCTCTCCTCCTCCTTCCACCCCCCACCTACTTATTGTATTCAATTAAACTCTCAGGACATCGGTCCTCCATATATTTATTATTTATTTATTTTCCGACCCTCAACACTGTGTCAGATACATGATGCAACCCTTGCGCCAAAAAGTTTGGACACCCCTGTGTTAAGTAATGGGAACTTTTTTTCTTTTGCCAAATTCTAACCACAAGTGCAGCTAAACAGGATCCTGATCATGGTGAGGCAAAGGGTTAAAGCCCTCCCTCTAATCCAATGGTTCCCAACCTGTGGTCCGGGGACCACAGGTGGTCTGTGAAACCCTGAGAAGTGGGCCACAAGGTCTCAGTATAAAAAAAGATGATCACCTTTGACTTTCAGCGTCTTGCCAAGTGAGCGCTCTCCCAACGGACCACATCCCCCACGACAGTTGTGGCTGTCAGTAGTCCATTCTCTGATGGTCCAGCACTTGCTGAAGTGCCAGCTGCAGAAAGGTCCATTCTCTACCCTTTCCGGTAGTCTGTGGAGGAACTCTCACTCGGCAAGATGCTTTCTCATGGACCACCAGAGAGGGCAGAGAATTGACTGCCTGCAGTTGGCATTTCCAGTGTCTCGCCAAGCACTCCCATGGCCTAACAAATTGAATTATATTTTTGTGTGTGTGGTGGGGATGGAAGGGGTTGCATGTGGTCAACGACAATTCCAATGTATGCCTTAGTGGTCTGTGGACTCCTAAAGCTTGGGAACCACTGATCTAATCACAGGTCAGGATCCTTACCTCTCCATGCCTCTTATTTTTGAAAAAAAATGTTAACCCTTAGTGTACCAAACCTGGGCCTACTCTAACACATAGTTTTGCTCACAGTAGGAGTTTTTGAATGGCTCAGTCCCCAAAAGGAAAGTGATCAAGGGTGAGATATCTAAGCCTTCTGACTCGCAACCAAAATCCTGTATGCACCCGCTGGCTGATCTGGTGAGACAGTATGGTTCGCATTGACCTGCATTTGGCATAGGAAAAATGTGCGGTGGTTATGGATTGGGTGTCTATCACACAGATCAGTGGGGCATGCCTGATTTATTGATCGGCTTTGCAGCTCTCTACAGAGAGCAGATGTGTGGGCGTATATGTGTATGTTTTGGGGGATGGGAGCAGCCAGCATGGTAAGGAAAAGAAAGATTTATATCCAGATGGGAATGGTGAAACTAGGGGAGGAGCTGCCATGCTGGGAGGCAACCCTTCACAATGAAAGCTATTCATCACCAGGGTCTTAAGGCAGCACTGCTGTGAAACGGACTAGAGTGAAAAGCATTCGAGCAAGTTAATCACTGATGATAGCTGGTGCTCTTGTAAGGAAGCAAGTAGCTGAGGAATTGGGGGCTCATATATCTTCACACATTATTCTTATGGGCTTTCCCCCCTCCCTTTCCGCCAATCTTCCACCTTCTTACTGATTCTGCAAGAAAGCTTATACAATTTATTCCCCCCCCCCCCATATATCTTGGAACAAGGAAGATTATGGCAACAGTGAAATGGGAGCAAGTAAAGCAGTCACCGTTTTTTCCCATCTAAAGTGGATTGTTGAGCTTATCCGAGAGACTGTTTCATAGGTGAACATCTGACCAATGTTTGGAAAGAGCAAAATGAGTTTGAGAAGGATTGCTTGGGGAAGGGGGGGGGGGTTATGCAGATTTTCACTTCATATGGCTAAATATGGTTCTTTCCAAACTAAGAACTTCACGAGGCGTAGCCATGTTGGAATGTCACAGCAAAACTGACTGCACAATCCTAACTTACCTCTTTGGCAGCACAGCACCTACTTTGCCGGCCAAGGGTGTTGTGAATGTGCTGTGCCACTTAGAGAGCAAGCAGTGCCGATAGGGAGGCCTGTATCACCCCACCAATGCCATAACCACAAAAACGACTGCTGGCAGAGGTAAGAAATGTACTGAGCAATGGAAGGGCAGGGGGAGGGTGGTTTTGACACAGGGAGGGGGTGTTTCCGGGTAGGGCAGATTGTGGGTGGATCAGGCCTAGGAGGGGCCTGATCTCATAATTTACCATTACAAACATTTATTTCCTCCTTCGGGTGCCATCTCTATAGTCTACTCTCCAGTGGTGCCTACTTATTGGGGATAGTCCCAGTTTTCTTACATTTATTCCTTATAAATTACAGTCCACATTTTGTCCCATTTACGTCATTTGGAGAAACTTAAAAAAACAACACCATTACATAAGTTGCCATGTTTCAATCCTCCAGAAGTTAAATCTTTGGGTGGGTGATGCTGGCAACTTCTCTCTAGTGCACATGTGTATGAATGCACATGAATGAATATGAAGACAGAATGTAGGACATAGCCTGCATTTTGCATACTGAGGCTCATGGTATAGGAGAGGGTCCCATCAATGTCAAGAGGGTTTCAAGGAGGACTGTAGGTTTCTTCATGGCCATGAAGGGCTTAGAATAGCCGTTCCCAAACTGTTGGCTCGTGGCCCACCAGGGGAACCAGAAGCAGAGCATTCCCCCTTAAGGGGAGTGGCCCTGCTCCAATGGCAGCAACAGCGCTGCAGCAATTGCAGCACTGTTGCTACCAAAGGGCTTGTTTCTCACCTGGGTGGGCAGCGCTGACTTCCTGCAGGGTCCTGGAGGCTCACAGCTCCCCTTGAGGTTTTCATGCAAAAACCGGAAGTAGCTAGTGATTGGAGATAAGGGTTGCTACAGCAACCACAGAGGATCTCAGAGGGGCTTTGAGCCTCCAGGACCCTGCAGGATGCCAGCGCTTCCAGCCCCAACTAAGAAACAAGCCCCTTGGTAGCAGTGACACTGTGACTGCTACAGCGCTGTCTCTGCCGCCCTCCCCTCTCCTCACCCATGCAAATACTTACCTGGTTCCCAACTTCCCTGTAGGGTTTCGGGAACCACTTGCTTAGAAGCCTCCAACTGTACTAAATCATTGGCTCCCATTAGGTTTCCTTCAGTTGTGAATATTGGTGAGAGACAGGAGTGAACATACTCACTGCATAGGCAAAAGCCTATGCTTTTTTGCCTATGCCTATGCAGAGCATGTTCTCTGTCCCTCACCATTCCCACCCCAACACCATTTTGAGCTTGAACCCAGTGACCTTTGTGCCATAGTGGAGCTTAAAACCTTTGACATTAGGGTCAATTGCTTACAAGAGTGCAATTACAGGCCTAATGCCTTAGCCTGCCCATTGTCTTTAAAAGCTTTTATAGGAACAAAAGATTGTTTGTCTCAAAAGCCTTGTCTTCTCTCTTTCTTATGGCAAATAGGTGGGGACAGTGGCAGGTTGTGTGTGTGTGCGTGCGTGTGCGCATGTGTGTGTGTGGTGGAAACAGATGAGGGTGGGGATGAAGTGTAAACCTGCCAGGATTGGAAAGGCGTTTAAGGCATTTTCCTGAGGCACGCAGGGCATTAGTCAGCACTCTTCCAAGCCACAGAAATGCGTCTTTGCTTGTCTGAAATTACAGAGATGAAATGATTAGACCACAAGCCTTTGCCCTCTGGACACTGGCCTTTTGTCTCTGTGGAATAATGATACATTGTTGATTGTCATCCAGTTCTTCTGAAGCAAATGTGCTTTTCTTTCTTTCTTTCTTTCTTTCTTTCTTTCTTTCTTTCTTTCTTTCTTTCTTTCTTTCTTTCTTTTCTTTCTTTCAGGCACTGTCCCCTGACCAAAACTTTTTATTCTTAGTTAACTGCATTGTTTTACTCTGTTCAGCAATCATTAAATCCAGTTTAAAACTACTGCAATATCACAGAACATTCTGACTCACTTGCCTTGCAGGGTCTCTCCTAGACATTCCCTTCCCTTGCTCTCCAAATGAGTCCTGTCTTTCAACAGTTAACTTGGGAGAATGTACGTACCAATATTTCCTTTCTTATTTCCAAGACTCACTTGCCTTATTCAGTTGGCCAAAGCTGAAGACACGCAGCATATGCTATTGAAGAAAGTCTACTGGCCTTGCCCCCAATTCTGCATGTTCACTTGAACATCTACACATAGCCCATGCCCTTGTTACTTATAGGCGCTGTGCAAAGATTCAGATAATCACATGGAGGTCAGAGGTGTTTTAATTTTTAACTCCCCTTAAAACTTGTGCACTTGTGCACATGTGACAGTGCAATCCTTAGCATGTCTACTCAGAAGTAAGTCTCATTGTGTATACTGGGACTTTCTTTCAGGTAAGGATGCAGAGGATTGTGATGTAAGAAAGCCAGGTAGAGTGCCAGACTACGGCTGTGTTCCAATAGTTCCCCACTCAACCATGGAGTTTCCTGGGTGCCCTTGGACCCAAGAAATGATTTCCTCTTAACCTAACCTACACCCAAAGTTTTTGTGAAGATAAATTTGGGGTGGAACAATGTGCACTTCTCTGAGCTGCTGGGAGGGCATAATTTAACTGCCATAAATAAACTTAGCTCTTTCATTCTATATGAAAGATAGAATGCAAAATCTTTTAGCAATTTTCAGTCTTAATAATTAAGCAGTGATTGATATAAAGAGCAGGCTATTTTCAAGGTATTTCACAAATGGAAATACTTATTCAGCCATTACTTATTGGGACTCTGCCTGTATACTAATAGGCCTGCTGCACAACTGTCTCCCTCCCTGAGCTACTGGGCTCCACTTGGCTAGTTGTTCTTCAGGGCTTAAGAACATAAGAAGAGTCCTGCTTAATCAGGCTGTACACCAGTGGTTTTCAAACTTTTGGGGAGGGTTTGAACTGCAGTAAGTCTTGGTGGGGGCAGGGGGAAGGCAGTGATGCATCCCCAGGATTGCATCGCTCAGGGGGGCTGCAGGGACTGGGATGCACTCACTGGTCCCTACAGCAGCATCCTGGGGGTACGGGGAGCCTTGCGCAAACATCTGTAGAGCTCCCCAGCCTGCAGAAAGTGAAAGTTGAGTGATCGCACTCTACTTTGGCAAAACTGGAAGTGGAGCGTGATCACTCCACTTTCACTTCTGACGAGATGGAGAGCCCTGCAGACACTCACACAGGGCTCCCCACACCCCAGGATAGCTGCTGCAGGGACTGGTGAGTGCATCGCAGTTCCTGCAGCCCCGTTAGCGATGCGATCCTGGGGATCATGTCGCTGCCTCCTCCCTGCCTCCTTGCTGTCCCCACCCTTTAAGGTGGCAGAGCCCAGGGCCTTCAAGCTGGGACATTTCGACACCCCAGTTTGGAAACCACTGCCATAGGCCCATCTAGTCCAGCTTCCTGTGTCTCACAGTGGCCCACCAAATGCTCAAGGAGCACACAAGACAATAAGAGACCTGCATCCTGGTGCCCTCCTTTGCATCTGGCATTCTGAGGTAGCCCACTTCCAAAATCAGGAGGTTGCACATTACGCATCATGGTTTGCAACCCGTGATGGACTTTTCCTCCAGAAATTTGTCCAATTCTCTTTTAAAGGTATCAGATACCATCACCTCATTCTGTGGTAGGGAATTCCTACATGCTGGGTAAAGAAATATGTTTTTTTGTCAGTCCAACTCTCCCAACACTCAATTTTAGCGGATGTCCCCTGGTTCTGGTGTTGTATGAGGGGGAAAAGAGTATCTCTCTATCAAAAATTTCTGCAAATCATTTTGATAGTTAACTACTTGATTGTTTTTATTAATTTATTGTTCATATGATGTTGTGAGACACCCTGGAACCCAGTGGTGTAGCTAATAATCATATAGACTGGTACCGAGGTCAAAATGATGCCCCGGAAGTGAAGTCACAATCAGAAGTGATATCACACCCGGGCTTTTAAAAAAAGTGAATACAGGGGAAAACCCACCTCCTTCCCTCAGCAACTCACCACCCACTTGCTCTGCCACCTTTCCCCAGTCAGTGGCATAACCAAGGCATCTATCTGCTACCTGGGGTCAAAGAAGATTTTGGAGCCCTACCTCCATGACAAAATCAAATTTAATTAAGTAAATAAATAAAAAGCGTGCCCCTTCTGGGTTAGAGACACTTTGCTGGAGTGAAGAGGGATGGTTATCCTTCCCCAGCTAAATATAAGAGGCACCTCTTGAAAAAGTAGCTCTTTACCCAGGTATCCAGGGATAACTGTATTATGATACATGGGAATGAGAGCTGACTCATATTAACATCTTATTGGTTCCAAGCTGTATCATAATAACATCTCATTGGCTCTCAGAACAATCAGACTTATAGGATAGTTTTGAGTTAAAGAAATCCACTTTTTATTCCATAAGGCAGTTGTGCTTTCATTTTCTGGTTAATTGGTCATAACTTTTGATAGAATACAGATATTCCAATGGGGTTTGTTTCATTGCATTCTGCATTAAGGGCGCAGTCCTAACTGACTTTGCAGCACTGAGGTAAGGGCAGGACAGCTCCGAGGTAAGGGAATACACATTCCCTTACATCAGGGGTGTCCAAATGTTTTGGCAGGAGGGCCACATCATTTCTCTGACACTGTCGGGGGCTGGGGGAAAAAAAGAATTAACTTACATTTCAAATTTCAATAAATTTTCATAAATGAATATATTCGAGATGGAACTTATATGAATGAAGGTCTTGCAATAGCTCAAGGCCTATAAAAGGCCTTGCACAAAGTAAGATTGGCTTTCCTTTGCTGCTGCATCACAGATATGAAATAGCAAGCAGTGGAGGGAGCCCTCGTTCCACAGCTCACAAGATATTGAACAGTTGGCCGTCACAATGACAGCAGTTGCATCAGGCCACCGTGGTCTCCAGCAAGTCTCCAGAGGGCCAGAGGCTCATTGGAGACTGGGGGCTCCCTGAGGGCCATATTGGGAGTCCTTGAGGGCCACAAGTGGCCCCAGGGCTGGGGTTTGGGCACCCCTACCTTACATTGAGGAGGCCTCTATGACTGCCACCCTACTGCTTTATGTAGTACATACCCCATTGGCACAGCTATGCCAGTGCTGGAAAGTTGCTTAGGATTTGGACCTAAATTACCTTTCCAATATTATATAACACAATGGTATTATTCGTACATGCCAAAGTTTTCACAATTTTGATCACCAGTGTCAAGCTCAATTTGTTGCCCCCCTGAAGTTTGTTGCCCGATGCAATTGCTACCCCCTGCACCCCCTTAGCTATGCCAATGCTGGGACTTCACAACAAAAGGTGGAATGTAAATGTAAATCGTAGGTGAAACAAAAAGAAATGCATGCCATTGCACTGAAGGCATCATTACCCCATTGCCACAATCTGTTTTTCATGTCTGAAATTAACTGCCGATTATGGAATAATGATGCCTCAAGATAGCACCACATGTGCATTCAATTGCTCAATCTTGCATATGTCATTACCCTTCCTTGCCCACCCCCACCCCTTGGAGCAGCAATTGCCAGATTTTGTTTCAGATATCACAACGGTAAGACTAGGCCTGATCAACATGCATGAGCCTAGTGAAAAAAGTAAATTGTGAAAGCCCTTGGGGGGGGGGTCACCCAAATTTTGAGCAAACCCAAAAGCATTTTGTTTGTAATGAGATGCACCTGAAAACCCTCTTAATTTGAGTAAGATTCAGTGGTAATCTTACCACTGTGGATGGTTCTGTGGATCATGAATTTTATGAATTTATTTATGGAGTGAATTAAATTCTGCTGAATAGTCAAGACACACGCTAGTCAAGACCACTAATAGTCTCTAATAGACACACTCTAATAGTCAAGACCACTGTTAAAGGTTTTAAGCACAAAGAGGAGAAATATCAGGAATACATAAAAGTCACTACACAGGAAAGCATAATCATGAGAATAGGCAGCCCACAGTGATTTCGGCCAGAGTCTTTTCTTGAGCAGGACCTTTTTTCTCCCTCTCCTCCTTTTGAATTATTATTATTTAATTCTGCCCTTCTGTGCTTGTGGCTCATGAGCAGAACAAACATGTTCATCACCATCACCACCACCACCACCATCATCATCATCTACCACAGGGGTGTCCAAACTTTTTGGCAGGAGGGCCACATCATGTCTCTGACACTGTGTCGGGGGGCCCCCCGAATTAATTTACATTTCAAATTTGAATAAATTTACGTAAATGAATATATTAGCGATGGAACTTGTATGAATGAATGAAGGTCTTGCAATAGCTCAAGGCCTATAAAAGTCCGTGCACAAGGCAAGGCTAGCGTTACCTTCACTGTCACTGCTGCATCACAGACATGAAACAGCAAGCAGTGGAGGGAACCCTTGTCCCACAGCTCATGCGAGAGGTCAAACAGTCATCTTCACACTGAGAGCAGTTGCGTCAGGCCAGCATGGGCTCCAGCAAGTCTCCGGAGGGCCAGATGCTCATTAGAGACTGGGGGCTCCCTTCAGTAAAATCTGACAAGGGTGCTTACAAGCATAATGTGTGTGTGTATTTTTTTAAGCATAAAAATGAGCTCACCGGGGGGGGGGGGGAGGGAGAGACTCCAGTTCTACAAAGTCCAAAAGGGTTGGGCAAATAATATCTTAAGCAATTGCTGAAAGGTCCACTTCATCTACTTGAGCAATACAAAGGATGCCTTGCACAAGACATGGGGTAGAATTAGAGCTGGCACTAACATTTTGGAAAAATGAAATCCAAAGTGAACTTCAGCTTTCCTCATCCACGAATTTTCACAGAAAACCAACCGTGTGTCTATAAGACAAGGGAAAAATTTTCAGGGAAGTCTTTGTAGTCTGCCTAGATAGACTGCCCAGTTTTTGAACCCAGGTCTCAATACAACATACTGTCTATGGATTCTTATTGGTTCAGGTCTCTTTGAAGCACTCTATGGCCATTGATTTTAAGGGACCAGGACTCCTTGTCGCTTTCGAAAGATATCCAAGAGCATTTGCTGAAGCCTGCCTATGCTTTCATACCATGGTCATGCATTGCTAGGATACAAGAAGGGGAAAGAATGTGTTGAACTATGAAAAACGGAAATTCAACCAGACCTGAGAAGGAGATTTTGGCTCCTTTGGAAACTAAATGGTTTCTAGTGCATGTATTCTGTAGGATCCAAATACCACTGACAACAGCTCATTTCCTCTTCCAGGAATGATCACCCCCTTCCTGATTTCATCAGAACATTTAATGTTTATTTTATCACGACTAAAGCGGGGATGAGGATGGTAAGGTGAGGAAACAAAGAGGGACAGACTGAGATTGGTGTGGGTTTTTGTATGCACCACCAACAGAGAATGTATTCTTTGCTCTCTTTCCAAGCTTTCTTTCCATTGGAATGGTGTTAACTCTTTGACTGCACTTCTGACTGCACCTTTGAACTACCGCATCATCAGTAGTTCTATGACGAATGCTTACTTGGGAGTAAAACATGCATAGATTCAAGTAGAACTTGCATAGATTCAGGGTGCATGACTCCATTAATTAATATGCACTGTGTGCAAAAGAAGCCTGATCAAAGCTGCATTAATCATTATACTATACAAGTATTGGGGTCGGGGTGGAAGAAGCCAGCCGCAACCCTTGTTTTAGTGACATCTGCTAGGTGCTATCCGCTGTAAAGACAGTGCTTGTCTTTTCCCAATGGGCTGCTGTGCCTTTAAAATTCACCCTATCACCCAACATCCCCTGCATTTTGATGGTCTGCTTTTTGACAATCAGCTTTCTACCCTTTTCAATTATAACCAGGACCCATACATGTGGGCTGACACGTGGTCTGCTCTTTCGACCTATTTCATCATGTTTCCATGAACTTCCATGCAGTTTTGCAAACCATGTACTTGCTTTTTCTCTCACTCAACTTGGTGTCCTTTTTTGTTCAATCTGTGTACTACATAGAAGTTGCTTGCAGTACATCTCTTAGAAATTGTGTGCAGTGCATGTTATTTTGCTTTCGCATGCATTCACAAGTGATATATAGAGCGCAATCCTAACTCGTGCTGGAAACTGGCATGCCAGCATGCCTGCGTTGTATCCAGTGTAAGTTTCAGGCAGCCAGAGGCTCAGTCAGGGGCAAGGAGAAACATTTCCCTTTACCCTGAGGAGAGTCACTGCAGTCCCAATGGGGCTACTTGGATCCGTGCCACCTCTGGAGGTGGCGCCAATCCGAGCAACCCTGGACTGCCCTGGGCCCACTGGGAACGGGGTCAGGATCCGGCATAACCTAATCCGGCCTCCTGCTCCCCACCCACCAGCCCTCATGAATGCCCACCGCCCGCCCTTCCCCCCTTCCCCAAAATGCCTCTCTCCTGTCTCATTCCTGCCCTCCCCACATCCCCTCCAGACTCCTGCTTCGGCCAAGCTGAGCCGACGCAACTCACCCCAGGGCCCGCAGCACTATGGGGAGGCCAGCACCAGCTTATCTCCCCAAAGAGTGGTGCAAAAGTGCTTTATGGCACTTTTGCAACACTCCCGGTTTGGCGCAAGGGATTTGTGTCAACCCAAGTCCATTGTAGGATTGCGCCCATAGTGTGTTTATTCATGTTTCTCAGCAGCCAAAATGCATTTGCAAGTTAAAAAAAAGACTGGGTTCCACATTTGATGATTTCCTGTTTTTGACAGTGCTCTAGTCCCTAACGTGTCAAACAAGCAGGAGATGCCTGTACTTAAAAAAAAAAAAATTAAATCGCCAATCATTCTAAACGGGGGTGCCCACACTTTTTGGCAGGAGTGCCACAAAATCTCTCTGACACTGTGTTGGGTGCCAGGAAAAAAAAAGAATTAATTTACAATTAATTATTTCAAATTTGAATACATTTACATAAATGAATATATTAGAGATAGAATTTATATGAATGAATGAAGGTCTTGCAATCGCTTAAGGCCTATAAAAGGCCTTGCACAAAGCAAGGCCAGCCTTTCCTTTGCTGCCGCTGCTGCATCACAGATGTGAAACAGCAAGCAGTGGAGGGAGCCCTCGTCCCACAGCTTAAGCGAGAAGTCGAACAGTTGGCCATCATGCTGAGAGCAGTTGCATCAGGTCAGCATGGGCTTCAAAAAGTCTCTGGAGGGCCAGAGGCTCATTGGAAACTGGGGGCTCCCTGAGGGCCATATTGGGAGTCCTCAAGGGCCGCAAGTGGCCCCAGGGTTGGGTTTTGGGTTCCCCTGTTCTAAACCTTCAGGAAGCTTTAGAAACTTAAATAAAATAATTAACCTATATTAACTAGATTGGGATATTGAGACTGCAAATGGGGAGCAGTTAAAGGGCAGTGTTACAGAGCTCTACTGGCTCCAGTTAATCAATCTGGAACAAGCGAGTGTGACTGTTGCTTCCTCCGAGTGAGAGCAGCTTGCAGAGATCTCATCTACATTTGTTACTTGCACTATTAGACAAAGACCAGATCCTTTGCTGTGTGCACTATGGAGCTGTGCCAATGTACATGACTGCAGAACGGGCCATCTATCACCAAATGTGTGTGCTCCAATAGGAATCACAATGCAAGACAGAGCAGCACAGTGTTCTGCACAGGATATTCCAGCTTTCAAATCATACACCCCTCAGCAGCTAAAGAGTTTTCCTTTTTTCTCCTTGTAAGCTATAACTTCCATATTCATGTGACTGGATGAAACCGAATCCATTAGCAGCATGAAATAGACAAAGTGTTCCTGGCTTTGAATGGTTACCTTAGTACTAATGACCTCTCTCTCTCTCTCTCTCTTTAGCTCCCTTCTAGGCCTAGCTTGTGATAGTAAATCAGGCAAGAAGATTCTCAGGCAAGAAGATTTAAGTGGCAATGATCCCACATAACCTCTCTCTCCCCTTGGTGGCAATCTCCTCATGAATATGCTTAGTTTTAAATTTGCAGCACCGAAATCAAATCAAAATGTTGCAGCACCAATAATTTAGGATTCTTGAATCCTGAAAGAGGGTTCTGTTTTAATTCATCCTTTCTCATGGACTGTTCACGCACAACTGTTGCTCTTGTGACCGATTCATTTTCTTTTGCACGTAGCTAGAACTGTCATCATGGCACGCTGGTTGTCTGAATTATTTCATTGTCCATAATTTGGAGGTGGATCGTAAAGCTTGACATGAGGCCTGATTTATTCGGTCAAAAAATCAGCCAGAGTGGGACCTTTGCTTCCTGCCATATAAAATGCTTAACCAATATAGCAATTCTTCTGCAAAGGGGAAGCGAAGGGGATCTGCTGCAGTTCAGGCAAAAGAGGCCAAGCTGTATCTTCCTCTCCCCTCTCCGGAGGTTTTGCCTTCTCTCATCACTGGCCTTCCTTATAACCTCTTCCTCAGGCCCTGAGGTAGAGGCCTCATTAGGCCCTGTCCTCCCCTTCCCTCCCTGCCTCCAAGGGCCTACCCTTGTACTATCATGCTGTCGCTATGGCTACCAGCTAGGGGATCCCTGGCCAACCTCTCCAGGCTTGCCTTGGCTCCTATGTAGGCTGGCACTGGCATTTTTGTGCCGCCATTTGGGGAAATCACCCCTGGTGTTGTGGTTGGCCTGCCCAAGGCTCGTGATGGACTGCTCTTGTGGAACTTGGACTGACGTAGAGGCTTCTGGGGCAATGTTTCAGTCAGATGATACGTTATGGCCTGGAGTGGGTTGCATGTTGGTGACTTTATTGTCAGAGGCGGTTCAGCATCACAGGGCCAGGCAGATCCTGGACAGTGCTATACAGACAAATAAGGGCCCCATCCTATCCCATTTTCCAGTGCCTGTGCAGTTGTGTCAGTGGGGTGTGTGCTGTGTTCTGTGGTGGAGGGACAGTCACTGGGGTCTTCTCAAGGTATGGGAACATTTGCTCCCTGACCACGGGGCTGCATTATGGCTGCACCAGAGCTGGAAAGTTGGATAGGATTGGGTCCTAACATGCCTACTAATAGTGATAGTTGTGAGAGCTGATTCCTGAGTTTTGGATCTACATTCCACCATGCACAGAACTTCTGGCAAATATTTGGCCAGAAGCATCTCTAAGATAGGCATTGTTGTCCTTAAATTTTTTTTTCGAAGTGACAGCTTTCAGAGCAATTCTGGTAGCAGGAGTTTTCTCTTACCCTGGGCACTTCTAAATAACAGAGCAAGTATACTCATGTTTTAGTGGCCTTACAGATAAATTTCTGCAATGGTCACTCTGTGGGGCTGCCTCTGAAGATCCTCTGGAAACTTCAGCTGGTACAAAATGCAGCCGTTGAGGTGCCCAGCTGTATGATCACATGGTTGTTGGCAACCTTCAGTCTCGGAAGACTATGGTATCGCACTCTGGATGGTGGTTCTGGCACAGCGTCTAGTGTGGCTAAAAAGGCCGATTCGGGAGTGACAATCCCTTCCACACTGGGAGCAAGTGCAGTCTGTCCCTGGTCTGTCTCCCTGGCTATGGGCCTTCCTTCTTTGCCTCTTTGCCTCAGACTGTTGGCCAAGTGTCTCTTCAAACTGGGAAAGGCCATGCTGCACAGCCTGCCTCCAAGCGGGCCACTCAGAGGTCAAGGTTTCCCACCTGTTGAGGTCCACTCCTAAGGCCTTCAGATCCCTCTTGCAGATGTCCTTGTATCGCAGCTGTGGTCTACCTGTAGGGCGCTTTCCTTGCACGAGTTCTCCATAGAGGAGATCCTTTGGGATCCGGCCATCATCCATTCTCACAACATGACCGAGCCAACGCAGGCGTCTCTGTTTCAGCAGTGCATACATGCTAGGGATTCCAGCTCGTTCCAGGACTGTGTTGTTTGGAACTTTGTCCTGCCAGGTGATGCCGAGGATGCGTCGGAGGCAGCGCATGTGGAATGCGTTCAGTTTCCTCTCCTGTTGTGAGCGAAGAGTCCATGACTCGCTGCAGTACAGAAGTGTACTCAGGACGCAAGCTCTGTAGACCTGGATCTTGGTAAGTTCCGTCAGCTTCTTGTTGGACCAGACTCTCTTTGTGAGTCTGGAAAACGTTGTAGCTGCTTTACCGATGCGTTTGTTTAGCTCGGTATCGAGAGAAAGAGTGTATATATATCACATATATCAGTATATTTCCAGGTACGATTCAAAGGTCTGGCAATGCCCTTTAAAGTTCAGGCCCCAAATATCTGAAGGACTCACATCCCACATCCTGAGCTTCCCATTGTGCCGGAACTGCTGCGGTGCTGAAATGGCTGCTGCCGCATTCTGCATGCAACAGGGCAGCTGCTGTTGACTCCTTGGGGGGAGTTTCATCCCCTCCCTCCACATAAGGCAAGCAGCCCTGCCGGCTGGCTGACACAGAGGCTTTGGATGCAGAGGAGCAGAGCTCCTCCAGTCCCACCTCCCTCCCACCCCACTCACTCCCCCAGCACGCCTTCTCCTCACCTTCTCCCCGCCCCTCTGCCCTAGAATACCTCCTCCCCTCCTCCTCCCATGCCCCCACCTACCTCTCCACCACCCGGCAGTTCGGGTACCATGGAGTGGTGGAGCAGCGGCGGTCCATGGGTGCTGGCCCAGAGCCAGCCAGCGCTGAGCTAGCTTTGGTGCTGGACCGGCGCTGAAGGCTCCAGACCTGCCTTACAGCATGTTTGTAAATTCGGTGCCGGCAGAGGACCAGCAGTAAGAGCTCAGGATTGGGCTCTAACTCCCCTCATTTAAGCCTGCCCATCCTGCTAGACATTTCAGAGATACCGTCTTTGGGTATCATCTCCTACATATGTGAAGTTAGTGGCTATCCACGAGAAAGCCTTCTTGGTGGCTGTTTTCATCCAGTGGAACTCTCTACTACCATATAAGGCTCAGCAGCCACCCTCATTGCTGCTCTTCCAACACCAGCTGCAGACCTACCTTTTCAGCAGGCCTCTATATCATTATTATGACTATTGTCTCATCCTTCCCTCCCACTGTTTTTGTTCTCTGCTTTGATTCTAAGTTTTTATTGTTTTCGTCAGCTGTCTAGTTTGTTACAGTTTTGTGCTGCAAGCTGCCCTGAACCTGCAGAACAGGTGCAAGACAAATGAAGAAATTTTGGCTTTCTTCTAAAGACCCATAACACATATGCGAAGTGGATTTGATGCTCATATGAAAGTGGTAATTGTTTTAGTAGCTATTGCAAGGGGGATAAGGTGGGACTAGGTTACCTGCAGGAAAGCAATGTGTAACCTAGAGTTTTCAGGTATATCAGTGTGGCACTGATACCGTTCACATGCAACACCCACATGTGGCTTGGTAATTTGGAGCACCCCTGTGAGCATACATGCACCCACTTCTTTTCTCCCCCATGGGTTACCTCCTCGGCTTCCTAGTTCTTCAAATCATCATTTGCCGTGAAAACTGAAGTGCCAAACGATGGTTAGCACCTTGCTGATGAACCATAAACCGAAACCGTGCCCTGGAGTGGGTTTTTGTAAGCTATGATCTGCAAGTCGGCACTAACCATACTTTGTTATTTCAGACATAATGGCATAGTCAAGTTAGCAAAAACTAGGAATTGGAGATGGCCACCTGCAGAAGTGGGGTGGAGGGAGGAAGAAGAGAAGGTAGTTTGTTTATCCACTGAGTTCAATAGCCTTACTCTCAGATATGTGCACAAAGGATTGTAGCCTTGGGTTTTATAGGGAAGCCTTGGGTTTTATAGGTTTTGTAGGGAAGAAGATAGGAGGTGGAAAAAAGAAGCTGCTCAGTACTTTCAGGGAGAAGAAAAGGGAAAGGTGATGTTAAGCATCCCAAATGAATTAAAGTTACTTAACCTCAGCCACCTGCTAGCTACCCTCCTTTAATCCTTGTTGCTGAAGCTGCTGGGCTTGGTGTGCCCCATTAGCTGGCTCAGTGTGTGATGATGAGCAAAAACTGGGCTAGAAACCAAAACAGAGAGGGGCCAATCGGGCAAATGACCAAGAGGAGCCCCAACAGCATGGGAAAGGAGATGAAGGGAGGCAGTGGTCTGAAGGGAGGGAATGATGCAAGGGCCACAGTTAACTGTACTTGCTACCTCCTTTCCCTGCCTGGGTTTCCTCCAGCTGCGAAGACTTTTGCCAGGCTCAGAGTCCCCCTGAAGCCCGCCAGTTTTGTTAAGGAACCGTGTGCAATGCTCATTCTTGCTAGAGCAGCCACCAGCCTTTTTTTGAAAGTGGAACACCTCCTTTTTGGGGAAGTATGACTGTACTCCGACTTTCTTCTTCCAGTTTCATGCTCTTCTGTTCTCCTATTCCATGGGCAAATGGAAGCAAGGTAAGGGGATGTGGGCTGGTCAGTGAGAGCACTACATGTGCCAAAATGCCACTCAAAGCATCTCCTTCAGCTTGCCTCATGGTCAGGCCAACCCTGATGATACACTCATTTACAAAGCACAAGCATTGGCTTCATTTGTTAATTTCTACAAGTTTTTTTAAAAAAAAATTATTTTATTTTTTGCTTGCAAAGCAGCAGTATCGCTGCCTTGTGAAGATGCAAGCCAAGCAGGTAGGCCAAAGATCAACACAGCTCCACATAAAATATGGAATTATATCCTGATCAGGATGTTACAAAAAAGCGCCAGAGGATATGTATCCTTAGCCCATAAAAAACAGTTTATTTGAAAATATTTTACATTTTATTAAAGTGCCCCAGACAGGATATAAGCACTATAAACTTTCCACTGCAAGTGAACATTGCTGGCATTCTGCTCGCTTAAATTATGACTCTTCTAAAGCCTGACTAATTCCTGCACCATTTAGTTTGCTGAGGAAATGGTATGCTGGGTGTTTTGCTGCTCCCAGAGCCAAGGGAAGGCTGTGCAAATTCAGAATCATTCAGAGATATTTCTGGGAGGATGGAAAGGGGAGGATGGAACCCACAAAAAGTTGCACATACACACTTGTATGCACAAGGTCTGTGTGCTTTGATGGCATCAGCCTTTTGTTTCTGTAAAATCTTCTCTCCTGCAAGTGTGAAGAACAATTATGTACATGCCAGAATCAATCTCATATCTAGACTGTAAGGGTGGGTCATGACAGTGTATGTAAACTAGCTAGATGGCTGACTTACTGTAACTGCAAAAGCCATCATGAATCCAAGCCGACGTGAAAGCATGATCAAGAATTCCATTTTCAGGTCAGAACTAGTCTTTGTCCTCAAATGTATTTTGAAAACACTTTGCATCTTTTCTTTTCTTTATGTGGCCCTTCAAATTCCTTGATGCATTGTACTGTATTACTTTATGGTACTAGGCATTTGCATCCTGGGTGATTATGCCCTGGTCAAATGTGCCCAAGTCATTGGTGGCCCTAGACATTCACATCTAGGGTGTGTGTGTGTTTTGCATCATGGTCATTTGCATCTCACTCTAACTGGGCAACAAATCCCATGTTATATATCCTAAGCCTCTAACCCTAAGGGCAAGTCACGCAGCTAGCTTGCTGAACCTCAAAAGATCTTGTAATCAGAGTCTTGATGGCTGACAAGATAGGTGCTCCATGTACACTTGACTTTCATGATATGAAGAGGTGGGATATACATGTAATAAATAAGTACATTTGTTTGCTGATTCGCTATTACCGTGCAGCATAAAAATGGCAAGAGAGAATACTGACTTGATCTCAACTACAGAATATGATTGTCTGATTTTCTTCGTGTTCCATTGCAAACCTTAGTAAATCTTCTCCTTTGATTAAAACCAATCTGCCTTTTGGCTCAACTTATACAGCAATTGGTTTCCCATGTCTGATGCCTTGCTCAGCCTTGCACAGTAACTGGAGAATGTGGTCATCCTGGGCACTACTCTGGAGATCACCACAGCATACAAAGTCACTATCAAAGCCCTTTCCTCACTGACAGGAAGGACAAGATCAACAGTGAAAAGTCCTTGCCAGTTGGAAGGACTATGTGGAAATGGCAAAGAGCATCCAATAGGTCAAGATCATGTGCTTTATATTTGTTAAACTGAAAGGACAGAGACACAAGAGGGGAAAACAGAGTTCAGTGCACGCAGAGGCTTTTTGAGCCAAAAGGGAGAGCAAAAACGTGCTGCTTGGGACACATTGACAGAGCTGTGCTCAGCAGCTGCAAACATCCCAGCAAACAGGATTACACCATGTGCTCCTAAGCTATGTAGTAGTTCAGCAGGTCAGGCCATTTCCTGGGCTACTCAAGGATAACATCCTGCTGACTCTCTCTGGGTCTGTTTCAAGACATGGCTTCATGGACATGCAGCCAGCTCCTTTTAGCCTCCATGAGATGTCACTCCTGGGCATTAACGAGAAGAGGAAAAAGCTTTGGATTCACCTGATGACACTCATTGGACAGGTTACTGAGCTGTGAAAAGGCTTGCACCTCACCAAGGCCGTCATTTGATCCAGTCATTCCCGTGGTTTCTCTGCTTTGGGTTGGATCCCACTCACCAGTGACAGCAGACAATGTGACATTGTGCAATGAACTTTTCTTTTTGGGTGAAAATTGCTGTGCGTCTGGGGTGACCACACATTGCTCATGCACATCTGAACCACAAGTGAGCCTCACAGACTTTCCCGTATATGTGGCAATAAAGCCGTACCCCGCGTAACATGCCATTGAGGGAGTCCTGTTTATGCCACATCTTTGTTTTATTTTGTCATTGCCTTTTGTGGGCTTTGCACCGTCTCCCTCCTTTGATGCTGAAAGGTTATGGCAAGTCTGATGTCACCATAGTCATCAGCAGTTTTATAGCAACCGCAAGTGCAACATTACATTAGGCTGTCTTGGTTCCTTCGGCATTTCCGGCCATTGGCTGAAAACTGAAAGATTGTTCATGCTAGTGAGAACCATTATGACATACTGGACTAGAGGGTTGGATTTCGACAGACAAGACCTAGCTTCAGTCCTCAACAAACAGGATGCTTGGTGGCCTTAGGCAAATTATCCCTCTGCCTTGCTGACTTAAAAAAAAAAACAGAACAATTTTTTGGGACACCTCTGTAATACATACAGTTCCTGTGCTGCCTGTGAACCAGGCAGGTTTGCAAGCTAACCCTACAAGTCCCAGCTAAGCTGGAACTTATCTTAGGATATGAATGCAAGGTGCTCACATTTGAAGTTCAATTTGATGCAGTGGTACCACACTGGGAATACAACAGTACTGATTTGTAGTACTTCCCGTATGTCACACTGGGCACACTTTCCTCTTCAGCTCTGGAAGTCCCATAAGAAATTGCATGTGGCAGCCTTATGGGACTCTACCTCCACGTGCATGGTTTCTCATGCTGTACTGAGGAGAATGTGGAATCTCCAGTCATTTCACTGGAGATTAATTATAAGCTCCAAAGAAATGAATGAACTGTGTGAGGCAAAGGGCTTGATGCACGTGGAAATTAGAATGGGAATTAGCACAACCTAATCTAACTTGGTGTGCAATGAATTGCTTGCTGAACCGTCACACCCTGGTGTTGATGTGGGCCAGTAGCGGAGCCAGAGGCAACTCCTCTGCCTTACTTTCGCCCCTGGACAGGCTCCAAGACGGAGGGAAAGGGGCAGCTTATATGGTGAGTTTCGGAGCTGTGTGGCACTTACAGCTCTGCCCCTTGGTTCTGCTACTAATGTGGGCAGCTCTGTTCAGCCATTTTGATAGTCTTTATAATAGCTGTCTTGCAGCTGCAATTTTTTTTTTTTTTTTTGCTTACTAGGTTTCAAAACAGAGAGCATAGAAAAGGTGATTTATGTACTGAAACAACCTCTAAGTCCTCCTAGTTAGTTACTGAAACTACACCCACTTGAAAGTTTCAGTACACACCATCCAAGCATAACACCTCCTGCTAATGTAATTGTCGAAAGGGAGTCAGAAATAATACTTGATTAACACCCATAGATAACTATAGAACTACATATAGGTCCTGGTGAGATGAGGTCACTAAGCTAATGTTATAATTTTTAGTATTTGGGACAGAACTATGATCTCACCAACAGCTGCGGGGTGAACCAAGAAATAAGACAATCTGGCAGAGTTTGGCTGTTTGGGTGGTTCAACCTATAAATTTCCAATTTTGTGGCAATCGCAAATAAAAGAAGGGTCACAGGGTTGATCAAGCAGCTTCCCTGCGACAATGCCTGTTTTTCACCCTCTGGTTAAAAAGAATCCAGCTGATCATTGGAACTAGTAAATTAGTTGGCTTATTCAGGTCAAATGAGACAGAATTTAATTTAATTGTTTTAAATCAAAAACATATTCCTGTTATTTAAGTTCAGGCTCAGCACTTTAACTTACGAATAAACTGTTTATTTCTTAGACCATCTTTCTTTCCTTCGTCTGAGATGATCATAGCCATCTTCTTTATGTACTTGAGATCCAACAGTTTCTGTAAGGTGTAACATTTTGTATTTTCTGTGGTAAGAAAATACCCAGCTAGTCCTTAACCTTGTGATATTGTTACTGGAATATATAAACACCAGTACATGTGTTTAAATTAGAAACTGATTCTATTACCTTGATTTGCTTAGTAATAACCTGTGGAGAGACTTCATTAATGAGTAGAAAATGGAAAACGTATCAGAGGCCCAAAACACCCACTCACCTGAAATGCTTTTTCTTTTTTTTTTAATATTTACAATCCAAATACGTGCTTAAGTTTCTGTCAGACTGCTCACCCTGAAATGTTCATCTGAAACAGATGGTTAGATATTTAGATGAACCAGATGATATGCAATTTATATATGTTTGGTGTATATCAAAATGTGGACTGTTTAGGTCATTGCTTATAGGAATAATATGAATTTGCACAAAACTGTTTCTTTTTAAAATGTTTATATTTAATTGTATGCTATTTCTTCAGGACTGTTGCATGCTAAAAGAATAAATAATCCAGTGAACTTAGCATTTGATTTACTTTGCTTAATTTTAATTTTGGATTTTAATCATATTGTTTCTTTTGATTAATATTAACCAACTAACTGTTTGCTGTTTTGTCCTGAATGCAGAATGATGACAGAGACAGATGGAATAACAGACACATTTTTTCCAAATTTCTAACAGCCCAATTCTACCTAAACCCCCACATGGCAATGCAGCACTGCTGGCTTGTTCTGTTTCATCCCGTGGGGAGTTTTGGTTGCTGGAGGTCTCCTCAAGGTAAGGGGACATTTGTTCCTTTGCCCTGGGGTAAGCCCTAGCAGCTGCTATGGGTCAGCTTGGAACTACACCAGCAATATAGCTGGCAGTGATGGACCTCCCATTAAGAGTGCGGGGAAATCTCAGGAGGCTTCCTTGGTGCGTTCTAGAGTCACGTGAGGCTCAGTTTCGCTCCAGTTGAGTGGGAGGGGGGAATTTGTGTGTGGGGGGGCGGTGGCATTTTCCCTGGGGCAAGGGGCTCAAGAGGTCCTCCACTGATAGCTAGCACAAGTCTGTGTTGATTAGGCATCAACCACTGCTGACTCCAGTCAACCCTCTAGGCCTGCCCATCCCCCAGCATCCTCTCCATTCTGCACACCCCTACCCCAATTCCACCCCATTCCTGCTCTCTGCTGCTCCATTCCACTCCCTGAAGGCTCTGGTCTTCCTGCTGGCAAACCAGCAGCTTGTGCTACCACAGAGTACTTTATGCTGTTCTGCAGCAGCCTATGCCAGTAGAACATGCATTCTGCTGGCACAAATTTTAGATGGATTTGGGCCATAAGTCAGTGCACATGCTGTGGGTTGTATCCAAAGGAAGTTCATCAGGACTAAGCACCGTGGACATAAAAGAGACAAAACAGTCATGATTAACCTGTCCAGTAACAGTCCTGGGGGGGACAGGGGGCAAAAACCCCATGCTCCACCGCTGCCTCCATCCACTGTGTCATCCACTGCCTCCTCTGCCCCACCTCCAGAGCTGTTCCAGGGGCAGGCAAGGCCCTGTGCTGGGTCCACCGGTGCTCCAAAAGCCTTCTCAGACCTCCGGAGCATTCTCAAACAGTGCTTCTGGTTCTCATTGGAAAACAGAAGTACAGTTTAACCATGCTCCAGAGACCTCTGAAGGCTTTTGGAGCCCTTGGAAACATTGCACAAGGCTCCATTATGACTGGGTAAGTATAAGGGGGGGCATGTTGCGGTCAACTGTACTGTCTCATTAATTTCAATGGGACTTAGGGCCCAATCCTGAACCTGGCACGCCGGCTTACTGCCGGCATACAGTGTTGCAAAAGTGCCGTAAGGCATGCCTGCAACACATACTGCCCAGCCCATGGCAGGCATTTTGGCGCCATGGCACACTGGGCAGCTCAGGATTGGGCTGTTAGTCATCACTTCCTTCCTTTGGATACAAACCTGTGTGATCAAGATTTGTGGTATACTATTTTTTCAGTCACTATTAACAATGACTTGAATCCCAGATCTAAAACGACAAGAGATTTTGAATACAGAAAAGCTGAACCTGTTTACTTTTGTCTATTTCTCTGTGGGACCCTTCAGCTTCTTTCTTTAAGGAATTTTC
The DNA here is from genome assembly GCF_035046505.1 of Tiliqua scincoides. Taxonomy (NCBI): domain Eukaryota; kingdom Metazoa; phylum Chordata; class Lepidosauria; order Squamata; family Scincidae; genus Tiliqua; species Tiliqua scincoides. Next base: position 73,637,359 of record NC_089821.1, on the reverse strand, counting down.
TGAAGGTCCAAAGTACTCATTTTTTTTCTGTGCTTCCTAGAATCACTCCCCTCTTCAGTGGCTTCATCCAAAATTTATCTCGCTTTTTTCCAAGTATTACTTGATTCATCTAATTTAGTGCAATGATTTCACAAAAAAAGAACCAAAGATAAATCTTGCTTGTGGCCAGACTAAAATGATTACAGCAAGGTCTTGTTTACAGAAGATGAGGACTGGCTGCAGCCTTTGGACATTGTTGAAACATTTCTTTTTAACCACTTACTTTTCTGTTCTGGTTTGCTGCTCTTTAAAATAACGGAGTGGTAAAAGTCAGTGGTTGCAACAATGAATGTAAGTGGGTGCACATTCAGGACAGAAAGAGCATCTTAATATATGTCTTAAATACAACACAGAGCTCTATCCTATAAGCTGGTGCATGGAGGAATGGCTTTAAAAAAAAAATGAAGCACCTAGGTTTTAACATAGGAGAAAGTCACTTCTTATAGGTACTGGCAACTTTGTGGGCAAAGAAAGAGCCAATGGCATTGCTGCACCAGCATTCTGGATAGGTCAGGTAAATTTCATACAGCTACTGTAACGGAAGGGCTCTTCTGATGGTACCTTCTGCAGCATTGTTTGGTATAGAAGGGTGCAGGAATAATTTTCCTGAGAAAACGAAATGGAATGAAGACTGGCCTTAATAAAAGGCAGGGTTTAATGCATTTTGATAATGCTGGGGTACTTTCTTGGTAGATGAAAGTATCCCAGGTAGATGGGACTCGTCAGCCTGGGCAGCTCATCTGAGAGAAGGCAGCTCATCAGAGAGAAGGAAAACACTGATCCCAAACCTCCACTGCCTTGTGGCTACATCCAGTTATGGAAAAGGCTTCAGGAGTCAACCTCGAGGCAAAATCCGGAGCCGGAGTCCCTGAGGCAGTTCATGGCTGAACACAGTCACATTCCGGCAACTCCTGCAACGCCACTGGAACCAACCATATTGGTCTCTGTCTTTCCATTGGACCATTTCAGCGACGTGGAGAGGGGGTACACTCTGTTCCAGAACCACCATTCAGAGCGTAACACCATAGTCTTCCGAGACGGAAGGATGCCAACAACTTTCTTGGTATATGGCCACCAACAACAGTGCTATCCAATCCTTCAGAATCCTCATTGCTCTTTCTGCCAAGTCTAAGATCTGGAGCACTTCTCCAGAAGATTACAGACTGACATTGGGAGAGATGGCAACTATTGGGCTCTTCAGATAAATGCCTATTTCTAACAGAGACCACTTAAAGAACGTACCAGTTATTTTATCATTTATACAGGGGCACTATTGAGGGAAGGCTGCTGTGTCCTTTCGACTTCTCTGTGTCAAAATGGTCATGATTATTCCTTACAATCATGGGATTATTATGAAATATGAAATGTAACTACTCTCTCTCTCTCTCTCTCTCTCTCTCTCTCTCTCTCTCTGCAATTGTATCTAGAATTTATATCTAAAAGCAGGCCTTTGAATCTGATGCCAACTTTGTGCCTTCTCCCACTGTAATCTGAAATGGTGCCTCTGCATTCTGGGCCCATCAAAATATCATGACATCCCCCCCCCCCCAAAAAAAAAAAAATTGTATGGGAGATGGTAATTGAGTTACAGGCAGAGGTTAAGCCAGGATTTTTCTCACTAGGCCTGAGCTAAAAGTGATGCAATTTTCATGAATACATTAATCAGTGTTGAAAGCAACCCCTTTAAGGCAACTTTTCCATAATTACTTGGCAGTGAATGAAATGCTTTGCCTCTTTACTGGAAGCATTACCCTCACTCTGATGTGAGCTCTGTTCTCCCTCAGTGTTATTTGTACATAGACAAAGCGCACTGATTCTGTAGCATCATCATGACATAATAACATTCAATTCATGATTCCTGATTGACTCAGATAAGAGAAAGAAGCCCTAACAAGGAACAAAAAGCATGCAGAAGCAGCAGCAGATAGAGGAAACCGTGACACTTACTAGAATCAAATCTTATCTGGTGTGCTCCCTGGGGCATTTGGTGGGCCGCTGTGAGATACAGGAAGCTGGACTAGATGGGCCTATGGCCTGATCCAGTAGGGCTGTTCTTATGTTCTTATGTCTCATTGTAGTTTTTAGGAAAGACACTGAACCGAAAAGCTGCACCTAAGACCCCAAAATCAAAATGGAGACCATTTGGCAAGACCCGATTTCTCTCCACATTGCAATGGATTCTGTGCACAGTATGGCCAGTTTAGTGTTTAGAAAGCAAAAAGTCCAGAGCATTTCTATTGAGATTTGTGGAATGGGTGAAGGATTCTGAAATACGGTCCTGTACAGATATTCTCTGGAGTTTCATATTCTCTTATATAGGTCATTCACTGAAAGGAGGGGGCTGTTGGCAGCTATAGTACCATGTTACAATTATATACAATTAGCCTTGTATAATCTTCGCAATATAGGTACGAACTTCTGCACCCCCCTCCCCAACCACTGCTTCTTGAATAAGAACTAGATTTGTTATTCAGAAATGCTCTGCAATTTTATTCGGAACACATTTAGCAAGGATGCTTCCCTGTCCATTTCTGAATGCCATTCTTTCAGAGCAAACTGCTTGATTATTATAAATACCATAGTGAAAATAATCAGGGGTGTGGTTCTTTTCCCCTCCACTTAACAGAGTGGGGGGGGCAGGATTATGGCAAGAAGATTATGGCTGGTTTTTTCCCCCCTTTTCTTTTTCCTGCTTCAGACTTTGTAGAGGCTGGTGAAGATGATGAAAAGAGACTGGGTTTTCACTGAGGACATGCCTTTTCATTTCTCCAGTGTACACTGTTTCAGTTGAAGTCTCTAATGAAGCTGAATGAAACTGACAACCTTTTTTGAGATCAATTTAGTAGCAGAATTAAGCATCTGGATCCAAAATTGGATAATATGGATTTTGCCTATTAGGATCTTTGGGCTAAGTCCAAGATAAATGTCTCTCAGTGTAATTAAAGAATGATTATGCCTAGTTAATTACGATTATTCTATTTCCTATATTACCATAGTGCCATTCATGTAGCTCTATTTAGTCCAGTGTGGCCTAGATATAATCTTCTGGATCTTGTAATCCTCGCATCAGAGAAGAGGGAGCAATATAAGGTTTCTGAATTCTTCTCCAACTTTGATTAAAATCCAAGCTGGAGAAGAATTTCAAGCATCCAGTCTACAAATGTCATCCTTCCTGTCCTAGGATGCCCACCCAGGCTCTCAAACCTCAAAGCTCCTTGCCCCAAACAACACTCATCTGGCTAGGGCAGCAGAAGTGGTGGTTGTCCGGCCCACGTCAAGGTTTGGATTGTGCCCTACATTGTTAGGAGCCATGCAGAAAATGATGGGAACAAGTAGATGTCACTGCTCTTAACCAACAGGAACTTGTCTGGTTGTATGCCATTGTTGGTAGAAGTCTGGAGTATCATTTCTGCTCCTGTTGCAAATTAATCATAGAATCATAGAGTTGGAAGGTACCCCTAAGATCATCAAGTCCAACTCCCTGCAGGAAACCCTCCCAGACCATCTCCAGCAGGTGCCTGTTAAGCATCTGCTTGAAGATCTCCAGTGAGGGAGAACCAACCACCTTCCTCAGCAATCTGTTCCACTGCCAAACTACCCTTACCATTAAGAACGTCTTCCTGACATCCAACCAGAATCTCATCTCTTGCAGTTTGTTCCAGTATTTATATACTACTTTTCACATGGGCTCAAGGTGGTTTACATAGGAAACATAAGTTTCCAAATTGGATTTTGACAAGTGTTGTTCTATGAGTGAAATCTCATAGAACAGTTTTTCTCAATGTTTGCCCTCCACCGTACTACTTCACATGGTCCACCTATTCAAAGTACCACCGGAAGTAACTGGCAATGACATCATCACCAGTTACTCCTGGGTTGGGAGGCCAGATACAGTGCAATAAACACTAGGCTCAGGGTAGATGGGAGGGCTTTTTCAAGTGCAGAAAAGCATACTCCAAAGCCAAACCTCCTACTGCTGTTTGTTGTGCCGTGTTCCTGGTCTTGCTACCCGGCAGCAGGTGTCCAGGGATCCCATGAGTAACACCAGACACCATCTCAAGTAGCACTGGTGGTACCTGTACCACTGGTTGAGAAATATAATATAGAACCCTCCATTTCTCCAGATGTGTCCCTTCATAGTGCAGCATTTCTCCACTTTGCTGCACTTTGCTGCACTATGAAGGGAAATGCTGCACATTTCTTTGCTTCTTGCCGTTGGATCATCTTCCCTACTTCCCTTCTTCCCAGTGCAAGGTTTAAAGGGAACTAAGTGCTTCATCCTCACGTGGTCCCTTTCCATTTTTGGAAAAGAGCCAAGCAGTGGAAAGAGCACAGTGAAGAGGCAAGAGACTATTTTTGGAGGGGTTGTGCAGACAAGTGCACATGCCCTGGCAAAGGCAGTGGCAGAGAGTCAGTGGTATCTTCAGGCAATGGACCTGATTGAGCTGTCCCTGGTGCAGCAACATCTCTTGACTTGAAAATCCTGGCTGGCAGCACTTCTGGCATTTACTGAGGACCTGAAGATTTCAAAATACCTTCAGAACTCAGTAGGGTTTTTTAAGGGTATGCTTGCTGGTTGCAGGCTGGTTCTTGCTGATTTTTTTTTTAAATTAATTAATGTTCTTACAACTAATGGTTTTTGTTGCTGCTGTTTGCCACTGGTTGGCTTTTTAATATGGTGCGTAAAGTATTTTTAATGTATGTGTATTTTTAATCTGTTGTGAGCCGCACTGGGTGCCCTTTGGGGAGAAAGGTGGGATATAAATTGAGTAAACAAATAGTAAATTTACTGCCTGAGTTGCAGCAGAATTCAGGTGTCATATTAATGGAGCAATGGAAAGCAAGCATAATAGGGCTGTTTATGCAGCACTGGCAACATCTGCATTTCCCCAGTCAGGTTGATTTGGAATTGGATCCCAGTCGAGAACATTTCCAGAAGGCAGGTTTTGTGGTTTGGAGCCTCCTGTGATGCCTATTCTGCCTGCCAAAGTCCTCAGCTGTTAAGGGCCACAACTGCTATCCTTACATCTCAATGACTGTTCATCATCGCTGCCATCCCAGTTCACTGCCACCGTATACGTTGGCATCCACATGCCAAGGCATACATGCATTGCATTTGTGGCAATAGTAACCTATAACATCAGTAGAAATACAATCGTTACGGTGAGTGGCAATGCTGGTAACGGAGTCAGAGCAGTGGACATAGGAGACCACACATGCTTCAGAGAATGAGCTCCATACCACCAAAGTCTAGGAATCAGGTTCATATAGAATCAATACATATCTCATCAATCCCAGCAGCTAATGCTTTCTCAGGCCTTCAGTACGCAGTACCCCTTAGGCAATATGTTCCTCTTGGGGGGTTCAATCCAAAAACCATTAAAATCCCTGAGAGTGGTGCCATTAACTTCAAGGGGATGTTTGCATTTAAAAGGGACTTGGCTATATTTGGGATAACTGTATTTCCATATTTTTTTTTTATTACTCCTTCCAAAGATTTAGAAGAAGCAAATGAGGGCAGAGAAAGAAACCTTTGTACCCAGCTGCTAAGACAACTCAGGATATTTTTTCCTCCTTTTTTTTTTTCCTTTTTAAAGGAGGAGAGTCTGAGTGCAGAAGTTCACAGCAAACATATGCCAGCTCCACTTTCCCTCCACCAGACATTCCCAAACACACAAGGACTCCCTTTTCAAAACCAGTCATCTGGCCCATAAATTTGCAACGTATGTTAATTTAAGAAAACAAATGACCAGCTCCCATCTTTCCTCCATGATATTTGGAAACGGGAAAGAATTAAGGGAGCAATTAAAAGAGAGAGAAAAATAATAATAATATTATGAGCCATCCTGCTCCCTTCCTTTAGCTGGGAGGGGGTGGGACCAATTCCAGGTCAGCCCTCCAGCTTCAACCTTCTGGTATGTTAAGTCTCTTTCGAAGTTAAATTTGTACCATTACAGGATTTGAAATCATCCCTTAGCAAACATGTCACAGTAGGAGTGGGGACTGGAAATTAAACATATCCTGGAGTTTCTTCATTTTTCACGTCTTCACTAACTATTGCAACCTCTATATATAGACAGGAAGATTATATCGTGAAGGAGATGCAGGCTTGTTTGCTTTTTTTAAAGCTCCCCCCCCCCCATCTTTCAACCATGTCAGCTTACCAAATGCAATAAAAGACAAGGGTTTCCATCCCTTTACTGGTCATGTTCTAGATCTAGAAGACAGCATTTGAGAAGATCCAACTGTTCTTGCCTGAATCGTGTCTGAAGCATTTTGATCTTCACCCTAGAACTAGAGCTGTTCTAGTTGTAGTTTCACATGGAGAAACTACATGAAACCACTGTTTCATGACAGAGCTGCAGTTTCACATGGGTACCAGAATATTGTTGCCTGCATCTTTCATTATAAGTAGGACTGCTAGGCTGGATGTATACCCAAGCCTGAGAGTTCTGAGGCAGGGTTTGGTGATGTTACAAGACCACCAACTTTGCAAAATGAGGGGGAAAAAAATCCATACAGCAATAAAGGGATGGAGCCCTTCAGTATAGGCATGGGGCCCAGTGGCAACCAAAACATTTGCTATCCACCTACCCCAGAAAAATGCAAAAGGTTGGATAAACATGTCAAAATGTAACAATTTGGGCCAAATTGGTAACCCTATGTGTAACCTGGGCAGCCAGATTCATGATCTATCTGAACCAGAGTGCTTGGATTTTAGCTAGTGTTTTAAAGTATTAAAAGGTCTGGCCACAGATCCCCAAAGTATGCTCTCTCCTCCTGACTAACATGGTATTGGAGACCAAACACTAGTGATGTCATGGACCCCCATCCCATTCAGCAACCCAAGAAGCCCTCTGCTACCAGGTACCCAGCACAGGTGACTGTCTCTCTGCTCCCCTTCTTTTTCCTTCCTCTGTGTGCCTCCCTGTCTGAAATAGACAAACTGTGGCTCACCACCTGCTGAATGTCTACTAAATCCTCCTTGCGACCCTTTCCCTGGGAGAGCAGTCTCAGAGCCCAGTCCAAACTGGGATTTATGAACAGCAGTTCTGCTGTTTTAAATGGCTTCATGACAGTGCATGTAGCATATAGCTGGTGGCCATTGAGGAACCACTGCCACAAATGATGGCGGTGTTGGAGACCCGATGACAAGCTGGCTGCTGGTGGAAGCACAAGTCAGGCACGCAGGGGCTGGGAGTGAGAGTAAACAGGGCAGAGAGGTTGGAGGAATGGGGAGTGGCTGGGCAGGGAGCCATGGGTGGGAGGTATTATGGGGATAGAGGCAGGTGAATCCTGGTGACAATGGCATCTGCCAGGATATCCCACACCTATGCCTCCTCCCTTACTCTCCTTGGTTCTAGCCAATAAAATTGCTGGTGCAGAACTGAGGAGACCCATTGGGGTAGTGAAGGCAAAAGTTCCCTTACCTTGAGGAGACCTCCAGACTTCTCTCCTGATAGATGCCATGTGTGTTCCACTGGCACAGCTGTATCAGCAGGTGTTGGAATTTAGTCAGGATTGGGTTTCTTTGGTTTGCTTCCCCTTCGTACATCTTGCCAGACTGCCTAGTACTTGCTGGATTTTCTGACTGACCTCTCCATCACTCAATCTCTTCTTGGGCTTTTCCCCCCCAAAATGGAGATTTGCAGGAACTCAGCTATCTAATCCTGTAGCTCCTGCCTCAGAGCAACAAAACCACCCCAACAGAATGGATAGGTAACCTTGGCCACTGGCTCTGCTGCACTGTTTTCTGCGTCTTGTGTGCAGTCAAACTGACAACGTGCTAAGTGCTTCCTTCCCATTCTCTTTTGTTCCAAGTGCATGTCTGTGGTGAGTGCATGCACTGTCCCAAACAGTTTGTAAAGCACTTTGTGGTAGCACTGGCTGGCAGATGGGCAGGGGAGGGCAGAACAAAGGTGGGGAGAGGTGTAATGGGGTGGGGGGGCAGGGAGGAGGATCCAGGAGGGGAGGGGATCAGCAGCAGCTGCCTCCACCATATCCTATCCCCTCTTCCAAGTCTGATTTTCTGACATGAGGCTGCTCAGACTTCTGCCCGAGTAGACTCATTGAAGCTGCTGGGGTTTACCCCAAGGCAAGGGGAAAATTACCTTTCCTCCAGCAGCCTCTCTTCCTGGTATAGTCGACACTGTTCCAGTACAACTGAGTCACAGTTGGGGTAGTTAATTAGGATTGTGCTGTTAGAGACCCAGAGATTAGTCTTAACCGCCCGTGCAACAGTCACTGCACTCTTCATGCCTTCTTGTTTTTAATGCAGTCTCTTCTAGCTGGAGTGTAGGAAGGTGCTTTTTTTTCTAATAGAGGCTTTCTCTGTGAGCACCTACAAGGGCTTAATAAGATTGAGTGAAGTGCTTTATGGCCAGTCAAGGGACTCAAGCTCTGCCTTGTAGTCACTTTTCCAAGTTACAGTGAGTCCTGGCTCCAGAATACATTCTCCTCCTCCCTCAGTTCACCTCGTACCTTGCAACTCCTCTTTCTCTCCCTTGACCCTTTGGACTCTCCTTTCCTTAACATCTAACATCCTCATATCTTTCTCCCTCCTCCTTTTTTGTATTTCTACACTCCCCCCTACCTTGGAAATTAAGGCCTCCTCTGCTCCCACTCTTCCTAGCAGCTAAGGCCGCTTCTGTTTCAGCTGGCCTGGTTCAGACATAGGTTCTTTGATATCACTGCTTGCTTGCTCGCATTTTGTTCTTGACTTCCCCTTCCTCTTCAATGTCCACTGGGAAGTATGTACATGCCCCAAAGCATTTGCCCAAAATTCTCTCCAAAACACAGGGATTCTTCAGCAGACAACATAATGTGGCTAAGGTTCCTTGAACAGAGAACATTTGAAAACCACTGGGAGAATGGACAGCCCAATCATATACATGAGTACTATGGTGTTTGCATCCTGAGCGATTGTGTCCTGGTCAAATACATCCCAGCCATTGGTGTCCCTGGACATTTGTGTCAAGGTGCTTTGGTGATCTGGCTAGTTCCATCTCACTATAACTGAGCAAAAACCCCATGTTATATATCCTAAGCCTCTTATCCTTAACCCTACTTTTGCAATTTAAAAATAAAAAGTACATTGGGACACAGACGTCCAATACACAAAAAATCTGGATGCAAATATCCTATACTGGGATGCATTTAACTAGGACATAGTTGTCCAGGATGCAATGGTCCTGTCACTATATACACGTAATTTCCTTGTTGTATTGTGATGAGACATTATTATTATTATTATTATTATTATTATTATTATTATTATTATTATTATTATTATTAAACTTTATTTATATGCCGCCCTTCTCCCCAAAGGGACCCAGGGCAGCTCACAACATAGTAAAAACAGATTAAAAACATAATTTAAACACAAGTAAAAACAGATTAAAAACATAATTTAAACACAAATAAAAACATATTAAAAACACATTAACATATACCCATAAAAACCATAGTCAGATAAAAAGTCAGATAAAAAGAGCAAAACGTAGCAAATCAGAGGAATCAGGCCTGTAAAAATACTAAAAAGATACAGAAAAGATGTTTAAAAAGGCCATGCACTCAGAAGGCTTCTTTAAACAAAAATGTCTTCAGGCCTTGCCGAAAGGTCTCAAGAGAGGGAGTCATTCTCAAGTCAAGGGGAAGGGAATTCCATAATGTTGGTGCCACTACTGAGAAGGCCCTATTTCTTGCCGCCGCCCCACGTACCTCCTTAGGCGGCGGCACTTGTAAAAAGGCCTTCTCTGATGACCTAAGAGGACGAGCCGGATTGTACGGAAGAAGGCGATCTCTGAGATACCCTGGCCCAGAGCAGTATAGGGCTTTAAAGGTCAAAACCAGCACCTTGAATTGGGCCCGGAAACGAATGGGCAGCCAATGCAGCCCCTGGAGAAGTGGGCTGACAGAGTCAAACCGCCTAGCTCCAGTGACCACATGGGCCGCCGCATTCTGCACTAATTGCAGTTTCCGAACCGTCTTCAGGGGCAGCCCCACATAAAGTGCGTTACAATAATCTAACCTTGATGTCACCGTGGCATGGATCACCTTGGCCAGGTCTGCCCGATCCAAGTACGGCCGCAGCTGGCGCACCAGCCGAAGCTGAGCGAAGGCCCCCCTAGCCACAGCCGCCACCTGGGAATCCAGGAGCAGCTGTGAATCCAGGTGGACCCCCAAGCTGCGGACCTGCTCCTTCAGAGGGAGTGCAACCCCATTCAGAGCAAGCCGATAGTCCAGTACCTGCATCGAGGATTTCCGAACCAGGAGAGCCTCTGTCTTATCCGGATTTAATTTCAGCTTATTAGCCCCCATCCAGATCCTCACTGCTTCCAGACAGCGCTCCAGGCCCTCAACCGCCACCCTGGAGTCTGGAGGAAAGGAGAGATAGAGCTGGGTGTCATCAGCATATTGATGACACCCCACTCCAAACCCCCGGATGACCTCTCCCAGCGGTTTCATGTAGATATTAAATAGCATGGGGGACAGAATTGAACCCTGTGGCACCCCGCACCTCAAAGGCCAGGGTGTCTAACAGGCATCCCCCAGCACCACCATCTGGGACCGACCCTCCAAGTAGGAGCGGAACCACCGCAAAACAGTGCCTCCAACTCCCAACTCAGCCAATTGGCCCAGAAGGATACCATGGTCGATGGTATCGAACGCTGCCGAGAGGTCCAGCAGGACCAACAGGGACGCACTCCCCCTGTCCAGTCCCCGGCGTAGGTCATCCACCAAGGCAACCAAGGCAGTTTCCGTCCCAAAGCCCGACCTGAAACCAGATTGAAAAGGATCCAGATAATCCGTTTCATTCAAGACCCTCTGGAGTTGGGCCGCCACGACCCGCTCAATTACCTTGCCCAGAAACGGGATGTTGGAGACTGGCCGGTAGTTATCCAACACCGTGGAATCCAGGGAGGGCTTCTTCAGGCATGACATGACAACAAACTGCAACTTGTATGAGATCATTTGTTGACAGATGGGACAGGCTGGGGCACAGAAACACTGGATAAACATGTTCAGACAAATTCACCACTGTAACTAGGATGCAACTGAAAAGAGTAGCCCAAGTTGTAGTACTATGTGCCAACAATGTGCATCCCTTTACTCTTCGTCAAAAATTAATATTCGGCTAATGCCTGCTTGGTCTGTGGACCCGTAACTGATGGTCCATTTTGGTAAGCTATCGCCTCCTTGAGCAGCTCCAATTTCTCAGCTTGCTTTACCTACCCATTTTAGACCTATTGGTGAGCGGTTGTAGAGGAGTTTGTTTGCACTGTTAAACAATTATCACTTCATTTTAGCTCCCAGAGGCAGTAAGAAAGTTCAATATTTACTTTAGAATCAGATAACACTCTTGAATAGTGCCACAAGCTTTAATTGATTTAATAAGCATTAATCACTGATTAAAATCTCCCTTCTGCCCACTGATTAATCACTGATTAAAATCTCTCTTGTTCCCAGCTCCATCATTCCGTATCTGTCTCAAATCTGATGAAAAAGAAAATCGCAGATGGCTTTTGCTTCCAGTTTGTATCCAATACTAGTAAGATATTTTGCCTTTGGAGTGAAATTACTATAACTTTCTCTCTAATCATAATAACTATAGGCTCAGTTACAAAAATGTTAATTGGTTGAATAGCCATAGTGTTTTTCTATTTTTTTTTTTTTTAAGTAAAATATATTGCCCTGGCAGCTCCCTAAGAAGCACTTTCAGACTCAGGCATTTTCAATCTCTGTGCCATGGCACACTGGTGTGCCGCGGATGGTCTGCAGGTGTGTCATGAGAGTTTGGGGGAGAGTCATTTGTTAGCAGGGCCACTGGAGGATGCAATCCCCTGCTGTCAATGGGTATGCCTTGACAATTTTAACACCTTGTCAGAGTGCCTTGAGATGAAAAAGGTTGAAAATTGCTGGGTTAGGTGCTCATTTTAAATACGGTAGTTATCTGATGATCACAACTGTCTATATACAAAATAGTTCACACGCACACTATATAAAAGTATTCATGCGCATAGATCAATTGATTTTTCATCATTATTTGTTAACACTCAGTGACTCATAGGTGGCCATTTTCTGTTGTTTAGTATCTGTGAATAATTAATATACACAGGGAGATGAGAGGCTCCTCCCCAATAGTGTAGCAAGCGAGGGGTGAAGGAGCAGCCCACCCCAGATAACAAGTCAGAAGGGGTGCCTTGTGAGGACCAGCCAAGATGGTGCCAGGGCGAGAGATAGAAGAGGAACCAGGGTTGGTTACCGCTATGCTTGACTCTTCATGTTTGGCAGCTTTATGATCTGGCTGCTGTGCCCCTATCTCTTCCCACAGAAGCTCAATGAGAGTCTCTTGGGGAGGAGCAGAAGGATTGGCTTCTGGATTGAGAAGCCACTGCCGCTGTGGCCTCCTTCTCTTTTGTGCTTGGCGCAGCAGCCTCCTTCTTCCCTCATGCTTCAGCATGGCAGCTTCCCGGTCCAGCCTTTGGCAAGTGCAAAGGAGGAGACCTCTTCCTCTGGAAGAACCCAGAAGTGATGTCATGACATTGCACAACATCATGAAGTCACCGCCCCAGGCACGGTGGCCCCTGGCGACACCGCTGCTCAACAGATACTACAGAAAAAGGCACGAATATTTGAACTGACACTAGTGAATTGTTGGATATATATATTGTTGAATATAGATATCCAACAACCTTGAGTCAATAAAATGAGACACTCTCTTTCAAAAAGACCACTTTAGGAGATGGCAGCATGTATAATTTTTCTCCCTTAACAGACTAATTAAATACAAGCCCTGGCCTTCCCGATAAGGGACTGAAAGACAAAATATGTGTAATATTACATCAGCAAACAGATGGCATGCAGTGACTGTTGGCTGAGTGTTGGAAAAAAAAGAAAAACTGGCCATTTTGAATGGAAAATGTCCTGACAAAAAGGAATGCATTCATTTTATTACAAGCCGGTGTTTATAGCGTGCCTTTCCCAGGGCTGCTTCTATGGTCCTGATTTTTTTTTTTTTTACATTTTTCAAAATAGAAAAGAGTAGGTCTAAGGAAATGGGTGCGTTATATGTGACATTTTCAATACATGCCAAGAACAGCTGTAATCACCAGGCAGAATCATTGCGTTTCTGAACTGGTTTTTGTAGCATGCTGACTCCCGATCACTGCTGTACATCTGCAAGATATATGTGCTTACAAAGGACTCTCCTGCTACATCTCCCGTCGTTCTACTCCGTTGCTTTGTTTCCTGATGATCAGTTCTGAGAGTTGCTATCTCTTTGATAGATATTAGAGGAGATCTCTGGTCACTCTTTATGTATATATACGAAACAGGGTGCTATGCATGTGCCTCCTCTCTTTGTGTGGATGCCAGTGTGTGTGTGTGTGTGTGTGTGTGTGTTTATGTCTTGAACTGGAGTGCCTAGTCGGGCTCAGGTGCTTTAACTGCTGCCCCACCAGTGCTCTTCTCTCCCTGCAAGTCCAGCAGACTGAATGCTGTGGTTCAAGGTCTGACTACAAGAGCCAATCCTGATCCTCCAACTGTCCAATCCTATTCCCCACTAATGGCACCGATCTAGCCAGACTGACAGAACACAGACTGCATCCAAGGGGGGGTGGGGAGGCAATCAGACAGTCAGCAAGAGGTAAGAAAAAACATTAAAAATATTCTTCTCGCTCCCCCGCCCATAGACTGCCCAACTGCTTATGGGTCTCCTCAGGCCTACTCCAGCCATTTTGCTGGCATACGTCAGAGGAGAGAAAGGAGATACGATCCTGGCACTTGCTGGTGCCACTGAGATCCACACCCTCCCTCTTCCTCTCCACCCACAACATGTTTCCACTGACAACTTACCAGCAGCGGTGGAGGCTTTAGGAGCCGTAGCTGGGCATGCCATGCCACTGCCCAGTTGTGGCAGTGCCCAGAACTGTATGACAGTGGCCCAAGTTTCATGCTGCCATAAAGTGTCCTGCACTACAAGAATGCTAGTTCTGGCAGCACAGGGCCCCATGCTCTGTAAAGCCCTAGTCTCAGAATTTACTCCCCAGTCAGCTCTAGAACAGAGATTCTGCCTGCCTCCTGCTCTTTCCCTGACTGCTGCCTTGGATCTTGGACTTTGCCTTGCCTTCACTATACACCTGCCTCTCTATTCCAGCAGTCTTTAAACCATGGCCCAAGGTGCACCAGAATAATTATTCCCGGTGTGGCATGGTGGTGGCTCTGCACCCTGATTTCCCAAGGAAGCGACTCACTGGCGCAAAACTTGGCAACATTTGGATGCTAAAACTGCTTGCTACAGAGTGGAAGGCTGTCACCATCACTGTGCCACACCCAGTTTAATTATTCTGGTGCATACTGGATCCAGCCTTTAATCCTTCTGATGCTTTCTGTCCTTCCAGACCATGACTTTGCTCTGTCTCTGACTATGACACTGTCTCTAGCTTCTCTGGTCCTTTTTTTCCTCTCTCAAACCCAACCCCATCCCTGTTTCTTCCTCCTCTGAATTGACATCCAGCACAGCCATTGGTTCCAGAACCTGATTAACACCTACTGTAACCTGACAATGTGGCAAGATATGTTCATACTTACATACGGATTGATCTTTAGCACTGTTCTTAAGCAGTTATGGTTTAAAGCGTAGGCTATCCTGCCTTAAAGGGCTTCCGTCTCTATGATCATCATGTCTGTTTTAGTTGTGTGATTTTAGTATTTAAATGTATGCAAATTGATAATCGCTTACCAAGGAATCAGGAAGTGGCCATGTTGGACAATGGCTGAGGGTCCTCTCCCATCAGAAGGCCCGGTTGGCTGGGCTAACAATTGAAACCTCAGTACTGGTGGTAGTGGTAGCACCCAGCAAGCCATCAGGAGCTGGGAAGAGATGCCAAGGGGGCCCAGTGTAGGGCTTTGCTCCAGGGTCCTGGCAAACTGGCACTGTCATGATTGCTCAGTAAGATGAGTTTACATGTTCAATGTACAGAAATACCTTGCGCTTTTGTCTGGTTAGGGACCAGATGAAAGTAAAAAATAGAATGTCAAAGCATAGCCTTATTTAATTTGCAGATTTATTTTGGCCAGCAAAAAACTTAATTAACGAGTCATGTAACACATGCAAACATGTGCAAAACGTAAATAAAAGCAAAAATAAAAGAAATATGATATAAGATCATAGATGAATGCTGTGAGAGGTTGGATGAAATGGGACAAAAGAGGAAAGCACATGGACAAACTTTGAAATGTGGTTACCATTGAAAAGGCAAAGCAAATCATGAAAATCAATGGTGAATGTCAAAGTATTGCAGTATGTGACTGGTTTCTAGTAATCAAGGGTCTTGGGTGATATGTACCAAACTTTAGTGAAAGTACTGAAACATAAGAACATAAGAACAAAAGAACAGCCCCACTGGATCAGGCCATAGGCCCATCTAGTCCAGCTTCCTGTAACTCACAGCGGCCCACCAAATGCCCCAGAGAGCACACCAGATAACAAGAGACCTGCATCCTGGTGCCCTCCCTTGCATTGGCATTCTGACATAGCCCATTTCTAATATCAGGAGGTTGCACATACACATCATGGCTTGTAACCCATAATGGATTTTTCCTCCAGAAACTTGTCCAATCCCCTTTTAAAGGCATCCAGGCCAGATGTCATCAACACATCCTGTGGCAAGGAGTTCCACAGACTGACCACAAGTTGAGTAAAGAAATATTTTCTTTTGTCTGTCCTAACTCTCCCAACACTCAATTTTAGTGGATGTCCCCTGCTTCTGGTGTTATGTGAGAGTCTAAAGAACATCTCTCTATCCACTTTATCCTTCCCATGCATAATTTTGTATGTCTCAATCATGTCCCCCCTCAGGCACCCCTTTTCTAGGCTGAAGAGGCCCAAACACTGTAGTCTTCCCTCATGTGATGTGGCAACCAGAACTGGACACAATACTCCAGATGTGGCTTTACCATAGATTTGTACAAAGGCATTATAATATTAGCTGTTTTGTTCTCAATACCTTTTCTAATGATCCCAAGCATAGAATTAGCCTTCTTCACTGCTGCTGCACATTGGGTCGATACTTTCATCAACCTGTCCACCACCACCCCAAGATCTCTCTCCTGATCTGTCTCAGACAGCTCAGAACCCATTAGCCTATATGTGAAGTTTTGATTTTTTGCCCCAGTGTGTATGACTTTACACTTACTTACATTGAAACACACCTGCCGTTTTGCTGCCATTCTGCCAGTTTGGAGAGATCCTTCTGGAGCTCCTCACAATCACTTCTAGTCTTCATCACTCGGAAAAGTTTGGTGTCGTCTGCAAACTTTGCCACTTCACTGCTCACCCGTCTCCAGGTCATTTATGAAGAGGTTGAAGAGCACCGGTCCCAGGACAGATCCTTGAGGCACACCGCTTTTCACCTCTCTCCATTGTGAAAATTGCCCATTGACACCCACTCTCTGTTTCCTGGTCTTCAACCAGTTCTCAATCCGTGAGAGGACCTGTCCTCTAATTTCCTGATTGTGGAATTTTCTCAGCAGCCTTTGGTGAGGGACCGTGTCGAACGCCTTCTGAAAATCCAGATATATAATGTCCACGGGTTCCCCTGCATCCACATGCCTGTTGACCATTTCAAAGAATTCTATAAGGTTCGTGAGGCAAGATTTACCCTTACAGAAGCCATGCTGATTCTCCCTCAGCAAGGCTTGTTCGTCTATGTGTTTTGAGATTCTATCTTTGATAAGGCATTCCACCATCTTACCTAGTATAGATGTTAGGCTGACCGGCCTATAGTTTCCCGAGTCCCCCCTCTTTCCCTTTTTAAAAAATTGGTGTGACATTTGCTATCCTCGAAACCTCTGGCACCATGGCCATTTTGAGGGAAAAGTTGCATATTTTAGTCACGAGATCAGCAACTTCATTCTTCAATTCCTTAATAACTCTTGGGTGGATGCCATCAGGGCCCGGTGACTTATTGATCTTTAATTTATCAATGAGGTCTGAAACATCTCTTTTAACCTCTGTCTGACTAAATTCCTTGGTCAGGAGGGGCCGTTTGGGCAGCGGTATCTGCCCGAGGTCTTCTGCAGTGAAGACAGATGCAAAGAACTCATTTAATTTTTCTGCCATCTCTAAGTCTCCTTTTATCTCCCCTTTCCCTCCCTCACCATCCAGAGGGCCAACCACTTCTCTGGCGGTTCCTGCTTCTAACATATTTGAAGAAGCTTTTATTATTTCCCTTAATGCTGCTGGCCATGTGTTCCTCATAGTCTCTCTTGACCTCCCGTATCAACTTCTTTTGCCATGTTCCTTTATATTCTTTTCGTTAGGGCAAGACTTCCATTTACGGAAGGAAGTTTCCTTGGCCTTTATGGCCTCTCTAACTTGGCTCATTAGCCATGCAGGCACCTTTCTGGACTTAGTCGAGCCCTTCTTCCTTTGCAGTATACACTTCTGCTGGGCCTCCATTACTGTTGTTTTAAGCAGCCTCCATGCACTCTGGAGATATTGGACTCTTTTTACCTTTCCTTTCAACCTCCTTCTAACCAGCCTCCTCATTTGAGGGAAGTCTGCCCATCGAAAGTCAAGGGTTTTTGTGAGAGATTTGCCTGGTATACTTCCCCTGATGTGCATGTCGAAACGGATCGCAAAATGATCACTGTTCCCAAATGGCTCAGTAACATTTACATCTCTAACCAGGTCCTGAGTACCGCACAATATAAAATCCAGAGTCACCTGTCCTCTGGTGGGCTCCATGACTAGCTGTTCTAAGGCACAGTCATTTAGCACGTCAAGAAATCCAGTCTCCTTATTGTGACCAGAACACAAATTGACCCAGTCTATATGAGGATAATTGAAGTCCCCCATGATTACAACCCTGTCCCTCCTTGTCACCTCCCTGATCTGTTTCCTCATTTCAAGGTCCCCTTCCGGTTTCTGGTCTGGAGGACGATAGTACGCCCCCAGTATTACATCGCTCCTCAGGCCTGGTAATTTAACTCACAAAGATTCTACGGTGGAGTCGTACCCGCCTTCAATTTCTACTTTGCTGGCTTCTATCACTTCTTTAACATAAATGGTCACCACGCCTCCAACATACCCCTCCCTGTCCCTCCTGTAGAGTTTATAGCCCGGGATTGTGGTATCCCACTGATTTTCCGCATTGCACCAGGTTATGCCCACTATGTCAATGTTTTTCCTTGTCACCAGACAGTCCAGTTCTCCCATCTTTGCTCGGAGACTTTGGGCATTTGCATAAAAGCATTTGAACATGCTTATTAGCTCCTTTATCCCTGCAACCTCTCATTGTGCCAAACCATCTATCACATTCCATCATGCTACCATTCCCAATTTCTTCTCCTACTCTGTCTTTACCTTGTTGTTCTCTAACCTCCCAATCTTCGTCCCATAGGGATGAGGAGTCCCAAACTGGATGCCCCTCGGCTCCTGTTGGCCTTCCCCTAGGGATCAGTTTAAAAGCTATTCTGCCACCTTTTTAATTTTATGAGCCAGCAGTCTGGTTCCATTCTGGTTCAAGTGAAGCCTGTTCCTCTTGTACAGGCCCCACTTGTACCAAAACGTTCCCCAGTGCCTAAAGAATCTAAACCCCTCCTCCCTACACCACCGTCTCATCCACGCATTGAGACTCCTGATCTCCGCCTGCCTAGTTGGCCCTGCACGTGAAACAGGTAGCACTTCCGAGAACACTACCTTTGAGGTCCTGGCTTTCAGCTTCCTACCAAATAGCCTAAATTTGGCCTACAGGACCTCCAGGCTACACTTGCCCACATATTGATGCCAACATGCACTACAACTGTTACCTCCTCCCCAGCACTATCTACCAGCCTGTCTAGACGAGAAGTGATGTCCGCAACCTTCACACCAGACAGGCAAGTTGCCATGCGGTCCTCACATCTGTCGCAAACCCCCCTCTCTATGTTTCTGATAATCGAATCCCCCACTACAAGAAGCCCCCGACCCCCCTCCCACCAAGGAGTATCCTGAGTGTGTTCAGATACAGGCCAGTTCCCTGGAGAAGGGTTCCCCCCTAGGGGATTGTTTCCCTCCTCTCCAGGATGATGTCCTCCAGCCCCGAGACTTCCCACCTGGGCAGCTGAGGAGCTGCGTGCCTGAGGGTGTGATGAAGCCTGATCGTCCCCGGAAGTCTTCCCCCGGTCCTTCTCTGCCTGCCTCTGCTTCTCCAGGTCGGCCATCAAGGCTTCAAGGGAGCGGACGCGTTCCCTGAGTCCCTGGAGTTCCTTGCACTGAGGACACACCCATGACTTATGCAACAGAGGCATATAGTCATACATGTGGCACTCCATGCAAAACACTGGATAGCCCCCACCCTGCTGCCCTTTTTTTTTTTTTTTTTTTTTTTGAGGTACTTAAAAAACCCTACGCTGGTTTACTGCCCTCTTCTCAAGGAAAGAGAAGGGCTGTATCTGGGGCCCTGGCTTCCTCACCCTGCTGCTGAACTCGCACAGATGCTAAACTTGCTGTGCCTCACCTAGTACTTTGTTCCCGAGGCACCGGGTCCCCAGAGGCCACATGCACTGCTGCAGAGAGACTCACACGGTGGCAGGTGCTAGCTTTATACTCCTAGCTAGCTCCTCCTCTCTCCCTCCTTGCTGATTGAAAAGGGGCTAATCTTCCCAGGTGAGATTTCAGAAGATCAGGAAGACAATAGGCTGCTGATGGGCTTAATCTACTCTGCAGGCTCCTGAACGGGGTGCTTGGATTTGCCTAATGGGGCTCTTATCAACTCCTAAAGGTCAATGACTATGACCTAAAGGACGTGACTATGCTAAATTGCCCTGTCTGGTTGGGAACTGGCCCTTCCTAGGTTCTTACCCTCCTGATTCAGTTCTCTTAGGCTGGATTGTTTTTTACTCTCAAGCTGGTCTTTATTTGAGTTTAAACTGCACTGGTTTAACAGTTTTTTGGGCTTGGCAGAACTTACACACTAAGGTTTAAATCCTATCTAGCCTTGTTGATACCATCTAACCATGTTGATACCCCCACAATGAATGCGTGAGACCCATGTCTACCTGTGATGATCTTGTTTTTTCGTTTGCCCCCAAACGTCTAAAGTTATCTCATGCAGCCTCACTTCTCCCAAGCTTTCTCTTTTTGCTTTCTTCCTGCATCGAAGTCTTCTTAATTTGGCAGCAAGAAAATCTGGTGGGAGAGCTGTTATCTTTTGGATATAACTACACTTGGAAAAGCCTCAGAGCAATGGGAATAAACAGCAGTGAATTTCAGCAAATTGCCATAAGCTCTCCAACTCACTGTGGTTTGATTCTGTGCCAAGCATACCATGGCTTGGCCTCAAATTAATCTACTGAAAATTTTAAGATTTTTCTTTCCATATGTAGCTTTGTCTGCTCAGCCTCCACTTTATGATCAAGGCTCTCCTTTGGTGTTGCATCCATAAATACAGAGATAGGAACTGTGGGAAGCAACAACAGTTTAAGTTCAGGCTTTGTGCTGCCAACTTCCTTCTTGGGATGGTATAGATGGGTGAATACTGGACTCAAAGGCCCAGCAGCTGGTATCTTGCCTGCAGTTCATAATTCATGTGTTTTTTAACTGCTTGCTCCTGCCAAAATAATGCCATTTTGCAAGAGCAGAAAGTGACAGTGCGGGTGATAGTAGGGTGGATTAGATGAAATATTTAAAAGAAAGAGAGAAATCAAGATAACTTTATTGGGGGAAAAAATGTTGTCCCTTCTTTTTAAAAAACAGCGTTTGTGTTTCCAAAAGAATGCTAAGAGGGTAGCTCTCTTCTCAGCTGAAGGAAAATGTGAAAACGTCACACAATAAGAGAAATGGATGCAAGATGTTATGAGGAATGACCCAATGATTATGTAAATTTGGGTAGAATTTGACTTTTGAAGTAAAAATTTTGTGGGGGGGGGGGACCCTACCTTTCGCTAGTTACGTTCTTGGACCCAGCCAAGTTCATTGGTCATCACTCCAGCAACTTGTACTCTCTAGGTTCAGGCATTTTCTGTGACCAGCAACAACATGTCCCTCCCTCCCTACAGGGCCGGAGCCAGTCTTCCTTGCTAGGTGGGGCAGCCGCATGTCTAGGTGGGACTTCAAATTGGGAGCCTGGGGAAAAGAAGCCATGTGGCTGTGACTGGCATATGGTAGGCCAGACCACACCAAGCTGGACAAGAAGGGCCAGCAGGGTAGTGGTAGGTCATCCTCTGTCAACAGTGAGATGACCACTTTGCAAGGCCTCATCAGCAGATGCACTACCTGCCCCAGATTTTTTTTTTACTTTGTAGCTGATCCTGTTCACTACACAAGCTCTCATTTTTCTTTAACGGCAGTTGGTATACTACAATTTAAAAAACCAATTTCACCACAAAATCTCATGGAGGGCAAAGCAATGCTTTAAGTGGGAGGAGCTGCAGCCACTGGTCCCACCCTGGCTATAGCCCTGTCTTCCTGGCTGATCAATGTGCATGCGCTTCTCTAAGAAGCGATTTAGTGGTAAATTTTGCAAAAGTGCAAGAGCTCTTCATGATGCCTCCCTAGACACATCACACATCCTTCCTGACAATATTTAAAAAAATGAAATTTAACATTTAAAAAACAGAGTTCCCTATAGTTAAGTAGTAGTTACTTTATTGTCATTGTGCTACAGCACAACGCAATTGATGCACCTTTGACATACAAGCATAAATAACTATATACAACAATCACAACAGTCATACTCCACACACTCACCCACACATTCTATACAACATGCATCATAATATAAAAACAATATAAACAAGACCATATTGCCCAGGAGCAATGGTAATCTGACATAATTAGCCCACTCCTAGACATCATCAGCCCATATATATTCTCCAGCCAGCCAGCCTTCATCATACCAGATGTTACATCCATGAACTGAACCATAAAAATGCTCCTGATGCCTGAGAAGGACCAAAAACTATGACTGAAAGATGGTGTGGAGGGAGTGGATCTATCAGTCAGCCATTTGGAGGGGGGCAGTGAGCAAGCAATCACATGGCCTTGTTTTTTTTCACCTTTCTCCTTGCTCTGCATCAGTGTCCAAAACAAACTTAGGCTCAAATCCTAACCCACTTTCCAGCACTGACACAACAGTGCCAATAGGACGTGTGTTGCATCCTACAGTTGGGTGACACTCACAGAGGCCTCCTCAAAGTAAAGAAATGTTTGTTCCCTTACCTCGGAGCTGCATTGCCCTTAAGTCAGTGCTGGAAAGTGGATTAGGGTTGTGTCCTTAATTTGAGTAAAAGAGGAGAGAAGGTGAGGTGGAGCAAGAAGGGGAAAAGAGAGCTTTGGAGTGGATAGAGATTGAGTTCTTTGATCCCGAGGCGTTCCTGGGGGTCCCCGCACTTGGGGCAACCCCCAGTATTCCGCCCCCAACCTGTTTTGCCCCCCTTCTCCACCCCCCACGCAGCTGACCCGGAAGTAATTACAGTGACATCATCATCACCTCAATTCTTGAAAACAAGAAGAGGCCCCCACGGAGCCTTCTGCACCACGGGGGTCTCCATGGCAGTGGTCTGGGGCTGCTTCCAGTGGCCCCAGACCGCTGCAGTGGAGACCTCCGTGCAGCTTGTAAACTGTGTGGAAGGCTCCGTGGGGGCCAGGAAGCGGCACGTGTCTCCTCCGAAGTTGGAAGGGGTGCATGCTGCTTCCCCTCCGCCTCTGAGGGATGCCCTCAGAGGCAGAGCAGGGGTGACCTGGGCTGGGAAGCTTCCCCTCCACCTCTGAGGGATGCCCTCAGAGGCAGAGCAGGGGTGCTCAGGAGCGCTCCTGGGATGCAGCGGGACGCTGCCTCCTAGGCAGTGTCTCAGTGCCAACTGGGCTGCCCGCCTCCTCCTTTATAGGAGGAGATGAGATGGACGCCCTAGAGTGTCAGTGCCTCTCTAGGGCACCTGTCTCCTATCCTCCTATAAAGAAGGGGGGAGGGGGCGGCTCAGTCGGTGCCGAGGCACTGATGGAGAGGCAGCAAGCTGCCTCTCCACAGAGCTCCTGGATGCTTCTCCTGGGGGGACAGAGGCATTTGCCCCGTCTGCCCCCCCCCCAGGTACGCCAGTGCCTGGATCACCAATCTGCCAATCGCAGATTTTTATCTCTCCTTTTATCTCTCCTTTCCCTCCCTCACCATCCAGAGGGCCAACTGCTTCTCTGGTGGTTTTCCTGCTTTTAACATATTTGAATAAGCTTTTATTATTCCCCTTAATGCTGCCGACCATGTGTTCCTCATAGTCTCTCTTGGCCCCCCATATCACCTTCTTACATTTCTTTTGCCACAGTTTATGTTCCTTTTTATTCTCCTCATTGGGGGAGAATGGAGCCCCTGAGGCAGCAGAGAGGCTTAAGAGGAGAAGGGGGGGCAGAAAACCTCTGTAGCCAGAGCATGTGCAGCAAGGTGGAGTGCTCTCTCTTTCTCTCTCTCTCTCTCTCTCTCTCTCTCTCTCTCTCTCTCTCTCTCTCTCTTTCTCACACACACACACACACACACACACACACACACACACAGGGGCAGGGGCAGGGGCAGTAGCAACAGCGGGGATTGCTTTAAAAAACACAGGGAGTGTTTCCCAATTCCCCCCCCCTTCAAACTGAGATGGCGCAGGCTCCAGTCTACGGAATGGTGCTCCAGCCTATGGAAACAAAACAGCCCAGCAAGCAAGTCTTCCAGCAAGCAAAGTATGAGATTTAGGCTACAATCAGATCCACACTTTCCTGGGAGTAAGCCCCATTGACTACAGTGGGGCTTACTTCTGAGTAGAAAAGTATAGGACTGGACTCTTAAAAGCTCAGCATCCCATCTGTGAAAGAAGCGGGGACAGCTGGCAACGGGGAGGGCTGAGTACGGAGCTTAGGAGGGGGATGCGAAAGAGGGGAGGGGATTGATAACAGCTGCCTTAGTTTCCTTCCAGCCCCAAGTGTCAGGCTGCAGTTTATTTGCTTAACTCTATGGAATTTAGCACAACACTTTTTTTGTTAATCGCGCCAGGTCACCAAACGGAACTCACATGCATAAATAGGCTCCACCTGTACATATAGGCCACCCTTATTATCCATGGGGGATCTGTTTCAGGACTCCCCGTGGATAAGGAAACCCACAATGAAATCTGTGGGTTTTGGGTCCCTGTAATCCTGATGAGGCAACAGGAAGCCCTCCCCAGCCCTCCGAAGGCCTTGTGAGGCTTTAAAACATCACATCTGGTTTATATAAAAATCTGGAAGTGAAGTCTCCCAGAAGACTTAGAAGGCATTTCAAGGGCTAGGAACGCTGCACACAGCCTCCCCAACCCTCAAAATACCCTCACCTCAAGAGGGTCTCACCTCCACCACCAGAGGGTCAAGGTGGGTCCAACTCACAGGTCCAGGGACCTGCTGTTACTGAAATCTGCAGGTCCCAAATCTGCAGAAAATGTGGGCCAACTTGTACCATGTACAGGTATTTTTAAAAAACTGCTACATCTCACTGTTCACTTCTTAAAATATCCAAAGGTAGGATTTGGGGGTGGGGTGGGGTCACAGCATTAAATGGGGAATTTTTTCCTCTCTCTTGTACATGCAGATTCCCTCATCTTCATCGAGACTCAGAACAGCGATTGCATCATTTTAAGAAGCAATATGACTTATTGCAACCAAAAGGAGGAAATGCTGACCTGTGACAGGACATTGCTGCTACTGTTGATTTTCAAGTCCCTTGCACTCCATTCCAATGATATATTTCATGACTTTGGTTCTTTTATATTTTTAATATAATTGTTGAATACCATGCAAATGAGTCTCCATAAATTCCTGGTGTAAACCAGAGACCTGAGCCAATTTCACCAGTTCTTGGCAACCAGTTAAAAACCACAACAAGAAAACAGTAATGTTGGATCTGATCATATGCTCTTGCGGTTCTACTGATTTCAGAAAGTCGTCAGAGCATTTGCAGCGACAAGAGCTGAAATTCCTTCCTTCCCACTGATTTTAATAAGATTTCTCTACATTTTGCCCGAATAGACGAACATCAGCTGTTGCAATCTTTTGCAGAGCCCAAAGTTCACACTACTTCTGTCACCCAGACAGACTCTCCGGACTTCCTGGTTGTGCTTCTTCAATTATCACCCCATTAAGCTGCACACCTGCAAGACCTTCCGAGCGCTGACGGATTTTGCACCAACTCTCTTGGGAAGGCATTTCTAGACAGCGATGTCTGAGTCCAGTAGTTACATTTCATTTCCCTAATTGCCTACATTTCCATTCAGTTTACTTTGCTGCGATTGCGGCTGTTGTTATTTAATTAAAGAAGTAAACCAGATACCACATTCTGATCCAGAGCAGAACAAAGTCCTCCGAAGATGGTGTGTGTACGTGTGTGAGAACTGGGTTGTGTCTGTCCTGTAGTCAGGCCCAGATTATGCAACAGGTGCAGTTTGGTATCACAGCTTGTCGAATAATACAATACTGCAAAGTAAACACAGGCAACTTGTTCAGTGCTGAAGGGCCCCACCAGAAATACCTCATTGCTCATTTATATGTTGGCTGCACATGACTAAGAAGTGGAAAGTACACAACTGGGCACAAAGGACTATAGCCAACATTTGGCACCTCATTTTTTTTTTTTGGGGGGGGGGGGGAGGGACATATTTATTATGCATGTATCACACTTTTTTTTCCTCCTACCCCTCTTTTCTCATCCCCCTCCTACTCCTCAGGCTAGCATACATGAAAACTTACCACACTGTATCCTTGCAACAACTCTGTAAGGTAGGTTCGGTTGAGGCAGAGTAATTTGCCCAGTTCATCATGTGCTTCTGTCCCCTTTTGCAAGCCCAACAAATTTGGAGAGATGATGAAAATGCTCAGCAGAACTGAAACTGCTTTCCCCACCTGCTGCTTTCCACAAAAGTACCATAGATTGCTTTGCGTTGCTTCAATGCTGAAATGACCTAATCCAAGTTGCATCCAGCCATTGCATGATCCAGGTGTCACTCATATGTTTCCACTACAGCATCAGAAAGATCATGTTCTTCCATTCAGAACTGAACTCTCTGTTCTTTCCATGGCTCATTATTGGGGTGTCTTAGAACTGGAGATGACCTGCAAAATGTCATAACTTGAGTGCTTGAAGTAAGTAGCCAAAATCCTATCTGGTTGAAAATTTGCAACCCCTGTGAAACTTTACAGTGGGAGAGATTGGATGCAATTGCAGGAAATGCAGTTATCTTTGAAATAAGTATACAGCGAAGTTTTTATGCTCTTTGGGTTTATATATCTAATTACGTACCTCACTTGAGCTAGCTTCCTTATCCTCTATTTGAAAATATGAATCAAATGGGTACATCCAGTACTGCTTTGAAGAGGGGCCGACATTCAGCTTCTGCTCATACAAACTTTCCACCAGTCCCATACACACCTATCAGTCCAGTCTACTCTAGTCCTGCTCAGTGATACAGTGGAAAATTTTGATGTGCAGGAGCTGTCATGTCATGTCCATGCCACACTATGACTACGACTACAACAAAGGGTGCAATACGGATTTGCCCTTGGGCTGGCGCAAATCTCTTGCACTGGCCCAGGAGGGTTGCAAATGTGCCATAAGGCACATTTGTGCCTCCTCAAGAGTTGGCTAGGCTGGTGCGCGGAGGTGCGCCGGCCCGTGGAGGCTGAATCCAGCCTCTGCACCAACATAGGAAGTGAGCCTTATCTTGGCCGAGTTCGGTCAATGCAAGGTTCTGGGGACGGGAAGGGGGGAGGTGGGGAGGAGGCGGGAGAGAGCTGTTCTGGGGTGGGGGGAGGGTGGGCGGAGGGCGGTCCCAGGGGCAGGCAGGGGGAGCTGGAGGTGGGGCTGGAATCTGTCTATTAGAAGGATCCTGAGGTGGCACAAGGAGACCCATAGGGGCTGCAATGGCTTACCTGGGGGCCTTTGGCTGGGCCACTTTGGAGCCCTATCTTGCACTGCATACAGCACAAGAAGATCAACATTAAATGTTTTCATTAAAATGTTTTCCTCTCCCACAACTTATTTCTACTTTGCAACCCGTTGTATTTCATTTGAAAATGTAGTTTCATCCTAAACTGTTGGAGTGGCTTGCAATAGTATAAAATAAATTCATAAAAATTTAGCAACCTTGAGGGCCCTTAAGTGGGGTGGAAAGGAGAGGTATAAATCTCTTAAATAAATAAATAAATAATAAAAATTGAAAGATGGGATAACACCTAGTCCCAAATATATTAGCATGCAATTCTAAGCATATGTACTCAGAAGCTCCATCTACTTTCACCATCTTTGTCTCTTGGGGTCCCTCATCCAATGAAATGAAGTAAACAAACCCCATTCTCCTCCCCGTGGGGCATGATCCAGTTGGACCTTCTCTCCTCATTCCATCTATCCACCCTTTCCCCTCCTATTTGGATATAGGGCAGATTGGCACTTATGTCCCAAGGAAGATTTGTTAGTTTGCCTCTTTCAGAGTCTACTGCTTCTCCTTTTAAAAAAGTGCCAGTTTCTGAGCACTCCTACAGATGTTGCCATCCTCATCCTTCTGCAGGAGAAGTCGTTGAGTTCTGCTCCCCCTCCACTGCCCCTCGATTATACACTGGTTCTGCTGTGTCCATTGCCTATACTCAGACTGTGTTGACAGGATCATCAGCATGGGCCATTCAGTGTGCCCCGCAGGGGTCGCACAAACAGTCCATGAAGAAATGACTTGCTTCACAAACTTCTTTGTCCACTTCTTGAACATTGGGTTTAGAGCTCAAGCTACAATCTTGTATGTGTCCCAATCAGCCCTTTAAAACACATATCACAATTTCTCTTTAATCACGGTTTGAACATTTGAGTGGCCAGGCTGATTTTCTCAATATTTAGGGCTGTTTTACACATCAGGTATGTCCCTCAGTATTTCTGCACTCAGTGACTTAACTACCGGTGAAGACAAGGACTACCTCCACCAAGAGTCCTATTCATTCAGCTTCATACTTTATTGCTCCAAGGATGATGCTCACCACAGATCCACATTACAGGGTCCATGTGAAAGGAGTTATCCACAAGACATTGCACATTTGTAGCAGTCCTGGTGCCTCCAGGTGGAAACCTTTATCAATGGCCAATAGATAGAGTGAGATAGAACCCTCCAGGTGGAACCCTTTATCAATGGCCAATAG
Organism: Tiliqua scincoides; assembly: GCF_035046505.1. NCBI lineage: Eukaryota > Metazoa > Chordata > Lepidosauria > Squamata > Scincidae > Tiliqua > Tiliqua scincoides. Next base: position 73,609,155 of record NC_089821.1, on the reverse strand, counting down.
ATAGAGTTGTGATCTAATCCTTTTGCATGAACCTGTTCATCTATCTATCCTCTCCATTGCAACTTCTGTTTTGGTTAGGGACAGGTATTCATTCAAGATGAAAAAAAAAAAAAAAAACTCTTCCCATAATAAGCCTTCTCATAATAAGCCTGTAGATAGAAGGACTATCTACAGTTTTATAATTTTTTTCTACACTCATTTCCTTTCAGAATCAGTTATGTAAGTCATCCAAGTTCTTGTCCTTCCTCAAAAGCAGCTAAATTATTCATACATTACCTTAAAAAAATATTCTTAGGACAGCTGTGCAATAATTGTAACATTTTGAATATTTTTTTTTTTCTAATTTTAGAATATAATCTCAGTACTTTTAAGATCATTTGACTTAAAAATTGAAATGTTAAATGTGTTGACATGGAAATATATCTACAGTATATTTGATTCATTCAATGAATTTAACTTGCGCAAATAAAATGTCACAGAATATATAATGACTTGTTCATTTAAGAGGGATATTCGTAATCCAAACTTATTCTAAAAATAATAAAAGCTGAGGCTGCAATCCTTTACACTTTCATGGGAGTAAGCCCCAATGAACATAATGGGGCTTACTTCTGAGCAGACAAGATTGTACTGTGAGAGGGCTATATGTGACAGTCAGTGGAGAGGTTAGATTTGGCTCTTAAAATATCATATTTTCAAGGACTACCTTTCAAGCTATTTTCTCTTCTTTTTCAACCACCAAATGCGGTCATTTTTGCAGCACATAACCAGATGGAACCCTTCTATAATGAACACATACCTGTTCATAGTATGCATCAGGACTGACCTAGAAAAATGCAGTCTTAGAGCCCAATCCTATCCAACTTTCCAGCACTGATGCAACTGCAATGCAACCCCAAGGTAAAGGAACAAATATCCCCTTACCTTGAGGAGGCCTCAGTGATGGCCTTCCCACTGCAGGATGCAGTGCACACCCCATTGGCATGGCTGCATCAGCGCTGGAAAGTTGGATAGGATTGGGCCTTACTTTCTTAGGGATTCAGCATAATATGGACACTGCAAACCCACTCCCCTTTCATGAAAACCAAAACCAGGAGATGCCATGTGTATTTTCAGAGAGGAGGAACAGCAAACTTGTGTTTATGCTACACTGCTCACAAAAGCAAAACGCTGAGATGTGCGGTTTTTCAGCACAAGTCATCCGCAGCATACCGTTGCAATTGACTCTCAGAAAATCACTTTAGGAAGCCTTCATGTGAACAGGAAATGTCCTGCTGGAGCAGGCCAATAGCTGTAACTTGCTAAGCAACTTTGCACAATTTGTGATGTCCCAGCCTGAACTCTAGATAGAGTACACAGACTTCCTTAAGCTTGGCCCCATTGTCCCCACTCTTTCAAAACTGGAAAGCCTTTGATTACTTTTGGACTTGTCATTGTGTTTGGAAGACTATATTCCCCGTGTTCCTCCCTGTCTTTGCAGTCCGTGATTAATCTTTTATCGTTCTGTGTTTGCTGTTTCGAAACAACAAATTGATACAGGGCAGACACATGCTAGGAAACTGCAACTGGCCATGGCTGCCACTTCTTCTTCACCTGCAAATATATATATATATATATATATATATATATATATATATATATATATATATATATATAACAGAAATTAATAGTGCAATGCTATGCGCTCTTCACGCTGCCAGAAAAGCAGCCATAAAGCATGCTGCAGCAGTGTGCCAAGTAGCATGCTGCTGGAGTGCCAGCGGGAAGACCAGAGCCTTCCTTTGCTGGACATCTGCAGGAGTAGTTAAGCCAGCTGGGGAGGCAGAAGGGATAGAAAAGGGCAGAATAGGGTAGGGAAGGGGCAAAACTAGGTGAGGAGAGGAGGAATGGGAGGTGGGGAGACTGTGGGAGGGGGTGGATTTGGTGGTGATGGCATGTGCTGGATCCTATCACAGGCTTGCCTGCCTGCTTTCTCTCTTCAGACTTACACCAGCAAAATTGCCGGCACAGGTCCAAGGTTACTCATTGTGGGGTGGGAAGGTTAAAGATGTGTAACAGGATTTAAATTACCTTTCTCCTTCGAAGCCTCCTATCGGCCCCTCCCCACTGGATATATCCCCATTTTTGATGTGGCTGCAGCAATGGGAGTAGGGAAAGGATAGGACTGAGCTGTAAAACCTCCAGCATGTGCCATTGTAATGTGTGGCAGCCCAATCCTCAGCTCCTGTGGCACGCAGCTTTGGCAGCACCGAAAACGGCCGCCACCCGATCCTGCGCACCATGGGCTACTGCGGGCAGCACCTTGAGAGAACGGGACTTTTGAACCCTTCTCCCAGGTAAGGGAAGTAGCCCCTCAATGGAGCTACTCAAGTTACCACCGAGGTAGGGTAAAGACGCTGAGCCCCACATGAATGCGCTCATGTGCATGCGCACATGAGCTTAACTTTTTTCACCATTAGATTTTCAGCTGTTATCTCTGAAACCATGAAGGCTAGAAGTGCATATTGTAAAATAAATGCAGTGGTTTGATCATGGCTTTCATCAAGATTTTTCAATAATGTTCCCCAGATTGCACCAAAGTCCTTTCGGAGGCTGCACGAGGGTTTCATGTTATCCACCCCCACTTTTGTCCTTCTTTGGACTCAGGGGAAGGGGTGTGGTTTCTGAGCCCAGGAAATTTCATGGATGAGTTATGAACATTTGCAAATGTAAGCGGAGGAGTTCCTGGACCATAGATGGTCCTACAAAGCCCCAGGGAGGGCTTTTCAGCATCTCCACAATTTATGGAAAGTTGCTGTCATGACTCATTCATAAAGCAGAAGGCTTGCTGGGGGCCATACAACAGCTCCAATTTCAATCCAGAATTGTGAGAATTAAAAATCAACTACAGGACAAATAGTCCCTATTTGCTTTATCTCTATTCTCATGGCAACAAGAGAGTGGATCCGAGGTGAAACATCTGTTTTGATTTGGGTGAGCATTATTTATCTGTATCCTGCCTCTTTCCCGTTGTCTATTAACTTTTCATTTTATTCTCCTACTGGGAGGCATAAAGGCCTCCTTCGAAGAGTGTGGGATTGGGTCATCTGTTCCTTCACCTTGCTTCCTTCACCTGTGCAATCCAAAATGGAGGTTGATCTGGGTCTTGTAAACTGAATCAATTTCATTGACATGATTATTTCGTTCATGTTCTATGCCTCAAGCCTCAAATCTTAATTTTTACAAAAAAAAATGCTTTCACACATCACTGTAATCTTTTTAAAGTACCTTTTACTCAAGAGAAATAACATATAAATAGTTTTATGGGGCATGAAGTCAATACGGTACAATACATTTGAATTTGAGAACAAGATTCTCAACAAAGACATCAGATTTCTGCTGAACCCTGCTTGCAGGTATTTTCTGCATGTTCTATGTGGATTTTGCATTATGACATACATTTTTGTGTGTATATTACTCCATAAGCATTATGTTGTGCAGGATAACCATTATTTCAGAATCAGCTGATCTCTTTACTCTTCCCCCTCACTTGGGGTGTGCACAGAGCAATTGCAGTTCTTGCCACTGTGCTGCCCGGGGCCAGGACCACTAGGTGCCACCCCTCATGCTGCCCCACTGCCACCGCCAGGCACATCTGGACACTTCTGAGGCCATGCGCAGCCTCCTTAGCCACCAGAAGGCCCTCTGAGGCCTCCGGAAGGCTCAAAAATGTTTTCATTTTTCATGTCCGTTTTCATGTCCGTTTTCCAGTTTTCATGACAGAAGGCCCTCTGGAGGCCTAAAGGATGCCATGGAGGCCTTCTGGAGGCCATGGAGGCTGCAGGTAGCCTTCCTGATATTCAAAAGGCCTTAGAAAGGCCTGGAAATAATGGGGAGAGGGGAAGGGATCACAGTGGCCATCGGTGGCACCCCAATCCATTTGCCCCCCCCCCAGATCTCCCTAGGTATACCAATGGCAGAGAAGGCACAGTGGCTGAAGGAAAATGTTCCTTGCGACTCCCATCAATCCGCTGCCAGGAACCAAGACTTCCTGGTGTTTGAGGCAGTATACCAGATATCCCTCCCCTTACCCAGTGGTGCACCAGATGTCACCTCATTGCTCCACTTCATCCTGCTCCATGGATAGAGAAAGCATCAGACACTCTAGTCCACCTCTCTCGTCTCCTTCACATCTTCTCTTCCGTTCAATTCCCCTCTTCCTTTCCAAATCCAAGGAGCAGAACGAAAAGTCAGGCAGGCAGGTGAATCGCATTAATCCGTTGACTAAAGCAGCAACTTCACACAGTCTCATGGATGAGCCAAAGCTGGGTATATGTTTCAGAATATATCTGTCAGCATCAGGGAGCAAGCCAGAATATATAGGCATCATAATTAGGTCAATCAATGTCATTGGTCAGACAGAGTCAGAAAGGCTAAGCGCAAACAATCAGAGAACAGGCAAACAGATTGGGTGGATCAAAGTGGAATGAAGCAAAACCAAAAGCATGGGTTTAAGACAATCCCCCTCCATTGGTGCTGATGAAGCTGCTACGGTGGAATGCACTTTGCATTGAACAGCCTGCATGGGGGTAAGAAAATATATGTTTTACTTACTCCCAGTAAGCTGTCTGATTGCCTTTGGGTCTCCTTGGTCCTACACCAGCCATTTGCTGGTATATGTCTGAAGAGAAAAAAGGGACCTGGGAAGGAGAGGATAGGATCTTGGCACAAGGGTCTGCTGCTGGGATCCAGCCCATCCCACACTCCCTGCCCATTCCCTGCTCACCCATGACACCTCCACTGCTAATTTACTAGTGCCAGTGGAGGCCTCTGGAGCCACTATTGCTTGCACCACATCACTGCCCATTTGTGGCAGATGTCCAGAAGTGCACAGTGGTAGCCCAGCTTTCACACCACCATCGAGGTCCTTGTGCTGCTGAAATACTACTTCTGGCAGCACAAGGCCAAAATAGGACTGTGGAAAATGTTCATTGGAAAATGAATGTCACCCCAACAGTCATCCCCTATGAGCTCACCTACGTCCCTCAGGCCTTAACTGTGTAACAATTCAAGCATAATTAAAATAGTGGTACATGAGAAGAGTGGATATGGAACACATACAAAACACTAATCTAGGCTAATACTAGGCTAATACAGTACTTTCTGCTGTACTTTCTCGCAGAATTTCTTCTTCCATCAATCGCCTACATCTACCTTGTCCTGGAGCTCAAGGTCAAGGGTGTCAAACTTGTTCCATATAGTGGACCAAATAGCATTTATGACACCTGCCGAAGGCCAGAAGTTGCATCATTAAACAGGAAATTATGTCATTAAAGCAGATGATGGCCAGTAATAAGCACTTAGTTCTCACATAGAAACTCATTAGCTACAAATGACAGAAGAGAAAATGTGCAAATCTTGATCATATTTTCAAGATATGAGAGAGCCCAAGTAGCACCCTGGGAGAGGCCAATTATCATGTACAGTGTAACTTTTCAGCTCAGCAACTGAGAGGAGGTCTGCAAAGTTGTGCCTCAGCAGAAGCAGCGCTGCTGAAAGGGTGGCCTGCGTGATAACCTCAGCAGTGCCTCCCTTTCTCAACCCTCTTGGTCTGCCCCTCTCCTCATAGTGTTTCATGCCTTCTGAGGCCTTCCGCTATCTCTCCCTCCCAGAGCCTCAGCAGCAGTGGTGCTGCTGAAAGGACAGCTCCGGGAAAGCCCAATTATAATGAGGGCTGGATAAAGAGCTTCCGGGGGCATCTGACCCGCAGGCCTTATGTTTGACACCCCTGCTCTAGATGAAAAAACATCAATTTTCTGTAATCTTTTACTTTTATAACAGCTCAAGCCCAATGACTCTTGTTACACATCTTTCTGGACTTATTCTGTGGAAAGTCTCTCCTGAAATTCTTTGTCTTCTGCAAGGGCAGACCAAGAAACCAGTTTCTTATTTCTTGTGTCATAAGAATATGTCACTCCTTGCAGAAAGAGTGAAATAAATAAAAGACAATAAATAAAATAAAAGCTAACCTTGTAGAGCAGAGGATCTCAAATGGTGGGTTGGGACCCACTAGGTGGGTCGCAAGGCAATTTCAGGTGGGTCCCCATTCATTTCAATATTTTATTTTTCATATATTAGACTTGATGCTACCATGGTAATGTGACTGCATTTGGGGAAACATTACAGATCTGTACTTTTAACAGGCTGCTATATAGGTTCTTTTAACAATGATAATCAATGGGACTTACTCCTGGGTAAGTGTGGGTAGGATTGCAGCCTAGGATGGTTAAAAAATTTTCCAGCTTGATGATGTCACTCCTGGTCATGACATCATTTCTGGTGGGTTCTGAGATTCTCATTCTAAAAAGTGGGTTCCAGTGCTAAATGTGTGAGAACCACTGCTGTAGATGCTGCCACATTAATTTTTTTTTTGTTTTTAGAGGGAACGTGGAAACTGGAAAACAGAGGAATCCTGGGGACCCCTCAAGGCATTATAGTGTCCTCCCATGTGAGGTGGTTATAAAATTTAAAAAGTGCGGGTCTGAAATCAACAGAAGTACGGGCTGCAAGTTGTGACAAGGTTTAAGAGCAACAGTCTTATGACCAAGACAAGACTAACTGGATCAGGGCTGCGGTTTCACACATCACTTTTAAAAAGAGCATTCTTCAGAGAAACACATTTGGTATAATGTTGACATTTTGCATGATGTGCTTCAGGGTGACATTTGGCTTTGAGGTGTTGGATGACAAGCTTTCTAGTGCCCTTTAGGAATGAACAAAGTGTCTCCAAATGAGAATTTGATTAAGTTTTAATATAAAAAGTTATTCTAAATTAACTAAGTACTACATGGTGATTGAAACCACATTTGAGAAGACTTAATGGTTACATAACAGCCGGAACATGCATCTCCTCTATAGCCACAGGGCCACAGCAAACATGTTCCTAATCATTAATTGGCAGTGTCCTATTAAGTTCCTATTACAGAAGTTGTCAAGTTTATTTAGGATACACGCTCCGGCATCAATCAGAATTAGAGCTCCTCCTTTCACAGGTGCAATCAGTTAGTGTGAACTGGTTCTGACCTTTGGGTCCAGATGGCCTTGACAGAGCTATTTGTGTGGCGCATGTTACTTCACTTCTGTACCAGCTTCACTGGTTCTAGTTTTTGTTTTTGTTTTTTTATGGTACAATTTAAAGTGCTGGTCATTACCTTTAAAACCAAAATGGTTTAGGATTAGGTTTTCTAAAGGACCTCTTTCACTCACACCGCCCTGTGCATCTTGTGTGCTCACTGATGAAGTGTCTTCTGAAGGCCACGTTACCAACTGATGAGAATGAAGGAGAGAGAGCCTTCTCAGTAGCAGCACTTGGACCAGTGGGCACCTCCCTTTACTCTAGAAAGTATTTTCAGTGTAAGCATGGCATTATTGTGCCACTGGTTTGACTGAAGGCCCTGCCTTTTTGTTCTTTGTGATGGTGCCGTGATTTTGTTTTCGATTGTTCTTTCTGTAGTTTACTGGTTTGAGCCAGTAATTATTGGCCCAATCCTATCCCTCCACAGAACCGGTGGAGCACATGATCTGCTGGTGCTAGCCATTGAAAAAGTGCCTGAAAGCACTTTGCAATAGTGCACCTTTTTGCAACACCAGTGGGAATGCCAGACCCTTCCTGCTGGTGCCAGCATAAGGAGTGGTGCCTGCTGGAGTAGGTAAGTGGGGTGGGGGGAGAAAGGGGGAGGGCAGAAGGGGGTGTAATGGGACAGGGAAGGGCAGCAACAGGGCAGGTAGATCAGGACTAGGAAAGGGCGAGATAGGCGGCAGCGATCTGCACCTTATCCTATCCCCCTTCCCCGGCCCGATCCAGCAACACTGATCAATGCAGACTTGCACCAGTGTTTTTGTTGGTGCAGCTTCAAAGCTTGCTGGAGCTTACCCTGGGAAAAGGGGACAAATGTCCCCTTACCTCGGGGAGACTTTCCACCTGCTAAACTTCTCTGCAGGATGCAGCACAGCACTGTGTCAGCCTCCGCTGCAGCGGAGCGGGGAAATTTAGGTAGTATTGGGCTGCCTATTTTTTACTCTGGAACCATACCACATAAGAACACATAAGCACACATGGAATTGCAACACCATTCTCTCACTTCATCTGCTTCAGTGACTTGTAACCCACATTTTGTGAAGCCTTAATTAGGTCTTTTAGTAATAGGCCATATGAAACTAGTTTGTTGTATAGGAAATCTTTATGCTGCTCTGTGGCTGTTTTATTTTGTGGTGATGTGACAGTTTTTATTACCATTGTCTTGTCTTTGAGAGCCACCTTGAGGATTCTTGACGTGGAAAGATAGCATACAAGTGTGCCACATTCATATAAATAAATAAACCTAATAGGGATTATGCTGTGGTCCTTTATGTAGCAATGCTGCTGAGAATCAGGGGGAAAAGAAGTTGAAAAGTGAGAGCTGCAAGTGGGAGACACCACACACACCCACACACACACACATGCAGACATTTTAAACTGTTTACAACTCTCATCAAAATCACTTTGTATATGGCCCAGATTTGCAAAGAAGTTCAGACCACTTCAAACTACTCCTCACCCTCTTCTCATTAACTCCAAATTACTTTTCAGCGGCAACAACTGAGGGCAATGACAAGCATGAGCACTAAAGCCGTGACTGGCGACAACTCCCAGAAATCTTTGCACTGGGAACTTTTCTGTTGACAAAGCTTTCAGGCTTAATGATGGTCCAATGCGCAGCCCTCCCTCCACACCTGCTAGAACGTATGGGCGCAGGGGAGGGCTTGCAAGATGGATGGAGTGGAGAAACAGCTGCAGGAAAGGCTGGCCACAGCGGAGGGTTAGCAGGGAAGCGTTTGAAATAAAGTCATTCAGGTTGTTCTGATATTTCGGAAAAACCACAAACATTTCCTGCAAATTCTTTGGAAACGCTCAAGAAAAGCTTTCATTCTGAAATGAGATGGGGACAATTCCCCCATCTGTATTCTTGAGGAAATATTTCACAAACTATATGAAATCTCGCCCTCCCCCTGAATGTTGTACGTTTCTTATATGCATCCATTCCCCTACTCTACCTCCTGGAACCCTCACCAGGCATAGCCAACTGCCTCCTGCTTCCATTGCTCAGCTCCTACACCCTGCATCCCATGCACGTACCATTTCTACTCCTCACTGAATCTAAAAAAAAACCCCTGTCATTTCTACATTGCTTTATCTCCAGTCTGGCCCCAAAGCACACATGGATTTGCAACACTATTCATCCACTTCAGTGACATTGTAACCCACATTTTGCAACGCCTTAATTAGTGATAGACCTGTTAACAGGGCATATGAGACTGGTTTGTGCCTCACTCTCCTGATATTCAAAGCCTACCTTGAAGGGGCTATTTGTCCCCCAAATGTGAGAAATTGGTCGACAGGTCTTGAAGCTGGAAGGAACTTCAGTGTGAAGTTCGCTTGCTGCATGGTGCAAAAATTAAGTTACGTACAGAAGTCAGGAGAGAAATTCCATCTATCACCAGTTCTGTTTTCCCAACCCAAAGCAATGGATTTTCACAGAAAACCCAGTGGCAGAATAAAAAATTTGTCCTGTTCTGTGTGCGTTTCCATAATGCATGACTTTCTCAATTGTTTGATATGAACTAGACTCAAGATGTTTTTGCACATGTGTTTTCACTTGTGGTTCATTGTTCATATCACACACACACACACACACACACACACTCACAGTGTGGGCCCTCAGTATCCGGGGGAGTTGGTTCCAGGACCATGCACGGATGCCAAAATCTGCGGATGATCAAGTCTGCAGATGTAACGCTGAGAAAATGGCAGAAATTGCATAACTGTACGTAAATTGCTCGAGGTGCGGTGGCTGAGTGGTTAAAGACACTGGACTGTAGGCTGGAAGGTCGGCAGCCAGGAGTTTGAGACCCTGGTGCTGCAGAACAGAGTGAGCTCCTGCCAACCTAGCAATTCGAAATCACATAAGTGCAAGTAGATAAATAGGTACCACTTTGGTGGGTAGGTAACAGCAATTCGGCGTTTAGTCATGCTGGCCACATGACCATGGAAGATATCTTCGGACAACACTGGCTCCCTCAGCTTAGAGATGGAGATGAGCACACACCCCCTAGAGTCGGACACAACTGTGCAGGGGAAACCTTTACCTTTTTTTATCTATGTAAATGGCATAAAATTGCATGAATTACATTGATTGCCTAAACTTGCATTAGTTGCCTCAGCTTGTGTACATTGCCTAAACATCTGTGAATGGCGCAAATGATGCTGTAGCCAGACAGCTGCGAAATGGCTACAGCAGCGTGTGTGGGGAAAAAAAACATTAATGCATTTTCAATCTGCAGATGGTTAAATCTGTGGATGCACAGCCTGTAGATATGGTGGGCTCACTCCGTCCGTTGTGCAGATGTATTGTGTGGATGCTTATGACATACTCTTCCTCATCCAGATTTCTTCCTGGATTTGGCAGATTCAAATTACCTGATCTTGTTCCTGGAGCAACAATTATAGAGACCAGCCACTTTTTTCCATCTTGAACATTGATTTCTGAACTTTGTTTGAAGTGCAGTGCCTCAAGTTTTTGCCCATTTTCATTTCAAATCTTTCTTATTACAGATTACCAATGTGCAGCAGAATATCTGAAGGGGACCAGTGGAGGTCAGCCATATTTTTCCCCAGAATGCACTGGAATATTACAATGTCCAGCACATTCTGCAGAACAAAAATCTGCATTGTTGCTGGGGCTAATGCTAATTGGCAGGCCCACCACATTTATTAAAATATATTTTGTCCCTCTCCTGAAATTACCACATGGTTTGGCCTTCCAGTTTTGCCCTGCCACCAAATGTGACCTAAAAGTTATATGCACCAGTTCTGAAATTCTCCAGATTTCTCCACGCAGTACTGATGGCCCAGTCCTTTTGATGGCCTACACCGGTGGAATGCACTTTCTGCTGGCATGCGCTGTTACAAAACACTGTAAAGCACTTTGAAATAGCAAAAGACCCAGGTGTGTTGGGGGAAAGGCAAGACTGCTGGCACCAGTGGTTATTGGAGCCAGTAAATCCAGTGCAGGGGTAAGGAAGTGCAGGCTAGAGACTAGAGGGGTTGAACAGTGGGAATCCATTCATCCCTAATATGTTACAGTCATTGTCATGAATGGATATCTAGCCCAGTTCTGCAATGAAAACAATGTTTTGTTGCCTCACAAATAGATCTGTCCATAATGTACAGAGGAATAGAAGAGGCAACTGTAGGCATGGAGAGTATCCATGGTTGCAGGGCTAATAGGAGCATGCCAGCAAGCCCTGTCCCTGATGGTGATGCACTTTATAGCTATGCTCTCCCAATTCTTCCCAGACACCCACCAGAGTTTGTCTGAACAGGAAAATATTATCTCCGGAGGAAGTTTCTTGGCATGATTATGAGTGGTCAGCTGCTGCTGTTTGGTATTGCAGGGAGAAACTAAGCTGAGTACAACATTTGCCTAGGCCTGGGGTCGGCAACCTGTGTTTTCAGAGCCGCATGCGACTCTTTCAGTCCTCTGATGCGGCTCCCCAGTGGGGACTGGAAGTGGGAGCCGTTCCCCTTGGCCTCCGCCCAGCCAGCCCAGCCCTGAGGGCGCCTCACTCCGGCGCAATGTGCTGCGGGTGGCTGCTGGTGAGTGCGGGGCACCGCTCCTCCCTGCAAAGCTGCAGCTCCTTCCCTGTAAAGCCCCCCCCCCACGCGCACAGCAGCTCCTTCCTTGGCAGGCAGGCAGGCAGGGGCAGCTGCGCTGTCCTGGACCTGCTCTCCCCGCCCTACTGCGAGCAGGTGCGGGGGAGCAGCCAGGCACCTCTTCCCTGAGCTCTTCCTTCCCTCGCCCTGCAGCGGGCAGGGGGCTGAACGGAAGAGGCGAGGCTGGTCAAAGCGCGGGAGACGCAGCGCTGCTGAGGCAATGGGCAGGAAGGAGCGAGGTGAGCTGCATTCCTGTCCACACTTCCCTGGGAGGAAGCCCTGTTCACTCTACTGGGACTGACTTCTGAGTAGACAGGGAGAGGAGCCTGTCCACACTTCTCTCAAAACGGCCATGGTGCCAGAAGATTGGAGGATAGCAAATGTCACGCCTATTTTTAAAAAGGGAAAGAGGGGGGACCCGGGAAACTATAGGCCGGTCAGCCTAACATCCATACCGGGTAAGATGGTGGAATGCCTCATCAAAGATAGGATCTCAAAACACATAGACAAACAGGCCTTGCTGAGGGAGAGTCAGCGTGGCTTCTGTAAGGGTAAGTCTTGCCTCACGAACCTTATAGAATTCTTTGAAAAGGTCAACAGGCATGTGGATGCGGGAGAACCCGTGGACATTATATATCTGGACTTTCAGAAGGCGTTTGACACGGTCCCTCACCAAAGGCTACTGAAAAAACTCCACAGTCAGGGAATTAGAGGACAGGTCCTCTCGTGGATTGAGAACTGGTTGGAGGCCAGGAAGCAGAGAGTGGGTGTCAATGGGCAATTTTCACAATGGAGAGAGGTGAAAAGCGGTGTGCCCCAAGGATCTGTCCTGGGACCGGTGCTTTTCAACCTCTTCATAAATGACCTGGAGACAGGGTTGAACAGTGAAGTGGCTAAGTTTGCAGACGACACCAAACTTTTCCGAGTGGTAAAGACCAGAAGTGATTGTGAGGAGCTCCAGAAGGATCTCTCCAGACTGGCAGAATGGGCAGCAAAATGGCAGATGCGCTTCAATGTCAGTAAGTGTAAAGTCATGCACATTGGGGCAAAAAATCAAAACTTTAGATATAGGCTGATGGGTTCTGAGCTGTCTGTGACAGATCAGGAGAGAGATCTTGCGGTGGTGGTGGACAGGTCGATGAAAGTGTCGACCCAATGTGTGGCGGCAGTGAAGAAGCCCAATTCTATGCTTGGGATCATTAGGAAGGGTATTGAGAACAAAACGGCTAGTATTATAATGCCGTTGTACAAATCTATGGTAAGGCCACACCTGGAGTATTGCGTCCAGTTCTGGTCGCTGCATCTCAAAAAAGACATAGTGGAAATGGAAAAGGTGCAAAAGAGAGGGACTAAGTTGATTACGGGGCTGGGGCACCTTCCTTATGAGGCAAGGCTACGGCGTTTGGGCCTCTACAGCCTAGAAAAGAGACGCCTGAGGGGGGACATGATTGAGACATACAAAATTATGCAAGGGATGGACAGAATGGATAGGGAGATGCTCTTTACACTCTCACATAATACCAGAACCAGGGGACATCCACTAAAATTGAGTGTTGGGCGGGTTAGGACAGACAAAAGAAAATATTTCTTTACTCAGCGTGTGGTTAGTCTGTGGAACTCCTTGCCACAGGATGTGGTGATGGCGTCTAGCCTAGACGCCTTTAAAAGGGGATTGGACAAGTTTCTGGAGGAAAAATCCATTATGGGGTACAAGCCATGTTGTGTATGCGCAACCTCCTGATTTTAGAAATGGGTTATGTCAGAATGCCAGATGCAAGGGAAGGCACCAGGATGAGGTCTCTTGTTATCTGGTGTGCTCCCTGGGGCATTTGGTGGGGCGCTGTGAGATACAGGAAGCTGGACTAGATAGGCCTATGGCCTGATCCAGTGGGGCTGTTCTTATGCTCTTATGAAAACATTTGTAGGGGTATCCCTACACATCAACCAGGTCAACTACCCCAGTGCAGAAAAACAGGAAGTCCTTGGCTAATTTCCTTAGTATTCCCTCCTATACTGGGAATAGGGGCTGACTTCTGAGTAGACAGGCAGAGGAGCCTGTCCCCACTTCCCTGGGAGGAAGTCCCATTCACTCTACTGGGGTTGACTTCTGAGTAGACAGGCAGAGGAGCCTGTCCACACTTCCCTGGGAGGAAGTCCCGTTCACTCTACTGGGACTGACTTCTGAGTAGACAGGGAGAGGAGCCTGTCCCCACTTCCCTGGGAGTAAGCCCCGTTCACACTACTGGGGTTGACTTCTGAGTAGACAGGGAGAGGAGCCTGTCCACACTTCCCTGGGAGGAAGCCCAGTTCACTCTACTGGGACTGACTTCTGAGGAGACAGATAGAGGATGTCCCCTGGTTTTGGTGTTATGTGAGAGTGTAAAGAGCATCTCCCTATCCACTCTGTCCATCCCCTGCATAACTTTGTATGTCTCAATCATGTCCCCCCTCAGGCGTCTCTTTTCTAGGCTGAAGAGGCCCAAATGCCGTAACCTTTCCTCATAAGGAAGGTGCCCCAGCACCTACAAGGGAGCTACAAGAAGGGGCTACATTATAAAAATGGGACCTGTAAGACGGGAGCGCATTATAAAAGTTGCATATACAAGAGGGGAGTGCATTATAAATTGGGACATACAAGGGGGAGTAATAACTATAAATCTCTATTGTATTGAAAAATATTAGTCATTAGATTTTGTATTTCATTGTACCTCTTTTACATTACTGTGGAAAAGACACAAAGATGACTATTTACTGTTGGTCAGGATTTTCTGCTAGGGAGGGCACCAGCCCATGTCTTGCCTATAGCACCAAATTGGCTAGGGCAGGCCCTGGGAAAATAAATTAGTATTTAATTTAAATGTATTTAAATGTATTTAAACGCCTCTGCAGACGCGTGTGGCCTCTGGGAACCAAGTGCCTCTGGGAACTAAGTGCCAGGTAAGGCACAAGAGTTTAGCATCTGGGCGAGGAGAAGGCAAGGAGACCGCTGAGTTTTGGAGAAGGAGAGGAGGAGGAGCAGGAGGAGGAGGTAAGTGTACTCATTCTAACGCTTTGTCTTTCTAACTCCCTGTCTTCTAACCTTAACCTTACCTTTAAAGCAACCTTAAATCAAAATTGAAAGTTAGCACCTAAGGGAGGTACATAGGGCTACTCTGAGCAGCAGCAGAGTCCTACTCGTGAGTAAGAGCAGCGTCCTACTCGTGAGTAAGTGCCCAAGGGTCAGGCATTTAAATCAAAATTGAAAGTTAGCTGCACCTAAGGTAGCACTTAATCGAAGGAAGGGAGGAGGATAAAGTGAAAAGCAGGTTTTCTACTTGTTTAAATTAAACCTATACTTAACCCAGGTTAAACCTAATCTAAGTTAGAACATAACCTAAACAGGTCAGTAAATTGGGACACAGGATCTAGAGAGCAATAAATAATTAAACAAACCCAAATAAAAACTAGCTTGAGGTTACAAAAACAGTCCAGCCTAAGAGAACAGAACTAGGAGGGAAAGGACCTAGGAAGGGCCAATTCCCAAACCCATTAAGAGCCCCAATTAGGCTAATCCAAGCAGTCCATTCAGGAGCCTGCAGAGTAGGTCACGCCCATCAGCAGCCATTTGCCTTCCTGAGCTTTTGTAAACTCACCTGGGAAGGCCAGCCCCCTTTCAATCAGGAAGGAAGGAGGGGGGAGGAGCCAGCCAGGAGTATAAAGCTAGGCAGGCCATCGCGTGAGGCTCTCTGCAGACGCGTGTGGCCTCTGGGAACCCAGTGCCTCTGGGAACTAAGTGCCAGGTAAGGCACAAGAGTTTAGCATCTGGGCGAGTTCAGCAGCAGGGCGAGGAGGCCTGGGCCCCATACGCTGCCCTTCCTCTTCCCTTGAGAAGAGGGCTGCTATCCAGTGTACGGTTTTTAAAAGGACCCCTAAATAAAACAACAACAACAACAACAAAAAAGCTATGCAGTCAGACAGCCAGCAGCAGAGTGGGGGCTATCCAGTGTTCTGCATCGAGTGCCACATGTATGATTATATGCCTCTGGGGCATAAGTCATGGGTGTGTCCTCGGTGCAAGGAGCTCCAGGCTCTCAGGGAACGCGTCCGCTCCCTTGAAGCCTTGGTGGCCGACCTGGAGAAGCGCAGGCAGCCAGAGGAGGACCGTGGGGAGACTTCCGGGGACGATCAGGCTTCGTCCCAACCTCAGGCGTGCAGCTCCTCGGCTGCCCGGGTGGGAAGTCTCGGGACTGGAGGACGTCATCCTGGAGAGGAGGGAAACAATCCCCTAGGGGGGATCCCTTCTCCAGGGGATGGGCCCGTATCCGAGCGCACTCGGGATACTCCTCGGCGGGAGGGGGGTCGGGGGCTTCTTGTAGTGGGGGATTCGATTATTAGAAACATAGAGAGGGGGGTTTGCGACGGATGTGAGGACCGCATGGTGACTTGCCTGCCTGGTGCGAAGGTTGCGGACATCACTTCTCGTCTAGACAGGTTGGTAGATAGTGCTGGGAGAGAGGTAGCGGCTGTGGTGCATGTCGGCACCAACGACGTGGGCAAGTGTAGCTGGGAGGTCCTGGAGGCCAAATTTAGGCTTTTAGGCAGGAAGCTGAAAGCCAGGACCTCAAAGGTAGCGTTCTCTGAAGTGCTACCTGTTCCACGCGCAGGGCCAGCTAGGCAGGCGGAGATCAGGGGTCTCAATGCGTGGATGAGACGGTGGTGTAGGGAGGAGGGGTTTAGATTTGTTAGGCACTGGGGAACGTTTTGGGACAAGAGGGGCCTGTACAAGAGGGACGGGCTCCATTTGAACCAGAATGGTACCAGACTGCTGGCGCATAACATTAAAAAGGTGGCAGAGCAGCTTTTAAACTGATCCCTGGGGGAAGGCCGACAGGAGCCGAGGGGCATCCGGTTCGGGACTCCTCATCCCTATGGGATGAGGATGGGGAGGTTAGAGAACAACAAGACAAAGGCAGGGTAGGAGAAGAAATTGGGAAAGGTAGGGAGATGGGATGTGATAGACGGTTTGGCACAATGAGAGGATGCGGGGACAAAGGAGCGAATAAGCAGCCCATCCTGGGGCATTCCGTGTATAAATGCTTTTATGCGAATGCACGAAGTCTACGAGCAAAGGTGGGAGAACTGGAATGTCTGGTGACAAGGGAAAATATTGACATAGTGGGCATAACGGAAACCTGGTGGAATGCGGAGAATCAGTGGGATACCGCAATCCCGGGCTATAAACTCTACAGGAGGGACAGGCAGGGGCGTGTTGGAGGTGGGGTGGCCCTTTATGTTAAGGAAGGGATAGAATCCAGCAAAGTAGAGATTGAAGGTGGATCCGACTCCACCGTAGAATCTCTGTGGGTTAAATTACCAGGCTTGTGCAGCGATGTAATACTGGGGGTGTGCTATCGTCCTCCAGACCAGAAATCTGATGGGGACCTTGAAATGAGGAAACAGATCAGGGAGGTGACAAGGAAGGATAGGGTTGTAATCATGGGGGACTTCAATTATCCTCATATTGACTGGGTCAATTTGTGTTCTGGTCACGATAAGGAAACCGGATTTCTTGACGTGCTAAATGACTGTGGCTTAGATCAGCTAGTCACGGAGCCCACCAGAGGACAGGTGACTCTGGATTTAATTTTGTGCGGTACGCAGGACCTGGTTAGAGATGTAAACGTTACTGAGCCATTGGGGAACAGTGATCATGCTGCGATCCGTTTTGACGTGCACGTTGGGGGAAGAATACCAGGCAAATCTCTAACAAAAACCCTTGACTTCCGACGGGCAGACTTCCCTCAAATGAGGAGGCTGGTTAGAAGGAGGTTGAAAGGGAGGGTAAAAAGAGTCCAGTCTCTCCAGAGTGCATGGAGGCTGCTTAAAACAACAGTAATAGAGGCCCAGCAGAGGTGTATACCACAAAGAAAGAAGGGTTCCACTAAATCCAGGAGAGTGCCCGCATGGCTAACCAGCCAAGTTAGAGAGGCTGTGAAGGGCAAGGAAGCTTCCTTCCGTAAATGGAAGTCTTGCCCTAATGAAGAGAATAAAAAGGAACATAAACTGTGGCAAAAGAAATGTAAGAAGGTGATAGGGGAGGCCAAGCGAGACTATGAGGAACGCATGGCCAGCAACATTAAGGGGAATAATAAAAGCTTCTTCAAATATGTTAGAAGCAGGAAACCCGCCAGAGAAGCGGTTGGCCCTCTGGATGGTGAGGGAGGGAAAGGGGAGATAAAAGGAGACTTAGAGATGGCAGAGAAATTAAATGAGTTCTTTGCATCTGTCTTCACGGCAGAAGACCTCGGGCAGATACCGCTGCCCGAACGGCCCCTCCTGACCGAGGAGTTAAGTCAGATAGAGGTTAAAAGAGAAGATGTTTCAGACCTCATTGATAAATTAAAGATCAATAAGTCACCGGGCCCTGATGGCATACACCCAAGGGTTATTAAGGAATTGAAGAATGAAGTTGCAGATCTCTTGACTAAGGTATGCAACTTGTCCCTCAAAACGGCCACGGTACCAGAAGATTGGAGGATAGCAAATGTCACGCCTATTTTTAAAAAGGGAAAGAGGGGGGACCCGGGAAACTATAGGCCGGTCAGCCTAACATCTATACCGGGTAAGATGGTGGAATGCCTCATCAAAGATAGGATCTCAAAACACATAGATGAACAGGCCTTGCTGAGGGAGAGTCAGCATGGCTTCTGTAAGGGTAAGTCTTGCCTCACAAACCTTATAGAATTCTTTGAAAAGGTCAACAGGCATGGGGATGCGGGAGAACCCGTGGACATTATATATCTGGACTTTCAGAAGGCGTTTGACACGGTCCCTCACCAAAGGCTACTGAAAAAACTCCACAGTCAGGGAATTAGAGGACAGGTCCTCTCGTGGATTGAGAACTGGTTGGAGGCCAGGAAGCAGAGAGTGGGTGTCAATGGGCAATTTTCACAATGGAGAGAGGTGAAAAGCGGTGTGCCCCAAGGATCTGTCCTGGGACCGGTGCTTTTCAACCTCTTCATAAATGACCTGGAGACAGGGTTGAGCAGTGAAGTGGCTAAGTTTGCAGACGACACCAAACTTTTCCGAGTGGTAAAGACCAGAAGTGATTGTGAGGAGCTCCAGAAGGATCTCTCCAGACTGGCAGAATGGGCAGCAAAATGGCAGATGCGCTTCAATGTCAGTAAGTGTAAAGTCATGCACATTGGGGCAAAAAATCAAAACTTTAGATATAGGCTGATGGGTTCTGAGCTGTCTGTGACAGATCAGGAGAGAGATCTTGGGGTGGTGGTGGACAGGTCGATGAAAGTGTCGACCCAATGTGCGGCGGCAGTGAAGAAGGCCAATTCTATGCTTGGGATCATTAGGAAGGGTATTGAGAACAAAACGGTTAGTATTATAATGCCGTTGTACAAATCTATGGTAAGGCCACACCTGGAGTATTGTGTCCAGTTCTGGTCGCCGCATCTCAAAAAAGACATAGTGGAAATGGAAAAGGTGCAAAAGAGAGCGACTAAGATGATTACGGGGCTGGGGCACCTTCCTTATGAGGAAAGGCTACGGCGTTTGGGCCTCTTCAGCCTAGAGAAGAGACGCTTGAGGGGGGACATGATTGAGACATACAAAATTATGCAGGGGATGGACAGAGTGGATAGGGAGATGCTCTTTACACTCTCACATAATACCAGAACCAGGGGACATCCACTAAAATTGAGTGTTGGGCGGGTTAGGACAGACAAAAGAAAATATTTCTTTACTCAGCGCGTGGTCGGTCTGTGGAACTCCCTGCCACAGGATGTGGTGCTGGCGTCTAGCCTAGACGCCTTTAAAAGGGGATTGGACGAGTTTCTGGAGGAAAAATGCATTATGGGGTACAAGCCATGATGTGTATGCGCAACCTCCTGATTTTAGGAATGGGTTATGTCAGAAGGCCAGATGCAAGGGAGGGCACCAGGATGAGGTCTCTTGTTATCTGGTGTGCTCCCTGGGGCATTTGGTGGGCCGCTGTGAGATACAGGAAGCTGGACTAGATGGGCCTATGGCCTGATCCAGTGGGGCTGTTCTTATGTTCCCTGGGAGTAAGCCCCGTTCACTCTACTGGGGCTGACTTCTGAGTAGACAGGCAGAGGAGCCTGTCCCCACTTCCCTGGGAGGAAGTCCCATTCACTCTACTGGGGTTGACTTCTGAGTAGACAGGCAGAGGAGCCTGTCCACACTTCCCTGGGAGGAAGTCCCGTTCACTCTACTGGGACTGACTTCTGAGTAGACAGGGAGAGGAGCCTGTCCCCACTTCCCTGGGAGTAAGCCCCGTTCACACTACTGGGGTTGACTTCTGAGTAGACAGGGAGAGGAGCCTGTCCACACTTCCCTGGGAGGAAGCCCAGTTCACTCTACTGGGACTGACTTCTGAGGAGACAGATAGAGGATGTCCCCTGGTTTTGGTGTTATGTGAGAGTGTAAAGAGCATCTCCCTATCCACTCTGTCCATCCCCTGCATAACTTTGTATGTCTCAATCATGTCCCCCCTCAGGCGTCTCTTTTCTAGGCTGAAGAGGCCCAAATGCCGTAACCTTTCCTCATAAGGAAGGTGCCCCAGCACCTACAAGGGAGCTACAAGAAGGGGCTACATTATAAAAATGGGACCTGTAAGACGGGAGCGCATTATAAAAGTTGCATATACAAGAGGGGAGTGCATTATAAATTGGGACATACAAGGGGGAGTAATAACTATAAATCTCTATTGTATTGAAAAATATTAGTCATTAGATTTTGTATTTCATTGTACCTCTTTTACATTACTGTGGAAAAGACACAAAGATGACTATTTACTGTTGGTCAGGATTTTCTGCTAGGGAGGGCACCAGCCCATGTCTTGCCTATAGCACCAAATTGGCTAGGGCAGGCCCTGGGAAAATAAATTAGTATTTAATTTAAATGTATTTAAATGTATTTAAACGCCTCTGCAGACGCGTGTGGCCTCTGGGAACCAAGTGCCTCTGGGAACTAAGTGCCAGGTAAGGCACAAGAGTTTAGCATCTGGGCGAGGAGAAGGCAAGGAGACCGCTGAGTTTTGGAGAAGGAGAGGAGGAGGAGCAGGAGGAGGAGGTAAGTGTACTCATTCTAACGCTTTGTCTTTCTAACTCCCTGTCTTCTAACCTTAACCTTACCTTTAAAGCAACCTTAAATCAAAATTGAAAGTTAGCACCTAAGGGAGGTACATAGGGCTACTCTGAGCAGCAGCAGAGTCCTACTCGTGAGTAAGAGCAGCGTCCTACTCGTGAGTAAGTGCCCAAGGGTCAGGCATTTAAATCAAAATTGAAAGTTAGCTGCACCTAAGGTAGCACTTAATCGAAGGAAGGGAGGAGGATAAAGTGAAAAGCAGGTTTTCTACTTGTTTAAATTAAACCTATACTTAACCCAGGTTAAACCTAATCTAAGTTAGAACATAACCTAAACAGGTCAGTAAATTGGGACACAGGATCTAGAGAGCAATAAATAATTAAACAAACCCAAATAAAAACTAGCTTGAGGTTACAAAAACAGTCCAGCCTAAGAGAACAGAACTAGGAGGGAAAGGACCTAGGAAGGGCCAATTCCCAAACCCATTAAGAGCCCCAATTAGGCTAATCCAAGCAGTCCATTCAGGAGCCTGCAGAGTAGGTCACGCCCATCAGCAGCCATTTGCCTTCCTGAGCTTTTGTAAACTCACCTGGGAAGGCCAGCCCCCTTTCAATCAGGAAGGAAGGAGGGGGGAGGAGCCAGCCAGGAGTATAAAGCTAGGCAGGCCATCGCGTGAGGCTCTCTGCAGACGCGTGTGGCCTCTGGGAACCCAGTGCCTCTGGGAACTAAGTGCCAGGTAAGGCACAAGAGTTTAGCATCTGGGCGAGTTCAGCAGCAGGGCGAGGAGGCCTGGGCCCCATACGCTGCCCTTCCTCTTCCCTTGAGAAGAGGGCTGCTATCCAGTGTACGGTTTTTAAAAGGACCCCTAAATAAAACAACAACAACAACAACAAAAAAGCTATGCAGTCAGACAGCCAGCAGCAGAGTGGGGGCTATCCAGTGTTCTGCATCGAGTGCCACATGTATGATTATATGCCTCTGGGGCATAAGTCATGGGTGTGTCCTCGGTGCAAGGAGCTCCAGGCTCTCAGGGAACGCGTCCGCTCCCTTGAAGCCTTGGTGGCCGACCTGGAGAAGCGCAGGCAGCCAGAGGAGGACCGTGGGGAGACTTCCGGGGACGATCAGGCTTCGTCCCAACCTCAGGCGTGCAGCTCCTCGGCTGCCCGGGTGGGAAGTCTCGGGACTGGAGGACGTCATCCTGGAGAGGAGGGAAACAATCCCCTAGGGGGGATCCCTTCTCCAGGGGATGGGCCCGTATCCGAGCGCACTCGGGATACTCCTCGGCGGGAGGGGGGTCGGGGGCTTCTTGTAGTGGGGGATTCGATTATTAGAAACATAGAGAGGGGGGTTTGCGACGGATGTGAGGACCGCATGGTGACTTGCCTGCCTGGTGCGAAGGTTGCGGACATCACTTCTCGTCTAGACAGGTTGGTAGATAGTGCTGGGAGAGAGGTAGCGGCTGTGGTGCATGTCGGCACCAACGACGTGGGCAAGTGTAGCTGGGAGGTCCTGGAGGCCAAATTTAGGCTTTTAGGCAGGAAGCTGAAAGCCAGGACCTCAAAGGTAGCGTTCTCTGAAGTGCTACCTGTTCCACGCGCAGGGCCAGCTAGGCAGGCGGAGATCAGGGGTCTCAATGCGTGGATGAGACGGTGGTGTAGGGAGGAGGGGTTTAGATTTGTTAGGCACTGGGGAACGTTTTGGGACAAGAGGGGCCTGTACAAGAGGGACGGGCTCCATTTGAACCAGAATGGTACCAGACTGCTGGCGCATAACATTAAAAAGGTGGCAGAGCAGCTTTTAAACTGATCCCTGGGGGAAGGCCGACAGGAGCCGAGGGGCATCCGGTTCGGGACTCCTCATCCCTATGGGATGAGGATGGGGAGGTTAGAGAACAACAAGACAAAGGCAGGGTAGGAGAAGAAATTGGGAAAGGTAGGGAGATGGGATGTGATAGACGGTTTGGCACAATGAGAGGATGCGGGGACAAAGGAGCGAATAAGCAGCCCATCCTGGGGCATTCCGTGTATAAATGCTTTTATGCGAATGCACGAAGTCTACGAGCAAAGGTGGGAGAACTGGAATGTCTGGTGACAAGGGAAAATATTGACATAGTGGGCATAACGGAAACCTGGTGGAATGCGGAGAATCAGTGGGATACCGCAATCCCGGGCTATAAACTCTACAGGAGGGACAGGCAGGGGCGTGTTGGAGGTGGGGTGGCCCTTTATGTTAAGGAAGGGATAGAATCCAGCAAAGTAGAGATTGAAGGTGGATCCGACTCCACCGTAGAATCTCTGTGGGTTAAATTACCAGGCTTGTGCAGCGATGTAATACTGGGGGTGTGCTATCGTCCTCCAGACCAGAAATCTGATGGGGACCTTGAAATGAGGAAACAGATCAGGGAGGTGACAAGGAAGGATAGGGTTGTAATCATGGGGGACTTCAATTATCCTCATATTGACTGGGTCAATTTGTGTTCTGGTCACGATAAGGAAACCGGATTTCTTGACGTGCTAAATGACTGTGGCTTAGATCAGCTAGTCACGGAGCCCACCAGAGGACAGGTGACTCTGGATTTAATTTTGTGCGGTACGCAGGACCTGGTTAGAGATGTAAACGTTACTGAGCCATTGGGGAACAGTGATCATGCTGCGATCCGTTTTGACGTGCACGTTGGGGGAAGAATACCAGGCAAATCTCTAACAAAAACCCTTGACTTCCGACGGGCAGACTTCCCTCAAATGAGGAGGCTGGTTAGAAGGAGGTTGAAAGGGAGGGTAAAAAGAGTCCAGTCTCTCCAGAGTGCATGGAGGCTGCTTAAAACAACAGTAATAGAGGCCCAGCAGAGGTGTATACCACAAAGAAAGAAGGGTTCCACTAAATCCAGGAGAGTGCCCGCATGGCTAACCAGCCAAGTTAGAGAGGCTGTGAAGGGCAAGGAAGCTTCCTTCCGTAAATGGAAGTCTTGCCCTAATGAAGAGAATAAAAAGGAACATAAACTGTGGCAAAAGAAATGTAAGAAGGTGATAGGGGAGGCCAAGCGAGACTATGAGGAACGCATGGCCAGCAACATTAAGGGGAATAATAAAAGCTTCTTCAAATATGTTAGAAGCAGGAAACCCGCCAGAGAAGCGGTTGGCCCTCTGGATGGTGAGGGAGGGAAAGGGGAGATAAAAGGAGACTTAGAGATGGCAGAGAAATTAAATGAGTTCTTTGCATCTGTCTTCACGGCAGAAGACCTCGGGCAGATACCGCTGCCCGAACGGCCCCTCCTGACCGAGGAGTTAAGTCAGATAGAGGTTAAAAGAGAAGATGTTTCAGACCTCATTGATAAATTAAAGATCAATAAGTCACCGGGCCCTGATGGCATACACCCAAGGGTTATTAAGGAATTGAAGAATGAAGTTGCAGATCTCTTGACTAAGGTATGCAACTTGTCCCTCAAAACGGCCACGGTACCAGAAGATTGGAGGATAGCAAATGTCACGCCTATTTTTAAAAAGGGAAAGAGGGGGGACCCGGGAAACTATAGGCCGGTCAGCCTAACATCTATACCGGGTAAGATGGTGGAATGCCTCATCAAAGATAGGATCTCAAAACACATAGATGAACAGGCCTTGCTGAGGGAGAGTCAGCATGGCTTCTGTAAGGGTAAGTCTTGCCTCACAAACCTTATAGAATTCTTTGAAAAGGTCAACAGGCATGGGGATGCGGGAGAACCCGTGGACATTATATATCTGGACTTTCAGAAGGCGTTTGACACGGTCCCTCACCAAAGGCTACTGAAAAAACTCCACAGTCAGGGAATTAGAGGACAGGTCCTCTCGTGGATTGAGAACTGGTTGGAGGCCAGGAAGCAGAGAGTGGGTGTCAATGGGCAATTTTCACAATGGAGAGAGGTGAAAAGCGGTGTGCCCCAAGGATCTGTCCTGGGACCGGTGCTTTTCAACCTCTTCATAAATGACCTGGAGACAGGGTTGAGCAGTGAAGTGGCTAAGTTTGCAGACGACACCAAACTTTTCCGAGTGGTAAAGACCAGAAGTGATTGTGAGGAGCTCCAGAAGGATCTCTCCAGACTGGCAGAATGGGCAGCAAAATGGCAGATGCGCTTCAATGTCAGTAAGTGTAAAGTCATGCACATTGGGGCAAAAAATCAAAACTTTAGATATAGGCTGATGGGTTCTGAGCTGTCTGTGACAGATCAGGAGAGAGATCTTGGGGTGGTGGTGGACAGGTCGATGAAAGTGTCGACCCAATGTGCGGCGGCAGTGAAGAAGGCCAATTCTATGCTTGGGATCATTAGGAAGGGTATTGAGAACAAAACGGTTAGTATTATAATGCCGTTGTACAAATCTATGGTAAGGCCACACCTGGAGTATTGTGTCCAGTTCTGGTCGCCGCATCTCAAAAAAGACATAGTGGAAATGGAAAAGGTGCAAAAGAGAGCGACTAAGATGATTACGGGGCTGGGGCACCTTCCTTATGAGGAAAGGCTACGGCGTTTGGGCCTCTTCAGCCTAGAGAAGAGACGCTTGAGGGGGGACATGATTGAGACATACAAAATTATGCAGGGGATGGACAGAGTGGATAGGGAGATGCTCTTTACACTCTCACATAATACCAGAACCAGGGGACATCCACTAAAATTGAGTGTTGGGCGGGTTAGGACAGACAAAAGAAAATATTTCTTTACTCAGCGCGTGGTCGGTCTGTGGAACTCCCTGCCACAGGATGTGGTGCTGGCGTCTAGCCTAGACGCCTTTAAAAGGGGATTGGACGAGTTTCTGGAGGAAAAATGCATTATGGGGTACAAGCCATGATGTGTATGCGCAACCTCCTGATTTTAGGAATGGGTTATGTCAGAAGGCCAGATGCAAGGGAGGGCACCAGGATGAGGTCTCTTGTTATCTGGTGTGCTCCCTGGGGCATTTGGTGGGCCGCTGTGAGATACAGGAAGCTGGACTAGATGGGCCTATGGCCTGATCCAGTGGGGCTGTTCTTATGTTCTTATGTTCTTATGTTATTTTATTTTAGCTCTTTCATTTTTTATATGTAATTCTGAATTTAAGATTATGGTGATCTTGTAACATTAAAATATGTTACATATTGTTTTCTCTGTAGCAGTTCATTCATTTCAAAAATGCAACACACTATAGTTTTTTTATACATAGCATAAAGGTAGAAAAAAAAAAAAACTATATATGCAGTGTTATCTTCATTTTAGATGTCAAAAGGGTTTTGTGGCTCCCGAGGTTTTCTTTTCTCCAGAAAACAGGTCCAGATGGCTCTTTGAATGTTTAAGGTTGTGGACGCCTAGCCTAGGCAGATAAACACTGGTACTGGAAAGAGCCGTGCTAATGAGGCTTGCTGGTGCATTTCCATAAATGTTCTAACTGTGGAGACTCTCCATGATTAGGTGATTTCTGAGAAGTACTAAGGTTATGAAGCATTTGAGAAGATGACTTGAGTACCAATGGTGCAAAATTTGTACACAGACTGACCACAGATGGCCCATTTGAATGCCTATTGGGAGGAAGTGAGGCCACAAAGAAACAGGCGACTTTTCAGCCTCTGTTAGTTCTGTAAAGAACCATCCAGTAGAACTGTACCAAGGATAAGCAGCCTAATAGCACCAGGATCTGTTCACCAAAATACTGGCCTTCTACAGGCCAGTATGATATATTTGTATGGTACTTTGTGAATAAAACTGATTGTACTTAGTTCCATTTGAATAGTGACATTGTAATGTTAAAAGACATTGACTTTTCACTTGTGTGATTCATTTTCATACTGTTTCTATGGAGGATGTGGACAGGGTATTTGGAAAAGCAAAGAAGACCCAGTCCATCTAGTAGAGTGGCACACTTTAAGAAAACATGGCTGGTTGGTTGCCACCATTAACAATTCACTGATGGATGGGATGTTGGATGCAAACCATTTGGAAGAAAGTAGTGATGAGACTTGCCTGAAAAAAATACCATTGTGATATATTGATGACTCTTCCAGTTATAAGATGGTCTCAGAGCTCCCCTAAAGGGATTTTAATCAAGACTGGTATTATGAGGTTTCACATGCTCTGAATAAGAAGCATCCTATCTTCTTGATTCATTTCTACAGTCTGAATTCCACCTTAGGCTGTGGAACTAAGATGGCTTTATTAGCCTTCATGCTGATCTCCAGATAGCTATATCTGGAGTGTAACCATGAGGCTTACACTAGCTATTCATCTTACTCATGATCAGGTTGGCAAATTGGGTCAATTGGAATATATATTTTCCAATCATTGTGAATTGAGTTTCGGATGTGTATAGCATGGCATGGAGATCTCTTTGAGAAACATCCGTACCCACGTTTTTTTAAAAAAATCTGACAAGCAGTGTGAGAGAATATAAAAGAGATTACAGAAAACCATAGCCTTTGTATTGTTATCACTTCTATTGTGTGTGTGTGTGTGTGTGTGTGTGTGTGTGTACAAATGTACATAAGCACAAGAGGAATTTTGTGGCTACTGTAATGTTAAAAGCACGTATCTTGATTGCTAGATATTGAAAATGAAATATATCCCCTACTAAAGCAGAATCGATGCAGGAGCCATGGTGTTCTATGCTCCTCAACAAACTAATCATTTGTAGGAATTTGTAGACGATGAATTATGGAGCAGCCTCTTATTTTCAAGAACAATATTCTGTTGTTTGTTTGTTTTTTAAACCAATACTGAAATAATAACAGCATGAATAAGATATGAAGTTTTGGAGTTGGTACAGTATGATTTTATTTTGTGACTTAAACAATTGTGCAGTTCCTGTTTGAAGATAATGATGGAACTGAATGTGTAACTTTTTTTTCTATATTTGCTAATAAAAATAGAACAAAGAAAAGAAATATGCATACCCTTGAAGTATCATAAACACTTTCCTTTGTTTCGAAGAACAGAGGAGCCCTGAGCTGAAAGATTCCTCTAATTAATTCCAAAGCTTGTGCAAAGTTTTGTTTTGCCATTTGGTTCTTCAATTTCATCTCTGGTCCAAATCCTTCAAGGTTCACTGGAATTTGGCTTTCAAGCAACAAGCATGGATTATATTTACATTCTAGCTTTGTAGAGCAGGACTGAAGGGATGGTATTGGGACCCAAGATTCCAGGGCCTAGATTTCTGTGCAGGAAGATTACAATAATGCTGTTGTTTGGGAAAGGGGGGGGGGGTGAGTGGAAGGATAATAAAGCCCATAATATCCCAATTGTGACAAAAGTTTCCACACTCAGCACATTGTTTGAATGGCTTTTCCTGGTTCCCAAACCACAAGGGGATGTCAGACATGTATCGTCAGTTCTTTGACCATAACAGTTCCATGCTCTTTTCCCTTTTAATTAAGTTCTAGTTTGATTCCCAAGATCATGGGAATCATGACAAATCATGACAAGTTTATGGGAATCATAAACTAATCATGACAAAAGTTGGCAATACTGAAGGACAAAGAAAAGGTTCTGGTTCTTATTGGAAAAACAATAGCAGTATGTGAGTTGTGGATTCTCCTGTCCTCCATAGTTTCGCATCGTAGCTGGATCTCAGGGATGGAAAGAGCCATACAAGATCATGGTTATGGGCCAACGACAACTTCCATGTTCTCAGAGACTGAGAGATGTGCCTAGAACTTGTTGCACCAATCTAGCCCCCCTTCCAGCCTCCAAAGCCCACAGTCACAGAAGACATGAGAAAATTTGCTCAAATGGCTTCCTTCTTCTTGGATAAAAAGTAGCCTGATTTACTTGAGGGGTGTTCCCTTTATTTCTGGTTTAAGAAGGAAGTGCCAAAGGGCACAGAAGAATGTTGCTGGGATTAATGATGAGTGAGCTCCCCTCAGTTTGTTTTGGAGTCATCTCAGTATTTATTAGCTTTCTTGGTGCGCGTTCAGAAAAATAAAAAAACTTGCCTGTTTTCTCAGAGTTCTCTCCCAGCTAGTAATGAAATATTGAACTACTCTGACCGATTGCTTCCAACCAGGTTAAGAGTGAATGCAAAGAGTGACCGCAAAGCGAGCAAGCACAAGCAATCAGGACTGTGTTCATCCTGACTGTGGGAGCCCCTCTCCCCACCAATTGCCCCCATCCCTTCCTGCCACCTCAAGGCACTTAGGAACATACATTGGGATAGTGGGAAGGTGGTGAAGGTAGCTGTGAGTATTCCAAGCCCCAGTAAAGTAAGGCAGCAGTGAGGGCAGGTGTGTGTATGGGCTGAACGGGGTGGGGATTGCAGCTTCAGGGGGCATGGCAGGGCAAGCAGTGGGCAGGTATCAGCAGTAATAGCTCCGCTGATATACTCTGTCCATTTCGACTCTGACACGCCCCCTTGCCTCTACTTGGACTTGCACCAGCTAAACAACCGGCACAGGTCCAAGTAGATCCATAGGTAGAGGTGGGGTTTTTTGGTGATGACGAAATAAAAACACACAACATCACTTTCTGCACTTCTCATTTTGTTAAAAGAAATAAAACAAATCTGTGAAATCTGCGAAAAAATAAAACCATTCTCTAACACCTTTACATATTCTCTAACACCTCTACACCTCTTGGCCTGCATACAGTGTAGCACTGATGCATCATGGGAGTGACTGATGCAATACCATGTCACCAGCCATGTCACCAGATGGTGAGTCATAGGATCACCAGACTGTAACCCGCCTCTCATTGGCCAGTACCAGTATATATTGCAGCCTGTGTAAGCTGCTGTGTGGAAGATGTTATGTGGAGTGTCTGTGGGAAGCTATGTCGGTGAGGTTGGTGATCAAATAATTGAGAAGGAGAGCTATCTGTGCTGTTTGCTTGCAAAACTGCCTTTGAACTGTAAATATTGTACATACTTCAAGTAAAGGAACATCTGGTGGTGGAGCACTGCCATGTGCCTCGTTATTTCCGGGGAGTACTTGCCTGACCTTGAGTCTCTGGAGCTGCGGTGTCAGCTGTGTACTGCAACAGCATGCGACTGCATCTGTGAATACTATACTACCTGTATCACCTACCAATCACACTTTTAAAGTGATTATAATTTATAATTATAATTTATAAAAATGCATCCTTGGAAAAAAAACACATAACACCACTTTATGTGCTTCTAACTTTGGAAAACACTGAAATCCATGAAAAAATAAAATCTTTTTCACCCATCTCTACCCATAGGGGTCCAGGCAGGAACAGAGTAATGTACGTAAATGAAATGTTTAGTTACCTCTCTACCCCTACATGGTCTCTGGCCACCTGCAGGATGCTGCAGACCCTATGCCAGTATTGTTGCATACTGTAGGCAGTCTTTAGTTATTGGGCTCATATTTACTTTCATGTTCTTCAGTGAAGATTTGTGTCAGAAATCACGACTGTAGTCCCAGCCATCTCTTCTACTGTGATTACTTTTGCAACAATGATCCTCAGTTCTTAGGGTGAGGCCATAGCTCAGCAGCAATATTCTTTGCAAGGAAAATGCCCCTGGCTTAAATGATCTTAGGCAGAAGAGCATAAAACTCTCCTGGGAAATTTCACCAAACTTTGGGAAGCCTCTTAGAAGTGCCTTTCAAATGGGCCTCAAATACTGATTTAGGCCTAACATGTCGCCAACCTCAAGGTCTGCAAACTCTTCTTGAGAAGTTTCACAAATCTTGCTGCAATCCTTTGACTGAATTCTTTAAATCCTCTGGAAACAATTTCTGCATATACTTTGTTCGGAATGGCTCCAAGGTCATCTAAAAGTTTTCTTTACAGGTGAGGTTTGGTGGTAACATTTGTTTCAGGGCTAGAACTCAGAGTATGCAAACCTCTCTAGGAAGGGGTAGTCTCAGGATAACTCTTCTCCCCTCCCGCAGATGTTTAACCTCAAAAGGAACTCCCACCCTGCCTGATTCTAGAGTCTTGGTTCTGTAAAGTACCTGGAAAATTGCTCCCAAGCCAGGCAAAATTCAGCTGCATGGGCTAAGAGTTTGACTTGGAGCAAGAGAGCATCTGATTGCATTCTCTCACATGTTTGAGTGATAATTTGGCACGTGCTAACTTTTTCATGCCCTGCACTCCTCTGAGTTAATGTTGTTCTTACCCCCTCTTGACAATACGCAATGCCTTGTGTTAACAGAGAGGAATCGGGTGGGGAGGATCAGATTGATAAAAGATGCATGATTGCAATCAAATGGCTTTTGATCTGCGCAGCTGAGCATAATGCTTATTATTCTTGTATGTTGCCAGAGGCAAATCAAGAAGTGGGGGAGAGTGATGGTGGTCGCTGTGGTTAGAAATCTCAGCCTGTTAAATGAAACAAAATCTCTATCAGCTGAAAGGCCAATTTTCCCATTGGAAATCACATTTTATTGGAACAGGGTAGGAATGTACCATGTTGCTAATGGGAGGCAGGATCCTTCAGAGCCATCTGCAGAAAAACACATACAGATTTTGTAAAGAATATGCCGTTCAGATTTTGGTTGTGCTGGCTGGTGCATGCTGACTTTGGGAATATCATAACAAAAAAGAGATGCTACAGAGTGTTCTGGCTGAAGCGGAGACTTGCGGTTTTGCTTTTTTCTGGCCATGAGATTGCCTGCGGTGTTAGGGCCAGAAAGACTACAAAACTGTAGCCATGCAGATGTTAACAGTCACTGAATGCTTGTCTCATTCATTTTCACAACACAATGGAACATTTCCTTACATGTCCCCATTTTGCAGATGGGAAGACTCTGGCTGAGCAGAGGTTACCTGCTAGCAATTGCACAGTGAGTTCACAGTTAATGAAGGACTTGAACCCAGGTTTCTCAGATCTGAGCCTAGTGGCTCTTGACTGAGAGATGTATCCTCTTATATATGATGTATGAATAACAGAATGGATACTTATAGTGGAAAAAAAAACTGATAATAATTAACTATGAGATTGCCTGTTGTACTGAACTAAAATTGTTTGCATTAAAATGTGCAATATAAGAGGTGTGTGCCTATCATGAGTAAGAACCTCTCTCCTGAGGAAAAAAAATTCCTCTCTCTTAAATGATAGTGCTCTATGTACAATGAGGCTGACATAGGAAGCAGCCTGTCATCTTCTCCATTCTGACCAGAGCTCTAGGTCATAAATCACATATAGCCATCCTCTTGCAAATGTAAATTGGAATCTCCGTACTGCCTGATATCAGTCAGGAACAACAGAGAACAGTAATCCTGACCAAAACTGTGTTCACATCTCGTTATTGGCCCAGTTCATTCACCTGACTCAGTGGTGGACCTCCCCAACCCCACGTCTGGGGTAAAGGTTCGCTCTTGACTGAGCGGTCCCAACCCTCTGTGGTCTGTCACCACCCACCTGCATGAGAATTCACTCCCCCTCACCTGAGGCTCACTGAAGCCACGTCAGGGAAGCCTCTCTGAGGTTCCCTGATGCTATAAACTTGGAGAGAGCTATAAAGCCTTGGAGAGGCTTCCGTGGGGTCCTATAGGCTTGCGCCAGGGGCATTTGCCCCATCAAACTCAATGGTAGGTCCGCAACTGACCTGACTTGGGAATGGGAAATTGGAATATCTGTTACAAGAACATAACATTAAGAAAGCCTGGCTGGATCAGGCCAAAAACCCATCTAGTCCAGCCTCTTGTATCTCACAGTGGCCCACCAGATGCCCCAGGGAGCACACAGGACAACAAGAGACCTGCAACCTGGTGCCGTCCCTCGCATCTCGCATTCTAAGGTAAAATTTTAATGTTAATTTCAGTCCAGCTTATTAGAGCTTGAGGGACAAGGCTCCCAAAAATGGGATAAAAGAGAGCTGCCCAGCTGGGTAGAGAGTTGTGTGGGACATGCACGATGAAAGTTGGGCTTTGCACCAAGCCAGCCAACCCAAGATGCAAACTGTATGCTATCCAACTACAAAAGGTTTACCTCCTAGGAAGATCGTTCACTCAGTGCCAGGAAGATTTTGAAATGTAAGTGGATGCTTTACATCAGGGAAGTCGTAGACTCTGTTTTTCCTTTACTTTGAATTTTGCCCCTTTTTATCGTCTAGAGTTTGGGTTTTTTCCTTGTTCCATTTTTATCCCCAATAAATCTTTTTGTTTGATGTTATTAAAGCCAACCTACTTAGTGGTTTAGAGCAACTGGCCTCCCATCTCTGATGCCTTACTCAGCCTTGCACGGTGCCCAGAGAAGGCTTGAGAGTTTGTGTGATTGTATGGGGATGTGTGGATGAAAGAGGAAGAGAAATGAAACAAGGTGATCGGTTAAGATGCACCCCTTGCTTCTCAGCATTAGAAATAAAAATAGAGATGAAAGGAGCTATACCATTGTGAGAGTCTACCATAAACCACCAGACCAAGAAGAGGTAATAGATGATGCTTTCCTAAAACAGATAACCAAGGTTATCTTGAGACCAGGCATAGTGATAATGGGGGATTTCAACTATCTTGACATTTGCTGGAAATCTCACTTGGCTAAGAGAGGGAGGCCCAATAAATTCATGACTTGACTTGTGGACAACTTTGCCATTCAGAATGTGGAAGAAGAAACAAGGTGGTCTGCTATCTTCGACTTAGGGTCCAATCCAACTTTCCAGTCCTGATGCAGCCACAATTCAACCCTTGAACTGTGCAGTATTTTAGAGGCCTTGAACATTTTCAAAACTGTGGGAGAGGCTGTGGGTGTGGATCTGCATGTATCTTCCTCTAAAGCTATCAGTAAGCACTTGGAACAGAATTCCACAAATATTGCAGTTATTACAATAGTTGTAGTGTTACAAGGTACCCAAGATGTTCCAGAGTAATCTCAGATGTTACAAGAGATCCCAAGATTCCAAAGCAAACTCAGAAGGCAAAGGTGATCAAATCCAGGCCTTTACTGTAAATCCAAAGTGAGAGAAATTCACACCAACGTTACGCGAAGCTTTGAGAGAGTGTGTGTACAAGTCAGAAGTGGAAGTAGAGAAGCAAAGCAAAGCCCAGAGTGCCTTCTGCAGCTCACTTTTATAACAAACTGAGGTTCCCTCCTTGAAACACATACATTTCTCTTTGGAGACAATTCATTGGTGGGTTTAAAACATCCGTTGTTCCATCTTATACATACATCATATACAATATACCCCCAGCAGTCAGCAAATGGCACTGCACTTCAATTTCGTTCAAAACCTGACCTCATCTACAACCATCGCATGACTGACTGACTTCTGGCCTTCAAAATGCAACATACTTGCCATTGACGTCACGGTGTGTGTGTTCATCTAAAAACTGCTGCAAAATGATTTTCTCTGGGAATCTGACCTGTGAACCTGGAAATGACTTTGCTGTGTTATCTTAAACCTTTTACTGCTGTTAGACTACTACAACTTATTTAGGCTAACGTTAGTTACATGTGTTAATGCACCAAACTGATTTTAAAATGAAGAACAAGAACAATAAAAAACTAAGCTGACTAGTATTCTTTTATGATATAACTTATACTATAAATACTAGCCCCCTATGCATATAAGGCTTCCCAGCATTCGTGTGCAAGTGGTGATCTGAAGACGCCTTCAACCTGAAAGTTCAAACTGCTGGAATATATATTTTTTGTCTGTGGTTTGAAAACAAAGACTATTCATTCAAATGTATCAACATTGTTCTGAAGAGAACTTGGCAGGTCTCCCAGCTCTTGCCTTCGGCCTGACTTTAAAAAGGAAACCCTTTTTTCTCTCTAGTCCAACCTGCTTGGGCATTTCTTCTTTACTTACACATACAAACCAATCAAAAACATACGTTTCAGGTAAGCATCCTTGCTAAACTTCTACTGATAACACCTTGTCTCAGTAGCTCTCCTATTGGAATGGGAGAAGCTGTCATAAAATATGAGGGCATCTGAAATGACACACTAAAGATCCCTTCTTGCTTGCCTCTTAGATGCCCCTGTAAATGGCAAATTTGGAAACAATTTTCAAATCGTCTCACGAAACCTCTCAGCTATAATAACACGACTTTCAGCAGAGCTTATTTATATTGCAAAACAGGTCCTGAAAAGCAGAAAAGGGGGGGGGGGACTTTACTGCAAATGATTAGTATGGTGTGGGAGGGATATATGATGATGGGGTTGGTGTTGGAAAAAAGGGGGATAACTACAGAGAAGGAATGTATAAAGTAATATATGGGAACCATTTGGTGGGTCTTAATAAAAATGGTATTGTGGTCCTCCCATGCTGTTTATCATAAGAGATAAACAGCATGGGGAAGAAGAGGGAGAGAATCCATGGATAATTCCTTGTGAATGACTTACTGTGCCTTGGAGCTGCTCTAACTTCCCTCCTTTCATTTAAGAAACAGATTTAGAGAAGAAGCTAAACAATGGCTAAAGAAGCTGCTTGACTTCATAATGTGTGAAAAGTCAGGCCCACATATATAGGATATGTGAATTAAAGCATAGGACCTTGAGACTTCCCTATTCTCACAGGTACATCTGGGGATGACTGTGTCCATCCATTTCTCTATGCTGGACTCCTTTAAGAGGCCCCTGAGTCCAAACAGATGGTCCCTGTTGATTGCATGACAGAGAAACAGTGGTCCTGATCTGATCTGTGGTGTTATTGAAAGCGTACTTGCTGACACGGCCATGGAGAGGGTGCTGTTGCTGGGGATAATTCCCTGGGGCCCCTACATAAATGGGGCCCCAGGTAGAGTTGCCACGTAAGGAGGGTTACCAGCCATAATGTTTGGGGACAGAGTTACCTGTAAACAAAAAAATAACACTGGGATGAATCAAGATGCTGGATTACTGTACTTGATCACTTGGCTTGTTGAACTAAGGCCCAAATCCTAACCAGCTTTCCAGCTCTGACATAGCTGTGCCAATGGGGTATGTGCTGCATCTTGCTGTTGGGGGTCAGTCACAGAGGCCTCCTCAAGGTAAGGGAATGATTGTTCCCTTGGACCTGCATTGCCCTTACCTCGATACTGGAAAGTTGGTTAGGATTGCACCCTAAATTCTGAAAAATTAACTTTGTGAAATGTTTCCAAATACTGTCATCTTACATGCAGTTAACTTGTGTGAATTCTAGTATACATACTCAGCCCCAAAGAGGGAGAATCCACCTGCCATTCCACTCACAGAGCATATGCCCCAGATTGACCATAAGATGGGAGAATGAATATACTCTTCCCTCAGGCATCTCAGTTCCCACATGTCTCTCACAGTGTGATTTTAGTTTTTAAAGAGACAGTACGTATTTGGAGGGATTTAAGGTTGTTTCGACTACAGGCAATTTTCCCCTTATGTGCTGACTTCAGAACTTAACTCTCACATAAGATGTGACCTGACTGTATTGCCAATTCTCACACGATTTTTTTTTTTTTTTTTTTTTGCAGCATTCCTGTGACCTATACTAGAGCTAAGAGAACTCAGCAGGAGCTGAACAGGAGCAGAGCTGGTAATGTTTTTTTAAGAAGCCTCTCTATAGGTTCCCTTCCACCTTCAAAGCCCTGTTACCCAGACCGATAGAAAACAAGTGGTGCCGTAGTGGACAAGGTGATCTCTCTTTTGTGCAGCCAAAGGGGAAGAAATCTACTGCTCAAGCCTGCGGAATTGGACTATGGTGTCATAATAATCCCACCATAAGGCAGCAGCAGCTTTCAGTCCCTTCATTTCATTGCATCCTTTCTTACCCTCTGTATTACTGATGTGCATGAACATGTTGACAGAACTTTGTCAAGACGACAAACTTCATGGGATCAAACCGCTGATTTTGTGCAGGTTTTTTTGCCAAAATGTGCATGTGTTCATATAACCATTATATGGTTATAATGCTGCTCTGAAAGAATCTTGATACATTCACATGCATGATCACATTAAGATTGATAGCACTGCTCCCCCCCAAATCAATCTGAACTTGCAGAAAGTGGGGAAAGACACAAATGAATCCAAGGCACTGAAAGCTGCAGCTAATTGCACATAAACAGCATTCTGTTCAACGTTTGACAGAAGGAGGATTCCAGATGCATTGATTTCACTTTGGAAACAAGGCGAGGTAAAAATGATTTTATGATGCAATACTGGTAAGGAAAATCACAGAGATGGGAGCAGTGGGATGGCTAATTTCAGTGTTTGCTCATGACAAGGCACAAAGAGACCAAGGATGTGATCCTATACTCATTTTCCAGGGAGTAAGCCCCACTGAACATAGGAGTGCTTACTTCTGAGTAGACATGCATAGGATTGTGCTGCAGGTCATAGGACTGGAGTCCTAGTCAGGGCAGACCTCTTGCCAAAAATGATAATCCATTCTTGGGGGGGGGGGGAGCAAGATTTTTAAACATTGATAAGTAGAAACTCTAGTGCTCGAAAAGCCTTGGCCTGATGTACCATAATGTTGTCTTTCCATTAACAGAGGCCAGCACTGTGTGAAGTATCTGTATTTTTAATGTTTCTATTGAGAAGAAAGTTCTTTGAAAACATCAGTTAAAATCATGTGCAAACTCTTTTGGGGAATAATGAGATTAAATGAAAGGCATGAATCTATGATTGGATTTACTTGTAAATTGTGATGGGCAAGCTCACCCTGGCTGTTCACTTCATACTTAACAGTTTTCCTCTATTTTCTCTGAGAAAAAAAGTACCATCGTGAAAGAAGAGCAGCATCAAGGAGGGCTTTTGGGGAAAACTTTGCAACCTTATCTTGAAAAGGTAGCTATTTCTGCAGCCCCCCATGGGAAATAGAGTTCCTGATCATTAAACAGCTTTGGGAACTCTCTTTCACAGTAACATCTTCTAGGCCTTAATGATGGTAAAGGGGGTGTCAACAGGGAGAGCTGCCAAGTGGTGGGAAGTGCTGGTATTGGGACAAAGCTCTGAGGAGGGCTTGAGCTCAGTTCATAACAGCTTGCTGTTTTCCAGTTTGTATGTCGACATGGAGATCCTAAGATAAGGATTGTTTGTTGGTCTTTGATCAGGTTAACCCAGTGGTTTTCAAACAGGTGCATCACGAAGCCCCAGCCTGAAGGCCCTGGCCTCTTTCCCCCTAAGGGGCGGGGGCAGGGGGAGGCAGGGAGGACACAGCAACACGATCCCCAGGATTGCATCACTTACGGGGCTGCAGAGACTGGGATGCACTCACCAGTCCCTACAGCAGCTGTCCTGCGGTGCGGGGAGGCCTGCATGAGCATTTGCAGGGCTCCCCAGCTTGTTAGAAGTGAAAGTGGAGCAATCGCGCTCCACTTCCACAAAACCAATCGCGATTGCTCCACTTTCACTTCTAACGAGCTGGGGAGCCCTGCAGACACTCACGTAGGGCTTCCTGCACCCCAGATCGCCTGCTGCAGGGACTGGTGAGTGTATCCCAGTCCCTGCAGCCCCCCTGAGCGACGCGATCCTGGGGATTGCGTCGCTGCCTTCCCCCTGCCGCCACTGTCTCTCCCCCGCCCCTGCAAGGACTTACAGCAGTGCAAACTCCCCTAGACAGTTTGAAAACTGCTGGGTTAACCCCATAACTAGGATGAGAAATGAATGAGCTCTGTAAACAAATGAAACTGAATTGTAACCCTTTTTTTAAGTGAAACTGTAGCAATGGCAGGCCAGCCACAAAATATTATTGACCACCACCACCATCATCACGATGAGTATTTATATACCACTTTTCAACAAAAAGGTGAAAAAAGTTACAACTCAGTTTACATGGCATCAATAATTATGTAAGAAGACCCAAGTCAAATATATACAATTACAGGTGAGGAAGTTTCAATTATCAAATCAATCCAGATAGAGCAATGGTAGAGATGATGATGATGGGGCCTGAGGAAGCCTTCTTCTTTCTGAAGTGCATTTCATAATCATACTCATTTTGCGAATCTGCTGTGGCTGTGAAGCAAAAAGAGTCCTCCCTTGCTCTTAATCGTCCTGCATGATGTGAACACTGGAATCCCACTTCTTGCTGAACTGATAGGCTAGAAACCTTGAAGATGTCAAATGGAAGCTGATTTCTGGGCATGTAGCAGATGATACAGGCAACCCAATCCAAACCTTATTTGTGCTGGCACGGGCTTCCTTGTAAGTCCTGTAAGGGCTTCCTTACAGTCTTGTAAACATACTGTAAAGAACATCTGCGCCAACTCAGGAGCAGGCCATGCCAGCACAAGGACATGGACCAGCCTGCCAGCATCAGACCTCATCCTTGAGCCAGCTGAGAAAGGTAGGTTCATGCCGGGCACTGCAGGGGTGGGAGAAGGTGGTGTAGTTGCGGACTTGCCATTTGGCCCGATGGGGCAAAAGCCCCGGGCACAAGCCACTAGGACCCCGCGGAAGCCTCTCTGAGGCTCCCAACAGGGTCGGAAACTGTACTTCCAGTTCTCCAGAAGCACAGTTTAAAGCGTTAGGGAACTTCAGAGAGACTCCCCGACGTGGGTGGAGGTTGTGCAAGGCTCCGTGAACCTCAGGTGAGTGTGGGGGGGATTTTTGGGCAAGGGGGGGCAACAGCCCGTGGGAGGGTATAATCATGGACCTGTGGTCCAGGCACGGGGCAGGGGAGGTTCGCCGCTGGGGTGGTGGGAGGGCATTCCTGGGTGGGGGAGGGCAGAACAGGGTGGATTGACTCCAGGAGGGAGTGGGAGAGGTAGTGGCAGTGCCCATCATATCCTAACCTTCATCTTCGGCAGCCTTACACAGGCTGCTTGTGTAAATAAATTGCTGGCACAGTTCAGAGTAGTCCCATAGGGCAGGCTGGGGCAGGGGCTCGACATGGGGTAAGGGAGAAAATATCCTCTTACCCTAAGGTGACCTCCAGCAGCCTCCCAACCTGCGTTGGATACAGCAAAGACCATGAGGCCTGGCTGTAGTAGCGCAGGTTAGGATTGGGCTGTCCATTATCCAAAGCCGTGTTTCAGCTGTTATAACAAAGCTATTTTATTGTGTTCCCCCCCTCCTGTATGATTTCATGACTAACCATGTGTAAAATGGAAGGAATCTGAGTAGCCTATCTTCATCCAACTGGACACTAACGTCAGCTGGCTCTTTTTGCTCCCTTTCATCTGGCATGGGGCTGCTTTCTGTTTTCTTTTAAATGTCAGAAAATGTTAGAGAGACTCATCAAAATCTGCAATAGATTTCCTAGACCTCTGGAGGCAAATACTTCACAATAGACTTTTCTTTCTGCTCCTTTAGTGGGATAGTGTTTGCATTACTTAAAATAGAAGTATTTTAAAACTTATTTTAATGATGACTAGAGTTTGGAGGGTTTCCACATTCTCAGCCATGAAAGAAACTCCCAAATTAAATTTTTGAAGACTAAGGAATGGGGCGTGATATATACCAAACGTTTAATTTAGAAAGATAAGCAGAACCATGTGCCTTCCCTGGTATTTTTGGGCAAAGGCATCTATCTCCTCTATTCTATTCCTGTCTCTTCTAGTATCCACCCTTCAAAATGACAGCCTGTGTAGGGCCATACCTGGATTAGCCCCAGATCCACCGAACCTCTGCAAGATATTTGGTGTCCCAAGGTGGGAGACCAACAGCACGCCATCCAATGAATCCAGAAGAACCCACAATCATGTTTAGCAAAATGGGTTTAGCTTGCTACTTTTTTTTTTTTTAAAGCAGTGGTATAATGGCACCCATCAATGAAGAACTAGAAGAAACACATGCCTTCAAATGGCTCACCAAAACTTAAACGCAATTGATTTTTTGTACACCAGTAGACCATTTGAAGTTTCAACCTCCTAATCCAATAAGTTGTCCCCTTTATTGAATCTCTAGTCCTATTTCACATTGGAACTACTCCAATTGACTTTGATCTGTTGCTCTTGATCAAGGTAGTCTTTGCTTTATTGCTAGCAGTGGATGGAGTTATTGCTGACAGTTACCCTGATGCAGGCAA
This sequence comes from Tiliqua scincoides, assembly GCF_035046505.1. Taxonomy (NCBI): domain Eukaryota; kingdom Metazoa; phylum Chordata; class Lepidosauria; order Squamata; family Scincidae; genus Tiliqua; species Tiliqua scincoides. The sequence continues at coordinate 73,568,495 of NC_089821.1, read as the reverse complement.
TGAAAAGGCTGGTACTATCAACATTGACAGTTCTTTGGTCATGTGTGCAGAGCAAAACGATGGAAGAAAAAGAAGATGGCAGCAGGTAGGGAGGAGTTTGAAAGAACTGATATATCTCTGTGTGTGTATGTGTGTGTGTGTGTGTGTGTGTGTGAGAGAGAGAGAGAGAGAGAGAGAGAGAGAGAGAGAGAGAGAGCATAAGAATATAAGAGCCCTGCTGGATCAGGCCAAAGGCCCATCTAGTCCTGCTTCCTGTATCTCACAATGACCCACCAGATGCCCCAGGAAGCACTCAAGACAACAAGATACCAGTATCCTGACATCCATGTGTGCGCGCACGTGTATAGTATAAACTAGAAGCATCAGGTTTTCATTAGCTCAAATGGGAGATATTATACATTGACTAAGACATTAGCACAATCATTTTCTTAGGGCGTAATCCTAATCAACTTTCCAGCACTGACATAGCTGTGCCAATGTGGCATGAACTGCATCCTGCGGTGGGGAGGCAGTCAAGGAGGCCTCCTCAAGGTAAGGGCATGTTTGTTACCTTACTTTGGGTCTGCATTGTAGCTAAGTCAGTGCTGGAAAGTTGGTTAGGATTGTACCCTAACATAGTTAGAAGTTTCTAACTATGAAAGAAAGTGAATGTTGGAACAAGAAATGTTATTTTTGAAGAAGTATGGAGGGATCACAGCACCTTGGTAGTGAAACTGAAATATATGGGATTGTTGCTTTTACTCTGAGCCTTTTGTAGCTGTCCACGAGGGTCTGGAAGTGATTGATGCCCTACCTCTGAGGCCTCAAGGGTATTTGATTGATTTGATTGGAGTGGCTGATCAAGATGCATGAGCATGTGCTAATGGACGTTTTGGGGGCAGGGAATGAAGAGTGAAGGCAAATCGCAAACAGGGATTTACTTTTGTTCATTTGCTGGTGATCTTGCATTTTTACCTTCCTGTGGAATGTATAGCAGCAGCCACTTACTGGTCAGACGTGGCTTTCATTGAATGCTATCTTACAGGCACCTTTAGTATGCTTCACTATGGTGCCTTTTGCCTTGTTCATGACATATGATAATGTGGATGTTATGGGCTAATTTGTGAATTGTGGAGGATGTAGGTTATTCTGTTTCAGGATATACAGCTGAACTAGATAATCTTTAGGTCTCTTCCAGCTGGACGGTCCCATAATTCTATGCTTTCTATCAATGTTGTTATTCTGATTAATCTCAACTTAGAATCTTGCCTGGGGATGCAGAAAGCAGGACTGAATCCATATTGGGATTCTTCTCTGTAAGACTGCAAGCAGCCCAGTTCTAGAAATTGAAAATAAATGAATGCATGAATGATCAGGATGGGCTTTAACATCCTCGAGCCAGCATCACAGCAGGATGTCTCATGGGTTTGGTGCAGTGATGCCAGGAGCAGCCAACAATGTTACAAGCAGCATACGGCTTATGTGCAGAGTTTGCCACGCACAGCGTAGCTGTAATGCGCTTCCTTTGGGACTGGGCCGTGTGCGTGTTTATACATATTAGCAGAGAATTAAATGCTGTGCTTTAAGGAGATGAAATCAAGGAAGGCTGTGTGCCATAGAAAGTTGAAAGGAAAGAAACTCCAAGGAAGGAGTTGGATGTCCAGATTTTGAAACATTGTTTGAGTAAGATGGATGGATTGGTCCTTGCAGGTCTTGATTGGAGGCCAGGAATAATCTGTTCAAAGCAGAGAGGTTCCTTTGATCTCTCCATCCTCCTCATCCTTGTCACTCTGAACCACCAAGGAATATAATATTCCAGCACAACATGGGGAAAAGAAAATGTGCCTCAGAGGGCAGGGAGGAAAAAGGTGGCAGGAGCCAATGAAACTGAATCTGACAACAAACACTGCCGGGCAGAATGACGCTGAGCTTGCTGGCGTGCCAGTGGAAGGGTTTGCTAAGCTTTTTCTTTCTCAGTCTGTTTGTTCTTTTGTTACTCGTGCATAGTAAGTGGGTCAGTGACATGTCCAAGGCAAAGTTTCTGGGGGCTTTGGGGAGAAACTCAGGAGGGCTTCGTTTTCTCCAGTTTGTTCCACCCATCTGCAGGTCTTTCTGTGTGCCTTACAAATAATAACACTTAAGTCCAGCTTCAGCGAAACAGTCGATGTGTAGCTTCATATCCTTGACATTTATATGAACAGTATTTATTTTTATCAAAGGATTTCTTTCCTGCCTTTCCCATCAAAAGGGCCCTCAAGATGGCATACAACATGTGAAAGTAAAAGACAGTAATTCAGCTAAGGGCACCATCCTACGCATGTCTACTCAGAAGTAAGTCCTATTGTGCTCAGTGGGACTTACGCCCAGGGAAGTGGGTTTAGTGGTATAGAAAAGTGGGTTTAGTATATAGAAAGTGGGTTTAGTGGTATAGGATTGCAGCCTAAATGAATACATCTAAAAACATAATACATGCAATCAGAACATCTGAAAAACTTCTGAGAGTCCACAGGAGCAACCAAACAACTAACCTAGGGGAGTCCAGTGTTAAAATGACCTGCAAACAAAACTGTGAATCAGGTGACCAAAAACTGAGGGGGCCAAACAGGCCAACAATATGATGAAAATCTCAAATTTTCCCTTATTTTTTTTGCCTCTTTTGCAACTGCTTTGCTACTTTCTGCCAGATAAGAAGCTCCTGTGATGCCCCAGCCTCCTGAAGGGGCTGCTGAGTTATTTAAAGACATGGGAGGTTTGCCTGCTCACCTTGCTGCAAGTATGAGTGTCACAACCAGGACACAAGTAGGGTACGGATTGTATTCAATTAGTCATGTCAGGGTTTTGGTTTTATTTTCCTTTGCCTTACCAACTTTTTCTGCCATACCTTCACTTTCCTCCTTTTGCTAGTTGATCAGTGCCTTCTTTTTATCCCTTTTATTTTTCCATCTCTTGTTTCGATGCTTCAGTCTTTTAACAAGCCTCTTCTACCGTTTTCCTGCCTGGTCTCAGTTCACATGGCAGTCCCAACCAGAAACCACACTGCCGCACTGTCTTCCTCAGAAAGGAGCATAACTAGTGCACTACCCAAAGCTTGGTAAAGACTCTTCCGCCCACAGCTGCCATCCAGCCATCTAACAGTAAGCCTGGATGCAGGGCCACGACCAAACTTGCTATGTTAGGGGAAGTACTACCCCATCCAGAACAGACCCATATCCAAGCTGCATTCCTACTGCTCAGGATCTAGGAAGAAGATAGAATTTGGCAGCAGCTGCTGCCACTGAACCTGCCTGGACCTGATCCACCCATCTCCCACCCCAGTTGCCTCCCATTCCACCCTCCTCCCACTCCATCTCCTCCCTGTTCTGCCCTGCCTTCATCCCACCTCCCCCTACTTTGTCCCACAGTTCCCTAGAACCACCTCCTGTGCCCTACCTGCTAGGAAGGACTGGAGCCACTGAAAAGCAGTGCCACCCAGGCCCAGACCAAAACGGCAGCCTGGTATGGTTAATAGTACCTCAGGCTGCTGAGCAGAACGACATCACCCTGCCCCTCTCTTGTCCCCAATATATAATGATGGGCTCCCAGACGTACAGGACTGGAGCTGTATCCTTAAAATACCATCCTCCTGTCCCATCTCTTAAACCAATATGGTCAAATGTTTGTCTGCCCTGCTCTTAAAGATGATAAATATTCTAAATTCCCTAGGTTATTGGTTTCAGTATTCCACTCTTGTTATTCCCAGGCCATGCAAAGTGGGATCAATTTTTCTTTTCCAGTACTAAAAGTCAAAGTAAAGATGTTTCCTTACTGGGTACTGATGGTGAGAAGATTCTTGCTTATATGAGCATTGATTCATTTTTATGAACAGCCGCTGGGAACTTCACCTCACACAGATAAACTACATGCTGCCTCCTCTGCAACATCACTGCATTAGGATTGAATTATCCAGTTGTATCCAATGAAGAAATGTGGCACAATCATCACTAACCCACAGTGGAAGCTAATTAGAAGGAAGCAAAGCCAAAACAGTAAATCATGAAGAAACACTGTGGGCAGCTATGAAAAAAGAATGGCCTTGTTCTTTGCATCTGGACCTCACATGTATCGCATTTTGGCTGATGTTATCTTCTTTCTGAATGTGAGTTTTTAAGCACTGGTTGGGAAAATGTGCTTTTCGGGGCTGACAGCCATGAATCAAGAGGAGGTGAGGCTGCTGGGCTTTGAGAATCAAAACTTTCTCAAGCTGCTTTCTAACACACATACTTACCTGAATCACTCATTTGATCATGATCAGATCAAGATGTACCTAGACAAGGCTTTGTTCTTTTATGTAGTTCTAAATAACTTTATCAATAACCCAGTCCTATGCAACTCCTCTCTTGGTGGTACAGCTGCGCTAATGTGGCATCCGCTGAATCTGGCAGGGGAATTTTGGCCTTCAGGGGCCTCTGTGGGATAAGGGAACATTTGTTCCCTTGCCCTGGGGTAAGCCAGCACAGACCTGTAGGGTCTACCTGGACCCTCACCAGCTACATGGTCCACATGGATCCAAGTCCTGGGATCAAAGCTGGGAGGGGGATTGCTGCCGATACCACCCCATCCCACCCTCCTCCCTGCCCCAGCATCTCCCCATTACTCCCCTTCCCTGTCCCGTTCTGCCCCCTTCCTCCAACCCTTCTCACTAATTTACTGGTGCTGGCGGGCATCCCTTGTCCACTGGCACACAGACCGAGCAGCTTGCCCCTTGCAGTGGCAGCCAGGCCATGCTGCATCACCTGTCGCCTTTTGTGGCAGCCGTAAAGTGTCTTATGCTGCTGGAAGGAACGTTCTGGTGATGCAAAACCTGAGCAGGATTGGACCGTAAGACTTCTTTGTGTAGAAAGTGCACTGAAGTTTTGCCTTGGCTCCTGGAAGACTGGAGCTCCCCTTAGAATACTCTGCCAGTTGGCTAATCATGACACCCTGTCTTGTTCAGGAGCACAGATAATAAACTGAAATTATGACTGTCTAGCTCTCTGTCACTCCCTATCTGAGATCTTGGTTATAACAAATGCTGTCTACATTTCAGTAGTGTGTGCTTTGACAACAAACATTAGGGATGAACGGATTTCCCCCATTGGTGTTTTATTAAAGCATCCATTGCTTATAATATTTATTTAGAACAGTGATCTTCAACCTTTTTCATCTCGTGGCACACTGACAAGGCACTAAAATTGTCAAGGCACACCATTGGTTTTCTGACAATTGACAAGGCACACCACACTGACAGCAGGGGCTCGCATCTCCCACTGGCCCTATTAACAAATGTTCATCCCCCAAACTCCCTTGGTGCACCTGCAGACCACCCATGACACAGCAGTGTGCCATAGCACAGTGGTTGAAAATGGCTGATTTAGAACATATATGCCCTACCTTTCCACCCTTCCAGGAGGTCAGGGCAAGCTTAGATACTACAAGATAAAACAATACAAATAGCCAATAGAATAAAAGCAGCTGATAGAAACCAGTGCCATGCACTCCTGCCCGTTGGTAAAACACCACACAAGAGGAATTTTGATACAACTGTTCACACAATCACATAGCATTGTCTTTTTTGTGGTATTTTATGAATGCAGACATTCATTCTGGCATTTGTTGTTCTCTGCTTCCCCTGGGGGCTGGGGATAAGAATAGGCCCTCAGTTTGGCTTGTCGTACTTGTCGTAAGAGGCGACTAAACAGCCACCGGGTAGATGGGACTCGTTAGCCTGGGAAGGCAGCTCATCTGAGAGAAGGAAAACTCTGATCCCAAACCTCCACTGCCTTGTGGCTACATCCAGTTATGGAAAAGGCTTCAGGAGTCAAACCTCGAGGCAAAATCCGGAGCCGGAGTCCCTGAGGCAGTTCATGGCTGAACACAGTCATGTTCTGGCAACTCCTGCGACGCCGCTGGAACCGACCGTATTGGCCTCTGCCTTTCCATTGGACCATTTCAGCGACGTGGAGAGGGGGGATTTGCTGCATGGGTAACAGCCTATCCTCCATACCTACTTTACCCAGGCTTCGCGCACTGGAGAGGGCACTCTGTTCCAGAACCACCATTCAGAGCGTGACACCGTAGTCTTCCGAGACTGAAGGATGCCCACAAATGTTCTCTGCATCCCTTCCTTTATTTCCAGTATGATTTAAGTGTATGCAGAGACAGTGCGGTTCCGCATCTTATTCCAGGAACATTTCAATAAATGCTGCGTGCAGGTGGAAAATCACTCCTTCGTCTCTAATCATCACTCCCCTGTTAATACATCTGTGGGTCATATTACCCCTTTTTGCCAATGTATTGTAATGGAAGCACATAACCTCTCATGTGAAAAGAACCCCTTGACCACATCTGGAATAACAGGTCAATTGTGGACCATGACACCAACTCCAGGGAATTGTATGACAAAGCAGCCAGTTGTTCTCTTTTGCAGTTACAACGTGGCTGCACAACAGTCTCTGCCAAGTGCTGTTCCTCTGATGAAGGGACAGAGGCGTTCTAAGCATGAATAAAACTAAGAAACCACTTGCCCAGCTAGAGACTGACTCAGCATATCAGCGTCTTTGAACATATCCCAAAAGCCAGTTCAGACCACAAAGTAATATTCTTTCTGTCTCCCCTCACTTCTAGATAACAGCAGCAATAGCTTTTGAGACAGTTCGTGTGGCTGCCAGGATAACACCACAGGCTCCGTATACTTCTCAGAATTATAGGGCCATGCTGTATGTTCATATGTGCAAAAATTCAGTGTGGAATTAGAAATAAAGTGGGAATGCCCCCACAAAAGCTCTGCCTCTGTTTTAATTTTTCTCATGTTATCCTTGTTGGTATCTTCTGGCATCTGGATGTATGGGTGCCATTTTTTTTCTTAGTGCAAGACAGTAGACCACTGGGGATTATCACTAGCATTATGATATCTTGCCATCACATGGCCAATGAAATTTGGCTGACAGTGTCACTCAGGGAAAACAAAGCCAGTCATTTTCTTTCATTCAAAATGGCAGGGGATAGGAGGGAATACTAAGGAAATTAGCCAAGGACTTCCTGTTTTTCTGCACTGGGGTAGTTGACCTGGTTGATGTGTAGGGATACCCCTACAAATGTTTTCATAAGAGCATAAGAACAGCCCCACTGGATCAGGCCATAGGCCTATCTAGTCCAGCTTCCTGTATCTCACAGCGGCCCACCAAATGCCCCAGGGAGCACACCTGATAACAAGAGACCTGCATCCTGGTGCCCTCCCTTGCATCTGACATAGCCCATTTCTAAAATCAGAAGGTTGCACATACACATCATGGCTTGTAACCCATAATAGATTTTTCCTCCAGAAACTTGTCCAATCCCCTTTTAAAGGCATCCAGGCCAGATACCGTCACCATATCCTGTGGCAAGGAGTTCCACAGACCAACCACACACTGAGTAAAGAAATATTTTCTTTTGTCTGTCCTAACTCTCCCAACACTCAATTTTAGTGGATGTCCCCTGCTTCTGGTGTTGTGTGAGAGGAAAAAGAGCATCTCTCTATCCACTCTATCCTTCCCCTGCATAATTTTGTATGCCTCAATCCTGTCCCCCCTCAGGCGTCTCTTTTCTAGGCTGAAGAGGCCCAAACGCCATAGCCTTTCCTCAAAAGGAAGGTGCCCCAGCCCAGCAATCATCTTAGTTGCCCTCTTTTGCACCTTTTCCATTTCCACTATATCCTTTTTGAGATGCGGCGACCAGAACTGGGCACAATACTCCAGGTGTGGCCTTACCATCGATTTGTACAACAGAATTATAATATTAGCTGTTGTGTTCTCAATACCTTTTCTAATGATCCCAAGCATAGAATTGGCCTTCTTCACTGCTGCCACACATTGGGTCGACACTTTCATCGACTTGTCCACCACCACCCCAAGATCTCTCTCCTGATCTGTCACAGACAGCGCAGAACTCATCAGCCTATATGTGAAGTTTTGATTTTTTGCCCCAATGTGCATGACTTTACACTTACTTACATTGAAGCGCATCTGCCATTTTGCTGCCCATTCTGCAGCAAATTTGCAGCAGTTTGGAGAGATCCTTTTGGAGCTCCTCACAATCACTTCTGGTCTTCACCACTCTGGTCTTTCATGGCTGTTTCTTTTTTCCCTACTCCCCACAAACATTTTCCCCCCAAAGGAATTCCTTTTTGAGCACAGCAAGCATAGAATGATAGCTCCCTTGAAAGAGAGCAGCCATGTGAAACAAACATATAAGTCCCTCCATGGCAAGCGTTTCAGTCCACAGAGGTGCACTGGAGCACAGAGGCTTCCCCCAGGTAAGTTGCATTGGTCGAGCTCAGCCAACATGGGTCTGAGGAGGGCGGGGAGAAGGTGGGGAGGAAGCAGGAAGCAGGCATTCTAGGGCAGGGGGAGGATGAGCAGACAGGGAGTGGGAGGCGGGGCTGGGATGCCGCCGTTATGCCGGATCTTAGCCCCCTTGCTTCAAGCCGCTCCACTCCCCTCGGACTCATGCCACCTCAGGAGGTGGTGCAAGTCTGAGAAGACCCTTTGGGGCTGCAGTGGCTTACCGGGGATAAGGGGGAAAGTTTCCCCTTACCTCTGGCTGAGCCAGTTCGGGGTTTAATCTTGCGCTGGATACAACACAGGCCTCCTGGCTTGCCTGTTCCAGCGCAAGATAGGATTGGGCTGTAAGTGGACTCATTTATTTAAATATGTATTAAAGCATTTCTATGCTGCCTGTCCACCTTCAGTGCTCAAGGCGGCATGTGCAGAATCATGGAAGAAAAAACATTAATCCAGAAATAGAAATAAAACAACAAACCCATCATGAAAATTAGAGTTGACCTTGGGCAAGAAAACCAGTTCCTGCCAAGCTCATGCACAACTGAATATACACATTACCAAATATATTTGCACTCTACAGATCTCCCAAATAAATCAAGACATTGCTACTCTAGTTATTCATAGAAAGTTATCCTCCCGGTGACCTGGTGGTTTTGGCACAGCTCCTTTCAAAGGGTACCATCCACCAAGGAACCAACAAATAGTGGGGGTTTGTAGGGTGAGCATTCTTTTCCCTTAGCGCTCCCTAATTAACTGCCTAATTATCTTTTGGCAGATTGCTGCGTCAGTGTTGTTGGAACAAGCTAATCTTTATTTTCATGCATAGAAGAATAAAGCATACATTTGTGACAAGGGAGATGAAATGAATCCCTTCATTGACATCTGAGTTCCCCCCCTTCTTGTGTTCTTTTATGAGCTTGCTAACCATTCCTTAACATGCATCTCCGTCAACACCCCACCCATTTGATGGATACAACAGCCAAGTATTGAAATAGAGGAAAAATGAGAGGATGGCTATGCAAAGTAGTACATTGCAGCTTATCAAGTCCAATACAAATTGGGAGGTGCGTGTAGGAGTGGGGGCAGTTAGCGATAGTAGCATTGTCGCTAAGAAAGACTGTGTGCAATCAATGCCCACGGCCCACCCTGAAATACTTTCCCTTCATTTTGAAAGGTGGAAGGTTGGTTTGAAAAAAGAAAAGAAAAGAAAATCTATTGTTCTCATGAAATGATCCAAACCGAGTTGGTTGTGCTGGAAGAGCACATGGAAAAATGCTGTTATGTATCATTGTGACCCACAGAAGTCAAATGTCAGCTGCAAATTGACTGATCAGGAAGCAGGAATTCATGCGGCCCTGGGTTTGTGGTGAGCTTAATGCAGACTTTTGCCGGGCGAGTGTGATGCAGAGATTTCTTTCTGGATCACCTGCTAAAATCATATTTTATGAACCATATGTGTCCTGCTTGGCTCTGGCAACTCAGCTGTAAATAAATGGGATGCAGTCCCAGCACTGAAAGATCCGGCAGTCTTCCCTGTGCTGTAGGATAGCTCTAGGCAAAGCCTGTAGATCATTATCCAACCCATCAAGAGTTTTTTTCCTAGAAGAACTGCCCTTCCCCTCTCCTCCTTGTGCCCAGAATGTCTGACCCCACAGGGGATTCATCACACAGCAAATGCACTGAACATTATTTTGCCAAGGTCTGCTGTAACTGAGCGTGGGGAACTGGTAGAGCTGGGGGCAAAAGAGGAAGAGAACAAGGTTTCCAGAGAGAAAAAATGGTTGCATTTGGGAGTGTTTCCAGGAGATGGGCTCGGAGTTTGGATGGGGTTTCTGGACCCATAGGTGAAATTGAAACATCTTTCCAAGGCCAAGGAATGTAAAATATCTCATGTGATAAAAAAATTGTGGGAAATATAATTTATTCTCCCACCAGCACCCTTCCTTCTCTTATGATTTTAGGTTCTCTCCTGAAATGACAGACAGTCTCACTGGGTCTAAGGGAGATTTGATACTATAATCCATAAATTCACTCGTTTGTCACCAAGGCTAGATTTATGGATCAAATAGCCATTAATAAACTGAAGCTCAAAAAAAGACACTTTCTCAGGGCAAAACTAAATGCTAAGTTTTAACACTGTGCTGTTAGAGACGTTCTTTCACTTACATGTAGAGGGCCTACAGCTGCCATTTTCAACCACTGTGCTGTGGCACACTGGTGTGCCACGAGTGGTTCACAAGAATATGGAGAAAGGTCATTTATTAGTAGGGCCAATGGGAGATGTGAGCCCCCACTGGCAGCATGGTGTGCCTTGTCAATGGTAAAAAACCTGATGGTGTGCCTTGACAATTTTAGTGGCTTGTCAATGTGCTGTGAGATGGAACAGGTTGAAAATCGCTGCCCTACAGGATTGTGGATTGATGGGGACATGGGATGGAAGTAGGTGTTATTACTTAACTCTTGACTTCTGCGCCACTCCCCCACTGAAAATCATGCCCCCTCCAGCAGGTATTCAACCCTGAAAAAGGCACCTTCAAAAATAGCTGCTTTAGGGGCATGAAATCTTCTCAGGTGAGCCCAGTTATGGGTGAGCTTTGGATATCCATTGGGAGCCAACCTCTAACACCACCTTTTCTGAAGCAGCACCCAATCAAAGCAAATTACTTTCATCTGAGATCAGGCTAGACTCCACTTTATTCGCATTTTAGAGGGGAGTTAAAACTTTTTTGTTTGGGCTGTTTGATTGTTCAGCTGTTTGCTGTTGTGTTGGTTTGGAAGCTACTGCTTACCCTTCTTGCACTTTTTTCTTAAGTTCTTGTAATTTGGGACTTAAGACACTTTTTATATTTTTAATTTTATTTTAACCATGTATGTTGCTTTTATCTATGTTGTAAGCTGTTTAGAGCTGCCTGCTGGGTTGGAAAAGCAGGGTAAAAAATATCTTAAACCAATGGGTCTCAAACTGGTGGGTCACAACCCACCAGCCTGAGAACCCCTGTCCTTTTCCCTTTAAGGGGTGGGGGCAGGAGAAAAGCAGCGACATGATCTTTGCGGGGGAGGGGTCATTTGCGCTACTGCGGGAGAAGGGTGCTGTTTTTTATGCTTCTTGCTGCCAGTCACAACTGGAAAGTGGGTTGCGATCATTTTTTAAAAACATTATATGAGCCGCAGGGAGCCCTGCAGAGCACTTCACGGAGCTTCCCACACCCCCTGGATCCTGACAGCAAGTAAGTAAAGTAAAAAACAGCCCCCCTTCCCCCACATCGGCGCAAACACACACACACACACACACCCCACACACAAAGACTTAGCGGTTGGAAAACTCTACACAAGAGTTTGAGAACCACTGTCTAAAACAAATAAAAGGTTAATAGCCCAGTCCTATCCCTCTCCAGGCCACAGCATGCAGCACCACTGACAGAGTACATGCTGCATACTATGGTGCAGGGCAGGGGCAACCAGATAGCCCAGGAGAAGAAAATAAAAATCTTTTTACTCAGCTCCAATGGATCACCTCAGATCTCTGCCAGCCAGTGACATGCAGTGGTGTTAATGGCTTAGGAGGCACTCTCCCTACCTCCACTCTAGCTGGAAAGACAGGATCAAATGAAGGAGTCAAGCAAAACTTCACTCTCTTCCCCCACCCGTCTGCACACTCTCAAGGTTCACAGAGATTACTTTCCAGCAGCCAGCAGGTCAGCCTCTCTTAGTTGTTGCCAACAAGAGATCCACATTCCAAAACTACGCTCTCTCACCTCTTTCCTCTTTTTTTTGGCATACACAAAGCATGGATCAGAGGCAGCTCTGCCTGCTGCCTCCCCAGTGCTTGCTGATGCAGGTGCCCTGGCTTTTTTTCTTTGGAAGCCAGTCACACCGCCTTTTTTCATTGGACGGCAGCCATGATTGTAGCCAAACATGAATGAGGCAGTTCTGCCTGCTGCCTCCTCAGAGCTTGCTGTTGCAAGTGCCCTGCCTTTTTTTCACTGGAAGGCAGCCATGATTGCAGCCTAACCTACTGAGACAGTTCTGCTAGCTGACTCTGTGAATTGTAAAGTGTGTGCATGCATATGTGCGCAAGTCTTTCTTATCCATGGATTTAACTCACTGTGGGTTCCGAACCTCTGGTGGAGGGCCAGACAGACCTGAGTCCTGGACCTGACCCGACATGTTCTCCGGTCACATCCGGGAAGCTTTCTGAGGCCCACGAAGCCAAGGCAAACCAGAAGTGCATTGCCAGCACCTCCAGAGGCCTTTCTCTCAGAATGATCTCTGAATGTCAGATGCAATAAGGGCACCACGATGCAGGTCTTTTGTTGCCTTGTGTGCTTCCTGAGGCATTTGGCGGGCCACTGTGAGATACAGGAAGCTGGACTAGATGGACCTATGGCTTGATTTAGTGGGGTTTTTCTTATGTTCTTTTGTTCTCTGTCCTTTGTCTCCATGCCATCTCCCCATTTGAATCAAATTGCTGCATAGCTGCTACATGTAAGTCAAATCATATCTCAAACTCTACAGTGATATCTTAAGTGTAAGGTGTAGTTTGATCTATAGAAAAAGTGGTATTCCTGAAGAGTGCAGCAGTCATGGGAGGGAGTAACCTAGGGCTGAGCCAAGGTGGAGATTACTTTTGGTAAATAATTCACTTACTGCAAAAAGACCCTCCCTCTTGGTGGGGTGCTGGATGTGGTATCTCCCCTTTGTGATTTAAGTGATTTGCTTGCACTTTAAGAGTGCAAGCACATGGGGGAAAAGAAAGCTTCTTCTGAATCCCCATGAGCCATTCTTTCTCTTTCAAAGAGAGGGGAAGGACCGGGTTCCACGCATCATGCTGTGGATCACCTCCTTTAAAGGTGCTGCAGCAGACACTGTAAAGAAAGCAATCAGCAGCAATCTGTGGAGTGTGATCCTCCCCCTCACTTGGCAAGCGCTTTTCCAAGAGGCAGAAAGGGATTCTAATTTTTCAGGAAAAGACATTTTCTTCTAAAGGGAATGCAGCTCATTTAGAGAACACTGCATGGCCCCTGAAATGCCACTTTTCCCTCTACTTAAAATAGATATGCACATGCCTGCGCACACATTGTTTTATAAAATCTATGCAACTATATTTCAATTAATGTTGGGGTAGGGTTAGCCATGAGACCAACTAAGAGCCAAATCCTATGCATGACTACTCAGAAGTAAGTCCCATTAGAGTCAAAGTGTGGATAGGATTGGGCTATAAAGCAATTGTCTCAGGTAGCAGATTGGCGGCAGATGCCCATCTCTGTCCCCCTAATTGCCCCACCGCCCCGCCTTCTCTTTCCACTTTCTGGATTGGAAAAGGAAGAGGGAGACAAAGAGGAAGAAGACATGTGGAGGGGAGGGGAGTGCTGAACCTAGAACACTGGAGAGTGGGAGGGGCCGAGGCTGGAACATCATTAGGTAAGGAGGGGCAAGCACTTGGCATGCCACCTCAGGCATCAGGTAGTTTTAGGCCAGCCCTGATGCAAGGTGGTAGAAGGGAGGCATTTCTCTTCCTCTCAGTGCATGCTTGGGGCAAGGTCTCTGATTATAATTTGCAGATGTAACTTTGTCATAATGAACCAAGGGGACTGCAGTTTCTTAGGGATGGTGTCAACGGTTGGCCAAGGGATGGTGTCAACAGGGTGAGAATTCATGCCCAACAGAAGAACTGGGTTGATTCCTGAATCATCAGTATCACTGCCAACGGAAGCACCCAATGTACCAATGGGCAGGTGGTGCCATGGGGTCCCCAGTGCAGGGCATTGCCCCAGGACATGTGGCACTGGCATTGTATTGTTGGTTTGCATTTTTATGCCACCCCTCCTCCAAGGAGCTCAGGGTGATGTCCATAATCACCACGCATTAAAGTGCCACACATAGATACTTGGCATTTGTCTTGAAACCAGTCACACTATATGTGAACAGGAATGTGTGAAAGGGAGTGCTTTAGAGCATGTGGAGAGCAGGGTAGATTGCCAAAATCAACTCCCAGAGTCATCTGGTTTTAAGAGGAAGGATTGGCAAGTCCCGGGTGTGAGTTCCAGGCAGACTTCAGCTCCAGCTGCAATGTTGTATTAGATATTCAGTGCTAGCTGCTGCAGTCCTAGCCGTGACCCCTACATGAACTACAGGACCAAAAAATCAAACAACCCCCTGCATTTTCTGTAATGAGCCTTTCACAGCCATCCATCCAGCGAAATCTCTGAATGGACAGTGGAATGTCCCAGTTCTATCCAGGGCCAGTCTGTGATGCAGTGGTGCAAAAACAGCCTCTACTGCATCCCATGGGCTGTCCAGGGCCCAGGCGGTGGCAGAGGTACATATGAGGTGGTGGCAGAGGTGTGTAAAGGAATTTGTTGCATACCTACTCCTCCATTCCTTAGATCCCAATGGACCTAGTCAAATCCATGCCAGCTATTTTGCTGGCATAAATCTGGTAGGTGCAAAGGGGAGTGTTGGGCCTGTGCTGGAGGCATAAAAGTTTGTGGATGCAACTAACACTAAGATCTGCCCTGGTCAGATCCTTGCCCAGTACCCTAATCCTCCCCTGAATCATCCCTACTACTGACCTACCTGTTCTAGCAAAGTTTTGGTGGCCAGCTACTGCCAGCATGGGGCTTCCTGGCTCCCACACCAACAATCTGCCCACTATCAGAGCAGCTCTCATAACAGCAAGCGCAGCCTCATGCTGATGGATCATGTGATCCGTCCATGTGAGGCCCTGATAGGATGGGCCAAAAGACACTCTTTTGTGATCTTAATTTCAGAGGATTGGGATTTCAATTTTGTAACATTTGGACACAAAAATCGAACATCAGTCTCTGAAGTCTGAATTTTACACTTTGTCCAGTATTGATTTGATTTCTTTAACCATCCCCAATCATTAGTCTGAAGTAGGAAACCTAAAGGTTTGGGAATTCCTTCAGCTGTGCTAGAAAAATGAAGGAATAGGATTTTGTTTTACAGATTTGCGTACATAAAAAAGAAGAATCCTGCGCTAGCTACAGGCGCCCCTGACCCCGATCAGTTTTGCAGAGAAGTATGCATCCATTATTCTGGATCCCTTAAGTGTTTTGACTATGAGATGGGAGGTGCCGTGATTAAATGGTGATTATGTGACTCACCATAATTATATCTTGTTGAAAGAAAATTTATTGAAGCATGAATCATTCTGCCCAATGAAAACCCACTCGCTTAAGCGCCATCACTGCTGCCGCTGCCGCAGCCGCCACCACCAGGCATGTTCCAAGAGAGGTCAGTGCACGGAGCAAAGCATTCAACATCCTTTCAAGCAGGGAAGGGATTTTGTTCTCTTCTGATAAGTTTATGGGGGAAGGTGAGAACAGGGGCGATGAAATAAAATGCCATTGCTGAAAGGCTGGTGTGGTGCCTCAAGATCTCTGCAGCTGACCCACACATCAGTGAACAAACCCCTGGCTGTTATTCTGATATCATTTTCTTTGGACAGCTTCCTTTGGTTCTTTTCAAAACTGGAATGGAGAAAGTACATTTTTTATCACTTGGCTCCAGCCTGAAACTTCACACTGCTTGATGGCTGTTATTCCTGAGGCTTTAGCTCATCTAAAGCAAACCTGTAAATTGCATCGATGGGCATACCAAGGAAAGAAACCAAGAAAGAAAGACGCCTGGCTCTTGAGAAATGAGTTCTATAGAAAGAATATCAGTGGGTTTCACATCTCCTGTGCTGTATGGAAGGAAAAAGACATCTTTTTGAACGCTAAGTCAAGGCAGATGGTTTTAAAAAAGGCAGAGGATAAATATGAATAACAATCTTGAGAAAAACTCACAAATATCTTATTATCAGTCTTATTCAGCAATAAGGACCATTGAATACTTAAGGGCACATGGAGCATTTGTGGAGTTTGTCAATATTATATTTATCTCCAGATCTTCAAGGCAGCTCACAAAACAGATTAAAACACGATAAATTTCAATTAAAATAATAGGAACAAGGCCCCCCCCCCCCCCAAAAAAAAAAAACCCTTGAAAACATCAATATCAAAAATCATTTTTAGGAGATTAAAAATTACAGTCACAGTCAGAAGTGATCAGAGAAGGCCAATATAAACAAATACATTTTCATCCAGTGACAGGACCATTGTGTCCTAGAACAGTGTTCTTCAACCTGTGGGTCATGACCCCAAATGGGGTTGTGAAGTCTCATTTGCATTGTTGTGGCAACCTTTCAAAGCCTGCGCTTGGATCCAGTTCAGTAACTTATCAAAACTGAGTGGATTGGGTCTGGGGGGTGGGATCCATGGTGGGATTTTAGAAATGGGCTATGTCAGAATGCCAGATACAAGGGAGGGCACCAGGATGAGGTCTCTTGTTATCTGGTGTGCTCCCTGGGGCATTTGGTGGGCCGCTGTGAGATACAGGAAGCTGGACTAGATGGGCCTATGGCCTGATCCAGTGGGGCTGTTCTTATGTTCTTATGGGTGCACAGTCTCATTATTTATTTATTTATTTATTGGGATCATGGCATAAAAAAGACCACTGTCCTAGATAACAGTGTCACGATCAATGTGTCCTGGGATTGGACACTTGCATTTCTTCTTTTCACATCCTGGACATTTATGACCCAATATATATATATTTGCTGTAGTTTTTGATCATTAAAACACAAAGGCAGGGCTAAGGTTAGGGCTGGGATAAGAGGCTTAGAATATATAACATGGGTTTTGTTGCCCAGTTATAGTTTGTTTGTTGCAAGAGAGAGAGAGAGAGAGAGAGAGAGAGAGAGAGAGAGAGATGCAAATGATCAGGGATGCCAATGGCCAGGACTCAATCGTCCATGATGCAAAGACCCTAGTACAGTGGCTCCCAAACTCCTACAAGGGGGTGCAGGGCTAAGGCAGTGATGCGACCCTCAGGATCTCACTGCTGCTGGGAACAAAAGAGGGGGTTTTCCTTAACTTTTACAAGCAGTGCCAGCATCTGGGGGAGGGTGCGGGGAGCCCCACAGACACCTTCACTCAACTTCCCAAGCTTCAGTAACTGAAAAAAGCAATCGGAATCCACTTCCAGATTTGCAATTGAAAACAAAGGCCAACACACATTTTGCTTCCTTAAACTTTACACCAATTCCTGGATATATTTGGGGTGCCGATTCCAAAAATGGCATTTGTTTTGCCCTATCATGTCTAGTTTTGGAGACACGGCATAGCCTCTTTAGTGAATGTTTCAAGCAACTTCCTCATGAGGAAGCCTACACCATGGCTTCCTCATGAGGAAGCTGCTTGAACCATTCACTAATGAGGCTATACTATATCTCCAAAACTAGACATGATAGGGCAAAATGGATACCATTTTTGGAATCGGCACCCCAAATTCATATGAAACCACCAAAAAGTTTGGGAAAAACTTTTCTGACCCTCAATTTTGCAGGCCTGTGAAATCGGAAGTGGGTTCTGATGCCTTTTTTTCAGTTAGTAAGGCTTGTGGAACTCTCACCCCCTTTTTCAGTTAGTAAGGCTTGTGGCTCCCCTCACCCCCTAGATGCCAGCACTGCTTGTAAAAGGTAAGGAAACCCTCCTTCTGTTCCCAGCAGTGGCGCAATCATGGGGATCACATCACTGCCTTCCCCCCTCCCTGCCCCTTAAAGGGTTGTAGGCGAGTGCTTCCCGGCTGGTGGATCATGACCCTAGTACCATTTTTAGCCTTCTCAAAAAACGAGAGAGAGAAGGAGCAAAACAAACCTTACACAGGAAGTTATCCCAGGAGTAACCACTGAGAAGACTCATTTGTGTGTGTCCCTATCCACACCGCAGACAGCAGCGGAACATGCAAGGCAAGGGCATATCCCCTGAAGATCCTAGGGTATGGGCAGATACGTATGGAGGAAGACGGTTCTTCAAGTATCCTGAGCCTAAACCATGAGGACTTGAAGATCATAACCAGCCCTTCAGTTGTGTCTGGAGACAGATTGGCAGCCAATATAGCCGGAAAAACAAAGCATCACCATACTATTTGGCCCCTTGCTATTGCATTTTGCAACTGCTGAAGCTTCTAGATCTAGAAGGTCTCCAAGCGTAACCTTATATAAATTGCACTGGAGTAACCCAAGTGAGAGGTGACCAAAGCAGGTGACCAACTCATAATAGCTAAAGCACTAGAAAACAGGCTGCATCATGCAAGGTGTTTATTATAACTATTTTTAAAAAAATTATGGAAACATAATTGGAATGTTTTCCTTCAAAGTATATATTACTCAAAAAGTCAGCATTGTATTTTTGTAAGAAAAGGGTTGTGATGAAGCTAGATTTCTACTTAACCAAAGGGAAGGGAAAGTCATTTCTGTTACTGTTGGCTGGACAGAGGTATTGGTTGTGGGAAGGGGAAGATGTACTAAATTGCAACTTTAAAAGGTGGTTTTCTGGTGGACAGTGAGGCAATTTGAGTAAAGAAGAAAAAGAAGAATGATGGAAAGGGAAAATGGGGGCATCAAGGAAGTTCATGGCAGAATAACAGGAAGGAAATATCTCTAATGACAAGTTGTTACCAAAATGGCTGTTTTGCTTAGGGGGAATTATTACACTACCCTTTTTGGAACCTCAGAATCGCAGGCTGGATAACAAGATGGCGTAATGCAGAGAAATTCCCTTTAGCTTAAAGAGGAGACTGGGAGGAAGATAACTTTTAATAAAAGATTATAGTTTTATTACAAAAGCACAAAGGTAAACATATTGCACATGGAAAAATGGTAAGTATATGTTCATTGGTTCTAGTACTTGAATCCAGTGTACCTAGCTTTCATGGTGGTTGCGTGTGGAGAGTATTTGGTGCATCCGAGCAGATTAGAAAAAGGGAAGGTTGTAGGGAAGGATTTTAGGGGTCCCTGGTCTGCCAAACCCAGTTGCTGACTAAAGATGGAGAGAGAAGGGGAGAAAAAGGGGGTGAAAGAAGGGAAAGAGTTCCAGATGCGAGATAGTTACCGGTCTTGTAGAACAGTTGGATGGGGGGGAGTCCTGTAAAGGACCCTCTGATACAACACAGATGTGTTGTGTCCTTGGAGGGGGGGGCAGAGAGAGAGAGCATGTGGGGCAGCCCTCTCTTAAAAAGGGTTTTTGCGATAGCGCTGACCTGGATGTGCTTGCTTACTACCACACAGTGGGGTATTTGGAATATGTAAAACATTGTAAGGATTATCAGCAAAATTCAATAGGGTCAAATGACTGTCTTCCTAGCTGGGGGAACTTACACAATACAGTAAAAACTGTAACCCAGGAAGGCAGTTCAAATTTGCATAGAGTACTTAAACAGTGATTGAGTTAAAACAATACAATGAATAGGAGACACTTAAACAATGATTTACTATGCCAGACTTCTTCCTATAATGTGTCTGCATAAACAGTGATTGGATTAGGAGACACTTTTGCATACAGTTCTTAAAACAATACAATGAATACAGTGACCACATGGAGGTGGAGGTTGTGTAATCCATGAGCTTGTGGCTTGACCAGAGTTTTGGAAGTTTGGCCTGTGTGAGAAGTTTGGCCTGCATCATGTTTTAGTAACATAACCAGATATAAAATCACAACTAAGGAAAAAGGGGATTTTCACGTAACAAAGTGTCCCAATGAATGTCCAGGGTTCAAATGCTCCAGTGTTGTAGCAACATAAGTGATGAGTCATTAGTGCTTGATACTTTTAAAAGACAAAAACTTCCAAAGGAAAAGGACTTGAACAAAAAGCGCAGAGTTCAAGCATTTTTAGGTTAAACAGCAAGAAGGTAAAAATCCTGGCCTTCAGCGGCTAATACGGTAGCCTTAACTCTGCACTATGGCACAAGAATAGAAGATAAGCAATGGAAACACCTTCAGAATGAAGGCTACTTGCTAAGGGTGCTTGCTTACACAGTTCTCTTCATTCCTCCTGGATTGCAGTTTTCACCATCAGTTTATTTAATCATAAGGGAGCCTTGAAGGTGACATGCAAAGAATGAATGGTTGTGGGTCTAGTTAGAGTGACCTCTGCGTCTTGTACTGCCTCTTCCTGCAGCAAAGAGTTAAAACTACTCTTCAGGACACTGAGGACAGCAAACCTTGGTTGCATTTCTTCACTTTTTTGACATTTAAATTGCCCTAACAGTAAATGTAGAGGTCATGGCCCTTGCAGATAAACAGAATATAAATAGATCTGGTAAACAATAAGTGTCAAACTAGTTTCATAAAATGAATGTGAGAATTAGCCTACCTGAAGACATGGATTTCAAGAATTTCAAATTTCTTTTTGGTTCCTTTGGTAGTTCCCCATTTTGCTTGTCTGGTTGCTTTCCCCAGCAAGCTGTTCTGTGCCGACTTACCACATGGTTCTTTGTCTGCCCCTGAAAACTTGGAAAGAGTATTTTGTAAATGTTAAGAAATTAATAGAAACATTTTACAATATCTCTGTTTCAAGTGATTCTGAAGGGAGATATAAATTGGGAAAATGGGGGTGGGGGATCCCTAAAGCCTGCCAGCTTTGAAGCGAAAGTTCCTTCTCTAACAATTCCATCCCAGGATTTCCATCATGCTGGCAGTACATAACATAGCTCAAACAATAAGAACACTGCTCAGCTGGAGGCAGCCAATAAACTTGATTTTTCCACTGTGACACTGGAGCTTACTACATTAATTGTAAGCCCCCCAGCTGCCTACAGGGACATCACCTCTCTGGTCTGTTTTATGACTAGATTGACACTTGGCAAGTCACATGAGTTGCATGACCACATGACTATTATAAGCTCGTAAATAATATTCGGCAAGCTGCTGTTGCAGCAGCAGACAAGCAGATTTTGCAGACACAAGAAGCAGACTGTAAAATTGAGGCAGAGGCTAAGAAATGCCTATGTTCACTTGTTACTCTCCGCCCAGGCCAGGTCTAGAAGAACTCAGTGACCTGAGTTGGTGAGAAGGATTAAGTGTGTGAGGACTGAGTGTCCCCATGCAGAAAACCAAATTGTCCCCGGGGACATCTGTGTCATCCTGATAAGTGCTAAGAGGGGTTTTACCATTCTTCAAGTGAATTTATTTATTTAAAGAAGCATGGGGAGGGGGGTTCTGTCTCAATTTCATCCACCTGACCTTCCTGCTGGGCAGGCAAGAAGAAGAACATGGCGGAACCAGGGGATCCCATTGTGACAAGTCATGAAACCAAGCAAACAGAACAGAATTATTCTGCTGCTGCTTCTTGCAGCTCTGCCACTGTGATCATTCACAGCAGCAGAGAGCAAGGATGGGATCAGCAGTGGATTGAAGGGGCTCCATGGGCAGCAGGCTGTAGGGGGGATGGAGGGGAGGTATGGTGTATAGGGCATCCCTCATCAGTTTGCCAGTTTTCTCCAAATCAGTACTTGAAGCAGCTGCTTCAGTCAGTCTTGTGACTATGCTGGCTTTTAGGGTGTGCATGCAGTACAAAACAAATAAACAATGTAGTAGTAGTAGTAGTAGTAGTAGTAGTAGTAGTAGTAGCAGCAGCAGCTACAAAGGGAGCAGAGGTAGTGATAGGTTATCAGAGAAAAATCCTAGGGCACAAGCATTACTTAGATGACGAAACATCGGTAGTAAATATAGTCATGTTCCTCTCTAAGGTGAGGGATGACCTGTGGGGCAGTGAGTGAAGGCAGCAGGTGGCAGGAAAGGCTGCAGAATATAGGACTTCTTCTGGGAAGCCTTCCTGATCAATGCAGGAGCTATCATAGAACTGGTGTCTTTGCAACATTGCTGGGATGCTCTGGCCAAAGCTCCTGAAAAATGAGAATCACATCCACCACCATCCCACCGCTTTCAAGCAAAGCTTGGGTTGCTGTGTAGATAGACCTTTCCTCAAATACCCAGATCCTGCCAGTCATAACTCACCAGCTGTTAATCATCTTTAACATCCTCTGCTAGAATTCTGACACCTCCTGCTTTGGTTACTTCAGCTTGATTCATGTTCTGAGGAGCTGTCACTTTCAGATGAGCGATGGATTCCTCTCTTTCAGCTTCATATAACTCTTCCAAACAAGGAGCTTTCACCTTGAGTGGCCAGAGTGTCATGTCTGCAAGCTTTGGAAGCTGCCTCAGGGTATCCAAAGGAACAGGTCTTAAACTGAATCATTTAAAAATGTTTAACAAGTAAAAACACAGATCCTGGGCCTCCACTTTGATTTTTTCCCCCTTTTTAAATACACAGTAAGCAGGGCTGTTCACCTCCTACAAAACAGCATGTAAAGGATCAGCCCATCCTGACTCTTATCTGATGCAGAATTTGGTCTCCTGAGAATTTTAATTTCCATTTTAAAAAGAGAAAACTGCACCGGTGAAGCCTGGCAACATGGAGCAGCTTAGGAACAGGCTGGAGGTCTACCTACCTGCAAAGGAAATTAGCCAAATCCTGCAAAGCCACTGTGCTGCATTCAGTGCAGCTTAGGAGCAGTCTGCTAAAGCCCCACTCACCCCTATTGGGCTTCTCAGATCTGTGCCGGGTTGCCTTCAGAAGATTAAGGTTCCAATCAGTTTCCTGGGAGTAAGCCCCACTGAACACAGTGGGACTTACTTCTGAGTACAGCTGCCGTAGCTGTGGCATGACAGAGTCAAACTGCCGACCTCCAGCAACTACAAGAGCCGCCGCATCTGCACTAGCTGTAGCTTCCAGACCATCTTCAGGGGCAGCCCCATGTAGAGCATTACAATAATCTAATCTTGATGCCACCATGGCATGGACCACCATGGCCAGATCTGCCCAAGGCAGGTACGACCGTAGCTGGCGCACCAGCCAAAGCTGGGCAAAGGCGCTCCTAGCAACAGCTGACACCTGGACATCTAGGAGGTGCTGTGAGTCCAGGAGAACCCCCACGCTGTGAACCTGCTCTTTCAGGGGGAGTGCAACCCCATTCAGAGCAGGGCAATATTCCAGCAACCGCATCGTGGATTTCTGCACCAGGAGGACCTCTGTCTTGTCCGGATTTAATTTCAGCTTGTTTGTCCTTATCCAGATCCCAACTGCCTCCAGGCAACACTCCAGGACAGAGACAGCCACCCTGGAGTCAGGTGGAAAGGAGAGATAGAGCTGAGTGTCTTCTGCATACTGATGGCACCCAATCTCCAAATTCCCGGATGACCTCTCCCAGTGGTTTCATGTCGATGTTAAACAACATGGGGGACAGTATAGAACCCTGCAGCAACCCGCACCTCAAGAGCCAGGGTGCTGAACAGTACCGCCATCTGGGACCTGTCAGCCAAGAAGGAATGGAACCACTGCAAAACAGTGCCCCCAATCCCCACCTCGGCCAACCGTCCCAGAAGGATACCATGGTCGATGGTGTTGAAAGCCACTGAGAGGTCCAAAAGGACTAGCAAGGATGCATTCCCTCCATCCAGCCCTTGGAGTAGGTCATCCACCAAGGTGACCAAGGCCGTCTCTGTCCCGAAGTCAGGCCTGAAGCCAGATTGAAAGGGATCCAGATAATCCACCTCATCCAGGATCCTCTGGAGCTGAGACACCACCACCCACTTGATCAGTTTGCCCAGAAATGGGAGCTTCGAGACTGGCTGATAATTATCCAATATAGAGGGGTCCAGAGAAGGCTTTTTCCAGAAGGGGGCGAACCACTGCTTGCTTTCATGCAAGAGGCAACACTGTCTCACTCAAAGATGAATTTACCTCCCTCTCTGTCCATATGGCCAGTACCTCCCGGGCAGATCTAACCAACCTTGCTGGGTACAGATCCAGCGGGCAGGCGGACGACCTCACACTTCAAAGGATCTGGTCCACATTCTCAGGTTCTACAAGCTGAAAAGAATCCCACAAAACAGGACTTACAGGTGCCACAGGGACATCACTAGACATTGTCAACATGGAGTCCAGATCATGGCAAATCGGAGCAATTTTATCCGCAGAGTGCCTGGTGAACATGTCACAGCAGACTTCCGTGTGTTCCTCCTGATTAGTTGGTGGGGTCTGATGGAGAAGACCCCATACAACACGGAACAGTTCCGCTGGTCATGTCTGTGTGGATGTGATGGTGGCAGAGAAGAAGGAGCTGCCATCATCGCCACAGAATAAGCCCTATAGTGGGCCCTAACCTGTTTTCAGTCGGACTTGTCACGAGTCTTTCTCCACTCCATCTTTTATGCCTTATAAGTCATTCTGAGTCCTGGGGACATAAAAATGTCACTTCCGGTTTCCCTCTGAAAACCAGAAGTTGTGTTTTTTGGCCTTAACAGCCATTCTTAAGCATACAGAAGCATGTGGCCTCTGTGGGCTTCAGAAAGTGCTTCGGAGGTGAACGGAGCATAACTCTGGTCACCTCTGGAGGATTTAAAGGGGTTGAACCCATAAATTTCATTATCCATGGTTTTCTGTATCCACAGGGGGCAAGAGTGGATTCCTTGAGGATACCAAGGCCCCACCTGTATTATTTGGGCTCATTACATTTCATCATTCATTTCCACTGAGGAATAATACCATTTGCATTTGGTTGGGCTCTCCATTGAGCTGCAGTGGGCATCAATGCTCCTAATTTGTTATTGGTTACATTAACACAATCCTAACCCCTGGGTTAGGCCAGCATAAGCCAATTGTGCTAACCTGGGGGAGTTGCAAACGTGCCATAAGGCATGTTTGCGCTGGCTTTAGAGTCGGGGAGGCCAGCACAAGGAGTTGATATACTATACTATCTTGATACATTTGGTTCCGTTTGGATTAAGAATATAAACAAGGGCTGGTGGCAGAAAATGATAGGTGAAGGACAATAAGGGTAGAGGAGTACTGGATTCAATTAGGCAGGGGAAGGTACTATCCCTAAACATTGGATTTAACACACACACACACACACACACACACACACACACACACACACACAATTGCTTTCATATTTTCAAATGTTGAATTCACAACTATGAAGACTAAACCCAACCTTTTTATAAAACAGAAATGGATTCTCAGGCTCTGAGGAATCAAAAATGTATTCCAAATACTACAAAAAGCAAGGGATGAACCCCACATGACATTGTGTTGTGCATGTTCAAGAAAATCCCACCTATAACTGCAAGATAATAAGTAACAATATTTTTCAACAAACAACAAGTACATTCTGGCAGCCTCTTGCCAACACAATACAGGATGCAAGAGGCATCCAAATTAATCTGTCAAAAGTGAATTTATCCAAAGTGTATTTAAGTAACATGACATTTGGATCTTGCTCCACATATTCTGATAAACCTCACTTTAAAGGCCCAGTCATGTCTTTAAAGTCTCCATCTCTATCATCACTTTAAAGTCTCCATCATGGACTTAGGGTTGGGTCTTTGGTCCCAGGGTGCTCTATTTCCAGGTTTACAGTAGCGTCGCTAGGAGGGCCACACTGGGTGACACACATGGGGGGGGGGTGCGACACCACTGCTGGTCAAAATTCTTAAATCTTAGTATTTTCAAATACCATCATATTATATATCAATCAATGTGTGATTTCATGCAGAATGCAATGAAGCAAACCACATTGAAATATCTCTACTCTATCAAAAGTTATAGCCAAAAATCCAGTGGGGGAGGGGCAATGGTACATCACCCCATCCTCCTCCCAGTGTGTTGCTCCGCCCACTCTATGGGAGGAGGTGCATCACAGGGGTGACACACTGGCCTTCCGCACCAGGTGACACAAACCTAGTGACGCCACTGCAGGTATAATATAAAAAGACAAATGTTTGGGGCTTTTATTTCTTTCTTCAAGCTGAGAGCTTTGTATATTACACATGGTGTATGTCCTATTTCTGTTGGTTTTCATATCTATCACTCCCTGCAAGCAATTCCTTGTGATTGATTCAGATCAGTATACACAACTCAACCTATATTTACTGTGTCAAATGTGCGGCTGAAACAATCACATACCATGGATCTATACAAGCCACATTCATCACATAGTTACGTTTGGATGTGCCAAATTGCAAACAGAACAGAAATGTCCCCAGTTTTCATCTCCCAATATTTAGGCAAAGAAACAAAGACAACATGAAGACCTCTAGCTGTAAAAGAGGGGTGTGGGTGTATGCTTTCAAAGAAAGAAGATTTTCAACTAATATGTTGTGCATCACTTTATATTTGCAGATGAATTCCAACTTGCCCCAGCAATTTTTTGCATTTCTGCTATCATTTCTATACCCCAAACCCCTCCTCTACAAGAAAGAGCTCTGGCACGTGAAATGGGAAAATGAAAAATAATGCCTGAAAATGAAAAACAAAGAGAATGAATGCCTTCTCCTCTAAGCAATCAAACTGAGAGCAAAATCAGAGAATGTAGGGACTTGTATAAAGCAATGACAACTGGCTGTCTCTGTGTGTTGCACTCTGGAACAGAGAATGGAAAACATGCCTGGCCTAGCAAAGTGTGAGCCCCCAAGCTTAGGGAGGGTCAGAACTGCTTAATTAAAGAGGAGAAAGAGATCTCTCTTCAGTTAGAAAGCAAAAGCACTTAAAGGCAGTTGAGCACTCATGGCAGCCTCTTAATGTTACCTCTGCTTGCTTGTAGACCTGGTTAAGACACTGCCCTTGGCTACTATATATTTGTCTAAAGTCCACATTCAAGAAGAGATACATGACATAACAGAAGGGGAAGAAAAGAAAAATCAAAATTATTCAAGGAATGAAGACTCAGTGTCAAAATAAAGGACAAAGGAGACTATTTTGCAGTGCATAGGGAGAAGAAAGTTAAGCATAAACATCATAAGGGTAAGCAAGAACTTACATACAAATAGCAAGTAAACTTACGTGAAGCCATCTTGAATTGCTATGCTAAGTCTTTATCAAAACTCTGTTTGCTTTCCTACAAGTTTTGTGGATGTTTTGCCCAGAGAAGAACTTCTAAATTCCTGTCAAATGTTGATTTAGGAAAAACTGTGATAACTTGGCTCTCAAAAGTTTTCTACAAGGATTCTACATCCATCCAATGTAACTCTCCTCCTCCCCCAACTGATTCAGCTGTGCCAACAGGGTGTGTGCTGCATCTTGTGGCGAAATTTTGAGCACTGGAGTCCTTCTCAAGCTAAGGGAACATTTGTTCCCTTGCTCCAAAGCAAGGCTCCGCTGCCCCAATGGGTCTACTTGGGTCTATGCTAGCTTCTACCTAGTGGACCTAGGTAGATGAATTGAGGCCAGGAAGGAGGTTTGGATATTGGCAGTGCCACTGCCCCCAATAACTGCCCCCTTCCCACACTTGTCACATACCTCTCTCCACCCCAGTCCCTGCCCCATTTCTCCCACTCTCTATCCAGTTCCACCCAACCAACCTGCACTGACTTACCAGTGCTGAGGCTCTTGTGATGGCTGCTGTTACCTGCCACCACTCACCATTTGCGACAGTGACTAGCCAGTGCCGTACGGCGCATCATGTTTTCTGATGGCCATAAAGTGCACTGCACTGCCAGAATATGAATTCCAGCAAAACAGCAGTCCCCTAGGATTGAACCGATAGATGAGGGAGCCTATCAAATAGTTCAAATCAATGACAAAGGTTTTCCGGGCCAAATTACATGTTTTGTCAAGTACATCATTGGATTTTTTTTTTCCCTTAGCAGTTGCCAGAGCAGAAATCCTGGCTTGGATCACATCATGGGGAACTTTAACCATTTGCTAAAGTTCCACTCTGGATTTCCTCCCTCTTTCCCCATTCCTGGTTTCACTCAGAGACACACCAATGTCAGCTTCTCTATAGGGAAAACACCATCAGTAATGGGTGCTAAGTGTTAGGGTCCCTCTCCTGCCATACCCCAGTTCTGATTGAAACTGGCCCTTTTAATACTGGCAATTGAGGGGGGAAAAGGAAGGATGAAAGGATCAATGGTTGACATGCTTAATTGTAATATATACAGTTTGGTCCTCAGAATGTATGTGAAGTTGAAGGCCCTTAGAACAGTGACTCAGATAAACTCTCCCAAGGATGTGCAGAAGCTCCCTGAGATATGTCACGTCCTTCAGAAATTCATTTTCTCTCTCTTGAAAATTCTCAAGTATTTTTGTGTTGGAAGCAATCCTAAAATTCATGTCAGGGCCAATTCTAGACTCCATTCATTGGCAGAGACGAACTAGGAACAGAGAGGGTCAGCTACCCATCCAATCTGCACACTTCAGGTTTTCTCATGTTGATTGGGCAGGTTGGGGTTGACACTGAGCTCTGCATGCAAGCCTCTTTTTTGTGGTCCTCCTTCCCTTAGGGCAGTGGTTTCCAAACAGTGAGCCGTGGCTCCCTGGGGAGCCACAGAAACCAGGCAGGGGAACTGCAGAATCTTCATGAAAAACCCACCACCCTATACAGTGTATAGGATTGTAGCCCTAACGGGGAGCCACAACCAATGGCCCAGTAGGTCAAGGGAACCGCCAGCCGAAAAGGTTTGGGAACAACTGCCTTAGGGCTTCTGCCTGTCTATGAATGTGATCTTGCTTTTCCTGAAGTCTGCTACTCCATAGGGTTTAAAACTAGGGGGGACTCTTGACTCTGTGTACTCAGTTTGCCTTAGTGACATTTAGAGATGCTTGATCACTGTTTTCTTGAGATGGAGATGCTCACATGTGACACAGTTTAAAGAATTCCCAAATTGGGGGGGGGGGAATTATTACTAGAGTTGATTGCCCAGGGAGAGGGTGTATTCCAAACATTTGCAACAACATTTAAACACAGTCCTGAGAGAGGCACTGTGGCCAAATGCAATTTCATGGGTTTTGGATGATGCAGGCAAATAAGGAGCCATAATTCAATGACAGATGTGACAGATGGGATGGCAGGCAAGTGTCAGAAAAAAAGAAAAACACCTCCCTGCAACAGGTTCTGAACTGATATCCTTAGAAATGAATCAGCACTGCCATCATCCAAGGCTGGCCACTTTTAGCACTGCAAGCTTGTGCTGAGCTGACTTCCTAAGTCAGTCTGAGCAAACAGAGAGGTTTGCTATGCTGCACTTCAAAGAGCAAAAAGAAGGACATCGCTCAGTGCAAATGCACAAGGAAGGGAGGGGTGGGGAAAGGATGGCAATCAAAAGGTGCACAAGTGGCAATATTTTTATTATGAAAATCAGTGTGTACATGTTTTGAGCCGGCAAACTCTTTCGAAGGGTACTATTGTGGCTGTTTGAAGAAATGCATTCCTTTTCTTCCTGCTTTGCCTGTGATCTTCTCAGTCAAGTTCTGCAGAGCCTCATGAAATCTCTGTACGTGTCAGTAGGCAAACCTAATGTCTCTCCCCACTTGGGTGTTGATACCCCAGCCCAGCCCACCCCACCCCACCACTCTGTTCATCATGCCATGGTCCCATGTAGTCTCTGGTCAAAGTCTTCCTAGGTTTCCCAACTCTGCTTCCTTTCTTGGTCCATAGATTTTATGGCATGCTTACTTATTATGAGAATCTCATTTCCTCTATCTAAGGGTGAGTTTACACAATGAAAAAACCATGTGAGAAATAAAGCCACATAAGCACACAATCATATTCCCTCTCAGCTTTTCTTTTTTGCTAAACACATGTCATTCTTTCAATTTCTTTTCCCCTTTAGGCACATCCACACAGTAAACTGCCAAGGTTCCCACCTCGATATTTTTCGAGCATACATCAGAAGTGAAAGAAGTGTCTCTGGAAAAAGTGAGTTAATTTGACCCCAGGATTCCCCAGCATCAGTAACAGGAAATGCTATGTACAGACTACACTTGGGTTGTGCTTGCCCTGTAATTGCCATCTACTTTGGGGGGGGGGGGGAGGCATGGACTATTGCAGGCATGATAATAATATAATAATAATAATAACTGGGTATTTATATACCACCTTTCTGGTCATCAGATTACTCCTCTGACTTTATTCAAGACAGTTTACATAGGCAGGCTGTTTCTAAATCCCCAAGGGGATTTTTACAATCACAGAAAGATTCTATCTTGCAAGAACCACACAACAATTCAGATGGATCTTTCTGGTCTGGTATCATTTCTGGCCTCCAGTTACTTCACATGCAGGCTGACAAGCAGTTCCTTCATCTCTCACATGGAGGGCAGCCAAGACGCTTCTTCGCTCACACCAAAGAGCAGGTGGAATAACTCAGCTCAGCTTGTCAGCTGCTTCAAGGTCTCGTCATTCACGGAGCTGCTGGTGGCCTCAAACTGGCGACCTTCCGATGTTATCTTTGGACTAATGGAGGCTCTACCCTCTAGACCAGACCTCCTGCCCAATGGATATGCCCAATGGATATGATCCATTATAGACATGTTTCAAGCTCATTGATAAATGAAGAAACCACTGAATTCTCTTACATTAAAATTGGGCTCAAAACATGCAACTGTATCAAAGAGGAAGTGTTCAGAATTAGGCAGAGCTACCAAAATTTATAAATGGTTTTATGACTGGATCTGGCATTCATTCATCCAATAATTGCTCTTTCTCCATTAAAGGCATATCAGATGCCTATTTCCTTATCAGATGGCTGGTCTGTATTTCCTTCAGTCACAACACAATCCTAAACTTGTCTTTGCAGCACCCAGAATGTAAGCAGCGCTGGTGGGGAGTCCTGTGCCACCCCACTGACACTGCATCCAGAGGATTAGCTGCCAGGAGAGGCAAGAAGCTCCAGGTGGTGCAGGGGTGGTGGAAAGGCAAAAATGGGGAGGAGGCGTTTTGGGGAAGGGAGTGTATAACAGGGTGGATCAGTCCAGAAGGGGGCAGGAATGGTGGAGTAGGCATCTACAATATCTTATCCTATCCTCCCAGGCCTGAATGCACTCAATTTAGTAAGCACAGATTCAAGAAGCCTCATTGGGCAGACTGGAGCATTGCTCAAGCTAAGGGGGAAAACATCCCCTTTCACTGAGGAGACCTCCAGCCTGTTCCCAACAAGAGCTGGATACAGCAGAGGTCACGTGGCCCTGCTGTGCCAGCGCTAGTTAGGATTGGGCTTTCCGTTTCAGAACTGCTGATTTTGGATGCCTTGCAATAATCACTGTCTTTGAGTACTGTTACTAAGACTGCTATCCTAAGCCTATTTACTAGAGCGTACGAGCCATATTTCTGTGAAAACATAGCTGGGATTGCATTCAGTAATACTAAACTGTAACCCTATGAAAATGATACGTCTGCTATGGACACAAACATGTGAAGGATGCAAACATCACCTCACCACACCAATGCGCTTGCTGGCCACACACATACACACACAGTGACACATGTTTTTGGCATTCATCTGAAGAGGGTAATGCTGAACCTGGGGAGGGTTCCTCCATGTGGTGGATTTCACAATGCATGCAGGAAACTTCCCCATGTTTGGTGCTGCCCCCTGTAGACAAGTGCTGAATGCACGGATATCTGAGGGGTGTGGCTGGTTATTGCTCTGCTGTGGGGGTGGGCATAACTAGCTGGTGTGCTCCTGTTTACTCCCTCAGATGTTGGCGTCCATGGCAGACGTAACACTTATGTAGGGCTAAGAACATAAGAACAGACCGCTGGATCAGGCCATAAGCCCATCTAGTCCAGCTTCCTGTCTCTCACAGCCGCCCACCAAATGCCCCAGGGAGCACACCAAACAACAAGAGACCTGCATCCTGGTGCCCTCCCAATCATGGTGGCTCATGATGAGTGCAGGTCAAACTGTTCAGAGTGAGACACAGAGAATGCCACTGGTGTTTACATCCAAGAACTGGAATCCAGTACTTTAAAAAAAGGAATATTCAGACATACTCAATGGATACAGTGTGATTAATAATAATAATTAGAGAATGTTTTATGTGAGATAGGGTAACCCTAGGAAAGCCTTTCCCATCCCATCAACCCAAACAGGTTGAATGTGGAAAAGTTAGTGCCACTAGCAGATATTTTTTCTCATTATCAAATACAGGTTTTATCATTAAAAACATTTTTAAATAATTGAAAAACTTTGCAAAAAAACATATTTTCGATTTGCTTTCATAAAGATTTCAGCCGAAAATGTCTGCTTTCTTGTGATTAAGAATTGTTTTTGGTTTTTTTAAAAAGAATATTGGGGGGAAGAGAGTTTCCATTTTGAAACTAATTATATTGATAGTTTTGAAAATTCATTCCAAAACAATAAAACTAACCCATCCTTGGCAGTAACTACACTGAGCCACCACATCTGCAAAAATTATGGCTTTCTCTTTCAGCATTTACTGCAAACCACCGCAGCATGAAGTGTGTTCTTTTCGTCTCTTTTTCCTTTTTGAAGACTGTGTCTCTTTGTAGCGTGGTTTCATTTCAGACCATGGCTTTATAGTTCCTATCTCAGCAGCACTGCAGTAAAACTATCATCATGTGAGTGTGGACCGGTTGATGAAATTTTACCACCGACAAAAATATCCTAGATACAACAGTATCCATTGCAAGTTAACGGGTTAAAAATAGAATTTATGGGAATAACTTAGCAGAGACTAAGTGATAAATGGTCACATTGCAAGATGGGTTTCAAGGTCACTGAAATAATGTTTGGTGTGCCATGGACCCACTAGCTGTTCAAAAGCTTGAAATATTAAAATATATATATATATATCCCAAAGTTGCTTACTCTGAAACAAATCTGATTTGCCTATTTGTCTTTTCTATAAAATTATCACAAGTACATTGAACTAGGATTTTTTGCTTAAAGAAAGCATTGGCACATGTAGCACTGTAAACAAAACCTCCACGTGTGTTAAATGTGAGTTCTTTCGTGTCCAGCAAAAGTACTTTCTCTAACCTCTAGATCAGTATGGTGGGGGTCTGCAAAAAAGTACAGACTGCCCCATAATGAAAATGTACAAGATCTCTCAAGGAGCTGGGGTGTGGTGTCAACAGTGGCCCCTTGCTCAGGCAGGCAAGCATAGGGTTAATCCCAGGGCTCTAACTAGCAGTGGGTTGACTTCCCTTGACTTCCGACGGGCGGACTTCCCCCAAATGAGGAGGCTGGTTAGAAGGAGGTTGAAAGGGAGGGTAAAAAGAGTTCAATCTCTCCAGAGTGCATGGAGGCTGCTTAAAACAACAGTAATAGAGGCCCAGCAGAGGTGTATACCACAAAGAAAGAAGGGTTCCACTAAATCCAGAAGGGTGCCCGCATGGCTAACCAGCCAAGTTAGAGAGGCTGTGAAGGGCAAGGAAGCTTCCTTCCGTAAATGGAAGTCTTGCCCTTATGAGGAGAGTAAAAAGGAACATAAACTGTGGCAAAAGAAATGTAAGAAGGTAATACGGGAGGCCAAGCGAGACTATGAGGAACGCATGGCCAGCAACATTAAGGGGAATAATAAAAGCTTCTTCAAATATGTTAGAAGCAGGAAACCCGCCAGAGAAGCGGTTGGCCCTCTGGATGGTAAGGGAGGGAAAGGGGAGATAAAAGGAGACTTAGAGATGGCAGAGAAATTAAATGAGTTCTTTGCATCTGTCTTCACGGCAGAAGACCTCGGGCAGATACCGCTGCCCGAACGGCCCCTCCTGACCAAGGAGTTAAGTCAGATAGAGGTTAAAAGAGAAGATGTTTCAGACCTCATTGATAAATTAAAGATCAATAAGTCACCGGGCCCTGATGGCATCCACCCAAGAGTTATTAAGGAATTGAAGAATGAAGTTGCAGATCTCTTGACTAAGGTATGCAACTTGTCCCTCAAAACGGCCACGGTGCCAGAAGATTGGAGGATAGCAAATGTCACGCCTATTTTTAAAAAGGAAAAGAGGGGGGCCCGGGAAACTATAGGCCGGTCAGCCTAACATCCATACCGGGTAAGATGGTGGAATGCCTCATCAAAGATAGGATCTCAAAACACATAGACAAACAGGCCTTGCTGAGGGAGAGTCAGCATGGCTTCTGTAAGGGTAAGTCTTGCCTCACAAACCTTATAGAATTCTTTGAAAAGGTCAACAGGCATGTGGATGTGGGAGAACCTGTGGACATTATATATCTGGACTTTCAGAAGGCGTTTGACACGGTCCCTCACCAAAGGCTACTGAAAAAACTACACAGTCGGGGAATTAGAGGACAGGTCCTCTCATGGATTGAGAACTGGTTGGAGGCCAGGAAGCAGAGAGTGGGTGTCAATGGGCAATTTTCACAATGGAGAGAAGTGAAAAGCGGTGTGCCCCAAGGATCTGTCCTGGGACTGGTGCTTTTCAACCTCTTCATAAATGACCTGGAGACAGGGTTGAGCAGTGAGGTGGCTAAGTTTGCAGACGACACCAAACTTTTCCAAGTGGTGAAGACCAGAAGTGATTGTGAGGAGCTCCAGAAGGATCTCTCCAGACTGGCAGAATGGGCAGCAAAATGGCAGATGCGCTTCAATGTCAGTAAGTGTAAAGTCATGCACATTGGGGCAAAAAATCAAAACTTTAGATATAGGCTGATGGGTTCTGAGCTGTCTGTGACAGATCAGGAGAGAGATCTTGGGGTGGTGGTGGACAGGTCGATGAAAGTATCGATCCAATGTGCGGCAGCAGTGAAGAAGGACAATTCTATGCTTGGGATCATTAGGAAGGGTATTGAGAACAAAACGGCTAGTATTATAATGCCATTGTACAAATCTATGGTAAGGCCACACCTGGAGTATTGTGTCCAGTTCTGGTTGCCGCATCTCAAAAAAGACATAGTGGAAATGGAAAAGGTGCAAAAGAGAGCGACTAAGATGATTACGGGGCTGGGGCACCTTCCTTATGAGGAAAGGCTACGGCGTTTGGGCCTCTTCAGCCTAGAAAAGAGACGCCTGAGGGGGGACATGATTGAGACATACAAAATTATGCAAGGGATGGACAGAGTGGATAGGGAGATGCTCTTTACACTCTCACATAATACCAGAACCAGGAGACATCCACTAAGATTGAGTGTTGGGCGGGTTAGGACAGACAAAAGAAAATATTTCTTTACTCAGCGTGTGGTCGGTCTGTGGAACTCCTTGCCACAGGATGTGGTGCTGGCGTCTAGCCTAGATGCCTTTAAAAGGGGATTGGACAAGTTTCTGGAGAAAAAATCCATTATGGGGTACAAGCCATGATGTGTATGCACAACCTCCTGATTTTAGAAATGGGTTATGTCAGAATGCCAGATGCAAGGGAGGGCACCAGGATGAGGTCTCTTGTTATCTGGTGTGCTCCCTGGGGCATTTGGTGGGCCGCTGTGAGATACAGGAAGCTGGACTAGATGGGCCTATGGCCTGATCCAGTGGGGCTGTTCTTATGTTCTTATGGGTATGCTGTACAGCTGTAGCCATTAGGCGCAACCAAGTCATTAAGAAAAGCAGCACCTGATGAAGGGAGAGCTTGTTGGGTAGTAAGAGGAGGAAAGCTTGAAGGAAGGAAACTGAACTGAAGGATTAATGGACTGAGGAACTAATGGCTGATGGACTACTGGATCTGCTGATGGACTAGCTGACTAATGGATAGAAGGATGAATTGACTTCTGAGGATTGCTGGAATGGGCACTGCTGGAGACATCTGAGATTGGTGTGTGGCTGCCACACCCAAGTCCTGCTGAGGATCAAGGTGTTGCTGTGGTGGCTGGAGAAGCTGTTGGCAGGAGAGGGGAGGAAGGAGGACCTCTGCAGGTTGAACAGGTGAGCTACGCTGGTGGTGGGGGTCCTGCAGTGCAGAACTAGGGTCATTGTTGGGGGAACGAATGGGAAACTAATTAGCTTAAAGTGGGCATCGCTTCTCTAAGGAAAGCTTGGACTAGGGATCTGGCAAAACATGCCCCGTGCTGTCTGTGGGGGTTCCATTCCCAGAAGCCCCTCAGATACCATAATCCATGGATATTTGAATCCATGGATTTGGGCCACTTGGACTTTCCAAACACAAACGGAACAAGATACCAGTTAGGTCTGAAGCACTTATGATACATGCAGAGGTTTTGTGCACCCTCTGTGGTCCTCAGAACAGCACCCAGAGTCTTTTCTGTGAAAACCGGGAGTTCACTTTAAAAGACTCAGGGTGGCATTTCAAGGCCTACAGAGGCCGTGTGTGGTTGCATGTGGTCTCTTCGGGCCTCAGAAAGCCTCCCAGACGTGGCCAAAACAGGGTTCAAGTCACTTCTGGCAGGTCTATGGTGGAGTCCAGTCACTGGTTGGGAACCCACAGATGACAAAATCTGTGGGTTCCAAATCTGCGGATATGGAGGGCCCACTGTACTCTGTGGAAGAGAAAAGGCTCTGTTTAGCCTGAATTCAAATTGGTTGAGCTACAAGGAGAACTGAACTTCATGAACATGATCATCAGCTCTAAAAAGCACTATCCCAATGCAGTCAAACATTTTATACAGAGGGTCAAATTGCATTCATAGCAACCTGCTGAGTGCTGGAAGTGATGACATTAAGCAGGAAGTGACATCATTAAACTGGTGATGGTAAGAAATAAGCACTTTTTCCTCAAGTAGGAGCCTATGAGTTGCAAATAACAGAAGAGAAAATATGCAAATCTTAGGGCCCAATCCTATCCAATTTTCCAGGACTAATGCTGTTATGCCAACGGAGTGTGTGTTACATCCTGTGGTGGTGGGGCAGTCACAGAAGCCTCCTCAAGGTAAGGGAATCCCTTACTTTGGGGTTGCATTGCAGTTGCATCAGTGCTGGAAATTTGGATAGGTTTGAGCCCTGAATCATATTTTCAAGATATGGGAGAGCCCAATTATCATCCAAGCCACACTTACAGCATTGCCACTTCTGCCAAGGCATCATTTTGCAGCTCCGCAGCTGATGGTGGTGCTGGGAGAGCCCAACTATCATGAAGGCCAGATAAAGAGCTTCTGCAGGCTGCATCCGGTCCATGGGTCTTATGTTTGACACCTTTGCACTACCTGGCTTTCTTGTAGAACACAGCGAAAAGAGTTGAAAATGGATGTCTCATTAGGAAGTACTTGTCAGACATTTAGTGCACTCTGAATTTAAAATCAGAGTCCACCCTGACGTTCTTCACTATGAACTAGGCCCTTGATCACTTATGATGAGGAGGAGGTAAGTGCAGTAGATGATTCTTGCTGCATAAAGAAAATCCCTGGATCTGTCGCAGTGGTTTCCTCTTTAGGTTTGTAATTTATAGTGAAAACTAGGGCGATTGTGACATTTTGTATACAGGTTGCTGCCAAAAGTCATATTTGTCTTGTGATGTTGGAGAGACAAGCGCATTGTTTGTACATTTCCAACAGCGTTCTATCGTACCACTCAGTATGCATCCTAGAACATTTCCATAGGTTTTATTACCTTACCTTCTGTCACTTTTGGTATTTGTCAGAGTTGCACTGAAATCCCTGAAGACATCCACTTTGACTTCTGCTGATCCAGAATCAAGAAGTGTATGTGTGTGTGTTTTCCCCTGAAACATTCAAATTCCTCTTAACATTTGGCAGAACTGTTGTCCATGTGCTGCAGTTGCAAATTTCATAAACTGGGGATGACACAGTAGCAACGCACAGCTCACTTGAACAGAACCTGCGTGCATTTGAGGACATCGCATCACCGTTCATGAAACAATGAGATGTTTTGCAGCCCAATCCTAACTTGCACTGGAAAAGGCAGGCCGAGTGGCCTATGCTGTGTCCAGCGCAAGGTAGGTGCTGGCTGGAGCACAATTCGGAGTAAGGGGAAATTTTTCCCCTACCTGGAGTAATGCCACAGCCACCCGAGGGGGCTACTCAGATTCTGTGGCTGGGCAGAGGATGCTCAGGAGCAATCTGATCCAAACCCCTGGTGATCGACTCATTCCAGAGGTCAACCAGGGCAGTGGGTGAGTCGCTAATTTTGGCAAAGGGAAAATTCCCCAGAGCCCTCGGGAATCCTTCCAAAAAATTCTTCCAATCCTTATATTGCTGAATTTTGTGCATGAGCCTCTGACCTTTTCATGCAAGTTCATTTTTTCTTAAAGTGAGAGCATAAACATTAGTCTGTCACCTCTTTTTATTTTTTATTTTATAATCTCTCTCTTTGAGACCTTTCAGTGGGGCCTTAAGACCTTTATGAAGTGTTTAATTTTATGCAATACTCTGGGAGTTTTTGTCTTGCTTATATTGTTTTAATTTTTTAAATGTTTTATTATTGTTGTATGATATTAATTTCGTAAACTGCCTTGAATGCCCATACCAGCAGAAAGGCAAGATATCAATTCACTGAATAAACAAATAAACATTTCACTCTATGAAATATGGAACCTCCTCAGGTAGGACCCAGTGAGAACTTTTTTAAAAAAATTGATGGACCTTGCTCCACTGATTATAGAACAGTTTATGTATTTGGGGAAGCTTATAGGGATGTGACAGGGTGGAGAGGAGGGCAGATCAGGCCTGCGAGGGGTCGGAATCAGCAGCATTGCATGCTGAATCCCAAGCCCTTTCCCAGACCTGACCACCTACATGAAGCAACATGGACTTGTGCCAATGATTGAAGTCAGGTAGACTTGTGCCTACTTGAACCTGGTGTAGATTCAAGTTGCTCCATAGTGGCTGCTGGGGCTTACCCTGGGGCAAGGGGACAAATGTCCCCTTACCTCCAGCTGCTGAAAATCCCCCAGTGCATTAGCACAGTGTGTCCTCGGGAATGAGTGGAGGGCATCATGGGAGACCAAGTACAGGGCTTTGTGCCAGCGACTGATAGGAAGTTTGCTATCCTACAAGGATTAGTTCTAGAAACAAACCTGTTTTCCCTGTGGGAATCAAGCTCCAGAATTGCACATAGAACTTGAAAGGGAAATGCCTGTATGTTTAGCAGTGGCATAGCTAATGATCATAATAATAATACAGGTATTTCTATACCGCCTTTCTTGGTCCTCAGATTCCTCCTTAGACTTTATTCAAGGCGGTTTACATAGGCAGGCAATTTTTAAATCCCTGTAGGGATTTTTACAATTTGAAAGAAGGTTTCTATCTTTCAAGAAACCACAACATTCAGATGTTTCTTTCTGATCTGGTCGCACATTCTGGCCTCCATCCTCCCACGTTCAGAGCAGATGGAATAGCTCAGCTCAGCTTCTTCAAGGTCGCACGGTGCCCGTGGCCTCGAACTGGCGACCTTCGGATGTTATCTTCAGGCAAATGGAAGCTCAACCCTCTAGACCAGACCTCCTGCCCATGTACTTTTTAGATCATGTACTTTTAGATCGTGAGCCCTTTTGGGACAGGGAGCCATTAGTTATTTGATTTTCTCTGTAAACTTTTTGTTGAAAAGCGGTATATAAATACTGTTAATAATAATAATAATAATAATAATAATAATAATAATAATAATAATAATAATAATAATAATAATAGCCAGGTGCGGAACTCAAAATGATGCCCTGGAAGTGATGTCATACTCGGGCTTTTAAAAATGGGGGAAAATCTGACTCTTCTCCCCAGCAGCTCACTGCCCACTTGCTCTGCCACTTCTCCCCAGCCAGTGGCATAGCTAGGGCATCTGCTACTGGGGGAGTCAAAGAAGATTTGGTAGCCCCCTTCCACAACAATATCAAATTTAATTACGTAAATAAATAAAAAGTGTGCCCCATATTGGTTAGAGACACTGAGCCCAATCCTATCCAATTTTCCAGTGCCGGTACAGCTGTGCCAATGGGGTGTGCACTTCATCCAGAGGTGGGGGGGATAGTCACAGAGGCCTCCTCAAGGTATGGAAACATTTGTTCTCTTACCTCGAGGTTGCATTGTGGCTGCACCAGTGCTGAAAGGTGGGTAGGATTGGGCCCACTGTGCTGAGGTGAAGGGGGACAGTTATTCTTCTGCTAAATACAGAGGAGCACCATTTGAAAAACTGCCTCTTTACCCAGTTAGCAGGGGTAATTATATTATGACTCATGGAAATGAGAGCTGATTCATTAATGTCTTATTGGTTCCCTGCTGTATCATAACACCTAGCTGGCTCTCGGAACAATCAGTCTCATTGGTCAGTTTAGAGTTAAGAATATCCAGTTTTTGTTACATAATGCAGGTGCGCTTCTATTTTCTGGCTATTTGACTATTACTTTTGACAGAATAGAGATATTTTGACGTGGGCTGTTTAATTGCATTCTGCATTAAATTCTGCATTGAATAGTATTTAACATGATGGTATTATTCAAAGGTTTTCATAATTTTGGTCACTAGTGTCAAGCTCAGGTTGTTGCTCAGAGTCAATCTTATCTCACCGACATCCCCTTAGCTATGCCACTGATATTGAGTGTGTCTGCTACCTTGATTTGATAAATATAGGGCACAATCCTAACCAGGGCTACTCAGAAGTCTTATTTTGTTCATTAGGGCTTACTCTCAGCAAAGTGTGGTTAGGATTGCAGCCATAGTGTCACTGACCTCTGCACCAGAACCTGAATAGCAAAGTGCCCCAGCTGCAAGCCCTTTGTAGCATTTTACTCCTCCAATACTAAAGCTCTTTTGTGTGTTTTATAACTAAATAAGTACATCATGTCCCCTTTTCTTTCTCCTTGTCACAATTATAAAGCAATTATTAGTCACAGAGGAGCTTATTCAGCCTGGCTACACTTATATCTTATCTCCACAGTCAATGTCAAACACACTCATGCTGAGGCTTATCCGTATAATCAATGTGGGGAAAGGACATTTCATTTGAGTTCATTCTGATTTGACAGCGGGAACCATCCAAGCAAGAAGAATAACACGAGAACCCCTTGGGTTAATATCCTTCCCTTGTTAAGCTGGTGATAAGTCGCTGACACTTAGATGAGAGAAGGGAGATAGAAGGGAATTACAAGTGGATAGGAGTGGAGACACAAGGGTGGACAAGGAGGAACCTAGCCAGAAATTTGGAAGCAATCTGGATGTATTAATACAGCAAAAATCCTCATGCTGAGAATGTCCACTAAAGCTCTGGTGTTATTCAGCAGATGGGACCCAAGCTGGCCAAAGAACACAGGAGCTTACGTGGCAGTCACGGAATGTAAGAAATGAGGGATGGAAAATCTCCCCCACTCCTCCCCAGGGCTCTGCTGGGGCAGGATTGTTCCCTGTAAAGTTATCTCTCGTCAAATTGCTCATGGTTTTATTCCCAACAGAGTAGCCACCAATGAGCTCGAACAGCTGGGCACAGGCCTTTCTCTTTCATCAGACACTGTACAGGTACAAAGGGGCACAGTCACACAGGTGAACAAGGGAAGGTCTTAGATAATGATTGAAGTGCAGTGAGGTGCTGTGAACCAAGCAAGAAGGGGAGGGCAGAGAGTCACCTGTTAGTCAGCGTCCCATCTTTTAGAAAAAGAAAACCAGATACCTTGTAAGATTGAGCATTATAAGAATATGTCCCGAGTGCTGAGTTTACAGAGTGCTGTAATGGTTGGCAACCTTCAGTCTCAAAAGACTATGGTATAAGCCTACAGCACCCGGTATTCCCAGGCGGTCTCCCATCCAAGTAGTAACCAGGCCTGACCCTGCTTAGCTTCCAAGATCAGACGAGATTGGGCATGTGCAGGGTAACAGTTGCTGCACAGAGTGCTGTAAGAGGCACTTGAAATTAATTTTATATTCTAAGTCTGCTTTAGCACAGAGACCAATATTAATTGAGGAAAAAAAATAAGCCTCAGCTATCTGTAGTTTCAGAAACACTGGTATAAGTGTCATGTTTGTACAGTGCAGTGATCCCCAAAATGTGGGTCAGGCCCGACCTGATTTTTGGTGGGTTGCCAAAGGGTGATGGAAAGATCAGATAACTGCCTGTAGGTCCAATCCTATCCAACTTTCCAGTTCCGGGGTAGCCACAATGCAGCCTCGTGGAAAGGGAACACATGTTCGCATATCTTAAGAAGACCCCAGTGACTGCCCTCCCACCACAAGATGCAGCGCAAACCCCACTGGTACAACTGCACTAGCACTGGAAAATTGGATAGGATTGGGCCCTCAGAGCCCAATCCTCTGCAGGTCTACTCAGAAGTAAGTCCCATTGTAGTTAACCGGGCTTACTCCCAGGAAAGTGTGGTTAGGATTGTAACCTTAAGCCCTGAGGCTATTGAAAAATCAGATACTGTAGCTGCTAATTACCCTGCAAAGAACTCAACTCAGCTCCTGCAGTTTGCAAGCAAGTATGTGTAAATATAGGGACATTGAAGGGTCTTCTGTTTATTATTACTAATAGATATATAAATAAATAATATTTCTTTCTTGATCTCCATTTTTAAAAGTTGGGTAAGCCTAGGCGGGTCCCGACAGAGTGTCAGTTTAAAATGTGGGTCCTCGTGCTAAAATGTTAGGGAAACCACTGGTATAGTGCATGCCAAGCATTTCACGTATCTTGATGTAATCCTGACAACTACTCTGTAAGGTAGCCTTATTGTCCCTTTATTGCAGCTGAGGCTGAGAGAGTGAAAGAGTTACAGCAATCGTGAGATATACAAGGAAATTCCACAGCTCCACATCTTAGCCATGATGCTCTATCTCCATATTTGATGCAAGTATTGGATGAGTCCGATGGCTAACTTGCCATTGGAACTGGTCATCAGCTGGAAACTGTATTTCTCATTTTGGGGTTTAAACTGCCAAATGAGGCAGATGGCATATACATACCCCATATATGCTAAAAGTCAGACAATCTACACACTATCACTGTAAATGTAAATGCAAATCACTTTGTAGACCCTTTACAAAGACAAAAGTACAAAGTCAAGAGCAGAGCCCATAAGGGTTATTTGCCCTTGCCCAATGAGGTGAAGATAATTCACCTGATTGGGCAAGGGCAAATAATGGCAAGGATGCCCAGCACAGGAAGGTCTGGAGAACTTGCAGCTGATCAAGGTCCCAGTCCTATCCAACGTTCCAGTGCTGATGCAGCCATGCCAAGGGGATGTTCACTGCATCCTGCAGTGGGGAGGCAGTCACGGAAGCCTCCTCAAGGCAAGGGAACATTTATTCCCTTACCCCAGGGCTGCCTTGCAGCTGCACCAGTGCTAGGAAGTTGGACAGGATTGGCCCCAAGACAGCTTTTAGCAATTCAGCCTCTCTGACAGGGTATCTCGATATACAAGCCGTCTTGATGGAGCAATCGACATTGCAGATTCCCTCTTCTAAATTTTTCATTGGGTACTTGGTTGGCTCCTTTGTAGCAAGACAGAAACATAGACTGCTGGGTACTGTTCTGATAGGATTTTACATGAACATACCTGCTCTCCCTGAGTTGAATTAAATGGCACAGGTTCCTATGTTTTCTATTCCTTGGGCTCCATGCTGTAGCTCTCTAATCCAAACCACGCTTTCATCTTGGCTGGCACTTCTACACAGAGGCAGACTCACACCAGTTTAGCACCATGTAAGAACATAAGAATAGCCCCACTGGATCAGGCCATAGGCCCATCTGGCTCAGCTTCCTGTATCTCACAGCGGCCCACCAAATGCCCCAGGGAGCACACCAGATAACAAGAGACCTGCATCCTGGTGCCCTCCCTTGCATTTGACATAGCCCATTTCTAAAATCAGGAGTTTGCACATACACATCATGGCTTGTACCCCGTAATGGATTTTTCCTCCAGAAACTTGTCCAATCCCCTTTTAAAGGCATCCAGGCCAGATGCCATCACCACATCCTATGGCAAGGAATTCCACAGACCAACCACATGCTGAGTAAAGAAATATTTTCTTTTGTCTGTCCTAGCATTCCCAACACTCAATTTTAGTGGATGTCCCCTGGTTCTGGTGTTAAGTGAGAGTGTAAAGAGCATCTCTCTATCAACTTTATCCTTCCCATGCATAATTTTGTATGTCTCAATCATGTCCCCCCTCAGGCGCCTCTTTTCTGGGCTGAAGAGGCTCAAACGCCATAGCCTTTCATGACCTTTCTCCCTCCTGATATATTCCGGGGTTAACAAGCATATTCTGCTCTTTTCCTAATTTGCCTGACAGGTGGGGAAGTGACCATTGTCCTGTGATGAGGAACACACATGTGCAAGGAGGAAAAAGGACACACTTTCCATATTGGACAGCTGCCAGGTGAAGTCCCACTTTGGCACAGGCCCCCAGTTGTGTGACTTTACTTAGCATAATAGTTAATCCAGCCCTGACAGTCTCTAATAAAGGCTAAGCCTCTGTAGATTCTTGATTGTACTCCAAGTTCCACCATCACCTTCCAATTTGAATGTTCTAAGTGTGGCCTTCCCTAAGAAGGCCGACAAGCATTGTATGGTTGCCTACGCATACCACTTTTCAGAAATTTCTAGTGAGGGAGGCACTGCAAGTGGAAAAATATCGCCTGATTTACAGCCTGGTGCTTGTGTAAATGCTGTAAATCCTCAGAAAGGTCCATCTGAGACCAGGGTAATGATACTTTTAAGAATAACACAGCATTATGAAACACTCTTGACAGGTCCAGTCCCATCTGCCTTAAATCACCTTTAATAGCCTTGGGCTATATCTTAGCCTCAACTCAAATCAAGCCCACTGTCCTGTTCCTTCTGCAGCAGTGTTTCCGCACCTGAATGCATCATGGGAGACGGCTGCGTCTCAGCGAGCCCAGGAACAACAGCACCGCAGGGGGAACCTTTGACAACTTTTCCATTGTTAACCAACCAGGGATATTTTTGGCAGTCTTTGT
This sequence comes from Tiliqua scincoides, assembly GCF_035046505.1. NCBI lineage: Eukaryota > Metazoa > Chordata > Lepidosauria > Squamata > Scincidae > Tiliqua > Tiliqua scincoides. The sequence continues at coordinate 73,523,706 of NC_089821.1, read as the reverse complement.
TCTGCCATCCCCAGTCTCTCTAGGTGCAAAAAATAAAACATGTTTATTACACCTCTTGAGAAGTCACACAACTGTGCCATTTTTTTTTCACTAAGGAAGTATCTTTTATACAGGCAGAAGTCATTTCTTTTCCCTGAGTGCTACACATATTTTACAGTAGTCAGAAGGGGAGTGAGTGTCTTAAAGGTGCTTAAAGAATTAAAGCCGTTCAGTCACCTCCTCGCATTAGTGAGGGTACAAGCCACAGTCCTGGGTAAGTAATCCAGTTGATTCCATTAATCTGTTCACTTTGACAGTGCTACTGGGGACCAGTGAGTTCAAGGATATGTTTTTCTTTGGGGAATATTTTTAAAGAATTTCTCAGTCCCTCTCCTCACACTCCCCACTTCTGGTATCTTAACAACTGAACCATTTTACTTAGTGAGTGGAACCTTCTGAAGGCTACCTCTTTCTCAAACTCCTGTTCCAGTCTATCCGCTTCCTTTGCTTCAGCTTTCTGATGCTTTTTTCCCAGCTGTATGAAACCTGTAAATGTTCATTTGTTCAAAGTTCTAATGGCACTGAGCTATATAAGTTCTTAAAAGAGAACATTAAAATTTGCAAGGCCTCAGTTGGAACACTTTCACTGCACCGGATGGCAAAATTTTTTTCTCAAGAGAGAATTTTTTTTCCCCCCCGAGAGAGAGAGCACTAGTTGATAGGGCCCAATCCTAATCAATTTTCCAGCACTGATGCAGCCACAATGTAGCCCCGAGATAAGGGAACAAACATTCCCTTACCTTGAGGAGGCCTCTGTGACTGCTCTCTCACCACAGGATGCAGCACATGCCCTATTGCAGGGGTGCTCAAACTTTCAACTTTAGGGATCCTGGACCTTTAACAAGTGTATAGAAGAGAGAATTTCAGCAGGTGCAAGTTGTCATCTGTGGGATCACAGTGCTGTGGGATCACTATTGCATCAGTGCTGGAAAATCAGATGGGATTGGGCCCTAAGACAGAAAGAGAATCATCACCTTCACTGCAACCCAATATGTCCCCACAAACCTTCCCTTGAATTTTGCATTCCATTGAAAAATCCACAACATGCTCCCCTCATATTTACCTCCTGCAAATGGAGCATTGAATTTGGGTGTGGGCATTTCATCTCAGTCCTAGCTCTAAATTGGCTTATATAGGTTTTTGGATATGTGCACTTCCTTTCCGTAACATATGTATACTTTCACCACGCCACTTGGAAATTGTAGCGCAGGAGTAAAGAAAATATAGTTTCCTGGCCCAGCTATGGCAGACAGCCACTTGTAAATTCAACTGCCCTCCCAAACTAAACATTCCCAGGAACAAGAGAGGGCTGGAGGATATTTGGATAGGGGACAAAAACCACATATGCTATTTGCAAAAAAAAAGCAAGAGAGTTCGCTCAAATAGAGAAGTTACTCATCAAATGAGGTGACTTGGTAGGAAGGTCTTCTGGTCACTTCGGTACATGTGCCTGGCTTTGTTGTTCATGTAGTTTCACAGCGACCACTGAGAGTTTCAGCGGGAGCAAGGGGTTCGATGCTAAAGAGGGTTTGTGCTCACGCCTGCAAGGCAGTCAACTTTGGACTTTTAGTATGTTGAAGGCTGACCACACATGTTCAGACTCTCACTTAACATCCAATTATCCTTAGCATACAGTGAGCCAATGCAGAAGATCAGCTTATCGCAGGCAGGGTTTTCAACTAGATGGTTACTGGTCATGTGAAAATATGCAAATGTGATGTACTTTTTCATTTCCTATGTAGTGGAATTATTACCTATATATTGGCAATCTGTGACCAGTGACATTGAGTGTGAAAGGTCAGGATCACCTGAAGAACCCCTGGTTCTTGAGGTGGCATGCCAAATGTTGCCCCTCTTACCTGGTGATGTGCCAGCTTCTGCTCACCTAACACTCTACCCACTGCTCTTCTCTCATCCACACTGCTACTCTGTCCCCTTCTTCCTTTCAAGAGGAAGGAGAAGGTGCCAAAGATGAGGCAAGTGGGCAGAGAGAGATGGGCACCCCCCGCCAATCAGCTGCCTATGTGGACCACTTAAGTTAGATTTTAACAAGTATTGTAATATATGAGAATGAAAGACAAAAAAGAAAAATTGTGTTATGGTTCTTACCTGCTTTATGTTTCTTGCTCTGTGGCTGCACTTCTAGAAGGCTCCACATAGGATTATGCTGCTACACAATCACTAACATTCCATAACATTCAACCCCCAGTGTTATGGACCTCCTTAATGAGAGATATCTCATAAATATCTCTATTCAGTGTCTGAGCTAGGAAGTATCAATCCAAATCTTTCAAAATTTTCTAATGACATATTGATTTTAATATCTCAGAAGAAACCAAAAATACTTTTGCCTAATAACATTGCTTCTGATATTATTATTTGTGTGTGTGTGTGTGGGGGGGGTGCTTTTATAGCTATGAAACCAAGCTCCTTTGCACATTACTTTAGATTGCTAGTGCAGATCTTACTCAGTAAAATGCAAAGGTTTCTTTCCCCCCCCCCCACCCCAAATATCTATCCTGATTTTCCCACATTTAGCTGAGCCCAGACATGGCATGCACAGATATTAAATTATTTGAAGGAAGGTCAGAAAGGCTTGAGTTGACAGTTTCAAGGAAAGCTGTCCTGCTTAAAACAGAGCACTGGTAAGCAAAGCAGCTCATTATCAGCCAATCTCAGCAGTTGGGCAGGACTCCGTGTTCTGATGGCATCAAATCTTTCCTTTTAATGTGTTCATTCATCATTCCTCATGCTTCAGCAAATATGTGAATTTGTCAGTCATTTTTTCAAAAGAAGGTTATTTAGAGAAGACTATGAAAAGCATGTGATGGAAATGTTTTATCCAGCTGATTTCAGTGGATACATATTTTGATGTCCTTGAGGACTGCAAATGAACTTATTCTACTAGCATTCGTTTTTTTCAGTTTCTTTGACAGTGCGTATATCTGTGTGCACATGCCATGTGTAACATATGTACACGGTCCTTCCTCAGAATAATGCTTACTAAAGCTGGTAATGTATTCATCAGTGTGGAAAGATTACCCCTGCTAACTGGGTAAGAGGCACTTTTTCAAGTGGGTGCTCCTTTTTTTAGCAGGGGGAGAGTAACTGGCCCATCTCACCCCAGCAGTGTCTGTTCTGGTGGCTGTCTGCTGGTATTCTTTTGTATTTTTCTAGATTGTGAGCCCTTTTGGGACAGGGAGCCATTTAGTTATTTGATTTTTCTCTGTAAACCGCTTTGTGAACTTTTAGTTGAAAAGTGGTATATAAATACTGCTATTGTTGGCAACCTTCAGTCTCGGAAGACTACACAGGTCATGGTTCAGGATGTGGACTCACCTCCCTGCATTACAATCTCTGCGCATGAACTGGAGGTTGTCCATGACTTTGTGTACCTTGGCTCAACGATCTCCAACACTCTTTCTCTCGATAGCGAGCTAAACAAACGCATCGGTAAAGCAGCTACCACGTTTTCCAGACTCACAAAGAAATACTGCTAATAATAATAATAATTAAACAAAAACCCCAAAAAACCATAGCCATGACAAAAGCAGGGCCAAGATTTCTCCTTAGGTCTACTTCAACAGGATGTGCAACCCTGTGCTCAGTTTCTATGTCTGAAACAAAGCATGTACTGTACTTTAAGCCATTCTCTTTTTAACTTTATCACGTTTTAAAACTTATCATTTGCACGCAATCCAGACTGGCTTCTCGGATTTGGACAGGTTCCATTAAAACCAGGTGGTGAGGACAAGGAGGGAGCACTGAACCTTTCTCCACTCCAAGGCAAGCCACTTATAGCAGTGTCTTTGAAACCCAGATATAGTACAAAGTACACATAGGGAAGGTACACATATAGTACATAGGTACACATGTAGTACACATAGGGAAGGAGAAGCCTGAGCCTGCCACTTTGGATCACTCACTTCAGCACGTTTTAAAGAAGACATTGCTCAGTTTATCATCAAGTTTACCTTGACTAAAATTCATTGTGCCATATCTCTTACAATGGGATAGCACCTTTAAGGATTGTGGATTGCTGCTCTATAGGCAAGTGATGATGACTGATCAGCTGACTAAAGGACCATTTTGTAAACAGCTCCTGTAGAGCATTGGCTCAGCATTGTCTGACCAGCATCAGTTCTCCAGGAGTCATTCCCAGATCCATCTGGACATACCAGGAACTGAACAGGAGACCTCTACATGCAGAGCATGTGCTCTGCAGCAGTGATGCAATGGAGTTTACCCTCTCCATCACTCCCCCTACCCCTCTCTGACTCCGGGCTGCATGCCAGGTATCAGAGAGGTCTAGAGAGGAGAGACCTCACTCTCTCCCACAATCCTACCATCACCAGAGCAGCAAGGGAGGCAAGTGAGAATGGGTGGGAGGACAAGATCTTATGCAGCTTGGTTTTTAAGCTGACTCAGAAAATAACTTTGGGGGCAACACTGCACATCTCATATTACAGTGCTACAGGCTGCCAATGTGCATATTTCTGAGCCAGGAAATGTAAACATAAGTGATATCACTATTATCATCTACTCATTACTGTGTGAAGGATCTAGGGTCTGAGAACTCTTCCCTTGCTCCAGTTCTCCCACTAATCTTACTGTGTTGTAACAGATGGGAGGGGGAGAGCTACTTTAACAAATTGCTAAAATGTTCATTTGTATCAACAGTTCACAGCAAGTTTTTGACATGTTCTGTTCAATCGTTTATCTTGTAGGCATTTCCATACTGAGCCAAATGAATAGGCCACCAGCCCACTATTTTGTTCTATGAAAAACTAGTACAGAGGAAAGTATGAGGAACACAACCCGGCATTTCTAGTTGCTCCATATCTGATCCTTCACTCCCATCTTCTGGAAGCCACAGCCTGAGGGGCATCTTTAGAATCTGGCAGCAACTCCTTTTCACAGTCATTGATTAGCCAGGAATGTCTGGAAGCATTTGTTTCTGATCTAGCATATGGGTCAGGCTGTCCTTCCAACCACCACAGGGAATTGATTTTCCAGATGTTATGATTTATTCAACTCAGAAAGTTGAGGTTTACTTTAGACTGCTTTTGCTACTACGAAAGTTGATGACTGACACTATAATGGCTCTGTGTTCTGCATCACTGAAGAGGTATTGAAAAGATAGCTTCTTTGACTTTGGTGTGGACTTCCTTGGCTGCTCGCAATGCTAAGTTCAACCAGTTTGCTGAGTAACTTATAGGCAAAGGCAATTTCGAAACCAAAGTCATCTGCTTGACAGTTCCAGTTCTTCTCCTCTGCCTTCTGAGGCAGTCCCAAATCTTTGAAAAACAAAAGCACCTGTTCTAGCACGGAACACACAGCCTTAGGGATTTCTATATTATCACCATGGTGTAGACAAGGTCCTCTACCCTCTTTGTAATTGCAAGAGGATATGGATAGGAGACTCCACATCTCTCCCTGTCAATAGTAGCTCCCTACATGGTTTGTTAGATTTAATGATACATAAATGGGACAGTGCCAAGTGCTGAATCCACAGTGACATCTGCCTTGGAAAGCAAGACAGTTTTCACAGGATCTTTATGGCAAGATAATGATTCTCTGAAGTGGAGGAAGCTGTTTATAGCACCCACGTAATTTAGGCAGGCTAAGCTGCTTCATTTGCAAGTGTGAAAAGAGCAAGTTGGCCAGTGCAGCTTCATTTCTAATGGCCAACTGGAGAGATGGAAAGAGATTTCATTCCCAGAGATCTGCCAAAAGCAATGGTCTTGGCATTTACAAGTAATGGCTGGGAGGATTTGGTACAGCAACTGATTATTTTAGGTGCTTTGGGTGGAGGAGGTGGGGCAAGAAAGGGGGAGGCTTTACCCTTACTTTCCATTCATCCTGCAGGTCTCTCCTAGTGGGTTCCCCAGGAGACATATTATCTTCATAGGGACAGTTCACAGATGGGGCCATCAGATCTTGGCACTGCCAAGGCATACCTGCTTAGTAACAAGCACAGCACATACATTAGATACAGAAGGTCTCAGGTTTAACTTTTGATGTTGCCAGATAGGCCTGGGAATGGCTCCTATCTGAAACCATGGTTTGACTCTGGATAAGGAAGTTTTCTATGTTCACACACACTGTCCCAGTGTGAGGAAATCTCCATCTGAAGGCTGCTTCAGTACCAGGCTGCTTCAGATTGTATTTGTATTCTGCTTTTCTCTACAATTCCAGGCAGGGAGGGAGGCAGGATCAGTGGAGCTTTGCTCCACTGGATCCAGAGTCTCCGTGTCAGACTGGCCGCTTTGGGTCACCGTAGCATCAAGTAGACCCATTGCAGGGCTACTCACATTACCTGGGGGAACCAAGGAACTGCCTGCGGCTGCCTAGAGCATGCAGGATGCAGCAGCAGCCATTTTCGATGCCACTGCAGCTACACATGCCAGGCAGCTCAGAATTGGGCTGCCTGACCCTGGGTCAACCACCACCACTGGGGTGGGGGTGGGAAACAGCTTTAAAATGCTATTTAATATCTCTGTCAGATTTTCCATGGCTACCAACTATATACTGTAGTAGTTGGTAGCCGATACACTGATTCAGAAAGAAGGCTCAGGCTGGCAAGACTCCAAAAGGAGAAAGTTTCACAATGGCTGTGGCTCAGCAGTAGATAGCATGGAGTACATACAGAAGGTCCCGTGTTCTGTCCTTGGTATGTCCAGGTAGAGATGGAAAACATCCTTCTGACTGGAGAAATTCTGTCAGAGTTTATGTCAGCTAGATGGACCAATGATCTTTTAACGGAGTATAAAGGAGTTTCCTATGCAAGCCTGGGTTAGCCTGACTTGAGAACCCTTCCCTATGTATGATTGATATCCTGCCTTGATCATAAATAGTATTTTGAAGAAGAGTGCTTTTTGACCAGGAGGAGTCTCTCAGGCCCAAATCCTAACCAACTTTCCAGCTCTGGCATAGCTGTCCCAATGAGGCGTGTGGTGCATCCTGCAGTTAGGTGGCACTCACAGAGGCCTCCTCAAAGTAAGGGAATGTTTGTTCCTTTTCCTCGAGCTGCATTGCCATTATGTCAGTGCTGGAAAGTGGGTTAGGATTGAGCCCTCAGAGTAATAATATTAAGGGCTTTTTTAGTCAGACACCATTAACTGTATCTGAATTTCACAGGGAGCCACTGCTGAAGGCACTAACTCCATTCAGAAAAACTATCATTCTGCAACACTGAAGCTTTTGAACAGTCATGACTTTCATTCAAAGTATGTCATATTGATACAGCCCTACAGTTACAAAGACATGGATGACGGTCACTAGGGTCGAGTCTGATGAACAGGTTGTAGCTTTCCCAGCAGATAAAAATGGCAAATTTGGAACTTCAGGTCTTGAAAAATATTGCCAGAAAACAAAGGAAGTTGTGTGGCCTAATAAAAACTGGGAGTGCAAGTGGGTTGCTTATGGTTGCCAACTATGTAGCAGAGAATGTCCATAGTCTTTCAAGTTTCCCATTATAGTCATAAGGACTAGAAACTTACTTGGGAAAAAAGTAAGTTTACACTCTCAGTTTCCTGTGTAAGACCCAAAATCTATGGCAAACAGCTAGATTCTGTTTCATGATATTTAAACTGCTTTAAAACTTCCTCCCAAATCAAAGGTACTGTAGATACTCACCTACAGGGTGAGAAATTTCTGCCAATAAACCAAGCTTAGAACATCACCTCACCTCATCTCCGAGGGTGCTCAGGGGTCAGAGTTTTACAAGCAACTCCAGAGATGTTGCTTTTCAAGCAGCACCTGAGAAGCAATGCAGAGATCATTAGAGAGCTGTTAATCTCCAAGGCAACCCTGGCAAGCTCCAGCAAAGTTGACCTTTTCTCTGCTCCTGAGACTTCCATTGAATTCAAGCAAGCCTCGCTCTCTAGCAGAGTCTGCTGCAGCTTTGTTCCGTTTTGCAAATCTCAGGCTACACTTCACTGTACCATTACTTAAGAATAACACCCATGGAAAGCAATGGGTCTACTTCTGAGTAAATAGGGTTGCAACTATGTGCAGCTGCACTTGTCCCAGTCATTCCTTGTTGTTTGTCACTCCACTGTGAATTGAACTGCACACTCCCAGTTATGTGTTTTAAGTTTATGTTATATGTAGAGTCTCTGGCTTAACACACCAGGCACCTTTAAGAAGGATTTGATTAATGGTTCTCCTGCGGTGGTTCCCAACCTTTTTGCACTTGCATACCCCTTGGCAGCCTATTTCCATAAAAAGTACCCTTCATATTAACTAAATGTAATTAATATGAATAATATAAGCCCTCATCTCTCTATGAAAACCCAGACTTCATGTATTCATCACAATATTTTCTCTTTTTATCTGTTTGAAGAACTGAAGACAATGCCTTTGCATTATTTTACACCAGACGTGTCCTGAGAAATTCTGGGTGATTGATCACTTTCCATATTACCCCGCACTGCCAAAAAACACACAAGACACAGGCTTGGAATGAAACTGGGCCACTTAATTTAATTAATTAAATAAATAAATAAACAGCAGGGCACTGACTAACCCAACTTGATGTGCGGGGATCTAAATTTGGGAAAGACAGCCTAGCCGCCAAACTTCCCTGAGATATCAACGGGCGTACAATCTGATTCCTGGTATTGCTCAGTCCATGGACTAAGCTTGCCTATCCTCACCAACTCCTGAGAGTCGAGGCAGCTGATTAGCGCAACCCACAACTAATCTCTGCTTGGGCATTGCCTATTCCAGACCAGGGACTTCTCAGCCAGCCTCCTTCGAGCCCGTCAGGCATCATGGTAACGGTTCTGGCTCACCCCTGGCCCTTGCATACCTCAGATTATACACCATAGCCAAGGCCTACCTGCCCAACCCCACACGTCTCTCGCCAAAGTGACCAAACCTACCATACAACCGCATCACCCGACCTCAGTCCAGGGTAGGTGAAAAAACCAACACACCAGGCCAATTTGTGTGTCAGCCAAAAATTTCTACCCAGCCCTCAATGAGCAACCAGCTAGTCTTGGACTGATGAAAGGGTAGGCGGGAGGGGGGCGTTGCAGGGACCGCTCTGGGCTGGCTGGGCAAGGCCCAGCCCAGCCAGCCCATTGGTCCCACCCCTGAGCCCTGCAAGGCCAATTCGGAGCAGGCAAGCCTGTGCCTGTCTCAATGTCAGGGATCGGGGCAATATAGCCAGCGCGCAACTGCATGCCAGCATGCTTATGTTTCAGCTTCTTTACAGTGCTGGTTTTAAGACCAACATTTAGCTAATGATGGGGCTTTCACAGTCAGTTAGCTACTTCCCTTCCTGCTTTGCTGGCCCTGCAAGGAATTCTGGAGGATTACCTGCCTTTTTCTGCCATTCTTCCATTCTTTTTCAAGTACCCCTAAAGTCCTGTTGAGTGCCCCTGGGGGTACATGTACCCCGGGTTGGGAACCACTGTTCTACTGGTATGTAATTTACAGTGCTCTTACTCTGATAATGTTTACAAAAAGGTTGTTAAGACCAGAATTTTAAAAGTTATAGAATAAAAATATATCTTATGATCTTTTACTATATTTTTAATAAATTAAAGACTGTACAGTTCTTAGGTAACAATTACTGGTAGGTTATTTTTCAGGATCTGGCCTCGGGTAAAATCAGACAAAACTATAGTGGGACACCTCCCTAAGTTTAACCTCCAGCTTATACAAGGGTCATAGAACATTCCATGATTTTTGGTTCAAAACCTGCCGTCGACTTATCTGTGAGATCAACTTATGGGTGGGTGTCTGCGGTGGTTACGCCTGGAGTATCTTTAAAAAGAAGAAAGCTTCCAACAAATATTAGGGAACGCTCCAACTTGTTAAATGTTGAGCTGACAAGAACCAAACAGGAGTGGATCAGATACATGCTCAAGCTTAATAGCAGTTGTCTCAGGGAGTATTCTAGGCATCAGCTGGGAAAATCCTGTCCATTTCCATGGTGATCAGAGAGAGAAAGAGGATCAGAACAACAGTGACCCTTAAAATTTCTGAGCAAAAGTCCATTTGCAATTAACACAACATAGCTTGCAAACTAGAAAGAAGATAATTGGTCATTGGCACGATTGCCTCTTATGTCAGAATGGACTCATTTAAGGGTTATCTCCTCAGCATTATTTCACTCAGAAAATATTCTTGGCAGCCGTACACCTAGTGTAAGGCAGCAATCAACACTTCATTGGAGCAGGCAGTTGTGATGGGAAGTTAGGCTGAACATTGGGAGGTGCAATCAATAAGATCATGTAAGCTAGCATGCATTCTGTTTTCTGTGATTTGGCTTGGACCAAAATGTGATGAGAATCAAAGCATCCCTGTTGCATGACCATGTATCGGGGTTAAACTAGATATTTAAGTACGTACTGTGTGGCAGTGGCGACCCTGGGCAACGTCACATCCAGGGCCACAATCGCAGGGTGTGCCCCCCTCTGTGCTGGTGCTCCCCTCACTTACCTGGGTGCTCAGAGCCTTGCACAGCATCCTGAAGCGCTCAGAAAGCCTTCTGAGCCTTCAAAGGGCCCTTAAACAGTATTTCCGGAAAACCGGAAGTACTGTTTAAACTGCCCTCCGGAAGCTCAGAAGGCTTTCTGTGTGCTCTGGGTTGCTGTGCAATGCCTTATCTCCTGGTACAACATGGTTTCCTGGCTCTAATGTCAGAGACATCGCTGCCGTGTAGCTGCCTATTGGTCTTTTCTTAGTTAAACACTACTCATGGGAGCTTGATCCACATCGCAACTGTTATAGTAGAATGGGAACATTAACATGGTCCCTGCCACACAACTTCATAGTATGCGCGTAAAGTAACATCTAATTGGCCTTTACATGCTGAATGGTGTTAATTTTGATCTCAACTTATGAAACACACCCACACACACACTTACCCTGCGTCATGACTTCTTGAAAAGAACTTCTTCAAGGGCAAATGTTTCTTTCTGAAATAACTGTGTTTTGAATTTGCCATGAAAATAGCAGTTGTAGTCAATGGAATAACTTCTGATTAAGAAATGGAGGAGCTGCCAGCAAACCAGAGCCCATTTGGTTCCAGCACACTCAAAGCTATTTCAGGACCCATAAAACGAGGTACTTGAACAAAATGGAGCTCTATAGAATAATGTTTGCTACTAGGGATACTTTACCACTGGGATGAATTGCTGGATGACAGATGCCAGGAGCTCAGTTCTAAGCACATATCCTTGTAAAAGTAATTAGTTTCAGAGGGAGCTTGCGCATCAGTAAGTACATTGTGCCCACATCCATAAAGAGGATTGAATCGACAACTTCCAGAGCACAACAACAACAAAAAAAAAACACGCCCATGGGAATAATTAACGGAAAGCACTTTAATATAAAGGAGAGAGGCTGATTGGGAAATTATTCTGGAAATAATTAGTCTGCAAAGGTTGCCTGCATTTAGCTGTGGGCAACTTGTGAGGTAAAGTAAGGCTCCTTAATTTCCTACATGTCCACAGCTATATTTATTTATTCCATCAATGGCTCTGTCCTAAAAAAAAACTTTGTAGAACATTAACAGCCCAGTCCTATCACCTGCCACACTATAGCACGCAGCTGTGCCAAGGAAGCCCATGCTGCATGCAATTGGGGGAAGGTGATCAGGAGACCTGGCAGAGGTAAGGAAAAATTTCCTTACCTCTCCACAGGCCTCCTGATGGCCTATGGGGTCCTCAGACTTACACCAGCTGTATAGGGCAGGAGGTCTGGCTCAGTTGGTAGAGCTGCCGCCTTGTGTGCCTGAAGATCTGAGGCTGCCAGTTCGAAACAACCGGAAGTACCCGAGAACTGACCACACGTTGATATACTGATGAGCTGACCCTCAGTGGCAGAGAGGAGTTGCCGGAGCATGGGAGGCGAAGGGCCAGAGAGAGGCCAGACTGGGAAGGAATCCAGCTGGAACAAGGCGTTCTATGAAAGACTAGAACTATTCAATTGTAAAAATCCCTACAGGGGTTTAGAACAGCCTGACTATGTAAACTGCCTTGGATTAAAGTCTGAGGAGAAATCTGACGACCAAAGAAAGGCGGTATATAAATACCTGTATAAATAAATATAGCTGATGTACTCTGAGAAAAGGGGGGGGGACCAGGTGAACAAGAGGCGATAGGACCCTGGTGCAACTGGTGCCCCTTCCCCATCCACAAAACACCCCCACCATTGACTTACCAAGAGCAACACAGCCTAAGGTCCATGGTAGCATGAGTGACTTTGGCCAAATAACTCCTTTTCGTTCTATTTCATCAGCTGTAAAATGGCAAGGATAGTGACCTAGCTTACAGTATTGTTGTAAGGAGAGACAAGTTCAAGAGTATAGAACACAAGAGAAATAAATAATATGTGGATTGTCCCCTTAGCTGTTTTTTTTTAATATGTACATATTATGAAATATATATATGTTCCATTTTTTCAATTTCCCTTCTTTGGCCAACTTCTCTTCTCTGTCAGCATTGCCTATTGGGATGTGACGAAGGAGCACACTGGCATGGAGAGACATGCACCTGTTTCCCCCCACCATGGGTACTTAATGGTACTCTGAAGCACTGAATAGGGCAGAGGTACAGATGATCAAGACATTTATGCTGCAGTCCTCTGTTTACTTACCAAGATTTGATTTCAGTGGGACTTACTTCTGTGCAAACATGAGTGGATCTAGACTGTTAGACTACAATTCTAAGCAAATTTTCTTGCAAATAAATCCCAGTGAAATCAATGGGACTTCCTTCTGAATAAATATGAATAGACTTGGACCATAAAGGGGGGGGGCAAAATAATATTTTCCCAAAACAATTAGTTTTACTTGTGTGGAAAAGACTAACAATCCCTGCTTTTGTGCAAGGCATCTAACCACAAGCACATCCTCCCCCCTTCGCTTCTGTCTCATTTTCTTCTCCACTTACCTGCCAAGTTCTGAGTTTCTTAAGAGACAGGAAGGCGCAGCACCCCATTGCCAATTAGTGGCTATAAAATTCATTAGTAGGTTTTTCATTGGAACCAGCAGCCGACTCAGCAAAGCCAAGTTCACTGACTGCTCCACATGAATGATTTGTTTGTGGCTCTTTACATGACACTCTATCAGGCACTTCAAAGGAACAGCCCAGATGAGTAACCAAAGATTAGCTGGGGCATCCCTAGGCCTTACACGAAGTCAATTAAAAGCCAAATGAAACAAGTGGAGCTTTCAACTGAGGCTCCGCTAGAAGGAGAGGGTAGGGTTGAATAGGCAGGAGATGAAACACATTCCAAAACAGAGGGATTGGTTGTGGTGGGGGCATATTTCTAATCCTTGGGGTCTTCAAGCGGGATAGAAGATGAGGAGGTTTTGGAGTATTAGCGTTGCAAGAAAGAAACAGCCACATGTCAGAAAGTTAAATGAATATGTGGTGTGCAGGTGTTGCATTCTAATTCAGTTCTCAAGCAGAAGGAGGGCGGGGGATGTTGTGAAGGTTGTGGAACAGAGTGAGAAACAGCCTTCTCAGATCTGATAACAATATGAGTCTTTGAAAAGTGAGTGGTGCAACCCAGCGGGATGGTCAGGTGACCCAGGACTCAGGTGACCATGTGCACTTAGGAGATTGTTGTAACCTCAGCCTCATCCGCTGACATGCTGTGACCTCCTACAAATTCGCTGACTTAACCTCCCTGTGTCTCGGTCAAACCCAGCTTGAAACCTTAGGCAGGAAGTTCAGAGTGAACAATTCAGATGCTGATCTCTCTAGAAAAATAAAGGACATAAGAGACCAGGAAAGGCCTTGGCAATGAGGGCTGGATACAGTGAGAAAATGATATGTGGGTGCAGTAAGAATCTTTATTTGCTGCTGAAGGAGCAGGTCAACCTTTAGGAGGTGCCATAGGCATGCTCATATCCAGGCCTCCCAGTGCCCCAGCTCTGATGACAGGTGGACTCTGACAGCCCAATCCTAACTAAGAGATACGACAACAGAGATTCCACTGTTGTAAATTGCTACATGCAGGATGCTGCCAGGGGCCATTTTTGAGCCACTGCTGCAAATGTTTCCACTGTTGGGGGCTCGCTGTTGCTACTGCTTCCTGCAGGAGCACAGGTAAGCTGGTTTGGAGGTGGTAGGAGGGATGGGTCAGGGAAGAGGAGGAACAAGGAAGTGTCTAGGATTTGAGGGATGGGAGGGATGCACAGAAGGGGAAGGAGAGGTGGATCCTGGCAACACCAGTAGGCACCAGGATACTATCCCCATTCCCTCTCCTCTTCCATCTCCCTTACTTTCCTCGGTTCTGTGTCAGCAAAATGGCTGGTGTAGATCCAAGGGGGTCCATTCATGCAGCAGAGGCTTGCCCCATGATAAGGTAACTTGTTCCCTAACCATAACTGCCCCTGTCATTATTCTATGATGGGGGCAGCCTCTATGACTGCCCCCCATTATAGAATGCAACACATGCTCTTTTGGCATGGCTACATTGGCAGGGGAGTTTAGTTAGGATTGGGCTGCGAGGCTGGTAGTGTGGAGGGAGTGGCCACAAAATAAAGTTGATAAAATAAATAGTCCAACCACTATGATTTTTTTTTTTTCCAAGGCAGCAGTGCTTTGGCTTCCCCAGACTAGGAGAGCATTCTTGCCCATTTGCAGCCTAGGAAGATCAGAGTTGCTTTTCATTTTTTCCAGCATCGCTTCCATCAGTAGTCAGTCAGAAACCTCTAGGAGTTCACAAGAAGGGTGATGCCCTTCCCCTGTGGTTTGTCCCCAGTCTCGGGCATTTAGAGAGAGATTGTATGTGGAGTTTCTGTTTAGTTGTTCTAACCTGCGCAGGAACAGGCAGGCTGGTGGGCCTGCGCTGTATTCCGTGCGGGTTTGGGGCTGGCTGTGGCTTGGACCGAGGCAAGGGAAAATAACTTCCCTTACCCTGTACTGCACTGCAGCAGCTCCAATGGGGCTTGTGAACCCTAAAGCGGTGGTGCAAATTCAAGCAGACCCCTGCACCAGCCTGGAAAGGCCAGAGCAAACTTACCAGGCCTGGAGCCCGCATCAGTGCATGGAGGCAGGCGCGCATCCTTGCGCCAGCCTCCACGACTCCCAAGGCAGCGACAGCAAGGGACTTACTCTGGCCCAAGGGCACATTCGGATTATGCCCTGAGCTCCATTTTCTTTGAACAGCAGCAGAAACCCCTGCCCCCCCCCATATCCCACATAAACTCTCTTCCAAAGCTGAAACGTCCTTTGAAAACTTTTTGCCCTGCTGTTTGGAGAGCTATTGTTAAGATATACAAATTCCCTTTGGGTACATGGAGCTATTCTTTCATTCTTTGGATCCTGGATGAATTCTTCACAAAAAAAAAGTTAGGATGTGAAAGCTCTCTTGTCTGAGCCTGCAAATATTTAAGATATGCAATTTGTATAATGTTGTTGTTGTTGTATTTTTGCACAATCAGGTAGGTGTTAGTGACTGGTTTGTTTTATCCAGACATTGAGTCCTTGCCAAGG
This sequence comes from Tiliqua scincoides, assembly GCF_035046505.1. Taxonomy (NCBI): domain Eukaryota; kingdom Metazoa; phylum Chordata; class Lepidosauria; order Squamata; family Scincidae; genus Tiliqua; species Tiliqua scincoides. The sequence continues at coordinate 73,508,200 of NC_089821.1, read as the reverse complement.
ACCTGGGATGCCTGACTTTTATCCTGTTTTCCTATTACAAATAATGTCGCAAGATGTCAGCTATTCCCAGTAAAGCTCCTTTTGCAGTTGGTGGATGGGAATTTCTGTGGCCCCAACACCATTCAGGTGCTCTTCAAGGTGTTTTGGAATAGCACCAAGGGCGCCAATCACCATTGGGATCACTTTGAGCTTCTTCTGCTACAACCTCTCAATTTCTACTTGTAAATCTTTGTATTTTGTTATTTTTTTCCAGCTCTTTTTCTTCCACTCTGCTATCTCCTGGTATTGCTATATCAATGATTTTAACTTGTTTTTCTTTCTTCTTGACTGCAGTCTGGTGAATTGTGCAATAGGTGCTTGTCTGTAGTCGGAAATCCCACAATATTTTGGCATCGTCATTTTTAGGGACTCTTTCAATTTTGCGGTCCCACCAGTTTTTGGCTGCAGGTAACTTGTATTTTTTTTACAGATGTTCCAGTGTATCATTGTTGCTATCTTGTCATGCCTTTGTCTGTAGTCTGTGCGACCTTTTTACAGCAACTAATTAGGTGGTCCACTGTTTCATCGGCTTCTTTACACAGACGGCCCTTGCTGTTGTTATATTTTCTTACTTTTGCTTTTATTGCATTTGTTCTTAATGCCTGTTCTGTTGCAGCCTTTATTAGACCCTCTGTTTCTTGGCAGCAACTGTTACCCTGCACATGCCTGATCTTGTCTGATTTCGGAAGCTAAGCAGGGTCAGGCCTGGTTAGTACTTGGATGGGAGACTGCCTGGGAATACCGGGTGCTGTAGGCTTATACCATAGTCTTTGGAGACTGAAGGTTGCCAACCACCATCATGTTTCTTTCTTCAAGTTGCCTTTTTTGAGCCACTGCCAGGTCTTGGTGATGTTTGTTTTTCTAGCAATGTCTCACAAATTTTGTCCACGCCGTGGCTTATTTTCTCACTTTTCTACGCGGTTCTTTCTTAGAAACCTACTTTGTTTCATTGGTATTTAATAATTTCTCAATGTTAACCATTTTAAGTGCATCGTCTTGGCTATTCTTTAGATATTCTTCAAGTCTTCTTTTTTCTTCCTCCACTGTTTGATGGACTTGCAGCATTCCTCTTCCACCTGAGCTGCGAGGGAAATACAGTCTGTCCACATCACTGTGAGGGTGCAGAGCATGGTTGAAGGTCATTATTTTCCTGTTCTTATGGTCTAATGTCTCCAGCTCTGTCTGTGTCACTATTCCTGCAGTGTATCTAATGACTGGTATAGCCCAGGTATTTATGGCTTGTATGGTGTTCCCGCCATTGTTTGGACTTCAGAATTTTTCAGACTGTCCTACTGTATTCACTTGCAACTTTTCTTTCAACTTCAATATGTTTGATGTTATCTGCCTGAAGTATTCCCAGATATTTATAATGTTCTTTCTCATCCAAGTTCTTAATATTGTTTCCATTGGGCAATTCTGTTCCTTCAGTTTTTATTATTTTCCTTTTATTTATTTTGAATGCAGCACACCCATCTAGTCCAAACTCCATTGCAATATCATTACTATATATTTGAATGGTATTATTATTTTGCAAATATTGCTTTGGCAAGTGCCACGGTCTCCAAGGGTGAGTGCTGTGTGTGGGGCTCACCACATGGTCACACCTGCAGCAAGGAAGAGACTTCTCCAATGACTGCTGCCTTCTGGTCTCACCTCCACACTGCATTCTCCTGCCCCAATGTTTCTAAGAGCAAGGTCTGGGCTGCCACACAAGTCCACCTTCCTGTTGCCCCTACATCATCCTTGTGGCAATAGCATTTTCATACACATGTAGAATGATTGACAATGCCAAGAACCACCTGCTTCATCTTCTGTGAAGTACCACCAGTGTTACTTGTACCACTGACTGAAAAGCATTGGTTCAGGTTGTGTGATAAGATATTAAGGTGCAGTTTACTCTTTGCAAAAATGGATGGAATGGCATTGATGGATGCAATCAAATTTCTTTTCCTCAACTACTTTCTGTACCAGTTCTTTACACTCTTTCACAAACACACAACTTTCTTACCTTGTGATCAACGATGTGTTTCAAGAGCTGGCATGCAAACTCCAATATTTATCAGCACTTTCTACATGCCCACAAGATTTATGTGCTGAAATTGCATCTTTGAAGACACTTAAAGCAAGTTAATTAGAGAATGACTAATGCAATGAAGCTATTTTTAGCAGCTCATTTGGTTCTGGTTGCCTTGCTGTGGAAAGCCCCGCTACATGATTTGCTAACATTCTCCACCAAGGGTATATTTTGGATAACTCAGTGGTTTTATTACTGACTCTTAATTCCCTTCCCTCCATATTCAGGTTAACAAATATTGCAAAGCTCCCTTCATGGATTGTTTACCATGCAGTGTCCTGTAGGTAGCTCTGATGTTCTCCAAAAATGATGGTCCATGCTCAGCTGTGTGTCAGGTCCCTCATCCCTCAAAGTGTGCAAACGAAACTGGATCTTAAGGCACCCATTATGTATGACAATGGATATAAAGTTGGCACAATACAATCTTCAAGTCCTTTGCTATCCAAACCACAACAGGGAATTCAAGAAGCAATGGTGCAATTGCCATGGTTAGGCCCACAAGGTTGTAGGCTTACACCACAGTTCATATTGCAGTCTCAACCATGCTAAAGACAAGCATGAATCTGTATCTTTCATGAGTTATAGGGAATGTATGGAGTTCACCAACCCATGATGTTTCACTACATCATGGCCACCAGGTTAGCTGGCTTTTTTAAAGGTTTATCCCATTTTGCCAAGGAAAAAAATCTGTTTACAGCTATTACCCATGTTAGCTAAATTAGCTTCTGTGTTCAAAGGCAGTCAATTTTTGAATTCCAGATGCTGGGAACAAACAACGGGTGGAACGCTGCTTTCATGTCCTGATTATAAGCTTGTTAGAGGTATCTGGTTGACCACTGTCGGAAACAGAGTACTAGATGAATTAGGCCTTTGTCATCCAGCAAGGCTCTTCTTGTATTCTTCATATTTATTTACACTACTGCTGAAATGAAATGGTGACATGCTCTTCACACAAACTTCCACTGCAAAACACACCCTCTTTCCCAGTGATTGTGGCAGCAGCTCAGCTGTGTAAAAAGGAGGTCACATTTTGTGACATCCACAAGGCCCTTATGCTTCCAGAACACTCGGAACGACAGTGTTACGGCCCGCATCAGCCTTAACAAGGCCTTAAGGCCACAACAGTTAAGGCCCACATACAATTATACACACAAACACATACACACAAACTTCCACTGCAAAACATACCCTCTTTCCCAGTGATTGTGGCAGCAGCTCAGCTGTGTAAAAAGGAGGTCACATTTTGTGACATCCACAAGGCCCTTATGCTTCCAGAACACTCGGAACGACAGTGTTACGGCCCGCATCAGCCTTAACAAGGCCTTAAGGCCACAACAGTTAAGGCCCACATACAATTAGGCCATTGGTCATGACTAAATTTTTAAGAATACAACACAGTGTTTTTGATTATTGTAATCAATTGGTAGAGGTGTTTGGAAATGGTTTTATTTATTTTCCTCAGAAGTAATCCCATTGTGTTCAGTAAGACTTAGGGCCCAATTCTATCCAACTTTCCAGGACTGATACAGTCACAAGACAGCCCCCTTGGTAAGGGAACAAACATTCCCTTACCTTGAGGAGGCCTGTGACTACACTGCCACCTCAAGATGCAGTGCACACCCTGAGCCCAATCCTGTGCTCAGCGGCACAGCTCCATGCCACCGAGCACTGTCACAAATGAGCAGTAAGGCAAGTTTGCGAGCCTCACCACCAGGTTCTGGCCTGTGCTAGCTCAGCGCCGGCTGGTACTAGGCTAGTGTGGGGCGGCTGCCCAGCTTCCATGGCTCAGTGGTCTCCTGGACCGCCAAGTGCAGCACAGTAGGCAGGGACAGGGACGGGGGCAGGGAGGAGGCGTTCCGGGGAGGGGGGAGGCCGTCGGAGGCGGAGAGAGGGTGGGGGGGAGGCATGCCAGGGGGCGGGCTGGAGGCATGCCGGGGGAGGGAGGGAGGGAGACGGGTCTGTGGAGCTCTGCTCCGCACCCTACACGAGTGCCCTTACCTTACCAGTGATCTTTTGGTCGGCATTATAGTGAGTAGCCCCATTGCAGGACTGCTTACCTTACCTGGGAGAAGGGAATTTCGTCCCCTTCTCCCGAGGCGCCTCCTTCAGTAGCCCGGGAGGTGCAGGATCCAGCAGCAGCCCTTCTTGGTGCCGCCGAGCCTGGGTGCCCTGGGCAGCTCAGGATTGGGCTGCCTGTTGGCACAGCTGCATCAGCACTAGAAAGTTGGATAGGCTTGGGCCCTTAGACTGCAATCCTATCTTATTCACCAGCAGTGGCATCTGAAGGGAGTGCAGGGGGTGCAGCCCACACCAGGTAATGTGTGGTGGGGGTGACAAGCACTGGGGGGGTGACACCACTAGTGATTAAAATCACTAACATGATAGTTATTAGGAATAATACCATCATATTATATACCATTTTTTGCATAATTTACAGCAGAATGCAATGGAAAAAAATGGAGTGAAATATCTCCATTCTGTCAAAAATTATGACCTAAAACACAGAAAATAAAAATGCAACTGTCTTATGTAACAAAAAGTAGATTTGCTTAACTCAAAACAGACTAATGAGACTGATTGTTCGAAGAGCCAATGAGATGTTGTTATGACAGAGCATGGAAACCATTAAGGAGCAAGATGATACCCTCAGGGTAGTGATCACACTAGTGACCAAAAATGCTAAAATCACGGTTTATAGGAATAATACCATCATGTTATATACCATTTGATGTGTGATTTACAACACAATGCAATGCAAAAAGCCACATTGAAATATCTGTGTTCTATCAAAAGGTATAGCCAAAAAACCAGTGGAGGCAGGGCGATGATACATCACCACACCCACCACCTGGGGCGTTGCCCTGCCCACTGTATGGAAAGAGGTCCCTCGTGGGGGTGACATGCTGGCCTCCCGCACTGGCTGACGCAAACCCTTGTGACACAACAAGGGTGACATCTGCTCACCAGAAACAAACACCTGTAACAATTGGTATTATTATGATAAACTCTGCTGATCATAGATCGAAATGATTATCCAGTAAATAAATATTTATCCATAGTAAAACTGGATTTTCATCATTTGGTGGCCTAGAGCAAGACCATTTGTGACTGCTAGGCATTCCTTGTTAGATCATTATTTTAGATAACATTGCAAAGTCTAAACTGGTGAGTGTTTCAGTTTCTAGCAGGAGGATCTACAGTCTTTGCTAGATAATTTGTCATTACAGCTAGAAGTCACAATTCACTTACGCTGCAGTCTTAATTTCATTGAACTGAACACCTTTATTTCACGTCTTTAACTTCTGTTGTGGATTGTGACCCATGTCCAGCCTAGTGCAGAACTATAAAAGGAGATGCACAGCCACAAGTGAGTATGTTGATACACAAGTAATTGTGTTTAAAGAAACTCAGGTATAAAACATAAGAAACATAAGGTATAATGATCCAATCTTTACAGGATCTTATGTTCCCAGAACTAGCATCCAGGAAGTGTGAAGTCCTTTATGGTAGTTGCAAAATGTGACATGCTATTAGCATGGATATAAGAACACGTGGGGGGGGGGAGGTGGAGTGGGCAGAATATTAGCACTCTAATATACCCTTTATATCTATTTGGGATATTTTTAAATTTTGTTTTTTTAACTTTTACTCCTAGTTGCATGGAGTGGGCTGCAACTGTTTAGAACAAATTTTAAATTCTAAACAGTTGCATCCCACTCCATGCAACTAGGATGAAACATGTTTGACCTTTAGATAGTTCCCAGACCTGGTCTGCTGGTGGGAGGGGACTAGGATTCTTCCCCACATTTGGAATTTTCTGAGGATTTTCTAAAACATTTCAAACAAACACCACACCTGTCTGTTGTCCAAAGCAAGACATGGGAAACTTGGCAGTAACTAAAAACTTTAAAAAAAAAAACTTAGGGCGCATTCCTCATCAACTTTCTAGCACAGACCTGGGCACAATGCAGTCCCAAGGTAAGGTAACAAACGTGCCCTGACCTTGAGGAGGCCCTCTTGACTGCCTCCCCACTGCAGGATGCATTGGCACAGCAATGACAGTGTTGGAAAGTTGGTTAGGATTTCGCCCGTAAAAACTTATTTAAAAAAGAAAAATGGTAGTTTTATCAAATTCCAAATAATGGCAGAGCCCTTTAACCAGTATGGGCAGCTTGGGTGTGGGAAGAAGGCAGGTTGGTTGCAGCCACAAACCACAGGTTTCATGGTATCACCCTTCCTGGAGCTGATGCAGCAACTGTTACCCTGCTCATGCCCAATCTCGTCTGATCTTGGAAGCTAAGCAGGGTCGGGCCTGGTTAGTACTTGGATGGGAGACCGCCTGGGAATACTGGGTGCTGTAGGCTTATACCATAGTCTTTCGAGACTGAAGGTTGCCAACCATGCCACAATGCGGGTAAACACAGACCTGCACCAGCTATTTAGCTAGCACAGGTCTGAGTAAACCCCCCTCTGCTGGCAAGGCTTACTCTCGGATAAGGGAACAATTGTTCCCTTAACTAGAGGAGACCTCCACAGCTGCCCCTCACCCCAGGATACAGCAGTAGCCATTTTGTGCCACTGACAGGGGAGGAAATGGATAGGATTGGGCTGTTATTTTCAATATTCAACAGTGTTGCACTTTAAGCATATTAAACCAGTTTCTGGCTGAAATGTTAGGGATGAGCTCTGCCAATAGTTTACCTGGAACTAATATTTTACTAATGTTCAGTAGCATCTGCACCCTGTATTAAGCCTTGGAACAGGACAAGTTGTACATCAAAATATATAGCTAATAATTTAATTGTTTGGGGTGGGTGGAGTGAGCAAATTTCAGTCAAAGCCTCTGGCTATTTGTAACATTCTCTTACCTTATTTGTGGGTAAACCTTATTGAAGCTTTCAGGGAACAGCTGCTGTGCTGCTTGAAAAGTGAGGCTCCTTCTGTTAAGTTATCCAAATCTGGTGTTGCTGTTTTGATTCCTGGGATTGAATATCTTCATCTCAGTGGCGGAGCTAAAGGGGTGCAGGGAGTAGCAGTTGAACTGGGCAACAAGCTTTAGGGGGCAACAACCTGAGCTTGACACTAGTGGCCAAAATTGTAAAAAAAAATGGTATGTACAGATAATACCATCCTGTTATATATCATTGGAAAGATTAATGCAGAATGCCATAAAACAAACATCAATGGAATATCTGGATTTTATCAAAAGTTATGGCCAATTAACCAGAAAATGAAAACACAACTACCTTATAAAACAAAAAATGCATATCTTTAACTGCACATGCCCGATCTTGTCTGATCTTGGAAGCTAAGCAGGGTCAGGCCTGGTTAGTTCTTGGATGGGAGACCGCTTGGGAATGCCGGGTGCTGTAGGCTTATACCATAGTCTTTCGAGACTGAAGGTTGCCAACCAACCAACTCAAAATTGACCTATGAGACTGATTGATATATTATTATGATACAGCATGGAAACAGTAAGGGGTTAATATGACTCAGCTCTCATTTCCATGTATCATACTATAGTTACCCCTGCTAACTGGGTAAAGAGGCACTTTTTCAAGTGGTGCTCCTCTTACATTTAGGCAGGGGGAGAATAATGCCAGCCTCTTCACCCCAGCACAATGTCTCCAACCAGTAAGGGGCACAATGTTTATTTATTTACTTAATTAATTCAAATTGACTTTGTTGTGGGGGAGGGGCCACAAAATCTTCTTTGACCCCAGGTAGCAGATAGATGCCTTAGCTATGCAACTGGCTGGGGAGAGGCAGCAGAGCAAGCGGTGGCAAGCTTCTGGGTGGAGGAGGCAGGTTTTCCCCCAATTTTCAGTTTTTAAAAAAGCCTGAGTACGACATCACTTCCGGATCATCATTTTGAGCTTGCACCCGGTTACACGATCATTAGCTATGCCGCTGCTTCATCTTTTATGCCACTCGTCTTCTTATGCAACACATTTTCCATGTGCTTCATGCATTGGCTGAAAGAGGGGAGAGCACCAATCAAAATTTATCACAGTCTGCTTATGAATTCAGTGGCTGTAGTCTAGACTGGTACAGGGTCACCTTTTCATCTGCTCCTGGGCAAATCTACCCTGCATTCCAACTTTGTTTTCCTTTGCCCTAATTTGAGTGGGTTTTTTTTTTTTTTTTACTTCCCTTTACAGCCCAGATTGTATATGGTATAGCTGCCTTGACCGTAAAATCTCCACTAGGCTAAAAAGATCTGCCTTCCTGTCCAAGCAATGTTGTCCTTCATTCCTGAGTGTGGATTACAAAATAAGCTTCATCTTCTTTCCTCTTTTTTGAACTTTTGTTAATCTTATTAAAGAGTAATAAGAACACAAGAAAAGAAAACCCTGATATAATCACAATCTAAGAGTTTTCTCTAGCCATTGGCTGAGCTGCTGTGATGTCACTGAAATTTGGTATTCATGTGCAGACTCTGAGGAGGAACATTGTTTACAAGCACCTTGGTGTGGGAACAGGACTTTCTAGCATAGCCTCACAGGTGCTGACAGGACCATTTCATCCTGGACAACTGTGTTCTGGTCATTGGTGTTACTGGACATTTGCACCTGGTTTTTGTTTTTTTGTGTTCCAGATCTTTGCATCCCAATATATGTCTATTTATATTAGATGTACTTTTTAAATTTTTTTAAGGCAAAGTTAGGGTTAGGGAGAGGGCTGGTATAAGAGGGTTGATTTAAGGGTTTCCCAAACTGTGGGTTGCGATCCACTGGAGGTTGCAAAACCACATGTGGTGGGTCAACACCTGGGTGCTCCCTTGCTCTGATCTGGCTCCAAATCAGAGCTGTTCCAGAAGCCAAATGACTCACTGGGAGCATGGGGTGACCTCTTCTGGGTTGTTCCAGTTTGGCAACCCATCCACTGACCTCTACGGGCCTCAGAATGACCCACAGGAGCATCAGAAAGCCACTTTCGGTTTTTGGAAAGCCACTTCCAGTTTGCTTTTGAAAACTGGAAGTGGCTTTCTGAGGCTTCTGTGGGTTGTTCTGAGGCCTGCAAAGCCCAGCAGAGTGCTTCGTCAGCTTCCCCATCCTCCCAGAAAGTCATTCCCATATTGTGACTCACCACAGTGGATGAGGTGAGTCACAGCGCCAAGAAGATTGGGAACCGTTAGGCTTAGTGTGTATAATATGGAGTTTGTTGCCCAGTTATAGTTTGTTTTTTGCCCCATTTTAGTGGGACACAAATAACCAGGACGCACACACAAAAATCCCAAATACAAATGTTCAGGGACGCCAATGATTGGGACACATTTGACTGGGAAACAGTTGTCCAGAATGTAAATACCCTAGTACCACAGCATCCATGATTTTCAAAATAACTTGTACGGCCTTATTCTTAACATTTTGGAGATGCTGAAAAGTCTTCATATGCAGATTGATTTGATTCTTCTCAAGCAGCCTTATCTTTTCAGACATTTTTCATGTCCAGGCCTGTTTGTATGGTTCAATTTAGAAAAGTTTTTCACAAAGATAACTCAAAGCTATACCCCCCCCCCCCCAAAAAAAAACAACAAAAAAAAAAACGCAGTGACTGGTATACTTTAACCACAAGTTTTTCATGGACAACATAAGGGCTAGAAAAATTTTTCTGTGAAAGTTCCCAGGATGCTGAATTCAGTGTCAAATACCAAATTCCACAGTTCGTTTTTGTTTACATTTCAAAGGTTAAGGGGTTACAATGAATTATAATTAAATATCAAATACCACTTTTAGGATAGGAGACTCTTCTGAACAGGGAAGCAGGAGAGACCGGAGCTGTCTTCAAGCATTAAAAACATATGGAAATGAGCACGCAATGGGGATAGTGCGAGTGCATTGGCAAGCCCCATTCCCCATCTACACAGTCCTATTGGCTGTCCTTGGTAAGTCCTACCTTACCAATAGGTAAGTCCTATTGTGTTCAATGGGGTTTACTCCCAGGAAAGTGTATATAGGATGGCAGCCTCCTGCCCATTTGTTTTGACTGTGACTTACATTTCATGCCTTGTTTTATTACACCAGGTGAAGGAATGTGTCTTGATACATGCAGCTCTTTTCTGGGGCACACTTGGCAGCTGTGTCTGTTGCTTTAGGGGGGAAAAGCATCTTTCGATGTACATGTTTTTCCTTCAAACTCTCTAGTCCTTGTCAGTGACTCACAGCCACAACACTTTTCAATTCCAGGCAAACAGAAGGTTTCTTTCTTTCTTTCTTTCTTTCTTTCTTTCTTTCTTTCTTTCTTTCTTTCTTTCTTTCTCTAACTACATAGACCAGTGTTTCTCAAACTGTGCGTTGGGACCCACTAGCTGGGTCGCAAGCCAATTTCAGGTGGGTCCCCATTCATTTCAATATTTTAGTATTACTAGATTAGACTTGATGCCACCATGGTATGTGACTGCACTTGGGGAAATGTTACAGACCTGTACTATTAACAAGCTACTATGTATAATCTTGTATGTATATACTATGTATAAACAATGATAGTCAATGGGACTTACTCCTGGGTAAGTGTGGGTAGGATTGCAGCCTAGGATGGTTAAAACTTTTCCTGCTTGATGATGTCGCTTCTGGTCATGACATCACTTCCAGTGGGCCCTGACAGATTCTCTTCCTAAAAAGTGGGTCCCGGTGCTAAATGTGTGAGAACCACTGACATAGGCTATATAGACTAACAACACTCTAGCTTGATTCTATGGACTATGGGAGAGAGAAAGAAGGAAGAAAAATAGCTCCCATTTTGCTGAGGGTCTAGCAAGATGGGATCTTAAAACCTGTCCCAGCTTCTCTGAGATGACAGGGCTAAGCAATTATCCTGCTAGGCAGGAGACAACCCCTGCTACCAAGCTTCGGCCATGAAAGGAAAGGTAGCAGCAAACATATTCATAAAAAAAACACTGTGAGAAATTTTCTTGCCAGCTGACTTGTGGTGGCCTGAGATATGAAGGAACAGAATGAGATGAAGATTTAATCACTGCACCTGAAAAGTTATAATGTCAGGATGGCAAGGAAGGATGATCCTTGTCTTCCCAGTAGCAGAGTGGCACGGGAGCATAGGGAGGCAGCACAGGAAGTGAACGGTCCCAAAAAGAGCCAAAGACACAGACACAGGCTTGTTGGATGCAGAAGCATGTATTGGTAAAAGGAGCAGGCAGAAGAGTAGTCAGTCAAATGCTCCAGAAGTCAGGGATACAGCAGGTCAGTCACGATAAGGCAGTCCAAGTCAGAACGCAAACCAGCAGCACAACACGCAGAACTCCACCACTGCAAACCCACATTCGGTGTCTGCTCTCACCCCCATATATACCGGGGCCAGCCAATCAGAGTAGGGCGACCTCATAGTCACAACACAGTCTTGTGACCCACTCTGATTGGCTGTCCAGTGGTGCATTGCACCACTCCTCCATGGACTTGGCACACATCTCCCCAGGTCACATGGCCCCCACCTAACACAGGTGCATCTGATTGCTAATCACAGTGCTGCAGTTCCAATGTTTACATTCGTTCACCGGGCCTGGACATCAAGGCCCCTCCTGCCACATCCTGGCTGACAACAATTCCAGGCCTGGGAGACACCAAAGCCCTGACACACTTTAATACTGACGCCACACCCTATACTCGGAATAAATCCAACCATACTAAATTGTATCCACTTGGTAGAAAAGGAGGGTAGGAATTTTTAAAATAAATAATAGAAAATGGAAGCTTACCCATGACTATCCTGTAAAATTCACAGGATCTTGGCCATAATTTTTTCATAGGTTCACAATGCACAGTTGTTATACTGAGAGAAAGTTGTCGTCTTGATAGAAAGCAGTCCTGGAACAAGCCAGGCATTCTTCTGGTAATGCATGACAGGAAGTAACACCACAATCCTATGCATGTCTACTCAGAAGTGAGTTCTATTTAGTTAAATTGGACTTACTCGCAGGTAAGAGTGTATAGGATTGCAGCCTAAATAGCTTTTCCCTGATTCAAACTGCATGTAACTTAACAATCGTTCTTAAGGAGCATTCTGTGGACAGACCAAAATTCTAAATTAACAAAAAGCAGCCCAATGAGCCCTGACCTGGAGGAGGACTAGTATAGGGAGGCTATTAACCATGTTCTTTTCCTGCCAAAAATACTCCAGCCACCCCCCTCCTGCTATTTGCTTCAGCAGGATGGAAATAATTTTTGGTGGGAAAATGGCATGTTGTAGAAAGGATTAAAGCCCCCCTTCCTGTGTGCCACAATCCTGATTCTGCAGTAGCATAGCTAGAGGGGAGACAAAACAGTAAGTAAAGCAGGTGCCTCAATGTGCCGTGTAAGCGGTCCATCCCACTCACCATCAGCCATTTTGGGCAGCAGTGGCAATGTGCAGGTGCTCACCGAACCAAACAGCATCTCCTAAGTATTGATGTCACTGCACATTTGTTCAAAGAAAGAGCCATGGGTAGTCTCATGAATCTTCTGCAAATTCCAATGGAAGGAAATCAGCGGAAGGAGGTCGGAACTTTTTCATATATTAGATGAATTCATGTCTCTGAAGCAGGACATGGAGAGGCCATCTCAGTCCTTCACTTTAAGAGTTGCTGTTTATCAGTCATAATTACAGAACTGGCCTCAAAACACTGCTATCCACTTATATAGCACTTTGGGTGTGCAAATTACGTCACATCTTATACTGCTGTCATCCTTACAACTACTCTAATAAGGTCAATGTTACTATCCCCAGGTTGCATCTGAGACTGAGGGAGCAGCTTGCCTAAGGTCACCTAATGAGTTCATAGCAGAGGTGAGATTTGAACCAGGAAAGTTCTGATTCACAGCTTACTTCCTTAGACCCTACAATACACCAGCTCCCTGCTTTATGCTGGGGTACGTTTTTCCCCCACTATTAAATTTACTTTCATTCAAAATGATTTCTTCCAGATCTCCAAAGTTAAAAACAAGTTACAACCATTGTACAAGAAAGTCCCTTGTTAGCACAGCTGCCTGCTATACTGAAGAGTTTTGACTTGTTTCTTTTCCTGGCCTTGAGTTGATAAATCTGCAAAAGCAACTCCAGCCAGTGATGGGCTGACGGTCACCGATGCTTTACAAATCCAAGTTCTGCTAATTCATTCCCATGTTTTCTTTGAGATATCTTTGAGACCTTTGATATTTGACTACCAGGATGAGTCAAGGAACATGGAACAGAAGAGTCGGGCTAATGAACCACAGAAGCTGCCGTTTTTCATTTTCACACACTGGCACAAGCACTGCAAACTTTTCAGTGTAAAGGAATGTGAACTATGGCCTGGGATCATTCATGTGCTGTTGGAACAAGGGTGGGAACACAAAGCAGTCAAAACGACCAGCATTTCAAGACTGCAAATGCTATTGACTGAGGCATTCTTGAGGAGAGGGAAAGTATCGGGGGTGGGTGGGGAGCACTTGGAGGAAGAACAACACAAAATAAAATGCAGAGAAGTTCTCCTAATTTGTTTCCACAGCCGCTTGAAAGGAGCAGCAATACCAACTGAGTCATTTGAAACTAGCCAGAACAAAGCACTTGAGGGAAGAGCCCTGGCAAGACCCAAGGGAAGATGGGACATGATGATGGGAGATGAGCTAAGAAGCCTTTTAGCCTTTTCCATCTGGAAGTTCTTTGATTCAGCACAGGCCTTTTAATAATCGTCTTTATAGGCCTTTGCTTAAAAGAGCTGTGGCGTAAGATAATAGGACAGTGGAGCGTCCACATCCCAGGCGGCGCGTCAGCCCTTCAACAAAGAGAATGTGCTGGAAAGAACAAAGAACACAATTATAAGTCTTAGGAGAGTGCTAAAAATCTGATGTCACTGCTGAAAAAAGACTTCGGAGGACTGCAGCATCTGGGCAACTGTGGCTGAGTTCACACAGGCTACTAGCAAGTTAACTGCCTCTCCCCTCCAGAGACAGTTGGCTCTTCTCACCTTCCAGATTGTCTTGCAGGCCTGGGGTACCACATGCAGCCGACCGAGATGGCAGAACATTGAGTGCACTGTGTCATCTCAGCCTGCAGGAGGTGGGATGCATTTTTGGATGTTCCTCTTGTAAAAGAACACCCTGCAAAGGGGAGGGGGAACTAGCACAACAGGGATAAAAGCTCTGGCCCATTCTCTCCTCTGCTAGCTTTGTACTTGCAGAGAGTGTTTTACATAAGAGAGCACGAAAAGAATGTGATCTGTACAATCCATTCTGCCCACAGCAAGACCCTGCCACTCCACTTCCACCTCATTTTGCTGCCTGTGTCTAGAGACACCCAGCATGTTTGAGGTGATGGGAATGAGCAGCCTGTGGTGACTCAGCAAAAAAGCTGGCCAGTCATGTCCCCTGCCACAGGTATCATGCAAGAAAGGATAGATCTCTCCAAGACCAGCAAAAGAGAGAGTTTTCTAGGATGAGCAGGCATTAGACTGTTCTCCGTCATATCCATTCCTTCTTTGTCAGTATTTATATTTTCTGGGACCAAGACCAAAATCCATCAGCAAGTATATAACATCCTGTATACCAAAAGGACTGCAATAACAGATGACACTGCATATCATCTGCGCATTAACTAAGACACGATGGACCAAATTCCGTTGAATTACCCCAGGGAGTTCAAAATGCGTTCTCCTCCTGCCAAGCGTTCCTTCAGAAGTGCAACCCTTTGCTCGCAGTGCTGTGACTAAAGTTAAACAAACAACATTCCCAGCGGACTTTGATCGTGTTTCCCCAGTTCTTGGATAATTTGCTTATTCCCTCTGTTTAATCTGAGTGAGATAGTCATATTGCTTCGGTCCTGACTTTTCCAAGTTAACGGGTGGGTCTTCTAGCCTCCTGACAATAAAATGCCTTCCAAATGTTTATCACATCAAATAACATCTTTCCCAACCTCTTAACGCTGGAGGCTCTCCATTTTTCCATTTGGATGATGAACTTCTGTAACATGTAACCTTTTTTTTTTTTCCTGTAGCCACACTTTTCAAGATTTCACATTCGCAAAGTACATTGTAAGGAAAAAAAGAAGGGAAAATGCAAGGCAAAGAATTGTGTTGTTAGCCACACTCTTTTTTACCCCCACCCACCCAATCGGGAATCAACTTTCTGAACAATTTGCTGTGGTTCAAGGAAAGGCTAAAGACTAAAGAAATGCAATATCTTGCCAAATCACTGTGCGCAGAAGGATTTGGCATTTGAGAATTTGGTTCTTCACCTCCCAAGAGGAGTCCCAAATCATAGAGTCCACCTTGACCATTCTATCTGGCTTGGTGGTTTATTGACCCCTGATAAAGCTTCCTTCGCTCACCCTCTCTCCCATTACTGTAAAACCCATCATCAGCTAATTACTCAGTGGGATCCCTCTGCACCTCTCCTTGAATTCTGATTTCTGGGCCACCCTGATTTCCACTTTTCACTCACTGGGGCAGCTATACAAAGCAGTGAACCTTGTACAGGCATATTCATACTACTGCCACAGGTTGTTGTTTATAGAGAGCCAGCAAAATGCCCACCATAATGACAGGCTAGATGTATGTTTGGACATGGGTCTCATACACTGAAAGGCCTTCTAGGAGTACTGTGTTTCTCCAGGCATTCTTCACACTTTGCACACCCTATAGCATCCCTGTCAGTTATGACAAAGACTGCCTTTCAGCTTTTATTATTAGAAGGAAAACAAACAAAACTTAGGGTAACTATGTGAATTCCTCCTCCAACACCAGTTTTGGGGCTTTTCTTGGAGGGGGGGGGCTTTCATCTAGCAAAAAGGTCTGTAAACTTTGTAGATGCCATTCCAATGACTCTGCCTGGGGTTCCAGCATGATAATTTAAATTGGTAAATGATGGCAGCCAAAAAAAAAAAATTCAGTTTGACGACCTATGGAGACTGGGTTTTCTTATTCCTCCTTGTTTCACAAATCCATCATGTTTAAGACTGAAGAGGAATGGTGAGCAAGGCGTTTATTCTGCCGAGATCAACTCGTGGTGACTCGAGTGACAACCTGAAGGAAGGTTTTGATCTTATAGGTTGGGCTACATAGATTATCTTGGTAGTTTTTGTCATCCTCTTTTCAAAGATTACAAATTCTGGACACAATATTTCTTGGAAGGCTGTTAATATATTTCCAAACCCTCTGTCATTTCTGCCAGTGCAAGTCTTTAGGAGCATTCATGTCCATCAATCTGCCCAAACCTGGTGAATCACAAAGCTGCAGATGGAAATAGACTTTGATTCAGTACCAAAAAAAAAGCACTCTATGCATATGTGATGCCAAAGCATAGCCAGTCTTGAGTGAGTGGTGTAGGATGTGTAGAACAGTACGCTTCTGATAAAATAGGCTTTTCATGTTATTTAATCAATAATGAAAATTGCCTTTGTCAGTGAAAAAAAAAAAGTTGTAATGGACAAATGTTGACAGATAGCACTGACAGATGCTGGGGAAATGAACTACTTCTAATACTATTAGAAGAGTTCATTATACTGAAATCCTGGTTGTAATGGTTCTTCTAACACTGGCCTCCAATATATAAGCAGCTGCAAGATCTAGCAGGGTAATCCATGATGTATGCAATTTAAAAGTCAAACTACACATGTGCCTACTTGTTCAACATGGCTGCATGAGGGGTTAGTTTTGTTTTGCTTCAAACAAGCATAAGGGTAATGAGAAAATGTGGTGAAACCATGAAAGGGAGGGCCTTAATACTTTGCCCTGCCACAGTTTTGATTCTGATTGCACCCTGCTGTATGCTTTTAGTTGAAAAAAAAACACACACACAAACCTTCAATCAAAAGCTGATTGAAGAGTTTTATTTCTCAACTAAAAAATAGTGTAGAGGGGACCAAGTTCTAAAGCCCCTCACTCTCTACTGAGGTTTTGCCATATTTTGTGGCATCCCCCCCATTTATAAATAAAACCAAAATCCCACCTGGCCAAGTTGTGCAATTCATACAGACATGTACTTGGATCGTCAGCGCAAAGTACACAAAATGAATCTATTCATGACTTAACCGAACTAGCAGTTGGCTTTCAAGAAGGGAGGAATATGAATGTTTTACAGTATTCCCCTTCACACATTCACAGCAAGCTAGGGCTCCCTCCTCACTGCTATCTTGATGCTAACAGCAGAGCCCTTGGAGATGAAAATGTATCGCCAACATCACATCAATGAAAGTCATCAAGTGAGTTGTAACATTATGCATGAAAAGCATTGGGAGTGGGGCACACATTTGTGACTTTAGATATAGCCCTAAACCAGCAGTCTCCAAACTGGAGACAGCTGTGTGCTGCAAACAGTCTCCCTGGCATGACCAGAGCTTACCGTTCCACTGAGAAGGTTACCGTTGTCACCGCCAATCTCCACCCGTGTTCACTCTGCCCCACCACATCTGCCAGGAAATCCTGGTGTAGAGCCTGCTGGGCTAGCAGAACATAGAAGCAGCAGAACACGGAGAAAGATCAGCTGCGACAATTGCAGACCTCCCCCATGGAACGGTAAGCTCCGTTCACATGGGAGATGAATTCGCAAGGCTGCCGGATCTGGCCCACGGGCTGCAGTTTCAAGCATCCTGCCCTAAACAATAAATTGTCCTTTACCATGGGTGTCTGTGCCTCTACTGTGGGGTTCTGTCTCCTACGACCAGATTTTTGTCATTTGCCTGTTGGCAGTGAGTTGGTAGCACCAGCATGGCCCACTTCTTGAATCTCAAGTTTTGAGATGCCTCCATCCTAACAACCTCAGCAGAGAGAAGGAGTCAGGTGCAAAAGGTGTGCCTCATGTAACCTGCCAAGCTCTGGTGGTGAGATGTTTGGGTTTTTTGTCTCCTGTTTGAATGTTTTCAGATAATGCTAGTGCTAATAATCATATAACACTAATGTGCAGACAGATACATTCATTACCATTGGCGTGACCCATGTAATTGCAGTACTTTGGAAGAGGATTGCAAGCACAGAGGCAGCACATATCTCTTCTACATACAGTCTCAGTGTGTGAGGTAATAGTTATGCTCATCCAGAAGAGCCCAAGCTTCCCCCCTCCCCCCCAAAATAGCTCCTGAACGGAGAGAAACATTTTTTGTTCCCAAAGGTAAATGCAGCTCAGCAAGTCTTCCCATTACCTTTATTTAGGCAGGTGTCATCAGCAGACGAGATCCGATGACAGCCTGTTTATGCAGCCTCAGGGAGCAAATAGGGAATTGGGTTCTCTCCCTGACTCGTTTGTCTTCCTTTCACTTGCTTCTCTGTTGATAGCTTCAGACCACACAGTGGCGGCCTGCGTGGGTCGGCCATACACACCACGTCCAATCAAGTTCTAGTGAGTCTGAAGGGCCCTTGAGTGAGTTCAGATGGCTCCTGGAGGAGCACAGCTGTGCCTGAACAGGAAGGGAGAGCTTCCTTGTGCCTCTTGCAAACCTGACAATGTGACCACTGAACACATCGACATTCTGCAATGATTCTGAAATGCCTTGCAAGTCAGGCTGTATGAGGAAATGGTAGGGAGTCAGGCTTTGCTAACACCCAAGTTTTCTTACCCCGGGGTTACCAGCACATTTTTTTTGTTTGGTTTTTTGTTTAGGATGGATGGTTAGATATGTATGAACTGCACAGCATTTTTCAATCACTCACATGCCTAACAATTGTTATTTTTCTACAGGGCAAAAAGCAATCACAAGAAAAAAGTATTCCAGAAGGTTTGTTTTCAGGAAGGGCAGAAGTAATGACCACTTTCCTAGTCATTGACTTGATACTACACAGGGAGCTCAGGTCCCAATCCTAAAGAGTGTGCACTGGCTCACCGCAGGTGCGCACTATTGCACCTAGTACCAAATGCTAACCCAGTGCTGGACGGCACTAGGCTTGTGCCGTTGGAGCACCTGATCTCTGCTGCTCGGTGGTCACACGGACCACTGGGCAGCGGAGAGGTAGATGGGGGTGTGGGGGGAAGGTGGGAGGAGGCGTTCCAGGGTGGGGGGAGGTGGTTGGAGGGCGGGGGGAGGGCAGGGAGGAGGCATGCCGGGGGAGGGAGCAGGGCAGGAGGGAGGCAGGACCGGTGGAGCTTCACTCCACCGGATCGAGAGCCTCCATGTCGGGTTGGCTGCCTGACACGGACACTCTTCATTCTATGTCGACTTTCGGGTCGCCATAGAATCGAGTAGCCCCATTGCGGTGTTACTCACTTTACCCAGGGGAAGGGGACAAAAGTCCCCTTCTCCCAAAGAGGTGGCAGCAGCTGCCTGGGGCTCGCTGGATGCAGCGGCAGCCATTTTCAGTGCTGCTGCAGCCTCACGTGCTGAGCAGCTCAGGATTGGGCTGTGAGCCATTTGTTCCAAAGAATGACACATGCAATCTTATTAGCCTGTATCGGGGAGAGTTGCCAAGGGAGCCACTGTGTGAGAACCGAGGAAAACCTCTGTACCACCAGGACACATGGCATTAGATATTTACAGCCCATCACCCTCCTGGGAGCCAGGAGTTCAGGAGCCACTATAAGTCTTTGCTGGGAAGGGGGGAATGCAGCGACGTAATTGAGATGATTGTGCCACTGCCAGGGCTTCCGGGGCATTATTACACCTACCTGAACTTGTGCTCTGGAGGGTACAGGGAGCCCCGCAGAAGCACCTGCAGAGCTCCCCAAGTCTTGTAAAAACTAAAAATAAAGATTGCAATCCACTTCCGGTTTTCGATAGCAAAAGGTATAGCTTCAGTGTATCTCCTCATGCATATCACCTCATAAAAGTCTTTTCTTCAAACCTCCAAGGTGAAGGAATTTTCCAAAATCATCTAAACCTTTTGTGGAAAGAAAGCTATTAAATGGGTACTGAAAAACCATCTCCTCTCCCTACGGAAGAAAGGTGCATAATTTAATATTTCCTTCAACTGCATTTTCTGTTCCGTTTAAACTGCAAACATTGGAAACATTTAGCTCGCTCTCTCTGGATATTTTAGACAAAACTTTGCATTGATGCTTCATTATTACATCAGTCATGTTTTACAAAATATACTGGAAACAGCTTACTGGAGTCATTTCAAAGCTTGCTTTCTTCCTTTTGATATTCCAGAAATCACAAATGAAGGGAAAAGCAAGTACTAAATATCCTCTCTCTCTCTCTCTCTCTCTCTCTCTCTCTCTCTCTCTCTCCACCCCACCCCAAGAAATGGGGGGGGCATATCTGGAATGCACTATCCTCAAAATATGGAATGTTTCAACCTCATTGACAATTCAGAATTCTGTCTATGATTAAAATTTAGTTGAAATCATAATCATCATATCCAACAATTTTTAATTTATTGTAATGTACATAATGTTAAGTGTCTCTGGTGCTAATGAATGGTTTTACATAAATATAAATTTGAGACAGGAGTCTTATGTTTAGGTCCCTATCCTATTCAACTTTCCAGTACCAATGCAGCAGCATTGAAGCCCCAAGGTAATGGAACAAACATTCTCTTACCTTGAGGAGGTCTCAATGGTTGCTCACCTACAAGATGCAGCAGATGCTCTGTTGGCATGACTGGTTCGGTGCTGTAAAGGTGGATAGTATTGGTTCTTTATACGCAGAGAAAAGACAACAGCAGTGTGCATCAATTTGCATACACTTTATAGCAGTGGTTCCCAAACTGGTTCCCAAACCAGTTCCCAAACTGGTGGGTCACAACCCACCAGCCAGGGAAGCACTTGTCCCTACTCCAGCCAGGGAGGGGGAGGGGGGAAGGCTTAACCTCCCCCACAGGGCTACTGTGATGATAAAAAAAGGATTTACTGCCTTGAATTATGCATATGAAAGCTGTGTAATAGTATTCACATATAATGTTAGTATCAACATTACACCAACGATCAAAACCTTTATAAGCAAGGCAAGGATCCCAAAATGGGAACTAGACTCCTTACCAACCTGGCTATGAGTCACAGTTAAAGAAAAGGATGCAGCAAGGGTTACCTTGCTGATTGTGGTTGCTTGCTCTGGTTGCAAATTCAACCATGATTATTCTTGTAACATCTCAGCTAGCAACACCAAGCCACATAGGCTGGTCAGATTCAGGCTTCCTCTCATATTTAACCAAGACGGCTGATTTGCAATGAAACCATTGTTTAATTCAGTGGTTCTCAAACATTTAGCACCAGGACCCACTTTTTAGAATGAGAATCTGTCAGGACCCACTGGAAGTGACGTCACGACTGGAAGTGACATCTTCCAGCAGAAAAATGTTTAATGATCCGAGGCTGCAATCCTACCCACACTTACCCAGGAGGAAGGCCCATTTACTATCATTGTTAAAAGCATATACATGGTAGCCTGTTAAAAGGACAGCTCTGTAACATTTCCCCAAATGTAGTCACATACCATAGTAGCATCAAGTCTAATATATTAAAAATAAAATATTGAAATGAATGGGGACCCACCTGAAATTGGTTCACAACCCACCTAGTGGGTCCCAACCCACAGCTGAAAAAATGGTTTAATTACTTCATTATTTGCATCCGTTAAAGTGACCGAGGGTAACAAAAGACAGTGCTCCCATATTTGCAACCACTGTGTAGAAGACATCTTTCCAGCAGAATTCAACTTGTCATGCTCAGTGGCGAGAAAACAATGCTTGCAAACGTTTTGTCTTCTATGCCACTCTAAAAGGTATAAGAGCCTTGAGAAATGTTGCAGGCGGGCACCCGCTTGTCGACCTCCTTGATGTGGCAATATCTGTGGTTCTAAAAATAAGATGCCAATAAGGACCGAGGGAGCCAGGATTTCATTTCGTAACACATAGTTGGTAAGCCCCAGGCAGAAAATAAATAAATTATGTCATCAGGAAAGTGGAGCATTGTTGGCTTTTATAAGACACAGTGATTTACATCTCACACGTAAGTAATCTCGCTCTCTGCAAGGGCAGGTTTCATTTTGCAGCAGGCAAGAGCTAGTCAAGGAATGAAATTTTCAGAAGCAAAACAACATTCCGTCCTTTGTTCTACCAAGATAATCCCAAGTCAATATTGTCAGAGTTTTCAAACTGTTTCAGTAGCTCTCTCTCTCTCTCTCTGCCTCAAAATATTGTGTTAGGTGCTGCCTGTTCCAGAAACCAAATCTGCAATTGAAATGGTGCTGTCATTACAGGGTTTTTCAAACTCTCTTCAAGACACTCCACATAGACACTGGCTGAGCACTTTTTACTCCCTCCACTCCCACCCTACCCGGAGATGTCAGGTCTTTTCACTTACCAAAGTTACAGGGGAAGGAGTAAGGCATAGCAGTTTCATAAATGACTTGATGGAGTTAGCTGAGGTGAAGGAGATTTTGCCTGGAGTAGCCTAAGGTTCAGTCCTAATGGCGCTGCCCATGCCATGGTACAGTGGTGCCAAAATGGGTCAGGGAGGCAGCCAGAGGTCTCCTTGACGTACCCTGCGTTGAGCCCTGGCAGCCGCTATGGGTCTACTCAGATCTGGACCAGCTCAATAGCTGGCACAGATCCGAGTAGCCCCATGTAGGGCTTTCAGGCGCAGGAGGGGGGTTAGGATGCCGCAGCAGAGCTGCTGTTGTCACTACCCCCCTTCTGGGCCTGAACCACTCTCCTCCCTACCCTCCTCCTACCCAGTTTTGCCCCCACCCTCTTCCTGACCCAGAAGGCCTCCCTACTTCTCGGGCAGGGAACTCACTGCTGATAGCTCTTCTTCCAAATGGTGCAGAGGCCTGCACTTGCCCACACTGGCCTCCCCATTTGTGCCTCCATTATTTTGGCCACCGCAGTGTACCTTAAGGCATGCCATCTCTCAGGCAGTGTGCAGAACACTGCTTTTGGCCCGGGGTTGGATTGGGCCATAAGGGCAGATATGATGGCTGTCTTTGGGTAACTAAAGGGCTTTCATGCAGAAGAAGGAGAGCACTTGTTTCCTGTGGCTTTTCAGGACAGGACTAGATCTAATGGGTTGAAACTACAGGGCAGTAGAATAGGTTTGACACAAGGAAGAATTTCTTAATGGTAAGAGCTGTATGTCACAGCAACAGTCAGGCTTGTGGGTTCTCCTTTGTAGGAAGTTTTCAGGCAGACACTGGATAGTCCTCTCTCTGGGATGCTGTATTTGACAGCACCAAACAGGCAGTTAGACTGGATGAGCTCCAAGATCCAACTCTAAAGTTCAATGAATTTATAAAAGTGATGCTTCTAGAAAGGAGATACAAATGTATAAATAGAAAAGGTGTCAATACATAAGCAAAGGAATTTCAACTGCTGTGCCTCCATAAGTGAAGATACCTACAGTACACTGTAATCATCCTCACAAGGATGTCTCCAAAAAGTGGAATTCAAAGGCAATTTCAGGGTTCCTCCTAAGGCAAAACTTTTTTAAGGAAAGATGAATAAGTTTCTATAAGACACCGAATTTCTCAGGGGGTGCAGATAACTCACAAATGTCGAGTCCCTTAGAGCAGACTAACTTCCTAGAATGTAAGTTTCACTTGTACCTGTCACTACCTAGTGATGCAAGTTTGCCACAGAAATGCAATCCAGTTTTCAGGAGGGTGTGGTATAAGCCATGGAATGCTATAATCTATGGTATTATTAATAATACTTAAGTTTGTACCATGTAGTATGGTATGTATATGGATATATGACATGCCAGTTGAGACAAGCCTGATCTTGGACTAGGCATCAAAAATCAAACAGACTTATGGATTTCCCAGTCGTGCCACTAAGAGTCCAATCCTATCTGGGTCTTAATAGTGGCGGATCTTGCAATCTGCCATCACAGGTCCTGGATCAATGGCATGAAAAACGCTCATACAGGCACTCTCAAACTCCCTGAGAGTTTGAGAACCACAGCTCTATCCCCTTCCCAGCCTAGAATCACCACCCAAGTCTCCTCAGACCTTCACCAGCTAAAGAGATGGCATAAGTCTGACAAGATCTATTGGACTCATTGGGTGCCTATGGAGAGATAAGTAAATACATTCTTGCCCCTCCTTGGATGGCTGGTCTCCTACCAGTGTGTGCATACAGTGCATACAGCATACAGTGTGTGCTCCATCAGCAGCACTGCCCAATGTGAGCTGACAGGGAGATAGGATTAGGCTCTATTCTAAGATCTTTTTAAGTGGAACTGCCCATTGCCAGGCATTGAGCTTTCTAATGCCTTTGTCATGTAGGACATATTTATTTACATATTTTTACCCTGCTTTCTTTCTCTGCTGGGTACTAAAGCAGCTTCCAGAAAGTTCTCAGAAATACACACACACACATGTTAAAAAAAAAATGCCCTGCCATTGAATTATGGACCTTTGACTGCAGCATAATGCCCTCTAATGAAGGACATTTTCATAGTGAGTTTCTCTAACCATCACCAACCCTTACCAACCGTCCATCAGCAGAGTGCTATTCTTGGCATTTGTCCTCATCCTAGGGCAAAAAATTTAGAAGTGGAATGAGAAGAATGATATGGGAGCTGGAGACTCATCACCACATTCTAAAGTGCCAGTGTAAAATGTGCTGTTGCTGTTTTTATTTCTGAAGAAGGCACCCTTGTTTTCCACTACACTGAAAACAGACAAAAAGATTGGCATTCCACTTCCTGGTCAAGTCAATGCATATACCAGGATGAGTTCAAGCCTCTCCTGGCAATATTCCACACCTCCTCAAAATGATCTTCCTTGCGCCTTGAAAGTCAGCATTCTAATGGAAAGCCAGTGGCTCTTCTGAACAAAGACAGCAAAACAACAGGTGCTCGAGCATTCCCTGACTTGACCCCAAAGAGCTTGGAGATTTGCACTTTTCTAAAAAGAACATGCACAACTCCAAGTGAACATGCACAAATCCTAATATTTTTGTTTGTGATCATACCAACTGCAAAGTGCCTCTCGCCTCTGCTTCCTCTACCCCTTTCCCAATGCTTGTGAATATTTTCCTTGCTATTGGGGGGTGGGGTGGGGGTGGAGGAAGTAAGGCTCAGGAATTCTAAACTCCTACCTATCCCAATTCATCCCAAAACATACCTTAGGCAGGGGCAAAGACATTGAGGTGCTTGTGCCTCAAAGTACTTCAGGCCCTGGCAGGGCATCTTTTCTGTGGTTGCACTGGAGCCCTTTATGACTCCTGGGAGCATTTCATATTGGCAGCTGAGAATGGGAAGGGAGAGAGCAGGAAATGCCTTTGTGAGCATTTTGTCCTTTCCATAGTGGTCAAAGCACCAAGGCAGAAAGGGTTGGAAGTAGGTCCTGTCCCACCCACTCAGATTTGCCTAGTTTGCCAGTCCGCCCACCCTTACACAGTGCATTTGATAATGTAACTTGGAGGAAGGGGAAGAATGGGGATAACCCAGGGCCTGTAGAAGAAAGCTGAGGGGGGGGAGGATGGCTGGGGACTGGGTTCGCACATGCGTTTGTGCAGACACCTGCACGCTTCATAGAAAACTAAACAAAAAGATGGAGGTGAAAGGGCTGTTCATTTGCATGCAGGAGTTCAGAATATCTTCCTGTTCCATGGGCCGATATCCCGATGCCCGTGCTTTTAGCTGTATACCTAAACAGACCCTCTATAGTCAGAAGCAGCATATTGTTGAGCATCAGGTCTTGGGGAAGAGCAGTGCTGATCCCAGGTTGCTGGGAGCCCTGATGCAAAGCTTGTCATAGTTCCTCCCACCCACCCTCTTTAGACACATTGGCTGCTGCCACTGCCATTGGTACTGAGCATTCAGGGATCAATCTGACCAAATCTGATGGGCACAGACTCTTGGCCAGTGCCTGACCTGGCCGACCCCCTGACACCACCCCTGCAAAGAAGGCAGATGTCATGCCCTGTTTCTGAGGCCTCAGAAGCATCTATCTGACTCTGTTGGGAACAGAGTGCTGGACTAATGGAACTGTGGTGTGATCCAGCCAGGCCAGTCAAGCTCTGAGCTTATTTACGTTAGCAGACAATCCTGCACAGAGGTGTCGAGGATTGGATCAGGCTTGCTTCACATTTCAAGTCAAGATGCTTCCCACTATCTGCTTTTGTGAACCTGAGGCACTTAGTTTTTGCAGTTAGTCATGTTATGATATGATTTTGTTTGTTTGTTGTTTCTCCCTTTTAATTCCTCACCAGCTGTGTGTTGCCTCAAAATGGAGCCCTCCAGGGAAGGCTCCCCAGCTGCAGCTTGAACTGTCATGGCAGTTTTCAGAGTTGCCAGTTTTTATCATTTTGTCATGCGCCTCAACATGTTTGAAGTTTTCAGGAAGAATTAATATCAGCCTCCTCCACTTTCTCTGAGGAGAAAATTGGCCAGAAAAAAAACAAACAAACCAAAAAAGACTTTGGAGATAGCTGATCTAAACCACAGATGTATTTAACTCAAATTGTGCAGTGATTATTAATCTGACCTTACGAGGTTGGCCATGGGCCCAAGATATTATTTTGGGTTTATCTGGGGTAAGAAATAGTGAACCTGGTTACCTGGAAAGAGGTGGGGGTTCAGATTAGAACAGCTTGTGGCACCTGATCACACGATATCCGAGGAATTCCATGGCTCCATTTTGTATGCCACTTCAGGTGCTTTTAGCAGAAACAGGTGCATATGTCTCTGTCTGTTTATGCCAATTCCTTTATTTCTGTCGTACTCAAGGGTGACAAAGAAACAGAACCAAAGAAGAAGCTATGCACGTGCATGTTGGTTTCCACTTCACTGGCTACTAATGAGATTTGTGGGTCAAAGTACATTTATTGGTTGGAGTCAGAACATTGCTGATAAGGAGCAACACCTTTCACTCTCCCAGAATTCCGGAGTCACCAGGTCCAAAGGAAACAGCTTTAGCCTCCCTCCAAATGGTACCCAAAGTTTGCATGGCCAACAATACAATCCTCTGCTGTTTCCAGTTTCTGAGGATTTTCCTAAGCAAACTCACTTTTGACTTTACATGGTCTTCCATTGTTTGTCATCATTTTAAGTGTAACAGTCACAGTCCAATTCTACCCAGGATTGGGCTGTATTATGGAGCCCATTACAATAGCAGAAGTGATTTCCACTGTTGTAAAATGGCTGTTAATGGAGCACAGACTGTACTGCACTCATTGGACCAGATAAGGTAGCAGTGGGTGGGAGGAGGGGTGAGGAAGGGGTGAAACTGGGTGTGAAGGGAAGGAACAGGACACGTAACTTTTGGCATGACTGTATTGGGGGGGGGGAAGAAGGATAGGATTGGACTCTCAGAATGTCTAACATTCTATTTTTTGTAATAGGTCTACTACAGGTCCAGCCTATTTATACCCGGATTTTTTATACCCGGATTTGACTCAACACAAATGGCCCCTGCAAATGAGAAGGAATGTGTTAATCCTTGGAGAAGGGGAAAAATGCATCCCTTTAAAATCAGTTTTAAAAATTGAACAGTCCTTTAACAATAGGCCATTTAGCCATTTAGTTATTTGATTTTTCTCTGTGGACCGCTTTGTGAACTTTTAGTTGAAAAGCGGTATATAATAATAATAATAATAATAATAATAATAATAATAATAATAATAATAATAATAATAATAGCACCTTAATGAGAGCGAGAGAGAGAGGGCAGCTGGCTGACAATCCATCAATCCTTCTCTCTCCAGGTGACCCCTCCCTTCCCCCTGAGCATGTGAAAGAAAGGTGGTCACTTTGCATTGGTGAAGGGAGGGGCTGAGTGAAGCTCCTTTCTAAGCTCTTGGAGGACGACTGATTGATGGATTGTCTTCTTAATGACTCTTATCTTACATCACAAAGGTCAACAAGGCCATTTTTAAATCACTGGAGCAAAGAAACTTTGTTTTTTAAATTGATTTGCTATAGTACATTTTTTGCCATCCACGTGAGTGCTTGGAACAGAACCCACGAGAATAATGAGGCTCAACCTTTACATACACATATTTTGGTTGACTTTTGGCCTCTTATTTTTGTGTACTAGTAATCTTAATTTTTATTGTATTTATATTTTATATTTTTTAATACAAAACATGTGTTATTGGAAATGGAGTATATGTTTAACAATAACAACAACAACAACAACAACAACAATAATGAATAATAATAGAATAGAATAATAATAATGAATAGAGGGAAAATTATAAAAACTGAAGGAATAGAATTGCCCAATGGAAACAATATTAAGAACTTGGACAAGAAAGAACATTATAAATATCTGGAAATACTTCAGGCAGATAACATCAAACATACTGAAGTTAACAGAAAAATTTAAAGTGAATACATCAGGAAAGTCAGAAAAATTCTAAAGTCCAAACTTAATGGTGGGAACACCATATAAGCCATAAATACCTGGGCTATACCAGTCATTAGATACGCTTCAGGAATAGTAGACTGGAGTAGGCAGAGCTGGAGACATTAGATTGTAAGACCAGGAATATAAAACAAACTAGTCAATAAAATCTACCTGACTGTGCGAAAATCTCATCATCATGTCATCATCATGTATTTTTAAAGTAGTAAAGCAAAATCAGATCTGATAAGAATACTACTACTACTGCTACTACTGCTACAGTGATGATGGTGATGGTGATGGTGATGAATATGTATATTGTATTGGCAACCTTCAGTCTCGAAAGACTATGGTATCGCGCTCTGAAAGGTGGTTCTGGCACAGCGTCTAGTGTGGCTGAAAAGGCCAATCCGGGAGTGACAATCCCTTCCACACCGGGAGCAAGTGCAGTCTGTCCCTGGTCTGTCTCCCTGGCTATGGGCCTTCCTTCTTTGCCTCTTAGCCTCAGACTGTTGGCAAAGTGTCTCTTCAAACTGGGAAAGGCCATGCTGCACAGCCTGCCTCCAAGCGGGCCGCTCAGAGGCCAGGGTTTCCCACTTGTTGAGGTCCATCCCTAAGGCCTTCAGATCCCTCTTGCAGATGTCCTTGTATCGCAGCTGTGGTCTACCTGTAGGGCGCTTTCCTTGCACGAGTTCTCCATAGAGGAGATCCTTTGGGATCCGGCCATCATCCATTCTCACAACATGACCAAGCCAACGCAGGCGTCTCTGTTTCAGCAGTGAATACATGCTAGGGATTCCAGCACGTTCCAGGACTGTGTTGTTTGGAACTTTGTCCTGCCAGGTGATGCCGAGGATGCGTCGGAGGCAGCGCATGTGGAAAGCGCTCAGTTTCCTCTCCTGTTGTGAGCGAAGAGTCCATGACTCGCTGCAGTACAGAAGTGTACTCAGGACGCAAGCTCTGTAGACCTGGATCTTGGTATGTTCTGTCAGCTTCTTGTTGGACGAGACTCTCTTTGTGAGTCTGGAAAACGTGGTAGCTGCTTTACCGATGCACTTGTT
Source organism: Tiliqua scincoides (assembly GCF_035046505.1). Taxonomy (NCBI): domain Eukaryota; kingdom Metazoa; phylum Chordata; class Lepidosauria; order Squamata; family Scincidae; genus Tiliqua; species Tiliqua scincoides. The sequence continues at coordinate 73,478,839 of NC_089821.1, read as the reverse complement.
TAGCTCGGTATCGAGAGAATGAGTGTCGGAGATCGTTGAGCCAAGGTACACAAAGTCATGGACAACCTCCAGTTCATGCTCAGAGATTGTAATGCAGGGAGGTGAGTCCACATCCTGAACCATGACCTGTGTTTTCTTCAGGCTGATTGTCAGTCCAAAATCTTGGCAGGCCTTGCTAAAACGATCCATGAGCTGCTGGAGATCTTTGGCAGAGTGGGTAGTGACAGCTGCATCGTCGGCAAAGAGGAAGTCACGCAGACATTTCAGCTGGACTTTGGATTTTGCTCTCAGTCTGGAGAGGTTGAAGAGCTTTCCGTCTGATCTGGTCCGGAGATAGATGCCTTCTGTTGCAGTTCCAAAGGCCTGCTTCAGCAGGACAGCGAAGAAAATCCCAAACAAGGTTGGTGCAAGAACACAGCCCTGCTTCACTCCGCTTTGGATGTCATTACATTAAAATATGTATATACATTTTTAACAAACAAAAAAAACCCACAAAGCTGTTTAAAGAGAATATTAACTACGGGCACAAGCCTAACCAGGTCTACTCAGAAGTAAGTCCTATTTTGTTCAATGGGCAGGGCCTCTGAGAGGAATTTTATTAGGGGGTACAAAGTTTCTTTTGGGCCCCTTTGCAAAGGAGAGAGTGAAACAGAGCAGGGGAGGGCGGTGACAGGTGAGCAGAATAGGGGCAGGGAGGGGTGAAGCAGGATGAGGGGAGGGTAGAGACAGCTGGAAAAGCCTTTGGAGCCCAGGTCTACCCACCCATGTGGCATCAGTAGTGTCCCCAGCATCCTGTACAGGCAACAAGTCTGAGTAGATAGGAAAATGTCAGATCCCAGGAAATTTCTGGGCCCCCTCCTTGAGCTCCTGGGCCCCCCTTTTGACCCTGGGCCCGGGTACAAATTACCCCCTTTACCCCCCTCTCCTAGGCCCTGTCAATGGGGCTTACTCTCAGGAAAGTGTGGTTAGGATTGCAGCCTAAATAAATAATGGTTCCCTGTCCCAGAAGGCCTCACAATCTAAGAAGATGCAGAAAAAAGCAACCACTAGAAAGACACTATACTATGGGATAGTTTTACTCTCCCCACTGCTAATTTTAAGAGGAGTCCCACTTTTAAAATGCCTATTTGCCCACTGATATACAGGGATTATTGTATATATTTCATTTTTTCATAGAATTCCTATTTTTTCCCAAAACTCCCCAGAGCAAAAGCATTTTTTTCACAGCTTAGAATTTTCCAGAAGTTTTACATCTGTAGTGAAACAAACAGGGAAGAGGTAGCAGTCGGTTTTATTTATACTTGTATATGATATTGACCATTTTCAGAAAGACAGGTTACATATTCTCATGTTATCTTATGAAGTTCATCCTTTTTTTTGTATCTCGGTGAATGCACTCAGAATATGGGGGAAATTGTGCCCCAAAGTGGGGCTCAAACACAAAGACAGCTTCTTTAAAAAATCCTGACAAGGATCGTGGACACATTATTACTTTCTTTTTTCCAACTTTGCTTTCAATCTCGAGTTGGAGTCCCTTGAGGTTTGTTTAATCTTGAATCGATGCTACAAATCTGTGATTGGCTATGGTGGAAGCTTGGTCTTTTGCCAACACTGTGGAACCAAATGGAAATTACCTTATTTGGTATTTATGGCTTATTTTCCCTTCCCTTAAATCTTCCGTCTCAGGCTATTTTCCCCTCCATTCTCCTTGATGTGATCATTAAACACTACCCATGAGGTAGAGATATGCTTATTAAGCCTCCAGAGCCCCTCCCCAGCCTTCAGTTTACCTTAGAAAGATTGGAAAAGAATGCTTCAAAAGAGAGATGCTGGGCTCCATTTATTAAACTCCTCCAAGCAGTGTTATGATGCTCTTTAACCTTTCACTGCAGATGTATAACATTGCCAAGCCATCAACCTGGAAATGTTGAGCTTTGTGTGTACATTAACGCATGGACAGATAAATACCAGATCCTCCGGAGAAATGTCTGTGTCAGCATTTTTTCCCCTCTTACATTCATTAATACTAGCTCATTTAACTCCTTCACTCCTGCCTCAGTCCCTCATTCTGCTCTTTGTGTGTGTGCATGGCTTAGAACACAAATGTCATACTTATTTCAGGGCATATTCACAATTTACAATGTTCACTTTAATCCCTTGTGACACTGAGTGGTCCCAAACTTGGGGACATCATATCTCTGAATGTTGGGGCAAACATAGCCTTGTTTTTTCCAGGTCTCTTTCCAAATCTGTGGTGAGTGTTATTAGAATCAGCATACAAGCACCTTATAAAGCATGTAACCCCCTTATAAAGGTGCTTATGTTTTTTCTGCGACTACTTAAAAAGTCATAAAAAGAACAAGAAAAAACAACAAAAGAGCCCCACTGGATCAGGCCAAAGGCCCATCTAGTCCTGATCTCACAGTGGCCCACCAGGTGCCTCATGGAGCACACAAGACAACAAGAGACCTGCATCCTGGTGCCATCCCTTGTATCTGGCATTCTGAGGTAGCCTACTTCTAAAATCAGGAGGTTGCACATACCATCTTGGTTTGTAACCTGTGATGGACTTTTCCTCCTGAAATTTGTCCAATCCCCTTTTAAAGGCCTCAGGCCAGATGCCATCACCACATCCAGTGGCAAGGAGTTAATTACACACTGGGTAAAGAAACATTTTTTATCACTCTCCTTGTCATTCACAGAAGAAGGTGCTGAGCATTTGGTAAGGGGTGGAGGATATTTTTTCTTTCTGCATTTTTTCTCCTGAACATTTTTTTCCTGGGTGGGAAACATATATGGCAGATATTGTCAGTTGTCTCAGTATTGTCTCAGTATTGAAAAATGAGATGGAGACTGACCCTACTTCCTACCCCTGGAGATATCCAACCATTAAGAATCAAGCTTGCCCTAATCTGCATGGCTCCATCTGGGGTTCTGTTTTGTGGTCATGCTAGAATGGGATTAGGCTAATGGAACAAAATGTTGGGAGCAGTTCTACATATAAAAACTTTTTTCCCTATTCTGATTCTTTGCAGATAGCCAACAAGGATGACACTCGGATCTGTTTTCTTGGTGTATGTGATGGACATTAATTAATTAACCAGGAACTCTGCTTAATTGGGACATTTCCTGTTGTATGGAGAGATGGGAACAAATTAAATCTAATAATATTTAATGGCCCCTTAAATGGATCACCTGGAAGTGATTATCTGTGACATGGACACAGCTGTCTGGTCTTTCTGTATTTTGTTTGCTGTACGAAGCTTCTACGCAAGCAATTGCTACAAAGCCAGAATGATTTCATGCCCCATTTGAGAGCTTTCCTGATGTGGCGCTATGTTTGTACTTGTTTCCCACAAGTTAGCATTAGAGACCCCTCATGACTTTGCTTCTCTCAAAGCACAGTCAAGTCCATGGCCATCACATATAAATCCAAAGTGATTTTTTTTTAAATGAAGGCATTTTTATAGCAGAATATTGTCTGTCTAACTTATTTGTAGTTGCCAGAATGTTTTAGGCATACTCTTTTACCCATGGTGGTTATTGGCATTTTTTGGATAGAGGTTTCAGGGCCCAACCCTATCCAATTTTCCAGTGCCTGTGTGGCCATGCCAATGAGGCATGCACTGCATCCTGTGCTGAGGAGGCAGTCACAGAGGAACATTTGTTCCCTTACCTCAGAGCTGCATTGCGGCTGCACTGGTGCTGGAAAGTTGGGTAGGATTGGGCCCTCAGTCAGTGATACTTTCTTCCCTGAGGGCCAGTGAACCCCTCAGGACTGCCATCAGAAATGACCTCCTTATCGTGAGTGATGACCTTGTTGATAATGCTGACACATACCCACAGGTACTAGACAAAGTTAAAGAAAATATCAGATACAATGAAAAACATTAATATGTTGGTCATTTGTTGGTTTTTGAAGGTGTCATTCTTACCCTAGACAACTGACTAGGTTTGTAGTATCAACCTGGGTAACACCATGCACAGGTAATTAGAAAACACCTGATTGTGTGGGTGGGGGTGTGGATCCCCTCCTATATGCCCTAATTTCAAAAAATTAGTTTCTATCAGGAGTCACGATCCTTCCCTAGGGAGTGGTTGAGGCTCTCATGCCTGTTTCTGAGCAACTAACAATGCCAGGTGCACAAAAATCGGCCAGACATGCATAGCTTGTTGTGTCTTGTTGCTTAATTATCTCCATCATCTCCTGATTCTGGTGTACATCATGACACTATTTTTAATTATTTCATTATTTCCCTCTCCACAGAGGCCTGTGTCCGCTCCCTCTTTGCTGTCTGTATGCTGTATAAAGCATAGTGTTGGATTAGCTCCTAGTACTTGTGGCCCTGCCCTTCCATCATTTAGAAGGCTTCTGTTGGGTGAAGAAAGAAGTGGAGAGGAGACCATCTGAGGTTCCATCGGCATCAGCTACCCAAACCATCACAGAGGAGCTGCCCTGGGCCAGCTGTGTGGCATCACCACAACACTACTTTTAGCAAAAAAAAGAGAAGATGTTCCCAATGTGGGTAAGAAATGATAGAAGTTCAAAAATTTCCGCAATAAAACAATATAAAACAAATTCAGGGCAACCGTTTTTAAACAAAACATTTCAAGGTGATTCTAGTTAATTCCTGAATGCCTGGCAAAATGTAAAAAAAAATGTTTTTTCAAGTTTCTAAAAAAATACCAAAGAGGAACATAAACAAACCTCCCAACGTACAGCATTCCATGGCTCCAGAATCGAAAATACGTTGTTCTTGGTGTAAGAAACTGATTTCACCATTACTGCCTAGTTTGGTGGGACTCAATGAATGACTGACTGGTTTGGGAAGCCCCTCTTCCCAATGGCCTGGGTTGCCATCTTCCTAGTGTGATCATCACTAGGCCAACTCCCACCATTCCTCCTTTTTGGTCTTCTCCTCTGGTTAATATATAGCTTGTCAATCAACCACACCAAGCACCATAGGGACATAGAACCTAATCCTGAAGTAACCATGTGGAATCTTATAGAGGGCAGCATGGTAGGGTTACAGAAAAACTGTCATGCCTGTATTTCTTTGCATATACCTTACACCACCATGCAGAACCTGTTCATACCGTCAATCCACATGTAGAAGAAATGCATGGAGGGACCCTGGGATTGAGGGGCCCTGGGAGCCTCATCCCCTCAAGTGATGCACTCCTATAGCTCTGCCCCCCCGCCCACATCCAGCATTTGTCTGCAGTGACAAATACTGAACACAGGAAGAGAATCTCCCCATGTTTGTCACTCTGGAATGGTCCAGTTTGGCACCTCTGCTTTCAACTCTGCTTTCAAACATTTGGTGCTGAAGACAAATGCTGACTGTGTGGGAGGACATCTCCCCTCTTCATTTCCTCTGGCACACTACAAGCAGGAGTGCCAGCATGAGATTTTCTTTCTTTCTCTCCTTCCTGCTTCATTATCCAAGCACACTGCTCCTCAGCATGCCAGGAGTAAAGCTAAACCTTCAATGTCTTTCAGACTTGCTGTCTTACAGACAACTACAGAAATGGCTGTAGTTCTTCAGAAAGACTACATGGCCAGAAGGACATTGTTCATTTCTCTTTAAACCCCAGCACGCTAAAGAACAGCATGCTAGGACCACTGAGGAGCTGGGCGAGAGTAACTAAAACCCTACTGGTACTGATGTCACCACCACAGGTTTTTCTGATGCTCTGCTTGCACACTGTTTCCACCACCTTTGTCCATCTCACCGCTTCCTCAGACCAGTATGTAAAGATAGGGGGAAGTGTTGTTTGAAGGCAAGGATTGGCAGGGAAGGTGCTTAAGTGGGCATTTATCAATCTCAAAATGGCTCTAGCAATGATTCAATTTTTTCCCCCTTTATAGGGAAAAAGAAAGTTTTCCAGTACCCCACACCAGCTGGTAGAATAAATCTAGTCAAGCCAGCTACCTAACGCGGAACACAGAGTATCTCAATGCCTCCCCATACCCCTGTGGTTTGTGGCTGAACTAATGCAACCTCCATCTAGAATCCATTTAGGAACTGCTTCTTGCAAATTGCATTTGCACTTAGAAGGGCTGTGGTTTGAATATTTTTATTATTTCAGGAGGAAAGGTAGCAGAAATCTTAGCTGTTCAGGCTGCCCAAGGTTTATTTCTTTTCGTTGACCTTGTGTTAGGTTTGGAAGCTTATTAGAGCAAGACAGTCAAAACACAGACAGGAAACAATGTGCAATGTTGTCCAACTAGGGTATTGATTACCTCCCCGTGATTTTTGTGTTAAAGAGACTTTGTCAGATTAAATTCAACCCAAACTCTGAATTTTTCGTTCTTAAAAAAAAAAAAAAAAAAAAAGATAATAATGGCCCTTAGTTTAATGGCTATAAATCTGTGCCTTCTTTCTTCATTGCAAAATGTCCAAAGCAAACATTCCAAAGTAGTGCTGGAGATTGAAGCCCTTCTACACAGGACTTGTGCTCTCTTATGATATTTTGGATGCCTTTGTGAGACATGGAAACAGGGTTCCAAACAGGGTTCCAAGTCTTCAGGGGGAAAAAGATGAAATAAGTTACATCCCTTCTGAAAGGCAGAAAATGGTATCTTTCAAAAGTTCTGCACTGGACTACAGCATCTATGTTGTGTTGTTGGAAGGAGGCCAGCCATAAGCAAACACTTTATTAACTTTTCAAACTTCAGAAACCCTGACCTTAAAGGGCTGAGATGTTTCTAAGCCTGGTCTAGGTCTTTTTCTATCTCATGCTTCTCCCATCATTCAACTCTGTTCTGCCAGTTCCCGCCCACTGGGAGCGGATCACAGGTGACACAGAGTTAACCCTTTAAAGAATTAACCTTTGTTACAGCACTGCTTCAACTCACTGGTCCAGTGACTGTGCCAGGAGGAACAAAGCCCCTGAGGGGTTTTGCATCCCTGACAGATTTTACAACCTGTTCTTCCTAAGACAAGGGTCGAAGAATGACATTCTCTACTGATTGATCCTTATAGGCAGTGCAAATTGTTTGTCTTTGTTCTTGTGAACGGACACTTACATTAATACAGTAGATCAGTGGTTCCCAAACTTTTAGCACCAGGAACCCCTTTTTAAAATGACACGACGTCGGGACACACCTAGGTTTACCAGACTTTCAAAAAGATCCAGAAAGAAATTTATTTGTTTGCTTATAAGCCATAATAACCAGAAAAAGATGCTCAAACATTTATCTCCCTTTATTTACACATGCTTGCAGACTACAGGGCAGTTAGCAGCTATCTTGTAAACAGCAGGAGCTGAGCTCTTTGCACAATAACCAGCAGTTACAGCATCTCAGCAGCTACAATGTCTAATTTCTGAATAGCTTCAGGGCTTGATGAAATAAGCTATCAGATCTTTCCGTCACCCACCAAAAATCAGGTCTCGACTCACTAGTGGGTCCTGACCCATAGTTTGAGAACCACTTCAATAGATGCTGGATAACACTACATTGTGAGTTAGGGATGCACAAGCATCTCAGTGCTCCATCTGAAAGAGAAACTTTTGGGAACACTTGAAGCAAATGTCCACAGAATTGCAAGGTTTTATAAACCACTAGTTCAAAACCCAATCATACCTGGGCCAGACAACAGTGTAAAGCACTAAGGGCCCAATCCTATCCAACTTTTCAACACCGGTGCAGTCGCAATGCAGCCCCGAGGTAAGGGAACACATGCTCCCATACCTTGAGGAGGCTTCAGTGACTACCTCCTCCACCACAGGATTCAGCACTCCTCATTGGCACAGCTGCACCAGCACTGGAAAACTGGATAGGATTGAGCCCTAAATAAACTAATAGTGTAAAGCAAAAGTGTAAAGCACTCCCCCTTTCTCAGTGCCAGTCATAAAAGGCACACTCAGTAGGACAGCTCTAATTATTGTTCAGAAAATCTTTTTTCTGAATTTCCTATTTCTTGAATCCAAAGGCTGTATCTCCCAGCAAGCAGCACATCACATCCAGTGAGATGTCTATTTCAAGCATGGTCAAGCACACTCAGGGGCAGAGCCAAATGTGAAATGGTGGCTCAGGGATAGAATCAATTAACCTGCTGCACTCCATGAGCCATGAGAAAAGATACCCCACGTATACACATACACAACTGTTTCTGATTTACTGTAGATCAGGGTTTATAATCCAAAACTAAAACTAGCCAGTGGAGCTGCACTCAGACCTGGTTAATGGCAATGAATCAACATTCGTATTTTACAGGTAAAAAGGGTGAAAGTGATTAGTACTGGGCCAGGCACAGCAGATAATTTTCTTCATCTGCCAATCTACTGCAGATTAAGAGAGCTGGATTTATCTTTTGCCCACCACAACCTAGACAGAGTTGCAGTACACATGGTGTTCTAGAACCAATTGTGTATTAAAGGATCTTTCCACACACTGTTACTTTTCCCCACATTGTCACTCCTGATTAGCTGCTTATGGTTGTCAGGGTGTCCTCCTCCCTGCCAGACCCAGACTTACCTTGGGAGGGGGCCAGGGAGACACAAGGGGAAGGCAGCTTGGCCAGGCAAGAGGGAGAGCCGCCCGGCACAGGCAAGTCTGCCCGACAGCCTCCCACATCCCCAGCTCGTGGGGAGAGGCCTGCTGACAGGGCACCTCTCCCTGACTGGAGCACCTGGTGTTGGGGAGAAGGTGGGAGGCTAGAAGGACCTGACCCAGTAAGAGGTCAGGGAGGAGGGAAGAGACAAGGGAGGTAACACCAGGAAGAGGGGCCCTGGGCAGGGTCCCTTTTGTGACTTCCCCAATAAGGAAAGAGCGGGGCTGGAGAAGGAGGCTGCCTATATAACTGACAGGAGGCCCATGATGAGGGCAGAAAGCCAGGGCTGGAGCAGCAGAAGGCTGTGTCTCCAACAGCTCCTGCCTAGGACTCAGTCTAAAGGGCTATGTCAGGGAGGAGGACCAGGGTGACTTAATCCCCTCCCCCTGAAGGGCCCCAAACAGGGACCATCCCCAAGCAGAAGCTGTCTTCTCCCCAAGCAGAAGCTGCCAGCCTGCCAGACACCCCTACAATGGTAGCCCATATTATGGAATATCAGATTTGTTGACCACAAATCATGATATTTTGAGAAACAGCAGCAGGGAGGACATGAGTGGGTGGGATAACCCAACTTGGAGGACATGTTTAAATACTGCCAGCTACCCAGATAGGACAGAGTATAAATTGAAAAAAGTAACAGTCCAATCCAATCCTCGCTATGGGGAGGGGGCAACCAGAGTGCCAAGAAATGGTTAAAAAACTGCCTAATTCCCTGGTGTGGTTCTCTTCAACTATGTAGCTGGTATAAGTCCAAAGATAGGAAGGTGGTGGGGTGGGCTGGAAAATGGGGGATAGGATCCGATATGTGCTTTTTCCACCAACATTTACCCCCTCCAGCCCACTCCCATTCCCTGCCCTCCCCCTTCATGTGCTGGAACACCCCCAAACCTCCCCATCCCCACTGCCAACTACCAAGACTGGCAGAGCCTGGGAGCTACTGGCTCATTCACCATAGTGCCACCTATTTGTGGCATCAACCTGGAAGCGTGTGATGGTGGCCTTGCTTTCATGCCACCACAAAGACATTACTGCTTATGCCAGAATGCATGTTCCAGCTGTGCAAGGCGCAGATAGGATTGGGCCAAAATAATCCCAAATTGCAGGAATGTAGAACCTGCCACTCAAAAAGCCCATCTTCTTACCCTTCAGTTCACTTTACCTATACTGTACTTTCTGTTGCTGTCATTGTGACCTTTCTGAATGTATATTGAAGTAAACAAGTTTCATGGTTCATATGTAGCAGGGATCACAGGGTCTTGTCCAGCATCAAAAGAAAACTAGAGTTTATGTTGAGCAATTATTCCTAGGGAAATGCAGACATTTCACTTGTCTTCTATAGCTCCTTTATCTTTCCTTTAAAGTTTAGAGATATTTCTCTTTGTAAGGCGTTCTGAAATTCGCTTCAAATTTCTTCTTACCAATCCTGTTCTTGCACAAACCAAAGTGAAATGTCCCTATTTCCTCTTACCAGGATTAATAAGAAATACTCACCTTTGCTGTAGTATTTTCCTAAGCCATGCCTTTCTTTAGATTCTTGGGAAAAGACTTAGCCAGATGAGAACAAGTTTATTTTCTTTCAAAAAAAACAGCTGGTCCAGAAAGCTCTGGCCATTATAATACCAGCAGGCCATCTCTCAGCACTTCAGCAGTTCATGCTCCAATTTCTGAATAATTTTTCATATACTTTACCACGACCTTCAGAAATGGTAACTGAGCCTAGCAGTGACAGAAGGGATTTATTGACATGATATGAACATGTTTATTCCTTTTAAATTAGATTCTTGGATATGGATGCAGAGCCTCAGCATGCAACAACTGTTACAAAAATTCAGTGGTTGAATTGGAGGGGGGGAAAAACTGGTAGATATCCACTGCCACCAGCCAAGGCTGGGGAAAATAGACAGGGCATCTGGAAAGGATCTCCTCTCCCAGAACAACACAGATCTTCATGTGAAATCAAATTGCTGCTCTGAGTGGTTATAAAGGCAATCTATTCAATTACTAGTGAACATGGACAAGACAAGCAAGGAGTCAGACTAATTGTATTGGCAACCTTCAGTCTCGAAAGACTATGGTATCGCGCTCTGAAAGGTGGTTCTGGCACAGCGTCTAGTGTGGCTGAAAAGGCCAATCCGGGAGTGACAATCCCTTCCACACCGGGAGCAAGTGCAGTCTGTCCCTGGTCTGTCTCCCTGGCTATGGGCCTTCCTTCTTTGCCTCTTAGCCTCAGACTGTTGGCAAAGTGTCTCTTCAAACTGGGAAAGGCCATGCTGCACAGCCTGCCTCCAAGCGGGCCGCTCAGAGGCCAGGGTTTCCCACTTGTTGAGGTCCATCCCTAAGGCCTTCAGATCCCTCTTGCAGATGTCCTTGTATCGCAGCTGTGGTCTACCTGTAGGGCGCTTTCCTTGCACGAGTTCTCCATAGAGGAGATCCTTTGGGATCCGGCCATCATCCATTCTCACGACATGACCAAGCCAACGCAGGCGTCTCTGTTTCAGCAGTGAATACATGCTAGGGATTCCAGCACGTTCAAGAAATCAAAATGGGGAAGGGCTAAAAAGAAGTACAATGATCAGACTATTGAAAACTGCAGTGACTTGGCTATTATTATTATTAACAGTATTTATATACCGCTTTTCAACTAAAAGTTCACAAAGCGGTTTACAGAGAAAAATCAAATAACTAAATGGCTCCCTGTCCCAAAAGGGCTCACAATCTAAAAAGATGCAAAAAGAATACCAGCAGACAGCCACTAAAACAGACACTGCTGGGGTGAGACGGGCCAGTTACTCTCCCCCTGCTAAAAAAAGGAGCACCCACTTGAAAAAGTGCCTCTTACCCAATTAGCAGGGGTTTTTGGCTAGATGGCTACAAATGAAATAGCTTGACAAGTTGAATACAGAACCTAGTACCACCCAGCAAGGTGAGCTGGGGAGCTACTGAAGAGAAGAAAAAACTATCCTATAGAACAGGGGTGCTCACACTTTTTTGGCTGGAGAGCTACTTTGAAACCCCGCAAGGCCCGGAGATCTACCAGAGTTTTTTTACAATGTTCGCACCATCATAACATATAACATTTATGTGTACAATGTATGTTGGTGTACCTTGCATAACCAAATGAGCCAATATTGCACAACACAACATAATTAACTATAAACATTTTTTGTAATTACTTGAGTTTACTTTGATGACTTGCACTGAAGTGAATCAGCCAAGGATGCATAGTCCGGACAGTAGCTGCTGACAGCCAGCCTCAAGCACACTTCCAAATGTCCATCAGTCATGGTGGAACTGTACTTGGACTTAATGAACTTCATGTAGGAAAAGGCTGACTTACATAAATAAGTGGAGCCCTTCCTGCCTCATGTGCTCTTATATCCTTGAGGGCCCTATTGCCTTCAAGTGGCTGCAGCTGTGCAGCACACTCTGCTGGATACCCAGGCCTTACCCTTAAAGGGGCCACTGCTGACACCACATCTACCTCCTCACCAGATCTTCCTCGATTCCAATACAAGTGGGGGGGGGGAGCAGATCTCTATACAGACCAGTGCAAAAACAGGGGAAAGGTGTGGGGGATGGAAGATCACTATATAGACATCACAGCAAGACCAGTGCAAAACCCCTTGCACACAGAACCAACAGATGGAAGTTGGGGGGGGGGGCAGATCTCCATACATACCAGTGCAAAAGCAGGGAAAAGGTGTGGGGGAGGGAAGATCTCTGTATAGACATCACAGCAAGACCAGTGCAAAACCCCTTGCACACAGGACCAACAGATGGAAGTTGGGGGGGGCAGATCTCCATACATACCAGTGCAAAAGCAGGGGAAAGGTGTGGGGGAGGGAAGATCTCTGTATAGACATCACAGCAAGACCAGTGCAAAACCCCTTGCACACAGAACCAACAGATGGAAGTTGGGGGGGGGGGCAGATCTCCATACATACCAGTGCAAAAGCAGGGGAAAGGTGTGGGGGAGGGAAGATCTCTGTATAGACATCACAACAAGACCAGTGCAAAACCCCTTGCACACAGGACCAACAGATGGAAGTGGGGGGGCAGATCTCCATACATACCAGTGCAAAAACAGGGGAAAGGTAAGTCAGCCCCAGTAGAGTCAATGGGGCTCACTCCCAGGGATGCGTGGATGGGAGAAAAGCCTGCCAGCAGCTCCTCTCCCAGGGAGGAGCCTGCCAGGTGCTCACTCCCTGGGCTCACTCCCTAGGCTCCCTGGACTCGCTCCCTGGGCTCACTCCCTGGGCTCACAAGCCTGCCAGGGGCTCACTCCTAGGGATGCAGGAGAGAAGCCTGCGATCGACTCATTTCGCCTGGAGATCGACTGGTAGCTCGCGATCCACATAATGAGCACCCCTGCTATAGAAGGAAAGCTTACAGGCTGGTTTAGAGTGGGGATAAAAGGCAAAACATAAGTAAGTCCCTACCATAGCTAGCTAGAAATACAATCTCTAGAACTAGCTACTTCTGTTGTCCCAGAAATGGTGGTTTTCTGCACTTACTGGGAGCGTACGAGTGGACCTTCTGCAAACCAGCAGCTGGTTCAGATGGCAAACCCAGCAAAGCAAACTGCTCCAGCTGCTTGCAGGCGCTTGTATCACCTTACTTTGATGATGTAATGGCCATTCCATTCCACCACCCCTTACCTAAACAGGTGGGTGTGGTTGCCCAATCAGTGCGCACATGCCAATCTCAGCCAGAGGGCTGGCTAGAAGCTATTGTCTTCTGAAAAGATCTTCAGAAGATCTTCACATCTTGTGCATGTGGCTTTTGGGATATTTCAGACACTCTCAGAGGAGCATCCTGGGATAATGGCTCCTCCTTCTCAGATGCCAGGCAAGCTCTTTAGGAGGTTAGAGCATCCCAAAGTCCTTTAGAGGGCTAGAAATGTCCCATAATAAGGGGAAATGGGCCAAATCTAGAGGGGAAAATGGGGCATTCTTCACATGCCCACTCCAGTACCAACCAATAATGTGGGAGAATACACATCATAAGGCCATCAGAACATGGTTAAATCAAAAACTAGATGTTCCAGAGTGGGAGAGAGAAATTCAACACTGGGATGCCATTTTCAGCCCCACATTTATTTTGCAATGTTAAGAACATAAGAAGAGCCCTGCTGGATCAGGCCAAGGGCCCATCTAGTCCAGCTTTCTGTATCTCACAGAGGCCCAACAGACACCTCAGAGCACACAAGACCAAAAGATACTTGCATCTTGCTGCTATTCCCCTGCATTTGGCATTCTATTTACACTCAGTATCATCTGAGGGTGTTCAGGATCACCTTTACTTTTGCTAAGGAAAGTGATCTGATCACAGTGCCAGAATGTTGCGCTATCGTAGCTGTTCATCTGCTTAATAAGAACTCACATTTGCTCTGGTGAAATTTCTGCAGCCAGATTGCCCATCATAGCTACTGTACAGATGCGAATTGATCAGTGTAAAATTAGGTCCATTGGGCACATGTTGTAAGGTCACGTTTTCACTCTGTGAGACGGCCAACATCAGAAGAGAACTTCCTGGATTTTTAAAAAACTTCCCCTCCTAAGGAAATAGACAGAAATGCACCCAAGAAATGTTCAAAAAGGTGGAGCAAAGTTGTTTTTCTGAACTTTGTTAACTGCTGGGTAGGTTTGGAGCCTGTGACCTTGAGGTGAATGCTTCATATCCCATTACCAGGCTTTGGAGCCTTGAAGTCCCCATTGAGGAAGTTTTTCATTTAAATTCTCCCTATCCACCCCTCCAGTACTTCCTCCTCCTCCTTTCTCTAGTTCATGCTCTGTGTGACTAGAAATTGGAACCATTAAAAAGGGAAGCTCTGAATGAAAAAAGAGGAGTCAGAGTTTATTTTGTTTTCTCTGAGAGAAGATCCGGTCACTAACCATCCTTAGAAAACTGACTCCAAAGTTTCCTTTAGAGAGTTCCAAGTTGGAAGGATCTCTGTGTGCTGAGCTTTGCTCGGATTAGAGGAAGGTTGGTTAACGGTTTCAAGGGCCACGATGCAATGTCAGACATAGAGCATCTATATGAGCTGTTGAGTGGGCCAAGCCTGGATTCCCTTTTTCTACAGCAGACACAGACAACTATTCCTGACATTTCAGCAATAATTAACAGGGCAGAATGCGCTTCTTTAGTTCATACTTACATTGTAATAAAAGGATTCTGCAGTGCCCTGTGAGCCCAAACTAGAGAGCACATGAATTTTGGGAGGAAAAATAATTAAATTGTTAGTTTCCTGAAATGCAAATTGCCAACATTCTTGTGCGTTGTACCTGGAACGACATTTGTCTCCCGTTAAGAATGGATGATAGGCTTTTGCATTTCAAGCTCACGTTGACAATAAGAATCTAATACTTGCCATATTATTTTTTCCACTGCTGGATACTTAGCAGATCGATTCTGTATGATCTTGTTTAGCAGCCTTATGTGCACCATGAACTAGATGAAATCTGACAGGACTCTAGCCAGTCTCCCAATGCCCATACACTTGGAGCAGACGACTTACATAAAAGCAAGCCAGCCCACATCCACCAGGTCCCATGGTTGTGTCACCAACACCATGATCAATAGCATCAAAGGCGCAGGAAGATCTAATGGCACTGGGACATCTATATGATGTTACTGTCTCTGCCGATTTCTGAGTGGATAATACATCAAGGCCACAAGTGCTGTATCAGATGGGTCCCAAAAATTGATAGACCTGAGGTATACCTCAAGCAGCTGGGTATTACTTTCCTCAGCAAACCTCCCCAAAAAGAGATTGATGGAGAGAGAGAGAGAGAGAGAGAGAGAGAGAGAGAGAGAGAGAGCACTGACTGGGGATTGTAGAGGCTGAATGGTCTCCACATTTTTTTAAAGGTCAAATGATATATAGGCATTATCCTTCCACAAGATGATACATTCTCTTTGTGATGGATGGCCCACAGCTCACAACCTCCTTGGTGACAGCAAGAGTACTGCAACGTCATTGTTCCAGGGATGGATGTTTGTTCCCTCCTAATATGTGGAGACTCCTAGAGATTATAACACACTGGTGGGCTGCAGTCTACTGAGCTGGCTGAGTAGCACCTTGCTCCTTGCAGCCTGTCGAGCTGATCTTTGCTGAGCAAGAAATGAGTTACATGAACCCGTTTAAACAGGTTTCATTGTGGTGAGGTAATAGTAAAAGGTTAGCAGCATGCAAGTGAGGTGTAATCTAATAGTCCCTGTAAAGACATGTAATTTCAAGCAGATATACTGTTTTCATACTTTAGCTGTTACTGATGTTGTTGATGTTTTGTTATTATTTCCGGTTTGAGAATACACAGGCAATCTGTCATCAGTCATAAAACTGCCAGTCCAATGCACTGATTTCTGATAGCTAATGATTAATGACATAATCCTATGCATGTCTACTCAAAAGTAAATCCTATTGTGTTCAATGGGGTTTACTCTCAGGAAAGTGTGTAGAGGATTGCAATCAAAGTTTTTAATGGCCAGCTTCTTAAATCCTATCCAGAAGGCCCTGCATTGAGCTCTGAAACTTAGCATCACTTACTCATAGAGCATAAGAAGCATCTCCACAGCTGTGAATGGGTCTATGAAATGAAGCTGGAACATTATCTATAGGAGGAAGGAGGGAGCAATGATAGATGAATGATGCACACGAACATCCAGCTGTTTGGAAGGGCCTGGAGAGGGTTTAGCCACTCAAGAGGTTTCTCTTTGGAATAGTCTTCTGTAATCCAGCTCTAAGTCCAAGTGAGCCTTCCTAAGGAGGAACAAAGTGCCACTGAGGGAGATGTGAATTCGTTCTGGATCCTATCTGCTTTTTGGGCCCAATCCTATCCCTGGCTACCATGCCGCAGTACAGTGGTGCCAAAACAGCCACCACGGTATCTTGTGGGGCCAAGGAAGTCCCCCCCATAAGGGGACTTTGGTTCTCTTACCTCTCATAAGCCCTAGCTGCCACAATGGTTCTACTTGGAGATGCACCAGCTATTTAGCTGGGGCAGAACCGAGGAGACCCATGTTGGGCTTGGAGGCCCAGGAGGAGAAATAGGATTTGGCAGCAACCTCTGCCGCCATCCCCACCACCTCCCGGGACTGAACTGCCCCTCGGGTTGCCCTCCTTCCACCCAGTTTCCCCTCCTCATAACGTAAGAACATGAGAAGATTCCCACTGGATCAGGCCATAGGCCCATCTAGTCCAGCTTCCTGTTTCTCACAGTGGCCCACCAAATGCCCCAGGGAGCACACCAGATAACAAGAGACCTACATCCTGGTGCCCTCCCTTGCATCTGGCATTCTGACATAGTCCATTTCTAAAATCAGGAGGTTGCACATGCATATCAAGGCTTTCAACCCGTGATGAATTTTTCCTTCAGAAATTTGTCCAATCCCCTTTTAAAGGCATCTTGGCCAGATGCCATCGCCACATCCTGTGGCAAGGAATTCCACAGATTAACTACATGCTGAGTGAAGAAATTCTTTTGTCTGTCCTAACTCTCCCAACACTCAATTTTAGTGGCTGTCCCCTGGTTCTGGTGTTGTGTGAGAGGAAAAAGAGCATCTCTCTATCCACTCTATCCTTCCCCTGCATAATTTTGTATGACTCAATCATGTCCCCCCTCAGGCGCCTCTTTTCTAGGCTGAAGAGGCCCAAGCACCGTAGCCTTTCCTCATAAGGAAGGTGCCCCAGCCCCGTAATCATCTTAGTCGCTCTCTTTTGCACCTTTTCCATTTCCACTATGTCCTTTTTGAGATATGGCAACCGGAACTAGATGCAATACTCCAGGTGTGACCTTACCATCAATTTGTACTTCCCTGCCGTCCCCTTCTCCCACCCTGGGTTGCCCCCCCCCCGTCACCTGGTGGGGAACCAGTATATGCTCCTCCCGCTGGCAGGGAGGCCCAGTGCCAATTGGTGCTGGCCTCTCTGCCAGCACCTCACCCATCCCGGCCACCACAACATACCTTATAGCACATTTGCAGTTGCCAGGACAGCGTACAAGTCCCTGACGCTGCCCCAGCATAGAACTGGGCTACCTGTATATCTTTTAAAAGGCCAATCATTCAAATGGGAATCCTGGGGATATAATTTCCCTCAGAATCAAGTGAGAATAATTCTAACTCAGCTCGTTTGAGTCTGAATCACCGTCATTTTATAGAGGAGAAATGATATTGTGAAGAAGAGTTCTGAACGGACCACCATAAGCCATGCTTTTGCATTGTTCTCCCCTGTATGCTTGTTGTTTCAAAACCTCCACCTCCCTTTTTAAAAGCATATAAAATATGATACCTTTATTATTGCTAATATTGCTGTTGGGTTGCACGAGCATTAACTTGCACTCGTACAAGAAAAGGGGAGGCATGATTTCTGGTTATTCCTCCTTCCTTCCCCTGACCCTTGCGCAGTGGCATAGCTACAGGGGGTTGCATGGTAAGTACTGCAGGCGCCCCAATGCACCATGTAAGTGGTCTTCCCCACAAGCCATTAAAGTCATTCCAGGCAGTGATAGCAACATGCAGGCACACCTGCAGATTGCCATCACTGCCTAGAATGGCTCCAACAGCGAGTGATAAGGGCTGCTTACATGGCACTTTGGGGCACCTGCAGTACTTACTGCGCTGTCCCCCTGTAGCTATGCCACTGCCCCTGTGCCCCCTTAAAATATGTCCCTGCTGGTTGGGGGATACTGTGAAACAAGATGGTATGTGACACAGGCAGCTGGTGAGGGAAGGGGAAATCACAAACAAATTTCTAATTCTTGCATGAGCGCAAGATAATGCATGCTTATGAGAGGGTTTGGATCCTACCCATTATTTCCAGTGTGTTGGAGCAAAAACAAAGAGCCTTGTAGCATCTGTAAGACTAACCCATTTATTTCACCATAAGCTTTTGTGGTTTAGGATTCGTTTCATCAGATGCATCCCATCTGCCAGGGCCTCTGAGAAGAACTTTTTTCAGGGGGTACAAAGTTTCTTTTGGGCCCCTTTCAAAGGGAGAGGGGTGAAACAGAGTGGGGGAAGGGAGGTGATGGGTTAGCAGAATAGGGGCAGGGAGGGGCAAAGCAGGATGAGGGGAGGGTAGAGACTGCTGGAAAAGTCTTTGGAGCCCAAGTCTACCCACCCATGTGGCATCAGTAGTATCCCCAGCATCCCCAGTCATGGTAGTATCCCCAGCATCCCGTACAGGCAACAAGTCTGCTGAGTATGCATCAGGCACTGCAGCTCCAGAGACCCAAGGTCAGGCAGATACTCCCGGGAAATACCGAGGCACAGACACGGCAGTGCTCCACCACCAGATGTTCTTTACCTGAAGTTATGTACAATATTTACAGTGCAAAGGCAGCACAGCAAGCAAACAGCAGATAGCACTGTCCACAATCTCAGATCACCAACTCCACCGACGTAGCTTCCCGCAGACACTCCACATAACATCTCCCACACAGCAGCTTGCACGAGCTGGAATATATACTGGCACTGGTCAATGGGAAGCGGGCTGCAATCTGGTGATAGTGTGAGTCATAGTCTTGTGACATGGTATTGCAGGGTGTTGCATCGTCCCTGCTATGTCCTGTTGCATCAGCCAATCCCATGATGCAACAGTGCTATATTGCATGTATTCAGGCCAAGACACCAGGGCCTAGCCTTGCCCTATCCAGCTTGTAAATTCCTATAGGCATGGGGCGTATATCATAACAGTAGATAGATTCGTCAGATCCCAGGAAATTTCTGAGCCCCCTCCTTTGGCTCCTGGGCCCCCCTTTTGACCCTGGGCCCCAGTACAAATTACCCTTTACCCCCCTCCCCTACACCCTGCCATTTGCCAATGGGCACTCTGCCCCCCCTTTCGCAAATAAGAACATAAGAACAGCCCCACTGGATCAGGCCATAGGCCCATCTAGTCCAGCTTCCTGTATCTCACAGTGACCCACCAAATGACCCAGGTTAGCATTCAGGGGAGGGGAGATCAGGATCAAGGTGGGAGGGGGGACAGTTTATAGCTCTCTCTCCATTGTGGCATTGATCCATAGGCACCCAGACCCAGCTGCTATTTAGCATTTAAAAAAACAAACCCATGCACTTGTACTGCATGCATTTAAAATACATGCAGGAAGGCTGAAGATTTTTTCTCATCAGCCCAACCCTGGGTGCCATTTAGGAAAGACTGGCTGTGTCCTAGATCACATGTGATGATTTCTCAGGAGTAACTAAATCTTTGGCTATTATGAGGTATGAAAATTAAACAGAACAAAATTAACTTTAAAACACACTGCTTTGGGGTAGGGGCAGACTGGACTATAACACCATGCCATGAATCTCCCCTCCCCAAACACTTCAAATGGCACTTCTGAAGTCAACTTTCTGTTTCCTGGTATGTCTCCATTATAGCCCTCACCTTCTGCCCATACAGCTCTTTTCTCCTTCAATCATCCAGGAACCCCAGTTCTTCTCTAGTCCACTGCTTAAGCTAAGGAAGAAGGGTTAATGCAGACCGTTTATGATTTTATCCAGCAGAGGGGAGTGTATCACATATGGTGCATGCAATCTAGCTAATTAAATTATCTGAGCAGCTTTAGTCAGCTCTGGTGCCAGGTGGAAACAACATTTTGCCTCCCTTCCTTTAACACCACAACCTTTTCATCTGCCGGCAAAAGCACTCAGGGCAAAACGTCCCAGCTGTGCAGCAATTTAAATGAATGGTGAGCCAGCAAGGAACTTAACTGGCTTAGGAGATTCCAGGCAAAGTATCCATCTGGACCTTGGAGATTTCCTCATCATCTGCAAGCAATGATTGCATCACCTTCCCATTCTCAACCAAGAAAAGGTCCCTTTGAAATCCTCTTTATTCATGCTCTACTTACCAGATACATGTGGAGATCTCTCTCTCTCTCTCTCTCTCTCTCTCTCTCTGCCTGCGATGGGTTCAGCTTCTATGGAAATATCTGCCACCATACCACCTATTAGGGAACAAGCATGGTACAGTGTCTAGACTGTCTACTTTGGATATGATACCCCTATTCAGTTAAGAATTTCACAGGCTGACCCTGGGAAATTGATCATCATGTTAGGAACACAGCAAATTGCCTGTCCGTTTAATCAAGCATTGCCTGAATTGCAGCAGCTCTTTAGCATTACAGATTTCAATCCTGTCTTCATGTTCCAGCAATGCAGTTTGACTTAAGATGTCATAAAACGCAATGCTCTATAGCAGGGGTGCTCAATACGTTGATCGTGATCTACCGGTCGATCGCGAGGCAAAATGAGTTGATCGCAGGCTTCTCTCCTGTCCATGCATCCCTGGGAGTGAGCCCCGTTGACTCTACTGGGGCTGACATGTGAGTAGACCTGGAGAGGAGCCGCTGGCAGGCTTCTCTCCCATCCACGCATCCCTGGGAGTGAGCCCTGTTGACTGTACTGGGGCTGACTTACCTTTCCCCTGTTTTTGCACTGGTATGTATGGAGATCTGCCCCCCCCAACTTCCATCTGTTGTTTCTGTGTGCAAGGGGTTTTACACTGGTCTTGCTGTTTTGTCTATATAGAGATCTTCCCTCCCCCACACCTTTCCCCTGTTTTTGCACTGGTCTGTATAGAGATCTGCTCCCCCCCCCACTTGTATTGGAATCGAGGGAGATCTGGTGAGGAGGTAGATGTAGTGTCAGCAGTGGCCCCTTTAAGGGTAAGGCCTGGGCATCCAGCAGAGTGTGCTGCACAGCTGCAGCCACTTGAAGGCAATAGGGCCCTCAGGGATATAAGAGCACCTGAGGCAGGAAGGGCTCCACTTATTTATGTGAGTCAGCCTTTTCCTACATGAAGATCATTAAGTCCACCCTTCCACCATGACTGATGAACATTTGGAAGTGTGCTTGAGGCTGGCTGTCAGCAGCTACTGTCTGGACTATGCATCCTTGGCTGATTCACTTCAGTGCAAGTCATCAAAGTAAACTCAAGTAATTCCAAAAAATGTTTATAGTTAATTATGTTGTGTTGTGCAATATTGGCTCATGCGGTTGTGCAAGGTACACCAACATACATTGTACACATAAATGTTATATGTTATGATGGTGCGAACATTGTAAAAACTCTGGTAGATCTCCGGGCCTTGCTGGGTTTCAAAGTAGCTCTCGAGCCAAAAAAGTGTGAGCACCCCTGCTGTATAGTGTACTCTTCAGCTGCTGCCGAAATTGCAAGCAATGCTAGCCACATAGCAGTAGCCTCCTTGGATCCTCCAGTGCCAGGAAGTCAGCGGTGGGGGTGGGCTTTAGGCAGAGAGGGGGCGGATCAGGGTATTCCATGGGAGAAACTGGGGACAGGGAAGGGAAGAAAGGGGTGAATCCGGCAGTACAGGCACATGCCAGATCTGATCTCCTTTTTAAAACCTCCCTACCCCTTTTCCCTCCTCGGACACAAGCCACCAAAATAGGTGGCGTATGCCCAAGGAGACTCATAGACAGCCCCAGGCTTATGTGCAGAAAAGTAAGAAATATTTTTACTTATCTCCCTCTACATTTGGGCAGTAGTTCTCAACCTGGGTGTCACGACCCCCCCAGGTGCCCCATTCAAAAAATTATTTTCCTTTAAGGGGGTGGAGAACTGGTGGACCCAGTAGGTGATGGCACTTGTCACTTTCGGGTTCTTTCTGCTGCCGCTGCCACCAAATACAGGGAAGTAGGAAAAGGGTTTTAACAGGCTTCTTACTTACCCAGATTGTATGGGGTATTCAGCAGCGGTGGGGTGAACCCAGAAGTGATGGGTGCTGTTGCCTAAAGGTCCTCTGCTAGGTTCCAACCCTGTCTTAAATGGAGGGAACCATTGCCTTGGGAACCACTGCCTTTGGGTCACCCCTTCCACCACAGAATGCAGCGTGTGCCTTTTTGGTGTGATTGCATCAGTGCTGGTGGTGGGGGATAGGATTGGGGCCTCAGACAGGAGTCTTTTCCAGCCCTGTCAGGACGTGTCAGGGATTGTATCCGGAACCCTCTACATACAACACAGGTGCTGTACCACCTTCCTTCTGTTTTTGTGAGGCCAACACTGTTATTGCAGCAATTATGGTCAATAGTCACAGATGAACGTATTCTCTGTGAATGTTTCTAATCCTTTTTTTAAAACCCATATAAGCTAGAGGCCACTGCTTCTTGCAGCCAGGAAGAAGTGTGTCCTTTAGACTGTTTAGAACCTACTACTAGTAATTTTATGGCAGTATACAGATGCCAAAGAAAGAGGCTCCTGTTCAACTCAAGATGGTGGGTTAGACACTGATAGGAGATTTCAGAGCAGAATCTGTCGATATCTAGATCTATATTCCCACTTCCCACATCATCCATCATTTTATGTGAACTGCAGTATCCCTTCTCTGTTGAAAGACAATGGCTGAAGGAGGCATACTGGTAACAGTAGAGACAGGCGGAACATTGAATGTTCCGTTTCCAAGAATGGTAGCCTTATCAGGTGCTCCCATCTTTGGAAAGAGCTTGTAAAATTATGTTTCCTACAATCATGTGGGAGCATCGACAAATTACCATACTCATGTATACTTGGCAGAGCAAAGCTCTGCTTCAAATTATAGAGTGTTCATTAGCCGGGGGGGAGGCTTCAGAGAGGAAACCCAGAAGACCGGCAGAGCTGAATATGGTTGGAATTCGGTTGAAGAGTGACAGCTCCGAACGATGGAGAGGTCATGCACATATCAATGTATGTTCAACCCGTTCAGCTCAAGATGGTGGGCTAGACACTGATGGGAGATTTCAGAGCTGAATCTTGAATACAGATCCATCGCTGGCCTCATTTCAAGGTGCTCTACGGCCAAGCTAGGGAGTTCTCTGCTAAATCTGTAGTAAATTCTTATTCAAACTGTAGGTCAGAAGTGAACTGAAGTTGAAAAGAGACTACATGGAAGGAGTGATGTGTGTGGTTAGGGAAGCAGATTGCAACTGCCCATGTCCAAAAGGATTATGTGGGGAGCAGGTATCCATTTCACTCACCTGCTTCCTTCTGTGCACAGAAAAGGGACTTTGTGAACCAGAAGTGAGGGCAGGGAAACAGCCACTTACTTAGATTCTTCCCAGCAGTCCCTTTGTATAAAACAGAAAGTGTGGGGTATGCTGGGACTTCCCAGCAGAAACTGCACTGCCTGTTTCGTTGAAAAGGATCAGGTGGGAAAGAGCAAGATACTGTAAGTAGCTGCTCATTTTTCTTTCTGGGTTTATTTTTTTTTTTTTTGGGGGGGGGGAATGGCGGCATCAGGTAGCAGATCTGTTTGGGCCATCCCTGATATGTTCGATATGTAACTGTCAATATTTTATGTTATACAGGAGTCCCCTGTACCCAGTATCTGTGAATTCAGTTATCCATGGATTGAGTCTGCAGGCTCCCCATCCATTTGCACCCCTTGGCTTGCATCCCCTGACATGTGCCTCCCTGGAGGCGAGGGAAGGTCACCTCCAAAGGGTTCAAAATGCCTTATAAGGCATTAAAAAGTCACTTCCGGTTGTACGAAAAAGACTGGAAGTGACATTTTCACCTCTAGGTCTCAGTCTGAGTCCAGTAGGGGCTGCAGACGTACATGCACAGCCTCTGCTGGGCTCAGGACCCTCTGGAAGCAAGGGGAGGGAAGCATTCCCTCGTAGGTGTCCCCTCGTTGCTGCAGATTCAGGTATCCATGCCGGGGAGGGTGCGGTTTCCAGAACGGAACCCCTGAAGATATGGCGGCGCACCTGTATTTTTTATCTATATTATGTAACTGTCGATATTTTAACAAATATATCCAATATCTCTGCTTTTGTCAAGTAACCATGCTCCATTTCATTCTGGTCTCAGGGCCCAATCCTATCCAACTGTCTAGTGCTGGTACAGCCACACTGCAGAACAAATATTCCCTTACCTGGAGGAGGCTTCTATGATTGTTCCCCTACTACTGGATGCAGCACTTGCCCCATTAGCACAGTGGCACCAGCACTGGAAAATTGGATAGGATTTGGCCCTCAGTCTTTAGTTCCTGCCCAATACATTTCTAATTCTTCCACCTTCCAAATGTTTGCTTCCTCATGTGGCTTTCTTCATGGTCTTAGATCAGGGGTGCTCAAACTTTCAACTTTAGGGATGCTGGACCTTTAACAAGTGTATAGAAGAGAGAATTTCAGCAGGTGCAACTTGTCATCCCACAGATGACAAGCTGCACCTGCTGAAATTATCTCTCCTACACAATTTTAAAGGTCCAGGATCCCTAAAGTTGAAAGTTTGAGCACCCCTGTCTTAGATGATGGACATATTCTGATTTTCAGGGCCTCAGAGAGAAATTTTTATCAAGGGTTACAACGTTTCTTTTGGGCCCCTTCCAAAAGGGGGAGGGGAGGGGTGAAACAGAGTAAGGGGAGGGTGGTGATACGGGTGGGCAGAATGGGGGCAGGAAGAGGGAAAACAGGGTGGAGGGTGGCAGCCAGAAAAGTCTTTGGAGTCCAGGACTACCTACCTGTGTGACATTTGCTGCTATCTACAGTAATACACAAAACCAAATTCAAATATAGAAAATCATTGCAGAAAATTAGCGCCATTGTATTTAGACTCATAATAGAATGGAAAGTGTCCTGTGTGTACCAAACTTTACTTCTGCAGCAGCTGTAGTCCCACAGCTGTGTCCCTGAGCTCCTATACACTCCTCCATGGTAAGCCAAGGGTGCCCAAACCCTGGCCTGTGGGCCACTTGCAGCCCACTGTGGGTCCCCAACTGTCCCCCAGGAGGTCCCCCCATCTCCTATGGGCACCCGGCCCTCACCCCTGCCTGTGCTGGCCCACCGCATGAGCTCCACGCCTTGCTTTCCCTCACTGCCGCCGAGCTTAGTGGCAACAAAGTAAAGACGAGCCCAGCGGGCGCGCAGGGCCTTTTATATTGGGAAGGCAACATGAAACTTGCAGGCTGGGCTGAGCTCTGCTGGGCTGGGCTTGGCTCTCCTCCCCTCCTGCAACCTGAGCCAGGGGAGTGCAGGAGAGAGAGAGATCCCAGGGGTGGGGGGTCTCTCCTGCCTCTGGGCTCTGCTTGGCTGGGCTCAGTTCCCCTCCTCTCCTGCAACCTGAGCCAGGGGAGTGCAGGAGAGAGAGAGAGAGAGAGAGAGAGAGATCATGCATGAGGGAGGGAGGGAGGGCTGGTTGGCTGGCCGGCCAGGAAGGCAGGCAGGCAGCAGCAGCACATGCTGCCCTAGCTGGCAAGGAAGGGCGGTTAGGTGGGCAGGCAGGGAGGAATGCAGCTGGGTGAGCAGGCAGGCAGGAGCACATACCGCCCAAGCAAATGAGGGAGGGAAGGAGGGAGGGCGAGGGGGCAGACGAGCAGGCGGGTGTATGTGTGTGAAAGTGTGGAAGATCCCCCCTCCATCTGTTTGTGTGAATGGGATCATAAACTGGCATGAAGATCTCCCCCCCCCCCCCTTATTAGGGTGTATGGAATCATAAACCGGACTGAATTCATTCATTCATTTTCCATCTCTAATGTATTCATTTATGTAAATTTATTCAAATTTGAAATGTAAATGAATTCTTTTTTTTTCCAGCCCTGACACAGTGTCAGAGAGATGTTGTGGCCCTCCTGCCAAAAACTTTGAGCACCCCTGTGGTAAGCTGATCCACAAGCCAGAGAGCTAATGTAGCAGGTCCTCCCAGATCTGAGGCTGTGTTAAGGAGTATCACGTATGCATTCTTCAGCGTGGTGTATATGGCTTGTGGCAGCAGCCGCTGCCGTGCACCCTCAGCAGTGCCCCTAGCGTGGGCAGCAGGTCCATGTGAGATTGGAAAATGTAAGATCCCAGGAAATTTCTGTGCCCCTCCTTTGGCTCCTGGACGCTCTTTTTGGCCCTGGGCCCAGGTACAAATTTCCCCTTTGCTCCCTGCTCTCATGAACTCTGCTGATTTTTCTTCTGCCTGTAATTTCTATTTCATAATTAATATTCTCCTTTTTTATTTTTTTTAAAAATGGGCTTTGCTATTTGGCTAGCAATTCGCCTTCAGAAGAGGGTATGAACAATAACACGAGCTGCCTTGGGCAACATTCTCCTTTCCTAATCCTCTGATCATACCACCTCTTGCACTGATTACTTTTGAATTTCTGCCAAATTTCCCTAAGCTGAATTTGGCAGAAGCACAAAAGGTTATCCCTCATCTGTAATATATAACTAATGACACCATGCTGCTGGGCTAGTATTCTTCTCCAAGGTTTCACACATAGTTTCTAGAAAGCCTCTTATTCTATATCTGTAAAGCAACTTAAAACGTAAGAATGCTATCACAGCTTGAGGAATTACTTCTACTATCATTTATTATGCTGTTACAAACACTCTATTTTTGCAATTGCTTTATTCTCATGGTATGTAACCCTTTCACCACAAACCACTTCT
The DNA here is from genome assembly GCF_035046505.1 of Tiliqua scincoides. Classification (NCBI taxonomy): domain Eukaryota; kingdom Metazoa; phylum Chordata; class Lepidosauria; order Squamata; family Scincidae; genus Tiliqua; species Tiliqua scincoides. The sequence continues at coordinate 73,451,897 of NC_089821.1, read as the reverse complement.
TCCGATTACTGTGAGTTGTGTTTTAAACCAAGAAGGCCTGTTTTAAGTTGTGAACATTTACTGTTCATTTCATGTGACACCATGTAATAGAAAAACTGCCGGAAAGAACATCAAAGAACTGACACAGCTTTCAGACTAGAACAAAACCCATGATGCAGTGTAACTGAAAGCAAAAACATATGAGGAGCAGTATTGGAAGCTGAAGTAAACAGAACAATTATAGCCCAATTCGATGGAGTGCGTGCTGCATGCTGTGGAGGGGGGGACAACCTGATGACCCAGGAGAGGTAAGTAAAAGTTTACTTACTTCAACATAAGCCGCCTGACCTTAGGATGCACCCACATATGGGCTGCAATAGGCATGGTGTCGAGTCACTTGGGCTAGAACTGGGATGCCTCACATCTGTGAGTGGCTGCCCCATGAAGTAGGCCACCAGGACTGTGGGTTGGACCATCTTTCTTGGCTTCTCAGGTTTTTCAGGCTGGTTCCACCCAGATAGCAAGAGGTATGCAAGGCTTTTCATTTTGGCTGGAATTTTGCCTGGGAAATAGAGATTTCCTGGTTTTGGCTCCTGAACCTTGATTTGTTTGCTGGCTCCCAGTTTCACCTTGATTGCTGCCCACAGCTCAGCAGTAGTGTAGCTAGGGGGGCACAGCACTAAGTTTTTCAGGCACCTCAATGCACCCTGTAAGCTGCCCCTCTGGTCTCCTCCACTTTGCTCTTGCCGCCAGGAATGACTCCAATGGTGAAAGGGGGGGGCAGCTTATAGGATGTGTTGAAGTGTCCTGCAAAACTTAGTGCTATACTGCTCCCCGTAGCTGCAGTATTGCAGGTTAGCCCTGACACATGGGGCCACACCTTGTCTCTGAGTCTGAGTGGACTGAATTGCACCCTGCTAGTCTAATGAACAAGACAAACTGTACATCATAGCTTCTTTTTGTTTTCCAGCTCTGCCCCAAATGGTGATGCAATTGTTGTCTAGTATATTGTTGCTTATGTGCTTTTCCCCCTGGGGGGGGGAATATAAATACTAGCTCAGTATTGGTAATATGATGCATGAATTCTCAGTTCTTCATAGCATTTGTTTTTCCTACGGGGAGGGAGGGGTTGGCCACTACATTATTTGTAGTGCATAACAGAGGATCAATCAATTTCTGAGCCCTCTGAAATTCCTATTGATCTCAGTCTTTTCTCTTGTGCACAAGTCAGGATGAAAACATCAGAGGCCTGAAAGCTGAGGCATGTTCAAGGTATATTTCTGGAAAGGTGATTATCCTATAAAATTTCCTTCTTTTACTGAATAGCAATTTCATGTCTTCTGCCAACATACCTTTGAAGTGTTTTCCAAAACTGCACACCAGCCACAGTATGTAAGCACCATGTGAAAAAGCAAGGAAAGGAACATGCAGGAGGGAATTCAATCTGTTTCTATTTCTATCTACCTTGTCTGAGATAGGTTGATCTACCCCATAAATTCTTTGGGGGAGAAAAAGATTGTAGGGAATGGCAAGCACCTGCATTGTCTTTCTTTTTTAAAAAAAAATAATTTCCAATATACTTTGGAAATGGTATGCATGGTGGTTGAGATTCCTTTGGACTGGAACCAGAACATGAGTCCCTAGAGAGTCCATTTGACTCAGCACTGGAAACAAAACCTGGTTGTTCACTGTGGAATCCTCATACATAAATCTTCAGTCTCTCCCATATATGTCTTGCCATACTAGGAACCTTCAAGCCCACAGAGCAAAACCAAAGAGGAGACCTGTGATCAAAGAGCAATATGCATAAACTCAGGTCAGGCCCACTGTGGACTGAAGGTCTCGCATCAAGAGGTGAGAGTTCAGGGCAGTGAAATGAGGGGAGGGACCCTACAGTCCATGTCTTCCCAACACCCCCTCTGGCCCATTACTGATAGTGATGCTCCACTCCGTGCTCCGATTCACCTTTCCCAACATGCTCTTCTCTATCAGTTTATTTCAAACAGGACCTGGGTGAGTGAGGAGATTGCACCCAGTGGAGCCAACATTAAAGGGTGGGTGGCTCAGCTCGCTTTACCCAGTTTCACTCCCCTCTCAGGTATGTTGGGGGGAGGCCATGCTCACACATGTACATCTTTTTTTAATTTTCAGTGACCAGAGACAGACAGTATTTTGGAGCGGAAGCTGGTAGTGCACAAGCACCATATGGGCCTGCACATACATGCATATGTGACACCGCATCTCTCCCACCTTGTCGCCATGTATTATTAGAGATGAATGGCTGGAAACTAGTGACGTCAAACTTTCATTCTGTAACTGAGTAGGAATTGCATGCCTTCTCCAACACACTGCACCAGGCTAGGGGAGAGTAGGATTGCTTCGTCAATCATCTTTTTCTTCTGCTTTTTCAGCCTAGGATTTCAATCCTAAGCGCACTTTCCTGGGAGTAAGGGCCATAAATTCAGTGAAACAGAGTTCTGAGTAAACACCCTTAGGCTTGTGCTGTAAGGGTGAGAACACAGAGATCTGTCTCCAAACTTCTTTGAATCCAGCTCTCTTGAATCAACCTGTCAAGGTCTCCAAGTAGCACAGAAAAATTACTGAATCCCCTTCTTGGCAGGTTGTGATACCAGTTAAGATGACTGCATTGGAGAGAGTAAACTCCCTCACTGCAAGGTGAGTTTATAAATGGCTCAGCTGACAGCCCATGTCACTCTTTAGCTTGTATCCTTTATTGCTGAATCAAGCTGGAGCCATGCCTCAGTCAGGACTTTTGGTTTCTTCACAACAACTGTATTTGTAGGGTTTCTCTATCCTTCTCCCACTTGCCCTAGAGAGCAGTGGTTTCCAACCTGGGGTATACATACTCCCAGGGATATGTGCCAGGATGTTTAGGGGTATGCGAAACAAATTGGTGGAAGAAGGTAGAACATATATCAACAGTGTGGGACAAAATACAAGTCAAAAATAGTGAAATTAATTCAGCATTCCAACAAGTGGTGGCAATGGTTTTCTTCATTATTTAAACTTGAGAAAATCTCACTTTCCTCCTCTTCACCGATATTTAAATAAGCAGACACCACAGTCAGTGAGCTATGTTTGCTGCCCTAGAGCAGGGTTGCTCAAACCCCGGCCCAGGGGCCACTTGCGGCCCTCAAGGCCTCTCAATGCGGCCCTCAGGGAGTCTCCAGTCTCCAATGAGCCTCTGGCCCTCTGGAGATTTGTTGAAGCCCGCACTGGTCCAACGCAACTTCTCTCAGTGTGAGGGCGACTGTTTGACCTTTCATGTGAGCTGTGGGATAAGAGTTCCCTCCACTGCTTGCTCTTTCACATCTGTGATGCAGCAGTGGCAGTGAAGGAAAGGCTGGCCTTTTATAGGCCTTGAGCTATTGCAAGACCATCATTCATTCATATAAGTTCATCTTTAATATATTCATTTATGTAAATCTATGTAAATTTATTCAAATTTTTAATGTAAATTAATTCTTTTTTCTCCCCGGCCCCCAACACAGTGTCATAGAGCTGATGTGGCCCTCCTGCCAAAAACTTTGGACACCCCTGCCCTAGAGCATGTCTTTCCGCTCAAACTCTTGGAATTCCAGGAAATTAGGCGCTCTGCATATGTGCTGGGTCAGAGAGTCAGTGTCCCTTGCTCATTTCCCCTGCAGATGCTCTTTCTCACATTTCTCATAGTCTCTAGGGCAGCTCCAGTGTCCCAATCAATTTCAGTTTTTTTCTATTTTGTTGCCTTTTTACAGCTTACCCCCTTCCCTATTCTTGTAAATAACCCTTTTGATAAACCATGGATGCTTTTCAGTTGTACCTGGGCTCTGATTTCTTGTTTCTCTTGTACAAGATTGAGAGGTGGGTGCCCCACAGCCAATGGCTAAAGCACCCCCACATGCGTTTGAGGGTTCTTATTTAAAATAAAGAAGAACCCTCAAACGCATGTGGGTTCTTTAATAAATAAAGTTTATTCTTTAACAATAAATAAACAATATTTATTGTAAACTTTTAATTTACTTACGTAATTAATTGATTTTTTTATGGAGCTGTTAAAAATTTTCCTGCTTGATGTCACCATGGCATTACTTCCAGGTTAATGACATCACTTCCGGCCCCCCCCCCCGACAGATTGTCATTCAAAAAGTAGGTCTCATTGCTAAAAGGTTTGAGAACCACTGTCATAGAGCATGTGCGGTCACAAAATTAATTCTGAAAAATGTTGGGGTTACAGTCACAGAAACTATTTCAAGAACATCTCTATATGTTTGGGGCTCAATTTATAGACTGCACCTCAACAGAGATGTGCATCCTGGAAGTGTACTTCAAGGGGCTCCTTGGAAATGTGTGAGATTTCCCCCTTTGGGGATCTTGACATGAGACACTCTGTAACACTCAGAGCCTGGGGCAGTTTTCCCCAAGTACGGAATCATGCAAACCAAACATGAAAACCAATTATTTAAAATAAATATAGAATTACATTTGCCTTTAAGACCTGAATGCAGAGAAAAGGCATGTAGCCTTGTTCAGAAAATACTTAGCAAGTGCACATTTCATATACAGATCTGCCCTTGGTATCCATAGGGGATCCATTCTCGGACCCCCCCAACACAAACACACACACACACACACACACACACACACACACCAATTCCACAGATGTGGTGAGCTCTCAAAGGAACTCCCAGACATGACTGGAAGCACCTTTCAGAAACCTCCAGGAGGACTTCTGAGGCCCAGGGAGGCTGCATGTGACCTCCCCGTGCCTTAGAAAGCCAGCCGAAGCCTTCAGAAAGACACTTCCAGTTTAGTGAAAAACTAGAAGTGCCTCTCCAAAGGCTCCAGCCTGCCGTCTGAGGGAGGTCGCATGTCTCTGAGGCCTTCTAGTGTGGGCTTGCGATCCACTTTGAGTCAAATTCACAGATCACAACCTATGGGTAAGGAGGGCATGCCTGTACTTTAATGGTCTGAGTTTGTAGAAAGTTCCTCTAGTTGGAAAAAAGAAGCTAAGGTGAAGATGCTTGGTTTGACCTTAAGGAAGATTAACGAAGTAGAAATTTGTCAGTGACTTCTTGAGATGAGTTAATACTTCGTGAATGTCCTTCCTATACTTTGATTCAAGAAAAGATTTCCAGTTTTTTTTTTAATAAACATGAGACTGGAGTGGATTCCTTATTAAATACAGATGTATGGGGTGTAAGGAGGGCATTCTAAATCTATATTCAGTTTAATATATAGATTAACCAATGTACATAGATTAACCAATAACCTGCAGTTTACCTGTAATAATAATTATGCAGTCAAATACTTTGCAGAGAGAAATAGCAAACTAAAGAACTGGGATTTGGCCAGGACTGCTTCTGAAGGAAACAGGGATGGTGCAGGGAAGGGAGGCTCTGGAATGTGAAACAGCATGTGGTTAAACCTGTCCCGGGCATGGGGACTCTTGGCAAGAGGAAGTAAACCCATTATGTTTATTTATTACACTTGTATTCAGGGCAGATTGATTTAAATCAAGGCAATTTAAATTGTGGATTTAAATCACTAAGAAAAAAAAGACTGGTTTAAATCATTAACTTAACTTGATGCCCATTTTGAAATCTCATATATTTCCTGAACATGTGTGCATGCTACTTAGTTGCTCTAATAATTAAAACGTATTGGCTTGCAATTAAACTGAACCTTTGTACGACGGGGATGAATAATCCGAAATCTTGGGGTCATGCAGTCCACACTTGTCTTTGGCACTGCTGAATTCTGCCCACTTAGAGAAAAGACTGAGATTTCAGTTTAGCTCTCCCTCTACACATGCAGTTATGCTAAGCAAGATCACTTTCTTGGTGTCAAATGCTGCAATTCCTATGCACTCTTATTTGGAAGAAAGTACCATTGAGCAATGTGGGACTTATTTCCAACTAAAAATGCATAGTGTTGGGCTGTAAGGACTTTTCAGAGTTTCTCAGAAGAAAGAGATGACAGTTACTGAGCAAAATAGTGGTTTTCCATGAGATGAACAATAAATGATATCTATGTTATTTCATCAGTCAGATAATATTCAGAATTGGAGAAGTGAGCACATTGCAGAGCTCAGGTAGTTAGAAGGAATAGAATGTGAGACCCAGACCATTCCTTTGGGCTATGATCCATTTGAGAAACAGGGTGGCATCTCTTTAGTTCTAGTGCCTGTGATGACTTGGTAGTCCCTGGTTGGAATAGGCAGTCCATTTGTTTGGTGATTGTGGGCCCAATCCTATCCAACTTCCCAGCACTAGCGCAGCTACAATGCAGCCCCAGGCATGGGAATAAACATTCCCTTACCTTGTGGAGGCCTCCATAACTACCCTCCCACCACAGGATGCAATGCACACCCAATTGGCACAGCTACACCAGTGCTGAAAAGTTGGGATTTGGCCCTGTTTCATTTATATTATTACTTTCTGCCATAGTTCTCTCTTTTTGTTTTAAAAAGCAGCTATTATTTCAAAGATATATAGCAACTATTCATTTTTTTTTTGAACTTATAAATGTAAGTTTCAACACATTTGTACATATTCCATTCAGATTTCCATTTAAGCCTGACTGTTTTAAAAAGGCTTCTGCCACCACCCTACTGGAGTCAATAACATTATGTCAATGACTTTGGGCTTCATAGTAAATAAATATATTGGACTTTGGGGTATCCCATGCTTCAAAATCATGGTATCAGATGTATGTGTGTGCACTCCCCTTTTCCATGCCTTTTTCTTGCCTTTGTCTTTTCAAAAGCAGAGTGAGCAGGAAAGGAGAAGGAGGAGAATTGCTGCCTCATTGTGCTGACAAAAAGGTTTATAAAAAAAAAAAAAGAGGAGGTGGATGATAGCGCTCATGGCTGCCAACAAGGCAGCAATATTTTTAAAACTGGGAGAGGAGAGGAGCCCATCCATCTGCCTGCCACTTCCACCTCAAGGTGGCAACAAGTTAAAAGTTGGGGAGGGGGGAGTGAACAGTTTGCTGCCAGAATGACCATGGTGAGAAAACAAACAAGGGCAGAGTGGCAAACTGTAAGAAGAGAAGAACACATGCACACACCTCAGCCTGTTAGTCAGGTGCTATGGGTGTTTGGGACAGGGCTGAGAAGGGCCCATACAGACCGATTTGTCCCAGGTCACATGCACCCCTGGGGGACAGCCCTGGTCAGGAACTGGTGGAGCTTGAGCAGGCTATAAAATGCCTATAGAAGGGCAGGCTATAACTCCAGTTAGCATACAGGTGTCACATTGGGACTGCTCAGAGACATTTGGAGCAGAAAGAATTTTAAGCAGGTTTTCCACACTCAAATGTAAGAATGCCCTACCCTGCGAGCAGAGCCACAAATAGGGTTGAACCTAAGGGGCACCTACCCCAGGTTCTACGCCAAGGTGGGTGCATGACTGCCCCTCAGATTTCACCCTAGCTACAGAGGAGGCACTGGCGGCTTTGCATCCCCCTTTCCTTCTCCTTTGGGGAGCCTCCATGGCAGAAGGAACGGGGGGGGGGGCACTAAGTCTCTGCAGTGAGTGCCCCTCCTCTGGGGAGAACCCAGAAATGACTGCTTTGCACCTTCAAGGGAAGCCTCCTCAGCAAAAGGAATGGGGAGCATGAAGTCGCTGCAGTGAGCGCCCCTCCATTAGGGAGAACCTGGAAGTGATGTCATGTGACATGATGTGACACCATGATGTCACTGCCCCAGGTACTGGCACAGTGCCTGACAACTCTGCCTGTGAGTCTGAACTTTGGCATCTTTTGTGTGTGTGTGTGTGTGTGTGTGTGTGTGTGTGTGTGCATGCAAACACTTGTATCTGTGTGTCATTGTGTGCATGTGCATGGAAAGATCAGCCTATGCATACATTAATTTTCCCACTAGTAAAGATCACTTGTTCAAGAGGCCGTTATAGTTCCTTTGCACTCTGTGGAGAGTTGAGGGGTACTGAAAGCCAGAGAGCCGTTTCTGTTTCAGGGTCTGGGAAGTGGCTGTCTTCAGGGCCATCTTTCCTTTTTAAGTGTGCTGATTTCCTTCCAAGGTCAGCTTCAGATATTCAATTATTGCATCTTGAGTCATTTAAACACTTATTAAGTGCTTGCACACAAGCGTGCGCATGAATAACACACACCCACATTTTTCCAGTGGCTATTAAAACAAAATCCTTTGAGTCTGCAGCAGCAGCAGCAGCCGCTACAAGCACTACCTTCTGTTACAGGGGATCTCATTTCATGGGCCAAAGCAAGAAGTCACGAACAGTTCAATAATTCAGAAATAGTCTCCTCCGTAAAGAAGAGACCCTGCATTAGCTCCTCTGGGGGTTTCCCCTTTCCTGGCCCAAACAGCTGTGTTGGTATTTAGACATAGGATACCAGCTCAGCTTCAAGTTCCAGCACAACCTCGACTCACATCCTGCAGGCTTTAAAGTTCCCAGATGGTCTGTGCAGGGCTCAGCCAGCCAGCAAGTGCTTCTATCTGGTGTATAACTCTTCGGAATGCATGTGGGGGGGGGGGGGAGAATTGGAAGGAAAAGAGGAAGAAGGGGGGAAAAATGCTGGATCATCTTCCCAGAACATTTCCTTTCTCATCTCTTCACTTGTTTCTCTCCCAGACAGAAACAAGCCTCACCAGGAACAGGACTTTCTTGGCTTTGGTCAGTAGCCTTACATAAGGGACCTGATTTGCCATCAAGGTGCACCTCCTGTGAAGAATGTGTGCCCTGTTTGTTCACCTGAAAAAGGGACTGTCAGAGCTGCAGGAAAGCTGTGAGGAGTGTGCTATTACCATCTCCTGTCTTGGCTTCATTCCTTAGCACCCTGTGTCACACACAACTAGCTCCCTTCCAAAACCTGGTCCTCTGCCTAAATCACCATTCATCATCTGGAACATCATTCCCAATTGGCAAAGAAAACATGCCCAAGTGAATTCTTCTAGGGAATATGCACCAGTTCCTCATAGCTAACAAGAACCAGCATCCTCTAATGAGCATGTTGATGTCCTGGGAGAAAAAGATAGATCTATCTAAATGTGAGAACGTTCTGTGTTCAGAATGAGACACTTTGATTATCAAATGCAGATATAACTGCAGGTCATAGATATCTCCAACATGGCCTGTATGTGAACTTCCCAGAGACATCTATCACATAGAGTGTATTGGAGCAGATGGATTTCTGACCCAGCAACAAGGTTGGCCCATTCATGAAGCCAACTGAAGCAGTTGCCTCAGGCAGCAAATTGATGGGGTGGGGGGGCACCCATTTCTATACATCTACCGACCTCCACCACCCTCCTTCTCCTTCTACTGCCTGGATTGAAAAATGAAGGTGGGGACAGAGAGCAAAATGAAATGTGGAGAGGAAGAGAGTGCTGTGCTAGAACATTGGAGAGCAGGAGGAGCAGAGACTTGCATATCATTGGATGAGGGAGGGCAGCATTTGGCAAGTCATCTCAGGCGTCAGGAGGTCTTGGGCCAGCCCGGGCCATCAAGGTAGTTCTTATATACTTTACTTACCTTTTAGCATTGACCTTTGCCTAGGATACTTCCCATTTTTTTGGTTGTGTGCTGCAATGCTCAACTGAGATTGTGGGAAGTGTCCATTTGGATGTGCCTTTAACCGTCCTTCTGTCCCAGGAAGACCAGAGATGAGTAAATTGATGGAAAGAAGTGTTTTGCCTCACGTGAATACCAGATAGAAGGGAGCAGAGGAGAGGTTCAAAGAAAGAGGTTTCCCTCTTTTTATAAGGGGATAGTAAACTAAGTTATCATCCAAGACAAAAGTGCCTGTAAGCCAGTGGTGAACCTCCCCAGCCCCACGCCCTGGGGCAAAGGTCTGCAATGGCACCTCCCCACCGCGGAATGCTGCCACCCCCTGCGCACAAATCCCCCCCTTACCTGGAGCTCACAGTGCCTCATGTGACACCAGGACTTGTCGGGTAAGTCTCCTGAAGGTTCTTTGACACTTACTGTACTTCTGGAAAACCAGAAGCACAGTTTCTGACCCCGTCGGGAGCCTCAGAGAGGCTTCCACGGGGTCCTAAAGCTGCACAAGGCTCCATGCCCAGGGCATTTGCCCCATCAAATGAATAGGAGGTCCGCCTGCTAAAAGTACCAGAGAACTAGACCCAAATCTCTCAAAGAGACCTGCACAACTTATAACTCATTAGGGCAAACACAATCCACCAGCCATTTATGATAGACCACCAGAAGCCCCATACGTCTGTATTTTTTTCTTGCCTGAACCACAGATACAGGGAGCAGGCCATAATAATGGGTCACTTGGCTTGGTGGGGCAAAGTTGTGCAGTCTCTCTCTAACACAATATCCTTCCGTTGTTCTGTGGAGAATTGGATCCTCCTTGTGTTACTTGCTGCTCGTGTCCAGTAAAGTGTCATCACTTCTATCTCCAGTCCTGTGAATGTCTATTCCAACTCCAACTAGAATCTCAGTTTTCCTACAATTGTCTGTTTCTGTTTCTGCATTCTAGAACCAGCAATTGATGTATTTGGGGCTCTTTAAACCATAGAAAATTAGGTCATCTTTTTCCACCTTTTTGTTCTTCCTGAACAGGCAGCACCTGGGGACAGAAGATCAGCTGAAGACATCCCTTCTCACTTCCTTGGAAAAGATTGCACTGACTCAAAAGCTCCTTGGAAAAATAAAATGAGAGACCAAGGCAAATGCATGACATTGGAGGTTAAGAGATGCCAAGTTCAGTAGCGTGAATAAAAACCATCTTAACCTTCCAGGTCATGAGATCAGCAGCTGGAAGTGGAAAATCACCACCAATAAATTGTAATGGAAGTGGAGTGATGAATGCTACTTAGAACGAGTGGATTTCAGAAGAGTATCAGCAGCTGCTTAAAAGGCAAGGCATGTTGGAGAAGGACTGCACAGAAAATGTCCATGTTCTTACTGTCAGACTCACAGCCTGTGTATGTCTAGCTCTCTTCCCATAAATCTTCCCTGCTTCCAAAGATTTTTTTTTAACCATTACTGAAGCAAAATAAGCTATTGTTGGGTAGTCAGTGAACAGATCACACTAGAATGGTGTATCTTGGAGGATATTGGTTTACCTTTGACCAGTTCAATCTTATTCAGTCCCAGTGTCATAGGGTCAGGATTCAGTTGGGTGGTCACCTACATTGCGCAGAAATATATCTTGTACCAAATTAGGGTGGACAGCTGCAAGTTTTGACAGCTTCATCATACCTTTGATATGGAGTACAATATTGCTCTTCCTAAGCAGACTCCCTCTCATTGAAATTGAAAATTAATCTTGTGCAAATAATTGCAGCCTTGTTAGACCAAGCTGATGAAATATCTTTATGGGAAGAAATGTGAACTGGCGTAACATTTCTGAGTGCTCTAGATCCAGCAAACTGAAAAATGAGTTACGACTGATAGGTTTAGTAGAGTTCCTGTTGAGCAATTATATTCCATAAGGGTCCTTCATTGTACAATGTGCTATCAATTTTCACTTTATACAGTAGAGGGGATAATGGCTTCAGGTGCAGATTGTGAGTTGGTTGGGCTCTTTTTTTAGCTGGGGAATAGAACTATGATTGTTTAACATCTGACTTTTCTCACATAGTTCTCACATTTAGATTTAGTGCTGCATTTTGCATGCATCATAGACATGATCTGAGTTTTCATTCCCTGTGAGTGGAACTCAGCTTATCTCCAGAAACCAACAACTGATGAATGCTAAAGAGCTGTCATCAAATGGAACATACTTTTTGAAACGCTCCATTGATCATGTTTAAGTATTTCTACAGAATCCTAAAAAAGTCCAAGTAGGTTAACAGGAGCTCTCTGTCTTTCTGAAAGTATCTTGAATGACTGTCTCTGCTCTGCCCCCAGTTCTGCATATAGAATTGCTAGAAAGTATGGCAGATCAGAAGGTCAACCTGAGTTTTGTGGTTTCATGGCACCCTAAACCTACTAATCAAAAGTTGGCCAAAGCTTGTTGAACTCTGCTAACACAGGCATGGGGAAAAACACGCATGCAAAGTTGGTATAGTCTGGTGACACAACCCAAATGGAGAAACTATCAGAATGGCTATGTTGTATTTCACCAAAAGTGGCATGTTGGTGGCATTCCAATCCTCTTCCAAACAACACGGGATGTCTTCAAACTCTCTTCCCGTCCAGAATAATAAAAGATGAGTGATGGTACTATTGGCTGGCTAACCCCAGCTCCATCCTCAGTACCACTATCTGACCACATTACTACTATTGACTGGATCAATCTGTGTTCTGGTCACGAAAAGGAGACCGGATTCCTTGACATGCTAAATGACTGTGCCTTAGAGCAGCTACTCATGGAGCCCACCCGAGGACAGGTGACTCTGGATTTAATATTGTGCGGTACTCAGGACCTGGTTAGAGATGTAAATGTTACAGAGCCATTGGGGAACAGTGATCATGCTGCATTCCGTTTCGACATGCACAGCAGGGGAAGAATACCAGGCAAATCTCTCACAAAAACCCTTAACTTCCGACAGGCGGACTTCCCTCAAATGAGCAGGCTGGTTAGAAGGAGGTTGAAAGGGAGGGTAAAAAGAGTCCAATCTCTCCACACTGCATGGAGGCTGCTTAAAACAACAGTAATTGAGGCCCAGCAGAGGTGTATACCACAAAGAAAGAAGGGCTCCACTAAATCCGGGAGGGTGCCTGCATGGCTAACCAGCCAAGTTAGAGAGGCTGTAAAGGGCAAGGAAGCTTCCTTCCGTAAATGGAAGTCTTGCCCTAATGAGAAGAATATAAAGGAACATAAACTGTGGCAAAAGAAATGTAAGAAGGTGATACGGGAGGCCAAGGGAGACTATGAGGAACGCATGGCCAGCAACATTAAGGGAAATCATAAAAGCTTCTTCAAATATGTTAGAAGCAGGAAACTCGCCAGAGAAGCGGTTGGCCCTCTGGATGGTAAGGGAGGGAAAGGGGAGAAAAAAGAAGACTTAGAGATGGCAGAGAAATTGAATGAGTTCTTTGCATCTGTCTTCACGGCAGAAGACCTCGGGCAGATACCGCTGCCCGAACGGCCCCTCCTGACCAAGGAATTAAGTCGCATAGAGGTTAAAAGAGAAGATGTTTCAGACCTCATTGATAAATTAAAGATCAATAAGTCACCAGGCCCTGATGGCATCCACCCAAGAGTTATTAAGGAATTGAAGGATGAAGTTGCTGATCTCGTGACTAAAATATGCAACTTGTCCCTCAAAACGGCCATGGTGCCAGAAGATTGGAGGATAGCAAATGTCTCACCAATCTTTAAAAAGGGAAAGAGGGGGGACCCGGGAAACTATAGGCCGGTCAGCCTAACATCCACACCAGGTAAGATGGTGGAATGCCTCATCAAAGATAGAATCTCAAAACACATAGATGAACAAGCCTTGCTGAGGGAGAATCAGCATGGCTTCTGTAAGGGTAAGTCTTGCTTCACGAACCTTATAGAATTCTCTGAAAAGGTCAACAGGCATATGGATGCGGGAGAACCCATAGACATTATATATCTGGACTTTCAGAAGGCGTTCGACACGGTCCCTCACCAAAGGCTACTGAAAAAACCCTACAGTCAGGGAATTAGAGGACAGGTCCTCTCATAGATTGAGAACTGGTTGAAGACCAGGAAACAGAGAGTGGGTGTCAATGGGCAATTTTCACAGTGGAGAGAAGTGAAAAGCAGTGTGCCCCAAGGATCTGTCCTGGGACCGGTGCTTTTCAACCTCTTCATAAATGACCTGGAGACAGGGTTGAGCAGTGAGGTGGCTAAGTTTGCAGATGACACCAAACTCTTCCAAGTGGTGAAGACTAGAAGTGATTGTGAGGAGCTCCAGAAGGATCTCTCCAGACCAGCAGAATCGGCAGCAAAATAGCAGATGCGCTTCAATGTCTGTAAGTGTAAAGTCATGCACATTGGGGCAAAAAATCAAAACTTCACATATAGGCTGATGGGTTCTGAGCAGTCTGTGACAGTTCAGGAGAGAGAACTTGGGGTGGTGGTGGACAAGTCGATAAAAGTGTCGACCCAATGTGCGGCGGCAGTAAAGAAGGCCAATTCTATGATTGGGATAATTAGAAAAGTATTGAGAACAAAACGGCTAGTATTATAATGCCATTGTACAAATTGATGGTAAGGCCACACCTGGAGTATTGTGTCCAGTTCTGGTCACCACATTTCAAAAAAGACATAGTGGAAATGGAAAAGGTGCAAAAGAGAGCGACTAAGATGATTACTGAGCTGGGGCTCCTTCCTTACAAGGAAAGGCTACGGCGGTTGGGCCTCTTCAGCCTAGAAAAGAGGCACCTGAGGGGGGACATGATTGAGACATACAAAATTATGCAGGGGATGGACAGAGTGGATAGAGAGATGCTCTTTACACTCTCACATAACACCAGAACCAGGGGACTTCCACTCAAATTGAGTGTTGGGAGAGTTAGAACAGACAAAAGAAAATATTTCTTTACTCAGCGTGTGGTTGGTCTGTGGAACCCCTTGCCACAGGATGTGGTGATGGCATCTGGCCTGGACGCCTTTAAAAGGGGATTGGACAAGTTTCTGGAGGAAAAATCCATTACAGGTTATAAGCCATGATGTGTATGTGCAACCTCCTGATTTTAGAAATGGGCTACGTCAGAATGCCAGATGCAGGGGAGGGCACCAGGATGAGGTCTCTTGTTATCTGGTGTGCTCCCTGGGGCATTTGGTGGGCCGCTGTGAGATACAGGAAGCTGGACTAGATGGGCCTATGGCCTGATCCAGTGGGGCTGTTCTTAAGTTCTTATCCACTTTCTATCATTGGGTGCTCTTGATAGGGCAGGAGATAAAGCTCAAACATGGGAGCGATGTGTGTCTGTATTAAGCAGAAGTGTTCTGTGACTGATCCAAAGGAATGGAATTCAGTGGCCACTCAGTGAGTTCCTCGCCATTGCCTTGTCCTTTTTCAATCCATTCACTCAGTGTCCAAATATAGTCTGCACTGTTGAGCCTAAGCCCTGGTCACGTTTCCAATATCCACCCCTTGCCCTGCCTTCTCCTTCCATCTCAAATGACTGTGGCATACATAACTAAAATCTGGAAGTGTCTCAGTGATGGTGGCAAGGTAATTAGCATCTTCCAGCATGGAATACCAAGAAGGCCTCTCTATAAAATTTACAGTTCCAAGAAGTTGCAAAAATAGTCCAGTATGAATGACAGCCTCACCAAGTGACTCTCACTGCATCAGCATTTAGACCCTTCCCCCCCCCCCTATTTTAGGATGATTTCATTCTCTGGTAAGCAGTAGCATAGCTAGAGGGTGGGGGGAAATGGTAAGTACTACAAGTGGCGCAACACACTGGCTACGCGGCCCCTCCCACTCACTGTCAGAGACATTCCAGGCAGCAATGGCAACAGGCAGACATTTGCTAAACCAAACAGATCTTCGGCACATTGCCATAGCTGCCTGGGATGGCTCGGACAGTGTGTGGGAGGGGTCGCTTACACAGTGCTTTGTGGTGCCTGCAATACTTACCGTGATGCCTCCCCTACTAGCTATGCTACTGCTGGTAAGAAGGATGCCTAAACTAAACCAGCTCTTAACCAGAATGCTGTTGAAAAGCTTCATCAAGATGAACGAGCATGAGGCTATTTCTGTTTGCTAATGAAACTTTTGTTTCTCCATTGTAATCTTTAGGAACATTTGGACTCAATCTGAGTTGTTTGTCAGTCAACCTTCAGATTGCTGCTGAGCCCCAAATTATGTTTGAAATGAAGGAATGTGTCACTTTCCCTATTAGTCGGAAACAAAGCCACCAAAGAAGACCTGTACGGAGAAATGATATGTATAACAGATGTGAAAAGGGAGAGAGTGGGCAGAAACAAGTTGGCTCAATCAAAAGAAAACAAAAACACAACAAAAATTAAAAACCTGTTTCTCTTTGACATTTTGCTCAGCTGCCTCCCAAATCTTCAAGGAAAACATTTTTTTCTAATTTAGTTATTTTGGACTCATCTTAACTTGCTTTTATCTAAAATTATGCACATTTTTAACATCTGCACATATTTTGGAAACAGTCTTAAATGCTGTTGCTTGGAGAAACTGAAATCACTTTGGGGAACTTATTTCATGGTTTTGCCGAGTCTTCTAAGAACACAGTGTGGTGCAGATTTAATTCTCAGAAGTAGAGACACACTGCCATGCTTATTAGACAAATGGGGCAGGTGTGCCCACAGAGCCTAAGGGGGGCACAAGGGAATCCAGAATAAAAGAGAGTTATGAATGTTTGAGGGCAAGAGAGTGTGCTTGTCCAACCCCAACTTCTAAATTTACTGAATATTTTCAATGTAAATTCTAAATGCACTGAATCGTGTTGTTTTTTTAAAAAAATCAGACATACATTCATAAAGAAATCAGAGCTTCTGCCTGGCATTCCACAGCCAAGGAAGATAATATATTCTGCGTACAAGTTGTGAAATTTAGCCTTGGGGGTATGGCTTGAATCTGATCTTGTGAAGTCTGTCTGTCTTGGGTTTAGTCTTTAATACTGATTAGTAATGTTTAGTCTTACTGTTTAATACTGATTCTAGTGTGACGGCTTTGTGTGGGCTCCAGGAATCAACAGTCCATTACAGAGCCAGCCCCCCCTGCCCCAGTATCTTGGAAGAAAATAAATGAGAGGAATCTTATTGCTGTCCATGTGATTATCAATAGGCCACGCTGCTTCTTTCAGGGCTTTACCTTCAATACCTTGTTCACATTCTTCCTGGAAAGAGAAGGGAAGCAATCTCCTCTTTGGACCCACCTCTTAGTGGCCAGGACAAGAGCAGTGCACCTGACAGCTGCCTCCCCTTGCACAATATGATGTAGAAGGGTGTCTTTTCATTTCATGCAAGACAGGGTGCTTGCTTGCCAGGTCTTCAGCAAAGCTGCTGGGCTGGTGGAGATGATAACATCATGTCTGGAGGGAATTTCACCTGGGCAGTTGGCCATCACTGGAAAAGTGTGCACAGTGCACACTGGTAACATTTGAGAGATTCTTTGACATGGTTGTAATCAGGCTTCTCCCTGCACCATTTCCTAGCTCAAACAACCCAGTCTAAATGATGCAAATCGGTAATGTGTGTGAAATTTTTATACATTTTATGTCCATTGAGTCAACATATGCTTTGAGTATTTGGGAGCTTTTTGCATTGTTGGAAAGAAGATATTGGCAATATGGAGTATGGCAGCAATGGGAACAGTTCAGATGCCAGTGAAGCAGGAAGTAAATAGAGGCCCCAAATAAAAGACTGGAAGTTTTATGGGGCACAAAGGATGTTTTGTGATGAAAAATACCTGCTTTCTCTTATTTTTTGACTATATTTCCCTATTTTTGGACACTTCCAATTCCTAGAGTCTTCTGTGGTGTTTAACAATTCAATCTTATTCTGAGCCTAGGGCAGCAAATCTTGCAATCCACTGCCATGTCCTGTTACGGCAGCACAAAAGTTGTGCCGGTGTCAGGCGCTACAGAGCTGCTGGCGCAAATAGCTGAAAGTCACCCAGGTTGCATGGAGTGGGGGCAGGTTCTGGGTGGTTTAGCGAGGAAACAAGGTGGAGTGGCGGATGAAACAGGGCATTTTGGAAGTGGGAAGGGTGGATCTCAGCGGCAGCAGCATGCTCTGGATCCTATCCTCCTTTCCAAGCTTGGACTTGTTCCCTGACTCTCATGGGGCTTAGTCTGCAAAAGAGCTGATAATGAGCCTGAAGAGACCCATTGGCCAGGTGACCTATGGAGAGGTAAGAATAAAGTACTTTTACTTACCTTTCCCAGGCTGTCAAGTCACGCCCCCCAGCCGCGGACCTCCACAGCCCCACGCCCAGAGCAAAGCTCTGTGATGGCACCCCCCACTGACTATTGCTGGCCCCCCAGCGCAGAAATCCACCCCCCCCCACTCCCTAGAGGCTCACGGAGCCTCGCGTGACCTTCTCCCGCGTCAGGGAAGCCTCTCTGAGGTTCCCCGACACTATAAACTGTGTTTCCGGGAAACTGGAAGCACAGTTTCTGCCCCTGTCAGGAACCTCAAAGAGGCTTCCGCAGGGTCCTAGCAGTCGGCTCCTGGGGCATATGCCCCAGGGAAGTCTATGGGATGTATGCAACCTCCCCCCACCCCCCCACCATAGCATACAGCACATACTCAGTTGGCAGCACTGAATGCTATGGACTGGAGGGGGATAGGGCTGGGCTGCCTACCTCTTAAATTGGACTGTTATAATTAGAAAAACTGCTATTTTTTAATTTGAGTTACCTTTTCCACCTTAGTTTCAACTGGATGCTTTTCCTGTTGATTTAGTAATCTGCTCTGCTGTTATTTTTTGTGGGCTTCAAAGTTTTCTTCATTGCAGCTTTTGTATTTATTTATTTTTGCATTGCTGCTTTTGTATGTCTTTTGCATGCTTTTTAAAATGTTGATTGCTGATTTTATTGTGATTTTTTTAATCGTATTGTATTTGAATTTATGGTTTCCAGCTGCCCTTGGTACCCTGATGTTTGGAGGAAAGAGTAGCATCTAAATAAATATACACTTCAATATGAACCTGTAACAGCTTTACTTTGTCCATTAAAGAGCAATGTGATAAGAGCCCAATCCTATGTCCTGCCATGCATTCCAGCAGCACAGCCCAATGATAGGATTGGGCGATAAGGCTTTCAATGCACATATAGTACAGCACAGTCCTATATGTGTCTACACAGAAGTAAGTTCCATTGTGTTCAATGGGGCTTACTCCCAGAAAAGTGCATATAGGATTGCAACCTTAATTTATCAATTTCTTTAGCATGAACATTTAGGTTTAATATCCTAAAGTTAATGTCCGATGTAATGAGGACTGGTAGCTTGGGATACTAAGTCCAAAGTGGAACTAAGTTTCTAAGGCAGCACACTTGCTTTTGGCAGCCGAGCAGGTGACTTTCTTGCTCAACTTAATTCTTGGCTAATTCTGCTCTCCACAGGCTTGCCTTCAACAGCATCAACCTACTGCCCAGTCCTATCCCCCATCATTGGTTCCAGTGAAGCCACACCGGTGGAGCATGCGCTGCATTCAGTGGTGGTCGTGGTGGTGGGTGATCAGATAGCTAGCAGGAGGTACCTACCACGACCATGTTGCTGGTGTGTGTCATGCCCCCAGGAGAGAAAGGAGCAGGTTGTCCTAGGAAAGAAGGGATAAGATCTGTGCCGCTGAGATCTACCCACTGCCCATTTGTGGCAGGAGCCCAGAAGCATGCAATGGTGGCCTGTCCTTTGTGCTGCCATAAAGGACCTTGCACTGCTGGTATACTAGATCCTTGCCTTCTTTCTTAGTGAGCCAAAACCCCAAGTCAAAAAGCCCACACTATATACTTGAAACCAGCACTTGGGTTTCACATGAAGCTTTCTTGCTTCCTGCTTGAGCAAAAGATTGATGTCATCATAAAACTATCAAGAGAAAATGAGGCACATATGTGGCTTAAGAGAATAATGGTGAGTTTGAGCCTACTTGATTTTAATTATTAGGTATAACTAATTTGCTCTGGTTTACATCCTATAGCATAATCCACTTAGAACGTGCAACTGAGGGAGTTGAAGAAAAAGTATTGAATGAGGAACAAGGAGCATAATTTTTTGGGTATGATGATCAAGCAGGTGGTGGTGTCTCAACTCCAGAGGGTCTTGGATGAAGCAGATAATCTGGTTTCAATTTGTTTTCAAGCCAGGCTTTGGGACCCACCTTGGTCACCTTGGTGGATGACCTACACCAGACACTGGACAGGGGGAGTACGTACGTCCCTCTTGGGCCTACTGGACCCCTCAGCAGCTTTCAACACCATCGACCATGTTGTCCTTCTGGGCTGATTGGTCAGTTGGGAGCTAGGGGCACCATTTTATGGTGGTTCCGCTCCTACTTTGCAACTGGTCCCAGATGGTGGTGCTGGGGGATGCCTGTTCGACACCCTGACCCTTGAGGTGCAGGGTGCCACAGAGTTCCTGTCCCCCATGCTATTTAACATCTACATGAAACTGCTGGGAGAGGTCATCCAGGAATATGAAGTGCCATCAATATGCTGATGACACCCATCTCTATCTCTCCTTTCCTCCAGATTCCAGGGTGGCAGTTCTGGATGTACTAGAATATCATCCTGCACTGAAGGGAGTTGCACTCCCCCGAAGGAGCATGTCTGTAGTTTGGGGGTATGCCTGAATTCACAGCTGGATTCCCAGGTGGTGGCTATGGCCAGGAGGTGGGGGGCCTTTGCTCAGCTTTGACTGGTGCACCAGCTGCTGCCATATTTGGATTGTGCAGGCCTGGCCATGGTGATCCATGTCATGGTGATATCGAGGTTAGATTATTGTAATGCATTCTGTTTGGGACTACCCTTGAAGATGGTTTGGAAACTGCAATTAGTGCAGAATGCGGCAGACTGTGTAATCACTGAAGGTAGGTTGCTAAATCTCTCAGGTCGCTTCTCTGATAGCTTCCCTGGCTGCCAATTTTTTTCCAGGCCCAAAGCAAGGTGCTGGTTTTGACTTTTAAAGCCCTATACAGATCAGGGCCAGAATATCTTAGAAACCACCTACTTCCATACAATCTGGCTCATCAGGTCATCAGAGAAAGCCCTTTTACAGGTGCTGCCACACAGGGAGGTGAAAGGGGTGGAAGCACAAAATACAGCCTTTTCAATAGTGGGCACCAATGTTATGGAACTCTCTCCCTCTTGATTTATGAACTGCTCCCTCCCTGGAAACCTTCCAGCGAGACCTGAAGACATTTCTTTTTACACAAGCTTTCTGAGTTCTCTGCCTCTTAAACATCTTTTAACATCATTTTAACATCTGGTTTTTACAGGCTTGGGGTCATAATAAGATTGCTGCTGCTGCTCTTTTCTATTGTATTAATGTTCTATAGCTGTTTTAAGATGTTTTTAATTGTGTAAGGGTTTTTTTTTTTTTAATGAAGGGTATGGTTTGTGTTTTTAATTGTGATTTTATGTCTTTTGTATTTCAAGCAATTGTTGTAAACTGCCTTGGGTCCCTTCAGGGAGAAAAGCAGGATAGAAATACTGTTAAGTAAGTAAGTAAGTAAGAAGGTAACAAACAAACAAACAAACCTATCTCTAGCACAGAAACAAGAAAGGCCTATGTGGGTATACGACTGGTGAGATATGACTTTTAGGTACTGGATATAATGAAAGACAGCATGTAGGTGCCATGCCTCCAAATGGCCTGGCCAAAGTGTCCTTTGACTTTTGCCCAGGAGCACTGGCATTCCTGGAGGGGGCAAAATGCTAAGTTTTTCAGACACTTGAACGTTGGTGTAAAGTCATCTCTCCCCCTTGCCTGCAGAGCCATTCAGAGCAGCTACAGCAAAGTGTCTCCTCCACTTTGCTCTTCACCAGTTTACACTGGCTTTCAGGCACCTGAAAAACTTAGCATTTGCCCCCTACCCCCAGGAACACCAGTGCCCAGGAGTATGTAATTTAATGTCTGAAGAGAAGGGTTGTTCTCCACCCCACTACCGCTTCACTTTATTATTACTGGTGGGGGGCGGGGGAGGGGAGAAGAGAGAGAGATCTAAACACAGTTGTCCCTAGCCTTGTTCACTCAATTCATAGGGGTTCAAACTACTGTATTACAGAAACTTCTTGTCATCTATCGGAGGCTTGCTACAGGTTTGGGGGGATGCTGGCAGGTAACCAGCATTAGGGTCCGCACAGTACACAGTATAGTCTTTTACATCTACATGATAAAACACATGCGAGCACAAGAGCACAAATCAGGTTCACTCAACCTGATCTGGGGGAAAAAAATGCTACTATGATGTATGTGGTTAGGAAGACTGTTGCTGTTCTCATGGTGACCATGGTTGGTGTTGCATCTACTTCCCTTCTCATCACCAACCCTTTTTCTCAGCCCTGACCATTTTCCACCCATTCTGGCAGCTTGGAGAGTGGTTGGTCCCTTTGTCTTTGACAACTGAAATGACAGCTCCCAAAGTGGTTGGAAGAATTGGTGTTCTCTCAGGATTTGGGGCAAGAGGAAGGAAATTGATACCTGTGCTTAAAAGGGGGATATCATGGTTGGCTAGGGAGGAGAAAGAACTGAGTTGTCTCTCATCAGTGGTGGGCCCTCTGCTGGTCCATTGTCCATGACAGTTGCTGGATTGTGCTGACCACTGATGCTGGCCCTGCCTATTGGTAGCTGTCATGTTGAGGTCAGTTATGTTTCTGGAATCTGAATTGGCTAAATATATTGCCCGCTCCAGCCACACTTTGTATTAACCAAGGAAGGAGAAGATTTCACTTTCTTCTGTATGGGCCATTGATAGGAAGATCTGCTAAAGGTATAAGGAGGGAAGCAGATGTTCGTATCCAAGTACAGATGTTAGCATCCAAGATCTTGACCAGATGTGGATGTCTAAAAACCTGACCCAACACTGGACAATAGACCAGCTTCTGCAACATTTGATTAAAGATTCCAGTTCTGAAACATATGCCCTTTAGTGGTCTGCTTGAAGTGCCCTTACGGAGGTCTCCTTCAAGTGCCCTTGAAGTGGGATTTTTCTCAGACTCTTCCAGAATGAATTGGTTGAGGGTTGCAGCCAAAGCATTCAAATAATGTGGCTTTGAAAGCAAACACACAGTTAATTGTGCCATAAAGGATTTGATATCCAGATAAGGAGTAATCAGTCTCACTGCCTTTTTTGTTAAGTTGTTTCCATAAGGAATTTGTGGGATTTCACATGAGGTGATTCTACGATTTTTGAGGAGTATTATACCATGTATCTAGCTGAACAGCATATAAAGAAAAGCAGTTATGGATTAGTACTTGAAACTAAGATGTGCACTATATACACTATAGAATAGCCTCGACTCTTCAAGAACATTTTCCATCCTTTTCTGTGGTATAAATATCAAACTTGACCCAAGACGTCTACACTCTTAATTCATTCAACCCTTGGGCAATGTGAATTCTCTCATAGTTCTTAATAGGTGTAGATTAGTGGCCACATAATTGCTCAGATCTGTTGAGCCTCAGAACTATCAGAGAGTTTAATCAAAATGGTGCCCTGCAGCCTATGGAACCTCACTATCAAAAACTGAGGAAATGAAGAGATGAAGGAAGAAATCCAGGCACAGTGATGGACGTGTGAAAGACATCACTTCGGAAAGTGGTTTGTCTAGCACAGGGGTCTCAAACTTGCTTCATACAGAGGACCAAATAGCATTCATCTTGCCTGCTGAGGGCCAGAAGTGATGTCATTAGGCAAGAAGTGATGTCATTAAACATAAAGAAAAATGAGCACTTTTTCACTTAGGAACTCAGCTGTAAATGACAAGAGAAAACAGGCAAATCTTGATCATATTTCAAGATATGGGAGAGCCCAATTTTCATGTGGGCTGCCCTTTCAGCAGTAACACCTCCGCACTGCTCAGCAGCTGAGAGCCTGAGGGCCAAAGCTTCCATGGGCCACATCCGGCCCCTGGGCCTTATGTTTGGCACCCCTGGTTTAGCAGACTGAAGGGAATCATGGGGAGATGATGGTGCTCATTCTGGAGGTAAATAGTCGATAGCAATTCCAGGGTGAGCCAAATATTCAAGGAAATCTGAAATCCAACAGATTTTGGTATCCAGCCTTGGCACATTTGAAAATTTTATCTCTGAGTCTAAAAGCTACAGTTAAAATTTGACACAATGAGGCAGTGTCCTAGAATATAATTTAAGTGTTTGCTTTCTGAATTGAAAACCTAGTAAAATTTTATCATTCATATTGCAGTTTTATGACTGTAATATTGACATATTTTCAGAAATCAAGATTTCAAAAACTGTATATATCACAATGATCTCTCTCTCTCTCTCTCTCTCTCTCCCAAAGCCAGTTGAGATTTTTATTTGACTATGTGATGTATCAGATTTCTATGCAAGTTCCAGATGGGGAAATCTATCACAACTCAAAGGAATTTTTTTCTCGTTTATTTGTTTATGCCAGCATTGCCAGCTTGGGCTGAAGATAATATTCTAAGCAAGACAGGAATTTAAAGACTTTCAGAAATTCATACAACACTAATCAGGAATCAGAGTTCAGATTGTGATCACACATGTGTGAAATTCGCAATGGTTTTATGAGACCTTTTTTTGTTGTTAAGGCAAGATGACGTCCATTGTAAGTATGCAACAAGCCCACTGCAATTTGTGACAGTATAATTTATTACACTAACCAGCTAAGGGTTCAGCCATATTTTTGGTTGGTATATAAATCACCCACTGGAACTTCAACCTGCGCTTGATCAAGGAGCTTCATGGTTTGAGCCCAGATCCTAGTCTACTAAGGGCGCAACCCTGACCTGGGGATGGGCCGGCGCAAGTCACTTGCACCAGCCCAGGAGGGTCGCAAACGTGCTGTAAAGTACGTTTGCGCCTCGCCGGCCCACAGAGGCTGAATCCAACCTCCGCACCAACTTGGGGAAGGAGCCTTGCGTCAGCCGAGCTTGGCCAACGTAAGGCGCTGGGGTGGGTGGGGAGGAGATGGGAGAGAGGCGTTCCAGGGCGGGGGGCAGGCATAGGGAAATCCCAGGGGCAGGTGGGCAAGCAGCGGGAGGCAGGGCTGGAACCTGGCAGTTATGCTGGATCCCAACCCCCATTCCCAAGCAGCGTGGAGTGGCTTCAAGCGGCTCTGCTCTCCTCTGACTTACGCCACCTCTGAAGGTGGCGCAAGCCCAAGGAAATCCATAGGGGCTGCAGTGGCTTACCCAGGGGTAAGGGGAAGAGCTTCCTCTTACCTCCAGCTGAACCACTTTGCCACCCTATTGTGCGCTGAAACCTCCTGGCCTGCCTGTTCCAGTGAAAGATAGGATTATGCTGCACGCTACCCAGAAGTGGGTGTGCATTGACCATAAAGCCCTGTTCAAGAACTTAAGCAAATATGGATGTACAACATTGGCCCATATGCCTCACAGGCATTGAGAATGAGCTCTTTGGCTGTCCACACCAATGGTAGGAACTCGGCCTTCTGACCTAGCATGGTTAATGCCTTTTCTGTAATACCCTACCACAGCAATTGGATTCAGGTGGTCTGTGTAGAAGAACACATTCTAGATCTGGCTCCAGATAGTCAGCCATTGACCCAACATGGGTAGTCAGTATGAGAACAAAGGAGGCCATTATTATCTCTATCTGACTTTCCCAAGTTGATCAATTTAGGGCCCAATCCTATCCAACTTTCCAGCATTGATGCACCCATGTCAATAGGGCATGTGCTGCATCCTGCAGTGGGGGGGGGGGGACGTCATAGAGGCTTCCTCAAGTTAAATGAAATTTGTTCCCTTACTTTGGGGCTGTATTGCAGCTGCATTGGCACTGAAGTTGGACAGGATTGGGCCCTCACTCTCCATTAAGTTGACCATCCATTGTGAGATGTCGCAAGATGGCAATGGAATTGCCTAACTACACAGTCACTTATATGTCTTCTGTGTTCCTGGGAGCATTAAAATGTAAGGAGTAAATCATGAAGTTGTTCATTATTCAGATTTCATGAATTTTTTAATTGCAAGTTTCATATCATACATGGAGCTTATTATTCAAAGGGCTGTCAAATCTTCCAAAAAGTATTGGCTAAGAAATAAATGTATACATTTGATCTGTCAATTTAAGCACTCTGTTTTTGTTCTGTTGCCAACTTTTATCCTACATCTTGAACTAAGGCAGAGCGTCCCTTTATTGCAGAAATCCTTCCTTGATTTGTACTCATGACCATACCCCACAAATACACACTGAAAAGGCTGTGTGGTCTAGGATTTCAGTGGGGGGAAAAGGCAGGAAGCAAAATATTGAGATCTAATCCCTGTGATGCTGTGTGCAACCTCACACAACCCGTATGACCTTGTTCTGACTTGTTACCTGTGACTGGGGAAATGCAGGATAGTTTCAGACAGAAACCAGATTTCACAACTGAATGGATACCTCTCGAGTAAACAGATTATTATTCCTCAGGTGCTAAAGTTAGTAAATGTGGTATTGAACTGTTACAATTTTTTCTTAACCAAAGAACTAGTGTTGAAGAGAAGACAGGCAGCAGTGGAAATATATCACACATCCATATTTAAGGCATGTATTATTGTGGAAAGGAGTAGAAAAAGTGTGATGCCATCAGCTGAATGGTCTGCCATGCTACACCACTGCTGACCTTTGAAAGGTTTGTGATGGCATTCAAGAAGAACAGGGACACGTTTTTAGCCACTAGCCACAACAGCTAACATGGAAGAACCCATTCAGAAACAATATAGTTCTGATTTCAAGGGTACAAATATCAGGTGATGGCAGTTTTCATGGTCAGTCCCTCCATCATGAACTTTCTAGGTGCATTTGGCTGTCCAATGTTAGAAACAACTTGCTAGACTAATGATAACAATACTTAGCATTTGTATAACACTTTCTGAGTGTGCAAAGTACTTCAGAAGCATTATATTGATGCAAATCCTACAACAACCTTATAATTATCCACATGTTGCAGATGAAGAAGGCTGAGGCTGACACAGAGTCACTATGCTGGCCCACAGAACCTCTGCCACTGCTGGTAAGTTGGCAGTGGGGTCAGATTGGAAGGGTGGGGTGGTTCAGGGTGAGTTGAGGGCTGGGTCAGAAGAGGGAAGTGGGAGGATCTCTGTGGCATCCTACCCCCTTTTCCATCCCTTTCCAGACCCAGCCCTGACACTCCTCAGACTTATGTTGGCTAAAGAGCTGGCATAGGTCTGAGAAGAGCCATTGGAAACTAGGCAGCCTATGGGAAGATAAGTAAACATCTTCTTCACTTACTACTCCTGGGTTGTTTAGTCTTCTGCTGGCCCATAGCATGCAGCGTGTGCTCTGTCAGTAGCACTGCATGCTCTAGGCCAGGGGGGGATAGGATTGGGCTGTAAGTATAAGGCAGTTCAAGATCATCTCCATTATAGCTCAACTTTCATTTTCTATCTGCAAAATAACTGCTATGATATACTGTCTCTCTAAGGGCGCAATCCTAACTGCTCCCTGGGCTGGCGCAAGTCCCTTGCGCTGGCCTGACAGGATTGCAAATGTGTCACAATGCACGTTTTCACCTCCATGGGAGTAAGCTGGGCTGGTGCAGGGATGTGTGATCGAGCACAGAGGCTTCATCCAGCCTCCTCACTGACAGGGAACAGTAGGTTCGCGCCGGCCAAGCTTGGCCAGCACAAGGGTCTGGGGGGGCATGGGGAGGGTGGGGAGGAGGCATTTTAGGGCGGGATAGAACATAAGAACAGCCCCGCTGGATCAGGCCATAGGCCCATCTAGTCCAGCTTCCTGTATCTCACAGCGGCCCACCAAATGTCCCAGGGAGCACACCAGATAACAAGAGACCTGCATCCTTGTGCCCTCCCACCAGGGCAGGCGGGTTACAGGTGGGTCTGTGGGTGAGCAGGAAGCTGGAGGAAGGGCTAGGACCCAGCAGTTATGCTGGATCCTAGCCCAATTCCTGGGTGGCATGGAGCAGCTCCAGGCTGCTCTGTTTTGCTCAAATCTGTGCCACCTCTTTAGGTCTGAATAGACTTGGACTGCTGTGGCTGTTCCCAGTATAAGAGGAATTTTTTCCCCTTGCCTCAGGCCGAGCCTCAGCCAATCCGAAACTTGCGCTGGATAAAGCACAGACCCACCTTGCCTGTTCCACTGCAAGTTAGGATTGTACTGCCTGACAATAATGGCTGAGCCAAAAGAGGGAAGTGTTTACATGAATGTGCAGCAAAAATTATGTACTTCTGGTAATGGGGGGGGGTATCAAATGACAGACAAAAGGCAACTGCTAATGTTAGGCACCTTTCCCTTCATTCTCAATTGGCTCTGTTTTCCCTCTGTGTTATCCTATAGCCAAATCGTGACATCATCACATTTGCCATATAATCTTTGATTGGCTAGGATCACCAATGTGACATTCCCAGGAAGTAGAATATTTTTTTTAAAAAAAATCTGTGAAGAAGCAGCAGGAAAGAGAGGAAGCAATGGAAGGGAACAGGATCCTAAGAAGGTGAATATTCACATAATTTTAGAGGGTATTTTTTCAGAAACCTTTTCAGTTTTCTCAAATGCAGTACTTTAGGCCTTAAAAATGTTAAAAATGAAATGGGCAAACACTTGACCCTTTGCACAATGGAAGTATTGTATTAAATTGTAGAACCAGAGGTTTCTGGCTTTATATATATAATCATTCTGCATTGTTCCCTAAAACACCCTCTTTTCACTTTGACACTGATCCGTTTTCCAGTATGTAAAGCAGTCGACTATGTGAACACGTGAGCTTATTGTAAAAGCCCAAGTCTTCGCAGGGAGGGGCCATTCTTCCTCAGGGCATCTTTTCCCATGATGCAAAATTAAATTTGTTCAAAATTTCCAACCATGGAAGCAAGAAGATTTCCCAAATGAAAACATGAGAAGCTTTCCATGAAATGCCAGATTGTGTGATACGAACCATCAACAGCCCTCCCTCTAGCCACAGCTGCTTCCATTTAGTCATAGTGCAAAGGAAGAGACGGTCAAATAGCTCACATTCACTGGAACATCATCTCTTACAATAGCACGTGTTTACTGAAGTTGGAGCGACATCAAAACCCCAGTGTCCTGCATGGAAAGCAATTACCCACTGGAAAATGCTGGTGGAATAAAAGAACCTGTGGACAGCACTTGTCCTTAACAGAGCTGATATGGATTGCGGCAGGAGACTCAAGCCAACCTGCTGTTGTTGCTGCTGTGGGTGTTATGGTTGAGACTTGGCTCTGAATATTCCACGGCAACAACAGATAAAATCTCCTGTCAAAACAGATTTTTGCATGGTATATCAATGCACTGATAACAAAAACTGAGCAGAAACAGAACTGCCTGACTTTTCAGGCAACAAAACGTGGCCCCTGCTTTCGGCGATTTGAGGTGAGAAAAAAATGGCAGTATTTTGCCCATCTTACCTACAAGTTGGGGACTGTGGCTGCAGTGATAACCACAGTATATTTCTTCTCCACAACTGACATGGGTTTCCTTCCTCAGCCCATTCCGAGCAAGGGCAATGTTTTACAAAAAGCTTTATCTTCACTGTGAATTGACTGCGTTGTCCTTTGGTGATGTTTTCACAATGAAATTTGATCAGCTGTTTGGCACTGTTATGTCATATGTTTGATGATACCTGAAATTGTAAAGAAGAAGAATCCCTGGCGGAAAACAAAAATTATGCCAGAGCAGCTGCCCAGATTGGGTAGATAGATGTGGAAAATGTATGCTGGGGGGGGGGGGGCATTTGCTGGCTTTGGCACCAAAAATATTTCCCTGCAAATATTTGATGTAACTCCGTTTATGACTGATCTGTTGACATCTTAGAGGAGATCAAGATCTGTGATAGCGAGTGTTCTTATCCTATTAGGACATTCACTGGTACAAGCAGGATTCACTGAATTCACTGGTACATACTGGATTTGCATATGGAAACTAAGGTCTAAATCTGCTGTTAGCCATAGTGTTTAGTGGAAAGCCTTGGTTGGGCAAGAAGCCACCATCTCAGCCTAACCTATTTTATGGGGGACACAATCCAATGCATGTCTACTCAGAAATAAGTCCCATTGTGTATATATAACAATCGAGTTTACTCCCAGAAACCTGTAGGATTGCAGCCAGGATTATTGAGGACACAAATAAGATCAGTAAAGTCCACTAAAGACTCAAAATGGTTGCACAAATGATTCATGACAAAAACACATGGTGAGGATTTTAGTTCAAGGGCATGCAATTGAAACTTCACGCTAAGTTCCTTGAAGAAATATGAACACGTTTTTCAAGGAAATCTAGGACCTCTTATCTCATGATGGAAAGTGGACCGTGTTGAACAGAATCATTATTGCTTTGGAAGAAGGAAACTTTCAGTACTGGTTATATGCATCCTCCAAAATTTCAACTTGTTAGATACAGTAGAGCATTCCCTTAGGCCAGATTTCAGTTGTAGTAGAATTCATTATACTCCAATGGAGTATTTCTTCCAAGGTGTTCTTAGACCTCATTTATGTGCTTTCTGGGTAGAAATATATAACACAGGAAGCAACTCTCAGGAAATACAACCTTTCTTGTTGATCTGCTAACACCGCTACCCTGATTTTTCTCCTCCCTCTTCTCTCCAAGCCTGATGGCCTAAGAAATGATCCATATGTCTGGAGAAGTGTTAGATGGCCCTGGCAAGGAAAACCCTGTGAAGCAATTATGTACGCTTAGTCTGAACAAAGAGCAGCTATAGTGTAACTATAGATTGTACGGATAGTACATAAATAACTCTGTGATGGAGACAGACTCCAGAGGGGT
This sequence comes from Tiliqua scincoides, assembly GCF_035046505.1. NCBI lineage: Eukaryota > Metazoa > Chordata > Lepidosauria > Squamata > Scincidae > Tiliqua > Tiliqua scincoides. Next base: position 73,421,579 of record NC_089821.1, on the reverse strand, counting down.
CCTGCATTCTTTTTTAAGTGAATCTCCCACAATTACAGGGCACACTAATTTGGAGGACACACGTTCAGTACAATGATGAGATGTAAAACAGATCCCATTTGGAACCAGCTGGTAGCCAGACAAAGCATAATTGCAATGTTCTTGAGGTTTCAGTGTGGGATACAGGGGACATCAAATGAAGCAGCCTGCTAAATGGAAGAGTCAATAATGAAGCATGATTTTTTGAGCATGCTCCTAAAGCAAAATGCACACATGCAGACTGAATGTTCAAAGACCACTTACATCCTGGGAAAATCATCTATCTGGGACAGTTTTCTGATCAGTTAATGTGCATCTGTACTCTGTGCATGCAGAAGAAACTCATTCCTGCAGAATTTTGCATGTGCTTATTCTGTACATAGATGCTTCTAGCATGTGGAGTAGCTGACTTTGGTTGAGTTTTTTATGGTTCTGTCTTTTTTTTTAGGGCCAAATCCTATCCAACTTTCTAGCACTGGTGTAGGTGTGCCAATGGGGTGTGCACTGCATCCTGTGACGGCAGGGTCATTATGAAGCCTCCACAAGGGAAGTGAACATTTGTTCCCTTGCCTCGGGGCTGCACTGGAGCTGCACCAGCGCTGGCAAGTTGGATAGGATTGGGCCCTCATTCATCTGATAATAGCTGCTGCTTCACTGATTTTATATTTCATGGGTTGTGTTGTTCTATTTGGTTATCTTTAGTCCAAATGTCGCCTTGGAAGGTTTGTGAGGAAGAGCAATTTAATGCATTTTCTAAATGCCCGAATGAAAGGAAAACAAAAACTGGCATTCTATATTGTTAGGTGAGAAGATTGAAAAAGAGATAACTAGCATTTGTCCTATACTGGTAACCTCAGCTGGCTTCTGCTTACAAACTGCTGAAGGGCAGTTCTGAAGAGCAATTCTTGCAAGGAATTCTGGTGTGAATGAGAAGCAAAAGGACAGTTGACACATCGTATACAGGCAAACGTGCAATACTCTTTTCGTAGAAACTTAGGGCACAATCCTAACCAGGTCTACTCAGAAGGAAGTTCTATTTTGTTTTAATGGGAAACTCTTAGGAAAGTGTGGTTAGGATTGCAACCTTGCAGCCCAATCCTATGCGTGTCTACTCAGAAGTAAGTTCCATTACAGTCAATGGGGCTTACTCTCAGGAAAGTCTGGATAGGATTGGGCTGTTAGTTGCTAGCAACTTGTTATGGCAAATATAAGCGCAAGCACTCTGAAGATGTCAGGTGTTTCTTTAATAAAACTGTTTCAAAAAGGGGCAGCTACAACTGCCTAGCTAAAGCTAACCAGGTCTGTTCTGGTAGGGTGACTGCTTAGGAACCCCATGTTTGCTGCAAAGTTCCATATGGAAAAAAGTATGAAATAAATGTAATAAGTATATAGTTATAGTTCAGGATATATATCTGCACGAGCATGCTCCTGAGAGTGTACATGCTAGAGCATATTGCTTTCATGCACAGTGTTGCAGCAACTAGTTCTTTCAGGTTCAAATGAAAGCTGGGTCTCACCAGGGTATGGTCTGGGAGATACAAGTACTTGATGTGCTGCTTTCCATAGGACTGATGGGCCATAAAGCTGATCCTGTTCCTGTTGGAGAACGTTCCAGATGGCAGCCCACATGATTGTCAACATGACATGTTCTGCTGGCTGTAATAAACCAGAAAGCATAAGCTAATCTTCTATGAAGTTATTTGTCAGTTCTATAATTTCTAAGGTCATCTAAGACTCAACATTACTGCAAAGTTTCAAGAACAGCAGCTCTGCAGTGTTTTGGAGGCAGGATGAATAGTTTCCTCACAGTCTTTTTCACTGCTTTTGCTGGTTGTGGCAGCATGGCCCAGCAAGTGCTAGACATCTTCTGGGCTATGTTGTGATGCAGCGTCCATCAGTGGTGACTTTCCGAGAAACAAAATGGCCGCTGGATCGGGTTGGATTGCCAGGAAGAGGTCCAGCACTTTCAGTACTGCTGCCACCACTATCTCCGCTGCCCACAGAGGCACAGCACACATCAGTGTTTTAAAACATGGGAGAAAGACCCATGCTGCTACCTCTCACCGGTACTGTACTGTATCCATCAGATTCAAAGAAGTTCACACCCCAACCTTGAAACCGCTGAACAAGCTCCCCCCTTCTCACCATCTGAGAATGGAGCCTACTCAGATCAGCACCAGCCATGTCATTCCGAGAGGGCTTCAGGGGAAGAAAAAAAAATGGTGAGTGGAGACATTTCTCTCGCGCCAGAAATGATACCCTGTTTTCACCACATGCAAATTTGGAGGGAAAACTGGGAGGGAAATTTCAGACTCACTCTCTTCATAACACATGCAAGTGCCCCAGCAGACTGGAAATTGTTGCACTAGAATGTTCAAAACCCCATGTACAGTATATCACATAAAATACATAGGCAAGCTTATAATACAATACTAATATTGTATTGTCCATTTCTGGGCAAGGTGATTAAACAGGTGGTGGCATCCCAACTCCAGAGGGTCTTGGACGAAGCTGATTATCTGGATCCTTTTCAGTCTGGCTTCAGGCCAGGGTTTGGGACAGAGACTGCCTTGGTTGCCTTGGTGGATGAACTGCATCGGGGAATGGACAGGGGGAGTGCATTCCTATTATTCCTTCTGGACCTCTCAGCGGCCTTCAACACCATCGACCATGGTGTCCTTTTGGGTCGGTTGGCTGAGTTGGGGCTTGGAGGTACTGTCCTGCAGTGGTTCCTCTCCTTCCTGGCCGACAGATCCCAGAAGGTGGTGTTGAGGGATGTTTGTTCGGCATCCTGGCCTCTTGGGTGTGGGATGCCACAAGGCAGAGTGAAATATCTCCTTTCCATCAAAAGTTATGGCCAAAAGACCAGAAATAAAAAAATGCATGGAGACCTATGGAAAGTGAAACCAAGCCATATTGCATGTTTACTCGCTAGTAGGCAAACTTGCCTTAGTCCTTCGGAAAGGGCAGGCTGAGAGAAATCCAATGACACCAGAATGGTTCCTATCCAATGAAAGTAGCCCCGCAAAAACACCGAAGAAGGAAGTCCTTCCATCCAAGCTGCGAATGTATTGAGCCCTACGGAAAGCGAAAGTAAGCCACACTGTTGCGTTTACTCACAAGTAAGCAAATGTGCGTTGGCTGGCTGCATGGTCCCAATCTGATGAAAGTGAAGCTAAGCAAATGCTCCAGAAGGCAACCTCTCCCCCCCCCCCCCAGTATAAAACAGAGGCTTGAGCTGGTAAGGTCAATTTTTTTGTTGTTTTCAGACTTGCAAAGCCAGGTGAGTCCTGATAGTTTTGCTTGAAATATAAGAACTTACACTGAACTGGGCACTGGGGAGGGCTGAAAATCTCACTGATTTGTGTGTGTGTGTGGGGGGGTATTATTGCAGGCAGGCTACAGAGACAATTCATTTGGTGATACAAGGCTGGCTTCCCCTTATTTAATTATTTGTTTTTCTTTAATTTAATTACTTATAATTATTTATTTTATTTTGTTTGATGATGCCACTTCCAGCCATGACATCACTTCTGGTGGGACCAGGACAGAGTGTCATTCTAAGAAGTGGGTCCCAGTGTTAAAAGTTTGAGAACCACTGCCTTAACTCAAAACAGGTCGAGACATCCTTGGTGGCAGGGTGACACTCTAGTGACCAAAATTCTGGAAATCATGGCTTTTAGGAATAATACCATAATGCGATACACCATTTGATGCAGAATTTCATCCACAGCTTGTGGGGAAATATTCATTGCATTTATTTTCTGGCCATTATTATAACTCATTTCATGTCATGACTATTACTATCTCTCAGTCTCACCTACCTCAGAGGGTTGTTGTGAGGATGAAATAAGGGGAGGAATTATGTACGCCACCCTGAGCTGCTTAGAGGAAGGGTGGTATAAAAATGTGAATGAATGAATGAATGAATGATATAATCAGTAACTAATTATTAACTAATTATGTCATATCGGGTGACAAAAATTTATGGGCCCTGGATGTCAAATGATCTAGCTATGCCACTGTGTTAACACTAATTTTTTAATGCACAGTCACTAAAGCAGACCACAGGGAAGTCCCTTAGATATTTGGGGCTCAGGGCAAAGAAGCGTTTGTTGATCCCATTGTTGATCTCCTAATGGTTACTGATGCGAGCTGTTACGATGCAAGAGAGCTGAACATAGGAGGAGAAATGGGACTAGAGTTTCTCTTTGGAAATTCTGTCTCTCAGGAACCTCCTAGGAAATGTTCAGCAGGAAACTTAATCGCACCTTGGGGGCAAAAGGGAAGGAACAGAGAGAGAACAAGTTGCAAAGGGCCCCAAGTGCTGATGCTGGAAGATCACAGCAAACATGAACACAGAGGAGGGCTAAGAGGAGAATGCCCAGGAGAAAGGGAGGCAAGGAACAAGGGTGTTAATGAAGAAAGCAGCAAAGCAAATATGAAATGAAACATTATAGTCATGACCGGGGGGGGGGGAAGGGTGGAAGGGGAGGTTCAGTTAGCCCTCTGCTTGGCAGGACAGAAAGTATTTCAGCAGAGTCTTGAGTTGCAGCTGCAGGAGCAGGTGCAGGGCAGACAAGAGCCTGCACTGAAGCTGAAGGCAGGAAGGAAATTGAATTTTCCCAAGTTCCAAACAGCACATGAGAGAGAGAGAGAGAGAGAGATTATTATTATTATTTAAGGTTTTCTATCCTGCCTTTTCACCTCCTAAGAGACCTGTGTAGCAGCTTACAGCAATTAAAATGCACATGAGCACAATTATAAAGCCATAAAACCATCATATAAAATAATCCCGGCTCCCTAACCAATTAAACAACTGAACGGAAAGGTCAGTATAAATTAGAGCAACATAAAAGCAATATAGCACAAAGGGGTACTAATTAAGCAAACATCCACTCTGATAAAAAGTTTTAACCAAATGGCAAAAGTAAGGCAAATGAGGGGGCCAGCAGAACCTCCAGGAAGAAGGAATTCCAGAGCTTGGGGGCTGGAAACAAAAAGGACCTGGCATGAATCCACCTATCCCCCAGCCAAATCTCAGAAGGGACTGGGAACATGGAGCAGGGCATCAGATGTTGACAGCACAATCCTATGCATGATTACTCAGAAGTAAGTCTCACTGGGTTCAATGGGGCTTACTCCCAGGAAAGTCTGCATAGGGTCGCACTATCATCCAAACTAGCATAAGGGAAAATTAGGAAAAAATGTAATAGTAAAAATAAGGTGGAAAAGACCTCTGTAATATGGGGGGGGGGGGCAAACTAGATGTTGGAGGCAACTGCATGTTTATGAAGTGCATGCCTGCCCCACTCAACTATAAGTCATTGTCTCTAATTCAAAGTTTGTTTGGGGGCGGGGGGCTAATTGATTGGATGGTTGCCAGTGGTGGACCTCCCATTCACTCGTTGGGGCAAATGCCCTGGGCATGGAGCCAGTGGCGTCGCTAGAGGGGTGCTGGAGGTGCGGACCGCACCGGGTGACGCGCAAGAGGGGGGTGACGCACACTGGGAGAGTGGCACGCTAAAATTGCGGTGGTTAGGAGTAATACCATCATGTTATATACCGTTGGATGCAGAATTTTAAGCAGAATGCAATGCAAAAAACGGGAGTGAAATATCACCTTTCTATCAAAAGTTATTGGCAAAAAACCAGAAAATAAAAAATGCATGGAGCCCAATGGAAAGTGAAACCAAGCCACATCATGCGTTTACTCGTGAGTAGGTGAATGTGCCTTCGTCCATCTGAAAGGCAGACTGAGAGGAATCCAACAAAACCAAAATGGTCCTGATCCAATGAATGTAGCCCCCAAAAACACCCAAGAAGAAGGTCCCTCCCTCCAAGCTGGCGAATGTATTGAGCCTTATGGCTAAACTAAGCCACATGGTCGCATTTACTCATGAGCAAGCAAACATGCCTTGGCTCCTGGGCAGGTCAGGCAAAGGGAAATGTGAGGCCACCAGAATGGTCCTGATTTGATGCAACTGGAGCTCAACAAATGCTCCAGAAGGCAGCCCCTCCCCCCCAATAAAAAGAATGAAACAGAGGCTTGACAGGGTAAGGTGAATTTTTTTTCTGTTTTAGGCTGCAATCCTATCCACACTTTCCTGAGAGTAAGCCCTACTGACTATAATGGGACTTACTTCTGAGTAGACAGGCATAGGCTTGGGCTCTCAGACTTGTAAAGCCAGGTGGGTTCTGATAGTGATATGCTTGAAATATAAGAACTTAAATGGAACTGGGTACTAGGCAGGGGTGAAAATCTTACTGATGCTTTTGTGGGGGGTGTTACTGAAGGCAGGCTACACAGAAAATTCACTTGGTGGAACAGGACTGGCTTTCCCTTATTTATTTATTTTACTTTAATTTATTTATAATTATTTATTTTAATTTGCTTTATGATGGGTCCTGGACAGATTGTCATTCTAAAAAGTGGGTTCCAGTGCTAAAAGTTCGAGAACTGCTCCAACAGGGTGTTAGTAAGTTGACACCCTGGGGGGAGGTGACACCACTAGTGACCAAAATCACTAAAATCACAGTTTGCAAAAATAATACCATCATGTTATATATCAATCAACGTATAATTTCATGCAGAATGCAATGAAACAAACTGCATTGACATATCTTTATTCCAGTGATTCTCAAACTCTGGGAGAGTTTGAGAGCCACTAAGTTCTTGCGTGGGCGGGAGAGGGGAGGCAGCAGGGGCGGGGGAAGGCAGCGGCTCTGCATCCACTTTCACTGCTGCGGGGAGCCCTGCTGCAGGTCACACCGGACTCCCCACACCCCTGGGAGGCTGCAAGGGCTTGGGTACGCCAGTGCAGCCCCCGAGCGGCGTGATCCTGGGGATCGCGCCGCTGCCTCCTCCCCGCCTCCAGGCTGCCCCTGCCCCTTAAGGGGGCAGGGGCCAGGGCCCGCAGGCTGGGGCATCGCTATGCCCCAGTTTGAAAAGCCCTGCTTTATTCTATCAAAGGGAACAGCCAAAAAAAACCAGTGGGGGCAGGGCGATGGCAGATCACCACGCCCACCACCTGAAGTGTTGCCCACCCACTGCAGGGGGGTGATGCGTTGGCCTCTGGCACTGGGTGACACAAACTCTAGTGACGCCACTGCATGGAGTTTCATGCACTTTTAGGATCCCACAGAAGCTTCTCTGAGGCTCCCGACGGGGTCAGAAACTGTGCTTCCAGTTTTCCAGAAGCACAGTTTAAAGCGTTGAAGAACCTTCAGGAGGCTTCCCTGACATGTCCTGTGCAAGGCACTATTTTCTCCAGGTAAATGGGGGGGGGGGATTTGTGCTCACTGGGACGGCAGCATCCCAGGGGGGCACTATCATGGACATTGCTCTGGGGAGTGGGACTGGGGAGGTCCACTACCAACTCCTATTAGAACCAGGGAGGAAAGACCTGGTATTACTTCCTGGTATGTGTCATTCCTGGTCCACGGAGTGCCATGGCAAGGAGAACACCACAGTGGATTTGCATGCTTTTTGTTGACCCTTACCTTTTCAGGGGCTTCCGTCATGGATTGTTTGCTGGATGCTGTGCCCCACATTGTGCTGGCAAATGATTAAGGGCCCAATCCAGTGCCAGTGCAGCCATGCCAATGGGGCATGCACTGCATCCTGTGGTGGGAAGACAGTCACCAAGGCCTCCTCAAGGTAAGACAGTGTTTGTTTCCTTACCTTGGGGCTGCATTGCGGCTGCACCGGTGCTGAAAAGTTGAATAGGATTTGGCCCTAAGTGCTGTGTGCTTATTTGGAGGAACTTGGATCCATTTGGGCTGCTCTTGTGATTGCGACAGATTGTGATGCTGCAGAACTTCAGCTTCACCTGCCGCCCTGTCCATCCTTGACTCCTGCAACCTCATCATGGGCCATGGATGCCCATCTTGCTGGTCAGCTGAAGGTGGTGTTTATATTGGCCATGGTAGCAGAACACTAAAATCAGTGGTTCCCAAGCTGTGGGTCAGGACCTGCTGGTGGGTCGCAACCTGGCTTTTGGTGGGTCACTAAAGGGTGATGGAAAGATCAGATAACTAATTGCCTCAAGCCCTGAGGCTATTGAAAAATCAGGTACTGTAACTGCTAATTTAATTAATTTAAAAAGTGGGTCCTGGAGCCTGAGGGCTGGGATGATAATCAGTGTACAGGCCATTACATGTCTCAATTCACCATCATGTGAATTGTGGACAAAGTAAGACTGCTACTTACTTGGAAGTTGACCCCAATATGCGAACCTGCCCACCCCTAATAAAGAAGTGGCCATGACCATTTTCAGACTGGTTTCAGATACAAATCATAAGTTTTGGTGATAATCTGTCTTCGAGGAGTTCCATGCAAAAGGCTTTGTAAAGCATGTTGGTATCTTCCCATTCCCACATTCCCATCCTGTGTCTGAGCAACCAGTCTGATGGTCACCTGACCCACAAGGGGGTACTTCTGTATCATCCTCAGGCAGCTGGGGACTCTAGGGCAATGTTAATGGGCATTTTTGCAGGGGATTCTGCTAGGATTCTGTGGATCCCTCTGTTTGAGGAGATGGATAAGGACACTTGGGTGCCCAACATGGCAGAGAAGGTCATTGAAGTCATCACACACACACACACACACACACACCCAATTCAAATAGGATCAATTCATCTACATCCTCAGCTGATGCAGGATGACAGTGGAGACCTTTGGTCAGCAGTGATGTGCAATGAAGTCCAAGGCTGGACAGGCACCACACACCCATAGAGGGAGAGACAGTGCAGAGAAATCTGCCTTGCAAAATCTTCACTTATGTGCACTCTCTCCCCCTCACCAGAACAGGAAATTCAAAAACAGCTCCCTGCTGTTTTCACAGCCTGGACAGAATTGAGACAAATTTGCCTTCTGCCACCCCAGAGTTTGTTGATGCAAGCACCCTGCCTTTTTTATTGGAAGTCAGCCATTAATGCAACTAAGTGTCACTGAGAGCCCAATCCTGAGCTCTTACTGGCAGTCCACCGCTGATGCTGAGTGTCGCAAATGGGCCATAAGGCATGTCTGCAGCCCTCAGCACCGGTCCAATGCCAGTGTTAACTCAGCACCAGCCAGTGCTGGGCTAGCTCTGGTGGATGGCCAAACTGCAGGGCAGCGGAGAAGTAGTTTGGGGCATGGGGGTGGCGCGGAGGTGGGGGGAGGGCACAAAGGAGGAGTGCTGGAGGAAGGAGCAGGATAGGAGGGAAACAGAACCAGAGGAGCTGTGCTCCTCCACATCCAGAGCCTCTGTGTTGGAGGCTTTTGAGTCTATGGCAGCCCAAGGGTAGCCCCATTGTGGGGCTGCTTGCCTTACCTGGGAGAAGGGGACAAAAAATGCCATGGCAGCTCAGGACTGGGCTGTGAGGCAAATGTGCCTGCTGCCTCCTCAGATGATGCAGGCATCCTGCCTTTTTTTCCATTGGAAGACAGCTGCCCTGCCTTTTCATTGGAAGCAGCCATAATTGCAGCCAACCAACTGAGGCAGCTCTGTTAGGGGTGCCTGTGCATTGTAGTGTGTGTGTACTGCTTAACGTGCTAAATGTGGAGTAGACAGGAGCGGCGCAGAAAGACAAGATCCTTTTTTAAAAAAATTGTTGGGTCCAGTGAGGCTCTGCCTCATCAGCCTCACCTGACCACATCCCTGTTGGACAGTTCAAGGGACAGCGGAAGATTCTGCTTACAAGGGTTGACCGCAGTGAACAGCAGTTTCTAGTAATGGTGACAACCTGCTGCACTGAGTACATCTGCAGGCTGCTTTACCTGCAGCCTGATGATGCAGCCTGCTTTACCCCCATTCAACAGCCCATTTGAGAGACCAAACACTTGAGGAGGCTGCAGAAAAGATCAGAGACACTCTCTGCAGCTTCTTCAGCAGTGAGTCTGCAGTCATGTGTCGTTCAAATAAAGCGATTGGTTTTGTGACACAAACAAGAATTTATTTTGTCATCAGTTTACTGTCATGTTACTTATTAATACACATTCCTGAATTAATGTAAAACAGTTTTGTTTGTGGAAACTGCCCTGGTTTACAATGTGACGACAGCTAATTGGAAATGCATGCCCAAAACTAATGCCAGCAAATGTTGGTAAATATGTGGCAAGGCTCACGTGGCCCCTCAGTGATGCAACCTCCACTCCTTTTCACTCCTGGGACATTTGCCACAAAAATAGGTAGTGTTTGTCCAAGGAGTCAACTGTTACCCAGCACATGCCTGGTCTCATCTGATCTTGGAAGCTAAGCAGGGTCAGGCCTGGTTAGTACTTGGATGGGAGACCACCTGAAAATACCGGGTGCTGTAGGCTTATACCATAGTCTTTCGAGACTGAAGGTTGCCAACCACCAACCACCACACATAGGTGGTCTCAGGGCTTATGCAGAGGTAAGTAAAACCTTCAGGTCATCCTCCACCATAGCACACTGCATGCACCTTGTTGGCATGGCTGCATCAGCACTGATGGTGGGGTAGGACTGGGGCCCAGCAGCCCAATCCTAACCAACTTCCCAGTGCCGATGCAGCCACAATGCAGCACCAAGGAGGGGCTGGAACAAACATTCCCTGACCTTAAGAAGGTCTCTGTGACTGCCCCCAATGCAGGCATTGGCACAGCTGCATTGGTGCTAGAAAGTTAGTGAGGATTGGGCTCTATAAGCAAGTGAAGGAACTATACTGCAAAGAAAGTTGAATCCCTTTCCAACATAGGCCACTGATGAATCTACCTGGGAGAAAATTCATTCCCAGCTTGCACCAAAGGGGGGGAGACTTTTGTATTTGCAGCATGACAACAAAGATCATATACTGAGTCAGTCTGCGTATGGGGTGCCAGCATCATTGGTAGGACCGTGAAACCTGTGCAGGTGCTGCCAGGCCAGCTGAGTGGCTTTGGGTATTTGGGACTGATGTCAGCCCTGGGTGCCTCAATGCAGCCACAGGTGAAGCGGTTGGCCAGGGAAGCTACTTGGGAGGGGTGGAGCTACAAAAGGCTGGACACATTAGAGACAGCTGGGGGGGCAGTCAGGGAAGTTGGAGACAAAAGAGGGGAAATCAAGCAGAACAGGAGAAGGAAAGATGGAGGAGCAAGGGTAAGACAGAGCTGGAGTGAGGTAACCAGGACATGGAAGGAACAAAGAGGGAGAGAAGAGGTACCTCAAAGGGCTAGGGGGAAGGACAAGATGGACAACAGGAAGGAGTAGAGTGGGCACCCAGGACAAGATAAGACAGAAGACTAAGATGGAGGGGAAAGGAAGAAAAGAACAACCAGGGGGAGGAAGAACCAAGCTGTCCCCAAACCTGGGGCAGGATTTTACCTGGAGAGTAGAGGGCCAGAACCAGCCCCCTCCATTTACCTTTGCCCACACCCTCAAGGTGTCCCAGTGGGGGAAGCACCTTTTTCTCCCAAGCAATCCACACCTCCAGACCAGGAGGGGGTCTTCATAAGAGGATTCTAGCAACAGCCTCAAGACGGGCGACTGAAAGGTAGCTCCGGGGAAGAGACTGAAGGCCTGGAATATTTGTATATACAGAGCCTGTAATAAACTCCTTACCTGGCAACTGAGAACTGTGCAGTTTTGTGCTCTGGGGGTGCAGTGGGTCCCAATTTACTGTTTTCTTGTATCTTTGATGTGGAACTACCCCTTCTGCAAGAAGGGTGAGGAGGTAGGGCTGTGACACCCCTCAATAATAATTTTTTCTATTAGAAACCAAAACATCCCCAATAAGTCTGATTTAAACATAGCTGTGTTGCTGGATGCTAGAAAGCAGCTATGTTGTATAGCTCCAGGAATGGCTACTTTCTTCAGCTGCCTAAAGGGGACACTTACTTATGGGAAACTTATGTGGTGTATCTAGGATTGAAAGTTGACGTACAAACAGAGATCAGCATTATTTTCATCTACGCTGTATCTGAGAGGCTTCTAGAGTAGTGTGTAATTTATTCTTAAATCAGATTTTAAGCTTGGCCACCCTAGTTATTTGGCTTTCAGCCCACCCCCCAGCTCAGATTCTCTTGAAATTTTTTACAGAATTATCCACATTGGGCAAGGGCTATTCCCTCCAAATTGCATGCTAGATTCTGCCCTTGAGCTGCCATTTGCTAAGGCAGGAGGTACAGCTCTTCTGAGAGTGCTCAACGTTCCCATCCTGAGGCACCTCAACAGCTGGGCTCCATCACTCTCCTTTTGCCAAGCTAAGAAGTCTCCATGCTACATTTGCCACATTAAGTAGCTCCCCTCCATTCAAAATACTTTCTGGGCTTTACAAATTCACAGCTGGCTCCTATCTTTGGCTGTCTGGCTCAGCTGGCATAGGTCTTCCCAACAAAGAGCTAGGAGAGACATCTGGACCTTTCTACTGCCAGTACAAGAATTCAGCAAATGTTTCTGCATGCTAAGGACGAAAGATTCAGTTGCCCATTCCCAGTCATTTATTCTACACCAGGTATTGACCTAATCGGTGCATTGAATTTAGTTCTGTCTACTCTGAGTGATTAAAGCTCACCAGTATCTCGGGCACAATTTTGCTACCAAATATCTAAGAAATGTTTAGAGATGCTGACCAATGCTTCCACTGGGAGTTCCCTCTGGGTACAGAAACTCCCTGTGAATGGAAGACGGGTTCTGAGCACACGAACAGAATAGTCCTTCCATTCTTGGAGGGAGCTCCTAACAATGAAGGGTCTACTCCACAAACAGAACCTGTGGTGCTAGCCTAAGCTCACCTCCACCTAAGGTGGTTTTGTGAGTGAGTGGCCATTGGTTCCTCTTTATATACACATACACACATACTCTAACCCTTCCTTCCACCTCTTCCTTCCGCCTAGTGCCATTCTAAAAAAGGTGAAAGGGGCAGCAGTAGAGAAAGGGAGTGAAGGTGGGCAGAGACACAGGTTGCCGCAACATGCTTCCACAAACTTCCTCTTCTTCTTCCTCTTTTCCCCCTCTTCAAATAGCAGTGGGAGCTTGGGGAAAAAGAGAGGATGAGGTGATGGCTGTTGCCTGCCACTGTGGCTGGGTTGCGCAGAGGCCAGAAAAGTGGCAGATGAGATGGAAGCCCACAGAAGCAGCAGGCACACAAGGCAGGCACATGCAGCCGGTGGGTGTGGGGTGTGTGTGAAGCGCCCCCACCAATCCACGACTTGCCTCAAACTCTCCCCTTGACATGGCATCCTTCACCAGGCCTCCTCAGAGGCTGCTTGTGCTGATGCTGAGCTACAGCTGCTGGTTCTTGTTTGTTTTAATTGTTTTGCACTATTGATTAGTTTATTTGAGGCTGCCTAGTCTGTTGTTTCCCTCTATTCTTGCTGGGGAGCCCAGAATACCCATGTGCTCATAGGTATAATACCTCTTTCTTATTGGTGCTTCACTGTCTGATACCTCTTTATTTTGCTTGGCACAGCATTATCTGACTTCCATGGAAACTAAGGGCACAATTCTGAGAGTGCCCTCGGCAGCACCAGTCCATTGTGGAGGCCGAAGAGTGTTGCAAAAGTGCCATTATGCACTTTTGCGCCACTCTCAGACTAGGGGGTCTGGCCCAAGCCCTGTTGGGCCAGCAGATGCAGTAAGCCTGCCCCAGCAGAGTCAGGCTGACACGGGATCTGGGGGAAGTGTGGGAAGGACAAGGGGGAGGCGTCACGGGGCAGGGGAAGGGCATGCTGCAGGTGGGTCCATGGGCGCGCAGCGGGTGAGCGGGGGGAGGGAATAGGATCAGGCATTTGTGTCGAATCTTAACCCTAGTCCCAGGCAGCCCATGGCAGCTCTGGGCTGCTTAGATCTGCTCAACCTCTTGAGGCGCAGTTCCAAGTAGCTCCATTGGAGTTGCTATGGCGTTACGTGGGATAAGGTACCTTTGCCTCAGGCTGATCCGAGGAATTCTTAGATACAGCATGCTACCAAGCCCATGTTTTATTAGCTTAAAACAAGAGTGCCTCATTTGTTTTTCCCCCTTATTGGAGGGTTTGCAGATATGCTTCAAACCAGTACATTCACAGGTGTCGATGTAGCTTTACATTAAAGCCATTACTATCACATTGCATTATTAACATGTTGGGAGAAGTGTTTAGTGTGCCCCTGCAACCAGGGGAGCGTCCCTGCAAGTCTCGTCCTTATTAAAAGCGCAACACATCCAGAAGGCTGGAAACGATTCACTGCTCTGCAGGGGTTTTACAGACTTCTCTCCACTCTGTTCAACCTTTGGCCTCCCAAAGCCAGGCCATGCTGATTAATGAGCTGTCATCCCAGGTAAATGAGGTTCTCTGGGGACAGAGGTTGTCCTAACTTCTGCTTCTCAACGAGAATAGCTTCAGGTTGCTCTGCACCATTAAGCACAAAACTGGGGGTGGGGGTCTTAATTTATCACGTGGGAGCCAAGGATAATTACTTTTCAGGCATCGATGTGGCTGATACACTCTGAGAGCACCCACAGCGGATGTAAAGATGGGGGGAAAGCAGAGCTCAGGTTGCATTGACATTCCATTGAAATTGGGATATATAACTATATTCAGAGGTGGGAAAGGAGAGTCGAGTGGGGGTGGGGGGAGCTGGAGGGTTGGGAGTGCCTGCTGCAGGGTGACTGACATGTTAATCTCATAGTCCAGACTCTGTTTTCCCCAGGTGTGTGACCCAACAGCTGAATCTACTGAGTTTGCTGTCAGTAAATCCAGCAGTGGTTGTAATGAATATACTTGCTACGGGTAGCCAGCACTGGACTCCAGGAGATGTTTCATCTCGCAATAGAACATATGAATCAAGTATCACTGGTTGTAAAGAGACTTGAGTAAGGACAGACCACTTGCCTGCCCCATCTATGATTTGAGCAATCTGGGCGTATTAGACAATCCAGTTGTCTTAGGCAAAAATAAAGTCTTTCCTAAGGCTGAGCAGAAGTCCACAGCCAAACAAGTTTATTATAAAAGGGAGGTTTTAAGGAGGCCTACAGTGTTGCCCCAAGTCTCCCATGTCTGTTTTCTTTGCCCCATTTCAAAGCATGTTTGACTCAGCTGCTGTTGTGGCACAGCTTATTCTAAAGGTATTGGCCCTCCAAGTGGGGGAAAAATTTGACTTCTCTGAACTCCTTTCCATCCTGTTCTGCTCCTTACCCTGAAGTAGTCCCGCCAACCTTAATAGGACCAATGGTGAACAAATGAATCAAGGGCTGTGGCCACACCTCAGTAAGTTGAATACCATCAAGTTGAACATTGTATACATAATATTGCTTGCTACCCAGTTATGTCTTCCGCATCTGTCTACCTTGTTTTGATAAAGTAACATTTGAGAAGCAGCTTGTGGGTTGGCCAGGGGGCATCTGTTGAGGAAGGGATGGGTGGGTGGATATATGGATCTCATGCAGTGTGCGTCCGTGAATTCTATTCACGTTTCCAAGACTTAATTTGCCATTTGCCCAATATAGTTGGTAAAAATCAACAAGAGAAGGAGCAGTTTGGCAGACGATTCATCTCATAAACAGCAGAGGCCTGGCTTCTTCCTGTTGTGATATCAGAAGCCCCCAGCAACCAATTTTCCAGAAAACAAAAAAATATACAATACACCCTTTATACAAATACAAGTATTGTTACATAAAGGGGAAGGTTGACGGCAATATGTTCCAATGTAGTCATGGGAGAGAATCTGAAGAACACCCATCACAATGTTGTTCAAGATTTCACTGGCAAAGCATTTAGAAACATTTGTGTTTTTTTTCCATACTACCAGCTAACAAATCTGTTCTTCATAAATGGTTTAATCCTAGAGGAAACCGATTACATTTTTATGGGATTGAAACAAATTTCTTTCTGCCAATACTTAATGCTTAATATTTACAATAAAAACCAAGGATTAAGTATCAGAGTGATTGCATCCACATTTTGAGGTATAGACGCAGGGCAGTGCAGTATATCTCTGAAGCAATGGAGCTTGCATATAAAATGCTGGCAGCAGAGGTTGTGTCCCCACCACCACCACCTGAGAGACCAGAGCGGTAAAAAAAAACAACTAATGCTTAAGAGATGCTTAGTAAAAACTGTCATATTTAAGTTCCATCCTCCCTCGAAAGATCCCAAAGCGGCATACAGTGGTTCCTGGGTAGATCAGCTTATGCACTCTTCTGAGTGCCACCAAAACGAAAGTAAGAACACACACTCAAAAGCCTGTCTACAGTAGTTCAGCATCCTCCTGTTTGCAGCAATGGCCAGAAAGCTATTTACCCATTACATTGACCACATGTACTATATACTGACCACATGTTCATTTTCCATTACTAATAGAAAATGAACTGAACGATTCCAATTCATTTTATTTTCCCATTCATTACAAAACAAACGCACATCTTTCATTTCCGCAGCTTCTGCCCTTTGGGCTAGTTTAGTTCTAGAATAATACTTATCTGTGATCAGCAGTAGAGTGGCTGGTGCAGTTTTGCTCCTGCTGAAGTAAAACTGCCCTTTATTTTAAAACGGAGCAGGGTTGTAGCTGCAGCATTTATCATAACCAATCACCTTGAATTTCACAGCTTCCCACAGTCCTATTCATTCATATCTGGAAATCTACTTTTGAATGAGTCCATCTGGAAAGTGCCTCTCCCTGACCTGCCTGGTCACTTCTTGAAAACAGACTGGGCTTCAAGCATGCTCACACAGACTCAAAAGAAGCAGCCAGTCAGGCAAGGGGGGAACAATACAGCAGTCCCAGAGTGCCCTCTCCTTACCTGTAGCTCCCATTTCTTCCACATCTTTGAACAAACAGGCAGGATGAGAACTTGGCACTCCACAACTCAACTCATGCATAAGTCTAGCAGATGCCCTTTGCTGACTCACCCCCTGAAATTCCCAAGTCATTTTGACTAGAGTCAGAGACTTTTGGGTCAGGCACCCCAGGGCATAGACCATAAGGGAGGTGCACGAGCTAGGCAAGGCAGGAGGGGACGGGGTGGACAGCAGGTGGGGAGAGAAGCAGCAAGCACGTGAAAGGTCAAACAGCAGCATCTGGGAGTCATACATTAAGAGTATGACCCAATCCTTTACAGCTCTACTCATAAGTAGTCCCATTGCCTGTCATTCAGTGAGGCAGCTTCTTCCTCCCATGTAACTATGAGGAAGCAGCTGGAGCCATGCAGAACTGCTTCCTGGCTTTCCTTTCCCCCCCTCCAGCCAATCCTAAGGCAAGAACCCCCTTGTGCTCCTTCTGCTTTCCCTCATCCACAGGAAAAAAAATCCTTCATCCAATGATCATCGGTTCCTTCAGAGATGGACAAGAGAGCCTGGTCCTGCCTCCCTCCCCTGCTTCCTGCTCGATGCAAAACATTAACTCCTCCCTGCCTCCTGGGTGGAACTTTCCTGCTGCTGCTTATCCAGTCTGAATTATGGCCCCATAAGATGTTCCATGCTCTGAAAAAATGTAAGCAAGCACACCTAGACAAAGACAGACAAGTCTGCACATGTGGGGACTAATTTCTGTGTTTGTGGCTCAAATCCAAGTCGGTGCCTGATTCGGTGACATGCCTGACTTGAGTGTACACGAGTCAGCAGAAAACATGTGTTTTTGCAGCTCGAACTTGAGTCACCTAACTCAAGTCTCCATCCCTGCAAACAGGCTGGGCAGAACAGGCTGACAGTGGAATTCTCTTCCACTCCCAGCATGCAGCATCCAGCCTGTTTCGTTAAAGACACAGCCAGGCAGATACAAGCAGGTGATGGAGCTAAAGGAGGAGTCACTCTGCCTCTGCCTCCTTCTCCCCTGGAAAGAAGGAAAC
This sequence comes from Tiliqua scincoides, assembly GCF_035046505.1. Classification (NCBI taxonomy): domain Eukaryota; kingdom Metazoa; phylum Chordata; class Lepidosauria; order Squamata; family Scincidae; genus Tiliqua; species Tiliqua scincoides. The sequence continues at coordinate 73,403,816 of NC_089821.1, read as the reverse complement.
AAAACAATTCTGTTTTGAGTGCTCTCCTAGAGCAGGTGTGATCGGAACAGAGTTGCTGCCTGCCCCTGCTACTTTTCTCGCCAGTCATGCCATTGCTCTGCTGCAGCTAATCCTTGTTTGCTCTTATGAGAAGAGGCATAGCAAAGAAGTTGAGTAGGTGGCAGACCAGAGGAGGTGGCAGGCAGGTGTGGTGTGTGGGGGACTCATTGCCAGCTCACTGCCCCCCCAGCTCAAAGCGGTTGCTTCAGCCCCCCCCCCATGGCTAGACTGACCCTGCCACCTGTAATCCCCTCTCCCAAGTTTACCCTGGCCTTTGCTTTGTCTTTAAGCACAGCCTCCCTCTGGGAACAGGCCATGTGCTGAGGACAGGAGGGCTGTCATACAAGTTCCGTCCTTCACTGCTGTGTAATAGTTATATTGTTGGAAAGCCTCTGCCTCTGGTAAGGGAGGAGGCAGAATCATGCTACAATTATTATTTTAAAAGGTTGTTGTTGTTGTTTTGCGCATCTTCTTTGTAATCTTTGCCATATGAATGTCAATCAGGCGGAAAAGGGCCTATCTCAGCAGAAAGGTGAGTGAACAGCATTGTGGGTGTATTCCAATTAGTCCCACAGCCTGTGACTTAACAGGCCCACAGGCTATGATTATGTCTCCTCTCCTTCTTTTCATGTCCTGAATCCCTCCCTTCCCCCTTAAACCATGTAGCCTCCATGTCTCGCTCACCCAAAGATTGCACAGTACGGGATTCCCTTCTTCACCACAAAGCTGGTCATCTCATAATTAAGGCTGACAGCAGGCAGGCCTCCATCCCCCCACCTCACTCCACCCCTCTCCCTCTCTGCCGAACACACACACACCTGGCTGAATCCTGTTCAAGCTGCTGGCCATCATAAACACTTGAATGGCATGCATCAAGAGCACTACAGTCTGGGCTCCCACCCTGGGGAACTGATTGTCAATTTCAAGAGATTAAAACCTGAAATTGACACACAGCACAAGCCTAGATGTGTCTGTTCAGAAATAGTTCTCATTGTGTTTGATGGGACTTACTCCCAAGGAAGTGTGCATTGGATTGCAGCCTAATACTGCCCCAGGTACCATCAGGCTTAGGGACTGCACTATGGGGAAAAGACCATAAGCACATTTGCTTTCTTAACAGACTATATGGGCTTTGTGCTAATGCAGCAAAAAAAAGAAAAAAAAAACACCCCATCAGACCAGTGTTTGTATCCTGTGATCCCAAGATCTATTATTTATTTAGGGATGCTATCTGTGTCTGGAATAATCTGGGTCCCAGAGGTGGAATCCATTGGAATACTGGGGATTGGGGGGGGGAGCTGATTTGTAGGAGGCTGATGTCTCTCATTGGCAAGAGGAAAGAGGTGAGAGCAGGAGGCAATCTTGTTGCAAAGGTGACAAGAATACCTGGAGACTGTGATCAGCTATGGCAACTCACAAAGGACATGGCAATAGGACAACTACTTGCAAGCAGGGGAATTGAAACAGGATGATTACCAGGAAGGAGGAAAGGGAACTGGGCAGAGCTTGGAGAGACTAGGGGAGACCAAGGGAGGAATCACTTAAGACCCTGCCCAGAACTATATGTGATGGGCCTATCATTGACAAACCCCCTCATTTACATATACAGTTGGTGGAGCAGTCTACTGAAGAGTAAAAAGGGTACTGTATGCAAGAGAATGGAAAGGCCTTTAAAATAACAAGCAGTGTGAAGGCTCAGAAATACCTATCAGGTTAACATGTCTACAAGGCCAACAGACAAATACTTCCTTACCTCTCATTGTCTATATCCTTCTATCCTGGATGAATCATTTCGGTATATCTATAGAGGATATAGAGTGGGGGGGGGGAGAGAGAGAGAACCAAGTATGCTGCCTTCAGTTGCTAAGCGACCAAAAATACCATATGCACTAACTTAGCCCAGTTTGGATAATCCATTAAAGGAAGGGGTAGCATTTCCCAAACATCCAAGTGACCATGGGTAGCATTTCACATGGCACATCATGTACTCTTTGTTCCCCTCCTTTCCTCCCCACTAGTCCCAAGACTTCCAACAGACTGAGTAATGTAGCATGTTACTAGTGGTGATAAGAAGAGTGTGATTGTTATCTTAACAACCTTCTCTTTGAAATATTGAATTTTGTGCACCAAGATTTCATGTTTCATTTGATCTTCTCAAATCTATGTCACGTTTTCTTTTTAACTCGATGTATATTTTTTTTTAAGCCACAAAATGTGTGCTATAGATAAGATCTTCCCTTCAGGTCTGAGCAATTTAACAATTGCATCACCACTGTACTTTCAAAATCTGATTTTCTTCTGGAGTTTGAAGCAAATGTTCAAAGTAAATTTTGAAGGGGGTATAAGTACAAGATTTGTGGTGTGAGATTCAAAGTATGCTTGATTTCCAGATGTAAAGTCAAAATTATTTTTAAAAATAGGGATGTGCCTCATAAAAAGGGTTGTGCATGTACAGCTCCAGGTGTTGGATCAGGCTAAGGAATCATACTTGAAGCACATGCACTCATGTGCAGGGTTCCCTTCCCTGGGTGATCTCAGCAATTCTCATGGCTTTCATTGCCATATGTATGCTAATCACACCTGAATCTACTTCTCTGTCCCAGAACTTTCTCCTTCCATTCAATCCTGCATTTCTAACTGTCTGCCAGACATGTCTGCTTGGATGCATTGTTGTTGTGTCAAACGAATATTTCTAAGATGGTATGTGAAGGAAGAGGGACAGAAAATAAAATAGCATCAGTGCCTAGCAGTTAGTGATGGCCATTTCTTCCTTGTTCCCCACTTCACTCTTTTTTCTGGTCAGACTGGGATGTATTGGGTTTGTACTGCTGCCATCACCAAAAGCATGGAAGTCCAGACAGAAAGAGGCGACCTTGAGGAAGTCTCACTCCCAGATTACTTACAGGATCCCTGAGGTCAGAGAGAGGGGGTGGGGGAGGAGATAGGGCAGGACTGGGAGGATCAGGCCTAGGAGGGCAGTGGGATCAGTGGTGGTGGCGCACACTGAATCCCAAGCCCCTTCCTGTGCCTTATCTGCCTGCATGAAGCAATGTGGACTTGTGCCAATGATATCACTTGTGCAGGTCCGAGTTCCCCCATAGAGGGGGCTTACCCTGGCAACCTTTGGCTCCAGCAGCCAAAACCCCTCTGCAGGATGTGGCAGAGGCCGTGCCAGCACTGCTGCATCGCCACATGGGAGTTTAGGTAGGATTGGGCTGCTAATTAGTTCAGTGAGGGTTTACTCCCAGGTAAGTGCATAGGATTGCAGCCTGACACCCCAGAGAGAGTCTGATAATAAGATGACACAGTACTGAGCTGGGTGGACCATGGCTGGATCCAGAAGAAGACAATTTTACATATGACTCAGCACTTCCATTGCTAACAAACTCGACATGCACTCATCTTGATATTCAGCTTTTCAGCTCAGAGAGACACCTAATGGAGAAATGTATTTGTTTCCTCTTCCTGAAAGAACTTTGGGGAGATTTCTTATTTTTATTCAAAGTATTTGTGAGGCAGGAGGACAGAAACATAGAACAGGTAAGCCAGCGACCTCTTTTTTCCTGTACAGTGGATCAACAGCACACTCTAGAGGTTGCTCTTGGAGTTGAAAGTGCTGCATTGGTCCCTCCAACAAATGAGAAGGTGAAATGGTGCTGTAGTGTAAGTGCTGCTTGAAATATAGTTACAGGTACAGACCAGACGGTAGTGATCTAACATTCTTAGGCTTTGTTTGGACTTTCAAACAAGGGATGGGATTCCAGACAGCTTTCTCCATAATGAATGATGATGATGAAACAGCTTTCTCCTGATCCCCACTGTTGTCCTTTGACAGCTGCATCATAAGCCATTTTTCTACTAGAGAAGGACTAAAAATTAGGGAATTTGATTTGATTGTTTGTCGTTGTACAAATCTAGGCTAGATACCTCCAAATTTGGATCTGGAAAGTGATGGGGTCCCCTTCCTTTGTAATGCTAGCCAGCCCTCCCTATCAGTTCCCCACCCTTCTCAAACAAACCTAGAGCCCAGTCGTATCATACCTTCCAACACTGATGCAGCCATACCAACAGAGTGTGCCCTGTACCCTGGGGGGGGAGGGCAATCATGGAGGCCTCTGACTACATTGGTGCCGGAAAGTTGGATGTGATTGGGCCAACTTTATACAGCACAAGGGGTAGAGGGGTTTCCATGTAGGAAAGCCTCAGTAGCAATAGGGAAAGCCTTATAGGCTTCAACCTTATGTGTGCTCTTGGGATTCATGGTTTTCAGTTTAATTGAATGTCATTCCATTCATTCACCTGGGACACATTTGATGAAGTAACTACAACTCCCATGTACACTGGCAAGAAATGGCAAAAGAAGTAGGAATGGGAGAGGGGCTTGTGCATTGAACTTGCAAGGCATAGGAGGCTCATGGAGTGGATGAAAGAGACATTTAGACAAGTCTCTTGCCCTTTTACTGTAGCATGAGGGACAGCATGACCAGACAGCCCAGGAGAGGTAAGTAAAAATCTATTTGTTGGTACAAGTCTGAGACGTCTGAGAGGGTAAGTCAGATTGGGAAAAGGGGAACAGGATCTTGGCATGCACCATTGCCACTGGGATTCTTGCCCTTCGCCCCCTCCTGCTCCGGTTCAACCCATTACCCACCCCAATTCTCCCCTAAACCACCCCTGAACTGCCCCCACTGCCATCATACCTTTTCTACTGGGGTATCTGAGAGCCATAGGCATGCTCAGAATGTCCAGCCATTGGTGCCAGCAGCTCCAAAGCACATAATGGCACCACTATTTTTGCCCTGCCAGAGTGCGGCTTACGGCAGAGGATTGTGAGATCTGCTGACATAGGCCCTCAATAGAATTGGCCGTTATTGGTGTTATCTTTATTCTCAGTGACTGGTGTACTTTTCATAGTACTTTGAGTATCATTTTTCTTGGCAAGGGAGGGATCATAAATGGGCCTGTATATCAAGCTGCTGCTGCTATAAGCAGGCTCTTCTGGCTTCCATTCGTGCAGGTGGGGAGACAGGCAAGTGATCTACTGTTACTGGGGTGGAGCCAGATAGCTCTGTTTCTCGCCACTGCTCACAATCAGCCTTTTCACCCCCTTCTAGGACAGACAGCCGTTAGCTGTATATACACAGTGAGGCCACACTCACCTTCCTGCTCTCCTGCCACACAGCTACAAATGGTTCACCAGGGCTCTCCCCTTGGCTCCTTCCACACCTGCCCGGCAACACCATAGACTTCCCACTGAGTGAATGTCACTCTGTCCTCTCTCAGGTGAGTTGTACTGACAGCAAGCCACTGTGGATATGGCTGGCAGTCTGCTCATCAACAAGCAAGCCTGCCCTTGCTGTACCAAAACCCAGGGCATTTGAACACATTTGGAGACACTCTCCGGACATGGATCATTTCCCCCCAGAATGGGACTGTCTTGGGAAAACTGGAACATATGGTCATCCTTTGACTTTATTTTGTTATTTTATGAGTGAATGGGTATTTTTGTCTTCCACTAGTGCTTTTCTAATCCAGTATGTACAGTATACAGTTAGATTTTTCTTTTCTGCAGAGAGATTTCAACAACAGGGCCTTTCACATGATAGGAACAATGATGACATCTTAATTCAAAACATGCATTTGGTCTTTTCAAAAGTGCGTCATGTCTCCTTCCTTCTGATGTTCCTAAGCTAGAACTTCCTGTGGTCTCCTTGTCTGGTTGTATTAATAGCACTTCACTTCATTAACTACATGCAGACTAATGTGGCAAGAGTGCCTTGACAACGTGACTGTAGCTGTTTGAGCAGAAGACAATATTCTTGGGGCTTGTTGTTCCACATGAAAAGCACTTCCAGTGAGACCACCCAATTCAGTACAAATGAGGCTATAAAAATCAAGATGACGGACCTCAGTTTCTTATGCTATCAAACCACTGAGCGGTCTTCTGGCCATAAATACTTTTCCAATGAGGTAGGGTCCTGCAATGTTGCAAGCACTCAGTCTTGCCTTTACCACCATGTTGTGTGCAGGACTCTGGTTCATGCACAGTGTATGAATTATAGACCAGGTGGACTCTACAAACCAAGTTTTTCCTGATCAACAAATGTACAAGCTTTCATTAATGATCTTTTCCCAATTGCCACTTCTATACCATAATCAGGCACTGAGTATGAAAGCAAGTGTGATAATGTCTCTTATAATGTGCGGGATCCATTCTGGAAAGTTGAGCACAGTTTGAAACATAGAATATATCATTAATCTAATAGGTTGGAAATGGGAGGTGATTGGCTCAGAATGCCTGATCCCATTGACTAGAATAGCTGTCAATCATGCTTGGATGCTATAATGAATCAGCACAAAGAAAAGTTATAGGTGGTATTACTGTAATGTTTGCTCCTAAGTTCTAAACCACCAGATCATCCTTTTGAATTTCAGAAGAAAGAAAACTAATCTCAAAACAGATGCAGACATGTGACAATCAGCCAGCTCCCTTCCAAACATTTGTACCAAATTTCCCCATGTCTTTGTACATTGCAAATCACTGAGCTAGATTCTTTCGGGAGGCTGATTTCCTTATTTGCAAATGTCCAAATTCCAGCCTCCATTTTTATGCTTTAACCACTTTGTGGTTGCATTTGGAAGGAAACACTGATGCCACAAACACAGCACCATTAACACACTGGGTTAATTAACATACTGGGTTGTGTGAGCCATAGATTCACTTTCTCCAGAGGAGCAGCTCCTTCCTCTCTGGAAGATGCTCCTTCCATTCAAAGAGGAGAAGCTTTGACCAGTATGACCAAATGGCATGCTGGATAGCTGGTCTGTTTAGCAAATGTATCAGAAGTACTGACCTACTTTGAGTTGAGGATTCATTTTTCAGTCTTGCCTTTACCACCAGGTTGTGTGCAGGACTCTGATTCATGCACCGTGTATTTCATTCAGCTAATAATGAATAAAATGGTTAAAGATATTGTGTCTAAAATGTAGTGCCTGTTCGAGTACATATGCCACCGGTGCTTTGGATGAATTGCCTCTAGTCCAGTGATTCTCAAACTTTCTATCACTTTTGAGAATGACAGTCTGTTGAGAACCACCGGAAGTGATGCCACTAACCTGGAAGTGATGTCATGATCAGAAGTGACATCATCATTTAGGTTTCAGACCTAAGCCATGATCAGCCAAAGGTCCCATTACAAAGTGCACTCATGCTGTTATCTTACCCAGCTCAGAATTCAAACATTCCAGCTTGGAAGCCAAAGCAGAAGGCAGACGTGGATCCTTCTCCAACCACACAGCCTTCCCCCCCTTTCCAGTGTCCCCTCTTCCCACCTCTTCAGGGCAAAGCACCAGGCCTCTCTCCCACCCAGAGCCCACCCTGCCCAGCAACTCTGAACCCTTTTTTCAGCTCTGTATTTTCAATGGCCACTGAGCTAGGTGCTACGCAACCCACCTGGAATTTGTTTGTGACCCACCTAGTGGGTCCCGGCCACAGTTTGGGAAACACTGCTCTAGTTTAAGGGGACCAGGCAGCAGTGGAGAATTGGAAAAGTACAGTCTGATCAGTAGCCCAGGATCAGTAACGTGCCTTCCAATTCATGCCCAGGAATGCCACAAACATGTGCTTCCAGTGCCACTTATAGCACCATATAAGTATCATGTAGCTTAAGCTCTGATTTTCAAATGCTCCATGGAGATCCTGTACTGCTGATGCTTCACACCTAACATAGTGGCTCACTTTTCTTTAGCCATCAATAAAATCCAAAAGGAGCAGTAGTGGTCTCTTTGGATGGAGAGGTGGGAAGAGAAGGAATTTTTAAAAGTGAGCATAGAGGCTTCATTGTCCAGAGGTCAGAAAGTACAGCTTGCCGAAACTAATTTCAAATGATACACAGACTTGGACATACAGGACGTTGTTTTTCCATGAAACTATAGACACGCTTGCAAACTAGAAGCCATTTCCTGTCTATGTTGCAGCTCTTGAAGTTCAAATTAAAATCTTCTTTCCTGAGGAACGGAAAAGTCCACTTGAAGTTCACTGGTGGGTGGAAGGAATCCAGGTGGTAGCCCTGCAAAGATACCTCTTGCTGCTGCCACAGAGTGACACAAACTTGGCAAGGCCTGTGGAAGTGATGTTTTTCTTCAGGTGTTTTAAAGCACTTAACTTGGCTGGAACTCGGAATTCTTTTGCCTGTCACATTTTCTCAGGGTGCTATCCAGACACCCACTTAAGCACCCTGGCTCTTCTGCCTAGGAAGGACCAAAAGCAAAACAAAATTCTGTCTAAAATGGCTAAGGGGGGCAAGAAACACCATTATGACTCCTGGCTTTGACCATTGATCACTGGCAGACATGGAGGACAAGGCTATGCTCCTCTGTGAGACAAGGAAAGGGCACATTCTGCAAGGATGTGCTGCTCAGTTGTTTAGGAGTGGAGAAACAGGAAAAAGCTGACACACCTACAGAGCAGCCAAATTGTAATTAAACCCCCCACACCAATGCAATTGCACTCTTTTTAATAGATCCATTTTAAAGCACTGCAAACCAGTCCAGGAATTTGGGGTGAAATTAGCTAGATCTTTAAATGCACTGTAATAAGTTTCAGAGTAGAGATAAATGCAGGAGAAGAAGACACCCTCATGAAGAAATTTGAAATTGATGTGTTTGTTGTTGGGTTGGGTTATGGGGTGTGTCATGAGCAGCTCCTGCACTTCACAATGTAGCACAAAATCTCTGAATAGGACAGTTTGAAATCTGGATAGTTCATCTCGAAACCTGCTTATTAGCAAAACCAAGTCCTCCAACCACCCCGATCCATGTTTATGCAAATGGTTTTTGAAAGCTTCCATTGATGAGGACGTGTAGCTTTCCTTGGCATGGCAAGGCGAGCTGTTGCCAAGGCAGTGTGTGGTTAGAAAGGCTTCCTGATATTACAGGCAGGGCAGTCCTCTCACACTGTATCTAGTGGCGCAAAGTAAACATTTTTTGTTGTTCAATGCAGGTATCTACACTCACCCAGGATTGTCTGTGACAAACTGTTGCCAAACAGAGGATGCTGCCTGTATATTTAAATGCTTCTTAAATAGTGTGGCTCTCAAACACCTGAAGTTTATTGTATGTGGCTCTTACATTAAAGCCATTTCTGCCCAACGTTGCATATATGCAACAGGGATCAAATGTGTACACCTGTGGGCTGGGCAGAAATGAATTAAGCAAGTTTGGCCACCTCTGTCATAGAGAATAAACTTGCAGTATGACAATAACAATCGCTAAAATGGCAGCATACAATTGATGCAATTAAAGCAATATTGCCAGATCTTCGAAGCTTATGTCAGATGTCAAAATGGACAGGGTGGGGTTTCTTGCAGCCGTTTCTGAAGTTGAGATTTGTCTGGAATACTTGCACAACTGTGAGGCTTCTCGTTGCAGCCCAGGGTACTGAAGGAGACCAGGATGGCTACTCCTGTAGCTTCTGGAATTCAGGCATTTGGGAGTTAACAAGAAATCCTCTCACATCACTGGTAAGGTTGCCACCAGGTAGACTTAGGGCTTTTAACAGTTACACAACAAGTAAAATGTTCCCCAGATGGGAAAGTTATACTTGTTGCATATACTTCTGCCTGTCATGGAACTGTGGTAACGTACATAAAATTCAGAACTTCTTCCAGGAAAAAGATGAAAGTGGCTCCATTTGGCAAACACAAATATGTGGTTCGGTTTTATCAAAGAACAAATCAGCAAGGCAGCACTGAAGAGGTTAAATGGCATACTGTGGTTTCTGCCCAGACTTGAAATCCAGTCCCCTAAAGCCTCTTGCTGCAGGTATGTCTCTTTCGGCTGCCTGCTTTCACAAAGTGCTGAGTAGGCAGAAGTACATCTCTCTGCTTGATGAGAGTGAGGGGATGTTAAAGGGAACATGCTGCTGAATCCGGTTTCGCTGTGTTTTCTACAAATGAATGAAACAAGATCACTATCAGTAACACAGTGCTTTTAAATATGTTTCTAGCACAAAGCTCATGCACTTGCATAATCTGTAGGCTTCCTGTTGGGCTTTCTGGAACTCCACTAGTGTTGCCAGACCTCAGTTTTTCAGCCTCGTAATCAGGCTTTAGACGGGCATCTCAGGCTCTCCAGCTAGACTCCTAGATCTTGGGTTTTGGAGGGTCCAAAACCTCCTGATGCTTGAGTTGGGATGCCAAATTCTGCCCTCCCTTACCAGATGATGTTCCAGCCTCTGCTTCTTCCACTCTCCAGTGTAGAGACACCAAGAGGAATTTTATCAGGAGGGGGGGTGAAACAGAGTGAGGGGGGTGTTGACAGGGACAACAGAATGGGGGCAGGGAGGGGTAAAAAAAGGTGGAGGGTGGTGGCAACAGTCAGAAAAGTCTTTGAAGCCTAGGTCTACCTGCCTGTGAAACTTTGGTAGCTAGATACAGTAATACAGAAAACAAACACACTCCTAAGTCTCCCTGAAATATTTTAAATGTAGAAAATCATTGCAGAAAAATAGCATCATTGTATTTAGGCTCACACAAGCCTGGAAAGTGTCCTGCATGTACCAGAATATACTACTGCAGCAGCTGTAGTCCAGCAGCTGTATCTCCTATACACTCCTTCACGGTGGGTGGATCCACAAGCCAGAGAGCTACTGTAGGAGGTCAGTTTCCTCCCAGATTTTACGCTGTGTTAAGGAGTGTCATGTATGCATTTCTCAGCCTGGCATACATGGCTTGTGGCAGCAGCAGCTGCATGTCTGCAGTAGCGTCCACAGCATCCTGCACAGGCAGCGAGTCCAGATGAGATGGAAAATGTGAGATCCCAGGAAATTTCTGGGCTCACTTCCTCTGGCTCCTGGCCTCCCTTTTTGACTCTGGGCCAGGGTACAAATTACCCCCTTCACCTCCCTCTTATAGGCCCTGCTGCAATGTCCTTGCTCAGCACTCTCCTCCCCCCATATTTCCTCTTCCTCTCTGTCCTTCTTTTCCTTTTCCAACCCAAAGAGTTGGAGGAGGAGGAGGAGGAGGCTGCAAGCAGGCAGACAGAAATGGGGACCTCCAACCAATCTGCTGCCTGAGGAAACTGCCTCAGTTAGCTTGATGAATGAGCCAGTCCTGCCTGAGACTTGACTTTTGAAGGATCACTTGCACTCCATTCCAGTCACAATAGTGACAGACGCAATAGTGTGACAGCTGGCATGCTACTCCAACAGCTGGCATACCTCCTCCAACAGCCTAGAACAGAGGTTCTCAAACTGGGGTGTAGCAATGCCCCAGCTTGAGAAGCTCTCACCCCGTACCCTTAAAGGGAAGGATGACCTTGACAGCAACACCAGCACCTCTGCAGTCATGCCATACTTGGGGACATCGGGGCTAACTTTAGACTTATCCAGGGCCACAGATGCCCCCCGGAGGGTGGGAGAAGCCTGTGTGGCCCTTGGCAAGCCTCCCCACAGATTAGAATTGTTGAAAAACGCTCATGCAACCCACTTCCAGCACCTTTCCTTCCCCACAAGGACTTACAGCAGCCCAAACTCTCCAGGAGAGTTTGTGAACTGCTGGCCTAGAAGGAGAAAAGAAGGAGTGATGTGGCAGCAGGAGTTTTGCAGTAGCACTATAGTTGGCTCTAACAATATTATTTTGAAACATGAACAAACTCAGCTTGAAAAAAAAAAATCAAATATTGCCTTTTTTCCAGTGGAAACATTCCCCCCCCCCCCAAATCTCTCTGATTTTCCACTTCCCTTTTCTTATCCCTTTGCTGTGGAGCTCCGCCATAGCACCAGATTCTTTTGGCCATTCAACCGTATGCAACTATGACCCCAATTCTATCTTCCACCAGTAGCACAGATGCAGCCATGCCAAAAAGGTATACAGTGCATCCAGTGGTATAGAGGCCAACCTGAGAGCAAACAGGAGGTAGGTAAGAGAAATTTATATATTTACCTCCATGTAAGCCCTGGGGCCACCTATGGGACTTCTTGGACATATGCCACTTCTTTTGGTGGTGGGAAGGTTTGAAATAGAGGGGGAAAGACCCAGCATGCCCTATTGCTGCTGGATCCACCCCTCCTGCCTCCTCCCCTTCCCTGGTTCCTCCACCCTCCCCACACAGTTATATCCCCCAGTCTTGTGGGTTTCATCAGTCCTTGCCTTGTCATATGACATCAATAGCCCCTGTCACAAGATCAAGCTGTGTGCAAAATGGACATGCATATGGGAGAGAACACAGTATCACGCTGGGTGTGCCCAACTACCACGCATTCATTGCTTCTGTGTGTGCAGAGTTGATGAACCCATGAAAGTTGGAGGGCAGGGACAGATAGCTTAATCCCACTTTTCCCTCCATGACTTCATTCTTTAAGGGGCTTACTGCAAATTCCATTCAGGCAAAATTAAATCCATCATCTTTAAGCCATTCCCAAAATGCTGCCAGGTTCACATTGAGCTTGGCATTCTTAAAGCGGTAGACAGGGACAAGAGAGAAAGAAAAGCAACCGGGAATTAAAAAGGATTCTAACTTAGGCCCAGGCCTAAAAACCCATTGTTCTATAAAACTGCTATGTAAGACTATTCTGCCTGACAAGATCCAAAGTAAACTTTATGGAGTCCTTTCCCTTCAGCAGTTATAAAGACTTCCTTTTGGAATTAGAGAGGTCTGTTTCCATTTGCTCTGATGGCTAATAAAAGTCAGTGCTTTAAACTTTAGACTTTTCTTGAAAGTCTGAAATTGTTTGGATACAGTTTGCAGGCTTGGGTGATTGTCAGCTAGATCAAAACCCACTTTCTCCTCCCAAGGTGCCTTTTGATCACAACCATCTCTCTTTTGTCTTCTCTTGGATATCCTGAATAACTGCATTTCCATTGTTCGCATGCAGATAGTTGCAGCCTAAACAGATAGAGAATTCTCTATGGTAACTGATATACAGAAACAAACAAATCCAGTGTTATGTATCCCAGCGCTTTTCAACTTTCCAGGGAATCTTTCCCATATCAGCTCTTCTGCTGAAGAACCCCTAAGAATCAAGCGATGAAATCCCTACATGTTATAGAAGGTTCTGGTGAATGTCCTTCTCTAGGGAACATAGTTCATGCAGAGGGACTGGTTTATGTGCCTCACATTACCCCACAATGAGTAAAGCACCTCTGAATCCATCTAATGTTCCCTGCAAGTTTGGATCAGTAGCAATAGGCAAGCTATCTTTCACAGACACTGAAGTTACAATTACCGCTCATGGGGTAAGAAACCCCTGGTGCACTTCTAAGGAACCCAGAGTTACACGGAACACAATCACTGGGACAAATCCAACATTAGGGCCAAATTATACATGCTGCTTGAAATTATGTTATTAGTCTCCTGCTGACATTCGTGAAATGAATCCTTGCTGTTAATTTGATTGCAGCAGTGAGGATAGAAATGTCTGTACATGCTGTTTTTATAACCAAAATCCCATGCCCCCAAACATGGAATCATATTTTCCCCTATCAGTAGGGGCTTGGGGAGCTTGGGGAGGGTAGTTTTGCTCGCAAACAAAGTCCATAAAGGGATCAGCGCCACCACCCTCTTACCCAGCAAAAAGGATTTGGTATCATCTCCTAGGCTAGATGATTCATTGTGTCTTGCTCATGCACTGTCTCTCTTTCACCTCTGTCTGTATATCTAACTCCTTCTCCATCTCCCAGTCTGTGTGATTGATCTGTGCCTGAATGGTAGAAGGATATTGGTTTTCTCTATAAATTAAATTTACAAACTGTTTTGTATCCATAAATCCTTCTTGATTCTAAAAGTCTCAAAAAAAAAAAAGTGCATTAGTTAAACTGTGGTTATTTAGCTCTAATATCTTATAACTCTATCAAAATCTGTAATTTCTGTTAACAGAGCTGAGGGAATCAGTCAGTCCCACACACAGCACAGCTATGTTTTGTTAAGAACTTTACTGAAACAAAGTAAGAACTACAGCCTTTGTTACACGCAGGCAGAACAATACACAAAAATTAACCAATGAAGAAACCAAAGCAGGAGATAGCCCCAAAACCAGCATCTGAACAGTCAACAACTTCCCCTACTGCTGGTGATTAACATATAAACCCACACCCACAGACTAAAGGTATACTGGGTGGGTCTGCTCACATGCTGTTGCACTTCCAACAATTCCAGTACCCAGCTAGCAACAAGGATCCCAAAGTTCAAGCATCTGAAGCTGTGGAAGTAATTCTCTTCCCATTCTGTGCTGCTTAGAAGTCCTATGCCTAGAAGTAGAAAGCAGGATGCTGTTATGGAACTTTCCTGACTGTGAGAGCTGTCTCATTTCCTTTACTAGATGGGCGGCTCCATGCTTGAAGAGAATAGGGCAGCCTGTATGCACTGGTGCCCTTTGGAATGCCCATGGAATTCTTGGTCATGCAATTAGTTTGGATATTTGGGTCAAATGCAGTGGCATCACTAGGGGGTGTGGGCCACACTGGGTGATGCACACAGGAGGGGTGACACTACTATTGGCCAAAATCTTGGTACTTAGAATAATACCATCATGTTATATATCATTCAATGTGCAATTTCATGCAGAGTGCAATGAAACAAACCACGTTGAAATATCTCTATGCTATCAAAAGTTATAGCCAAAAAACAATGGAGGGCAGGGCAGTGGTGTATCACCACAACCACTGTCCAGGGTGTCACCCGCCCACTGCATGGGTGGAGGTCCATGCCTTCCGCACTGGATGATGCAAACTCTAGTGATGCCGCAGGTCAAATGAAAACACAATGCTGCTGGTAGTTTTGACTTTGCCCCATAGACCTGGGTTGACAAGGAATCCATGTCACAGGCTGAAGTAAATCAGGTTATCTGCACAGCACACAAGACAGAGCATGAAAAGTAATTAAAAATGCATTGTATGAAAAGAGGGGAATTGGGTTGACTCTAGATATTCAGGAAAAGATTTAAGATTTAAAAGGTTTAAGAAACTATCATTGATTTCAGCTTCAAGAGAAGGGTGATCACAGCACAGCCTGAAGGCCTGGCCATGACCTGAATGGAAGCTGTTTTAAAACTCCTGGAGAGCCAATTTCTTGGAAGAATGGAAATTTAAATAGAAGAAATAAATACAATCAGGCCTTTGGGTGTGATAGAGATAAAACAATTTGTGTGCTTGTGCTTTTCTGGTCTCAGAGAGGAGTCCAGTGTGTATGGCTATTTTGTTTGTTAGGCCCTAATCCTGTCCCCTGCCACCAGCACCAATGCAGCCATGTGCTGCGTGCTATGGTGGAGGGGCAACCTGAAGGCAAACTGGAGACCTGAGACCATCTATGAGTCTCCTTGGACATATACCACCTACATTGATGATGTATGTTCAACCATGGAAAAGGTGCAAGGAGGTTTTTGAAATTGGGGATAAGATCCCACATATGCCATTGCCACCACATCTACCCCCTTCCTTCCCCTCCCCCTGGTTCTTCTCCCAGACTGCCTGATTCTACCCTTCCTTGTCCACGATCTATGCCCTATGCCAGCTTACCTGCTCTGGAACAGGTTGCTAGCTGTGACAGCAGGCTGCCACTGTTTGCAGCAGGGGCTTCAAAATGGCTACTAACATAGCACTGTCATATCACAGTGGATGAGATTTGGCCATTAATTGTATAGAAGTTTCTGATGACTCCAAAGACATCACTGGGATTCAGAAGAAGCTCTATAAACTCCTGGTTTTGCTGACTGCTTGTGACTGTAAATACTGTACCAGGATAGTCAAACAGGTCACAAGTATACTGCTTGACAGCAGTACTTGATATGATGAGTAACAAGTTGGGCGGGTCTATTGTATAGCAAAGAACTTATCATTCAAGTGTAGGCTAATTCACACTTTCCATGGCAAGTGCACCTGCCTGACATCCACCAGTTTTTGCAGCAGCAAACATAATGTGTGAATGTCACATAGGGTGGACACATGCCAGGCAGTGATGGCCAAACACAGCTCCAGTCACACTCATATCCATCAGATGACACTGCTCTTGGATAAATACATATCCTACACTTTATATTGCTTACCACAGCAAATGAGCATTGCTTATCTCTTTTTCCTGATAGCTTCACCTGAATGTCATACACCATTCCCTCCCCAACAGCAGTGAAACGGTTAAGCTGGGCTAAGTGCGTCGTGAAAACAGACTGAAAGTGTAACCTTTGCTTCAAAATCATGCGCTTTGACTACAGAACACGCCTTTAATCTTGTAATTATACTCTGCGCTTGCTGTTTACAGTTAAGGAAATGTGAGCTCCTCTCCCAGTGGCACCGGTGTTGACCTTAAATTATAGGGTTTGCCTACCCAAATGGACACTAGCACTGAGCGGCCCACCTCCTTCAGCCCAGTCTCAAGGCTTTGGGTTGAGGCCGGGCCTTCCATGGCTTTGCAGAAACCTAGCAGGAAGCAGATAATTCCTGCAGCAAATGAGTCCCTCGAGAGGAAAGTTTACATACTTGTGTTTGGCTTCAATCCATACTGAGAATGATGGTCAAAATGAACTTCAGAAGAGAATTTTCAAGCAAATTCTCCAAATTTCAAAATCATGTGGATTCCTCGAGAGAAGCTGCTATGACTTGGAACTTCTTATTGCAGAGAAAAGATACAACACCTCTCAGCACTGAACCAGCCACTCCACCATGATATTTTGATGCGTGACCCCTCTTGTTTATTTAGATAGTAAAAACTGTGAAAAAGAAAAAAAAATCTAAAGTTATACTCTGAAGAAATATCTCATAGAAAGATGCCTTTGGGCAGCTACTGAGAAAAATATCTGGAGATAAGACCAATAGTTTTAAAACTTTCTATAGTCCTAAATTTAATGAACCCTTTTTACATAGACTTTTACATAAGAACGTAAGAAGAGCCCCACTGGATCAGGCCAAAGGCCCATCTAGTCCAACTTCTGTATCTCACAGTGGCCCACCAAATGTTTCAGGGAGCACACAAGACAACAAGATACAAACTGTATCCTGGTGCCGTCCCCTGCATCTGGCATTGTGAGTTAGCCAAAAACCAGGAGCTTGCATATACCAATCTCCTGGTTTTAGTCTTGTATTAGGCCTGGTCCAGAGGCTTTTCTGAGGCCCGTGGAGGCTGGTCTTCTAGGACCTCTGGAGGCCTTTCTGGGGCTCATGGAAATGCAGCTCTAGTTTTCGCCCAAAAACTGGAAGTGCCCTTCTAGGACCTCCAGAGGCCTTTCTGAGACCCATGCAGGCTTCGCACAGCCTCCACAGGCCTCAGAACAGCTCTGGTCACCTTTGGAGCTCAGGGCATCCCAAAATCCGCATGATTTGATATCACGTGCAATTCAGTAACACAAGGGCTCCAGGAACTGAACGCTTGCGGATAGTGAGGGTCCACCTGTAATCATTTTGCTTGCTCTCTTCTGCACATTTTCCAACTTGCAATTTGCAACTACAACTTGCCTTCCAATACTGATTTTTCTCATTCAGAAAATTCAGTCCCCTTCCAAAAAACCGAGAACACGCAAAGTAGTCATTGGTCCATCTGGCCCAATATTGTATACTCATGACTAGGCTATACTGTATTGGCAGCTGCTCTCCAAAGTCTCAGTGGACTCCTTTCCAAGCCTCACTAGCTGAGGCCCTTTGAGGGGGTATGCAGAAGACGGAACCCAGAACCTTATGTATGCAAAACACACATGCCTGTCACTGAGCTCCACATCCTAACTCAGACAATGAATATACTAGGTTAAGTTATAATTACTACATTAAATTGTTGATCTACTGTTCATGCCAATCATTACATAAGAACATAAGAACAGCCCCACTGGATCAGGCCATAGGCCCATCTAGTCCAGCTTCCTGTATCTCACAGCAGCCCACCAAATGCCCCAGGGAACACACCAGATAACAAGAGACCTCATCCTGGTGCCCTCCCCTACATCTGGCATTCTGACATAACCTATTTCTAAAATCAGGAGGTTGCGCATACACATCATGGCTTGTACCCCATAATGGATTTTTCCTCCAGAAACTTGTCCAATCCCCTTTTAAAGGCGTCTAGGCTAGACGCCAGCACCACATCCTGTGGCAAGGAGTTCCACAGACCGACCACATGCTGAGTAAAGAAATATTTTCTTTTGTCTGTCCTAACCCGCCCAACACTCAATTTTAGTGGATGTCCCCTGGTTCTGGTATTATGTGAGAGTGTAAAGAGCATCTCCCTAGCCACTCTGTCCATTCCCTGCATAATTTTGTATGTCTCAATCATGTCCCCCCTCAAGCGTCTCTTTTCTAGGCTGAAGAGGCCCAAACACCGTAGCCTTTCCTCATAAGGAAGGTGCCCCAGCCCCGTAATCATCTTAGTCGCTCTCTTTTGCACCTTTTCCATTTCCACTATGTCTTTTTTGAGATGCGGCGACCAGAACTGGACACAATACTCCAGGTGTGGCCTTACCATAGATTTGTACAACGGCATTATAATACTAGCTGTTTTGTTCTCAATACCCTTCCTAATGATCCCAAGCATAGAATTGGCCTTCTTCACTGCCGCCGCACATTGGGTCGACACTTTCATCGACCTGTCCACCACCACCCCAAGATCTCTCTCCTGATCTGTCACAGACAGTTCAGACCCCATCAGCCTATATGTGAAGTTTTGATTTTTTGCCCCAATGTGCATGACTTTACACTTACTGACATTGAAGCGCATCTGCCATTTTGCTGCCCATTCTGCCAGTCTGGAAAGATCCTTCTGGAGCTCCTCACAATCACTTCTGGTCTTTACCACTCGGAAAAGTTTGGTGTCGTCTGCAAACTTAGCCACTTCACTGCTCAACCCTGTCTCCAGGTCATTTATGAAGAGGTTGAAAAGCACCGGTCCCAGGACAGATCCTTGGGGCACACCGCTTTTCACCTCTCTCCATTGTGAAAATTGCCCATTGACACCCACTCTCTGCTTCCTGGCCTCCAACCAGTTCTCAATCCACGAGAGGACCTGTCCTCTAATTCCCTGACTGTGGAGTTTTTTCAGTAGTCTTTGGTGAGGGACCGTGTCAAACGCCTTCTGAAAGTCCAGATATATAATGTCCACGGGTTCTCCCGCATCCACATGCCTGTTGACCTTTTCAAAGAATTCTATAAGGTTCGTGAGGCAAGACTTACCCTTACAGAAGCCATGCTGACTCTCCCTCAGCAAGGCCTGTTCGTCTATGTGTTTTGAGATCCTATCTTTGATGAGGCATTCCACCATCTTACCCGGTATGGATGTTAGGCTGACCGGCCTATAGTTTGGTATGGATGTTAGGATTGAACAATCCTTTAAGAAAGATGTCAAAAAGGCAGAGCCAACAATGTTGGGACCATTCGTCAGCCATTGGTTGGTCAGCCATTCTGGAGAAGTCCCATCAGAAAACAGGAATAAGAAAGCAGGGAGGGCATTGAAGAAGCCCTACATTCTCCTGGAGGTATGAGACTCCTCTGGTTGGAAGTGACTGCAGATCTGTTGGGCAGAGAGGTATTAAATCAGCCTGACAATCTGTCAAACCACTTACCAAAGGCTTTTGAAATATCAGCCTCCAAGAATATTGTGTTCAGGGCATAGGTGGTTGACACCACTTCAGTGGTATATAAACTTCTCCCTCCCTGTTGCTTTATGTCAACGTTAAACCACACTTCGCTCCTTGCAAAGACAGTTATGCATCCCTCAAACTGTTCTGTGTAACCTAATTCATGCCCAAAGTCTTCTTCAGCTTTGTAAATCTCTCTCGTCCACCATATTGAGCACCATATGGCTTGGGGGTTGCCTTTCCCAGAAGCAACAATGCCCAAAGGATCACTTCACATCTCAGTCTAATATTTTCCAGCCCAAGCATGGGTCTGTATCTTCTCCAGCACCATGAGGGTTTCCAGAAGTTTCTTGTATTATCATTCATATTCTGAGGGATGCAATAGCAAATAAGTCTAAGATGTACAACCACAGTCTTGACCACTTGGCTTTTAAAGTTGCTACTGAGCTCTGTGTAAGGGCAAAAATATAACCCAGGGGCTCGAAGTCAGATATTAACTTGAGTCATTCCGGCCTCTCTACCATACTTCTGAAGTTCCCTTTCCACTTAAGCTAGTTAAAGGAGAACTTGCTGTTTATCCTGGAGGCTCCTTGTTTATTTGGGCATGATGTGCCCCCTAACACTTCCTGTTTGGCTCAGCAATTTGGCATAAAACTGGAAGCACTAGAAGGAATCCCCCCCCCCAGAAAGAAAATATGATCGCATGTGAAGGTTGTGCATCTTTGTCATGTGTGAACTAGATCACTAACAGACTAGTCCTAACCAATTTTCTAGTTCCAATGCAGTCGCAATGCAGGAACAAATGACCTCTTACCTTGTGGAAACCTCTGCCCTCCATCACAGGATACAGTGCGCACCCTACTGGCATGACTGCATCAGCGATGGAAAGTTAGATAGGATTGGTCTGTCAGACTTTCCCCACAAATCCCCAACAGTCTGCTGAGCAGACAACATGGAGGGATCTGCTGTGCTGAATCCATTTTTTTCTAGTTGTTGGGCAATTCAGAAACTTGTTCAGATAACTTATTAGTAACTTATTCAAGTGGTGATAATCCTATTATGTGGAACTTTGCATCTGATTTGCATCTAAATACTTATTATTAGATTTTCGCACAGTCAGGTATTTTGGCTGGTTTGTTTTATCCAGACATCAAGTCCTTCCCAAGGATGCCTGGGTTTTATCCTATAAATACCATTGCAAAATTTAAGCTGTTCCAGTAACACTGATTTTTGCAGCTGATTGATAGTAATTTCTGTGGCCACAGTGCTGTTCAGGAGGTCTTCAAGGTGTTTTAGAATAGCACCAAGGGAGCCAATCACCACTGGGATTACTTTGATCTGCCACAGTCTGTCAATTTCTATTTGTAAATCTTTGTATTTTGTTATTTTTTCCAGCTTTTTTTCTTCCACTCTGCTATCCCCTGGTATTGCTATATCAATGATTTTAACTTTTTTCTTCTTCTTGACTGCAGTAATGTCTGGCGTATGGTGCAATAGGTGTTTGTCTGTCTGCAATGAGAAATCCCATAATATTTTGGCTTCATCATTTTCAAGGACTCTTTCAATTTTGTGGTCCCACCAGTTTCTGGCTGCAGGTAGCTTGTATTTTTTACAGATGTTTTAGTGTATCATTATTGCTTCCTTGTCATGCCTTTGTTTGTAGTCTATCTGTGTGAATTTTTTTACAGCAACTAATTAGGTGGTCCACTGTTTCATCTGTTTCTTTACACAGAGACGGCACTTGCTGCTTGTTGTTGTTTTGTTTACTTTTGCTTTTATTGCATTTGTTCTTAACGCCTGTTCTTGTGCAGCCATTATTAGACCCTCTGTTTCTTTCTTCATGTTGTCTTTTTTGAACCACTGCCAAGTTTTGTTGATGTTTGTTTTTCCAGTCATGTCTCACAAATATTGTCCATGCAGTGGAATATTTTCCCACTTTTCCTCTCGGTTCTTTATTTATTGTTTTATATGCCTGCTTTGTTTTGTTGGTATTTAATAATTTCTCGTTGTTAATCATTTTAAGTGCATCTTCTTGGCTATCCTTTATATAATAAATAATAATAATAATAATAATAATAGAGCACTACTGTGCTTTTAGATGAGCACCTCCTGATTAGTTCCATGAACATGGAACATTTCCATGGCTAGCCTATCGTGTGATAATTGCAATCATCCTGTGAGTTGCTCTGCCCTCCCAATGTGCTCCATATTCCAAAACCTTTGCAGTCACATGCTCAAACTTGCCCCTTACCCCAGATAGTAATCTTAGGGTCTAATCCTATCCAATTTTCCAGCCCCAGTGCAGCCACAATGCAGCCCCATGATAAGGGAACAAATGTTCCCATACCTTAAGGAGACCTCCGTGACTGCTGTCCCACAACAAGATGCAATGCATGCCCCATTGGCACAGCTGCACTGGCACTGGAAAATTGGATAGGACTGGACCCTCAGTCTTCCAGAATGAAAACTGAAAATTTCCATGAATTCCTATGCCTCAAAAACAAGCACTTTGAAAACATGAATGTTATTCATGCTCACTGTGATTGAGGCATATATTGATTTCAGGTGCTGCAATGTGGTTTTGTCCCTTGGCACAACATTTGATGGCTTCTTGTCTTCACAAGTAGAGCAGAGCCATTCAGATCACTGGGAACAATCCAGTATCTCCTTCCATGCATTCACTAAATGTGTGAAACAGGCTCTAGGCTTGCTTGCATCACATGGGCATCCATGCCTAACAGATCCTGCCTAACCCCATTTAGACTGGTATGGTGAAGTACCACACTAGAGACATAATTCTTCATCTTGAGTCCCTTAATCCTGCAGATGGGGACTGTGTTTTGCAGTCTAACAGAAAGGAGGTCTAGAGAATTAGCTGCTTCAGCACAATGTGATGCACTGCAAAATCTGAAGTCAGGTAAAAGAGCACCATCAGAAACTCTGAACTGAGAAAGCAGAAAAGCCAAAATAACATGCCATGAAGAATGGTCAGGAAAAAGCCCCAATTAACATTTTTGGAAGCCATTTTCATGAGCTTGCATATGTTCCAGGACAATCCTTGAGGTCTGGAAAGCATCCAACCAAATGCCACCATTCCCACAGAAACCTCGAGGCACACCAAGCCGTTATAAACCACAGGCATCAGTTATGGCGAGAGAGATTTGGTGTCTATTTTAGTGATTGCACTGAGGAAAAGCTGAGCAGGGCATGGGGTGAGAGAGGGAGGAGAGAAACGGATCGCATGCACAGTCTTTTTTTGGGATACCTTTTTCGGTAAGAGTCAGGCATCTTGTGCAAAGTCCTCTGGTACAAATGGAGGAGAATAAACCCAGGACAACAGGGAAAAGATGCATTGCTATGATGCAAACTAAGCATTGCTAATCAGAATTGGTGAAAGTGTGCAGTAGCCCCAAGGTATCTCCCAGCACAGCAAGGTATTATGGGTGAAAATAGCAAGGAAGGGGAAGTAAGAATGTCTGGACCCAGCAATTAAAGTAGCAATTCAAATCCATTTCCTCATTTTTTTTTTTTTTAAGAATGGTTAATGTTCTTAAAACTGGAAATCTGAAAGATGACCTGTAAACATAAGCATAGGCTTCTTCTGTTTCAACAGAGACATTGCAAACCATCAGGAGCTGCATCGGTTTAACTTAATCTTTCATATATACCCCCCCCCCTTGGGAAATGAATGCAGCATGGTCTTGTGGTTAAGAAAGAATTGAACTCTGGAAAGTCCAGCCTAGGGATTTGGGATGTTTGAGGTCATCCACTTGGCTTGCTGCATGCATCTTGGTAGAGAGCCAGGCGAAAGGAAGGGCTGTTTCCCCTAAACCGATTTTGTGGGATCAGTAAATTTATCAAAATAACTCTCAAAGCTGCTTTAATGACAAAATGTGGGAACCTGCCCGATATCAAGCCTCGGCATTTCCATCCTTGAGCAGGCTATTGGTCCAGCTCGTCTGTTATCCTTCCTGTGGCTGCGGCCAATTCCTCATGCCTCAGAGGAAGACAGTAAGCCCCTATAAAGCACCTGGCCAATTCAACAGGGCTGCAGATTTGTGGCAAAGAGAGAGAAAATAGTTCTTTCCTGGCTCCTGTGATGATCTTAACGCGCTGAAGCAAGCGATCTGGTTACATTGTTCAGCTACAAGTGGTAGTGATCAAACATGCATTAACCCGCCCTCAATATTTAAATTCACTCTTGTGGATTTGACAGCGGGTTCAAGAGGTTTCTTGTCCATTTGCGACCAGCAGCTAGCCTTTCATTTCTTTCTCTGCTGAACAGTCAGTCTAATTTGAAAACCGGTTTCTAACTTTGGGTTACACCACTCCGAAGGGATTTTGTAGGACTGCTTGTACTTTACCCAAGTTCAGAACTAGATGCATGCACAGATCCCCAAATATGTTACATAGACATAGGCTGGCCTAAACTTTCTATGGCACAAATGATGTTTTTGTTTCATTTGGGCTTTGCTCTTCAAACTCTGCAAGTGCAATCCTAACTTGGACAAACTCTGAGCAAGCGCAAGTATCCAGCGCAAGTTTGAGGCTGGCTGAGACCTGGCTGGGGGCAAGGGGAAAAAATTCCCTTTACCCTGCGGAGAGTCGCAGTGGCCCTCATGGGGCTACTCAGATCTGCACCGACTAAAGAGGTGGCATAGATCTGAGCAGAATGGAACAGCCCAAAGTCATTCTGCACCACACAAGAATGCGTCTAGAATTACCAGTCATAATGGCCGGGTCCTGGTTCCGCCTCTCACCGGTTGCCTGCCTGCCCACAGGCCCACCCACCTCCCACCCTCTTCCAGCCCCAAAACGCCTCTTCCCTGCCTCTTCCCCACCCTCCCCATGCCCCCTGACCCCTGTGCTGGCTGAGTTTGGCCAGTGCAAACCACCTGCTGCCACCACCAAGGATCCTGGATCTGGACTCCACAGGCCGGCCCAGGGTGCACTTAAGATTGTGCCCTGAGAGAGGTGGTCATTGTCAAACTAATTCCATTCTGTTTCCATCCATCCCGTGTCTGAAAGCAGGCAGTCCTCATGCCTTGAGGGACCACAAGCAAAATAATGGGCTAATAACTCAAGACAAACTGGAGCAAATCATTCCCAGGTATTGGCACCCTGAGTTGCCAAATATTCACATGTGAAGCGGCTTGTTCCTACTTTGGAGACTCAGATCACCTGTCAGAAATAAAGTCCCCTGAAAATCTCCAATGATTTACTCTGAGAGAATAGACAGCATTTCATGCCTGGATGGAGTCATTTCCTGGCTGACGTGCAGTTAATATTAGTAGGAGCAGACTAAAACTAGGGTTGGCACTAACCCTATAACTCAGTATTTTTAAATACTGAAATTGAACAATGCTTTAAGTAGGGAGATGCACATTCAGGGCAGGATGACCTCCAACTCTCCTCTCTACACAGTTCCTTCTCCTTGACTTTACTTTGTCATGGTCAACTCGTGGCAAAAGCTCCAATGCCATGGCCTGTTCTGATGGACAAAGGAAAGGCAAATGGTACATGGAAGTGGAAAAGTATAAAGTGAATGGTTGCTTGACAACCACCCATTGTTCTCCTTTTCCACTTGGTAGAGAAGAGGGGTTAAGATTAACTGAAGACCAGACCCCTTGGAGCTGTGGTAAACTACCTGCCCTCTCTTAGACTCTGGGAAAAAAGACATGTGGGCCTCACTCCCCTCCCCCATATTTCCTCATTCAAACCACCACATGTTCCTAAAATCCCTGCAATCCCTTCTTCTACCTATTTGTTTGTAGACCTTTCAGAGAGCAACCTTACAATGGTTTGCCACTACAAAAATACTCTCTCTGTACTTGGCATCATGGAAAGGTAGGCATTAGGAATTCTCTCTGTCTCTTCCTAAAAACAAATCAAAACTGGGTAATCATGCAGCAAGATGGTATGCCAGGATGTGAAAGGATTGTGTCAGGAACAGTCTTGGTTAGTAAGGATGGGTGATATGATAGACGAAAAGAAACACAGGATGGACCAGGAGCAGGAAGAGTCACATTCTCCAAGGGTCACATTCAGAAATCCAATCCACCTACGAGTCTTATGCATTCCCCACCCCACCAATGCAGTGATGTCAAACTGGCGAGTGGGGGGGGCAGGCCAGGAGGCTTCAGCAAGTTTGCCAGTGCACATCTGAGGAGAGAAACAGGGCAGGGGGGCTGCTGCCAGAAGGGATAAGATCGATCGCGGGCCACCTATGATGGATCCCCCCTTCCCGCTCACCTCATTACACCTCCCTCCTCACCCTGTTACACCCTCTCCCCAGCTTCGCTCCACCCTCCTGCCTCTCCCATCATCCTACCTCCTCCGGCAAGCAGTGATTCCCTCACTAGAAGAGGTGGTCTAGAGTGCCCTCCATGCGCTTTGACTCTCTTGGCTTTTCCTTTCACGTTCCATTTTACTGATCCTCATATCTGAGAAGTCCCTTTTTTGGCATAAAATACATTTATGTTGAACTTCCTTGAAAAATTTCCAATTAAGTATATGTTGAATTAGGTAGCAAAACAGTCAGTGTTCTCTACTGATTCAGAAAGATTTGCCTCTAGGATTAATCCTGGATGCCACATAGGATTAGGTCTAGGCTTGCCTCTTCTCTGGGTGGTTCAAAGACCTACAGTACAGTCATTTGCATTATCTCTGTTGTGACCTGAAAATGAATTATCCAATCTGTCTGAGAGTAACTGAAGTCACCCATTACTGCAACTTTGGAAACCTCTCTGATTTCTTTCTCCATGTCAGCATCCCCCTTTTGATCAGGAGGGTGATGGGATGGTCACAATTCTAAATTGTTGTTTCGGTCTGGTCCTTCCACCCAAAATGAGTCTGATCTTTCTAAGGGCACAATCCTAACCAACTTTCCAGCCCTGAAAAAGTTGTGCCAATGTGGTGTGCACTGCATCCTGCAGTGGGAAGGCAGTCAAGGGGGTCTCCTCAAGGTAAGGACATGTTTGTTACCTTACCTTGGGGGCTTTATTGCAACTAGGCAGTGCTGGAAAGTTGGTTAGGATTGTGCCCTAAGTGTCATCCTTTGAAATCTACAGCTACATCACCCAAATACACCACTTCCTATCTTTTATGGACAAGCTGCAAAGAGTTTGTCTTCTGGAATAACCATATCCCACTGGTTCTTTCCTGCCCACTGAATTTCCATCATGCCCACTACATCTAAGCTCCCCTCCAGCACCTCAGCTCCCACATCATGGCTCACAGAATTCTAGCATATAAACACCTATATATTGTATCCTCTTCCAAATGTGGTTGGTGTGTGCCTTTTCCCCTGCAGCCTTTCACTTTCTTTTACCAACTGCCCTGTGGCACCGTATGCTCATTTCCAAATGTACCCTTTCTCCTTCAGGCATATTTAGATTCTCATCCCTTAAGGATGATTTGACCTGAACTGAATGCAGCCCAGCTCCTGTCAGCTTTCTCCCAGAGATCAGTTTAAAACAGTGTTTCTCAACCAATGGCACAGGTACCACCAGTGATACTTGAGGTGATGTCTTGTGGTACTTGTGTGACACAGCCCAGCAGCAAGACTAGCAACATGATGTGACAAACATCAGAAGGAGGCTTGGCTTGGTGGGCAGAGCTCCAAAGCATGCTTTTTACACACTCTAAAAAGCCGTCCTGTCCACCCTGAGCCTCTTACTGGTGGTTGTCACATCACATGTGGCATTTCAATCCAGAAGTAACTGGCGCTGGTTTAAAAGACTCCACTTGTCCCAGAACATTCCTTAACAAATTTGCTTAACAACTTCAAATGCCTCCTCCTGACACCACCTTCTCACCAAGATATTCCCTTAACTCCACCCATCCAGCTGGCCCTGCATTACTAAAAATGCTGCCCTTGAGGCATTCGCCTTCTGCATCCTACCTAGCAATGTAAAAGAGGCTTCCAGTACTGCCTGACTACATTTCCCAGCTTCATTACTGTCGGCATGCACCATGACTGCTGCCTCCTCCCCTACCCCCACTCTCCACCAACCTATCTAGAGCACATGTGACATCTGCAAGTTTCTACAAAACCTTCTACAAAGCCATCAATCCATGTGCCTAATGATCACACCACCAACTATTAAGAGCCCTCTACACCTGGAGGACTATTCCTGGCAAAAGAAAATATTTAATTATTCAAGGAATGGTTCCCATCCTAAGAATCGTTTGATTTTGTGTTTCTTCAATAGCTTGCTTAGCTGGGAAGTCAACAGTGCAATCCGATGTAAGTCCCATTGAGTTCCATAGGACTTAGTCCCAGCTAAAAATGGATGTGATTGCAGCCCAGGTCTTACTTTGTATTCTATTTCTGTATATTTTCGGGTACTTAGTTTTGAGGAGGGGGGTTGTAAAGTTTTGGCCTCCTTGCCCTGCTGCTCAGCTCACACAAATGCTTAACTTCCCTGTTTGCTTCCCCCTTACCTCAATGCTTTGTCACAGGGATGCTTTGGG
Organism: Tiliqua scincoides; assembly: GCF_035046505.1. Lineage (NCBI taxonomy): Eukaryota > Metazoa > Chordata > Lepidosauria > Squamata > Scincidae > Tiliqua > Tiliqua scincoides. The sequence goes on along the minus strand of NC_089821.1, from coordinate 73,375,756 downwards.
ATTCCCTGGTGCTCATAGAGCTGCAGAGGACAGAGAATTTGTAGGGGAAGGTATGTGATTAGTTGCCTTATAAGTCATTTAGGGTGCAATCCTAACTGCCCTGGAACAGGCAGGCCAGGGGCCCTGCCCCTCGTCCAGAGCAGGGTTTGGGTCCAAAAGCGGAGCAGCCTAGGGCAAGGGGAATCACTTCCCATTACCCCGTGTCGCCCTGCAGCAGCCCCAATGGATCAACTCGGTTGTGCCTTCTAAAGAGGTGCTGCAGATCTGAGCAGAACAGAGCAGCCTGAAGCCACTCCACACCGCCTGGGAAAGGGGCTAGGATTCAGCATCACTGTCAGGTTTTGGCCCTGCCTCCTGCTCGCCACCCACCTGCCCATGGAACCACCCACCCTCTTCCTCCACACATGCCCTCCAGACTTCCACGCCAGCTGAGCTTGGCTGGCGCAAACTCACCTGCTACTGCCACCATGGAGGCTGGATCTGGCCTCCATAGGCCAGTGCACCACCATGCACCAGTGAAGCTTACTCCACAAACTTTATGGCACATTTGCAACCCTCCCAGACTTAGCGTTGCGCCCTTAGTATCTGAGTCAGTAGTTCTAGCTGGGTAACTCCTCCACCTGTCCAGAATGCAAACATTTTGAAAAGCTCCACCTAAACTCTTCTGAAATATCTTGGAATACTCTCAACATCCGGGATTTGTATATGTGAGACCAAAAATACCCACATAAATCTTCATTTGCACAGGCCATCTTTTTGATACCATGTTTTTGCATTCTAAATAGTAAGAGTTATGGCATGTTAATTGGATGTGGAAGACTCCCTTTCTTCTGATGTCATATATAATCCTTTTGACATGGAAGGAATGGATGGTAGAGTTGGAAAGCTATGTAGCAGTTAGGATTGACCAGCAATAGCAAGCCGCTAGTTATTCCAAAGGGAAGTTTGGGTGCATATTTGATGAGACTCAGCTGGAAATGAGCAGTATAAAAATGTAATTTGCTCCTAATGCTGATTCTCTTTGAATCAGACTTGGGGAAACCAAATGTACAAGATTTGTTTGACTGGAAACGGATCAAAAAAGGTTTTAATGGCAACACCCTGGTATTGAAACCACGACGCATCAATGCTGGTTGAGTTTCACAAGTGCATTTGGAAAGCAGCAAGATTTTCTGTGTGTGTGTGTTTTTTTAACCAGTCTATGGATTGTCCTACGAACTTGCCAAAGTCATCAGTACAATTTGTGACCCCTCCTAAATACTCCATGCATCGCCTGTTCCTGTGTTCCATAAAGACATTTTGTTCTAGCCATTACATATTGCCATGATTACTTACAGAGCATGGGTGGATAAAGTTTACAAAGACAAATTTGTGATTAAGGGCTGCTTCACATGTTGTGTTTTTAAGCATGTACCCATATTGTACACATCCAAAACATAGCACTTGAATTATAGAAGATGTGTTTGAAAGCACATGTGCTGTATTGCGTACACACCAGGGCATTCCTGATTGTCTGTGCCTCCACACCGCATGTACTCCAGGAAAACCACATTTTCCCTTCTGAAGAACCTGCCCTGTAGGTCATTTTGTGACTTAGATTATGGACCAGGCTTGAGATATAGGAGGAACCTCTGACCTAGCAAAGTCCCAGACAGATGATTCACAAGCTAAGCTTCACTTATCATCTACTGACTTTAAATGCATTCATTAAATTGTATATTCTTCCTTCAGGCCACAATTTAAAAAAAAAATGGCATTTTATGATGAGAAGCAAGAAATACAGCTACCTCTGCCTTTGCCTTTTCTGAGGAGAAAGTAGACAAGAACATTACAGGCATTTTAATTTTAATTCTCAAACCAGTTTTTCTTTTGCATCATTTATAATTGATGCAATACCGAAAAACCAAATCTGTAAATAATATTTGTTTTGTTGCCTCTGAAATCCTACATAGAGAAAACCATTGATCAGGGTCAAAACTTGTTAAAAACCACCGTAATACATACATAGTATACGACATACATAGTATACAACACTATCCATCTCATTTTTGCCCAGTCCCTTCTATATCAAACAGCATGCAGGGGGCACAATCATTATCAGAATGGGGGGGGGGGGAGTTCTAAAGTCCCTCTACCTCCTGTCATGGTTCTGCCACGTTTTGTCTCCTTTGGCTGCTATTTGAAAAACCAAATCGGCACTTCCGTGTTTTGCAGTCAAATATCTCATTATAACCCCGAGATACTATAACTCAGTCCTAAATGGTGCATTTCGCTGCTCAGGCAGAGTCCACTTGTATCAGCAGCCTCATGTATAAGACAGGCAGTCACACAGGATCACAAGTGGTACTTGTCTGACAAGGAACACCTGTGTTCACATGTGCCTTGCTCACTGAAAAACCTGCTGCTCTCTCCCCCCCACCCCACAATCAGACGCCCACATTGCTTGGATGAATAAGCCACCTGCTTATACTGCTAGTGAAAGCTGATCATAACTGGTTAATCTTCCCTCCTGTGTAGGTTTTAATGGGACGTTGGCAGTGGTGTACTTGGGGGGGGGGTCCAGCAAGTCAAATGACCCCAAACAGCATGTTTGGGAGCAGTGGTGCGCCCCAGCCATGCCCCCCTCCACCAGTTGCACTGGCTGCCTCCCACCAGAGGCTTTCTGAGAGCCAGAGAAGCCATGGCCTCCCCACCCTTCAGAAGGCCTTGTAAGGTGTTTTTATGGGTCTAAAAATGTCACTTCTGTTTTCCCCAAGAAACCAGAAGCTACTTTTTAGGTCCTCCACAGGCCTTACAAGGTCTTCTGAGGGTTGTGGAGGCCACAGCCTCTCTAGATCTCAGGAAGTCTCCAGGCGGGAGGCAGTCAGCGGGACCAGAGGGAGTTGTCAATTTGCATTTATAGCCCTGGGCAGCACTAGGGCCAGGACCGCCACTGAATGTTGGAGTGGAATTGCTTTTTTCAGCAATGCCCAAATACAAAAGAGTTATTTTTCTTTGGGCTGGAACATTAATTCAGTAGGAAGCAATTATACTTATGGAGTAGCTATGCTGTGAGTGGAGGGACACTTAAAAGCAGAAAACGAAACCTTCCTGTTACATCTTTGCAGATCAACACAATACAAAACCAGTATTCCTAACACACTTTCCTCCTTTGGGGGGATCGCTGCCCCTACATTGTGTAAGACAATTGCCAAATATACTGAGCAGAATCCCAACTGAATCGAAGCTATTTTAAGTCCTGTCAATTTCCATAGCAGAGAGTTAAGCAAATGCTGCTGCACATGCACATGAGAACATGAGTTAGAGGTGTTTCATGTTCACTGGATTGTGCCATGGAAAGTTACTGTCATATTTCCTGCTACAAATGTTGCAATCAATACAGACAGGAACCTGGAATGAGCAACAAAGGAACTTCTCTTAAAATAAATGGTTCAATCCTGACTGCCATCATATAAACTAAGTATTGCTCTAGGTTTCTATTTTTACTCAGTGTCCCTCAGACCTGTCACCCTCCTTAAAACTCTGGTTACAATAATTTGGTTCCTACTACCTGTCTATCATCTTGGTAACAGTTATCATTTGCCCACCTTTCAGTGTCCTGGTTTATCAAAGTTTGGCCTTCCACAAGTACAAAAACTGCATGTACCTTATAGGAATAAAATTTGCTCAGGTGAAGCATTGAGAGGAAAAGCATAACAGAAGGCAGAGGACAAAGTGGACCATTAAAGTAAAACATGTATGAAAACTGGTCCTGGGATTTAAATGAGGGCTATTTACGCAACTAGCAAGAGCATTTTCAACAGGCACAGACACTGGAAAAATGGTAGCACATATCAAAATAAAATTACTGATATAGCAAAACCAATTCATCATAACCATTTGAACTGGTATCATTTCTCTTTCATCTTTGGCTTCAGCTGCTGTACTGCGGCCTGAGTACAAAACAGATTTTATAATGCTTATCTCTGCAGCTGTCTGTTTCCTCACTCTTCGCAGCTGCAAAAGTTTTCCTTCTCTCCTGCCTTTGCTTTCCTCCCATTCTTTGCACTGAACCGAGTCCTACCAACCATTTCCTTGGACCACAGGGACATCTGCTGGCCTGGGATGTGCTCTCTGTCCCCTCCTCATATGTCAGGTCAAGCATCCTGCGGAGTGAACTCCAGCAGCTAGTTCTGGGTGGTGTTTTTTTTTTAAAAGACTTTTGGCCAATGAGAAAACCCAAGTGAAAGATTTGTTTTCTTGCCTTCTCTTCCCTGTGACACAGCTGAGACTGGAAACATCACGGTCAAAGGGTGTGGATCGGAGTTCACTCAAGCAAAGGAAGTGAACTTATTGTGAAATCCACAAAAACAACACTTTGCACTGTGACAAATTCCGAGAGCCTTGAATTGGCTTATATTTTACTTTAAAAACTTGCTGTGAATGGAAAGTATTGTAATTCCACATGGGGTGAAAAGGCCACCAATCCTCATCTGCTACTCCCAAGTTGTGGTGTAAGAAAGAAACCATCTTTTCTTTTGCCAAGCCTGTACAATGTATGACTCATTAACTCAAATACTGCCCACCAGCTATGTCCTGAGGCAGTAGTTGCCACCTCCTACCCCAGATATAGGATGAAGGCATTATTGTGGGGTATATAGTGGGGAAAATGGCAATTGCTACAAAAATGGCTGCAACTCTTCCCATTGATCATCATTTTTTAATCCACAATGCCCTGGAATGATGTAATATCTAGGGCACTGTAAAAAAAAAAATGGTGGTACAAATAGACAGTCACAGAGGGGCAGCTCCAGAACCACCAGGAAATGTAATTCCGTCTCCCTGATGAGTCCCAAATGGGTTACAAAAATGAACTCATTTGTGATTAATTTGAACTCATTCTATAATGAATGAAGATTGAACCAAAAGGCCTGAATAAGACCAATTCATAGGCCTACAAAAAAAAAAACAAAAAACCTATTTTTAGTTACCAAGCATGTTTGAACAAATTTAGGATATTTTTGGGTCGCTGAATCCAAAAATGGCATTGGTTTTGCACAATTAGCCCTTGTTTGGGGGGGGGGGGAAAGGGTACAGTATAACCACCATATATGCCGATTCATGACTTCCTCATGAGGAAGTTGCTTGAATTAACATATAAGGTGGCTATGCCGTACCCCAAAACTAGAGCAAATCTGATACCATTTTTTGATTCAGCATCCCAAATATACCCAAAAATGTCTAACTTTTAAGGGCCCAATCCTATCCAATTTTCCAACTGTGCCAATGGGGCATGCACTGCATCTTGTGGTGTGGCATCAGTCACAGAGGCCTCCTTGAGGTATGGGAACATTTGTTCCCTTACCTTGGGGCTGCATTGCGGCTGCATCGGTCCTGGAAAATTGGATAGGACTGGGCCCTAAGACAGCAAAATGTGTGTAGGCCTGTGTTATCTATTCACTGTGAAACAAGAATACATCCCTAGTGCTATCCCAGTAACTGGGCCTCTACCACAATGCTGACTGTCCTGCAGACTTTCTACTGCTTTGTTGTGGTTTAAGCTGCTGAGGTGCACACTTACAAGTATGTGGCTGTGACCTTGTCTAAATCTCCTAGGCAGTGTTGCTCATTATTAACAACTCTTCCCCACACACATTTCCCTCTGTTTGCTTTGGAATAAATATTCTATTTATTTATTATTTACTTTGAAAGCCTATCAGTTCTGTTTTAAAGGCAGCTTAACCAAAAACATAACACACGAATCATAAAAGGAAAAAGTACATCAATTAAGAAAAAAAATGGCACCAGCCAACCCAGCTGAAAGCACTATGTTGTTGTGTTACTTCATTTAAATCCCACAGAATCCTCTGAAACCCTCCAGAAAAACCATGTTTGAGCCATATGCCTAAAAACAGGCAGAGATTCAGCGAGGTGGGCTTCCCTAGGGAGGTTATTCCATAACTGAGGTTTGGCAATCAAGTGGTCCTGTCTTGCAGGCCTGTTTGCCAATATGAAGATGAAGGAAGGGTGCAGAAAAGGTCTCTGATGTTGAACAAAGGGCCTGTGAGTATACATGCAGAATAAAAAATATGTAGTTTTTGGTCTTCTGCTGGTGTTTTGGTGATTTTGAGAGGGAAAGAACAATTTCCTTCCAAGTCACATAGCTATGTTTTCCAGATTTTGGAGCGGAGGCTCAAGCCAACATCGATAAGGGCCCTGCCCTTTGCTGCCACTCATATCAGCAGAAGGATGATGGCTTCCTTCCTTTTGATCACTTGCATCCACATGACAGCCACCCTTAGTGACCTTAAGTTGTTGCCTGCAGTGTAGCCTGGGCTCCTGCCATTCATGCAAGTGAGAAGAGAATTTGTCCCCCTCCTCTTCATTGTATCTATCATATGTCCAGTATGCAGGGCACTAGAACCTATAAATGAACAAGCCTGTCTCTTACAGAACGGAAACTTGTGCTTAGTGGCCCTTTTCTTAGCTATATGACATTTCGGTTACAGCAAAGCCACATAAAGCGAAGCTGGGGGTGGAGGGAAGCATTCGGTCTCAATGCAACGTCATGCCTCAGCTAGCTATTCCCGTATCCCTCATCCCATTAACAAATGGAAAGTATTTTTATTCACAGCTGTTTAGAAAGTGAATGGGTCTATATAAACCATGCTTGATGATCTTTCTCCACCACAGTCATGTCCTCTAAGTAACATTCTCCAAAAAGCTGTGACGGAAATCAAGACCAGATCTCATCTGAAATTTACCAGAATCTCTGGCAGGAAGAAACGTGCGGGGGGGGGGGGGGGGATGGAAGAACAGAACTCATGACTAAAAAGTAGCAAGTCTCCAGTTGATATTTAACTGGGATGTCTCAGCGGAGCTGGAGGAATTCTTAATACAGTTTCCATACGTTTGGCTTTGTATGGATTATTTCTTTATGAGAAAGCTGGAAATAATCATAAATAGTATTATTGGTAGTATTGATATTCATTTAGTTATACAGTGCCATCAATGTCCAGGGTGCTTTACATACAGTGAAAAGCCCAGTCCTTGCCCCAAGGGGCTTACAATCCAGGAATTAACTCAAGGGGAGGAGGAAAAGAGGGGATGGAGGCAGAGGTAAGACTGGTATCATCCCTTATATGTCTGTCAGTACAGAAAGGCAAGCTGCCTTTGGAAGCCATTGTTAGGCCTGACTTGCACGCACGCACACAGAAATAAAAATTAAAGGAAAAAACCACCTTTCCCCTCTGGTTCAGGAGACAACAAAATATATTGCTCCTCCTAAACTGAAAAGGAATGGCCCCTTCGACCCAGAGCCATGTAATAGTTGGAAAAATCAGGGAGCAGGATGGGAGAGCATTGTTCAGAAAATAAACACAGAGAGAGAGGCAGGACTGCAGAAAGTCTCACCCCAGCCCTCTGAGACTAAAATATACAGCTGCTGGCATGGAATGGAGGGATGTTAAGAAGGCACAATTATTCTCTGCAGAGGTTTTGTTGTTGTAGTTTGTTAAGACAGTGGCAAGTAAAACCTCATGTCTGATCTTCTGGGTATCTCATTTTTTTTAAAAAAGCAAACACATTACTTACCAAATACAACTTTGACTGGAATGTTGTTAAGGCCACTTTTAAAATAAAACTGACCATCTGTTGCCCATTAAACAATTGTCTATTACTGCTGCATTCTTATAAAATCCTCTTGGCAAGGGAGTTCCACATGTGCTTATCTTTCCATGTGGCCCCCTTAAAGGGAATGAATGACCCCAATTTAGCACTTTATTGAGGTTACAGACTTGCTTTTGCTGTTCCCAACTGGCCACTGCACAAGGGCATGTAGCAGAATTTCTATCACAGCTTCTGAAACAAACCAGTTCCTTCCTGTTCTTTCCTAACTGGGTTCACATAGGGGCAGTGCAACCTGGAGCACCGCTCCACACCAATGCCATGGCTTCTCCCTGTGCTGTGGCATGGTAGAAAAGAAGCTCCTTACGTTGCTTCTTATGCATTTTATTTAAAGGGATGGCACAAACAAAGTTGCTCCTTTGTTTGCACTATCCCGGTAAATAAAATAGGACGTCTTGCACTGCTGGCTTGAAGGAAACTTGCATGGGGAGCAAGGTAAGGAAGGGGGTGATCTTCTTGCTCTGGCAAGCAGGAAGTGGAGCATTACAGATTGTATGGCAGTGGGGGGGGGGAGGTGGAGATAGACTCAGTGTGAAGTGTACCCTGAATTCACTGCCCTGCCTAGACCTCTCACTGTCCACGGCTCTGATGTAATCTGCTTCACCTCACTGCTTGTTTAAGCCAGCAGTGGATTCACTCACCTGTGTGCTCTTTTGATTGGCAATTTAGGGGCCAGAAATGCATGTTCTGAAGTCAGCTTGATTATACTTTTTACTCCTGTTGTTAGCTGCCTTGAGTGGGCTGTACCACCACAAGAACAAGTGTCCCAAAGGCAGTAGATACCTTATAGCACTGCAGAACTCCTTCCGGAAGTGCAAAGAGTTATGCACTTCTGGTCTACCACTGCAAGGAGGGGGAGGGACCCCATGCGTAATGGGGGTGAGGAAGAACCCCACTAACATTGGTGAGTGAGCAGAGTGGGTGAAATGGGACTGGGGATGAGTAGATTGAGGCAGAATGGGCAGGGCCAAAGACATGTCAGATGTGGAATGGGGTGGCACCCAGCACAGGCAATTTGTGCTGAATGCTCTCCCAGAAGCGAGCTGACATGCCCCCTTTGTCTCCTCAGACTTGCGTCAGCTAGACAGCTGGTGCTGGTCTGAGAAGAAGCATTGGGTGTCAGGGGGCTTACTGAGGGGTAAGGGAAAATACCTCAAGCCTCCTGATTGCCCCCCACCACTACAGCATGCAGTTCATGCTGTGGTGGGGAAAAACATAGGATTGGGCTTTGGGGCACCTTGGAAACAAGGAGAAGGGAGACAATTGTTTTGAAATAAAGACATACATTAAACTTACAGCTTGTGGAAGCCCAGCTGCTGCTTCTCCTCCACTAAGTGGAGCTGGAAGTGGGCAGATTGTGCAAGGAAGATGCAAACCCTTCCCCTGGGGTTTCCAATGTGCATTTGGGATGGCAAACCCATACCTGGAAGCTTGGATGGGGAGAAATCGAAGAGGGAAATGGCCAGGTGAGAAAAATAGATTTTAAAAATTTCTTTACAGAGAGGGGGCCAGTGGCACCTGGAAATACATTTTCACACACTGATTAGCCCCCATCATGGAGGCACATTCTCCTGATATTCATGTCATTTTGACCATTGACTAGGACTGGCAATAAGCCCATGACACCCTTAAGCAAATGCCAGGAGCCCAATATCCCAAGAGGGCTCACTTCCACACTGACACTGGTGCTGCCTTCCATGAGCTTTCTTCCCTCTTTTTTTTGCTGCAGCCACTATTTTAATTCCTCCACAAAGTCCCCAGTGTAGCATTGCTCCAGAGGTATTGTGTGGGAGTTACAATGACAGCTCCAGTTACCTTGAGGTAGCACCGCTGCAGCTGTCCATATGGCAAGTCTGTTGAAAAGTGTGCCAGTGCTGTTCTTTGCTGCTGCCACCCCTGCTGCTCAGTAAGCTTCCCCAGTTCCACCCATACAGGCATCCTCACCAACATCTGACTGGACCCATTATAGGGCGCTATTCCCAGAGCCCCTTTCAATTTGGAGCTGGTTCTGACAGACCCATAAATCTATCACACATACTCCAGGAACCCTCACCTTCTCCTTGAGGTGGTGGGTCTTAACTCAGTGATGACACCTTCATTTCTTGTTGTGCTAGTAATCTTTTTGGCAGGGGTAAAGAAGGATCTCTGTTTACTGGATTGCAGGCTCAGGGCCCTAATGCATGGCCGATGGCCTCTTTTGTATGTTATTACATTTTAAATTTCTGAAATATTTGGTGTTGGGGGAACTCAGTACATCCATAGTTTTGGAAAAACGTTTTGGCTGCATTTGGGACCTTTGCAGCTTAAGCCCTTCCCTTGGAGCACTGCATTTCTTTCTCATAAAGTCAGGAGCAAAATGAGATGGAATATGAGAATCAGGAAGTAAAAGCAGTTGTGAGCAGGGAATCGGAACAGTCAATCAACAAGGACAGAATGAAGGATGCCTTTATTCACGCACAGATTACAAAACAGTGCATACAGGGAGGTGGCAATTATTGTGATGGAAAGTGTGAGAGATGCCATTATTGGCTGAAACGGAAAACTTTGAGTTAGGGGGATGGTGAAGGTCCACACTGTGGTTTTGAAAGAAAAGAGGTATGTGCCCTGGACCTAGGAAATCCTAGCAGTCCACATAACTCCACAACTTCATTCATTCCACGCTCCTTTGCCCCATCAGAGCCACAGGGCCGCTACAACTGCAGGTCCACCAAGCTAAGCAAAGTATTGGCAGAGGTCATGCTCTCAGCTCCACCAATAAGGAACTAACTTTAAGGAATCTCCTGAGCCCCACTGTCTATACCAGCTTGAGGTGCAAGTATTGTATCAAGAGCCTTTAAAGAAGGTGGATTTCTTGATATGCTCTTAGAATATCTTGAAACATAACACTAGAAGCACCTTTCAGCCACTCTCATCAATTTATTTACATATGTAAAGGTTTTTCCTGTGGGCCAGAAAGTGGTAAACAGCCATTTAACCATTGATGCTTGCAAATCAGTCTTAAACCCCCCCCCCCCTCTTTCCAAGGCAAAAACTTGTGGCAGGCATCAGCACAGAGCAACACAGAGAGGGAGGGGGAGCAGCTAACAGAGACAGAAAAAGGCATGATTTAGAGGAAGTTAAGACTTACTGCTGGCCAAATCTTATCATTAACAGACCCTTTTGCTGACAAGCTAACAAAACCGCAGGCCAGACACAGACAAGATAGAAACAGAACAGCAAGCATCGCGAAATGGTCAGAAACAAGACTTCCCTTTGAGAAGGCAAGTGCAAAAGAAAGAGTGAAGAGGGCGGGAGCATGAAGAAGGACATTTAGGAAAGTTACCAAAGGGAACTTCCCCTTTTTAGGTCGCTTTGTTTGAATGACAACTGAAATGTATAAAAGGGTGTTGCACCCCACTGGACCCCGGCCTTCTGAATTTGAGCGAGCAGAGCTCTCAGGGGTCCCAGGCCTGCCTTGCTAACCAGTAAACACCTTCCTAACCTTCCACCTTCTAGTGTCTTGCTTATTCGTTCTCAGCAGCACTGGACAGAATCCACCCTGTCGCACCAACTGGCTCTGCCCTTCCGGGCAGGGGTACAACATCATCTTTGCTCTCAATCCAAACCAACTTTCCAGCACTGACATAAGGGCAATGCAACTCTGAGGTAAGGGAACAAACATTGCCATACCTTGAGGAGGCCTCTGTGACTGCCCCCCGACTGCAGGATGCAGCACATGTCCCACTGGCACAGCTATGCCAGTACTGGAAATTTGGTTAAGATTGTGCCCTTTATTATGTACATACCTTACAGCCAGTATAAGTAGATTTTACACTTGCTTCTGTGACAATATTCATTGAATTAGGCTGTAGTAGACAATAATGTCAAATCACTTTCCTCTCTCTTCCCTGAGTCATCTTCTGACCTTGGGAAAGTTCTTCTGAAAGGTGCAGAGAGGATAATCCCTTCAGAGCCAGTTAGAAGGAACATTGTACTTTAACAGAGCACTAGAATAGAGCATAATGATGTCGCATAGGCACATTGGACAGTCCAAGCCCTCCAGCAGTAGGTTTGCTCTTCGTTTGGCTTCAGTTGACTTTCTGCCAAGTGTAACACTGCACATTATCTCCTGCTGTGATAATATAAAGTTGTTGTTTTTTGCTCTGCTTTATTCCTGATCTCTTTCTTTGATGGAACCTGTGAGTTTCTGGAGACTGAATTGAATAATCTTACAGACTTTTATATTTCTAGAATATTGAAGGGAGGGAGGTGTCCAACCATTTTTTGTTTGCCTGATTACATATCAAAATTGTCACCCCCCATTTAGAGGCATATTCTAGTCTACAGAAAACCCAAACTCCATCTTTAGGTTTTACAAAATGCAGATTGTTGGAGAACCTAGAATGTGATCCCACTATTTCCCTACCCCTTCTTTTGTTTTCCACCGCAATTTTCAAACACTGCTGTGGCACATTGGTGTGCCAGGTCTGCAGGTGTGCTGCAGAACTTTGGGGGAGTGTCATATATCACTTCCCCAAACTCCTGCAGGATGATTGGGGGGGGTGAGCCCCCCAGCTGGCAGTGCAGTGTACTTTCTCAATTGTCCAAAAAATGATGGTATGCCTTGACAATTTTAGCACCTTGTCTGTAGCCGGGAGATGAAAAAGGTTGAAAATTGCTGATCTAACAGGATGAGAACTCATAGGCTTGTTTGTTGTTTACTTGTTGGCTGGTCCACATAAAGGCATTACCCTACTTTAGATAATGGATTTTACTCTTGGGGAGGAGAGAGCTGGGGGGGGGGTATAACAGCCCACAGGAAGTGATGCAAACTTGGGTGTTGATGCTATTTCATTAATTTTGCAGCTAAAGCTCACTTCAGTTTGGGATTGGAAGGATGTGAACAAGGGGAAGGGAGGAGATGTGTGTTAAGAACAAATTGTTTGGCCTCCTCCAGGTTTGTTGTAGGCTTTTATTAGAAGTGTAACTGTTGACTGCTGTAAATCTTCCATGTTCTGAGTTGTGATGGATAGTGGGTTTCCAGGCAGAGGCTAATATAGCTGTTTGGCTCATAGATGGGAAAAACAATGCTGAAAAAGTTTACACAGTGGAGACTCCAAAGTATTTCTGGCAGACTCATCAGGCAAGCATGTGTCTTGTTATCTCAGCTATCCCTATCATAGGTGGTCTTTGTGTTATTTTTTGTAAATTTATCATTTGGTTCCCGTAACTGGGAAGTTGTCTGGTGAGTGTCGTCAGTGCTGTAGCAGAGGAGAAGTGCCTGCTTGAATTTTAACAGTGCTTGAAAGGCTGTGGAACCAGAAGTAAGTCTCCTGTTCACTCTCATAGGCACACAGACATTCTTCCCTGGTCTTGCTAGCCACACAATTCAACCATATGAAGAGGCTTCTCTTGTCTCAAGAGATGTGCAGGAAAAGCAGAAGCATCTCCCAGTATAGGGCTGTAATGAGACTGATGCAGCGTAGAGGCTGAAAGACCGGGCTCCAGCCTTACAGCCTTACTGTCGTGCAACTTGCTCTGAACAGTCAGGAACAAATTTGTTGTTAGTGGTGTGAGAAACTGCATCTGCCAAACCTCCTTGTCCTGTTACTCCTCAAAGCAAGTGAGCACCTTCAAAGCTGGTTTTCAACCAGTATTCCAAATTCCAAGACATCTGGGAATGGGGCTTGTGCTTTCCCTGTCAGTTGATGCAAGATCAGCTGCCATATTCTGAGCTGTGGGCTTGAAGTGGATGTACAAAATAGAACAGCACCTGGTCTCCTGGTGGTTAACTCTTGCTGACATTCCTGGAATGTGTATTATTTCTTTAAGGGATTCGGATGGTAGCACACATGGGATCATCCCATTGTATTCTCCTAATTATGAGAAGTAGATTGACTTTTTGGAGACCATTCAGGGAGCTACATGGATCAGCAGATCGATTGGCCAAAATTTTTCTTCCTGAGCCCCAAACACAGGTCTCATCTGCCACTTCTGGCTGGAGGAATTTCAAAAAAGACCAGCCAGATGGTCTTACCATCAAAGATGGTAATTCATCTTTACCATGGTGAAGAAACTAGGCACTAAACAAAGGCATCAGCTGCTGTATAATGGGATATTATCCCATTATGTCCCATTATGAAGCAATGGGGGAAAAACAATGGGCAAGTGGTTCTCCAAACAAAGGTGGTGTGTGTATGTTAGAGAGTCTACCTCTTTGTCCTGACATGACAACAAAGATAGGGTGCCATTATCCCAGCCCAGCCCACCCCAATAGAGTCTTAGGGCTTTCCAGCACCAACCTTCCAGCACCAATGCATCTGCAATGCAATCCCGAGACAAGGGAACTAACATTCCCTTACCTTGAGGAGGCCTCCATGACTGCCTCCCCGCTGCAGAATGCAGTGCACACCCTGTTGGCAAGGCTGCATTGGCGCTGGAATGTTGAATAGGATTGTGCAGTTAGTCAGGTGATTGCTTTCAGACAAATCTATAACCATGCTGGCCCCTTGTGATTCAATCTCATTTATATCCTGGAGCGACTTGTGTGTAGTAACTATTTTCATAGCATGTTCCCTCATATTTAAGTCCATTTGAGATAACTCATTTTGATCACTGTCCTCTATAGGCAGCCTCTGATGAAGGAGGCAAAAATCTCATGCCATAAGGTCCCTCACTGTCTTCTCTTGCAGTACATTAACACAGCTACACTTACATAGAACTTAACCTTTGGACTTTATGTTCCCCAGTTAACTACACCTCAGCTGTGGAGTGAGTACCACCGAGAAAGTGCAGGAAAATGGTGAGTGCAATTCTGGCAGTAAGACCAATTAAAGAGCAGGAAGGTTTCTAATGCTGTGCAGTCTCTTTGATCATAAGCAACACAAGTAACTGAAGTCTTCTTGCTGCATGCGCCCCCACACAGCTCTCTCGCTCTCGCTCTCTCTCTCCTCCAACCAACTCAAGGCAGGGCTATAAAGAACAAGGCTTGAAACATTCCCATCCAAATTTAGGACATCCTGATCCCCTTTCCCTACCGCAGACTCAGGGAGGGTAATCATGTGGTGAGAGGACAGCTGGAGACTGCAGGCACATGCAGCCATTGTACAGCTTGTCACATACAGCAACTGTTCCTTCCTGGGTGGGGAGACCCTCCTGATTCCTCACTGCACTCTCCATATGCACAGAGTCCCCCACTGCCACCACCGTCAAACTCATTTATCATACGATCATGGAGAAAGCAAAACTCCCCTGATGCCTATGGGGGTGTCTTTGGTGCCAAAATGGTAACCAAATCTTTGGTACTGGAGGGAGGAACTGGGTGGAAAGATAATGCTTTCTCCAACCAACCTTCATCTCCTGGATTTCAATGGAACAAGGAACACTGCCAGCACTTTGGCTGGATTACAAGCTTTTTCTCCACACGTGCATGGCACCAGGACATTGAATGCTGAACTGGCCTATGGCTTGAAAGAGAACCTCCCCCACCCCCAGCCAGATACAGACTGCTTCAGCCTAAACTGTGTGTAAAAGGTCTTGAGGCTTTGCATGCAATGCTGTGCATTTTTTTCCCTGTCTCCTCCTTCAGCAATAGCCAACCTGCTTGTCTCAGTGTCTGGGCAGATGTTACTGTTTCCATTAGAAAGCCAAGCAGACCCACAGCTGGACTGCAAACATCTGGATTCAGGTTGAAGGCAGGGAATGGGAAGCCTCTGAAAACAGCATTCCCTTTCAGTGTATGTTTTAAAACCATAGAAGCTGAGCAAAGCATAATCAGTGGCTCTGATCATATATACATGCATACATGTGGCACCCAAAGGGGAGGAAAGAGTGGATGCTGCCGCCTGCCATGATGGAGCAATGCTATGGAGAATGTTCACATGCCCAAATTGGCACAAGCAAGTCCAATGAATTGTGTAGAGCAGTGGTTCTCACACATTTAGCATCGGGACCCACTTTCTCGGATGAGAATCTGTCAGGACCCACCGGAAGTGATGTCATGACCAAAAGTGACATCATCAAGCAAGAAAATTTGTAACAATCCTAGGCTGCAATCCAACCCACACTTACCCAGGAGTAAGTCCCATTGACTATCATTGTTAAAAGCATATACATAGTAGCCTGTTCAAAGTACAGGTCTGTAACATTTCCCCAAATGCAGTCACATCCCATGGGAGCATCAAGTCTGTTGTATTAAAAATAAAATATTGAAATGAATGGGGTCCCATCTGAAATGGGCTCGCAACCAACCTAGTGGGTCCCCACCCACAGTTTGAGAAACACTGGTGTAGAGTTTGGCACATGATGAAGTGATGAGCATGTGTCTGTGCCTCATTCTCAGCTGAGACATGGATTCAAAATGCAGGAGAGGACTGAGGTTTTCCTTCCAATCTGCTAGTCCTAGAATGGTTTCAACCAGCAGTTAGGCAAAAATCTTCCTGTGTTGTGAGAGGAGCTTGTATCTTCGTATGGAACCCAAATTTCTCTGTTAGTAGCCTTGGGGCCCTCTGGAAAGTCATTACCCCTTCCTTTACCCTGATATCCCTGGGGGTCATTAGGTAAGCCAAAGTAGATGGGCTATCCCAGCTTTATCATGGGATAACTTATCAAAGTTATCCCAGCTTTACCATGGGGACTAAATCCATACAATGAATCAATAACTGCAAACATCTTTCAAGTTAAAGAGCAACAGGATTCTTATGTATTAAGAGAGAAAGTCTAATGGCAAGTTTCCAATCTCTATCCACCCAGCTTTCCTGGGGGGTTGACTGTTAATGCACACCTCTTCTACTATAGCTTGGTTAAGAAGACTAATAGTGATAAGAAGGAAAAAATAAACCAGATTTCCTTCATCTTGATCAGAACACACCAGTTTAATTAACCGAAAGGTTATATTTTATTAACAAACAGTTCAACAAATGATAGAGAAGTGCAGGTAAGGAAATAAAGACAAAAAAATGTTGGTTCTAATTTTCAGTACTTAGCCTACTTAATATAATGGGCAAGTAGCTTATTTATTTAAGTACAGTTTTTATATATTCCCTTTCTTGTAGATTCGTAGACTTGAGTCGCACAGAGTCAAAGCGGTTTACATAGGGAGGCGAACCATAAGTGTTTTGACCAGTGTTATTCTATGAGAGAAACTCATAGAATCCTGCATTTTCTCTAGTGTTTCTCAAATTGTGGGTCGGGACCGACTACGTGGGTCATGAGCCTATTTCAGGTGGGTCCCCATTCATTTAAATATTTTATTTTTAATATGACTTGATGCTACCAGGGTATGTGACTGCATTTGGGGAATTGTTACAGACCTGTACTTTTAACAGGCTACTCTGTATATGCTCTTAACAATGACAGTCAATGGGACTTACTCCTGGGTAAGTGTGGGTAGGATTGCAACCTAGGATTGTCAAAACTCTTCCTGCTTGATGATATCACTTCCAGTAATGACATCACATCCAGTGGGTCCTGACATATTCTCATTCTAAAAAGTGAGTCCCGCTGCTAAAAGTTTGAGAAGCACTGCTCTAGATGTTCGCTTCATAGTGCACTTGTTGTCCTGGCTGCACAACTCTTGCACTTTCCAAGCTTCCACAGGCAGCTGGTTAACTTCCCTCAGGTTTCTCAGGATGCCAATTGACTCCTCCAAACATCACACAGCTCCATCTCTAGTCAGCAGCTTCCAGCCACCCATCCATCAGGTGAGACCTGAGTTGATTCTGCTTAACTTTTTCAGGCTTGGTGACAGCTCTAACTCTACCCTATTTTGCACCAGCAAAACTGTAGTGCACATAGTAAGCGGCTTACTTACAGTTTGGGGGGTGGGGGGCTTGGGTACATCCATCATCATGGCCCTGGGTACCAGATGCCCTCTTTGGCGCAAAAGCAGCCTAAAATATAAACAAATAAATACTATTCTGGTTCTAGATTATAGCTAAGGTCAGTAAAACTGTAGCCATATACACCTTTGTCACCACTCCTGGCAAGCAAAGGCAAGTTGGGTCACTCACTCAGATATGGAAATGGAAAAAGTGCAGAAGACAGCGACCAAATGGTCTGGTCTAGAGGGTAGAGCCTCCATTTGCCTGAAGTTAACATCCGCAGGTCGCCAGTTCGAGGCCACTGGCACTCGAGGGGACAGGCCTGCAGATTCCTGGGAGCAAGCTACACTGAGCCATGACTGGGCACTCAGTGGTACACCTATCCTATTCCTGAGCCTGGTGCTGGAGCTGTGGGGAACCAAGCCAGCCCCCGACTGGCGGGGCGGTCTCCTGGCTGATGGCACAGTGCTCCAGGGATCACTGTTACCTCCTTGCCTGCTGGTCTGTGGGGGCAACACAGTCTACAAGCCCAGTCTATGCCAGGGGTGAGGGCAGTAGTCCCTGCAGCTTGGCTGGCACGCAGAGCAGGAGGGAGAGGCACAGGTGAGGGGAGGGGAGGGAAGGCTCAGGTGGCCAGCATTATGAAGGCAGAACTGGCTAGGCTACTTGCTGGAGCAGATGCTGGCCAGCCCATGAGCCAAAGCAGCTTGGGGCTATGAGAGTCCCAAGGACTTGGGTGATGCAACCCCATTCCCCTACAATGCTACTGAGGCCACTTGGGCTGGGCTGACATCGCTGAGGCTAGTCCCCGAGGTGACCTGCTGCTGCCTCCTGCAACTCAGGAGGTTCCCCCATGTCCTAGGCCTGACAGTGTCCTAGGATTGTCAGCCAGGAAGATCTTTCCCACAAAAGGGAGGGGCCCTTAGAAGCTTGACACTCCCTTTGGTTACTTCTCCCCCCACCCCATCTTTCGCTAACCAGAGGCCAGTGTTTGCTGTGTTTGGACCCAGTGTTTGGACCCAGGCCGTGTTTGCTGGCTCCCTAGACTACTGGTACAACGTAGCCAATGTAAACATGAAGAAGGAGATATGTGAATGCTGCTCCTGATACTTCATACTTTTTTTAGAAACAGCTGTGGTAGGGCCTAACTTGGGTCCAGATCACAGCATGGAGGAGGGTGGGGGTCTAACCCTAACACCACAGCCCCAGTCTAGAAGCTGTTATTAGCCATGGAGAGGGGAACAGACAGGGTTAGATCCCCTCCCCCAACACCACTGTCTCAAATGACCCCCACCGTGTCTGCTTTTAAAACAATGTTGAGATGTAGTCACACATCCACTGCATTCCATTTAGTGGGTGCCCTTGAGAGTATAAGATATAATATAAGAACACTAGAAGAGCCCCGCTGGGTCAGGCTAAAGGCCCATCTGCTTCTTGTATCTCACATTGGTTCACCAGATCCCTCAGGGAGCACATGAGACAACAAGAGACCTGTATCCTGGTGTTCTCCCTTGCATCTGGCATTCTGAGGTAGTCTACTTCTAAAACCATGAGGTTGTACATACTCATTATGGCTTGTGACGGATTTTTCCTCCAGAAATGTTCTTCCTTAAATGAACCTTACTGGACTCTTTCTTACCATGGTCTCTTTATCACATCTGTTGGAACAGTCCCTTTGCTTTTAAGGTGATTTTCTCATTTGCTCTATATTATCTTATTTCTTTGTCAACTGATATCAACATTTTGTCCTGGGTTCATCAAAACATTCTGACCATCACTCCACATTTAAGCCTCTGCCATGGCCTTCTGCTTGCCACACTCTTAACTCCAGTTAGGAGCAACTGCTGAGGTTGGAAATCCTGTTTCATTCGTGGAAGGATGTACTAAGGTTGCTAGCTTTTGAATTAAAAACAATGTTATATACTAGGTGGGGGTCAGAGGCGGGTCAGGCTGGCACTCCTGTGGAGCAGAACTTAGAAGAAAAGTGTGTTTGCTTTTTGTTCCTGTAGCTGGTAGGACAATCTCTTCATGCTATGGGTCCCTTCATTCTATGGGTGTGGGGATACAGGGGCTGGTGTGATAGTAGACCCTGCAGCTGCTTTTGCCACCACTCCCAAGTTGCCATAGTGTTCTCACCAGTCACTTTGTTTGCCTTTGCTCAACAGAGCTTATAGAGGAAGATGGTTGGCAACCTTCAGTCTCGAAAGACTATGGTATAAGCCTACAGCACTGAGTATTCCCAGGAGGTCTCCCATCCAAGTACTAACCAGGCCTGATGCTGCTTAGCTTCCGAGATCAGATGAGATCAGGCATGTGCAGGGCAACAGTTGCTGCAGAACCCTCGTGTGAAAAAGGGCTGGGATCCATGCCTTTTATGCTTCTAGTGCATGCCATGAAGTACAAAAGGCAAGGTAGTAAAAAAATGTTCTCTCTCATCTACCTCTACCAGGGGCTGGCAGTTTCTCACAGGACTCTCCATCACGGGAAATAAGTTGAAACTGATAACACCTTCTTATGGAGGTGCAAACAATTATAGATTGTCCCTTCCACTATACTTGGAGCCCAGGGTTAAGTTATAAAAATCCAGAAGGAACCAAAGTAAGATTGCATGATCCTGTTTAAAAAAAAAAAAACAAGAAATCCTACTAATTCAGCATTTCTCAAACTGTGGATTACACCCAACCAGTGAGTTGTGACCTGATTTTTAATGGGTCACAGTCCTGCTGCAACCAGGAAGCTGCATGATAAAATGGTTTGCAACCCAGAGCTGCTTCTGGCATTATTGCTTAATTGGCCATGCCACACCCTGGACCGCCTTACAGCTTCCAGATTCAAAAATAGGGTCACAACCTACCAGTGGGTCACACAACACACAGTTTGAGAAATGTGGCAGGATGTGGTTAATGAGGTGGGTTATATGCTGGTGTGACCCGGAAGTGACTTCTGAGTCATGTAGCATTTTACCCTGCAGCTTCCTGGTCTTGGCGAGCCATGGATCCACCACGGACAACGCAAGGTAAGGAGTTTGAGAACCCCTGCTACTAAGATGTTAACTGCTACAAATACCGAAAACCTATACATACTTTCATGGGAGTAAGCCCCATTGAACGTAATGGCACTTACTTCTGAGTAGATGTGCATAGGATTGTGCTCTAAGTTAAGGCCCCAGTTAAGATGCTGACATCTCTTTCCTTGTGGAGAGCTGCTTTTGTGGATGGTACTTGAGAGAGCGATAACAATTTTCTACCACTAGGCTGCCCTTTCCTGTACCACATGAATCCCGTAGCCCACTGCAGCTGGCTAAAATTATACAAGAGGGTCTCTAAGCATTTTCTGATACACAGACTGGTGTCTTCGATCCTAATCCTTTGTTCCCTCCCCATAACCACGAGGTTACTCCTGGTGGGCACAATAAGAGAGTAGCCAGGACTTTTCCAATTAGTGGTGTACTATTTGGCGTGCTCCCAGCACCTCCATATGCTCATAAGTATATGGAACTGCTCTCTCTGTGACGCAGCTCTTCCATTTTATTTTATTTGCGCTTCCGTAGCCCACTTGGCACCAGACACTACAGACAACTGCAAACTGGAGTAAAAACCATAAATCTTTGCACTAGATAGCTTCTTCCCATGCTGACTGCCACATGACTCCCATCCATTTCTGTCAGGGCAATCAGCCAAGCCAACTTTTTGCTGGCCGCTGACGGCAAATTTAGCAGCTGAATGAGAATCTCTCTCTCTCTCTCTCTCTCTCAAACTCACTTGCTCTCACTCACTCACCCCTTCCTCTATGTCTCTCCCCTTATAGTGAGCTTGTAGTGAACTGTATAAATGAAATTTTTGTTGGATCAATAATGGAATTAGAAGTCTTCTTACCACCATTTTTCATTGCTTGTTTCCTGGTAATGGAGATTGTCCTCTTAAAGCAAAACCATGGGACATGTTCTGTCTTCTGGTATGCCAAACGCACCCTTAGGTTGATGGTGTTTTACAAAGCATGTTTCCTTGACAGGAATGCATCAGGTGATGGTTGCCATCAGGGAAGGGAAGGTCCTGCAAGTGGTAAAACATTGTGGCTTTATCATGAGAAATGAGAAAGTCTGAGGTTCCAGAATGGGAAGGTGGGCATGGGAGCAGAAAGCCCTTGGGCAGGAAGTCTCAAGGAGCAGCCACCCATTTCCTTCAGCATGCTGAAGGGACATATAACAGCACAGCAACAGAGCACTATTAAAAAAAATATAGACCTCTGACCAATTGGTTGTTTGCACCAATTTTTCCTTCACACAAAACAGTGGCAGCTCTTTTTTTTTTCCCTCCTCAAAATTGTTTCATATTTCAGGTCTGGAAAGTATGGTAAAAGAATCATTGTAAACCTTTTTCACAAACACACATGCCCATCGGGATTGTATAGAGTAAAGGTGAGAATTACAGAATGGAAGAGAAAGTCACAGGATTTTTCTCATTGGTTGGGCAATTACACCTAAACTCGGAAGACAGAGAACGGACAAGTTTCTGCTAGTGTCAAAATTATATCTCCCTCTACTGCTGATTGGCAGATACAGACAAGGGGCCAGCATGGGGTGAAGTAGTACCACATGTGGCCTACAGGGGTCTCTGCGCACTGGGAGCCCATCCATCCAGCCTCTTTCTCAACTGCCAAATAGATGTTTCCTTACACAAAGTGCAGACCATAATTAATCTGGCAGCATGGTACAAATGTCGTGCTCTTTGTGCTTCTGATTTAAGCACCACTCTATAGAGAGAACTGGCAGAGGCACAATTTTTTTGTGATCAAATGCTTGCAAGAACCCTTAATGGGCAGGGTAACACTGAGCACACTGACATCATGTCAAACATTGTTTTACTGGAGAGATGCCCTGGTAGCAGCCACAGATCTTGTAGTATCTATTTTGCTGAGGTCCCCTTACTGAGGGAACATGGGTGGTGGCAGCCACACACTCCCTATCATGTCTAGTTAAGCCCAAGGTTACATCTATACCCCACCCTCACAGCTTATAGCTAATTATGACTCTGACCACAGTGTTTGCTGATCTCCCTCTCTATCCCCAACTTCTACAGCCAAGGTTTCATACTAGGAGGTTGCCTTTCATGGGTAACTATGAGGGAGGCTCCCTGGTTAAGGGAAAGTCACAGAAAGTTAGGAATGCAATAGGTTAAACTGCCATGTAGTCTACATAAGAACATAAACATAAGAAAATAAGAAGAGTCCCACTGGATCAGGCCAAAGGCCTATCTAGTCTAGCTTCCTGTATCTCACAGTGGCCCACCAGATGCCTCAGGGAGCACACAAGACGAGAGACCTGCATCTTGGTGCCCTCCCTTGCATATGACCTTCAGAGACAGCCGACTTCTAAAACTAAGAGGTTGCACATATCCATCATGGTGTGTAACCTGTGATGGACTTTTCCTCCAGAAATTTGTCCAATCCCCTGGCCTGGCATCCAGGCCAGATGCCATCACCACATCCTGTGGCAAGGAGTTCCTCAGACTAATTACATGCTGGGTAAAGAAATATTTTCTTTTATCTGTTCTAACTCTTCCAACACTCAACGTTTGTGAATATCCCCTGGTTCTGGTGTTGTATGAGAGGGAAAACAACAACATCCCTCTATCCACTCTATCCATCCCCTGCATAGTTTTGTATGTCTCAATCATGTCCCCTCTCAGGCACCTTTTTTACATTGTAGGCTTTCCTCATAAGGGAGGTGCCCCAGCCCAGAAATAATAATAATAATAATAATAATAATAATAATACAGGTATTTCTATACCGCCTTTCTTTGTCCTCAGATTTCTCCTCGGACTTTATTCAAGGCGGTTTACATAGGTGGGCAAATTAAATCCCTGTAGGGATTTTTACAATTTCAGAGAAGTTTCTATCTTTCAAGAAACCACAACATTCAGATGTTTCTTTCTGATCTGGCTGCACATTCTGGCCTCCATCCTCCCACGCTCAGAGCAGATGGAATAACTCAGCTCAGCTTGTCAGCTGCTTCAAGGTTGCACAGTGCGACTCCTGGTGGGTGTGAGGGTCTGCCTGTGGTAGCCCTGTGGCTCCATTTCCCATGCAAGCCACACAGGCTAAGGCAGACTCCCTCCTCTTGCTGCTGCTGCCCAGCCTAGGGGCTGGCTCCTGAGTGGCTCCCAGGTAAGTCAGGGGAACCTTGACAGACATCACAGACTCATCTCATATGCCAATGGATTCCCTGATGTCAGTCCTCAGTTATGCACACCTCATGTGATTCATTTACATTCGCTAGGCCAATTTGAGCAGATAGTTGCATGGACCTAGCAGAAAGTCAATGCATTCAGTGTATCCTGACCCCTACATAAAACAGAGAACCAAATAATTCAGTCTGGTATGCAGGAAGCATGTCTTTGGAACGGTTCTATGCCAAAATAGCTTTGAGTAGCAATGGGCGAACTTCCCCTGACCTGGCTCTTAACGGGCACAATCCAAGTAAATGAATCTGTTTTTTGTCCTTTTCTGGTCCAACAGGTTTCCAGGTTTTTAAGATATTCAAAAACCTGCAATATCTTCTGTCTCCACTTTAAAGATATAAACCTACCTGCATACATAATATTGTAATTGGACATATTTTCCTAAATGCCTCTTTTAACCTGAACAGCAGAAAATGAGCCTTTTTGTTGTTGTTGGCATCCTTCAGTCTCGGAAGACTATGGTGTCACGCTCTGAATGGTGGCTCTGGAACAGAGTGTCCTCTCCAGTGCGCGAAGCCTGGGTAAAGTAGGTATGGAGGATAGGCTGTCACCCATGCAGCAAATCCCCCCTCTCCACATTGCTGAAATGGTCCAATGGAAAGGCAGAGGCCAATATGGTTGGTTCCAGCGGCATCGCAGGAGTTGCCAGAACGTGACTGTGTTCAGCCAAGAACTGCCTCAGGGACTCCGGCTCCGGATTTTGCCTCCAGGTTGACTCCTGAAACCTTTTCCATAACTGGATGTAGCCACAAGGCAGTGGAGGTTTGGGATCAGAGTTTTCCTTCTCTCAGATGAGCTGCCTTCCCAGGCTGACGAGCCCCATCTACCCGGTGGCTGTTTAGTCACCTCTTACGACAAGTACAGCCAAACTGAGGGCCTATTCTAGTTCTATATAGCTATGATGTCCTTTTTTTTTTAACAAGTGCAATAAAAATGCTTCGTGATTGGGGCTGGATTTGCACCATTCTCCCAAGCAGAGCTTAGCACAGCCCTCTACAGTTATACTTGCAGTGGGAGAAGCCTAACCAGCGATACACACAATGGACTGGTCAAATGAAAAACAGGAACAGATGATTAATGGAGATAGTGTGGCCACTCAGTGTCCTTGGAGAAGCTAACTTTAATCTGACTCTGCTTTCCAAGTGAAAATGAGAAAAACAGAAGGCGAGACTGTCAGACAGATGGTCTTTGCAGATGACTATTCAAAGAGCTTTTGCTATACACCAAGATGGTATTAGTTTAGTTCAAGGAATGTGGCACCTTCCAAAATATTTGGGACCAGATTCCAGCAAGGGTGTTTCATTCACGAAGCAATAGGCCCCAAACCAGCAGCTCCCATGATCTCTGCAAGTGATAAACATGGGTCAACTGCTTGATCTGGTGTTAAGAAAATAATACACATATTAACTCTTGAGGGAATGTCTTGAGGACAAAGGAGTTTTCTCTGATCAGTATGGGGGATTGTTTGGAAGGATTTCACCCTCTTCACTGGCTTTACATAGCTTCTAGTTGCCCACAGACAGGCTGGTGGCTCTGATTCAGAGCATGTCTTCTCAGCTATGAATCCATACTAACCGGGTGCTTCATGAGGACCAGGAGGATGAGGTCTCCATATCATTACTCATTGCAACACTAGTGACTGCAGTTGGGGATTGGGATGCTCATCGGTCAGACCCAAAGCTATTATCCCAGGAACCCTTTTTTCAACACTGAATTCTTTTTTCTAAATACAGCTTCTTATTCTCTTTTTTCCCACCCTCCTTTGCTCCAAGGGAAGTAATTATGAAGGACTAAGTACATGTTTCCCTAAGCAAATAGATTTCTTTACATTATGATTTCCACTATAGAAAGCAAGCAAACTTAAAGCAAAAGTCTGATGCAAAAATAAAATGAGACTGAATACAGAGAGATACCAAAGCACATAACTCTGCCACATTCCTTGGGGAGTTTGGAGTTTATGTGGTGAGCCCTGTGGCTTTTTACAAACACAAAGGAACATAAACTGAAATGAAAAAAGCACCTTCAACATTTGACTTAAACCATTTGGCCTGTCAGGCTGGTATGACTGTGGTACACCAGGCAGTTTGTTGGCTAAGCTGGGGCAGACATTTCTGTATTCTAGGTCTCCTCTCCTCCAAACTTTTGTAATGTCAGGCTTTGCTATACAGCACCAGTTAACTTCAGAATGGAAGGTGGACAGAAATATTCCAAAAGTGAATAACTGGTTGAGCTGAGATTGCTTCCCAGGCTTCACCGTCGTTAAAAACATTTCATTCTCATTATGCTGTTGTCATTTTTCCGTTTGCTATTTTTCTGTTTCCATGTGTGTGTGAAATGTATGTTTTCTCTTTAACCTTTCTCTTCAAATTTTCTGACTGGCTTTAGTTTTGGGGGTATGGCATAGCCCCTGTATATATGTGGCAAAAAACCACTTTATATGCTGATTCAAGC
Source organism: Tiliqua scincoides (assembly GCF_035046505.1). Lineage (NCBI taxonomy): Eukaryota > Metazoa > Chordata > Lepidosauria > Squamata > Scincidae > Tiliqua > Tiliqua scincoides. The sequence continues at coordinate 73,349,600 of NC_089821.1, read as the reverse complement.
AACTTCCTCATGAGGAAGCCATAGCACAAGCTTCCTCATGAGGAAGCTGCTTAAATCAGCATATAAGGTGGCTGTGTCGTACCCCCCAAAACTAGAGCTAATCAGGCAAAACCAATGCCATTTTTCGATTTAGCACCCCAAATATACCCAAGTATAGGTCTAAATTTTAAGACAGCAAAATGCATGTAGGCCTGTGTAATAGTATTTCATAGTACAAGTGGGACCTCTGATTTGACTCACCACTGATACGGAGGTCTACCTTTAAATTCCTTTAAACAAGGGGAAAAGCACCAAAATAAAATTTTCTACCTTCGCACTGTTAAATGATTATAATTTCATTTCACTAGATTCCATTATTCTCCCCATCTAGTGGGTGAATGCAGTATAGCGTTTATACCTATGCATTCTGGAGTGACACTGGAGGATTCAAGAAATGTGAAATGGGACTTTAAAGCTATTTTTCCACTGATTTGGTATCCACTGACCAGAACAGTGAACACTGAACAGAACAGAACCCCAGTGGATAATGAGGCACACCCTGTAAGTTGACTGAAAGGACAAAGGCATAAATGTACTGTAAAGGAAGCATATTAGAATCTTACCACCATCCCTCCTCCAGTCAGAAAACACTGGATTACTTCCCCATGATAGTTAGGCTTATTTAACATGCACAAGAGGACACAAATTTGCAGTCAACACCTAAACACTCTTCTTTGGATATCATTCTGGTGCTGACCACTGTCATAGATGGGATAGATGGCTGGACATTGGCTTGTCCAGTTAACACCTTATGCTCCTACTAGGCAGTGAATAATTTTCCTAACATCCTTTCTCAAATATCTTGCATTTAGAGTTTTAAAAATTATCCCTAAAGCTCAGAAAGTTCTTTTTTTTTCCTCTTTTGATATTTCCTTTTTATTTTAGATGCAAAAGCACATGCAAAGCAAAATTGAAAAATTGAATCAAGAGGTCAGAAGATTACTGAGCATCTTACTTACACACTTGGAAAAATATTTTTAATTTATAAAGAGAAACTGCTTTTTAATGTCACCTTGTTTATTAATCCAGCTATAGCAAAACCATTTCTGGCTTCCAGTTAATACCATCCTTCATCCACACTGAAATACTGTAACTTATGATACTCAGCTCAGTTGTACGATTTCAACAGCCATTCTTTCAGTATTGGCACCTTGCTGCTTTTTCCAATATTTAGCACAGATTAATCTCTGGCATCTGGAATCATTAATCTTTCTTTCTTGGAACTGCTCTTTTCAGCAACTAGTATCAAGTTAACCTTAAATATATTGTTGATCTAATATATTTGGGTTGGATCCTAATTTCTGGCAGAGTGGTGCTCCATCATTGGAAACCATCCTCCCAGGAATGGAAGAAAGTTTTGCTCATGTAAGACCCATGTGCTAAGATCCTATTCCCTCTTTCTGAACCTTCCCAGCTCCTTTTCTTGGAGTTACACCATTTATATAGCTTGCATAAGTCCAAGGAGAGAAGAACACATCTGAACTTGTCCCAGTCTTTAATAATACCATCAAAACATTACTGAACTCAATTATTGATGGCCTTTCCTTGGGCAAGACACACACACACACAGACACATTAGTGCAGAATATGTGGCATTCTGAGATAAGATTATTCTACACAGATGTTCTTGAGATTTATCATGCCAATAGCCAATTCAGGCATTGCATGATAATATTTTTAGCGGAGTTTGCATTTTTTAATGGCAACTACAGATTGCGAGTAACATTACAACGTGACCTTTCAGTAGAAGGAGACTGTGAACAGCAGTGGCGTAGCTAGGTCATTTGACACCTGGGGCACATAAATTTTTGTCACCCCATATGACATAACTAATTATTGATTAATTAATTATTCATTCATTCATTCACATGACAAACATGGCTAAGAGGCTCAGGGTGGATGGGAGGGCTTTTTTGAGAGCACAAAAAGCCAACAATGGGGCTGTGTCTGCAAAGCTGAACCTCCTACAGCTACTTGTCACGTTGCTGATCTCACTGCAGGGTCCAGGGGGTCCCATGCATACTACCAGACACCACCTTGGTATGAGTACCACTGGTTGAGAAACGCTGACCTAGGCCTTCAGGTGACATCACCTCATCCTGTGGCAAGGGGTCCCACAGATTAATAATTCACTGGGTCAAGACAAATTTCCTTCTGTTTGTTCTAACTCTTCCAACGCTCAATTTTAGTGACTGTCCCCGGGTTCTGGTGTCGTGCGAAGGGGGAAAAGATCCATCCCCTAAATAATTTTGTATGTCTCCATCACATCTGCCCCCATTCACCTTCTTTCTAACTGCAGACCCCCATCATAACCTTCTCTCACAAGGGTGGTACCCCTGCCCACTCATCATTTTGTTTGCTCTATTCTGCACCCTTTACAGTTCTACTATGTCCTTTGGGATGCACTGACCAGAACTGGACCCCAGATGTGGCCTTACCATTGATTTGTGAAATGGTATAACAACACTGGCCTTTTTATTCTCCATCCCTTTTCACATTCTCTCAAGCATGGAATTGGCCTTCGTAGCCCGTGTATACCGAATTGACATTTTTATCAAGCTGTCCACTAGCACCCCACGATCTCTCTCCTGATCTGTCACAGATAACTCAGAACTGCTCAGTGTATGCTGCAGTAAACTATACAACCCACCAGTGGGTCCCAACCCAGTTTTTGGTAATTTCATGGGTAGATTAGGCTATGCAAACAACCTGCTACTTGGGAGGGGGGGCACTGCTGCCCAGTCATCATTATAGCCACAGAGGCTTGAGTGGCTGGTAAAGTGAAACTTTTTTTTTTTCGTTGATCCCAATGCTAAAACATTTGGGAGCCACTGCAATAGAGCTTACTGTCAAGTCAAGCCTGCAGTAGTTTGGAACCTAAATTCTTGGATTGGACAATTTCTTTAAAGAAATGTTGGCCCTCTTTGAAACCTATGAAGTTTTCCTCCAATTAAAACTGGTCAGAGTTTTCATCTGTAGGTGGCATCCCCATTAAAAAGCATTTCTCACCCTAATCACCATCACCGATCCCCCCAAATGAGAAGACACAGGACTGCCTCCTGTGCTCCCCCTCCCCCCCAGACCTAAATATTCAGATAGTGCTTTTGGAGCTAGTCCTGAGCAAGCGGTTTTGGGGCACTTTGTCCCAATCTACCTTTGAGGTGGCATCTAAGGAGGTTCTGTAAACCATGAAGAAGGGCTTGGATCTTTCAGTTGAGGCCAGATGCCCTGCTTGTGAAGCTGGTCAATGCACAACGTGCATCGAAAAGTCAGAAAACAATAACTCCAGCATTGCTTTGCATATTTTATTCTTCCTTCCAAGAGACTGAAGGACCAGAGATGATGTATGGAAAGCCAGAGGATCATCCGTAGCACATCCGTGGAGACGAGACAAGCACAGCTAGCAGGAAATCCAGGGGCTCTTGAGCAGGAAAACGCCAACATCCCTGGAAGGAAGACAGAAAAGCAGCATGAGGGGAGTAGGAGTCGTGCTCGTCCACAAGTATCACTCAAGCACATTCACTGGCTTCTGCCTGCCACCTTATGCCTGGCTTCCGCAAGCCAACTTCCACCACCTTTCACCCACGGATCTCCACCAATTGTTCCTTTTCTCCATCCCATGCACATGGGATGCCTGGAAGCCTGGAAGCCAACCTCTGTCAGCTCCCAAGGGAAAAGCACCACTTGCCTTGACCGTATTTGCCTACACACACACACACACACACACACACACACACACACACACAATGACATAAAGTCGGCGATGCCGGAGCATCAAACCAACCCCCATTCATCCACCCCCTCCCCATTCATGCACACACACTCCCCGGTTTCAATCCGCAGATATCCAGTGGCTTCCACCAGCTGGCTTCAGTGGGCAGACTTCCACCAGTTTTCATCCGCTAACATCCACCCGCTTCGTCGCGACTCAGGCGACATATCCGCACTTGGCTTCCAAAAGCAGATGGCCACCAGCTTCTGTCTGCTCATGTCCGCCAGCTTCCACCAGGTCAGCCGGTTGACGTCCACCAGCTTCAGGCCGTGGCTAGCCACCTGCTTCAGGGCACTTCCTCACTCCTCCTCCTGCAAGTCACGCAACGTGAACTTGCCTTCTCTCCCCAGCCGCTGCTCAGATATCACTCCTGCCACCTGCTCTCCTCCATGTGGCCTCCACCTTCTGGCAGAGAGACCCCTGAGCATCCCTGTGCTCAAACAGAGGTCACCTTGGTTTCATGATGTCATAAAGTTGATCATGTCATAGAGGCACCAGCTTGGAGGAGTGGAGACTACCTGGCCCTCCCATCCCACCTTCACAGCTACTCAGCTATGTTGGGCTGCCAGTATTAAAGTTGCTACCAGAAGCACCAGCTTTACGTGCCAACATATCTAAATGCCAGTCTGGCACGATGAATTGTTTCTCGCAGAACCCATACACACAAAATGGACATGAGGGCAGAGTTGATTGAAGAAGCATGGCATTCAGCGAATCCATGGCCGGTTCCACCCCTTGCGTCATATCTGTACACCAATCACTTTGGGGAGCACACATTCCTTTCAGTGCTGGTTCTCACAGAAGCTCCAGCAGGATCTTGGGCAGTCTGAAGGTGAACAGGGCCTTGGGGGACACAGCAAAGCCAGCAGGCAGTTGTAGGAGAGCTAGGGTTGATGGTATACTCCCTCACCGGCAGTGGCGCAGCTAGGTCATTTGACACCCGGGGACAATAAATTTTTGTCACCCCAAATGACATAATTAAATAATTATCGGTTAATTAATTATTAACTAATTATTCATTCATTCACATTTTTATACCATCCTTCCTCTAAGCAGCTCAGAATTTGAAATGAATAATAATAGCCAGAAAATAAATGCAGTGAATATTTCCCCACAAGCAATGAATGCATTCTGCATCAAATGATATATAACATGATGGTATTATTCCTAAAAGCAATGATTTCCAGAATTTTGGTCACTAGGTTGTCACACACACACCCCCTTCCAAGAATGTTTAATTGACCTTTTTTGAGTCAAAAGACAATGGTTCTCAAACTTTTAACACTGGGACCCACTTTTTAGAATGACAGTCTGTCCAGGACCCACTGGAAGTGATGTCATGGCTGGAAGTGACATCATCAAGCACAATAAAATAAATAATTATAAATAATTAAATTAAAGAAAAACAAATAATTACATAAAGGGATGCCAGCCCTGTTCCACCAAGTGAATTTTCTCTGTAGCCTGCCTGCAAGAACAACCCCCAGAAAAAAAAAAATCAATGAGATTTTCAGCCCTCCCCAGTGCCCAGTTCAGTGTAAGTTCTTATATTTCAAGCATAACTATCAGGACCCACCTGACTTTGCAAGTCTAAAAACAAATAAAATAAGCCTTACCAGCTGAAGCCTCTGCTGTATTCTTTGGGGGTGCTGCCTTCTGGAGCATTTGTTGAGCTCCACTTTCATCAGATTGGGACCATGCAGCTAGCCTTGCATTCCCCTTTGCCTGACTTGACCAGGAGCCAAGGCACATTTGCTTTCTCATGAGTAAACACGACCGTGTGGCTTACTTTCGCTTTCCATAGGGCTCAATACATTTGTCTGCTTGGAGGGAGGCACTTCATTTTGGGGTGTTTTGGGGGGGCTGCTTTCATTGTATAGGAACCTTTCTGGTGTCATTGGATTCCTCTCAGCCTGCCCTTTCCGACGAACTATGGCAAGTTCACCTAACCACGAGTAAACGCGTGTTATGGCTCAGTTTCATTTTCCATAGGGTACCATGCATTTTTTTGTTTCCAGTTTTTTGGCCATAACGTTTGATGGAAAGGAGATATTTCAATCTGGTTTTTTGCATTCCATTTTTCTGGAAATTCCACATCCAATGGAATGTAGCAAGATGGGGTTATTCAGAACTTCCACGATGTTAGCAATGTTGAGGCATTTGTGGTGTCACCCCCCAAGGGTGGTACCCAGGGTGGACCGGCCCCCCTGCCACCCGCTAGCTATGCCACTGGTGAGCAGCATTACCTCTTGACCTTCGAGCAGAAGAACAGGAACAGGAAGGTAGAGAGGAGATTGCTTCGATTAGAAAATGGAGAAATATGTTTTCTCTGTTTAACTTGAACCAGGTAATAGCAATAGTTACAACTCCCCTTTCAGGCAGAGAAGAGCACTCACACTCTTGGTGACTGTGCACTGATGTTTGACTCACAAGTCTCCACCTCTTCAGAACTGTGTTTGCATAGTAATAATGGCTAACTACCAAGAAGAGCTAGTGCTATCATTAGGCCAACTAGGCAGCTGCCTAGGTCGCAGACCTCCGAGTGGAGGAGTACTGACCTTTGAGGGGCACTGTTTTATAGAGATTATTCTCTTAACTCATGTAAAAGATGTAATAAATCTTTATCTTGAAGATGCTACAAGAGGCTTTGTAGTCTTTCTTGCAGCAGACCAACAGAGGTCCTCCTCTGGAAGCAATGTCATCAGGAAACATGTCATTTGAGTTCACTTGTCTTTCCAGTCCCTTTATAGGAGAGTAATTCCTTGTCACAAAGGCTCTAGCTTTATATTAACACTGAGAAGGGCATCCTTGTCTGCTGCCCCATGACAATTTGCATAGAGACACTCAAGCCCCATTGTCAATTGATCATGATTTTTGCCGAAGGTTAATAACATTTTTCATAAGCTTGGCAGCTGAATCCTAAACATGTTTATTTGGAAGTCTGGATGCTCAGAATGGCAACCCAAAACACATGAGCATTTCAAAACGCTGAGGACGAAAAACATCAGAGGAGCAAAAGGGGTGGGAGGAACGTGGCGCCGTGGCTTTGGGTGTGAGCCTAAGTGTGGAAGAGATGAGAGACTCTTTCCCTCAGTTCTGCTGCAGATGAACTGAATGCTTTTAAGCTGTGACCCTAACAAAAGTCACCGCAAGCAAATCCTGTTAGAAATCAGTGGCACTCACAACATCCAAGTCAATGTACTTCTAAAGTGAGGCATTTAACATTTAAAATCCCATGTCATGGCATGAGAGTAAAGGGAGGAAGAAAATGCCTCTGGCCTGGGATCCGCTTTGCTAGCAGTAGACCCCATCGGACTGGAGCAGACTTCTGGATCACTGTTCAGAGTGATGAGAGAAGAGTCGCACCCCCCACGGGAGCCTCAGGTTTCACTTCTGGTTGCCTGAAGTGCGTGGCTCTTTGCCAATGGCCAAGCAGCGATCAGAGTCCTGATGGATGACAGCATTAACCACCTGAGCCAATTTCCACTGGCAGCACCACCGGCCCCAGCTTTCATCGCCCATCAAGACATCTGTTGGTGTCCACTGGGGGCTTTGGGTCTCTGTTACAGTGAGGGATATTTTTACAGCTGAGTGGTGGAGCTGGGATGGGTGAGAGTGGAGGGGGCTGAAATGAAGGCAAAAACTCAAGAGACGGTTCTCGGGGAGGGGGGAATTATGGAAACTCAGTAACCAAAGCCAGGGTGTAATATTCCTCCAGGTCAGAAAGAAGCAGTGGAGACAAGATGACCATCAAATAACTATATTTATTAACTGGAATATAACAACTGGAGACTAACGTTAACAACAGGCCTTAACTGGGCTCAGACTGCACTCAGCTTCTTCCCAGGTTCCAACCACAAGTCTCTGGGGTCCTCTGGGAGTTTGCCTTAAAGCAACAGTAACATATACTCCTGCCTCTTTCCTTTCACTACTCAGCTGCTGCCACCCCGCCACCCCCAGCATAACAGGTCATAATATTATTTGTCTGTCTTGTAACTGCTGCAGGACTATAGTTTTTGGAGAATCTTGGGTTGAAGAACTTCATGTGTGGATGGGAAAGTTGTTCTCAGCGCACGTCCCTTGACTAGCTGTGCTGGAGAGTACAGTAATACTGACCAAATCAGCTTTCTTTAGCACTGTATTGTTGTAGTGCTTTTTATCCTGAGTATTACTAACAGCTAGTCAGTGGCATCACTAGGGGGCAGGCAGAGGACCGCACCAGGTGACACCCTCAAGGAGGGTGACACAGTTCTAGGAAAAACAGTGTGACACCACTAGGGTTACCAGGTGACACCACTACTGGCCAAAATTTTGGAAACCTTTTGAAAAAGTGAATTTCCTTAACTCAAAACTGTCCAATGAAACTGATTGTTCTGCGAGCCAATGAGGTGGTACTATGACACAACAGGGAACCAGTAAGGTGTTAATATGAGTCAGCTCTCATTTCCATTTATCAGAGTTAATACTAGAACTCTTATTCAGTTGTGTGAGTGTCATCAAGTTGATCACAAGTTTTCTGAGAGTTTTGATTTGTTGGGTGACCTGTACTGTGATATATTAAAATAAATAAAGTTAATGGGGGTTACACCAACCCTAGTGTTGCCACTGCATTTGGGCAGCGCGTTTGATATTATAATGTATTCTGTATGTCTGGTGGATATGAGGTCTACTGGTAGACCTCCTCTTTCTCTGCATCACAGTCATCTGGAGATATGATTTTTGACAGAGCCATTCTTGACAATGCATCTGCAATAAGCTTCTGTTTACTTGTGGTTGAAGGACCAAGTCATCTTTTTGCAACTGGAGCAGCACACTGAAGGGGCCATTCAATATTGCTCCAAGAGGCTTCTGTACCATTACAAATGCAAAATAAATGTACTGATTGAACTTTTTAGCAGTGAACACAATGGTGAGAAGCACTTTCTCTGTTCATTCATGGTTTTGCTCTGCTTCTATCAAGATTCATGAGGCATATAACACAGTACAACTGGCTTGAAGTAGGCAACCATCCTTGGATGTATCCTCTTGGTTGGGCACTGGACTTTGGAGGGTGATGGAACATCAGCACAGATGCTGCGCTCAGTGTCCCTTTTCAGGTCTTGTAGTACCTTGTCGTGTTCCCAGGACCACTGCCATGTGATATCTTCTCATGACAGTTGCTTCAGTGTGGTTGTCAGGATTGCTTCATTTGAAGTTCATTGTGTGAAAAATTGGACCAACCCCATGTGTCCTGGTAGGGCCACCTTCTCCTGTGCAGGTATCATGCTGACCACAGCTTGAACTTTGCCCTTATCTGCTTTAGAGCCAAATTCTTTCCAATGTTCCAGCACTGATGCAGCTGTGACAACAGGTGTGCATTGCATCCTGTGGGGAGGGGCCACCATGTAGATCTCCTCGAGAGATTGGGGCCACATTCCAGCTGCATCAGTGCTGAAAAGTTGGATAGCATTGAACCCTTAATTCCTTCTGAGAATATGTGGCCTATATATCTGACTTTGCTGGGTTCAATTCAGTATTCTCAGCTTGGGTCCACTCCATCACTGTCTCCAGAGTCTGGTCATGCTCTTCTCTTGAGACTTCTATGATAGACTTTTATGAAGTCTAGAAGTTTTCTGTGATGTCATCAATTACAATGTAAACACCAGCAATACCGCCAAATATTCGGTTGTTCTTTTACTAAAATTCTTTACTTGCAGATTTTATATTAGGGAAAATGGAGAAATTTGTACCTCCCATCTTCCTTAACTTGTGAATAGCAATTTTTTTTTTCCATTTAGAATGGTTAAGATGCTCTCCCCAATCAGCATCTGGCGATTGAGAAGTGCTGTCTTTGTGGCTTTATTGAAATCCGGGCAAACCTTGATGTTGCATTTTTTTCCAGTCATGACCAGATTCATTTTGGCCACAACACCAAGCTCTTTGAGTTACCTTGATGCGTCTCTGAGCTTGGTCATGTTGGTGATGGGTATATTTTTGCAGCCATACACAGCAGCATCTGTATGCGTGGGGGGGGGGGGAACTGTGTTGTGTTATGTTCCCTAGATTTCTCCTAGCCCCTTGTAAACAGCAGGATACTGTGCAATTAACTCTTCTCCAGCAATGGTTGCCATGGTGTCTAGTAGCTCAATTTTGCACATTAGACATAATTACACCCAGGTTTCCTTCTTAAGCAGTCAGGCTGCTCTGGTAATGAAAAAGGTTGGGTCCTTTGGATGAGTTCCCTTACAGTATAGTATCTGTTTTGAAACCACCAAATGTTATCAGCTTAATATTGGACTGGGCTATCTGTGTAGGGTCTGGAATCTTATTCACATATGAACTGGGAGAACATTTACCTCACTACAGTATCCCACTTGAATTGTAGGGATACCCCTGTATTATTAGAGTAGAGTACCATAGCCCTGTGGTAGTAGCAAGAACTTGCTTCCCTGGAGAGATTGCCTCCAGAAAGACCAGCTGATCACAATCAAGCTTGACCAGAAATTTAGGCTCTTTCCATCTCTCCAGGGTACTTGCTGTGCAGACAAGAGAGCAGTGATTCATTCGTCCACATCTGTGACATTTTGCTCCAAATGCTGGGCAGGCCCATGGAAGGTGTGATTTACCACAGTGAGTGTACTGCTTCCTTGTTTGGGCTCTCGATGCAGCTGTTTTCACTTGCACATAAGGTGACAGTCTTGTCTCCAAACATCTCAGAGCTCTTTCCTGAGTCACGACTTGGAGAAATTGCTCAGAATCTCCTACAGACGTGATTTCTATTTGCAATTTGGTAGCCTGTAAGGCTCTAAAATATTCATTGCCTTTGCAACCTCAGTTCAGGCTCCCTCAGTAGTCTCTCCTTCAGTCATTGGCATTAAACACAAGGCTGTATCTGATTGTGTCATCCAGTTTTCCCAGTCACAGTTCCTTGTTTTTCCCTCCATTCTGTGACAAACCAGTCTATTTGCTCCTCCCCTATTGGTTGGTGACCCCAGAATTGATAACACTTAAATGCAGTATTTTTCATAGGGTTGCAACACAACCTGAATAGCGTCTGCACCTCTTCCAGAGCAGGAACTTCTCCAACTTACTGCAACTGTGTGTTTTATATGCCTAAGGACACTTGTTATATATGCCTTATATGCCTTATATGCCTAAGGACACTTGTTCAGCTACATGCAATAAACTTTAAAGTCTTCGAGCTTTTTATTGCTCTTGAGCTTGTCATATATAGCTGAAAGTGCTGGTCTCTCCTCCAGTTTTCAGCAAGGTTTCCCACTAAAGACAAGGGTGGAGTACATCCCTTCCTTAGGGATGATTTGTACAGTTTTCTTTATGCAGCTGCTGTAGTTTGGTTTCACTTTCCAGTACTCACTGTGAGTTAAGTTCTCTTACTAGGAGAACTTGCTAGGAAGTAGGGGCCGCTCCTGACACTATGTAATATTCTATGTATCCTATGTAATATTCTAGGTCAGGAAGAAGCAACTGATACAAGATGACCATCAAACAACTATTTCTTAACTGGAATATAACAACTAGAAACTAACATTAGCAACAGACCTTAACTGAGCTCAGTGATGCACTGGGCTAAGATCCAGGTTCTAATAATAATAATTATTATTATAATTATTAACAGTATTTATATACCGCTTTTCAACTAAAAGTTCACAAGCAGTTTACAGAGAAAAATCAAATAACTAAATGGCTCCCTGTCCCAAAAGGGCTCACAATCTAAAAAGATGCAAATGAATACCAGCAGACAGCCACTAGAACAGACAGTGCTGGGGTGAGGTGGGCCAGTTACTCTCCCCCTGCTAAAAAAAGGAGCACCCACTTGAAAAAGTGCCTCTTACCCAATTAGCAGGGGTAATATAATAATAATAATAATAATACAGGTATTTCTATACCGCCTTTCTTGGTCCTCAGATTTCTCCTCGGACTTTATTCAAGGCAGTTTACGTAGGCAGGCTAATTAAATCCCCGTAGGGATTTTTACAATTTGAAAGAAGGTTCTATCTTTCAAGAAACCACAACATTCAGATGTTTCTTTCTGATCTGGTCGCAACATTCTGGCCTCCATCCTCCCAAGCTCAGAGCAGATGGAATAACTCAGCTCAGCTTGTCAGCTGCTTCAAGGTCGCACGGTGCCGGTGGCCTCAAACTGGCGACCTGCGGAAGTTATCTTCAGGCAATTGGAGGCTCTACCCTCTAGACCAGACCTCCTGCCCATTATGTGACCTAAGTCTCTGTGGTCCTTTGAAAGTTTACCTGAAAGCAGTGGTTCCCAAGCTTTTTTCACTGGTGGTTTCCTTTACTTCCTGGGCCATTGGCAGTGGCTCCCTAATGGGGTTACAATCCTATACATTGTATAGGGCAGTGAGTTTTTTTCCAAGGATTTTGCAGCTCCCCTGACTGGGGAGCCATTAGATGTTTGATTTTCTCTGTAAACCACTTTGTGAACTTTTTGTTGAAAAGCGGTATATAAATACTGTTGTTGTTGTTGTTGTTGTTTCTGCAGCTCTCCAGGGAGCCGCAGCTCACAGTTTGGGAACCACTGGCTTAAAGCAACAGCAACATAAACTACACAGAGAGCCAATAATCAGAACATTGACAAGTGAGATCACTTTAGTAAAGGAGCTCCTCTAATTAGGAACATTCAACTTACAAGCAACACTTTCAGACCTGACTTCTGCTTTGCATCTGATGCTGCTGAGCAGGGAAGCCACTCAGGACCTCTGGGATTGCCAAAGCTCAGCAATTCATCTGACAACTTCAGGAGTGAAACTGACAGTGTCTGGAGTGAAACTGACAGCTACAGCAACACAGGGATGGCAGTACTATGCTTGCAAACAAAAGGACTTAGAAACTAACTACTGAAAACTAATGTGTTTGTAAATGTATCTGTATGCATTTAACCCAGAATGCTTTTGTGCATTCCTCTATGGGCAGTACATTAGTAGGATGTAAAATACTTTGGGCAGTTTCCACTCAAAGATAAGCACTTTTAAGTCCCATTGATTTTCCATAGAAGAGTTAAACATACACTTTATCCTTCACCAATGAAATTAAATTACAAGTGGTTAATTTTGGCAGAGTCATGTCTTTTCCACACATATTTTTGCTGAAAAACTGGAACTGTTTAGCTTCTGACACAGCCTCTCTCATCCTAATGCATTCTGGGTCAACTCTTAGAGACATACACACTCCCTCCCCCCAATAGAAAGAGTAGGAAGTTATCCATGTCGATTAACTTAACATCTGCTATGGTCCACAGAGGAGATGCTTCGAGCTTTTCACAAGATATATTTACACTGCTTTTGTTACTTTCTTGAAAACTAGGAGAGGAGCCCATTATGGTAGTGCAGGTGGCACTTTTCAAAAGGGTCCACATCCAATACTTGGAGCTGATGATTAGCAAAGACTCAAATTGGGTTATTCCTACAAGCATGGCTGTGCAGGTGCTTCACAGACAGTCCAATGATGTCTCCAGTGCTAGCCATTCACAGTTTGCTCTTTGTTTGAGGATCTGTGACTTCCACAATTGTAGATGGAACCTCCTGGGGACCAGCTACATAGCTGGCACTGATTCCTGTGGGGGAAAGGTACATAGAGTTTTAGATGTCAAACCAGAGAGAAGCTTTTGCTCCTGCTCTTGTGGGTCTCTTGCAAGATCAGAGTGGAGTCAGTGCAATTTCTCATAAGCAGCTTGGCTGAGTAAGATCCAGTTGGGTAAGGAGTAATTTCGCAAATAGGAATCTTGGCAGCCTTGTGACCCTGAAACAATCCTCTTGGGTGTATCATTTGTAGTCTGTACCATTTTCTCAGCTCACCCAATTGCCTGGGGTCTGCAAGGGGCAGTGGTGATAGTCCTAATATGATTGTAGCTGACAAACCTTTGGAACACTTCGAAGAGAGAACTTTCCACTCTTGTCTGAAATTATTGTGTCTTGCGTTCTCTGAGTTACAAACAATTAACAGAGAACTGTTATGACTGCAGTTGATGTTACCATTTGGGGTAAGAATCCACGATAATTAGAAAGGTGCTATTTTAAAAGGACCCAGCAAATTCCATGTGAATGTGTGACCAAGGCTTCTTGATCACTTCCCAAGGGATACTGCCAGAAGTAAACTTGAAAAAAAATCTCAATACACTATGAGGTGAAGGGAAGGGAAGAAATTTGGGACACAAGTGGTGTTTTCATTTAGCCTTCCTGTTGAAGGTCAGGGCACAGCAAGAGAATGCAAGATCCTGGAAGGGAACAGCTGCTACAAGGATAGTGTCATCCAGATCTGTTTGGTTTCTTGGACCATGGTCTACCCTACAAATGTGAACGACTCCCGGCAGGAAATGGGTTGCATCTACGGACACTGGGAGGAATGCGTTTGACAGGAGCACTGCAAACATCATCAAGAGGGCTTCGTATTAAATACAAAGGGGGAGGGAGACAAAAATACAGAACCAAAAATAGACTGGCGCTGGAGACAAGGATAAAAGAGAAAAAAGGAAGAAGCAGGCTTACCAAAGGAGTTTCAGAGACTCACAGGAAACTGTACCAGGGAACTAGGGGGAACCTCTGGACCCCGATGTCTGTCTACTAATGCACACAGTGTGGGAAACAAACAGGACAAACTTGAAATCCTGATATGGAAAGGCAAATATGATCTGATAAGCATCACAAAAACTTGATGGAATGAAACCCATGAGTAGAATATAGGACTGGAATGGTATACAGTAATTATTCAAAAGGTACAACCTCAAAGGCAAGGGGAGTTGCATGATATGTAAAGAATATATACATCTGCACAGAAACCCAGGAATCCAGATTCAGCTCCGCTGGTTCCATTTTGGCACTGCGGCAGCCCTGCACACCAGCAACTCAGGATTGGGCTGCCCATCCTTACCAACAGGGAAGAATTGGAAAAGGACAAGGACTTTGAGTATAAGCGACCAGGAAATGGAAGGCTAAAGGTAGTCAGATGTATACTATGCATTTCAGAACAGCTGGTTCTAATGGGCTCAGAGAAAAATTAAGCCTTATACGAGGCTCAAACTTCTTTAGATAACAGTTCAAGAGGAATAGGCTATTTGCAGTACTGAAGGGACAAACATGAACAATTCCTGTGCAAAGTAAAATTGGGGGCTGTCTAAGAAAAGCAGTGTGGCTGTACAAAGAGCTTTCGGAAAGGTTAAGAAGCAGGAAGAACAAATACAAGAAATGGAGGGATGCAAAGTTAACAGCACAACAGTACATAAGTGCAGCCCGCACCTGCAGGGATGATGTCAGGAAGGCTAAAGCACGCAGTGAGCCGAGGGCTTGCGAGGGATGCCAAAAACAATAAAAAGGGTGGGGTTTTTTTGGCTATATCTGAAACTAAAGGAAGGTCAAGGGAGCCATAGGTCTGTTGTGTGGAGAAGATGGTGAAATGGTAACTGTCTATATGGACAGAAGGCCGTACTGCTCAATTCTTATTTGGCATCTTCTCCCACAAGGAAAAGGAGGTCCAACCTAATGCCAATTGCACTAACAAGGACGGGAGGGCATTACAGTTCAGGACAGATAAAACTGTCAAGGGAACTAACACCCAGTTATTTCAAATGAATGTTAGCCTCCAGGCGCAGATGAACTCCAGCCCAGGGTACTGAAGGACGATTTCAAGGAGCCGGCATTCAAGATCAAGTCATGCCAGACTAATCTCATCACCTTTTTTTTTGCCCAAATGACATGTCTAGTAAATTATTGTATTCCTGTTCACACAACGTACTTTGATTTCAGCAAAGAATTTGACCAGGTCTCCCATGATATCATTGTAGAGACAATGCTGAAGTGTGTGCTAGACGGTACTGCTGTTTGGTGGGTTCAACATTGGTTGAACGGCTGTTCCCAACAAGTACCAATAAATGGCTCCATGTCAGCCTAGAAATAGGTATCAAGCACAGCCCCACAGCATTATGTCTTGGACTCTGTGCTGTTCAGCATATTCTCAACTGACCTAGCTAGAGGAGACGTTTGTCAAATTAGCAAATGAAACCCAGTTGGGGCGGTGGGGAAAGCTAGCACCCTGGGAGACTGAAGTGAAGTTCAAAACAATCTTGACAGGCTCGATAACACAGGCCTACAAAATTGAGGCTCAGAAAAGTTTTCCCCAAACTTTATGTTGGTTTGATATGAATTTGGGGTGCCGATTCCAAAAATGGCATCCATTTTGCCCTATCATATCTAGTTTGGAGATATAGTATAGCCTCTTTAGTGAATGGTTCAAGCAGCTTCCTCATGAGGAAGCCATGGTGTAGGCTTCCTCATGAGGAAGCTGCTTGAACCATTCACTAAAGAGGCTATGCTGTGTCTTCAAAACTAAACGCGGAAGGGCAAAACAGATGCTATTTTTGGAATCGGCACCCCAAATATACCCAGGATCTTGTGTAACGTTTAAGGAAGCAAAATGTGTGTTGGGCTGTGTAATTGGGCCCATTACCAACATGACGAAGTTCAATGGAGACAGATGTAAAGTGGGTACGTAGCTGCAAGTAAGTACAAAATATCAGAGGCACAAGTACAGAGTAGGGTATAACTGGTTTGGCAGCAACTTGTGTCTTAGTAAAACACAAGTTGAATGTGAGCTAGCAGTGTGATACAGCTGCATTACAAAAAGCTAATGTCGTAGTGGTCTGAATTAACAGAAGCAGCGAGAGCAGATCATGAGAAGCCATCATTCCACTCTATTCTGCACTAATCAGAACTCACTTGGAATAATACTGTGTCCACTTTTGGGCACCATGTTTTAAGAAGGACATTGGGAAGGTAGAACAGGTTCAGAAGAGGAAAACTAAGGCTGCAATCCTATTCACACTTTCCTGGGAGTAATCCTCACTGAATTCAGTGGGGCTTAATTCTGAGTAGGCAGGCATCAGATTGTACTGTAAGATGGTTAGGGGTCTGGAGAGAAAAACATGTGAAGCGTGGTTAAAAGGGCTTGGTATGTTTAGCCTGGAGAAGACTAAGGGGAGATACAGTAGCCACATTCAAGTCTCTGAAGGGCTGGAACACAGAGGAAGGGGAAGGCTTGCTTTTGGTGGTTCCTGAGGGCAGGGGCAAAACCAGTGTTTGAAACTATGGGGAAGTAGATTTAGGTTAGATGTCAGGAAGAATTTCTTAACTGTCAGAGCTGCCCAAGACTGTGACAAGTCTACCTTGTACCACTGTGGACTGTATCTCATTGGAGGTTTTCAGACAATGGTTGGACAACCATGTGTAAGGGATGCTATAGCAGTTGCAACCACACTGAGCAAAGGGTTGGACTAGATCAGTGGTTCCCAAACTTTTTGGAGCCCTAGAGGCTGCTGCCTGATCTTTAAATGTGGGTGACAGGGCACCAGTTTGACTTGTCTTCATGGCAATCTGTTGACCTGAGGAGGGGCTGTAATCTGTCATTATCAGCGGTCGGTCATATTGGGTGCCAGCTGACAGTCCACAATTCCCTGAACTTCCCAGTAGAATCAGGTTGCTGCAGAATCAGGGATGGTGGGAGACGCTGCTGCCCACTGCCACTGCCAGCAAACTAGGGGGAGGCAATGCAGGGGTTTACCTCAGAACCTTCTGGATACATCTAAGAACTTCTGCTGATGAAGCAATAGCATAATCAGACACCTCCAACAGTAGATGGCATTGTAGATGCCATTGTAGAGTAGATGGCACTGTAGAGTCAGAGTACCATAATCTTTCTCTCTAGTCTATGAGATTGTTACTGTACAAAGTACAGCTAGCCTCCCTGGCCCTCAAGAGGCCTTGGAAAGGCCTGGAAAGCCCTGAGGGGGGAAAAAACAGACAATGGAAGAGGGGGTCACAGCACCCCCTGGGTAGTGTCCCAGGGCATTTTGCCCCCCCCCATACCCCCAGGTACACTAGTGGGGGTCTGTGATCATCCTAGTGAACATGCACAGAGTCAGAATCCTGACTTTTGCCTTCTTACTAGTTCAAGATGATTGGGCTCCAATCTTCATCACTTCAGGGGGGACCTTTGTAGATCTAAATGCATACAAAATACATTTCCCTTTGGAAATATGCAATCCATGGTATATTAGGTTAATGGAGACACCCGCGTAGGCCCCACACCTTAATCCTAAATCTGCTTCCTTCAAAGCAAGTCCCTTTCATTTCAGTGAAACTTACTTCTGAGTAAACAGCATTTTGGAGTGGAGAGACAGTTGAATGCTCTGCCTCTCACCACTGCCAATCAGCTGTCAGCTGGTCATATTTGTCAAGGCTTGGCATTTAAGTCTCATAGATATAAATGCCAAGGGGAGGTGTGTGTCTGCATGTGTTTCAGACCAAGTCCTGTCAGAGAAGCTGATGCAAGCCAGGTGGGTGGAAAAGGTGGATTAAGTGCATGATGGTAGTCATTCCTCAGCTGTCAGTCATCTTCAAAGCAGTATTTGGGAAATCTAAACAAGGTCATGCTAAAATGACTGCTTCTTAAAATAACAACAATTATTATTATTTCTAAACATCCTTCTGCTCTTCTTGATCCCTTTGGACTGCTCATCTCAGTTTCCTGCTAATATTCTGGCCCCTAGACTTTCAGAAGTCAGTATCGTTAAGACCTATGTGATTTACTTTCAAGATAGTCTGAGGATTAGGCTATGGGGCCTGTATGCCAACCTGTGCATTGGGTTTGGCAATTCAAAAAAAAGTCCAATAATGCCATGGGAGGAAGAACAGGTGCTCAGTAAACCTATATGATCTTTTCCCTCTCACACAACACCAGTACCAGGGGACATCCTCTAATACTGAGTGTTGGGAGAGTTAGAAAGAAAATATTTCTTTACCAGCATGGAACTGGTCTGTGCAACTCCTTGCCACAGGATGTGGTGATGGCATCTGGCCTATATGCCTTCAATAGGAGATTGGACAGATTTTTAGAAGCAAAGTGCATCACATGTTGCAAACTGTTATGGGTGTGTGCAACCTGCAGGTTTTAGAAGTAGCCTACCTCAGAATGCCAGGTGCAAGAGAGTGGCACCAGGATGCAGGTCTCTTGTTGTTGTGTGTGGTCCTTCAGGCATCTGGTGGGCCACTGTGAGATACAGGAAGCTGGACCAGATGGACCTTTGGCCTGATCTAGCAGGGCTCTTCCTATGTTCTTATATTCTTAACATGCTACATGGGAGCAACAAGTAACCAAGAAGCAGGGAGAAAAATGTTGTCTGTAATGGAGAGGCACTCAGGAATCATACAACGATTCAAGAAGTTCTAATCCCATCTCAGCCATTCGAGCTGGTTGCTGACATGACCCCCTTCCCCCAAGGATACCATTTCTTGGGAGAATTTCCATGATCAAAGACTTGTCACCTATAGAGAAACCCTGCTCAAAGTGTTGCTCTTTTATGTATTCATTCATTTTTGAAACATTGGTGAGGCAGTGCTAGGCAATAGACCACACGTTCACACATCCATGTGACCTTGTTTAAACCTTCCCAGCATTTCTGCATGAGTGGTTGCCCTTTCTGAGCAATGCGCTATAGCCACAATGAGCCAGCATTTCTTAGGCAAACCTTGTTTTGAACTCAGTGATCTGCCTTCCAGACCAGAGATCCAAGGAAGAGCCAATGGAAATGTTTGTATTTATTTATTTTTACTGGCTTTCTAAATGTTGCCAGTGGAGTTTTTCAGAAAGCTCTTATCTGATGCCCAGAAACCCAATACAAAGTGTCTCCTCCCAGCCTTTGTTTACAAAATTATAAGATTCTTTCTATCTTTTTTTCCCCTCTTTCTGGCCATTCTCCTGTTACAATAATATTCATCTTTTATCTGAGTCAGTTCATGGAAAAAATGATTTCACTATGAAAACATTTCTGATGAATCAATAGAGAGAAAGTAAGCCCATGCCAAAGAAGAACATAGGGATTTGGGGGGTAAGTCACCCTTGAAACACTGGCAACGAGCATGTGAGCTACAAGAACAAGCACACTATCTCAAAGCCATTTCCAAACTGAAGGCAAACAATGTCTTCCAGGCACCGTTTTTCATGTTGCACCTATCCTAAAAGCAGTTTGGGGGTATCATCAAAGAACCATAGCATGAAATGGTGATCATGAACTATATTGCCCAAACTGCAAGCAAATGGATGCAGGGAAATTTATACAGAAAAAACAGAGTCCCTTCAAATTGATCGGAGCTTCAATAAAGGTACAAGTTAGAATTAGGAGCGAGGCAGACCAATCCACCAATGAGTTAAGCCTTTGTTATTGGCTTGAGGTGATTTCGAATGACTGAAGTCAATGGGAGCAAAGTAACTCTAAATCCATGCATTCCTGCTTAAACTGTTTGTGGGTTGGGAGGAGGCCAGCTGCTGGTCCTTTCTGGATCTCTGGAAAGTCTCTGGAATGAATGGCTTCTGAGTGCCTTTGCACCATGAAGATGGCAGGCAGAGCATTTTGTGGCGATGCATGTCAATGCCCACTGATGACTGTCCCATGGTGGCTGAGTCCCTCCTTTTTGCCCCAATCCTTCCATATGTTCCTGCCACCCACCTCCATATTGAACTTTTATACCAACTCAGAGGTGTTCCATTCAGAATCTCAGCTACGGGTGAAGTCAGGAGGACAGCAGTCAGCAGGAATCTTGCCACACCCCCACCCAGATTGGTCTGCTCCTAAAGCCCTTAAAGCCCCTCCCCCACAAGCCCACCCATTCCACATTTGTTTGCAAGGACAAATCCTGAACATGAAGTGAGATCCTCCTCTCACCAGCTTGGAATGTTCCCTTTTCCGTAGCTTTGTACGCCTGCCCCTCTCTTAAACAAGACAAAGAGTCAAGGACCAGACACATGGGTTTGCCTTGTTTGTCCAGTTTGACCCTGGGTTTGCAGGACGTTCTGCAGGATACTAGGACATTTTTCTAAAATTCAGAACAGAACCTTTTACTGGGGCTCTATGACTTGGGCTGAAATCCTATGCATACTAAGTGCCCAATTCTAAACTGGCCTAGTGCTGGCCCTGGGTGCCGTAAACATGCCATAAAGCACATTTATGGCAAGGAGTGCTGGCTCTGGGCCTGTGCCAATCAGGTGTGGCCCCAGCACTGGCAGGAAGAGGACATACCACTGCCAGGTTAAGTACAACCGCTGCGCAGCAGTGTAGCCTCTGGGGCATAAGGAGAGAGCGGAACAAGGGCAGGGGAGGGCAGGGTGGGGGAAGAACTGGGGTGGGAGGGGGTGGGACCAGCAGAGCTCTGCTCTATCCTGAACTCTTTGTCAGGCTGGAAGGCCCAACATGGAGTCTCTTATGTCTGCACTGGCAAAATAGCCAGTGTAGACTTGAGAAGCCCCATTGCAGGGCTTGGGGCTTTCCCCCAAGGAGACCTCTGGTTGCTTCCTGGCACCTGCTGGATACAGTGATAGCCACTTTGACTCTGCTGCTCCAGTGGGCACCATTAAGCTGAGGTTTGGGCTGTAACCCAGGAATGAGCCCCATTGAACATAATGGGACTGAACTCTAATTAAACATGCCTAGAATAGTACGGTACTATTGGAGTGTTCCCACTGGTCTTGGTAGCAAACAAAGAATCTGAGGACACTAGAGGATTGGCTCATATCCTTGAGTATGAAGGTCTCCAGCTACAGAATGATTGTGCCTGAGAACACATTTCGGTGTGCATTACTGTACCTGGATTCATTTCAGTCATCAACAATATATGTGCAATGAACACAAGTTGTACCTGCACTGAGTGGAATGTGTAACTGTACTCAGATAGAGGTTAACAATGATTGTGCCTGGTTACAGTTTAATTTGGGAACAACCCTTGACTGAATTTGCAATGCCCCAGACAGGGAATGGCAGCACCACCGCTCACAAAGCCCCTGTGCTGCATGGAGTCCCTGGGCAGGCGGTTCTCCTATTCCCTGTCTGCAAATTGGGTGGAAGGCTTTACCTCGGAAGCTGTGCTCCATCCAAACTGGATGGCTTTGGGTAGTGGTCCGGATTCTTCCCACAGGCACAGGTTGCCAACCCTGGTCTAGGAGGTGTTTTCAAAGCCCTGATGCAGTTTTGTTGCTTCAGCAGAGCTAGTCTGGTTGCCTTCCCTACAGATGATTGCCTGGGAATAACATGCAAGTTGATTTGAGGATTTTTTTTAGAGGAAGAGTAAGCAGTAAGTGTATAAATATACCACAGTTGTCCACTCTCCAGGCTGATGTGGCAAAGTGAACATGCTTCAATGCCTGTCTGTTTGGATGTCATTTTTTTCGACAGGCCACTCACCTGCCCCTTTCCCCTTTGCTCTTCAAAGACCTGACACTCTTCTGTCTTGTCAAAGGAGCTGAACTATAACAGGAATAGCAGCAACGTTGGAATGCTGGCCTGACGCCTACAAAAAAAAAAACCTGCTTGAAAGGAAGTAGCTGACCGCAGTGCACACTCTCACATACCACTCGGTCCATCCTTTGGCCAAACTATTTGCAGTTGGCCCTTTCTCCCCACACCACTTCAGTGGTAGGGAATGACTAACCCCCTAGTGGCAAAACCCCATAAACAGCAATGACACAGCAATTACCCATAAAATAGCCACATTGAACTCATGGAGGAAAAGAATTTGGTATAGTCCCAGTTCAGGCTGACAAATGTGTAAGGTAAGATTGGCAGAAGAGCAATAATAACGTTGGGAATGAATTATGCAAATCTGGAAAACTGGCATGTATGATTAGCTTGCATTACATCTTTTACTTCCAGGATTGCCAGTTTTCAAGCCATGTGCTATATTTCAGCAAGGACTAAAGTGACAGAAGTGAATAGAGGAATGAAAATGGGGACTGTGTGGCAAGTAGAGGGAGGAAGGAGGAGAATAGGAAATGAAGCAGGGATGTGTGATGGGTGGGGAGGCAGAGCCTCCCCACTGGAGTCCTTTGAAAAGTGCTGTCGTCATGTGAGGCGCCCAAGCACCCACAACCCATGAGCTGCGCAGAATATAGAAGTAAGTAAATAAATAAATAAATGAATAAATAAATAAATAAATAAATAAATAAGAGAGAGACATCATGTTGCCAAGTCTAGCCAAGGGAACCAAGTCCGTTTTGAAAGGAAGGAGGACAGAAAAAGCCAACATCTGCATGTTCTTCACAGGCACCTTGATAAAAAGTTTCCGCACTGCCTTCCTGTCAGGGGCAGCGCATCCATTAGGCAAGGTGATGCATCAGCGACAGATGGGAGGGGGCAATATGGCAACAGATTCAGGGTGCCTTTCACCCACAAGTCAGCTGCCTCTCAATATCCCCTCTAAGGAGTCTAGGCTGATGCACAGGTCCCTTCATCAGATGCCGTTGCCATATTTGCAGGTGGCCAAGCCATGTGCTGCGCAGAGCTCAGCTTGGAGCTGCATGGCCAGGCAGCTTACAGGGAACACTACTGCCAATGCATGCCCTTCTGAGACTCCAAAAGAATAAACATTCCCCTCCCCCTGTCTATTTTCCTAAAGTCTCTCTGTACTCCAATGGATCACCATCTGAACTATGGACACGTCTTTTCCAAAACTCATGTCGAACTCTCCAAATGCAATCGTGACTTCTGTGTGCTACTAACATGCTATTTCATGCAGTTTATGTGGGATATCAAATGAACAGCAGCAGATGAAACCACTACAAGGAATACATTTAAAGTTGATTTGTTGTTGGTTTGTTTGCCGTTGTTGTGATCTTATTGGGGCATGGCTGGGGTGTATGAGTGCTCCTGCACTTTAACATTTATCACTCCATCACAATCTATGATATACAATACAGTAGTATTTCTCTTGCCCTCTTGTAGAATGTCAAAAGTACAATGCTGCCATCTAATGGTCAGAAATGAGAAACCATCGTTTTGGCGCTTCCTATACATTTGTGTGAGATAAGTGCTAAGCCACTGATTCCCAAGCTGTAATCCATGGACCACAGGTAGTTCACAAGACCCTGAGAAATGGTCTGTGAGGTCTCAGGAAAAAAGAGATTGCCTTTGATCATTTCCAGCAAGTACTCGCCCACAGACCACCAAAAAGGGTGGAGAATGGACTGCCCCCAGCTGCAGCTGGCACTGAAATTGCAGCTGTGATTGGTGGGAGTCCATTCTTTGCCCTCTCTGGTAGTTCATGGGGGAGCGCCTGCTTGGGAGATGCTGCCCCATTTGGACTACCAGAGAGGGTAGTCCCACCCAGAAGCATGTGGTCCACCACTATTCCAATTTCCAGTGGTCCGCAGACTCCTAAAGGGTGGCGACCACTGTGCTAAGCTGACTCGACTCTTCAGAATTATCAGCCAATGCATCTCTGCCTGATTAAAGTGATACTGGAATATGGTAGACCCCAAAACAGGGTAGTAAGGCCTTTAGGTAGGCCATGGGGTCATGACATGCAGGCTCGTCCTGTTACAAGAGATACTTTCTTTTACTATTTTGTATTCTTTGTGACTAGAGTTTATGAGTCCCAGAATTATAATGGAAATCAAAACAAAGTGAAGCAAAACTAGGATTCTTATGAACTTGACTAACTCTTTCAATTTGAATTCCAAGTATTGTGTTTGCTGCCTATGGTTTTTCATACCTAACCCTCCAAAAATGATATTCTCCGAAGTCTGATCACTCTCAAAATCTGAAATTGAATTTCAGTTTTGGAAATGAACAAAACTTTTCCCCAGTAGAAACCAGTCAGGGAAGCATCTTAGCTTTGCCTCTGATCTTGTGAAGAAGAGTCGCGTGCCAAAGGCATCTATTGCAAATGACATGCTGGCCATCAAATGGAATTGTGCATGCAGAGATTTGTCCCTGACAATTCACAGATGTGAAGTGGTTGGATGAGGGCCCTTCTGTTGGCTAATGAGCTGTTATGTTTTCAGTTATTGCTAGAGCCTGCCTCCATTGCCCAGTAGAGATGTCAACTAATTCCATTCACTTGCAAGGCTGTGTTCTCACTCAAGGCAGAAATGTGCTAGAAGAGACCATGGTGGAAAGGATCTGGTGTTTGGGAGGCCACTGTTGCCATAGCTTCATGATGTAGGACAATCAGTTGTTTTCTCTATGTAGCCTGAAGTTGTACTACACTGGCACAGGTGGGCCCCATGCAGAAGCTGGTTGCCGAGATAAATACTAAGTTTTGGAGGAATTTTGCTGGAACCCCAGAGAACAAAAAAGATTCTGAAAAAGACTGAAAATGATCAACGTTTCATAACATCCAGATAAACTGTCTAGCTGGTAAAATCTTCCCTGGAGTGAAGCTGGGACAGTTAAGGCTTTCCCCCTAGCAAATATAATGCCAGGCAGATTCAGACAAAGAAGCCTCACCTCCACATCAAGGGTCTTAGGCTGCTGGCCTCCTTTAAAGGAGGCAGAAAAACCCAAACAATCAACTTATGGGCAGGGTGTATTTTCTTCAGGAGTCCATGCTTCTGAACCCTAACGGAGTCACAGCCCAATCCTATGCTTCCCTACTGCCCAGGGCTGAAGTGGTGCCAAGATGGTGAAATGGAAGCAGCACTAGGTCTCCTTGGGGTAAGGGAACAAACCCCACCCTTCCCCTGCCCAGTTCTGCCCCTTCCCCCCCCCTCAAAATGGCCTGCTGCCAGCCAGTGGTAGTACTTACCACCGGGAACTCTGGCGTTCTTCCTCTGGTGCCACGGCCCAGTGCCAGTGGTGCACCCAGTACTGCTGGCGTGAAGGTGCCTTATGGCACTTTTTGCAACAGTCGGACCAGTGGTGTTGGCAGAGTGCCAGTGACACAGCCCACAGGATTGGGCCCTCAGTCTGCATACCAGCTGGGCTTGTCACCCAGCTAAGTGCCTGCTTTCTGTATTGTGTGGCAGGAAGTCTGCTGATGAGCAATGTGGCATGTGTTTCCTCACTGTGGTGGCTCTGAGATGTCCCCTCAGTCAGAGCGGTCCCCTGGGTTTTTTTCTTGTCAGTCTTTGCCCTTAATTCTTTGTTGCTGTCTTTCAGTAGAAACCCTCAACTGTTGATAGAAAAACAAGGCTTCTTGTGTTCTCTTCTCAATACTCAATTCTCTTCTCTTCTTCTTCTTCTTCTTCTTCTTCTTCTCAATACATGGATCTGTATTGAGATTCTTGCTATTTTTTGTAAGTTATCTGGAGTCAGGGGTGGGCTGTGAGGTAGCTATGTTTGTGAATGACACCAAGTTAGTCAGGATCATGAAAACTCAATGAGAGGGTGAAGAGCAATAAAGAGCTCACTGAGAACAAGAGGTGCCCCATCTCTTGATTTTCTGCAGAATACTCATTTCATGAAAATGTATTAGCAAGTCTGTTACTCTTAACATCCATGCAATGGCTGTTTCAGTATTACTATATAGATGGACACAACAGTTTGTAGAGGATTAACAGGGTCTTTTGTGTAGCACAACACATAAACATTTATCTACACCTGGAATGGAAGGGGAACGCTTCTATTTTGAGAAGTCATACTAGAATTGAGATGACCCAGGGTAGGCAAATCACAAGCAAAAAACTGCTTTGATTTCAAAGCCCAGACAATGCAGGACAAGAAGCTGATAAACAACATTATGATAAGAAGCCTTTGAGGAATATTGGAAAGGAACTGGGATACCTAACAAACACATTCAATTGGTTTACAGACTTGGCACACAGATATCTCCTTTGATTTGCCATTTCTCTTTCATTCTGAAAAGAGATATCAAATCATCTGAACGATGGGTCCAGCCAGATCAAAACCTGCAGTAAGCCATGATAGTTAGCCAGAATCAGAGAACACAGATTGTCAAGGGAAACCAGAACTTGTAGCTTGCGGTATTTCACTGTCAACTGGCTGCTTCCCAGACCTTTCAACCGTCCTTTCAGGATGCATGGCTACCTCACAGAAAGCATCTTGAACAACTGGATGGTTTGGCACAGTGGTTCCCAAATCTTTTAGCACCAGGACACTCCATTGGGACCCACCTAGCTTTATGAGCCTGAAAAGTATTTTCTCAATTCAAATCCCAACTCAGTTGTAAACTCGTTAGGGGAGTGCTGGGCAAGCCATCTGTAATAGATGGGTCTAACTATTTAATCTGGGATGGTGTGAAACCATCATTTTGCTTGCTTGTTGAAACAACAGGATCAGAGTTGTCCCTGAGCAGACGTCAAATACAAATGCACACAGTTGAAAATTTTCTTTGGTCACCATTTGGTAGCATGCACGGCTACCACTATAACAGAGCTCTTGTGTTGCATTCTCATCCTTGTTCTGTAATACATAACACAACTTGTCCCATACAGAGACATCACTGTGTTTCCCTAGCCTGCTTCACATCACTGGCAGACGTGTGCGGAAATGCAGAGCACAATCCTGTCATGTTTTTTGTAATGTGTATGTTTGCCCTTTGAAAATACAATAAATGTTGCCCCACAAATTTTGACACGTAGTCTGCAAAATGACCCACGATGACCCCCAGGATCTTCAGCCATGTTAAACCATTGCCTTCTGCTTCCAATGTGATGAAGAAAATTTAATTCCCAAGCATTTCTTTTCCTTTTAGGCCACACAATGAAAAGTCACAATGTGATACTCAGATTGAAGAAGTTGTTACTAGCACATCATGAGGTTTTTCTTGGTTGCATCCATTTTCCTATACAGCACCATTTAAAATTTTGAGTTTGGTTTCACTGAAGTTGCTGTTTGTTGGCACACCTGTACTGGATCCGCCAATTGCTGTCTGTTGGGTATAATTCTCTCAGACCACAATCCTAACACTGTGATGGGCTGGCGCAAGTCTGTTGCACTGGTGCGGGACGGCTGGAAATGTGCCATAAAGCATGTTTCTGTCTCCTCTGAAGTCAGCTGCGCCGGCCCACGGAGGCCAGATTCAGCGTTTGTGGCACAGGGTTAAGTCTGTGCCGGCTGAGCTCGGTCGGCATGGGGGCCTGGGGTGTGGGGGGGAGGTGTTTTAGGGCAGGGCAAGAGTAGGCCTGTGGGTGGTTGATGGGAGAGCGGGGCCAAGATTTGGCACTTCTGCTGGATCTTATGCCAGATCCTATCCCCATTCCCGGGCAGCCCAGATCTGCACCACCTCTTTAGATGGTGCAGATCTAAGTAGATCCATTGGGGTGGCAGTGGTTCTCCCTGGGGTAAGGGGAAATTATTTCCTTTGCCCTGGACTGAGCTGCTTTCAGCCCCAAACTCATGCTGGATATGGGACAGGGCCTGCTGACCATTCCAGTGCAAGTTAGGGTAGTGCTATCATATTTGGAATTGTAGTACCTCAGAAAGACTGTACCAATACTCTAGCAACTTATGCAGCAGGAAGCGCATGGAATCTGGAAAAGCAATTGTGTGCAATCACCACCCAACACTAGGTCTTTCCCACTGCGTATTACAAGCATTGGAGATATGTATTAGGATGGGCCTCTAATACAGCCTTTATCACATGACCAATCATAGAGTTATACGAGGTATAGTTATGGAGCGTAACTTTGCCCAGCATTGATGTTGGGGCTTGTGGCACCACTACTGCCAGTTCCTGTGGATCAGGCTCCTACGGAGCTCACAATTCATATTTCTTTTTAATTTGAAATGTTAAATATACAAATGTATTTTACCAGTAGTAATGATCTACAGCCCAGTGTAGTTGGGTATTTCTAATACGTGAAATCCAGCTTCCAGTACTTCTTTGGACACTCTGCTTCTCATGCCATAGGCTTTTCCCAATCTGTCTTCTTCAGGTGCCCACAGCACCATCTTCCCCCATTTTTGAGGTCTGGCCATGCTGAACTTCTGATTTAGTACAAACAAATTCTCATAAGTTGGAGCACATGAGCAAGCACTGGGAGATCTGGCAAGACCAACCTGTAGGGAAGGTAGCACCCACAGAAGGCATTGCCTCCAGTGGTTCTGGTCTCAATCATGCAAGGAACATGAACATGTTGCATCCAAGGAAATAAAATACCTCTTTCCTCTTTGCACCTCATACTGTCCTCATGTCAGAGGGTAGGCTGCTCCAGGGAAAGGTGTGCATTTGCTTTGGTGAAAGGCAGTGACAACCTAGAGATGTGAGATATCCCTCTGAAAACTGCCTTTGGATTTATTGAAACTCTTTAGGCCTCCTTCTGAATCCTTTAGGTATTTTGCCCAGGCAGATACCTTCACATTTCTCTTTGGGTAGAATGTGGTGGCAATCCTGATGCTTCCTAGGCGATGCATCCCGGTGTGCAAAATAGGGAATGTGAGAGTTCAAGGGGATAGGGGAGTGAATACAGCCACCATCATGAGTTCCCTGTGCAAAAAGTAGAGAGTCTTTATTCCTTCACTCCCTTAAATTTCGAGATACAATTCCAGCAATCCAGACACCAAGCTGGGCATTTCAAGCAACAGTATATTTCATATAATTGATCTTGTTTAAAATCTTATCATTTATAAAGCCATACAAGGATCTGCGATGAGTCAAGATAGCTGTACAAAGGTAGGGAAAGCTTGAGTGTGCATGGTCCATTCACGCATGAACCATGAGTGATGCAGAGTCATCTCTTACATAAGTGACAGAAGTTATGGGCACAAAGATACAAAATATAAAGGAGAATTCCATCTATATAAATACATAGAAAGAGCGTTAATTCTGGATTTCCCCCCACTCTTGCTCTTCTTTGTGTATGTGCGAGTGAACACGCTTGCATGTGTGTGCCTTAAAAAAACTAGAGATGCAAGAAGGAAAAACAAAGATTTGCTTCAAACAGTCATTAATACTGATAAGCAAATAAATCTGTAACATTCCCAAAACAACAACAAAAATGGCAGTTACAAAACAGCAAACAGAGTAACAGTTAGTAATTTTTGAAGTCTGCACTGTTTATATTATTGGCCAACAATTTTTATTTTTTAAATTTTCCAAGACTTTGGTTGCAGTCCTAAGCAGACTGTCTTGGAAGTAAATCCCACCAAAATCAACAAGATTCCCTTCCATGTAAACATAGTTAGGTTTGCCTTTAATTTAAACACCTTGTACTTGGCCACAATCCTACCGATCTCTAGTGGAGGTTCTCCAGAAGAAGCACAGCATGGTCCCTGAAAATCAATGGGATTGCTTCAGAGTAAACAGTTTTCTGCTACTCACTGCAAGGGTCCCTTCTTGCAACAGAAACCAGTACCCCAGTTTGGGGTTTGTACAACCCAAAGATTTCAGTGGGACTTGCTTCTAAGGAATGTGTAAAGGAGTAGAATGCAACTCTTCCTTCTGCAAAGCTTAATCTTTGCCAATGCAGAGATCTGTGGGATGGATTCTATACATTCAATGTTGTTTTTTTAAGACAACATTATACATATATACACTCCTTTTCTGTAGTTGTTTCATGTTGATTGAATTGCACTGACTTATGACAGATTTGGTTAACAGTGGTTCACAGCAGCCTTGTGGCTGTGTTGTCCCATTAATGGGGCACTGGGTGAATAAGGAACCAAGTAGAATAAGGCCTTCTAATGTGGATGATGGTGTCAGTGAACAGCTCAAAATGCTTTATATGATGACAAAGAATGAAGCCACTGCTTTTATAATAAGTGAAAACTTTACAAGGGGTTGCAATGGAAAGAGGCTTTTGTTTCCATTGTCTTGCATGACAGAAGCCATTATGTCCTTATGTAAGTCTGGGAGCCCATAACTCTGCCTGTGTGTAAACTCATTCAGTGATGTTCCCCACTACTCTAATTTCAACTAATCTTTTCGTGTCAATCAGAGCAGCAAAGTTATATAACTTATTTTAAAGATGAAAAAAACAACAGGAGTCTCTTATCTTTTGCAAATGTGTATTAAGATGGAAAGGGAAGCAGTACATGAAATATTTTATGGATGATTTATCTGCAAGGTTTTGTTTTGTAGATTGTTTTAAACAAACTAGGATAGGCTGTTCCGCAACTCTTCCTGAGAACAAGTGGTACAGTTGAGTTCCTGCTTCTGGTTGAGGACTATTTTCCAGTGTGAAGGAAACATTTTTATCTGTCGCTCCAGAGGGCAGCTGGAGCCAGACAGGTGTAACAATGAGAAATAATTCTAAGCACATATTTTAATCGATAGTAGACAACACTATCTAGCCCTAGGCTCATTCATAACATTACTCAAGGCACCACA
The DNA here is from genome assembly GCF_035046505.1 of Tiliqua scincoides. Taxonomy (NCBI): domain Eukaryota; kingdom Metazoa; phylum Chordata; class Lepidosauria; order Squamata; family Scincidae; genus Tiliqua; species Tiliqua scincoides. The sequence goes on along the minus strand of NC_089821.1, from coordinate 73,318,730 downwards.
ATGCCAGAAGCACCCAGTAGCTTTAATAATGCCTGATTAATTTTTATACTTTTCTTGAAATGGCATAAAAGCTAGCGCTAGAATTATGTTCAAAAAAGCTCAGTCTTATGCATCGAAAGTACCTCCAGCAATGGCTCTTAATCAAGATGGACAAAGAATGATCTTTTACATGGGATTGTTTTTGGCATGGTAACTGTTACAAGGCAGCTGACCACAGGCCAATTACTCCAGGCTACATTTGTGCATTACATATTCCAAAAATGCACAACAAAGTGAGCATAAATTTTGCTCTGAGATTTAGCCACAAACATTTTTCTGCTCACTTATTACCCAACTGTCATTTAGCCAAATATTTCCTGAATATACACACAGCCCAAATCAGCCTATTTTGAGTTGGCCCTGAATGGATTACTAAATCAGAGATCGTAAAAAGATAACAGTAATTACCGTCAAGTTTATAGCTACATATTGATTCTGCTTCTTTGTCATGTTTCTGTTATTGTACCCAGCTATGAAACAGCCCATTTTGAAGGTTGATGTCTGGGTCTTGTATGGCAGTGGACATGACCTTAAGACCCCTAGTCAATGTCTGTATAAGGTGCAATGTCTGTGTAAGGCAACAACTACCACATGTTAGCCTCATGGAGAGTAATACTATAGCCACCATAATGTGGAGATACAGTAGGCCATTAATCCTCAAAATTATTTTGCATGGCACATCAAATGAACCTCTGCATCAGAAGAACATTAAGGCTGCAATCCTATGCGCACTTACCTGGGTGTAAGCGCCACTGAACTTCATGGAACTTACTTCTGAGAAGACATGCATAGGATTGTAATGACAATCTCCTTTACCAGTGCATGCAAGTAATGTTGAACTGAAAAGGACAGCCCTGTCTCTAATGCTGCTTCCTTAAAGATTTCTCTCAGAGGAGCTGGGGAGAGAGTTGAATAAAAATGGTCACTTATTTAAGATTATGAGATCATCAGTAACTTGGGGGGGGGCGGATACTAAAGGTACCTGCAGTTTTTATAAGAATAAGGATTAAGGCCTGAGGAATCTGAGGGTGTTTGAATGGCTTTGCTCCATTCTCTCTTATGAAAATGTTGCACTTTGGCTGTTTCACTGCTTAGTAGCTTTTCTGGAATATCAAGTTATATATAAAATGAATTAACCTCATCCACCCACCTGTTGAAGCATGGTTAGAGTTTCACAAATTGGTTAGAGAAAAACCAAACAATACAAATCACCATTTAAAACAAAAACAATGCAAAAAAAAAAAGGGAAAAGGGAAGAGGCACAGACAATAAATGTACAACCAACAGGAAGAGGAAAGTGCATTTCAAACAGGTATCTTTGGCAAGATTATGCAGTTCTTTGTGCATGGAGGAGGATATTGGTGTGTGCACGTGTATAAAATACAATACTTTCTACTGAAGAGTAGAATCATTACTACATCGCATATATGGGATACAACTACATGAGGCATCAATCCCAGGCCTCAGAAATGAGGCTGTTTTCAGTGGAATAATATTTGCTCATGCTTTTTCAAAGAAAGACAAAAACCAAAGGGTAACAGTGTATCTGGAGATCATAAAAACTCCTCAACATTTGGAGGTCAGCAGACAGCAAACCCAATGAGTCCAGAACAGAGAATCTCTCCTGTGTCATGGCAAACCTCTCTAAGCCAACAGAGAATCTGTGAGTATGGCTGGTAGCTAAGGCAAAACAAAACCCCAAAGATGACTCACCCAGCCAGCAGAACTTGCTCACCTCTTGGGCAAGAGGTGAACCTGTTCAATGACCCGTTGGGTCAACAGCTCCTAAGGTAGAGAACTTGAGAGGGGCTGTAACTAAATTGCAGAGCACATGCTTTGCATGCAGAAGATCCCAAGTTCAATCCCTGGCATCTCCAGGAAGCTCTGGGAGGACCCTTTGCCTGAAACCCTGGAGAGCCTGCTGCTAGGCAGAGTGGACTGTTATAAGTGAGACTGAACCATGGCCTGATTCATTATAAGGCAGCTTCATATGCTCATAAATGAACAGAGGACAGAGAGACGATCAAACAATTTATGGCTGCAAAGGTAGCATCAGTAGTTCACAAGCTGATTGCCTTCCTCCATATGCAGGCACATTCTTTTTGTATCATGACTGGGCTGGCAGTCTGTAAAAATGGATTGGAGGTTTTGACTGAGATTCCAACCTAGTTATTGACATCCCTGCCCTGTGGCCAATAGAGAGGCATATAGCCAGTTGAGAAAGAGATGAAAAGAGAAATAAAATTCATAGTCTGTAGACCCAAATCAAGACATACATAGGAACTGGTGACTGGGAGGAGCTCTCATTATCCCTTGTGAGTGCTTGCACCATTTTGGGTGGCCTGCGACATATGTACATTAAAACCCTGACTGTAAAAGAGATGAGGACATGATCTCACTTATAAGTAAAACTGGGATGACACAGTTACTCCTAAAATGCAGCTTTTGTCTTGAATGCAAGCTGGAAAAGTAACAGGTTACATAAGGTGATTAACTCTGCCTTTAAAAAAAGCCATGATCAGCAAGTGAGCTGCAAGGTAGGGGTCTCTTACACTTTCCATCTTCAGCTAGTGACTTAGTAAAGGAGCAGTGAGTTGGTCATACCTGGAAGCAGGTACTGTGTTGATGAGAGGGTGCCTGCCATGATGCAGGCACTATTTGTATGCGATTACTGAATGCCTGGTATCAAGATTAATTCTTGTTAAGGGCAAAACTAAAATGAACCATAATGTTTCAGTATCACTCTCTGTGGCAGGACAGCAAACACTGAAGGGGGGGCAATTGCAGTTTTTGAAAGCAGTGAAAAAATGTAGTCTGAAAAATAGAGACTTTCAAAAATATATATATATATATTTATAATATTTATATATCTATAGACACAGTGTTTCTCTAATTGGTTAATGGCAGCGTGAGACAGTTGTAGGTGAGGAAGGGGGATCGTCTTACTTGAATTTTGCAGAAGGAGGGAAATACTGGTAACCAACATAAAGAATAAGCTACCACAGTCTCCAGCATCCCATCTGGGTGTGGAAGAGACACAGAGCCTGGGCAATGACATCAGAAACTGACGCTCCCACTCTATCCAAGTGCCTGTCTCAGCAACAGCCCTTGGATGCAAAACACACACTTTATACAATATCCAGAAAATGAGTCTCTCTTCACACACTTTCACACATACGCACTCCGCTAACCCTTGCATCACTCAGCAATGAACTACAAATCCAGACATGCTCACTTGCTTGGGGCACATTACTATAATGAGGTGGGGTTGAGAAATGCCATTTTGCATTGTCCCTATGGCACAAAGGTTAAAAACAATACAAAACATTGCTTTGCAGGGGAGGGACTGGGATGATCTCTTGGAACCTTGCCCATGTCACTAACTAACCAAGTAAGTACTTTGCGCTAAGTCATACATACAAGAATCTATAACATGGGGTGGGGGAGGGGATGGAGCGGCAAATATTGAAGGAGGTAAAAGATAGATAAAAGCAATATGGCAAAAAAATAAATACTTTTGTGTAAATTTCACTTTTTAAAATTTTTTGATTAGCTTACATTATTTTGTCAGTATATTTCATACATACATACATACATATATTATATCAAGGCAATGAGAGAGCTATGCTCTCTAGGGGAATTTAGGTGGCTGCATGACTTGGAGTTCATCTCTTGACTTTTAGTGAATGCTGCATGACTTCATTCTGAAGTGTCTCATCAACACATGGTCTATCCCTAAAGATCTTCCCCCCACTGTCTGCGTTTCTCTTATACCAGAAACCTTGATGGCATTTTAGGAGAGATGACTTTTCATCAATGGTTTTTAACAGAGGCTTTTGAACCCTGTTGGAGGGCCGTAGCCCAACCCACCCAATGAGAGTGTTATGAGTCCCACTCAGTGTTATCGATAAAGGCAAATGTAAAACTGAAAGCCCATATGTCCCTTATCTTTGACTCACGTTGTTGCCATGCATGCTTGCCTCTTCGGAAGCCTTTGACCAATCCCCATTGGACCAGCTGACACAGCAAGCCAACAGTGACCTGCTTTCAGCACGGGCCTTGACTCTAGTTTAAGTAGAGGTTGAAGAATTCATAATAAACCCATAGGATTTGACATGTGGGAACAGCTCATTGTCCATTCAGCACAAGAGTTTGTTTCTGGGTTTTGCCAACTGAAGGTGCTTGAGGGGATGGCGATAAACTCCCAAAAAGCTATAGGAAGTCTGTATGATAGAAAGATCCCTCCGAGCCAAACAAATTTCTCCCAACGGTTCAACTTCTCCTTGACAAAGATACCCAGAGCCACTAGGTGATCGATTCTGTGGCACACATTGGGAATGCCAGAAGTCATGCTAATAGAAGGACTAATCTGTGATGTCAGCAGAAAAATACATAGCTCTTCTGCAGCTGCTGCTAGACTATCTCATTTGCTGTGGAAATAGATATGAAGTTACTTTGCACAAAATGGTACATAAGTAGAGGAACTGCCCCATTTCCACAGCAAACATCAATAAAGGACCACACTACAGTCCTTTACTAGGGCTACACTAGGGCTAGCAAGTCAGTGCAAGATCTGATGCTTGGTGCCTCCAGGAGCAAAGGCAAAGCTTAATGAGGCAAAATCATGAAACAATTTCATGGCATACCAAACACTGAATCTCCGACAGGCAGATTATTCAAATAGAGCCACTAGTTTTGGAATAACAATGGCTAAAAGTCAAAGCCAAAACCAAGGTAGGACTTTAAAAAAGAATTCTTAGGAATTTCAAAATAAAAAAAAGATTCCTCCCTCCCTATTACCAGATCATTCATCTTGCTTCTGACAAATTTCCATGCAACATACAAAATGATGTGCATGTGTCTAAAAGAAGAAGGGACGCATCTTTACAAGGCTGCATTTGTTACCCTGAACATGCCTGATCTCATCTGATCTCGGAAGCTAAGCAGGGTCAGGCCTGGTTAGTACTTGGATGGGAGACCGCCTGGGAATACCAGGTGCTGTAGGCTTATACCATAGTCTTTCGAGACTGAAGGTTGCCAACCATTTCCCTTGCACAAAAGGAATGGCATTTCCAAAGTGCTGGTATTTTAATATGGGAGGAGGGGGTTATGGGATGTTTTTCTGTTCAAATGATCTGCCATGGACCTCATTGCATAGAGACCAGAAGATGCTATTTTGTTTTGACTAGCATGCTTCTGGAATCAGCTAGGGAGAGACTCCCTGCTGTGTAACTGTGTGCTCAAATCTGTGTGTGCCCATGCATGCACCTCTCTCTCTCTCTCTCTCTCTCTCTCTCTCTGTGGATGTGTGTGCACGACCCTACTTGTTAAAAACAGAACTTCCCACCAGCACAGTTGATCTTGCACTACTAGTAACTGACCATGAGGCTTCTTCTCTAGCTGAAGGGAAGGAGGCCTATGTTCTTGGAGGAAAAGAAGAATGCAGGTGGAACTGAATGAAATTCTGCATAAACCCTTAACACGTAGCAGTCATGACCTTAACACTATAGATTTCCACAGATATACATCAGAACATGTTCACACCACACAAATGTGAGCATGTACACACACACAGACACACACCCCCTATACATTCAGCAGTTGAAGAGTCGGGAGCAATTTTGCTCAGAAATGGGTTCCAATGCTTATTTGTTTGGCATGTCTCTCAATGCGATTCCTGCAGCTCAGATATTCATGAGTTTTGTTTGTTTGCCTTATTTTCTAAACAAGCAACTACATATATACTCCCCACCCCACAAAGGTTAATAAGATCCGTGCTTTGGGGCCGTTTTCTCTGATTTCATGCTGATCCCAAAGCCAAAATAGTCTCCACCTCTTGAACTTGGCAGGGAAAGACGACGGTGTCCGCTCCTTGGTTTCTGCTATGTACGTACATTTGGTTGGCTTGGGCCTTCCAACAATTCAGACTTTTCCCCCCCTCTTTTCCCCAGTCGGTTCACTTCCCTCTCTCACAATGCACCTCCTTGCACTCCTTCTCGGAACGACTCCAAGTCCTTCTTCAAAATTCAAGGGCAAGAAGCCCCCTGCCGGGGGAAGGCATCGATTCATCTCTTCTGAGAGGAGCCGAGCATGACCCTGGAGACAAAGTTGACAATGGCGGCAGCAGGCTGACCGGGGTCCAGCTCAGCAAAAAGGTGGCAGACGTTGTCCGTCGTGCTGCCCTGCTTCCTGGCCACAAAGCCAAAGAGTCTGGGAAGATGACAAAAAAATTAACAGAGATAAGGAATGCAGGAGATGAGGAACACCACAAAGCACCACTATTATGAAGCAGCAATATCTACCAAGCTTATCACTGTTGATACCGTACTGCTGTATCAGATACACACATTCAACTTTCCACCAGTGACATCTGAGATATGAGGAGCCCAAACAAATAGATAACAGTCATGTGGAAGGGATGTGCAGTTCAATATCTTTGGGATACTTAACTATTAAATGTTAAAACTTAATTTTCTCAATAAGGACATCATGTTTTGTTTTTTAATTATAACTTTTAAGGAAAGTTATAAATACTAGAGGAAGAGAGAACAAAATGTGACCTAGCTCCTGGTCCTGTCATTTCTAATTAGAGACAGAGAAATTCAGACAGCTGGAGATTCTAATAAAAACACCCCTTGCTAAAAACAGTACCTAAATTTAGTGGGGCCTATAAGCAAGAAAGATGGTCCAAGAGAGCAGAGGCTCAAACTAGTCAAAAGTGCTTGTACTTTCAGAGACAGTTTTCCAATGAAAAACTATTTTCCAGTGGTATGATTTACATTTAGGGCTGGACAGCACATTGCATTGCGCCAGTGCTATATCAAGACTACCAAACATCTTGTGAAGACCTAAAGACCAACAAATCCATTGCAGGAGAAGCTTTTGTGAATTACACATCACTTCATCATAAGCACAATGTGTTATCTGCACCTGGCAGGGGTGTGTGCATAAAAAAGGAGAAAACTGTAAATAGTGAGGCCAAATCATTGGAGAGGGACTGTAGATCAGTGGCAGAGCACATGCTTTGCATGCAGAAGGTCCCATGTTCAGTCCCCGGCATCTCCAAATGAAGCAGAAAAAAAACTCTGCCTGAAACCCTGAAAAGGCACTGCCAGTCAGTGCTGAAAATACTGAACTAGATGGACTAATGGTCTGCCTCTGTACAAGGTTCCAAATGGCCAAGAAATGCAAGAGGTACAGTCTGCTTGAACTGACACTGTGCTTTTCTTATTTGTATGAAATTGTCAGACATAGATAGGCCTCTCTTGTGTTTCCTGAACCACAAGGTTTAGGCGACTTGGATGTTTAGTTCTTGACTCAGATGTTGATAGAGCAATACTTACTTTGCAGGACCACCACCATCTGATTTTGTCCACCTGAGCAGAGAAGAATCACCTTTGGTTAGTTTCCACAGGAACAGCAATAGTTACAGAATGCACAACCATCTAAAGATCAAAACTGTACAGTAGCTTAATTATTTTGGGGAAGGGACTAGGGGTAATGCCTTCAGCCAATGACAGCTCACTATCGGCCCAATGCATATCTACTCAAAAGTAACTCTCACCGAGTTCAATAGGACTTAGGGCCCAATTCTATTGAGTGTGCCAGCTCACTGCTGGTGCGCACTGTCGTAAACATGCCATCAGGTACGTTTGCGGGCATTACTGCTGGCCCAATGCCAGAGCTGGCCCAGTGCAAGCCTGTGCTGGGACGGTGCTGGTTGGAAGCAGTGATCTGCCGCCAGATGCTCTGTGCGAAGCGCCTGGTAGCAAAGAGGTAGGGCATGGTGGAGGCGTTCCGGGGCAGGCGGAGGGAAGGTGTGGCAAGGGGATGGAGTGGGGGCGGGATCCAGAGCCCAGTGTCAGGCCTCAAAGAACTCATCAGCCTGTGTTACACATTCTACGTAGCATCTAACTTCACCGTTGCTCTCTAGAACCAATATAAATTAAAGATTCCAGTATAGATATGAACCTGTCCTATGAATGTGTCCATTCCTTAAGATCTGCTCAGAAGTCTTGCTATGGGGTGCCCACCGTCACTTGCAGAGGTGAAGCTGCTGGTGACCATAGATAGGTTCCTTTTGTTAGTACTGTCCCAGTTGTGCAATACTCTTCCCAGAATCTACTCTTCTCAGAGACACTTGCCTGATTTGTTTCAATGATGCATTTTACTCCTGCCTTTGCTGTTTTATTGGGTTTTTTTCTGATTTGAATGCTCATTTATGTAAAGAATTTTACTGTTTTAAATTGTTACCATTAGTTGCCTTGGAAGCTTTCAGTGAAAAATGGGAAAATTATCTTTTAAATAAATAAGACAGGAAAACAGTCTTCTTCTGCCCTGACTATGACATATATGCCCACAAGTGGTTGGGTTTCCACATGCACAAACAGCAAAGTCACTTACTTTCTTTCCTTGGGGTCCACATCACAGAAAGTGACAGTGTTGATGGGATAATGTCGTCGAAAGAACAGCCTGAAATAGAAACAAGAGTAAACGACATCGCTATTTACAATAATGAAGGGTGCCCTAGTCATCTGCATTGTCCTGATGAGTACTAAGCAGGATTTGACCCCTCAGGGGCAAATGAGTAGTAAAATAATATGTTGCATGGGCTCTACATCAGTCAACAGACATTGCTTGCTAGAGATTTAGGGCGCAATCCTAAGCCCGTATGTCAGTGCTTTCCAGCACTGGCATAGCGGTGCAAATGGGACATGGGCTGCATCCTGCAGTTGGGTGTCACTCACGGAGGCCTCCTCAAAGTAAGAGAATGTTTGTTTCCTTACCTCAGAGCTGCATTGCCCTTATGCCAGTGCTGGAAAACACTGACATAAGGGGTTAGGAATGCACCCTTATTCTAGTATTTTTCAGTGGAGTTCTGTTGAGGCTTCTCAAAACATCCTTCTACCCATTTTGTCAACAGAGAACTCTGAACAATTATGTTAATAAAAGCTGTTCCTGTAAGGCATAGATTACCCTGGCAATTTTTCACTGCTTTCACAAACGTAGTGGTGGGTATAAAAGAGCAGAACCCTTTTCCATGCCCCCAGATAGCCTTGGAGCTCCACCCCCAGGTCCTTCCTTGCTCTTACTTCCTCTGGTTGTCTGTTAAGGTGATTCCTTGTGTTGAAACTTTGAAATGGACAATAGTAGCAGAGGGTGAGGTGTCTGCGCCCATGGTCTCAGTGATAGCTTTAGCGATGGCCTGTGGACCTGTTAATGATTCCATCTCCACCGAGTTGATAAAGAGCACATTGCAGGCTAGAAGACACAAAAGCGGCAGAATCAGTGGGGAGGCACATTGCATGAGGGGCACAAAGGAACACAACCACAACCTTGGTGCTGCTTGCTCTGTAAGAACAAAAATGCCTCTGCGGTCTGTTTCCTGTTTGCTCATAATGGCCTGATCCAATAACTGCAGACTGCATTGGACAGCCAACATTCAGTACAGTCGCCCATCATTTTGCACAAGGGTTATATTCCAGAGTCAGTGCTGAAGCTAAAATGGCATATACTCAAAATTACCTTGAAAATCCCAACATGAGAAATATTTGTACTGCCTCTTTAAAAATTATGATAACTGAAACTGACTGAGGGAATAGTAGCTTCATTCTCTGATCTCACACTCACTCTCAGGTATGTACGAGTATTTAGTAAAGGGAATGATGGGAGGGTTTGCCTGCACTACTTAAATTTCTGGGTTTTATTGTTTTTACATTTGGTTAGCTGACCATGTGAAGTTGAATTTCAGTAAGTCAACTGCGCCAAGCAGGAGGGGCAGTTGTATATTATTGCCTCTTTGCAGAAGGTCAAATTATCTGTTCAGTAAAAGCCTGCCCCCCCCCCCCAAAAAAAAATCTGGTGTTCCCACTGGCTGAAAGTCCTAAGGTCTGACCAAGCAGATATCTCACTCAAAAATTGAGGAATGGTTTTAGAATTACCTAAATCCATCTACAAGATACTTAAACCTGAAATTCTAAATGGCAAAATGCAAAATGGATACTATAATCCTACACCCTAATATTTTTGCACAAGTTCCTCTCCTGTAGAAAATGGTTGGCTTTGCACTGCTCCAGATGCAAGAAACTTGCATAAAACCTTTTGATAAAGGAACAAAAGTGCAATGGCTTCCTGTACAGAGCATGTTCTGTGTACTGTCAAATTCAATTAAATTGAAATATATATTTTAAATTAATTTCTGTTAGCAGGATCCAAAACTTCTGAATGAATTTTCTATTTCTATTCTTCTCACTCACCTGCTCCCTGCTTGAGCAAGTCTGTTGTGGAGTTGCTGGATGAGGTTGACTCTTTTGTTTCATCCATAGGATCTTAAAAAAAAAAATGGAAGAGAGGTTACTGACTAGCAAGACTTCTTCTAAAAGGACATATTCTAGCTGAATTAACACATCGGTGTTACTCTACTACAGTTACAATCAAAGCGTTCATTAAAGAATGTTAAAAGGGTGACTTTGTTGTTTTTTTTGGTCTGTTTTTTGCTTAATAACCTTTCAGTGCATTCTTATGTACAGAGAAAAGTTCTAATTCATTTTCATGTTTGAAAACAGAACAGTGGGTGGTAGTTATTACAAGTTAATTTAACTAGAGTAGGGAAGATCATCTTGAATTTACAGTATAAGAACAAAAGGGCAGTGCTTTTTGGCTGAGTTTTTTTCTCTGCACAACTCCCAGAGGACGACGCACCCACCCAGCCACCCACAGGGTTGTTTCTCAGTTAAAACAAAACAAAACCTCACAGCGTGCTGCTAGTCATCCATCAAAGATTCAGCTTTCTGTGAAACATGTTGCCAACAAAACTTGTCACGTCTATGAAAATGCATTATGATTCCCTTATAATCTTCTGATTCAAGGCCCGTGCCATCCATTCTGACATACACCAACTTCGACCTAAAACTCAAGAGATGAGCTTTTAGGACAAAGTTCTGTTTGGCTCATGAGGATCAGAGCTAGAATGATAATGATGACTCCTCAGAAATGGGTGCCGAGTATCACACAAGTATACGCATCCACCTGTGTGAGAATTCCACATATAGTCATTATTTCCATGTACTCTGCACCTGTGCTTTTCCACATGTGTATGGTTTGGTGGTAATGTTTTTACCTCGGTCAGGGATTACCAGCTTGCAGGGTAAGGCCAGAGGCATGATGGAATGCTGGTACACCAGAGCTGACAGGCAACCTGGGGAGAGAATAGGAAACATGCTCAAAGCAAAAGACAACTGATGGTGCAACACTGCTGTCACTCAGTTTCCACTGCTATATTCTAGTATTTTAGGCTTATGGAACCCTTGCTTATGCTTATATCTATTATTTATTTAATAAATTCATACCCTGGTTTTCCCTCACAACTGAATGAAAAGTATACATACTAAGCCAGTGGTTCCCAAACTCTTTTGCCTGGCAGCTCCCTTGACCTACTGGGCCACTGGCTGCATTTCCCCATTAGGGCTACAATCCTATACATTGTTGTAGGGTGGTGGGTTTTTCACGAGGATTCCATGGCTCCCCTGGCTGGTTTCCATGGCTCCCAGTTTGGGAACCACTGCACTAAGGCATGTATTTTTATTTCATCAGGCTTTTGGTAGATGACTTCAGCTGCTTTTTGCTATTTTATTGCCTTGTGCTGATTTTGAGGCTGCTGCTGATAGTTCTATTGTGCAAGCATCCCACTTACCCACAGGGGATTCGTTCCAGGTGCCACCACAGGTACTGGAAACTGCGGATAACAGCAAACCCTACAAGAAGCAACTCAACAATCTGCATTGTTTTCAGCCCTTCAACCAGCTTCCTGGTGTCCCCCTTGTGACTTCTTCTTCATCACCACCACCACCACAAGCTGCTTGTTGTCATATAACTGCCTGCCTGTTCATTTCTACACCTAGAGGAATTCATGGGGATCTGTTGCTTAACAGGGAACCGTGAGGAAATCTGCCATTTCATAACCCCAAAGCAGCACTTTGTTCATATGTTACTGGAGTAGCATGGTTGCTGCTTTCTGATGACTAGAGCCCAGGGAGGCAATGGCAAGGAAACACTTGAAGCTGGTGATTAATATGGTTCCCATAGAAATCACTGCCATGAGAAAGCTGTAAAGGCATTCAAGATAGTAAAATGTATTACATTTCAGTGAGGACATTATAATAGAGGCAGTTCTTAAATACACTGTCAGATGATGATACCGTATTGGCCAAATATGTTATCTGTTAGCAAGAAAGAAAGTTGGCAGCTTTCTGGATTTGGTGCATTTCCTGTTTATGGGGCACCCTGAACTTTAGAACCTTTAGTGCTAATTGGAAAATGAATGAACCATCTGTCTCTGCCATGATGGCAAGGAAAGGAGACTGTCAATTAAGGATGCCATGACTGAATATAGTAAGATGGCAAGCGATACATTACCCTGAGCTTACAGTTCCTGAAAGCTTGAGTTCTCAGATTGGGCCTTTCCCGTTCAGCAAAGCTGCATCTTTTTTACTCAAGTGTTCCTGACTTCTAGAACTTTAGGTTTTACAGACACATCTTGGCATCTTAGTATTCATTCCCTCACATCAGATGTCCAGAGATAAAATAAATGTTGTTTTTATCACAGCCTCCACAAGAGGGCATGATAGGACAGAGCAGTTATGTAGATGACAAAGTAGAGGGGACCAACCGCACTTACCAAAGTTTGGCTCATTGGGGCATCCTTTTAGTTTCACCCCTTTGGGGCTGGTTTCAATCAGGAAGTGCCTTACCAGCTCATTCATGATATCTCCTGTGGAGAGAAATCGTGATTTTTTATTACAGGTTCTCAACGCTTTCTTTGATGTTTAACGTCCCAGTTAAGATGTAGAATCTGGGCTAGAAACCTATTTCTAGTGGAAAATAACGGAAAATTGTTACAAAGCTTCTCCCCAACTTACTAAGACTGATCCACATGACATACCTGTGGCAGGATAGAAATAAAGCTCCAAGAGCTGCAGCAGCATAGTGCTAAGAGGCTGATCTGAATCAGGACTTCCTCATTATGAATCTACCCTCTGCCAGGAACTCATGAGGTGAGCTAGGCAAAGCTGCTTCTTCTCAGCCTCAGCTCTCCTTCTGCAATATGTGGAAAATACTACTTATCTTACACAGGTTCCTTGTCATTATCTCAATGTAATCCTTACACATGCAGCGCTTTGCACACTGAAAAAAACACTCTACAAATACTTATTATTGTTAATTTCTGGGACTCCAAAATTGCCACAGGAGAGGCAATGCAAGTTTGAAGTCCTGAATTTGGCTATTTAGTGTTCACAGGGTGGATGAGTAATAACCTTAAGGCTCTGGCCTCACACAGCACATCGAGTTCAATAGGTTAGATGGCACCGCTTGTGTGCAATCCAGGTAAAGAATGGGTTCCGAGTGAAGCAGTCATATGAGACCCAGCAGGGAATCATTTCTCACAATCCTGCTCAATTTCATTCCAGAAAGGGTTCTGGTGGTATGCAAAAGTTAGATTAGTGAGCAGTGGTTCACAAGAACACATTTAAGCCTGATTTGCTGTCTTGCTACTAGTGCAGGGCACGTATTCTGGCCTTTTGTCAGGATGAAATATCATATCGGGCAGAGGAGTTGACATCCAGAGAATCCCTGGAAGGAATACCTAGCCTTAGCAACAGCCCAAATCTTTCTCCTTTACATTACCAAATGCTGACTGGGATGGAGTGTGTATGTTGCCTTCCATGTTCTCCGGGACTGCTAAGGTGTTCAAGTAATGTTAGGAGCAGCATCAGAGGGGCAAAGAGGCTATACCTTTCTTGCTTTGTTGCACAACACCAGGAGGCGGTGAAGCAACTTTCATGGCCAATCCATAGGCTCCCCGGAAGGAGTGGCTGTCTCGGATGATGAAAGCCCCAGGTTCTTTGTCTTTCAGCAATGCAATGGCTGGGAAAGAACAGAGTATAGAACAAGTGAGGAAATGAAGGCAACTAGCAGTGAACAGCCAAGGAGGCAAACATCAGAAAACAAATAGCTGGCAAGACCAACTGTGCCAAGGAAGGGTTCCAAGTTCCAATTCATCTTAAGTGCAGCAAGATTTTTATAGTCTGAATTTGTTGGTTTCTTCCTTAGAAGTGTTGAAGACTCTTCTGTTTTTCAGGTATTTTCAACCTGGTTCTCCCCTTTAGTTTAATACTGCACCCTTTCCCTGCTTCCCCCTTTAATAAGATTTTAATATATTTGATTTTATAGCATATGTTTGTGTAATGTGAAGAAATGACATTTTATAGTATATTTGAAGTATTCTACATATAAAATGATGTCCAATGTCACTTTTTTGCCGAGGTTTCCGATAGTTTCTTTAATTACATTTATGAATTTCTCTTTAACTATATGAATCTCCCTCTGTCATTTTTCTGTTTCTAACACCACCATTCGATATTCATATATTGACCATTCCACTTGAATTGCTGTCATTTCTTATCCTAGAGCCCTTTTCTTTCCCTCTGAAAGCTCTGGTGTCTTCTCTTTGATGATCCTTCCCCTTAACACCTCTGGAGCTTTTGCCTACTAATTGGTTACCTTGGGGCAAGAAGAAGGAAAACAGCGCATGGAGCTGTTGAACAAAAACTGAGGTCATTCCAATATTAGCAGTAATATATATCAAATAACGAGGTAACAGTATTTAATAATAATAAATGGCACTATTATATTAGCAGTATTGTGAGAGTGATAAAGACATATATTAATAACTCCAAATGTGCTTTTTCACTGAAATGTTCTTCATCCTGGGTTGTCTGAAAGCTACTGTAGCCAATCAGTGCCAGTTTCCTTCACCAATGGCTCCTGTAGCACGGTTTCAGAGAGAGAGCAACTTTTCAGGAATGGATCCTTACTGCTAATCTAACAGAGGTATTACTGTTCTTGGGCCCAGACAGTTTCCCTTCTCTAGGAATATGTTTCTCATCCATTTGTGTGTTTTAATGTGAAAGTCCTTCTATGGTTTAAGGCAAGAATGAAATAGCCAGAAGGACAAGAATGTCCCTCCTCGTGAGAATGTGATCTGAAGCAGGGCCAAACTTCGCTCAGTAGCAGTCAGTCACTTTACTCTTGCAAGGGGAGACATGAAGGAAATGAGGGGATGTGTTCTTGGATTAAGGAAAGATCTCCAGCACTGGGCTGCCAAGTGCCTCAGCTGTTGACTGAATGAGAGGAATTGCTGTTGACAGAGATATAAACAAAGTCTTTTAAAGAGGTCTGCAACAATTACCTGATAGGTCACTTATCAGCAAGGGTTGAGGAAAGGTACACATTTTTAATGATTAACTAGTGGCTCAAGGCTGAAATTGTGATCAGTCTATATTCCTAGATCTACCCTAGCACACTAAATATTGTGACATGGCATAGCCTTTTTGAATGTCATTGCCTGTACATTAAAAGCCTCATAGGCATGTCAGTGTCGAAAATTACTTTCATGATTAAAATAAAAGGTATAGCTTTAATATAGCACAATTCCATTAATTTACACTCCGACAATGACTGCTGGCCTTTTTCAATCATACTATCTCAGCTTTATATGCTTCTCTCATGTGAGCAAGGGAGTCTGAAATCTGCATTTGTCGTGTTTGTGTGGATTTCCCCCATGCCATGGGTGTCCAGACTACCTGTTAGGTTAATCAAATCATTAGACCCAACATGCTTTGTTTTCTCATCCGGGTCAGGATCACAGGAAAAGGGGGCTTTAATCCTGGTCTTGGTCTTGATTGAGATCAGATCCTATTATGGCTATTTGTCTTACAAGGACAGCTCCTATTGGCCCTGTTGATTCCGTGGAAGTCCACATGTGACAGTTTACATCTGTGTGATTATGGGCCTTTAAACACTGCAGCTTTGGGATGCACCCATGAAAAAGTGCTGTGATGATTGCGGTGCTCCTGTAACTTTAACAGGGCATCACTGCCTTCAAATTACATGGGAAAAGGGAATGAGATTCAGTGGCATTTACTACTATCATATAGGGTAACTGGCCAGAGGATTCATTAACTCATGCGGGAAGGAGCTTGAGGTACTGAAAAGCTGTCTTTCAGTGCCACTACAACTGAGGTGCAGCTAATGAGACCCACTCCCTGTCCCTACCCCATGCTCATTCTAAATCTTCCCTAGTCATTAAGCACTGGAGACTGTGAAAAGCATACAGTATCATCTTATCCTACACCATGTGGGACATGTGAAAAGAGAGCTGGAAAAACAACATTTGCTGCAAACAGGATAAAACAACAAGAAGCTATACCGAAGTTAGGCACAGGAGGGGTGAAACCTGCCTAGAAGACTAGTTACTCATTTGGCAGTGACAAATTGCCTTGATTTGAACTGGATGTATTTGCTTCAAAGTTTTGGAAGAAAAGGTTGCACGGACATTTGTGAAGGATTCTTTAAGTGCAGGATATCCTGTTAGGCTGAAGAGGGTTAGGCTAGAAAAATCCACTGGAATCCTTTGACTTTTACCATTTAGACTGTTTTCATTTTCTAGTTTTTATCATGCTCCCAGAATCAGATTCCCCTCCCTCTCCTTGACTAAAGAAACATTCCACTGTATGGATTTAATTGGGGAGAATGAAGCACAACAGAAACTTCCACATTGAGCACATTCCAGGAACAGGTACCATTGGATAGCCTTGAACATGCCCATCACAACTTAAAATAGTCATTAGACACAACTGGCCACTGAATAACCAGACATAGCGACATATGGATGAAAGGATCTGTTCTTTTGAGGATTAAAGCTACTTAATTGTACTTTATTTTTAATGCTGTCAAACTGGCTAGGGTCAAAGGAAAGGAACAAAGAAGGCCAAGGTTTTGGAATACCAGTTCTATGAGGAAATGGTTGAAGGAATCAGGACTGTTTAGTCTAAAGAAGTTGAAGAGATGGTGAGGTAAGAACAAAAGAACTGCTCTGAAATGTACAGAAAATATGAATCAATACTTTTCTTCCAGGAAAATACGATGTACTGTATTGCACTTAAAAGATATTGATTGTTTTATAGGATTTATTTTATCACATTATATTATTAATTCTATGGACTGTGATTTCAGAGAAAAGTGAGACACAATTTTTTTTAAGTAACAAAATAGTAAGAGGGAAAGGAAAGAAATATAGCTGGAGTGAAGTGCTGACATGATTCTCATGCTCAACCTGAAGGGTTAATCCAGACCAGATACGCAGTCTGTAATAGGTCCCCCGTTACACTGGGACATCCAGGAAATTAATCTGGTTACTCTGGATCATTTCTAGGGCCAAAGGAAGGGAGGTTCTGCCCATCACTAAAACCAATGACTCCATCCAATCAAACCAAATTATTCTGTGCTTAGCTCTCTTTCTCTCAGGCAGCTTGGTTATCTGTATCATTGTGCCAAGAGGTAAGGAGAATATGTCATACATCAGTGGCAGATATGTTATAAAATGGTGATTTATAACTACCTATGTCTACAGCAGAATCACTGAGCCTGAAAACAAACAAAAAACCACAGGAAGCAAAAAAAAAAAAAAAGATACAAGTCATAATATCCCTGAAGTCCTTGAATAAAATGTCTGGTAGCATTAGGTGTCTCCTTGCTATTATTACGACTGCCTTAGGGCCCAATCCTAAACAGTGCGCACTGGTTTACCGCTGGCGCGCACTGTCGCAGACATTCCATAAGGCATTTCTGTGACCCTCAGCACTGGTCCAGGGCCAGTGCTAGCTCCACGGTCACCTGAACCACCGGGCGGTGGAGAGGTAAATGGGGGCATGGGGGGAGGTGGGGAGGAGGCATTCTGGGGCAGGGGAGGGCGAGGAGAAGGTGTGCCGGGGTAGGGAGCAGAGCGGGAGGGAGACGGGACTGGTGGAGCTTTGCTGCACCAGATCCTGAGCCTCCGTGTTGGGCCACTGGCCCGATACAGAGGTTCCTGATTCTGCGCTGACCCTTGGGTTGCCACAGAATCATGTAGTCCAGTGATTCCCAAACATTTTAGCATCGGGACCCACCTAATTCACTTTACCAGCCACTCAAGCCTCTGTGGCTATTATGGTGACTGGGCAGCAGGGCTCCTCCAAGTAGCAGGTTGTTTAACCCTTGATGCACATAGCCTAATCTGCCTTGTCAGTTTCACAAACCACCAAAAATTGGGTTATTACCCACTGGTGGGCCACGGACCCACAGTTTGAGAACCATTGTAGTCCCATTGCAGGGTTACTTGCCCTACCTGGGGGAAGGGGACGAAACTCCCCTTCTCCTAAGAGCCACTGGCACTGCCCTGGTAATGCTCAGGATGCAGTGGCAGCCATTTTCAAGATTGGGCTGCCTGTCCTTGGCAAACAAAGTCACACAAATCTTTGGACTTCTCAAATGCTGTTCACAGAGCCACGCTTTTGCATCCTAGGAGAATAGAAACTCACCTTGTTCCCTGGAGATTTCTGGTTTGTACCAGTACTTGGAGGTATCTTGGACAAACTTCACATTAGCTCGGGTCTCGGGGCTGCTGTCTGAGAGACATAGGAATAAAAGTAAATAAAACGTGAAGTACATAAGTAAAGGAAATATGGGATATAACTAAAACAACAGTTTTATTCCAAATTAATCTATCAGAGATAAATGCTGCACTATGGTTCTTCTGGGATCACTAATGAGGGTCAGATCTGTCGGGATCACTAATGAGGGTGTCATCCCATTCTGCAAGGCACATGCTCAAGATCCCTTCGCAAAAATGAAAAAACTGTGAGTGTGCATATGGTTAAAGCGCGATTTAAAACTGAAAAGTTTAATATAAGTGCCTCTGCTGACATTTGTTTCTAGTCATCCTTACCTTCATCTCCTCTCTCTGTTGGTTTCCTTTCTATCTCTTCTAAATTAAGAAGGGCAAGAGCTTGTTCTTTTAATTATATTGTTCTGTAAAGTGCCATGTATACAGATGGTACCACAATAAACAACAGGAATGTTCATACAATCCTAAACTAACCAATGGGTTTAATCTACATTAAGTAACATGGAATAAGTTCAAAAACAACAAAGAAGATGAAAAATCACCTTAAGGGGTGATTTACCATATAAGAATAGGGGAACCACTGTTTACTATGACCATTGAGATTCAAACTGCGGGCTGGGTTCCAAAATTTAAAAAGCAATAGAAGAAGAGAAATGTGGAAGACACTTTTTCTGTAGATTTCCAGTTAGGGTAGAGGGAGCATGGTTTAAGAGCCAGCATAGAGCTTAGCACGAAGTAGAGGATGAGCTGGTGCACCAGGACAGAGATGCCTATAGAATACATTTTGCAAAATGCGGAGAAAAATGAACATCTCAGGAAAATCCTTGAGGTTGATTCACAGCCTCATCCATCATGTACTGATAGGCAGAACAAACAGAAAGAAGGGAAGTCAAAAAGGCTTCCCACCGCCATCCCCGTTGTTCCTGCTATGCAAGGGAGAAGCAGCTTCAAGTGAGCTTTTACCTGGCATTGAAAACTTGGAGAAATCCGGCAGAGTATGATGAAAGGCCATGCTTCTCCCACTGCTAGGACTGGACATGCCGCTGGAGATGGGTGAAGAAGTCTTGCCATTCACAGTGGCATAGTTAGGTAGGCTGTTTGACCGATCACCTGATGACATCCTTCTCTTCTCAGGGAGGACTGGCTGAGGTGGAGTGGGGCTGCCTTGTCTGTAGACTGCCGAGTCAGGGGAAGAGGAATGTGGGCTGGTAACTCCATGGTAGTAGGCCGGGGAGACAGGAAAGGATGGGGTAGAGGGTGCTTGGTAACCTGAGGCACTGCTTTGGCGGGATAGTGTTGGGCGTTTCTCCTCTGGGGTAGAATACCCATATATGATGTGCTGATCCAAGCTAGGACTCCCAGAAAGTATGGGCGTGCTGCCTCCCATGATGGGCTGGTGCTGGCTCCCAGGCATTCCAACAAGATTGCCATGAGCACCCACTAAGTGCCTGTTCATACTTGGGCTTCCTGGAGTGGCTGCCATATTGGTGTTGATAGATCTTTGAGCAAAACCTGGGCTGGGCGGAGTATTGGTAGCCACTGTTCTGTGGAGGGAGTGAGGGCTTCCAGGTATGACTTGAACCCCAACTGCAGCAACTTGGGGTTGCAACCTTGGGTGACCATCTTGCTGAGTGTTGGCTTGTCCATCAGGGAAGTCAGTGTTCATGTAGGCTGGGAGACCCTGAGTTGATGAAGATGTGTTTTGGTAACTGCTGTGCACTGACGGCACCTGAGCTAGGTTGGTGGATTGGAAGCTGGACTCGGCTGAGGACTGGAAGGGTATGGCCATGCTGGTACTGTTCTCTGAAGGATAGCTACATAGAGAGTTCCTAAAGGAAGAAACAGAGAGAAAATCCAATTATCAAGCTATTCCCCGTCTGATATACAACACAGGGCTTTTCAGACTTGAGCACATCAGAAAACCCCTTGTTCAAACTGTTAGTTCCTCAAATCCCCCTTGCGCCCTCACATAATCCTAACTTACAAGGACCTTAAACCAAACATCATATCCAAACTACCTCTGATATCCACTCAAATACCCCATTGTTTTTATTTATTTTTATTTGCTATCAGGAATGTTCACAATTTTGGGTTCCTCTATTCTTGAAACAAACTTTGAAGTTTCAAAACTTTGAAACTTGAGTCATTTCCTACAAGGCTGCCATTTTCGGCTGCGGCTTGTCATTTCTCAGTTTGTCACTCTATAAAAGTAAACATTTTGAAGGGTCAAATATTTCACAGTAATCTGGAAATTTGACCTTTGCGTGTGGACAAACATTAAAGGGTAGATGTAAGCATGCTACGAAAAATACCAATACTTCCAGTGACAGCCTTCATCAACAGCCCTAATAAGACAGAGCATGCCATTTATGAAATTTTGGTACAATTCACTGCAATATTCTCCTATAGAGGTCTCATTTTTAAATGAATAGCAGCCACCCACAATACGAAGAGGAGGAAGAAGAAGAAAATATCCTATACTAAAGAATTTATTATGGCACATGTTGTCATAAGCAATAATACACTGCATATACCACAGCTGGAAAACATTTTAACTTAAACATGATTCACAGTCTCATATAATTAAAGAGTGCAGGTTTAAAGCTTTGTTGAAACTAGTGGACATAATCTATAGCAAATGTCTTTACGCATAACCAGTGATACAATTTCCATTTGTTTGCAAACAAATTTTTGTTGTGCAAGAGAATTTGCACATTCTGTGTGCAAGATAATTTTTAAAGTGGAATGCTCTAAATTTGACTAAAATGAAAGCTCTCACATAAAGCAGTAGTGGATGGAGGATAACAGCTGCAAAT
This sequence comes from Tiliqua scincoides, assembly GCF_035046505.1. NCBI lineage: Eukaryota > Metazoa > Chordata > Lepidosauria > Squamata > Scincidae > Tiliqua > Tiliqua scincoides. The sequence continues at coordinate 73,297,373 of NC_089821.1, read as the reverse complement.
AAGGGGGGGGGGAAACCTGCGATGATCTGTTTGTGACTTTTCCAAACGGGGCAGGGATTCTAATTTTTGTTATGCTTGTGAAAATATGAATTAAAATACCTGGCTGTTCTGATAAGCCCTTTTCTATGTTCACAGTCCTGAAACTAGACATCCGGTCCTTACTAGGAGGAAAATCTGAGCTATACAGACATGCCCCCTGTATCTGCAGGTGTTCCGTTCTGGAACCCCCTGTGGTTAAAGTGAAACCATGGATATGGGAGAATGCCTCCCCCCACCCTCTCTCACTTCCAGTCCTCTGAGCCTAACAGTGTATAAAACGCTACTTCTAGTTTCTCCATGAAACCAGAAGTGACGTTTATAACGTCTTATAAGGCATTGGGAGGCCCAGGGAAGACCCAGAGGGGCCCAGGGAAGCCCAGGGAAAGGAACCTGCAATGGCCGAACTAGCAATTTTGATTATCTATCTCCTAAAAGCCTGATCAGTTGATGCTGAAAGCATGAGTGGGAATGACCTCACCATTTTTGTTAGGAAAAAAGAACCAACCCTCCCCCCATACACATCATCATCCTGTATTAGAGATGTGAGAATAAACAAAAGGGTTCTTCCTTACCCATCTGTGCTGTGCACTGGGCTGCTGGCAGCAACAGGGCTTGGCGAGGTGAAGGAGTTGGCGAAGGACCCATTCCTCACTGGTGTCTCAGTGTTGCAGACCTGTGAAGCTGAAGGCACCTGTGACTTTCCCATGATGCCACTGCCACCACCTCCTGCTGCCGCTGTACGTGCCACAGATTCCACATAACTCCGGGGCTCTGAATTGAAGCCGGAAAGAAAAGATGATGCCTGAGGTCCTGGAACCAGAAATTCTTACATTTTTACTGCTACTACTGGTTAATATTTATTGAGGTCCTGCCTGAGGCCCTAGAGTCAATCACAATGATATGGAGCTAGATTTTTTTTTCTTATGAAAATCACAGAACAAAAAGACTAACAAGGCCTTCTGCTCTATGATCCTACAGTACTGGAAGTCTGCTTCTCGTGTCAAACGCTGCCAGAAGCATAACGCATACCAACTGACCCCAGAGACAAAATTACATTCTCCACGCAACATGTGACCTGTCCCACATAGGGAGGGGCTGCTGTGATCCAGTACCAAATCAGGAGAATAGCAGTCGCTTGATAGAATGGACACAAGTGCAAAAACCAGTGGCAGGTAAAGGTTCTGCAGTTGTCTGCATGGACAACCCAGGTTATGTTTTTGTCCTCCATGTGATTCATGTGTTTGAAGCTGCTCAGGAAGCTATACCACTTGCAGGAGAACATTCCTTTTATGCATGGGCTCTAAGTAAATTTCAGCCCTTACTGATGGATGCCTGCATTGAGTATGATTTTTCTCCCTGCTCAATATCACCAGTCTTCCTTGAAGGCAACACTGCATCTTCTTTGGGAAGCTGGTTTCACTGCCCACCTAATCTTATGGTTACTGAACAAAACAAAACAAAAAATCATCTTGGAATCTTAATTTCAAACTCTTTCTGTGCAATTTGAAAGTGTTTCCTCTTGCTCTTGCCCACAGTAACCACAAAGAACATTTGTTTTCTTTATTTAGCTGGGTTTGAAAAACACTTTTGTGAATGGCAATCTGCTTCCTTTGCTCAGTGCTTTCCTTTCTGCTACTGAACAGTGAAAATTTCCAGTTCTGCTAACCCTTTTCCACAAGTTTTGTGTCCCATCCAAACCCTGGACCGACTCCATTGCTCTCCTCTTGATCATAAGGCTAAAAGTGGCAAGAGAGATTCCAAGATAAATCTCCCCAGTACTGGGGGGGGGGGGTACAAATTCTACCTCTGGAGGACATGAAATCCCAGTGTGAGCACCTACTGCTTGCAGACCCATTTGATAGCACAGAACAGGTTCTGACATTGTGTCCCCTTCAGGACCAGCATCACCTTCCCCTCCTTCTCCGGGAACTCACAGAACTACTACCTGCCTTGCCCCTCAGAACCATTTCTCCTCCTTACACCTTATACTTCTTCTTCTTTCTCTCTTTCTCTCCCAGTCTTTTCTCTCTTTGAACAACTTCTGCTACATGCAGGTCTAGTATTTAAATCTAAATACACCCTCAATGCAGTGCATATCCAATCCATTTTCAAAATTTCTGAGAGGTTATGTGTTAACAAAACAAAAGCCATGGATTTATATACTGCACTAATGGGTTTGGTACAGTTATAAGCATCTAGATCTATTCCAGCAGAACTGTAAAATGAGTTCACAACTTTATCCTTTCTTTCACTCCACACCCTCGCCGCATATTGGATCATGTCAAGTTTAAAAGGACAGAGATATTTCTTTTTATGAGTTTTTCCTGCATCCAGGAAGCACAGAAAAGATTCCTGTGAGCACAGGCCACAATCCTGCAGACCTTTTAACTCCCAAGCTTCTGATGGCATAGTCTGGGAGCAGGAAGACTTTTACAAGTCAGCAAAGGACAATTTTCATAACAAAAATCTAACTTGCAATGGGTCATATTATTAACAGTATTGACAGTCTTCAACATATGATTGAAGAATATTAGAGAGGTAAGACTGATAGATCTACCAGGACTGCAGTCACCAGCTGTTGTGAAGTTGACAATGTTGTATAATCAAAGCACAGAATTATGATCACTTCAGATATTTCTGTAAAAATGTTATAGTACATTAGCACTGTGGAGGGGAAAAATGTGTGTTGGAAATTTTAGAGAACGAAGGGAGCTAGGAGCAAGTATTGCCTTTTACCTTAAAAAATGTGCAATATAGACTACTTTGTGCCACTGAGGACTTCACAGATCCATATCAGGGATACACAATGCATCAAAAATTAAAAAACCTGTACCGTATATAGAATATTTTTCAAAGGGCTATTTGGGCAAGAAGTTCCAGCATCTTTGCAGTGCAAAAAGGTAGATGAAATAATCCAGTAGTTTATTCATAGTCCAATCACTGCAGGCCTTTTAACTGGTTGTATAAAATGCAAGACTCGGGAATTGCCTTCTATGCTGGAAATTAATTCAATAAGGGCCCAGTTGTGTGAAGACGAGGAGAACTTCAGCACTGGCAAGTCAGATCTGTTGGCCAAGCCCTAATCGTCATGTGTCCAAAGCTGTTTTTGCCAATCAACCAAGCCCACTAAGGCAGGAGGGGCAGGAATGGAATGGAATGAGGAGGAAGGGTTGGTCTGCCCTCTTCATACCAAACATTTCATGAGGTGAAAGCCCAAAACAACCATCTTGGCCAAACCCACTGACACTTGGCTGTCTTGGTGCTGGACCAAAGTACAGCCTCAAATGACTTGCAAGAGGCAAAACAAGACATTATGCTACTTAAAGTAATTACATCTGTTAGACCCACACATTTCCCATTCCCCTCCCTTGCTAAAAATAGCACGGTTCTATATCCATGAGTTAACTTGTAAGAAGCTAATGAGAAACTGCCAGGAGAAGCCAAGAACTTATGTTAAATGAGAAAGAAACAAGAATTTCTTTATACCAAAGCTGGAAGGGTAGAGATGCAAGACAACAGCAAAGAGAAGAAAACGAGTGAATCTGATGTACCCAACTTCCCTAGTTTCTGCTTTCGGTTCAGAATAATTTTTCCTTTGAATATTTTTCTCAATCAGCTGCATAATTCCCTTTCCTCTCCCCCCCCCCCCATGCACACACACAGTGCTAAGGCCCTGTCCAGCCTTCATTCAAGTCTCTGGATGTGCCACATTCCAAAAGCCAGTTGTGTGCAAATTAACTGAGTGATACTGAAAAATGAGCAAGGATTTTTAGTAAACCATTTGCAAACACTAAATGGAGGAGAGAATGTACCCTTGGAACCAATGTACAAAATGATGGGTAAAGTTCTAAGTCCTCTGCCATATCAAGAAATATCTAAAAATATCCCCTCTATATTTATGCTAAGCAAGTGAAAAGTTCATTTTGTGTGTGTGTGTTGGGGGGGGGGGGAATCAGAGAATGTGAAATAACCATATTGACAATCTTACATTTTCCTACATTCCAGATATTTCCATATCCTTCCATTTAGAAACCACAAATCTGTATATTTTAGATTTCTGTCACACAGTAAATTGCTTTCAAATACTTAATATTGAGGCCATTCACAATTCAGTACATTCCAGTACTCTTCCTAGAGCTATTTTGCAACAGCACAAATGCCTAAGAAGTGGTGGATTAAAGAACCATGAGCTGAACCATATTTTGGGAAACCCTATACATGGGAGGGTCACATACAGTGCTTTCTCCTTGGCTTGCACAAACCCAGGCATATGAAGGCAAACATCTGTCATCTACTTGATGAATGCTACATCAAAAATAAGTTGCATTAGTGCAGATATAATGTTGCTGAACTCTTAACCATAGTTACATTTCTGCCCAACTGCATATACACAACAGGGACCAAATGTGTACACCTGTGAGATGGGCAGAAATGGGTTAACAGGAATAAAAGGCACATAATATAAAAGGCAGGACCTGCATGATTTCTCCCCTCTCCTGTGCAAATTCCGCCTTTCCTTCCCTTGTTAGCACTGCCTATGTTGCATCATGGTTTGGTTAGTTATATCTGTACCAGCGCTAACCATGGTTACAGCTACTCAGAGTCTACACAGGTGAAGTTACACCGGCATAGGGAACAGTGGGGGAAAGAACACACAAGCCTGTATGCTCCCAATCGCTTAGCTCTGCTCTTATGAAGGACAGGCTAACAACCTTTCAAACATCTTCCATTTGGTAACATGGTCACTTCTTCATTGGGACACATGAAGGCATCCACAATAATCTGAGCAGAACAAGAGAACAGACAGCTAAGTCTAATCCCGCCTCCTCAATGCGCTTATTTATATATCTAGAATGGTGATTCCAATCCAGTATGAATAAGCTTAGGAAACTTATGGATGGAAGCAGAGGGTGTTCATTATTCTAGGTAAATTAATGTGGAATTTCAAAAATGTTGTCTTACGCTACACACTTTTGAACAAATAGACATTTTTTTCAATGAGAGTGTGTGTGCTTGGGGTCAGGGACACTGCTCTCTTAAAGAAGGTTTCAAACGTACAGTAATATGTACTATATGCAAGCAAACAATTTGAAAGGTGAGGTGATGATGATCACCTGAAAAGAAATATGAGTTTACAATATCCGACTGGCAAAGTTGGACAATTCCCATAAGCATCTTGCTGATGTTTTATCTCAGGATCTCAGACTGACATTCTCTACCTAGAAATACTTGGACATCCTGTCTAGAAAATGTTTAGGGTGCCATTTGGGTTTGTTTGAGATTACTAAAAATGTAGCAGCCCTCCAAAAGTCCAAGCTGCACCCCAGCTGGGTTCTGTCCGAAACAGCATCTTAAACTTCTGAACTCTCTCTCTCTCTCTCTCTCTCTGGTTTTCTGCTTATTTTCACTCTGTAATAGGCCAAAAGTAGCCCAGATCTTGGGGATTATTAGGAATGTATGATCTTTGCATATGTATGGAACAGTGCCAAAATGTGTACTGGGTAGGGGAAAACAAAAGCCTTAGGGGCCAAACTACATGTGAAGCTAAATTGTGCAGTTGTTTTTCCCTTAAAAGATTTTTATTTATTTATTACAGAATGAAATAGAAAACTTAGGGGAGGGGGCTACCCTTTGCCCTCCACCAGAGATTTTTCCCCTAGGGAAAGCAGCTGAAAGAGAAAGAGCTTTTCAGTATAAAACTGCCTAAAAGGAAAACTTCTTCTTTGTCCTGCCCCCTCTGTCCCCCATGTATCTTCTGGGGGAGACGGAAGCCTTTAGAATTATATTTACTAAAAGAGAAAAAACCTGGAGGGAAAAACTATATACACTTAGTTTCACAAGAATGTTGGCTCTTACTATGCAGGGTTACTGTTGCTATGGGTAGAATTACACGGGGGGGGAGAATAGAGGGGGGGTCTTTCCATCCTCAAATATAATTGTGTGTAGTTGGGACACAAATGTGTACTACGTCAAAAAGCTGTTGGGAGACTAGAAGAAAACTGCTCCAAGTTCTTCAAAGGAATGGTGGAATATAACATTTCGGGCACAATCCAGAGGTACCCTTGGGCTGACGCAAGTCCCTTGCGCTGGCCCAAGGGGATCGCAATGTGCCTCCTTGGGAGTCGGCAAGGCCTATGCGCATAGGCATGCTGGCCTGCAAAGGCTGACACAAGATTCCATGCCGATGGAGCTGGGACGACACACGGCTCTGGGGTGGGTGGGGAGGAGGTGGGAGGGAGGCATTCCGGGGCAAGGGTAGGACAGGTGGTGGGTGGCACCAGGGTCGGGCAGGTGGGGAACGAGATTGGAACCCAGCACTTACGGCTTCAAGCCATTCTGCTCTCCTCGGACTTGTACCAGCTCAGGAGGTGGCGCACGTCCGAGGTGACCCATAAGGGCTAGGGTGCCTTACCTGGAGGTAAGGGGAAAACTTTTCCCTTACCTCTGGCTGAGCCACTTTGGGCCCCCATCCTGCACTGGATACAGCGCAAGTCTCTTGGCTTGCCTGTTCCAGCGCAGGATAGGATGTGCCCTTAACGAACAACAACAACAAAAAGAGCATTAGACATGATTCCAGATTGTGAAAACAGCATCACAAACATTACTACCTCTAAAACAGAGACTCTCTGATTGCTGTAGGAAGTACTGCAATATCACCAGAAGGACTGACTGGAAGAAGCTAAATGCTACTGCAAAATAAAGCCAATTTCAGATGTGACCTTTGTGGCCTGGGACCATAACAACACAAGACAGCACACTAGCACCACCTGAGAGAATGCCAAGTTATGATGGTGCCATGAGAAGTAACCATGCCATCATATTTTCATACATAATTCACATTTTCATATGTACCTGGCTGGGTCAATCCTTAAACCCTCAGTACCAATGGTAGTGTACATGCCAATAAGGGATGGATAAGAGGAATACAGGACTTTGCCCTAGGGCCCCAAACAACCTGGTGCCAGCACTGAGTATCAGATTGGATCAGTTTCAAAAAAACTCCCATGATGCACAGTTAACACATAACCATACTTAAGACTGCAACTGTACACACATGTACATGGGAGTAAAGTAAACCAAGTAAACATGCATAGGATTGTCACTAGACATTTTGCAACTAGAGACAAAATCATACTGGCAACCTTGATTAGCTATGACTAAATTCGATATTTGAAAGTACCATCTCTGCTACAAGAAACAATATAATAGCATTAAAAAAATACAAATAGGTAAATGAGGGAATAATCGGTCAGATAATCTATAGCCCAATTCTATGCAAGTCTACTCAGAAGTAAGTCTGATTGAGTTCAATGGGGCTGACTCCCAGGAAAGCGTGCACAGGATTGTAACCCTAGACACCTGCAAGATATTCTGAGAGAGTAAACCTGTGCGCACAGCAGCTTATTGACATCAGTTAGGCTAAAAGTGCCATTCTTAGAAAAGTAATCACCTCCCTGCTAATTTCTCTGCCCACATTTATTTACTTAAAGATTAATTCCCATGTACAACAACTTTTGGGGCAATCTGAAGTGCACTGAACTCTTGTGAAGGAAATGTCACTTCCTCCAATCTTCCTCCAGTCTTCAGTAAGGCAACCAAGTGTTTTGATAAGTGAAACAACAGCGGCCTGGTGTCATATTTTTGCCCTAACAGTTGTATCAAATAAAAAACAATTCCTTTCTTACCTTCCTCAGATTCAACTACTTTCTCCCAGTCTAGTTCTGAGGGGCAAGCATGAAAGCAGGAAGAAAGGGAAAGGAAGACAAGTGGCAAGGAAATGAAAATGGAGGAAGAAGGAAGAAAAAGAGAGAGGTTGAGATTAACAAGCTTTTACTTAGTCAGCTATTGAGAACATTAGTAGCACTTGCAGTTGATCTAAATGACAGTAGATGTCAAACAAATACACACACCTACTTCAAAGAATCCTAAATATCTGCAAAACAACAACAGCAATTTATTGCTGGCCCAGCAATCTGTATCACCACATACAAATTAAGTATACATTAGGCCACGTCACACATTGTTTTTATTATTAACGCTAGACCAGTCTTCGATAACCCGGTCACTGAAGGGGAGGGGTCATTGTTGGAGCACTTGCTGTACATGCAGAAGATCCCAGGTTCAATCCCTGACAGCTCTAGACAGAGCTGGGAAAGACCCCACTCTGAAACCCTGGACAGTCACTGCCAGTCAGCGCAGACAATACTGAGTGAAACAAATAGCCTTAATATAAGGCAGCTTCATACACAGACTGGCAGTCCAATCTAACATAATTTCCCAACACCAAAGCAGACATGCCAACAGGGCACGTACTGCATCCCATGGGGGACTTTTGAGCCCTGGAGGCTTCCTCACAGTAAGGGAACATTTGTTCCCTTGCCCTGGGGCAAGACTCTGCTTCCTCAGTAGGTCTACTTGGATCTGCACCAGCTATTTCGCTGGGGCAAGTCTGAGTGGACCTAGGTGGGTGGATTGAGGCTGGGAAGAGGGATATTGGTGGAGCCACTACTGCTGACTACCTCCTCTTCCCACCCTTGACACACACCCCCATCCCCACTCCATTCTGCCCACAGCCTGCACCAACTTGCTGAGGCTCCTGTGGAGGTCACTGTCACCTGGCTGCCACCACTCACTGTTTGCAATGGTGACTATGTTGTGCTCCAGGGCATGTTACATTCTGAAATGGTCATAAAGCCCGAATTCATGTTCTGGCAACACAGCAGGCCCATAGGATTGGGCAGTTATATTTCGAATCCTGGCATCAGAAGAATGTGGAAACAAAGGGCAGATTTATTTTTTTAATGTTGAATGTCTAGATATCCACATGAAATGAGATTTTCATTCTTAGCAGTGTTTTGTTTTTAAAGAATGGTAATTTCAGCAGCCTTCTATAGCAGTGTTTCTCAGCATTTGTCCTCCCCCAAACCACTTCACATGGTCCACCTATACAAAGTACCACCGGAATTAACCCACAATGACATAATTGCAAGTTACTTCTGGGTTGGAAAGTCAGATGCAACACAACAAACACCAATAAGAGGCTCAGGGTGGACAGGAGGGCTTTTTCAAGTGTGGAAAAGCATGCTTTGGAGCTCCACCCTGTGAGCTGAGACTCCTACCACAGGTTGTTGTGTCGTGTTCCTGGTGTTGCTGCTGGGCAGCAGGGGCCCAATGCTCCAGCAAGTACCACCAGACACCACCTCAAGTACCACTGATAGTACCCATTACCACTAATTGAGAAACACTGTTCTATAGTATTAAACACTATCCAGAGAGTGGCTGATTACACCCATGAAGAAGGGATAATCTCGCAAAATTATTTCATGTTTGCTTGCAGTTTGGGTGCCGTCCTTCCTAATTGGTCTCTTCTTGAATCAAGTTAGCAAATTCATACTTATGCAGTCATCTGTAGCAGGCATTATGTAAACTTTGACAGATGTTGACTCAACACCTGAAAACTCAGTTTGGCGGCAAACTGCAATTATGAGGACTCATCTATCATCTGTCAGCTTCTCAGTGTTATCTCCTACATTTGTTTTTGTATTTATATTTACTTGAAACCCCAACAGCCCGCCCCCAACCAGACCAAACCAAAACTTGCTTAATTTTACAACAAAACAGCATAGGGGCTCCTTATGCTTAATCTATATTCTCAATTTTTGCAGGGTATGGATTACACATAGACGGCCCAATTCTGTGAGGGCTGGCTGGCAGCAGAACATGTGTTCTACTGCAAGAGATTGTCACGAAGCATTCATAAATCATGAATAGTATGTGCTGAAGTACTGTCGAGTCTTTCTGCCTGTCTGCTCCAGCAGATCTCCGGCAGGCAGCCCACTGACAATGGTAAGAAGGTGGAAAAGGTGGGAAGGGTAAAGGAAGGCAGAATGGGAGAAGGAAGGGGTGAAAGAGTGAGAAGGGGGTATGATATGGTTGGGGAGGCTGTGAGAGGGGATGGATCCATACTGATGGCATGCACAGGATCCTATCCACTTTTTCTACAGCCTCCTCACTCCCTTTCTCTCCTCAGACTTGTGCTATTGATTTCTCTAGCACAGGTCCAAGGAGACCCATTTTGGAGCAGGAGGTTTATGCAGGGTAAGATTTAAAAGTCTCCTTTCCCTGCTGAAGCCTCCTGATCTACCCACTCACCCTCTGGATACAATGAACCCATTTTTGGTGCAGGTGCATCAGCTGTGGGAAGGAAGGATAGGATTGGGCTCAGAGAGTGCAGGTATACCTGCAGGTACCTGTGCAAAGGAGACTCTGAAAACACAAAGAAAGGGGTCAGGTCAGCAGGCATAATCTCCTTCCCACACCATCCCCCAAATACACCCAATCATCATTTACACAAGATTAAAACATATATTACTTTCATTGAGGTTTCCTAAGCAAATTCTACTGACAATGAAGCTAAGCAAGCTAAGTGTTGAAAACAAATCTGCAAAAACTCAGCTCCTGTTAAAGACAAGATGGGCAAGAAGTTAGCTACAAATCAGTTGAGATTAAAACATCATGTGGCAAGGAGTTCCACAGATCAATTATGCACAGATTAGTTACCTCATCTGCAATGCGTATTCCATCTGTAATAATAACGATCCACCTTTCAGAGTTGTTGTAATAAGTACAAGATAATACCTTTGAAGCATTTTAAATACTCTAACAGCCCAATCTACTCAGAAGTAAGTCCTACTGTTCAATGGCTGCTATGTAAATGTGTATAGGATTGTAGCCTGTGGCACTTTTTAAATGCTAAGATTTATTAATTAGATTTTTGAATGTCTGTCTCTCAACCTTTCCATTACTTAACAGTCTCTCTCCATACACCCACCTAAGAGTTTACAGCATTGCTATAAAACTGTGCTCTAGGCAAATGTTGGCCCTCCAGAAGTGTAGGGGCTTGCCAGATGTGTTTTATTTCATCTATAGCACAGACTCAGGCTTTCACTCGAATAAATGTCTGTTAGGATAGTTCACCTCCAACATTGACAATGCCTAAAAAGAAAATGCTGCAGAATCTTAGAAAGAGGAAGGACGGGTCTTGGCTAAATGATCTGGAATCCATCTGGAAGTCTTTGGGACAGCCTATTAATGACAGAAGAGCACTTAGCAATGAGGTCAGGGGATTGCAGGCAGGAAAACTTTGCAGGGAAGAAGAAAGAATCCGCTATTGCTTCATTTAAATTTTGTTCGGTTAAAGCCCAGGGTGTCTCAAGCACATCGTGAGCAAGCAGAGCAGAACCACATGTAAAGCAGGGAACAGAAAATAAATGGCTATTTTACAGTGATGAATCAATACACGAATACTGACACTTTCATTTCTAGTTGTTATCATTTGCACGGTAAGCTAAACTGAGTGCCCATAATATGAATTTTAAAAGAAATCGGGCAGATTAAAAGAAATTAAGTTAAGATACCACAACAGTTATCTGCCTGTTGATGGGAACCTACTAGGCAGGGTCAGAGAGTTCTAGCTCTGAGGTTCACTTATTTACTTCCCCCCCCCCCCTCCAAAATAAAACACATAAGGAAGCAACGTTCAACTAATCCTTGGCAGACATTTACAAGGAAATTCGGACCTTTTACCACCTGGCCCAAATCTTTGCTTTACTATCTTGCTTTGCTGTACTTCTCCAAGGTATACTGTAACTGCACATGCCGTACAATCATAATTTAATTAAAAAGAGGCAGGAAATACGTTCCATTGCAGCACATGATATACACTGTCCAAAAATCACCAGTCATGGCATGCAATTAGTTGCCCATCACTAGAACTGAATTATAGACATTTCATGTGGAAATCTGTACTTTGGACCTGAAGCAATAAAAAGCAATAATAAAGGCAAAACTGGATTTGTGGGGGGCAGATTTCCATGCTCACTCCAAAATGAATGCAGTCTTCCTCAAATTTGAATTTTAACCCAAATTTGGTTATGTTTGGAATACAAGACAATGCAAGTTCAAATCTTATTAGCAATTTTCAAAAAAGGTTTTGCTTCTACAGAGAGAAAACGGCTCTCTCCCTGCCACCTGCGATTAAAAACAAGTAGAAAAGAAAGGCACCTATTTGCCCTTTAGCATTTAATCAGCAAAGAACATCAGAACATGATTTGCTCTTGTAGAGACAGTTGATGCTGTCAGACGAACGGAAGAATACACACACACACACACACACACACACACACACACACACACACACACTATAAGTCTAAAATTGTTTTCAGATGTCATTAGAATAAATGGTCTGCATGAAATGTATTCCTTGAAAACGACTTACAGCACAATACTGGCCCAGTAGGGCTGCATGACCTACACTGCATCCAGTGCAACTCACGAGACAGCCAGAGGTCTCCACAGGGTAAGGGGATTTATTTTCCCTTACCCCAAGTAACGCCCCAACTGCTCCAATGGGGCTTTAATTAAAAAGAAGCTGGCACAAATCCAGAAAGCCTCATGTAGGGCTACCCAGCCAAGGAAGGGGGTTAGGATACAATGGAGGAGGCTTCTGTCAATCCCGTCCCCCTTCCGGGCCTGAACGTCCCTTCGTTCCACCCTCCCCCTGCTCAGAAAGCCCCCTCCCTGCCTCCAAAAAGCCCTCTCTGAATCCCTGTGCCGCCCAGTGCAACTTTATCTGTATTGGTCGGTGCTGGGACAGGATGTGGCGCAGGCAGGCCATCGGGCCAGCCCAGCTGGATCATGAGTCGTCATGAACAAGCCTTATAGTACATTTGTGACACTTTGAGCTAGCACAGGAATGACTGCACCGGCTCAGCACAAACTTAGGAGTGCACTGTTAATCATACTTTGGTGTCTTATATCTTAGAAATGAACTAATGCAGTGGTGGTCAAACTGGTGGGTGGAGCTCCAGAGCTCGGAGCTTACGAAATTGGAAGTGAGGTTTGACTGCAGAACACCGATAGGGCTGTGAGCCTCCAGGACCCTCCAGGAGGTTGCACAACCTCCCCCCCTCCCCAGTTACATTAAAATGCTTCTGGGTGTCCGCAGCACCACGACTGCTGCGGCACTGTCAGGGCACCTCCATATCCTAGTCCCCACCCGTCAAACCTTCCAAGTGCTTCTCAGACTCCCAGAAAGTTTGAGAACCGATGCAAGAATGCATTGGACAGACAATACATTTTAATCTGATGGTTGTCTATTCCCCCTCCAAGTGCTGCAATACTATCTCTTACCTCCTGACTGCTGCAACAGGATCTCGGCTGGGTTGTGAGGTTTTAGGCCCAGTGCTGAAAGTGGAGTTTTGGCCAGTCCTGGTGGAGAACGCACTGTTGACAAGAAGAAAAAGAGAGGAATGTATCCACAAAATAAAGCAAAGAGAGATGGATTACAGTTAAAAAGCAATAAATTCAGGTATCTCTGTTTGTTGCTAAATGCCAATTTACAGCAAAAGTTCAACATGATTGTAACTAAATCCTGGCTAAGTACATGTGTGGCTGGAAACACCCAGGGTGGCTGGCCTGCTGAAACCACAGGAATGTTGCTGCTGAAAGTAGGCCCCCTGTCTCTGAGTGACACCTCTGGCTAAGAAACAGCTACTTTTTCGTAAAGAACAGAATCAAATCAGCCTTCCATATTAGCACTAAGTGCCAGAGAACGAGTGCTGGTGAAAAGTGCTGGTGACCAGAAAGCCCCCTTCAAGAGTGTCGCATGTTCTCTTAAGTCAAGTGGACCTACATAATGGAAGGCCTGAAACTGTTGTACTGGGAGCAAATAACTATTAACGCCATTGTCTCACCAGTGCTTGGCACACTTGCCACCAAAGGAATCTCTCAGAGGCTGGTAAGGCTAAGCCAAGAGGACTCATCACCAACCTCCCTGAACAGCAACATCCCTGCGCTTAGACAATGCCACCTACTGTGTTACTATCAACCGTCTAGTCTAGTGCTTCCCAAACTCCTACAAGGGAATTGGGAGCACTGTAAGCATATGTGGAGGAGGGGCTATGGCAGCAATACAATCCCCAGGATTGAGCTGCTGCCGGGGGGGGGGGTTTATACTTACCCTGCCGGGACAGGTTGCTTCTGCAGGGCTCTCCAAGCCTCTATAACAGTTTAAAAAAAAACTCGATAGAAACCTCTTCTGGTATTCAATCAAAAACTGGAAGTGGTTTTCAATCATGTTTTTTACTGTTACAGAGGCTCGGGGAGCCCTGCAATCCCCAGAGGCTGGCAGTCCTTCAGGTAAGTGTAAACCACCACCACCCCTGGCAGCAGCGCAATCCTGAGGATCGTGTTGCTGCTTTCCCCCCTCCCCGCCCCTTAAAGGGGCAGGGACAAGTGTTTTGCTGCCTGGTGGGTCACAACCCACCAGTTTGGGAACCACTGGTCTAGCCACAGTACAAATGGTCAAAGACAGCTGGTCTTTTTTTTTTTTCCCTTGTTGGCCGACACAGTTCCAAGCACTGACTAAGGGCCCAATCCAATCCAATTTTCCAGTGCTGGTGCAGTCCTGCCAACGGGGTGTGCACTGCATCCTGTGGTGGGGTGTCAGACACAGAGGCATCCTCAAGGTATGGGGACATTTGTTCCCTTACCTCGGGGCTGCAGTGCAGTTGCACCGGTGCTGGAAAGTTGGATAGGATTGGGCCATAAGGCTGCAATGCTACACACGCTTAATTGGGAGTAGTCTCCATTGAGCACAGTGGAACTTATACCTGAGTAACTATGCAATTTTGTATTACAAATAGGATTGCATGTGGTTGATGGATTAAAGGGGAAAAAAGAAAAAAAATCCTAAGAACTTTTGGCTAAGTTCTTTACAGTGCAATTCTGTATATTTTTACTCGGAAGTAAGTCCCACTGTGTTCAGTTCACTGTGTGCTTATTTCCAGGTAAGTGTGCACAAGATTGCAGCCTTAGACCAGACACTGCTTTCAATAGGACCTGGCCTACTCCCACTCAAAACAAACAGCAGGCCCTGTTTCTAAAGGCATTAAAAATGGTTTCATACCCATGTTACAAGAGTCAGCCCAGCCCATCTTTCATTACATTTGCTCCAGTGGCCAGGGTATAATTGCAAGGGTCTTTTCAGATGCCATATTTAGCCTGCAGTTTGGGCTTCTATCGTGAGATAAACATAATAGCCACTGTCCAGAAACAGTCCACATTAGGTAAGGACAAATCCAGATGTCTCTGGTTTGAAGGGATGAGCACTTCCTCTTCACCCCACAGTTCAAGTACAGTTGTGCGGGCACCCTCGGGAGTTCCACTCCTGGAACTCCTGAAGATGCCAGTACCCACAGATAATGAACTGCTGTGCTCCAGTCCCATGCGGAAGGTGTTCCGAGGCCGGGGTGACTGTGTGCAGCCTCCCTGGCCCTCAGTATACTTTCTAAAGGCAAAAACAAAAACCACCTCATTTCCAGTTTTCTGGAGAAAAGAAATTACTTCTTATGCTCTTCGAAGGCAATCTGAGGGCCAGGGAAGCCCTTCACAGTCTCTCTGGCCCTCAGAATGCCTTCAAAGGGCATAAAAATGTCACTTTTTATGCCAAAAACCAGAAGTGAGGGGTTTTTTTGCCTTTAGAAGGCATTCTAAGGGCCAAGGAGGGCAGACTTGGCTTCCCCAGCCCTCAGATCAACCTCTGGATTTGACCAGAGCATAGCTCTGGTTGTGTTCAGAGGGTCCAGGTTGGCCCATTCCCATTTGTGACTGACTGGGAGATTATATGATAGTTAAGAAATCTGCCAATGCCTAGCTGCTTCTGTCTTCTTCTTTATGATTTCCAGGAAATGTCCAGAATTCTTGGTAACAAATGACTACAGCATTCCCACGATTATCATTACGTTTAGGGGAAAAAAATGGATGGATGGCATCAACAAGTGCCACACTTTCACTGCATAGTAGACATGGCATCTGCAAAGAGCCTAAACTATGATTATGAAACAAAAAGTGAGACCCCAAACACCATGTGGACATTGTATATCATAAACAGCATACATCACAGACATAGAAGTACATGTCAGAAAAATGAACATCCACATCAATGAAGTGTTTGCACAGTTGCATCAACTCCTGCCTACCCAATCAGGATGGAGAACAGCAAATAGGACAGTCATGTGTATATATATAGATATATAGATAATATATACACAGCAGGGAGCAATGGAGCAAACGGATGCAGATGTATACATGAGATGTATTTGAAACAGCAAGTCTCACAAAAAACTCGAACATGGGTTTTTTCTGCTTTCAATCTACTGGTATATATTACACCCGATAGTTCATTTTACCAGCTCCAAACAATTCAGGCGTTTTAACTTGAAGCAATAACTTCTTGCCATAAGGATTAGTGGGTGTATGTAGACAAATGAAGTACTGTTGTCTATGAGGGGGAAATTCAACACATTCTCCATGACTTACATTGCAATCCTCTGACTTACGACTTCAGATGGGCACCCACGTCAGGAACTCAGCGGGGGAGGGGGGGGAGGCAGGGTCAGCTGACAGGCAGGCACATTAAAGGAAAGCCAGTTTACAAGAGCCAATTTCATCACAGGCCCACTAGGCTAGGCTCAGGGCTAATGAGCAACTGGGAAACAAGAAATTCAACAGCCAGCAATTCCATGTCCAGATTGGGTATAGCCGGTGATCAATATGTATCCCCACAGGATTAGGTATTATCCTATATACCTATTAGATATAGCATTTAATTCCTGACTTGAACTGTCCAACTCTTCTGGGCTTCTGCTGCTGATCCCTCAGCTACCTTATTCAGTTTTGTGGCTTCATTACAGAATTAGGGCCAAATCCTATGCAACTTTCCAGTCCTGGTGCAACCATGCCAATGGGGTGTGCACTGCATCCTATGGTGGGAAGGTACTTATGGAGACCTCCACAAAGTAAGGGAGCATTTGTTCCCTTGCCTCAGAGCTGCACTGCAGCTGCACTGGAGCCAGAAAGTTGGATAGGATTGGGCCCTTAGTTCACAGAACTGATTTATACATGCTGGAGAGAGAGAACCCCAGGATCACATACTTTACTGCAGAGCCACTCTGAGCTATCAACTCTATGACTATATAGTGGGCCCCAGGCACTGAAGGCTTTGGAGACAGCATCATCCTTAGCTCAACCGAACCCGAATGAATCCATAGCGCTTCCATTTCAGAGCAGTCACCATATGTAAAGCAAGAGGTAGTTGCATCAAAGCCTGACATTCTGTGCTCACTCTGAAGAGAGTCAAATTGAAGTCAGTAGGAATTATTTCTGAGGGAATATATATGGGATTGGGCCACATGTCCCACTGAAAACAATGGGACTTGTGGCCCAATCCTAACAGGATTTACGGACCAGAATTCCAGCAGCGTAAGGTCCTTTATGGCTGTTGCAATTTGTGACATGCCATTCAGCATAGCCTGGTCACTGCTGCAAGTGGCAAACAGCTGGGTCCACATGCCAGTGGACAGAGAAGGAGCCCTGGCACTGGTAAGTCAGCATGAGGAGTGGGCAGGAGGAATAGGGCAGGGAGGGGGAGGCTTAGAGAAGAGACTGGGTTGGGGAGGAGGGCAGATCAATGCCATCAATATCCTATCCCCTTTCCTTTCTTCAGCTTATCTTCTCAGGTCCACTTGGATTTTTGCCAGCTATACAGCTGGAGCAGATCTGAGTAGACCCAGCAGGGCAATAAGGGCTTACCCCGGGGTAAGGGAACAAACCTTTCCTTAACTTGAGGAGGCCTTCACAGCCTGAAAATCTTCCACAGGATGCAGCAAGTGCCTGATAGTGCAGCTGCACTGCTGTGCAGGGAGTTATGTAGACTGGACTGCCCATGACAGCTAACTAGGGATGATCATGCATCAAATGCACCCCACACATGCTACAGCGTAGCTGAGTTCTGAACTCATCTCTGTCAGCCTTGAAGACTTGGAGGAAATCAGTCCAGCCTGACTGTCTGTGTGGACTTCAGAGGATCAGATGTATTCACATTCAGTCCTTGAAAAAGACACAATGAGATGTTGCCATCTTGTGCCAGATTTGCAAATTATTAGAAGAAGACATAGCTTTGGAATTTGGTCCTAGAGGAGGTCATTACCGCTTGGAATCTTGGTGTACCTTGGTGCTACACCAACACATCCAAATGATTTAGCATACAATAGGAAGAAGGGTCACTTCTTAAAATAACTTATGAAAATCCATAAATGATAAATGCTAACTAGAGTGCTGACGTGCAAGAGTTCTAAGGCTATTTGGAAACATATACTAGCTTCTTTTGGGAAGCAGTAGTGAATTTTCCAGTTTGGATAAGGTTGTTCTGAAGATTAAGGAGTCTCTACCCCCCCCCCCACTTCTGGAGTATTTGTTGTTCCCCAGTTGTTCAGTGGTCCTTTTTTGTTAGTCTGTATTTAGCCATGTTAGCACTGGCCCAATGCAATATTGGCAGACTTGTCCAAAGCTGAATTCATTGCTTTAAAAACCCACCACCAAGTTATCAAGGGTTAGTCAGTCAGAGGCATGCTTGTCTAGAAGAGCAAGGAAGACAGAGCAGGCAACAAGAAGTTAAAGGTCAAGTTTTCTCATACAGCTTCAGCAACTGAGCTGCCCCTGACAGTCATGAAGCACCTGTGGAGCATACAGGGGGCTCCTCTAACTTCGGATTCCATGTCCACAGATTCTTTTATCTGTGGATTGGGAGCTCTGCTCCCCTCACCTCCAGAGGGACTTCTGAGCCCAGTAGAGGCTGTGCACATCTGTCCACAGCCTCTGCCAGGCTCTAACTTTTTTTTCCTGAAAACCTGGAAGTGATGTTTTTAATGCCTTATAAGGCTTTGGAAGGCCCAAGGAAGCCCAGAGGGCTTCTCCAGGCCACCTAATGCCTTATAAAGCATTCGCCTGTATCCATGGTTTCACGTAACTTGTATTATTTAACCATGGGGGAGTTCCTGAATGGAACCCCTGAGGATACGGGGGCATTTCTGTACTGCCTGGGCATACAGCAGCATCCAAGGCATTTAATAACATGAATTATTCATACCATCATGATTATTGTACTCTTAATTGCAACAAAACACTGTAGCTTGTATATGTGCAAAATGACTATCATATTTGGAGCGCTCTGATCAGATGAATGAAATATCTGTCAACTGAGGCAACAACATCCCCTAGTTACAGTGCCAGATTACAGTAGCCATACATCAATTTCAAAAATTTCAAATATGTTCTACTGAACCACGACTGTAAAATATTATCTAAATGCACAAACTCTAACTGGGCATATTTATCTATACCCATAGGATTGAAGTCCATATAAATTTGAAATTAGACTGATCGCTTGCATCGAACAGTCACAGACAGCAGAGCACATGCACCTGTTTGGCCTCTGGTTCTTCAGATTCTGGGCTGCAAACACAAGCATGCATCCAGTAATTCCATGGAACCAGCATTCCTGCTGCCCCCATTCTGTGGGTACTTTGTGATGAAATGTTTGTTCATTTCTTATGGTCAAGCCCACAGCTTTTTTCAGCAAATCAATATGGTATTTCCTTTCATTTGAGGCCTAAAGGATTAACAGTGCACACACAGTAAAAGCCTTAAAACCACGTCCATGAAGAATAAAAACCAGACATTCCTCACTGAGAGAGAGAGCGAGCGAGCATGTTTGTATGTTATACACACATATGGAATAAATTGTGGCATCTGAAATATATGTACACTTTGTTTTAAAAAGTTTTTGTACATTGCATGGCCTGGTCCTGATTTACAACCAGGAGCACTTGACAATGCAGCTGTGCAAACAGTGCTCAGAACAAACTGGCAAAGGGGCTGAAACACTGTTTTTGGGATGGAAGAGCTGGTGCAACTCTTCATCAACCCTGCATGAGCATTTGTCCTATTGTGGAAGGGCGCATTACCAAAGTGCTCTTTCAAACACATCTTTAGGGTTCAAGTTAATTTCTGTTTCCTCCCACCTGCAGAAGAGGCTGCCTCTGCCTCCCACAGAAAGGATCTCAGAGGAAGCTACAGAAAAATTACCTAAGGTAAGATTTGTGTGCCAAAATAGAGTTAGGATTTTAAATGCATCTCTTTTGGGACATTTCACAACTCAGTTCTGATGCTAGGTTTAACTAAGTTTTGATCCCTTTTCCAAAAAAGCTGCTAAGATTTGAGCACTGAAAGGCTGTTAGTGGGGGCAGAAACATATGTGATAGGCAGTTTTATAAATCAGGCAGTATGTGATTGCTTTCCCCTAAAACAAGTACATAAATTAAAAAAAAAAAAATCCCTGAAATGCTACCCTGGTAAAGAACATCCCTCTAAGATCAAACCAACAGGATTTCTGTGGTTTAAGGGTTTGCAGAGATGCTTAAGTCTCAGAAAAATAAAATTATTGATGTAGCCCATGCTTCTGCTGAGTGCTTTAAAGGATGGGGAATTCTTCGCTCACAACAGCAAGCACCAGAGCAGCATGTTATATGCCCCCACCTCAAGTTCATGTAATGGGAATTTTCATGGATAAAGTAATACTTCCTCAGGAAGGAAAGACGTTTTCCAATGCAAGTGTTTTTTTAAGAGGTTAATAAATCACAAGCCATTGTTATACACACATTTCAGAATGTATTGGCATGATTATTAAGTGTTGCCGACGGTTATAAGCAAATCATTTTGTCCATTTGTATAAAAATCTACAACACTTGTTAATCAAGCATCTGTGCTATTAGGATGAGCAATGGCATGTCTGGCTAAGTTAAAGGTTCCTTTTCCTGAGAGCTGGCAAGACACATATTGTATTTCACAAGTCGTAAAATATTGGACTGGTTTCTTTCACACAGGCTTGTACAATCTGGGATGCATCAAGCCAAATCCAGCCTACCAGGTACGTACAGGTTGAATAACCCTTATCTGGACTGCTTGGGACAGGAACGTATTATAAAAATGTTAAATCCAGACACCTTCCTGTCCCAAGCAGGCCCAAACAACCTGCTTCCAATATTAACTGTCTCATGCAGGCAGCAGAACTAGGAGGTTGATCAAACCTCTGAGTGAACTGCCACACATGGCTGGCGGGCTTCATTCAACTTATAGCGCAATCCTAACTTGTGCTGGAACAGGTATGCCAGCAGGCCTGCACTATATCCAGTGCAAGTTTGGGACTGGCTGAGGCAAGGGGAAACATTCCTAGGCTGGCACAAGGAACTTGCACTGGCCCAAGGGCGCGTTAGAATTGCGTCCTTAGTGAGTCATAGGTTGTGCAGGCCTGCTTGAAAAATCTTTTTGTTGCAGACCAATTCTAAACTATAATAAATCTTCATGTCAGGTGAGACTGTCAGAGGCAAGTAGTAACAAGCAGAATGCACAAGACAGACCAGGGCTACATTGTCATGGCTTATGCTGGCATCCAGAAAAAGGGCTCCTCTTTAACACCTGCTGGTAGCTAAAGATTGCGACTACATTCTGCATCCCCCAGAGTTGCAAAACTTTGCTGTTGTGACAACTATCACGACAGAATGTATACAAAGATGACATTATGGGAATATTGTGTCAAGCAGGAAAGAAAAGTAATGGAGCAGGAGCCAAGATTGGCTGGTGGAGAGAAATGAGACAATGAGGATATGATTAAAATGGTGGTGGGTGTCAGGAAGCTGAGAACGGTTTGACTGGCTGCCTCTAGCACCATCTGCCAACCCTACTCCACCCCTGCCCCCCCCCGATCCCCTTGCCCAAGCCACAGAACTTACACAAGTTACTGTAAGGGGTTTGTGGTGAAACAGGAAAGGCAGGGGTTGGGGGAGAGGTCTCACCACCACTGGAGGGTGGACTGCTTGGAGGGGTCCCTTGCATTTCTTCAAAGGCCTCCTTGTAGCTGTGAAGATGAGGCTATGAAAGGGAGATAGAAAAGCGGAATCAATTAACACAATTCAATAGTCTAACTCTCTGTCCTCTCACATCGATCCCTATCAAACTGAGCAGTAGGAACTCCTGTTCCTTTTTGTTTTTTATTTTTCAGGCATCTTTTCTCCTACTTGACTCTACTTTTAATACTGCTAGCTCCAAAGTATGAGGTTCTAGAATTTCTCCATGTGAAGGGTGTTTATCATTGCAGACAAATATTCTCCATTAGAAGAGCAAGAGGCAGGGTTTCGGGACAGTAATGCAGGGGTAGGGCTTAGCAGCCTGCTCTCTGTCTCTCTCTCTCTCTCTCTCCCATCACATGGATACAACCCATGTGATACATAAGTCAGGAACACAGCTTTGCTCTCTAATTTCTCCCAACTCCAACCTCTGAGGACCTTCTGCTACCATGATTGCCTTCTGCTCCCAAAATGGGCAGGAAAGGTGGCCAGAGCAGGAGAAAATTATGGTAGCTCCTGCACTTTCAGCAACACGCATTCTAAATGCTATTACTTCATTTATGGCATTGGGAGTAAATATGATCATGGAATGTCCACAACCCCAAAACAGCACAACCACCTGCAAAACTGAAGGAGGACTCACCACCCAACTAATATTTGAAGAGGGTTATGCATCTTTTGCTTATCTTATTCGAGTGCCAATCTGAACTCCTTCCTTCAAAATCCTGTCCTTCTTTACCTACCACTGGGTGCAAAGAAAGATGTTTCCCTTAACAACTCATCTGTGTTTCCATGCACACAAGGCAACAAAATCAGAAGCAAAAAATGATTTTTGAAAAAGCACCTCCTTTGGCCTTCCTCCAGGGTTGGCAGAGATGGTGCTGACCACCTCTGGTGAGACACAGTGAATGGGAGAGCGGACGGTGGGGCTTCGTGGTGAACTAGGATCCTGAGGACTGTTCTCATACTGGCCTTCACTGGTCGTGCGTCTCCGGCTGGGGGCTTCACTTTCTTCTGGTGATTTATCTCGTGGCGATTGTACTCCTGCAAGTTAAATTACAATGTGAGAAAGGATGGTATCAAGCTTGGGATGGGCTTTAATATACATACAGAAAGTATTTCAGAATACAGGGCTGGTGTTCAGATCTTTAGGCTGTGTTCTGGCATTGGAAAGAAAGGGGAAGTAGGATATATTAACTGATTAACAAGAGGGAAAAAAATTAGCAAATCATTTTCCAGTAGAAGGTTATAGCGAAAACCAGGAAACAAACTAACCTGGATTCAAACTCTCACTGCTCTGGTTCATCCATCACATGAATAACCCTAGTCATTGAGGATCAGTTACCAGCAAAGATGTCATCATATAGTTGTGGCAGAAAGGGCTGCTCCAGTGTTTAAAATACAAGAACACTGATGTCGAGCCCCACTGACATGCATACATTTCATTGATAGCTCTGCTCAGGTAACAGTTAATGAATAGGCTACTCAGATGCTGAGTGCTCCCCTCTGTGACTGACTCAGAACGGATCTGTTTAAAATTGATCAATTTGGAGGATGTTCTCTGGATATTTTAAGAAGTCCCTAACTGTGTCCGCACACATACGCAGAAAACAATTCCCAGACCATTTGAGCCACTTTGTGATGCTGCCAAAGTTTGGAATTGGGAGTTTGGAGAATAAAGTTCACTAGTTTGGGACTCTGGGGGTAAATATGCATTGAGCCCAAGCCTGAGCTCAGTTCATTTGTTTGGCCCCAGTAACAAATCTCACTGCCACAGTACCTTCTTACCATTCCTGCTGAAACTTACCTGGCAAGAGCTGAAATGAGAGGGAGTTTCTATAGGCTTTGGAACCATGCAGCACTACTGTGGGAGCCAAGACCCCTGAGAAATGTAGTTTCCCAAGCGTACTTGGTCTAAGTGTCAAGCATTTTTAGGTCTAATCATGACTGCACTGCAGTCTTCTTGCTAGGACACTGCCAGGTAAACATTCTGGGACAAAGGAAGAAGGCAGCAGGGGTTGTAAGACTGTTCCACACCAACAGTGCAATGAAACCCAGAGCTCAGAAAGGCCCAGCTTAAAATGAGCTCATTTTAGACCAATTCTAACCAAGCCCAAATTAACTCATTTTAAGTGAGACTACACCAAACCAACACTGGGGAAGCTTGTTCAGCACTAGTTTAAGTCAAAAATACAAATGTGCCTCTAGCAAAAAGACATGGCCCTCTGGTACGCACTGATATAAGGAAGAATCACCAATTTTCAGGTTTTGAAAGCCAACTACAATACTGGATTTTGGTGAACATGAAGATTGGTTGCTGGGAACGACACCTGCAAAAATTCAACTGTGCCGGGCAGCTGTGCAGTGAACTACAAGGCTGGAGAACAGACAGTTACAGCAAACACAGTGCCAAACTGTCACCAGTTTTGCGGCCATCATGACACTATATTTGTTACAGTTACACTATATTTGACACGATATTTGTTATATTTGCCTGGAATTTTCAGAACCCTTTACTTAGGGCAGCCATTTTCAACCACTGTGACATGGCACACTAGTGTGCCGCAAGTGGTCCACAGGTGTGCCACAGGAATTTGGGGAAAGGTCATTTATTAGTAGGGCCAATGAGATGTGACCCTTCCACTAGCAGCATGGTGTGCCTTGTCAATTGTCAAAAACCTGATGGTGTGCCTTGACCATTTTAGTGCCTTGTCAGTGTGCCCTGAGATGAAAAAAATTCAAAATCACTGACAGGGAGAGGGGTCTCGTTCCTTAAGGGGGAAAGCTTTATTAATCCCATTCCTCAAAGTCTATAGACACAATCCTCAGAGGTACTACACTTCAGCCCATTTTCAAGTCCCAGCCAGGGAAAAGACCCAGGAATCTGGCTCACATTTCAGTCCACTTATTTGCCTTCATTCATAAAAGCTGAAGTAAACTCCCCCCCCCCCTCCTCATGAAGTCCTCCATAATCAATCTAACACATTTTGATTCCCACCCCCCTTTCTTTAAAGGCACTTGGCTGTCAAGAAGGTGACACTTTGGAAGACATCCGTCAAAAAAAAAAAAAGCTAGTGGGAATTTTGAGCTACTTTTGAGTCCCTTGGCAAATCAGGATCTCTTCTTGATTAGTAACAGCTATGCCAGTTTCCCAGCTTCAGAGAGCCTTCCCTTTCACACAGCTGAGCGAAAAAGAAAAAGAAATACTGTACACAGATTTTGGGCTGTGCTCTGAGATTTCCAACACAGAAGTCCTCTTAGACAGAGAAAGAGAAGGCAGCCCAAATCCATGGCAACAGAAGCAATCAAAATGTAACATCCGGACCAAAAGAAAATCCATTGACTCGAGTAAGAGAACTCAAGCATCACATACAACATTCATTAAGTCAAGCAATCGCATATGTTTTCTTTTAAAATGGACGCATAGATTCTATTTTCTGCTAAAACACTTCCTGCCTCCTCGCACTTTTTCCTTTTGTTTTTTAAGTTTAGCCTCAAGTGTTGTTTATGTATTATGTTCAAATCAAATCTGATTTACGTTTAATATGATCTCATTTTAAAGAACTAATATATGTAAAATGTATACTGATTTTTTTAAAAATTCTTTCTGCTTATACCCACTGGATATAAGTCACTGGATATAAACAGTGGGTTATTGGGTACCAATACTGGATATGAGTGGGCCCACTGAGTATCCACAAGAAATGAATTGAATGATGCATGGATGTTGGCCTCCTGCTAAATCCTTAACTCCACTGACTCAAGTTTTTGCAGCTGCTTGAGAGAGAGAGAACCAGAAACCTGCAGCCTCATTGGAGGCTTGAGCAAGCAACTCATTCAGAAGCAGTGAGGCATGGACAAGGGTTGATGCCCATGGAAATGGGAACAGAAATCAGAGTGATTCTGCTAACGTGTGCAAGGAAAGACTGAAATGCCATTGCATTCCACCCAACACCCACGCCAGGAAAGTGGCTACTGTTGCTCTCTCTGTATTGCTGCCATGTGCACATTTTAAATGTCTCCTGCACAAGGCTTCAACCCCCTTCTTTTGATGGAACTTTAGAAAATCTTCAGTTCCTGCTGCATTGATATGCTTTGTTTTTTCCTTCCGTTTAAGGGGGAGGGAGACAGGGAAGAAGAGAACCAGTGTTCGCGAGCCAAGAGGACGCCTTGGCTCAGGCTGACCAGGCTTTTAAACTGGAATTAGTGAGGCTTGGAAGAAGCTGGGCAGCAGCAAAGTGTCGCTCAGTACATAATCTTAGGCTCTCCCTCTACTCTGAGCTGTGTTCATGAGCAAAATTCTATCATGAGATACAGTGTGCCCTGCCTTCAGAGCAAGATCACCATCTCTTGTAATCTTCAGCATGGTTCCTTACCCACAGAACAAGTTTTCTCCCAAAGTAACCTGAATCAAACAACAAGAGAGTGTCACCATGAAACTTTGGACTAGGGGCAACTTCAAGGTGAATCATGAAGGTGGCACTAGACAGCCCACCTACTAGAGTCAAACTAGATGAGCGAGGGCATCCACAAATTGTTTATTCTCACATCTGTCCCAACCAGAGAGAGAGAGAGAGAGAGAGAGAGAGCATATGTATGTGGCAGAGGAGAGTCCGTTTCTTACACAAAAAAGAAACTCGGAGTTGGACGAAGTGAAATTCTTCCCTCCCCTGACGTTACATCACTGCATTCTTCTGCCCAAAGCACTTTGAGTCCAGTTCTGATACTGGAAGTGAACTGGGCAGAGATAGAACTGCTTAAAGGAATGGAATGTGCCAAAGTCAGGTGGAATATGGGAGTTGGTTTCATCCCCTGCCTCTGTAAGTTTCTTTTCCAGAACAAAACAGTCCCCCTCCTCCACCCCATTTTATATGTGAATGGGAGAGACGTGATTAAAATACACATGGAAGCTTCCTTCACAACCCATCTGACTCTCACTAGGAGATTTTGGCCAGGAATGGGGTGAACACTAAAATGGGTTAATCTCCGGTGTTAACAACTGAGGGATCACCACGGGTGGGTTTTCGGTGAGAGAGGATTAGCTAGCACAGCAGTTCCACCTGGCGAATCACAGTTAAGTCACCAGTGAAAGAACAATACTTTCCAGCAAAGCAGATAATAACCATATCTGAAGCAAACTTTGAGGGCAGTATATTTAAAGCACCAGCACTCATTCCATCACTACACTTCCAACAGCAAGGTTGTGAAATTAATAGTGTGAAGGGGAGAGCAGGTTTTGCTTCTACCATCATTCCAAGAACAGTCTATAGAGCATGTGCAAATAAAGTCCCACAAAAGTGTGATGTCACACACATCCTCTGGCCCTGAGGTTCCCAAACTGTGGGTCTGTGGCCCACCAGTGGGTCACAATCCCATTTTTGGTGGTTCGCGAAATGGACAGGGCAGATTAGGCTCTGTGCATCACGGGTTAAACAACTTGCTATGGAAGGGGAGAGCCCTGCTTCCTAATCACCATTATAGCTAGGAAAGTTAAACTTTTATTTGGTGGGTACTGATGCTGAAAAGTCTGGGAACCACTGCTCTGGCCTATCCTTGTTTTCCAGAATGACATGGTATGGTAAACTTATTCCACTCTATCAAAATCAATTGTAGCATTGTATGCATACACAATTAGTCCGTCATTCCAAGGGGAGACCAATTAATTGAAATGACAGGCTATCACGCATAGAACATGCTGCTGAATTAAACTCTGGAGCGTGAGACAGGCAACATTGGTGGGATATTCCTCTGAAGACCTGGAAAAGGGAGCATAGAAGTGGGAAGCAGTCTGAAAGAGTGTCCGTCAAAACTCTGTGAAATGTTATAGTTGGTTCAAATTCCAAACCTGTAGGGAAAGTGGTGAGTGGGTTCAGTATCCTGTGTTGAGACAGATGAAACAAAATACTGTATAAGAACGGCAACCTGTTCTTCACAAGGAAAAGAAATGACCTTCTATATTAAGTGAAGCTCATACATCAATGAAAATACAACCCCACCCAAAAAAAAAACAACCCCCCCAAAATAAAAAACACTCAGATGTTCTTGCTGAATAAGAAGTTCCACAGTGAAAACTTGCTTCGTTGCTACCTTCTTCTCTGCAGAGTTTCTGGCTCTAAAAGCTCACATTCCATAAATGATACATAAGCAGCTGGAGACAATGGAGCAACCACACTTTTGAAATCCATGGGTAGGTTCCTTCCTCCAGAGCAACCTGCAGAGCAACCCAAGAGTTTACACACCCACTTGCACGTTCCTTCTGCTAGCCATGCAGAACTGGAAGCCCCTGTCCTGATTCCAGTCAATGCTGCCAGGCACAGTGGAAAGATCTGAAGTAGAAACCCCCAGCAAACGCTTGTGGAACACACACAGCCCCTAAGTAAACCTTGGCATGTGGCCGAGCTGTCCAGCAAGTGATCATCCTGTTCCTGGACTTTAGTACTATCCCCCCTCCCCCCACCATGCAGACTCCTCCCCTTGGCATGTATGAAGACACTGACACAGCAGCAACAACAAAGCAGCAGTGAGTGAGGTGTGCATTTAAGTAAACCAGCCACCCTCCTTCTGCAAGTGACTCCTGGCTACACACCACAGATGAACAACACATGTAGCAAATGAATCCATCAACAAGCTCATTAGACACACTGCAATGGGAAGGGTGGGGAGAGAAACACAACTACTGAAATGATAAATGAAAAGGAACTTTGGGGTAAAGCCCTATTTAGAGTCCAGTCCTCCTCAGCACAACTGTTTGGGCCAGATACTCTTGAGAATTCTTGATGAAAATCTTTTTATTCAGCGGAACATTCAACAGCCATGTGTGCTAAAGCGGTCTCGCTGTGTCTGAAGGGATCTAAAGTTGAGAAGCAGGAGATTGATTTTTCACACATTCCCTTCTCCTAATGAGCAGACAATCCTGTCCTAGATTTCTCCAGTGCTATTTTGGAATGGACTCTAAACACCATCATCCCATCATCCTTCCACTACCACAGAGCAGAAGCAAACCCCATCTCTCTGCACTGGTATCCATGCAACTGCAGAGAAACCAGCAACCATGCAGGACAACCAGGCAGGGAGGACCGAAGAGAAAGAAGGAAAAGCAGCAACAGAACAAACCAGAAAAGGAGAAGGATCGTTGTCGGTGAAGAGGAGGATGGGGGCTTTTCATGCTCTTCCGGATGTCCCGGAGTTTGGCGTTGTACTCTGGCAGGGGGAGACGGAGGTAGGGTGGGTAGGAGCAGAGGAGCAGGAGAAGGTCAACCAAAGATGAAACAAAATCCATCACGGAGAGTGAGAGAGAGAGTGGTGAGAGACAGAACAAACAGCACAACAGATAAAGGAGAAAGGGGGGAAAAAACACAAGAAAAATCATTAGTTGGATGCCCACCCAGGCTGGACACTGAGATCTGGGATTAGGTCAACATAATAATATGAAGTACCAGTAAACCCATTCAATGACCAACTCATTCATATGGGATCTTGGGTGAATGGAGTGACCTCAGAGTGAGGTATCTGAGGACATACATGTCATGTAGGTGCCTAGCCTCCTTCCATTCAAAAGGAGCCAAACATTCACATGACACAACTGATTATTCCTATTTACACTGCACAATGCCTCTGGGTTTCAGTCTGAAACTTGGAAAAGTACCTTCTCTAATTCTACAGAATACACAGAAAGTTCATTGTATTGTAGAAGACAAAATATACAAGAATGAGATTAAAAAGGTGTGATTGACAGAATATGGGCACTGAATATATTTGGATATAGAGTAAATTTGGGGCTATATCCCACATAAGTCTGTTATGTGCCCATACGGAAAAGTGGGAGGTGGTCTCTCTAACACAAAAGTTCTCAAACTTTATTACTAACCCAACCTAGAGATTCCAGGGATTGAACCTAGTACTTCACGTTTTGTCACCTTCCTTGGGTTTTACAACCCACACTTTGAGAATCCCTTCTCTAGCCCAAGTGGCAGAAGAATAAGATATGCTACACATCTTCCTCTTCCTCAATGAATAATCCATTACACTACAGGAAATAACTAGAGGTGGCACAGTCCACATCAAATTTTATTATCTGTTCAAATGCAGAACTTCCAGATTCTCTGATAGCAAAATCTGTATCTTGTCAAACTGATACAAATTGCCTGCATTTGTTCCGGAGGAACATCCAAGCATCTCTGGCCATTGTCCTGGTCTTTCCTCCAAATTTGGAGCAAAGATTCATACAATAAATTTGCACCACTTTTTCACCCAGGCACCCATTCATTAGCAATTTCTTTTAGCAGAAATTAAATCTAGCTATTTCATGGCCCAGTCTCAAAGTATGTTCTCCCACAAATTGTTTTCATGGGATGCTTTCTCATAATGACTATCTGTCATGAGGAAGTATATTTGCATGAGTACTTATATATCTGCATGTAGTGACTAGCCACCACACACGGACAATCTTAAGTGGTAATTTTGTTGTGGTGGTTTAAATTTTACTGAAGAGAAGTTTAAAATGCCCTTAGAATCTTGGGGTGTTTATGAGATCCTAGGAGATTTTTTTTTTCAATAAAAGATATCTGTACAAATTTTGGGTTTTGCCTGCTTTTTGTGGTGAGCTAATTAGGGTTGCCCTATTTGTATTGTATGTACAAGAACCGAAAATTCAGCATCAAAAGCATTCCTCACCCCTTCCCGCCCGCAAGTCTTCCCAATCGAGGTCAGAACAAAAATGATAAATTTATGCATTGTCTTTACATTGCTTTATTCTTCAAGACCGGCACTTTCGGAAAGTGTGCCTTTCGCAATTTGCGTTCATCAAATTCAAATTCCAACTGGATGCAGTCAACCCTTTTTTAATCAACTGTGGGTATTGTATGATTTTGGATTTCCCAGAGGATCTAATAGTGACACATGCATAGTTAACAGTCCTGGTATATCTCTGGCTGGCTACTGGTACAGGAATTTATATGAGTGTGTACCAGAGAGGAAAAGTGCACAAATAGTTATGGAAAGACTTATGAAGGAACTCTGACTCAGCTGGATTGTGCTAATTCTGTGAAGGTGTCTAATTCATGTCCCAGGGTGTGTTGAGCAAGGTCGAATTTGCAGTAGTTGGGTAGTCATTTGCTTTTCCTGGGAAGAGAGTCCTCCTATACTTCTTTTGCCTTAATCATTCTAGTACTGCCCCCATCCTGCTGCATAGGAAATCAGAGTTCTCATGATAGCGAGAACCAGGGAAGATGATGAACTGTGAAATTCCACACATACTCGCCTTGGAACAAACAGACAATTTATAGTAGCATGCATTGTAAATAACATGCTGGCCTCTGCGCTCTCCCAGCTTGTCCCAGGCAGCTCTGTTCCCTTCATTCTCCTTCTCATCACTCTCTGGTGCCTGCCAGATCTCTTGCTTCAGTTCATGTTCTCTAATCACAGGACACCTAGTACTAAGTAACTGCACACCCAGAGTCCAGGCTCATGCTTCCACACCCAGGGCAGCTGCTATTCTTCCACCAGGATATCAGGACACAACACTCCTGGGATGATTCGCCCACCTGCATCTCAGATAGGTGGCTCATATAACAACACTCTCTGCAGGGCTGCCATGCCTCCCCAAAACAAGCACTAGTGACTTGAAGAAAACCACTGTAAGTAGAACATTCTGCACCAGTCTTTCCCCATAGTTCTGAAGAAGATCTGCCCATCGTCATCACTCGCAGTGATATGTACATTCAGAAGACTGGGAACAGGAGTTAGACGGACTGCTGCATTCAGATAGGGGGCAGGGATATCATCATCAGTGTTTCTTTTATTTTTTTGAATTACTTGCATAACTGCAAGTCTGTACACAGTTAAATCCCATTGAAGTCAATGGGCATTAAGAGGCCTATATATAATATTGCAGCCTATATAAATTCTACAGGCACTTCTGGCATGATGCATCATGGTGCTTTCTTTTTGTGGTATCCTGAATTTGGGGTAGAGAGACTTAGGGTAGAGAGACTTAGGGCGCAATCCTAACCCCTTATGTCAGTACTTTCCAGCACTGACATAAGGGCAATGCAGCTCTGAGGCAAGGGAACAAACATTCCCTTACTTTGAGGAGGCCTCCGTCACGTCCCATTGGCATGCAGCACACGTCCCATTGGCACAGCTAAGCCAGTGCTGGAAAGCACTGACATAAGGGGTTAGGATTGTGCCCTAAGCTTTTAACCTGAATGGGTTTAAAACTAGAAGATTGTCTTCCTGTGCAGATAGATGTGCTGCAAAAGCAAGGGTCACTTTTAATCATGAGTTATATAAGGGGAAGAAATTCACAGGTGCAAAAAGACAACACCTTTCTATCTCCTATTTCATACCAACTGCACATCAGCACATTTTTCCTTTCAGGTGATCTAATTCCAGGTAGTTCTAGTTCTTTCCTTCCGGAATGTTTTTGCTCTCTTTAATTAAATGCTCTGCCTTTATCTACCTCTTATTCAATATTTCTATCTGGTGATATTCAGAACATGTGAGGCCAAAACAAGGTGACAGGACAAAGTAAAGTATTGGCTAGAAATCTTACCCTCTTCCTTCTGACTCATCAGTCCCGGATCATATTTGCATGCATGTGTGCGTGCGTGCGTGCGTGCGTGTGTGTGTACAGGAACAGGAAGCTCTATACTGGCATGATTGGCATATGATGTGTTAAAAAAACAATGTCACATTGTAAAGGTCTGAAGATATTTTATATTTTATGTACAACATAAGCAGAAGGAAGAGACATGATTGTTGGCCCCTCATCCTGGGGCTAACATCCCAGTTCTCCACTAAAAAGGCAAAAACACAACCCTATCAGGAACTTCATTTGAACTTGATTGGCACCGTTAATGTAAGGTTTGTTTGTTTAACAATTTCTATCCCACCTTTCACCCTGAAGGGCATATATATATATGCAGGGTTCCTCAAACTGTGGGTTGTGATCTGATGCCCAGTGGGTCCTGGGTTGGGCCTTCCACCCATCCATGTGTCCAGTTGGTTCCAAACTGGAACCCTCCAGACGTCATTGGAACCTGCACAGACCTCAGAAAGCCTCCAGAAGCAGCTGGAAAGTCACTTCCAGTTTACTTCCAGGTTTGTAAAAGTGACTTCTGGCCTTCTGAGTTACAGCACCCTCCGTTGGAAAATAGGTGGGTCGTAGCGGGTGGAAGTTTGAGAACCACTGCATAAAAATATAAAATACATATATAATTTTAAGCCCCTAAACTCTCCCCTCAACAACTATGTGAAATGGAAATGTCTTTAAGCCTTGCCAGAACTGCTTCACAGAGCAGCTGTTCAAGGTCTTGTGTTGTACATTTGATTTTAGAAGTAGCCCTACTTCTGTTTCAGGTGAAGATGATGTATTTGGGGGGGGGGGGTCATGTTGACTGCACAGCCATGTGCAGGCAGCGGAGTGTGTTTTACTATAGATATAATGGTTTGGGGTAAGATAGGGGCATAGGATATGGAGATTTGTTCGCCTCCGTTCATAACATAGGAAATCAGCTGAATCTGACCAAATGCTCATCAAACCCAGCACCTCCTGTATCACAGGGAGCAAAATTCATTCTACTGTCTTCACCTTCTTCTAATTCTACATGGCTCTATTATGTCTCTACTTGATAATTATTTTTTTCTTAACAGCACCCTTGTCAAGGCATACATATTTACCCATACATTCATTGACACACACACACCCTTTTCAGGCGAAATCAATATTTAACAACACAGCCTTCTCTCATAAGGAAGGTGCACCAACTCCTATTTTGGTTGCACTTTTTCAGCTTTACAATATCCTCTTTGCGATGGGATGACTAGAACAATACGCAATATTCCAAGTGTCACACTTTCCTAATAACCCCTAATATGGAATTTGCTTTTTTTCACAATTGCTGCATGCTATGTTTGTTGTGCTTTGAACAGCATGCATACATGTATTGATGTGGAGTGTCTATGGGAGCTTGAGAGCCTGGAGAATTTATCTGTAACTATGTGGGCAGGTGTGCCTAAACTACATGTTACATTAAACACTTAGTAGACACAATCAGGATTGGGGCTGTGATGAAGGAAGGTTAATACTTTACTTCACACTGCAATTCTAATGAAAATCACACACACATCTGCAGCTGCCATTGGCTCGTGAGTAGAATAGAATGGAAGAGTGCCAAAGCATCTCTGTATAGCTTGCATTTGTGTGTGAGAGAAAGGATGTGTTCTTGTTAACAAGAATATACATGAACAAATTGTTGCTATTAAGACTTAGGATACTGACTGAGAAATCTCACAGCAATATGCAAGTTCATTTCAATGCCTCCTGTATGAGTCATAGCTCTGGTACCATTTAAGA
The DNA here is from genome assembly GCF_035046505.1 of Tiliqua scincoides. NCBI lineage: Eukaryota > Metazoa > Chordata > Lepidosauria > Squamata > Scincidae > Tiliqua > Tiliqua scincoides. Next base: position 73,263,176 of record NC_089821.1, on the reverse strand, counting down.
GATCTGCCAGTCTCTCTAATGCCATGCCCCGGTATATCAGTGACAGCTGCACTGACCTTGTCATTTCCTTGCTACCAGCTGTGACTACATGTGCCAGTGGTACCCCTTCGACTCACCCCATCACTATGCCTCATTATAGTACATACAAATTTACATGCAAACAGGGCTTGCCAGATTTCTTTCCTCCAGTAGCTCAAGCCCAGCTTCCCCCACTTTTGCAATGCATTTGACAGGTGGTGTGGCCTGCAATTCAATCATTAATTTGCTAGTCAGTCTTGTCTTCCCACCATACTTCAGATAGACTGACTGCTTTTTAAAATTATTTTTAAAGCACAGAATATATATTTACTCATTAACGGCCCACTCCTACTGGTGTGTTGTGCTGCCAGAATAAGTGTTCCGGTGGCACAATGTGCTTTCCAACAGTCACAAAATGCAACCCACCAGAGCGTGCAGATTGGCTCTTGCCAGGAGTGGCAGTCTCTGCGCAGTAGCAGATACCCACTGCTGCAGGTAAGAACGCATAGGGGGTGGGATGGATTGGTAATAGGGTGGACCAAGCCTACAAAGAGGATGCTTTCTGCAGCAGCGGTGCATGCCAAAACCAAACTCCCTTCCTGGGAATGATTTCCCTTTACAGTCTTGCACCAATTATATCACTGGCATAAGTTTAAGAAGACTTGCCAGGCCGGCAGGGGCTTATCCCAGGGCAAGGGAACAAATGTTCCCTTAACCAGAGAAGGCCTCTGGAGGCCAAAACTCCCCTGCAGGATGCAACAGTAGACACATTAGTGCCACTGCATTGTAGTGCAGGGTCTTACAATTGGGCTGCACATGTCCCCCTTTTAGAGTCAAAGCAATATTTAACAATGTTAAACATTGACTCTGGGAGGAAAGGTAAGGTGGGTTAGGGCGCAATCCTAACCCACTTTCCAGCACAGACATAAGGGCAATGCTGCTCTGAGGTAAGGGAACTAGCATTCCCTTACTTTGAGGAGGCCTCTGTGAGCGTCACCCAACTGCACATGTTCCATTGGTACAGCTATGGCAGTGCTGCAAAGTTGGTTAGGATTTGGGTGTTAATGACATGATTTCTATGCAATCAGCACTGCCAGCTTCCATTGTAAACACACATAACCAATTTCCTTTTAGATCAATCTGGGAGAGAAAGACGTACGTCTAAACAAATTTTGATGGGTGTACTTCCACAATAGGTTTCCCATTCAAATCATACACATCTATAAATGTAAGGCACCAGAGCGACTCAACTTCCAGCTTGTTTTTCCATGAACCTTATCACAAAACTAGGCATTTTTTTCTCTCTGTCTAGTACCTTTAATGCTAGGAGCTACGCTGGAAGGTGCCCAACAGCTGAAATTGGTGCTACAGGTTAGACTAGATCCAAGATATTTCTGTGTAATTACCGGCCCAGGCTGCATACTAGATGCAACCATCACAAAATCCTTTAACCAGCTGTGACTATCTTCACTGATAATCACAAAGACTACTCTTCTTAGAAAGGCTGCACTTCAAAGTTTGTACCCGGGCAATCCAGTCTTCGGGAAATTAAGAAGGATGCTCAGGGGAATCTGCAATGACATTTTGCTTCTCTAAAATCTCTGCTTGTATGCTTGCTTTAAATGGCAAGCTTCAAGCCTGTAGGAGGAAAAATGTTTCAAAAAAAAAGGGGGAAGGCAAAAATTGTTTGAGGCTTAGATATTGAAGAAGCTGGGGGTGATCCACCCAGACCTCTCTCTATGGTTCCTCACACTTAGTCTCAAAGTCAGTCAATGTCTCCTCCTCCTTTATTATCACTTTAGTCAATACAGAAATGTCCTGAATTTCATGAAAGCCAGAACACTGCAAGCAGAATAGATTGTCCAAGTTACACCCATTTCAGCAAATGTACATTTCAGTGAAGAGAACGCAGAGTCCTGCCCATGAATGCCAGTGCTCTGGGCTTCAGTGGAAGGCATGAAAGCGCCAAAGGCAATGGAATATTGTGCTTTGTGGGTGTGGTGGACATTTCCTTCCTGACTCAACATCTTTAATGCGAGAGCATTAACGAACCTTGTGCTGCTCATTCAGTGAGCATAAAATTCAGTCAAAGCATAGTTTTGTTTAGAAGGCAGTTGCTGAGCAATTTACTCCTAAGTTCCAGTTCCAGCATCTGTGCTGTACTACATGCCACAAAAGAAAGGCCAGCGATTACAAAATCATGAAAACATGTAAGTTTTCACTCCGTTGCAGATGCAAGTTTGCAGGAAGGGAGGCAAAGCAAGCTCAGCCACCAGTAGGTATTAGAACGCAGAGAGATGCTATCTGAACATCCAAATTCAGAAACTGTGTGCGATTGCCCCAGGTCAACAATGGTTCTCTTAGTGGAGGGGGGGGGGAGAAAGGAAGCCTCCATAAATCTAAAAAGTCCAGGAAAAGGTTTGCAGTCAATCACCACTACTTCATATTACGAGACTTCATGTAGATCAGGGGTGGCCAACATGTGGCACAGACCTCACAGGCAGCAGGAATTTGTGGCACTCATGACAAAAATAGGAAGTCTCATGGTTCTGAGTTAAGGAAAAGAATCAGGTCTCCACTCCTCATGTGTGCTACCCAGTCATGAAACTGGAGGTAGTCATCCCAAGGCATTGGGGAGGGAGACAGTCATATGGTCTATAGTACACACTAGAGTGGCATTATAATTAAGTATATTTATACATTGCTTTTCAACAAAAAAAATTGTTTATATAAACAATTGTAAAAAAAAGTTACAATGGAAACACCAACAAATTGCAACTAAGAAGGATGTTATGCTGGGATGCATAGGGACAGTTGCTGTCCTCCTGCTAAATATGAGGACCACCACTTAAAGGATATCCCTTTGCCAGTTACAGGGCAATATCCTGCATTTCTGTTATGCCACACTTGCCAAAAAAGTCAGCCACCATTGACATAGATCAGGGGTGCCCAAACCCCAGCCCTGGGGCCACTTGCAGCCCTCGAGGCCTCTCAATGCGGCCCTCAGGGAGCCCCCAGTCTCCAATGAGCCTCTGGCCCTCCGGAGATTTGTGGAAGCCCGCAATGGCCCAACGCAACTTCTCTCAGCGTGAGAGCGACTGTTTGACCTCTCGTGTGAGCTGTGGGATGAGAGCTCCCTCCACTGCTTGCTGTTTCACGTCTGTGATGCAGCAGCAAAAGAAAGGCCAGCTTTGCTTTGTGCAAGGCCTTTTATAGGCATTGAGCTATTGCAAGACCTTCACTTGTTCATATAAGTTGATCTTTAACATATTCATTTATGTAAACTTATGTAAATTTATTCAAATTTTAAATGTAAATTAATTCTTTTTTTCCCCGGCCTCCGACACAGTATCAGAGAGCTGATGCTGATCCTCCTGCCAAAAACTTTGGACACCCCTGACATAGATAAAAAAACTGGCATAAATGTTTGGAATACTTATGGCCAGATTCATTATGTTATAGATGTGTTTGCAAGCATTGAGAGAGTACTTCTGCCATGATTTTTTTTTCCTGGATCAACTTTTTAAGTAGTACCTTCTGGTAATTAACTCTTCCATAATTTGTACATTTGATTGAGAAAGTCATCTTTTTCCTAGCCATTTACCTGTATGGCTACAGTTATTTTTGTTACAGCCATCTTACAGTCATGAACTTCTATGTGATCCACAGCGCCTAGACCACTGTTTTTGGTGCTTAATAAATAGAAAATAGCAGTAATGGCAGCTATGGAAAATCTGGGGATGACCAAAGATAGGCTGTTGCTTGTGCAAAGGAAGCATTCATCTACTGTATCCTGAAGGGGTTCGTATCCTGTCTTATCAGATAAATATTTCCATTTATCCACTCCGTTTTGAACTAAGTCGGATAAACAAAATCAGGTCACCAAAGAAGCACTGGTTTCCTATTAACCTCAAGCAAAACAGAAAAAAAACACGATTTGAACCCAAAGGATAGCAACCCCAGACACGTAAGAAAACAGAGAGCAAAGCATCCTACCTGCTACCCTATGAGCTACCAGCCCTTCAAGATTCAAAGGCTCTTCCTCTGAGGGCCCGGAAGGCTCTTCACAATTTTCTGCTTCCTTTGCTGGCACCTGGGCTTGCACCATCACTCCAGCCGAGGAGGGTGACGTAAGCAGGGGATGCTGCCCTTCCATTAACTTGTATGCCATTGCATGAGGTCTGGGAGATGTAGGAGGACTTCCAGCTATCTGACCGTAGCTCCTTGCCTGTGTTACAGCTGGCTGTTGGTTCTGATAGCTGTAGGGTGGCGAGGCTTCTCTGTAATCCTGTGATGGGTACATTGGCTCTTCAGCATTGTGGAGCAATAATTTTGTGGGATGAGCTTTAGGTGCTGCTTCAGGAGGTTGGGATACAATGGTCCCAGTGGAGTTGTATGTAGGACTTCCTGGAATGGGACCAAAAGCATTGGTAGGCCTTTGCTGCACTGCTTGAGGACCAGTCACAGGCTGAGCTGACACTGAAAGAGCCACCGGGCGTGGCTTGTCATCTCTGGAGGCAACTGGGACACTCTGGGATTTGTGCATCATTGAAACAGTGGGATCCAGATCAAGCATGAGCAGATTGAGGGCCTCAATTGACTGCTCTATTTCTTTCTGGGAGGCCACTCTGGGGAATTCTGGGATGCTGATGCTCTGAGGGGGGGCTGCCTGTGAAGGACTAGGTTGAGGGCTTGCGCTAGAGATGCTGGGGCTTTGGCTGTCAAGGCCATTATCATGCTGATGGGATGGTCTGCTGCCTCCACTTTGCTGCTGCCACGAATTAAGCCCTCTCTGGACAGCATCCCGACTGCTCGTGCTCCGTGCTGGTGCCTGGGGAAGCTGAGGGGTCTCAGCAGTAGCTGTGGGGAATGACTGGGAGCGGTATATGCCATTTGGGTCATAGCCATAGGAGTACTGCTGGCTAGAGGCTGGGGGCTGAGGCTGAAGCCAGCTGGGAGGAGGGAAGCCATGCTGATAGTATTCAGCCAAATTATCCTGTGCAGATACTGTAGGCCGAATGTGGCCATATGGATCCTGGGGGTGACGGCCCATCATGCTCCGCAAGGTATTCTGGTTGTTGTAGGGGTAGCCACCATTGATGACCGTCTCTGAATCATGCAGCTTGTCTATGCCATTGAAGTTGGATGAGCCATTAGGCAAGGAAGAGAGGCTCTCCATCCGGGGAGCCTCATGGTAACCCAGGTCACTAGTGTTGGTAGTGCCATCAAAAGATGAAAGAGTGCCCAGGCTGCCCACACTGTGCCCGTCCTGGTTGGGCAGCTCGTCATCCAAAATATCTGTTTCCCTCTCAGCCACCAAGCTAGCAGCCTCCCCATTGACATGCACCTGAGCGGGCACTACGTGGCGACCAGACGCAGTGGAAGAGACCGCTGCTCCCCCACTGGGGCTGTGGTTATGCATGGCAGTTTCGTTTTCCAACCCAAAGCCACTGAGCAGGCTCTCAAGCTCCCGCTTCTCTTCAGGGGTCAGCACAGGGTTGTTTCCTCTGCTGCTGCTGGGAACTGTGGGCACTGCCTGCTCATCGGTCTTGTCAGTCTTGGTGGAAGCAGTGGAGTTGCCTGAATCGCTGCTGACAGAGAGCGTGTGCTCAATGTGGTTGGGGGCAGCGGAAAGAGTAATGCGGTTGGTGTTGACAGTGCCAGTGCTGCCGTGGAGTGAATCTTTCTTCTTCACCTTGGCATAGAGACTCCCGTCTAGAGGTCCTTGGGTGTGCCCAACCTCTGCAATGAGAAGGAGAGACAAGAAAATCAATACTTAGTTTACTGTGCAGCAACATCTAAAAGCTCCAATTAAGACACATGATACTTGGGCTGGTTGCAGGCATTTAGCTACAACAGGAAGAGACACTGCGACTCTGTCAACAAGCTGCCAATCACGATCACATCGTGTACCCTTTAGGCCGCTGCAGACAAGAGACGCCAGTGTGTCTCTCTGAGGGTAGCACAGCCTCTACCATGTTCCATTCCCACAGGAGCTGATTGTGGCCAGAGAAGAGCCGGTGGCTACTGGAGCAAAACAAGTTACTGACTATTTCCGTTTTACCATCATCAGAAAACAGAATATTTGGCAACAAATGTACCTGCAATGATCATTAAATGAACCTCTTCTGTAAACGGAAAACAGGCTGGGAGGGGATGTTACACTGCAGGGCAGTGCTTCCCAAACTCCTACAAGGGAGTTGGGAGCACTGTAAGTAATTGCGGAGGAGGGGCGAAGGCAGCAGTCCTGCAGGTTGTGGGCAGCCATCTGCAGGGCTTTCTGTGCCTGCAAAAGTGTTAAAAAGGCGGGGCAATTCTGGTTTTTGCAATGAAACTGGAAATGCCCCTTTTCCCCCTTTTTATACATTTGCAGGCACTAGGAGCCCTGCAGAGGGCTTCTCACACATACACCCCCAAGCTCCCTAGGACTCCCTAGAACTCCCTAGGTAGGTAGAAAACCCCCTTCCTGCCTCCCGGCAGCAGTACAATCCTGAGGATCGCGTTCCTGTGTCCCGTTCCCCCCGCCCCTTAAAAGGGCATTGGCCAGTCCTTGGGCTGATGGGTCACAACCTACCAGTTTGGGAACCACTGCCATAGGGTCACAAGGGACCAGAATGTCATCTAGTTCAGTCCCATACAACCTGTGACCCACCAAGCCCAAGGCAGCCCCAGTTTAATGCCTGCCAAGAACTACAATATCTATTTACAAGACATATTTACAATAAAACAGATTTAACAATTTAAACTAATCAAAAGCAGATAAAAATAATTCAGCTGCACTAGGTTCAGGATAGCTTAGCTTTACAGCCCGAAAGCCTGGCAGAATAGGTGTGCCTTAAACACTTTCAAAAAGGCAATTGCAGAGGGGACTTCCTGCATTCCCTGAAGCAGGGAGTCCCACATCCAGAGAACAATGATAGAGAGGTTACAGTGTTGTATGCTCACACATCAAGCCATGTTCAATAATGGCACACAGAGCATAACCTCTCCTTTAGATTTTAACAAATAGGCAGATTCATATGGCAGAAGATCCCAAAGGCCCAAACCATAAAGGACATCAACCAGTACCTTGAACTGGACTAGAAATGAACTGGAAGCCAGTGTAGTTCCTGTAGGATGGAGTTATATATTCCCCCTGCACAGCTCCCCATCAGAAATCTGGCTCAAGCATTCTGAAACAGTTGCAGTTACCAAATATTTTTCAAGGGCAGCCCCGCACAGAGTGTGTTGCAGCAATGCAATCAAGATATGAACGAAGTAAGATATACCAAAGCAGATCTGCTTTCCCAAGGAAGGACCATTGCTGATGCACCAATCACAGCTGAAGAAAAGCACTCACAACCATGGGTACCACCTACTCCCCCTAGAAGCTCCACTGGGTCAGGAGCACCTCCAACTTGCACACTTGCCCTTTCAGAGGGATTGTGACCCCATCAGGCTAAACTCCTATTCCTGGATCAGCTCTCCTACTGACCATCAGCACCTCTCTCTTGCCTGGATTAAGTTTCAATTTGTCGGTCCAGAGAGAGCCCATTACCGCTTACACACACTGGTTCAAAACATTCACTAATTTCCTTGAATCACATGACATAGTGAGGTACATCTAGGTGATGACACCTCAAGCCAAATCCCACAGAGGTTTCAGGCAGATGTTAAAAACATAAGAAACAATATGGAACCTTGTGGGATCCAAGGAACCATAGTCCTCTAGCAACATTTTCTGCACCCAGCCCTCCACATAGGACTAGACCTAGAATGGCACTGTGCATTCATCTGTAATCAAGCACTTGGCTAGCCAGAACACATGGTTGACTGCATTTGGCATGGCAGATCACAAGTTGTTCCATTTTCCTGTTAGCACATTACACTAGACGGAACCTAGACTTAACAGCATGCAGCCGCTCATAATGGAAAAGCCATCCACTCTCAGTAATGAGGAAGGTACATTACAGAATGCACAGCTTGAAAGTGTTCCACCATAGAAGGGCATGCAAAAACGTATGGCATTCAAGGAGGAATGGACAAGCGTCTCAATATCGGCCTTTTGTAATGCAAGTAGCTGCAACATCTTGAGGAGTTTTGTCTGAGATTTCCCCACAAGGGAAGGTCTCACCAGCAGCCAGGAAACTGGGGAAGAAAGGTTCTAGGAGTGAACCTGCATATGGTTTGCAAGACAAAATGGTAGTTTTACAAATACTCTCAATTTTCTTTCCAGTTCAGGGGATTACCAAGTGGCAGAATTCCCCCACCAGCTTTAGGTAATTTGTAGCAAATTAAGGCTGAAATCAGACTTTGGCAGCAATGCGTATGTGGGTGGCAGAGGCATATTTTCCAAACATGCATGCTTGTACTGATTTGTACTGGGGAACGGTATGATCCCATTAGCTCCTACGCTACTTTCTCAATGTATCAACCAGGTTCTAGCTTAAAACTGCTTTTTACAAGTCAGTATTTAATCAGCAGAAAAAGCAATCTGCAGTCGGTGAGTGCCACAATATGAGTTCTAGTTCGTATTCATGAGGATGGGAGCCTCTCTTAGCCAGAAACTTGCTGTTTCTTTTCCTAGGTCTCCTGTGAGATTTCCTGGAACAGCCTGCATCGCAATATGGAATGCTCTCATTTAGGGGAAAAAGTGACTTCTACCTGGCAATGAGCCAAAGACTGATTCAGGAACGGAAGATGGACTAATGGAAGAGCGTGGAGTCAGAAATCTGCAGACTGCCAGCACTTCCGAAACCGCCTCACAACCCAAACTTGCCAGCAGGAGCTAATCTTCTTTCCCATATATCATCATCTAGGCAAAGTGCACAAGTGAATACACAAACAGAAGCTGTGAAAACAGTAGTCATCCAGAGCAGAAATTATGGAATGCAGGGAAGTAAGGGAAATGTACGGATTTACTTTTGTGGGGCGTGTACATACGTATGTGCGTTTGTACGTACGTGTGTATACGGGTACAGAATAAGCAACAGCACACAATACACATGCATCATCTTATATACCCAGGAATCATGGAGCAGTGATATAGATACACAACCTGCAGCCATGTCAAATATGCAGCCAAATATTCCATGTATATTTGTCCCAGCGAACACACACAGGACACATACCTCCCCACAAAGAGCATCCACAAAATATATTAGCTGGTCTTCCAGTGTCTTCCACTATCTAACAGCCAAGACTTGCAAATCATTTCTGGTTCCTCTCAAGAAGCAACTCCAAGCACAGTTTTCTTTGAGCTGACCTTCCCCACAATGGCTATTTGCAGCCCAGGTTGCCAGTCTGCTGCTTTATAAAGATGGGAAAAAGATGCTCCAACATTCTTTCCAAGGGCTGGGCAGCCACACACAGCCCTCAAATCAACTGGTTAACTTTCTGGGAAAGCCGCAACTACACCAAAAAGGAAGGTTTACTACACTTTCCCCCTCCTCCTGGAGGAACATCGGCTCTTCAGAGCAACAGCCAACCCCTCAACCAATCTCAGCTCCTCTTGGTCTTTGGCAAGCTGGTCTCTGTGGATAAATATGAACTGTAGCTTGTGTGTAACCAGATGTCTTGGTATTGCTGCTTTGGGAAGCAGAGCTCAGAGGCAGGTGGTTCAGGGCAGTTACTAAGAAATAAAGTTCATGACAGAGGAGAAAATAATAACACAAACATCTTTATTTAGTTAACAGGTCCTGAACCTGCCCGCTGATGCTAGCAGAAGCCTCAACATCATGCCACTGCCAAGCTCAAGGGATTATTTTTAAATTGAAAACACAGCCGGAAAACATCTCAGAATGCATCCTTGGCGTCATTCTATTTGAAGGGTTCATGGTAACATTAGGAGGGGGGCAAAGAGGCAAAGATGGATCCCTTCCCCAAATGTCGTTTTCATAGGGGAAAGGGTAAGCTAGGTCATCCAAGGGAAGGGTGGGGATACTTGAGGATGCCCAGGCACCACAGAATGTATGTTGCTCTGTATTACTCTGATTGCAGTGACAGATACAATACTTCTAGCAGGCACACTACATACAGTTTGGGAGACATGTAATTAAAATCTCCAGCCATTAAAAATAATAATAATAACAACAGCAGCACCCATGGGGGGATCTGAAATTACAATATTTTAGGAGGGTTTTTATTACCCCTTCCCCCATTAAATCTGTCCCCTCCTCTGCAACTTCTCCTGCAAGGAAAATCTTGCAGGTATCTGCATGATGCTGAAAGGTAAATAGCAGTTTTATCAGTGAAAGTTTAGCAGATCTCATGTTTCTCTTCGCATGGCCCTCACTATCAAGGATTGGTGTCTCTGTTCCCTGTTAGAGGTGGCACTAAAATGCAGAGATGGTTGTTGCTGTAGCCTCTGTATGATACACTGACACCTCTCAAATACAGGATGCCAGCATTTAAGGAGATGGAACAATACTCCTATCCTCATTCAGAAATGTGGACCCAGGCCAATAAAAATCTCTGATATGCTCTAGGTTTCCCAGAGGTCATTGTTAAGCCACCGCCAAGATCATTGCTCTCTTGTCCCTTCTGTTGCTGTCAAGATACAACACAGTTGATGAGGCATTCTGTCTTCCTGTACAATGACAGGTTTGCTCTGGAACAGTGGTTCTCAAACTTTTCACACTGGGGCCCACTTTTTAGAATGAGAATCTGTCAGGACCCACTGGAAGTGATGTCATGAACGAAAGTGACATCATCAAGCAGGAAAATTTTCTACAATCCTAGACTGCAATCCTGCCCACACTTATCCAGGAGTAAGTCCCATTAACTATCAATTTATATAGTAGCCTGTTAAAAGTACAGATCTGTAACACTTCCCCAGATGCAGTCATATGCCATGGTAGCATCAAGTCTACCATATTAAAAATAAAATATTGAAATGAATGGGGATTCACCTGAAATTGGCTTGTGACCCACCTAGTGGGTCACAGCAGCTATGATACCATCATCCCCTCTATAAATACCAGTTCTATTGTCTTGGTGGCCCATGCTTTGAAGACTTTCAAATATGTGGTTCTGCTTTGTGCAGACTATTGTATACCCTTCAACAGTATTAAGAAACCCAAGAGAGTTCTTGGTAGATGGACAATTGAAGTGCTCTCCACTGTTTGATATTTCTATGAACCCGTCCAAGGGAAATCAACACTGCTGCCAACCCTCTACTAGGATGGAGAATCACCAGATGTGCCAGAACCACAGGGTTACAACGAAGCCCTACACACACTGTTATTGCAAATTCCTTTGTTGACAATAACATAATCAAAACCTCGTTTGCCTCCCTTTCTTCCCCACATTAGGCATTTCCAACATTCACAACGACAATTTAAGAAGCAAAATGGAAAGATTATCTGGCGATGCCCTGTCTAATAGTAACAGGTGCCTTCCCCCTCCCTGATCTCCTCTGTTACGGTAATGAGTGCCAGCAAAGCTGTTCAGTCAAGTGACACAGGCAGGAGAAGGAGGAACACACATTTGTTTATTGACCCAGCTGCCAAAGCTGTCAGAGGTATTTGATACTGCAGCGGTATGAAAAGGAGAAGCGCTATCTGTATTGATTCAGACAGCAAGAGTAGGGATTGCAGCGCCAGGAGATAAGAAACCACTTCCCTCCAAATCTCTCTCTCTCTCTCTCTCTCTCTCTCTCTGCTTGAAGGAAATTCACCAGCCCAGCCAAGTGGACACCCACCACACCCTGAAGAGCTGCACATCAATGTTCCATCAAAATGAACAAAACAACCCATATAATACACAAGCAAGGACAGGAGATTTCCCCCACCCCAAGCCCATCTCCTGACAAATGTAAGATATAAAAAGAAGGCACAAGGGAGGTGGTACTGCCAATTGGGACAGAGTCCAACTTTCTGAAAATGATGGAAGTCAATTCCAAATATACTTTTGAAAGCCTCAGTGGTGTCAGTTGTGTCCCTACGTAAAAATACGAACGAGAAGAAATCATTTACATGTTGGAGTAAACAACAGTCCCAGGGCAACAGAAGACAATATGAAACCTTCAGCTTTGGGTTTGACATGGTGAGGGCAGAAATGCTTCTATTCCTCCGAGATCAGTCCCTGTGCCCTGAAGATCCTTGCTAGCAAGGGACCAATTTTTGACTTATGTTCAGTGTATGGAATAAATGGAATAATTTATACCTGGAACAAAGCAATCCACTCCCAAGGACCCCACACAGTACTGGTTTGCACTCAGAAGCTGCTTCTGACAATCTATCACCTTAGCTTCCTTGTACCCTCTGGAAAAATCCGCTGACATTCTTAACGCACAACAGATGATGAAAATATCTCCAAACAGGCGTGCCAGGAAGATTTACTTATACAAGATATTGTGAAACAAACACACAAAAATGAAAAACCCATGCTTCTCACAAAACAGCTTGCCCTAGGCATATTTCTACTATGCTTGTAGTTAGAGCAGCATCTGTCTGCACCACCCCTGATTACAAAGGTGATCCGCTGGCAGGTGAGCGAAGAGGACCCTGAAGATACAGTGCTGTAAAGAGTTCTACTAGGAGAGTTATAAACCCTCTATACTCAGATCCTCAATCCTAGCCTGGATTCTGTTTCACTGCCTGCCCCATTATGAGGCTGGTGATGCCAAGACACCATTCCTTGCCTCCGTACCTGAAAGGTTCGAAGTGTTGATATTGCTCCTACTTTTGCTGTGCTAATAAGCTTAGATCATTCCAGGAGAAAAATTAAGCCCTGACACCAGGAAAGTGAACTTACCAGAAAGGGAAGTCTCTGCAGCTGGAGAGAATCTGAGCTTGACTGCTTATTCCTCTGAGCCGAAGTGTAAGGCTGCTCCTATAAGACCTGCAAGAGCGCACTCCTTTTCCATTTGTCAGGCATGGGAGTGAGGTTTATTTTTCCCCTGGCTTGTAGGAAGCGAGTGGGATAAAACCCTGTCTGTAATTTCAGCCAGTCAGATCCCAAGAGGTTCACTTATCATCCCGTAGTTATGTGATTTCAGAATGACATCACAGAAGAGGCTGACTGCCCGAAGCATGGAACTAGGGTTTACTTGAGCTTTCAGCCACTAAGTAATTCTCAACCTAGTTACTTTAAATGCATGGAGCGGGGGGGGGGGGGAGAAGGAAAAGAGGTGGAGAAAAATAGAGAATGACAGAAGGGAGTGGAAAGAGAGAGCTGGGGGGGGGGAGAAAAGACAGTTCTGTCCGAAGGGGAGGAGACCAGGGACACAGCCAGATCATTCCTTTCCATTCCACACTCGCCAAAACTTTTCTCTTTCTTCCAAAGGGACCTCACACAACCACAGCAGCATTTTTCCAGCTGCTGAACAATGAAGACATGGGAAGGGAATTTCTTTTTAAAATCAGAGGAGACAGCACCAAAATGAAGGAGCAGTGTTAGGGTCCACTCAACACATTTAGCTCCACTGAAACTAATGGGCAGATGAATTTAGCCCACCAAAAATGTACGGGTCAAGGCAAGAATATAATTGTTTTTCCACATTTCTTGGCACTATTACACTATTTCTTCCTACACATTCCCAGTGTACTTCTCCCCTTCTGACTGCTACAAGTCCTGGGAAGTGGAAGTGCCAGACTATCTCCATGGCACTCTGGATTAAGAAAGCATACTTTAACTTTAAACCGTGTCAGTGCATGAAGTAAGGTGCAAAAAGCTTGCGATCACCATGATGGACTCCAAACAGGATGCAACTGTAACCTAGTGGGGTTTAAAAACTTTTTCCAAGACAAGCCTTTTTTTCAGAGGCTGGAACAGTACCCTTGCACATGGAGGGATGCAGTCATTAGATGCTCCTGATCCATTCACAGCCAGCAGCAGGACAGAGAGATCTTTGACTGTGAACGTTCCAAAAACCATTCCAGCCAAATGCACTGTATTACTCCGGCAGACTTGAACTTGAAGGAATGTTGGAAGTTAAAAGGAGTGCCTTCGTTTTGCTCATCTCCACTGTCTAACATTCTATCTGTCTATATCAACCTTCTTTTCTCTTCTGAATAAGACCGATGGAATCATCCACTACTTCGATGAATATTCCTAAGACGTGGAGCCAGTCTGTAGCATGCCAATTTTGTAGTTGGTATGATCACAATTGCCAATTGGCGCTGGAGACTGACGCAGCTGAAAAATTCCCAGGGTTCCAACAGGTCTGCCATCCTTATTTTGTGCACTACTACTACTTTGCATTTGCACAGCACTTATTTAGTGTGCAGAGCACTTCATGGGTGCTATTTGACGTAGTCCTTGCAACAATCCTGGAAGTATTAATACCCCAATTTTACAGCTGAGGAAGACTGAGAGTAGCTTGCCTAAGGCCACCATTTGTACTCAAAGAACAGAGATAAGATTTGAAACAGTAAAGTCACAATTTGTAGCTCAGGCTACACTCCTACGCAAACTTTCCTGGGAGTAAGCCCAGCTTAACACAATGGGGCTTACTTTTGAGTAGTAAGTAAGTAGAATGCGTAGGATTGTGCTGTCAATCTCTTACCTGCAGTGCTACACCAGCTCTTACAGAGGATCCAAGTATAAGAGAATTCTTGGTTAGCAGACTCTGTGGGCACAATCCTAACCCCTTATGTCAGAACTTTCCAGCACTGGCACAGCGGTGCCAACGGGACATGTGCTGCATTCTGCAGTTGGGTGTCACTCACGGAGGCCTCCTCAAAGTAAGGGAATGTTTGTTCCCTTACCTCAGAAGCTGCATTGCCCTTATGTCAGTGCTGGAAAGCAGTGACATAAGGGGTTAGGATTGTGCCCTGTGTCTTTCAAGTTACGGAAGCCTATTGAGGTTGCTCTGCCAGAGAACCTCCACCTTGCCTCAAATTCAGGAGCTGGTACAGATGAGTGCTCACTTTTTGCCTTTTTAATCCATGCGATTCAGAACCTTGGTCACCTTCAATCTATGTGTTCAGGGTGCCAATCCTCATGCCAATTCCTGTAACGCCACATGTACTAGCAGAATCAGTATGAACAGAAACTGCAAGATGTCTGTAAAAGTCTGCCATGGAGGCCTTTTCTTGGAAGGTTTATCCACTGGGCTTCCTGACTTACACTGCCATGCCATTGCTTCTCTGGAGCTGTTCCTGCTGAACTGGTGCAGTTTTCAGAACATGGGGTGGGGGGGGGGGAAGCTTTCTGACCAAAGCTTCAGGTTGATCAAGGGGGTTATAGAAGGGGGTATAGAAGCCCAAATGAGAAAACATGGAACTGTTTGAAGAGGTTGTTGGAAGCTGTTTGTAGAAGAGCCGCCATGATTCCACACTGTTTCTCACTCTGCACCACATCTGAGAGCAGCGTTGGCGCTACTCACAGCAAAGGCTTCTGCATTGCAGTAGTTAGGGAGGCTTTCTGCCAGCCCGAAAGCCTGCACCTTGACATCTCACACTACAGAAGAAGTGCTCCGTGCCAACAAAAGGGGGAGGGAGGGGAGAAGGTAGATTCTTCTTGCTTTAGTCAGCTGCTGAAAGGCAAGGAGACAGCCTCCATCTCCCTACAGGCAAGGGGAGGGAGGAGGGAAAGAAAGTGAGCACAGGAGCCAGACGCAATGATGAAAACAAAAGCCTTATGCTTGCTGATGGGAGTTGCATATGGGTTTTCGATAGATTTAGCAGTTCAGGCATGCTCTGCTCAGCATAAAAGGGAGACTGTTCCGCTTTTAGTCCATCTTTTGTGGTTTGAAAGTGTATTGACTATTGTGGTCTTTTTTACTCAAGAGATCATCAGCATTCCTGGCTTAGCTTGAGACCAATACTGCTGTTTCCTATAAATGCTTTTGAGAAGGCTCAAGCCCTGGCCTCAGCCAGGGACAGTGCTCATGATAACTAACGGCAATCAAAGGATATTAGCAGTGACAACAGCAGCCAATTGTCCTCTGTCAGCTTTTAATGGACAAAATAGATCAGATGAGAGCACACAAGACAAATGGCTCTTGACAAGACAAATTCCATACAATGTGTGTTCCTTCACATTACTTTCCTTTCCTTTCCTTCTCCTCCCTGCAGCCTTCTAGGTGTAAGTGATCAAAAGGTCAAGTGCAAAAGATGGGTGGTCAAGCAAAATGGATGGTCCTGGAGTGGGATTTAGGGCAAATGGCACCTACAAGTGTCTGAATAAAGAGTTCTGGGAGTTAAGCCCAGTTTTGCACTTCACATTTGTGCAGTAGCTATTCAAGAACATCCCTGGAAGAAAATGCATATCATGGGCGTGAAAGAAGAAAACTATCAAGAAGATAAAGGAAGAGAAGAGCCAGAGAAGGAGGCTGGATTTAAACAAGCAGGGCCTTTAAAGGCCTGGCTGGAAAGAGCTGCAGACAGCAATTCCAACCAATATGAAGGGAAGTGCATGTAAACAGAATTATTGAGGTAGAACACATCAGCGCCCTGCAGTTGCTGAGAGGTGGTTATGGGACAAGCTTAGTAATTCCAGTGGCCTTTCCAAGGGCTTTAGATAATCATTCAGAGAGTCTGGAGAGCTTATAACTAACAATGGAATTCAGGACTGCATGAAGAGAAATAAAAACATGTAGGAAATTAACGGAGCAGTGTTTCAGCAAATCCACATCATGTTTACAGTGCATCAAAAGTTGCCTGCAAAGTGATGCCTGCAAAGTCAGAGAAGGCCACTTCATTCCCTCTCCTCTGGACTATTAATTTGAATTTAGGAAAAAAAAAAATATTATTTTGGTCCAACATTTTTGTGCTATATTAATAGGCAGTAAAAACCCTCTAGGCTGACAGTGTTTCTCTCTGGTGTGTTCTACAAAATGGTTAGCAGAATTCTAGTACTAAATAAAGGCTAAACACTGTAGTAGCAACACACCACATCTGCAAATATTCAAACAAAGAGGCATAATGCAAATGAACAATGACCATAATTGTCCACCCTCTGACTGCTCCTGAAATGCCATGAACATGTAGGGCTCTCATCAGTCTCCCAAGGAGGCCATAACAACATAGTATGGCCACAAACACATATAGAAAGAAGTGGCTGCCTGTAATTATATGCTCATATTCAACTTCATATCCTTTCCATGTGAATGTCTCCTCATTATTTCTATCTTTCCAGCATCCCAGCATGATTCAGAAATCCACAGTAGTCTGGTTACACTCCCTGCCACTCTTGTCCTGCCCCCTGTGCTGGGCTATTTATGAGACAGCCACAAAACCTTGGACCAACAGGATAAATATGGTGTCTTACAGATACAGTCCCTTAAATAAATACTTGGGGACATCTATTTCTACTGTCCCTGCATGGTTAAACCCAGGATTATTTTTCCTCTCTGCGGCAGAAGAGGACTAGAAATGGTTGAACTTTTAGATCATTAAAGTAGTCTGAGAAATTAATGATGGCTTGAGTATTATGTGGCAGAGATTCCTACTTAGAGTTTAGCCATACAATCAATGACTGCATGGTTTACATACAGTTCATCTTTTGTACATACAATAAGCTAGTCTCTAAAATATTAATCTGGGGCAAGTTTAATCAAGCAGGTTAAATTAATCAAGCAGGTTGTGGTGGCACAGCTTCAGGGGTTTCTGTATGATGACTGATCACCTTGATCTGTATCAATCTATCTTCAGGCTAGCATCAGATCTTCTTGTGAATGCTGTGAAATAGATGGAGTGCAACCCTATTGATTGTCCTGGACTTCTCAGCTGTTTTCAGTACCTTTGACCATTGTATTCTTCTGAGTCGGCTGGTGAAGTTGAAGCTATCTCATTGCGATGTTTTTTTTGTCAGGTCTATGTTCTGGATAAGGCAGAAACACAGCCAACAAGGTGGTTCAGGAACAGGTGCAGATTGCTGGAGTCAGCAGGATCAGCAAACACCTGTGACTGCCTCACCCTGGGTGTGGCTTAGCCTACTCTGATTGGCCACGCCAACTACTTAATGTTTGGTCTGTTGAGCTTCCAGTGCAGCAGTAGGAATGTAGTAGGAGACTACTGAACTGCTGCCAGTAACTTGGGAGGCTGGATGTGAGTATATACATGTTGTTACTGACCATGGAATGAACTTTGACTGTGTATCTTGGAAAACTGATTTGGATTTGTTGTTTATGGACTGACTGCTCATCGTGCTGACTAGGACTGTTTACTGATTACTCTACCTGTGATAACCCTTGCTCTGAAATATAACCACTGCATTCAAAGAACTCTGCTGGTGTATGCTGTTTTGTGTGCCTGCTCATCCAAGGTTCCATACAACTCTTTACCAGACAAAGGGTTGCAGCTCTATCATTTTTCTCCTTTTTGTTATATAAATATTTTAAAAGGTTGCCATAGGAGACTGTTTCTCTGCCCCAAATAATTTATCACGATGTTAATAACACTTAAGAGGCTCCAAGACATTTTAAAATACAATATAGGCACAAATGTTGTAATATATTATACCAGTAAAGAGTAGAGTTACAATGCAATCCTATAAATACTCAGTGGCATACCTAGGGCAAGGGGGGTACCAGCAATAAGGGGGTGTCTGCAACATGTACCTGTTGCTTTGAATATTGGGTAGACCTAGCCTCACCCAGGGTATCTTAGGACAGAGGCCAAGTCTACCCATTTCTTTGAGTGGTCAAGCGGGCACTTGAGTGGGCAGCGGGGGTAGTCCATCCAAAATATGCTAGGCATGTCACTGTACACACTTACCTGGGACTAAGCCCTGCTGAATTCAATGAGACTTTCTTCTGAAAAGGCATGCATAGGATTTTGTTGTGAGATAGTGATGGGAGAATGGATGGTCACTGAGTGTGGTTGGATCAAAACCATGAAGTTAGAGTTCCATAAAGTAAATTATTATCAGATGACAAAGCCTAGCTTGCAAAGCAGGCCCTAGTCAAAATGAAGGCGATAGAAAACGTAGTGGAACTGAAGAGCATAGTCCCTATTTGCTGCAAAGATACTTTGGAGGACAGCACACAGTTATCAAAATTTCAAAGACTACACATAGTATTTTAGGCTCTTTCTTCTGAACTCAGAAGTTGATGTCTCTATTCCACTCAACAGTGCCTCTCTCCTCATCCAGCCAGGATCAATCTTTTTTATTGTTTGTATTTATCCAGATTATATTTCTAAACTCATTTTTTAAAGCAAACACATTAAGAGATTCCATGGTGCCATTTTTAGAGGACAGCAATCAATGGAATTGTTGTTTCTTTCTGCTCTTCTCATTTGTGTAAAGGTTAACTTAACTGCTTTGCAGCTGAATCCTTTTAGTTACAGTGCAGTTGTGCTCTTGTGATGATCATGGCCTGAATCTAGGACCACACACCTTGTCGAGTGAATATACATGCAACACAAAACAATAACATTGGACTTATTTTGGCAGCATAGGCAGGCACAAATAGAGGGTAGGTACAAATACAGTGATGATTGGATTTCTGTCTGATAAAATGGTGAACTTAAATCTCTGAAGTTTGGACATTCTCTGCTCCATAGTGACACATAAAGGTGATCACACTATCTGAAATCCCAAAGCCAATATTTATAGCCCTGTGGGTATTAACAAGCCTGAGGGACAAGACACTTGTGCTGCAAGCAGCTGCTGTGTGCATTTCCCCTGCCAGAACCCACAATGACCTCACTCACAAACTAGATATAGACCCTCCCACCGCTTTGCCCCCACTACTCTGTTCCCTGGTGTGAAAGGAGATGATTTACAGTGGCTTCGGCACTTAACACAGTGAATTAAAAAAAAAAAAGATACCAAAGATGGGGAAGTATAGATATGCTGAGCTGTAAATAACAATATGGACAGTGGGGAAAGCACGGCAAACATCTGAGGGCAGAGAGCCTGACTGTAACATATACATCCACTGAGAACAACGGACAGCTACTGTATTAGTTCATGGCACAAACATGTATACAGCAAGCAAGATAGACCACTGTTTCTCAAACTGTGGGTCGGGACCCACTAGATGGGTCGCGAGCCAATTTCAGGTGGGTCCCCATTCATTTCAATATTGACTCAAAACAAATAGCCACTGCAAATGAGAAGGAATGTGCTGATCCCTGGAGAATGGGAAAAATGCATCCCTTTAAAATCAGAGTTTAAAAAACTGATTTTTACTGTTGTAGAGAGACAGTCATGCAAGTGATTACAGGTATAACCTAATTATCCACAGATTTTTCTCTCTCAACATGATGAGAAGTTTCCTTTAATTTAAACAGTTCTTTAACAATAGCCTCAATAATGCGAGAGAGGGCAGCTGACAATCAATCATTCTCTCTCCAGGCAGAAGGCAAACCTCTCCCTTCCCCCTGAGCATGTGAACTAAGGTTAAATAGCAGTGATTATCACCTTCTCCATTCTTTCCCCCTCACGGTGGCTCCTGGTGAAGGTAGGGATTGCTGCCTCATAGTGAAGCCTAAGCACCTGGAGAGAGACCGATTGCCTCCGTATGCATTTCAAAAGGTCAGAAAGGCTGTTTTTAAATCACCAGAGCAAAGAAACTTTGTTTTTTAAATTGATTTGCTTTAGTGCGTTTTTTGCCATTCACTGAGTTCTGGGAACAGAAACCTCGAGAATAATGAGACTCAACCTGTATATGCTTTTAACAATGATAGTAAATGGGACTTACTCCTGGGTAAATGTAGGTAGGATTGCAGCCTACAACTGTTAAAAAATTTTCCTGCTTGATGATGTCACTTCCAGTGGGTCTTGACAGATTCTCATTCTAAAAAGTGGGTCCCGGTGCTAAATGTGTGAGAACCACTGAGACAGACTGTTCAAACATATCTCAAAAGTATATAGAAAAGCTCATTTTAGTTCAATCTAAGGAGTCAAGGGGTTTAGAATTCTGCACTAAAACCACTTCAAAATTCTTCAGTCAGAAAATCCATGCAGTCATTTAAGATAAGTTCAAGATGCCCAATTTATTCTGCAAAATGTATGACCTATATCAATGAAATCTTAAATAATCTTCCTGACTCTATAGCATATTCTCATAGGAAGCAGGCAAGAAAAGAAGTTAGTCATTCATACTGTCCACATCCAACTGTCCACATCCACTGGCTCATGGTTTAATCAAGAAGTAATTATGCAAGTTGATTAGCTGTCATTTTAATCAAAGTGAGAAGAATCTGCTCGCTTAATTTGCTTGCTAAAACATTCCCTCTCAAAATCATGACCCCTTCCTCATGCTTTTTGCCAGTTCTTTGGAATTTATTGGACATTTGGCAACTTACTTGATGTGGTGGACAGAGCCTAAAACTGTAAATCACAGAACCAGGCAGAGAGCGATGGAAAGAGAGGCAAATTAAGCCAATTCACATCAACAAACAGCAGGTTTTAAATATCAAAGTCATGTTTCAAGAGATGGCAGGAAGGTAGGAATGCCTGGATCATTATCATCACCACCATTACCCCCTACTACTACCTTTAGCAGTAGCACTATTTGACTCCCACTGCACTTAACAGGCAAGCGGAGTTAAATGCACATTAAACAGTAGTGGTGTCATCCCACCAACTGCATAAACAGAGGGAATTTACACTTGTCCTCATTTTAGTTTGGTCTCCAGGCAAAGGAAAAAAATGCCTTGTGTACATGCACAAAAGCAGCAAGAAACTGCACTGTCTCCTGCTTCACAGCAAGCTCTTCTGGCAGGAGTGTCCGCTGGCATGATTCCAGTGGGTAATTAGAGTGCAACAGGAATGATTGCTCCTGGCAGCCTGTCATGGTGATAGCAAAGGCACATCCTTCATGCTGTTAATCTAGCATTTCAAAGAAACGGGGTGGAAGGCACTCAATGGCCCTGCCAAATAGTTGCTCTTGAAAAGAGCGTTGCACTCTTCTTGAGGTGAGATCCTTTTGTGTCCACCATACTGCCCATCACTGGCATCGCCAGGGAAGTGCTTGGGGATGCGGGCCACTCCAGGTGACATGCACAGGGTGGTGACACCACTACTGGTCAAAAAATTTTAAATCTTTGTATTTTCTAATACCATCATGTTGTATATCATTTGGTGTATAATTTCATTTGACAGAATGCAATGGAACAAATCACACTGAAATATCTCTAATCTATCCAAAGTTAAAGCCAAAAAAACCAGTAAGCAGGGCAATGGCACATCACCACGCCCATCGCCCAGGGTGTTGCCCTGCCCACTGCATGGAAGGAGATCCATCATGGGGGTGATGCACTGGCCTCCAGCACCAGGTGATGCAAACCATAGTGATGCTACTGCTGCTCGTGATACTTTTTCCTCCCTGACTTTACTCCCTACATTCCAGAAAGAGGCAGATTAGAAGATATAAATATTGGGGCCTGTGTACTTGGTTTTTCTAACAAACAGCCTGCAGAGGAGGTTTGATTCTGGACTAGGACAGCAGCAGAAGGAGGGAGCTTTAACCCTTTGCCCCCACCATAGACCTAATCCAGATAATCACAGCAGCAGAAAACATGAAACGTAGTGCTGTTGTCACTATATTGGCTAAGTCAGGGCACTTACAGAAATTGTTGCCTTTTGGTAGAGAACGTACTAGGATGAAGTTTCAATATTTGTTTGGTAGGTTTCTTTTATTTCAAACTAACTAGTTTTGACATAGCTTCTAAATGCACAAAAACGTCAAAGAGTTTTATGGTAGACATTCTAAGAGTTAACAGTTGTACTGTGGCACAAGTTTTCATGGACTTTCAAAGCCCATTTCATCAGATGTATGAAGTACCAAAGTGGACTCTAGTTCACAGACATTTCTGCCACTTTACAACTACTAATCTTTAAAGTAACACAGAGCTCTTTGTCTGCCACAAATCAACACAGCAACCCATCTGGAATTTGTTTAAGTATCTAGTTACCCATCCAAAACCTTCAATGTAGCTTACAAATAAGTAAGCGGCTAAAGTAAATAAAACTTGAGGTTTCTCTGTAGCATTAACATATTAAAGGAATGACAGTTTATGGTTGGTCCCAAGACCCTGCAGCTCTCTGTGGTCATCAGCACTCAATAGAAAGAACATTCTATTGCAGTGTTTCTCAAACTGTGGGTTGGGACCCACTAGGTGGGTTGCGAGGCAATTTCAGGTGGCTCATTCGTTTCAATATTTTATTTTTAATATATTAGACTTGATGCTATCTTGGTATGTGACTGCATTTGGGGAAATGTTACAGACCTGTACTTTCAACGGACTACTATGTAAATACTTTGAACAATGATAGTAAATAGGACTTACTCCTGGGTAAGTGTAGGTAGGATTGCAGCCTAGGATTGTTAAAAAATTTTCCTGCTTGATGATGCTACTTCTGGTCATGACATCACTTACGGTGGGTCCCGACAAGATTCTTTTTCTAAAAAGTGGGTCCCGATGCTAAATGTGTGAGAACCACTGCTCTACTGGCTTTTGTATCATGGTAACACTTGCAAGTCAGTGACTAGTTAGATGCACATTTTCCCCTCTCTTTTACTAAATATGCATAAATGTAGTTAAATGGACTGAAAAGCAGGCTGTGCCTCAAAAGCTTATATCATGTGTATGTGAGCCTTTAACGTGCAGCAGACTTTCTTGCTTTCACTAAGATACACTAACATGGCTATTCCAATGAGATTTATGATTAAAAGAACTTTTTATAAATGCTTTGTGATATCTGAACCAGAGTATAAACTTGTTTGCTATACACACTAACATATTGTGCAAGTATATTGGTTCAATACACAATGCGACTGTATTGGTTCATGGACACAGCCTGCCTGATTTTGTTGGTGTTTAAAACTCCCATATTCCACTACCATTTCTCTGCACTTGTAGGTGGGCTCCTTGTTCCAGTTATGCAGGCTAAAAGAGGATCTTTAATGAGGTACATGCTCAGACTGTGACCCTCCTCCCATAATTCAGCCTCCTCCAGGATGCAATGAGGCTGGAATTCAACTTTAGGAATGTCATTGGCAATGCCCCATCCCTGTGACCAGGCTCAGCATGACCAAGAAGCACTTGCAGGGGAAGTGCAGCCATTTGCTAGTGACACAGTGAACTGAATACTGTCACTTCAGTGAAAAGACAATAAGACTGTGGGAATTTCAGTCTTGAAAGGGCAGCATTTGCTAATAATTCCAAATCTTTCCCATGCTGCAATTCACCTCATATAGGCGATGATCCTGGTAGTGCCGCGGGAAGTCCCCGAGACTTCTTCCAGGTTGGCAAACCACTCTACAGGACTCTTAAAGGCCTGCAGAACCCTATGAAAGCTACTTGTGGTTTTCAGACACAAACCGGATATTGCCTTCTGAAACCTGGAAATAGCTTTTGGAGGCTTCTGCAGGCCATTCTGAGGTCTGCAGAAGCCTGAAGAGTGAGTTGCTAGCTGGGTATGACCTGGAAGAGGCCTCTGGGGCCTCCTCACACCTCTGGAATGGTTCCGGGGCCAAACAGAAGCAAAAACAGAAGGGAAGGCCTGGGGCCTGACCCACCTGGCATGGGCTCACAACCGACCCATAGTTTGTGAAACCCTGTCCTAGAGAATGAAAATCCTGACGTGGGAAAAATCATATGCTCTGGACTCTTTTTTGTAAGACGTGAATCCCATTTGCTTTTAGTTTTCATCTGCACAACTTTGGGTGTCAGTATCAAATTCTACAGACCTGAAAACAACATCCAGTGGTTAATTAAAGTTAACTGCTACATGCCAACTTTCAATTTTGTAGTTTATAATTTCTGTCCTCCTGATACACTTGTGCACCAGAAAACGGGGTAATCAGAGATATGCTTGCACAACCACTCTTGACCACAATTTCCTGGTCACTACTAGTCATTCCAAACCATAGCTAGATCTTACCTACTCCCATCTGTTAACCAATTGGACCAAATCCAGACTGAGATCAGAATTTACAGGTCCTGTGACAAAAGCAGACAAAAGCAGCAAGCTGCAGTAGTCAACAATTTTCATACTTCCTTTGAGGCAGTCAGTTGGGGGATGTTTCTCTCTCTAATTTATTCTTCCTCCAAGGAAATACCTTGCCCACTATTGAAAGGTAAATCACCATGGTCTAAAGAGACCTCACTACCTTGCCACCCCTCTTTTACACAAGCTTAACCATCTGGGGGCCCAATCCTATCCAACTTTCTAGCACTGGTGCAGCCACAATACAGACCCAAGGTAAGGGAACAAATGTTCCCAAACCTTGAGGAGGCCTCTATGACCTCCTCACCACAGGATGCAGCGCATGCCCCATTAGCACAACTACACTGTGCACTGCACTGGAAAATTGGATGGGATTGGCCCCTGGATCTCTCACATAAGTACTATGTGAATGAAGCTACCATCTGTCCAGTCCTTTGCCCAACTCACAGCACCTCCTGTCCTGATCAATGCATATATTTACTCTTGCCTGGTCAAAACACTGCATGCAGCTCCCTGACCAAATAAGGCAAGCAAAACTGTAAATATGGAGCATCCTGCCTTAATACAAATCCTCTACACTGTGTTGTCCATGCTTCTCTTCTCCCTGAAAAAGCTCCTGCCAGGCAGAATTCCAAATGCTTGGATACATTTCCTTCCCCCTTTAAATTATATACACAAATGCATTGTACACAGAGACTAAAAGAACATCTACCTACATTGCTATTGTATCTCTGCCTCTCCCAATATTACATAATATGTGGGAAAGAGGAAGTAAAAGCAATTCACACTTCCTGGCCTCTGTGCCTGCTTATAACATCTAAAGTGAAACTTTCACCATTTCTTCCCCTAGGAAAGGCACAAAATTTCCTAGCATCAGATGTCTGCTCATCTGACTGGTGTATGCATGAGAGAGAGAGAGAGAGAGAGAGAGAGAGAGAGAGAGAGAGAGTTCCACATCTGCACTCTCTATCCTTTCTCTGGTGTGATAAACAGGTAGAGAAAGGTTCGGAACAGGGAAAAGGCCCCAATTCAACAAAAAAATCACAATTTAGTGGGAATTCTGTGTAATCCAGAACTGAACTGGCAGTAGCAACTGGCCATGGAAACTAACTGTGAAACTACCAAAACAGTGTGGATAACATTAGATGAATGCCAAATTAATGTAGAAATATATGAAGTACTCGTAATTCTGAGGAGTATTATTTGAAATTACATTTCAAAAGCAGATACTTCCATGGCAGGGATGGGCATACTTTTAACTTTAGGGATCCTGGACCTTTAACAATTGCGTAGGAGAGAGAATTTCAGCAAGTACAGCTTGTTATCTGCAAGATGACAAGCTGCACCTGGTGAAATTCCTTCTTCTATATAATTGTTAAAGTTCCAAGATCCCTAAAGCTGAAAGTTTGCCTGTTAATGGTCAATGTACTCCTGTTTTCCGAGAAACCTCTACAGTCAAGGGTAAGGAGAAGATTAAAGCCTCACATGGGGCTTGTTTCTCCAGGATTTAGACATACTCTAAATCTGTGTACAGTTATCTCAGCAGTTCCTAAACTGTACATAAGAACATGAGAACAGCCCCACTGGATCGGCCCATCTAGTCCAGCTTCCTGTATCTCACAGCAGCCCACCAAATGCCCCAGGGAGCACACCAGATAATAAGAGACCTTCATCCTGGTGCCCTCCCTTGCATTGGCATTCTGAGATAGCCCATTTCTAAAATCAGGAGGTTGCACATACACATCATGGCTTGTAACTGTGAGTCATGGCTCCCTGGGGAGCTGTGGAAACCAGCTAGGAAAGCCGCAGAATCCTTGCAAAAAAAACCACCATCCTATACAGCATATAGGATTGTAGCCCTAATGAGGAACTATGGCCAATGGCTCAGTAGGTGAAAGGAGCCATTAAACGCAAAAGTTTGGGAATCACTGAGTTAGCTTCAGACTGACCATAATGACAGTATTGGTCCTGACCCAGCTGCAGGGGTAATGAAGGCAAAAAGAACAGCCTTGCTGTGAGAAAGCGGGTTCCTCTAAAACACAAAATACAGGAGTCATGTTTACCAGTATCCCTGAGAAAAGATGGAGAAACTCTCCACTGGTCTGACTATGAGAACTCATGCAAAAAAGAACAACCTTATTGCCCAATCCTACACAAGTCTCTGCATAGCACTGCAGATGTGCTGGGGTGCATGATGTATCCTGTAAAGGAGTTTAGGCTCCTGAAGGCCTCCTCAGGGTAATATTTGTTCCCTTGCCTGGGAGTATGCCCATGCTGGCCTGCTGTGTCTACTCAGACTTGCACCAGCAATTTCACCCCATTCCTCCTTCGGTGTCCTTCAGCCACTGGTTTGCAGACGTGGCTGCTCACTGCTTGCAGCGGTAGCCAGGTCGCACTGAATGGTGTGTTGCGTTTTGTGACAGTCGTAAAGGGCCTTACTTTGGTTCTGGCAGCATAAGACCCTAATAGGATTGGGCGATTCATTCCCAAACACAGCTGAGAAATGAACCAGGTCTTCTTGAACATATTTCTGGCTCAGTTCATCTGAGTATTTTTCATGTGGCTGCCATGCAGGAGTTTTGGCTAACAATGGAAAGCTCAGTATTAACACATAAAATCCTCTCTAAGAAGAAACCATAAATACCTAAACGGAAGCACTGATTCCTCTTGAGATTTTCACAACCCACTCATTAACATTAATGTTTCCTTTCATGCGGAATCAAGTGCGCTGAATGTTACAGTCTCCAAGAATTAGAACCTTTGCTGACCTTACAAGGGAATGGAATGAGCTCCACATGAAACACAGGCAGCACAGCTCAAGAACATTCCAGGATGATGTGATGGGGCCAATTCAGCATAGATGCCTAAAGCAGGCATTGCTTCTCCTCCATGTCTGCACATTTAGACTGCACATCCATCACCTGATAGCAGCACATTGTTCCTGAGCAGCAGAAAAGTTTGTAGCAGTAGAAGTAGTCTACTATTTCCTCAGGGCAGGGACTGAGTCTATTAATCTGGGTGTGTCTATACATAATATTATCCCAACAGCTACCTACTCCTGACTCATACTATAATGAACTACAAAGGTTATAAGAAGTCAAGAGTCTTTCCCCAGTTCAACAAAATCACAAAGTGAAAGGAGGCTGAGAGAGTCTCCTTTGAAGGATATCTTGTTTCAAGCACAGATAATACCACTGTGTACCATTGAGCACATGGACTGAGAGGATAAGACAGTTCAGAATGGCTGAAGGGGAATGTTACTTGCTTCACTGGGTTCCAGACCTGAACATCCAGGAAAGCATTTAGTTCAGCTTTACCCACCTTCGCTCTCTCACTAGTTGGTATTGCCTGGACTGTTTATACCACAGAGTGCAGAATTTACCAAGTCAAAAGAAGATGGATTTTAGTGAAATGTAGCCATATGGTTTGAACAACAAAGCCAGAATACATAGTACAAAGAATAAACAAAGCCTACCAAGTTATTCCCCAACAAATACAACTGAAGGGTGGATGGATTTCTCCTGTACGCTATATGATGCTTATACAGCAATTGCTAATGAAGGCAAGTGGGCTTTTCTATGAGCACAAAGCTCCCCTTCCACAAAGATCTACATGGACAGTCCTTTCTCTGTGTGGATCAGCTGCCTCTGTTGAAATTAATAGGGATATGTGTGAAAATATCCATTCACTCGGACTCTCTCTTTAACACTATTCCAGTGGTACTCAAACTTTTCCGGTCAGTGGCTCCCTTGACACCCATGACTGTTGGCCATGACTCCCCATCATGTTCCTGAGGGCTGGAAGTAACATCGTTAAACAGGAAGTGGCCAGAAATATTAACTATATTAACTATATTAAATATAATATGATAATATAATAATATAGTATAGTATAATATAATATAATTTATTATAATATTATAATATAATATTAAATATTAAATATATATTAACTATATTAATATTAATTATATTAATCATATCATTAATTAAATGCAGATCTTAAAAATATATTATTAATACACAGCAATATACATGCTTTATAAATGATCAGCTGCTAATCACTGTTGGAGACAGGATGCTGGACTGGGTAGTTTTTGTCTGGTCCAGGAGGACTCATTTTTTTTAAACTCTGTAAGCATACCAATAGAATTGTTTTATCAAATGAACTTTGTGAACAACCAGTCTGACCAACATTACACACACACACCCCTGCGGACCCCAATCCAACTAGTCATTTCTCCCATTCTCCTTGGATGGGATTGAACCCTTTATTAATTTAATGAAATTAAATTTTTCCAGCAGCTGGTGGGGAAAACAAAAATAGACCATGAAAATATATCAGAGCTGATAAGGGTTTGGTTAGGAAGCTGATTTGTCTCCTATACTAGGAGATGCACAGCTCAAGCCTATGCATGTCTACTCAGAAGTAAGTCCCATTAGAGTCAATGGGTCTTACTCCCAGGATAGGATTGGGCTGGCAATCACTTCATCAATGGCTGATAAGTATTCTCTTCAAATAGCAAGTTTCATCACTTTAAAAATACAGCCTTTCCTCTTCAGTCAAACAACAAGATTAATAAATCACTTTGAAAACAGTACCCTTTTTCTGCTCCTGGCCAAGTAAAGTGTGTGCTTGTCTCTCCCTCTCCCCTTTGCCAACTGCATGGAAGCAACTTTAAGAGTCCTGATGACTGGTAAAATAGGAAGCGTTTTATTTGGAGGAAAGCGGGAAGGTCTGGAGATGGAAAGGGGGGAGTGGAAGAGCGAGGGGGTTGAAAAGAGAGATTTCACTTTGATGAGAAGCGATCCCAGGATGGGAACTAGGAACTAACCAGACAAGGATCAGCGAGGGTTAAGGACTGCAAGCTGAGCAAACAACATGCAGTGAACACAGAAGGCGGTAGCCTCCGAGTGGAGGGAGAAGAGGGCAAGGCAGCAGCAGCCACTCTTGAAGCTGAGCAACTCCCATTTCTTCTGCTTTTAAAAAAAGTGCAGACGACAGGCAGAAGATGGGCTCGTATTCTGCCCAGGGGTGTGACTGTATTGCTGCTACAGGACATCCCACGCCTCACCTCTGAGTTCCTGGTGCCGCCCTAAAGAGCCGCGCCTCACAGTTTGAATAACACTGCACTATTCTATCAGCTTCTGTAAAACAAGGTGGCAACTAGCACAATTTCCAAGGAAATGTGACTAGTGTACATGCAACACCTCAAAGCCAAGCACACACATACAGTTTGAGAGTGAGAAAATGCATCCTAAACTAAACATGTCAAAGAAGTTGAAGTACCTTGGATAGTTTAGTGTCAAGTCAAGACAATGAGTAGGGTTGATTTGTCTGATGCATACAGGTGATGCCTTTGTATCCACAGGGATCTGCTCCTGGACCCATGGTGAAAGTCACGGTTTTCAGGCCCACTGGGCTCCAAAAGCAACCAGAGCCATTATGAGGTCCATAGAGGCTGCATGCTGCCTTTACAGGCCTCAGAAAGACCCCGAAAGCAGCAGAAGACCATTTCCGGTTTTGCAAAAAAACATGAAGGACTTCTGACACTTTTGGGAGGCCTCAGAAAGATCTCTGGAATTCCTACAAGAACACTTCTGGTTTTCTGCTGAAAACTCTTCTAGGAGCTCCAGAGACCATTCTGAGGTCTGTAGAGCCTCTTGTGGCCTCCATGGGCCTCAGAAGAGCCTCCAGAGGTGACTGAAGCACAACTCAAGTTGCCTTTGGAGGCTTTCAGTTGGGCCAAATCTGGCTCAACATGGGTCCAGGGGACCCATGTTGAGCCAGAACCATGGATACAAAATCTATGGATAAATAGGTTCAACCTGAGAAAGGTTGAGAGAGGAGAAAAAAAATACTTTGGAAAAAGTGTAAATTGCAGAAACAATACATTAATTTGTTATATAGAATCATTAATTATTAACACATGTATTAATAAACTGGATAATTATATATGTTTTATTGTAGCTGTATGGTGTGCTTATGCAGAACTGAATTAAGCACATTTTATGCCTACTCTGTGTATTTTAAGCGTGGTTTGTATTTTGTCATATTAGTTTTGCTTTTTTATTTATTTTTTTAGTGGCTGACTAGGCTTTTGCTGGGTGAGTGAAGCAAAGGTTAAACCTTACTAGCACCAAAATCCCTTGCTAGATGTAGTGGTGGGCCTGGGGATGACAGGGGGGCAAAAGCCCCAGGCGTTGTGTCCATGGGCCCTATGGGGTGGCATGCCCATGCCTGCCACTGTCCCCACCCACCCTCCGAAGCCATTTGAGGGGCAGGTGAAGCCCAGCTCAACCCTCTCTGCAGCTCTCCAAAAGTCGTTCAAGTCTTCTGGAGCGCCCTTAACAGTACTTCTGGTTTTCCGTCAGAAAATTGGAAGTACCTTTAACAGCATTCCGGACACCTCAGGTGACTTCTGGAGTGACACTGGGAAGGTCACGCAAGGTTCTGGGCAACTGGGTAAGCATGGGGGAGCGGCATGTTGTTGGGGGGGGGGCGGCATTTTGCAGACCTGGCCCCGGGCAGGATTCAAACCAGGTCTGTAACTGGCTAGATGAATTTCTTTTTTTTTTGCTACGATGAATACCAAGCTGAGCTGCTAAATTAAGCCTAATATGCTCTTACCACTGCTCTTTCTAATATCTAGTAAGCAAAATGGTTCTGGTAGGAAAGGCCATACTTTTGCTCATTCAAATGTCAACACTGAACTGTTGCCATCTGAGAACAGGTTACAATAACAACCTGCTCTAGCAGTACAGCTGGTCTCTTCACACCAAGTGCCGGGTTCACTGATCACATGCCTGTTTTCTTCTCTCTGATAGGAACTCAGAAGTTACCTTTCACCAGCATTTTCAGAACCTGCCTGCCAAGCAATGATGAGTGGGAAGTGACTGCATTCCGACCGGCTTATACAGCTGGAGCCTGGCTCCATTAGAAGCTGAAGGATACTGTTTCACTCCATCAGCTTGAGTGAGCCACTGCAGAAAGTATGGGCTTTGCTTTCTGTGCCTCCTCATACACAACAGTCTGATACTTTGCAAACATTTGACTCATGCCATCTGTTTCTCAGGCAGGCCAGCCTGTGACCTTCAGCCAGTCCAGAAAATACATCTGTTCCCACCTCTTCCCATTCCTCTCTCTATGTGCTGGCTCTGAGTCCTGGGCAGGCCATGACAGAGTGCGCATGTGGGCAGGGAGTGACCATGACTTAGCAACTGAACATCAAGGCAAATAAAATACTGTTGCCAAGTGTTGTCGACTGACCTCAGTTGATATTGGCCGTAGGCAAAGGAAGAAACAATTTGGTATAGTTACAGGTTTCATTTAGAGAGGAAGTAGCTAGCAAATGATCCCAAACCACTGCTGGGCGCAGAGTTCAAGGCAAGGGGCTCTCAAATTCCACGGTGTCTTTGGAGTGGCTATTTGCACTAGCTGCAGCTTCTCTGTACAGCAAAGTAATCTCTGCCCACTAAAAAAGTTTTCACACATAACACTCACTTTTTAAACCACTTATTCTGTGAATAATGTCAAAGTGGGACAGTAGGTAAGGGCTGTCTTAAATTGGTTCGGTTTATATTTTGCATTCAGTCACTTTAAGCTTCAACTGTGAAAACAACTGGTGTAGATTTCTCCCAATTCACATTCAGGGTCACAACCAATTCTTTAAAAGGCAGCAGGGATAAGTCTCTTAGTGACTCCACCACAATATTGCTATATGAATATGGGTATTTCATAACAACTGCTATGTATGGTCAGAACAATGGTTTATTTATTCAAACCATCACTCAGTTACCAAAGTGTGTTTAGAGGAATTTTACAAAAAAGGGGGGGCATTTGTACAATTAAGCCATTCATCCAAAGTCATTTGCTCCCAAGCATCTAACTGACTGAGATTTACAGAAATCCTGAGCATGAAGGCAACAGCCCATTTTGCTAAATAGCTACTGATGCTATTTAGCTACTAATAGTGGCTCAGAATGTACAGTATATACCATAACCCCCAAAACTCCGCCTGATTATTGGTTTTTAAACCATACTCTACCAAAGAATTCCACAAAGTAAACTCGTATTGTGACTTATTGCTTTAAAAAAAGATAAGAATATATCCTGAAATTCAACAGGGGGATATCTTATTATATAGCAATGCATGTAGATATTTTCTGCCGATTGTTTCAGCTGACGGACATTGACTGTTTTACACTGATTGGGAGTGGCTGCTCAGTGTTTCAGGCAGAGGTCTTCTCCAGCTCCACCTGGAAGTCTGGACCTTCTCTGTGAAAATGCTACACTCTACTACTGAGTCTCTAGTGTTCTTTGTTTCATACGAAAATGTCTCAAAAAACACACACATACACACATGCCTACACAATGGACACTTTCTTAAAATGCTGCTATATCTGGAAAGGTTGAGGGGCAAAAAAATGAACACACCGAAACCCAGTTAAATTCTAACAGAAAAATTAAACACTGATTTCCTGCTTGAAGGCTTCAAGGGAATTTGTCAATCAGACCACATGTAACATGTCCCACCAGACCACATGTAACATGTCCCACCCAAACTGCTCTTGTAGCAACCAGCTGGAACTCTGCATTCACTGGAAAGTTTTTGTTGCCTTCCTTAATAGCTTTCTGCGGTAAATGAGGTTTTCTCAGAGCTTCCCCACACAGCAAGTATTATCATACTCAGTTATGTGATGTATGACAGCCCTTTCCTGGGGTGACTTTCCATTTTCTATGGAGCTCATACAATACTGATGCTCCAAGCTAGAGCTCCAGCAGCAGATCCAACTTGCAGCCCCAAGCATCCTTCAGTGGAATTGCACCACTGCCATCTTTATAGGGTAGCTTTCTTCATACTCCAGCGGTTCCCAAACTCTCTGGAAGTCCAGGAGTCGCTGTAAGTCTTTGTGGGGGGGGGGAGAAATGCCCCTGAAAGCCCTGGCAGCTGCATGATTGACCCGATCCTGTCACTGCACTTCCTCCTCTCCACCCCTTAAAGGGGCACAGACAGAACTTCTCTGGCTCAGGCATCGTGACACCCCAATTTGAGAATCTGTCATAATCCAATTTTTGCGCAACTCATGCAATTTCAAAATGGAAGTTCAAGGCAAAGATGTGTCTTTAGGTAGCAATGTACAAAGGGACTTCAGAGGGAGTCAATCTGTTAAATAAAATTTGGAACACACAACTGAAACGTAAGGTGATGCCACTATTCGTCCTCTGAAATTCAGAAAATCACAGGACTGTCATATCCCTCATAATCTACCCTGCTAACTAGGCAAAGAGGTGCTTTTTCAAATGGTGCTCCTCTCATATTTAGTAGGGAGAAAGTTCCTCGTCAGTTCAGCATAGTGCCTTTTCTAGTGGCTGTTTGCTGGTGTTTCTTCTGCATCTTTTTAGATTGTGAGCCCTTTTGGGAAAGGGAGTCATTTAATTATTTGACTTTTTTCTGTAAACCATTATTTACGGATATACATTACTATTATTATTATTATTATTATTATTATTATTATTATTATTATTATTATTATTATAACAATTTTCACAATAATGCTAGAAATGTTTGCTTTCGCTGAGTTGGTACATCTCAGAGGACCTGTACCTAGAAGTTGTGCTTACCACTTACCTTCCATGCTATCTTCATGGCGCAAGTTGAAGTTTTCATAGGAATCCCAGCGGATGAGAGGATCTGAGGTGTTATAGTCCACAGAGACACTTGGGCCATTCTCAAGATGCTCCATGCCTATGAAGCAAAGACAGCATGGTTTCAGGAACAGAGCTAAGCATGAGACAGTTGCGAGATCAGTCATGGAAGAAATCAGTAACATGCAAAAGGAAATAAAATTAACAAATAAAGAAGCAGAAGAAAAAAGATAATGGAGAAGTAGAACTACCAAGAAACTGCTGAAGCTGATGACACTGACTTTCATCCTCTCAGCACTGACTGAGAGTCCAAATCATGAGCTTGGTGTGCCGGCCATCACAAACATGCCATAAAGCACGCTTGAGAGGGTTAGCGCCAGCCAAACATCACAGCTGGCCCAGCATGAACCCACGCTGGGACAGCACCGGAGGCTGGTGATTTGCCACCTGGCTGTAGCCAGGTAGCAGAGAGTTGAGTAGGAGGGGAGGTGGAGAGGAGGTGTTCCGAGGTGGGAGGGAGGGCAGGCAGAGGATGGGGAGGAGGCGTGGCGGGGAGGCAGCAGGGAGAGGGCGGGACCAGTGGAGCTCAGCTCTGACCTTGAGACTCTCAGCTCGACACAGAACTCTGTTACTCTGCGCTTGTTTGACAGTGGGCGCAGAGTTGAGTAGACCCATTGCAGGGCTACTTTCCTTATGCAGGGGAAGGGGATGAAATTCCCCTTCCCCCAAGGAGCCACCGGCGGTTGCCCAGCACGCTCAGGATGTTGTGGTAGTCATTTTGGTACCGTGGCAGCCCTGCGTGCCGGGCAACTCAGGATTGGGCTACCTGTCATAACAGCAAAGGATGACAAGGAGCTGCATACAAGGAATAAACATGGAATAGGAAATATAAACGGTGGAGATCAACTGTCAGTACGTGCAGGGGCAGGAGAAGGATTTGCCAGGGATGATGGGTAACTGGAAAATGCAGTGATCCCATGCAGAAACAACACTACCTTGAATCTTCTCAGGACCATAAGAGAACACAAACTCCACCTTCCCATACTCTGGAAACCGCTCATCTGCAATATAAAAGATGGCAAGACATTCAATGTATCAATAAGTCTATCCTGACTGTGAATATATACAGTAGGGCAATATTTTGCAAGGCACCACATTCAGGAGTAACCCTTTATGGCAGTTTTTCCCAAACATTTTCAGCTGGCAGCTCCCTGGACCTACAGGACCATTGGCCGCGGCTCCCTATTAGGACTACAATCCTATGCATTGTACAGAGCAACAGGTTTTTCATGGGGATTCTGTGACTTCCCTGACTGGTTTCAACAGCTCCCTGGGGAGCCACAGCTCAGAATTTCAGAATCACTGCTTTAGGGGATATTGCACAGGGTTCTCAATATCACTGCCGAAATGTCCTGGAAAAAGGTTTCTGTGGTCCCACATCAAGAAGACAATGCCAATTCCCATACATATTACTATCATAAAGAGTTGGCTGGGGGAAGAGGTTTTCCACTGATTGGCTAGCACTACATCCCATCTCATGGAACTTCATCCCAAGACAGCTAAAAGTGTAGGAACATCCTTAGTCCATAATGTGTGTGTTTGTGCAGTTTTTCTCTCCCTGTGGCTTTGGGGAGAATCACCCTATCACAACAAACAACAGTAATTCACATAATCGGCCAGCTCACATTAAGTGTGCATGGATGCTGCATTTATGTACAAGAGCTCTCTTGTTTTTAGTGCAGTCAATTGAATCTCATTTGGATGGAAACAGAGTTATAGAGAATTGTTCCTGGAATGGCCAGCAGCCATGTAACAGTTGCTCACATGACCCTCTCAAACACTGATTCCTGTTCAGCACTGGCAGTACAGATCAGGATGACAACAGAGACCCATTCTGCTGTCTGGTATTGCAAGTCCCCAGTAAAGTTGGGGGGGGGGGGGAGGGGGGAAATACTTTTCAGGGGGAAGTTTTCCCAGACCATTAAAAACACTTCCAGACAGATCCTTATATTGCTGAGGATGAAATAAGGATAGCCAAAGGAAGTTTGGTTCAGCCAATCAAAAGAAAGGAAAGGACAGCAATGGAAGTCAATGGAATGTCAAGTTCCAGAAAAGGTGCATGGTTGCACACTACCTAAAACATTTCAACAATTCACCCCTTCGGTGGCTAACAAAGTTAATTACTTGAAAAGTCATGAAATCTCCTGTTCACAATATACAATGTTTTAAAAAGAAATTAATTACTTTTCACACTTTAGTCACAATGACTGCATTATATGACAGCAATAATATTGTGGGAACATGCTCCTAAAAAGCTATATGCCTTTCCCAAACATGCC
The DNA here is from genome assembly GCF_035046505.1 of Tiliqua scincoides. Lineage (NCBI taxonomy): Eukaryota > Metazoa > Chordata > Lepidosauria > Squamata > Scincidae > Tiliqua > Tiliqua scincoides. The sequence goes on along the minus strand of NC_089821.1, from coordinate 73,226,340 downwards.
ATGCCCTGCAAATTGAGCCAACTTCCCCTCAGTCTATGTTATTCTTACCTTTAAAAGCATCATCTAAATCTTCTTTATTGAAGACAATGGCCAGGTCATGAATGGCACAAGTGTGGAACTGTACTCGAAAGATCACGTCCCGAGTCGGGCTACGAAATTTTTTGTGATAGCATTTCAACTGCCAGGGGGAGAGGGGTGGGGAGAAAGGATCCATCAGCTTGCAAATATACCCAATTAAAAAGAAGATTAATCATTCCCTTTCCCCCAACTATTCTGGAGGAAGGAGACTGGGGACTGCAAATTGTGATTCTTAAATCTCCTATTCTGGTGTCCCCAAAATGCAGTCACAGGTGAAGCTGCACTTTCTTAGCAACTGAAAACAGAAAAGTCAGGTTTGACTCTTACCAAGATATCTCCCTTCAGGAGTAGTCCAGGCTCTATAGTGATGCAGATGCTGGTCTGACTGTCCCCCTGAACATTGCTGCAGAGAGGAGGGAAGAAAGTAAGCAAGAAGGATGGAAACTAAGCAACCAGGCAGCTGGAATGTTATTTGCTTTGGCTGGGTCCAGATAACGATGATAATACTAAACAGGTAATTGGGGAGAAAGTACCAGAGAGTCAGCCACCCTTCTACACAACCACCAAGCCCATTGCCGGGGGACTTGGGGGACTAAGGAGTGCACTGCCAGCAAACCAACCATCAACACAGCCACCAGGTGAGCTGCAGTCAGATCTTGTGATTACTCACACCTCTCCAAAGTAGCTTCCAAAGTAGACAGGCTTCCTGGTTGCTTGGGCAACAAGAACGCAGTGGGGAGGTGAGTTCTGAATTGGAAGATGGCAGGGCTGCACATATCTATAAGGCAGGCTCCAGCATAAAGCCTTCAGTCATTGACAGTGATAAGGTTTTAAAAGTAGGATCCAAGGCAGAGAACCCTGTCTCTATTGCCACTGGGACAGGTAGTGACTCAAGGAGACTGTGTAGTGGAGGAGGAGGAAGCGGGTGCTATACAAGGAGCTGGGACCCCACATGGAGATTATCTCCATTTATCTTCCCATCCTTTATTTTGCCCATGCAATTTAGGGCAGGGGTTGATTCCCTCCCTTGTAAAGCTTTCTTAGACCAGTCAACACGGGTTTTATGGCTATACAGGTGAAAAGAACAAACTGATATGCAGTGACAAACTTCCAGGATTCCACTGCTGCCCAGGAATCAGAGAGGTGCCTGCTCTGGTCTGTCCCTATGACTGGAGGGGCAGATGGGCATCTGAGTGCTAGTATAAATCAAGGTGATATTTACTAGATTCCAGACGTATAGACAGGCTGCATAGCCTGGTATATCTTCAGGAAGGGCCGACAACCTAAAACATAAATCAGACAAAGAGACCTTAATTAGTCAGGGAGATTAGTTATGGAGAACACAAACAGTAAGAAGCCAAGACAAACAGTCTAGCTTGGAGGAGAGTTTTTTAGTGACACTGCCATCCTGGCAGCCAACAGGGACTGCTCTGTGACAGTGATGGATGCCCTGGAAACAAATTAAAACACACACACACAGACAGACAGCATGGCCAGGTAGCAGGGATTAGACAGGATTTATTTTACTGGGGCATATAGGGTTCAACTGTCCCCCAGATGCCCTGTTTAACTCTCTTGCCAGGCAGTTGCAACAGAAAGGTGTGTTCCCCATGACATTTGGGAATTGAAAACTAAATCAGCTCACATACCTTTCAGTTTGGTGAACGTGCAAAAAAACACTTGTTTTGCAGGCATAGCACAGGTAAATAGTACCTGTAGCACAGCACAGCATAGCACAGGTAAAAGGGCAGGAGGTCTGGTCTAGAGGGTAGAGCCTCCATTTGCCTGAAGATTAACATCCACAAGGTCGCCAGTTCGAGGCCACCGGCACCGTGCGACCTTGAAGCAGCTGACAAGCTGCAGCTGAGCTGTTCCATCTGCTCGGAGCGTGGGAGGATGGAGGCCAGAATGTTAAACCAGATCGGAGTGTAACACCTTGAATGTAGTGGTTCTTGAAAGAAAGAACCTTCTTTCAATTTGTAAAAATCCCTGCGTGGATTTAATAAGCCTGCCTATGTAAACCGCCTTGAATAAAGTCTTGAATAAAGACCAAGAAAGGCGGTATATAAATACTGTATATTATATTATTATTATATTAAATATTAAATAGGAAGAGAAATGACACTTAAGCAAAACAGTATTGGGAATATGATCTGCTGAGCATTAACCTCAGAGAACAGATAGCACCATTACAGTGCTGTGTCTTGGAATAATGATGCTAGGCTAAAGGGAACATGGGTATTACGCTGCAAAGCTGCTCTTTCGCGCTTATCAAACACTCTGAACTAGAACCCAGAAGCTGTGTGGGCACATTCAGGCCTAGGGTGTTGTGATGACACTGTAATACAAGTAGTGGACAATTTGAGCCAATGCAGTCCTGTACCACTTGGGAAAGTGAGATACGTTTCCACAGCAAGTATCTGGCCTGCTCTGGTAGTCTTCTATTTGCAATGCATTATTATTATGAATACACAAAAATTTAAAAATGTGATCCTCAACCAGCAATCCAAAGTAGAACAGCTTTTTAACACGCTATCATGTAATTTTGGTGTTTTTGCAGACAAGGCCTCAAGCATAGCCTGCAGAGAAAAGACAGTTTTGTGCGATTCCTGCACAACTAGCTGACATCATATCCTCCAGTCTCTGGGAAGTTTTCTTGGTATCATTGGCACTGGAATGGAAAGGCCAGTTACCTCCTTTAGACTCAAAGTTGGGAATTCCATGCATGATGACATGATGCAGGAAGAGAGGTTTGTTGTTCATTTTGATAGTACCAGACAGCAGGCCGCTGAAGTAATGGACATACCTGGTACAGAAACCAAGACAGCAATCAGGCAGGCAGTCAAAATATCTAAATACTGGTACTTTAGTGAAAAGCTACCCTCCTCGACCAGTCATCCTCGTTCTTTCCATCCACCAACACGGATCATACAATCTGAATAATGATCTCCTTTCTATTTTCTGCTCTTTGCTTGGATTGCATTCTCAAAGTGCATCACAATTCACTTATGGATATCCCAAGATATCCAACAAAGAGGCATGGATGGGTTTTGCCCAATCAACTTGGAATTAGAATGTGCATTCCCTTGTTTGAGGTGGCAATCTGCCATTATGCAAACCCTCACCTTTACCACAAACCTATTTCCATGCCCAGCAACCAACACCCTGCACAATAAGAAAAGAAGCAGACAGGCTTTCAAGGCTCAAGAAATAATTCAGATGAACAACTATTAGTACGGCTATTCCATACACATTCACTTAACCTGGTGGGCATTTCAGTTGTAGATCTATGAATCTTTCCTGGATGAAAACCACAGCATCAGTGTGTGCGTGTGCTCCCTGTTATGAACATTCCATGAGATAATTCCAGCACTGGAATGCTTCTATGTGAGCTCAGTGCTCCAGAGCAACAACAATCTAGAGAAGAAAAGGGGTGAGGTTTGGGAGCAGGGTTGGGCACAGGCACTGAATCATCTGCCTGACAGATGTTGGCATATATTTTTTGGGCTTGGGTGTGCTGCCGTACCAAACAGCAATTTGACATTTGAAGTTTGCTGGTGCACTTTTGGCTCTATGACGTGAGAGAGACCAAGATCACCTCTCAATAAGAATTTGCTAGTGTTGTATGTTTTAATATACAATAAGAACAGAGAGAAATACAGCAAAATGTCAAGACAAGTCCCTTTACTTTGTTATTTTGCTTTATATTCAGGTTTGTGGTTAAGTAGATAGTAATTTACAAGGCAAATACGAAAACATGTTTACACTATCCAACATACAGGATTCATATTTTGATGCTGAAATCATCACAACCCAGTCCTAACCCCTGTTCCATTAACTGAAGTGAGAGGATCCTGGCGAAAGTGACATTGCAGGAGTGAGCACAATGAGGCAACCAGTGTCATGGGTGGGGTCATGAGAGTGGACCAATGAAGAGATCACTGTCTGCCAGCAACACTGAGTTGATGATTGAGGCAGACAGTGGGCAGAACAGGAGGGGGAAGAACAAAGGGGTTTTCTGGGCAGGGAGCGTGGTGGGAATGGGGCTGTGTTCATAGTGGGAAGGGTTCCACTGATTTCTTTTCCCCTTTCCTAGCCTCAATACATCTCCCTGGGACCACTCAGACTTGAGCCAACAAAATAGCTGGTGCAGATCTAAGGAGACCCACTGGGGCAGCAGAGGTTCCCTTACCTTCAGGAGGTCTCCAAAACTGTCCCCTTAGTATGTGCATGCAGTGTGCATACCATTGGTGTAACTGCATCTGTGTGTGTGGGGGGGGGGGGGCCTTAGGTTATTGGGATTGGGTTATTAAGTGTTTCTTAAAATGAGAGCACATGTTGAGACGTTAATTAATGTAATCTGGGGGCATGACTTCAAGACTGGAAATCACAAAGATCTACCATCCAGAAGCACATTAGGGGGGACCCGCCCCGCCCCCAAGAAAATGAGGTGTACATGATGGGGTGAAAATGACAGGGTGATATCCCATCAGAACAGGTCAAGAAAACGTCTTGTTATGTATATATGGGTGAAAAAATGGACCAAAATGTTTATCCATCTCTGAGTGCCTACCATTTTCACAACTTGTAATTTAAAAATTTTGCTTATTTTAGCTCTGCACTGGAACTGATTTTTAAATGACACACAAATGGTGGCTACAGGTCACCTTCTCAGCTACCTGTTGTCCAAAGCAGACTGTTTCTCATTGTTTTATGGTGAGACTAGCCCTGAGCAATCCACTAGCAGTGGGCTGATCCAACAGTGCAAGACACAGGGCTGTGGAAAGTAACCAACACCTAGCTGTGCAGGTCCTTATGCAGACAAGAAGGCTAACGGATGGGTGCATCTTTTTTTTCCAGACTGGCCTGGGTTTAAAGCCATGTCTGTTCTTGCCTAGAGTAGCTCTTAGTTCAAAGGAATATTTGGCACACAGGAATACTGTGTGAGGAAAACAAGGGTAGATTTTAGGGTGGGGGAGACTCCTTCTGAGTCTCTCTGCCCCGAATGGCTCTAGGAAAACATCCCCAAGGTTTCTGCCAATTGATAAATATTTGCACATCCTGAGGTGGCTCCAGCTCCACCTAGTGGGTCAGGCTGTGGTCCGAATCTGAATGCCCATAACAGAGCAACTTTGCAGAAGCAAAGCTGAACAGGAGATTGGAGTTCATCCAGGAACTCTATGCTGCTGTTCGTCTTAGCGCAGAAAACAGGTAGGACATCCATCTTACAAGCAACTTCCCAGAAAAAAAACACTAGAAGCCAAATAAGTGACTAACAGCTTTTAAAAATTCAGGTATAGAGACTTTCCTTGCAGTGTAAGAAATATCCCGAGTCATGATATCCACATTCTTAAACTTGGTTCCATGATATCCACATAAGTAGTAAAGCTGAAAGACTCTCGGCATAAGTTGGCTCTATCAGTACTGCAGTTTGTGCTTTCTTAGAATGCTTGCCTCCCAATCTGCCTGCATAACCTACGCTGTCTTACTGAGCTAGGAAGCTGTCTTACTGAGTCAGATCACTGGTCCATCTAGTACATAGCTTCCCAGCCAGTGGTTCATGGACCACAGGTGGTCTGCAAGACCCTGAGAAGCGGTCTGCGAGGTTGCAGGGAAAAAAAATCACCTTTGAACACTTCCAGCGTCTTGCCAAGCAAGTGCTCCCCCATGAACCACCAGAGAGGGTGGAGAATGGACTGTCTGCAGTCAGCCAGATATGGGCGTTCCATTCTCCACCCTCTCTGAGAGTTCATGAGGGAATGCTCACTTGGGAGATGCTTTCCCATGGACCACCAGAGAGGGTGGAGACACTGAAGCCTGTGGCTGCGGGCAGTCTTTTCTTCACCCTCTCTCGCAGTCCACAGAGGAAAGCTAACTTGGGAGATGCTTCCCTGTGGACTACCAGAGAGGGCAGAGACCACCCACAGCTGGCACTGCATGTGGTCCACACCTATTCCAACTTTTTCCTCAGTAGTCCGCGGGCTCCTAAAGGTTGGGAACCATTGATCTAGTTCAATACTGACTACACTGACTTGACAGTGGCTTTCTGAGTCTTTCCCAGCTCCAGCCAGAGATGCCATGGCTTGAACCCAGACTTTTTGCATGCCAACCATATGCTCTTCTGCTGAGCAACTTCCCCATTACCCTTCAATTTCTGTAAGACAGTTGTTTGTAAACATGACAGTGGGAAGGAACAGAACAGTGACTTTTGTGGTTAGCAACCACTGGAACTGTCCTGCCCCAAAGACAGGAAATCAGGGAAAGGGAGAAGGAAGAAAAGATAGAAAGAATGTTATTCGCTCCCACAGTGTGAAGCAGAGCACACAGAGAGAGTGAGGATTTTTTTCAAATACTGATTCATTGACTGTGATAGCTCATTCCTGACCCACAGTGTCCACACATTCATACACTGCCCTGTCCATATTTGACAGCCACAACTTTGCATAATATTTTACCTATCCACCAATGGATAACAATTATTACCTATTTTGTCTCAAAATGCAACACAACCTTCTACAGTCACTGATAGCCCAATCCTAACCTCTTCCCCCCCCCCCCACACACACACACTGGTGCAGCCATGCCAAAAAGGAGCATGCTGTATCCATTGGGTGGGGAGTGATCAGGAGGCTTTGGAGGGGGAAGGAGATTTCAAACCCTAATAATTCAGGAAGTGAAATCCCAGTGCTAAAGAAATAATCAGTAATGCATTAACTAAGGTACCCTTTTTCTCCAACAACTAAAGGCATAATTTGCCCATACATATATTAGCTCATTAAACCCTTCAAGTGTTTTTGCTCTCTGAAAGCATGCTGGGAGCCATTAAGAGAAAGCATGCAGGATATCCTCTTCAGACAGACAGAAAAAGTAACCCCAGGACTGACCTCTTCTGTGATGGCTGCCCTACTGGCATCACCTTGTCCTCATAGAACCTCTTCATGGCAAAACGGTCCAGAGCTTGGTCTGCACTGTGGAACAAATAAAAGTGTGAACAAAATGAGTCATGTCCTAGGAGACAGGAAGTACAACTTGGGCAGACAGGAAAGAGCTGGAAGATGTTTTGACTCTTAATCATTTATATAGGAAGTTTTAATAGGGGATTCATTTTGGAGTATTTCAAGTCTTCTTAGCCCATGTCCTAGTTTTTTTTTGTTTGTTTTTTTTTCAAATAAAAAACGTCTAGGCATCTTATTAATGACCTAACAATTTAGCCAATGAACTGCACTGACCCAATAACTCAGTGGGAGTTCTAAAGTCTTCAGTATAACAAAAGCAACTTTATACATCATAGCCCATTGTTCCTTTCTCTTTTGTAGGAAGTGTACTATTTTGTGGGGTTTAATGCACTTATTAACATTTCTGTCTCCAGTCTGGGCTTACAGGCATGGGGGATTAGATGGTTATAATGAAGACAAAACGACATCCCTCTATAAATTCTTTTTCAGTGACCCCTTTAGCGGAGACCCAATTGAGACCCAAAAGATCAAAGACTTCAATCCATTGGTGCAAAACACGGAACTTCATGTCTTCATTCCTCATCACTTGTTTGAACTCCCATGCTCATACACTGGGGGATCCATCAGTAAGGAGCACACTCAAATCCCACAGCTCCCTTAAGAACTAGACAGAGACTTTGTCAAGCAGTCACAGGGCTGTGAACAATTTCTCCCACTCAAGAATGGCAAAGTAGGTTTATTTTTCATTAGATGTCTGACCATCCAGACAGCATCATCAAAGTGATAGCAACAACACCTGTTTGGATGTGGCGTATATAGGTGTCTGTACAAGGGCCTGTGACCTGGGACCACTGCTTCACAGTGGGATATTGAAGAATTCTGAGGTTTCTGGACAATCGGTAAAACAAATATGTCAAATTTGAGTTTACCAATGTACCAGGGGATATTCCACCCCTAGAATTTACCAGGGAATATTCCTCCCCAACCCCACATAATCATCACTAAAACCATAGTCTTCATTGCCCCTCACACAAATGCACCTGGCTCTCACCTGGCGGAAATGTTGCTATAGTGCATGTAAGCTGCAATAACAACCCCTGTTCGGCCTCTGTTACCCTGCAGAGATATGAGCAAAATGAGACATTTAGCATCACACCAGAATCAATGCCTTGTAGAACAGGAAGCATCTGTATCTTCAATGAAGGGACCAACAGGATGGAACATTTTCCCACTGACATACTCAGGATTCAGAACAAATATTTTTCAAACAATCAGCATGTTACTGGAGTGAAAAAGGGCCACGGTTTTGTGTGTGACACAGCAATACTGGCTCTGTAACAATATCTCCTAATTTTGGGCAGTATGTTTCATCAGGAAGAAGTGTTTGAACAACAGGTGGCGCTGCTGTCTTTGAGACTGACTTGGAGATCCTGTACAGATCCTGGAGGATTCACTACAGATCCTGGAGATACATTCTCCCTATATCTCCCTCTCACTGTTGTGTAGAAAGGAGTTTGCAGAGGGAGACTGCACCCCACTATCCCTCACACCCAAAATAGAAAGAAAGCATGAGTTGCCCATTAGGGGATTAGTTTAAAAAGAAAAAAATGTGTGTGCTTGTGTGTGTGCACACTAGTGAATAATCTGGAATATGGAACTGAGATAGCTATGTTCGAACCTCTACTTGGCCTTGAAGCCACTCACTTCTGTGTGTATATAAGGGTGGCAAGACCCTCCTTTCCAGAAAGGTTTGCAGCCATGGTATTAGATATAAAATCTATAAACAGTGCATCTGCCCACCACAGCTACTTGAGATCCCATGAACAACGCACTGTCATTCCGCAAACTGCTTAGTCAGGAGAATAGAAACCTCATTGACCACAGGCACTTGCACTTCCCCAGTCACAGATGGATCTTCCACAAGCATCTTCTCTTTCTTATCCAGATACAGTTTCTATCCATCTTACGTCATGCATTCAACCTCCAGACACTGATTCAAAACCAAGATACGTTTTCCCAAGTCATGAGATAGTGAAAGTAGGACTGGATAATTTTAGCACATCGATGACATCCCACTCCCAAATTTCCAGACAATTTCTCCAAATAGATTCAGGTAGATTCCAGACAACAAAAGGAGTGCATACAGAAAACAAAAGGTGCCCACAGATGCATTAAAAATGAATGTAATGAATCTTCCATGGATGTCCAATGTTGGTTGTATTTTTGTCAGGGAAATCTAAACACTGTTATGGATTGAAGCACTTCCTTCTCTCACAAACTGTGAATATCTATTCAATTCCAGTCTAATATTCATCTAGTCACACACTTCACACACACCTATGGAGTCTTTGGGCTTCACTGAAAGCCCAGCACTCAATTCTACTACAGTGTGGGTCAAAATATATGTGTTACATATGTCGGCCTGGCTTTTTTTCCCCTTAAGAATCCCAATTTTTCTTTCTTTTTTCTTCTTCTTTAAATAGCATGTTGGAAAGGGTGGGGGCCACATGAAAAAGTAGGGCAAATTAACAGCAGGGGTGGGGTGCCTTAACACACTGCCCTGCTGCAATTTCGCCCATGTGGTACATTGCCATCACTCCATGCACTACATTTAATAAGAAATACTGGTCCAGTATGCACACTTAAAAGTAATGAGATGTGGCCCTCAGAGATTCTCAAAAGAAAAGGGGCCTGCCTTTTCCACTTCCTGCATTCCTGATTGAATCTAGTATCTGAAAAAAAGAGAACAAGAACGGACTACACAGATGCTTCCTTAATTAGCAACCATACTGTCCCATCCTTTGACATCAGCAATGGAAAGAAGACAACAAAATGTCCAAACATAGCAACAACATTGCTTCATCAGTGACATTCCAGCAGCACAATGGTAACAAGAGAGTGGGGGGTGGGTAGCGCAGGATAAAATGATCAACGTGCAGCAGTTCCAAGAACACAGAAATGGATGGATTACAGTGTGCATTCTCCAGTGAAAATCAGCCTCCATTGAAGTTCTCCAAGAGAAGAACTTACACAGCAAACACATATCGAGGCTTCCCTCAATATAGTTTAGCAAGGGTGCTAAGGACTCTGTTTCTGATCCGCCTTCACATTTTAAGTCCAGTGAGTATGAAAAATATTCCTTTGTCTTATAGATTTAAAACACATCCATTTAGTGAGCAACTATTACAATAAACAAACAAAAATCCCATTCACGACTCAACCCCACAAATGACCCAACCACTGTTGCTTCAAAGCAACCAATTATCCGTCACTAGCTGGAGAGCACACACCCTAGCATAGAAATTTCCTTTTCAGTTCTCTTACCCAGGTTCCCTCTTCCATGGCTGCGGAGAGGGTGGGGTTGCCAGGGATAGTTTTCCCAACATTAAAAAGGCCCCAAGTAGGAGTGCCATCCAGCCTGCAACAGTGTCACCCTATGAGAACAAAGCGGGAACAAACCACACCGTTCCCAAAGTGGAAGCAACCAGGATGCTTCATCCAAGAGCAGGGAAGCCTGAGAAGAATCAGGGACACAGGCACTGAAGGGTTCTTGCTGAAAAACCTTCCAGGACCCACCTAATCTCCCTGCAGCCCTGCCCTATTCCTACACTTTCTGGTGCCTTGCAAATTGGCTGTCTTCTTTCTCAGGTTTCTCTTCAGTTCCTCTTTTCTTCCTGTCGCTCCCGGCATTTTCTCCCCTACATTTTCTCAAATGTGCTGAAACTCTGCATCCTCTTTTCACCACCATGTACAACAAAAAGACACTCATGGGGCCAGCACAGGTTAAGTATGTAAACGTGTAGTATCAGGCATGTTTTAAAATCTTTTAAAAGTGCTCAGAGCAGATGCATATAGATACACATAACTGATGGTGTTTCTGGCAACTCCATGATCACAGCCAAGAAACTGGTGGCTTCTGCTTGTGCCCAACTCATTTACCAACAACTAGTGGCTTCATGCAAGAGCAAAAGTGGCTTCACGTTACAGTATTTGCCGTGTATCTGCTGAAGAGTTTATTCTTTGCAACATCAAAGTCAAAACTACAGCTCTCCTTCATTCTTTCGTCTCTGCCTTTCCATCATACTTACAATGACCCCTTGCCAGAATATTTTCTTCTCTCCCAGGGCGCCTTAGCCAGGGAAAACCCTCTTGGGAAACCCTTTCCCTTTTCTCACCTTATTGTGGAGAACCACTACATTGTGAGGATCAGCATTGAGCCACGTATCCATGGCCTTGCAGACGCTGCATATCTTCTCCAGGGCAGGTGTGTGCAAATCAGGCCACCCAAAATCCAGCACCTGTGATACGAGGAGAGAGGGGGTGGCCAAAAAAGAGGATAAAAGAAGTGTTAAGTTGAGATTCCCCCTTGAATGGATCCAATGAGCGGTATTTACTTGCCAAAGGCCAAGTCTTTTCTTGACTTTTAGGTTAATGCTAACAAAAGGCATGTCCTAAATGAACATGATTATAGGAATGGGTGAACGTTGCCCGCAGAGGTAACAGCATATGAACTCATAATGCTGCCTACCTCCATCAGTTGGTGCAGTAGTGCAGAGAAGACAAGAGCTTGAGCTGGGAGCTGGAAAGTCTCCAGTTCAAGACTGGCCATGAACATGATCTTAAAGTCATTATGGTCTCCAGACCTTTCCCACCTGTCCCTCATTCCACCTGCAATGCGTAGTAATAATAAGGACCTCCCTTCCAGTGTTGTTATAAGGCATACTACACAAGTGCATTCCATTCCAGCCATGCCATTTTCTCTGCTCATAGGAGACAATCAGCTTCCCTTCTCTGCCCTCAGAAGACTAGGAGGCTTATCTTTTTCTTCTCCTCCATTACTACTGCTTGCCAATCTATCGTTATCAACCTGCTGCCACAATCACTTGAAAAATATGGTAGCAAGCCTACAACATTAGCTGTTCCTTTAGGATTTAGAGCAAAGAGGCAGGATAAATATTTCAGCCATGTGCCTGGCTCTGGGTTGATGAACAGCCTCTTTGGTTTCCAAAGACAGCAGCAGCATGGTAGGATTAGTGGACAAAACAAACAGAGAGTGAGAGAAACACATACAAAGGGCTTAAGAAACAGCACATTAAAAGGGAATCCAAAAAGAACAGTGGCAGCTCACGCAGTCCCCTCTGGATGCCAAGTCCAGAGCCAAAAAAGCACACACGGCTCAAGGAAAGTAGAACTAATAGCTGGGTTGATATTTTTAGACTCAGAGGTTATAGATCCAAATTCCCGTTTGGATCTCACCATGGTTCAGTGAACTGCATAGCCTTTTCAGAACCTGATCCAAGCAACCAATGTAACTCTATGAAGCCTGGCTCTTCATTCCAGGAAGTGGCAGGTACATGGCTCCTTTGCTGGAAATGCTCAGATGTCAATATTTGTGAACAGAAGTGAGTCTTCCACTGTCTCCATTTGTTTACTTATTCAAAACAGCTCCACAGAAAGTTTGAATGCAGTAATATCACAATAGGTTTCTTTCGAAATTTTCACCAGAACAACAGCTGTTGACTTCTCCACTCGTGACAAATGAGCATCAAAGGTCAACATTTTGAGGACTTGATATGTCTACACTCAAAACCTCATTTTTCGCTAAGCTGCTGAGCACATGAAAACTGATTTTAACATTTCCTGCCCTGCTGTTCCAAAACCCTAAGTCATGAATTTCTCCACCTGATCATGATGGATTCAACAAAATATGTTATGTTATTACAGGATATCCTCCTTTATTCAGTGGTTCAGAGACAACCCAAATGCTGTGATAAGCTCAAGAATGGATACGGTAAAACTCTGTTTACATAAACATATACATATACACACACTACATATGAACATACACTGTATGTATGTATGGCTATTCAAAGGCTAAATGCAGGTCTAAGGCAGCTTCCCCAGACATGTAAGGCCAGGAGGTGGGGAGATGGCCTTCACCTCTCCCCTCTCCTCAAAGCTACTGCAGGAGTTCCAATAACAAATGATGATAATTTTTCTGCCAGACAATATGCACTATAAAACTAAAAACTGGATTTGCTTCTTTACAACTAGAGTCGTTTGTTTCAGATGAGTAAGACAGAATAACAGTCTAAGAGATCAATCCTATGCCTGTCTACTCAGAAGTAAGTTCCATAACAGTGAATGGAGCTTACTCTCAGGAAAGTGTGGCTAGGATTGTAGCTGGGCAGCCCAATCCTGAGCTGCCTGGGGCACCCAGGCTCGGCAGCACCAAGAAGGGCTGTCGCCGGATCCTGCTCCTCCTGGGCTACTGCAGGAGGCGCCTCGGGGGAAGGGAACTTTCGCCCCCTTCCCCTGAGTAAGGTAAGCAGCCCCACAATGGGGCTACTCACTTTACCACTGACCAAAAGGTCGGCGGTAAGGTAAAGGCACTCGTGTAGGGCGTGCAGCCCTACACGAGTGTCCTGAATACTGCGGAGCAGAGCTCCATCCCTCCCCCAGGCATGCCTCCAGCCAGCCCTCCTCCCCGCGTCACACCTCCCCATCACACCTCCTCCCCGCCCTTTCTCCGCCCCCCACCAGCCTCCCCCCTCCCCAGAACGCCTCCTCCCCACCCCCATCGCTGCCCCCGCCTACTGTTCTGCAGCTCAGAGGTCCAGGAGACCACCAAGCTGCAGAAGCTGGGTGACCACCCCACGCTAGCCCAGCACCAGCCGGCACTGGGCTAGCACCTGCAGGAGCCCGGGGCTGAGGCTGGCAAACATGCCTTACGGCACATTTGCAACAGTGTTTGGCAGCATGGAGCCGTTCCACTGAGCATAGGATTGGGCCCTAAACTTACTGAACACCCTCACCACCAACAATTTTGTTCATAGATGGCTCCATCTTACCTTAGAGTGGAGTGTGCTGATGTCATGCCTTTTCTCCGACAGGTTAAAAAGCTAGTGAAGGGGAAGGGGAAAAAAATATTGTTAGAAGCATTTATTTGTACAGTAGACACAGGGCTGTGCAACAGCCATGGTAGGAAAGAGTGTAAGGAGAGCAACAAAAATAGAATTTCATGGCTATGGCATGCATGTGTTCTGTTCCTGGAAGCATGAGTTTATAATTTCTTTTCTATTTAAGAAGCAGGTTCTACATTAGTCCAGTTGCTTCCATGTACAATTAGGCAGAACCATACATTTAACGCAGTCTGCTAAAATTGAATTGTGGACTAGGGTCTTGAAGTTGCCAAGCTTAGCTTCTGCTAACAGACAACAGTGGACAAAATTAGCAAGGTTGTCTATGCGGATTGAGTGCACAGGTACCATGGCACAAACTCACCATTAAAAGGAAGGGGGTCACACTTGTCAGAGAGCAAATGAGAAGAGATAGGCTGGAAAAGGTCAATGCAAGCCTTCTTCCAGAGTCCAAACCAATTTCAACAAAATTTGTACCTCTTTGATAAGCTATAAGCTTTTGTTAAATGACAACAAAAGGAAGCCAGGTGCAACCAGTGTTACATTACAGGATAGCATGTGCAGAATACAGGTCCCTCTGTGTGTGATTTTCCTGAAGCAGATAATATGAAAAACAGTCAGCCTGGATATGCTGTAAATCAAAATCTTGAAAATGCCTTACCAGGTAACTATCTCCATGTTTGGACTTAAGCATTTGCGCCACCTCCTTCAGGTTGCTGTGGAAAGTCTGCTCCTCTGATGAACTTGCAAAGTTGACAGCAATTATCCGTTCTGTGACATATACCAGATCTAGTTCACAAGTGTCCTCCATGGCCTGATTTAGACTTATGCTCCTAGGCCAAAGAGAAGCAATTGAACAATCAATGGTGTAAACACCTTGAGCAAAGGCCTTAAGATATGCGGGGTTATATCATTCCTGAACATCGTGCTTTGCTTTGCAAATTCACTTTGCTTTTGCTGTCAAGTCTGAAGTGTGTTCACAGAGCATTACAAGTGGGCTTTGGTATTACAAAGTGGGCTTCTCTATTGCAAAATAACTGTAGTTATTCCATGGTAGCTTTAATAGATCAACAAACAAAGTTTATTTATTAGAAGTAAGGTGATAGTCCTCCAAGGAAGGAAGAATAGATTCCCAACTTTTTCTTTTCCCAAGATGGTCTTTGTGCCTCCCTTTTACCAGAGCACTGCTGCAAATCAAGGTTATAAATAAAGCAGTGCTGATGTTGCAAGTGAAATCTGGGAACAGAAAAGACTATCAGAAAGACCAGGGGAACAACTGTGAGAATGATTCCACTATTAATTGTGGTGATGTTGAATGAAGGGTGTGCGGGGGGGGGGGGGGGGCATCTGTCTGTTCTCTCCACTAGTTTTTATTGCACTTCTGTGGTGTTGTTTGTACTGGTTTACTTTGTGCTTGTCTGTTTGTTTTAAAGCTGTTGTAAGCCACTTTGAGCTTATTGTGAAAAGTGGCCTACAAATTTTAAAATAAATGCAAACAAAATTAATTTAAGCTTTTGCACAACAGGCCAGAACACTGGAAGTCAACACTGATTCTGTGTTATAAATCACAAGGAGTTAGCACATTTTGGGTGCAATCCTAACCCCTTATGTCAGTGCTTTCCAGCACTGGCATAGTGGTGCCAATGGGACATGTGCTGCATCCTGCAGTTGGGTGTCACTCACAGAGGCCTCCTCAAAGTAAGGGAATGTTTGTTGTCTTACCTTGGAGCTGCCTTGCCCTTATGCCAGTGCTGGAAAGCACTGACATAAGGGGTTAGGACTGCACCCTTCTTCTCACAAACAGGGATGCCGTTAGTATCCATGATTCTTGTTTTCTCGAGTAAAATCCACATTTACAGCTTTGAATACAAAAACATACTTCCAAATACACTCAAATACATAAACTAGCTTCCAGCAGATTACTGTGGATTCACGGGAGGAAAAATGAAAAGAACACCAATTTATGCCCTTTGCGAAACAACATTCTGGCCAACACTTCAAATGAGAAACAAGCATCAGCAATAGCACTCCATACAAGAATAACATGGGAAAAGTTTAAGGGGGGAGGCTATCCACATACACTCCCATACTGAACTTTTTAAAGTACAAGTCTACCCCATTCACTTCCAAAGTGGGAGTGATGTGCCTTTCAATAGGAAACCATGTATAATAAACCAGGACACAGTACCTTTAAATGGAAACAAAACACAGTAACAGGAGGATCCAAGTCAACAAGTGACCTAGCAAGCAAACAACAATGTGGAAAAAAAATCGATCCTTGCAATATTTGCATGTTGGCTTTTGAACACTGATGTTCCAAACGTGCAGTGTCCATTTTCAGCAAAGCAGAAGATACCCATGGAAATAACAGAGGAGTGTTTTTGTATCCCTGATTACAAATAAAATTGTATCCGGATTGCAAAGGAAAACCCCCTCAGCAGTCTCATCAAACACTGAGCCTTACCTTGAGGGTTTACGTTGTGCCTGAACTATCTGGGGGGATTTTGCAGACACCTGAAAGTGATAAAAAGAGAAAAGGGCATCTGGGTTATGAAAGTCATGCAACTTTACTATACAGTGGTCCCAGGTACTCTTACTGCCAAGAATCTAGATCCATATGAATGGCAAAGATACAGACTGACTGACAATGGGATACAGAGGGGTCTGAGGAAATATGTTTTCTGTTCCACAAAGAAACCCTTCCACATCCTTAAACATTCCATAATGGGTAATTGTTGGCACTTCTATATTTAGCACTCTTGAGTTTCAGGTAGCTCTGAACCTTTTTTCAGAGCTGCCGGGAGTACTGACACTTCTGAAGTATTTGCATAGCCTTCAATTCTTCTGCACACACTCCTTGAAATGTATATTTATTCACTGAAAACCACCAACAAGACAGGACAAGGAAGAAAAGTTCCTTCGTATAATGAATTTCCCATTATACGAGTGGGAAAATAAAATCAAGAGAGAATAATGGCCAATTCTAACATAACATTTCTTTTCTGTGAAGGAATCCATGAAGAAGATTTAATCTGTATTGTTAAAAAAATGTTGATTTTGCAAGTAAGATACACAAACTAAACTCCTGTTCGTTACCACTCAATGATATTTTCTGCAAAATCATGTTTCTATGCATACTATTCATTAAAATATGAGACTACATCAGAGTCAGACCTAAAGGACACTGAACAAGTGGTCCAAACTGATCTGGAAGTGAACTACATGTGTAAAACTGGGTTTAGATCTAGGAGACTGAGTTCAGGGTAGACTCAAATTGCACAAGTGTTCCAAGCAGCTGCATATACACTTGCTGGGTTATCCCTGCCCTCAGTATATGTGGCTTAAGTACTACATGGTGGCCAAACTCACCCTTTTAGACCTGGAAAAACCATAAAACCTACAAAGTGCATCCCAGGACACCTTTCCAGGTTGCATACGTTCACTGTAGTGTAGAAGATGAGCTGTGTGTCCCATGAGCCCCTGTAATGTACTGGAGTGCACCTCTTAGTTCATGCACTGTGAGCAATAAAAATATCTTCAGCCAGCCCTGACAAATTTGAAGGAACTTATTCCTTGACAAATGCAAAGCGGTTACTTAGGCCTGGAGGGAAAACTTGATAGGGCTGATCACATAGTCATTCATTTTATCAAGGAACACGTGCTTTTAGACCACACTGTTGGGGATGTGTATGTGCATGTGCTTTCCCCAGAGGAAGAAATATCCCTCTTCACTACCAGAGTAATGGCTTTATAGATATGAGGTATTAATCTGTATTATGTAGTGAAACCACTGTACATTTGCATATAAGCAATGGCTACATATTTAGTTATGAAAAATGAGGAATTCCTCAAGTATGACATCTGGTATCTTCATTCACAGTCCAGGCTGGTTCTCAAGCAAAAGGCCCTCTTTTTAATCTAATTATGGCTCAAACACTGGAGAAAACGAGTCCCCTTACTTTTTAAGCAATCCCTCTTTCCTCCACCAATCCTTTTGCACAAGAAAATACTGTACAATATTTAGCTCGTCATCCTTAATTGTGAATAGGGAGTTTTTTTTTCATGAATTACATCTTCATGTATTAGCTCTAGAGCAGGAGACCTTTACCATAAATAGGAGCTCTGTAGTTGCTCCAGTCAGCCAAGAGCAGTTTGGGATGAAAACTTTTCTTCTTAGCAAAATAATATGCTCCTCTTCAGAAATCTGGACTAGTACTCACCTGTTAAAAGTTACAGAACATAGTACTGTATGTGATTTTTTTCAGTGTTTTTAAAACACACAAAAAATAAGCTGGAGCAGGTTGTGTGAGAAGGTCAGCAGAAAGGTGGATGGAAAGAAGCTACTTAATTATTTTCCCTCTTCTGTATTAGGTTTTCCAGTTCAAACATCCTCCTCCTCAAACTGCTTTTTCACCTGCAGGAAAAGGATTCAGGGAAGATACAGGGGCCCTTGATTTCTTTTCCTCATAGGTGAAATATATATATGTTCCATATAGACATTGACCGGACTACTAGACATTGATAGACCCATCCTCCCTTAATTTGTCTAACCACCTTTTAAAGACATCTAAGCTAGTGACCATCTTGTGCCAGCAAAGTTCTCCATGCCATTTTATAGCCTGCCTAACTCTGATTTTGAATATACCTATTGTTTAAAGTGAGGAGGGAAATGTAGAATTCCATGCCATTTGTGGTTTGGCCCTACTGTGTCTGAATTCTTTGTTCCAAGATAGCACAGCAGCACAGGCAGATAATTGGGTAATTAGCAGCACCAGCTTACAAACACAAGGAGAACTAAAGCTCTAACAAGAATCATTATGAGACTATTTATCAAACTGGACAGAACAAAAGCCAAAACGCATGGAAGGGGAGGAGAAGACTAGCAGAAAACAGCTTGAGACAGTTTCATCTTCTTGTAAGCAACTCAAAACAAAACAAAAGTGAGAGGCCAATAGGCTAGATATCAATGGGGGTCCAGCCACACATTGCTGGCACACAGAATGCTCTGCTCAATTTACTAACATTAAGATAGTGAGGAGTCTTTCTCTACTCTGAAGTGCATGCCTGAATTCAAACCAACACTGGGAAACCCAGTGGATGGAGCCTCAAAATGTCACAGCCATTTAGAGACGTAGTCAGGGCTTGTATCCCTTGCTGGGGGAAACATGAACTACAGAGTGTTAAGATCTTCTGTACATGATCAAATAACTATAGCAGTAAGGAAAAATATACTCCACCAACTTTTCAGCTCTTTTTTGCCACAGCAGCTGAGTCACCATAACTGCAGGATGAACTGTCCTGTGAGAAAATGTTCCCATATAAAACATCATAGGCACAATCCAGAGGCGCCCATGGGATGGCACAAGTCCCTTGTGCTGGCCCAGAAGGGTCGCAAATGTGCCATAAGGCAGGTTTGCAGCTCCTCAAGAGGAAGCCAGGCTGGCACACAGAGGAGCGCCAGCCTGAGGAATCTGACATAAGCCTCCATGCCAGCTTCCTTGCTGAGGTTTGCATCAGCCTGCCTGGGCTGAGGTGGGGAGTGAGAGGGGGGCTGGGATCCAGCATTATGCTGGATTCCAACCCCCGTTCCCAGGGAGAACGGAGTGGCTTCAAGTCACTCTGCTCTTCTTGGACTTGTGCCAGCTCAAGAGGTGGCGCAAGTCTGAGGAAACCCACAGGGAAAAGGGCGCCTTTTGCAGGGGTAAGGGGAAAGTTTCTTTTCCCCCTACCTCTGGCTGATCCGCTTTTGGCCCCTATCCTGCACTGGATACAGCGCAAGCCTCTTGGCTTGCCTGTTCCAGCACAGGGTAGGATTGCGCCCATAATGTCATATGGGACAATCCTATGACCATGCTCTTTGGGGAATGTTTAGCACTGAAAACCATCATATGCAAGTGAGGAGTGTGTATCATATATGTATCATGCAACGTAAATCATATATGTTCAACGTGCATGAGCTCTGCAGCAGTGTTTTAGAAAAGTGTACACTACAATTCACCTTGCACTCACCTGTAACTGCCTATGGCTTCAACTAATGCAGATCTCACTCCAGAAGATGAGCCACAAATCAACTCTCTGCCTTATTTGCAGAGCAAGCTGATATATAGTCAGTGATGTTCGAGCTCACATCTCTGACAGTGCATTTGGGTTTAGCCATCTGCTGTACTTGCATATTGAGTTACTGCAGGATGACCAATAAGTGTTCTCTCTCTCACTTGCTCTCATGTAATGGCCATGTAGGTTTGTAAATACTGGAAGCATCTGTATTATTTCTTACCATGAACTCTACTTAAGTCCAATTATATTAATTACACATTGCATAGAAGTGAAATGTACCCTGTCCATAGTATACCATCTAAATAAGCCTTGCAATTTGAACTGGGGCTTCCAGGGCTAGATGGATTAGAGAGGTGGTGTAGATTATAAAAAACAACAATCAGCTCAGAACTGGGAGAAAAGGGAATAATTTCATCCTAATACTATGGGGCTGTTCTGCTTAAGGAAAACATTCTTTTTTTAAAAAAAATTTTTTTAATTATTTCCCAAAATAAAAACAACAAATATAAACAAACACATAACACAAACTCAATACACAACACAAAAAAACACACAAAAACATACCGTTGACGGCTGCAGGCAATCATATATCAATATATCTAATCATTCAATACATATCTTCTAATCTTGTTCCTCTTCTAGTTTAACCTCTGAATATCATTTATCTATCGTATCATATCCTGTATAATATATCATGTATACAGTATATTCATCTACATGCCCTATCTTATACATCTACAACTTCATTTTCAACCAAGTATAAAATGGTCTCCATCTGTGTCGGTTTATGCTGTTGATCCAAAATCTCTGTAAGCCTATCAATTTCCGCCACATTCATTATTTTCTCTATTAATTCATCTTTCGTTGGAATTTTAATATCTTTCCACTATCCAGCATATAAAATCCTTGCAGCAGTTAATATCATAATAACTAAATACACATCATTTTCTTTAACTATAATATCTAAGGTGATATTAAGCAAAAATAACTCTGGTTTCAGCGGTATCGTAAATCCAACAATCTCTTGTATTAGATTCCTTACCATTTTCCAGTATGCTTGCATTTTTTTACATGTCCACCACATATGAGAAAACGTCCCTTCTTCACATTTACACTTCCAACAATTTTTTGATATGTTCTGATTCATTTTTAACAGTTTTACTGGTGTCATGTACCATCTATAAAACATTTTATATACGTTTTCTTTAAAATTTGTTGCTCTAGTAAATTTTATATTATATTTCCAATTCTGTTCCCATTGTTCTAATGTAATATTATGGCCTACATTTTGCGCACATTTTATCATACATTCTTTTATTGTTTCTTCATGCATCTCAAAATCCAATAGGAACATATACATTCTTTTGATATATTTTTCTTTTGTTTCTAAGAGTATTCTATCAAATGGCATCTGTTCTGAATAGAATCCTTCTTGTTTATCTTTCCCAAATTTTGAATCAAATTGCAAGCGAGTCCACCAATCCATCTCCACACCCTGTCTTAACAGTTCTTCTTAAGAATACTTAAGTTCTTAAGTTCTTCTTAAGAATACTTAAAATGGAGGGGAATACTTAAACTGGAGGGACATGATCTTGAATGGGGATGGCATGCATTTGTTTGGTATGGAAAAGCAAACGAATATAAGCAATTCAATAATCATATATTAAGGAAATCTTTATTATGGATCTGGGCTAAAATACAAAGACAGATGTATCCCCGATGGATACATAATGGATATTATGGATCTGGGCTAAAATACAAAGACCAAAATCCCCCGATGGGTGGCGCCGCTAGAAGCATGCACCCAACCGAATTTACTAGAGACAACAAAAATGCTTAGATATGAAAGTTTATTAAAGAAAGATGGGCAATTAAAGACAAAAGAAGAAGGAAAACATTCTAAATGAACTCATTTTTCAAAGATTTTTCAGGATGTTTAAAAGCTGCAATCACTGCATTAAGCAATTAATAGCTTGGCACAGACACAAATCCATTGAAAAAGTCAAACTGTGATGGCATGCAGAACATGGTTGTGTGAAATCTGGCCCTTGGTCATAGGCTTGCCAGCACTGAACTCTGAATATGTGGGATTCCATGACATCTTTATACCTGGCTTAGAGGACACGAGAAGTCAGTCTTGGAACCTAATCCTTTCCAACTTTCCAGCGCTGATACAACCACAATGCAGCTCCAAGGTAAGGGAACAAACATCCCCTTTCCTTTAAGAAGCCTCCATGACTGTACCCCCATCAAAGGATGTGGTGCATGCCCTGTTAGTACAGCTGCATCGGCGCTGGAAAGTTGGATAGGATAAACACAGGCTTATAAAATTGCGGGTCAGAAAAGTTTTTCCTCATCCCTCACGAGGAAGCTGCTTGAACCATTCACTAAAGAGGCTACGCCATGTATCCAAAACTAGACGTGAGAGGGTCAAACGGATGCAATTTTTTGAATCAACACCACAAATATACCCAGGAACTGGTGTAACGTATAAGGAA
The DNA here is from genome assembly GCF_035046505.1 of Tiliqua scincoides. NCBI lineage: Eukaryota > Metazoa > Chordata > Lepidosauria > Squamata > Scincidae > Tiliqua > Tiliqua scincoides. Next base: position 73,203,831 of record NC_089821.1, on the reverse strand, counting down.
GCAAAATGTGTGTTGGCCTGTGTAAGTGGCATAGCTAATGAAAGTGTAGCCTGGTGCCAAGTACAAAATGATGCCCCGGAATTGACATCATTTCTGGAAGTGGTATCACACCCAAACTTTTTAAAAAGCGTAAAATGGAACAGTTGTATAGTTAAGGCATCTGCTACCCAGGATGAAAGAAGATTTTGTGGCCCCCCCACGACGAAATCAAATTTAATTTAATTAGTAAACAAATAAAAATTTATGGTTAATTGGCCATAACGTTTGATAAAACACAGATATTTAAGTGCAGTTTGTTTCATTGCAATTACCTTTCCAATGATATTTAACATGATGGTATTATTTGTACATACCAAGGTTTTCATAATTTTGGCCACTAGTGTCAAGCTCAGCGAAAGCTTATTGCCCAGTGCAACTGCTACCCCCTGCACCCCCTTAGCTATGCCACTGGATAGGATAGGGCCCTTATAGATCTCCAGCTAGAAACACTGCAATATGATGCGAACAGGGCACCCCAAGCCATCAGACTATGCTCTGGTTTGCCTCGACTTGAGCCTTCATAAAACAAAATGCTGGAAGGAAACATCTGAGATGCTGAAGCAGGAATGTTTGATTTGTGCACTATTTCCATGGTCCTAAAAATTCAAAGTGTTCTCATTTGTTTGGTGACTTTGTGACCTTAGTTGAAGCACTTATTAAAGAAATATCCATCGGGGACAAAAAAAATGCATAGCCACATCTCACGCATGTTAATATAATCAATCAAAAACAAAAAAGAGGGAGCAACTTGAACTCTCATCCCACTGTGTCCAAGTACAGACTTAGGTTTGTGTAGTTTGCAAGTGTGTAGTTCCTAAACTGTGTAGTTTGCAAAGCATGACCTGCCATTGTATATAATAATCTACTTTAAAAACAGTTGCTGAATAATTTACAAGTGACCCACTAAAAGTAAAGGCAACATGAGAGCATGAGAACAAAACATTATTGTGATACACAGCAAACACCTTGAATGATTATGGGGTTTACTTTGCCTACACATTTCATACTCTGCTGAATTTTCTCAGAAGTATTTTATACCTTGTCAAAACAAGACAGGCTATCACACCAAATTACAGAACAATTTGGCCTCAATCCTATTGAGGCAATGTACACTTTACAGCAATGCAAAAACTTTGCAGCTGTCATGTACTTCCAGGCTGCTGCCTCAAATGGCTCCAGAGGCCTCCATCAGCACTGGTGAGCCAGCAGCAGAGGCATATCATGGGTGGGGAGGGCAGAGGGAGTTTCAGGGAGTATCAGGGGAAGGGCAGGGAAGGAGGAGTGGATGTTGGCAACACCACTGTGTATCAGATTGTATTCTGTAGGGCAGCTGTTCCAGAAGTTTGGTACCTGCAGCACCCCTGCATACTGTGCACAGCTCCTGGAAATGACTGATAATGATGCCATTGCAAGTCACTTCCAGGTTCAGAAACATCACTCAGTTCTTCAAACAGAAGTAAGAAGGCTGACGCGGGGCTTTTCCCAGCACACAGTTTTCACACACTAGAGCTCTTCCCGCCGTGTTGAACCTCCAACTGCTGTTTGGAGCAGCATAGTGTGGTCCCCCTGCCAGGGCAGCTGACACACAGTTTGGGAATCACTGCCCAAGAGGGTGGATCTTGACAGGACCAGTATGCACCAGACCTTATCTCCTCCTTCTCAATAAGCCCCACCTCTTTTCTCTGACATAAGCCAGCAAATTCGTTGGTGCAGGTTTGAGGAGACCCATTGGCAATTGGGCAGCCTACCAGACGGATAAGTAAAAAAAAAAAAAATTACATACCTCCTGCAGGATGTTCCTCCCCCAAACCATAGTATGCAGCATAGCATATGGTGGCACAGTTGCACACTATAACACAGCAGTGGGCAGAACTGGGCAGTTTGTCTAACTGCATGGGGAATAGCATCCTTGAGCTTTGTAATGACAGAATTCTGAAAATCCAGAACACCTTAGCTATGGAGTGACTCCTGTGACTCCATTACACTGCTTGAACTTTCTGCCTTTCAGTGATCCATAGATATCCAATGCACTTTACTCAAAGGTGACTGAAGCAACTGGCATGGGTCAAACTGCATAGAAAGCAATATCCATAGCCAGGCCTGGATTCACTTCCATCAAAATAACGTTGCCCAAAAGAGTTCTGTGAAAGGACAAAGTGCAGATAGGAATCACCACAATTTAAACTCATTGAAAGATCTGATCCATGAAGTCCATTCTGTCTAGGGAAGCCTGAGTCCAAGACAAATCCTTTGTTGGGAATGTTTAGCTCATTCCTACCCTGCTCCCGTAAGTAGATCCAATTACAAGACCTGGGCTGCAATCCTAACCACACTTTCCTGAAAGAAATGCCCAATGAACAAAATAGGACTTCCTTCTAAGTAGACCTGGTTAGGATTATGCCCTTGGTCTCCCAATACCCACCCCACTCCAACCCTTACAAAGGCTTACCTTAGGGAAAGTCAGTGATCGTCTAATCCATTTCCAGGGCATGGTGCCTGTTCTTTCTGAGTTCTTATTCCAAGGCAGCCCCCCCTCCTCTACAGAGAGTCAACTGAAGCAAGTCCGCAGCTATAACACTATGGTGTTTGATTAAACAACACAAGCCCGGCATACAGCAGATCTCAACCATACAGCTTGGGGAGGGTGACCAGTCTGTGATGCTGCTGGTTTGGTCCCGGTGGCTCAGCAAACTGTGCAACATGCTAACCACAAACAGCTCTCCTGTTATAATTATTGACAGTGGACACAGAGCCCCGCCCCTTTCTGAAACTCTCTCCAACACACACACACACACACGCACACAGCACCACGAGGAAGAGTCAGGCAGACATCAGCTGATAGGAATAACAGCTTCCAGGCAAATATTATTAAACGCTGAGAAGGCACTGCATCTAGAAGTCAGGCCCAGGCAGAACGATGCAAGGCCTGGCTCAGTTGGTAGAGCTGCCGCCTTGTATGCCTAAAGATCTGAGGCTGCCAGTTCAAAACAACCGGAAGTACCAGAGAACTGACGACACGCTGATATACTGATGATCTGACCCTCGGTGGCAGAGAGGAGTTGCCGTCAAGTGGAGCGTGGGAGGCGAAGGGCCAGAGAGAGGCAAGGAATCCAGCTGGAACGAGGAGTTCTATGAAAGACTAGAACTATTCAACTGTAAAAATCCCTACGGGGTTTAGAACAGCCTGCCTATGTAAATCGCAGTCTGAGGAGAAATCTGACGACCAAAGAAAGGCGGTATATAAATACCCGTATAAATAAATAAATAAGTGACAAATGATCTTTGCTAAAGCCTGAGATCCCAGTGAGTTGCTCTCAACACCACTTCCCTTTCTCCTGGTTGACTCACATGTTGCTGAAAATTCTAGAGGAATAGCCATGTCAGCCTTTCACAGTGACAACAACAAGGAGTCACAAGATACCTTATTTCAGTAACCAATGACGAATCAAGGCCATTGCTATAGAATATGAGCCTGTGAGCTGGATTCATAGAAACAGCACGTTTATTTCCACCCGTTTATTTCCATCAGTAATGAAGTAGGAGTCAAACAACATATGGTACTAAATGCTTCATTGAGGACTTTCATGTTTTCCCATCAAGAATGCCCCCCCTCAAAGGTGCTAGGTGCAGCAAAAGGTATGTTCAATGACCCACAAAATCTTTATGGAATGGTTTTTAATGGGGCTAAATTAAAGGATCAACATCCTCTATCTGCATGCCAAAATCCTAATCCAAATCAGGGTCCTGCATGGCGGCTACATGAAAGACAAAGTCAGTTCCCAACCAGATAGTGATGTATTTAATGTCCCATCTACTTTGGCCTTAAGAATCTCCAAACACAAATTAGCTCCTATCAGTGGTTTTCTAGCACTGGTCCCGAGAAACCTGAAGTTGCTTAGAAAGCCTATTAGGAGCTTCCTAAGGAGAAGATCAATATGGAATATGCTTCCCTTGTATGAAGCTTCCCCACTATCACTAATCATTCCTGTGTGAAATGAGGGTGCACACTAAAACATGCTCTACATGCCTCTACTATTGCACAAGTCAAGAGAATGTGTCAGATCCCAAGGAATGCAGTTGGAAAACCTTTGCTCTACTGGGTCAAAAGGGTGGGGTGGAAATAAAAATAAAGTCACATGTTCTGTTGATAGACCACCAAAATGAACAAGGTTAACTGCATGCAAAGTTACAATAGCAGTAACCAAAGGCATTGCTTTGGGTGAGCCTTGCATGATGGTGAACCAACACTCAGTTCCTGGGAAGGGCCTGTGAAGATGTTTACAGGCTATTCTTGTAATGGAAAAAAGGGACAGTGCCAGGAGAATCTTGTTTTCCTTATGAACACAGAAGCCTTGTTCAGTTCAAATGCACATGATTTGATTTTTAGCGTTCCTGATTATCAAATATTTGGACTGGATTGCCAGGGAGAGAGCAACCCATCTCATGAGTATCAGCTTGGTCCCCTCCTCTTTCTCCAAGCAATAGGATTGGGGGTGCTGTGGTGCCAAGACAACCACAAGGGACTGGCTGGAGCTAAGCATCCAATGGCAAGCTGTCATCTAAGTAGAGGCACAGTTAATACAAGATTGGCTGAAGAACCCACATTCCCTCTAGCCTAGTATTCTGGGCAGCCTTGCCAGATGTTTTAGGTAGAAGTCTAAGCCAAAAAACCCTCTGTGCTAGATGAGCTGGAGCAATTCCCCTTCCAGGGAGAGCCTCTTCATACCCTTGCATTTGCACATTAGGCTAGGCTTTTACATTCCTCCCCAAATAAAAACAGTTCTGTTTCCAGATACCCTTGAATCTCATGAAACTTCCATCCTCAGAGTTCACTCAATGTCATATATTTCTAAAGATTATCTATTCTCTCTTCACATTCCAGTTAACATCTGAAGTGGGGAATCAAGCTGCAGTGGCAACTTCTGCAGTTGGAAAAGCCAAATCTTGTAATTTATCCAAGCATGGAAGTCCCCATGACCTAGAGCAAGAGTGCCCAAACCCCGGACCTGGGGCCACTTGCGGCCCTCAAGGAGTCCCAATCCGGCCCTCAGGGAGACCCCAGTCTCCAATGAGCCTCTGGCCCTCTGGAGACTTGCTGGAGCCCATGCTGGCCTGATGCAACTGCTTTCAGCGTAACAGCCAACTGTTAGACCTCTTGTGTGAACAGTGGGATGAGGGCTCCCACCTCTGCTTGTTGTTTCATGTCTGTGATGCTGCAGCAGCAGTGAAGGAAAGGCTGGCCTTGCTTTGTGCAAGGCCTTTTCTAGGCCTTGAGCTATTGCAAGCATTCATTCATATAAGTGCCATCTCTAATATATTCATTTATGTAAATTTATTCAAATTTGAAATGTAAATTAATTCTTTTCTTTCCCGGCCCCGTCACAACCGTCAGAGAGATGATGTGGCCCTCCTGCCAAAAAGTTTGGACAGCCCTGACCTAGAGCGCCAGCACTGATACAGTCACAATGCAGCCCTGAGATAAGAAACTAAACATTCCTTAACCTTGAGGAGGCCTCTGTGACTGCTCCTGAACTGCAGGATGCAGCATACGCCCTGTTGGCATGGCTGCATCAGTGCTGGCAAGTTGGATAGGATTGGGCCCCTACTGTGAGTCCCACTTCAGGCACTACAACTCAGACACAAGCAAGACCAATCGTATGAACAGCCAGCAATTGATTCCCACAAGTACCAACTTTCAATCACACTAACAGCAAGTCCTATAGGATTGGTGCCTTTCAGTTCTGTTGCATCTACGAGAGGAGCCAGGTGAGTGGCACATTGAAGGCTATCTTCAAAATTCACAATTGCACTTATGTAAGAAAGCCTAACAGGAAAATACATAGTGGAAATCCTCAAAAGGTACAAAAGCACTTATTCAAGTAAAAAGGTTATTCCAGCGTACTTTGAGCATAGCTGCAGTTCATCACGGGAATCTTTATTTTTTATTTTCTCAGTGGAAAGCCACAGCACAAGGTACTTGCTAACCACTCAGGCTTCTGTCTGCACTGGCTTCTGCCTTGTTAGCAAGAGTTGTGTGCTGTAGCTTGTCACTGACTAGGTGACATTTGCTCTCCTAACGAAGGGCAACTAGGCTCAAAGAACAGTGAGGAATTTCATGGAATTGCCACTGGAAAAAATGCTTCTGCACTTTTGGTGAGTTTTCACTGCAGGTAATTGCATTTTTCTTTTATGTGTGAGTTGCTGCAGTCATTTTTTCAGTGGATAATCTAATACAGGAGAGGCAGGCAAGAGCACCACAGAGTGTAAAGTCCTACACAGAACACACACAGAGACCCGAAAAAGTGACGCAGAACTTCCCAGAAGAGACAACATATTTATCCTTGTTTCTTTAGAACAGGAATTTGTTCTGGGGACTTGGGAGGAAGTTTTCATTTGGCATTCCTGAACTCACAGCCTTTACATTTTTGGGGCTGTGAGAGATAAGAAGAAAAGCTGTTTTCTGACATGTATTAATGTTGTTTATTTTATTGGAATGTTTTGTATTATGCCCTTCCTTATTTGTCCTCCTTTTTACGGGCCACACTAAAACGCTTGTTTCAATCCTTTTTCTGTGGACATTTCTGCACAGTTCAGACATAAGAACATAAGAACAGCCCCACTGGATCAGGCCATAGGCCCATCTAGTCCAGCTTCCTGTATCTCACAGCAGCCCACCAAATGCCCCGGGGAACACACCAGACAACAAGAGACCTGCATTCTGGTGCCCTCCCTTGCACTGGCATTCTGACATAGCCCGTTTCTAAAATCAGGAGGTTGTACATACACATCATGGCTTCTAACCCATAATGGATTTTTCCTCCAGAAACTTGTCCAATTCCCTATCTTTACTTTCTAAATGTATGTGCCACTCAGCAATCAGTAATTCTCAAAGAGTGAGGCAGGCACAGACCGTTGCCAGGGGAATCATAAGGCTCTCCACACCTAGTGTAGCTCTTGACTGGCCATCATCCCTTGCAGCCCCTATCAATCAGTGCAATACTGGAAAGCTGCATGTTATGCTCCATTCTGTGAGCACAGAACTGGTCTTATTGGTTTCAATACATAAATACAGTCACAGAAACAGAACCAGCTATACACTTAAGGGAGCATGGAACAGTTTGTTTCAAACTGGGCTTAGCAAGAGTCACTACAACAAAATTTGTGAATTCCTGTACTAAGATAGCACTTGTGATCACTTAGAAATGGAGCTTGGGGACTCATGAAAAGAGTGGTTATATTATGTCTCCAGGCCTGAGCAAGCTCTGCTTGCAATTAAAGTGAAGTGCATCACTGAAGGGGCGAGAACAGCTATTTTCAACCTTTACCATCTCATGGCACATTAACAAGGCGCTAAAATTATTAAGACACACCATCAACTTTTTTGACAGTTGACAAGGGACACTGCACTGCCAGTGGGGCGGGGGGGCTCACATCCCCTAATGGCCCTACGTAAATTACCCTCCCCAAAACTCCCATGGCACACCTGTGGAGCATTCGCAAGACACCAATGTGCCATGGAAAACTGGTTGAAAATTGCTGGGCTAGAAGCATGGGAAAATGTGAAAAGGTTTTTAAAAAAAGATGCTTTTGGTAACTTGAGGGGCGACCATGAGGATCTAAGACAGCTGAAGTGGTATAGATGGGAAGCTACACAACAGAACATAAGAGTGACCCATTGTCAGTACAAAGCAGCTTCCTTGGACATTTCCTTCCTAAATATATTCTGCTCTATACAGAGGCAAAACAGATAACTTACCGGGGTGTCTACGTGCTTTGCAGGACTCTCCTCAGTGGATGGCTGGGGTTGGGGAAAAGAGAGACAGAGGAGAAGTTCAAGTTCAAAATTCTCCAGTACAAAATTTCATTTTTCCTGGCAATGTTCAAACATCCTTCCCATAACTAAGGAAAGAAAGAGACTCAAAAGGTCAGGAATCCCTGTAAAGCCAAGTTGGACCACTCAGTTTGTCCCAAAGCTGAATTTTAATGGGTGGAGAGGAAGTTAATGTTTAATGTACAATTCAAATGGCTCTGAGACCCACCTTTACATTTCTATTAACTCAAAAGGGCTACATCACTGCATTTACTGCAAAAAAGCACATTTGCTATAGCTTTAACTCAATGTTTTCTTTTCAACCCATTCTCTGTTAGCTCATCCTTCTCTGTGCAAAACTGCAGGCCCAACCCATCAGAGCCTTCTAGATTAACTCTCACCTTTATCACACCACTTCTTAGTGCATGCTCTTCTCTCTGCACCGCCACAAGCCTGTGTTCCTTTCTTTCAGTGAGCCCTTCTATTCTTGTTTCTCCACCCTCAGGTTTATCTGTAGCCCCATCTCTACTCATTTTTCTCTCAGTGGTTCTCAAACTTTTAGCACCAGGACCCACTTTTTAGAATGAGAATCTGTCAGGACCCACTGGAAGTGATGTCATGACCAGAAGTGACATTATCAAGTAGCAGAATTTTTAGTAATCCTAGGCTGCAATCCTACCCACACTTTCCCAGGAGTACGTTCCATTTACTATCATTGTTAAAAGAATATACATAGTTACGTAAAATTAGTTAATTGTTAAAAGTACAGATGTGTAACATTTCCTTAAATGCAGTTACATACCATGGTAGCATCAAGTCTAATATATTAAAAATAAAAAATTGAAATGAATGGGGACCCACCTGAAATTGGCTCGCGACCCACCTAGTGGGTCCCAACCTACAGTTTGAGAAACACTGCTCTACACGATCACATATCTGCCTTGGAACATAAGGAGAAGCCAAGACAGCACAGCAAAAAGTTTCCAATTATGGAGGCTCATTGGAATGAGATGGCCTGGGCAGAAACCACTGAGTTTCAAGTCAGAATTGGGCAGGCCACTGAAGCAGAAAGTATCTTGATCACAAAAGGTGACAGAAACAAACAAGGTCCTAGAAGAGCCAAAAGGGATCACTGGAAAAAGCTGGAATAATTTGGTCCCCAGAAGCTCCTTTTCATGGCCATCTGTTACTTATTATTATACTGCACAATTTGTCTGGAGGGTATATCTGCAGAGGACCTTTTATAAGGACTGAATAGTTCTTCCCTGAGCATTGTTAAATGTATCAGCTGTATGTATCTCATGCCTAGACAATGGAAGATTTGCATCACTGCAGAAACAATTTGAAAATTCTGATCCCTTGTACCAAGAGCTAACAACAACCTTTACCTTTACAGAAAGAAGCCTTAGCTCAACAGCAGAATGCATGATGGCATTGCTGAAGATTCATTCTATGGCATCTTCAGTTAAATAGATCTCAGCCACCAGAGTGATCCGAGATCTTGGTGAGCCCCGGCCAAAATGAAGTATTGGTCTGACACAATATAAGGCACAGCACAGTTCAGTTATGCTACTGTATTGATTTGACACAACATAAGGCAGTTTCACTTGTTCATATGCTGTCTATGGTTTGTTCTGATTTCTATAACCATTGAAGAGTTTAATACAAGCCTACTCGGATGCACCATACAGGTCATGTCTCGTTATCTACTAGGGTTCCATTCCAGAATCCCCAGGGGATAAAAAAATCAGTGGATACCAAATCAGTAGAAAAATAGCTTTAAAGACCCACTTCCAGGTTTCTTGCTCCTCCATTCTCACCCCAGAATGCATTGGTATAGACACTATACCTCATTCAGCCACTAGAAGGGGTGAATAATGGAATCCAGAGGAAAAAGATTATAACTATTTAAGAGCACGAAGGGGAATTAGATTTTGGTGCTTTTTTCCTCGTTGAAAGGGATTTAAAGGTGGAATCAGTGGTGAGTCAAATTTGTGGATACCAAATCAGTGGATACCGAGGTCCCACCTGTATGCCTTATCCTACCCAAACATGCACCCAACTCTGCAGACCTATTCAACATAAAAGCATCTAAATCATTAACAGCTCGCCACTCACTGTTCACGTAAAGTCCTAACCATGCACTGCTTTGACATCATTGCATCATGCATTCAGCAGATCAAGGAAGTCAATTATTTTGCAGAAGTCACATTGAATTGCAAATAATAAAAGCCACAAGTAGAATTCAAATTTTGGGTTCCACATTTTTACACTTCATATGCAAAGTTCATGTAGCAAATGCTGACATCAGAGCTTGGCATGAGCGGAAGTTAACACAAAAGCTGTTATATTCCAATTCCCTAAATCAGTGATTCTCCAACTTTTAGCCCCGGGACCCACTTTTTAGAATGAGAATCTGTCAGGACCCACCAGAAGTGATGTCATGACCAGAAATGACATCATCAAGCAGGAAAAATTTTTAACAATCCTAGGCTGTGATTCTACCCACACTTACCCAGGAGTAAGTCCCATTGACTATCATTGTTAAAAGCATATACATAGTGGCCTGTTCAAAGTACAAATCTGTAACATTTCCCCACATATAGTCACATATGTGGCAGCATCAAGTGAACCCCATGGCAGCACCAAGTCTAATATATTAAAAATAAAATATTGAAATGAATGGGGACCCACCTGAAATTGGCTTGCAACTCACAGTTTGAGAAACACTGCCCTAAACAAAGTTGTTTGGCCAAATAGTTTTAAGTTTTCCCCAGCAGCTGGTTGATTTTTCTAAAATACTTATAAGTGGCAAGTGGTGCTCTTGAGGGCTGATTTAAGACCACTACAACTTTCTCTATTGTTCATTCTATAAGGCTCTCTTCCTGAGCAAGCCCTCTGAAAGGATTTCTTTCAGACTTTTTAGAACAGTCAAGAACATCCTGCTTCAAAAGGCTTTTGTTTGTAGATGGCTGTGATCTGTGGTTCTTCAGCTTCATATTTATTCTGTTCTCTTCATTTTTCTTATCTACCTTTATTCTATTGTAATTGGTGAAGGCAAGCTGAAATTGAATCTAGAAAAGAGAAAGGCTCTACTGATCAGGAGACCTGCTGTTCTGGTGACAGTGTATTCACCTGTTTTGGACAAAGCTGAACTCCCCTTGAAGGTTCAGGTTAACAGCTTGGCAGTTCTCCTGGACCCAACTTTGTTCCTCTGTGTCCAGGTGGCAGCTGTATTTCTGGGTACATTTGCCCAGCTTCGTCTGTAGCCCCCACTTCATCTATTTCTGTCTGAGAGAGAGCTGGCAGGCCCAGCCTTTACCAAGAAGTGACCTCCCTTCTTTGATTGTTTTATTGCTGTTTTATCTACCAATCGTTTGCATGTCTCCAAGTGTTTCTCTTTTTGGGTTTTTGGATTGTATTTTTTTGTGCTGCTTTTGTTTTAATTTTAGTTTGTTATCATGAATACTTTCTATTTTTAAAAATATACATGTTTCTGATCCTGAGCCACCTTAACTTCATCTGGAGAAAAGCACAAAATTTAAAATAAATAAACTGCTTCAATAAACTGCTTATCAATCTTTTTAGTTACATTTCAGGCACAGTGCTTTAAATATACTTTATTGCAAACCACTTAGAGGGCTCCATTTGATCAAAAAACATTATACAAACAGAATAAATAAATAGATTTCTGTATCAGCTCTTTTAAAAATGCCTCTGTAAGGAAAAAGGAGCACATCTGCTCTGGTTACTTGCATAGAGCACTGTTAAATGTCCCAGAAATAATGCAGTTAGCAACTTCAGCATTGATCATGCAGTACAGCAGGGGAGCCCAGCTCATCTCTCAAATCAACTGTTAAAGCTGAAGCCCTTCCCCACTGCTGAACTGATACAAATGACAAAAGCAATGAACAAGGAAAATGCTCCAGGAATCCATGCCAGAGGATGGTTAGATGCTTACAAGAGATCATTATTTTCTGTGGTTTATGTGTTGCTCTGTCAGGACACTGGCTAAGATGGTTTTCTGGAAATATTAATATTTCTATCACATCAGTCCCACTAGCAATTCCAAGCACTGCATGGTATCTCAGAGTCTCGTAAATTATCGTGTACAAATTATACAAATTTTGTAAAATATTTTTCATGTCTATTTTATTGAAGGAATATAGAGGTTCGCCATATTGCTTCTGTCCATCTATGTAGAAAAATATCCTAACACACGATTTTGTCTTCAGCGCATAGTGCTGATTCCCACTTAAGTAACAGCACAACCCTATGCATGACCACTGAGAAGTGGGTGCCACTGAGTTCAATGAGACTAATTTCCAGGTAAGTGAGTATAGGACTGCAGCCTATATGTCCCCAAGACTTGGTCCCAAATCAATATTCTTCCCCTACTAAGCAATAAGCATAGAGTCAACTCCCAATGCAATTCATTCAGTAAAGTTATCTGGATACTGACATATTATCCATAGTGATACAATAGTATCTGTCAGGAAAAACTTTGTCAGAAAAAATAGGAAGGGAGCAAGAAAGTATAGTTTTGAAGGTAAGGTAAGTCAGAGTGCTTGTCTGAAGCATTTTAGCACACACCTGCAAAATTCACCAAACTGACCATTTGCCCACAAAGCACCTGCAAAATTTCTTACAAATTGCAGACCTAATTCTAAAAATTATGTAAAATTCTAAATTCTAAAAATTCTATAAATTATCTTCTACTGTGTGCTTTTAATCTGCTGCTATATATTTTATCTTGTTTTAATTGTTTTTTACTGTTGCACCATGCAACAGAAAACAGAAAACTACTGCCCTAAAGCTGGGCACCTGGAACGTTAGGACAATGACACCTGGCTTCTCTGATGACCTGCAAGAAATAGACGATGCACGCAAAACAGCTGTCATCGACATGGAGCTGAGCAGACTGCAGATGGACATCGTCGCCCTTCAAGAGACTAGGCTGCCAGATTCCGGATCTGTCAAGGAGAGAAATTTCTCATTTTTCTGGCAGGGAAAACCACCAAACGAAACCAGGGAACATGGCGTTGGCTTTGCGGTCAGAAATACCCTGCTGAAATCCATCATCCCACCTACTGTGGGAAGTGAAAGAATTTTGTCCCTGCAGCTCCAGTCATCAGCAGGACCTATCACTCTCATCAGTGCTTATGCACCAACTCTGTCGTCTCCAGCAGAAGCCAAAGACAAATTCTATGATGACCTGGCCACCACTGTCAAGAAAATCCCTGTAAAAGAGCCATTGTTCATCCTCGGCGATTTCAATGCTAGAGTTGGTGCTGATAACAGTTCATGGCCCACTTGCTTAGGTCAGTTTGGCACTGGGAGGATGAACGAAAATGGCCAATGCCTGCTAGAGTTTTGCTGTCATCACGGTCTCTGTGTCAGCAACACATTCTTCAACACAAAGCCCCAACATAGAGTCTCTTGGAGACATCCAAGATCAAAGCACTGGCACCAGCTTGACCTGATCCTCACCAGACGCTCCAGCCTTCCCAGCATCAAGATCACACGCAGTTATCATGGTGCTGCCTGCGACACTGACCACTCCCTGGTGTGCAGCAGAGTGAAACTGCAAACAAAGCGACTGTATCACACGAAAAAGGAAGGAAGACCTCGCATTGATACCAGCAAGACCCGGGATCAGAGAAAAGTGGAGGAATTTGCACAAGCGCTTGAGGAATCTCTTCCAGGCCCGGCCGATGCAAACGCATCCAACAGATGGGAACATTTCAAGAATACCGTTTACAACACCGCCTTGTCCATATTCGGCAAGAAGACCAACAAGGCGGCAGACTGGTTTGAAGCCCACTCTGAGGAGTTGACGCCAGTCATTGAGGAAAAGAGGAGAGCTCAAGCAGCATACAAGGCCTGTCCCAGTGAGCGCAACCTGCAGGTCCTCCGAACTGCTCGCAGCAAAGTCCAACAGACTGCCAGGAGATGTGCTAACGACTACTGGCTCCAGCTCTGTTCCGAGATACAGATAGCAGCTGACACGGGCAACATCAAGGGGATGTATGATGGTATCAAGCAGGCCCTAGGTCCAACACAGAAGAAAATTGCCCCTCTGAAGTCTGCCACAGGCGAGGTCATCCAGGATCGGGCGCAGCAGATGGAACGCTGGGTGCAGCACTACTCTGAGCTATATTCCAGAGAAAATGTAGTCACTGAAGAAGCACTGAACAACATTGAGTGCCTGCCTGTGCTGGAAGAGCTTGACAGTGAACCAACCCTAGAAGAACTTCACGTGGCCCTGGACTCCCTTGCCTTTGGCAAGGCACCTGGAAAAGACAGCATCCCTGCTGAAGTCCTAAAATGCTGCAAAGAGATCATCGTCACTGAGCTGCATGAAATCCTCTGTCTCTGCTGGAGAGAAGGTGAAGTACCTCAAGACATGAGGGATGCAAACATCATCACGCTGTACAAGAACAAAGGTGACAGGGGTGACTGCAACAACTACCGCGGCATCTCTCTCCTTAGCGTTGTAGGAAAGCTGTTTGCCCGAGTTGTACTAAAGAGGCTCCAGGTACTTGCAGAGAGCGTCTATCCAGAATCGCAGTGTGGATTCCGAGCCAACAGGTCCACCACTGATATGGTATTCTCCCTTAGACAACTGCAGGAGAAATGCAGGGAACAACGACAGCCACTCTTTGTAGCCTTCATAGATCTCACAAAGGCTTTCGACCTGGTCAGCAGAGACGGCCTCTTCAAGATTCTCCCCAAGATTGGATGTCCACCCAGGCTCCTCAGCATCATCAGATCTTTCCACAAGGACATGAAGGGCACTGTTGTCTTCGATGGCTCCACATCAGACCCTTTTGACATCCGAAGCGGAGTGAAGCAGGGCTGTGTTCTTGCACCAACCTTGTTTGGGATTTTCTTCGCTGTCCTGCTGAAGCAGGCCTTTGGAACTGCAACAGAAGGCATCTATCTCCGGACCAGATCAGACGGAAAGCTCTTCAACCTCTCCAGACTGAGAGCAAAATCCAAAGTCCAGCTGAAATGTCTGCGTGACTTCCTCTTTGCCGACGATGCAGCTGTCACTACCCACTCTGCCAAAGATCTCCAGCAGCTCATGGATCGTTTTAGCAAGGCCTGCCAAGATTTTGGACTGACAATCAGCCTGAAGAAAACACAGGTCATGGTTCAGGATGTGGACTCACCTCCCTGCATTACAATCTCTGAGCATGAACTGGAGGTTGTCCATGACTTTGTGTACCTTGGCTCAACGATCTCCGACACTCATTCTCTCGATACCGAGCTAAACAAGCGCATCGGTAAAGCAGCTACCACGTTTTCCAGACTCACAAAGAGAGTCTGGTCCAACAAGAAGCTGACGGAACATACCAAGATCCAGGTCTACAGAGCTTGCGTCCTGAGTACACTTCTGTACTGCAGCGAGTCATGGACTCTTCGCTCACAACAGGAGAGGAAACTGAGCGCTTTCCACATGCGCTGCCTCCGACGCATCCTCGGCATCACCTGGCAGGACAAAGTTCCAAACAACACAGTCCTGGAACGTGCTGGAATCCCTAGCATGTATTCACTGCTGAAACAGAGACGCCTGCGTTGGCTTGGTCATGTCGTGAGAATGGATGATGGCCGGATCCCAAAGGATCTCCTCTATGGAGAACTCGTGCAAGGAAAGCGCCCTACAGGTAGACCACAGCTGCGATACAAGGACATCTGCAAGAGGGATCTGAAGGCCTTAGGGATGGACCTCAACAAGTGGGAAACCCTGGCCTCTGAGCGGCCCGCTTGGAGGCAGGCTGTGCAGCATGGCCTTTCCCAGTTTGAAGAGACACTTTGCCAACAGTCTGAGGCTAAGAGGCAAAGAAGGAAGGCCCATAGCCAGGGAGACAGACCAGGGACAGACTGCACTTGCTCCCGGTGTGGAAGGGATTGTCACTCCCGGATTGGCCTTTTCAGCCACACTAGACGCTGTGCCAGAACCACCTTTCAGAGCGCGATACCATAGTCTTTCGAGACTGAAGGTTGCCAATACCATAATTGTTTTTAAGTGTTTTGTATTTTTAATGTTTATTTTTAACTTTGTTTGTATTTTAACTTGATTGTTAGTCACCTTGGGTGCCCTTTGGGGAAAAAGGCGGAATACAAATCTAATAAATAAATAAAAAGGGGACATATCTTGAGCCTCTGCAGTGTGAAGTAGGTGTGGCAATAACAAGGGAGCATGCAAACAAATTAGAGACAGCCAAAAATTTAATAACACAGCAGGTTGTGAGCCAAGCCAACCACAGGTTGGAAAGAAAAGGAATACCTAAATCAAAAGTGAGAGCATTTGCTAAACCCCAAGCATACTACATTCTGGCTGCATAAGGGCACAGTTGCGGACAACCTTTGGATTTCTGGCAAATGTAAGGATCACTTTGACATCCTTCAGGAGAAGTCTGGCTTCTAGTTTGCCCCACAACTTCCTTGACAAACCCACAATAACGGTCCCAAAGCGATCAGGGCATGTGCCTTCCACAGATAAACGTCCATGGCCAGACTGGGAAACTCTCTTAGGGACTCACATCTGTTTACCATCCAAATATGCCAACGGGCACATTGAGATTAATCTGTGTGCTGAGATAACATGAGGCAGAACACTTATGAAAACAGACTTACAGAGCAGCTGGCAGTTAGGACTGTGGAAAAAAAAAAGAAGAAGTCAGAATGCCCTGATGAAGAAACAATCAGGTTTGAGGGTGCATTTATATGGTTGGCAGGGTTTGCTTACAGGCACCCTCATGAGACCAACTCTCCATGCTAGCCTGGCTGACTTTCTGTAGAGAAGAGCCTATCACTGAACAGCCCATGAAGACGACACTCCATATGCCACCAAGCAACTTACTTTTGGAAAGGGTCACAAGGGCATTTGGAGGGCTCCACCCCATGGTATGCCAGTCAAAGAACAGAGGTACACGTATCTCTGATTTCCAGATAACATCAAAAATAATGAGCATCAGTAACTGGATTTTGGGTGTTTGGTTGAATAATATGGAGCTTTCAGTTCTAGAATGCACATTCGTTACACTTAGCCAAATGGGTGAATGGTCTAATTCTGCAGTCCCTGTTCCAAGCCTTCAAAGAGCTTCCAAGCCCTGTTAGAGAGCCTACACGATCAGAATGTAAAACTAGAACTGGAGGCATCCAGACTTAAATTGCCTCTCAGCTATGAATTACAGTGGGTTGCCTTGGGGTCTAGTCACACTCTCTGGCTAAGTAAGGTACAGATCATTGCTGGAACTTCCTTGCTCCTCTTCCACCAACAGTTTGGTTTTGGCAGAGCTTCCTTCCAGAGTGCCCTGCTGCTTATAATAGCTTCTGGCAACATTAGAAATTTCCAGAAAAGGAAGAGACAAAAATAAAAGTTTGGGGAATGATGAGAAAATCCAAGGAACATCTGCTAGAATAATGCTGCTAGACTGGAAAGCAAAACTCAACAGTATGAAATAACACTTTATCCTTTTCCAACCATTGTGTTCTGCTGTTGATTTTATTGATTAATTTGTATTTTTCATAGGATGAGTTCAATGACTTGCCAATTTTATCCTTTGTTTTATATCTCTTGTGAGCTGTCTTGATGGACCCTGTGGGGCACAAGGGCAGGATCATTTGGAAAAGATAATAAATATGGGAAGTTCTGAAGAAGAATGGATATGGAGGCCACAAGCATCCAGCCTTTGCAGATTACATGTGCCAGGGCCCACAGGACAATACTTTTCTATGAACTCTTATTAGGTGTTCCTTTCCAGTGGGTAACAGCTGCCTGTATTCTTAACTTTTCTTCAGTTTCAGTTGCCAAACCAATATTTATACTTCAGAGGCAGTTTTTATTAAAAAAAAAAATACCAAGGGGTGAAAAACCAAGTGGTGAAAAAACACTGTCTTACCAATAGAAAAGTAGATAATAATATGTCATTATCCTCTCTTAAATGACTTTACAATACAGGCTAATAATATGTCATTGTCTACTCTTACATTACTAAGGAACTTCATATCTCATTTCTTTATCCCTCTTCTTCTCAATGGCCTTTATCAACTGCCTTGAAAAAACAGACTCTCTTCAAATCGCAGTTCAAATTCTAGCTCCCTCACTGGTTATCTAGGATGCTAACTACTATACATTCTACAGACGGGATGCTTTCAGGACAGGGAAGTCTTTGCACATGCATGCCCATATTCACAGTGTACATGGTTCCCTAGGTACCATATAATGAATATGGTATCTTGGTGCAAGATAAGGCACTATATTTTTCACAGACAACTTAATGTACTCCAGTTATAGGGCTTAACTGAAGTTCCTCAGCAGAGGCCCCCTAAATCATGTTATAAAGGAGTGGCAGTGCATGGCCAGTGATACATTGTGTTGAATGGTGATCAACTTCCCCATTCCGCAAGCTCCCCATTCCTGATTTGGAATTTGAGACTTAAAGTTCAGATAGGTCTTGTGATGCGTAGAAGATCTGTGGACATTGTGGGTCACTCGGAGTATCCATGAAGCAGTAAGAGAGGTATAGTCTGCACCTGGTCCCTCAGGGATGTTCATGAGCCAGAGACTGATAGGAGCAAGAAGGTTAGCAAACAGAAGGTTGCATTATGTCCCTTAATGTCTCACTGGGACAAGTGGCCTTACTTGCCAAAAGAGCCAAGAGCTACCTAGGGTAGGCTTAGGTGAAACATTGAGTCTAAATTCTCCACAAGAAAACTAAAAATCCCATGTACAGAATCAATTATACTAATTATGCACACACAGAACTGCACACGTTCATACCAGCATGAAGTTCTGCACAATTCTGAATTAAGGGTCAGGGAATTATACTGATATATAATAAGGAATGATTGCAGAAATAAGAGAGAATGCCTATCAAGCGAAGGGAACAGGGATAGGTGAACGCAAAGAGGAGTGGCAACAGGAAAACACTGCCCTGGTCAGCGATGCAGTGACGTTCCGGAGGAGGCAAGGGGGGCAAATGCCTGAGGGAGCCACACCTCTGGGGCAGTGCCACGTTCCCTGCCCACCCGCCCATCCCTGCCCCCCACCTAGAAGACCTTTAAATCCCATTCCCGATTTTTGGCCATAATCCGGAAATGGGGTTTAAAGGCCTTCTGGAGGCCTCAGAAGGTCTTTGGAGGGCCCTGGAGGCCACACAGACCCTCCAAAGGACCCTGGGATCAGCACTCAGCAGTGGGGTAGCACCCTGCAGTCCTAGCCCTGGATGGCACAGGGGCCAAAATCACCAGTGCAGCAATGCATTTGACTAAAGGGTCACTTTGAAGAGATGGCAGAGGGCCAAAATCCCATGTCAACAGCTGTTACTCCTTCAACATCATCTTGTAGTGTAATGGCTAGGAGACTAAGCTGCAACTCAGAACTTCCTTGGTTTCAATCTCACCTCTACCATGAATTTACTTGAGAACTTAGGTGAACCACACCCTCTCAGCCTCAGCTTCCCAGTGAAATATGGGAATAATACAACTTACTTACCTTACAGGGCGGTTGTAAGAACTGCATCAACATAATACTGGTGAAGAGTTTTGCACACTCAGAAAGCACTATACAAATCTTAAGTGTTGTTATTATCTTTTGCTTGCCTCTGGGTTGGCAATTCAGGGGAGGGGAGAACATGAGCCAAACCTGGTCCAGGGGCATTCATTGCTGGTTTCTAATATAAACTCACTGTTCACACTCAAAGTGCACTCTTATGCTTTTGATCTTAGCCTTCTGCAGACACTGTGCACATTTTTGCAGCTTTCTCCCTAAAACCATGAGGAAAGCAGTGCTCTTTTTTCCAAAAATGGCAAGCTGAAGTTTTTCAGGTGGCATCAGATCATGTGCTCCAGCAGATTCCACCCTAGACTGCATGATCACAGATATCTGCACCCTGTGTTTATATGCTTCTTAACCATGATAACAGAAATACAGATTTGTGCACCCTTTGTTTATTCTACCAAGTCAAACGCACACCACACCAGCAGCAACCAAATCTGTAGCCCACTTTAACAGGAATTTCCAGCTACCATTCAAGAATGGAAACTCCTTCTCTGTTACTAAAAGGTATGCCTCTGTTTTAAATGTGGGTACCAGAAAGAGTGCTCTGAATGTATTCAGTGTTGCACTATCTGAATGGAAAACATTAGCTCCTGTAATTTTATATAGGAAGAGACCTTTGGGGCAAAAAAAAATTTTGCCTTCAGATTATTATTTTTTAAACAACAGAAGAGTCCAGAGGAGTCCATGGCTTCAAAGTCTGCAGACAAATTCTTGAACAGCTGCTGAGGCACAACCCCCAAGCAGAACACCCCCTCCCCCCTGGGTGAGCCAAGGACATTGTTACCAAAGCTAAACTCTTGATTTAGTCAGACTTGGCAGAGCTGGGCAGGGCCTCACAGTATGATTGGACCAGCATGTGGGTGGTTTTAATATGCAAGAGTTACAGACCAATTTGGAGCTCTTGCTAAGCCAACCCCACCCTTCCAGGCTTGGAAGGGATAGAATCTGCCAGAAGTAGGCTTTGCAGGCTGGACACTTCTCACATGCAAAGAGGGAGGGGGAGAAGGACAATTGTGTTATACTGACAGTAAAGATGCTGGAATGCACTATAAATGCTGGGACGCCAGGATCTGATTACAGTGACTCCTTGTTTGCTGCAGGACAGAGCTGCTGGGGTGATGGGTACAGGAAAGCCTGCTTCCATAGTAGTTCCACTGGTATACAGAAATGGCTTTGGATCAGTGTGAGAAGATGCATAACTTCACTCCATCTGGAGTTGAAAAGAATCTCAAGTCAAACACTGGCGGATTTCAGGATCTTGCATCCCAAAACATACAGTCAAACTCTAGCAAATCTTTTCTGAGCAGCAGTATAAACCATTTAGTGCCTACTAAATGTTCTGGAGCAGTGGTTCCCGAAGTGTGGCCCACCACTGGGCCACAACCGAATTGCTAGTGGTTCATGAAACTGATAGGGTAGATTAGGCTATGTGTATCAAGAGTTAAACAACTTGCTACTTGGGGGAGCACTGCTGCCCAATCATCATTATAGCCACAGAAGTTTGAGCGGCTAGTAAAGTAAAACTTTCTTTTTTAGGTGAGTCCCAATGCTAAAAAATTTTGGAACCGCTGTTCTGGAATGTTAATTTCATATGCTTCATGGCAATGGTTTTGAAGAAATATGCCTTATTCCAGAACATGATGGCTGTACACTGGTGTACCTGGAGGGGGGAAAACAGGGCAAAAGCCCCAGGTGCCAACCCTCCAGGGGCGCCTTCTTGAGCCTCTCCCCCCCCACCGGAGAAGGAGCGCCTAGGAGTATTGTGGAGAGGCAGCAAGAAGTTGCCTCTCTGGCAGCGCCTCAGCGCCGGACAGGGCCGCCCCCACTCCTCTCAAGAGGAGAGGAAAGGGACACCCTAGAGAGGCAGTATGATGGGAGATGCGACTCCCATCACACTCACACTCTAGGGCACCCATCTCCTATCCTCCTATAAAGGAGGAGGGGAGAGGGGTTGGCCCAGTCAGGTACTGACTGAGAGGCAGCTTCCTGCTGCCTCTCCACAGTGCTCCTGGGTGCCCCTCCTCCGCCTCTGAGGGGCCCCTCAGAGGCGAAGGGGAAACAACATGCACCTCCTCCGATTTTGGAGGAGATGCGTGCCGCTTCCCAGGCCTCGACGGAGCCTTCCGCACCGCTTGTAAGCGGCACGGTGGTCTCCATTGCAGCGATCTGGGGCTGCTTCCAGTGACCCCAAACTGTGTGAGTGGAGACTTCTGTGCTGCTCACAAGTGGCACAGAAAGATCCGTCAGGGCCTCAGCTGCCTCCTTCATTCCCCCTTTTTTCAAAGGGGGAACGGAGGAGGTAGCTGCGCAGAAGTAATTGTCACCGCAATCATGTCACCGCAATCATGTCACCGCAATTACTTCTGGGTCAGGGGCGGGGGGGCAGAGAAGAGGGTGGGGGGGCGAAAACAGGGGTTGCATCTGGAAGCCACTTCTTAAAAATTGCATCCGGAAGCCACTTCTGGTTTCGCAACTGGAAACCAAGAAGTGACTTCCGATCATGATTCTTATTCATTTCGAGGCTTGGGGAGCCTTGTGGAGGTGTCCGTGGAAGCTGGCGCTGGCTTCAGGTAAGCCAGAAACCCCACCTCGTCCCCTAGCAGCAGCGTGATACTGGGGATCACATTGCTGCAATCCCCCTGCCCGTTAAGTGGCCAGAGCTAAGTGCTTCCCTGGCTGGTGGGTCATGATCCACCAGTTTGGGAATTACTGGTTTAGACCATTTTTACAGCACTTATGTAATGTCAAAATCAACATATTATATAAATGTTCAAGAAGAAAAATTCCATTTTGGAGAACTTAAGGGCTACATTTTTGGAAAGAACTGTGCAGCCTGATTTATGTATCTTTACTCAGCTATTAAGTCCTACTTTGTTCAATTCACATTGTCTTTTTTCCCCTTTTATCCTCTAGTTGTATTTCTGTAACGTCCAGAAATTCAATTAAAAATAAAGGAAATCAAAGGCAGAGAGAGAGAGAGAGAGAGAGAGAGAGATTGGATAAATCTGTTCTCTCTTACAGCTCTCTGGCTGCACTTATCTTCAAGTCTCTCAGGGCCAAACTAATGGTGTAGTTTCCCAGGAGCTTCCTTTCTGGAGTAAATACCAGATTGGGGGGAGGGGCCAATCTGGATCAGGTCTGCAGCAGGGACAAAGATAAAAATCCTATTACTCCCACAATGCAGTTAGGCTCACTGCTGCATTTAATGTAACATCCAGTTTGTCCTTAGAGTAAATATTTTAGAGGATGTGTCCTACAGAGGTGACACATAGCGTCTCACTGAACGTTTACTCACTTAGGGCCCAATCCTATCCAACTTTACAGCACCGGTGCAGCCACAATGCAGCTCTCAGGTAAGGAAATAAATGTTTCCATACCTTGAGGAGGTCCCTGTGTCTGCCCCACCACCACAGGATGCAGCACACGCCCCATTGGCACAGCTGCACTGGCACTGGAAAATTGGATAGGATTGGACCCTTAATCATTACCCATCTTTGCCCATCTTTATGGAACCTGTGTGCAGTTGGCCTTGACGATTCAATGTGACAGCAGAAGCTAGAAAGCAGTGGCCAAAGGGAGAAACAGGTCACTTACCAGCTCATGATTGCCAGCAGGCATGCAAGGCGTGGCAGCCTAAAGGAAAAAGCACAAAAAGAGATCTAGTGTTAGAATCTTTCTGGGCAGTTGTACGGAAGATATAGCGTCAGCAACGGTTGTGCAGGATAACCTCTCCTTCACCACCACCACTATCCATAAACAGCCGCACAAATACTGAGCTGTTCCACCTGCACTGGGAAACTGTTCCCTTCTCGCTAAGCAACTGAGAACTTTGCCAGATCTTTGAGTGGTTGCTTGGGAAGGGATCCAAAGTATACAGAGCTGTCAAGACCCCACTGCAAGAACCCGTATAAACCTGCTTTCCAGAGCAATGGCCCAGGGCTGGAAACTCTTATCAAGGCTGTAGTCAGGGAGGATACACACAACCTGACCCATTTCAAGTTGTCATTCATAGAAGAATGTTGAAAAAGGAGGTTGAAAGGGAGGGTAAAAAGAGTCCAGTCTCTCCAGAGTGCATGGAGGCTGCTTAAAACAACAGTAATAGAGGCCCAGCAGAGGTGTATACCGCAAAGAAAGAAGGGTTCCACTAAATCCAGGAGAGTGCCCGCATGGCTAACCAGCCAAGTTAGAGAGGCTGTGAAGGGCAAGGAAGCTTCCTTCCGTAAATGGAAGTCTTGCCCTAATGAAGAGAATAAAAAGGAACATAAACTGTGGCAAAAGAAATGTAAGAAGGTGATAGGGGAGGCCAAGCGAGACTATGAGGAACGCATGGCCAGCAACATTAAGGGGAATAATAAAAGCTTCTTCAAATATGTTAGAAGCAGGAAACCCGCCAGAGAAGCGGTTGGCCCTCTGGATGGTGAGGGAGGGAAAGGGGAGATAAAAGGAGACTTAGAGATGGCAGAGAAATTAAATGAGTTCTTTGCATCTGTCTTCACGGCAGAAGACCTCGGGCAGATACCGCTGCCCGAACGGCCCCTCCTAACCGAGGAGTTAAGTCAGATAGAGGTTAAAAGAGAAGATGTTTCAGACCTCATTGATAAATTAAAGATCAATAAGTCACCGGGCCCTGATGGCATACACCCAAGGGTTATTAAGGAATTGAAGAATGAAGTTGCAGATCTCTTGACTAAGGTATGCAACTTGTCCCTCAAAACAGCCACGGTACCAGAAGATTGGAGGATAGCAAATGTCACGCCTATTTTTAAAAAGGGAAAGAGGGGGGACCCGGGAAACTATAGGCCGGTCAGCCTAACATCCATACCGGGTAAGATGGTGGAATGCCTCATCAAAGATAGGATCTCAAAACACATAGACGAACAGGCCTTGCTGAGGGAGAGTCAGCATGGCTTCTGTAAGGGTAAGTCTTGCCTCACAAACCTTATAGAATTCTTTGAAAAGGTCAACAGGCATGTGGATGCGGGAGAACCCGTGGACATTATATATCTGGACTTTCAGAAGGCGTTTGACATGGTCCCTCACCAAAGGCTACTGAAAAAACTCCACAGTCAGGGAATTAGAGGACAGGTCCTCTCGTGGATTGAGAACTGGTTGGAGGCCAGGAAGCAGAGAGTGGGTGTCAATGGGCAATTTTCACAATGGAGAGAGGTGAAAAGCGGTGTGCCCCAAGGATCTGTCCTGGGACCGGTGCTTTTCAACCTCTTCATAAATGACCTGGAGACAGGGTTGAGCAGTGAAGTGGCTAAGTTTGCAGACGACACCAAACTTTTCCGAGTGGTAAAGACCAGAAGTGATTGTGAGGAGCTCCAGAAGGATCTCTCCAGACTGGCAGAATGGGCAGCAAAATGGCAGATGCGCTTCAATGTCAGTAAGTGTAAAGTCATGCACATTGGGGCAAAAAATCAAAACTTTAGATATAGGCTGATGGGTTCTGAGCTGTCTGTGACAGATCAGGAGAGAGATCTTGGGGTGGTGGTGGACAGGTCGATGAAAGTGTCGACCCAATGTGCGGCGGCAGTGAAGAAGGCCAATTCTATGCTTGGGATCATTAGGAAGGGTATTGAGAACAAAACGGCTAGTATTATAATGCCGTTGTACAAATCGATGGTAAGGCCACACCTGGAGTATTGTGTCCAGTTCTGGTCGCCGCATCTCAAAAAAGACATAGTGGAAATGGAAAAGGTGCAAAAGAGAGCGACTAAGCTGATTATGGGGCTGGGGCACCTTCCTTATGAGGAAAGGCTACGGCGTTTGGGCCTCTTCAGCCTAGAAAAGAGACGCTTGAGGGGGGACATGATTGAGACATACAAAATTATGCAGGGGATGGACAGAGTGGATAGGGAGATGCTCTTTACACTCTCACATAATACCAGAACCAGGGGACATCCACTAAAATTGAGTGTTGGGCGGGTTAGGACAGACAAAAGAAAATATTTCTTTACTCAGCGCGTGGTCAGTCTGTGGAACTCCTTGCCACAGGATGTGGTGCTGGCGTCTAGCCTAGACGCCTTTAAAAGGGGATTGGACGAGTTTCTGGAGGAAAAATCCATTATGGGGTACAAGCCATGATGTGTATGCGCAACCTCCTGATTTTAGGAATGGGTTAAGTCAGAATGCCAGATGTAGGGGAGAGCACCAGGACGAGGTCTCTTGTTATCTGGCGTGCTCCCTGGGGCATTTGGTGGGCCGCTGTGAGATACAGGAAGCTGGACTAGATGGGCCTATGGCCTGATCCAGTGGGGCTGTTCTTATGTTCTTATGTTCTTATGTAATGGAATAACCATGACCAGCCAAGTGCATATTATGAAGCAAAAGGTGATTGGCAGGAAGCTGGATTACCTGAAGCAGAGGCAATGCAGAAGTGCACAGGTCTTATATTTCAGCCTGAATCCCCTTTTTTAAATAAATAACTTGGGGGGAAAAAACAGCAGCTTGACAACAGAGAAACCAATTCCATCTGAAAACTTGTCTATTTGAAAACTGACAAAAATCAGTGTGCCTTAAAGTAACAGGAAAAGGACAATAGGTAGACAATGAATGGGACAATGGTCGTGCATTGTGCCAGCTCTACAAGGTTAGGAGGTGACTTTTCCTGACTATCTGAAGCATACGGGTGGTCTGCCTCCAAATTGTGTTTGTTATGCAGATGTTCTATCATCTTCTCAAAGTTGGTGGAGGAGTCCAACACTAGCTATATCATCTTTTGGCATCCTTCAAGAACAATCAGATTTTAAATACATTACATTTTCAATTGTGGTTTTTTTATTTGCATTCTTTATTTTGCAAAAATGGATTGCAGCGTTTTTCCTGGACAATCATTAACTTTGAGAATGAAGGAGCAACAGTTTGCCAAAAACCATTTGCCAAAGACTATGGGACTCCAGCAGCTGCATCGTTGTTGTTGTTAATTGGGGTTGTTGTCTTACTATGAAACTTTACAGTGTATAGTTCGCTTAAAAATTCTTACTGCATTTATCTTCTCAACAATCCTGTAAAGTAGGCTAAAGATAGTAACTTGCCCAAGGCCACCCAGTGAGCTTCCTAGGCAAGCAGAAGTTCCTCCCACATCCAAACTCAACCTTCTGATCCACCATACCATACAGTGTCCCTTTTGGGGAAGCAAAACAACAACCATTAAGCACTTGTAAAACCCATCATAAAACTCAAGAAGAGTTGGCCACGGAACTTCATATCCAGTTAATTAAACCCCCATGTTACTGAATATTTGTAGAAGAACAAAAGAGTATGGGGGAAAGAGTTTTTCCATGAATGCCAAGTAAACACCAGGTCCAGCCAAGTTATACTTTTCAATCATTTCCAGAGACAATTGCATTTGGTCTTTTGTCCTTGGGAAGTGTTCTATTATCATGTGCCAGTTCTAAATCTTTTTCTCTGGTTTTGCTTCTGCTATAGAGAGAATGCTCACAATCCTTACTGTTGTAAACAGAAAAACTATAAGTTATATTGTTGACTGCTCAACAGTAGAGGGCATTAACACACTGAAACTGTGAAAGCACATAGAAGTACGTATTATCACTAGTTTAGTTTCAGGCTTTTTCATCCATTCTCGTGGAAAGAAATTGCCTCTTTTCCCAGACAAGAGGCATGAAACCAAATGCTCTTAAATGACAAATGCTCTTAAGTGAGGCAAGCAAATACCCTCTGAACATGACTGCAGGCAACATCCTAGCCTAGCTGACGTAGCCATCACTACCCTGGATCTGAATTTGATCCAGCCTGTTACTGCTTATTAAAGAAAAATAGAATCCTTCTTCCTCTCCGCACCTCCCAACCTTGCAGTGTGGTTCATTTTGCCCAAATAACTGTCCTGTGTCTCCAAACAAACACACTAAGGGAGCAATCCTAACCCACTTTCCAGCACAGACATAAGGGCAATGTAATTCTGAGTTAAGGGAACAAACATTGCCTTACCTTGAGGAGGCCTCCATGACTGCCCCCCAACTGCAGGATGCAGTACATGCCCCACTGGCACAGCTATGCTAGTGCTGGAAAGTTGGTTAGGATTGCACTCTAAAGCAGTGTTTCTCAAACTGAGGGTCAGGACCCACTAGGTGGGTCGTGAGCCAATTTCAGGTGGGTCCCCATTCATTTCAATATTTTATTTTTGATATATTAGACTTGATGCTACATGGTTTGTGACTGCATTTGGGGAAATGTTACAGACTGGCACTTTTAAACAAGCTACTATGTACAAGTGGAGCCTATTATACGTGTGAGTTCTGTGCTAAATTGCATAGAGTTACGCAAATACACTGCAGCCTGACACTTGGGGCTGGAAGGAAACTAAGGCAGAGGTTCTCAATCGCCTCCCCCCCCCCTACTCCATACTCAGCCCTCCCCAGCTGTCCTGCTTCTTTCACAGGTGGGATGCTGAGCTTTTAAGAGTCCAGTCCTATGCCTGCCTACTCAGAAATAAGTCCCATTCTAGTCAATGGGGCTTACTCCCAGGAAAGTGTGGATCGGATTGTAGCCTAAATCTCCTGCTTTGACTTGCTGGGAAGACTTGGTTGCTGGGCTGTTTTGTTTCCATAGGCTGGAGCACGGAGAGCCTGCACCATCTCAGTTTGAAGGGGGGGGGGGAATTGGGAAACACTCCCTGGGTTTTTTAAAGCAATCCCCACTGTTGCTACCGCACCTGCCCCTGTGTGTGTGTGAGTGAGAGAGATGGAGAGCACTCCACCTTGCTGCACGTGCTCTGGCTACAGAGGTTTTCTGCCCCCCCTTCCCCTCTTCAGCCTCTCTGCTGCCTCAGGGGCTCCAGGAGTCTGACTGTTCTATTGAAAGGGGAACCTCTTCCATGGCTCCAGGGCCATTTCCCTGCCTGGGTGAGACAGAGTCTTTTTGTAGTGTTTTGGGCAAAGTTGTGTTTGACTTTCAGTTCCCCCCACCCTATTGGAGTTGAGACAAATCCATGGTTGATTAAAAAATCCGTGGATAAATAGGTTGCACCTGTATATTCTTTCAACAATGATAGTCAATATCACTTACTCCTGGGTAAGTGTGGGTAGGATTGCAGGCTAAGATTGTTAATTTTTTTTCAGCTTGATGATGTCATCCAGACATGACATCACTTCCTGTGGGTCATTCTAAAAACTGGGTCCCGGTGCTAAATGTGTGAGAACCACTGCACTAAGGCCTTCTAAGCAGGAAACCTTCTCCCCCAGAATTTCAGGCAAATTGTACTGTTTACCCAACCTACAGTTTGTTTGAAAAAGTTTAATGGCTAAGAATTAATTTTGCAACTTGTGTCTCAACATTTTGTGCTACACGACAATATTTAACTCATTGTCTGCCATGTAATGCAATCATTTTCAAAAGCAACAACTAAACTATTCCCAAATGGCAACAGATGTTACCCTCCTCATGAAAGCAGCATAGAGTTGGAAAATCAAAACTGGATTCTTGAAATAAGGTACCAGAAATCACACTAGGAAGGTAGCAGCCAGGAACAGAATCAAGCAGTTAGCTCTTCAATTGCAGCAGCAGAGCCACTATTCAGCTGCTATTAGAATGCAGGTCGAATTGTGTCCCTGCTGTACCAAAGAAAATGTGTGCAAGAGTGGAAGAATCGGTTTGGTAGCAAAGATATTGGCTTCCTCTGTAGCTTAAGGAGCTCACACACACAAGGACACTCACAAAAGCAAACATCCCCACTGTCTCCTTGGTCCATCAGCCCTCTGTGCTCACCAAAAATCTGCTCTGAGGGGCCAGTGGCTGCCCAAAACAAGACTGCATAAGGTACAGTACAGTACCCTGCAGAATTAAGAGGAGATAGGTGAAAAATCCCTCCTCACACCACCAATGTGAATGGTAGTATCTTCCATTCGTGGAAGACACTCTTGGGGCACAATCCTAACCAGGTCTACTCAGAAGTAAGTCCTATTTTGTTCAATGGGACTTACTCCCAGGAAAGTGAGGTTAGGATTGCAACCTTAAATACATTAGCTCTTACTGGTTTATTGCTTAGTGAAGAGTAATAATTTGAAGAGCACCAATACAAGGAGGATAAATGGGGAACACAAACGACCATTTGCCAAGCAGTAACATACCACCTTATACATGCAACTACTTGCATGTAATCCAGCCAACTGACATTTTCCCTACTTAGTAATGATGCTCCCTTTTACAGCACAATTCTATCTACTAGAAGTAACTTGTATGAAACAGAACTTATTCCCAAGTAAGTGTGTACAGCAGGGGTGCTCAAACTTTCAACTTTAGGGATGCTGGACCTTTAACAAGTGTATAGAAGAGAGAATTTCAGCAGGTATAGCTTGTCATCTGTGGGATGACAAGTTGCACCTGCTGCAATTCTCTCTTCTATACACTTGTTAAAGGTCCAGCATCCCTAAAGTTGAAAGTTTGAGCACCCCTGGTGTACAGGATCACAGCCTTAATCTTGGTCTGTTCTGGCCTTAAAATACTGCTTTCTGCTTTCAGTTCAACTTAACTGAAAAACTGCTTTTTTGTTTGCCTGAATACACTAGGGCTCAAACTGAATATTTGCAAATATTTGAAATTATTCAAAATTCCCACTGTCACGCTTTAAACTAGTTACAGGCTTTCTCTGCCATTCTCATGGAAAGAAACAGTCTCTTTTCCCAGAAAAGAGATATGAAACCAAACGCCCTTAAATGAGCAGGTGTGAATTTTTATTTCAAAAATTGCCATTTTTTAGGCTTTTTAGATTCTGACAGGCATTATATATGAAATTGCTCAAACTGTCCAACATGAAATGCTATTGCAAGTTCATTATATGAAATACTGTCCAATATCAAATTTTGGTAAGGCTTTTAAGTCCTTCCTGCTGGTGGGCTTTTCCGAGGCAGCTTCTGGACTCGGTAAGAAACAGAATGCTGGACTAGAGGGACTTTTGGCCTGACCCAAGAGAACTTTTCGTATGTTCTTGGCTTAGTATTTTGAATGTAACGTTGATATTTCATTTCAAATATTATCCGACAAAAAGATATACAGTGAATATTCCATAAATATACAGGTGAATGTCGCTTAGCGATGTTCCAACCAACAACGGGCTGCATGGGCCATTGCCGATCACTGTTCCCCCCCCCCAGCCTCTGGAGCTGAGGGAAGCTGTGCTCCCCTCACCTCTGGGGGCTTTTCTGATCCCTGCAGAAGCTATGCGCTTCTGCACAAAGCCTCAGAATGGCTGAAAAATAGCAACTTCCAGTTTCCTAGGGAAACCAGAAGTGATGTTTTTCACCTTATAAGGCATTCTGAGGCCCAGGGAAGGCCAGGACCCTGGCTTCCCCAGGCCTCAGACTGCCTTATGAGGCAAACAAGTCACTTCCATTTTCTCAACGAAACCGGAAGTTGTTGTTGTTTTTTTTTGCCTTTTCGATCATTCTGAGCCTTGCAAAGGCTGTGCGCGGACACACATAGCCTCTGTTGGGCTCAGAAAAGCCTCCGGAGGCAAGGGGAGTGCAGCTTCCCTCAGCTCCGGAGGCTCTGAACAGGTGACAATGTTTAACATTGGCTTCACTTGACAACGGGGGTGCAAGAACACAACCCTGTTGTTCAGCGACACACAACTGTACATATATTTAAAGAATGTCTGGTGAATACTCTACATTAAAACTTGAAAGAGTGGAATTTGGGGGAATCAGAAGAGTTTTAAGGCCTCCATCAGAAGATAGACAGGATTAACCTTTTGGGGTGATCGCTGTTTAGCTACATTTAGCCAAATGGTATGCATCTCAGGAAATCGCTTTTGATCATTTCTTTTAATATCATCACAGAAAAGGTAGGCATGTACATTTATAAAGGTGTTGTTAACATTTTAATACCTTTTTGCTTTCCAGTCATCTCCAAACAGTCACGGAGAAGTAGCTAGACTTACCAAAATGCTACCAGGTCTCTCTCTGTGGTCCATGAAATGCGCCCAATGCATTCTGGGTTACCATACAAGAAGCCATTAGTGAGGAGACCACATCCCCAGTTGCAAACCACAAATACATTATCAACATAGCAAAAGGATGGCTAGGTAGCTAAATGCAAAGGAGTAGATGTTGCCCCTAGAACATCACAAGGTGTTTTGTTTCTGGCCACCAAACAAAACTGAGCTCTGGAAATTAAGCCACAGAGAAAGAACAAAGAGTGGCAGCAGTCACATCTATCACTAGATTAGCAGGGCCTACTGATCATGTTTCAATGCAATAAAGTCACAGTTGTTGTTTATAACTAATTAGCTAATAATTAGCCAACAGTTGAAAATATATAACAAAGAATGTTTCCCTCACTCTAACTCTCCAAAACTATTTGCTTCCCCTCTCAAAAAAGTTTATTCACCAAGTTACCAAACAACGCTGTATAGGAAAATGTTTACTCTTCCCTTTGCATGCCGTGCCCTGCCCCTTAGACATGCATTCCTGCATTATCATCTCACTGAGAGCAGAGAAGAGGTTTTCGCACTCCTAATTATTTGATCTGCCTTCCCACCCAAGGGCTCCCTGTAACATTACTGTTCAACATTACTGTTTCCTGGCCAACACTGCACACATTCCAGGGGTTGTGTTCATGTTCTCCCCTCTGTTTTGTTATGGGTTGAACGGTTGTGGCTTCTTTTTTTAAAAAAAAATTCTAATGGAGAAATGCTACCATAAAAGGACCTTCTCCTAGCCTTCAGGGCTGGCCCTGATCCACATCGCGCAAGGAATGTTCTGCTTGGACCCACTTGTGAGTTACAAGCAGGGAGAGATTTTGGCTCAAGGAAGAGACTGTGTTTACACAGCATCTCCAGGCAATTGCACAGGGGAGAGGAGGAAGAAGACAGACCAACATTTCAGAAGCACCTTCTTGGGTTCCTATAGCACACCTGTCACAACTTCACTCAGACATCAGAATGATTGCTTTCTTTCAAATAAGAAAGTCCTGCTTGAGCAGGTAAAAGGCCCAAGCATCTTGATTTCCACAGTGGTCTACCAGTTGCCTCTGAAAATCCCACAAATTGGACAAAAAGGCACACTTCACTATACAGTGATTTGTGCAATCATAGCAGAGTTATGTGGCATTTGGAGTTTTCAACCTGCTATGGATCAGTTTCACAAAAGGCAAAACAAATTATTTCTTCATACCATGTGTGGTGTACGGAATTCACTGTCCAAAGATGGGTATAACTTTTCAAAAGAATTTGACAAATGCATAAAGCTTAACTTTATAAACTGCTGTTAGCTATGAGTACTAAATGAACCCTCCAGGTTCAGAGGCAGAACATCTGTGATTAAATACTAAATGCTTAAGACAAAACTTAGGGGATAGCCACCCTTGTCATACCAAGCTTATGAGCTTCCAGAGGAAGCTCTTCTTTCAAAAGGGTTCAACATCTATTTGGCTCTCCTGCCACCAGAGAGAGAGTAATTTAGGAAAATAAAGAGCACTTCAAAACCTTCTGTTGCATTCCATGGAGCTGAAGTCTTCTAAAATAAGGAGCATCTGCTGTGTTTGATATGTATTTTTGTAAAGCTGTAGTAAAAGTAAAAATGTACTTTTTATTTTTACACATAAAAATATGTAAGTTTGTAAAGCTAAGGAATAAAGCACAGTACAGTGGAACCTCAGTATCCACATGGGAACAATTTCAAGACCCCCCACGGATACCAGATTCCGCATATAATGAAAACAACCAGAGGGGGTGGCAAACCTGAAGTCCCGGAGGCCTGCTGAGGCCTCCACCAGTGGGCTCAGTATCTGCAGATATTCAAATCTGCAGGTATCAAGCCCACGAATAAGGAGGGCCCACTGTACTACATTAAGAGAGGGAGCAACTCTTATTTAAATATAGGACATGTAGTTTACCTATAAATCCATTCTAGTGGTAAAATTGAAACTTAGCCCTGATAGATAAAATTGAAACTTAGCCCTGAAGGAGTTTGAATGGGGGCAAAGGACAGGAATCTAGTTCATCTGGTCCCAGTTTTTGTTAATTAACACACACTCAAAGACGAAACTCATGTACACAAACCACATGCACAGACACAAGAAAGCCTTGGCATCCGTCCTTGGGGGAATGTGGTTCATGCACTATGTGCCTTTTAAGGGCTCACTCCCATGGAATTTTTTTTAGTCTAAAATTGAAATATATCAACAAGGAACTTCAATCCTGAAGATCCCACAAGAATTAATATGAATCAGAAGACTTGTGTAAAACACTCTTATTTTTGTCTCTGTGTTTGCCACTTCTGTGTTTGTACATCAAGAGTTCAGCAAATTCTTGATGGCACTTGTGGCTGGCACACAGATGTCACGTATGCCATGACTGGAGAATAAAGTCAGCTCAGATGTTAGGCAAGCGGTTAGATTAATTATTTTAAAGTCAATTTTTTTTCATACAATTATGTATGAAATGAATTGCGGAGGGGAAAATGGAGGCCTGCACCAGACCAGATTCCAAAGTACATAGATAAATTCCATTCAACCTGTACGTATATTGCGATGAGATTTAAGCAATGCTCTTCTCCTGGAGAATATTTTATACATATGTCAGCATGAAGTTCGTTAAAGGTTCCTTATCTCCATGATGTTGCATAACACGTCTTGCATATTGAGAGGCATGATATTGCATATTTAATCCATGGTACTCTGAGAGGTCAAATGAAACATCACAATAATAAACATTTCACTAAAAGCAACTATAATATACAACATTAATGTCCTGTATTTTTTTCCACAACCAATATATCCTGTTACCCATGAAAGTTTTAGAAAATGCCTCTGGTTCATCTACCATGTGGAAAGGGGTTGAAATTATCCTGGAATGGTAGGGCCAACTGAGTTTTACTTGAGTATAGAGCCAAAAATGCAAGAGCCAGGTGGCATTTTCATTTCTACTTTTTGATGCCACCAGCAGAAGTTGGTAACCCAATAAAGCATACATCAATTACTGCTTCTGATAACATTGTTTTCCATCAGAAGAAAGGAAATTTTTATAACTGTGAAGAACACAGAACAACTGAAGAGAAGCACTTTCAATGTTTGGGTATCATATCTGCTGGCTTAGCTGACAGCCTATCCTGGGCTGGCCCAGAGCATGCAACAAAGCTAGCGCAACCTCTGCTGCATGCTATGAGCCGGCCAGGGGCCAGGCAGCAATGGAGAGGTAAGAGGTAAAAAACTTTTTAACTTACCTCTTCTACCACTGTCTTGTCCCTAATGGGCCTAGTGGAATCTGCAGCAACTCTTTGGCTGGCATAAATTTGAGTCCAAAGGGGCATGCCAAATCTGGTTGCCACTGATACCCATCTCCAATTCACCCTCAACACTCCCCCAGCTGGCCCCAATCCCCATCCCCACCCCAGATCACCCCCTCCGCTGACTTACTTGCTCCAGTGGAGGCTCCAGGGGATGCTGTCTTGCACCAGCAGACAACAGTCAATTGCAATGGCAATCCCAGCCCACACGCCTTTACAGAAGGTGCCGAGCCAGTGGCCTGGGTCAGACACTGACAGAATATGAGTTCCATCAGTGCACGGCCCAGCAGGACTGGCTTGTGAATTGTATACAAGGCGAACATAGTTCATTGTCACGTGATTTTGCTATCTGGTGTCTTGTCTTTGCTTTCACGTATGAAATACAGACCCCACTTGATATGATGACAACTCCAATTTACTGAAGTAAATCCATCAGTTAACTTTACAATTCATTCTGGAGCTATCTGTACACATATACATCATTCTGTGAACATTACTGATAGCCTAATAAAATCCTTGTTTAGAAAACACTTAATATGTTTATAAAAATGGGTTCAATCTCCTAAAGAGAGTGGACAATGCAGGCAATGTCCACCAGAGAACACAATGTGGGTTAATATTACTTTCTGATGCCGCAATTAAGAATACAGGTTAAAAATCCATATTATACACAGATTCTCAAGACTCCTTGGGGTTAATTCTAGGTTTTCTTTCCCCCAGAGAATGTATATAGAACCAATATTTTGCAAGGTCTAGCTCAAC
This sequence comes from Tiliqua scincoides, assembly GCF_035046505.1. NCBI lineage: Eukaryota > Metazoa > Chordata > Lepidosauria > Squamata > Scincidae > Tiliqua > Tiliqua scincoides. Next base: position 73,168,406 of record NC_089821.1, on the reverse strand, counting down.
CTCATTACTCTCCAAATGTAGTACAAACCCTACCAATACCCTATAGCTGTTTTTCCCCAGGCACTCTACACATCAAAGGTAACTCTCAGGTTTCTACTAGCCCATCTCTAGTCCCTGGGAATGCATAGTAGTGCTTGCCCTGAACTCCAGTGCCCCTTGAACACTCTTGCCCTGACCATTTACCTAAAAGAGTCAGAAATACCATAACACACAGGCAAATCTTTCTCTGTCCTCTGCAGCAAGCTGATGAATGGGAATTTCACTCTGGTTGCTAGCCACTAATAAGGAAGGGGACTCACTTTGATCATGACCTTTCCTTAGCCATCTGCTAACTATGTTTGTTCCGTGTTGCCTATCTCATTAATGGCCCTGAAAACCTTCAAATAAACCTCCTCATAATCTGCACTCCACCAAAGCTCCCTAGTGTCTGCAGCACTTCTGATTGCTGGCCCAGCATGAAAGCCACAGTGCGCATGGAATCCATCAGCCTGCAAGCCAAACACAAAGCAGTGTTGATAGCACACCGTTCTCATATTCCAGGACTGGAGAAGTGAATTTATGCTGCAGGAGAAGCAATGGAAAAATTAGCACAAGCGATCTAAGCTAAAATAACGAAGCAGGTACATCAAGTGGCACCAGATAGTCGGAGGAGTGAACTGCATAGCACAAGACTGATATTCTGACCTGGGTTGGAATGGTTGTTCCAGAGTAGATGCAGATTACCAAGACAAAGAAATCAGGATGATCCCAGAGATAATTTGGTCTAGCACTGGTAACATTTTCCTGTCTTGTTAATAACAGCATTTTCTTTTCCAATTATATGCTCAAATTTTTTTTGGCCCAGTTGTTTCAATAAACTTATATTGTTCTCTGCCTTTTTGAATTTCTTCTTAGTTCTGAAAGAATGGTGGCGGATCACTCCATGTGAACATTCAAATTTGTAACATTCTAGGAATAATGCAAACAAAACATCTATCAACCCCGATCGTGTCTTCCCAATATATCTTACTTGCTTCAGTCATAAACATGAGGATCTCCAAAAATGCTTGAAGTTGGTGTTAAAACAGTCAGTGGAAATATATTCCTGTCCTCCTGAGTCCTGCCTGTGGATCACATCAACACAACAAACTCCATATTATTAAGTTAGCTCCTTGCACCATATACCAAGGAATTAAAAACTACAAGATCTAATTCTTCCAGTTATCATGCATGGACACATAGCTAATGCTAACCATATGGGTAGGCGGGTAGCCACCTGCTACCATCTATTGCAACAGCACCAGCTGTCTACCAGCATCCTTACCAGTGACAAAATTATCAGGTGCGAGTCAGTGTTCAACAGGTAATCAGGTACAAATACAAAGTGGCAGCAAAACATCTACCACAGCATCTAGCAGTGCAGGTCTTTGCATGTTTAATCAGAAGTCCCATCATGTTTAATGGGGCGTAGTCCCCAGTAAATGTGCAAAACAGATCAACCTTGGTTTCCTGATTCTGACTCAAACTGACCTCTAATCTAAAGATGTACCCATGTAGATGTACCCCCATTTCTTCCTGAGTTTTGTAACACCAAAACAACAGCACTAGGAAAGCCACCTGAATAGGGCGATACCATGAGCTCTAGAACAATCTTGTCTTAGAAATGTACATTTGCTTGCACACAGAATGGGTGTCACACTAGTCTTGCTTTCATCCCTTTATACCGCACAGACAATAAAGAGACAAGGGCAAGTGCAGCTCAGCGAGTATGTGGCTTGAGGGTACTGAGGAGCCCTTGCAGTAAATAAAACCCTTGGGAGGAAAGGGGGAAAAAGCCCTCTATCAAACCAGATATACTTTCATGCCTAGTTCAGGTTTGTTCCAAGTTTGCTTTGTTGAACAAGGCCTGTTCTCTGGCCCAGCTTAAAATCTGTTCAGCCCACAACAAACACTGGAGTCTTCCAAGTAGCAGCAGTACCAACACGGGATCAGACACTGACTCAGAGCATAGCACCACTAACCCCCTCACACTCTCCTAGCACCTTATAAGTCCTGAAGGCAACCTCCCTCTTCATAAGGGCTATGCAGTGCTGATGGAAAGCAGGCTCCAAGTGGCTCACTCATCCTTTGCCAAGGTACTGTGCAGAGGCAGAGCACTGTGGTACTGAGAGAACTTGCTATTACTCATCTGGCTTGGAAATACTGCCCATTCTCATCCATCAAACTACCCGTAACTCTTATCCTCCTTTGGTCTGTGCCATTCCTGGAGAGCTGATCACAGCTCCGCTCCATTTGTTCTTAACTGCTGATTCCTTCCCTTATATAGATTTTTCCTCCTGTAACACTGGGACAGGAAGAAAAAAATGCAAGGGAAATATTGTTCTTAGAGGTCATGGGATGATGCCATCACCTGACTGTTTGAAGTTGCTTAGCTGGAAATGTTTTGGGAGCGAGCACACAGCTGGAACAGGGCAGTATAAAAACTACTGCTGTTTGTTTGTTTGCCGAGATGTGATTCATGTAGAGCCACAGACATGTGATTCTTCTCATTATATAGGGTACTACTGGAGTCTGGTGTACACGTTTTCAAATGGGCACTAGCAACAGTGTGATGAAAAGTAATAAAAACAAGGTTCTGGAAAACCTTGCAGATAGAGATTTAAAAGAATGAACTTTGTGAAAAAGAAGTAACACACTGCTTTGAGGTGCTGTGCCCCAAGAAGACAAGCATGTGTTCAACTGAGCCAATAATCATCATCTCTCTCGCACACACCACCACAACCACCACTGTGGTATTCTCCATATTGCCACAATCTGGTCAGGTGGTGATCCAGTCAACATAGTGGATGAAGTATACATCTGTCTTGTAAGCCATACATTCTTGGGTTACTTTTCTAATGAACAAGGATGTCAGATGAGGAAGCCCAAGTTCCACTGAAAGCAATGTACCTTAAGCTCATGGCTTAAGCACTTAAATCTTATGGATTTCAAGAGGAGTTGGGCATGGATTCTGACGAATAACTCCCTTTGTTCCTTAAGTCACTTTCTAAGGGCACTTCCAAGAATAGGATTTTTAGGATAAATGTTTAGGTCAAATTAATGCATTGGCCATCTGCAAATGACTTTGGGATTGTGATCTAAAGGGAAGACCAGGAGATAAATGGGGTCTGCATGAAGTCCAAACAAGGGCTTTCAAAAAGACAAAATCTTGTGAACGCTAGTATCTCCTTGTATGGTACTGCTTTCCCATACTTCTGGTTGATTGCTAAACCAAGTCACCCAACAGTGCAAGGTACTAAGGTATATGAAGTGATACTCTGACAGTGGTCATTTCATATTTCCATTGCCTGTTACAGAGGCTCAATTCGGATTATCATTTTGATGCAGAGCAGTCGGAATTGAGACCCACAGAATAACTGATTTTCTTATATAGTAAACCAGTCATTGTCTAATTAGTTCACCATGTGTCCAGATTTTTCAGCCTGTCCCCAATGAGCTGATCCATTTACCATGTGGGAACATGGTGAACCACTCACAAGGGAGCATTCCACTATATAGGCCAACTTTGATAGACGTCACTGCTTCCATGTCCAAAATGAATATCTGTATTTATCTCAGAGGCTTCAGACTCCTCCTTCAAACCCCTTCATTAATACCTTTTCATTTACAAAAATCTTGCCAGGACTCTCTGAACCTCCCTCTACCTGTTGCGTGACTCCCCAGATCACTCTCCCATTAGCAAACACTTGCCCATCAAGTGTACATTGTAAGCCTTCTGTGCAAGAATGGTATGGTGTCCAGCACATGACTGCCACTGTGGTAACATTCAGTGGTCAAAGCTTCCAGTTTTACAACAGTTTTCTAAGCAGGAAGGTGATTTGACCAGTGCACCACCAAGAGTACACATGCATATAAGTAATAAAAACTGGTGTAAAAACTTGTGATTACTGTGTTCTCTCCATTTTCCCTGTGACTCTTTGAAATCAACACTACTACAAGCAAACAGGTTATGCTGCGTGTAATCCTTTCGTTCCTCATGTGGATCCAGTGAGAAAACTGACCTTATCCAGCTCTCCGGCCTGCTGATTGGGAAGCCAGGTCCACTTGACCAAGCCAGAGATGACCAGGTGGTGGTAAAACATCCTGTGAGATAGGACAATGACATTGCTGAATCCAGGCTACGTAAAAGTCAAGCCCAAGGATGCTTGGTATGTTTTGATTTGGATCTCTCAGAGGAATCTGTCTAGGGATCAGAGAGGTAGAGTTGCATTCAAAAAGCTGAGGCCCTGGGTAAGTACAATTAGGGACCAGTGAGTTGAGATGAACTAGGGAATTATTGCAAGATTTTAAATTTGCCTGAAATATCAGCATCTGGGTCCATCCATTACTCAAGCCATTTTCCAAATCAGCTTGCTTTCTTCTCCCCTCCATGTATTACACATCCCACACTTTTCTGTATGTTTCAATACACTCTTTTTATGTTTTAACTCTTTACCTGCCTATTTTCAGTTGAACACAGCCAGAGCTGTGCCTCACTTCTCCCTGACATTTGGATATAAGATGTGTTTTGGGGAGTCATTCAATTAAACTTTCAACTTTCAATTACAGTCTCTCTGCCTGGCTTTGCCCTCATGGTGGGAGTGGGGTCTACCACTTTATGCCCTGACATTAGGGCAAATGTAAGGAAAGGAGAGAGACCCCAAGGGTGCTGCTCCAATTCCCGCACAACTTCAGTGGAATGCCAGTGAAGTTGTTCTGAGCAGTGTTTATAGATATGAGCCTTTATTGCTGCCTCCGTCATAATTCTTTGGAATAAGTACAGCAGCTTTAGGCAATGGGCAGCTGAGCTACACAGGCAGATTCCTTCAGTCTTCATGATGGATAGGTAGTGTGTGGGTGAGCAGGAGGAGGTTTATGTGACCCTAGTTCCCTCCCCCGTCTTAAGCAGCTTCTCTGGTTTAGATACAGTTGGCATACATCCCAGTGCCCCAATGTCACAGTGAACAGGCCCATCTCTGACGCAAATGCAATTCTTCGTTTTATATTTTTGCAACCAGATGCTTTAAACATTCCTCCTGAGTGCCATGTGAAAACAACATAGCAGGCTGGAAGTATAGGCTGATGGGGAGTGGAGTGACTTCAGGGCAGGTCCTCTTAGGCATATACTGAAAGACACTCATGATGTCTAAAGTTATCATTTCCTTACCTGTGTTGTCCCCTGTTCTTAATCTCTGGATCACCCTGACAATTCTACAATATCCCATCAATCTGGACTCACAGCACCTCCCATTATGCTTCTCTGCGTGAATGTTCACACGCACACACAATCAGGGCAGGACTGACTCACACACCATTTGAGAGTCAGTGCTTTAGTCTCCAGGACAACACGAGCCAAACAACAGAACCTACAACAGAGTAGGGATATTGCTACTGGCAGAATATGGATGATATGTGTGGCATCCACAAGAAACAGAATAAGCCTAAACCAAAGGAAGAGGAGGGAATGACAATGTAATTTCCTTCTGCAGACTGAATGACTGCAGATAAAAGAAAAAAGTTTCCCACATTTCATGGAAAACTGCCCCAGATGTTGCTCAGTGGTTGGCCCTCCAGCCCAGTAAATTTCCTCAGGCTCTGCCTGCTTTCCCAGAGAGGAAAGAGTCATGATCAGTTCTGCACAGCATGTTCCTCCCTGGCTGGAAACTCTGGGAAAGACTGAAATGCCTCCACTGGGAGAAGGAAAGAGGGATTTAGTGATACAGCGGGGGGAAAACGTGATGGGTCGCTCAGAGTAAACCAGTGCCATTGTCTCACTCATTAAAAGCACAACAGAGGAGTTGAAAAGAAATGTCAGCTAATTCTCAAAATTCTGAAAATTGTGCATGTGTGAAGGGTGAGAATTTCCCCACCCACAGTGGCATCTGCAGCTGTTAAAATACGACAATATTGGCACATCATGTTAAACAGACGTCTTCCCTCCAGGAAAAAAAAAAAGCTCAGAATAAAATATTGCATAGTCTTTATATTATGAAATTCAATAGATTGTTTTGATACCTGAGCAGCAATAATTACTCTTTTGACCAATTCAGTCTTGTCATCAACATCTGACCACTAACAAGTTTAACAAAAAGTTAAACCCACATGTCAGAAAATGAAATATCACTTTCTGAAATATCAAACTTAATGATGCAATTTTTCAGATATCACATAGAATTTCCACCAAATATTCTGAAGAACGAGAATTCCTCTCCCTCCCCCCATTTCATTTAAGCTCTGCAAAGAAACAGATGCAACTTTTAAAAAACAACTCTGAATCTACTGTAGTGTCAATTTCATATGAATGTCAATTCTAGCTAGGTCCCCCAGGTTGAAACACATACTCCTAAATAAACATAAATTTTAGTCCTACCAAGACAGGAAATGGTCACTTACTGGTTAACACAACTCCATGCCTTTCAGGAATCTCTGGATGTCAAGAGTATGACAGATACTTCTGCAATATCCCCAAGGCAGATAGGACTCGCCTTTACAGCTTTCCTTCCTGACACACAAAACACAAGCACTGCATCTTTTCCCCAGTCTCTGAGCATAACATTAAAGCCCCACCCAAAACTAAAGCCAAAACATTATTTGAAACTTAAGAAACTGCACGCAAGAGGAAAGTGAAAAGGAATTTTTGCTTTTGAAAATTTCCTGAAGATTCTGTAATCCCCTTCAACAGAATTCTGCTGAATTCTTCTTCCAAGCAAGACTATTAAGACCACATAAAAGAATAAGCCAATCAGTATTTTGCAATCTGCTCTAGTTCTTGTTCCACAAATAAAAGAGTTTGAGATGTAAACCCAAATGACTCAAGTCAAAGGAACCAGACAATGTGATCCACTTTGGGGAGTGGGAAGGAGAAGAGAGCAAGAGAGTCAGACCATGAACACCTATTCACTACATGACCCTAAGAAAATCTTTAGTCCACTTCATGCAAACCCATATAGCAAGTTATGAGCTAAAACAAAGTCTCAAAAGACACTCATCATCATACCATCTGATCCTCCTTACATTTTATTTGGGTTTGCATTTATGTATTTTGCTTCTGTCTGCCCCCTTCTCCATGAAAGCCAGGCTGCCATTTTAGCGTAACAATCTGTGAGGAAGGGTTAAACTGAGAGCGAGAGAGATTTGTCCAGACTAAACAGTGAGCACCATTGCTGAGCTGGGTTTCCCATTTCAAAATCCAACATTCTCTCTATTATGACACACTGGTTCTATCACAGTAGCAACATATAGCTATGGATCCAATTATTTTAAAAAGTGGATTGGAATTCAGAAGCAGTTTGCACTTTTATCTTCCCTAACAATAGCTTGTTAGAATGAGTAGAACAATAGAATGAACCATGGCTAAGAACATGGCTTGAAGGAATGGGATGCTATTACATTGTTAGCAACATAGGAGCCTTATACTGAGCAAGACAAGTGGTCCATCAAGCTGAAAACTGTCTACATTGTCCAGCACCAGCTCCCCAAGGTTTCAGAACTGTGTCTTTCCCAGCTCTACCTAAATACCTTCTGCAAATAATGTCCTTTCCTCTGACTGCTACTAGTTGATGGGAGACTACCTGGGAGTCCCATGTAAGCTCCTTGCAGGAGTAAAAGGTAAGTGAAATATCCAATATCTATCTTCCCAATTATTACTGCAGGAAGAGATAGCAAAATTGTCCCAAAGGACAGCATTCCTTGAGACCCGGCTTATACATTCCTTACAAATTAAGATACTGTACTTTAATTCAACAAGAAATGTTTAAAAAAAATATTTATCCGAAGGAACCTCCAACACATTTATATAGAACAGTGTTTCTCAAACTGTGGTTCACGTCCCTCTAGGTGGGTTGCGAGCCAATTTCAGTTAGGTCCCCATTCATTTCTATGCTTTATTTTTAATATATTAGATTTGATGCAACCATGGTATGTGCATTTGGGGAAATGTGACAGATCTGTATTTTGAACAGGCTACTATGTATATGCTTTTAACAATGATAGTAAATGGAACTTACTCCCGATAAGTGTGGGTAGGATTTCAGCGTAGGATTGTTAAAATTTTTTCCTGCTTGATGATGTCACTTCTGGTCATGACATAACTTCTGGTGGGTCCTGACAAGATTCTCATTCTAAAAAGGGGGTTCCAGTGCTAAACGTTTGAATAGAACTGAATAGAACATTAGTGTTTCTTCATTATCCTGAATTATTTGGTATTCTCTGCACACCTGAGCAGAGGTGTAGCTAGGTCATTTGACACCCGGGGCCCATAAATTTTTGTCACCCCATACAACATACAGGTCCAGCCTTGTTATACACAGATTTTTTATACACAGATTTGACTCAACATGAATGGCCAACATGACTCAACATTCAGATGAGAAGGAATGTGCTGATCCCTGGAGAAGAGGAAAAATGCATCCCTTTAAAATCAGTTTAAAAAAACTGAACAGTTCTTTAACAATAGCCTCGTTAATGAGAAAGAGAGGGGGCAGCTGGCTGACAATCCATCAGTCCTTCTCTCTCCAGGTAACTGCTCCCTTCCCCCACCCAGCACATGAAAGAAAGGTGATCACTTTGCATTGATGAAGGGAGGGGCTGAGTGAAGCTCCTTTCTAAGCTCTTGGAGGACAACTGATTGATGGATTGTCTTCTTAATGACTCTTATCTTACATCACAAAGGTCAGCAAGGCTGTTTTTAAATCACCAGAGCAAAGAAACTTTGTGTGGAACGGAACCCACACAAATAATGAGGCTCAACCTGTAATTAATTAATTAATTATTAATTATGTTATTAATTATATTTATTAATTAATTCATATTTTTATCCCACCTTTCCTCTAAGCAGCTCAAGGTGATGTACATGGTTCCTCCCCTTATTTTGTCCTCACAACAACCCTATAAGGTAGGTGAGACTGAGAGATTGTAATAGTCAGGACATGAAATAAACAATAATAATGGCCAGAAAATAAATGCAGTGAATATTTCTCCACAAGCAATGGATGAAATTCTGCATCGAATGCTATATAATATGATGGTACTATTCTTAAAAGCCACGATTGTCACAATTTTGGTCACTAGGGTGTGTGTCCCCCTGAGGATGTCTCATCGGCCTGTTTTGAGTCAAGGCAGTGGTTCTCAAACTTTTAACACTGGGATCTACTTTTTAGAATGACAATCTGTCCGGGACCCACCGGAAGTGATGTCATGGCTGGAAGTGACATCATCAAGCAAAATAAAATAATTATAAATAGTTAAATTAAAGAAAAACAGATAATTAAATAGGGGGAAGCCAGCCCTGTTTCACCAAGTGAATGTTCTCTGTAGCCTGCCTGCAATAACACCCCCCCCCCACAAAAAATCAGTGAGATTTTCAGCCCTCCCCAGTGCCCACCTTACCAGCTCAAGCCTCTGCTTTATTCTTGGGGGGGGGGGGTGCTGCCTTCTGGAGCATTTGTTGAGCTCCACTTTCATCAGATCGGGAGCATGCAGTTAGCCTTGCATTCCCTTTGCCTAACTTGACCAGCAGCCATGGCACGTTTGCTTACTTGCGATTAAACGCAACCGTGTGGCTTCGTTTCGCTTTCCATAGGGCTCAATACATTTGTCTGCTTGGAGGGAGGGACTTCATTCTTGGGTGTTTTTTGGGGACTGCTTTCATTGGATAGGAACCATTCTGGTGTCATTAGATTCCTCTCAACCTGCCCTTTCCGACGGACTAAGGCAAGTTCACCTACTCATGAGTAAACATGCGATATGGCTCGGTTTCACTTTCCATAGGTCTCCAATTTTTTTGTTTCTGGTTTTTTGGCTATAACTTTTGATGCAAAGGAGATATTATACCCCAGTTTTTTGCACTGCATTCTGCAGGAAATTCCACATCCAATGGTATATAGCATGATAGGGTTCGTCATAACCTCCGTGAAGTTAGCGATGTTGGCTCATTTGTGGTGTCACCCCCCCCAAGGCTGGTACCTGGGGCGGACTGCCACCCCACCCCTTGCTAGCTATGCCACTGCACCTGAGCACCTCATTGCTCATCCCTGACTTCAGATTTGTTGATAATCAACTCATCAGCACCACTTCCAAATATAGTATCTTGCAAGCTTTCACTGGTTATTTCCCTTCATTGCAAGAACTGTCTGCTTACTCATGACTCCCATTTCCTGTTGCTAGTTACTGATCCATTAGAGGAACCTCTCTTTGATCCCATGACTGCTAAATTTATTCAGAAGCCTCTGATGAGAGTCTTTACCAAAAGTGTTTGGGAACTTCCAATACATAATATGTATATACAGAATCACACCATCCATATACTTGTTGATTCACTCAAAGACCTCATGAAGGTTAGTGAGGCAGGACTTCCCTTTGCAAAAAGCCATTCTGATTCTTCCTTAGCAAAACTTGTTCTTTTGTGTGTTTAATGATTCCAGTTTTAGTACTGCTTTACACCAATCTACACGGGATTATGTTGGACTAACTGTCCTGCAATTTCCTGGCTCTCCTCTGGATTTCTTTTTTTTTTTTAAACCGGTACTATATTCGTTATTTTCCAGTTCTCCAGTAATGAGGTCCATTTTAGGGACAAGTTGTACATACAGTAGATTCACTACAAGAACTGAGTTATTTAAAAGGTGTATGCCACTCAGACCTAACAACCTGTAAATTTGCCAATAGTACTATACAATTGGCTATAGTACATCATCTCTGATGTAGAGCCCAATCCTATTATGTTGCCCAATGGCAGCATGCCTCCTGCACTGGCACTGAGTGCCATAAAGCAGTCAGTACTAGTCATAAAAGGTGCTCTGACAGTGTGCCGCTTGGCACTTGCCAACAGAACTGGAGGGAAGGTCTGCACCTTCTTGCCAGCTCTAGTGCTTCGCCCGCCACTCACCAATGAACGTTAAGTCAGCAGGAGAGACGGGGGAGGGCAGGACAGGGGCATGAGGGGGTAAAACAAGGTGGAAGCAGTTTAGGCCCAGGGCAGGACCAGAGGTGCTGGCACTGCTGATATATTTTCCCCTTCCCAAATGTGATCCCGCAGCAATGGTTCACACAGACCTGCACCAGTTATTTCACTAGTGCAGGTGTGAGCAGACCCTCCAATGCCATGGAGGCTTACCCCTGGGTAAGGGAACAAATGCTGCCTTACCCAGAGGAGACCTCCTGGACTGCCTCCCCGCTCCCCCCACCATAAGATGTAACAGTTGCCAATTTGGCACCACTGCATTGGGGGGGGGGGTAACAGATAAAACTCAGAAAAAACTCAGATAAAACAGAAAAAACTATTTGTTCTTCAGATACCCTCCTGAAATTGTATCAATATCTGTCCAACATCTTCCATAAACAAGAGCACCGCAAATAATTTAGCCTCCCCCCAATTTCTCAGTTATCAACCAGTAACCTTCTAATCCAAACACTTCCAGTAATCTGTCAACCAAACACCATTCCCTTGCAGCTTCTTGCTCATGATGTATTTAAAGCAATTTTTATTGCTTGTTTTTATTGTTTCATCAATATGCTCCCTAGTTAGCATACAAACCCACCCTCTCACTCCTAAACTCTATTTGGGCCACTAATGAACTTTCTCTATGAGTGAACAGAGGAAAGAAGGTTTTTTTGTTTTTTTAACAATTCAAACTGGGTGGTAATGTGTTGGCACAAATACATCTGACATGATGCTCTGATCTCTGATTGGCTGCTGGAATGTGCAGGTGAAGGAATTGGCAGTTCTTGCACCATTAGTGACAGCAAGCGGAGCATCTGCAGATGGCTGCCACCTTAAGCATCTGGTACAACAGTATGCATCCTTCCATCATCTCCGGTCCTTCCCTTGATAGTGGAGGATCCCAATAGAAGCAGAACTTTCAGGACTTCAGGTTTCAAGTTCAATGATTGACATTAGAGGCTGCCCCTCCCCAACCAATTATGGGGGTGTTCAAACCGGACTACAGTACAACTACCAATAATCAGAATTGTAGCAGAGGAGAAGTGTGAAAGCCGCCCTCACCCTGCCATGATTTCAACATGATGCACACGCACTTTCTCATACTGTTTTTTGTTTAATTTAAAATGGGTAAGAAACAGGTTCACAGCTATGGTCTTCATAACAGGTATTTGGCAAATACCTTAGGTGTTTACCTAAGTACTGTTTCCCTTCCCAAACGTCCTGTTCATGTACAGTTTCTTCTACAACCTTTTGGGCTGTCATTCTACATATATGCTTGGTTGCCAAGTTCTACTCTAACCTCACTTTGATGAATCAAAACATACCTTTATTCATGTATGCTATACTGCTCTTCAATCATACTGCTCTTCAGTCTTCAATCTTGAAGTCTTTCACAGTTTTTAAATCAAAGTAAGTACAGGTAAATGCTTGTAGCTAAAACATCTAATCAATAACAGGCCCTAAGACTAAAAGCAAGGTACCACCACCTTTTTCAAAGAGACAGGAACAAACTCTTCAATAAATGATGTATATATATCACCTCTGCTGACCACGTTAGATAAAACCAATCGTTATTAGCTATGATGGGCGAGGATCAAGCAAGAAAACCAACTTTCCCAGTGACCTTATATGCATCCTCAGGTGAAATGAACTGGGGCTCATCCAATCGACTGAAACAAAGAGAGGGTAAGATGACTTCAGGCACACAATAGCGGCATCCAAGTTAGAACAATGCAAGTTATTTTATCTAAAACATGCCTTCCAAACTGGTCATAATGGGCTAAATATGGCTTAATAAATTCAACTTAGAAAGGCTGTAAAAAAAAACCTCTTACTAGTTCAAAAAGCTCCACAAGAAAGCATTGCACAGATGCAAATGTTGGCAGAAAAATAAGACCTTTTCACCTCCAACATTACCACAAAATATGCCTTCAAATGAGCTCTAAGCTGCATTTCGTTGAATGTAGCACAAGTATTCTGTCAGCGGTTCTCGAGTCCTCATTCAAACCATTTCACTTCCAGGAGCCTCTCAGTAAACCATTGGGTTGCCTTCTGTCTTCAGTGGAAATGCATATCAAACAGCCATCGTCCTAGAGGACAATTCAACCTTCCAGAGAATAGTCAAGGTTTTGACAGGAAATCTCACATTAGCTTGAAACGCTCCACAAGCAAAGCCACAAGATCTAGCCAAATCCAACTGCATGCTCACTCCCCCCCCCCCAACTCCTGCAAAGTTTCTAACTTTCACTGGGCATTGATCTGCCCATGACAGATTTAGGGCTCTCTCACCCACAGATCACCAGCTTCATGATCACTTGCAACATCACTCCCCAGAGTGAAAAAGCCTGAGTTTTATGCTCCCCAGATCCTGCCAGCTTTCTCCCAGCCTCCTCACTGTTTGTCCCCAGCATCAGCCTCGATTACAGTTGCGCAGTGCCTCCACCAGCAGCTTGTCATCATCTCACACACTAAGTTCCTTTGCAGAAGGCCCAATAATCTGCCTCTATCTTGCAATCAATTTTTGTTTTCATTCATGAGCTGCTTTCTTACAGCCTCTGATAATCTTCTGTTTATATAACACAAGTACAGGATGTTTCTTTTTCATTTCTCCCCCATTTTTTGTATTTTTTTCTGTGCACAGTTTTTCTTCAGTTATCCTCACTGAAACATGGTCTGCAACTTCCAGTATGACCCCAAGTCCTCAAGTACCCTCAAGCACTTTTGTAGCCTCCAGGCCCAATTCTATCTAACTTTCCAGCAATGATGCAGCTGCGCCATTTGGGTGTGCACTGCATCCCACAGTGAGGTGGGCACTCACAGAGGCCTCCTCAAGATAAGGAAACATTTGTCCTCTTACCTTGGGGCTGCATTGCAGCTGCATTGACACTGGAAAATTAGATAGGAATGGGCCTGTTGTCAGTGAAACAGGGGAAAGAGAATTCAGTGTCAAAATAAGTCCTTAAGAAAGGAAAGCTGGTCCCTGAGATCGGGGGAGTCTATAGGCCAAATGTAAACATTTAGAGCAGGGGTGTCAAACTCATTTCATACAGAATGCCAAAGTTAGCATTCATGGAGCTGACTGCGGGTCGGAAGTGACATCGTTAAGCAGAAAGTGACACCATTAAGCAGATGATGGCCAGAAATAAGGGTTTTGTTTTCACATAGAAACTCATTCACTGCAAATGACAGAAAATGGGCAAATCTTGACCATATTTTCAAGATATGAGCCCAATTATAATGGGGGCCAGATAAATTGCTTCTGGGGGCCACATTCAGCCCACAGGTCTTATGTTTGACATCCCTGATTTAGAGGGTTCTTTGTATGCCTTTTATTGTTAGAGAGTCTCTACTCTGCTGCGCGCAGTCAGGGTCACTTTTTTTCTTCCAAACCCAGCTTGGAGCTTGTCTGAGACATGGGGAGCTGAAGCGATCTGGCCTGAGTCACTGAGTGAGTCAGAGGCTCAGGAGCTTCCGAAGCTCTCCCCCCTTTGCTGAAACACCACACCCTAGACAGTATGATGGTCGAACAATTAAAACAATATGCTAAATGGATGGGAATTTATATAGCTTGGAGTTGTCAGCAGCCCACACTGTTTCAAAGTGGAGCACAGATAAATTTGGAAGAGAGATTCATAGGTGAAAGGTGGAACTTTCAGTTAGACCCAGTGAGGGAGTACTAGCATTCTGCTGCTAACCCCTGAGGATTTATTTATTCATGGGAGGTGGGTTTGTTGAACAACTTCCACCACAATGCCATTCCCTAAGGGATCTAAGGCAGCAGGAATAAATCCTCACTAGTCTTGGGAGATGTTCCTGCCATGGTTTTGTGTATCAGAAATTGTAGCATTGCCAAATGACATTAGAGCACAAGGTCATGCCTGACATTTTTTCTACATTTTTCTCACTACTTCTATATGCAACGTATCATAGCCATATTCTGGAAGAAAGGCGGATCACATCCCCCAATGAAGGCATCGTGTATCTTTTCCCTTTGCTGCACTCTGTCCATTTCTTTTCAAGGACAATTAATTTGATTGATGTATCTTCCTTTGGTTTAGTTTCTGAAATGGTATGCACACCACAGTTAGGGCAGCATATACGGTTAGGTGACTAAATACCCTCCCCCTCTTTACCTCCCATTTGCAGGAGCTGGGGAGGGGATTTATGAGGCCACAAATGTAGATGAAGCCAATGGCAAGCCAGGTCTCCCGGCAGTTGGCAGTTACCAATTTTCTCTACTCTAGAGCAGGGGTCTACAAACCCTGGCCTGGGGGCCAGGTGCAGCCTGCAGCAAGCCTCTTTCTAGCCCGCGGCCAACTTCTTATTCCCTGAAAGCCTCTGGCCCAGTCAACTGAACATGACTGATTGTCAATCATGCTCTGATTGTCTGGAGAGTGTTCTGAGGGCCAGAGAAGTTGAATGAATGAGCCCGTTCATTCATCTATTCACTCATCTAAATTCCATCTCTAATTTATTTATTTAAATTTTATATTTAATTTTTTTTTCCAGCCCTCCACACCACACCAGATATTTGATGCGGCCCTCTAGCCAAAACATTTGGAGACCCCTGCTCTAGAGTAAGGGTAGAAACTTCACTATGACTGACGTTAGAAGGATACCACCACTAGAAACAGAAAAAAGGTAAGCCTGGGCTATTTCTTAGGAAACCCCTTCCTCCTGCCCTCGAGCCTCATATTTTGGTCAATTTTGCTTTTTGAAAGTTTTTACTTTGCCTCAGTAACATTAACTCAAAAATGCTTATAAGACCAAGCATAACAAGTTACATATGATCAGGTAAAATAAGTAAACCTTGCTCATCCATTTCTGTTTGAGCCTTTGAGGTAAGAGCCACTTTTCCAGGCATTCCTAACAAATATCACTTCTTTGCCTCCAATTCCGGATGACTATTCGGCTAGTCTGCCATTCCTCAAACACTAAGCATTATTCCCCTTCACTCATATACCTGTACAACTAGCATGTAGCTTTTTCTTAAGCACTCAGATCTCTTCCTACCATGTTTCAAGGACTAATCAGATAACATCACTAGAAAAACTTTCAAGAAGCATTTTAGACCATCCCACTTAACACCATAGCGAGGTCTCTAATTTTTTTTTTTTTAATTATTAAAGAAAGTCTGGTGGTAAAGATGCCACAGCCAGCCCTGAAAACCTTATTTGCTCTTCCTTCAAGGAGCCCAGAGAAGTTTACATAAGGTTCCCAGCACTGGCTCCTCTTCACAAAGCTTACAGAGCCGGACCTGCTTAGATTCAGCGGTAGAGCCACATCCTTGTGCCCCTTTGGACCATTCTCTGGACTTGGTTCACCTCCTGCTAATTCTCAGAGTTAGAAAGTTTTGCTAGTACTGAACTTGAACCTTCCTACCTAGGGTTAAGAGCCGGTTTAAAAAAATAATTCTTACTTGGGGTACAACACACAATACAATATTTTCGATGCAACCACTACATCAACTGGACTAGCAATGGGCCAGGAGAAGTACAGCCATTCACGGAACACTGTTCCATTTCTAAGAGTTAGTCATCATCTTATGTGTACACTTCTTAAAATACAGGGAGACAGGTTGCAAGTGTTACTGCACACGACAATATCAAATGAGGAGACTCAATAGTTGCTTAAATCATATGCTTTATGGTCAACAGAGGCTGGTGAGGCATGTCAGTAAGCTTCTAAATTCCTGTAATTCTTTATCAGGTAAAATGGAGCGCTTCAGGCATATTAAAGGAATTATTTGGAGCAGCATTTTGAATAGTAACTTAGTAATGAAAATGTTCTAACCTAGTAAGTAATGTATTTTGGTAAAAGTTTGCTCCATTTTTTTTTTTAAACTGGACGTTTGCATATACCTACATCTACTTAAGGTGGCAAGAAGATATCTTGGCTGGGTTTGTATCTTCTAACCTTCAGAATCAAAACAGCAAGCACAGTCAAATACAGAAACTTAACATTGCACCATGGCTATGCACATTCCTAAACGGTCTTTCCCCAGCATTAAAGTAATGCCTCATTACCTTAACTTTGCCTGAGGACACTTCCACACAAACACAGCATTTGCCTGAAAATTGGACCGGCCCCTACCAGACAGGTCCAGCACACTTGTCTGGGGGAAAGTCAGGCACCATTCAAAGAGATTTAGATGTAACTTGACCTGACTGTAACCTCTGGAAGCTAGATTCTTCCCTGGTTAGGATCTCAGCTAATGGCAAGCAAATAGGTTTTGACTGGAGGAAAGGAGGTCTTTTGAATTCAGTCTTAATGATGAGACAGGGAAGAGGGTGTTTAATGCAACAATGATAAACGTTTGGCCCTAGCTAACTCTTTTGCATTTAGACTCAAGCTCTTTGCTGCAGAGAAATAAGCCAGAATTAATGCAGTTGAACATATAGGGCACAATCCTAACCAGGTCTACTCAGAGGTAAGTCCTATTTTGTTCAATGGGGCTTACTCTCAGGAAAGTGTGGTTAGGACTGCAGCCACAGTCACATGGTTGAGCTATCTGAATGCCCAAGAGAAAGACAGAGAACAGTGCATGCAGGCATCAGATAGCCATCTCAGGGATATCACAGGACCATCAAAAGAGAGGGTCGTGTGACTCTCAAGCCGCAGTGCCAGAGCATCAATTCTCTGCACACTGTGATAAGCACATAATCTGGTGCCCAGCACTGATACAAGAGGGGGGGTGACTTGATTCTTGCACATTATGAGAGATAAAGGATAACTGTGCCGAGAGACTATATTAAGGAGAAGTTCACCAGCTGAACAGGAACACCAATGACTCATCCTATTGTTAGAACAAGAACATTTCAATTGCAATCCTGGAAAAATCATTCTGCTTTTCAGCTGCAGTCACTATTATCAAAAAGACAGAATTACAAAGAGAGACAACCCAGAGGAATGTTAATGTAATGGTGGATTATTTTCCCTGAAAAAGACATTTGGTTTACCATTAATAATCTTCTGCAATGCACAGTCATGAGTTGGGAGCATTCTACAGAACCGTGTAACAGTGAGGTTCAACAGGCCTTAGCCAATACCCCACATACTGGAGTTTCTTGGCAGTCACATCAATATGAAAATGGCCTGTTGAATATAGGAAGCTTGAAAAATACTCATTTGAGTGAAATGGCATGGTTCCTTTGCTGAATGCACAAACAGCGAGAACAACAGGAATAAGGCTGGTGGTTTCACCTCTGTCCCTGACACTCAGGAAGCCACCACTGGAAACCTGGAATCCGTTCTAGCTAGAAGGAGACAAGCAAGATAAAAACATCTTTTGTGCAGAGAAGAGTGGCAAGAATGAGAGAAGCCAAAAGGTATGAAATGCTACAGAAGGTACTTCATGGGGCTCCATCTAGCTTCCCCAAAAGCCTCTGAAGTCAAGACGAATGCCTTCCTAATGAAAATGTATTGAGCAGCAAAGACAGATTATATGTATCCAGAATACTGCCGTGGGCGCTATGCAGCAAAGAACGTACATTCCAAACCAGAATTCTACTTCTTAAGAGCCTTGGCTTACATGTTGCTTCCCCAAAAGGCAAATTTCTAGGCTTTTTATCTTAGAAAGGAACAAAAATATGTAAGAATGTCTGATAAGGCCTCAGAAATCAAAAGCGGAATCATAAGATGAGCTTCCAGTGTCAAATAGGTGAGACATCTAGTCCGTGGCAAAGCTCATCTGTTCCTTCTTGCCTCTGCCCCACTCAAGGCCCTAATATTTTTCACCTGAACCCATGTCCACCATTTTTATTTGCCTTCTACTAACACCAGATCTTCCTGAAAAAATTCCAGATCCTAAAGAAAAACACAGAAAAAAAGCAACCAAAACAATTTGAAGTTAGAAGCATTGTAATATTAACCAGTTTAGAAGTCTCTCTCTCTCTCTCTCTCTCTCTCTCTCTCTCACACACACACACACACACACACACACACACTCCGTAGTGGCGAAAAATTGAATTCACTCCATATGATTCAAGTGACCTCAAACCCATCCATTCTGAAATCACTGCTTAATCCAGTTTACTGCCCCGATTCTATTTTATCTACATCCACATTCTGTTAGCAAACCCACCGATGACCTGCAGTTCAGGCATGTTTTGTTTGTACTTTGGAACTATGAATCCACTGCATTCCTTCGAGATCAAATAAGTGCCACATGAGAGGGCACAAAATACCAGCAAGTCCAACATCACCACTGGCACCTATCATTAGAAGTCTATCAGATCTCTCCCACCTTCTTTCCCAAGTATTCAGTTCCTGTCTGGCTCTAGCTTGTCCTGTTCTGGAATCCCAGCTCTCTCCTGGACCACTTTGCCTTTATTTATTTAACAAACTGGATGGCTGATAAAATATTAGTAGCACTTGAAAAACTGTAATCTGAACTTAAGTAATACTATTACAATTGGCATCAGGAAGTTGCATATTTATAGCTTGCTGTTTGTTCCAGATCAGATTTGAGAAAAGTACAAGCAAAAGCAAAAATGTTTCTGGTTTTTTCCCCCCGCTCTCTTTTATTATTCTTATTAATCCACCAGCCCCATTTTCTAGTCTACCCTCCTGGACGGTCAAGCAAGAATCTTTCAGACTCACATCATCATTAGTAGGAAGAGAAATTCTGCTTTGTTGACAAGGAAGCAGAATTTCTCCACATAAGTCAGATCACCCCCTCTGGGGTGAAAAACAGGTGGCCAAGTCTGCAGACAGTGACTGGTCATGATAGCTACATGCAATATCCACATTTGGGGGCAGAATATAGCTGAATACCAGTTGCTGGGAAGCTATAGGAGGGAAGGGCTCTTGCCTTCATTCCCTTGCTTAGGGGCTTCCCAAAAGCATCTAGCTCATTGCTGTGGAAAATAGGATGCAGCACTAGATGACCCATTGATCTGAACCAGCTGGGCTCTTATAGGTCTTAAATGAAGGAAGATTTCTCTTTGAAAAACACACAAGACATGGAGATATGTTATCAGACTTTCGGTCTATTTAAATTTTTGCAAAGAGCAGCCATGGGGTGTGTGTGTAAGCTCAGTGCAAACAGAGGATATGGCACTGGGGGGAAAAATGGTTAACCTCCTCTCCCTGTGCCATTTTCCTAATGAAAATCTCTTCTGGAGCATATCCTGCAGCAACTATTAAAACTATTAGGAAAAACAGCCACTGAGGCTGCAATCTTAAGCATGCTTAGTAGGGAGCAAGCCCTGCTGAGCTTAAAGGGACTCACTCACACGCCTAGGATAGCATGTGACGGTGGCGTAGCTGGAGGGGGCGGAGCACTCAGGCAGGGAGTGAGGCGGGCAAGCGGCCCCTCCCTTCGGAGCCATTCCCAGAGGGGGGAAGCAAAATGGAGCCATATGGGAATGGCTCCAAAGGGAGGGGCCGCATGCCCGCCTTGCTGCCAGCCTAAGTGCTCCGCCCCCTCTCCAGCTATGCCACCAGCACATGAGAGACGAATGGGAATGGTGCAAATGGATTGCCATTATTTTTAGAACTGCCTGCCGTTTTCTAGCTTTTGGGAAACAAACCAATCTGGCCCAGCATCTGTCAGAATTTCGCCTGTTTGCTGCTTGCAGCAGTATTACAACACTCTCAAGTGCTCCCTAAGAAATCCTGATTGCTCTGCCCTTTTGAGCAAGACATCAACAAATGACAGCTTCCTACTCACTGTTTGCATAAGAGGAGGATTTTCATTGGCAGCTAGAACTTTCAGTTTGCTGCTGTTGGCTCCCAGGCCTAAAAAGGCAAAGTTTACAAAGCATTGCATTTGGACTTCTACGAGGGCAATGCTGAAAGCTGGCTTGAACCCACCAGTTTCAAAGTCTGCTGAAGATCTCCTGACAATTTTATCTTGACATTTTACCTAAATCTGCTGCTCCTCAGAATCCTGTCCTGAATAACTCTGTGTGTTGTTGCATGTGTTGTTCTGTACTTGGACTTTCTAGAGGACAGCACAGTTACTGTAAATAACAGCTAGAAGACCATGCCAGACCAATGGTCCATTCACCCCAGTATCCTGACTCCCAACAGTTGTCAACATTAGATGCTTCAGGAAATAAAAAGCAGGAGCCATATGGCAGATTAGGAATCTAGACATTCCAGCAGCAACTTACTTGCAGCACCTCTCCACCACCACAACTAAGCACAGGTAAGAGACGTTCCACTGGGGCCAAGCAATTTAATCCTCATATTTAGAATGCATCTGCCCTACATGCATGCACATGTGCCCATGCAGGGGTGCATCAGAGGTCGATCAGGACAGGAACAGGCCAAGAGTCCATGTCCACCTGAGGGCCTGCTTGGCCAAGTGAACCCTGGAACCTTCAGTACCAGCAGTAGCACCCAATGCACCATCAGAACAGGTGTGGCCCAAAACAGGACTTTGCCCCCCGAGTCCCCAACAACCTGGCACCCGCACCGTGTGCATGCAGGCACGTACGTAGCTGTCCAGGCTTAAAAACCGATCTTCCTTTAAAGCTCAGGGCAACTTGCATAAATATTTACTTGTGAGGAAAAGAAAACAGCTTCCTTTCTAGATTCATTTCCTGCTCTTCAGTCTTTTTCCCAGATAGAGACGATGACAATCCTGCTAAGGATTGCCAACTTTTCAATCAGTCACTACACTCATGCCTTTTAACAGTCTTTTTTTTTTTTTGTGAGTGCAGAATACTAGCAGGCAATAACTTTTATCACCAAGGTTCACCTACTGATGAACAACATCTTTGTGTGAAGCAAAGGCACAAGAGCAGAATAGGAAGTCCTGTGCCATGATAACCAGATCCCAGTCCCTCACAGGCTCTTGTGCGTTTTCGTGTAATGAAGAAAAGAGCATCACAGTGAAAACTTCAGTATCGGGATACATAATAAAATTGGTCATGGTTCTATAGTACCTAGGACAACAGGCCCATAGTCTGAAGTCCTGTTTCTTCCTGTTTGTATCAACTATCCCAGTCCACCCATTTTCCAACCCAACTGTCTTGAATGCTTCATTCACTCTGTTACATGAGAATCCAGAGGCATTCTTTCTTCCCCTCCAGGCCAACTCCCCTGACCAATTCACATACGGCACACCAATACAAGATAAAAACAAAAGAGCACACCACCAGTGCCATCTCTAATCAGCCCTCCTCTCTCTACCAATATGGTAATCAAATTCCCTGCACCAGGGCTTAAGTTTGCTATGTCTGTTAGCTCAGACAAATGATTTACCAGCTCTGATTATCTCATGCAACAGGTACTTGCTGACATCTGAAGGCAGTGGGGGGTCTTAGTTACAAACACCTGCTTTGCTCAAACTTTCCCTTCAGGCTGAACTTCCTGGTTTGCTTCCTATTTCCCAAGCGGTGGCAATGACCCCCAGCAACCAGCGTACTGAGGTCCTGGTCCAGATGAGGGTGAGAAAGCAAGGTCAGCTTCCTCCACTTATTCCAGGCCAACACACAGCCTCAGGGAATCCTATTAATGTCTTCAACAAAGACAGGTTTTACCTGTCTCGCTTGTGCAGAGATTAAGCCAAATCCCAGACTGGAAAGGCCAAGTTTGAGCAAAGGGCCAGCAATGGAGCAGTTTGTGCCACTTGCCTGTAATTTACCACTCCACTTGGTTTGATCTTCTTCCTAGAGTAACAAGAGTGGCAACAATGAGGAGGGGCTTAATGGCAGAGCACCAGCTTTGCATGCAGTGAGGTCCAAGATTCAACCCCTGGCATCTCGGTAGGGCTGGGAAGGACAACGATATATTGGTTGGCCTCTTAAGCAGGCCTAGCACTGCTGCAGAAATAGCCACCCGCCTGGAATTTTCTAGGAACTGACCATCCTGGAATTGACTAAGTTTTTGTTATTTATTCAAAGTACAATATTAATAACACATGCTAATGAGCCATAACGGTTCACAGTACATTTTCATAGTGAAGAATTTTGCTTAATTCCTGATCCCCAACTACTATTTGCTGCTGGCTTTATACTGTCCCTTTGTTGTCTTCTACACTGCTGAAATGTAGATAGTAACCCCTTCGAGGCAGGTCCCTGGCTTTTTTGTGCAAGATATGCTGCATCCATGTACACTGATGGCGCCAAGTACACAACAATAACCTCCATGTGATTCCTTAATTAGTCCTTTGTATTGTCCCACACATTAGTAACACTGGGAATCAGTGAATGAACTATGATTTGATTTTGAGTATTTGAACAGTTTCATGCACACTGGGGCCATTTCATCAGCATTCCTGCATTTTAACCTACATAGAACATATACAACAGACAAAACATGTCCATCTTATAATGAAAAATAAAATTGCATCGGCATGCGTTGATTTTGCAATAGAAATGTTGCCAAGAACCTCACCCAAGAAAACATGAAGCGGTCTCCAGCTTTCTGATGCCAGACCCTTGAAATAACTCAGCAGTTGGGAAGGCTATGTATTCCTCAGAGCTGGTATCCTCCCTTCTCAGCTGGGAGGAGTTCTTGGATCTACATATCATAATGGAAACCTGGGCAGGGAACTGAGACCAGTCCACCCAAACGGAACAAACACTGTCCATGATTCAGCATAACCTTGTCAAAGAGTTCAAGCAATGCCAACTAGGACGCCTGTTCATCATTTGGTCTTCCCTCAAGGATCCCCATAAAATAACAGCAGCATAAAATTTAATGGGCCAAGAGAATGGAACATGCAGAGACCTCTGAGCATGGCAGTACATCTCTTTCCACCACAATGTGTTGGTCTACACACTTGCAATACACAGGCATCTATGAAAAACAGCATTACACCACAATACACAGTGTGCCTTTGTCAATAAGGCTTACTCCCAGGTAAGTGTGGATATGATTGCAGCCTGTAATATGCTGTCAAGACCCTTTCATTCCACAAATATTTTAGTCAAATTTGTTTCAGTTCTGTTTTGTCATTGTTGCTAGTTTTCTCATAGTTTTATTTTTAGCTGTTGTTTTAATCTATTATTGTCAGTCGCTTGTGAACCTATGAGCTAAAATGCAGAATTCAGACATTTTTAATAAAACAGTGTCAAGAAGTAAAAGAAGCCCCTGCATAAATATAGCAAATCCTTCATACAGAGGCATATAATTTCCCAGAGTAAATTTGCACAGGGAGAAAGGAGTTACGAGCTCCAGAACATCAACCTAGTAACACCTGGTATTAAGTAGCTGCAATGCCCACAAAACTTGAGACCAAGACCTGATATTAGATCTGAACCAAGACACTGAAAGAACCAGTAGTCCTGAGAAAGTAGGTCTGCCTCCACAGGCAATTACCATCAGCCCATCTCAGACATCTTGCAAACACCAGCACACCATCCACCCCACCCCCGTTGCCATGCAGAAGACCACAGCCAGTGGCTTGGTTTACACCTGGTGGGAAAGGATCCAAGGGGCCCTGAAAGTACTTTAGTGACAGCCTTGAAATTAATTTATTTTCCCAACTCTGAGAAGAAACTAGGATGGCATTGATTAAGATTGGGTTTGAGAAAGGAAAGTGGAACTAGTACAAGGTTATTGTTTTCTACAGAATGAATGAGACTAGGGATCAATTGTTCTTTGTGGATTCTAAAGGCAGCTGAAGAGAGAATTGGTTTCCTGACACAAACAAGTATTCAGGCTACATGGAAATGAAAACCAATGGCTACACTCAGAAGTGCCTGCAAATAAGAAAGAGTTGATGAGGTATATTCTCAAGTGTTCATTCTGAATGCAAAACTCAGAATGTTTTGGTAAGAACTGATGTGATAGATGTCAAAGGTGGAGGGGGGAATGACGACCACAGGGGCTGGAAGACGACAAGAGACACAGAGCTATCAGGTTGGGATGAGAAGTTGCAAAGTTTAACCCAAACTCGTCCTTTAAACCGAAACTCATCTTAAGTCTTCAGACAAAGCTGGTGGCCAGAATAATCTTTTTTTTCCTTCCTCTTGGGGAGGGGGTGCGCAGAAGGTTTCTACAGTTTTATCTGGGCTTGAAATTCTTCTTTGTAGCTATTAGAAATGGAAAGTGGAGATTCTCAAAAAAACAAATTGTGTTCCCAATTGTAAGTGCTGCATTGTGCACATATGAAAGCACCAAAAAAAAAAAAAAAAAAAAAAAAAAGCAGTCCCGGTTGAATGTTAGGAGAAGCACCTGGACTCTCCATCTCTGAAATTCTGCCAACATGCAAGCTGCATCAACACTGGGTGCCCTAAATGGATTGATGAAAGGCTTGCTTGCCTGATAGTTCTGATATCTCTCCCTTCCCCCACCTGTCTCAAGGGAGAAGCATGTCTTTTTAATACTTAAAACCCTAACCTATGCTCATGCAAACATCCTGAACTTAACATGTAAACAAGCTTCTTCAACAATATACAGAAGAAATGCTGAACAGACAAGTGCTGAATAGTGAGGACAACAGTGGTCGCTGAAGTGGCTGGTGGGAGGAACAAGATGGATCAAAGAGATATCAAAGTGCCAAATAAAAACATTTCCCAAGCCATAGAAACTTGGAACTTCTCAGAGAGTTCTACCAGCCCCAGGAAGTCTCATTAACGTTACACCCTTCCACAAACAATGCACCAACTGCCCTGCTTTAATTGCCAAAGCAGATTTAAAAGAAACATAGCTCTTGTTTAAATGTTCAGACTGCTTTCCTACAGCCTGTCCCCTTTTCAGCCCACTCTAAGAATCTGAGAAAGGCCCAAACTAGAGCCCATGCCACAGTCCTTAGCAGTTCATTGCATTCCTCCAGTGTGACAAGTCCGACTTTCTTAGCAGGTGTCAAGGAACTGCATTCCCTCCAGTAAAAAGGAATACATTCAAAGGGATTCAGATCTTCTGTTGTTTTATGTACTCCCTGAGGCATCTAGTGGACCACTGTGAGATACAGGACTAGATGGGCTTTTGGCCTGATCCAGCAGGGTTCTGCTTATGTTCTTTTGCTCTTATGGTTTTGAGAAATACCTCTTGCTTAGATGAGTTTACCCAGGCCATATCCTAAAGACATCACTGTTTTCTCTACATGCATGAAGAGTATTTTGAAATTCTGAATTTGAGGTGGTTGAACCTTAAGGCAGTTTAGCCTGCTTGCATTTCTTGGGGTACTTTTAGACTGAGCTATACACCATAGGGTGGCCTTCTGTTTTTATCACTAAGGTGAAAATGTTGATTTGCCTGTCCTCAACAGTCTACTCTACCAACCCAACATTCACCCTGCTGCCACTACCACCCACTCTCTAACAACTAGATTTGTAAAAATAATTTGTTGTAAAAAAGACAAAATCTCTCATGTCTACTTTTATGTGGATGGGAATGTACATCCCTATCCAAGACTGGACTAGAACTAAATCAGGGCCATAATGTAAAACAAGTACACTTGCTTACCTCCATCAAATATTGAAGGATATGGCATGGTGCGCTCTGAATCTAAACAAACTAGGATCAATTGAATTCTAACAAAAAGCAATGGGACTTCAAGGCACATAAACCAACAGGTAAGACCCATCTACTTCAATGAGACTTTAGCAAGCCTAGGTTTTTTGGATTGTGCCATTACATTGAACTTTTTTCCATGTAACATTTACTATTAGCCTATCTGTCTGTCTCTTCTCCTCCCCCCCCCCCAAATGCCCAAGAGTTTGGCCACAACAAGTAGCCATTATTAGCATTCTTTTCTCTCTCTAGTATACTCTATGCACATTCTGCCTGGAGCCTGTTGATTTCTGCAGCCTTCGACAATCATTAGCAGCTTCGTGGCCTTTGTTTTGCTTTTTTCATAGAATGACGCATCTATTTCCAGCTTGCAAGGACTGCTTCCTTTTTCAAAGAACAGATCACAGACCAAGCCTAAATCCATCTGTGCTGAAGGCTATGCCCAGAGGACAAAAACCCAAACCAGGCATACCATGGCTTTAGCTTAGTACTCTCCCTGGTCCTAAGGAGCATCATGCTTCTCTTGGTCTCTCTCCTAAAAGAATCATAGCATCTGAGGTGCAGCATGGATTTCTGTCATACTGGGCTGAAAGACTCCTTGAATTTCTCCTTTCCAATTCCAAGCCGCCAAACTGCCTACAGTGTCAACCGCTCTCCACAACTGACAGCCCTGGCTTCTAAGGTTGAGAGAGAGGATCCCAGTCACACAGACACACACAAACTCTCCGTACTGGAGAGTGAGCGGAATTCTCAGTTCATTCCAAACAGAATCTACACAGGTTCACATTGCTGTTGAAGAATGGAGCGAATGAAGTTAGAGCAATCTGGATACCAGGTGGGTGGGGAGAACTTTATAAAAAAAAAATTATAAAAGTTATAAATGCAGATTAGATAATTAATCCCTGCAATCCAATTCATGATTGGTTTGAGCTCAGATCTGAAGCAAGATACATGAAGGGGTGTTTAATGCATTTTTGCCTGGCTCACAGGTGTTCCTGTCGTGTATATGCAATGTTGGGCAGAAATGGCTTAATTTAAACGAACATTAATAAGTCTGAATCCATGTGTTTTGCAGAACTCGCTAATTCAAATCTGTACCTGTTAAAGACACTGATTTTGAACTGTGATAACTTCAACTTGTTATAACCTTTGCAAAAAAACAAAGACAGTATCATTTGCAGGTCACATGCCACACTGATCCTAATTCTGATATCTGCAAAACATACAAACACATTGCCTTAAAACCTTATATTCACAGATATGGAAAAAATGACAAGCACATCTTCAATTCTGATTGCAAAACAAAATGAGGAGTACTCAAATTACTATATTGTATATTTGGAGAACTGGTCAAATTTAAATTTTGCTTTACATGTTTGGTCTAGTTTCATTTTAAATGCTTTGGAAAAAATTGCAAACCTTTGCAACCTAGATGAATTGCACTACACCGAAATCCATCTGGGCACTCTCTTCTTATTGCCTGTTCCCAAGCCTCATGTGCTCTCTCTCTCCCCAGTTATCTGTCTCCATATAGCTTGTTGATATAATGCATCAACAGGTGCAGAAGAAGAGTTTAAATGCAAGCATGCATCTTCAATTCCTTATTCCTTTCCCCACCTTCTCCCTGCAACTACTGTACAGTTAACCTGAAAGTAGCCCATCAGATTTGCCCACTTATATTCCTTCATGCCTGTTAGAAGTGGTGCTAGGGGTTATGAGTGCAGAATCTCCTTTACATAACAAGGGAAAGATATGCTGTCCCTGGCAAAAGGGAGAGAATGCACAAACACACACGTCGCCAAAAATAGAGTATGGGAATGAAACACATAATCCTTCAACAAAGCAGCTTCTTTCATGAGACATCATCATTTCCTTTAAACCTCAGCAGTGGGGTTAGAGTATGCATTCTGAAGAACAACCTGACCTAGCTCCCTACTCCATGCTAACCCCAGCACAAATGGGCACCACTGACTTTCTCCAGATGTTTACTGCTTCCCCAAAGAAGTGTCCAGTTATTTCCAGCAGCTCTCATCACTTCACAAAGCATTTTACAATCCTCTCATTTTTAACCAAGTCCCCACACCCTCCACTGCCACTTCCCCCAGCTTCCTTCCCTAACACAGTCAGAAATATTTTGTGACAGATGAACAGTACCTGGTTCATTACGCTTCCAAAATCCATCCTGTCAGGCTGTTTATTGTAAATTGCACCTCCAAAATGGTTTCTACATCCAAGGGACAGAAAACTCTTGGCTTCACCTTAGTTAGCTTCTCTCTCCTTCAGGGTTCGCAAGAACCGGTAAATGTTTGTGCAAAAAGTTACCCAGATGGTGTTAGTCAAAGCTGGCAAGGGAAAAAAGTTACACAGTATTCTGTCGGAGATGGAGAGAAGCCAAGGTCTTGGATTCAGACATCAGTGAAAGGGGAGATAGACCTGTTTGCCTGAGGCTTTCAGGGGTGGTGAGCTTGGGAGAGCAGCGTGCAGTGATTAAGCAGAGAGGAAAAAGCTTTCAGGACTGACTCGAAAGGGATTTTCCTTCCCAATCTCCACCTTATTAGCATGGCCTCTTCCCCCCCCTTCCAATGTGCCGCTGTCCAAGTACAACATTGCACACGCCCAAAAACAACACCACTAGCTGTGTGGGGCTTTTTTCCTTCTTCAGCTTTAAAGGGCATGGCATCCATAAACTAGTCTGTATGAAAAATCAGGGCGGGAGTCAAGGGTGGGGGGAGAGCAGGAATGGATCAGAGGGGGAGTGAAATAAAACATTGTAAGAGCTCTACACAAACTGGGTGTCTGAGTCTTATCAGGCTGTCCAGACACAGGGCTGGAAAGTTTGGCATGTCTGCCGTGCCACTGTGGTGTGGAGTGGGGTAAATCAGAGAGCCAGCAGCTCTCAGAAACACTCAGAGATGGGCATTTTACAGCCCATGCTTCATTCCAGATGCTTTAGTCTTTACATAACTGATATCAGCCCTATCAATGCATGCAAACGAGACTTGGTCCAAAAAACATGCTTTCCTCATGGTTAGGTGGACAGTTCAAATGATACTTTGAATCATTCAGATGCATTATGATAAGAGATTTCCTTTTCTACTTCAGGAATCCACCTCAATTTGTCCATGATCAAAAACTGTGTAGCAATTTTTTTTAAAACAATGTGGTAATTGTATTGTTTTCACTGAGTCTGACTGGCACAGGAATGAGGTAGGAGAGTTTTAAGGTGGATTGTGCCACTTTAGACAGCAGGTGGGGGGTTCACATTTTTACCCTCCTTTGTCCTAAAGATTTCCTGCAAGAAGAAAACTATCATAGCAGGAAGTGGACTGAGCTAAAATCTTTCCCCCAATAGATTTTTACTTTCATGGAGGGCATTTTAAGTGGGGGAATAAACAAACAAACAAACAAACAAACCGGCATTGCTCAGCTGAACTCTGAACTGATGCAACCTACCCAAACATCTCACTCTGCTGCATGCAGCTATAGACAGTTCTAGAGAAACTTCATTGCCCAGGTGACCCAAGGCTACCCCTTAGAGGGTAGCCCCACATAGCAGATAATCCAATACAGTTTATAGAGTAGAACAAGATTTTGGAATCGCAAAGAGCAGACCACTCACACATACAAACTTCATAGGGCATGCCATTTCTCGAGTATCTTTCCATGGATTATTTCACAACCAGCTCCTCCCAATGTTTCAAAGAGTTCCAGACAGCCTAGGCCTGAGAATTATACAGGCGCGCACAAAATTTCCTATTTTTCTGGCTCTCCTTGTCAGAGGCATACACAGGAAAAAGAATGGAAGATCTTTTATTTTTAAAAAATGAAAAGCAGCTTGGGACAGAGGAGTGTTCAAACCCGTTCCCCACTGGCCATATTCCCCCAAGCTGCCCCTTTCCGAGGTTCAAGTTACATGTTTACAAAAATAACATGCATCTGGAGCCCTGCAACACAGAAGAAATCAGCTTGGGGTGAGGCAAAAAGAATTAGAGTGAAAAAAACAGCCTGCAGGAAACACTGCACTCTGTTCACCAGACTACTGCTTATGTGAGCACCACAACTTGTCTTGCTCTCTTGCCTACCGAATCGAGAAACAGCCAGGTCGTAGCATTTCTATGTGTACTGTGTGCCCTAATTTAACCTCTCACAGCTCCAAAAGCTGAAAGACGAGTCAAAGCAGTACAGTCATGCCGGGGTGGAGGTGTCCTGTTAACTCCAAAGCTGAAATTTCAGCCCACTTTGGCAAGTCAAGAATTCACAGAACCCCGCGGCAAGATGTCTGCGAACCCTAGATCTTAGGGTTCACTACCGATAAAAGTCTTTAATCAAGACTGGTGCTGCACCCCCACATAACAAAAGGGAATAGTGAAAATATGCAAATTCAAATCAAATGTCAAAATGTTATTCTAAACACACTTGAGATGTTGCAGGCTTTACACTAATGTGGTAAGAACTGGTTGACAAAAACAGGAGGAAAAGAACAAATGTAAGCTTAGTGGGTGTGAGCTGACACTGCTGGCTGCATCGGGATGGAGGCCTCCAGGACTGCCTGCCCCCAACAGTGTACTCCAATGGAGCCAGTCAATGATGTCACTGGCCAGTGCTGCAGAGCACAGGGAAGTAAGCAAGGGCCCAACTGATTGGTAGCCAACATAGATGAGACCAGTCAGTTAGTTTCAACCTCATAAGGAAAGCACAATGTGAGGGGGGAGGCAAAAAGATGATGCAAAGAAAAGATGGAAAAACAAAGAGGAAGAGACAAGAAAAGGGAAAATAGCAAGAGAGGGGAGGAAAGGGGAAACAGAATGAGGAAGAAGAGGGCAGAAGAGCAAGTGAAAGAGGAAGAAGGCAGAATGGAAAGGAAAGGAGTTCAGGCAGGCTACTGGGATAGAAAGGCTAATGAAGAAGCCTTCCCAGGTCCAGAAAGGTGAGAACCAGCACGCCCAGAAGCTGGCAGACCACCAGTAGTGCAGGGGGGCTCAGCTCCCACCAAGAAAAGAAATAACATGGGATGGAGCTTCTCCAGGACCATTTCCCAATGCCCTTTTTGGAATCTCACACCCAGTCAGTGGGATGGGGCGAGTCCCAGTTCCAGGCTCAAGGAAACAAGAACCAGCATTTGAGAGGGCTCCTCTCCCTGGCTGAGAGAAACTGGCTGACACCGACTCCATAGCTCCGCCAACACACCAGGCCACACAGGTCTGGGCTTACTCCCAATTCTTTCAAAGAAGCAAGACTCACAGACCCTCCACCTGACTCCTAGGGGTAATGGGATTCAGAGTGATGAAACCTCTGGAACCAGAAGCTGAAGCCATCAGAAGACAAAGAGCCAGCTGGAGTAGACTTTCAGGTATCTTGAGCACAGTGGCATAACATTTGATGAGTCAGGCCTCCTTTTTCTGGTAGGGAAGTCATATCTGAACCCTTAAGATGTGGAGAACTCCCACAGAAGGAGAGTGAGGAGACCCCCAACAAGAACAACCATGACAACAGTGAAAATTAGGGCCAATCCATCCACAGATAGCATATTACCTCAGGCAGCAGTCTGGCAGAGGTTGCCCATCTCTGTTTGCTCACTCACCTCCTTCTCCCATTATTATTCCTTCTCCCATTCCCCAGGGAGTAACCCTAGAAGAGGTGGCAGAGAGGAAGAGATAATAGTGGACTAGAGCAGGGGTGCCCAAAACCCGGCCCGCAGGGCACTTGCGGCCGGCTGCAGGTCCCCATCCGGCCTCCAGGGGATTCTCCTATGGGCATTCAGCCCTCATCCCAGCCCACGCTGGCCCGCCACGCAAGCTCCGCGTCTTGCTTTCCTTCGCTGCCGCTGAGTTCAGTGGCAGCAAAGGAAAGACAAGCCCAGCATGTGCAGGTCTCACGTTACTTCCCACTATAAAAGACCCTGCCTGCCTTGCCCATGGGCTGGTGTGGGCTCCACTCGGCTCCGTTCAGCTCGGCTCCCCTCCCCTCCTGCAACCTGAGCCAGGGGAGTGCAGGAGAGAGAGAGAAAGAGAGATCCCACACGAGGGAGGGGAGAGCAGCGGAGCCCAGCCCGCAGGCCGGGCAGGCAGGCAGTCAGAAGCAGCACATGCTGCCCTAGCTAGCGAGGACAGGTGGTAGGTGGGCAGGCAGGCATGCAGCTGGGTGAGCGGGCAGGCAGCCAAGCGGGCGGTCAGGCAGGAGCACATACCACCCAAGAAAATGAGGGAGGAAAGGAGGGAGGGTGAGCGGACGGGTGTATGTGTGTGAAAGTGTGGAAGATCCCCCCTCCATTTGTTTGCGTGAATGGGATCATAAACTGGCATGAAGATCTCCCCCCCCCCCAATTAGGGTGAATGGAATCATAAACTGGATTGAATTCATTCATTCATTTTCCATCGCTAACATATTCATTAATGTAAATTTATTCAGATTTGAAATGTAAATTAATTCTTTTTTTTTTCCCCAGCCCTGAACACAGTGTCAGAGAGATGTTGTGGCCCTCCTGCCAAAAACTTTGAGCACTCCTGGACTAGAGTATGAGATGCTTTATTTTTATTTATTTTTCACATTTTTATACCACCCTTCCTCCAAAGATCTCAGAGCGGTTTACACAGCTGCTCCCTTCCTTCTTGTCCTCACAACAACCCTGTGAGATAGGTGAAGCTGAGAGAAAGTGACTGGCCCAAGGTAACCCAGGAAGCTCTGTGGCTGAGGGGGGATTTGAACCTGGATCATCCAAGTCTAAGACCACCTCCCAAATCACTACACCACCCTGGCTAGCTCACCACTCCCGTCTCGTCCATACTTCCTTTTCTGCTCCATCGCCCCTCTTCCTTTCAGAGAGTGAAAGCAGCAGAGGTTGACACATCAGCAAATATGGAAGAAGGCAGCTGTTGGCACAGTGCCCCAGGTGCCAGGAGGGCTAGCCCTGGTTGGAGTACATGAGTAGTGAGAAAAGGAGAATGTCAAAAGAAGCTATAGGGAACGTCTGGGCAGAGCAGGGGTTGAGAAGAAACATGACTCTGGAACATATAATGTATCTATGGTAGCCCTGTACACTAAAATTGCCTGTTAAGTTCTGAGCCTTTAGCAATTAGCAGTTGAAATTCCAGCGACCTCTTAACTGCCCAAACATTTGGGCAGTTGGACAGTTCCTTTAAGTGCATTTCCTTGAAAGACTGAACTAGTCTCTCCCTTACTCCTGGAATTAATTCCTCCTTTTACTTTTTTTTTTTTTTAATTCCATCAGTTCAAGGGGAGTCACTTTGTATGTATTACAGTTCCCCCACACACCTCCCTCACCAGAAGCCTACCTCCCAAAACAGAGCCAACCCTTGATGAGTCAAATTTTCCGGGTGCCTCCTCCTCTTCCCATCCCTATGCTGCACTTTATTGCACATCTGGATCCAGTTGTGGCTTGTACATTAGGGGCATTTGGGATGGTTGCTTCTAAAAGCTAGAGCCGCCAAATGTTTTAAACAAAAGAAGAGAGGGAATTTTTTAAAAAATCAAATAAGTCTGAAGGGATTTGCTGCTGTTCCTGAACTCATCCATGACAGTTTGCAAGACTGGAGCTTAGATGGAGGAGCTTGGGAGATGGCAGTTCCATGCAAAGGGCCCATTTGGGGTAAAATTACTTTGAAAGCCAATTTCTAAGAATAAGAACGGGATGAGACATATCAGGATGAACTCTCTCACTGATGGAGGGAACCAAATAGCTCACACTGTGTACTTCCTAGGTGTTAATGATCAACTAAATAAACATCCATTGATATTCTGCTCCTTGACAATTCTCTTGTTCACTTCCTGTTTTTGCTCAGAGCAATTAGTTTCTGACTTTCAACCTCCCCAGCTTCCTCTGAATCCAGAACAGGTATGCAGTTCATGAATCAATTTCTTTGGTATCCAAAGTGTGCAACTGACTGTGGGCAATGGGAACTTGATATAATGTTTATGTGGCATACAGACTGATGGCATTTCACTTTAAATTTCCCACTTTCTTAACATTAGGCTCAGAATATTTTCTTTTAAAAGACACAGTGGATAGATTTTGCTCATGCTCAGAATCTGATGGATTACCACCTCTAAGGTCACTGAGGCATTTTTCCCCAGGTCATTAGTAAGAGAAGACCAGTTCAACTTGTGGTCCATCAAGCCACAGCTTGCTTGATGGACCTCCAGTCTCTGCAACCTGACTGGACTGCAAAAATAGGAGGGGGGAAAGTCAAATAGCACACAGTAGATGGCTGATGGACTGTATTTGGCTTGGTGGGGAAAGGAGGGAAAATATCAGCACAAAAACAAGAGAGATAATCTCTAAAGCCCTGTTTAGCTTTTATCTTCCACATATAAATGTACAGGGGGAGGGTGTACCCAGAGAGGAGAACAGCAGGAGCATACTAGAAGTTTGACCTCCCCATGATCAGTATTCGTCTCTGCAACTCTGATGAGGGGCCGGACTTTCTGACATTCAGATTCCCCTGCCATACATTCAGGAACATGTAGAAGATAACAAATGAATACGGCTGAAAATGCACTAGCAATGCGTTGTTTATTATGCCCCATTTATTATGAACAAAAATATTCTTCCCCAAGGTACTACAAATATATATATTTGTAGTATTTATACTACAAATAGTAGTAGTAAATAAATATTTATTTATTTATTATGTGGATATCTAAAATTGTGGATATCCATCTAAGTAATTTTTAACACATTTACCTTAAAAACAGAGCATGAATTACCCGTAATAACAGCAAGCTGTTAAAAATGGGACATTTGACTGAAGATAATTAAAATGAACATGTAATAAAACTTTGTTATCACTTTAAAAAGAACATCAGCCAAAATCAATAACATATCAGCACATACCATTGTTTGAAAATGACTCCTTGCACATCACATAAAAGTTCAAAGAACTCACTACAGTTACAAACCTCATAGAAAATCTTAGCCATTCTGTATCTTTTGTATCTTAAGATGAAAACTTAACCTCCCAATAGTTTAATTTTAAAAGATATTTTTAAAAGTATTTCTATCCTGCCTTTCTTGCAAAACTGCCAAGTAAGACGGCTTACAATACTATATGAAACTAAAGAACAATAAAATATTAACCACAACCCTAAAAATACAAACAGCAAAAATCAACAGTTGGGAAAAAAACCACAGAAGCAAAAATGAACAGCAGTCAAAGCCAGCCTAACAACAAATTTCAAGCCTGAAAAGTCATGTTTTTACCTGTCACCTGAAAGACCACAGAGAGCCAGCCATATGGTACTTCAGTGGGAGAGAACTTCACAACGCTGGTGCAACAACTGAGAATGTTGTGCTCCTTGTGGATGCCTGCCAACAGCAATAGCCTGCCTTAGAAGCCAAGGATGCCTGGGGTCCAAGCCCCAAGGATGATTTGAGTTTGTGAAAGGGAACATACAGGAGAAATTGGTCCTGCAAGCACCCAGATCCTAAGCTTATACAGGCAGGCCCCCACATCAGCATATACAGTATTCACGGATTCAGTTATTCACAGATCTACACATGCCCCCATGCGCTGATTACTGTACCTTTGTAGAAGCACTTGTAGCGCATTTCTTGTTCTACATTCTTCCTTTACTGAAAAGCAGAATGTGCAAGCAACCAGCCTGCACACTAGAGGGTGAATTACAGGAGTTACTGCTTCCTGTTCATCTCTCTGTTAGTATGCAGGCTAGTTGCCTACACCAGTGGTTCTTGAACTTTCCCGGCTTGCGCCTCCCCTGATCCTTGTAGCCATTGGCTACGGCTCCCCATTACAACACCTCACCTCAGTTACCCCCAAAATGGGGATCAAGGTGTTATAATTATACACTAGAAATAAGGCTGCCAGCACTCTGAGGCTGCAATCCTAACCACACTTACCTGAGAGTAAGCCCCACTGAACAAAATAGGACTTACTTCTGAGTAGACCTGGTTAGGATTGTGCCCTGAGTTTGTTAGCAGCACACCTGGAGGGTTTTGGAAAGGGAGGGGGGAAGTGATGAATTTGCAGGAGGGGAAGACTTTGTTTTGTGTGTATCTGCTAATTGCAAACTGATGCAAACTGAGACCTAGAGACTGCTTGGCTGGAATCCTAACCCCACTTTCCTGGCAGTAAGTCCCATTGAACACAATAGGACTTACTTCTGAGTAGACCTAGCTAGGATTGTGCCTTTTGTCTTACAATAGCAGCCAACAGAGTACCCCCCCCAAAAAAAAAAAAAAAAAGAGGAGGAGGAAAAAGGGGAATGGCTAAAAAAGAATGGGGATTTTTATTTTTAATCAATTTTTGGAGACAAAGCCATCAAGAGTGGCTTTTTCCCTTTTGAAGGGGGAGGAAAAAGAGAAAGGTGAGGATTCTTGGTTAAGCTGACACAGACCCCAAGCCTATGTAGGTCTACCCAGAAGTAAGTCCCATTTGAGTCAATGGGGCTTACTCCCAGGAAAGTGTGAAAAGGATTGCAGCCACACCCAGCAAGATTACAACTCACCCCAAAGTAGATGGGGGCTGCTCACACACACCCAGCATGCAGATGCCACCCCTGTTCCCCCCAGGCAAGACAGAGGGATGCAGGCTGGGGCATTTGGACACCCCCCTCTAGGAGCAGGCTGGCTCCTTCCTTCCCAAGCAGCCTTAACCAATCCCAGGATGTCCAGAGCAAGGGGCACACTGGGAAAGGTAGTCCTTGGGTTGAGGTTGCACATGGAGAGCTCCATGATGAGATGCAGCAGCCAGCCTTCTCTCCTACCTCCCCCCACCATGTTTCACACGCCCTCCCAACATCACACTGCCGCACCCACCTCGTTCACAGCTGCAGAAAAGCAGCAAGTCTGGAGGCAGCACATGCAGCAGAGCAGAGCTCAGCAGCAGAGAAGCTGCCGGCCACCTCTCTCCCCGAGATGCCCGGCGAAGCCCCTGGAGGCTAGCCACACCTCACTAGGGAGGCAGGATGCACAGATTGAATACCTCAGCATAAAGGGGTTCCCCATATCCAATAGCGGTCCTGAACTTTTCCCACTTGGGGCCACCCCTGAATTTGCCGGGGGGACCCCCCCCCCACACCCGACATTGAAAATAATTGCTGTTAGGTCATGATGTCACCATAATCACTTCCAGAATCATGCCAGAAGTTCAAGTCTCTCCTAGCACGATTCCGCACCATTCTAGGATTCATCTTTTGTCTCCTCTGTGGAGACAAACAACGTGGCCCAGAATCATGCCCAGAGTGGCCGCCACTCCGGGTATAATGCCGCTCTGGGCTACATCTTTTGTCTCCTCCAAGAAGATGAAAGATGCAGATCAGAATTGTGGCCAGAGCGGCTATAAAGGAGGAGAGGAGAGGGGGCAGTCTAGAGCAGCAGCACAACAGGAGTTGCAATTCCTGGCATGCTGCTACCCCACGCTGTCCCCCTTCCTTAATAAAGGTGGGGCAGCCCAGAACAGCACTGAATCGCAACTTGCAGCCACTCCAGCTGCGATTCTGGGTGCCATAAACAGGCGCCGGATGGGCAAGACTGTTGGTGCTACCCCCATAAGCCTGGCACCCGGGGCTTTTGCCCCCATTGCCCCCTTAGGTACGCCACTGCCTATATCTACTGTTTCTGTATCCTGGGGGGGGGCAGAACACTTGCAGATATGGAGGCCCACCTGTACTGGATTTTAAATAAACTGTGTCTAGGGAAACAAAGCAAATTTTTCTATTGCCTGTGTTCTGTAGTCTGTGAGACAAAATAATTCCCAATATAAGTTACCTTATATACCTCTGAGCAGAAAGATTCAAGAAATTAATCTGCGTTATCTTTTTCTTATTAGATGTTTGTATTAAGAATAGTATTTCTTTGGTGCACCTGCTCCCTAGCAATTCTTATTCACAGTTCTTCACCAGTTACAGCTGGTGCGTAGTACGATAGAAGGTAACACAAATGCTTCTCTCTCAGACTGTCTTATTTTTTGCTTGTGTCTGCCTGTTCCAAGTTCTCTTCTCTCAGGTATGTAAAGAAAGTGAATCCTTTAGAGGGCAATGCACAGTTTATCTGTGTTATAATAGCTTCATGGAAATTGCCAAGTTAATGCTTCTAGTTTAGGTCAGAGCTCAGTGACTCAGGCTGCATCCCACTGACTCATTCTTCCAGTTAGCAAGAGAGCTGAAAGTATTATCAGCATCTTCACTGGAAAATAACAGCAAAGGAATGATACTGTTTTCACTCCCAGCGACTATGGACACTGACATAAAAGCCATGCAGAGACTTACATGGAAAATGTCAACTGAAACTAAAGCACAGAAGTGCGTTTCCATCTCTGAGTGGTGTCTGTTTGCGTGTTTAAAGCATTCTTTGTCATGCAAATGAATGATGATGATAACTTTTGCTATTGTTAAGAAGTATGTAATTTAAAGATTTCTTTTTTATAACATGGAATCCATTTACCTAGCATTAAAAGAGCAGAAAGAGCAGAATGTGGCAGAAACACATGTGCTGCCCATGAATTCAGCTAAAAGTTATTGTGGGATATGGCATGCACAGCCACATCACTCTCTGTTGGTAACCTTCAGTCTCGAGAGACTATGGTATCGCGCTCTGAAAGGTGGTTTTGGAACATCGTCTAGTGTGGCTGAAAAGGCCAATTCGGGAGTGACAATCCCTTCCACAACGGGAACAAGTGCAGTCTGTCCCTGGTCTGTCTCCCTGGCTATGGGCCTTCCTTCTTTGCCTCTTAGCCTCAGACTGTTGGCCAAGTGTCTCTTCAAACTGGGAAAGGCCATGCTGCACAGCCTGCCTCCAAGAGGGCCGCTCAGAGGCCAGGGTTTCCCACTTGTTGAGGTCCATCCCTAAGGCCTTCAGATCCCTATTGCACATGTCCTTGTATCGCAGCTGTGGTCTACCTGTAGGGCGCTTTCCTTGCACGAGTTCTCCATAGAGGAGATCCTTTGGGATCCGGCCATCATCCATTCTCACGACATGACCGAGCCAACGCAGGCGTCTCTGTTTCAGCAGTGCATACATGCTAGGGATTCCAGCATGTTCCAGGACTGTGTTGTTAGGACCTTTGTCCTGCCAGGTGATGCCGAGAATGCATCGGAGGCAGCGCATGTGGAAAGCGTTCAGTTTCCTCTCCTGTTGTGAGCAAAGAGTCCATGACTCGCTGCAGTACAGAAGTGTACTCAGGACGCAAGCTCTGTAGACCTGGATCTTGGTATGTTCCATCAGCTTCTTGTTGGACCAGACTCTCTTTGTGAGTCTGGAAAACGTGGTAGCTGCTTTACCGATGCGTTTGTTTAGTTCGGTATCGAGAGAAAGAGTGTCAGAGATCATTGAGCCAAGGTACACAAAGTCATGGACAACCTCAAGTTAATGCGCAGAGATTGTAATGCAGGGAGGTGAGTCCACATCCTGAACCATGACCTGTGTTTTCTTCAGGCTGATTGTCAGTCCAAAATCTTGGCAGGCCTTGCTAAAACGATGCATGAGCTGCTGGAGATCTTTGGCAGAGTGGGTAGTGACAGCTGCATCGTCGGCAAAGAGAAAGTCACGCAGACATTTCAGCTGGACTTTGGACTTTGCTCTCAGTCTGGAGAGGTTGAAGAGCTTTCCGTCTGATCTGGTCCGGAGATAGATGCCTTCTGTTGCGGTTCCAAAGGCATGCTTCATCAGGACAGCAAAGAAAATCCCAAACAAGGTTGGTGCAAGAACACAGCCCTGCTTCACGCCGCTTCAGATGTCAAAGGGGTCTGATGTGGAGCCATCAAAGACAACAGTGCCCTTCATGTCCTTGTGGAAGGATCGGATGATGCTGAGGAGCCTGGGTGGACATCCAATCTTGGAGAGAATCTTGAAGAGGCCATCCCTGCTGACCAGGTCGAAGGCCTTCGTGAGATCTATGAAGGCTATAAAGAGTGGCTGTCGCTGTTCCCTGCATTTCTCCTGCAGTTGTCTAAGGGAGAATACCATATCAGTGGTTGGCCTGTTGGCTCGGAATCCGCACGGTGATTCTGGATAAACGCTCTCTGCAAGTACCTGGAGCCTCTTTAGTGCAACTCGGGCAAACAACTTTCCTACAACGCTAAGGAGAGAGATGCCACGG
Source organism: Tiliqua scincoides (assembly GCF_035046505.1). Lineage (NCBI taxonomy): Eukaryota > Metazoa > Chordata > Lepidosauria > Squamata > Scincidae > Tiliqua > Tiliqua scincoides. The sequence continues at coordinate 73,127,963 of NC_089821.1, read as the reverse complement.
TAGTTATTGCAGTCACCCCGTCGTCTTTGTTCTTGTACAGCGTGATGATGTTTGCATCCCTCATGTCTTGAGGTACTCCACCTTCTCTCCAGCAGAGACAGAGGATTTCATGCAGCTCAGTGACGATGATCTCTTTGCAGCACTTTAGGACTTCAGCAGGGATGCTGTCTTTTCCAGGTCACTATGCACTTCAATTACAAAACAAAACAAAGTTAAATCAAGTCCTTTCATAACCTCACCAAGAAATCAGTGGAAAGACTTTAGAAGCTATGTCTAGGATCCTTACCTGGAGTCTGGTGCTCCGTGCCTAGATCAGACGATGCCTTGATGACTCCAGACTGTGCATAAGGTTTCTGACTAACAAAGAAGTAGCAAATCTGAGAATTATGTGGCTGCCCTCTGTGCAGACCAAACAATACAGAAAGTAAATAGCTTGGGTGTGATGGGTTTAGTAATGACCTACAGGTCTCCAAGAACAGGGGTCAGTCTTTCACTAATTGTCTTCCCATCCTTGCAAGAACTTCTAGGGACTGACCTAAGAAGATTATTTGCATCCCCAGAAACATCTCACCCTCTCACTTTGATATTTTGACACACCACTGACCCCTGTAAGTGTAATTCCTTTTTGCTGAGAGTTTTTGCATGTTATCATGGGCATTTGCCTTTACAGTTTCATAAAAATTTTAGCTACAACTTATTGTACGTTACCTCAGTCAGTTCTGAGTTTCCATAGACTACAGTGGTAAATGGACTGACCAGCAGACAAGATCAGTAAACCCCTGGAGCAGCTAACAATGGAAGATACATAATCCATAAAATTCACTTGGCAAATTCACCTTGGGATTACACTGCTAATTAGAACCACACTGCAATCTACCCTCCCTACTCCCAAACTCTTTCAGAACAAGAAAGTGATTCCCATTTGTTAACTGCAGCAATGCTGTTTAGTTTTAAATAGATTCTTCTTACTCCCTGGTGCCAGAGGCATGGAGTCATGGCAGAGCATGAGGCTCTGAATTATGCTGGTGTTACTTCCATATGCCTTGTAATTGATGAAGTCAGTAAAAGGGATGTTAGCGTTCAGGGAGAGGCAAGTACTCAGTTTCCCCCAAAGAAACAACATTCCTGAAATTCTAACAGCTGCTTTCCAGGCTCTGTGAATGGCACTTCCTTGGGAAAACATTATATATAAACTTTATAGCTTCAAACATCGAAACAAAAATGGAGAAATTCTGGGAACTAGAGAAAGCACAAGACTTCTGATAAAAGATAACTAAAGGCGCAATCCTATACTCACTTTCCTGGGAATATGCCCCACTGAACATAGTGGGACTTACTTCCAAGTACATAAGTATGCAAATGCATTACACATGACAGCAATCCAGAATTTACAAAATGATTCCTACGCACATTGCAATTCCCAAAGAGTAGGTGACACTGGCTTCTAGATCTGACTAGAGGTATATGAGAGTAACTTTAAAATGGAACAGCATGTTTGCATGGAGAAATTGGGCAGGATGATACCACTGGGAGATGAGCCCAAAGAACAGCTGCAGTTATTCAGTCCAGGGTTTCTCGGCCCAATCCTTTGCTGCCCAGCGCCCAGGACTGCAGCAGCACCAAAATGGTTGCTACTACGTCCAATGAACTCCGGGCAGCCAGCATCGGCTCCCAGCATCTCCTTGGGGAAGGGAACATTTGTCCCCTTCCCCCAGGTAAGTGAAGTGGCCCCACAATGGAGCTACTTGCAGAGTAAAGTAGCCCCGTGTTGGGCCAGGAGATGTGACGCAGGCTTTGGATCCGGCAGAGTTCTCTGCTCCACTGGTCCCATCTGCTCTTGTCCCGCCTTCCCCCTGCCCTCACTTTGCCCCAGAACACCTCCCCCACGTCCCCATTCACTGTTCTGCTGCCCAGAGCTTGCCCAAAGAATCTGACCGGCCTCCGACTGGCACTGGCTCAGCACCAGCATCCACCCGGCGTAGAGTGTTGCAGACGTACTTTACAGCATGTTTGCAATACTCAGCGCCAGCACTGGGCCGGCACTGGCCACACTGGATCCGGCCCTTAGTTTCCAGTATAGATTCTACCATACCGCATTAGCAAAAGGAACATGCAAAGTAAATGTGTGTGCACAGTTCTTTACTTTGCATAATTGGTGCAGGATGTATAATTCACCTTTTTGAGGCACAAAAATTAAAAAATTTTCAGCCTGCGGTTGTACACCATGAGGGTCAGTGGTTGCATGTGACCTTGAGCCTCTTGTGCAACCTGCAACTTGTTGGCATCCTCAGAATCCCAATTTCACTTTAAGTTACATGAAACAAAAAGGTAAATAAAAATAAACCTAAAGTCATTGCTTTCCAAGAGCATAACAACATGAGGAATTTTGGTCAGGGTTGGATGAACTGATTGAAAGCACCTAGTCCCCGCAAGACATATAATTGTGATTATTCTCACAGGTCCATACAGAAGATGGTAGGACTCACTGGATCAGTTAGCACTGTCATCACAATAGGGCAGTAATTTTCAACTCTTTTCATCTCACAGCACACTGGCAAGACACTAAAATGGTCAAGGCACTCCATCTATTTTTTGACAATTGACAAGGCACACTGTGCTGTCAATGGGGGTAAACATCTCCCAATGACCCTACTAATAAATGACCCTCTCCCAAATTCCCGTGGCACACCTGGGGATCACTCGTGGCACACTGGTGTACCACAGCACAGTGGTTGAAAATGGCTGCAATAGGGTGTTGAAGGAAGTCCCACAAAGCAGGATACTGCCTGGGTCCCCCCCCCCCCCGGGACTATTACTTACCATTCTAGTTTAGTGCCAAAATGCCAAACTACCAGTGCATTAAGTTCCAGTTGGAACATATCCTAAATGCACACTGGCCAAGGTACAAGATACCTTCGCTAGAAACCCTTTACCACAGATTATACTGGTGCTGGATACACTGTGATGCTGGCAAAAAAGTAAAGATTTCCTCAGATCAGGGAATACCAGCTAAGCTGTCTTTCTCTTTTCCAATAAGGTGCAATGAATATTTGTGCATCTACAAACAGGATCGGTAGCTACAGGCAGCTGAACTAGGTGACTTGGAGTTACCCCATAGCAATAATACATACCAGAAATCTCTTCAAACCCTGTAGGAGGAAAGAGTCTCTTCTGATCCAGACAGTGACACAGAAGCCTACTTCCTGTTCCCAGCCATTCCAGAAGCAGGCCAAATCTCAGCCAAAATAAGTTTAGAGCGAGTGGGTGGGAAGAGAATGACTGATGTAAGTGGTCAGGCTCCCCTGAACATTTACTAATAGCTGGAGAACAGGAGGAGAAAAGATGGATTCCCAGACTACCAAATGGGTATAGTTTCTCCTCCTCCTCCTCCATTTATGAAGGACTCCCAGCTGGAACAGATTTGGCCTTGCTCTCAGGAAAAACAGTGTCAACAGAGCAGCTGCTAAAAGTCTGTGTGAAATGTCCTCTGTACAAGTGTAAAGTTTTCAAACATAGCAATTCCCTGGCTAAGTTTGAAAACCCACCCCTGCTGGGCTCACTTGCAAACCTAGAACCAACACTGCAAAGATGCACGTGGGCCATCCTCTTTCCATTCCATCCCTGGTTTCCATCTTGTAGAACAGATATGCGGCAGGAAGACACTGTAGGGTGTTGTGCAACAAACTGTTTCATAAATACAGGAGGGTGGTTAGACGCTGAGACTGTACTATGGGAGAAACACAGCCTCAGCAGGACGAACACCCACACTTTTCCTGCACTTTTGAGGACCAAATATTAACTCTTGTTGTCAGAAGTGCTTCAGAGGTCAGCAAGACTGGGCATTGGCAGAAGACACTGTGGGGGAAGAGGAGCAACAGGGTGGCAAACAGACACAGCATCCAGCATTTAGTGCAAGCTTCCCCCCCCATTATGCCCCATTTCCACTGGTCAGACTGGGGATAAAACAGCATTCACTCCCAGCGCCAATACTGGGAAAGACCAGACAGAAAAAGGCCATCTTGGGAAAGCTTCTCCCCAATTAGAAGAGTACCAACTCTGAGGCGGATCCTATGTAATAACCAAACAGAAGTGAGGACTGAGCTATCTTGGAAAGTGTGGCACCCCCTCAGCTAAGAAACAGACAGGGATGGGAACTCGAGTCAGGTGACTCAAGTTGCAAAAACATGCATGTTTTGTTGACTTGTAGACAGTCAAGTCACCCATGTTGATGACTCTGGCATTGACACAAGTCTCAGACCACTGACTCAGAAAAGAATCACGAATGTGAAGACCTCAAGTTCGCAAGTCTGGGTGCACTCTGCGGCATGTGAAAGACCACATGAAAGACATTCAGAGAGGGCAAGCAACAGAGAAGTTCCAGTCAGGAGGCAGGAAAGAGCTATGTTTTGGTTTTGCATCAAGCAGGAAGCGGGAGGGAAGGAGGAGGAGCGGACTCTCTTGTCTATCTCTGAAGGAACTGATGACCACTGAATGAATGATGGATGGAAAGAGGAGCCCAAGGGAGGGGGGTGGGGTTCTTGCCTAAGGATTGGCTGGTGAAGCCCACTAAGGGGAAAAGGAGAAGGTGGAAAAGCCAGAGGGAGACAATTCCTAGTGATCAAAGAGAAACACATGGCTCTGGCAGGCTCATTGAATAACCAGTTGCTTCTGAGTAGAGCTGCAAACAATTGGGTTATACTGGTAACTGCCTCCCAGATGCTGTATATGACCCTCCTCCCACTTGTCACTTCTGTCCCCTCACACTGTCTGTCCTTCCTCCTCCTGCCTTTGGGAATCATGATGTGAAGGGAGAGGTTTCATTGCTGGGGTTCAATTGTTTTTCTGCTACACTCACTCAAACAACAACAGCATGGCTTTTGTTTACATAAATGAAATGGTGGTTGATTTTTCCGTGGAGTTGCACCTGACCCACGCCATGGCTTGCTTCACAAGACATTCTGACTCAAGTCAAAAGGATTCGGAAAGTTCCGGGGGCAAGTCGCCGCAGGTGCACAGTATGACTCATGCACAAGTCAAGTCAAAGGGGGCAGAAGTGGGGTTAGACTCAAGTCTCCCATGGTGACTCCAGCCCATCCCTGGAAACAGACCAGGCAGGTAAGAAAGTGTTTAGGAAAAGATTGACTAAACAAGATAAAACAGAAGCAAAATGAGCAGAGATGCAGAGAATTATATATATATATATATATATATATATATATATATATATATATATATATATATATATATATCTCAAAAAGAGAAAGATCAATTAAGATCAGAGGTTTATGAAAGCTAGGCCAACTCTTGAACCCTCCAGTACTGGGAACAATGATAGCACCAAATGCACCATCAGGGTTTGCTGTGGGAGGCCCAAGACACAGCTTTGCCTCAGAGCTTCAATACCCTGCCACCAGAACTGCTTCTAGTCTCTGACCCTAGTTGCCATACTATCCTTCTAATACTCATGCTTTTGGAGAAAGGATTCCTGGTTACTTGGGACAGGGAATCAAGAAATCTAACGGAAGCAAAGATTATTAGGTAAGATGATCTTAGAGCAAATTAGCAAGACCATGCAAGGCATGGGTCTGAGAGACAGAATCTATTTATAACATTTCACTGCCATAGCAACCGACATAAGGTTGGGCAGTTTTAGCCCTTTCTCCCACAAAGTGTGTCCCAAGAACATTTTAGCCCTTGCATAACACTAACATATGACTATTAATGCCAATAGTGCTGTATCATGCCTGCACATAACATACAGGATAAATGAATAGCTTTGACATGGTGGGTTGAGGAAGAAACACTGGCATTCTTCACCATTTAAAAAAATATCTGGGTAGATGGGCATCCCATATAGAGAAAGACAGACACAAGAGGTGAACATAGCACAAATCAATATCAACCAAAACTGAACTGCATACAGGAATTCCACACGGATTTCACAAACTTCCAACGGAAAGTTTGATTATTGCTTTCTCTCACTGTTCCTAACATTAATGCCTCAAAAGACAACCAAGCAACTTTACAGGTGTTCTAAACTTATTTCCAAAGAGAAAAATAGTGAAAAGACCCCAGACTTATTATCCAAGTTACAAGGTAGCACATTCTGTAGATACCTTGCAACACAAAAACATAAATGTTTTGGATTCTCAGGACAAGTATATCTTTGCTGGATAGCAATACAAAAGCAGCACAGATACTTTTAGCCTTTCCCTCTCCCCACTCCCCAACCATAAGCAGGGGCATAGGCAAAGTCAAGGGGAAAATCCTAAATTGCCCATTACACTAACAAGCACCAAGATTTGCCCAAGTTTGCCGGGATCCGTTAAGCAACTGTTGTCCTCGGAACACAATGTTCAGGCTCAACTAAGTCTTGGCTTTCAGGCATCTCTGGCTACTATCCAACAGTCTGTTTAATAATGTACAAATGGCCATTAACTTGAGATTTCTGGGGGAAAAACATATAGCTTGTAAAAACAAGCAGCTTGCAGCTCAGCAATAGATGAGGCGGGGCAGGTACCCTGTTGCTCCAAATGGGCAGAATGAGACAGGAGAGAAAGATTCCAGAAAAACAGCCAGAAGTGGGTTACTAGAATTTGCTGTAGCTGTAGGCAACACAAAGTCTTCCAAATGATTTACATGTACCACTCAAGGATAAAAAGATTATCAGCAAAAGATAAATAATATTTTGCCAGCAAAGCACAGTGATTAATAATACTATGTGGAAAGAAAATACAGTGGCACAAAAGACGTAGCAAAAGACTGTATGCCACACATGCATGCACACACAGATAGAGAAAGAAACTGAACACAACGATAAACAGGCAGAAGGGAATGGAGATGTAACCCTCTGAAACTAGGAGAGGCAAGAACATTTTATATTGTTAATGCTGACAATCCCAAAAATCAACAGTGTGACTTTCTTGGCCACAGCACAACATTTTGGGAATTCCACACAATCTGTGTAGGATAGTGTGAGTATACAGCAGGTGGGGGCCCTACATATTGGAAATCCCTATTTGTGACAAGCTGGAGGGAATCCTGGGTGATAACATGTGCCTTGTGCATCCTTTCAGTCACAGAAATGCATACAAATCACCTGTGCCTGCACTGACACCTGGAAGCTTCCAGCTGGTAAATGCATGATAGAAGAACTCTCTCTCTCTTCCTCCCCATCCTAAAGCCTTTAAGCTTCTCGTGCTGGCCAGTTTATTCCTGTAGACTAGGAGCGGAGACAGATGACCCTAAAACTTTTTGTCACCTGCCTGCATACTTCCTCTCCTCCATCCATGAAGCAGCCCTATTTTAAAATGTCCACAAGACGCAAGATAAAGAAGTACATATATTCACAGGTTTCCAAGTCTCACTAGCCAGGCACAAGAATCTAACAGCCCAAGCCTATGCATGTCTACTCAGAAGTAAGTCCCACTGTGTTCAATCAAACTTACTCCTAGGAAAATGTGATCAGAACTGAAGCCTAAGAGACTGACTTGATCACATCAAAGGTCCATCTAGCCCAACATTCTTTTGCCATTGCTAGCCAATCAGATGCTTCCAATCAGATGCTAGCCAATCAGATGAAACCCAGAGGTCAACTGCTGCCCTATCATTTGTCTTCCAGCAGCTGGTATGCAGCGGCAAGATTGAATAAATCTAAAATTCTGTTTAGTTTGTAAATGTTAACAGCTCAATAAATTTCTCTAATCTGCAGTAGTCTGATATCCTGATTTGCTCTAACTCTAGTTAGTTAGCAAACCTCAGTTTGCCAAGTTCATGCATAATGCAGAACTACGACTTGTTCTTAAAGGCAATTTCCAAGCATCCCTCCAGTTTGCAAGCATTGGCAGAGATGAGGGACAGTGTTAAATAGCTGGTCCATGCAAATAAATGAAGGCCAAGAAATAACAGCTCAACACATTTATTTCTACTTCAGAACACAAGCTAGCTATGAAAACATAGGGCAAACACCCCTTGCTTTATACCCCTTAGCTCTGCCCAGATTCCCCACAATTGGTGCTGTTGAATCCATCTCAGTCCACCTGATTGGCAGGCTAACTAGAGGGCCTACTAGACGAGTAGGATCTCAATTTACCTCCCAACTGGCCAGCCATAAGTCTGGGCCAATGGGTTATGCAGGATTTCAATCCTGCATAACTTATACATTAAACTTGCATACACAACAGACAGCACACAAGCCTAATCATGGCTGGTTCAATATTATCTCTGGTTTAGAGATAATTCTTTCCTAGAGATAATTCTTCCCATCCTTTTTTGCACTGGGACCCACTTTTTAGGTACGACAACCTGTTAGGGCCCCCAAAGACCTAGTGCCAGAAGTGATGTCATTAAGTAGGAAGTGATGTCATTAGGCAGGAACCAGGAAGTGACATCACTGTGCTGGCAGGGCCAGAAACTATTACATTAAACAGGAAGTTAAGTTATTGTTTTTAATAAATCACACTTTTTTGAAAGTCAATATAACTCCAAATCCTTTTCAAAATGTTTTGAATGCTTTGTCTCTAAGTGACGTTTGAGGTCAGTGATTGATTCAGCACTGAGAAAAATAGTGCACAGAACACACTGTGGCTTCTCTATGCCATTGCTGATCAAGGAGGTACAGCCAAATTTTAGATAGTCTTCAGAGTATCTCTGTTCCTTTTCCCCACCCACTGATACTCACCTGGGCACGCACAGGGAAGGTGCAACATGCCCACGCAAACAGAGACCTGGGAGAGACTTCACTGCACACATACACACACACTGCAAGGTGAGCTCAAGGCAAGGTTGGTTTTCCGCACAGACAGAAACATTGAGGAAGTGGAAGTTTCAGTGGTAACCCTCTTCCCTAGCAAGAAATTCCCACTGTTTCCAACTGCTAAGTTTTGCAAAGCTTGTTTACAAAGGGGTCCCAACAGGCACAGGAAGGACAATATCTTTCATAAAGATAATAAATGATCACAAATGATTGCGCCAAGAACAACTGCTAATGCTCAGTCTCTCACTGTGTTCTCTCTCTCCCACCTTATGTTCTCACTAACCATATTCTTAAGCTCTGTCTTTCAAGATGGTGCCAGATGGTTGTTCAAAAGAAGCTTCCAAGATGACGGCGCCAAGCTCTCCACAACCCCCTGGAAACTGGCTTGTGACCCCCTTGAAAGTCCCAACCCCCAGGATGGGAACCAATTGTTTAGGTGATCTTCTGAGCCAGGCCATAGTCTAGTCTCCAAAAGTCCACTCAGGGCGGCTGAAGCTATTGAACTGCTTGAGGCAGCACATAGCTCCATTGCCCTCCCCTGCACCTGGTTCTTTCTTCCACGTGGCCTCTTGAATTAGAGGAAATGTGAAGCACACCAGAATCACACCCAGCATGCTCTACATTTCCTCCTTTGTTTAAAGAGCCTGTGCAGAGGAAAGTGCAATCTTGCTCTACTATATATTTATTTAAAACAGCTGTTGATTCGGCATAAAAATTGGAAAGGAGTTGGTATCTGCAGAAGTCTAAGGTTTAAAGTTCTTCTAAAAATGACTTCCACAGCCTGCTAAAGCTTAGCTAGCAAATGCTCTTTGCATAGAACAGTCATCACATCGTGTGCTGAGGTCTGGGTTTCCTGTTCAAGACTTCCCCAAGAGTCTTGAAGAGTCCCCAGGACCCTTCCCACTCCATGGCGACCAAAATAGAGGTGCAGCCTATTTATCCATGGATTTTTTATCTGCAATTTCTCTCAACAAATTGAATGGGGCGAGATACTGAAAGACACAAACACCTTTGCCTCCTTTGCCCTGAGCTGGCATACCCATTTCCAGGCAGCCCAAAACACTGCAAAAAGGCTCCGCCTTTCACAGGTAGGGAAGAGAGCTGCAGGAGCCACAGCAGCAAGGAGAAAGAGAACCTGCAGTGCTGTTGGGAGGCTGCCTGGGACACAGAGGACTCCCAAGCAAGCTCAGGATCCCACCTGTGGAAGGGGAAGGGGGGAGGGGATTGATAACAATTGCCTTAGTTTCCTTCCATCTAGAAGTGTCAGGCTGCAGGCTGGAACGGAACTAACATGGATAAATAGCCTGTACCTGTAGAGGGAATTTTGCAATGCACATGAATTTTGTGCAAAACGTTTCTTAGTGATAAGGGTGGGGACACTGAGCTTCTTGCAAAACTGCTTGCTCAGTCCAGCATCTCAAAGCTGGTCTTCAATGGCAAGCTTTTGGAACTAAAACTAACACACAGAAAGGGGCTATGACTGGAATTAAAATAGTGATAGCAGCAAAGTATTAAAGCCTCTCTGTTCCTGTCACAGTTTTACTAGGTTTCATTCCTCCACCCCTGCCAGTATACTATTAATTTTTTAGAAACTTCTCCCTCTCTCCATTGAGCCTCATGTGCACTTATACATGTACCTAGTATGGCCCTTAGCAGTTCCTGATAAGGAGGAACAACTTTTAAATAGGGACACAAAAGAGGCTGAGCTTGAGCACACAGTTCCATCAAGAGAGATTCCCAGGATGGCTTCAGAGCATCTCCCTTCAGGGCATGCATGCATTCTAGTTGTTTAAAGTGTGCAGGATCCCTATACAAATTAATTTCCATTTGGTTCTCCCTGAGCATCAATGCTCTGACCCCAGCCAAGATAAACGCAAGCTCCTTTCCGGTTTCTACCAGCCTGGCCTCAGACTTTCTAAGGAATCCCAACCCTGCCTACCTGGTCTCCAAGCCCTGTAAGATGCATAAGACTGAAACTCCTTTCTTCTTTTCAAGCAGTTCCTTGGAAAGCAAGCCCTTTCCCCACCCCCACCCCCAAAATAAACTTCCACTCACATATGTTTTCTTTCAACAATCTAAAAGGATGCACTAAATCTGCTGTGCTTTATTATCACAAGGTCTGAAGGTGCATACTGCAGGAAAATGCACATTAAGCCAAGATGTGCTGGATTTGTGCTGCTTACTCTCAAGCTATCTTAGGGAAGAGTTGCTTTTAAATGACTCCTGCTCATTCAATATTTATTTATTCAATTTTCTCCAGGAGGTAGGCACTCTTGAATACCACCAATAAGTCATAGAGGATTTTACCATTTAGTATTCTCCATGATCTTCTGGCTATGCTTGCCTAAGAACACTCAGCAAGTACAAGCTCAGTTGAGAACAAGAAAAGAAAGAGCAGTGTGGATTCAGAGTGTCCCCTCTCTACCAGAAATCTATACCTCCAAGGGTTGACTTGCTAATTTGATTCTGAGCTGAGTCAGAAAGCATGTGGATATAGCAAAATATCTCACCCTTATTAGTCCCAAATGGCCTGGAAATTACATGGACAACCACAGCTTCTATCGGTAACCAGAAATTGCAAATTCGCTCCGGCCTCTATTTTCAGCTATTACAGCTGGGTATAATCTCTGATTTTGGACAGAAAATGCAACACTATGACAGTGATGAAAGAACAAATGATGCCAAATAAGGAAGGCAGGAAGTAAGTAGGCCTTAATTTGAACCGGGGGGAGAAACCAGTGAGTTCCAATCTATGGAATCTAACCTCAGTGTCAGTGGTATAGTGGTAAATTTTGAAGTGCAGGAGCTCATCATTACACACATACCCCCGTAGTCATGCCCTACTAAGACTACACAACACTAGCAAAATCAACTTTAAATGACTTTATTATAGTGTTCTCCTCATTCCTATTTCTGAAAATTTTTAAATTTATGACACTTCATCCAAAGATCTAGCTCACTTCATCACACACTCTTGGGGTGAGTTGTAACTGTTTAAAACAAATACATAAAAATTGGAAAAAAGAGATTTTTAAAAAATCCCAAAAATAAAAATGTATGTTAAAGTGCTGGCCTCTAAAAGTTTACTCAAAAGAAAGTTTCATTTTGTTCTAAGGACCTCCATCTAGGTAAATTTGCATAGGATTGTAGCCATATAGGGCAAACCCCTGCATGTCCACTCAGAAGTAAACCCCATTCAGTTGAATGGAACTTACTCCCAGGTAAATGAGTACTTAGATTGCAGATTAAATGTAACATAAACATCTTTTCCAGCCCTTGGAAAAGATGATGGCCATCTAGATGGGACTGCCGCCTCAAAGGCTCCGAGGGCCACTGGGAGGGGCTGCTTACACTCACATTTAGGAGCCTGCACTACTTACCATTTTGCACCGCTCTAGCTACACTACTTCCACAGTTTGGTACTGGAGAAGCTCTGTACTTATCACCTCTCAAGCACTGAACAAGATACAGTTTCTTCTGAATATTAGGCACAAAGAACTGCACATAGGATTCTAGTGGCTTCACTAGACTCATGACATCCTTCAGCAACATGATATGACCAGTTGCGGACCTACCATTAGGTCTGATGGGGCAAATGCCCCAAGCACATGTTAGCTCTCTGCTCAGGCATAGCCAGAGGCATAACAAACAATTAGGTTCAAGGAAAGTTGAAAGCAGCTGAGTCAGCTGAATGACCCAGCACCTGTGCCTGCCACACCCTAATTAGATGTGGAGGCCCAGATTGGCTGCTCTGCCCACTTAAGCCACAGTCTACAACTCCACCAGTGCAGTAGGTGTTAAACTGTAAAACTGCTGCTGGAGTCTTTGACAAATGTCTTTGATTACTGTTTATGTATGACCTTGGACTGACTGACTGACTGAGATTTGTGGATACTGACTTAGATAAGGTAACTCGGGACTGCTATATTCAATGTGTATGATCTGGACTGCTTTGACTACTCTATGTGAGACTCCTTGCCCAAATATAAAACAGCTAATTCAAAGACTCTGTTGTGTCTGCTGAATTTTATGCACCCTGCTCTACAGACAGGACATACCAAGTTTCCTACCTTAACAGCACGAGCCCCTAGAACCCCATGGAAGCCTCTGAGACTCCCGACAGGGTTGAAAAATGTGCTTCCGGTTTTCTGGAAGCACAATTTACAGCACTGGGGAGCCTCAGAGAGGCTTCCCTAACGCTGTCTCAGGTTACACGAAGCTCCATGAGACTCAGGTGAGTAGGAGGGCAGATTTTCGCATGCGAGGCGGTGACAGCCCGTGGGGTGCCATCGCAGACCTTGGCCCCGGGCGCAGGAATGGGGACGTCTGCCGCTGGATATGACAAATTGATTGTTGCATACAACGAATTTCAAGAAGAATCATTAGCAACTTTTTACATTATATACTGTTTTGGAATGGTATTTTTCATTGAAAACTGTGACATTAAATGGTATCAATGAAAGAAAAAAAAAGATGGGTGAGGAATTTGCACTTCACATTTTCAGAGCAAGCCAACACCATTCATGAGCCATGAAAACAAAAGACATTTGTTTCATTGACCTCTCCAAATCCTCAAACATGTGAGCATCACTGATGGTCCCAGAAGGGGAAGGCACAGGGGCAGAGTTCACCTCTTCCCATGCTCTTTCCATCCTGGAATCTGGGAAGCAAGAAATCTCAAGTGGCAGATGGATACAGACCAATGCAAGAAGCATCTTTGTTGTCATGCTCAATTCTAGCTTCTCTATTTTGCCGAAACTCTTGAAGCCAAACATCCTAGGAGAAAACCCACATGGGGTGGAAAGGGAAACCTTTTGAAGCAAATTCCAGCTGTTGAATTCTCACTTCCAGGTTAATAGATTAGTCATTAAAAATTGGCTGCTACAGCCATATGAGTAGGAGGGGAAGAACTTCCTCACCTTCACACACACCAAGACAGATTTATACTGATGACGATTTATGTTATAGTACTAAATCTGAAAACAACAGCTAGCCTTTTGGGCTACAGTTATTGATAATGGAGCTGAAATGGACTAGACCCAGAGCGATCATTTACCCATCAGTTCCTCCCAGGCCGAGGACAGCCTCATAGCATGGCATTTGGAGGCTTTAACAAATGATGTGGGGGTTGAGGTTCTAGAAGCCACAGATGTGTAGAAAACCTTGAAAGATGAAGGCTGCATCTACTAGAGAAGCTCAGAAGTCTGGCCTACTGAACTCCACACTGTCGCTTGCTTCTCCCATGACTCCCCAATCTATGCTTTCTATCCAATATTCCTTTTTGCAAAATTCTGAGGTTTTCTTCCTCCAAATTTTGGCAAAATTTCAAATGTTGTAAATAACATCATACTTGCAGTTTTTCCCTGCTTTGCATAAATGTACCCTGAAATTAAAGATCAACAAAAAGTAAGCCCGTTGCTCCTCGACAAGTTCTGCTTTTCCTGAAGCTGGTCAGAACTTGAATTTCCCTTTGAATCTAAAAGCCTTGTCTGCCCAAAGTTTCTTGCAATGGCAATATTCTTGCCATCATCCTCCAATCTCAGAGGGTATCCCTGCCAACCCAATGTAAAAGAGAAATCCAGCCAGATTAGAAACACCAAAAGAAAATAAGAGATCATGAGGTCAAAACATCCCTGAGGTATGCAACCCACACACCATTCAAATCAAGGACAAAATTTATATGCTTTTTAACAGACCTAGACTGTACCAATGGACCTCCTTCTACCACCAAAAGCAGGCACAGCTTCTTTCCATACATCATTACAACAAAAATAATCATGTAGTTACTAAACATATGTGTTATTGTATGAGCAGACAAGAGAGTGCCATCTACTGATATAGATCATAACAAAGAACCGCCTATTTAAACTGAAGAGGAGCTGAGGTTTGTTTTTGTTTTGGGGGGGGGGGCTGGCTTGTTTCCTTATTTTAAAGAAAACTCCATAAAAGGTGTTAAGGATCTGGATTTTAGTGAGCTTTCTGTTTGGCATTTTAAAAAGTTCTCCTTCCAATGAGATTAACTTTTTGTTAACAAAATAGGCAACTAATTAATCATGCTAAATCAGTGAAATCTTTCTATCTCTGCATGGGATGGGGCAATGTGAAGCTAGCCAGCACCAGCAGTCTCTGTACAATACAGTACGTTGTACAATAAACAGGTTTTGTGTTTCCAAAGCAGATAAAACTGCCTTTGCAGCACTAATTTAGTAGGTTGGTCTGCAGACTTTGGACATTGGGCCATGGAATCTGAAGAGGTAGGCCACCCCACTCCCATCTTTTCTCCCTTTCTCTGAAAAATCATATTGAAGTCAGAATTTTTCCTCTAGCTGCAGAACTGAATCTTCCTTGGTAGCATAACCTGACTTCCTGTGGAAGGGTGTCTCTGTGGTACCCTTGTCAGAGAGAGAGAGAGAGAGAGAGAGGGCAAAAAAAGACCACTCCCTCCAGTGCTGGAAGCTTCTCTCAGTACTGCATTTTCTGTCTGCAACTTGGGGATCAGGGTAGCTTTCGAACTTTAAAGTTTTGCAAGTAGCGAACTGGTAAGGAATGGAACTAGTTATATAGGAGACAGTTTTGCTCAAAAGCCTCAAACAAGGGACAAAGCAAAAGAAGAGAGAGAGAGAGCCAAAGTGGAGAAGGTAAGGCAGCTCCCCAACCATGAGCTGGCTGCTCCAAGCTCTGCAGACCAGGAGAAGAAGGCAGTTTGTCACCAGGCAGTATTCTCATAACCATGCTGACCCATGGGACAAAACCTTTGCTGGCTACAAGGACAGCCTTACATGGGCATTCTTAGTTCATAATGCTTCCCAGATGATGAGCTGTGTGTTACTAGGCTAGCACCATTTCGTCTCCTGAGTAACTGCTTTCTTTCCCTCTTTCTGACTTTCTCCAGAATCAGATCCTGACTG
Source organism: Tiliqua scincoides (assembly GCF_035046505.1). Lineage (NCBI taxonomy): Eukaryota > Metazoa > Chordata > Lepidosauria > Squamata > Scincidae > Tiliqua > Tiliqua scincoides. The sequence continues at coordinate 73,112,300 of NC_089821.1, read as the reverse complement.
ATTATCCCCAAAGCCTGTTTCAGGCTGGTTGTCTTCTGGTTCTTTCTTGTCCATCCAAGTCAGTAAATACAGCACAGATGCCATGATCCCAAAACTTTCTCCTTTTGCATGTACCATGTGATTTGATTCTCAACTGGCAGGAAATACTCAACAAAAGCTGCTAGAGAGAACACAACAGCACACAGAGAAGTTCATTTCTCTTCCAATATTATTGCCACACAGTGCTGTTTCCTCACCTTCCTGCCAGGATCAAACACAAATTCGGTCTGTTGCTTGTTGAGGCAAGGATTTGAAACTTCTGCCCACTTCCCTAGGTGTGCTTCTCTTTCCATTTCTCTTCCATTTCTTGGCTGATTGCTCTGGTGGAGTGGCACCATCCAAGACAGATTCTTTACACACACACACACACACACACACACACACACACACACACAAACATGACAACAGATACAAGCTGGACTGGAAACTGCAAACCAAAGGGAACAATCAAAATTTTGAGAGGAACAGCAATCTCAAACTCCAGATGTCCCAAGCAGGAAAAAGAGCCTGAGACAAAACATGAAAGGTCTCTATTGTTTACCATGATAAATGGAAACCAGGATAAAGCATTTAAAGAAGCCCTGCTCTACTTCCCACCACCATCAACCCCATAACTGAAGGTAAAGGTGCACTGCTAAGGTGTACAGGTACACCTGAACAAGATATTTTAGGTACAAGATATTTTAGCAGAAACAGCCACTAGTCTACTGAGAAGCAGCTGGTAAAGATATCCTGCATGTGCGCCCTCTGTTCTGGCAATGAATTGTTTGTTGCTTATACCTATTGCTTACAGTCTTTATTTTGCTGCTAGTTATGCATCCCACCCAACTGGAAATAAACAAGAAGGTACCCAGACTTAAGGTTCACAAAAGACTGTGATGAATGGTCCATGCCACTTCTGTATCAATTTCACAGCTTTATACTGACAATCCTGATTCAGGCACAGAATGGCATTTCAGGGTGCTTTTGGAGATACATTATGTGTATGTGAATGTGCACATATATATGTGCATGAATAAAACACATGGTAAGCACAGAGGTGGCTTTACATAGTGAGATATTCACCAAAGACAACACATTTTTTGCAATATTAAAACACAACGGGGGCGGAGGGAGCACAGTAGGAAGACGTGACCCAGAGGGGCAGAATCCACCAGGAAGATATGCAGTGTAAACACATGGTACATGCAAGTGAGCTGGAGCTGTATAGAGCCTATACATGTTAAGTGGGGGCGGGCGGGGGCTTTTTATGTTTCCCCTCTCAAACACAGCAATGACTTGGGCCAGCACTGCGTAAACATGTCCCGGAGAATTGCAGCTGGCCAAGGCTCATAAGCACATATTTACCATGTATTTGCAGAAAAACACAAATGTCCTTCAAATAGTCCTTCCAGAAAAGACATGATTGACCTGTGTTAGAAATGTGGGGAGGTGTCTTTGGCTGCAACATGGGAAATAGTCTTGTGACAGGATCTCCTCCCAGGAATGGGAAACACCTGTACCCTGGATCATTATGATTCAGCAGCAACACTTCCAGGGGCTAAGACTGCAATTACTAAAAAGGGCTGTTTGCTATGTTGCATGTTATGTTATTCATAAAAGGGGGGGGGGGCACTGGAAACCAGAAGGCATAATTTATGGAAGCAGCCTTTTGGCAAAACTGCAGCTAAGACAAGAACACAAGGAAAACAGATTGTATGATGGGCATGAAATGGGGGGGGGGGGCGGAAGACATTGCACAGAGGTTGAGATATTTTGGTAACAAAAATCAGCATTCATTGGGAAATTTTCAGAAGCATTTCCTCGCATATTTCATTTAGGTTTATCAAACACAATGAGAGAGCAATTAAGAAATAAATGCGTAAAGTAAGAAATATGTAATTTCTTTCACTCTAAAGAAGTTTGTCCTAAAGATAAGTGGGTATTTGAACAAGTCATGTAACTAAAAAATGGGTACAAAGTAATGCATGGGGGTGTGAACTGCTTGCCATGCACTTACTCCCTTGGCAATGGGACTCCTCCACAGCAGGCCCAGAAGTGACCCAGACACCCCCCAACAATGGGCTCTGCACATTTCAACAGGGCTATAGCAGAAACAATATTGCCTCTGTTGGGTCATGCTCTGCCCATATGTTTATGCAGCTGAGGGTCTGCTCCATTACCTGTTTATACTAGCATTTGCCTGATGATCTCTCTTTCCCCACCCTACTGCCCCTTAATCCTTCTCATTGCCAACATTTTGCTCAGTTATAATCCCCCGCCTTGTAGTTTCAAATGGATCAAGTGTGCTAATCCTTAACCCAACACACACATACACTTTATCGTGCTTCAAAGACGCCTTTCACCTTGGGACCCCAGGGGCGATGACATCACAGCAAGAAACTGCTGGCATCGGCCAAACAGGGAAGCATTTACAAGGCAATAAGGTGCTCATCTGTGGATTTTAAGAGCAACATCTTTAACAACTATGCACGTACAAGCACAGCACATGGAGCAACAGGATTCTGTATTGAGTGGTGGGTCAGAGCACAACTAGCAAATTAAGCAAATCAGTTCGGAAAACTATCCTCACTGATTTTGGGGCCCTCAGTCAACATACAATTTGTTAATTTACAGCACAAGATCTGGATGTCTACCCTTAAGGTGGTGCTACAGTTCTCAAGTGTCTGCATTTTCCCAGCACTTTTCCCAGGCAGTCTGACACAGGGAAAGTGGGATTTCCCCCTCTTTAGTTTATAAGGAAAGAAGCAAAGAAATGCTTGACTGCTCTAAGGAAGGCATAGAATGACTTGGGGGAAAACGAAGAAAAAATAGGAAACATTCCAGAGACAGGTTACATTGTACAAGGCCTGACAGTCATTAGGTGTTCCAGATGAAGTGGACTTTAGCCTTACATCCTGGAGCCCTTATTACTTGTCCATCATTTTGCACCACTGATGACAGCATATTTCTCTGAATTCCCTTGAAAAAAAGCTATTCTGGCCTTTACAGGGTCAATCACTTTGAATGTTCATTATGGAAGAGAGAAAGCTTCATGAGAAGGTGGTTTCAAGTTCCTGGTGTCTGTGCAAATGCTGAGCAGCATGCATCTCTCTTTCTGCAATGTGCTGACCATAAGCGAGTGAATGAACCTGGTGTTCAAGTGCTGGTGACAGCATAAGCACATTGGCTCTCAGCAAGTTGTGACCCCCTACTGCAGCTGTGGCAATTCTTCCCCATTACTTCTGCTCCATGCCTTCCCACGGAGTCACAGTGGAAGCGATTTTAGTTAACCAGGTCAATGCTGGAGACATGTTTGTACAGTGACATGCGCTTCAACTTCCAAAACCTTTGCAGTTTAGACCAGCAAATGTTTCCCTGCTATTCCCATCCTTGAATTCTGAGTACATCAACACCAGTAGAACTTAGCACGATGTGTTTATATAGCATGCAGAAGGCAATTGGTGGTGGGCACATAGCCTATTTTGAATACACCAGTGAAGTGGCAATCAGATACATAGATGAGAGAATTAAGACCAAAGTACTCTGGCAATCACATCAGATATTATAGGGTTGCCTTTTCAACTCATCAAAGTGCTCTTAAGCATACCCACTGTCAGGTGAACAGCACTTTTCGACAGTAACCAATGAGGCTGTGACAACAGAAGTGACAACAGAGGACGCAACTTTGCTTGCTGTCCTGGACTGCTGTTACAGGCACAACAACTCAATCTGAACCACCCTGTTCATGGAATGTCTGAGGGAGAATTGGTCCAAGGACAGCTGTCAGAGTAGAGAACCCACCTAAGGGAGACTGTGCATCATGACATCTCCTGGACCAGCACTCTAATTACTAAGGAGCCAAAGGATGCTTGATCCAAGTCCCACAAAAGAGGGAGGGAGGGAGCGAGAAGCAGACACGGCCACTCACATGGTTGTTAAAAATCCAGTTAATATTAATGATAAGACAGGAAGTGGGAAAGGCCAAGAGCTCCAACAAGTGCACCAGGAACAGAGGCCCTGGGAAGCTGTGCACAGAAAGGAAGAAGATAGAGGGTGAAGCTTACACACACACGCGCACACACACACACAAACACACACACCACATCTGAGGCATAAGGAGTAAAAAGAGAGCTAACACCTCCTAGGAACCATCTTGGAACTGTCATTCATGTGCATCATTTAACAAGCATGACACCACATTTGAACAGGTTATACGTTGTGGAATTCGTTGTCAAAAGAACAGCCACTAGCTTCCATAGCTTAAAAAGATATTGACCAACTTTATGGAGGACAGGTCAATCAGTAGCTAGTCATAATGGCTATGTGCTACATCCAGGTTCAGTGGCAGTATGCCTTTTCAAAACAGTTGCAGGGAGCAACGGCAAGAGAGAAACATGCCTTTTTCTTCTGCTTGTGGGCTTCCTAGAGGCAGCTGGTAGGCCACTGTGTAAACAAGAAACTGGACTAGACAGACCTTTGGCTTGATCCAGCAGGGCTTCACAAGGTATCAACATTTAAACCATGTTAAATGCTACGCATTTAAACAACCTTTGAATTTAACAGTCATGGCTTTCCCCATCAAGCAATCTTGTAAAATGTGAAAAGGCTAGAGTTCTGTGCTAAAACTGAGAGAAATTGCAATCTGAGAAAACTACAGCTTCCCAGATTATTTCGAGAGAACAAAGAATCTGCATGTTTTTAAAACATTTTATAGGCACTTTTTTCTTGTTTTTATCAGAAACCAAAATCAGTTGGAACTCTGTGTGATTTCTTGAGACATCTAGTGGTTAAGTGGTACACTGCAGGTAAACGGATGCCATACACCTCTGCTTCAGTTTCAGAAACTGTGCATTATGGAAAGAGGGGACTAAGGACACAAGCTAGCACGGTGGCTAATACTAGCTGGACACATCATTTCTAATTCCATCACTTGTAACTGCTGCATCTCATGAAGTGGTTCTGACCATTGCAAGCTCATGCCAAAATACATGGCATACAGTGCAATCCTTAGAAATAGGCCTAACCAGTAGCATAGAAGGGATGGTAGGTGGGTCCACCCTGGGTGACGTGCCCATGGGGGTGATGGACACGACATCTGAGCCCCCACCAAGCGAAGACCCATGTCATGTTTGGTGGAGGATGCTTCCTCCTACTGGAAGGGTCACACAATTGGGGGGGTGACACCCGCCCCAGGCAACAACCACATTTGCAACACCACTGGGACCGACTGAGTTCAACTGGATTTGCTTCCAGATAAATGTATACAGGATCACATTCCCACTCTTTAAGGTGCTCCAAGCCTCTTTCTGGTTTTTTGTCACCTTCCTGTCGCCTCACTCCTCCTTCCTCTGACCATCCCCTTCTATTCAGGTTGCAGATTCATCCCAGTTGGCAGAACTTATCAGTCCTGTCACTGAGGCCAAGCCAATGTTTTCCCATCTGTTTACACAAGGCACTGATACTTCACAGTCCAGACAATGAAAGACCATTTCTACATAAGCTCCCTTCAAGTAATATTTTAAGATCTAGAGTTGGTAGTGTGGACTCGTTTTGCACTGTTTACCTCAAAACCAAATGAAATTGAAGGGAGTTGCAGGCGAACTCCACAGTGGTGTTCTGCTGCCACCTGGTCTCCTATTCTCTACATTGCTATAAGGTATTTCAAAAAGCATCCCAGAAAACTTCAGGCTGGGAAAGTAGTAGGGGAAAGGGGGGTATTTGAAGTCAGCCTTTGTGAAATTGCTTCTGTACCACAAGGGTGGCATAATACTGTTTGAAACAAGTTCAGCCAAGACCCCTCTCTCCAAGGCACTACCATCAACTTTTGCTTCCTCTTGCAGGGATGTATCTTGGAAATGACAGCATTTTCCTCTTTCACACTACAGGCCACTTTGCAATGCTGGATGAGACATTCATCTGCAGGCAGTTCTAGCTTCAGCTGGGGAACTGTGGCACTGGTGAAAGATTTCATGGGTATTTGATCTTCCTGGAGGATCAAACAAACTATGAAACAGCATCAGTTCTTGGACATGAGATTAACTGGGGCCAATGGCTGGACATGTGAGAGGTGACACTCTGCCACATCTTTCAGGTTCAAAAGGGGATAAATAAACCCCCTAGAATGGGCTTTCCCAGTGGAGTGAGCTTTCCAGAAGCCCCAGACCTTTGCCTGCACAAGTGGCTATGCTCCTGTAACCAAAGCTCTTCTACCCCACAGCCCTATTCCTATCGGTTGCTATTGGGGGGGGGGGGGTTTGCATTTTTATGACCAACCTCATGACGTTTAAGCATAACACTGACCAGATGTCAGCAATTTCAGCAATCGAGTGCCAAATAAGTTTGGAGCCAATTCAAGGAAACAGTTCCTCCCCTAGGGAAAGGGGGGATGGGGGGAGAGCTCCACATCCCCATGACCAGGAATGCAGAGAAGGAGAAATGCCGAAATGTTGAGGTAAGAGCTTATTAATAGCACACACCAACTTCATGGGTAATCCAACAGCACTATTGTAAGCAGCAAGCAACCTCCCACTCCCACACCCGGGTCCTCAATACATCAACCCAGGGCAATAGGGCTTCCAAGGACAGATCTATCATAAGACACGATATGTAAAAGTTCCTCTCAGTTCCTAAGGCACTGCATCCAGTCCTTAGCTCCACATTTCAAAACTGATAAAAGCAGATACCGATACTGATTTCAGTACTGATAAAAGCAGCAGCAATGCCAGAAGAGGTCAGTGCAGGAAACAAACCTAAATTCACTCTTAAAAAAGCAACCAATCAACTAACCAACTCTGGTGTGATTCAACTGGTAAATTAATCCTATATGTTCACTCCAATGTAAGTTCCACTGTGTTCAATGGGACTTACTCTTGGGTAAGTGCATATAGGATAGCAGCCAAAGTTAACTAAGAACATAGGAAGAGTCCTGCTGGATCAGGCCAAAGGGCAATCTAGTCCAGCTTCCTGTATCTCACAATGGCCCACCAAATGCTTCAGGGAGCACACAAGACAACAAGACACAATCTGCGTCCTGGTGCCCTCCTCTGCAGCTGGCAACCTGAGGTAGCCTACCTCTAAAACAGTGGTTCCCAACCCAGCCCAGGGACCACTGAAGCACAAATTGAAATCATCAGGGACCACATGCAACCCTCCACCCCTAAAAATACAATTCAGCTTGTAATAAGATTAATCAATCAATTACTTAACACCACCGCTGCACACAAAAAATAAATATGTAACAACAAGAGAAGATTAATTAATAATGTGATTGTTTGGCTTCCCAATACTGGGAAGTGCAACTAGCATGCAGGGAAGGAGAATGTTAAGATTGGACATAAAGACCAGGCAGTTCTCTTTTAGGCTGACCCTGACTGCAAAGGAGGCAATCCTGGGACTTTTCACAGATGAAGTCCCCAACAGGAAACAGACACAGTAGGAGCTGGCAAGGGATGTTACAATCCTATCTGCACTTTTCTGGGAGTAAGCCCCACTGACTATAATGGTGCTTACTTCTGAGTAGTTATGCCTAGGATTGGGCTCTAAGGCTGCAGTACTATGCACACTGTCCTGGGAGTACGCCTCATCGACTATAATGGGACTTACTGCCAAGTAAACAAGCACAGGACTGGGCTCTAAGACTGCAATCCTAGTCACAATGACACACGACAATCATGTTCATAAGCCACCAACACTACTATCACAATATTTTAGAGTATCATTTTTGGAACGTGCTTGCTATACTGTAAACACAGTGGTTTACCTTACTGTCATAACACGCACAGGTGCAAAGAAACACCTTTCCCTTGTTTTCACGGCCACCTCTTGCCAAAGCGTACAGAGTCAGGTTTATAGCTACTATCCAATACAAGAAAAGACAAAGCAAATACAAAAATCTCTATTAAAAAAGAGCAAACAAAACACATCAGCATTTAATTGACTCCAGTCATGTGACAAGCATCACGCTACAGGCACTGAAAAGTAGCACTACTTCAGCCCAAAGACATACAAGGTGACCTTGGCCATCAAAACACATGCTGCTGAGAGGCCACAGGCCTGAATTCAACACCAGTCATAAACTCCTGGAGTGACCTTGGGCTAGTTCTTATGCTGTTCTTTCTGTTACTCCCTTAATCTTTTCTCTCATTTGATACATCCAAAACATAACCAATGCTTCATCTAATCCATCATCCTGCTTCCCAGAGTGACCAACCAGATGCCTCCCAGAAACCTACAATCAGGTAATGCAAACAGGCTTCTCCTGTTGATCCCAGCAACAGGTATTTAACCTTTATTCACATGTCGTTTAACAACTGCCCACTTAATGATGGATCGCATATACAATGGCGGTCAAAGCACAACAAAGAGGCTCTTAATGAGGCTGTCAGGTCTCCCAAGGCCTGCAGCAGCATGTCTGTTTATACAACAAAGAGGCTCTTAATGCAAAGAAGAGGCAATCTATCTCCAGTAGCCTGTGCGGCCACCTAGCGTCTGGCAGGGAATGTCTGTTTACACAACAAAGGCACTCGATTGGGCTGAATGTTCGCTTAATGACCTAATCACATAACAGGGATCAGAGAACATATCCCCATCATTAAGTGATGCACACCTGCAATTTCATTCCATTAGATTCCATTATTCATCCCAACTGGTTGCTGAATGCGGCATAATGTCTACACCAATGCATTCTGGGGTAACAATGGAAAAGCAAGAAATCTGGAAGTAGGTTTTTAAAGCTATTTTTCCACTGATTTGGTATTCACTAATTTTTTTTTAACCACTGAGAGTTCTGGAACTGAACCCCAGTGGATAACAAGGCATGACTTGTACATTGAGGGTGCTAAATGATGCTGAGAATATACTTAACCAATTTCACGTGGTAAATTCTTAAGGTACAGTCACCATATAGAATTCACTAAAACAGTGTTTCTCAAACTGTGGATCAGGACTTACTAGGTAGAGTCGCAAGCCAATTTCAGGTGGGTCCCCATTCATTTCAATATTTTATTTTTCATATATTAGACTTGATGCTGCCATGGTATGTGATTGCACTTGGGGAAATGTTACAGATCTGTACTTTTAAACAGGCTACTATGTATATGCTTTTAACAATGACAGTCAATGGGACTCACTCCTGGGTTAGCATGGGTAGGATTCCAGCCTAGGATTGTTAAAAAATTTCCCTGCTTAGTGATGTCACTTCTGGTCATGACATCACTTCTTGTGGGTCCTGACAAATTCTCATTCTAAAAAGTGGGTCCCTGTGCTAAAACTGTGAGAACCACTGCACTAGAACATCTAGGCTATTCCTTACAGTGGCAGCTCCACAAAATGGCATAGTCCATGAGAACATACCATATGGATAACCCCAACTGCATGGACCGCAAGGCACATTCCCAGCAATGGCTGGTGGTGGTGGTGCTGAGACTCTTCATGTGATTGAGGAGACTGATGAGGTGAACTGCTCCAACACTGTGTGCTTCTTTGCTGAGCTTGCACCACATGAAAGCATTTCCAGCTGCTTCCATGTGGTAGCCATAACCAAAGAATCAGCCTTACCCACATGTCTTTGTAGATTTTCCAGTTTAATAGGGGTTATTGAAAGTACTAGGGAACGTCTAGCAGCCTCAAGATAGCAAGAGCTAACTGAAGGAGAAGAGGAACAGATGGGTGTAACAAGGGCTTGCGGGTCAGAACAGGCACCCTCTCTCTTTCTAAAAATGAGAGGCTTGTCAGCATGTTACAACTAATTGCACGCACTGACCAAAATGATGAGGACACTGAGCAGAAGAACATCAGCTATTGTGTTTACCCTTAAGATAGTCTTGCACAGTGTCATGGAGATATGTTATGATGTCCAAATCTCTTCTGGGAAGTCACCAAGCATCTCTATTAGATACTCGGTAGACAGCACGTGACCTAACCAAAGGTGTGAATATAACCAATAAGAGTTCTTAATTTTCCCTTCTCCAAAGAGTGTGATTCATATAATAGTCCATTCTTGCTATCTGCGCACTCGGTTTTTGTGGATTCATTTATCCGTGGGAACAAGAGTGACACTTCATGTCATCCACTGCCTGTTTTCAGCTATCCACGGCCATTCACTGCATCTGTGGTCATTCTAAAGCTCTCTGCAGCCATCCTTAAGTTATTCACAGCAGGCATTTTGAAGGTATCCACAGCCATCTTAAAAGATCAGCAGCCATTCTGAAGATATCTACTGCTGGTATTCCTGACCAAGTTAGCTACCCTCCCCCTAACCCAGTGGTTCTCAAACTTTTTTGATTGGCAGCTCCCTTGATCTACAGGGACATTGGCCATGGTTTCCCATTAGGGCTACAATCCTATACATTGTATAGGGCAGCGGGTTTTTCAAAAGGATTCTGTGACTTCCTTGACTTGTTTCTGTGATTGGTTTCCTTAGGAACCACTGCCCTAACCCCACTGATCCCACAGGATCGATGATTCGGTATCTGCTGATTTGGCATCCACTGGGCTTTCCAGGAACCTAACCCCAGCAGATAATGTGAATTGACAGTACAGTACATGTGATCCTAAGTCACTTATAGGGAAGTGCATTCCATTGAAATTGATGGGTTTCAGCATAGTACCTTTTAAGGCTTGAATGACAGCAATTAAGAAACAAATCAAAGCATCTAATGGAGAGATGATGAAAACATAACATAGCATTTGAGTTAAAAATGCATTACGTTAATGGGCTATTTGGGCCTGGAGGCGTGCACTGAAGTTTGCCTTAAGTCTTCACTGAAGTGTCTAATTTTGATTTTTTGTTATATTCTCTTTGGTTCACAGCTGTAGCAATGGAGACTTAATACGAGAATCTGGCTTAGAGCCAAAGCTCATCAGAAATGCCCCAGAAAATGGCTTCCCCATGGTGAGTTAACTCATTCAATGGCACAAATCCACATGTTGAATACAGGCAATCTGGCTGACAGAAGGACAATCTGACACAGGAAACCCCTTCTCGCTGGTAGCCGCATGGCAAAATACGAAGTACGCTTGGGCAAAAGTCTTCATAGGTCTGTATATTCTATCTACTATATTTTCCTGGTTTTTCAACCACTTCCGGATCTTATAGGAAGTTTCTACACACCCATTAAAGTTTAGAGTAACAATGGTTACGATTACTCCAGCTACAGACTGATACTTTAAAAGCGCAAACAAAGTATTTCTACAACACCCCTGGGGAATCAGTATTCTGATAAGTACAACTGGCCTGACCCCTGTACATGGGATCATGCCAAAAGTAACATTAACCCATTTTTGTCTGGCTCACAGTATATACATTTGGTCCCTGTTGCATATATGCAACATTGGGCAGAAATGACTTAATGGATCACATTTCCTATAAGTGAGAATGGAACTAGCTGTGCCAGTGACACTTTTAGATTATTGGGGGAGGCCTTCATTGAATGCCACTCCCACCTCCCCCCCCCCCACAGACACACATTAGGCTCACCTCAGTCAGCATTTATAATTTCACTAAACATCTGTAAAAGTATTCTCTGTCTATTTTCTAGCCAGTTTCTTTCAGAGCGCAACACAATATTCATTTCTTCATTGAGGTTTTCTGCACAGGATTATTAACAGTGATTAATGCAGTTCTGATCTTTAATACTATAAATACTATCAAGATTGCATGTGCCTATTTTGACAGATGTGCATTTTCTAGGAACTCACCACTAAATGCAACTTCCCAAAATCTATACACCCGAGAAAAGATATATGTGCCCCTTTCACGCTTGCTTCCCTCTTAGAGAAAACTGCATGTGTAAAGCACTCCTAACACACACACCTCAAGAGAAGACTCCAAAGACTTATTTGCGTGATACATTTTCTGTGGATAATAGATAGATTCATGATTTGGAACAAGGTACTTAGTTTTTTTTACAAACATTTAGACTTGGCAACACTAAAACAGGGGTCATCTGTCAAACAAAAAGCACAAGCACTGAAAGGAAATAAAAGCAAGCACATGTAAAAGACAGAGAAAGAGGGAAACCAGAACATCCTTGTTAACATTCCTGCCAAATTTCCTCCTCCTGCGCACATTTCCATCTTCCAAAAGCTGACACCTGCAGCCCACCATCTGGTCACGGTCATGCAGCTCCAGAATCATTGGGAGGGCATGGCCTGGTTTGAATTTTGAAGTGTTTATTCTAAAGGGCATTTTGTGTTTTTCAAATTCACTGATGATGATGGCAATATGGTGTCATCAATGCTCTCGGTGGCTTCCCAGAGCCCAACAGTGCAATACTATGCATGTCTACTCAGAAGTAAGTTCCACTGTATTCAATTAGGCTTACTCCGAGGAAAATATGTATAGGATTGCAGTCTAAATGAACTCATATGAAACTGTCTCAGCAACCTTAACGTTTTCTGTCCTAGCTCATTGTTCCTTGCTTTCCCATGCAGCATGCTTTCCAAGCACTCTTTCCATGCATACTGTAACTTGTTATATACATGCTTCCCTCCTGCCTCACCTCCTGTTTCTTTGCATTTTGGGATCAGGGTTAAGTTTATTTGTTTTAAAATGACACAAACAGCCCAATCCGTATGCCACCAGTGGTGATGCGGCTGCACCAAAAAGATGTGCAATTCATTCAGTGGCATACCTGGTGGGGGTCCAGGGGGGCCACATGGTCCAGAGCGACAGAAGGGAAGGGGCGGCATATTCAGCCAAAAACCAGAAGTTACTGTTTTCTACCTCCAATGGGCATTCTGAGGGCTGGGGAAGCCACACGCTACTCCAGTCCTCAAAACGAGTCCAGGGGGAGGCAGTGGGCGGCACCTCCAGGAGGTACTTACCTTCAAGTAGGCTGTCAGACTACCTATGGATCCCCTTGGACATATGTCACCTATTTTAGTGGCATATGTCCAAGGAGGAAAAGGAGTGGGGAGGTGTACAAAAGAGGAGAGAAGATCTGGCATGTGCCACTGCCACCAGATCCATCCATTCCTTCCTTACCCCTGGCTCCTCCTCCTTCCTCACCCAGAGATGCCCCCATTCCTCTTACTCCATCCACTGTCCCTTCCACCACCCATCCACATCTCTGCCTTACCTGGCACCACAGACAGTGTTCTCACCATTGAGGAACCACACACACACGGCCACCAGCGATTGCATTGGCAGCCTCATTGGACTTGTCAGCACAAACTGGCAAGTGCAACATCACATGACAGATCCAGGCACTTCCCCCTGGATGCACACACTTCTGCCAGTGGAGCACACATTCCTTCAGTTGCCCCAAACCAGTAGGCTTGGACCAAAAAAACTTGTACAGTCAGATATGAAAAGCCTTTCAGACTGTTTGTTTTACTGGAGTTACAAAATCTCATATATTGTGTGTACATGCATGTGTAGATGCATGTGCATGAAGGAGAGACGTTACGCTGAAGCAGGAGAATTCAGGCATCCATATCAGACTGCAAAACTGTCAGGGATTTGCAATCTGATTTTTAAGTATTAAAGCAAAATACTAAAGAAGCAGTACAGAATGAATGGCGATACAAAACAAGTGATGACGACCACTGCTAATGTTAAACAGTGTCACTGTAACATAAAGTTAATTGTTTGTTTGGGGCTTTTCTATGAAACACTGATTTTAATGCTAAAAACCTAACACAATGCAAGACAGTACATTTTTAGATATGAGGCTGCTAGCAGTATCCATAAATCATGCAAAACAAAATAAACCACCGGTGTGCTCCTTCTAGCCTTGATACAGAGCCCTGCACACCCTTACAACACGTTCATGGAGCTCATGTACAAACAGGCTTCCTCACGCACTTCAAAAGAAAGCACAACACTATGCACACCCCTTCACATCCCACAGAGTTGCCTGTTCTCTTTCAGAGAAGGGAAATTCTTACAGGTGGGGCAGCTCATGCACATGCTGGATCTCACGTTGAGCACACAATGCATTGCCTGATTTGCTCATTCAAATCCACCCTATCCTTGGCTTGTTGGAAAGTCACCTCCAACACTTTGGAGCAGGAGAGCTTTGTTGCCTATCCCAAGACTTACGTGAGAGTTCCAAAGTTGTCATGTGAGTCATGACGTCCTTGGGAGTCAGCTAAAATTCGTTAACTGTTTTTGCGTTGCTCTCTACACACGTACAGCTGCAGCCAACAAATGCTTAATAATCGTGCATTATCTGAGGAATGATCAAAACATATTTATCATCACAAGATAAAGCACTGTGTGACAGCTTTCTAGACTGAAGGCATTCATCCTGGAGTTTGCATGCTATTACAACAGCATGATTTGCTCAGTTATATACATGTGCCAAATACCTTTATCACCTGAGCCAAGCTGGGCCATACCCCAAACACAATGGCATTCTGTCCCATTTTCTACCTGCATTGTAGTTACTTCTTAAACACCCCAGCTAACCAATGCAAAATGTTTAGAGCAGGGATGTCAAACATAAGGCCCGGGGGCCGTATGCGGCCCGCAGAAGCTTTTTATCTGGCCCTCGGGCTCTCAGCTGCTGAGCAATGCTGAGGTCTCACTGCTGAAAGGGTGGCCCACATGATAATTGGGCTCCCCCATATCTTGAAATATGATCAAGATTTGTGTATTTTTTCTTCTGTCAATTGCAGCTAATGAGTTTCTACACAAGAAACTTGTGCTTGTGTAGTTTTCTGGTTTTGACCTGTTTAATGACATCACTTCCTGCCAAATGACATCATCACTTCCGGCCCTCAGCAGGCATCATGAATGATATTTGGCCCGCTGTATGAGATGAGTTTGACGCCCCTGGTTTAGAGGCTGCTCTGAGCAACAACAGGCAAGACCTTAATAAATGTGATGAGAACCTGGAATCAGAAACAGAGCTTTAAGGATGATACATGCCTCTCTCTCTATTAGACTTTTAAATCACTAAGGATTAATCACCAGTTTCATCTCAGAGAAAATGGTTGGCAATTCAGCACATTAGCTTTGGTGAGAGAATGTGCACAAGTTAAAAAGCACCTGAGCCATTCATTGCCCCAGAAGATTCTGTGATGGAGTGGTCATCAGAGATGAGAACTTGGGAGATGTAAGGTTGTCAGCAGAGTGGGGGGAGGCAGAGATGACTGAGATTTTTATGAGCTGATTGGAACTGGAAAGAAAATAACCACAACTCAGGCTAAGACCCAATTTCCTTTGCTTTTGGCACAAGATCTAACTTCATATATGTAGCGAGTTGATCAACATAAGCAAAAGCAGTGAAATAAAACAGGCATTTCAGTCTAGCAGTTCAAATGTTGAGTTTCACATCATTAAATTAATACCCAAAGTGGAATCTGTATCCCTGGCAATATTTACATGAAAGCCAAATGTGTTTAGTTCCACGCCAGTTACTTGTGTTGAACTTTTAAAGCTGACCTAGGCCAGACGAAAGTTGAAGGGAGGGCCATGATGCATAACAAAGGGCGCAATCCTAATCCACTTTCCAGCACTGGCATTGCTGTGTCAATGGGATGTGTGCTGCATCCTGCAGTTGGGGTTCAGTCACGGAGACTTCCTCAAAGTAAGGCAATGTTTGTTCCCTTACCTTGTAGTTTTATTGTCCTTATGTCAGTGCTGGAAAGTTGGTTAGGACTGCAGCCTAAGTGAAGCATCATTCACAACACCATTTGGTCCTTCCTCCCTGGAGCAAACAACTTGCTTATGATATTTTCTACATCCTGGAAGCTATTCTTAATTCTTCATGCTATCCTTCTGTCCAGTTGTTTGATGCAGGACTCTGTTCTATCCTGGTACAAGCTACTGGCTTCTTTGGATTTCCTACTTTTGACCATCCGAGAAGCTGATTCTACTTATTTCACGCTACTCATTTTTTCTTACCTTGCCTGAGTTTTCCCCAAACACTGATTCTTTGCTAATCCATCTATGCCAGCTTGGATGTGCCCACTGTACTATGTGCTCAAGCCTAATCTTGCACTGGCCTGCATCCTGATGATGCTGGCCCTGCACAGACTTCCTGCTTCTTGGTTTTCACAAGCCCTCTCACCCACTTTTGTGGCCAGGGTCCTGTAATAAATTTAAACACATCTATTCTCATCCCTACTTACAAATATCTTTCACTGTTACTCAGCAAACATTTTCTTTCTCCTGGCTGCCATCTCTGCCTGGATCATATACAGCATACCATCAAGGTAGCAGAGATGGAAGACCATTCTGAATACTCCAGTCATCAAAATACTCTATTTATCCTTGGGGACAATCCCTGTAGGATCCTTTGTCAAGGAAATTGTGTCCCAGCATTACTGGATGCTGCTGGTACTCATGCCCATAAACACCAGCTGGGAAATGAAAGATGTGCCAACTTCCGTATCTAGAACAGAGGGAAAGGAGAACTAAAGAAAGCCAAAGAAGCCAACCAGAAGAAGGTGATTGTGACAGAACAGAATACAAGACTGCAAAACAGAAAGTGCAAAATGGAGGATAGGGGTTGTCAGGGCCACAATTCTGACCATGACAGTAGGAGCAATGGAAAGACTAAGGGTCCAGTCCTATCCAACTTTCCAGTGCTGATGCAGCTGCAATACAGCCCCAAGGTACAGGAACAAATGTTCCATAGCCTTGGGGAACCCTCCCTGACTGCCCCTAAACTGCAAAATGCAGCATTGGCACAGATGCATCAGGGTTGGAAAGTTGGATAGGATTTGACCCTATGGCTGCAATCCTAACCAACATTCGAGCAGCAAGGTAAGGGCAATGCAGCTCCAAGGTAAGGGAACCAACACTGCCTTACCTTGAGAAGGCCTCCGTGACTGCCACCCAACTGCAGGATGCAGCATATGCCCCACTGGCACAGCTATGTCCGTGCTGGAAAGTTGGTTAGGATTTGGCCTAAGATAGATAGCTGAAGCATCCCTGAGCAATAGATGCTCAGAAGGAGGGCAGGTTGCATTTGGGAGACAACAATGTTGTCCACTGCCAGGACACTGCAGCAAATAGCCTGTTAAGGACCATATCCCTTTGCACAATGGACGCACTAGGAAAGCAGCAAACAGCATAAGAAATACATGAAGGTGGACACAACCGCTACCAGGAACTCCTAATCAATCATACCAAAAAATTAAAAAATTTAAAAAAAAACTCAGCAGATTAGTGCATTTTAGGACAAACTGGGGATACACTAATAGGCACTTTGTCACTGGGATTTTATACATTCTCCATTGGCACCAGTTCAAATGGAGTGGGCAAGCGATTGCAAAGATGCAGCAAGAGGTTATCCATTCATCTTTATGTCTGGGATAGAAGACTCCCAAATAGGATGCCACACTTCCTTTCATTTGAATTTCTAGCTTGCTCAGGTTGCGCACTTCGACTTACATGTCTTACTCAGTTTTAATTTTATATTTACCATTGTTTGGGATTTTTTTTTTTTAACAAACACAATACAGTGCCAACATGTCACCAAAATTACAACCAAGAACTGAGAACAACAAATGAATAGCAGCTACCTATAGTGGGGCCACCACTTCTGGACCAATCAAGGGAGAATAAACTTTTTGAGAATATCTCAATTATAACTTTGGGCCTGAGGCATGGGCTAAGCATAGACAGGAATGAACCATGTTTGTGCCTTCACTAATTCACTGTAGTGGAGGCCTACAGCCCCATCCTGCCAACATCACCTCTTTAGCTTAGGCTTGGATTGATGTCACACCTGTGAGTGGCACCCAGAGAGCTTCATTATCACTTTCCTTTGAGGGTATCATTAACGTATTCAAGAACTGCTGGCATTAGTCTGTTAGGCTGCAATCCTATAAATACCTGGGAGAAGGTAAGGCCACACCTGAGTATTGTGTCCAGTTCTGGTTGCCAAATCTCAAAAAGGATACAGTGGAAATGGAAAAGGAGCAGAAGAGAGCAACCAAAATGATTGCTGGGTAGGGGCACCCTGCTTATGCGGAAAGGCTACAGCGTCTGGGGCTCTTCAGTCTAGAAAAGAGGTGCCTGAGGGGAGACATGATTGAGACATACAAAACTACGCAGGGGATGGACAGAGTGGATAGAGAGATGCTCTTTTCCCTCTCACATAACACCAGAACCAGGGGACACCTGCTAAAGTTGAGTGTTGGAAGTGTTAGATATTTCTTTACCCCATATGCAATTAGTCTGCGGAACTCCTTGCCACAGGAAGTAGTGATGGCATCTTGCCTAGATGCCTTCAAGAGGGGACTGGACAACTTTTTGGAGGAAAAGTTCATCATGGGTTACAAGTCATGATAGATATGTGCATGTTCCTGGTTTTACAGGTAGGCTATCTCAGAGTGCCAGATGCAGAGGAGGGCACCAAGACGCAGGTTGTGTCTTGTTCTCTTGTGTGCTCCCTGAAGCATTGGTGGGACACTGCGAGTTACAGCAAGCTGGACTAGATCGGCCTTTGGTCTGATCCAGCGGGGTTCATCTTATGTCCTTATGACCCTTTGAATTTAATGGGGCTTACTTCTAATCTAAGAACCAATGCAGTTCAGAAAAGAGTGGTGGGTCAACAGGTTCAAATTCTATGCAGCCCCTGGACTCACTAAGTAGCCATAAGTCAGGCTATCTCTCAGCCTCAATGCCCAGTCTGTTAAAAGTGGGACAAATAGAGGAAGGTTGGCCTGAGAACCAGCACCACAACAAGAATGATAAAGCACTGTTCACATCATCCTGAGTCAAGCTGAATGGATTTTACCACCAAAGAGAGCTGGAGAAAAAAGCTAGTCTGTAGCTAAACTCATCTAGTCCTGGCTTCCTTAAATGCTTCAAAGGGCATAAGATGACCTTCTAACACAAGTTAGCGAAGGCAGAATAATTCTGAAATGGTTGCATTTATTTTACTGCCCTGCCCATTGATGAAGAAAGATTGTTCACCTTGAAAGCTTTAAGCAAACCTTCCCTGCTAATACAGCAGTATCCCTTGCAAAAGAAAAGAGACCTAGGCAGGCTGCCATAACGCTGGCCCAGGAAGGAATTTTTCAAAAGGCTCCCTGCAATTTTTTTTTCTCTTAAGAACAGACTATCTCTCAAGGTAGGTGCACTGCTTTCCTTGCTAGCAGCTCAGGACGGAGGTGAAGAAACCCAGATAGTTTGTAACAAGAGCTTCCAAACCTGGTGGGAACCTGGCAAATTTCACCTTGAGCCACAATCACAGCTTTTTTAAAATAAACAAAGTGCAGGCAGGAGAGAGAGAGAGAAAGCCTGCAACAGAAAAACCCCCTGTTCATCATTCACATGATTTGCAAAGAAGATCAGCATCAGACAGAGCGGGCAAAGTAGCACAAACCGCAATGTTGTTGTAAGACAATGAGAGGAGGAACAAGAAGCAGCTCTTACCTTGGCTTCACATTTCTTGTGACAGGAGAGGTTGCAACCTGTATGGAGACAGAAGGAGGGAAAGGGGTGGGGGGGCAGAGAGAGAGAAAGGGGGAAATTAAAAACAAGAATCTTGTGTTCCAAAGTAAAACATTCAAGAACTGAGGAGGGAAAGGGCCTCATGGGAGGGGGGCACCAAAGCAGGGCTAGAAAGAACAGAATGAGTAAACCCCCCCCCCCTTAAAAGAAGCCCACCTCAGAGTAGACTGCGCTGCAAAAGGGGCCGCTTCCAGGCTTTTTGAAATGACTCCTGTAAGAAGGGGAAGAAAAGCTACACACCACACGCAGGAGGGAGGGAAGGCAGAAGGAGGGGGAAAATAACCCTCTCGGCACGCTGGCACCTAGCCAAAGATAGCCTGGGCTGCACAGGTACGGCAACGCCAGCCCGCTCCAACAGCTCCAGTCCTGGGGATAATACTAAGCACATTGTTTAGGAGCTGCCTGCCAGCCCACTGCGCTGTCAGAGGCTGCCCTGAGGCGCTGCATTTTTTCCCCCTCTTTCCACCCCCCTTTCGTGACTAAACTTTATACACACACACAAAAATGAGCCGAGCCCTCCCTCTTTTGGGGAGTCATGTTTCTAAGACGTTAACTCCAGCAAGAATGTTGAAAATGTACAGGCTGTGCTCCCCTCCTCAGGAGGCAGCATCACTTTACGGTTGCATGGACTTGGAACAGGACCAGGGAAAGAAGGAGGGGGCTGGTCCAGCCCCCCTGCCCAAAAAGCTGGGTTATGAAACAAAAGGATGAGCCTAATTTTCACAGCCTACCTTGCTTTGCTTTTGTTCAGCCTCTTGCTGCAAACCATCCATGGGCAGCAAGGCAGCAGAATCATTACTGTTTTATTCCATAGGGCATTTAGGCCTGAAAAAGGGGCGGCTTTGCAATCTTCATTATCCTCACAAGGATGAGGCGGTGGATCATTAACTGTTCCCATTTTACAGATGAAGAACCGAGGGCAAAGGAACAAGGCTAGCTCTTTGACCAACTACTCAAGGTATGAAACTGTGCTCTGGAGTCTTCGTCTCCTGAATCAGACAATAAAACAAAGCAGTTTTCTAGGCAATATGCCAAGAGTTCTGCTAAAAGGGCTGAACTAAAAAGCACCAAGTGTAATGTTGTGGCCACACTCTACCAAAAGATACAAAACATTTACACTGTAGCTTGCCCAGTACTGTATATGGGAATTGGCCTCCTCTTCCACCAAAGCAGTGGGAGCCAGGGGACATCAACAAGGAGCAAGAGAGGACAGGACTTTGTTCAGATAGAGCCCCTGCTTGTGGACATCACAACATGCTCTTCCAATTCACTTGCATTATAACATGAAAACAAAGACGGGCATCATTATCATCATATTTCCTACTTATCTTATTACCCATTTTATTAGAACAATCCACAGTACCTGAAAAATTAAGGCTGCAATCCTATGCATAGTTTCCTGGCATAAACACAATTGAACAGAATGGAACTTATTTCTGCGTAGACATGCATAGGATTATACTGTAAGTTGGCTGCCTTTTTACTGGCAGAAGCCTGGCAACCATTCTTAGCACTGCAGACAATGTGGTCAACTTTTATGGCCTGACAGAGATCTAAACCATAGTCTTCCACAGTCCATGTTCAACTCTATCCTCTTTAAGCCATTGGGTCTCCACTAAAAGAAAAACAGGGGGCATTTGTGAGCAAACTGTTTCCCTAAGGCAAACGTTTCTCAAACGTTTTAGCACCAGGACCCACTTTTTAAAATGGCATTCTATCGGGATGCACCTAGCTTTACGAGACTTTAAAAAAAGGTGATCCAGAATGAGATAATATTTTTATTTATTTACAAAGAAAACTCAACCCATTTCAATTAATGAGGCAGCCTTAATGAATAGCCTCAAAGTGGGACCCAGTCTTCACCTGTACCCACTACCTGTCATTGACAGACTTGGGGGGAAAAACAGACCCTAAGACCTTTGGGCGCAATCCTAACTCAGAAGTAAGTCCTATTTTGTTCAATGGGGCTTACTTTCAGGAAAGTATGGTTAGGATTGCAGCCTTAAAGTGCAAAAGGGAAGATCTCTAAAGAGTAAAGGAGGACAAGGTATCCGTCTATTCTTTGATTAAAAACCTTCAGCAAGGGCAGTGTTTTCTACAGTACCTTAATAAAATACAAATAAAAATAACATTTAATTCAGCTAAATTTGTGAAGCAGCCAGGTTTTTTATAGTGCCCCGTTAAAATAATTAAATAATTAAAAAGATTATTTTAATTGAAAAGCAGTGGGCAAAATAGATTGACACCCTGTGCACCTTTACAGGTTTTCCTTCATTCCTGTGTGGGTGACTTTTCTCCAGCACAGTGATGACAGGCGATGCTCTAGAACAGGGGTGTCCAAACATTTTGGCAGGAGGGCCACATCATCTCTCTGACAATGTGTCAGGGGCCAGGAAAGAAAGAATTAATTTACATTTAAAATTTGAATAAATTTACATAAATGAATATATTAGAGATGGAACTTATATGAATGAATGAAGGTCTTGGAATAGTTCAAGGTCTATAAAAGGCCTTGCACAAAGCAAGGCCAGCCTTTCCTTCGCTACCACTGCTGCATCACAGACATGAAATAGCATGTAGTGGAGGAAGCCCTCATCCCACAGCTCAGATGAGAGGTTGAACAGTTGTCCGCATGCTGAGAGTAGTTGCATCAGGCCAGCACGGGCTCCAGCAAGTCTCCGGAGGGCCAGAGGCTCACTGGAGAATGGGGGCTTCCCAAGGGCCTGATTGGGAGCCTCTGAGGGACGCAAGTGCCCCCGAGCCGGGGTTTGGGCAACCCCAGCAGACCCAGATTCAAAACCCCACCTGACTATAAAAGTTCATTGAATGATCATCCCAGTCTTTCACTTGCAGCCTAGCTCACCTCACAGAGTTGCAGCAAAGATAAAATGAAGGGGGGAGGAGCATGTCCACTGACCTGAGTTCCTTGAAGGGTAAGTGGGATTAAAATGTAATAAAGTAAGCTAACCTGGTGCTCTTGCTTAGAATCACTCTCAAGCAGTATCAGTTCGAGTCTCCTTTGCTGCTCCTGGGAAGCAGATTTCCTCTGCCCCTTGGTGCAAGAAGCCTATGAGCAATTCTGTGCATACACCAAACACTGCAGGTATGTAGGAAAGGCACAGGCTGCAGCACTGGATGGAGAATTCAGCTACCTAGAAATCCCAGATTCCTTTGTGCAAAGATACGCTTCAAAATGTGTGTGGACAAAGTCTGCTACAGTCTCAGAAGCCAGAGACATGGGTGGACAAGATTTTCCAGGGGGTGGGACATCAACACCCTCTACTGCTCCATGCTCCTCATGGTATTGTTCCAAACAAAATGAGACTACACATGAGAAACTTTGCCTACCTGCTCCCTTTTCATAAGTGATATAGATTGCAGGATTCAACTTTTCTGGGTGCAGACTTTAGATGGGGCGGCAATCTGGTGTGGAGCACACTCAACTGTGCTCTGAGGCACAGGCAATAGAGACAAGCAACAGGTCATGCATCCAGAGCATTTTGGTTTGCAGGCCAGCAAATAGCTGTCTGTACTCCAGGCTTGGGCTACGAAGTTACCAGTTGTTAACTGCAGCTTTAGCCCCTGTTGTTTACCAAGAAAACAGAAAAGCCACAATGATACTGCGATAGGGCTCAAAAATCAAAACAAAAAACACACTTTCAAATTATTTCATATTTGGTGATTTTTACATGACTGTGTGGGGTTGGCCCCTAGATTTACTGTAAAAGAGAAGTAGCCAAGAACTTCCACCCATCTGTGGTAATAAGTAACAATGCAAGCATGGAAAAGTTTTACAGCCTATTCCAGGGTGCCCCTCCATTGCCAAACTCTTATTTATTTTCCACATTTTTATACCACTCTTCCTCCAAGGAGCTCAGGGTAGTGGATATAGTTTTTCCCCACCTTTTGTCCTCATAGCAACCCTGTGAGGTAGGTGAGGCTGAGAGAAGTGACTGGCCTCAAGGTCACCCAGGAAGCTTGTGGCTGAGTGGGAGATTTGAAGCCTGGATCATCCAGGTCTAAGTCCACTCTCCCAAACCACTACACCATCCTGGCTCTCTAGACTAATCCAAGTGGGTTCCGTTGGAAGCACTCATGTGGATGGCAAAAAGCTACACTATAGCAAATCAATTTAAAAAACAATGTTTCTTTGCTCTGGTGATTTAAAAACAGCCTTGCTGACCTTTTGACTCCAAGATAAGAGTCATTAAGAAGACAATCCATCAGCACTTCACTCAGTCTTTCCCTTCACCAATGCAAAGGATCACCTTTCTTTCAGGTGCTCAGGGGGAAGGGAGTGGTCGCCAGATGCTGTGAGCTGCTGAAGGGAAAACTTAAAGGCCATCATTTATGCCCATTAGTGTTCATCTGGGGGTGTGTCCACATGAGATCTTGACTGGGGCCACAGCACAAGAAGAAAAGTTTAAATGCACACACACACCCCTCAACTTGCACTGTGGCCCATTCCAATCAGAACCTCCCTTGGTTGTTTTTAGAATGAAAAAACAGATATGGGGAGGTCCAATGACAAAATTCTCATGTCACGTCTAGTAGATGAGCACAAAGTTGAGGTTCTGATGCATTTAACTGCTCAGATTAAAACACATGCAAACTTGGTCATCATTGCAGAGCCTGCAGTGTAGAAGTTCCAATTTGATTACGCAGTATTTCAAATGCAGTCTCTCACAACAGTCTCATGAAGTGGAGGAGCATTTTTACCCTCACTTTGCGGATGCAGGGGCTGAAAAGTGCAGAGTGTCTTCTATCAACCATACCTTTAGGAAAGAACTGCACAGCAAAGGAGAGGAATAGCTTACTAAAGGCCATCTTGTAAGTTCATCGCTGAGAAGACATTTGAACCTGCAGCTTCCCAGCTATACTAGCCCTATTCTAACCATGCAGTAACAAATTAATCTAAACCAAGTATTGTACTGGCAACCTTCAGTCTCGAAAGACTATGGTATCGCACTCTGAAAGGTGGTTCTGGCACAGCGTCTAGTGTGGCTGAAAAGGCCAATCCGGGAGTGACAATCCCTTCCACACCGGGAGCAAGTGCAGTCTGTCCCTGGTCTGTCTCCCTGGCTATGGGCCTTCCTTCTTTGCCTCTTAGCCTCAGACTGTTGGCAAAGTGCCTCTTCAAACTGGGAAAGGCCATGCTGCACAGCCTGCCTCCAAGCGGGCCGCTCAGAGGCCAGGGTTTCCCACTTGTTGAGGTCCATCCCTAAGGCCTTCAGATCCCTCTTGCAGATGTCCTTGTATCGCAGCTGTGGTCTACCTGTAGGGCGCTTTCCTTGCACGAGTTCTCCATAGAGGAGATCCTTTGGGATCCGGCCATCATCCATTCTCATGACATGACCAAGCCAACGCAGGCGTCTCTGTTTCAGCAGTGAATACATGCTAGGGATTCCAGCACGTTCCAGGACTGTGTTGTTTGGAACTTTGTCCTGCCAGGTGATGCCGAGGATGCGTCGGAGGCAGCGCATGTGGAAAGCGCTCAGTTTTCTCTCCTGTTGTGAGCGAAGAGTCCATGACTCGCTGCAGTACAGAAGTGTACTCAGGACGCAAGCTCTGTAGACCTGGATCTTGGTATGTTCCGCCAGCTTCTTGTTGGACCAGACTCTCTTTGTGAGTCTGGAAAACGTGGTAGCTGCTTTACCGATGCGCTTGTTTAGCTCGGTATCGAGAGAATGAGTGTCGGAGATCGTTGAGCCAAGGTACACAAAGTCATGGACAACCTCCAGTTCATGCTCAGAAATTGTAATGCAGGGAGGTGAGTCCACATCCTGAACCATGACCTGTGTTTTCTTCAGGCTGATTGTCAGTCCAAAATCTTGGCAGGCCTTGCTAAAACGATCCATGAGCTGCTGGAGATCTTTGGCAGAGTGGGTAGTGACAGCTGCATCATCGGCAAAGAGGAAGTCACGCAGACATTTCAGCTGGACTTTGGATTTTGCTCTCAGTCTGGAGAGGTTGAAGAGCTTTCCGTCTGATCTGGTCCGGAGATAGATGCCTTCTGTTGCAGTTCCAAAGGCCTGCTTCAGCAGGACAGCAAAGAAAATCCCAAACAAGGTTGGTGCAAGAACACAGCCCTGCTTCACTCCGCTTCGGATGTCAAAAGGGTCTGATGTGGAGCCATCGAAGACAACAGTGCCCTTCATGTCCTTGTGGAAAGATCTGATGATGCTGAGGAGCCTGGGTGGACATCCAATCTTGGGGAGAATCTTGAAGAGGCCGTCTCTGCTGACCAGGTCGAAAGCCTTTGTGAGATCTATGAAGGTTATAAAGAGTGGCTGTCGTTGTTCCCTGCATTTCTCCTGCAGTTGTCTAAGGGAGAATACCATATCAGTGGTGGACCTGTTGGCTCGGAATCCACACTGCGATTCTGGATAGACGCTCTCTGCAAGTACCTGGAGCCTCTTTAGTACAACTCGGGCAAACAGCTTTCCTACAACGCTAAGGAGAGAGATGCCGCGGTAGTTGTTGCAGTCACCCCTGTCACCTTTGTTCTTGTACAGCGTGATGATGTTTGCATCCTTCATGTCTTGAGGTACTCCACCTTCTCTCCAGCAGAGACAGAGTATTTCATGCAGCTCAGTGACGATGATCTCTTTGCAGCATTTTAGGACTTCAGCAGGGATGCTATCTTTTCCAGGTGCCTTGCCAAAGGCAAGGGAGTCCAGGGCCACGTGAAGTTCTTCTAGGGTTGGTTCACTGTCAAGCTCTTCCAGCACAGGCAGGCACTCAATGTTGTTCAGTGCTTCTTCGGTGACTACATTTTCTCTGGAATATAGCTCAGAGTAGTGCTGCACCCAGCGTTCCATCTGCTGCGCCCGATCCTGGATGACCTCGCCTGTGGCAGACTTCAGAGGGGCAATTTTCTTCTGTGTTGGACCTAGGGCCTGCTTGATACCATCATACATCCCCTTGATGTTGCCCGTGTCAGCTGCTATCTGTATCTCGGAACAGAGCTGGAGCCAGTAGTCGTTAGCACATCTCCTGGCAGTCTGTTGGACTTTGCTGCGAGCAGTTCGGAGGACCTGCAGGTTGCGCTCACTGGGACAGGCCTTGTATGCTGCTTGAGCTCTCCTCTTTTCCTCAATGACTGGTGTCAACTCCTCAGAGTGGGCTTCAAACCAGTCTGCTGCCTTGTTGGTCTTCTTGCCGAATATGGACAAGGCGGTGTTGTAAACGGTATTCTTGAAATGTTCCCATCTGTTGGATGCGTTTGCGTCGGCCGGGCCTGGAAGAGATTCCTCAAGCGCTTGTGCAAATTCCTCCACTTTTCTCTGATCCCGGGTCTTGCTGGTATCAATGCGAGGTCTTCCTTCCTTTTTCGTGTGATACAGTCGCTTTGTTTGCAGTTTCACTCTGCTGCACACCAGGGAGTGGTCAGTGTTGCAGGCAGCACCATGATAACTGCGCGTGATCTTGATGCTGGGAAGGCTGGAGCATCTGGTGAGGATCAGGTCGAGCTGGTGCCAGTGCTTTGATCTTGGATGTCTCCAAGAGACTCTATGTTGGGGCTTTGTGTTGAAGAACGTGTTGCTGACACAGAGACCGTGATGACAGCAAAACTCTAGCAGGCGTTGGCCATTTTCGTTCATCCTCCCAGTGCCAAACTGACCTAAGCAAGTGGGCCATGAACTGTTATCAGCACCAACTCTAGCATTGAAATCGCCGAGGATGAACAATGGCTCTTTTACAGGGATTTTCTTGACAGTGGTGGCCAGGTCATCATAGAATTTGTCTTTGGCTTCTGCTGGAGACGACAGAGTCGGTGCATAAGCACTGATGAGAGTGATAGGTCCTGCTGATGACTGGAGCTGCAGGGACAAAATTCTTTCACTTCCCACAGTAGGTGGGATGATGGATTTCAGCAGGGTATTTCTGACCGCAAAGCCAACGCCATGTTCCCTGGTTTCGTTTGGTGGTTTTCCCTGCCAGAAAAATGAGAAATTTCTCTCCTTGACAGATCCGGAATCTGGCAGCCTAGTCTCTTGAAGGGCGACGATGTCCATCTGCAGTCTGCTCAGCTCCATGTCGATGACAGCTGTTTTGCGTGCGTCGTCTATTTCTTGCAGGTCATCAGAGAAGCCAGGTGTCATTGTCCTAACGTTCCAGGTGCCCAGCTTTAGGGCAGTAGTTTTCTGTTTTCTGTTGCATGGTGCAGAGTTGTCGATCCGCTTGTCGGTTTTCACCCTAAACCCCACGCACCCCATGAGGTTAACGGACCGTGGCGAGGCAACACCTTACTGGCTGGGGACTGCCCAGCTTAAGGCGGGCGGTAGCTGCCCAATGAGATGCAATGATCTCTCCCACCGTCAGAAGCAGCCCCTGGCGTCATGCTCTACGCCAATCGAGCAAAGACTTATAACCGGTAAACTGCTGCTTCCCGTGTTGTGCCGACGCCGTATGGCGAAGTTGGAGTGTCCTCTCCAGTGCGCGAAGCCTGGGTAAAGAAGGTATGGAGGATAGGCTGTTACCCATGCAGCAAATCCCCCCTCTCCACGTCGCTGGAATGGTCCAATGGAAAGGCAGAAGCCAATACGGTTGGTTCCAGCGGCGTCGCAGGAGTTGCCAGAACGTGACTGTGTTCAGCCATGAACTGCCTAAGGGACTCCGGCTCCTGATTTTGCCTCGAGGTTGACTCCTGAAGCCTTTTCCAGAACTGGATGTAGCCACAAGGCAGTGGAGGTTTGAGGTCAGAGTTTCCTTCTCTTAGATGAGCTGCCTTCCTAGGCTGACGAGTCCCATCTACCCGGTAGTTGTAAACCAAGTAACAACTGTGGTAAACACTGGGCACAAGCCTAGCCAGGTCTACTCGGAAGTAAGTCCTATTTTGTTCAATGGGGCTTACGCTCAGGAAAGTGTGGTTAGGACTGCAGCCATTGTGGGATGTATTTGTGTGATGCACTCAGGATACAAACAGTAATAGCTGAATAAACAAGGGCAGGCTGGCCCATTCAGGAGACCAGCTGAAGTGGTCACTTCAGGCAGCAGACTGGTGGCTATCTCTGTCCTCCTACTTGCCTCTGTTGCTCCTCCCCCTCCTTCCACATTCTGGAATGGAAAAGGAAGAGCGGGACAGAGAGGAAGGGGAAACATGGAGAGGAGTGCTGAGCTAACATTGGAGAGTGGCAGGTACAGAGACTGGGCACATCATCAGGTAAGGGGGGTAGCATTTGGCACACCGCCTCCAGGTCGACCCTACACAAGGGACAGTGCAGTTCTCTGCAGTCTCTCTTATTTAATTCAATAGCTTACATTGCAGTTATGTTTGCTTTAAAATCTTCCATCGCCATGGAAAAGGATATGGTTGATAGAAGCCACAGTGCAAATTAATACAGCAGCGTGTCAAGTGGACCCAACTCCTGCTTTAGTCCAAACTAAGTACAGCACACCCTTGCTGGTTTACCCCAACAAAGGACAAGGTCCTTTTGAGGTCTGTCTGCAGTAACACCTACACAACTCTGCATTTACACCTCTGCATGAATCCGGCTGGAAATTTACATTACGGCAAAGTCCCACTGCATCTCCCTTCATGCCCCGTCCCAAACCGTGCTGCACTGCCAGCTGAGCCTTGGATTGGGTCAAGTTCAATCACCCCAGAGCAGTTTACATTGGTGGCTGCAGCCCTTGCCAGAAACAGCATCTGTTACTTTGATACACAAGACAGTCATTGTTCTTAGCAAGGAAAGGTTACAGGAGCAGGGGCTCGGTGTACAGGATATGTTACCTTTGTATTTTTAAGGCCAAGATTTGAACAGTAGAGAAAACCTGGATCAGCAGACAGAGAGTGGGAATCAAGACTTCTTCTCTGTATTCCGCTCTGTCCCTTTTCACTGAGAGACTGAGGACAAGAATGCAGCCAAGTCCAGACTCGTCAACTGTACTTTTTCTGGGAAATAGGCTATCAATAACTGGGTTGATCTCACTCTCCCGTGGTTTTTGAACCTTATCTTTCACTCCTTAGTTTGTCTTTGTTCTGGGCAGCTCTATCTGAAGTGCTGTCAAGTGTGTTTTTCTTTGTTAAGGTTACCTGAACAGTGTGATAGGCAAGTAAGGTAAGCTTTGCAAGGCCTGAGCAGCTACATCAAATCAGACCGCCATGCAAGAGCTAAGCTGCCCAGCAAGGTAACTGTTAGGCAGTACATGCTTTATTTACAAACTCTGCAAGATGGCTTTATTATTTTATTGTTATGTTTTTAAATGTTGCCGCTAAGCCTCTTTGGGGGTAGCCTTTTGGGAGATATAAAGACATACCAAAGTTTTAATTAAAAGTATATTTAGAACATAAACATGAGACAGAAAAAAATGAGATCTGCAGTGTTGTCCACAACTCAACTCAGAAACCCCACTGAAATATCTGTGGGTAAGACTGCAACTTTACTTCTATTTTTTGGCAGTAGTACTGGGATGGGATGGTAAGTATCTGAATAGTTTCACTGTTCCAAAATGCAGTCTGAGTGTATGCATGTATTAAAGTATCTGTTCTGGGGGTTTTGTCTTTGTTTGCAATCAAGGGGTGGGGATTTTGGGGTCACGACACTTGGCTGTGACAGGTAGCAAACAATTCCAGAGCAATACTTATTAACCCAGACTTCAAACCTTGACCATAGCCGCTTACTTAACCTTGAAGCCAAACAGTCCGACAAAGCAGCGCTTCAGTCCCCTGCTCTGTAAAAAGTCTCTCTGTAAAAGGGCCCTGATTCAGCCATTCAGCCTTCCCAGTCTTTGCCTGCCACTTTATCACAGGATCAACACTGAACAGAGACCCCTTAATTCCACAATCAGCTCCCTTTATACCTCCTTTCACAGGAACTGAAGAATTTTCATAGAATTGCTTTATTAATGCTGCAGCCAAGTCACCCAGCCTGCTCCCTTTCTTCCTTTTTTTCTCCCTACCACCACCTCAGCACTTCAAAGTCTTGAGACAGAATAATGTAACTTCAACTGCCAGAATGGACACAAACCAAGTTCCTTCCTTCTAGAATCCGAAGATTTCTCTCTTGCGTAAATTCTGAGGGGATGCAGAATTCTGAGAAGCGCGTTACTGGGAGTGTAATTACATATAATTCTGTATCTAAAAATCCAGGCACACTGTAAATCTTACTTGTTTTCGTTTTAAATTCAAGATGGATGATTTTTTTTAACAAGAAATTCTTCGTCATCAGTGTAAGCTGTGAAGGTCAGCCAGTGAAGGCCAGCCACAGCTGTAAATGGAATATCTGACAGGGAGGATAATCAAGAACTTATTTTTAAGGTTTTCACATTGCCTTTCCAAAACAAGACACCCAAGAGAGTTCTCAAAATGTACCAAATTTATGACACAAACAAAAGCACACCAGCGTACAGGATCTCATTAGCTCCCACCACAAAACTCCAACTCACTGCACTGTGGTGGCAATCAACCCTCACACCATTTCTACAGGCCACTGTTGTAGCCATTGCTTCCCATTCTTGACAGAGTGCAGCAGACAGCAGCAGGATACATGTGACACACTGTTTGAGACAGGCTAGACGTGGCCCTGCCAAACATGCCACCATCTGTTTGCCTGAAGCGCATTCGGCTGTAACATTTCCTGCAAGTTTGGCAGTTCTTCTGGCAAGGAGGGCAGAATCAGACTACAAGCAAGACGCTACTTGTGCAAAGACAACTACCCTAACTCAGGACAGTGATGTTGTAAAGAATGTTTCAGTCAGGGGAGGGCTCAATGGGATGGGCTTGGAGAAAGTGCAATTCCAAGCATGCTTACTTAGAAGTAAGTTCCAGTGCGCTCTATGGGGTTGACTCCCTAGTAAGTGTGCTTAGGAGTGCAACCTTAGACTCTTAACTGGTCTCCATGTTTGCAAACATGAATGTGTGACCTGCCCCATCTGACTGACATAACCTGATGCAAGAAGTCAGGGGGCCTCCCCCCATAACATAGGCCAGTGATTTTCAGCCTTCTTCATCTCATGGCCCACTGGCAAGGCGCTAACATTTTCAAGGCACAACAGTTTTTTCGCAATTGACAAGGCATGTTGTACCTTGGGAGCTTACACTCCCAGTGGCCCTACTGGTAACTCCCCTGAACTCCCACGGCACACCAATGTTAAACTCCCTGAACTCCCACAACACACACAGGTTAAAAATTACTAACAGGCACACACAGCTTGGTTGAAACTAGACCACATAGGTTTGGTCCACGTTATCTATGTGCTTTCAGGTTGCCTCTTCTACATTTTTGGGGTAAACGATCGTTGACAGCATCATTCTGTTATCTGGACCATGGATGTCTCACTGCTGGCCCAGGGACCAAATGACTTTAGGGTCCCTTCCAGTTGCACAGTGCAAAGGAGAGTTATAATAATAAAACTCATTCAATTGCCCAACAACAAATGGAATGAACCTTAACATCCATCAATTTCCATGTTGTGAAGTGACATGTCTATGAGTTGGGTGACCATTTGAAACGTCATTGCATGGGGGAGCTGATGTTTGTAACACATTTTTCACATATAGCAGCTCACCATGAAAATCTTGCAACATTTTCCATGCAACACTGATGCAACTGCAATCCTTGATGCATTTTCCCCTCCCCCCCCCCCCCCCGGAAAGAACCAGTTTAGCAGTTGCTGCTGAAACCGCAGACTTGGACAGTCAAAGACCATCTTGTTTCTGCTGCAATATTATAGCTTGCATTTTACTCCCAAGTACAAAGCATACTGATAGGTTCAGAGAACACGACTAGCTGGAAGAATGCCAAGAGGTTATCCAAATTCCCAGAAGTACCAGAGCCTTTAAGGCTAGGAGAGCACACTTGCAAAAAGAAGCAGCCTCATTCCTCTTGAATTCTATTTATCCTCATTTAATTTTATTGTTTTGTACAGCATTTTTAGTCTGCAAAAAGCTTTACCATTCCTATCTTGAAATGGACAGTATTGGCCTCCTGGAAGAAGAGAAAACACTCTGGAATTACAGGCATCTGAGAACTTCTCTAGAAACATTCACATGGGTTAATGTTTTACCCAAATTAAACTCTCATTCCTGATACAATCCATTCTCTTGTAATGTACCTAATGACCAAGAATGGTTTGCAAATAAAAACCAGGAACTCTTAGGTCTCCATCAGAAGAGGAAGCAGCAAACGTAATTTGGAGTCGCATGAAAAAGATGCATAAAGAAACAGGCAAAATACAGAAAGCCAATGTGCATGTTTACATGTGCATGTTTTTAATTCGAAGACTGCAGCATCAGATGATTTGCATGTATCAAGGAGCCATCTGGGAGACAATTCCCAATAGGACTTTCAGACTACTTCAGATCTCAGATGCTCATCATCTGAAAACAAGGAACCAGCCAGTTTACATTCACGTGATGAGAAACCTAGTCATGTACATATATGTATGAACCAGCACTTAGTCATGACTTTTCATCCTCAGTGCACCCATTGGTAAACAGTGGGCTCAAGTAGCATCTCTCCCAAGGTGGAGGTCAAACAAGAGAGAATCCTGGGCTTTCCTCCACCCAGGGCCACCTCTGCCTTTGCCACCCCGTCCCCGCCCCTGACCCAGAAGTACCGGTGGTTGCGTCATTATCACCACAATTACTTCCATGTGGTTGCCTTCTCCATTCCCCCTTTAAAAATGGGGGTAAGGAAGGGGGCAGACCAGACTCCGACAGAGCCTTTCGCGCCACTTCTAAGTGGCGCGAAAGGCTGCATCAGAGCATTTTGGAGCTGTTGAAATGGCGCCCAGCACAGAGGCATGTGCCACTTCCAGGAGGTGGGTGGTGCTTGCCTTCTGGGTGATGCTTCCAGCAGCTCCAAAGCACTCCGATGGAGCCTTTTGTGCCACTTAGAATTGGTGCAAAAGGCTCCATCAGAGCCAGAGAAGCAGTGCACATCTCCTCCAAAATCAAAGGAGACACACGCTGGTTCCCACCATGACTGAGGGCCACTCCTTCCCCTCCCCTTTCTTTCAAGGGGAGGAGAGGAGGGCGGCCTCAAACACGGCCAGTAACCACGCCAAGAGTGACTGCACGAGCACAGCTACTCTTGGAGCAGTTCCTGGCTGATCAGAGGACTGCATCCCTCTCCTCCTCTTGAAAGAAAGGGGAGGGAGCTGCCTAGAGCATGCTGGGAGTTGCAACTCTGGCACACTGTCACTCTAGGGCTCCCCTTTCCTCTCCTCCTATAAAGGAGGGGGTACGGCCCAATCCAGCACTGAATCGCGGTGAGAGAGATAGCACCTTGCTGCCTCTCTGGCAGCGATTCTCGTCCACCGCCTCCTACAGCGGGAAGCAGAGCTGCCAGCTTCTTTCACTTTAAAAAAAAAAGTGAAACAGGAAGGGGCAAGGCTGATAACAACACTCCCAGAAAGGTGGTGCTCAGGGTATTTGCCCCTCTTGACCCCCTCTAGGTCTGCTACTGGTCCTTGGGCTCTCTTTTGTGCACAAGACACAGTTTTGTAAGCCTGACTTGGGATTGGTGCATTAGGAAGCCCTTGCTTGCTAGTTTTGCTCTGATAAGCTGTTCGCATTTCCTTTCATTTTCTGGGTTTCCATCTCATGAAATTGTGGCTTACTGAGACTCTGATAAGCTGAGATGCTCATAATATTCCAAACTGACTTTTGCATAGTATTTGCTCTGGTAACCCTGTAGTCCAGGATATTTTGTTGTGTCAAAGTTGTAAATAGGCTTTTTTCTAATGCTTTGCTATTGGAAAATGGTTGAGAAATAACCCAGTAAAAGTTAATAAAATGCCATGCGATACTCTACCTTTAATAGAGTCAACACCTATGCCTCCACCATGTGTTGTTGACTGTATTAATGGGAGATGTCACTTCCTGTTTGATGACATCACTTCCAGCTCTGACATCACAAGGAAGGTACTTCCTGTTTGATGATGTCACTTCCGACCATGACATCACTCCCAGATTGACAACCACACTTCCAGTGGGTTTGGACAGACTATTATTCTCAAAAGTGGGTCCTGTGCTAAAAACTTTAAGAACCATTGAAATGGGTCATTTATTCAGAGCTCTGCTAAGTCATTGGAATCTATGGGCAATTTAAAGCTAGTATAGGGCAGATAAAAGGAGGTCCAGTTCAGTTCTCTAGAACTGCTTTCAGTAATCATCTGGGAACCAATGCTGATTTCTCTAGAGCAGGGGTGCCCAAACCCCAGCCCTGGGGCCACTTGCGGCCCTCAAGGACTCCCAATGCGGCCCTCAGCGAGCCCCCAGTCTCCAATGAGCCTCTGGCCCTCCAGAGACTTGCTGGAGCCCGCACTGGCCTGATGCAACTGTTTGACCTCTCATGTGAACTGTGGGATAAGGGCTCCCTCCACTGCTTGCTGTTTCATGTCTGTGATGTAGTAACAGCAGTAGCAAAGGAAAGGCCAGCCTTGCTTTGTGCAAGGTCTTTTATAGGCCTTGAGCTATTGCAAGATCTTCATTCATTCATATAAGTTCATCTTTAATATATTCATTTATGTAAACTTATGTAAATTTATTCAACTTTTAAATGTTAATTCTTTTTTTTTCCCCAGCCTCCGAAACAGTGTCAGAGAGTTGATGTGGCCCTCCTGCCAAAAACTTTGGACACCCCTGCTCTAGAGAGTCCAGATCCAGGAAGGCTGGCCTCCCAAAGAAGAAATATTTATTAAACAAAGCTTATCTTTACAAAATAGCACATAAACTCCAAGGATGAGCAATTCAAAGATTATTAATAGCTTCTACTGTAAATTAGAATAAGACTTCAAGATAAAGTGGAGGAAAGAGGGACAAAGCAGCCCTTCACATTACAGGTGGTGAAAGTGCCACCTTCTGTACTAACAGCTTCAGTTGGTTACTTCTACGGCGTTATTTGGCAATCTCTTTTCCTACTACTGTTCTCCCAGCCCTCTTGTTCCCAGGCCGAGGGAAAGCTCCCTCCTAGCCTCTTGCCTATTCTCTCCAGCCAGCGTTCCACTTCCCCTCACCTTCTGAGAGCATGAAGTTCTCATGGTTTGTTTCTCTGTTTTCAGACGGAGGTGTAGCCCTCACTCCAGCCCATACCCAGAAAAGAGCACAAATGAAAGCCTCCAAAGTGTTCAACTGGGCTCCAGCGGAGTCCATTTACACTGCCTCTGGTACTTCATTGCCATGCTACAGGCAATGTCATTGGCCCTTCAAATCTGAACAGCAAGCGATGCTTTAAGAAACCAAGAATACTGTATACCATTTCAGCGGGGACAGATTTGGCCTGGAATTATTTAAGGCCTGTTGGCAATGAACAGGAGATGGGGGTGGGGTGAGGGTCACACCTCAAAACGTATTTACTCGAAACATTAAAGTGACTTCTGTTGAGCTTCCTGTTGAGCTGGGTTGCTCCCCACAACACTGCACCAGGATTAGAAAGTGCAAACCCCAAGCAGCAGAGGCCCACCAGCTTGGAGAGGGATCCTGAATCAGTCTCGATTTTGAAGCAGAGCCTGGAGGCTTAATCAGCCCTCCGGCATTCTCTGCCTCTGTGGTTGTTTCCTGCCTCAGGGAACACAGGAAGCGGGCATTGTTGAAGTCTCAATAAGCATTTCCTTTTTGTCTGAGACATCGGAAAGAGAACTGTGCACCTGACCAGGTCTGATAAAAAGAACTTGGCTGAGCACACAAAGACAACTTGCTGCCCAGTGCCTTCCACCTGACCTGTATCAGCTGTGTCAGAACAACAGTGAGAGCCGCTGGGGTCTGCAGTGGGCGATCCCACTCCTTCCGGGACACGTGCATTATTTGAGTCACGTGCAAGATGGGAAGGTAACGACCTTCCATTCTTGCCATAACCTTCAGCTCAACTGTGTTCATTCACGCTAGTTACGCAGAAAAATCCTGCAGCCTGCCTACCACCAATGATATGAAGCCACTTCCCGTTAGGAGTACAGCAGCAGCATTTAATAGCCACAGAGCAAAAATTGAAGCAAAGAAGTTGGAAAATGATGGTGGTTCGACTCAATGTTTCTGTTTTCTCTTTCTTTTTTTCCCCCCAAGCTGAGATTCTAGTGATTGTTGATGAGTTACTAAACTCAGGATGCTACTTGCTTCAAAGATTACTAATGGGCAATTCACACAACCACTGTGTTCATGAAGAGCCCACCTGGAGACTATATCATTTGATGCTCAATCCATTCTTAGCATGCCAGTTATTTATATATTTTATTTATTTTTCACATTTTTATACCACACTTCCTCTAAGGAGCTTGGGGTGGTGTACACAGTTCCTCCCCTCCTTTTATCCTCACAATGACCCTTTTCTCCCAGCCCTTATTGCTGTTACTGTCTTGCTAGATCTGCAGTGGCCACAGTGAATAGTCCCCTGGCTGGAAGTATGTTACTCTGCACCACACCTGGGTTACACAAGACACTCTTGAAGAAAGGGAACTGGTGCCAGGGTCTTTTGAGGGCTTGGTTATGGCCTAGTTTGGGGCCTCTTTATACATTTGCTCAAGATGCACATGTGCACCTTGCCCTTTCTGTCCCCGGTTTGTCCTTTGCTTGGTGCTCACAGCAGCTTACTTAGCACTGGGGCTCATTTTGGGGCAAGTGAGGGTAGTTTGTTCCCCTTCCACCCAGATGGCAATCCAGCCTCTGGGGAGGGGAGATAAAGGGAAGTGCTCACTCAGGCACTTCTTGTGTATATTTGCAAGTGATGGGAAGCCACAACTGTAGGCGGTTTCTGTGGGGAAATACATGTACATGTAGGCGGTTTCTGTGGGGAAATACTGAAGGCAGGTGAGAGTGAGAAATAGTGACCAGCCCAAGGTCACCCTGGAAGCTTCTTGGCTGAGTGGGGACTGAACCTCACTCTTCCAGGTCTAAGTCCAATCACCACACCGTAAGTACGAAACCATGATTCTGTGACAATTCAAATACAGGTTGGGTGTCCCTTATCCAAAGTGCTTAGGACCAGAAGCATTTTGGACATCAGATTTTTACATATTTTAAAATACTTGCATATATCCAATGAGAGATCTCGGGGATAGGGCCCAAGTCTAAACATGAAATTCATTTATTTTCATATGCAACTTACACTCAAAGCCTGAAGGTAATTTTATACAAATTTTTAATAATTTTGTGCATTTTGAGCTACTTGTCACATGAGATCAGTTGTGAAATCTTCCACTTGTGGCAGAAATTCGAGTTAGGGTGCAATCCTAACCCTTTATGTCAGTGCTTTCCAGCACTGGCATAGCGGTGCCAATGGGACATGTGCTGCATCCTGCAGTCGGGTGTCACTCACGGAGGCCTCCTCAAAGTAAGGGAATGTTTGTTCCCTTACCTCAGAGCTGCATTGCCATTATGTCAGTGCTGGAAAGTTATGGTTTTCAGATTTCAGAATTCCAGATAAGGGATGCCCAACCTGTAGTATGTGAAATCAATATGTATAATACAGTATGGTACGTATGTACAACTCTGTATGACAATGAACCATTCATATGCAATCTTCACTACAAGAACTCAGATGGTAAATAAGTGAAAGGCTCACATATTAAGGCCAAAGAGCTACACCCATGACTCAAACTCATCTAATACTTTTAAAATTAACAACTGTCCAGGAGCATAAACTAAAAAGAGGGACAGACAGCAAAGAAGAGGTGCATCTGAACTGAGTGGAGGAAATGGCTCCCCACCCCCAAGAACATCAGTCCTCCCCTAAACATTTTTGCCCAACCATGTTTAAAAATAAACCCCAGATATGAGCCATACAACCCAGCCCCGAGGCCACAGCTTGTGGGGAAAGCCCTCCTTGTATTATTGGGTGAAAAGACCCTTTTTGCAAATTAATTTTTTTTTTTTAAACCATCAAGATTAGGGACCTGGCAGGGTCAAGACAGAATTTTAGTGGTGAGGAGAGTCCCTCCAGCACTGAACACAGATTGTTGCCGTCATCCTAGGTGTGCAGTTTTGTTTTTTTTAACTTTGTGCATTTCTCTACACACAGCAAAACATCAACACCCACGATAAGGAGGCATTTTATTGAACCTATTTCTTTTATGGGTAAAAGCTCTTGATCCTGATTCAGGGTAAGAGTAGGGCAGGACAGTCACAGCAGATTTCAAAGGTGCTGAAAGGAGAAAGGGGGTGGAGAAAAAGAGAATGGTGTGCTGTGATCACTCCATTAGCATTTCAAACATGGCAACACCACCCTAAGCAAATATAATTAAAGTATGCTCTGAAGGCAATGTTTATTCGGAGGGGCTACTAAATGCGACAGGCTTATGATAGATGAAACACAGTAGGTCAATTCACATCCCAGCTCTTTTCTAAAACATTGCCAGATCTTTAACATTCAGTGCTTTGATTTTAAATCCCAGTCAGGAGCAAAATGTATGGTACCACCTTGCTTCATACTGAGTTCTTGTCCCACTTCTTTAAGTTCTGTCACAAATGATAAATTTCCTCAATTTCCTTTGCAGACATAGCTCTTCAACACATTCTTTTTGGAAACTACATGCATCCCATGTTTTCATGACATGTTCATGACACACATACACACACAACATACAATATAATGAGTACATACAACAAGGAAGCCCAACTGATAGGAGGGTTGTTGCAAGTACATGGCGTTCAGTAACTATACATGTATTTTCTCCACAGAAACGGCCTACAATTGTGACTTTCCATCATTTGCAAGTATACACAAGAAGTGCCTGAGTAAGCACTTCCCTTTATCTCCGCTTTCCAGAGGCTTGACTGCCATCTGGGTGGAAGGGGGACAGACTGCCCCCACCTGCCCAAAAATGAGCCCCAGTGCCAAGTAAGCTGCTGTGAGGACCAAGCAAAGGACAAACCGGGGACAGAAAGGGTAAGGTGCACATGTGCATCTTGAGCACATGTATAAAGAGGCCCAAAACTAGGTCATAACCAAGGTCTCAAAAGACCCTCTGGCACCAAGCTTAAGCCCCTGCTGTCTTTGTTCATGAGTGTCTTGTGTAACCCAGGTGTGGTACTGAGTAACATACTTCCAGGCAGGGGGCTATTCACTGTGGCCACTGCAGATCTAGTAAGACAGTAACAGCAATAAGGGCTGGGAGAAAAGGACTTGACAAACCACTTGTCCCCCCCCCCCCCCAGCACCAAAAGCATTCTTTACCAAAAGCCCCAAGAGTCAGGAGCACTAAAACTATCTGCAAGACTCAAACTGATTTTATTGTTACTATGTGAAATAACTTACACTGTGAAAAGTGCTGCAAAGAGATCATCATCACTGAGCTGCATGAAATCCTCTGTCTTTGCTGGAGAGAAGGTGGAGTACCTCAAGACATGAGGGGTGCGAACATCATCACGCTGTACAAGAACAAAGGCGACGGGGGTGACTGCAACAACTACCATGGCATCTCTCTCAGCGTTGTAGGAAAGTTGTTTGCCCGAGTCGCACTAAAGAGGCTCCAGGTACTTGCAGAGAGTGTTTATCCAGAATCGCAGTGCGGATTCCGAGTCAACAGGTCCACCACTGATATGGTATTCTCCCTTAGACAACTGCAGGAGAAATGCAGGGAACAACAACAGCCACTCTTTATAGCCTTCATAGATCTCACGAAGGCTTTCGACCTGATCAGCAGGGACGGCCTCTTCAAGATTCTCCCCAAGATCGGATGTCCACCCAGGCTCCTCAGCATCATCAGATCTTTCCACAAGGACATGAAGGGCACTGTTGTCTTCGATGGCTCCACATCAGACCCCTTTGACATCCGAAGCGGCGTGAAGCAGGGCTGTGTTCTTGCACCAACCTTGTTTGGGATTTTCTTTGCTGTCCTGCTGAAGCATGCCTTTGGAACCGCAACAGAAGGCATCTATCTCCGGACCAGATCAGACGGAAAGCTCTTCAACCTCTCCAGACTGAGAGCAAAGTCCAAAGTCCAGCTGAAATGTCTGCGTGACTTCCTCTTTGCCGACGATGCAGCTGTCACTACCCACTCTGCCAAAGATCTCCAACAGCTCATGCATCGTTTTAGCAAGGCCTGCCAAGATTTTGGGCTGACGATCAGCCTTAAGAAAACACAGGTCATGGTTCAGGATGTGGACTCACCTCCCTGCATTACAATCTCTGCGCATGAACTGGAGGTTGTCCATGACTTTGTGTACCTTGGCTCAACTATCTCCGACACTCTTTCTCTCAATATCGAGCTAAACAAACACATTGGTAAAGCAGCTACCACGTTTTCCAGACTCACAAAGAGAGTCCAACAAGAAGCTGGTCCAACAAGAAGCTGATGGAACATACCAAGATCCAGGTCAACAGAGCTTGCGTCCTGAGTACACTTCTGTACTGCAGCGAGTCATGGACTCTTCGCTCACAACAGGAGAGAAAACTGAACGCTTTCCACACACGCTGCCTCCGACGCATTCTCGGCATCACCTGGCAGGACAAAGTTCCTAACAACACAGTCCTGGAGCATGCTGGAATCCCTAGCATGTATGCACTGCTGAAACAGACGCCTGCGTTGGCTCAGTCATGTTGTGAGAATGGATGACGGCCGGATCCCAAAGGATCTCCTCTATGGAGAACTCGTGCAAGGAAAGCGCCCTACAAGTAGACCACAGCTGCGATACAAGGACATCTGCAAGAGGGATCTGAAGGCCTTAGGAGTGGACCTCAACAAGTGGGAAACCCTGGCCTCTGAGAGCAGCCCGCTTGGAGGCAGGCTGTGCAGCATGGCTTTTCCCAGTTTGAAGAGACACTTGGCCAACAGACTGAGACAAAGAGGCAAAGAAGGAAGGCCCATAGCCAGGGAGACAGACCAGGGACAGACTGCACTTGCTCCCGGTGTGGAAGGGATTGTCACTCCCAGATTGGCCTTTTCAGCCACACTAGACGCTGTTCCAGAACCACCATTCAGAGCGCGAAACCATAGACTTTCGAGACTGAAGGTTGCCAACATGGTCAACATGGTGAAATAACTTAATAACTTTTTATATTAATGTGGTATTTTATTTATTTAGAAAAATATGTAAAGTCCATTGCTTTTATACCAGTAGGAAACTCCAAGTCCCTGCAGCGTAGAAACACAAATAATCAAGACAATATAGAACAGTATGGTAAAATAATAGAATCAGCAATCAATACAGATAATTTGTTTATATCTCCCCCAAACACCTCCTTAAGGAGCTAGATCTTCACAAGAAATTGAATGGCGTTTTGTGATGGAGCTATATGTGACTCTCTAGGAAGGGGAGTCCAGAGACCTGGTGCCTACAACCCAAAAGGCTCATGCTCAGAATCACATTCATGTCATTTTTATGTACATCTGTAGTGTCTACCATCTACAGTTGGCATGCTGGCTCTTCCACTTTCTATATTATGTGATCATTTGATTTGGTTAATTTTCCCTGAAGTCTCGGGAACATTTGCATAGGACAGCTATGAGCAATATCATACATCCACCCAAATAATTGGGGTCTGCGCAAGAGCCTCCAGCCATTTAGATGCCATCTTGCATTCATTATTTTTATGATTGCCCTCAACAGTACTGAAGCAAAGAAACCTCTCAAGTCCAAGAATATCTTTGCACTTCACAGAGCTGATAGTTTATGGTCTGCAAGACTTTGGCTTAAAATATTAGTGGACTTGGGGAAGTATGCAAATACACTTTAAAATAATTACTGACTTTTAAGCCCTATTCCAACTCTAGTTGAGGATAAAAATAATATTTATGCATGACTAACAGAGTATGCTTGAATGAGTAGCACTCATTCACTGAAAGCAATGCAGTGCAGACAGATAATATAGGTAAACATCGTGTTGTAACATTCCAATCAGCGATGGACTGCATATGCAAGGGTCCTTTGCTGATCCCTGTTCCCCCCCCCCCAAGCCTCTGGAGCCAAGGGGAGCTGTGCTCTCCTTGCTTCCAAAGGCTCTTCTGAGCCCTGCAGAGGCCACACGTGTCCGCCAGGCTCAGAACAGCTGAAAACGCCAAAAAATTGCTACTTTCAGTTTCCAGAGGTAAACCAGAAGTAACTTTTTTCAACAGCTTCCCCAGGCCTCAGAATAAGGCACAAAAAAAGGCACTTCCGGTTTGC
The DNA here is from genome assembly GCF_035046505.1 of Tiliqua scincoides. Taxonomy (NCBI): domain Eukaryota; kingdom Metazoa; phylum Chordata; class Lepidosauria; order Squamata; family Scincidae; genus Tiliqua; species Tiliqua scincoides. Next base: position 73,069,818 of record NC_089821.1, on the reverse strand, counting down.
CTCTGGAAACCAACAGGAACTATTTTTCAGCCTTTTTGGCCATTCTGAGCCCTGCAGAGACACGTGGCCTCAAAAAGCTCCCCTTGGCTCTAGCGACTTTGCACAGGTGGCGTCATTTAACTATGGCATCACTTAATGACAGGGATGTGAGTATGCAACCCTGTCGTTAAGTGACACATACCTGTATACGAACTCAGCTATATCCAAATGTGCATTTGCATGTGCATTTGCATGCACCCCAATTCCTGCTCTAGCAATAATATAGGCATGGAAGCCTGCTTTCATACATAGATCTTCTGTTTAAGGATATTTAAACCTTCACCCTTTAACAACAGAGATGCCATATTTGTTAAGGGCAACGCTTCAGAAGCAGTTTCGGCAGAGTCCTTTGGAATGTTGCTGAGGTCTCATGGCATCAATTTCCTCAAAGTGGTTGTATAAAACAAAACCACGTGTGTGCACACACACAGAGAGCTATAGCATAGTTTCTTTAAAGTTACCTCCCAATCCCCTATTTTGAATGTATGTGACTGCACACATGGCAACTTATAGAGTCAATCACCAGCTTACTGGAAGTATGGTGACACCCTTAGATCAAATATAATGCCTAAGGAGACTTTATACACATGTACTTCCTCTGCCTGTGGGAGAACAGAGGTACAAGTTTGTACCTGCCAGAAAAGTCGCATGTGGCCTTGCTATGACCTGTGTATCATGAAGTGAACATTTCAAGGCTGATGACATTTCAAATCAGATTTCACTCCAAAGCCTACTTCCTGAGCTTTTCCTGCACTGCTGCCCTAGGATTCTGGTTTCATGGCTGAAGTGTACTACCAACCTACAACAAGCTTGCGTTGCTGATCTAACCAACAGAATCATACCAGTGCCTAGATATTTAAGAAGGGCTGCCTGGTACATCCCAGGCAATTGCAGTACAGCGCACTCGGTCTGGTGGTGTATCATTTTCTTCAGGGGCCATTAACTGGATCTTAGCCAATGTCTGAACGAACAGCACCACCTGATGGTAAAATAGAAAAACAACCTACTTGCTAATTTTGTACAGAGTGATTTGTTTCAAATATTGTCATGCCACCTTCCTGGCACATAGTAGAATTCAAAGCATTTCACAAGAAGAAGAAAACAGATTTGCAAGAATAGTACAAACCCAACAGTAATGGTCTGGAAAATTTGCTACACTTCGAGTTCAGAAGGAATTTCCTCACTAGGTCCGATTAAACTGCATGGCTTCTGCCCCATGACGAAATGTCAAACTGATCCTGGCCACAGACCATGCAAGGTCATGACCCTGCCCCTGGATTTTTCTGCTCTTTCCTAAACACCACTAGAGCCACTCTACTCATATCATTCCCTCCGAGGTTATTTCACGACTTTCAGACCATGCCAAAATTTCCTGGTAAGTGGCAGAAAAATTGGATAAAGACCTACGAAGGTTCCAGAATATTTATTTTAGCTCCCCTCCTGCCCAATCAGGGAAAAAACTGGGTGCTCAATTCCACCAGGCAGGGATTTCATTCATGCTAAGGATTACTACAGAGTGACAGATAGAAGCTGCTGAGTGAACCTGTGGCCAGTTGAGCAACTACAATTATTGTCACACCTTTTTGGAGATGTAAGAGCTGTTTGGACAGAAAATCACACAAAGAAACCTTGTAGCAAAGACATTACCTGGATCACTTCAGCTCCACTCCCCACTAGCTTTATGATGACCTCAGTGGCTACAAATGACTGTTTACCCCACTCAGTCACAGTCACCACATGTCATTTTATCAAAGCATTGCCCTAGAGAAGCAGGGGATCCACAACATTCAGTCATGTAGGGACTTTTAGAAGGCTCCTGCTTCTCTGTATTGGTGTATGATTAAAACAAAACCGCTCCACAGCATGGTCAGATGCCATAGACAATACGTAATTCATGTGGTTATATGATGACATGCATGCTGCAGTAAGTTTAGAAGAAGCAAACATCGGTACACATCTCCTCTGAAATGGGAATACTGCTGTCCTTCCTTCTTGCCTGCAGTTCAAAGGTATGGCTATACTGCTCTTGACCACTTGGTAGAGGAGAAACAATGTAAACCTGGGTTATAGAAATTTGTATAGAAAGTACACTTCCAAAGTTTGCTCCCCCCAGAACCGCTTCCTGCACTAACCAGCAAGCATTTTGAAAAGCGGTGTGCCCCAAGGATCTGTCCTGGGACCGGTGCTTTTCAACCTCTTCATAAATGACCTGGAGACAGGGGTGAGCAGTGAGGTGGCTAAGTTTGCAGACGACACCAAACTTTTCCCAGTGGTGAAGACCAGAAGTGATTGTGAGGAGCTCCAGAAGGATCTCTCCAGACCGGCAGAATGGGCAGCAAAATGGCAGATGTATTTCAATATAAGTAAGTGTAAAGTCATGTAAATCGGGGCAAAAAATCAAAACTTCACATATAGGCTGATGGGTTCTGAGCTGTCTGTGACAGATCAGGAGAGAGATCTTGGGGTGGTGGTGGACAGGTTGATGACAGTGTCGACCCAATGTGCGGCAGCAGTAAAGAAGGCCAATTCTACTGGGCTGGGGCACTTTCCTTATGAGGAAAGGCTATGGTGTTTGGGCCTCTTCAGCCTAGAAAAGAGACACCTGAGGGGGGACATGATTGAGACATACAAAATTATGCATGGGAAGGATAAAAAGTGATGCTCTTTAGACTCTCACATAACACCAGAACCAGGGGACATCCACTAAAATTGAGTGTTGGGAGGGTTAGGACAGACAAAAGAAAGTATTTCTTTACTCTGCTTGTGGTCCATCTGTGGAACTCCTTGCCACAGCATGTGGTGACGGCATCTGGCCTTGATGCCTTTAAAAGAGGATTGGACAAGTTTCTGGAAGAAAAATCCATTATGGGTTACAAGCCATGTGTATGTGCCACCTCCTGATTTTAGAAATGGACTATGTCAGAATGCCAGATGCAAGGGAGGGCACCAGGATGCAGGTCTCTTGTTATCTGGTGTGCTCCCTGGGGCACATGGTGGGCCGCTGTGAGATACAGGAAGCTGGACTAGATGGGCTTATGGCCTGATCCAGTGGGGCTGTTCTTATGTTTCTTATGACATCTCAACCATACCCTTCCATGTCCACCCATCCCCTCACATCCATCAGCACTTACCTCGGCAGGTGCTACCCTCCCGGGTAATAGCCTGACGACATATCCCACATGGTTTCACTTTCTTGAAACTCTTCACCTTGAAGGTGTGGGCTGTAGAAGCTTCAAGATCTTCAGGCTGCAAGAGATAAAAGATGTTTAAGAAGCAAAAGAATCCTTCATTTCTATGCTACTTGTTTATTATTTAAGCATGTATGTCATATACTGCACACACTTCATTTCTAAAACAATTTTAAAAATTAACCTGGGATTAACCCTGTGATTAGCTGCAGAGGGAGCCTTCTAGAAAATGCAACTGCTGTGCCTTAAAACAGAGAAGTACTCAAATCTTCCTAAGATCAGAAGTGTGGGGGATTCCTGCCACAGCTCCTTGGTAATAAAAGGGAATTGTCCACATGACTGAGGACAAAAGCCTTTCTGCCAGCCTAAAAACTCAGAGGATCACAAATGCAAGACATGGAAGGTTCAGAGATACCTCACATTTCTCATTTTGTTCAGTGAAACACATTGCTGAAGCATACAATTTATGTGCATAAAGCAACAGGGGTGCCCATGTAAGTAAGTTGTAGCCTTTGCCCACAAGTGAGATTCATTCTTTTCCAGGCATCCACTAGCATGCATTTTGCACACGTGATCCTCATTCAAAAATGACATGATGAACTTGTAATTGGTATTTGGAAATGCAAAAATGAAACTTATGAAATAACCCTAAGGTGCCTCCCGATCTTGAGTCACCTTCTCGGACTTACCACCACCAAGCCTGGGCTGAAATGAAGCACATTCTTGAAAGCTCTGCAAGCTGTTCCACTGAGACTGGAGAAAATGCTAGGGCCAAACAAGATGCAAAGTGTTCTTCACATGCCTGCCCAATTCATGTATGAAGTGGGGTTAGACTGGATCTAATTTTAACAGTTGAGTGCTTAAAAGTTTGGTAAGCACTGATCTAATGTTTTGTAAATAAAGAAATGAATAAAGGTATTATTACTTGTCAATAAATACATATAGAAATTTATTTATGTCTCATAAACCTAGGTGGGTCTTGATAGAGTATCATTTTAAAAAGTGGGTCCTGGTTCTAAAAAGTTTGGAAACCACTAGTTTGGGTTTGAGAACCTTGCTATTCAAGGAGTCACAAAATTTCTTTTTATAGTAGTATTTCTTCCCTACACCACTAGGTGACAGTATTTGATGCTCATTCACCAAACCACATTCTGCATTTGATGAAGTAGACTCTTGTTCAGAAAAACGTAGCCCAAGATAAATCTGTTAGTCTCTATGGAGTTACACAAAAAAAAACACTTTGGGCCCAATTGTCTCCAACTGTCCAGTGCTGATGCAGCCATGCCAATGGGACATTTGCTGCATCCTGTGATGCGGGGAGGGGGAATCACAGAGACCTTCTAAAGGTACATCGTGGCTGCATTGGCACTGGAAAGTTGGGCCCTTTGATTGGCACAGGATTGGGCCCTTTGATATTCTGAGTCACATTCTGCTCACACTGTTCAGGGGTGATCACAGTAATAAGAAACTTGCAGTGCTTTTAAAGCACCTTGGGTTGTAATACTGCGCTACCTTCCAGTATCAACATAGTCCTGAATTATTCTAAATACTTTTGCTAAGCAGTGAGCCTTGTATTAGACTTTGGCATGAGCTTACCTGGTAAAATTAGAAGTGAAACAACTGAGATGGCAGAAAGAGATTCTCAAACAAGTTGTCCAACCTTATATCGAACTCAGTTCAGATTCTGAATTAAAAATTTCAATATTTACAACATACAAAATAAGGGAATTAAAAAATTCTATGCCGTTTTCAGCATTTCTAGTTATGATGCAGTTTCATTTAGGGATTTTGGAAAAACAAGTGTAAGGCATTGAGCAAGTTAAAAAAAATATGCCTCTGGGTTGCATTTTAAAGTTTTGAGCAAAACTGCAAAATTCAAATCCTCTCAGATTCAGTCTCTGCAAAATTTCAACACTAGTTACAATACTTATTTATTTTTCACGTTTGTTTATCGCCCTCCTTCCAAAGAGCTCAGGGTTGTGAACATGGGTCGTTCATTTTTCCTCACAACAACCTTGTGAAGTAGGTGAGGCTGAAAGTGACCAGCCAGAAGGCACCCGGGAAGCTTTATGGCTGAGCAGGAATTTGAACCTGAATCTTCTAGGCCCAAGTCCAACAACAGAACCACTACTACACCTTAACGTAACAGCTCTGCAACAACCCAGATGCTCCAGCAGCAGCAAGCAGCTCCCAGAAGTGACTGGTGATGACATCATCACCAGTACTTCTGGGTTCTGAGACACTGCGCAATACCTTAAACAGCAGTGAGGGACAGGAGGGCTTTCCTCAGCGCACTGTTTTTGCACGCTGGTGCTCTGCCCGCCGTGCCAAACCTCCTGCTGCTGTTTGAAGCAGCAAGACAAGGTGCAACACAGTGTCGTCTCCCTGCCAGGCAATACGCATCCTATAATGCCCCTGCATGTTTGTCCTGCTGCCCCTGGGAGCCACGACTTACAGATTGGAGACCACTGCACTACACTATAATGAACAGTGTGGTTGGAAACAGTGTGGTTCCCTATTTAAAATGGGGAAAGGCATACTTCCCAAAAGTTCTGTTTGTTCTAATCAGGGCTCTCTACCTGCCTAGGTATAAATATCCTCATCCCAGTCTTGTAAGGGAGAAATTGGCATGAGTAAAGAAACCTTCCACAAGCACTCAGACATGCCTCAGAAGTGATATGCCTGCCTGCACTACCATGCATGTTCCAAGTCCTAGGCAGCAATCCTAGACACACTTTCCTGGAAGTTAGTCCATCAAATTCACTGATTAAACAGAACCACGCAGGTTTAGCCGAAGAGCTCCTGACACCTGAGGCAGCATGCTAAATGCTGGCTCCCTTACCCAATAATGTTCCAGCCTCTGTTCCTCCCACTCTTCAATGCACTAGCTTAGCACTCTTCCCTCCTCCACATTTTCCTTTCTGACCTCCTCTTCAACAGAGATGAGAACTCAAGTCAGGTGACTCAAGTTCGAGTTGCAAAAACACATGTTTTTGCTGACTCATGCAGACTTGAGTCACCTGTGCTGATGACTCAGGCATTGACTCAAGTCTGAGGCTACTGATTCGGCACTCGGTTCCCACACATGCACACTTGAGTCTGTGTCTGAGTGTGTTTGCTTACTTTTTTGCGTGAAAGACCTCATGGGGCCATCATTCAGACTGGGTGAGCAGCAGGGAAATTCCAGCCAGGAGGCAGAGAATAGTTAACCTTTTGCTTTTGCATCGAGGAGGAGCGGGGAGGCGGCAGCGGGCTCTCTTGCCCATCTCTAAAGGAATCAATGATCAATGGATGAAGGATGGGCCATCTGATGTTTGTCTTTGGATGAGGTAGGGCAGAAGAATGAGCCCAAGGGGGTTCTTGCACTAGAATTGGCTGGACAATCAGAGAGGGGAGGAAAAGGAGGCAGGGAAGCTGGGGGGAGGCAGTTCGTAGTGATCACATTGCATGGCTCCTACGGGCACCGTTGTTACTTGGGAGGAGGAAGCCTCATTGAATGACCCGCACAAATGGGACTACTTCTGAGCAGAGCTGCAAAGGATTGGGTCATACTGGTAAGCCTTGCAGCTGCTGCGTGTGACTCTCCTCCCTCTTGCTGCTTCTGTCCCCACTCTCATGCAGTTCGTTCCACCCACTCCCGCCTCATTTACAGATAGGATGGAGACAGCAGGGGAGTGGTTAAAGAGAACTTCGACCGACCGACACACACACAGCACCAGCTCCGCATTTTCTGGAGCTGCGGCTCCACCAGCTCTGTGGAGCTGCAGCTGACTTTTTAAAGGGAGAGAATCGTGACTCAAGTCTTTGAGTCGTCAAAACACTCTGGGTGACTCAGGAGGTCCACCCGTTAGGACTCGTTTTCGGGTTGAGTTGCAGGGGGGTGGAGACTTGTGACTTGACTCACCCATTCCTACTTTTCAATCCAGGGAGTGAAAGGAGAAAGAAGAGCAAAAGAGGAAAGCAGGCAGACAGAGATGGATTATATAGATTATACTGGATTAGATTAAACCTCACTCCCTTGTCCCTTCCCTACATATGTGCTTCTCTCTAGTCTACAGCAATAAAATGCTTAATCAAACAGACCCATTCTCCCCCAATTACTACCACTTAGGGGAGACTTTTCCCACCATGAGATCTCCATATCATTACAGTCCTGTTGATGTCCTTCTTTTCCAAACCACACCCCCAAGTTCATTTTCCATGTACTCCCAACTCCCTGTTTTGGTAGAGCCTAGAAAATTACATACAGCACTTATGCTTGAGTCATCATTGTCCTGTGTCATTTATGTCAGAGTTCTTAATCTGGAGTTCTACTCACAAAGAATACCATGGATCTCATCATGGTATTCACCATGAATCATCATCATCAAACTACTCAAGGAACTCCTTTGGAAGTACGGAACTAAATCATTTTAAACCACTTTTTGATCACAGTGAACAAAAGGGGCTGCTAATTTATGGGAAAATTTTATCTAGCTGTCACAATAGGCTAAAGAAAAAGCTACATATGCACTTTCTTCACATCATTCATGTTTTAATAACATCTCAGTGGGAGGTTGTACGTTCAGCACTTTCTCCTCCTCGTCCCAGGCCTGTCCCCAACTTCCCTAGTAAAAGAGGTATTTGATCATGGGTTTACTAAACTGAGATTATCTCTGCTGCCCCCCTCCCCAATTCTCACTCAGCCTCAAGGAAAAGACTAAAGGGGGAAGGGAGCTGTTTATTTAATCTAGGCATGAAGAATGAAGTATTGTCAGGCTGATAAACTCTGTGTCTGGATCCCCAGACAGCAGCAATATTCCCCTCCCACACACACACACACACACACACACACACACACACACACACACACACAGCTGCTTCTACCAAATGCTGCCTTCACATAGTATTACTGGTACTGCTTCCACCAGTGCTCTTTTAGTGTTCAAGTTGCTGTTTTTAAAGAATCAACAATGCACACAGCACCACACAAAACGGTCACCATAAGGGACTCACACAGGTTTGCTAGGTTGTAACCTAGATAATAATAATAATAATACAGGTATTTATATACCGCCTTTCTTGGTCGTCAGATTTCTCCTCAGACTTTAATTCAAGGCGGTTTACATAGGCAGGCTGCTTAAATCCCCGTAGGGATTTTTACAATTAAAGAAAGGTTCTATCTTTCAAGAACCACACAACATTTCATATGGAACTTTTGTGGTCTGTTATCACTTTCTGGTCATAGCCCACCCCTACCCGTGGCAAGCTACCAGCACTGAAGGGCCAGAGCAAAGAGAGAGGTGCAAGCTAAAGTGGCTTCATTTTGCATATAGAATTTGCCAGGTCTTCTTTTCCTGAAGAAAGAACCTAACTGCGCAATCCTAACCCACTTTCCAGCACTGGCATAGCTGTGCCAGTGGGACATGTGCCACATCCTGCAGTTGGGGAGCAGTCACGGAGGCCTCCTCAAAGTAAGGCAATGTTTGTTCCCTTACCTCGGAGTTGCATTATCCTTATGTCAGTGCTGCAAAGTGGGTTAGGATTGCGGCCTAACTCACCATTCTATAGGTCAGCAAACAGGGAAGTTGTTTGCTATGTATAATGTTTTATACGAGTACATCAGAGTTTTTACACTGTGTTTATGCTGTCACAGCTCTTACGTCTTTGACAGTGTAATCTTATTCTTGACCTCCATGGACCATTTGTGGCTACTCTAGAGCAAGTAGTACCAGCTGTTAGACCTGCTGTGGTCTTGGATCCAGAGACGTGGCTGCTGGCAGAGGTAAGGAAAGTGCCTAGTTTGGGGGGGGGGGGGCGCGAACAAAGGCAGAGTGGGGAATAAGGGGCGGGGGAGAGCCGAAAGGGGGTGTTGCAGGCCCATGAGGAGGCAGGATTAGTTGAAGTGGCCTCCACCATATCCTAACCCCTCCTCAGGCCTGCCAGATTTACATGGAGCTTCCCAGATTTTCACCAGTGATTCACCAGCCCAAGGGGCAGGCTGGGGCTTTAACCAGAGTAAGGGGACAAATGTCCCCTTACCCCAAGTAGACCTCCAACCTCTTCCTAACTGGCACTGGATAAAGCACAGGTCATGCGGCCCTGCTGCACCAGTGCAGATTAGAATTAGGCTGCTCATCTGTGATATTAGACTAGAGGCACTGCTGATTTCATTATGTGTTTTACATTTGGCTTATGATTTTATCTGTTGAATATTTATTTTATATGCTTCCTTGGGTGCCCCTACTGGAGAGAAAGGAGGGGTATAAATTGCCAGAATGAATAAGAAAGCTAAGAAAACCTAGGAAAGTCTATAATTAATAGGTCTAAGAACCAAATTGTGCATCACATCAGATCTGTTATCAAAACAGACACCATGTGCAATTTCACATACCCATGAAGTGACACTATCGCATCTTATTTCCTCTGCACCCTGCCAGCAGTAGTCAACACTGTTTAGCAGAGGCAGAAACCACACAACACCATAATACAAGGCCGTTGTCAACAGTAATCTCAATAGCAATCTACCGTCATGTACAGGTGGGACCTTGATTTATTTTGCTCACTGTTTTATTTTGAAGAATATGCCTTTTTTAACAGACTGCCCAGAGCTTGTGAGAGGGCAGACATGATGGTAGAAGGTTCCCAAAAGCAGCCTTCCCAAAGAGTCCTACATCTCTAGTTTGGAAGACGAAGAAGCAATCCTTTTGCTGAGTTTGGCATCAGAGAATTGCCAGGCAGGACTGCTGTGGCTTCCCTCCCTCTTATTCAGAACTAAATCACATGGGAACATTACATGAGCAATGTCTTTCTCAGTGTCCCACACCTCTCCTGACACCGGACAGTCTACCATCTAAAAAAAAAATCACAACTCCATAGTATATCACTGCCTTTGATTTCACACCTCCAGGGTGTCTTGTTTTTCAAAACTTCGATCTGGAAGCCCTGCTGGGGAACTGGGGAAGGAGAGGCGAGGGCAAGGACAGGTCTGGGTTTCCTTCCATCTAACATTTGGAACAAGATTATGTTGCTGCATTATCAGTTGGCAGACAGTCAAGCTCACTGGAGTCTGACCCCATACATCAGGGATGAAGAAGGCGGCACTGTTCTTGCTGTTGTTGTTTTAATGCTACAAACCAGAATGTTTTATGATATAGGCCCCAGGAGAGTTATTCACTTCCCTGACATATAAAAACTATCCTGTCCCCCCAATAAAAAAAAACACCTTTGGGGCCTTTTACATTTGATGGTCCCTGTGGAGAGATTAGTGGCTGAGTTAAAGGCAATCAGGCCAGTCGTCCTCTCATTGCTCCACACCTCATGCCCTAACAACACCCAGCTGTTTGCAAGCTGGGCCGGAAAGGAAGTTGCCAGACCTTGACCCTCAACCCTTTTCAGTTCATGCTGGCTCCAAGGGGGTCGTGGCAGCAAATGCACACACCCTGCCCCCATTTCCCTCCCTCTGGGGAGGGGGTGACCCTTGGGCCAGGTCATATGAGCCTCATGGGGCTACAAGGGGGCAGCCAGTGGTGAGCAAAAGGTTCAGGATACAGAGAGGAGGGGAGATTAATCTTGGATTTTTTCCCAACGATGAAGTTGTCAGTGGCAAACTAAATCTCTCCTTCCATGGTGACTCAAGACCTAATTAGATTAGCATCTTTGTCGAGCAGCACTCAGGCGCTCTCTGAGGCCAGCACATGGCTCTTGAGAGGAAACAGTGCAGCTGCTACAGACAGAACTTTTTTTGTGTTTGGTCTGATGATGCAAGCAAGCTTTGGGATGCCATGACCACGATCATCTGCATTTGCCTCCCTTTAAAAATGTTTTTACAACTCTACCAAACCTCATCTGATCTCTACAGTTGCAGATACAGGTGCAAAAAATGTGAACTGAAACTGTATTCTGGTGAAATTGGCATTGGATGCTGTGAACCGGCTTGGCGCTAGAGCCATACCATAACACAATACTTAGCAAGTTTGCCTGGAATGGAGAAAAGAGGGTTAAGAAATGTGAATGCCCCAAGAAGCTCAATCAGGATCCAGTCTACATCTACCTGCATGGGGACCACAAGGTATCATTCCTCCTCCCCAACCACTCTTGGGACTGAGTAAAGACAAAGTCTGCATAAGAGCTGGCAGATTCTGGACAAACCAGAGAGGAGAGAGAGAGAAAGCTGTCCCAAAGAACCTTCCTCAGTCAAGAAAGAGAGTCTCATCAAACAGAAATAAAACCGAACAACAGACAATTCACCTGAAAGCATCCGCTCAGCAAATTTTTTTTTAAATCTTTCAAAGTGGGATGAACACTGTGTCTTTAAGGTTTTAAAGATAAATTTAAGCAAGTAAAAGACACATAATGGGGCAGGAACAGAGGAAGGGGAGAAGAGACTCTTCTTCCTCTCAGCACAAGGGCAGGAGACAAACTCTCAGGCTTCTGTTTGCACTAAAAGGGTCTAGGAGTGAGGGTGAACATTTAGAACTCTGTCTTATGGTCAAATCATGACATAGCATTGGGCGAGATCTGGGAGAGATGCTTCCATCTCCCTCAAAAACTGTTTAGAAGCCTCCTAGGAGGTGTGCCTCATCTTTTGAAAGCAGCTAAATTGAATAATCACTAGAGGCATGTCCTGGAGAGAGTATGACTTAGTCTCCTTTTTATTAAATGTTATATTGCTTGCTTTTTTTTTTTTTTAAGGATCTATGCCAGGGCTTTTCAAACTGGAGCATCGCGACGCCCCAGCCTGCGGGCCCTGGCCCCTGCCCCCTTAAGGGGTGGGGGCAGCCTGGAGGCAGGGAGGTGGCAGTGGCGCGATCCCCAGGCTCTCAAACTCTCCCAGAGAGTTTGAGAATCACTGATCTATGCCATTGTATTGCTTACAATAACTTGACCCGTGAGGATCATAATTTTGGTTCCTAAACTGATATGAGGTAAGAATGTCAACTTTTAAAAATGTTTGCTAGTTTGGCTCTTTAAATACTTTCCTTCTTCGCATGTACACACATGATTGTTTTGGCTTCCTTTGTGTCCAAACATTATCAGGTCAAACTACACAGGTGTTAAGCACTACAGCCCCACCAGGATTATTTTCTTTTGTAAACAGCACGCATGTGGAGTCCCAGTCTACACTGGGATTTATTATTCACCATGGTCCCAATCTCAATCCCATTCTCCACATGCGTGCCTTTACAAAAAAAGACAACCCTGGTGTGCTTGCAATGAGCAGTTTGGCAGAGCTCTCCTTCTCTCTCTCTCTCTCACACACACACACACACCCACATCCACGAGATAGGTGAAACAGTGGCAGGCATTCAAAAATCAGAATACTGTCTGTCAGATAATGCAAGAGAGGTAGGACATTCTAAAATGGATGCTGTTAAATCGAGAGTGTACTCCTCTTTCTGTGCACAGTAATGGCATTTATCCCACCTTGAATTGAAAGGGAGCAAAAGGTAATTTAATTCACTATCCTGCCAGAAGACAGAACGATGGCATAATGATGAAGCCCAGCATTTTACCCGACCGCCTAGTTCCCAAGAAGGACAATCACTTCAGGGGAAACTCTCTTTATATAATGATGAACTGCAATGGAAAGTGGTAAAGTTATTGTTCAGATCAAATTAGTTGATCTACTGTGGTATAGCATGAGCTTTATGAATGAGTGCCATTCAGTCCAAAAAAAGCTTACAGACTGGCAAAAACTGTAACATTTGCACTCTAGAATTGTTACATAGTGTAATGTATTCTCTCTCTCTCACACACACACACACACACACAAAATATACCATTAACCCACTATCTTTGCACTTCAATTTATCTGTCTATAAAATGGTTAAATGATCATATACCCAGTTCCTCCACCATTCTAGAAAGTAGAACTAGCTAGATGCAAAACACTGTAAGCACCAAAAGCCTAGATCATGAGGCTTCAAAATATTTTGAGCATCAAAGAGGAAGCCTGGGGAGAGAAAGCCTGGAGTGGTGGAATCCTGCCCAAAAAGCCAAACAAGAATTCAGGTGAAGGTTTGGTGAGGATTTCCTTCCTCCATCAGTGATATGGTCTATCAACACTCTCTGACCCTTCAGGATTTTATTCTGTCTGCCATTCCCAGCAAATCACCCCCAAAACGTGGCCTTCACTTTAATCTAAACAACAGGATTGCAACCAGACAGCCTGGAGGCCCACTCTGACTGGGAACCTAGTAGTTATCCTCAGATCACCCAGAAACATGCTATTTTCCCCTTACAAGAAAAGGGTGGAGACCTACTGTACTGTTTGCAGTATCCAGGCTCTCCCCCTAGAATCCCACAGCTTCCTTCAAAGCCAGGGGCCATTCTAAGGGGACACTGAGAGTAGGCTTAGATCAAGCACATGGTCTGAGAAAAGAACTCAGACATCAGTATAGAACTCAAATGTAGATTTAGGACTGTCTCTTAATTGGAAAGCTAACTGCAGGGAAGATTCCAACACAAATATTTGAAAAACCAAAGCTGTGCTGAAGAGTGGGGGCTGGAAGTATACATCTTGGCTAAAACATTCATGGTGTGTCCAGTTGCAGGCGAAGTTCTTGGTAACCACAATTTAGGATTCAATTACAGCTTGATGATTTAACCCTGTTTTATAGCTGCAGTGAGTTGAAAGCCAGAGGGGGTTATTGGAATTAGAGGTGGGATGAATCTGAAATTTGAACCCAAATTAAACCTTGACTCATATAGCACATATGCTATATTGCAATGCAGGTCAGAGGCCATTTCCCTTGAATACCTTCAACACCATGTGCTGGTTATCATCAGCATTAAAACAGTGCTGGTCCTAATCCAGTACCAGCCCGACTATCAGTGTAATCCTATGCACCACATTTAATGGGGGCTTATTCCTAAGTGTTTGCAGGATTGCAGTCAATATATCTGTTCCTATGTAATACAGATAGCTTGGGAACCCAGGGAGTTGGGGGCAGAAGAACAGCTATGCACTCAAGCCGAAGAACTGGAAAAAAGGCAACAAGGTGGGCAATTTCTTATCTAATAATTCTAATTTGCCCCAATGGCATGTTAAAGGCAAAAATAGTCATTTCCGATTTTCAGTAGAAAAACAGCACAGAAGGGGATTTAAATACCCTACAGACATGCTGTGATCCTGATCTGAACTGCAATGTCATGTGGCTGGTACTGTCAAGTAAGTTTAAGCTTGTGACCACACACTGGCGCATTTTAACATTAAGTGTACCTCAACCCTAATTTTTCAAAATGGAACCAGGTCTGGGAGGGGAAAATGGAACTTGTGTTGCAATCACATAACACTCAGCACAACCACAGTCCAGACAAAAGAAGTTTTCCATCACTGCTTTTCATTCCAGCCTCAAGCAACATTTCCCCAGCTACTCAACAGCTATTAGAATGTAGGATAAATGTAATTTTTTGGAATGGATGTGCTACCTGCAATTTTGTTGCTGTTGTTTCAGTATTATCTAACTGTGAACCTCCTTGAATGCCTTGATAGAAAGGATACAAACGAGTAAGTACATACATAATGAGAGTGACACCATCTAGTTCCTCTGCTAGAAATTATAATGACCTGCTAGTTCTCCGTGCAAAGCCAATACAGTCTGAAAAGGCTATGAAAAGATATATTAGATGCTATATATCAATGCTGGGAATTTGGCCCTTAAAAGCTCTCACCTCCTTTGATATGCCCTCTTCTCTCAGTGAGTTTCATTCACATATGGAGTGAGGAAGCAGAGGCATGCATGAACAGAGAGAGAGAGAGAGAGAGAGAGAGAGAACAGCTGCATGAGAGTTGCAGGACAGTCAAATGTGAGCTGCTTTCTAATCAGGATCTCAGGCAGAAGGCTGGGGGGGGCGGGTGGGAATGAGACAGAGGGAAAGCAAGAGTGTATGCTTCTCCTCCTCATCTTGCTGTGCTTCCAGCCAAGGCAAGACAATCCCTGGGACCCAAATGCAAGCCTGCATTCTTCATTCCACCCTCACGCCATCCTAAGCAGTGATAGGCAGTAGGGGGTGGAAGGGATTTAGCCTGACTTGTTTCCAGACAGTTTCCTCTGTTCCTCCAAAGTTGGCCTCAGTCACCACATTACATCAGAGCAAATAAAGATAGAGACTGCTTCTCGCAGGCGAGGTTGGTGGGGGGTTAGCAGAGAGAAAAAACAGAGATTTTACATGCAGGTTCCCCTACTTCCCCCTGCCCATTTTCATAAGCTCAGGAAATGGGAGACAAATGCACCCATTCAGAAAAGCTTAAAGGGATACAGAAGGAGGAGGGGGATAGCTGGCACTCTTGATATTGCATTGTGGTGCCCCGCATCCAAAAACAAAACTTCTTCACCCAACCAAAGGAAGAAAGCCTGTATGCAGCACCACTCTGGTATACCTCAGAAGGTTCAGGCAAATGCCCATGTAATGTGTCATAGAGAAGCAAATGAAGGCAAGGGACAGTGGCAGTCTTGGGCTTTTTCCTGTCCGGGGCCCCTGTATTTGCTGCCCTTCCGCCCCTGACCCAGAGGTAATTGCCGTGATGTCATCACATCACCACAATCACTTCTGGAATCGCGCTGGGAGTTTAATCACAGCTGCAACTCGCAGCCACAGCTGCTGCAAACTGCAGCCAGGATTCAGCACCATTCTGGGCCGCTCCCCTCTCCTCTTTTATAGAGGAGGGGGCGGCCTAGAGTGGCAGCATGCTGGGATCTATGACTCCCAGCATACTGCTGCTCCCAGCTGCCTCCCTCCTCTCCTCCTTGAAAATGGTTTCAAGGAGGAGAGCTGCCCAGAATGGCACTTAATCTCAACTCTAGGCACAGTGCCACTGGGGAGAGAGGGAGCCTAGAGCAACAATGACAAGAATTGCGACTCCCAGCAGGCCGCCACTCTAGGTTGACCCCTCGTCTCTTCTTATAAAGAAGGAGGTGGCCCAGAACGGCGCTGAATCCTGGCCGGTGTGGCTGCAACTCGCAGCCACTCTGGCCAGGATTCTGGGCCACCCAGTGTCACAGCCGGAATGGCTGTGAGTTGCGGCCGCATTTATTTATTTATACAGGTATTTATATACGGCCTTTCTTTGGTCGTCAGATTTCTCCTCAGACTTTAATCCAAGGCGGTTTATGTAGACAGGCTGTTCTAAACCCCCGTAGGGATTTTTACAATTGAATAGTTCTAGTCTTTCATAGAACTCCTCATTCCAGCTGGATTCCTTCCCAGTCTGTCCTCTCTCTGGCCCTTCGCCTCCCACGCTCCACTTGACGGCAACTCCTCTCTGCCACCGAGGGTCAGCTCATCAGTATATCAGCGTGTCGTCAGTTCTCAGGTACTTCCGGTTGTTTCGAACTGGCAGCCTCAGACCTTCAGGCATACAAGGCGGCAGCTCTACCAACTGAGCCAGACCTCCTGCCCTTTGCACCCGTTGGCCCCCCCCCCCCAGCAAGGGAAGGGAAGAAGTCTTCACTGGTGACCTGCATGCTCTAATCAGGAAAGATCCTAGGGAAACAAGTCTTCTGAATTGCAAACTAGACAAGAAAGTTCCAAATGCCAGATAATGGGGGGGGGGGGGGCAAAAGCAATTGTGGGTCAATTTGGATCAGTCATAGTGTGAGAAAGAGGGGGGTTAAACCTTTCTTCTCATTATAATGCTCTAATTTAAATTCCTCCTCCCTCAAAGATGCTATTGGCTGAGAAGTGGAAAGATGAACAGTAAGAGTGCTCATGAAGGTTTTACCAATTTGGTAGGAGGTCTGAACAGTGGTGAACCTCCCCAGCCCCACACCCTGGGGCAAAGGTCCGCAATGACACTCCCCGTGAGATGCCGCCACCTCCCTGCATGCAAATTCCCCCCCCCCCCCCACTTACCTAGAGTGCACAGAGACTCACAGGACTTCAGGATGTACAGGGAAAGCCTACTGCAGCTTCTCCGGGCTCTTAAACTGTGCTTCCAGCAAACTGGAAGCACAGTTTCTGACCAGGTCAGGAGCCTCAGAGAGGTTTCTGTGCCTTCCTATAGGCACGCAAGGCTCCATGCCAGGGGCATTTGCCCTTTTCCATTAATGGTAGGTCTGCCACTGGGTCTGAAAACATGACAACAGCCTGGTTCAGAGTCAACTTGCAAAACCAGTTCATTTATTTTCTCTAAAATATCCACTCAATTTATTTCCTCCAAACCCAGTTCCAATCAACTTGCAACAGTTAGCGACATGAAGGCACCCCACAACCAGCATTATATAAAATAAGGAAGAATGAACAAACAAATGAACCGAATGGAAGAGAAGGGCAGAGGAAGCAGCCATTCAGAGCATTTTCAAATCTCAGTGCATGATGAACTTTTTATTTTCCAACAATGCAGCTTGATTCAAAAAGATAAAATTGATTATGTTCACTACATCGATGGTGCTGTACTGATGGTTTCTTCTGTAGTAAACAGTGTCCTCTGGAGGAATGCTTTGCAATGGGGAAAGGAATGCTTTATCCTTCTCCTGCCAGCCATGTTCTTCCTTAAACCTCCCTCCCGCAGCTGCTTTTACCCTGGCAGCGCTGCTGATCTATGTTTACCTCACAAACCTGGATCTGAAAACCTGTGGAAACAGCAAGTCATTTAGAGGGAAGATTTCAAGGAAAGAGCACAGCTAGGTGGGATAGATTTAAGTACCCCCTCTTCCAGCCTCTTCTCTGCTACAAAGGACCCCCCAACCCCCCACCCAGGGCACTCTGTAATCAAGAAGCAGCAGTCAGGCTAACATTATATGTGGCTGCAGCATTATATGTAGTGGAAAAGATGAACAGTAAGAGTGCTCATGAGGTTTTTACCAATTCGATAGGACAGTGGCGAACCTCCCCAGCACCGCACCCAGTCCATAGTCAACCATATGTAAATTCTAAAAAAACCTCATCATCATGCTGAATTAGAATTCAGAATCCAAGGGGATATTCAGTCTACTGTATTTAAGCGATTGGATAAATTGATTTGAAAACACTGAATCGAATTTAAAGTCACCCACTATTAATATTAAAACAATAATAAAATATCATATACAAAGATTACTAAAACTGCAGGTGGGAACCTCCTTAAAAGGGCAAGCCCTCTTCTTGCTCACATTGGAAGGAATGCTTCTTCTAAGCTGATGCATGCCCCAACATTCGCATGCATCATCTCAAAAGTATGCCTCTTCCCTCAGAAGTAGTTTTTACCCACAGCAATTTTAATCATTTAAATAGTCAATTAAAGTTCATACAATTAAACAACAAACGTTTAATTGAACAGCAGCCCTAAGGTATTTAAATAATCAACAAATTAGGACTTAATCCTATCTAACTTTCCAGTGCCCAGGCAGTCATGCCAATGAAGAGTACACTGTATCCTGTGGTGGGGAAGCAGTCACGAAGGCCTCCTCAAGGTATGGGAACATTACCTCAGGGCTGCATTGCAGCTGCACCGGTGTTGGAAAGTTGGGTAGGGTTAGGTCCTTAGTGACTCTCAGGAAAAAGAAAGTGGGAAAAGATGCAGGAAAAGAGGAAGATATCCTTCAGGATATTGCATCACTTTGCTCCCTATGGAGCATCCTGGAGTGACGGAGATCACTCCAGTTCGATGAGCTGGGAGTTCAGAGGAGGGGGCAGATAAAGCGAGGAAAGTTGAGCAGGTGGCATCAAAAGGTGGGTAGGCCGGTTTGCAGCAAATACCTCCAAACATATTTGACCCGGATTTGAAGAGCAGTGACATTCCCTGAGGCCATTATCACCCTGCCCTCCATCCCCACTTTTGGGATGGAATTTAGCCCTTCTCTCAGCAGAGATAGCATATACACATTAAGTAAAACTGCCACACCACCTTAAGTATCCAAAAGAGCTGAAGTCTCAATTTTAGGGTCACCAAAAGCCCTGAGAAATATTGATCACAACACTGTCTGGCCCAGATAGCCTGGTAAACAACTGTGACTGTAGGCTTCCATTTCATCTAACCCATCCCATCCCCATGCTACACATGCCCAGAGAGTCACTAAATCTCCCATCAGAGAAAGTGACAGGAGCCAGTGGGGCTCTGAGCCCCCCCCCCCTCTCAATATCCCAAGCATCTTCTCCAGCACTTTAGCCTGTTGACCTTGTCAATTATTCCCTTGGCCTTGTGACCTCCAACCCTCTAGGGAGAAGTATCCGAGCCAAAGAGCTCAAAGAAGGGAAATTCAATCACAAAAATGGGAATGGAGGGAGGGAAGGCACTGCCATTCCCTAAAATAGGCCCATCTTGTTCCAAGTCAGTAGGCCTCACTCAGGTTGGACACAGGCCTAGGCATGAGAACAGAAGCAGAGCAAGGATGTGTCATGAGCAAGAAAGACACAAATCTCTGGATGACCTCTATGCAGGCAGAGATGCAACAAAGCTGTTTGTGCTCCATAGCGAACATGACCAGTTAAGTCCATCCAGCAAAATGACAGAGGACATTATCAGTCCTATACCAGGAGTGCAGAGGATAGAAATATATCAGCATCAACACAGCAGAATAACAGAATAAAACAGCTGATTTCCTAGCAACATGGGAAGATAGCCGCAGCCTACAGTCTCTTAAGGCCCAACACAGAAGACAGACTTTTCTAGTTTAGAAATCAAACCCCAAACTTACACCTCTTTCCCCACAATTCCTAGTTTTGTCACTGGATGTGTTATGCTACAAGACTAACCGAAAAGGAGGATGCCCATTAATAGAACACTCCTCCAGGATAAATGCAACATAAACACAACATTGGCAAATAGAATGTGATCCACTCCTCTAGCACAGGGAGACACCACAGTCTGACAAGAAACTTTTAAACCAACCTGATGCACAGATTTGGGATGCAAGAAGCCCATGCATCTCCTTGTTCTGGTTTTAGAACTGTGACCTTGCATCTTCTGCCACCATCCTTCTATGCACTCTGAATTACCACAGTAGAACACAGTGGTAGACAAGTCAAACTTCTAAGAATAGGGCAGAACCTCTGAAATCCTATGTCAAAATTAGCAACCTTATATCAACAGACATCTGATTAGGAAGTCATTCAGTCCACAAATGTATTACATTCAGGAAGAAAATGTTTAAAAGACACACGTTATGGCCCAGGTCATGGGTTTGGATACAGAGGATGTCAGTGCCACCAAGACCGGTCTCATCCCAACCCCATCACCAGCAGAACCCTGCCAGCATCCAGTCTTCATGCTGCCACTGGCGGCATGTGACCTGCTGACTCTTGTACCGGCAGGAGCGCTGCACAAACCAGCAGAGGTCCTGCCTCGATGGCAGACTCACAGTATGCCAATGTACCTCAAGGATAGAACTTGAGGTATGTTTTAGAAACAGAATTTCAGAAACAGAAAATTCATATTGCATAAGTATGTATTGTCTTTATGCTCCCCTTACAACTAGCCTATAATGCAAGTATTATTATCCCCATATTGCAGGGGAGGTGGAGAAAAAGTGGCTTAGGGCCACCTCCTGAGACCTCATGGTGCAGGCAAGATTTGGAGAAAACTAGCATCACAGCGCAGTCTTTCAGCCACTGTACTACACCAGCTCTGACACAACTTATATGAAGTTCATATTCTTCATGCATTTGCAACCATTACTTTGTGCAGACAAAGAATGGCCAAATCATCAATTGCTAAAGGTTTGTGGAGTGGAGGAGGATGTTTCCCTGTCTTTTTTCACATTTATTTTTCACATTTTTATACCACCTTTCTCCAAGGAGCTCAGTGTGACATACATAGTTCCTTCCTTCCTTCTTTCCTTCCTTCTGGACTCATAACAACTCCGTGAGGTAGGTTAGGCTGAGAGATAGTGACTGGCCAAAGGTCACACAGAAAGCATTATGGCTGAGGGGCATGTGAACCTGGATCTTTCAGGTTCTAAGTCCAATTCCTGAACCACTACACCACTACCGGTGGTACTTGAAGTGGTATCTGGTGGTCTTCAGAACCCTGCCACCTGGCAGTGAGACTAGCAATAAAATGTGTCAAGCAGTGGTAGGAAGCTCAGCTCGGTGGGCAGAGCCTCAGTGAGTGCTTTTCATATGCTCAAAAAAGTCCTCCTGTGCTCTGAAGCGCTCACTGCTGTTTGTTGTGTTGCATCTGGCCTTCTGATCTGGAAGTAACTGGCAATTATATCATCACCAGTTGCTTCCATTGGTACTTCCAATAGGTGGAGCATGCAAAGTAGTACAGCAGGTGACGAACATTGAGAAATGCAGCCCTAGAGCACCACTAGGTGCTATTCAATAGAATTTGCCCAGAAGAACCTTCTGAGTAATTCCACCCCATGTCAGTTGGTTAGCAAGGAGTGGGGCCATTTCTTGTTAGGCACTAAATCTTGAGTGAACTCTGCACACAATTCTGTGCTCATTATTGCTCCTGATCTGGATTAGATTGAAATGGAGCAGGGAAACAAACACTGTAACAGAACAGAACAGAACTGCCACACTTCTCTTGTAGCAATTTTTGAAAGTGGTATGATCAGTCCATTATTTTCCAATCACTCCTACTGTGTAAATAAATAGCATTTATCACAACTTAAAGAGCAGCTAGTCCACATTAATGGATTTATGAATGCTACTTTCTTGATCGCTGCATTAGTGCAAGTGCCCGGTTTTCAGAAATTAGATGAAGTATTTGAAGGAGTATTTATCTATTTGCTAAATTTTTACCATGCTTTATTTCTCCAAAGGGCATTCAAAGTGGCTTACAACATAAAATCACAATAAAACCATTAACCTTAAAAAAATCTACACTTAAAACAAGGCAGCATTAAAAAATATCACATCAAAAAGACAGACAAAAATCATAAACTAGCAGCAATCAAAAAGAGGTTGGACCCATAAAAACCTAACCTGGATAAAAATCCACAATATCCAATATTAAAAGACCTGAACTCAGAAGGCTGATCTAACTAACCATGTCTTTAGGCCCTACTGGAAAGCCTCTAAGGCAGTGGTTTACAAACTGGGGCACTGCAACACCCCAGCCTGAAGGCCCTGGCTTCTGCCCCCTTAAGGGGTGGGAGCATGTGGGAGCAGGGAGGAGGCAGGGAGATGATCCCCAGAATCGAGTCACTAACGGGGCTGCAGGGACTGGGATGCACTCACCAGTCCCTGCAGCAGCCATCCTGGGGTGTGGGGAGCCCTGCACTAGCGTCTGCAGGGTTCCCCAGCCTGCAGAAAGTGAAAGCAATTGCACTCCACTTCCACAAAACCAGAAGTGGAGTGTGATTGCTCCACTTTCACTTCTGATGAGCTGGGGAGCCCTGCAGACGCTCACGCAGGGCTCCCTGCACCCCTGACAGGCTGCTGCAGGGATTGGTGAGTGCCTCTCAGTCCCTGCAGCCTCCCTTAGCAACGCAATCCTGGGAATCGCATTGCCACCTTCCCCCCGCCAAGACTTACTGCAGTTCAAACTCTCCCCAAGAGTTTGAAAACTGCTGCTCTAAGGAGGGAGCAGTTTATAAGCTAAGAGGGAAGGAGTTCCATAAAGTTGGTGCTACTATTGAGAAGGCCCTATGCCTTGTCACTGCTCCTCCCACCTCCATAGGTGACAGTATTATTAGTGACAGTTCTATTCCCTTTTCTAAGGAGTTCTATTCCCTTTTCTAAGGAGTTCTATTCCCTTTTCTAAGGAGTTCAAGGCAGTCCACAGAGGCCATCTCATTTTATCTACACAATATTCCTGGAAAGTAGGTTGGGACACTCTCTGTCATTCTAGTCACCCAGTGAGTTCCATGGTTGAGCAGGGATTTGAACCCAGGTTTCTCCGGTCTCTATTCACTACATCAAACTGAAAGCACAAATCCTTCAAGTTAACAGAAGACCGAAAGTTGGAAACTCAAATGATGCCTGCTTGAAAAATGCATTTTTGAAGAAGGAAAACACCATGCAAGGCGATCCCTATTCCAACCTAATTTCCAAACAAGGAACAAGCATGAAACTAACCTTTGGAGAGACTGAAGAGCAGTCTTCTGCGACTTTGCACTTTCTACTTGATCTTGAAAAATAATGTTTGCTTTCCTGTGCCTTTGATTTTCTCCACTGTTTTGCGATTTGAAGTTGCTCATCTACTGGTTTTTTGTTCTGTCCCAAAAAGCTAACCAAGCCTCCCTCCCTCATTTCAATCTCCCGTCCTTTCATCCCAAGCAGCTCTCCCATCTAGCTACACTCTCCTTCACTTGCCACATTCACATACACACATTTTTTATTGCAGAGCTGCCCAATCAAGAGCACAACTGTCCTTTAAATTGCTGCCTAATCAAGAGTAATTATTCTCATTAAGTTCAAGGCCCATGGCTGCCATCAAATGGCAAGGGGTTTACCCAAACACAAAGACTATTGTCCCTGGGCTATCCAGGACATGATTTGGATTTTCCTTGTCTTATATATGGGAAATCAATCCTGCCTGCAACTAACCACAGTGACAACACCTTGTTGAAGTAAGGGGCAATCACCCCTAAAGAGAGCATCAGTGACAGTAAGGAGCCAGGAAGACACCTCACAATCTACATACTTCTCCTCCTCTGTGAGCCAGGAATCATGCTGGAGTAAAGAAGTTTCTGACATGGAGAAGGACCACTAATCCTGACACCCATACTACAACCCAGTATATGTTTACTCAGACATAAGCCCCACAAAGTTAAATGGTATTCACTTCCTAGTGAGTATGGCTGAAATTGCTCTCCAGAGTATTGCACCCAAGACTGAACCAGACTATGAGCTATCTCAGATGGGGTCTTTCTCTGCCCTACCTTTAGACACAGGGACCGAACCTGGGATCGCCTGCATGCTGCGCAGGTGCTACAGCCTCTGCTGCATTCTATGCTGGGTAGTCACTCAGGCTTCCAATGGTGATGGAATACACAAAGCAGACCCACCAGTCGATCTCAGAGGGCAGGCAATTTCATAAGATGGGAGGTAATTCTTCAAGTACCTTGGCCCAAAACTACTTAAGACTCTAAAAGTGATCACCAGCACCTGCAAGTGCCCCCAAGAATGAATCCACAGCCAACACAGAAGCAGTATACTGTAATCATAATACCCGATACAGGTCACTAACCCTGAAGTGGTACTAAATTAAGTTTCTTAGGGTGCAACCTTAACCAACTTTCCAACACCAAGGCAAGGGTAATACAACTCAGAGGTAAGGGAACAAACATTGCCTTACCTTGAGGAGGCCTCTGTGAGGATCATCCAACTGCAGGATGCTGCACATGCCCCAATGGCACAGCTATGCCAGTGCTGGAAAGTTGGTTAGGATTGCGCCCTCAGTCTCCAAGGGCAGCCCCTTCCTACCTAACTCCCCATGCACCGATGCAGCCACACCAATGGAGCATGCGCTGTGTCCCAAGAGGGAGTTCTGAGCTGCAAAGGTCTCCTGAAGGTAAGGGAAATTTGTCCCCTTGGTGCAAGATAAGCCCTCACAGCCTCACTGGGTCTACTCAGACCTGTGCAAGCTATATACCTGGTACGAGTTCGAGTGGATTTAGGAAAGCTGATTGAGGCTGCCACTGATACTGTGAAACTGCTCTCTCACCAGCCTTGATCCACACCCTCTCCACCCCTGTCCTACCACACTCTGCACCAACTGGAGCTCATTGGGAAGCCACTAACACGTGGACCCAGTTGCTCGCTGCTTGCCATAGCGGCCAGGACGGGCTGTATGGCACATTACCTTTGGCAACAGCCATAAAGCGTGCTGTACCACTGGAATGCAAGTTCTGGCAGGGTAGTAGCCCATTAGAATTGGGCTGAAAGGGTGCAATCCTAACCAGCTTTCCAGCACTGACATAGCTGTGTCAATGTGGCATGTACTGCATTCTACAGTGGGGAGGCAGTCAAGGAGGCCTCCTCAAGGTAAGAACATGTTTGTTACCTTATACTGGGGCTGCGTTGCAGCTAAGTCAGTGCTGGAAAGTTGGTTAGGGTTGCGCCCAAAGTGTCTTACAGTATTCTAATCTTCAAGGGATGGAAGTTCCTATGCTGTCTGGTTGGTACAGCCATACAAATTCATAATTTGTATAACAAATACAAGACGTTACCTAGTGCGTCCCATTTATAATGTGCAACTATATCAAATACTACTTCCCCCATAGTTCAGTCTTCTAGAAAAGCAGGCTTTAACTCAATGTCTGACACAGGGTTACATATTCAGCTTTATTACAAGGTTATAAAATTAGGCTCCCAGCATGTTTTCATTTAGATTTCATTTCAAACCAAACTCCTTTTGTTCTAAGGAGACACTGTTTGTTAAAAATCCTGATTTTTAAGTCAATTAAAAAAAACTCATTGCTTTTTATATGTTACTTCATTAGAACTGGCACAGACTTTGATGATAATGCCTAAAAATGTGATGGGCCCTAGGAATGTTAAGTATTTTCCAGCCTTGCCAAATTGCCCTATATAAAATGTCCCTGACTACAATTAATGATCCTAAATTAGAAGGGGGTGTGATCAATACTTAACTAGGCATGAACCAATATTTGATCATTGCACACCAATTCTATTTTCCAAAATTGCCACTGAGTCTTTCACTACCTCTATTATTTTTGCATATGATAAATGGTAAAGCACAGCATGCTTCTAGGAACCCTTACATTCTTGTTCCAAAACATCAAACTGCCACAAGCTGGAAATGATCAAGGGGGCCTGGAGTTCCTGGTTAGTGCCCCATGCTGCTGAAACATTTCCTCTAAAACATCTGGAACAGCCCATTATCAGAGAAAGAATATGAAGCCCAATGAACTCTATGACCTAGTCAGCTTCTCCTCCCCCCTTCTTGTCTAAGATTATGATTAAGAAAAATAAAATCACATGTCAGGCCCACAGTTTACTCTAAATCATCACAGTATTATCCCTGCAGCAACAGAGAAACCACCCATGGATACATTGTGATCTCCTATCACCAGAAAGTTTTCATTTGCTGATTAAGGAACAAGCAAGGAGGGATCAGAGAAGGATGTGCACTGACATTTGGAGCCACACTGCTTTCATTTAAATGAATTTATCTCAGATCTCTGGCACCCTAAGTGAGAGTCCAACTTGCCAAAGGCTCCTACAACTTATCAGGTCCTAAGGACAGAAAAATGATTTGGAGATTATACTAATTAACCCATTTCTGCCCAGCCCACAGGTGTACACATTTGATCCCTGTTGCATACATGCAATGTATGTATGTTAAGAAATGGCTTAAATGATCTTCGTTGGGCTCCCTCTGTAAACATGCAAGGAGACTAACAGTGCAATTCTATGCACATCTACTCAGAAGGCAACTCCACTGATTTCAGTAGAACTTACTCCCAGGAAAGTGTGTATAAGAATGCAACCTCAACCATTTACTTGAAGACTAAGGCAGGATCCAAAGAATCCCTGAGCCAACCAGTTTGAGGCTTGTTTCTCCTCCCCCCCCCCCAAAAAAAAAAGCAGCTCTGTAAACAAAGTTGAAGCCTGCTTCACAAAAACAGACAACTCCCTCATAAGCATACAAAGTAATCGATTCAAATATAGAGGTATTCACACAGCAAATCCATAAGCCCAGGGAGAAGATTAGGAAGAAGCTCCTTTTCAAGGCTGACTTGTGGTTCAGGTTGTATACAGAGAACCCAGCTCTACACCCATATGTTCTCCAGGCAATGGTGAGCATTCATAAGGCCAGTCATCACACCATAATGCGAACATATAGACAATGCTTGTGTGAACCAGCCCTGGGAGCATCTATTCCTCTACTTCCTATGGCTCTACAGAGAAGGTCAAGCAAAAAAAAAAAAAGAAGTCACCACATTGAAATGCTTGTTTCTTTGAGACATCACTATCAGTGCAGAGGGAGGCGCCAAAATCATTGTTTCAAAGAGCATATTTATGTTTCAAGGTGCTTTGCGACCCTCCCCTTCTAACTTACCCTACAAACATCAACAGAAATGGGTCGTGAAACCATTACTTTGGTGATGCTATTGAAACAGACCCTTACAACAGTGGCTCCTCTAGCCAGGTTAGGGACCTGCTCTTCCACCATCCCTCTCTCACCCAGGGAGATCATTTCACAGTCCAGGCAATTCTGCCAGTTGTAGGGTGTTGTTTTTTTTCTTGGCGTCATTCTGTCCTCCATCCCCCTCCTTCTCCCCCCTTTCGCCTTTGGGACCACCCAAAGCATTACTATGGCAACAAAGTGATGTCACAAACAGCGGGTTGTAACTGTAGGGACTAAGCAGACAGGCCCCACTCTGAAGAAATGGGAGTTCTCTTTTCATGCAAATGTTTGTCCCATTAGTTATGTCCTGGAGTCCTCACCATCAGGCAGAGCAAATGCAACAGGAATCCTGCCCTGAAACAAATAAGTCTCAGTACAGTACAGTAATCAATGTCCCAAACAGTATCAGAATTTGGCCAGCAGTATTAACGAATAAAGGTACTGGGGAATGCTTTACAAAGCACCCAGCAGCACAAATAGTGCTCTTTAAAACAAAATAATTTGGATATCTTCCACTATGCTATCTATGGGAGCACCTAAACCTTGGAATTTTGCCGCTGGGTGTTCTTCCCCCATAGGAGGCAACACCTCCAGCTCTGATGGGCTTAAAATTCTAAACTTGATTATTCCCACACAGGTCACTTGCAACAAGTTATCAGAATCACTGAACATTGGAAAACAACAGGCTTGGATAGGATGCTCAGGGCCACACCAGTCAATGTATACTAGGTCATATTAACTCTTACAGTATGATGGACAATATCACAGGTAACAGACCTTGGTTTCAAACCTCCAGATGTGCTTCTAGTGGTCAGTGGCCAGTCCCAAGATGCCCCCCACAAACACCCTGTACCCCAGCAGGGGGTCTTCAACCTTTCATTTACATATCATTAAGAATATTTATATACTGTTTTTCCACACACACAAAAAATTTACAAAGCAGTTTACGGAAACCTCTCTTTCTAACCACCACTTGCGCCAGCTCGTTCCCAAAAAGACCCCTGCCATTAGCAGCCTCTCTACCCCAAGTTCGTTCAGCTCTGCTCTCTATCCCTGCCCAATAAGCAACGAACAGGGCAACGAGTGCTCTGGCTTTCGTGAGAGCTGGAAATAAAGAAGCAAAGATAAATTTCTCCCTTGCTTGAAAACTAATGACATTCTGAAGGAGGGAGAAAGGAAGCAAATGCTTTTAAGCCCCCCACCCCCAGGTCTCCTGCAGTGGCACAGTAAGCCAGAGAGCTGGACATCTGCTTCCCAGCAAGCATCAAAGTCTTTCCTTGCAAAGTCACATCCAGATGGAATCCCTTAGCAGGGCTTTCCTCTCCTTTTTTCTACCCTGTCGTCCCTTTCTGGACATTGTGATCAAGTCTTTGAAATCCATCCATCAATTGGCATTCACATACACACAAATCTTGACACCCCATCCCTCCTCCTCCTCTTCCCTCCCCCAGCGATCCTGTGTGGAAATTCCGTCAAATGGAATAAGATGGTCCAGTCCTGTAACTGAAACCCCCAACTCGAATTCCTCTTGCTTTACAACACAACCAAAAGGGACAACTTAGAATGAGCAGAAAAAAACCTGACACGGGTGTCAGAAGACATCTACGTACCCAAAGCATGCAAGACAGGCAAACCCAGGTCATCCTGTCATCAGACTTGCCCCTTGGGCGGCTCAGTGAAACAGACAGCATCAGCTCAGCACATCTTCGGGTCAGCCAAGGGGTGGGAGGGATAGGCAGGGACAGAGGGGAGGCGCAAGTCCATCTCCTTTGAGCCACCAGCAGCATATGGGTATGTGCCTCTCCCAGCCACAGCAGCCTCTTCCCCTTCCTCGTGTCACTGCAGATTTTTCTCTTTGCTTCTTCTTGGGTCAGCTGCTTCACCTCCTAAAAAGAAGGGGGGCAGTGCCGCTAGAGAAACCCTCTTTTTATTGCTAACCCAAATCCCTCCCCTCAAGGCTCCTCCTTGCTGGCCAGCTGCATAACTTTACCGCACTTTTATATAGTTTAATGGTTGAAAGGCTGCTGCATTTTCAGCTTCAGCCCCTTCCTCACAGGGGGAGCACAGAAAGGAGAAGACAAATGAAGCAGGCTTCTCCATTCCTTT
The DNA here is from genome assembly GCF_035046505.1 of Tiliqua scincoides. Classification (NCBI taxonomy): domain Eukaryota; kingdom Metazoa; phylum Chordata; class Lepidosauria; order Squamata; family Scincidae; genus Tiliqua; species Tiliqua scincoides. The sequence goes on along the minus strand of NC_089821.1, from coordinate 73,040,535 downwards.
GGAAAACTCTGGGGCTGGCAAAAGTGCATTACAAAAGGGTGCCTAACCCAGTGGGGATTTAGTCCTGCATCCCATTAGCAGGAAAGTTCATGTTGCAGGAAATCAGCTCAAAAAGCAGCTACAGGCAAATTCTGGCCATAGACAGATTACAACATGAACACTAGGGCAAGTTTTCTCTGTGTGGCATCAACGCTGGTATGGTACCTAGCACAATGTTGGCATAAAAAAAGCATCAAATAGGAGGAGGAGCCATTCTTTGCAGAGGTTCCACCCTCATCCCAAGCATTTGATTTCTGGTCAGTCAATATTTATGATGAAAATTGGACTGTGAGTTTTGCTGCAAAACAACTATTTCAACAAGAAAGTAGCTCTAAGGCTCATACGCCACAGAGGGCAACAAGGAGAGGATGAGCCTTTTCTCTGGATCCATTTAAATGTTGCTACACGAGCCAATGATACAGTCAAATTCCAACTTCTAATTTCAGAATTACGATTTTGAATGATTTTTGATGGGGGAAGGCTGAATGAAAGTTCTGGCAAAGTCTAGTGCTATTTCCAATTTACTTTTGGGAGGCACAGATGAGCACATTTGCAGTGGATAAATGTGGAAATGCAAGAGGGGCAGTGCAATAAATGACTCAGTTTCCTCCCAAGGAAGATGTATGTTCTCTGAATTGGTCCTGGAATTTTGCCACATTCATATTACTTCTGCGTGCACTAATCTTTCCATGTTCTTTGCATGTACCTTAATGCAGACGGACACACCCACACATCACAAAGGAATCAGAATCTGCCATCCATTTCAGCCATAACGGAGCATCTTAATTCCAGTGCATAGCACACACAATTCACAACTGAAAGGGCAACCCCTGAACTGCACTGTTCCCTCCCATCATGCCCCAAGACACCAGTAATCACCATGGAATTAAGTTAAATGAGCTACAAAGCAGAGTCCCAGTTGGGTCTTTCTCGTGTATCATTATCCAAGGCTTCCTCTATATGGCAGACTGCCCTTAAAACTCTATATACTCAGAACACCATGGCTGATGCCTTACCATATGACAAAGAAGTGGTGGGCAGATTCTTATTTGCAGGCAAAGGGAAACATCTGTGCACAATGATAACCACTATTCTACTTCAACTGCATGTGCTGGATCAGCCAATCCAGAGAATGTTGCCTTCCCCACCAGTCCTGTGTGCTGCAAGTAAGAGGCAAAATATGGTCTACTGCAGCGTTTCTCAAAGTGTGGGTCAGGACCCACTAGGTGGGTCGTGAGCCAATTTCAGGTGGGTCCCCATTCATTTCAGTATTTTATTTTTAATATATTAGACTTGATGTTCCCATGGGATGTGACTGCATTTGGGGAAATGTTACAGACCTGTACTTTGAACAAACTACTATATATATATGCTTTTAACAATGATAGTCAGTGGGGCTTACCCCTGGTAGGATTGCAGCCTAGGATTGTGAAAAATTTTCCTGCTTGATGACGTCACTTCCAGTCATGACATCACTTCTGTTGGGTCCCCACAGATTCTAATTCTAAAAAGTGGGTCCTGATGCTAAATGTGTGAGAATCACTGGTCTACTGGTTTAAAAAAATGGAGGGGGGGAAGTTCCATATTTTATAGCATAGTCCACTTTGTCCTTTACTCCCATACTACAAGAGCTAGCCTTCTATGCATTTATTGACTGTATCTTCTTTGCTGGTACAAATGACTAACTTTTGCCAGCTCTAATGATGCATATGGGCAGGGTTCAAGCCTCAAACATGTCCTTTTTAATGCTAACCTCAGCCCTGAAAACAGGAAAATTTAAAGCACATACAGCAGAGTGACTTTTTTTTTTTAAACCAAAAAACCTCAGGCAAATCCCACAAATTTAGGATTAAGAAAACATGGATCCTGTAGTTGCCAGTTCCTTTTAGAAAGGAACTGACCAGGAGAAGAAAGGAATGGGGCTGAGCTCAGTGACAGAGCAAGCGCTTTGCATAGAGAAGATTCAGCCCTTGGCATCTCCAGGTAGGGCTGAAAAGACCTCTGTCAGATATTGGAGAGCGCCTTCCAGTGAGTGTAGAATAGACAATACTGAGCTAGATGGACTAATGATCTGATCAGGAGAAAGCATGACAGTCATTCAGTGTGGTCCATCAGATGCGAAGGATCATTAAGAACTGAACATCTGCCCTGCCCATCTATCTTGCCCTTCAGGAGAACAATCTCTCAGAACTGCTTACAAGGAAACATATAACACAACAATAAAATGCAGATCAAAACAATCTAAGCACAATTTTATCATACTACACTCAAGTAAAAACTAATTAAAACAGATCTCAAAGGCTAGCCTTAGGCAAACAAAAAGGTCTTTGCCTGGTGCAGAGAAGACAACAAATGGAGTGTCAGGCAAGCCTCTAAAAGAGCATATGAAAGATGGGGCATCACCACAGAGAAGGTCCTTGTCCAATTGCATTAGTTTTCAAAAGGGAGCTGCCAGCAAGTGTTCACCTCTGTTTGGCATTTTCTTGTTAGATTTTCTTGTTAATTCCTGCCTTCTGGCATCTTGATTGCCAAGCCACAAGGTCCGGTGATCCATTTCAATACCCTTGAGAAGTTAACAAAATCTACTTAGAACCCTGTCCAGAGCTGAAAGATGCAACTCCTTCCATTCACAAACCACCTCATAAAACTAGACAAGAGATGGAGACTTCACAGGAGAATGTAACCTTCCTAAAAGCAGGAGTGTTCTCATACAGACAAGCAAGGGTAACAAACTGGGTGGTAAATAACCTTAATCTGGCCAGTCTGGAACAGCTGGGTTGGCCACATGAATCTTTGCACTACACTACTAGTTCAATTCCAACTCTCCTTTTCATTGGATTTTCAAGCCAGCTGCCTCAGCGCTGCCGGGTCCCGCCAACTGAGATGCCTTATTAGGAACAGCTTGGGCCTGGAAGTCTATTTTCCCTGAAATGGCCATGCTTACATTTGGTTCACATTTCCTTTCACCAACACACAGACTGTGATTCACATTCAATTTCGAGATTAGAGAAGCCTTGGAAATGCTGCAGGGGGTTAGTCAATGATTGGCAGTTTTGAAAGAAAAAAAAATAAAAGGGGAAGTAATCAAGCTTCAAAAAGAGACACAGAAAAGGCTAACTGTACAATCTTTCTTCTGCAGTTAGGAAGACGAGAGACAATGCGCCATTGTGCCAATGATTTAGGTGTGCCATTGATTACACTGAACAATATTCACCGAGGTGCTTTGGGAATATCTGAGTTTCTACTATTCTAGCTAAAAGACCTACAGTGCAATCCTAGGCATATCTGCTCAGAAGTAAGTCCCACTGAGTTCAATGGGACTTACTTACAGATAAATGTGTATAAAATTGCAGCCATAGACTTATTAGCTGTGGAATGCACACGGAAACATTCACCCATCAGCAGAGCATATGTTCTGCGTTCAAAAGATCCCAGGTTCAATATCCACCATCTGCAATGGAAAAATATCATTTCTCAGTTTGTAGGGCTAGAGAAGTCCTCTATACTTGAAATTCTAAAGAGTTTCCTTTAGCCAAAGTAGACTGTGATTAACTACAGGTGCAACCTATTTATGCACAGATTTTTTATCTGCAGATTTGTCTCAACCTGAATAGGGGGGAACCAAAAGTCACACACACCTTTGCCTCCTTTGCCCTGCGCTGGCATCTTGCTCCATTTCCAAGCAGCCCAAAACACTGCAAAAAGGCTCCACCTTGAACAGGCAGGGAAATAGCCCTGGAGCCATGGAAGATGTTCCCCTTGTGAAGGAACAGTAACACTCTTGGAGCCCCTGAGCCAGCAGAGAGATTGAAGAGGGGAAAGGGGAGTGGAAAACCTCTGTAGCCAGAGCAGGTGGAGCACGCGCATGCGCTCTCTCTCACGCTCGCGCTCTCTCTCTCACACACACACAGAGAGAGAGAGAGAGAGAGAGAGAGAGAGGCAGGTGCTGTAGCAACAGAGGGGATTGCTTTAAAAAACCCAGGGAGTGTTTGCTCAATTCCCCCCCCCCATGGTGTAGACTCTCCATGCTCCAGCCTACAGAAACAAAACAGCTCAGCAAGCAAGTATTCCCAGATTTACACTTTCCTGGGAGTAAGCAGTCTTGACTAGAATGGGATTTACTTGTGAGTAGAAACACATAGGTCTTAAAAGCTCAGCATCCCATCTGTGAAAGGGGGAGGAGGGGATCGATAACAGCTGCCTTAGTTTCCTTCCAGCCCCAAATGTCAGGCTGCAGCATATTTGCTTAACTCTATGGAATTCAGCACAATGTGGTTTTTGTTAATTCCGAGTCAAGAATGGAACTAAATAGATCGGATAAATAGGCTCCACCTATGTATAAAACAATGATTGAACTCACTGTAAGGCAGATTCAAATGTAACAGACAAACCCAAGTTTCCAAACAGGGAAAACTAGCTCAGAAGAATTTCTGCTTACCACCCTATCCATACTCACGTTATTAACTATCAGTGGCTGGCAGAAAGAGTCTCAAAGAAAACAACAAACCCAATTTACAAGACCTTGTTTGCCCAGTGGTTAGGAAGAAATTCTTACTTAACAAAAACAAGTGGCTATTTGCAAGTCTGAGACTACAATCCTATCCACACTTTCCTGGGAGTAAGCTCCATTGACTATAATGGGACTTACTTCTGAGTAGACAGACATAGGCTTGGGCTCTCAGTGAGCTTCTTCAGTCACTAGAAGACAATGAAATCACAATCCTTTTCAGCACGAAGTGAGTGGTGGAAGGACACTTGTGCAATCCAAGTTTAACTGACTGCAGCAAGCTTTGCATAATGCTCTCCAGTGAAATCATTCAGCCATTGCAACAGCTGACCCTGGTCAAATCATACTGTTCTTTGACCAGCTCAGAATATTCACCAAGGTGCTTTGGGAATATCAAATGACATAGGACATTCATCCTAAACCGATGACCCAGACTCACAAATGGACTGTGTTCCAGTACAAGGTGGGTCACATCAGAGTAATATTTTTTACTGAATTTTTTGGTTTGTTTAAGGCTGTTTTGTCTTAAACTAGGGAGAAAGAGAAGGGAAGGAAGAAGAAAAGAGAGGCATAATGAAACAGACTGACATATTACACACCTTCAACTTGCTGAAGTTGAGATGGTCTAGGTCTGGCCAGTCCAGTATGGGTAACCACCTAGGAACCCCATGCATGCAGCCCTGCATTCCATGATGGAAGAAAGGAGAGACAGAAATTTAATAAAGTAAAAACCAAAACAAGCAATTCTCAAGTTGCACCCAGATCTTGTGATGTAGGCTGCTGGCAAATGGTGGACTGGTATAAAAGGAGGACACCACTGCCTGAACAACTTGCCATCAATATTTGGATAAAGTTCAGCAGCTAGTTTGTCCCAGGTGCAAAGTATTTCTCTTCTTCAAGGGTATGTATGAACGTATCCAGTGTGTTTAAAGGTCCAAACTAGATAGAACAATGTACATAGTATATGACTGCTTCCAAACTATATGGCAACCACACATCTGCTTTCATTACATCTAGAGACACTGACCTGCAACCTGATGTTTTAACATTCTGCACTTCCCTACTACTAACCATCAGTATCAGTTAATGATATGGAGTTGAAGGTGAGGAAATATAGAATGCCTTGATAGCACAGGACGGATTAGTTCTACAGGACATTGTGGAAGGGAGAGCAAAATGTACAGCTGCTGTTTTCAGTGGCAGCCTGACTCTGAGCAGGATGTTGAGCTCAAGGACATTTTCATTTCCCATTTTCACATGGGAGCACTCCTTTCTGTTCAATTCTAATTTGAAACTGATCCATTACTGAACCATAGGACCTGGAAGGAAGTTGGTCATCTTGCCAGCCTCTGCAGTGAGGAACCTGTGACCCATTTAATAGAAGGCCACTGTGTAGCCTACAAACATACACTCTTAAGTTACACCATGTCATGCACATAAAACAGGAAGATGCACCATGGCAGAGTTTCCTGCTAGCCAATATGCCTGATAAAATAACTTCACAGCAAGTGAGTTCCCTGCATATTTGTGGCATAATGTTCAGGAGCTCTGGGAAAACTCTTAAAATAAAATGCATTTGGCAACTCCCCCCCCCCAACACTATTTTTATTCCACTTTTATTCACAGCATTCACAGATTAACAACCAAGTGTAGCGGGTTAGACTAAGACATTGCAATGTGCCGAAGTCCACTCAATTTGCCCTGCTCCCTGCCTCAAGGAGACAAAGCCAGAGAGAGCAACAGACCTGGAGGATGAGAGACCTCACTCAGGAAGCCCCGTTTGCAAAGCTGCACAATGCTGCCTTTTATCCAGTGCCACAGCAGGGGAGAGAAGAACCCCCACAGTTTCGGCTTCCCTTTCCCCACGCTTCTTCCCAAATGCACACCGACATGCTGAACCCAACATTCAGAGATCAGCCGGCGAAATGGATTTGCAGCACAGAGTACCTTTCCAATGGGCAAACCCCAGATTTTGGCCTCTTTATGGAATTCAATGGACTGCAGAAACCAAGGGCATAACGTCACAAAAGACATCGTTCAGCATATCCAGGGCAAAGCAAAACTAGAAATCGGTGGGAGGCAGAGGAGGGGGCTTCCCTTGAGCAGCATCACTATGAGGCCAGAAGAGCTGCACCGAACTAATGGAATATACAAGAGCTCCAAGTCTTCAAACAAAGAAAGGGGGTGTTCAAATGATGCACTGTTCAGATGCCAGATAAAAGGGAACTTATCATTGATGGGTCTTGCTGCGTGATGGGCAGAGGAAAAAAGGGAGGCAGTAATTGAAAATCCAAAATAAGGCACACTTAGTATTCTTCCCCACCCACCCCAACGCCCTATTCTATTCTATCAATGTCCCATTCACTATTCTGGGGGGAAAAGATTAAAGCCAATAAAACAAGATTAAACGTTTCATATTTTGCATTCAAGATACTTCTTACTGCCAAGTTTTAAGACTAAACAGTAGATGTCAGTCTTTTCATTCAGCTCTGTTTGCAGCTATAATCATAATTGACTTACAGCTGACATCTTGGCAAGCATATCTTGCTAATTAACTTGCAGAGGGAGCTTTGGTCTTACCTGGCAACTCGGCTCATGCAAAGTAAGCTTAAGGCACTTATCGTAATTGCCAGCAGTAACATCATAAACCAGGTGGAGCTACAGAATCCACTTATTTCTTCATCTGAGTGAGGAAGACTACTTGTTGGTTTGGGGACTAGTATGCAAAATAGTTGTGCTCAGTCTGGATGGTTATTTAGGGTCTACAAATCCTGAACAGGTTCCTGTCAAGTAGGATCCATTTTTTAGGAAATGGAAAAGTGAGGCATGCACCAGATTTTCTCCAGCCAAAATATGTCTGTAAGTTTATCCCTGAAGATGCTGTGCAAACTAAATACTCAACATTTTACAATCTGTCCATATTCCTAGATATTTTTTCTGAAAGTGAATGCTTGAAATCTGTTCTTCTTAAGGAAGAGAAACCATTAGATCAAAAACTTGGAAGGGATATCAAAAGTCATTCAATGATTGGATTTTTTTAACAGTATCCCCCCCAAAGATGCTTCAAGATCCCACTTAACAATTTCCAGAAAAAGGACTGACAAATTCTAGGTCACATAGTCACAGGATGTTTCATGCAATATTGATCCAATTTGAAGGCCACAGAATACTGTACTTATAAACCATTCACCACAAAAAGAATTCCCACACAACAATTATGTCAAAGAGCAGTGAGAGAGACAAAATGCACGGATACTTCGTTCTCTTGGCAAGCAGAAAAGTCCAGAGAAAATCTCCAGTTGCTGCTTCAGAAATATGCAATGTTGGAAGACAGAAGGCAATTCTAGTTTGATTCAGAGTTTTCTTTCCCATCCACTCTAACTAGCCCCTTTTTGTTCCCTGTTTTCCTATCAGTTTACAGCTGTGCTATCAAAGAGCTAGCTCATTAAAGCCCTTTATCACCTCATAAGTGCTTTTACTGCTGTTTCCCCTCCTATTAAAAAAAAACTTTACAAAGTACAAGTTGTAGCCAATACAGTTCATTGCCCAGCTGATCTCATTACCCATTGGGACATCATTCATCCCCCTGGAAGCACATCAGAGATAGGAATGAAGGTGGTAGATGAGGGTTACCAGATCTTGATTCAAATACGTGTGCTAAACAATCCAAGGCAAAGAGAGAGGATGCAGCTGCTGCACCTCTTTTGCAGGTGTGGCAACGGTTGGCTAAGGGCCCACCTGGGGCAGGGTGGCCAGACCTTACTGTATTGGTGGCAGTAATAGCACCCAATGGTCATCAGGAACCAGGGGATGCCATAGGTAGCCCATTGCAAAGCTTTGCTCTAGGACCCCCTGCAGTATGGCGATGGCAGTCGTCTTGCATAACTCTTCTTTCCACCCACTATGGTTTCCTGCATGCCACTTTTAATGCCACTGTAAGAAAGGTCAGTGTTATTTTCCCCATGTTGTAGAGCAGAGAGAGATGTCAAGAGATTACATTGGCTTGCTTTAGCCCACATAGTAGTACAGTCATGACTGAAGGTCCTATCCTATCCAATTTTCCCTTGCCTGCACTGCACTGCACTGTGGCTGCATTGGTGGAGGAAAGTTAGATAGGTTTGGGCCCCGAGACAAACTTATTTAGGGGCTTCTCAGCTCACAGAATTGGTAGTTTAAAAAAAAAGTTGTAATAGGCAAAAAAAAAAAAAAAAAAGCACCAGCATCCTGTACAAAGAGGAGATAATTACACAAGTATTGAACAAAGAAGCAAAGTGCAAAAAAGTTAATGCAAGAACAAAAAACCAAAAACTCAAGGGAGAAAATGCAAAAGAGAGGCACTCAAAAACCCATTTTCCACTAAGGCACAGAGAGTCCATGACACACCTCCTGTTTTCTGATTTTCTTAAAGTTCTACAAAACAAGGGCTTCTTTTTGTCTGCAAGTACAGAGGAAATTGGGAACAGAGGAACAGTGACACATCTGTGGACTCCAAAAGGTAAATAAATTACAGTGTTGATTACAGCTTGAAGGAAAAGGAATGTATCCATTTGTTATGCTTCTATTCCACCCATCTCCAGCAGCTCAGGGAGCAGCTACCCAGAAGAGGGCACCTTACTGAGATCCACCTCAAGTCTGAAGTCAGTACTGAATAACACCACTGGGAAACTGGTGCATACACATGAGACGAGGGACCTAATTCTGTTCTGAAAATCCTGGTGAGTAATCCAATTCTACCAATGTTTCAAGAGATCCACCTCTGGACCACAGTACTCCTTTTTATTCATGCAGTACTGACCATGAACAGGTATCCTTGCAATATCAATACTTTCATGATGCGCTCCAGAATTAAACCATCTCTTCTATAACTGCATCAAAACAAGCTATACGAAACATCAACTGTTTATACCCAACTTTATATATCAGTTTATACATCAACTGATGTTTATACAGCACTTATGATGGCATGATCCATCATAGTTGAAAAGTGGTATATAAATACTGTGAAGAAGAAGAAGAAGAAGAAGAACAAGAAGAACAAGAACAAGAACCTGCAGATTTCAGTATCCACGGGTCTCCGAGCCTGCAGATTAGACCCACATAGACACTCCGAAGGGTGTTCTGAGAGCCAGAGAGGCCGCACACAGCCTCTCCAGCCCTGAGAACACCTTCTAAGGCCTCTGGGAGACCTTAGAAGATCACTTCCAGTTTTTGGTAAAAACTAGAAGTGATATTTTAAAACCTTAAAAGGCCTTCAGAGGAATTACAAGGCCCCAAAACCCATGGATTTCATTATCTGCAGGTTTCCTTATCTGTGCGGGTTCCTGGAATGGAACCTCTGTAGATATTGTGGGAGGCCCTGTACTCAAAAATCAGTCCCACTGTATTCAATGGGACACACTTCCAGTAACTGTGGACAGGTTTGCACCGATAAAGCAGGGGTGATCAATTGCTAAAGGTGTTTGAAAACATTTATTTTACTCAGAAGTAAGCCCAGTAAGGCCATAATCCTATCCAACTGGTGATGCAATAATCCAATTACTGATGTTCAGACCTGATTTAACTTCCCTCCTCTCAAAAGTAACTTCATGCAGGTGCTGATGTTTAATCAAGCTGTAGTAAAAAAAATTAATACATTGCTCACAGTATTTTTAATACATTTTATTGTCTTGATATCTTATGGTCATCATCAAAGGCCAAAACCACTTCCCATCAGCTTCTAAAGGAGAACTTTTAGGAAGTACTCCAGTTCCTCAGCCCATCCTGCTCCGCCCCATTGGTGGCGTCACTGGGCTGGGTGTCATCCAGTGCACTAATGGTGCCACCCCCATGGGCATGATTCTTTTGGTCTTGCTCCAGCCCTGTCCCATAGCGAAAATGGAGCTGGTTTTCCAGACTAGCAGCTCACCGTGATGGTTCTGGGGCAACTGGTGTCACCCCCTTCAGTGGTATCACCTAGTGTGGTCTGCACCTGGCTAGTGATGCCACTGTTCCCAAACATGAATCTCCCACCATGTGAGCACATATGCTCCATTCCTATAAGGCCCTTACTGCTAGATGATGCCAACCTTATTTTACATCCTGATTGCAGGGAGGGGGGGCAGACTATGTGTCAAAATACATTTTCAATTGTCAGACTACTATCTGAAGCACAGAGTGGTCCCAATGAACACAGAAGTTAGCCATCCCTAACAAAATATTCCACAACCCTTCAAAGAGTCCTAGTAAAGCCTCTGACCAAACCAATACCCCAGTGGTCTGCTATAGACCTGTAACCACCATCGAAGCCACTCTCCTTCTTCTAGCTTACAACCTGCTATCCTTTCAAAAGGCAGAGAGGGGAGCTTAATTCTACCTAAACTTCCCCATGCAGATGCAGTAGACCCAGTATGGCCTATGCAGTATGCTGCATACTGCAGAGGAGTTTAGCAGGTGGAGAGACTCATTGGGGTATGAGTCTCCCAGGTAAGCCCAATCCTGCACAAGTCAACTCGGAACCATGCCAGATACTGCTGGTGCAAGCCCATGTTGATCTGTGTCAGCAGATCGAGGCTGGAAAGTGGGGTGGGATAAGGCATGTGCAGCCCCGATTCCTGGGCCGGATCCTCCCACCCCTCCCCCATTGCCGCCCCCACCTCACTTCATTACATCCCCTCCTCGCCCTCCCGCTTCCCCTACACTGCTCACTGAGGGACAAATTTGCTGAAGCGGGCATCGCTCCTCTGGCCTTCCTGTCTACACTACTAGCTAGTGTGCAGTCGCATGCTTTATGGCATGTTTGCGACACTGCGATTGCGGAGCATGCTCTCCATCGGTACAAGCAGAGCCTGGCATTGTGCCTGAAAGGAGGATTGCTAGGTGACCAGCTTCTGATCTCTTCCCAACCCTCACCCTCTCTACTCTTGGAAGGGAACTGGGAAACAGGCAAGGATGGTGGTGTAAAGTGGTGGAGATAACTCCAGAAAACGCCTACCTCCTTTCTTTAAAATTTTCACAGTGTGTTTTACACACTGGTGGGCAGCACCTGTGCTTGGTCTCAGGTTCCAGGATTGGTGGCTAGGGACAGAACTTTTCTACAAATTAAACAACAATCCAAATCAGCTGAAATTCAAAACAACATCTTAACCAGCCACAGAAACCTCGCTCTCAAAGCCTGGGACTTGAAATGGAATTCCTCCAAAGGCTTTCGCACATGACGAGTGAGAACCTGACTCCTTCTACCTTCATTGTCTGTCTCAATTTTCCTATGAGTTCCAGTCTATTTCCTCTCAATCCACTCAATCCGTAATACTGTAATAGCAACACTTGATATTTGCATAGTGCTTTCTGAGGTTCAGAACAGTTCATGTGTATTATTTTGATGTTATTCACCTCCCAAGATTGTTGTAAGAACAAATATTATCAGCCCCATGTTGCAGCTGGAGGTGGTTTGTACAAGACCACCTACTGAGCTCATAGCAGAGGTGAAATTCGAACCAGACAGGCCAATGCACAGCTCAGACTCTAAACTTCTATGCTGCACCAGCTCTTCGCCTTCTCAATACAATGACGCAATCCTCTCATCTATCCTATGCACACCTCCCCTTTGACCAATATTGTTACTCTTGGAAAGGTGGGGGAACATTCCTTTCCCCTGCCTCCAGACTTGAAGCACAACATTCTAGGAAAGGGAAATTCTCTTATATTTGGCCAGTTTTTTCATACCAGTTACACTGATGAGAAGGCTGCAGTCTCTTTTACCATCCAAGCTTTGGGAAGCTTAAGGAATGACTATGGCAATGTGCAATAGGCAAGGGCTGCTGGTTTCAGCCACGTAGACTAGTATGGCGGCCCAGTTTTCTAAACTGCAACATGCACAGACAAGAGCCCAAATGCAAGACTTTTTTCAGCAACTGCCTGGCTACCAGTTCACTCCTGGGTATAATTTATTGTGGTGATCTAAACAGTACTACACTGCTTGGATCCTACATGGCCAGAAATCTCACTTTCCATGTGAGATCTTAAGGTCCTTAATATTGCTCTGAGAAGCTGGACTAAAACTACCACCTGGCAGCAAGGAGTATTCTTGAAGTGACCTCATCATTTGGAAACTGCTTCCCAAAGGGGACTCCGGCCCCAGCCCTAAGGGGCGTGTTTTTCTAATTTTTGCTGAGAAAAGAATAAAGTAGGGCAGTGTTTTTCAAACTGTGGGTCTAGACCCACTAGGTGGATTGCAAGCCAATTTCAGGTGGGTCCCCATTCATTTCAATATTTTATTTTTCATAAATTAGACTGTATTTGGAGAAATGTTACAGATCTGTATTTTTAACAGACTTATATGTATCTGCTTTTAACAACGATAGTCAATGGGGCTTACTCCTAGGTAAGTGTGAATAGAATTGCAGCCTAAGATTGTGAAAATTCTTCCTGCTTGATGATGTCACTTTTGGTCATGACATCACTGCCAGTGGATCCTGATAGATTCTCATTCTAAAAAGTCGGTTCCAGTGCTAAAAGTTTGAGAACCACTGAAGTACAGCGTGGTTGTTCTCAGTGAACAGTTTGAAACTGGCTAACTATTTCTTACAGGCTATTTTTCAGTTAGAGCTATGGTTTGACTCAGTGATTTTTTGGTTTTTGCTTCTCAGATGTATGCCGCCCTGAGTTCCTGGTGATGGGAAGAACAGAATCAGAACAAGTAAATACAAAAATTCTCTCTCTCTCTCTCTTCCCCCCACCCTGGAGAGATTCCAACCATGCAAAGATGGGGATAAATAAAAATAAGGTTTGACCACATGTCATCAGCAGAGTTGAGGGCAGAGGAGAAGGGAAAGTTTTAGATGAAATGTCAAGGTCTATTCTGCCCAACACACAACCCATTTTTTTCAGGGGGAAAAACCCAAAACCCCAGATCTTTTAAGAAAACACTAATGGAGACTTCATTACGCCTATGTATGAAAGGGGACTGATCCCTCCAACAAGACCCCCTTGCTGAGCCAAGAGCCCATTTGGGCCCCTCATCAATCAGCACTAGCTCACTAATTACCTTTAACGACAGCCCAGGTGTCCTGTTGTGAGGGCAAAGGAGCCAGCTAGACTACTTCACAGTCCCTGCCCACTCTATAAATCTTACCCATGGCCCATTCATCAGCATAATGGATCCAGGCTGCTCTTCAGCTCACTACTGAGGGGAAGGGTCAAGGGAGGGGGGGGGGTGCAGTTCATTAGCATGATTTAGGGAATCATTAAGAGGTGTAATGGGGGAAACTGCAGATTAGCCATTACTGCATACCCTTACCACCAGGAAAGACTCCAGCCACTTAGCAACCAAGAGGCTGGGGGAAGAAACCAGAATGGAACAATCCCATTCTCACTTGCATTGCACGCCTGCACTTTTCACCCCAGACTGACAGCCCCTCACCAAAGCTCAAAATGAACTGACATGTTCTGGATTTTTTGCTTCACCAATTACATCTCAACACAGCATTGGGGTTCCAGGACCATCACTTCCAAAATACCACTTTGCCCCAATGCAAGGAGAGACCATGCAACCTCTTCAAGTGAACAGGGAGACATTCAGTTTAGCCAATCTGCCTCAGTTGTATCATGTTCCCTGGTCTTGTAACAACAGAGGTCTAAAAGCTGACTTTCTACCATAAACCTCCAAAAGCGGCTTTTGTATTTTTGAGGCTTGACACTGCAGAAGAGAAAATTTCACTCATGACTTCTTTTATCACCACAAAGCCTGGGCAGGCTGGAGAAAGGTTATCTATGCAATTCTTAAAAGCTGTAGGAGCATATTTGGGCTCTGGAACTAACAACCCTACTGGTGATAAGCAGAACCACACAGCTGGGCCGGAATAATAAGCCATCTCTCTTAAAAAAAACACAACTAAATTCTACTCTATTAATTATGCAAATTAAATGTGAATGTATTTACTTAGCCTACTTTGTTCTGCCTCTAGGGGCCTAGCTAGATGTTAGAGGAGACCATGACTGCAACTGACCTGAATCTCTGGTAAAACTAGTATAGGAATCTTGTGACATGTAGAGATTTCCCCTGTTCCGTTTGCGCTCAGTAGGTTCACTATTCCCCACATTCTGCTTTCCTTGTTTTCTGCCTCAACTAAGATAATTTCTAAAATTAATTTTGGAATTGGCACCTCAAAAATTTGCTGCAGTTTTCAAATCTGATCTACCCCTCACCCCTGCAGTTTTACAATGTGCACTAGTGCATATGCACATTGGTTAAACATAGCACAAAAAGGAATCTTGATACAATCTGAAAACTGCACCTGAATAGTGATCTAAACAAAGTCTGGCAATCAAAAATAGAAGAATGGTTGATCACTGAATGCACTGCTGATATTCCAGGAACAAGGTCAGGTAAAGTGGAACCCTAAAATCCGGGCAGAAATTTGGATGGAGAAAATTTTGCAGGCATCCTTAATTATATCATGATATCAATTCCGTAAGCCTTGCAAGTGGCAGTAGGTGAGCTAGAGGGGAATCACCAGTGCAATGATGCTGTGCACTTTCTTTTACTAGACATGGTTGGGGAGATACCTGAGGAAAATGAAGGTAAGCAGCAGCCATGTATTTTCCAAATATCTGTGTCCTAACATTCAGCCTCCTGGTTCCTGTTAGTGTTCTCTGACTCATCCCTCTAGCATGCAGGCTTCCTGCCTGCTTGTCTATCTAAAAGCATTCTGCGTATAACCTTCTGAAAAGTAAGATACCAATTGCTTCATGCAAGTGTAAACGAAAACCAAGGTAATGTGCACTGGGGGCGCAGAGATAGGGTTCCCTAGCCACAGTTTCCAGTAAACACAGTGGGTGGGGGGATATATTCCCTGCAGATACCAGGGGATGCCTGTAGTTAATTTCATTTATTTGTACACTGCTATTCCAAAGGTAACATAGCTAGGTGACTTTTTGTCATGAGAAAGTGCTCTTAAGAAAGGCATATGACAAAATGTGTTGGGTTGGCTACACCTTATGACCGTGCTTCCCAAACTCACCTGGTTTGTGACACTATCATCGAACTCTGGACCCAGAAGTAAGTGGCAATGATGTGATGATGCACTATTATGATGTCAATGCCACTTACTTCCAGGTCACACAGAAGAATTCTTCAAAAATAGTGTAAAATGATCCAAGGAGGGCCAAGCCTGCCACTCTGGACCTCCACACAGTGTTCCAGCTCGTCAAACTGCACTCACGATGCTGAATGACTTGACTGGCACATGTCGTGCAATGCCCCAGGGCAGAGGTTCTCAAACTGGGATGTTGCATTGCCCCAGCCTGAAAAACCCTGTCTCTGGCCCCTTAAAGAGTGGGGAAGAGAGGAAGGCAGAGATGTGATCCCCAGTATTGTGCTGCTGCCAGGGACAGGGGTGGGTATCTACTTAGAGACAGCTCCAGCCTCCTGGGGGGGGGGGGTCTGAGGAGCCTGTGGACTGCTCTGCAGCACTTCCAAACGTCTGAAAAAAGTTTTTAAAAATGCCCACACCAGGTTTCATGACAAAAACAGGAAGTGGTTTTTTTTTAACTTTTTACAGAAGTTTATAGACTTGAGTTGCCTTGCAGAGGGGTCCCCAGGCTCTGTGGACCCCGCCCCCAGAAGTCTACTGCTGGCTGTAGGTAAGTAGAAACCCCCCCATCCCTGGCAATAGTACAATCCTGGGGATTACATTGCTGCCTTCCCCCCTCCCCTGTTACAACCTATCTCGGTTCTCAACCTCCCTCAGAGTTTGAAAACTACTAGCCCAGGGTGTCACAACGCCCAGTTTGGGAACCTATGCCTTGAGTTAATAAACTTTCTAGTATTGCAACTAACATAGAAAATCAACTTCTCATTTCAAAATCGCTAGCGCAAGTCCAAGAAGACCCATTGTAGAGTGGAAAGCTTACAGAGATGTAAGGTGATTTAAATACCTTTTCACCTCAGATAGTTCCTGAGCCACTCCCCCCCCAGCTTGATACAGCCCACTTTTTTTTTGCACCACTGCACCAGTAGGGGGGTAAGGATACAATAGGGCTCTTAATTAAGCACTATAGTATTAAAAAAAATATACTTCTTGCTCATTTTAAGGTTGTTGCAGGTTAGGTTATCAAAGCATTGTGAGAAAGATGTTTATCCTATTTCTTCCAAATGTTCATCATTGTATATGCACTCCAATCATCTCCAAGCAGGCATCAATCCAGGCATTATACTGATAGGAGACGTCCACATAATCGGAATTGCACCAGGAGAGGAATCGCACTCGGAGAGGTTTCAACTCCCAGTGCAGTTCCGGAAATAGTTACAGTGACATGATAACGTCACCGCAATTACTTCTGGGTCAGGGGGCTGGGGTGGTAAAGTGGGAGGCGGCCCCAAGTGGAAAAAAAAACCCAGGACTGCCTCTGAATGGGCATCCAGTAAAAGTAGTCCTTGACCAAGGTTCTGTGGCATTCCATATGCTTCCTGATCGTTTCTATTGCCCTTCTATTTTTTCTTTCCAGTCAAGGGTATTCTTTTCATGAAGAGGCCTCCAGAACAGTATGCAGGATTCAAGGGATGAGGGAACCATTTTTCTGTACAGATCCTCTGGGATTTTTTTTTTTTTTTGTATTATTCTCTTTCCTAATTGTCCCTAAAATTCTGTTTTACATTTTTGACAGCAGCAATGTATCACTGCAGTATTTCCAGGCAGCAGTCCACAGCAATTTCAAGGTCTCTTATCACAGCTCCATTCTGGTTCTGCTGTTTGCTTCACAAAACTGCTAAGACTTACCATTTCTTGTCCATCGGGCCTTTTACCCAACCCTAGCTCCCGCCTTACCCAGGACCTTTGACTCCTTGATCTCCCTATATCAAGATATCCTCAGGTATATTCTTAGGATTTGCAAAGTACTGGGATGCAGGATCTCCTATTCTTTCCATGTGGCTCCCATTCATTCTAGCAGGGCTTGTCTGTGCAGGAGACATTCCTGTTGGACAGTATCCACATCCACACAAAGAAAATAGTGCACTGTACATTCAAACTAATAATTTGGACCATAAAGGCAAACTATTGTGGGCCTGGCCAAAAGAGGAAGCAGCAATGCGGGGACACTCCTGCATTTGTAACTCTAAGAACAGTTACAAAAATAACCAAAGATCAGACATTGCTATTAGGCATTGTTGGTTCCCCAACCGTCCCCTCTTCTCTCCTAGTTCTTTGATCTTCTGGAGTCCAGCCCCCAACACTTTTGAAAATGAAATAAACCAGAGTAAATCAATGTCTGCCTTAACAAAGAGCATTCCTCCCCACCCCACATCTTATTTAATCAAAAGAAAAGTGAGACCAAGAGAAATGGCAGATAGCATCTCAGGCAAACTATTAAGCTGCCAATAGCTAAAAGATTAATGCCCAGTTTTGAAGGGGGGAAAAAATAAAAGGCTTGCTAAGAACTCATTTAGTGGAAAAATAAGTCTCCCAGTCAAACAGCCAGAGAGACACAGTTTCCTGCTTTAATTAAAAGGTTTTCTTTGGGGGGGGGGTCGATGGAAGCTAACATTACATTCCACAACAGCATGGTCCAGCAGGTCAGGGGACGGTTGGACACAAAGCATCTTTGCCATCTTGGGCAGAATGTCCAGAATACCATTTGGCAGGCTCTAAACAGCAGAGCAACCTTCAGGAGTGTGATTAATTACACCCTCTTCTTTTTAGGATGGTTATTCCCTGATTTGTGGCAATTCTCTCTTCAGATTTTATGGGCATAAAGTGGTAATTCACAAGATAAGCCTGATGAATATTCATGAACATCAATATCCGTTTCCCATAACTGAATGTGGCACATTTAATGTGAAAAGCACTACTTAGCACAATCAAAAGAGCCAGAGTGGTATAGCAGCTTGCAGGTCGGACTGAGAAACCCCAGAGCTCCTTGGAGAAAGTGTGGGATATGAATGTAACTAAAGGCTCAATCCTATCCAACTCTTCAGCGTCGATGCAGCCATGCTAACAGGCCACGCGCTGCATTCTGCAGTGCGGGGGGGGGGAGTCACGGAGGCCTCCTCAAGGTAAGAAAACGTTTTACCTCGGGGCTGCACTGTGGTTGCATCAGCGCTGGAAAGTTGTGTAGGATTGGGCCCTAAATAAAATAACTCATGTATGAAAGACCACAGCAAAACAGAGAACACCCCCAGCCCGCTGCATGCTCCCCCAAACATTCAACAGTGCAGAAATTTTGCAGCTAAAATCCCCAGTTTTGCCCTCAGACATATGCTAAGGAACTTTCACATGTTTGTCATCAAACTGAATGCATGTACACTGTAAAATTGGAGTGGGACCAAACGGATTATAAAACGTTGCATTTCCTGACAGAGAAAGGAGACACAGGCATGTACGGTGCTTCACCAGGCTTTGAAGATAGCTCAGGTCACCTGCCCCAAACTCACGCGTACCACATAGGCACTCTAACCTTTCCCACACAGTGTTCTTATTTGATAGCCCTCCCTCCAATTTAAGAGTCAACAGCCAGGCTAAACTGAAAGTTAGCACAAAGAAATAGGAACCAGAGAGTCAGAACTAAAAGTTATACAGAAGCTCCAACTAGAGACCTTCTAGTTTAGGAACCTTGAACAAACATGGCCTGCCAAATTTTTACAGTAGCCATGAAGGCTAGAAACATACCCCAAAAGATGACAGGCTAGTTTGAGCATTTTCAGCATAATCCCCAAATACTGTGTTCCATAGTCCAGTTCTGCACAGAGCAGCCTAATCCCAGCTATTGCAGCTTTCCAAATCTCCTTGCCAAGAGCCCTCCCTCATTCAGCACCTTTTTATTACATCAGATCTCATTTCTACAAGTCATCTATAAAAAAAATATTCCTGTCTCCTGGCCTTTTCCACTCTGCAATGGTGACTGTCCAGGCTGCTTTAATTTATTCGCCATCCCATGTTTTTGCACCCGAGCGCAGTAATTTATCCCATGCACACACCTCCCGCAGCCATGCAGAGCCAGCCCATAAAGGAGGTCTCCTCACAGACAGCTGGCATGAATGCCACAGAGAAAGCCTGCCTCTAGCACAGGGTTGCCAGATCATCCCCCAGTGTTTTACATCTTTGGGCAATTACACAGACTATTTATATGCACACTATTCCCCAGCAAGGGGTGGGTGTGTGCGTTAGAGCTTCCATCCAGACCAGAGACTTCTTCCAGATGAAACCAAGACATTAATGAGTGTGAGTCAGAAATGGGAATTCCAGATACCAGCACGTTTTACCTTCATGCTCTTTGCACAAGTGACCTGTGTGGCAGGAATTTCCACTGCTGGCCAAACAACCTCTCCCCCCTCCCTAAAATAGTGTGTCAGGAAACTGCATTTTTATAAGACACTCAACTCCACCGAGATGACTCCACACCGAAACTTAACTTCCACAGAGAAGTCTCTTTCTTCACCCTCGAGGCCAACTGAACAATCTTTTAGCGTAAAATTCCTGCAACCAGAAAAGAACATTTCTCTGCGTCAAGCACATGTGTCAGCCAGGGCCATACTGGTTGCTGATCCGCTGTGCATAGGTGAAAGAATTCTTTCCAGTTGAGCCCCTTCCCCCAGATATTAGCCAACAGCAAAAATGGTACCCTACAGCTGCATGTCTACAGAGGTGCTCCTACCACAGTGGAGCATCGTTAAAGTCATAGTCTAGACATATGAAACAATCTAGACTAACCTCAAGTATTACTCATCTAGTAAAGCTGAAAAGGGCCTGGGTATGTGTGTGTAATACTTCACAAACACACAGTTACTACCATATCATCTCAGAACTTTTCTGCATCAGCAGCTTTTATGCAATAGATGTACATTTATTTTGCATTTGTCATCCACAGACTGAACATCTTCCCATGAGAAAGTTCCTTTTAAAATACCGTTTGTATTCCCAAAGCAGCCCCCTTCTGCTCCCATTTAACATTTGCACAGCATGAAGGTGTGCCAGGAGCTGTACAAAACACAGAAGTAACACAGTGCCTCTCCAGAGGATGACAAACTAAGGTCCCAATCCTATCCAACTTTCCTGCATTGATGCAGCCGCAACTCAGCCGTGACGTAAGGGAACAAAGGTTCCCTTACTCTGAGTAGGCCTCTGTGACTACCCTAGTACTGCGGGATGCAGCACCTGCCTAATGGCATGGCTGCAACAGTGATGGAAAGTTGGATAGGATAGGGCCCTAAGCCTGCAATCCTATGCGTACTTTCCTGGAAGTAATTCACATTGGCTATGATGGGACTTACTTCTAAGTAAACAAACTTAGGATTGGGCTGTAAGATTCCACAAAACACAGCTTCATATTTTCAAACAGCAGTCCCTCTATCACACAGTGTTCCACAATTTTATTTGGGGGGGGGGGGCGGGAGTGTTTGTTTCAGTAGATCTGGGCCTTGATGAACAAGGATAGGTTGAGGTTAGAGATTGTCAGGCAATTGGATAAGGGAGAAGTAGAGTGGGGAAGTAGATGAAGGGTGACAAACTTTATCAGGAAAGATTAAAGAAAATGGTCTTTAGGAGTGACTAGTGGTTGTAGTACTATTCCAGGATGAAAGAAGGTAGTGCTTTCTAGCGCTGTGCAAATTAAGGGTCACCCTCGGTTTATTCTGGCAGGGCTCTTGTGCCTTTAACAACTGTGTGCATCAGGCATAAATACCGTAGGCAACTCCTCCCCTACCACCGTTTCCTCATGCCCGGCAAGATAATATCCCACCGTTATTTGTCTCATGCTCAATTGATAAAAGCACAGGAGCATGGCCAAAGAAAAAACTGTCAGCCTAGCTCTGAAATGAAGCCTACCTTTGGACCAACTAAGAATGAAAAAGGTGGGAAAGGCATGGAGCTGATTCCCCAAAGGAACGTTGTTTAATACAGCTGGGTCAAATAGCTTTCCCAGTCTCACAGTGCTTCTGGCAGCTACAGCTGTTTCTGAACAATTCTGAGTATTTTTCAAACACAACCACATGGACTCCTATTAATATTCCACACTTCCCACTGTGTGGGAAGAGCTACAGTTTTTAGTAGAGTTTCTTTGCTGGGCATCACCATTCAGTTTCCTAGCTAGAAATTAACACAGGAAAGAAGGAATGAAAGAAAGAAGGAATGAATGTGACAGAGGAATTCCAGATATTCCTGGATAACATATTTCCTTAACTCTTTTCAATCTTAAATATTGTGGCCCTCAATCATCTCTTTTGTGGTTCTCAAACACCTGAAGTTTATCATATGCGGCTCTAACACTAAACAAGTTTGGCCATCCCTGGTATAGTACATACTTACCTCTGATGTTCCTCCAACACTCCCTGCCTACTGCAAGCCTTGAGAAACATCCTATCTGGGGCACAGTTTTAAAGGTTGGGCTGCATCCCTTCAGAATTAAGAACATAAGAAGAGCCCCACTGGATCAGGTCAAAGGCCCATCTAATCCAGCTTCCTGTATCTCACAATGGCCCACCAAATGCTTCATGGAGCACACAAGACAACACACAACCTGCGTTCTGGTGCCCTCCACTGCATCTGGCAATCAGAGGCAGCCTGCCTCTAAAACCAAGAGCTTGCACATACCTACTATGACCTGTAACCCATAATGAACTTTTCCTCCAGAAATTTGTCCAATCCCCTCTTAAAGGCTTCTAGGCAAAATGCCATCACTACTTCCTGTGGAAAAGAGTTCCACAAACTAATTGCACGCTAGGAAAAGAAATATTTTCTTCTGACTGTCCTAACTCTCCCAACACTCAACAGTGGATATCCCCTAGTTCTGTTGTTATGTGAGAGGAAAAAGAGCATCTCTCTATCCACTCTGTCCATCCCCTGCATAATTTTGTATGTCTCAATCATGTCCTCCTTCAGGTGCCTCTTTTCTAGACTAAAAATCCCCCAATGCTGTAGGCTTTCTTCATAAGGGAGGTGCCCCAGCCCAGTAAACATTTTGGTTGCTCTCTTCTGCACCTTTTCCATTTCCACTATATCCTTTTTGAGATGTGGTGACCAGAACTGGACACAATACTCCAGATGTGGCCTTACCTTTGATTTGTACAACGGCATTACAATATCAGCCGTCTTATTTTCAATGCCTTTTCTAATGATTCCAAGCATGGAATTAGCCTTCTTCACTGCCACTGCACATTGGGTCAATGCTTTCATTGAACTGTCCCCAAGCACTCCAAGATGTCTCTCCTGAACTGTCACAGACTGCTCAGAACCCATTCTAAGGACACACCACCCAGTCCCTGTACTTTCTGCAGTCATGGAGGATCAAAAATGGCACCTTGAGAAGCCTGACTTAAGCTCTGTCCAGCAGAGAACCAAAAAGAGAGCCAGAAAAAGTCTCTTAAGTTCTGTCATTGGAAAACAGCCTATGTTTCAAAAATTGGGCATGGGCAAATGGGAGGAAGGCTCAAAGTATAGATGCCTCCTCCTTGCCATGCATTAAGACTTGACTCTAGATCATGAAGACCCAGAGAGCACATGGAATTCATGGGAAAAGACCCTGGGAACAGTGGCCATTCACTGCTGTCAGCATTCTTTTGTTGAGAAAAGCAGCAGATCTGGGAGAGGAGTTGGTATCAAGAAAGCCATGGGGGCAGGCTACAGATAGAGGGGACTACAATGTTCTTAGAAGACTGAATTTGCCTTGGCAAATCAGGGGAATCAGAGGCAAGCCTGCACATTGGTAAGTTGGTGCAATTAATAGACAAATAATTAATCACACATTTTGAAATTTGGGGTTTAAGGAGCAAGCAATTTTATCTGCTTACTGTGAAAGGACTCAGCTCTAATGTCCTTCTTGTAAATATACCCTGACCCAGAGACAGTCCAAAATACAAGATGTAACCAACAGCTGCACACAGTACCTGTAAACAAAAAACAAAAAATATGCATTCCTCTCTGCACTGAAAGATGGATTGGAGGGTGCACCTCTGGCCTGACCGCATCTGCATCACACAGGATTTGATCACAGGGATGCAACTGGCTGGTTCTTGTGTATGAATATCTGCACCTCTCTCTGTGTCCACTGGTCAACCTATCAGTGAGCAAAAATGGTATCCAAAGCTCAATAATGCAATTTGAAATCAGATCCTTGTATCTAGCCTTCATCCATTCAGGCAGCAAGAGCTGGTCCAAACTGAAGATTAGAGAACAGCTTCTAAGCCGTTTATTTATACATACCTAGGTCAGCTGGTGGATTGTCATGCCTGCTTTTCTAAACGGAACAACCCATTTTTGCAGAAGCTGCCATTTTTTTTCTCTGTAAACCGCTTTGTGAACTTTTAGTTGAAAAGCGGTATATAAATACTGTTAATAATAATAATAAGCTCTTTCCTACCTCTGATAATTCATTATCACTCTTGGAATCAAGGCATTAAAAAGAGACTCAAAAGGTAATCTAATCCTACCCCTTGCCACAAGGCACAATAATCTGTGCATCAGCCCTCCACAGATCAGCCCACAAGAGACCAGGATATAGCATGCCACCATTAAAGGACAGATGCACTTCATAACACTGCAAACAAAACCAAGAGCCACCAAGTGACTCCAGCAAGTGAGCCAAGTCACATGCTACAGGGAGAAGGCAGAAGAGAACCAAGGTAAAGGAAAGCAAAAGGACTTTCCAAGGTCTTGAGGCAATATTATCTAAGTAAGAAAAACAGTGATTGCTCACTTTGCTGGTGAGATGATCTGGTAGGTTACCTGCTAATCTGCTTGTTCTGTTCACTGCATGTCAGCCTGCATTAAGAAGAATGGTCTCATCATCATATTGCTCATGTTTCAAGGTGTAAGCAGACAGCCTTGCTCCAGGGGGAATATGTCATCCACTCAGGATAGCATATGTGACGCTTTTCACCTCCTGCTAGGAACCAGAGATCATAACTTTCGAAAAAGAGGCAGGAATGGAGCTCGGAGGAGGAGGACGGGAAGCATCTGGCGAACTCTACAGCTCCACACCACCAGAAGCAGAACCAACTTGGAGAAGGAAGTTCTGCTGGAGATGCTGGTTTACAGGTACAGCCACTAGCCCCTTTTGAGACATACAAAATTATGCAGGGGATGGACAGAATGGACAGGGAGATGCTCTTTACACTCTCACATAATACCAGAATCAGGGGACATCCACTAAAATTGAGTGTTGGGCGGGTTAGGACAGACAAAAGAAAATATTTCTTTACTCAGCGTGTGGTCGGTCTGTGGAACTCCTTGCCACAGGATGTGGTGCTGGCATCTACCCTAGACGCCTTTAAAAGGGGATTGGACAAGTTTCTGGAGGAAAAATCCATTACGGGGTACAAGCCATGATGTGTATGTGCAACCTCCTGATTTTAGAAATGGGTTATGTCAGAATGCCAGGTGCAAGGGAGGGCACCAGGATGAGGTCTCTTGTTATCTGGGGTGCTCCCTGGGGCATTTGGTGGGCCGCTGTGAGATACAGGAAGCTGGGCTAGATGGGCCTATGGCCTGATCCAGTGGGGCTGTTCTTATGTGGCCAAATGGTGCTGGGAGAAAGGCACAAAAGGTCACTTATGCAATCCAGTCCACTCTGAGTCTTAATAAGAAGCGTTACAAAGTAATGAAAGCAACAAAGTAAACACAGGCCCTTCTCCCTCCCTGTCCCCCCCCCCACTCAGGGGATCCTAGGCACACAGCCAAATGAGCCCCAACAATCAACAGTCAGACACAGAGGGATCACACAAGCAAAGATACCTGTTCCAAGCAGGGCATCTAAGCCTCTGAGGTTAATCCCCCTTGGCAACAAATTCACAAAGGAAAACAAAATGAACAGTTTCAAGAATGGGGGCCGAAAGAATAGAGAGGTGATGCATATAGAAATCAAAGGATGGGCCAATGGTCAATCCACTTCAAAATCTTGGCAAGTAGTGGAAGATTTCCAAGGTTTGTAGCATCACTTTGAGTGTACCAAGCCAACCTGCCACCTTGATCTTCTTGCATAAAAAAGATCAACACCATAAGGACTAGCCACCCATCTTCTGTTCCCATCAGTTATTCCTGCTAGTGACGATACTATTACTACCTACTCTGTACCTGCATGCTAAGTGCTCATCAGCCTCATCTAAAGTTTTACTGCATTTATTACTTCATGAAACCATCCTACATAGTGTTGTTTGCAGTTAGCTTATACAAGGTAAGCACTGCAGAAGCTACATCGATCTCCAAGCTTCTCGCAATAGCTCAGATCCCCTGCAGGTGAAGCAGAGCAACTCATTACAATAATCTTTACAAACTTCTTAGAACACATACAAATGTACATAACCTGAGCAGTCAAGAGGCTGGCCAAATGCACTCATCAGAGTTTGTTCTCTTGGGATCAAGCTCAGGAAAAAAAACAGTTACTGACTGGCTAATGTCTGTGGAGTCACAGGCTGCTTTCTCTGTTCATCCTGGAACACACTTTTTTTTAAATTTTAAAAATATTTTAGCTACTTTTAAATAAAGAGATGAACAAATATTCAATGGAATGAAGGTGCATGCAGCATTTTTACAAAAAAGATAGGCAATCTGTCTGAGGCATGTGGAACGGGCAGTGACAATCCCATTATTCACACAGCAAAGGTGGTGAGGGAAAGCTGGGTTCATCTTGCAGGGGAAAACAGTCAAGTCTACTTTGGTCAGGGCAGCAACACACACCCTGATCAGCCCAAGCATACACATCTATGAAAAGGTGCTGTCATCCTCCAGTCAGCAGAGGACACGCTGCTGATGGAAGGCACTCATTTCATCAGGGATATTGCTGAGGTGGCAAATCCAGTCCCTTCAGAGTTATGAGAAATTGCACAAGAGAAGGGAATAGCCAAAAGAAGGAGAGGAAGGAAAAGGCATGTGCTGTAATAAATCAAGGATATTCCTACCGCAGGCATTACATCTATGCCAGAGGGCTTGGTTATGGCATTGCACATAGATATGATGCCCACTGTTTTGGCACAAGACTAAACGGCAGGACTTTTGTGAATGAAAATCAAAACGTAAGAAATGATTCCTAAAAGATTTGATCAACTGAAGCCCAATGCATACTGGAGAAACATCTGTGGTCAACCGTTCTTGTTCTGGTAAAATGAAATGGAAGAGCTTGGTCCCTAAACTATGTCACTGCAGCTAATCTCTTGCAAGCTTAATATCAGAATTTAGATTACAGACCCAAAAGCCACAACAAACTTCTAAACCTACAGTTTATCCAAAATATCTTAATAATCCTTTTCACTTTTTACATATACAGTGGTACCTCGCATAACGAATGCCTCGCGCACCGAAAAACTCGCAGAACGAAAGTGTTTTGCGAAGTTTGGTAACTCGCATAATGAATTTTTATGACCCGTGCTTCGCAAGACTAATTTTTGTTTGTTTGTTTGTTTTGGTTTGTTTTAAGGGGGGATCTTCATGTCAGTTTATGATCCCCTTCACCCTAGTAAGGGGAGGATCTTCATGCCAGTTTATGATCCCGTTCACCCTAGTAAGGGGGGATCTTCATGTCAGTTTATGATCCCGTTCACCCTAGTAAGGGGAGGATCTTCATGTCAGTTTATGATCCCATTCACCCTAGTAAGGGGAGGATCTTCATGCCAGCTTATGATCCCGTTCACCCTAGTAAGGGGAGGATCTTCATGTCAGTTTATGTAAGTAAGTCCCATTGTGCTTGCTCCCAGGAAAGTGTGCACAGGATTACAGCCTTCAAGCTCCCCACTCAGCATCCCCCCCGTTTTTGAAATCCTCAGTACAGTATGTATGCCTTTAAAGAGCACTTAATAAACACTTTGTAAACCAAATTTGACTTTGTTCTGACTTTTCTTGCCCATAGGAATGCATTAATTAAATTTCAATGCATTCCTATGGGAAAACGCGCTTCGCAAAACGAAAAACTCGCATAATGAAAGGACTCGCGGAACGAATTAATTTCGTTATGCGAGGCACCACTGTACCGTACTTTGAAATATACAAATTCAAGTGCATATGAAAGAATATGACTTGCAGCCCAATCCCTTCTCTCCCCACACTGCAGCATGGAGACACATGGGGAGCAGAGGCAATCAGGAGGCCTGCAAGAAGTAAAAGAAAATAGTTTTCCTTAAGCTCTGTGCAGGTCTCCTGATGACCTATAGGTCTCCTTGGACCTATGCTAGCTATATAGCTGGCATAAATCTGATGAGAGCCAGGGGGCTGGGCAGAGACAAAAAATGGGTGGCACACATATGACTCCCTCACCAAGTTCTCCCCCCCCAAATGCTTCACCCCTTCCACACCCAGTGCCCATCCCGGCCACCAACATATCTCATCCAGTGGTGGCTGGGTGCCCCAGTGACACACATGCATTGTCATTAGCCATTCATGCTGGCAAGCCCCACTGCGGATGTCATTGCTGCACCTGCAGCACTGACAGAATGCTAGATCCATCAGTGAAAGATGCCCATAGGATTGGGCTGTTACTTTCTAAGCTTTTCTTTCATAGCAAGCTATAAGGTCAGAGAAGATAGTGAAAACGGGACAGGGATTTCTAGGTTGCATTCCATTTCCTAATCTACTTCCTTCACAGATTGGCCCAGTGCAGACAGAAAGTTTCTCAGACTGTTCACTATGTTAAAGTGATCAAGAATGCCCAAGAAGTTTCCTCCCTCCCCTTTCCATGCATATTCATGCTCCCTCCCTTTTCAGCATAGCCATGGTTAGCATTAGATCAGCACCAATATCATCATTAACCATGGCTAGGTTTAAAGCAGAGCTTGAAACTGGTTGCAAACCAGCAGACTCCCCTGGCCCAGTTGAGAATCTGTCCTCTAATGAACTTTCCCCAATACAGAATCAAGTTGTGTCATAGTTGTGTCACCACAGGCAACATAATGGGTCCTCAAAGTCTCCAAGCCACCAACCCCGCTGCAAGCCCTCCCTACTACCCTCCTTCTCTATCACTTACAACACAAGCCTATGCATGTTTACTCAAATGTAAGTCAATTGAACTTTTCTCCCTAGAATGCTTTAGGATTGCAGTCTTAACAGTGTTCAGGCATGTGCCACTTAATAACCTTCTGCTTAATGACAGACTGCATATATGACGGTAGTCAAAGCACAACAAAGAGGATCTTAATGAGGCAGTCAGGACTCCAATAGCCTGCAGCAGAGTGTCTGTTTACACAACAGAGAGGTTCTTAATACAAAGAAGAGGCAATCTATCTCCAGTAGCCTGTGCAGCCACCTAGTGTTTGGCAGGGTGTGACTGTTTACACAACAAAGGCACTAGATTGGGCTGAAAGTTCACTTAATGACCTAATCGCTTAACAGTAGGGATTGGAAAACGTGTCCCTGTTGTTAAGTGGCGCACACCTGTATAACAGGGTGTAGCAGGGCAGGCTCAGTGACTATCTGTAGGGCACTGCCACAAACACAGAATTTAGATTGCTTTGGTGCAGAATATCTTTATTTTCTGATAATATCAAGTGCAACAGTGACAACTCTGCCCAGAGCCAATGGGCACCTATGAAACTGCAGCTGCCTATGGCTGTAAACCAAGGCAAACTTACAGCCTAATCCTATCCCCGGCAGTGTGACTGGGTGCAGTGGTGCCAAAACGGCTACCACGGTATCCAATGGCACTGACAAGGCCACTGGAGACCTCCTCGGGGGAAGTGCCAAGCCCCACAATGGGGCTTCAATGGGGCTTCTCAGGTTTGCACCAGTTATTTTGCCGACTCAGACTTGAGAGCCTGTGTCGGGTTATGCAGCCCAACAGAGAATAGGATAGGTTCCACTCTCCTCCCGCCCTGGTTCCTCCCCCCCCCCGCCCTATAAGCCCCCCACACCACTTCCAAGGCTCTCACCACCGCCCGGAGCTCTTACTGTACTCCAGGTGCCATCCGTTCGGCACTGAGCCAGCTCCGGCACTTCCTGCATGGTGGGTGCTCTAAACCGCTTTATGGCACATTTATGACATCCAGTACTATTGCTGGAACTCAGCACCAGCACTGGCCCACCACAGGATTGGGTCCTTAGGCTGCAAGCCTATTGACACTAAACTGGGAATAAGCCCCATTGTCTATAATTGGAGTTACTTCTGAGTAGATATAGATCAGACTGGGCTCTTATGATGGAACTGCATTACACATACCATTTGCTATGCAAAAGTAGCCAGTGGGCCTTTTGTCACTAGAGAAAGCAGCTTTGGAAAGGAAATTTGGAGTGAAGAAGCAGTCAAGTGCTTATAGCCTTCCCCACCTACCATTTCTGTTCTCTATATTGTCGTCATTCCCCCCCCCACCCACACACACACATGTTGTTCCCCTGTGCAAGGTTCCAGTTGTATTTACACAATCCTACCCATAGCTAATGCATATCTACGCAATTGATTGAAGAGAAGCAGCCATGGTTGGGGAAACAGTTAAACACCTACTGCTTCTGGGCTCCAAATTCCCCTTGCAAAACTGCTTTGCCCTAGGAAATGCAGCCACTGGGTTTTTGTTACACACATTTCATTATAATACAGAGTTAAGCCCTGGGGCTACTTAAATCAAATTGGTTGTACAGTATAAAAGATTCCAGTCTATTAATATCTTTCCCCAAACAAGGCTGAGGGCCAGACTGAATGTTACACACACAGGTACATACTGTATATGAAATGCAAAACATGTATTTTAGCAAAAAGGAAAAAAAAAAACCAGCTAAGGGAAGGGAGCAATTTGATATGGGGGTGCTTTAACCCTTCCCTGCCAATCACATTCCCAATGCAACTTCTGACACTCAGTAACCATTCCCTCCAGAGACACACATTTACCTCCACAAATATGTACTTGAACAATGGGAGGGGGAGCACTGAACAGTAAAGCATGGAGCATGAAGATGGTTAAGCAGACCCCCTCCACCCCATTGCTTTTTCATTTCACATCACACACACTCAAAAGCTGATTTTCTACTACTCTGCATGCAATGTATACTTTGGCAATGGAAGTGGCTCTTGCTTCAGCTGGATGGGAAATGCACATGGAAATCCTACATTGGCCACAATGTTCATTCACATTACAAATGCCTCTCTTCCACTTTATCTTCTACATAAGCAACCGCCAGACAGATGTTAACACACACAGTGTTTGTATTGATGACTATTTTTATTTTTAGTTGTTTCTGATTGCTTTTTTGGAACAATGCATGTTGTAATCCAGGGGTGTCCAAAGTTTTTGGCAGGAGGGCCACATCTTCTCTCTGACACTGTGTCAGGGGCCAGGCAGTGGGGGGGGGGGGAAAGAATTAATTTACATTTAAAATTTGAATAAATTTACATAAGTTTACATAAATGAATATATTAAAGATGAACTTATATGAATGAAGCTCTTGCAATAGCTCAAGGCCTATAAAAGGCCTTGCATAAATCAAGGCTAGCCTCTCCTTTGCTGCTGCTACTGCATCACAGACATGAAACAGCAAGCAGTGGAGGGAGTCCTCATCCCACAGCTCACTTAAGAGGTAAAACAGTCGCCATCATGCTGAAAGCAGTTGCATCCGACCTGTGTGGGCTCCAGCAAGGCTCTGGAGGGCCAGAGGCTCAGTGGAGACTGGGGGCTCCCTGAGGGCCACATTGAGAGGTCTTGAGGGCCGCAAATGGCCCCAGGGCCGGGGTTTGGGCACCCCTGTTGTAATCTATGGCCAATACCCCTATGTGTAACCTGTGTAGTCCCAGCCCCATGTCTAACCCATTTTCTTCACCTGTATCTGTAATAAATAAATGAAATAATAATTTTAAAAAACACACACAAACATACAGTGCAAGAGAGGCTCAAAGGCTGGATAAGCTCCTCACCTATTTAAACTTCCCATGCTGCAATTACTGCACAGTCCAGTATAGCCTCATCACCACCACCCTAATTTTGGCACAAGCAACTGATCCATCTGATCTTACTGAGGCTCAGAATTGTAGGACAATAAGGGAATGGAAGTTTGTCACAGTCAAGAACCTGTGGCCTGAATCCTGCAACCTCCAACTATGGTTCAAGCCCTGTGATGGACCAGGAAGTATCATCCAAGACTGTGTCATGACAGCCACTTCCCAATCCCAGTTGCCTGCAGCAGAAGTAACAGATAGCATCACCCTCAAGACCTCCGAATAATACCAAGGGTCTGCACAGTAGAGGGAACAAGTGAGTGCCCTGGCCCCACGCTGCTGCTGTTAGGGAATGAGCCTGTGTAGTCCCACTGCATTGGAACTAATTTTGCCTTACT
The DNA here is from genome assembly GCF_035046505.1 of Tiliqua scincoides. Classification (NCBI taxonomy): domain Eukaryota; kingdom Metazoa; phylum Chordata; class Lepidosauria; order Squamata; family Scincidae; genus Tiliqua; species Tiliqua scincoides. The sequence continues at coordinate 73,008,783 of NC_089821.1, read as the reverse complement.
GAATGTTGTACAGCTAGCCAGCTGGCAAATCCCTGCCTGGAGCCATTCTTGCACCAAAGACAAAAGGCTGTCCTCTCCCCCACCTCCCAAGTTATCGTAGGTGAGGCTGCAGCAGAACGGCCAGTGGTCAGTCCCAAGGAATGCCACTGCAGTTGGGTAAAAGAGCAAATGCTTTGCAGCAGAGGTGCAGCTTGGCCCCTAAACTCCCTGCTAAGCAAGCAGAGAGAAGAGCTAATCATCATGACAAAAGAGCCTTTGAAGGGAAGCCAGGCTGCAAAGTGCCCGTGGTGCAAGGCAACAGCTCCACTCAGTTGGAAGGAGCCATTTGCTAAAGGAGCCTGCAAGGGCAAAGAGAACCAGCAAGGCAGGCTGCTTGCTGCTAGAGGGTCCAGTCCCAGCACAGCTCTGGAAGGGAGACTGCAACTCCTACAAGGCCCCAGGCAGGCAGGTCAGAAGGCAAGACCTCTCACATGGACCTTACCACCCTGGCACACTTCCTCTCACCCCCAGCCCTGCTAACACTCCTCAACCCACAACATCATAACGTCTTGTGAGCATATGTTATAGTTGGCCTACTATACTGTCTCCCAACAGTGGCCAGGTATGGATGCTGATAGCAACACAGTACTGTATTACATTCTCCATTCCGACTGTCTCAAGAAGAGTTCCACTTCTCTTCACCTGCCAACAGCCTCTGCTGATGCCATGCAACCTCTGCTTGACAGACTTTTAACTGAACCAACTCTAGACTTGCTTGAAAATTGTGCCTCCTTTTATCAACAGACCCACCATTTGGGGGAACTCAAGAGATTTCTTTGTGCTTTCCATTCTATCTTTTGCTAATACCTCAGAGCAAGGAAATACTGCCAGCAGATGGGTCCTGCCAGATTTTAGGGCTGCAGTCCTATTCACCCACTGTGATCGCATGCAGGGCTCGATGAGTGTAACATCCCATACACGGGGCTGCCTCTGAAACATTTTCAGAAGCTGCAAGTGGCCCAGAGCTGAGGCCTGGCTGTGGGCAAGTGCTCAGTACTTCATCATCATGTTACACCCCTGCCATCTGAACTTCACTGGCTCTTAAATTGTTTCTGGGTACAATTCAGAGTGTTACTTAATACCTTTAACACCCAAGACACAACTTGGGCTCAGGATACCTCAAGGACTGCCTTCTCCCAAATGAGTTTGTTAAGATTCCCAAGTCTTACTTGTTAAGATTGTCATAGCAGAAGCTCTGCTCCATGTCCTGCCAACCTCAGAGGAGATGGACTCTTAAGGACACAAGAACAGCCCCGCTGGATCAGGCCATAGGCCCATCTAGTCCAGCTTCCTGTATATCACAGTGGCCCACTAAATGCCCCAGGAAGCACACAAGACAGCAAGAGACCTGCATCCTGGTGCCCTCCCTTGCATCTGGCATACTGAGGCAGCCTCCTTCTAAAATCAGGAGAATGCACATACACATCATGGCTTGTAACCCGTGATTGATTTTTCCTCCAGAAATTAGTCCAATCCCCTTTCAAAGGCATCTAAGCTGGATGCCATCACCACATCCTGTAGCAAGGAGTTCCACAGACCAACTACACGCTGAGTAAAGACTCTTGAGGCAGGGCCTTTTCTGTAGCAGTGTCCAGGCTGCAGAATTTACTGCCCCTGGTGGATCTTATAGCCAGGCACTGCAGACCTTTTGCTTTCTGCTAAGACTTTTTTATTCAGTCAGGTGTTTGGCCTGCACTGACTTGGACAATTGAACTCATTAGCTCTCTGTCTTGTTTTAGTTTTCTACTGCATTGCATTTTGGGTTTTTTTATTTTTTAAACAACATAGTTGTTTCATGGTTTGTTTTACTGTTTTCAAGTTGTAAGCCACTTTGAAAACCTGGTAAAAGCAGCCTGTAAATATAAATAATTATTGTAAATCCTCTGAAAACCTTCTGATTTCAATGGAACTGACAAGGACATAATCAGGTTCAGCCTCAGAGCCCCTCCATATGACAAAAATCCCTTTTTTTATTTTTGGCAGTATGTATGTTTACTCAGAAGGAAGGGCACAATCCTATCTAACTTTCCAGTGCTGGTACAGCCACAATGCAATGATGAGGAAAGGTAACAAATGTTCCTTTACCTGGAGGAGGCCTCCGTGACTGTTCACCAACTGCAGGATACAGCACATGCCTCATTGGTGCAGCTGCATCAGCACTAGAAAATTGGATAGATTTGGTCCTAAGTCCCCCAATCTTCAGTTAAGCTTCTGCTCAAAAAAGCCTGTTGCAGGATTGGTGGTAAACTCATAACAAGCATGATTATTAGCAAACAGCCTGGAGAAGCCTGGGTTCAAATTCTTGCTCAGCCACAAGGCTTTCTGGGCGCCTTTGGGCTCTCGACCTAGCCTACTTACAGGGTTGTTGAAAGAAGAAAATGGGATAACTCCATGGCAAAGCCCCTGGGGGGAGGAATAAAAAACATGACAAACATAAACTAATGCTAGGCTGATCAAGGTGCAATATTAGTGCTTGTGGTACCATATATAGAAAATCTGTTTAGAAAAGGTTAATAGATAACTCAGTAATGATATCCTAAACCACCATAATGCAAGAAGGGTAGGGATGTTGCAGGAGGAATAACTTTCTACTAATCCTCTTTTTTAAAAAAGGAAGTACACTGTGTACTTTTTTTTTAAGGTCTCAAAATGGCACAGGTAAGGGGTGGGAAGGAAATTTGTACTATCCCTCACAAACGTCCAATAGATGCTGCTTATGACAGCCCTGCACTCATGGTCCGGTCTGGGCTCAAAGTTATTCTTCCTGCAACATCCCTACCCTTCTACCATTGTTACAACAGGCAAACTACCTGGAGGGGAAATTGCATTTTCACAGCAACAAATTACAGCTGCTTGGAAATATTGTTCCCTCTAGAGGCGGGGAAAGAGGACACAGACACGTCACCCTCACCTTGATCACTTCTGGTCAGTCTCCACTTCCTCTCTCTTTGCCACAATCAGAGAACAGCAGTAACATTGTAGGGTTTTTCCCTGAGGTGACTTTCTTTTCCCTGCCTGAACTGCAGTTGTGAAACATGGCAACACTGATGTTAACAAACTGGGTAAGAATATTAACCAAACTCAGACTCTGGTTTTGACTCCCAGTTTAGAAGAAAGCTGATCCACCTTAATAATAGTTACGACCAGTGCCGAACTATCCCTTAACCATGGTTGAGGCAGAAGGGAGGAGTTTACTGTAAAGAAGGAGACTGACAGTCAACACATTGCAATCCTTTAACCAAAGTTATGAGGGGGCCACTGTTAGACCTGCAGACTTCTGAGATTTTAGCAAATGTTGTAATACCAGTATGGCTCATTGATGATTTCTTGTCTACCAAAAGTCCCAGGTATGCCAATTAGCACAGAGGCAATTCTAGCCTAGGTAGCCCAATGGTCTGATGGGGATAAATCAGCTGCTTATCTTAAAGATTATCTTTGCAGTCTTTTAAGGCCTAGAAAAATATAAATCTGAGATTTCTCAGGATACCATACTTTGTGCAGAGTATCTCATTCTGTGCTTGTGCTGCATTGTAGTTACGGAACTGCAGAATTCACAAAGCCCCTATTGCTCAAGGCCCTTTTCACTACAAGTGAATGAATCTGCAGTTGTTACTCAGAAACAGTGGGGGATTAAAATGTCTTCTCCAGTTAGCCCACTGGTTGTTGAGAAATCACAAAATCTTCTGCAAAATAAGGACATATGCACATTTACTTAATTCTGGATAATTTATATAGGTGACAGAGCTTAGCTCTTCTAGGGTCACAACTGGTGCAGAACTTTTATTTATTTATTTTTTATTTAGGAAACTGCAGAGTACACACAGTCCTGGTTATAAGGAGGGAGACTGATCGGGCAGCCTGGCCTTGATGTGTTTCACCTCCATAGCTCATTAACCCTGGCAAACCCTTTGTCCTACAAGAATACAGTTTCCAGCCCTTCTTGGCTTAGCTTCACTAAGCCTGGGAGTTCGGGCATTGGGGTGCATCCAACCCAAAAGCATTAGAAAACTTGGGGGGTCAATGCTGGGACAAAGAATCTTTCTGTAGCCTCAGCACCAGGGTCTGCTATCATTTGGGGAAAGAGATAAAAAACTTGTGTGGATCGCTGCAAATGCAACCCAATCTAATTTCAAGATTAGGGGGATGCCACAGCATTCTAAGATCCAAAATCTAATTTCAAGCCACTCCAAACACACTCCCAAAAGTTTTGCATTGGCTAAGAAAACCTTAATAAAAGAGGTTCTGCAGAAAAAGCCATTACAGGGACTTCCCTTCCTCATAGAGTAAGGGCTGCAGAAGTGGGACCGATTTCAAACTACTCCATGAGGAACTTGTGATCTAAGGTCCAGAGAGGAATGGTCACCTTTGCTGCCTTCCTGTTGCCCAGGTGTTGACATGGTTGAAAAGTTTCTCACTCCAAAATAAGAAATGCAAGACAGAAAAGCAAGGATCAGGGTGGGGGGGTAGGAGGCACCAAAAGATAAGTTTGTTGAGATTGATCTCCCACCCACCCCTTTTTGCTGCATTCTACAGCACTTTTTGAGGAAATGGGATTTCAGATGAACTGGTTCCTCTTTATGCTCTTACAATATATCTACAATATACCAGTAGCTGCTCTGTTACTGCCTATTCACCCAGCCAGATCCCTTGCTTTGGCAGGTCCCCTGGTCAAGTTATTGCCATCATGCTTTTCCTCTAGGACTTGGATGGGGAGAAAAGCTTCTTACAGATCTATCCTGGGATACCACACTAGGAAGCAAGATATTGCTATGTGTCACCTGCCCCTCTCCTCCACCCCACTTGTCCAGGAAAGCCACAAGGACAGGAGCAGGGTAGGTTAGAAAGATTATGCTGACACTGATTTTAGTGGGGCCTCTGATATTCAAACAGCAGCCAGCTGCTGCCACTGTTTTACTCATCCCTTTGCAAAGCCTCAATTTCCCCAGATAACAGGTGGGTGGGTGGGTGGGGGAGAGGCCCGCAATTTTGCTTTTGTTCAGGATCCCTTCTGACAATGCAGCAGCAAACAGATTGCAGCTTTCAATAATGTCAACCCCTTTCTGGTCCCCTACTGGTGACATTCCCAAAGGGAACCAAGAGGCGAAGATCGGGAATATCAGAAGCATTCAGGCAATCAAGGTGTGAATGAGATGTATGTGTGGGGGGGCCTTTGAGCACTTCTTGGACCATCCCTCTGAATATATTAATAATTATCATACAGATGTGCCTATTTGTCAATATCCCCCTGTGCCTTTATGGGTGCAGGGCTGTGTCCACAATGCCGCTTTCAGATGTGGGGGGGGGGGGGTGCATCAGGGAATGCACAAGCCAGCATTTGTATCTAGGGGAGGAACCTGCACCAATTTGTATCACTGATCTCAGGCAGGAGCTGGCATGTTGCATACATGGGTGAGCCAGTAGGTGTGCAAGAGCCCAATGCTATGCACACCTACTCAGGAGTAAGGAGCCAATGGGATTTACTCCCAGGTAAGTGTGGCTATGTACACTTTCCTGAGAGTAAACCCCACTGAAGGCAATATGGCTTGCTTCTGAGTAGCCAAGTTGAGGACTGTGCTCCAAATGCTGGGGGGGGGGGAGGTGAATGCGAGCACCGCATGCATAAGCGGCGACAGTGTGTGCAGTGCTCACCAGCGACATGTCCCGGTGTAAGTGGCTGAGTGGGAGAGGAGCAGCACGAGGGCGCTTCTTCTGCAGTCTGTACGCCAGCAAGCGTGGCACGGCTCGTGCATCCATGTGAGCCTCCGACACGGTGCATGTGGGCAGGCGGGGTTCAAGGTGAGTCCGCCTCGCGGGGAGGAAGAGCAGGCAGGGATCGTGCAGCGGACAAGGGGACAACCAGCCGCCCGCCACCCGGTTTGGGCAGCGCGCAGGGACTGAGAGCCCAATCCTAGGCGAAGTCAGTCCCATTACAGTCAACGGGGCTTACTCCCAGCTAAGCGTGGAAAGAACTGCAGCCTGAGAGCCCAATCCTATGCCTGTCTACTCAGAAGTCAACCCCATTGCAGTCAATGGGGCTTACTCCCAGGTAAGTACGGATAGAACTGCAGCCTGAGAGCCCAATCCTATGCCTGTCTACTCAGAAGTCATTTCCATTCTAGTCAATGGGGCTTACTCCCAGGAAAGTGTGGAAAGGACTGCAGCCTGAGAGCCCAATCCTGTGCCTGTCTACTCAGAAGTCAACCCCATTGCAGTCAATGGGGCTTACTCCCAGGTAAGTACGGATAGAACTGCAGCCTGAGAGCCCAATCCTGTGCCTGACTACTCAGAAGTCAGCCCCATTACAGTCAATGGAGCTTACTCCCAGGAAGTGTGGACGGGGCTGCAGCCTGATGCGCGTTCATGCCCCATCGTTCAGGTGCGTTGACTCACAGCCCCCGGCAGGCACCAGGTGCTTGAAGGAGGTCCCAGCGCGGTTCTCCCCCCAGCCCCAGCCCCAGCCCCCTTACCTCCCGGTGCAGGCAGAATCGCAGGGGCAGGAGGCACGAGAAGAAGTATTTTCCCCAGCGGATGAGGGACGCGAAGCACCAGCTCAGGCGCGTCATCGCTGCTGCTGCGAGGGATCCCGCCGCTCCAGCCCCCCAGGGCACTCTCCAGCCCCCTCCGCGAGCGGCTGGGCTCCTTTCCCCCGGAGGGAGACGGGACGAGGCAGGCGGGAGAGGGGCTGGTGGTGCAGCCGCGGCGCGTCCCCTCGCTCCCCCGACCCCAGCCTCTGCAGAGCCCTGCGCGCCGCGGCGCCTTCCCGTGGCCCGGAGGAGGAGGAAGGCTGCTGCTGCTGCTGCTGCTGCTGCGCACGGATGCCGGTCAGCTGGATCCCCGCAGCACTGCCCGTCGCCCCACGCGGCTTCCCGACCTGCTGAGCGCTGGCGGCGGCGGCGGCGACACCGCCCCCCTCCCGCTCACCCCCTCCAGCCCCGCAGTGCGCGTATGCGCTCGATCGCCCCCCTCCACGCCGCCCGGGGGCGCTCCGGCAGCCGCGGGCGGGGGGGGGGAGAAGAAGAGCACCTGCCGCAGCCGCCACCCGACCGGAGGAGCACCCACAGTTCGCCCCACCTGCTGCGACAGAGGAGGCCCCCCCAGGTGGAGACTGAGCGTTGCTCCCCCCTTGCGCATCCCGCGTCCATAATCACGCACCCCCCCCCCACAGGGAGACTCTTGGTCTTGGGATCCCCGCTATATGTGGAACCATTCGCAGGCACGCCCCATTTCATCACCCCCATCATTACCTCCTCTTAGGGTATCCGACCAGCAAAGACCCCCCCCCCCACCAGTCCATCCTCCTCAAACGAACCCTAACTGGGAAGGTGCCCCTTATCCATGGGACCCCCCTCCAATTTATTGCCTTTGTCACTGTAATCCAGTCTCCAGTCCGGCTATCCTGATGAACCAGTCAGATTAGCTGCATAATTGGTGTTCGTGAAATCACACACACACACACACACACACATGTGATCATTCCATTTAATCAGGCTTTATATATATATATATATATATATATATATATATATATATATATATATATATATATATATATATAATTCTGATTAAATGGAATGATCAATCCCAGGCGCACACAAACATACATTTCGCTTTGATCATGTGTGAAGAGCACTTGAAAAAGAGAAACTGTAGGCAAGTTCAATCAGAGAAGCCTCCTCAATGGAGAAGAACAAGGAGCCTTGCCAGTTGTGTGTGAGGAGAAGGTGAGGTAGAAACTGGTGGAACTCTGCATAGGCAGTGATGTAAGGCAGGAGGGCTATACACACACAGAGAGAGAAGTAAAATATGGGACATCTCACTTTATTTCACATTACGCTGATGAAATGGAACCCAGTCCTGCTGGCGCAGGTGGTGGTGAAGTCATGAGCTGCCCCCCACACACACCCATCATCCACTAAGACCGCAATCCTAACCAACTTTCCAGCACTGACATAAGGGCAATGCAGCTCCGAGGTAAGGGAACAAACATTGCCTTACCTTGAGGAGGCCTCCATGACTGCACCCCCCCCCCAACTGGAGGGTGCAGCACATGCCCCACTGGTACAGCTATGCCAGTGCAGGAAAGTTGGTTAAGGCTGCACCCTAAGACTACACAACAAGAATCAACTTCATCACAGTGTTTTGTTCTCTAAGGCTGGAATCCTATAATTCATGGGAGAGGGGGGTATGTCAGGTAATGAATACTTGTTCGCTTTTGCCAGAATCATCTCATCCTTTTCCCACAACAAGCCAAAAAGAGGGCAGAACTACCAATCCTGTATCTCCTCATCCAGGGTAATGAGGTAAACAAGTCTTCGCTCTCTAAGAAAGACGATCTAGTAGTCTCACCATCTTCTGTCCTTCCCTCTAGCTATCTGCACCCCAACTCCTATCTATCCATTCCCCTGTATCCAGGGGCAGGGCAAACCAATACTTATGCCTCTAGGCAAATTTCTCAGCTTGCCTTCTGCTGAGCTTCTCTGTTTAGATCTCTTTAGAAAAAGTTTCAAAGGAAGCACCTGGGCAATCTTCATGATTATGTTACTGTTCTTGCTGTAGGAGAAGGCCCAGGGCTATACCACCCCAATTCCTCTGGGCAAAGAGTGCCAGTGGAAAGACAATAGTAAAATCCCAAAGAATGCAGTGGGACTTCTGCCCAAACGTACATAGATCAGGCTGCATCTGCATAGGCTTTTAGGTCTAAAAATGGTATTGTGATAAGGTGTCCTGCTAGAAGGGAATATAACCAGGCTAGGCATGATGGGACCCTACATATGTTCCTTCACCTGTCCTGTGTGAATAGTCTCTGTGATCAAATGAGCAAGAAGCAGAAAGTGGACAAACTGGGCCGCAAGACTCAAGTGTACACCTGAACCCTGAAAACAGCCCATAAATATACATCTTATAGTTACTACCAGGTATGGAAGCTTGAGTCAGGTGATTCCAGTCTGAGTCATTTTTTGCTGACTCATGTACACTCGAGTCATGTGTGTGGTGGGCTCAGCAAAACACTCAAGTGAAGAGTCCCTGACTCAGCACTTGGTCCCCATGCATGCAAACTCAAGTCTGTATCTGGGTGTGCTTGCGTACTGTTTTTATGGTGTGAAAAATCTCATGGGGTCTTCATTCAGAACAGGCAAGCAGCACAGAGGTTCCAGCCAGGAGGCAAGGAAGGGTTAATGTTTTGCTTTTGCAACAAATAGGTGAAAACAGGCTCTCTTACCCATCTCTGAAAGAACCAATGATCATTGGATGAAAGATGGATGCTCTGATATTTTCTTTGGGCTGAGATGGAGCAGAAGGAACAGCGCAAGGGGGTTCTTGCCTTGGTATTGACTGGAGAAGCCCAGGGAGGGAGAGGAGGTGATTCATAGCAATCACGCTTTCCTCCTCATGGCTCCATTGTTACTTGGGAGGAGGGAGCCTCATTCAACAACTGGCACAAATGGGACTACTTCTGAGTAGAGCTGCAATTGAGTCATCTTGGTAAACTTTGCAGCTGCTGCGCATGACACTCCTCCCTTTTGCCACCTCTCCTGGCTCTCATGCAGTCCCATCCCCCCCCCCACAGATGGGAGGGGCGGGGACAGCAGGGAAGTGTTTAAAGAGAATTCCAACACATACACACACCCTGGCAGCAGCCCTGTTTTTCCAGGGTGGGCTTTTTAAAGGGGCCTGACTTGAGTCTTTTCGAGTCATGAAAAGGCAACTCAGAAAGTGCCCCCAATATGACTCGTTTCCAAGTCGAATCACGGGGATGGAGACTTATGACTCAAGTCAAGCCGTCCCTGGTTTCTATGTCCCAAACTATACAGGACTGCTGCAGATTAAACTTTTAACTTCTAGAAAAAAACTTGCAGCAAATGTTGCAGGAGCAGTGCAGCATGCTCCTTATTGACTATATCCTATATGTTTTCCAAAAGCCTCATTCTGCATCAATTTATAACTATTAATCAATATCTTCAAACAAAATTGTACAAGCTTTCAGTATATCCCCTGCCTGTTTGCTTCCCTCTCCACGAACAAATCCAGAATGAGGAAAAACCGACAATCACTTTGAGGGCTGATTTTGACATATGTTGATTTACTGCCGATTGGAAGCTTATCTGAATCCCATTAGCTCAGTTCTGCTGGTTTGGAGGCATCCCAAAAAGAGGTTCCCTGCTAATCAGTCAGACCAGTGGAGTCTAAGCAGCAGAAAGGCCATGCAACCCAGAAATATACTGGTGGGAGTGGTAAGGAAGAAAATCACAAGGCCACAGAAGAAGAGCATGGAGTCCACTGTGGACATGGTTAAGGGGACCTGACCTCACAAATACTTGCTGTGATGCAGCTCGGCATAAAAAAAACCACAGCACCTGAGAGAGAATAGGACATGCATCAGTTAGGATGTACCATTCCAGGAAAAGAGGCTATTTTGTACAGTGATGGACAAGGTCAGTGATAGTCCGTGACAAGGTTCCTTTAGGAGATGCTAATTTGAGCCTTGCTGCCAACAGAGGAAAGTATGGCACAGGTTGAACCAAAAGCACAACTGTATACTTTTAAAAACCCTTAACTTAGGCAAAATCTCAGATTCCTGTTATCCTCTGGGTAACAGGGGAGAGCTGTGATGTGCCAAAGCTGCTGCTAACAACTAAAGGGATTTATCTCTTGAGCCCTACTCTAATCCTGAGCCAGCCACACACACACACACACCCCAGCCAGTGGAAGTTACTTAAATTATCATGATACGGTGCCTATCCAAGTACAAGACTTTCAAGACTCAACTGCTGAACATTGCCCAGTCACCAGTCAAAACATCTGTTTGATTATGGCCTGTATGGTGCTGCAAAGATCTCTACATTCTACCTGGATCAGATATGCTGCATTGCACATTTCCAGATATCAGAAGTTTCTAAGCCCCTTAACACCAGTGCAGGATTTCAGTGGCTTCATGGGCTGGCCAATCTTCCTTGCAACAAAATACAGAATTGAATATTCTTCCTGGTAGCCATGAGGAGATCTCTATCAGGATTCACCTGTGTGCAGTTCTTGAGCATGCAAATCTCCGAAAGTCACAGGGAAATGGAAGGGACAACGGACAGACAAAAGGAGGATCCATCATGTTTTTGCTAATATGATTATTCCCTAGGGAAATCAGCGTTTAACACCAATTTGTCAGAGAGGATGAAGAATACAAAACCTCTGCTAGCCATGATCGGCTGGTGCACAAGAGATTCCCCACTGATATGAACAGAAAAATTGTGTGACCCCCAGTACAGAGAGGCTGGAAGAGAACTGTCATTTGGAGTTCTAGCTTGTCTAAGTAGGTAAGCATACACTATGTATCCTGCAAAAGCCCCTGAGCCTTGCAAGCTCAAGTTAATGCATTCTCCTTGTGCTCAAATGCTACTCCCTGACTACACAACAATCCATTGCCTGAGGAATTCACTGCCACCGGGCTAACCCACAGAAAGGGGCCATGCATCACCATCAAGTTATCCTTAAATCTAGGATCACCAGAAGCTGGAGCGCAACTGGAGTATTTGGATCTCTTTGTTCAGTGTAGTTTATTCAGCAACTGTTACCCTGCAGATGCCCAATCTCATCTGATCTTGGAAGCTAAGCAGTGTCAGGCCTGGTTAGTACTTGGATGGGAGACCACCAGGGAATACCGGCTGCTGTAGGCTTATACTATAGTCTTTTGAGACTGAAGGTTGCCAACCATATTCAGTTTTGTTTTAACATGCGGACTTAATGGACCCCAAGTTTTACTCAAAAGGCAGTCCTTGTAGTCTTCCATCACTACACTTGGTTTGAAACAGCCCCTGAGTGTGTTTGGTTACTTTTCTGAACTTTGTTCCTGTTGCCCTGTCTTAGGATCTGAACCTCCGTGTTGCAGGAGACACAAAAGCTGCATCTGAGTGTGTCTACAGCAGCAATTTTCAAACTTTTAATCTCATGGCACACTGACAAGGAACTAAAATTGTCAAGGCACAACATCAGGCTTTTGACAATTGACAAGGCACACCATGCTGCCAGTGGGGGAGGGGGGACACATTCCCCATTGGCCCTACTAATAAATGATCTTCCCCCAAATTCCTGTGGTACACCTGTGGACCACTCACAGCACACCAGTGTGCCACGGCACAGTGGTTGAAAAAGGCTGGTCTACAGGTTTGTATTTTTTCCTATATGCCTTTTTCTGACCTAGCTTGTCCCATACAAACTGTCCATTTCCTGCCTGGTCAGCTTCCTAGCAGTACAAAGGTCTTCATGGGAAACTGTTTCTTCCTAGCAAAACAAGCACCTAATTAGTAGGCTGTTTCTTCTCAATGAATAGTTCATAGCTGTTCTCCCAACATGCCAGCCCTGGCAGGCAAGCTTCTCCTGGGAGGAATTATGTATTCCATTTCCTGAGGTCATTCTATCTCACTGTGAGAACTCTACTAACCTGCCTGCAAAAACCCTGGCAGACTCCAGCCATGAAGGGTTAGGACTGGTTAGCTAAACTGCGACTGCATGTCACTTGCACCAACTTTGCATGAGATTCTTTTTAAAAAAAAATCAGAAGTCTTTATTTGGCTTTACTTGAATCCAGATACAAGACTGTTTTAACATTATGGCATTTTCTGCAACGTAAAGTTAATGCTGGCAAAATACCAATATTGCACCTCAGTGTTCAAAGCACATTCACATACATTATTGCAGTAATTCTTACTACAATTCTGGAAAGTCAGTATTATTTTCTGGTTCACACTCCAGTCTTTTAGCCTTGGCACTACACCAGCAGTAAGAGGCACAGCATACAGGCAGACAAGCTCTCAAGGTGGGGTTCCTAGCATAGCTGGCCTCAGGATCGATTTCCTCCTGTCAAAAATCTGTTTCTTGCAGATGGCCAAGACGGGCCATTTGCATTGAGGTATTCATTGGTATGGCCCATGCAAGACTCATGGCTGCAGCCTCTGTCCCTGAAGCAATTCATTGGTTCAGCTGAGCTGTTGCGATCAGCTCTACTGATTACATTGCTGGGGAATGCAAGTACAGCACAAAAACCTGCTGGCCACCTACTGGCACAGGAAGAAGATTTGAACCGCACTACAGCTGAATCTGACCCGGATCTCTCCCTCCCACTTACCTCAAAGCCAAAGCGTGCAGAATATTCCTGTAGCTGCTGGCCAGCCATTAACAATACAAAGAGCATGTCCACAGTGTTGTGTAGACAACACTGAGGGGCAGGCACAGATCTGCTCCATGTGAGGTCAGGGTTTTACACTGACTTTATATCAGGACAAAACATATTACAGTATAAGAAAGCATGGGTCTGCTTCCAAAAATTGCTAGCACGCATCTTCAAGTGCCCCCACCCCATCCCGTCCCAGTTCTGTGATGCAGAATACAATTTACCCAGTGGTTTAACTAGAGGGAATGCAGGGATTGCAACTGAACCCAGCTGAAGGCTGCCTGGGGGCAATGGTCTGGCCCCCCACTTTCGCAATTGCACCTCCACCATGATGGCCACTCACGCCATTTGCGAAAAGTGCCGGAAAAAATGGCACTCTTTGCAAGAGGGGCAGCAGGGAACACAGTCTCTGGCCACATGCTACCCTTGCTCTGGGGACCTGGGGGGAGGGCAACCGGGGGCTTGGTAGGCAAGCAGGAGGGGGTGGGGTAGAGGGAGGTGGCAGAGCAAGGGGAGCGAGTGGCCAGAGACTCCAATTGTCTCTGGCACCTCATGGGGGGCAAACAGGAAGAACGGTGGGGTGAGGGGAGGAGGCTGATTTTTTTATTTTAGAAAAGTGATTCTGGGTGTGGCGTGGGGGGCATCTTTTTTAACTTTGCCCCAGGTTCCAGGGTGACTAGCTATGCCACTGAATTTACCCATATTCTGATATGGTTACACTGCATTTCTCTGCCCCTAACCCACATAATACATAGCAGAGAACTGTAAAGCTCAACTACAAAGTGGGTGTAAGTGGCCCTTAAAAATCTACAACTCCTTCCCCCACCCATCAATTTTAGCCAAATCACAGACAATCCACATCTTACTTTAAAATTACCCACATCAATTCTTGAAGTGGACAAGGGCGCTGGTGTTCACACAGCAGCAAGAAGGTTGCCTTCAGGAGGGCATCCTTTTCTCCTCAGACATGCACTTCTTTTCCTTTGTTTCCTCTTCAAACTGTTGTATACTGCTTCTTTAGACTGCTTGTCTACAGAAGCCCAGATGGACCTGTGAAAAACCTTGTGAGAAAACTGGATCAACCATTCCAGATTTGCAACAGAAACCTGTTTGGATGGTTGGGTCTGTATGTTCTCTTGAGGGGTCTGAAAAGGCTTAGCCCTAGAGCAGGGGTGCCCAAACCCCGGCCCTGGGGCCACTTGTGGCCCACAAGGCCTCTCAATGCGGCCCTCAGGGAGCCCCCAGTCTCCAATGAGCCTCTGGCCCTCTGGAGATTTGTTGGCGCCTGCACTGGCCCGATGTATCTGCTCTCAGCATGAGGGCGACTCTTTGACCTCTCGCATGAGCTGTAGGATGAGGGCTCCCTCCACTGCTTGCTATTTCACTCTGTGATGCAGTAGCGGCAGCAAAGGAAAGGCCAGTCTTGCTTTGCGCAAGGCCTTTTACAGGCCTTGAGCTATTTCAAGAACTTCAATCATTCATATAAGTTCATCTTTAATATAGTCATTTATGTAAATGTATGTAAATTTATTCTAATTTTAAATGTATATTTATTTTTTTCCCTGGCCCCCAACACAGTGTCAGAGAGATGATGTGGCCCCCCTGCCAAAAACTTTGGACACCCCTGCCCTAGAGGAACTAGAAACTAAAGGAATCCTATCCAACTTTCTAGTGCTGATGCAGCCAGGTCAATGGGGTGATGGGGGACAGACGGTGGGGGAACAGAAATGGAGGCCTCCTCAAGGTAAGGGAATGTTTGTTCCCTTAGCTCGGGGCTGCATTGTGGCTGCATCAGTGCTGGAAAGTTGGATAGGATTGGGCCCTAAATGTCTTTACATTGTGCTTTATGCCTTTAAACATGCATATGCACACCCTAAATTTATGGTACAAGCCCAAATTCTAGTGGCACCAACATGAAAATCCAGATGTTTTCAATTCAGTTTTCAGAATGAACCGACTGGAGATCAGCTGCTGCCTACATGGACTTCAGCTCAACACCACAGCGAACACCAAATGTACAGACCTGAGATGTTGCCATGGAAAAGCCTTGATGCCTGGAACAACTCAAGGCTGCACTTCTGAGAACTGACCAGATCCAAATGATTTTGAGACCACCACGGTCAAGATCTCTGCAGCCGTCAGCATGGCCTTGCAACCAAAGACCTCATCGTTGTTGTTTTGGCTCTTTCCCCTTTTCCGTATTATGGATGCAGATTGTAAGTTGCCAAACACGTTGCACAGTGAATAAACAATCAATAAACCCTGCCACTGAATCAAAAGGCAGAAAGAGAAACAGAAGTAAATCTGGCTTGAAAAGATGCCAGATGGCAGGCAACTCTGCCTCACTGTCAAGCAGTGGACAACTTCAAATCTGCTTGCATTTAAACAAAACAACTTATACTGTACAAATGTCAAGTGGCCTTTGAAACCCTCAGAGGAGTGGCAGTCGGTATATTCTCTTAGCCAATTCTGTCTCCCTTCCTGCCTCAACCACAGCTCCTGCGATGGATGCCATTCCAGAATCATTCCATCAAAGAGATCAGGGGAGGCTTCTTTTCCTCTCCCACCATGATCTTCCTCCCTGCAGCCTGGCAATGCATTGGGAGTGGGACTGCAGAGCTGACATTGCTCTTGACTGAGCCATGGCCTAAGGCAGGCCTCACCTCAGGAACACTTGGCTAATTACTCTGCCAGGCACTTTAATTAGGGAATTGCCAGCAAGGCCTCACACAGCCAGTGCTCAAGAACCCTCCCTCCCTCCCAACCTCCAGTGCCGGTCCATTTGCTTTATTGTCTCCAGAGAGCTCAGGCCCAACTAATTTAATTTTGCGCTCTGACCAAGGACACACAGCCGTCCTCTGGCTTTAGCCAAGAAGGGGGAGGATGGGAATGGCTCCTTTAAGCAAATGCTTCTCTCATCACCAGTATTACTTATGCTACAAGGCTTACCTCAGGGAGAGTATTCATGCACCCATCAAGTGGAAAGTGTAAACACAGTGGCTGGGCAGCAATGCAGTGTTACTTATGTTCTCCACAAGGAAAAGATGTGCACTTTGTTTCCATGGTCAGATGAAGAGTTTAAGAGAATGGCACTGGAGATGCAGAAAGACCCAGGACCAAGCTTGATGGAACAGTTTACTGTACTCTTTCACTTAGATGGGTAATGCTAAATAATGACCCATGAACAACAATGTAAGCATTAATCAAGCAATTATGTATAAAAATTCTTGTGCATACATTCTGGGAACTGCACATGCAAAAGTTACACCACCAACCCCAAATGGTTCACAGTGCCTACCTTCTTGAGTTAGAATTCCATCCCTGCACATTGCAAAACATGCAGAGTTTTTAGACCTGGTCACGGCGTGGGGGTGTGTGTGGAGGGATCAGCGCGTGCTATCAAATCTCCCCCCCCCCATACAGTATTTGTTTGCACTGAGAAATCCTGGGCACCCCATATTTCAGATCATTGGGAGAAAGTATTCCCAGGTACAGTATCATTGCAGGCAAAAAGTGTGTGCATGTGTGGGTGTGAGTGTGGCCAGTGTACAGGGAGCACACTGACAAGACATTCAGCATGATCCCATTCTCTCTTCATCACATGGATGCGGTCCATTAAATTTATAAATGACTGAACCAGGGTTTTATCGCTTCCATTTGTACAGATCTAGCAGCTCAGAAACAAAGCCTCTGGCCCAGCCCTCTCCTACTGTACTGATTCCTAAGATGCAGCTATATATCTTTACACCAGGAATCATTCAAAACCTGATCTTCCATCTACATCTTGAACAGCCCAACCAACTTTTGCTGCCTGTGCAGATCCAGTCTAATATGCCTAGACTTAGAACAGAACCAGCTGGGTAGCACAGATGGAAGATCTGGGAAAGCATCAGAAGTCAGAAAAGAGCAATTGATATCAGCCAGTTTGCAAAATGGAACAAGATATATACAGACTGATGTTAGCGATTCAGTCCCTAAAAAACTGTGCTTCCTTGAATGCCCAGTAACATGCACGGACACACATGCTTGTATAAACACCTGCAACCTGCTGGTAATTTAATGTTTTGCCGTCCATCTGCAAATATGTCACGTGAGTACTCACCAGAATCTCAATGCTCAGATTGCCTTTACAAATTGCTTCTTCCTCTGTAATCGGTGGTTTGTCAGGTTTTTCCTCCTCTTTAGTTTTGTAAAATGTCTACGTAATTCCTGTTTTTCTTGCATGCCCAAATGCATTTAAAGTATGTACTGCAAACAGTTAGAAAAAAAACACTTCACAGCATCAGGGCACGTGATGCTGCTTGAGTTCATTTTGTTCCTAGTCTTACCTGTAGATAATTATTGACATGGAACCGGTTGCCAAAGACTCAGTAGACATTTCACATACCTAACACAAAGCTGAGCTACTTACAGTGCAATTCTATGTACGTTTACTAGAGGTAAGTCCCAATGAGTTCAATTACTCCCAAGTAAATGCGCATAAGATTGCAGCCATAGAAACCTTGGCTGGATTCAATCTTCACTTTGTACATTATATTTTTCAGATGCTCACTTAAGTCATTTTTTAACTGTACACCAAAAAATGAGCCAAACAGATGTTTGGAAACATGAGTATCAGACAGATATACTCATCTGGTGATGGCTATAGTTCCAGTAGCTTAGCTAGAGGTAGGGGCAAAACAGTAAGTACTGCAGGTATTGCAATGCACTATGTAAGCAGCCCATGTTGCTAACACCTAGTCTTGATGCATATTACTGTATTGTTATTATTAATTATAATGTATACCATTCCATCACTATGCACTATGTCTTATAAGGGTAAATAAGCAGCGCTGACAGGTCCCTACTCCTGAGCAGCACTTAAATTGCACTCTGTGCTGTTTTTATGATTTTACTTCTGTTTTTATAACCACTCCTGTTTAGTTTTTAACTGTTTTTATTTTTACTTCTATGTGTTTAATTATTTTATTGTTATACTGTATACTGCCTTGATCTCTGGAAGAGGGGTATATAAATCTTTTAAATGAATAAATAATAGTGAGGAAACAACAGAGGGAGAGCAGGATGGACAAAAGGAGGAAGAGAAGCATATGTGAGTTACTGTTTGGTTAGGGTTGGGAAATGAAGAATAACAGCTCAATCCTATCCAGTGGCATCGCTAGGAGGTGCGGGCCGCACCGGGTGACATGCCGGGGGGGGGTGACATGCCTGGGGGGTGACATGCCCGGGGGGGTGATGCGCTAACATTGCGGCTTTAGGGGCTACCGCATCATGCCATACACCTTTGAATGCAGTATTCCCAGCTGAATGCAGTGCAAAAAACAATTGAAATAGCTCTTTTCCTTCAAAAGTTATGGCCAAAAAACCAGAAAGAAAAAATGAATGGATCCCTATGGAAAGTGAGCCGTATTGCACGTTTACTCATGAATAGGCGCACTTGCCATAGTCTGTCGGAAAGGGCAGGCTGAGAGGAATCCAACGACACCTGAATGGTCCCGATCCAATGAATGCAGCCCCCAAAAACACGAGAAGGAGGTCCCTGCCTCCCTCCCAGCTGCGAGTGTATTGAGCCCAAAACGAAGCCACGTGGCCGTTTTTACTCATGAGTAGGCAGACTTGCCTTAGTCCATCAGAAAGGGCAGGCTGAGAGGAATCCAATGACACCTGAATGGTCCTGATCCAATGAATGCAGCTCCCAAAAACACCGGAGAAGGTGGTCCCTGCCTCCCAGCTGCCCTATTGAGCTCTATGAAAAGCAAAGCAGCCTCACGGTCGCATTTACTCACAAGTAGGCAGATGAGCCTTGGCTGGTGGTCAGGCCAGGCAGAGGTGAATGTGAGGACACTAGAATGGTCCCGATCCGATGGAGCTGCTCCAGAAGGCAGCTTCAGAAGGCAGCCTCCCCCCCCCCAAAAAAAAAAGGACCAAAAAGAGGGTTCAACTGGTAAGGGGAAGTTTTCTATTTTGCACTTGAAAAGCCAGGTGGGTCTTTGTATTGATATGCCTTAAATTAAACTGGGCACTGGGAGGGCTGAAAATCTCACTGATTCTTTTTTGGGGGGGTTGTTACTGCAGACAGACTACAGAGTAAGCTCCATTGACCACTATGGGACTTGCTTCAGAGTAGACATGCCTAGCAGTGGGCACACAGGCTGCAATCCTACCCACACTTTCCTGAGAGTAAGCCCCATTGACCACTATGGGACTTCAGAGTAGATTCACTTGGTGGAACAGGACTGACTCCCCCTTATTTCATTATTTCTTTTATTTTAAATTAATTATTTATAATTATTTATTTTAATTTGCTTGATGATGTTACTTCTGGCCATGACTTCACTTCCAATGGGTCCAGGACAGATTGTCATTCTAAAAAGTGGGTCCCAGTGCTAAAAGTTTGAGAACTACTGCAATAAGGTGTTAGTAAGTTGACACGGGGTGTGTGTGTGAGAGAGAGAGAGAGAGAGACTCTACATAAGAACATAAGAACAGCCCCACTGGATCAGGCCATAGGCCCATCTAGTCCAGCTTCCTGTATCTCACAGCGGCCCACCAAATGCCCCAGGGAGCACACCAGATAACAAGAGACCTCATCCTGGTGCCCTCCCTTGCACCTGGCATTCTGACATAACCCATTTCTAAAATCAGGAGGTTGCGCATACACATCATGGCTTGTACCCCATAATGGATTTTTCCTCCAGAAACTTGTCCAATCCCCTTTTAAAGGCGTCTAGGGTAGACGCCAGCACCACATCCTGTGGCAAGGAGTTCCACAGACCGACCACACGCTGAGTAAAGAAATATTTTCTTTTGTCTGTCCTAACCCGCCAACACTCAATTTTAGTGGACACTCTACAAGTGAACAAAATCACTAAAATCAGAATTTGGAGGAATAATACCTTCATGTTATATATCAATCAATGCGTAATTTCATGCAGAATGCAATGAAACAAACCACTTTGTACTATCTGTGTACTAACAAAAGGTACAGCCAAAAAACCAGCGGGGGCGGGGCGATGGTACATCACCGCGCCTACCACCTGGAGCATTGCCCTGCCCACTGCATGGGGTGACGCGCAGCCCTCCCGCACCAGATGATGCAAATCCTAGTGACGCCACTGATCCTATCCAACTTTCCAGCACCAGAGCAGCCATGCCAATGGGATGCGCACTGCAACCTGCATTAGTGGGGCAGTCATGGAAGCTTCCTCAAGGAAAGGGAACATTGTTCCCTTACTTTGGGGCTGCACTGTGGCTGCACTGGTACTGGAAAGTTGGATAGGTTTGATCCCTAAGGCTGCAATCTATCCACACTTACCTAGGACTAACAGCCAAATCCTATCCAAATTTCTATTGCTGATGCAGTGCCAATGGGGACTGCGCTGCATCCTGTGGTGGGGGACGGTCACAGAGGCCTTGTCAAGGTAAAGGAGCATATGTTCCCTTAACTTGGAGCTTCATTACAGCTGTATCAGTGCCGGAAAGTAGGATAAGTCTGGGCCCTGAGACTCACTGACTATTACGACGTGCATAGAATTGGGCTCTAAAGCTGCAATTCTAAACATACATACTAGAGCAGGGTGTCAAACATAAAGCTTGTGGGCTGAATATGGCCCACTAAAGCTCTTAATCCAGCCCACTTGATAATTTGCTCTCCTAGTGCCGTTTCTGCCAAGGCTCTGGGAGGGAAAGATGGAAGAAGGCCTCAGAAGGCAGGGAATGCTAAGGGAAAAAGGGCTGGGGGGAGGCCTGATCCACCCCATTCCGCCCTCTCCCGCCCTGAAATGCCCCCTCCCTGCCATCCTCCACGCACCCTTGTGCCAGCACAGGCGCTTCTTTCCACTGGCGCTTCTTCCTCCTGGATTGGCAAAAAAGCGCTTTATGGTGCTTTTACAATGACTCATGCTGGCTCAGTGAACACTGTACATGATAACTGGGTTCTTCCATATCTAGAAAATATGATCAGTATTTGCATATTTTGTCTTCTTTCATTACAGCTAATGAGTTCCTTACATGAGAACAAAGTGCTTATTTCTGGCCCTCGTCTACTTAAGGATGTCACTTTCTGCTCAATGATGTCACTTTTAACCTTCAGCAGTCACCATGAATGCTGTCCAGCCCACTGTATGATATGGGTTTGACACCTCTGTACTACAGACTAGGGTCCAATGAACACAGTGGAACTTACTTCTAAGTAAACACACAAGATTTGCATGACACTGCATGAAGATAAGCCAAAGGCCATACGGAAAAGGTGGGTTTTGATCATTATTGTCCTGTCTTCTGTTTTGTGGTCATGTCTTCCTAGGGTTTGGAAAAGCAGGTGTACAACTGATGTCTCGATGAGCAGTGTGTCCCAATCATTCACTTTACAATATCATCATTGTCATTTGGGATCCGAGCCCTGACGCAGCAGAATCAGTTTTGCAGATGAGGTTTCAGACAAGCTATTGGCAATGATTCCAAATTCCCTTTGACTGGGAGCCCAGCAATTTTGTTATTTAAGTAATTAACTCACACAGTGGTCTAAAGGAGCAAAGGCTGAATCATAAGGGAGGCCTAGGGAAGTAGTGGCAGAATATGCAACAGCTTCCATATTCAGGGATATGGATAGCAAAACAGATTCCAAGTCCTGATTTTGTCAAGCTGTTTCTTTAAACAAAAATTTATTTGTACTGTGTCCTCATACTCAGATTTCAATTTGAGAATCCAGTGTTTAGAAGGCACATGTAAGAAGGAACTGAGTTCTGTGAGGAGGAGTGTAAAGAAATAACAATAGATGCAAACTGTGTATTCAAGGAATGCCAAGAATTCTCAAACCTGAATTCATACAATACAGTATGTATCATATTTGCTAATTCTGCACTAAAGGCTCTCTCTGTTTTGCAACAAAGGGGAGGCGTGGATAGAAGCTGGAGAAAGACCACCAATGCTTTCATTCCTTTTGGTGTTATTTTCACAGTTGTGCACTGTGCAGCAAATAAACATCTCTTTCCAGATAATAGTGCAGAGGTGTTTTTTCTGTACTGCCTTCTCCTGACCTTATAACCTAGAAAAGCACCCCTAGGCTAGATAAGCAGAAAACAGGAAAGTGGGTGAATAGAATATAGCACTGTGGTATGGATTCCATGCTTTCCAGAATCAACAAGCAAAGAAAGCAGAGGTGAAGGTTCAACTGTGTTCAAAAAGGAGGGGAAAGCTCCTCGCAAAATGGAAAGGAGGCAATGTGTCTCGTCTCCTCTTCTAAGAGCCCACTCCTGAGCTCTATGTGCCAGCTTACCGCTGGCACACACTGTCGCAAACATACCATGAAGCACGTTTGTGGGGCTTAGTGCCGGCCCAGTGCTGGAGCTTGCCCAGCCAAAGCTCGCATCGGTCTAGCGCCAGGGGTAAGTCAGTGCTATGCCAGTCAGCGGTTGCCCAAACTGCCAGGCAGTGGGGAGGAGGTTTGCCGGGGGGAGGGAGCAGGGTGGGAGGAGGGCAGGACCAGTGGAGCTCAACTCTACCAAATCTTGAGCTCTGTGTTAGGCTGCGCAGCTCGACACAGAACTCTTTGATTGAGTAGCCCCATTGTGGGGCTACTTTCCCTACCCAGGGAAAGAGGACAAACTTCCCCTTCCCCCAAGGAGCCATCAGAGGCTGCCCAGTTGCGCTCAGGATGCCGTGGCAACCATTTTCAGTTCTGTAATGGCGCCACACTCCAGGCAGCTCAGAATTGGGCTGCCTGTCTGCACATAAGTTATCTATTTGTAGGTTCCAGGCATTTCAGTGGGTCTTTTTCACAGGCAACTTTATGAAGGATTACAGTCATGTCCTATACAGGTCCAGCCTTGTTTATTCATGGATTTTTTATACACGGATTTGACTCAACACGAATGACCCCCCTGCAAATGAGAAGGAATGTGCTGATCCCTGGAGAAGGGAAAAATGCACCCCTTTAAAATCACAGTTTAAAAAACTGCTTTTTACTGTTGCAGAGAGACAGTCATACAAGTGATTACAGGTCTAACCTAGTTATCCACATATTTTTCTATCTCAAGCTGATGAGAAGTTCCCTTTAAATTAAAGGAAAACAGTCGTTTAATAATGCCAGAGAGGGCAGCAGGCTGACAATCCATCAGTCATTCTCTCTGCAGGCTTCACTCCTCCCTTCCCCCTGAGCACGTGAAAGAAGGCTAAATGGCAGTGATTATCACCTCCAATCACCTCCTCAATTTTTCCTCCTCACTGGGACTCCTGGTGAAGGGAGAGATCAATGCCTCCTAGTGAAGCCTAAGCGCCTGGAGACAGACTGATTGCCTCTGTGTGCATTTCAAAAGTTTAGCAAGGCTGTTTTAAATCACCAGAGCAAATAAACTTTGTTTTTTAAATTGTTTTGCTATAGTGCAAAAGTATAGCACTATAGTGCACTATAGTGCTATAGTTTTTTGCAATCCAAGTGAGTTCTTGAAAGGAACCCTTGAAAGGAACCCTCACCCTCATGAATAATGAGTCTCAACCTGTATTCCCTTTCTGATTATTTTTTAAAAACTTTCTTTTTACAATGAGGTCTTTCCAGCATGGTCCGCACATTGTGTCATAAGTGCATTTTTTGGACATGGTTTAGTTTGCTCCCCTTCAGTGTGGTGCATTTGTTTCAGAATTTCTTATTTTTATGGCTTTCAAAAGTGCAATATTCTGCATCCCTGAGGACAGAGGAATCTTCTTCAGGAACACATTCACTGCCATTGCAATTCATTTGTGCAATATGGTTATGTTAATATCATAGGCACTAATAGACTTTTTAAAATTATATAAATGGTGAGCCACAGAATGTAGAACTTGGAATCTGTTTTGCTGTGCATGTGCTATTTTATAAGCTCTTCAAAGCTTAACAGACTAAACCGTGAACACTGTACTCAAGTGCAGGGATAATGGAACATCTGTCTACTACAGCAACCAGATGCAAGAGCCCCTAATTGTATCTTTTAATAGTTTTAGTAGATGGAACTATGGCAGTGTCAGCTTGTCATATAGTGGCTAATAATAATAATAATAATAATAATAATAATAATAATAATAATAATGTTGGCAAGTCAGGCTATCATCTATGCGACTCTTAAAGATACAGGAGCCTTCCCTTCATTTGCATCTGTTTATCCCATATCCATCCCCAAACCAGGCTGTTCCTTTCCCTCCCCATGATCCACTGCATGCAGACAAAATATCAGACTATTGACATGGAAAAGGGATGTGACAGAGGACTATACAAAAACTGATCATGTTAAAAAGTCCTTAGAATAAGTACATCAAGTCTACTGAGTAACAGATTTGCATTTATTCAATGCAAGGGTGCTCACTCATCTTAGCTTTTTCCACTCTAAAGGCAACCACTAGAGGGCAACACAATCCCTCCCTATGTGCATGTTCCCCCACCCCTCCCAAAGTCCTCAAATCACAGTCATCCACTTCAAATTATTAAAGAAGAATAAAAGTCTACATTTGCTTGACAGCACTGACTTATTGCCTCCCCATCCATGAACCTTTTGGATAGAATACAGTGGTGCCTCGCAAGACGAATGCCTCGCACACCGAAAAACTCGCAAGACGAAAGCATTTTTGCGATTTTTTTCTGGTGACTCGCAAGACGAATTTTTCTATGCCGTTCTTCGCAAGACGAATTTTTTCTATGGCCGTGCTTCGCAAGACGAATTTTTAGAATTAAAAAGATGAAGTTTTGTGCTTGAAATTTTTGAAATCCTCTGTACAGTATGTATGCCTTTAAAGAGCACTTAATAAACACTTTGTAAACAAAATTTGACTTTGTTCTGACTTTTTTTGCCCATAGGAACGCATTAATTAAATTTCAATGCATTCCTATGGGAAACCACGCTTCGCAAGACGAAATTTTCGCAATACGAAACGACTTACAGAACGAATTAATTTCGTCTTGTGAGGCACCACTGTACTTGTGTACTACTTCTTCTCATTGGGCAGGCCCCTTACTGAGCTTTTGCGATGTTCCATGACTCCATAAGAGATGATTACAAGAAACAAAACAGATTATTGCCAGATGGTAACAGATCAAAGGTTAATCTAGGTCAGGGGTGCCCAAACCCTGGCCCGGGGGCCACTTGCAGCCCTCAGGGACTCCTAATCTGGCCCACAGGGTGCCCCCAGTCTGCAATCAGCCTCTGGCCCTCCAGAGACGTGCTAGAGCCCGGGCTGGCCCGACGCAACTACTCTCAGCATGAGGACAACTGTTTGACCTCTTGCATGAGCTGTGAGACAAGGGCTCCCTTCACTGCTTGCTGTTTCATGTCTGTGATGCAGCAACAGCAGCAAAGGAAAGGCCGGCCTTGCTTTGTGCAAGGCCTTTTATAGCCCTTGTGCTATTGCAAGACCCTTTTTCATTCATACAAGCTCCATCTCTAATATATTCATTTATGTAAATTTATGTAAATTTATTCAAATTTAAATGTAACTAATTCTTTTTTTCCCTGGCCACCAACCCCCCCCCCCCCCCGACACAAAGTCAGAGAGACAATGTGGCCCTCCTGCCAAAAAGTTTGAACACCCCTGATCTAGGTCATTATTCTGACTTTAACAGTTGTCATCTTCGATGTTTAAAAGGATGCTACTTTAGCAGATGGAGGAATCCATCTCATAGTTGATAACCAACTTCTTGAAGCCCCACATTTTAGGGTTATTCTGAGCCTCAGGGTGCATCCTTGAAATGCTTTAACCAGAGTTTCTCACTGACATGAGAATTCATATTCTCTCCAGTCATCATAGCATTCAGCAGTTTAACCTTAGGCTGCCTAGTCCCCCTGTGGCATTTGAACAGCTAATGTTAATGATACCTAAAAAAATTGTGACCCTTGTTACTGCCCACTGATACGTCCAAGCATATCAGCTAAAGACCTCAAAACAAACAGGGTAGGAAGACAGATTGCATGCATGAAGAGGTCAAGGAAATGAATGTAGGACTATCAGGGGAGATGCCAAGACACAGTGGTGGTGCCCAATGGTTTGGGGTCTTGGAAAGAAGCACTGGATCTTCATGGACTGCATGCTTTGCACTCTTCCCAGATTCAGTCTT
This sequence comes from Tiliqua scincoides, assembly GCF_035046505.1. Lineage (NCBI taxonomy): Eukaryota > Metazoa > Chordata > Lepidosauria > Squamata > Scincidae > Tiliqua > Tiliqua scincoides. Next base: position 72,982,504 of record NC_089821.1, on the reverse strand, counting down.
TGCTGTCTCTAAGTTAAAGGCCCTTCCCTGTATGAAACCCTGGAAAGCTGGTGTCACTCAACAATACTAAATAAATGGTCTGACCTGATAAGCTCCGCCCTGTGACCTGTCACCAAGATTCTGTGGTTATGATCACTAGTGATCTATTTGTCCAAAATAAATGTGGATTACAATCATGTCCAAACATCCATCTCTTACTGCCTACTGCTAGAGACAGGGCAATGAATGGATTTTCTCATTGCTGTAACTCAGTCCAGCAATACCGTGGCTCTTACTGACCCTCTGAAATAGATATCCTTCTATTCAGGCTGTTTTTTCCCATTTGTAGTCTTTGCATTGTAGTTGGGAGGCCATATATGTTGTGAAAACTGTGTATAGGCACACACTCACCAATTCCAGGAATATTGGAACCAGCCTGTGATGTGGGGGGGGGGGAGTGTTGGCAGGAATAACGGGACTGCTTTTCAAAAGCATCATGCGAATGTATTTATCTTTCTCTTGGATGCCCACCAGACAGCGGAAAAAAGCACTAGTTAGTTTTATCAGAGCTAAGGTGCCAGTGACAGGGAACAGCAGGCCCCTTTTTTTCTGTGGAGCTGCAGCAAATCAGGGCTCAATGTTAGTGAGAAACCACCAGGTTGCACTCCCAGGTAAGTGAAGCCTGTCTATGCTTTTTCCTTTCAAGTTATGTTTCAAATAATGAGCATAAAGTTATAGATACAGGTGGAGCCTATTTATGTGCATGAGTTCCATTCCGTGACCTGCTGCGATTAAGAAAAACGTGTTGTGCTAAAGTGCATAGAGTTACGCAAATACACTGCAGCCTGACACTTGGGGCTGAGGGGAAACTAAGGCAGAGGTTCTCAATCCCCTCCCCCCTCCACTCCGTACTCAGCCCTCCCATTGCCAGCTGTCCCACTTCTTTCACAGGTGGGATGCTGAGCTTTTAAGAGTCCAGTCCTATGCCTGCCTACTCAGAAGTAAGTCCCATTCTAGTCAATGGGGCTTACTCCCAGGAAAGTGTGGATCGGATTGTAGCCTAAATCTCCTGCTTTGGCTTGCTGGGAAGACTTGCTTGCTGGGCTGTTTTGTTTGTGTGGACTGGAGCACGGAGAGCCTGGACCATGTAAGTCTGAAGGGGGGGGGGAATTCAGCAAACACTCCCTGAGTTTTTTAAAGCAATCCCCTCTGTTACTACTGCACCTGCCCCTGTGTGTGTGTGTGTGTGTGTGTGTGTGTGTGTGAGAGAGAGAGAGAGAGAGAGAGAGAGAGCAAGCAAGCAAGCAAGCAAGCAAGCGCTCCACCTTGCTGCGCGTGTTCTGGCTACAGAGGCTTTCGGGGCAGGCCCCCCCCTTCCCTTCATCAGCCTCTTTGCTGCCTCAGGGGCTCCAGGAGTCTTACTGTTCCTTCCATGGAACCTCTTCCATGGCTCCAGGGCTATTTCCCAGCCTGTGCCAGTTGGAGCCTTTTTGCAGTGTTTTGCGCTGCCAAGATAGGGCAAAGGAGGCAAAGGTGTGTTCCACTTTGATTCCCCCCCACCCGATTTGCTTTGAGACAAATCTGCAGATAAAAAATCCGTGGATAAATAGGTTGCACCTGTACTAGTCTGCTTGGAGAAAGAGGAATAAGATCCTCCCTAGCAGGTGACAGAAAGGTGGCATAATCAACAAGGGGCAGGGATGAACAAAGTGGTCCCTACTAGAGGTACTGATAGAGTCAAGAATTTATTGAAACACACCTGAACACGGAATTTATCCAAACACACTTTTATTTGGATAAGAATTTGGATAAGAATTTGGCATCCAATAAGATGCTTATTGGATCCAAGATCCAATAAGAACTTGGATAAGAATTTGGATAACAATTTGGATAAGAATTTATCCAAACACACTTGGCTTGCATGGCTCAAGCAAGCAGGCCAAGTTATTCAGGCTTTAAGAAGATGTACGGGTAGTGTTGAGCAGAAAAACTGAACTGGACCAGAGCCTAACTGATCTAGAGGTAAATTCGGTCCTGAACCCAGGTATGATGATGAGAGAGACCCAGAGTCCAAAACTGGCCTGTCCCAAATAGAATATTGTCTAGACTTCTGAGCCCCACAAGTCCACACTGACCTATGTCACATGTCCAGTTAATATATTGCACCTTATAGATTGGTACCAACTGACCACAAAAATATCCCTACCTAATGCCCAGAACTGATCAGGTGATGGGTAGAGATTATCAACTGCTAATGTGTGCACATTACACTGCTGTTAAAAGCAAACCTGTAGGGCTGGTAACTCTTAGATTCTCTTGTACAAGAGCAAGAGCAGGGAACTGGAAGCTGGGGAAATGGTTTGCAGTCCTTGGAGAAACAGCAGTTATGCAGGGGCAGGTCCCTGCTTCCTTCTAACGGGGCACTGATTGCTCAAACATGGCCAGATTACACAGCTGCCTGCTACCTTCTTTATTTTCTTTACAGAGGCTCTGTGACTTTGACAGCTGCTTGAATGCAGACATTCAACAGGTAGAGTTCCCTAGTATTTGCCTGTGTTTATAAGAAAATGCTGCACCTGTTGAATGTCTTCTGCAACTATTAAAGGCATAGAGCCTTTACCAGAAAAAGGTGTCAGTTGCCTAAGTCCAGCTGCCTTCTCTGCCTCCCATGTCCATACCAATAACCTCACAGGATCTCATACAGAGTGAGTTTCTTATTTCAGACATCACCACCACTTGGGGCAATTTAGTCCGGCAACACCAACAGAATTTCACTCGCGTAATATGGGTGAAGCAGGGGGAGAGCCACCTGCAGATGTTGGAGAGACGAAGGCAGAGTCTAACAGTGGGAACAGGCCAGGGTCACCTCTAGGGCCTGGGAAAGGAAGAAAATGCCCGTCTCCCCAAACAGGCCTGTGATTCAGTCTGCCACCCTCCACTTTCGCCAAGGCTCGTCAGCGCTTCTCCCTCCAGAGTGTGATAGGGAGGCAAGAGGCCTTGTTTGTCTCACTCTTGGATGCTGTCCAGCTGCAACGGAGACATCAAAGAGGGATTGGGAACAAAACCCAGTGGAGGCACAGCCCTGGGAGTGGGGAGGATGAGAGCTCCTGGGCGGCACACAAAGGAGTTTTGCAGAGGGCCCATCAACACCAGATTGTCTATTAGCCCCCAAGAGGGCTCTGCTTGGAGATAAGGAACAGCCAGCTACCTAACTGTGATCACAAGGGCTTTTTCAGCAATATGATGACTGTCTTAGAAACATCTAGTGTGGCAGGGCCAACATGAAAAGCTTGGCCCATGGCTAAGTCAAGGTGGGCTAAATGAGCTGAGAATGTGGAGAAAGGGGTAGGTGGAAGAGCATCCACAGGGAAAAAAGAAATATACCTCAGAGTTGCCATCATTTTTGTCAAGGTGATACCACTGTGTTCTTACAAAGATAATTTCCTGCACTTTTACTAGTAACACATAGTGCTTTAGAGAAGTGTTTCTCAAACTGTGGGTTGGGACCAACTAGGTGGGTCACAAGCCATTTCAGGTGGGTTGCATATACAGAGTTGAAAATACAGGGTACAGAGCTGCTGGGCAGGACAGGCTCCCAGTGAGAGAGAGGCCTGGTGCTTTGCCCTGAATAGGTGGGAAGATGGTACGCTGGAAAGGGGGAAGGGCTGTGTAGTTGGAGAAGGATCCAAGCCTGTGCTCTGCTTTGACCTCTGAGCTGGAATGTTTAAATTCCAAGCTATGCAAAATAATAGCACAAGTGCACTGTGTAATGGGACCTCTGGCTGATCACAGCTTAGGTTTAAAGCCTAAGGGCGCAATCCTAACTTGCGCTGGAACAGGCAAGTCAGGAGGCTTGCGCTGTATCCAGTGCGAGATAGACCTGCAAAGTGGTACAGCCGAAGGTGAGGGGAAACTCTTCCTCTTACCCCCAGGTAAACCACTGCAGCCCCTATGCATCTCCTTGTACTTGTGTCACCTCAGGAGATGGTACTAGTCCTAGGAGAGCACAGCAGCTTAGAGCAGCTCCGCGCTGCTCGGGAATGAGGGTTGGAATCCAGCATAACAGCCAGATCCCAGCCCTGCCTCCCACTCCTCACCCCCCAGGACCGCTCTCTGCCTGCCCCCTGCCCCAGAATGCCTCCTCCCCTCCAACCCCAGAATTTTGCATTGGTCAAGCTTGGCCAATGCAAGATTTGCCCCACAAGCTGCCACGGAGGCAGGATTCAGTATGTGTGCCAACACAACTCCGTGCACTGGCGCAGCTTGCTCCTGAGGAGGCACAAACGTGCTTTACAGCAAATGTCCTAACTCAGGGGTGTCTAAACTTTTTGGCTGGAGGGCCACATCATCTCTCTGACATTGTGTCAGGGGCCAGGGAAAAAATTTACATTTCAAATTTGAATAAATTTACATAAAGGAATATATTAGAGATGGAACTTATATGAAGATCTTGCAATAGTTCAAGGCCTTTAAAAGGCCTTGCAGAAAGCAAGGTCAGCCTTTCCATCACTGCCGCTGCTGCATCACAGATGTGAAACAGCAAGCAGTGGAGGAAGCCCTCACCCCACAGCTCACACAAGAGGTTGAATAGTCTCCCTCACTCTGAGAGCAGTTGTGTCGGGCCAGCACGGGCTCTAGCAAGTCACTGGAGGGCCAGAGGCTCATTGGAGACTGGGGGGCTCCTATGGGCCAGATTGGGTGTCCCCAAGGGCCACAAATGTCCCCCAAGCCAGGGTTCAAGCACCCCTATCCTAACTCATTGTTAGGATTGCACAGTAAATTGATGATGTCACTTCCAGCCATGATATTGCTTCTAGGTTAATGACATTACTTCTAGTGGGTCCTGACAAATTATCATTCTAAAAAGTGGGTCCTAGTGCTAAAATGTTTGAGAACCTCTGCTTTAGAGCAGGGGTGCCCAAACCCCCAGTCCGGCCCACGGGATTTTTAAACTTCATTATTTAAAGTTTTCATGAATGCTTTTCACTGAAATATTTTAATATCTGTATAAAAAGGGATAGAAGGAGTTTGTGATTTCAAGGGATGAGCCAATCAGCACTGCACACAGCTGGTTTTTGCTACAAACAAGCAGAACTGATTTTCCCTTAGTTTGATCCCACAGAACAAATTGTTTGTCTGTACACAAAGCGATGAGCCCTCTTCTGCAGTGGCTCAGTCTCTCAAACAATGTGCATTTGTACACCTTGTGAGACTAATCTTCAGCCAAGCTAATTTTTCCTATTCCAAATTAATCTTGGTTTTCAGAAAGGGATTCATCTTACATCTTCCAGTTTGTCCAGACTGGCTAGAAATCTAGCCAAAGATGACACAACAGAAACTGCTGGAATGGATTCTCTGTGCTTTTCAAAACTTTTCCTTTCTTTTTGTGCCTAATTGGAATCTGGACTCTTTTTAAAAACTCTGGCACAGATGTCAGGAACGAAGCACTTTGAAATAAAAGTTAAATTAAGTTATTTGCAATCTATGCATGATATGCAACAATAAAGAAAGCAAATTAAGAATGTATCCCCATTATGTTGCCTAAGCCAGAAGAGAATCCAGAGCTTTCTTTGCAAGCTATTCTATGCCGATGGCCCTGTGACAGGCTGCATTTGAAAGAAACCTTAACTAGCATCATAACCTGGTGCAACACCTAATTCCAGATGTCAAAGTGCCATAGGGAAGATCAGACTACAAAGAAGTAGTATGAATTCTTACAAGAGGGCCTGCAAACCTCCTGGGAATGATGACACAGGAAAAGCTAGCATGCCAATCATCTACAACTTTACAGGTTGGCTAGAATTTAATCTTCTTGGCCACTTGCCAGAATTGGAGGCTGCACAGCCACGATAAAATTCCAACAGAAACCAGATTGTTTTGCACTGGGAGTTCTGATTACATTGTACCTCATTTATGCCTTAATATACTAGTCCATTAAATACTATGCCTAATCTTGTATGTTCGATAGTAGGTAACAGTAGCTGGAGACAGGGTTAACCCACCCATGAGGCAGAGTGAAGCCACCAATTCAATCAGTGGGTCGGGGAGGCAGCGAATAGATGGGTGCACCTCTCCCACTGACCCACAGGACAAACATGCAGCCTTCTGAGAAGGAAATATTAGTCCCTCCATCATCCAGTGTAGAAGACTCTCTGATTCATAGAGCTTTCTTATTAAAGAACATGTTGCAATTTCGTTTAAAGTCATGGAAGAGTCTGAGCGTGAAAGGAGGGAATGAGACAACCTGCAGCCACAGAAACATGGCAGACATCCACCTGGCTCCAGCAGATCAAGAGCCACTAGAAATTTGTGCCGATTGTTGGCAATGACCTTTTTTCCAAAATGTATACAGTCACTCTTCAATAACTCCATTTTGGTTCCTTAGCTGACATTCATGTGAGACAATGCCAGGACTTCACCCTGGAGTTGGTGAGATATGGCTCCCTCTAATTAGGATCATGCTAATAAGAGCCATTGATTGGAACAGAAGACCACAGCACTCTGAGGCACCTGTGTGTCACCCTCCTGTAAGGTCTTCCCACTTCTGGCTGTCCTCCTCGGCATAACTTTGCTTGCAAGTTGACTTCCTCAATAATAAATTAAGCTTAACTGCACAGTGGCCAGGCCACATGGTCAGTCTTTTCTTGGTGGGAAGCCTCTCCCACCAATGACCAAAGTATGGGTTAAGCCCACCCCCACCATACCTTTTGTCCCTCAGGAACCTCACTGGGGTGTAACTGAGCCTTTGAACTCTCCAGGAAGGACACAATCAAGTCCAGGTAACTCCTGGCCACACATCCTAGAACACTGGTGTTCTTCCAGATATCTTTCTTCATCCAGGAATGTCTTTGTTTTCTTTGTCTGAAGTTCTATAACTATCCTGTTAGGGGAGCTGTATTTTGGCATTTCTCCCATGAAGGTCTCCACATTGTCTGTTTTGGTAGTTCTTCCACAAGGACTTCCACTCTGTTTTTGTAAGGTCTTTCCTGCTCAGGAAACCTCTTGCCTTAATAGGCACCCTCTTCTCCAGAGAAACTAGTTTCCTTGCCCACCAACTGTCATCTTTCTGGTTGTGTTTTTACTTTTTCCCCAGGATCTGAAGCCATGCAGTCTGGCCTTACCTTCTTTAAGGTATGGATTAAGGATAGGTAGTCTCTCTCATATATATATGAGACGACCCTATGGGAGAGTAGGAGGTTTAAAATAAGCACAGGGAAAAGGAGGAGGTCAGAAAGGATGGGAATTGTTTATATATATATATATATATATATATATATATATATATAACAATTTCCCATCCTTTCTGACCTCCTCCATTTCCCTGTGCTTATTTTAAACCTCCTACTCTCCCATAGGGTCGTCTCTGGCGGGGAAACTCAGTCCTGCTGTCAACTGAACTCCCCAACTCTCATTCTGTCCCTCCTTCACTAACCTGTGCCTGTTGTAATGGAGCCATTTACAAGCATTTTTTATTCACAACCACATAAACCTTTGTGTAACTGGCCTTGTATGCAAACATACCTTTTGCACGTTCTCTTATATTCCTCAATAAAGTCTGCATTTTGGAAAACTCATGCTTGCTGCTACTGCTTACTGCTAGCCTAATTAGAAGCACGCTGGGGTTGTTTGCTCTGCTCCTTGAGTCAATGATCCCCAGATATATACACTGCATTTTGACCTTTTGCATTATAAATTCCCCAGTTGAGTTTAATTCTGGGTTGGGCAGACCCAAACCCGAGACACTCTCTCTCTCTCTCTCTCTCTCTCTCTCTCTCTCTCTCTCTCTCTCTTTCTGCGTGTATGTGCATGTACCCATGTACAGGGGGTCCTTCTTATCAGAGGGCTCAGTATAAGTGGATTTGACTCAACACGGATCTGACCCTATGGCTGGAGGGCTTCACAGGATCCCCAGATGTGACAAAGTGCCTTTCAGTCACATCTGGGAGGTCTTCTGAGTCATGTGAAGGCTTCACACAGCCTCCCCATGCTTGAGAAGGCTTGAGAAGCACTTCCAGTTTGCTGGCAGGCACCCCCCTCCCCGAGGATTTGTTTATCCATGGAAATTGGTATCTGTGGGGGGGGGGGTTAGTCCTGGAAAAGATCCCTCATGGATACTGAAGGCCCACTGTATTGGTAGACTTGTGTGTGTGTGCCAACAATACCCTTCCCGGCCAACAAGACCTTCATCATGACAGTGACAAGCTGTTCTTTGGCATATTGCCAAACTAAGCTGCCTATTGTGCTGGGGGGGGGGTGGCTTTTCGAAGATTTGGCAAAAAGTGTATTTCCTCAGGAGAAGATGCTGTCCTGTTTTTAAAAATGCCACACTGCAAATATGTGAGCTGCACAGAGCTTGGAAGAGGTAAACCAAAACAAAAGCAGCTACAATCTAGTTTAGGAGGCAGACCATGTATATTTAACAATATTTACATATCTGGGTCAGCCTAGGGTGAAAAGTCAAAGATGTTAGATTGCCCAGGGAACAGAATAAGAAGGGCAGAGTGTGTGGTATGGTCTGCAGTCAGCCAGCCATGAGGAGGAGGAGGAAGCGACAGTAAATTTGGGCTGAGAATTGCAGCAGGATTGGCTGGAAGCCAATTCTTAAGGGATTTGTCGATGGCAGTTTATCTGAGATGAGAAGAGGGCAGAGATCATCTTGATCTGACATAATTTTTCATCATGGCCAACAACACCCTTGGTGCCCAGAGGAAATGCTGGTTAGCAAAATTGCAGACTGGCGCTTGAAACCTCAAAGGTCTGGCACAGGATCTGGAAGGAAGCTGAGGTTGAACCAGAGGGAAGATAGGAATCCCTTCACATCGTCCAACACTCCTCAAAACATAAGGTGCTAGCAGAATGCTCTTCTAGTCAAAGACACACTCGGTGTTGTGCGGTATCTTTCTCCCCTATACACTTTTTTAGAGATATTGTTTATGGTAAAAATGTGTTCCTTGTCCCAGAAAGTCCTCACAGTCCTAATTAGCACATTTGATTTTCATTGTTCACATTGTCAGTGATGCCAGGCATTAATACTACAAAGTGTCACAACAAAAACCGAAAGTGCCTGTTTTTGCTATTTTTACATGTTTGGAGGCGCAGGGAACCCTGCAGAGGACTCCCTGGACCCCCCAGGACTCCAGAGGACTGGTTGCAGGCAAGTAAAAAAAAATCCTCACATCCCCGGCAGTGGCTCGATCCTGGGGATTGTGTCACTGCCTTAGCCCCTCCTCCACACACTTTTACCTATTAAATGGTTCCACATCAGCCTAGAGCAGAGGTTCTCAACTCCTTGGGTTGATGTGGAGCCATTTAATAGCATTTGTCAGGAACAGTTATTCAGCCAGCTTTGAATTCACCCAAAGAGTAAAACCATCTAGCTTACGTTTTATCCATGGGAGGCTTTGAAAAACGCTTTACTGCATTCTAGGTACACCCTGTCCTCAGCATTCCCATGGTCTACCAGATAAATCCATCTATCAGAGAAGGAGATGAGATTGTCTGGCATAACTTATTCTTGACAAACCCATGCTGGCTCCTAGAAATCACCTCATTATTTTTTAAACGCTCACAGACATTCCACTTAATAATCTGTTCCAGGATCCTTCCAGGTATTGATGTCAGGCTGACGGTCTTGTAGTTCTCAGATCTTACTTTTTCTGCCTTTTAAAGAATGGAGCAACATTTTCACATCTCTAGTCCTCACTCATCCATTCTCCAGGAGTTCTCAAAGATTATAGGCAGAGGCTCCAATATCACAACTGCAAGTTCCTTCAGTATCTAGAATACAGCTTGTATGAGGACTTAAATTCAATTAAAGCAGTGAGATATTCCCTTACTATCTCTTTACCTATCCTGAGCTGTAATGCCTCCAGTTCTTCATGAGTACAGATGGTAGGTTGGGCCACTTGCCTCTTGTGGGAAAAGACAGATGCAAAATAAGAATTAAACTGCTCAGCCTTCTTTCTGTTAGTACTTGCCTATCTTCTCCACACAATAAGCCTACCACTTCCTTGCTCTTTGTTTGACCTTGACCTTTTCAGACATAACCCAAAAATCCCATTTTGTGGTTTTTGGCATTCCTTGCCAGCCTCAGATCATTTTGTGCTTCAGCCTTCCTGACATCATCCCCGCAGATGTGGTTTGTACTTATATACTGTTTTCTCTCGTAACAGTTCTAGCTATGGGATAAGATGTATAGTTCTCTCAGTCCATTAAAATCAGCTTTCCTGAATCCAAGATTACACATACAACTCAGTAGTGTAGCTAGAGGGGGTGCAAAGCACTACGTTTTGCAGGGAGCCTCACCACAGCATGCAAGGGGCCCCTCCCCCTCCCCTTCGGAGGCTTTGGGGTGGAGGCAAAAAAGGCATTTGCCTGAAATGGCTCCAAAGGGGAGGGGCCACTTGCAGGCCGCAGTGAGGCTCCCTGCAAAACGTAGTGCTTTTCACCCCTCTAGTTATGCTGCCAATCCAACTACGCTTAACTTTCCTGCCTCTTGATATCAAGAATTCCAAGATAACATCATTGCTTTCAACCGAAATCCGTGTAACTTTCACTTCCTCGACCAAGTCTTCATTTTGATAGGGATTAAATTCAGGATAGTAGACCCCCCCCCTCCACCTTCTGAATGATAGTTGATAGTAAGTCAAGAATGTATTGGAATGTATTGAAGTTAGCCGAGTTAGACTTCATGTCAGAATAGCTGACATTCCTCATGACGCTTTGGCTTGCCTCTTGGGAAAGCTTGCTAATCTGTTTTGGGAGAGCATTGTCAATGACTTCTGCTTGGCCAGGTAGTCTGTATTAGACTCCAACAAAGATATGATTCCTTTATTTTTTTTTTTTATTCTTAGCCAGACACTTGCTATGGGCTTCCATGCTCAGATTCTTGGATTTCTGTGCAGGTATATATATTCTTCACATACAATGCAACTCCCCCCTCCCTTTTGTTGGTTTTGTTCCTTTTGGACAAGCTATGTGCTTCTGGTCCAACATTCCACTCAAGGGTCTCCTCACCAGGGCCGGCTTTAGGGCAATCGGGCCCAATCGGGCCCCACGCCTGAGGAGGCCCCATGCTAGGGCGGTGAATAAGTCACCTGCCGCTGGCACCTCACTCTTCAACGGATGCTTGAGCATGGAATCCTCCATACTGAGATGTTGCAAGGCCGGTGCGGTGAGCAGAGCTTTGCCACCAGAAGGTTCTCCCACCCAATCCTGCTTCCAATTGACCGAAAATTGTCCCCACCCCCAAAACAGTTGGCAGCGTCATCATCACATCACTGCCACCTACTTCTGGGCGCTGCACTTTACACCAGTCACCATTGGCCCCAGGCCACTGCTTATCCTTGTGAGGAGAGGGGCTGTGGAGTGCGTGGGCCATACAGGGGGGACTGCCCTTCCCCCAAGACCCTGCAAAAATGTTTTGAATTGGGCCCTGCAGCTTCTAAGGCTGGCCCTGCTCATCCTACCAAGTTTCAGTGATGCGTATCCTATCCTGGTTGCCTTCCTGTATCAGGATTTGAAGTTCATCCTGTTTGTTTCCCATACTCGGTGCAGTAATATATAGATGTCAGGGACAGACCACAGACGTCACCTCCTAAAAACTTTCCTGCTGCAGTTTCTTCTGATCACCCCCTCAGCAATCCTGCTTCTTCCTTCGTCTCTAAACTTCTTGTCTCCAGAACCTGTCATTATATTGGTTCTCTGCTTTTTGTCTCCCTTTCCCTTACAGCACATCTCTTGCCAGGAGTCTTTCACAGCATCAGCTGTGGTCCCAAATGCCACACTGTTTCCAGCTACACCATCCTTGTAGCCAGCTGTTCAATGCCAGGATCCTGCTCTCTCATGCTGTGTCTTTACCACCAACAGGAAGAGGATATGAAAACACCACTTGTAGCCTCAATGTCTTTACTTCCCAAGGCTTCATAGTATCTTGAGATCCTTCTGAGGTTACTTCTGGCAGTATCATTTGTTCCTACACAGAACAGCAGGAAGAGGTAGTGGTCTCCAGATTTGAGGAGCCTCACCAACTTCTCCATCATGTCCCTGATACATTTCCTGAGGTGACATACCTTGTCTGCACACTACTGCCGCTGTCCTTTTCAGTAGGGAGTCTCCTCTGCTACCACATGCCTCCTCTTCCTTGAGATGGAGACCAGCAGCCCAATCCTGAATTGCCTGGCACCCAGGGGAGTAGTGGTGCCAAAATGACTACAGCTGCATCCTATGGGCTTCAGATAGCTGCCACCATCTCCTTGGGGTTAGGTGACATCTCAAAACACATAGATGAACAGGCCTTGCTGAGGGAGAATCAGCATGGCTTCTGTAAGGGTAAGTCTTTCCTCACAAACCTTATAGAATTCTTTGAAAAGGTCAACAGGCATGTGGATGCGGGAGAACCCATAGACATTATATATCTGGACTTTCAGAGGGCATTTGACACGGTCCCTCACCAAAGGCTACTGAAAAATCTCCACAGTCAGGGAATTAGAGGACAGGTCCTCTCATGGATTGAGAACTGGTTGAAGACCAGGAAACAGAGAGTGAGTGTCAATGGGCAATTTTCACAATGGAGAGAAGTGAAAAGCGTTGTGCCCCAAGGGTCTGTCCTGGGACCGGTGCTTTTCAACCTCTTCATAAATGACCTGGAGACAGGGGTGAGCAGTGAGGTGGCTAAGTCTGCGGACGACACCAAACTTTTCCGAGTGGTGAAGACCAGAAGTGATTGTGAGGAGTTCCAGAAGGATCTCTCCAGACTGGCAGAATGGGCAGCAAAATGACAGATGCGCTTCAATGTCAGTAAGTGTAAAGTCATGCACATTGGGGCAAAAAATCAAAACTTCACATATAGGCTGATGGGTTCTGAGCTGCCTGTGACAGATCAGGAGAGAGATCCAGTGGGGCTGTTCTTATGTTCTTATGACATTCATGGGGTTGAGAGGCTCCATGTTGGGCTGGGAGGCCCAACGTGGGGTTCTGAATCTGGCTCTGCCGATCCCGCCTAGTCTCGCCCTGCTCCCACCTCCACCCTGCCTTCCCCCATCCTAGAACGCCTCCCCCGCCACAACTAACCTCTCTGCTGTCTGGAGCTCATCTCTTGCTCTGGGCAGCATGTGGCTGGCCTCCAGCTGGCACTGGCTCAGCACACACTGATGCTAAGCTGGCGCCAGCACTAACCCAGCACTGAGTGTCACAAGTGTGCTTTATGGCATGTTTGCAACACTCAGTGCTAGCAGAGGGCTGGCACTGAGGGTTCAGGATCAGGCCCTCACTCTGTTTTCATAGACTGTAGTTTTGCAGAAATAAATGTGTTGGTCTTTAAAGTGCCATAGGATTCTTTGCTACTGATATCTTTGTTACACTTATTTCCCATTCTACTCCCAAAGCATTCAATACAGTTTGTAGATGATTTCTGAGTGGACTCCTATTCTGGCAGGGCTCAAGATCAGACTCATGTAGCTGCACTGCTTCTTAGCTGATGTCTCCTTGGTGTGTCTGTTGCACATTGGTCAAGCACCAATACACAGCCAATCCAATTTATCTGCACTGCAGAAAGCTGCAATCATGGTGTTAGAAAGTACACTATTCACTCTGTTTGAGGGAGCTGCAGGACCAGTTTGTTCTGAAAGTGGATGCATGCTGCATTTTGTGTTGTTAGGAGAGATTTCTCATGGTTGCGCATGGAGGCACTTCCCAAAAGTTGGTTGCATAAAATTATAAATTGTGATGGGGACCTGTGTGGGAGGACACATCTCACCCTTTATCACCATAAGGAAACTGATGGGGCAAGAGGGAGAGAAATCTGTCAGTCATGCATTCTCTTGTCATGTGCCCTCTCAGTGTTGGCACTTGCCATTCTATCTGGTTGAAGAAGTACAGTCAGTCCTGCAACCTTTCCTCCTATGTTTGTGCTGCTAGTTTTTTTCTTTCTCCCAGGTACACTGCAGAAAAGTTATGCAATCAAAGATGGGTAGGGGCAGAAAAATATCTCTCACACAGTTGTGGCACATACTCACATACAAGACTGCAACTGTAGACGTGGTAAGTGTGCACCTGATTCTATCCCCTGCCTGCTTTTTGATTTGCCTCTCTCTCTCTCTCTCTCTCTCTCTCTCTCTCTCTCTCTCTCTCTCTGTTCTGTCAAGCAGGCAGCATCACAACCATTTAACGGGGAGCTCTTTTGCTCCCTTTCCTCCTTGTCCTGGGGGCTGTTGGCCAAAGCCCATCACTTCCAAGGGCAGGGCAGCCTTCCAGGAGAGAAGGAGAGGCTGGTGTTTGCTCAGTTTAGAAAACAAGGAAGTGGGGCACAGTTAATGGCTTGAAGCCACATATGCACAAAGAAAATATGTGCCCGAACACCAGCCCTCACCACAAGCAAGCAGTAGAGCAATATAAAAGTTCCCCAGCACATTGCATGGGCACTTCTGGGGCACTACCAAGTGCCCTCCATTATCACAGTAACAGGAGCCCAGCAGTGTAACCTGCTGGGAACCATTCCAACAAATGGAGAACAATGAGAATGAGGGCAGAAACAAAAGTCACTCAGGGAATCTGTGGCACAGTCAGGAGTTAACTCTGGAGAACCAGTCCAATGTGTCCCCAAACCAATTCCTTCCTTCTTAATTGATTTGCTGGCATAACTGCCCTGTCACTCAAAGCTCCTGATTGTTTTGTTTCTTCTTCATTGGGTTTCAAGCCAGAGTCTTTGTGTTCTGCTGGCATAGATTTCCCCCTCCCCCACATTTCACTTCTTCTGTTTAAGAAAGATAAAGGTTATAAAGAAGCCTCACCGCCACTGGCTGCTTCTCAATAGGCTCCGTGTGTACTGCATGCAGTGAAGCTGTCGCAGCTGCACCACCAGCAAATTGAGTTACAAAAGGCTGCAGCGAGAGCACTGAGCCACTGCAGCTGGGGCCCTGCTGCAGTGCCAAGTGGTGAGAAAGCAGGGGCACTCATGCAGTGGGACAAAGGTGGACACATGGAGCAAGCACAGACACACTGAAGAGCACGGGGAACACTTTTGCATTACCAACATTACACAGACAGCGCTGCTGCTGTGTAAGAAACCGCATGCAGATTGTCATGCTGTGTCGTGACTGCAGATGTTTCTCCTTCATTGCATGTACAAAAGTTGTGAAGTATGCACGTGGAAAGACAAGGCGGTGGGCAGCCGGTGTCAGCCTTCACCCTTTTCAGATCTGAAAAGTGAAAAATCAAAAATGACAATGCATGCGCCCTGCCAATTTTTTTTAAATGGTGCACTGAGATAGAAGCAGGAAAATAAACCCCTACCAACCGTAATCTGCTACTTGAACAAGCACTTTGGAAAAAGTATTGATTTGCCTTTATGAATAGGTTGTCAGTAATAGGGAGTAGTTAGTCAGCCTGTCCCAATGGTTAGTCTGTTTTCTGGTTAAAATGATTGAAGATTTCTCTCCCCATAATATTGCTGTCTTTGCACCCCCTGCCTAAATCAAAAGCCATATCAATTGTTGCTAGAAATCTGCATGAGAGAGACAGAGAGAGAGGGAGAGCAGCCTTGAGACAAACGGTTTGATCATAATCTTCTGAGGTGGGTCACATGAATCGCTAAGAGATGGGAGGGGAGAAGATGCAAGGAAGAAATGTTAAAGAAATGTTATTGGCTTTTTCTTGTAGCTCTCCCACATTAGCCAGGAAGCCATCTCCAAATGAAAGTGGTTGGCAGTGACAACCTAGAGATGGCACTGGGGACTGATGAATAGATCTTGGTTGTGTGGGCAGAGTGCATTGCTGGATGGAATGACAGCTTTTAGTCCCCCAGGATAGGTGGGAGGGACATTCACATGGGACCTGCCAGAAATAATGGCTTACATGCAGCACCAGAAAACCACAGATTGAAGGATGAGATCTCCACTCTCAATTTCCCTCCTGGAGCAATGCTAGTTATCTGTAACAATGCCTGAATTTTGAAATGCTCTCTCAGGCTTCCCTCTCAACACCCCTCTTCAACTGCCATTAATGCTTTAGGGCAGGGGTGTCCAAAGTTTTTGGCAGGAGGGCCACATCATCTCTCTGTGTTGGGGGCCGGGGAAGAAAAGGAATTAATTTATATTTCAAATTTGAATAAATTTACATACGTTTACATAAATGAATATATTAAAGATGAACTTATATGAATGAATGAAGGTCTTGCAATTGCTCAAGGCCTATAAAAGGCCTTGCACAAAGCAAGACTGGCCTTTCCTTTTCTGCTGCTACTGCATCACAGATGTGAAAACACAAGCATTGGAGGGAGCCCTCATCCCACAGCTCACACGAGAGGTCAAACAGTTGCCCTCACGCTAACAGCAGTTGCATCGGGCTAGTGTGGGCTCCAACAAATCACTGGAGGGCCAGAGGCTCATTGGAGACTGGAAGCTCCCTGAGGGCCGCATTGAGAGGCCTCGAGGGCCACAAGTGGCCCCAGGGCCGGGGTTTGGGCACCCCTGCTTTAGGGTTTCCTTTCAGTGCTTCCCGTTCCTGATCGTGCAATGGAAGGATATCTCAGACAGAAGTGTAACACCCTGCCCCAGCACATGACATCATTTCCATGTTCTCCCCCAGGAGGCAAGTAGCACAAAGGCAGTCTCTTCTGGACTCTCCCCATAGCAAGGGACCAGCAGTATGGATGCTTTGTGGGCACCATTGTTTCTCCTAGTTACAGGTCTGATTTCAAAGGCCTCTGCAAAAACATCAAGGCATCCTGGTCGCTCTGTTGTTTGAAGCAGGAGTGGTGCCTCACTTGCTGCAAAGTGCTATGCTATTTCTGAACCATAATCCATGCCAAGTGAATGTGAGCCCAATCCTATGCCTGTCTACTGAGACGTAAGTCCCATTATAGTCAATGGATCTAACTTTCAGGAAAGTGTGGATAGGATTGCACCCTGTGCCCTTATTTTGCACAGGCTGTTCACAGGCTCAGAAGTGATGCCTCAGGTGGTGCTTTGCAGTACATAAAAGCTGCTTCTCATTCAGCACCACCTTTGTAGCAGAAGGAGAAGTTGCCTTAGAGGCCTCCTCTCATTGCGCCACAGAGGAAGAGTGCAGGGAGCGCTGACCAGGCAAAAGGCAGCACTGTTTGAAGGCTTTCATTCAGCTGACTGGCACCTGGCATAACTCCCAGGTGAGGTGGGGGCTTCAGAAAATTAGGAGTGGCTGAATGCAGCCACTGCTGACTGAGGCCAGGCTGTCGTAGCTGTTCTGAACCATAGGTCTCAAAGTGCACTTGTGCACAATGAGCACACTTCTAGGACAATCCTAATGCCCAAATATGAGATCTACTGCATATTAAAAATGCCTGGGGGAGGCAGCAGCCAAGCAAGGCCTTTAAAACTTTAGTTTTCTGAAATTATTTTGAATTCGGATGTTATAGTGGTTTTCAGGTGCGTTCAGACAAGATGCCCTTATCCAAGGATGTAGTTATGCACAGTTCTTTTTGCTGCTAAGAAGGAAAAATTTAAAATCTAGATCAGGGATTGGAAAAATAGTGGCCCATGAGCTAAATGAGGTGTGGCCCCTATTTGCAAGCCAAAGGGAGATATTCACAAATGAGCAAGAGAGAAAGCCTAATTCTCATTCCTTCTCTTTCTGAAATCCAGCTACCATCTCCCTCTTCCTCATCCCACCAACTTTCCCTCCTCTACTTGAGCTCATGGATCACAGTCAGAGAGAAAAGAGTGGAAATAGGCAAAATAAAGGAAAAGAGAGAAGGGTATGGGTAGGCCTGAGGAATTGCTGTGATGTTTGGTTGGGATACGGGAAGTGTTGTCTGATACTGCATCATCCCAAAGTCCATCTAGCCTGATGATAGCAGCTCTTTTTGGCCATGTTTCTTTTTCCCAGTCATGAAATTGTTCAGCTGAAGATTCTAGAGACTTTCCCTGGGAATTTCTACATGCAAAGGGTCTGCTTTAACATGGAGTTCCATCTGTTCTAACAGGAGGTCATTTTGAAAATGTGCAAATTTACCCCATTCTCCACTGCTGCCCCTCCAAAGAGCCCTCTGGTAGCAATAATTGCTAACCAATTGCTGCCAAATTTGTGCAAAGTGCTTTGCCCATAGCAGAAAATGAAATCAGTTTTCCCCACTCTTAATTATTTGAAACAATCAGTGAACAAAATTTCACTGTTACTAATTTTTGCCTGCAGAGTGAATGTTGCCATGGCCTGTGGCTAAATGCAAGGAATGATTTGACTACACAAAGAGTGAGTTCCACAGTACAATGTACAAGTCACGCAGTTATAAACAGAGATGTCACAACTCAAGACATTATGAGCAGTAACATCATAAATTGACTTTAAAAAATGGAATGGCTGACATTCAAATTATTCTCTTTGGTCAAAATTGTTACACTTTACACTAATTCTCACATGGATATAAAGAATTCCACATACTCTGAGAAACAACGTGTTGTCTTTTTTTCATGGATGGAACTTTGCTCATTATGAAAAAAAACAAAAACATAGCCCTGTAGCATCTCCATCACATTTTAGTGAGAGGGGAAAGATTAACCAAAATGACATATGGCACAGCAGTTTTGTTAACCTGAAGACTGAGGTTTAAGGCTTTTGGAAACAGGAACATTTTATGATCACAAAGTACCAAGACTTTGGTTCTGTTTTATCCTTATCTGGAAACAGAATCTATTTTGGAAGTGCAGACAGCACAGCACCCCTTGGGTGCCAAACAAGGGTATTTCTGGTGCAATCAACTTCTCTTCTTCTCTTTGCCCTTTTTTTTTTTTTGAGCTCCTCTCCTCTGAGTGAAAGGGGATCCTAATGATTTCCACGGCAACTGAATGAGATGTCACAAACAAAGGATTATCTTCAGGCTGAGATTAATCAGAAGCCAGTGAAATTAATCTCATAACAAGCCAGTGACGCCTCACAGAAAAATGTGGCAGGCGCTGTGTGCAGACAGACAAGTTGGCATTCTCTCCAAGGATATCTGGCACATTATTTCTACAGCAAAAAGTGAGAGGTGCTGCTGGGGCTCAAGCCTGTCTGAGAGCTGTGCCACCTGCCTGGTTGGCCCTGATTCCTTAGTTATGTGGACAGGCTGCAGTTGCTCAGCGGTGTGAACACACTTGGCACATGCTTATAAGTGCTTTTATTATATGCCTTCATATAGGGGCATTATGCCTTCATAAAGATACTTCCGTCCTAGTCTAGTTTTTACTGACTCAGCATTTAAAAATTGAACATTATTCTTGAGCTCAGCTGCCTTTGATAAGAATGAAAATTCTTACCAGTTAATGTTTTCAATCGTAATGTAAATATAGTACTCTTGGGTAATCTGACTGAACATAAAAGCCTGATTTTAAGTTGAAAAGAGGCAGTTCTACAGCCAAAGAGAGAAAATTCCACCCTAGGAAAGATCTTGTTCCTCAAATGAATAGAGCAGTGGTTCTCACACATTTAGCATCGGGATCCACTTCTTAGAATGAGGATCTGTCAGGACCCACCAGAAGTGATGTCATGACCAGAAGTGACATCATCAAGCAGAAAATTTTTTAACAATCCTAGGCTGCAATCCTACCCACACTTACCCAGGATTAAGTCACATTCACTATCATTGTTAAAAGATTATACACAGTAACTTGTTAAAAGTACAGGTCTGTAACATTTCCCCAAATGCTGTCACATACCATGGTAGCATCAAGTCTAATATATTAAAAATAAAATATTAAAATAAATGGGGACCCACCTGAAATTGGCTCGCAACCCACTTAGTGGGTCCTAACCCACAGTTTGAGAAACACTGGAATAGAGTGATGATTTGACCTAGAGCAGTGGTCTTCAACCTTTTTCATGCCACTATCTCACCAAAAAACAAACAAACAAAGACTGAAAACCTACCCCCCTCCTAAGACCTCCAATCCCACTCCCCTCCTAGGACCCTACCTGCCCCATCACTGCCCACTCCCTACCCCGATTATGCCCTCCCAGCACTGTACACTGTAACCAAATACAGTGGGCTCTTGGTATCCGTGGGGGTTCAGTTCCTGGAAGTCCTGCGGATATGGAAATCCACAAATGATCAAATTCACAGATGATGCCCTCCAAACACAAGCAGAACTCTGCTCAGGTTGCATCTGGAGGATGTTGTGAGGGCTGGGGAAGCAGAGAATGCCTGTTTCTGGCAGAAGACCCCCCCCCTTAAAAAAAAAAAAACCCAAAATCACTACTTCTGGTTTCTCGGGGTCAACTGGAAGTGACTTTTTATGCCCTTATTTTTTTAGGCATTCTAAGCCCTAGGGAAGCCAAATGCAGCCAATCTCCTTGTATCTGAAGGGGTACGCCAGATGCCTCCCCCTTTACCTGGTGGTCTTCTGGTCCAGTGGTCTTCAACCTTTTTCATTCCCATAAGTTGCCATGACCCCACAACTGAGACTTTGCGACCCCATTGGTTCACGACCCCAAGATTGAAGAACACTGAGCACCAGAACATGTGGAATAACTATGAAACCTTGTCACGTGTGTGGCTTAAATCAATTTTGGCTTAAATCAGTTTGTGTTGCCAATGTAAAACTGATATTTGGCCAGAACATACTTTTTGACATAAGTCAGTTCCTATCCAAATTATAAGCATTCACACTTGGAACAGGAGAGAAGCCCTTTGACCAGCTGGCACTAAAAACAGAACCATTCATGATCTCAAAGGTTTTTAGGATGGTAACTAATTACCCACCAATCTATCTATGATTTGTGGATTACAATTCAGAGTATCCTACGGTGAGCATATCACCCTTATATCAACCCTTAACTCAATTACTAAAGCAACAAGAAGAAAATGCTTAAGAAGCAGTAGATTATTCCAATTTACAGGGCTGCTTAAGCTAAATGAATCCTACATTATGTTTGCTGCTCAAGATCAAAAAAGGTGAAATGATTCAGAATTTATCCAAAGTGGCATCTTTGACTAACTTGGGTTTCAAAAGCCAATCTGTAATCCTCTGGGAATGAGCCCAGGAGTGGAGACCAGTGTTCAAATTATGGAGGCGCAAGTGGGACCAGCCCCCTTGCTTTTGTGATAGTCCCTTTTACTACTATTTTAGATGTTATAGAGGCATGATCTGCCTAAAAAGCAATAGTCTGAGGTGGTGATTTTACTGAGGAGCCCCTACTTTTCTTTCCATACCTGGAGCATCAGCAAAGACAATCCAATGACTAGGAAATGCCAGTTGTGCCAGCCAGCTGTTTCATGGGATCCAAACTGATGCCACAGCATCAAGGAGCAGAGGGGTTCAGTGCTCCAGCTGAAGTGTGAACTCTCTGTATAGATGACATGTTGTGTGACAAGCTGTGGGGAGAAATGTGGGCTGAGAAGTGACTGCTTTTATTTTTGCATTAGGTCTCTGGCAGCAAAAAGCTAACTGAATGCAAGTTTCCATTATCAAGCACAGAGGCCTGCTTATTATATGGTGATATGTGAAGTGACATGTGTGTATGCGCATGTTTGCCTGGTGGTGACTCACAGGCAGCAGTTCCCAGGTGAACTTATCCTGTTCCATCTCCCCTGCAACTGTGAGTGGCTTAATCCAGTGGTTTCCAAACTTTTTAGAAGCCCTAGAGCAGAAGCATCAATAAAGCCCATGAGCCAAGTGCAGTCTCTGGAAGCAGTTTATCCAGCCCCCGTTATAATTAGGCCTTCCCAGCATGAAAATTGGGCTCTCTTATATCCTGAAAATATGAACTAGATTTGCACATTTTCTCTTCAGTTGTTTGCAGTTAATGAATTTCTATGCGAGAACAAAGTGCTTATTTCTGGCCATCATCTGCTTAATGATGTCACTTTCTGCTTAATTATGTTACTTCTGGCCCTCAGTAGGCAGCGTGAATGCTAACTTTGGTATGAAACAAGTTTGACATCTCTGCCCTGGATGCTGCTGCCTGATTTATAAATGCCAAGGGGTGTGGCTATAATGGTGATTGGGAAGCGATGCTTTCTCTCCCCCCCCCCCCCAAGTAGCAGCTTTTCCAACCCTTGATGCACATAGCCTAATCTGCCCAGTCAGTTTTACAAACCACCAAAAATTGGTCCCAGACCCACAGTTTGAGAACCACTGCAAGGACAAGCTAGCAAAGGCTACCAGAAACCCACTTCTTGGATGCTTCCCAGAACCCCATAGAATCAACACCTCTGATTTGCATGCAACCATATGAAACATTTTTGTCCCTAAAGAGCCTGGGTAGAAAGCACTACCACAGCTCCATATATTACCATAGAACAGGCACTCACCTGCCACACCAGTTCCTTTACAAAGCCTCATAGAACAGGCCCCCTGAATACATCAGCAGTACGCAGACCACTGAAAGCCTATTTGTTTTATTTAGCATGCCTGTGCCCTGCCCTTCCTCTAAAGAGCTTAGCCATTGTTGTCCTATGAAGAAGGTTAAAAACAGGACAGTGACTTGCCCAAGCCCATCCAGCTCATGTCCTGACTAAACTTTGATTTGAATGAAGTCAGGCTCTCTAATACAAATCAACAGAGAAGGCAGAACTTGGCAGGAGGTGGGTGGGAGGATTGGGGCAGAACAGGGGAGGATTGAGGGTGTGTCAGAGGGAGGGGCTGGTGCAGGTGACTTGCACCAGATGCTATCCCCTCTGGAAGGAAGCCAATATACCTCCTTTATCTCTTCAGATTTGTGCTAGCTAAAGAGCTAGCACAAGTCCATTGCAAAAGAGCTGTCATAGATCTATTGGAGACCCAGTGGTAGTCGAGGGACTTATGAAGGAGGAAGAGACATGATTTTCTCTTTCCCCTCTCAAGCCTCTCGATTAGCCTCCCCCCACCATAGCATGCAGCGCAGCCTGTTTTGGCACAGCTTCGGGCTATGGTGAGGAAAAGCATAGGATTGCGCTGCTAAGTCTTGCTTCCTACCCCATTTCCTACAGTGCCCTTGCTAGCAGCAATTTAAGACTTTTAGACACACCTTCTCATCCTCTCACCCGCATGTGCAGTTGCATGGGAGTCAGAAACCTCTTACACAGCTCCGGGGAAGAAAAGATTAGTCTTTTCCTCAAGCAAATGAAAAGAAAACATTATCCCCAAATAGCCTGACCCACACTGCTCCACCTCAGGTTAAGTATAGACGTTGAGGCCCCCAAAATAAAGCTCAGTCTGACTTCCTACTGATCTATTCTGGGCACTGACAATTTACAGTAGTCAATTGCCAATTGTCAATTGCCTCACAAAAGGTGAGGCACAGCTACACTCCTGCAGCCATATTTGTGACTAAGGCTACAATACTATGCACACTTATCTGGGAACAAGTTCCATTGAACTCAATAATACAGTGGTTGTCAGACGTTTTAGCACAGGGACCCATTTTTTAGAATGACAAACTATCAGAACCCACCGGAAGTGATGTCATTAACCTGAAAGTGATGTCATGGCTGGAAGTGACATTATCAAATCAAATCACATGCCTGATCTCATATGATCTCATCTGATCTCGGAAGCTAAGCAAGGTCAGGCCTGGTTAATACTTGGATGGGAGACCGTGTGGTAATACCGGGTGCTGTAGGCTTATACCATAGTCTTTCAAGACTGAAGGTTGCCAACCAAGTAAGCAAATTAAAAGTCTACAATAAGTATAAGTTTAAAAATTTATTTTAAATAAAGAAGAATCCTCCTAACCCTCCCAAGCAGTTGCTGATCCCTAAACATCCCAAAGGTTGCAATTCTATTCACATTTGCCTGGGAGTAAACCTTATTGACTATCATTGTTAAAAGCATATATATAGTAGCCTGTTAAAAGTACAGATCTGTAACATTTCCGCAAATGCAGTCACATACCACGGTAGTATCAAGTCTATTAAAAATAAAATACACATTGAAATTATTGGGAACCCACCTGAAATTGGCTTGTGACCCACAGTTTGAGGGAAAAAAACTGCAATAATACTTTCTTCTGAGTGAACATGCACAGGGTTGTGCTGTGAGGTGAATGATGCAGGTCTGAAAACTAGGTTTTCTTAAAGGTGTTTTCTATTCTAGACCCATCTTTCCTTCTAAAAGCTGGTTGTAGGGAAGGACACTGTGTCTACTATCCCTGTCTCTGAAAAAGGACTCAAACGGACTTGGAAGAGATCTAATCCAACCTTTTGCCCTAAGTCTGAATTGGATGCCTGCAACATCTGCAACAAATATGTGTACAGTCTTTCTTTGAAAACTTCGAAACCATTCTACATCTCACAACTTCCATAGGCAGGTTGACTGCTGCTACATGTAGGACATTTCCCCTCATATTTAACATGAATATTAGGTTCCCTAGAACTTAACCCCATTGCTCCTAACAGTGGACAATTTGGACCCATTATATCAGCCGTTGTGATACCCCAGCCAGGGGAATCCAGTTGCTACCTCCTTAAGAGTAGGGAAAACCAGAAGTGAGTCATGTTCAGAAACAGTTCTGAGGCATGGGGAAGCCTACAGGGGGGTCCACAAGTTCCCTGCACTCCCTGGAGGGCCAATGTGAGGCCAGTGAATTTTTTAAAAGCCCTTTTTTGCCACAGTGACATGATTGCCCCGTTGCCGCCCCTCCCCCCCCCCACAAAGACTTGTGAGGTCCCAAACTCCACCGGAGAGTTTGGAAACCTTTGCATTTTGCTGTAACACCCTTTTCTTTCTGCCATGCTTTGTGTTGCACCATTAAAAACAGAAGTTGTTGTTATTGTTGTTACGTCGTGTAATTCCTCTTAAATCTGCATTAGTACAAAGCAATGGAATAACTTTCATCTGAAATTAATAGGTTGCTACTCCCCTTAAGTGTTGTGTCCATTATATGTCTAAGGCTTCAATCCTAAACAATTACCTGGGAGCAAGCCCCATTAACTATCATGGGACTTACTTCTGAGTAGATGTGCATAGGATTGTGCTCTAAACCAATTATTCTAGGCATCTCAGTCCCTTAGCCTAACTTCCCCACTATACACACATTTCTAATTTCCCCACTATACTTCCATGCACCCAGCATTCCCTTCAGACCTCCCTCAAATTCATCCCTACCTCTTAGCTCTTGATGTCTTTGACCTCCCCCTTTAAAATGACTCCTCATGACCCAAGTCCAAGCTCTGTCAGGCCAAATGTTGCCCTTGTCCATATTGCTCTGGCATCTTGCCTCTTTCAATGAAGATTCAATTGTTCCATATTTTAGAAATTTTGATCAGTGTAAGTCTCAAGAAATCTTTCCAATTCCCATCATCTGGAATTTTTGGTGGCAGGAATTGAACCTGGGTTTTTCTGCATGCAGTACATGTCCTCTGGGGGACTGGGGGATAAGAATAGGCCCTCAGTTTGGCTGTACTTGTCGTAAGTGGCGACTAAACAGCCACCGGGTAGATGGGACTCGTCAGCCTGGGAAGGCAGCTCATCTGAGAGAAGGAAAACTCTGATCCCAAACCTCCACTGCCTTGTGGCTACATCCAGTTATGGAAAAGGCTTCAGGAGTCAACCTCGAGGCAAAATCCGGAGCCGGAGTCCCTGAGGCAGTTCATGGCTGAACACAGTCATGTTCTGGCAACTCCTGCGACGCCGCTGGAACCAACCGTATTGGCTTCTTTCCATTGGACCATTTCAGCGACGTGGAGAGGGGGGATTTGCTGCATGGGTAACAGCCTATCCTCCGTACCTACTTTACCCAGGCTTCACGCACTGGAGAGGACATTCTGTTCCAGAACTACCATTCAGAGCCGATACCATAGTCTTCCAAGACTGAAGGATGCCAACAACATGTCCTCTATGCTGGGCAATGGCCCTTCCCATGAATTTTTGTTCTCTGTCCTGTCTGTGTTTCTATACAGATTAATTTACCTGTACTGAAACATCTGTTTTCCCTTCCTACCCAAACTCAGCTCAACTTTAATCCCATCCTTTCCACCACATCCCCTGCCAAACAAGTGCCACTCCAACATCAGTTCATTAATCCAAACTATCACAGAACCTTTGAGACCCTTCATGTGATGTTTTATGTTGAGAAGGGTCTTGCAATATTGCCATTTTTGTTATGCAGGTTACATAGAAATTCCAGTATTACAGTCCTGATGTTGCTTTTTAATCCAGCAGTCTTTGGCATGCAGCATTCAAATGCACACGACTGGCTTACTCAATGCCAGCATGTCAGCCAAGAGTCAGATTAGAGCTACTAGAAATTGTTTATGTTATCTTTAAAAAAAAGAGTATGTATCACATTTTCAATAATTTTGTCAAATAATGTACCAAAAAATTAGTCATTTAAAAAACTGTAAGCCAATGAAAATAAAACAATAAAGGAAACGCTGGTGCAACACAGCAAATGCAACAACTCCACAGTCACAGATGAAAATGTCTTAATCAATGGGGGAAGACAATCCCCCAATACTTACTTAACATTTCTGATCTCAGACATATATTTCCTTTACCGGAGAATGCACCTTTTCTTCATGCAAATGTCACAAGGCATCAGGATTCTTTTTTTTAACGTTGACACACTGTGACACAGTGCACAGACTGCCTCTGTGAGAGAGGCAGAGAGAGTGAAGGCCAGTTCACAAGATCACACCACACAAAGTCAGCAGTAGACCTGGGCTGCACTTCGCACATGGCAAATAGGTTGCCTGAATAACTATGCCGTGTACCCCTGTAGTGCGTAAGCCACAGTAGGCACATGCCAAACTGCAGTCCGTGTTTGCGAATTCAGAGAATTCATCAGCCCTGTTCACTTCAATGGATACCCTCTCCCTCAACTTTCCCCATACATGTCTGAAAGTTATGTTGACGCCCCCCCCAGTACTACCCTCACTCTGGTTGCTCAACTGGCTGCTGTCAGTGCTCCCCACTACCTCAGAGCCCTGACCTGCACACCTGTCGTGGTTCTGCCACTGCCATTGCTCTCTGCCTCTCTCACCCAGGTGCTCATTCGCTTTCCCAAGGGCCCAATTTTCCAGTGCCTGTGCAGCCATGCAAGTGGGGCATCTGCGGTGGGGAGGCAGTCACAGAGGTCTCCTCAAGGTATGGAGACATTTGTTCCCTTACCTCGGGGTTGCACTGCGGCTGCACCAGGGCTGGAAAGTTGGATCGGATTGGGCCCCAAGGCACTTGTTGCGCATCCTCCCACAGTCTCTTGCTCCGGATGGAGCTTCTGCCCGTCCCCTCCCTGCCTGGAGAGCCTGGAGAGGGCTTCCCTGCGAAGGCTGCCCCTGGCTGTCGCCCACACTCACCGGCTGCCTCTTCTGGGTGGCTGCTTCCCCTTCATGCCTCAGGGGCGCCACGCCTGGCCCAGATCGAGGGTTCGCCTCGCAGCACACCAGGCTCACTGTGCATCCCATCCAACCAGGTGGCCAGGCGCGACCCACGGCGGAGGGGGCAGGCAGCGGGGCGACCCAGGGTCAGGGCATCCCGCGGTGCCCGGGCTGCAGGCTCCAAGCCGGGAGTGTCGCCTGAGCTTGAAGGAGGCTGCCTGGCTCACCCCTCCGCCCCTCCTCCTTCCCTGCCTCCCTCCCGTCTCTGCTGTCCGAGCCCAGCTCAAGGCACCTTTCCCCACTGGGGGCTGCTGACTCCTCCTGGCGCCGCTGTGCCCCCGATCTCCAAAGGGGGGAGAACACAAGGGAGAGGAGCCCCACGCAGGCACCTCAGGAGGGAGGAGGGGATGCCCCTCAGAGTGGGAGGGGTGGCACCGTGCCTAGAGGGGAGTGACTGAACAGGCTCTGCCAGAGAGAGACTGGCAGGCACCACCAGGAAGGAGACCCATTTTCTGTAGTGACATGTCCCAGAGAGAGAGAGAGAGAGAGAGAGAGAGAGAGAGAGAGAGAGAGAGAGAGAGAGAGAGAGAGAGTCCATAACACCTGGCACGCATGGCAGTTCTCATTTGACAGCAACAAAGAGAAACTGTGCTGGGCTGGGAGAGAAAGAACAGGAGCCCTCGCACAGTCGGGCAGGGCAGGGCACCCTCACACTGGAGAGGACAAGCAGGACAAGCAAGGGCACACAGAAGGGACACCTGGAGGAAGGCACTAGCACTGAATGCCACCAGGGCAGTGGCGTAGCTAAGGGGGTGCAGGGGGTAGCAGTTGCACCGGGCATCAAGCTTTAGGGGGGCAACAAGCTGAGCTTGACACTAGTGACCAAAATTGTGAAAATCTTGGTATGTATGATTAATACCACCATGTTATATATCATTGGAAAGGTAATTTAATGTAGAATGCAATGAAACAAACCCCATTGGAATATCTGTATTCTATCAAAAGTTACGGCCAATCAAGCAGAAAATGAAAACACAATTGCCTTATAGAACAAAAGTGGATTTTCTGAACTCAGAACTGACTTCTGAGAGTGATTGTTGTTCAAGAGGTGCCCCTCGTATATTTAGCAAGAGAAGAATATTCATCCCTCTTCACCCCAACACAGTGTCTCGAACCTAACAGGGGCACACTTTTTATTTATTTACTTAATTAATTTGATTTTGTCTGGGGGGGGGGGGCTATAAATCTTCTTTGACCCCAGATAGCAGATAGATGCCTTTTCACTTTTGAAAAAACCCAGGCATGACGTCATTTCTGGTTGTGACATCACGTCCGGGGCAACATTTTGAGCTTGGCACCGGGCTACATGATCATTAGCTACACCACTGCACCAGGACTGCCTCCCTCATGAGTCACAGGGGTTCCCAGCCACTGCCATCCGTTTTGGGGGTATGCCTGTGCTTGTTATTTACTGCCAGGTGCATGCCAACATGGGGGAGCTCTGTTACATTCACTTCCTGGGCATCATCAGAACACTTAACAGGTGGCAGCCGTATGTACCATGTAGATGTGTGGCAGCTGTCTGTACCATATGGCTATGTGAGGCACTATAGCTATATGTGAGGCTATGTAAGGCACTAGTTCTCTGCTTCATTGGAAAGTACAGTTGCCATCTATGGTGCTCTTGTCTACCACAGATTCTTCATTTAATCGGAAGCTTCCATTACTGCAGGTCCTCAGGTACTGCCATGGGACAGGTGAAATGTCACTAGGAATTTTGGCCCCAGTGTGAGAGATTTGTTGGGTTTAGGTTCACATCCCGGATGGGACTGGGGAAGGAGGAGAATTAAAACCTTAAAAAAATCTTAGAAGTCAAAGAAACGTGCATTAAGGACTTTGCATAACTTGAGAACTACCACACAACTTTTAATATCTCTCTTTTTTCCTTTTTTAAATTTTTATTTTCACCTACTTCTAATTTACTGAGTTTGTATGTTTTAATCTTTGATCTTTTAAAATAAAATTATAACTTAAAAAAATATCTTAGAAGCTAGCCCTCCCTACACTTCACAGGGAGCTAAAGCCAAGTCATTGACTGCAGCTACATTCCAATGGGTAAAGACATAGAAGCATATCACAATCCCAAAGATCAGTATTGTGGTGATGAGAAGCAAGACACACTCTCCTTGCATCATGCTTCCATGCACACTTGGATTCCTCAAGGCCAGACTGGGGCATGGTTGTCCTAGTTGTCATTGCTATGCAGTGGGTTTGCATCATCCAGTGCAGGAGGCCAGTGGGTCACCCCTTTGATGGACTGCCTCCCTTGCAGTGGCAGGGCAACACCTTGGGCAGTGGGTGTGGTGATGCACTACTGCCCCACCCTACTGGGTTCTTCTTGCTATAACTTTTGATAGACTAGAGATATTTCAACACTGTTTGTTTCACTGCATTCTGCATGAAATTACGCATTGAATTTTATATAACATGATGGTTTGAAAGCATGTAAATGCAAGTAGATAAATAGGTACCACTTCAATGGGAAGGTAACAGCATTCTGTGCACTTCGGCATTTAGTTATGCTGGTCACTTGACCACAGAAGATGTCTTTGGACAACACTAGCTCCCTTGACTTGGAAACGGAGATGAGCACCACCCCCTAGACTCAGACATGACTGTGCAGAGGAAACTTTACTTTACCTTTTATCATTCGAACATACCAAGATTTAAATATTTTTTGCCAGTACAGTAGTGGTGTCACCCCCATATGTGCTTCACCCAGTGCAGCCAGCACCCCCCATGCCTCCTACCGACACCGCTGTTGCTATGTCCCAGGCTGACCTGAAAGAGGCAGATTTGCTGCCACCGGAGGCCCATTTTAAGATTTCACCTCACACCTGTGTACCAGCCTGGTGAGCCCATTGACCAAGGCATTCCTCAGCACTGAAGTTTGTTGTTAAAGGGAAAGGGATTTCATCTGACCCAGCAGCCCTTTGCTCTTCTATTCACACACCTGTGCACACAGAGGCAGCCTATCCATGAGGCAAGGTGAGCAGGCTGCATCAGGGGTGGATTGCAGGAGGGTGGATTTGGGGTGAGTCTATTGTCTATTAGACAATATTGTCTATAAAGTCTATTGTCACCTCCCTTCAGCCTGCTGTGGAGTCAAGCTGTATTGATTCACATTCTGCCTGTTAAAAGCAAGCGAAAAGCATATATTTTGCCTTCTTTCCATGCTCCTCATGCAGTTTCTTCAAACACAGGAGTGCAGAACTGAATTTTAAAATTTACAAGGACTGTGAAGCAAATGGAGCACCTTCATTTGTGCAGTCCCTTTAATAAAACCAGATGTCCTGCACATTCGAATTTGAGGAAGCCACAGGAAAAGTATGATAAAGCGTGTTATTATTTTGTAGTGCAGAGGCCTGACAGTGAGCAGAATCATTTGTCGTAATAAAACAAGCAGGTAATTTCTTAAGAATAGGGGAATGTTTATTAAAAAGTAGAAATAGACAAAGAACAAAAAGGCAAACTCAGAAACATGAGCTTAAATACGACAACCAAATTCATCACAACTCCCCACACAGTGATGCAGTGGTGCCCACTGCATCTAGCGGGGAAGCTTCAGCCTCCAGAGGTTTCTTCAGGATAAGAGAACATTTGTTCTCTTGAACTGAGGGAAGCCTGTGCTGGCCCATTGGGTCTATTCTGACCTGCTCCAGCAATATCACAGGTACAAGTCTGGGTTGGGGAGTCGAGGTCAGGAAGGGGATTAGGTTTCAGTTGCACCACTGCCACGAAAACCATCCCTTCCCAGTTCCAGTCTGCACCCCTCTCTGTCCCCATCACTGCCCCTTCCACTCCATGTACACTTACCAGTGCTGGTGGGCAACCATTGTCTGCTGGCATGTGGAGGAGCCGCTCACCCATTGCAGTAGTGGCCAGGCTGCATGCTTTAGCATGTCGCATTTTGTGACAGCTGGAAAGCACTTTATGCTGCTGGAACACTCATTCTGGTGGTGTAAGGCCCAAATAGAACCAGGCCAAAAATAAAAGAGATTTACAACTCAGGCTGCAAACCTAAACACATTTACCAGTTTACACAGTTTCAGATTATTTCATATCACTTCCTGGTAGTGATATCACATTATTTCAGATTCAGATTATTTCATATCACTTCCTTTTTCATATCACTTCCTGGTAGCGTTGAGGCTTTTGGGGGCTCCTAACCTTTGCATAGTGGAGGAACAACTCAAATGATTCACTCTCCTGAATGGATTCCTGAGGGCTCTGGTGCCATGGTTGATGCTGCTGTCAATGCCTTGATTGATCTCTGGAATGGGGAAGCAACCTGGGTGCTTGACATGATCACTCCTAAGCATCCTTTTCTGACTGTAGAGCTAGGCGGACTCCCATTATTTAGGAGAGCTGTGGGTGTTGAAATGCCTCAGAAGACAACTTAAGCAACAGTAGTAGAAGATGTTTGCCAAGTCCAACTAAATATGGGTTGGATACCATTTTCAGGACTGTTTCATGGCAATGATGGCACAAAGAAAGCCTTTTTTTCTGCCACCATTGCATTAGCAGAGAGCCATCTGGCAGAGCTTTTCACAGTGTACGGAGCATTTTACATCTGGGCCCTTGTAGAGAGATGAAGAATATATTGGAAGTCCTCCATGAACAATTTGCAAGGTATTTTGCAGTTAAAATCTCTCACATTCAGCACAACTTGGATACACTGATAGTTGCAATTGACTGAGGTGCCTTTGGTGTCTACTTGCCTTGTATTGGATTTTTCCCCCCAGCTTGTTCAGCCTAAGGATGTGGACAGGATCCACATTGGCAGTTTAAAGTTGATGGTTTTCATTCTCAACCCTTTCCCCTCCTGGTTTATATAATCTGTTGGGGGAGGGGACTTGCAGAGTGGTCAGGGAGAGTGATAAATTCATTATTGGAGGACATACTGCCATCCTGTCTTCAGAGGGCAGTAGTGCTCCTACTGAAACAGCCCTCCCTACACTTCACTGTACTGGATAATTATTGGCTGGTGTCCCACTATCTAGTCTTGGGCAACGTGCTCAGATGCATGGTGGTAACCCAATTCCAAGGACTTCTGAATGATTTTGTGAACAACTTCTGTGTCCTTCAACCAGGGTCAGCCCAAGGTCTCCTGCTATAAATTTTATATATGGGAAAGCTGCCTTTCCTGCCATTCACAAACTCCTCAGGCAGCCCAATCCTAGGTAAATCTCTTTGTGGTGGTGCTGTCATGCTGATGAGGTATGTGCTATATCCCACGGGGAAGTTTTGAACCCTGGAGGCCTCCTTGGAGTAAGAGAACGTTTGTTCCCTTGCCCTGGGGTAAGCCTGCACTGGATTGCTGGGTCTACTTGGACCTGTGCCAGCCATTTTGCTGGTGCGGGTCTGCTTGGACCTGGATTGGGAGGCTGAGACTGGGAAGGGGGATAGGATATCAGCAGCACCACCGCTGCTGCTACCACCCCCTGCTTAGCCTCGATCCACCCTCCTTTCCATCTCATCTCTGCCATGTTCCTCCCTCTTCCTGCCACCACCCTGCCTCCCTGCCACCCCTTGGGCTGACTTACTGGTGTCACTGGCCACTGGCGCGCAGATCCAGTTGCTCACTTGTAGCAATGGTGGTCAAGCAATGCTAAATAATGTGTCACAGTTTGCGACAGCCATAAAGGGACTTACGCTGCCTGAACACTTACAATATCAGTTTTAGACAAATTGACTTCTTTACTGGAGGGCAGGGAATTGAAATAGTTATACTGTACTATACTGTACCTTGAAATAGTTATACTGTAATTAATAATAATATTAAATAATAATAATACCTCTCTTTGTAGAATAAAGGTACTTCCATACATTTTTAAAATTATTTCTTCCATGTCTTCCCTATTTGTTATTGTATTCTGAAAACTGTAAAAGTAAAGATTAAATGTCCAAATTAAAATTTTTAAAATAGCAGAAAAAATCAAGAGCTGATTGGCACAGTGCATGCTTTGTATGCATAACCTCCCAGGGTTCAGTGCCTAGCATTTCCAGCCAAAGACATCCCAGTAAGCAGGAAAGGATCCTGTGCCAAACACTGAAGAGTGCCCACCTTTCAGAGCACACAATACGGGCCAGAATGGATCAGTGCAGCAACTTCCATCTATCTCTGGATCTCTGGATCACTCCATTTCTGGATGAAGTGTTATTTCTGAATGGAGGTAAGCTTCTCCATTTTAACTTAAGGCAGAAAAGCAGCTTAAAAATACTTTACATCAAATCAGCCAACGGCTCTGTGATATTGTGTTGCACATATTACTAGGCCTGATATGTGGAACTTTTTCTTTTCCAAACAATTTCTTTTCTAAATATGGAGGAGCCTAAACCAGTTTAGGACAACAGTATGTGAGGGGTTGTAAGTTGTTGTCATGGTCCTGATGTGGATTGGGCTGGGAGCTTCCCTCCTGGGGCAAATAGGAACCAAGGGGAGTGGTGGAACAGATTAGGACCATGGTGGGGGCAAAGGGATAAAGTCGTCCCTTCTCTGCATGCTATAGTCCTGATCCAGATCAGGCCTTTCCATGCCTGCTACTTAGAGAAGAAAACAGAAGCAGGTCAGAGCCGCTGATGTGTTTCATGTAAAGTGTAGTTTGGCCTTCTGCCATTTAGATCTCTCCTTGCTCTAACCCAAGGGATCAGGATGAGTTATGAATAATCAATACTTTTTTGTTGTCAGTTTAAATTTATTTGTACAGGTAATCACCATCATAATTACAAAGCATAATCTAGAACAGGAAACAGTGCATACTGCCAATAAACATTCTAATGAAATTCATTCGTTCGTATTACTACAGTTGATTTAAAATAATGAAACCCCTCCCAATCTCCCTGTAAGGCAGTTAAAGAGGACAGTGAAAGCAAGATCACCAGAGCTGCCCAGTGCCTAATTGCTAAGCATGGATTTGAACCCAAGCCTCTCATGCTGAACACAGTCAGACTGTGAATTGAACTTGCTATGTCTTTCCTTCCTTCCTTCCTTGTACATTTGCAAAACACTGCGGTTTGGGGTGAGGTTGAATGTATTTTTATCACACTGTATGCAATTGCACAGTTTCATTCAAGAATTCCCTATAGTCTCCATGGTGAGAAATAACACCAAAAATAAAAAGAGACATGTTTACAAGCAGGCATAATTTCCTGCTGCGTGGGTGTGTGATTTCACTATTTTCACTAGAGATTTTAAATGGGGAGGGGGGTCCTTGGAGAATGACTTCCCAGATGCTGGTTGTTAAATAAAGTAAAAACCACTTAATTGTTTCTTCTTCTTCAGCAATCTGTCGCTTCAGCTCTTGCGGGACTTCTCAGGTCCCAGAACTTGCTGGACACACCTGGGTGAGCCAGCATGTGCTTGTGCCTGATTGGGGCTTCAGTTTTGCCTTTCCATGAGGGAAGTCATCATCTCATTAAAGAGATACTGACTTTTCTGTAAGGCTCCATCACCATGTCAGAACAAACATATTAAGCAATATTGTCTCTTTCAAGCTTGGCATTCAAGACAGAAACTTTTATTCACTAGTACATGTTTTGTGGCTAGGTATGAATGCCAGTTGGCTACTCCAAGTATGCTGGGGTGCATACCCATCAGAAAATGCACAAGTAAGTAGATTTGAAAAAATACGTAGACTTGGACTGCAATCCTATAAATCAGCAGTTGCCAAACTTGCAGCTGCTGCATAACAAAAATGCAGTCCCCATTTGGACTGCAGCATACTGTTCCGCTGGGTCGCTGCATGTTTGTCTTCTCGTTCAGGAAACAGGAACATTCTGAGCTGTTGCATCTGTTGCCCGGTCCCCCAGAAGACTGAGCAAGAGGATGTCTGGGCAGATGGAACTGCCAAGAAAGTCCCTGTCCCCTAAACAAGGAGATGGACATGCAGCGACAGTCCTGATGGAATAGTAGGGTACGCTCACAGGGCAGACGGGTTAGTTCAAACCCCAGATCCAGCCCCTTAGATAAACACTTAGATGGGAGTAAATCCCATCTATAAACACTTAGATGGGAGTAAATTGGGACTGAAATCAGTGGGACTTACTTCTGAATAATCATGCATAGGATCATGTGGATGAACATACTTAAAATTTGGCAAACTGCTTCTTGCTGTTTCAAGAGGTCATCATATTTATCCCCTGCGGTGTTCCCTCATTATGACTCTTCTGATAATCTCATGCATGCATTCCACGCGTGTAGTAGTTGGCAACCTTCAGTCTCGAAAGACTGTGGTATCGCGCTCTGAATAGTGGTTCTGGAACAGCGTCTAGTGTAGTTGAAAAGGCCGATTCGGGAGTGACAATCCCTTCCACACCGGGAGCAAGTGCAGTCTGTCCCTGGTCTGTCTCCCTGGCTATGGGCCTTCCTTCTTTGCTTCTTAGCCTCAGTCTGTTGGCCAAGTGTCTCTTCAAACTGGGAGAGGCCATGCTGCACAGCCTGCCTCCAAGCGGGCCGCTCAGAGGCCAGGGTTTCCCACCTGCTGAGGTCCATTGCTAAGGCCTTCAGATCCCTCTTGCAGATGTCCTTGTATTGCAGCTGTGGTCTACCTGTAGGGCGCTTTCCTTGCACGAGTTCTCCATAGAGGAGATCCTTTGGGATCCTGCCATCATCCATTCTCACGACATGACCGAGCCAACGCAGGTGTCACTGTTTCAGCAGTGAATACATGCTAGGGATTCCAGCACGTTCCAGGACTGTGTTGTTTGGAACTTTGTCCTGCCAGGTGATGCCGAGGATGCTTCAGAGGCAGCGCATGTGGAAAGCGTTCAGTTTCCTCTCCTGTTGTGAGCGAACAGTCCATGACTTGCTGCAGTACAGAAGTGTACTCAGGACGCAAGCTCTGTAGACCTGGATCTTGGTATGTTCCATCAGCTTCTTGTTGGGCCAGACGCTCTTTGTGAGCCTGGAAAACATGGTAGCTGCTTTACCAATGTGCTTGTTTAGCTCGGTATCAAGAGAAAGAGTGTCAGAGATAGTTGAGCCAAGGTACACAAAGTCATGGACAACCTCCAGTTCATGCGCAGAGATTGTAATGCAGGGAGGTGAGTCCACATCCTGAACCATGACCTGTGTTTTCTTCAGGCTGATTGTCAGTCCAAAATCTTGGCAGGCCTTGCTAAAACGATCCATGAGCTGCTGGAGATCTTTGGCAGAGTGGGTAGTGACAGCTGCATCATCGGCAAAGAGGAAGTCACGCAGACATTTCAGTTGGACTTTGGACTTTGCTCTCAGTCTGGAGAGGTTGAAGAGCTTTCCGTCTGATCTGGTCCGGAGATAGATGCCTTCTGTCGCAGTTCCAAAGGCATGCTTCAGCAGGACAGTGAATAAAATCCCGAAAAAGGTTGGTGCAAGAACACAGCCCTGCTTCACTCCGCTTCAGATGTCAAAGGAGTCTGATGTGGAGCCATCGAAGACAACAGTGCCCTTCATGAAAGCTGTTTGTTTGCACGCGTGTGCATGTACACTTACACACACACAGAGGAATGGGGCAAAAAGGAACAAAAAGAAGAGGCAATAGGGCCGTGCAGCAGGCCCCCAAAAGAGAAGTTACAATCCTACATACTTGTACATTCATCTCAGTGAATCCAGTAGGGCTTGCCTGTGTGCATAACTAACAGCAAGACTCTCTCTGTGACTGGACGGAAGTTCTGCACTCAGATTTCATG
The DNA here is from genome assembly GCF_035046505.1 of Tiliqua scincoides. Lineage (NCBI taxonomy): Eukaryota > Metazoa > Chordata > Lepidosauria > Squamata > Scincidae > Tiliqua > Tiliqua scincoides. The sequence goes on along the minus strand of NC_089821.1, from coordinate 72,945,552 downwards.
GGGAAAAATTATCTCCACTATTAAGACCTAGACAAGAATTGTGGACGTGTGCCCAGATCTCACTGGTTGCTAGGCAAATTTTTTTGTCTCTAAATTCATATTAGTGCTGATTAGATTTCAAACAAACATTTCTGTTTGGAAGTCAAATGAATGTTCAGTGCCTGCGGTTCTCCAGAGTTATTCCTGGGTTAGCTGGAACTGAAACTGAGGAGAGAGGCTTGAGGAAGCCACAGTGGAAACAAACAAAGGCAAGTCTGGAGGAACACACTGAAATTGCACTGGCAAATTCTATGAGTCAGGGGCTGTCTGTTTTTGGACTGTGTGCAGTGACAGAGCCCTGACAGCCAACAGGGCATGATGACTGCAGGGTCATTCAGCAGTGACTCTTTCATGAAGGTTAGAGCAGGGAATTTCTTAGCAGCAAACCTCTTTCAGGCTTCAGTTCTTCAAGGGCAGCCATATTCATAACCTCAAGGTCTGCAGCTCATGAATAAAAACTGCTTTCTACCACATGGGTCTGGCTATGTAGCACATTAATCATCAGAGGCCCTGCTTTGGGTCCCAGTAGTGGGAATGTAGGGTGTGAACTTCTTGGTGGCAGCACTCAAGTAAGGAAATCGCCTTCCCTAGAAGGCCTGGATGGGCCTGCCTCTGGATATTTTCAAGGATATAATTAAGGCCCCAATTCTATGTGTAAGGCATTCTGGTTGGCCCCATGGATGCTGCCTTATTCCTTTCCCTGATTCCTTCTACTTGCCGCATGGACTTCTTACTTGTTGAGTCAGACAGGGTGGCCAGGGCAACTGGTACTTTACCTGGGAAAAGGTATTGCATGCCACTGAGACTACTTAGGCCTTCAAAGATGGGGGGGGGGGGATCAACTAGTATCTCCAGACTATGAACCTGGTCCTTCAAGGGGAGTTTCATCCCAACCAAAGAGGGCAACAACAACCTCTCAACATGGGTGAACTACCTAGAACATCTCCATCTTATTGGGACTGAGTAGCAGTCAATGATTCTCAGATTATTAGCAGTCCCAGGCATCCGTTTAGCACTTCCACATCTTCACTCAAATCTGTTGAAAAGGAGAAACAGAGTTGGGTATAATCAGCATACTGTGACATCACACTCCCCTGTTGACTTCACTCAGTAGTTTTTTGTAGGTGTTAAGCAGCTCGGGTGCAAAATAAAACCCACATACGATAATTGTCATTTGGCAGAGCAACTGCCCTTTAGCACCACCTTCTGGAAATGCCCATCCAAGCAGGAATGGACTCAGTGAAGAATAGTCTTCCAATCCACACTTCAGACAGCCGCTCCAGAAGAATAACATTGTTGATGGTACTGAAAGCCTCTGAGAGGTCCAGGATACCTAGCATGATCACAACTCTCCTGCCTTTTGCTCAGCATAAGTCATTCACCAGGGTGACCAAAGCTATTTCAGTACAAAAACAAAGCTGGAAGCTGGATTGAAATGGATGTTGGGGTAAATGTGCCCAGGACCTTAGAAGTCAGGCATGATAAGGGGTGGGGCCAGCAGTCACAGTCCTGACATCCACCACCATCCATTTAGAACAGGCGTCATGATTGCTGCACTGATGTCTCCACTGAACTGCCCCAGGTAAAAATTGAAAACTAACAAATAAGCCAGGATGTCCTGATTCAGTCTTAATGCTCTCCAAATGTCTAGCGGCAAGCCTTAGTTGTACCAAGAATGTAGCCAGGGGAGGGAGGGAGTCAAGTCCATGTGGACTCTGACCTCATGCCTTCCTCTTCTCCACAAGCCCTGCCATTACACCATCAATTCCTTTCACAGAGCAACAGCCCAGGTCAGTCTGCTGGGGGGGTGGGGTACATTCCTACCATTTCTCAACTAATTGAAATCAGCAGTTGACAGCCACCAGAGGGCATGGGAAACTGAGAAGAGGTCGAGATTTGGTTGAGAGGGTCAGAATGCAAATAGTGTCTAGACTGTGCATCTCTGGAGCCACGACGTTTTGGCTCTTCCAAGCATTCAAACCCATACAGCAAAGACGGGAGTCAATGCAATTCACCAAGGACTTGCATGCAACCACCAGGAGGCACTAAAATTCAAGCCACACATATTTAGAGAAACACACACCTGCTTGTTTTCTTTCAATCTGCACCTTAAGAGCAGAGAGGCACCTAACTGACTCCCTCTACCTCTTTCTGTGAAGATGCTCTAACAGAGAAGGAGAACAGCAGAGCAGAGTTCTGGCACAAACAAGGTGAATCTACCCTCAAATTATACTAATAAATTGAGACAAATTGACAATAAGCCTGGACCAATGAATTATAGGTTGATGGGGAAGAGGACATCAAGCCCACATTCTGCCCAGAGGAAGAAAGATGACTGGTAGTCAAAGCTAAGGGTGGCTCTGGCTGTACAAATTGGGTTGATCTTCTCCATGCACATAGAGATGGTCATATAGAAGTGTGGAAAGGGAAACACACATCTGTTTTTAGTCACAGCTGTTGTTTTTAGTGTCTCTGCATATCACACCAATGCAAAGTGGTAACTGTGGACAGAGTTGTAAATGGAGGGCTGTGACTAAAAACAGATGTGGAATCTTCCCACATGTAGGAAACTAGGAAATAAACTGCAAGTGTAGTGCAAAGCCATCTTAAGGCATCCCTGACCAAGTGCTGTCTGGGCTGTCTTTGTGTAAGGGCTGTACTGCCTCATAAGCAACTTTTCCTTCAAACTTCTCCACTTTTCTGCTAATAGTCTATTTCAAACTCTCTTAGTTTAAACAGCTTTGGTAACTTGTACTGTACAGTATTTCAGTTGCATCTCATGTATTAACTGCTGAACCCTGAGTACTGATTCAGTCTACACAGAGGTTGTAATGTAACAGGCTTACTAGACAGGGTTGTGTGTACAACCTCCCATTCTACAGGACTCTTAAAGGAGGTCTGCAGTAGGGTTTCTTTTAGTCCCAGGGAAGAGAGGGACGACAAGTCTGAAAGGTACTTAGGGAAACAGTGCACCGCAATCAACCAATACACTTAATACAACACAGCCCTTCTCTTGAACCTGCCTATTTGAGTCTGAAATTCTGACTTCCTTCATCTATTCCTCAGTGTCCCCAAACTTGTCATTGGCTCTTGAACTTTCAACAACTGACATGCTTTTCCTCAGCTGGTGAGAGGTTCAGAAATGCCACTTGTCACACCAGTTGTGGCCTGGCAAATATATATTCTGTGTTTGTGTGCTAGCAGTTACAGATATTATCAAATGCAAGACAAACAGGAAGCAAAAGAGGTTCAGGATTCTTGTTCATCCTCTGCTCTCCGTAAGGACTAAAATGGAACTCATGCCTCTCCTTCGTTCCTGCCTGCAGTGCCAAGTGTAAGCGCTGAATGCAGGGGCAGCCTTTTGCAAATCTCCAAAGGCCATTATGCAGGAGCATAGAAGAAAGGAAGTGCAACTCACTAAGCTTCTTCTTCTGCTTACATCTGAAGGCTCTCAGAGGGAAGAGTGGTACCGTGTTTCCCCGATAATAAGACACTGTCTTATTATTTTTTTTGGACAGAAAAACACCAGAAGGCTTATTTTCAGGGGAGGGCTTATTTTAATGAACATTGACAGCAATTTTAATAAACAGATAAATGTGAACAAATCATGCCCCCTGAGTTCTTCTTTTATCCTCCATCATGCCCCCTGAGTGCTTATTTTATCCTCCATCATGCCCCTTTTATCCTCCATCATGCCTCCTGAGTTCTTCTTTTATCCTCCATCATGCCCCCTCACTCCCGCTTACATACCGGGTTTTTATGTTGTCCTGCCTCAGCTCTCCTCCACGGCACTGCTCTCAATGGCGCCAGCAAGCAAATCACTGGGGAAGAACAGGATGACGCGCTCACTGCTGCAGCTCTGATTGGATGCAGCTCGGAGCGCGGCGTGCGTTTCACCCGGGGGGGGCGGTGCATACAGAGGGTACCGTAATGTAGCGTGTAGCGCAGGGGATCACCTTCACTACAGTAGCAATCTCAATAGGGCTTATTTTCGGGGGAGGGCTTATTTTAGAGGAATCTTACACAGTAAGGGGAGGGCTTATTTTCGGGATAGGTCTTATTATCGGGGAAACATGGTAGTATTTGTTAATATACTTAGAGGAACTCATAATTTATGGGCTGTCTGCAATAGGGCATCTTGTCAGATCCTGAAATTAGATGTGCTCCAAGAAGTGCCAGTCTAAAACCTTCTGGCACTGAGGCAACAGACCAAATGCTGCCCCCCTTACCTAGTTATATGCCAGCCTCTGCTCCTTCCACTCCCAAAATTGAAAAAAGGGGGACAGAATGAAAGAGAAAGTGTGGAGGAGGGCATCTCTGACTCTCTTGCTCATCACTCTACACTTGCTCCTCTATTCTGTCTCCCACTTTCTTTTCCAATGCAGGGTGTAGGAGAAGAAGGAACAGTGGAGGGAAATGGGTGGATGGCAGTGGTGAACTCCCCGTCAATCCACTGCTTAACTGACCATCTCACTACAGGGACGGCCCCAGAAATGAAGTGGTTGTGGTTCCAAGCAATCAGTACTAGCCATACATTCACACCTAAGATGAAGTCAAAATAATATTCCTCCCTAGTTCTTTTTTTAAAGAAGTGTTTGGAGGTAGGGAATACGAAATCCATCACTGAAAGGAATTGCTCTGCGTTGGCTCAAGCTCTAAGAGGCTACCTATGTGTCTATCCAGGCAGAGATTATCTGCAGAGAACAAAATACCGAAGTTGTTAACCCTGTCAGAAACAATGCCCACCGCTAGTACCCCTGATTGTAACCAGTAACACAGATTGGGACCCAACAGTGGGCTGGGCTGCCAAATGTTGCTTAATTCAAAGGATTGTCCTTACTTTAAAAGAAGAAAAAAATCACCATCTACAGAAAGTAATGGATGCCTGCCATTATGGAACAACAAAGCTCTGGAGAGTCCTGATTTTATAACTTCACTTCCAGCAACCAAAGGTGATGAAAGTTGCTTTTGGATGTGTTGCCAGGCTACCAGCAATTGTGTCAATGGGGAACCAGAAGTTAAAAGGGATTACAATAGCTTTGCATATTAGTGTCCAGGGATAGTGGCCACCTCAGGACATCCCACCCCACCCAACCTCTCACCTGGGTACTCTTCTCCCCTCTTCTGTCCTTGCTTCCTTTTTGTCATATTTCCCATCCTTTGTCCTCATCATCCTCCCCCAGCCTGTTATGACTTTGCATTTCACCCTGCCTCCTTATGCTAAGGGACTGGTGTTAATGTTTTCCTATCAGAATCTCTCTCTCTCTCTCTCTCTCTCTCTCTCTCTCTCTCTCTCTCTCTCTCTCTCTCTCTTTATTTCAGTGCCAGAAACAGCAATTTTCTTATTGACGTTGGTGCTTAGACAGCAGATCTTGGTCAGCTCCTCTTCCCACCATGTATGTTATACATATAGCATATGTAACATTGTGAAATACAGCATCACAGTGATGATTACTCTGTGTGTGCGTGCGTGCGTGAGAGAGAGAGAGAGAGAGAGAGAGAGAGAGAGAGAGAGAGAGAGAGAGAGATGATGTCAGAGTTACCATAGGAAGCAAATTGCTTCAAGTGATTAGCTGTACTGAGATATTTTTCCCCATTTAAACATTAACAGGAGCAGTAAATTAAATACAATGTTCGGGTCTGGAGTTTATTACATTCCCAGGACTAATTCTAACATTGGCAAGATGTGTGTATGTGTGTCAGAGATTATTTGGAAGTATCTGCATGTGTGTGTACCTGTTTTTTGGGTAAATTTGCTGGAGTGTCATCTTTCTGTAGTTCTCATCCATGCACTGAAGCACTTTTGAAATTTGAAGAGATTGTATACTCTTCTGAATTTTTGAAAAGATGTGGGGCTGGTGGGCACAAGGGGATATTGGAAGCAGGGTCTTGACTCCTTACTCCCTATGGCACTAAGATCTCTCAGGGAACTCCTGCCCTGAACTTTACTGCTCTATGGCGCCACCTAGAGAATGGCCAAAATGATGTAGTGCTGCTCACTAGCCCAGGTGAACTGGGGAACCAATGAGGGCCTGGTTGACCTTATATAACTGCTGTTTCCAGTTTGGTTTCTCAGTACGAACAACTTGTAAGGTGCTGTCGGCTTATACCATAGTCTTTCGAGACTGAAGGTTGCCAACCAAGATAGATTCAGTAGGGAGAAGTTGTTCTTCCTCTCTCAGAGCACTATCCCCAGGGGTCTTTCAATGAAACTGCTGAGTGAGAGATTTAGAACTGACACGAGGTGGTAGTACCTCACACAGCGCATCATTAGTCTGTGAAACTCATTGCCACAAGATGCGGTGGTGGCCACGAGCTTGGATGACCCACGAATGTTATTTATATTGTTTGTTTTAAAATTAGTATATATTGTATGTTTTATATATTAGATATTTAGAAGCTGTGTTTTTTTTTAACATTTTGTAAGCTGCCTTGGGCATTTACCTTAGCAAGAGAAAGGCAAGGTAGAAATGTTTAAAATAACAAATAATAATAAAACAATTCTTTGGGGTAGTAGTTATTTCCTTGTTTGGCCAGGTCTGCTGCATCTTAAGCCAACTGTTATAGACGATCTTCTGAATTAAGATATCCTTTCGGTTTCCCTTGTGAATTGCATTGTAATTTGAAAGACATCAAGGCATTCACCTTAAATAATTCTGCCTTATTGGTCAGCACAAAACATGCCTCAGAGAGTAAAGTAATCAGCTAAAAGGGAAGCTTGCAAGAATTGTTAGTTTCCTCAGGGAACTGTGTCTTCTCCTCCTCCTGCTCATTTTGTCTATTGACTGTAGAGCTGGTATATTGGAAATGACTGGTTGCACTTATAAAGTGCAACCCCTTGTAAAGCTCCCACAGGAAGATTTTTGTCCTGTCTCTTTTCAGCCCAATCCTATCAAGGCCTTTTGCTGACAGAATGTGTTATGTCAGTGCAAGGCCCAAGCTGGTGCAGCAGCCATAGCAATGGTGCACAGGCTAGGGCCACCAGCACAAAGAGCCAGTGGCCCCAGGCATGTGCCAACAACTGCCAAAGCCCCCACCAGAGCAAGTAAATCAGCAAAGGGGGAATTCCAGGGGAGGATTGGGGAAGGGATTGGGACCACCAGGGATATGTTGAGGACAGGTTGGGGGTAGATACTGACAACATCAGGGGCTCCAATATCTTATGCCCCTTGACCAGGTTTGACATGCCACCTTGGATCTACCTGGATTTACGCCAGCCAAAGAACTGGCACAGATCCAAGTGGGTTCATTGGGACAAGGCAGTGGCCAAGTAAGTAAGTAAAAACGTTTTTTACTTATTTGTCCATTGCTGCCTGGACCCCAGCTGGCTCATAGCATGGGCAGAGGCTGTACCAAAGCTGCTACATATTCTGGGCTGGCCCTGGATAGGACGGGGCTGTAACTTTGGAATATCAGATTTTGGAAAAATCTGTTTCTTTCTGTCCGAACAAGATAAACTACTTATAAAACCTCATTATCTGCAGCGGTAGCATCAAAATCAAACAAAAACATGTAATCCAATGTACTCTCCTGTATTGGAGATAATCTGATTTAAGCTTGGTTGCAACTGTAATTCTGTTTACTTTTGCCTGGATTTTATCATACTTTATAGCCACAAGGATAGGTGGAGTGCATTTATCCTTTTATGTTTTCTATGGCCTTTAGTTTTAAGCAAATCTCCCAGCCTTGGGAGATTGCTGAAACCACACGTGGGAGTGGGAGAGAATTTCCAGCCCAAAACCTGTTCCAGCCCAAAACCAAAGTTATCAATCCACTCCTCTAGAGTGGCTCCTTAGAGCCACTCAATCCACTCCTTGTCCTAAGGAGGAGTTGTCAATCCACTCCTCCTTAGAGGCTTTAAGCTAGTGTTTATCCCAGAGTGACAAGATGGTATGGCTCAAATTATAATGTATTTATCATCTTTATAATTCACCTGTGGTCTTAATGATGGTTCATAGGATCCAACACATTCCATGAGTGAAGATTTATTGAGGGAAGCCATTCTGGGAAATGCCACTTCAGGAATAAACCTAAAGCAGCAGTTACTGGGCTGCCTATTATAGTATGAGCTACACAATTCAAGTATATTTCCTATGTGGCACACTCCAGCCTACGTACAAAGTTTGCGACTGTTTTGGTGCATCATCAAACGGGGGGGGGGGGGGAGGACATTTGATACACCACCTCAGACACCAGGAGGTCTTGGGCTAGCCCTGGAATCAAGATAGAAATAACATCCACCCCTCATCCATTTAAACCCATCCTGCACTTTTAAATCAGCAGGAACCAACTCATTTTATTTTGTCTTTGGTTTTTGCCCCTCATTCAGGCTTTATAGGAAGAGCTTTTGCCAGAGCATTAAAAATGAATGACCAATTGAAAGCCTCTGCCTGAGTGTCAAGCAGCAATGTCATCGCTGATCTAGAGATATGGACTACCCGGGTATCAGAACTCAGGGAATCAATGCCTTTGAAAAAGAAACTTGTCACTAATTAAACGATTTGCAGTGTTTGCATGGAAGTGAGGTTGACATGTTTTCAGTTATTTAATTCTGTTAAAGTTGAATCTATTGGGAAGCTCCAGGGATCCTGCAGCCGATAAGCCACAGGCAGATGGTGTTAAAATCCTCTTTCTTGGCCTAATGATGCTAGAGACCATTTTGAAAACTGCAGTTTTTATTCAGTTAAGTTTATAGGTCCCATCATTAGGCAAAGTTTGAGCACATGTTCTCAGCGGGTAATGAAAAGATTAGAAACCAGTTTAGTTGAATATTTAAGGGGTGAAAATATCACAAGCTGAATGCATTGACGAGACTCACACAAATATTAGGACTGTTCATATTTATGAACTGTAAACTGCTTTGTGGACTACTTTTGCTGAATATTCTTAATAATTTTTTTAAAAATTATATCCTATCTTTCCACCTCTGCAGGATGGCAGGACCACTGCTGCAGCTTACAACAAATATTTAAAATCAGGCAATATAACAATTAAGATGACCATGCAAAATAAATAGATATATCTGAAGTACATTAAGGTCAACAGTTAAAGAAAAACACCTCATAAATAGAAGGCTAGTTGACATAAAATGGTCTTCAATCTCTGTTTAGACGCCACCATAGAGGGAGCCATTCCTTCTTAAGTGAGGGTGTTCCACAATTTTAGTGCCACTGCCACCTTAGCCCCTCATTCCTGCCAGTTCTCCTTCACTGAAAGGCAAGATGGAAAGCAAGGCCAAGCAGATATACCAAATGTATGGGCAGATACTTGTGGGAGAAGGGACAGGTTAGCAATTATTGTACCCAGTCACATATCTGTATTCAGATACAGTTAAATGTTTGGACTGGATAGTCCTACTATGGGAGCTGGATCTTTCAACCAGGAGCAATCATCAGGAAGGGCTTCTTGTATTGTCATCACTTGTATGTGAGGCAACTTTTGAAATGTTTGAGACTTATTTTAAAATGATGAGAAATGACCTTGGCTGGTTTGAACCTTTGCATGACATTTTAATGAATTTTGGGAGATGGGAGTGAAGTGCTAAGTGTGGGACATCCAGAGTGGGCTGAAGACACTCTAGTCGAGTGTACAGAAGGAGCACTATGGCCATGCAGAAGCCTTGGAGATGAACCATGGGTGTACTTTTTCTTTTATGGACCTAGCCTCAAGGGCGCCATTAAAAGGCATTGGGGAGGGAACACTGGCTCACCCACAGTTTCAGGTCATATTTATTTATTATCAAGATTTACTTCCCTCATTTGAAAAATAGTCCAAGATGGCTAAAATATGCAAATATCACAGAAATAAAATCAACACAATAAAATGTGAATTGTACTGTACAGTGTGCAACAAACAATGTACAAAATACAAACAGCAACTTGCAATATGTGGTTATTTCCCAGAAGCAGAGGTATAAAAGTAATCATAGCAAATGCTCTCAAGAATAGCTTCTTTCTTTCTTTCTTTCTTTCTTTCTTTCTTTCTTTCTTTCTTTCTTTCTTTCTTTCTTTCTTTCTTTCTTTCGACCAAGCTAGGCAGCCCAATCCTGAGCTGCCCTGGTGCACAGCTGTGGTGGCTGCGCTGAAAATGGCTGCTGCCATATCTTGCACACCTCGGGCAGCTGCGGGCAGCACCTCAGGAGAAGGGGACTTTTGGTGGTGAGCCAAACATAGAGGCTTTGGATCTAGTGGGGCATTGCTCCACTGGTCCAGCCTCTCTCCCTGCCCGCTCCCTCCCCCCAGCACACCTCCCCTTGCCCTGTCCCTCCCCGTAACGCCTCCTCCCCGCCCTCCGCCCACCCTCTGCTCGCCTGCCCCCTCCCCGGAATGCCTCCTCCCTGCCTCCCCCCACGCCCCCTGCTTACCTCTCCGCTGCTTCGCGGTCCGTGTGACTGCCTAGTGGTGAAGGTTGGGCGCCTGCTGGCCAGCGCTGGGCTACCACTGGTGCTAGCTTAGTGGTAGGACCCACAAACGTGACTAATGGCATGTTTGTGACAGTACGAGCCGGCGGTGAGCTGGCATGCCGAGCCCTGGACTGGGTTCTCAATTAATTAATGTATTGATTTTTATCCTGCTTTTCTCCCAAATGCACTCAAAGTGGCTTACAACAATTTTAAAAATACAATTAAAATCAAATTATAAAATGCAAAAATGAATGTTAAAAACATAAATATTAAAAATATAAAAGCACTTAAAACACTCAGCAGATGACAGAGCATATAAAACACCCTACTTGATAACATAATAAAGAGAGTTTAGAATCTTTGCTTTATATCTTGTGACCCCCCCTCCCCCGCCCCAAAGCCTACTCTATCAAAACTTTAAATAGTTGACTTTATTTATGTAGTTCTTGGCTGTATATGAGGTCAAAGTGGCTGCGACTGTGGGCAGATGTCCCTCACTGTGGGCGACTGGTGCAGATATTTTCATACTCCATTTCCTGCTGGAAGGCAGCCACGTTCTTGCCTTTACCTGTGGAGTGAGTTGATATTTTCAGCAGTGCTTGTGCCAACAAATGGGAAATGTGCATGCTTTCTTGCTCTCACCCCACCCTGCCATTCAAGGCAAGAGGAGGTTACTCTGGCAAGACTGGAAATATTTGTCGGAGGATATGCACATAAGACCCACCTAGGCCAGTCAATTATTAATACGCATTCCTACTCATAGCCAGATGGGGCCGGAAGCACATTTATCAGGTGGATTTGAACACAATGGAGGATCATGGGGGTGAAAGGCTCAGAGTGGCCACCCTGGGTACTGTATAATTGTTGCTTTCCCAATGGACAATTCCCTCCTAAGGCGGAAGCACTGAATGGAGGCCTTGTCTCTGTGAAATACCTCTGGCTTTGCAGCAATCGGGCATTGTCCTGTGTCTGATATTTGCTGGCAGCCTCTGCTGTGTGACACGTTTTCACTTGTCAAGGAACAAGGGGCAGTGTATAAAACCAGAGCAGTGGGGTGTTTCAGGCGCTGCCCCGCCATCAGCCATTATGTGTTCACTAGCCAAGGAACTTGGCTGCTCCTAGGATCTGTGAGGCAGGCCAGGAGGGGTAATCCATTCGAAAACAAATGCACCCTGGGATAGGATGCCACAATGCAGCACAGCTGGTTGGTGGGCAAGTCTGAAAGAGAAGCTGCTTGCTACTTTTGGAAAACAGCAGCGTGGACTCAAGGCTGTGTTGTAAATGGTTGATCCCTGGAGAGCACCAGGATTTCCAGGGCCTTCTCTGCATTTGCTGCATATTAGGACTTATGTAGATCTCAGTGAACTGGTAAACCAGTATCAGAGAACATAAGAACATAACAAAAGTCCAACTGGATCAGGCCAAAAGCCCATCTAGTCCAGCCTCCTGTATCTCACAGTGGCCCACCAGGGAGCACATAAGACAACAAGAATCCTGCATGCTAGTGCCTTCCCTCACATCTGGTATTCTGAGGTAGCCTACCTCTAAAATCAAGAGGTTGCACATACGCATCACTGCTTATAAACTGTGATGGTCTTTTCCTCTAGAAATTTGTCCAATCCCTTTTTAAAGGCATCCAGGCTAGATGCCATCACCACATCTTGTGGCAAGGAGTTCCACAGACTAATTACACGCTGGTAAAGAAATATTTTATTTTGTCTGTCCTAGGTCTCCCAACACTCAATTTTAGCAGATGAACCTTGGTTCTGGTGTTGTGTTAGAGGAAAAATAACATCCACCTAACCACTTTATCCATCCCCTCCATAATTTTGTATGTCTCAATCATGTCTCCCCTCAGGCACCTTTTTTCTAGACCGAAGAGCCCCAAACACCATAGCCTTTCCTCATAAAGGTGGTGCCCACCCCAGTAATCATTTTGGTCACTCTCTTCTGCACCTTTCCAATCTCCACTATACCCTTTTTGAGATGTGGCAACCAGAACTGGATGTAGTACACCAGGTGTGGTCTTACCATCAGTTTGTACAACAGCATTATAATATTAGCTGTTTTATTCTCAGTATGTTTTCTAATTATCCCAAGCACAGAATTAGCCTTATTCACCGCTGCCGCACATTGGGTTGACATTTTCATCGAGCTGTCCACCAGCACCCCAAGATCTTTCTCCTGATCTGTCATAGACAGCTCAGAACCTATTAGCCTATATGTGAAGTTTTGGTTTTCTGCCCCAATGTGCATGACTTTACACTTACATACACTGAAACGCGCCGGCCATTTTGCAGCCCATTCTCCCAGTTTGGAGAGATCCTTCTGGAGTCCTTCACAATCCCTTCTGGCCTTTACAACTTGGAAAAGTTCAGTGTCTCATCCACAAACTTGGCCAACTTGCTGCGTAACCCTGTCTCCAGATCATTTATAAACCGATCCCAGAACAGATCCTTGAGGCACACTACTTTTCACCTCTCTCCACTGTGAAAATTGCCCATTGACACCCACTCTGTTTCCTGGTCTTCTGTGGAGTTTGTCAGCAGGCTTTGGTGAGGGACCGTGTCAAATGCATTCTGAAAATCCAGATATATAATGTCCACAGGTTCTCCCGCATCCACATGCCTGTTGACCTTTTCAAAGAATTCTAAAAGGTTTGTGAGGGGCTTGTTCATCTCTGTGTTTTTAGATTTTATCTTTGATGAGGCATTCCACCATCATACTTGGAACAAATGTTAGGTTGACCAACCTATAGTTTCCTGGGTCCTCTTCCTTTTTTAAATCCAGTGGTTTTCAAATAAAACCACAATGGAGTACGTCTCCATCAACAGCATTATTTGCATATAGAAAACTGGCAGGATAGAGGGTTAGGACCCTTCTCCATAACAGCTAGCTTTCCATAGAATGTTGGTGAATGGAGATGAATTCCATTGTTTGAGCCCCTTCCTGCAGTCTGAAGGGATACAGTCCAGACACTCCTTTGCCACTTCCATGAGAACTAGGCTTCAGTGCCTGTGTCAATGTGAAACACCTGCTTGTGGTTGCTTCTCCCACTCCCTGGATTGCAAAAGGTGGAGGAGACAGAGCAGAAGGGGAAGTGCAAAGGAGAAGAGAAGGGTGGGCTAGAGCAGGGATGTCAAACACAAGGCCCAGGGGCTGGATGTGGCCCGTGGAAGTTTTTTATCTGGCCCTCAGGCTTTCAGATACTGAGCGGTGCTAAGGTGTCGCTGCTGAAAGTGTGGCCTGCATGATAATTGGGCTCTCCCATATCTTGAAATATGATCAAGGTTTGTGTATTTTCTCTTCTGTCATTTGCAGCTAACGTGTTCCTAAATGAGAAAAAAAGTGCTTATTTCTGGTTATTACCTGTTTAATGCCATCACTTCCTGCTTAACGACATCACTTTTGGCCCTCAGCAGGCATCAGAAATGCTGTTCAGTCCGCTATGTGAAGTTTGACACCCCTGAGCTACAGCATCCTCTGCTCTTCCTGCTCCATCCCTCTCTTCCAATCCAAGGAGTGAGAGGAGCAGAGGCCTGACACATCACCAAGGGGGCAGCATTTGGCATGCCCCCTCAGGCGCCAAGAGGTTTTTGGTCAACCCTGGAGTCACTGAGCTTCATCTTTCTTCAATTCTGCTGCACTGAGTAATGCTCGCATCTCTCTACCCATGGTGAGATTGCTAAAAACCAAATCATTACAGCCCAAACCCTCCCAGGAATAATGTGGAAACATCCCTTCAGAACTAACAGCCCAATTCTATGCATGTCTACTCAGAAGTAAGTCCCATTAGAGTCGATGGGGCTTACTCCCAGAAAAGTGTGGATAGGATCAGGCTGTTAAACTACAATCCTAAGCATACTTCTTTGAAACTAAATCCAACCAAACCATTCTTATTACTGAGAAAGCATGCAAAAGATTGGGCTGGTGCTGTGTCATTCCCCCAGTACTTCTCCTCAGGCACATAGCTAGCAGGGATGCAAAGCACTAAGGGCCCAATCCTATCCAACTTGCCAGCACAGGTGCAGCTGCAATGCAGCCCTGAGGTAAGGGAACAAATATTCCCTTATCTTGAGGAGGCCTCCGTGACTGCCTCCCCACTACAGGATGCAGCGCATGCCCCATTAGCATGGCTGCACTGGCACTGCAAAATTGGATAGGATAAGTTTTCAAGGGAGCCTCACCATGCCATGCAAGCAGCCCCTCCCCTTCAGAGCCATTCTGGGTGGTGAGAACAAAACAGAGGCATATGCAAAACTTAGTACTCTGCACCCCTTCTAGTTATGCCACTACTTTTTCATTATGGAATCTTTTTTTTTTTTTTAACTTAAAAAATATCATTGTCAGGGGAAGAGGATTTACTCCATTAAACCCCTCCACCAATAGAACCCCTGTTTATTTCAGGTGTGGCTTCTATTTCAAGTGGAGGCTGCTGAATCCAACTCACTTCCCAGTTCCACTCAAGGTACCACCAGCCCAGTTTGGGAGACTAAGGGCGCAATCCTAACCCCTTATGTCAGTACTTTCCAGCACTGGCATGGCGGTGCCAATGGGACGTGTGCTGCATCCTGCAGTTGGGTGTCACTCACAGAGGCCTCCTCACAGTAAGGGAATGTTTGTTCCCTTACCTCAGAGCTGCATTGCCCTTAAGTCAGTGCTGGAAAGCACCAACAGAAGGGGTTAGGATTGTGCCCTTAGACTTAGATCCTCCCACGCATTGGGCAGTAAGCGCTCTCCACCCTACTTGATCAACTGCAGCAGCCTGGGCTTCATCCTATGACAGGCTGGTGGCCTTGAGATCTTCAGTGAAGCTCTTTTTCCATGTGATGTTTGGTTTTCGCTTCCTCTTATATGGAATCCAGTTCCTGGCTGTCTTTGGGAGTCGGGTTAGTGGTTGGCGTAAGATATGACCTGTGGGATGGGAAGTGCCACACGCCTTGTCCACACTGCGCCTCTTGGAGTGCAGGTGCAGAAATCCCATCTTACTAGACAGAGAAATGGCACCCACACCCCACTGCCAGCTCTGATGATGCTTTGGGACCCAAGAAAGGTGGGAGCGCCTGGCCGCCCCTCGCAGGAGGCCCCCTCCCCATCCTGCAGGCTTTGGTGCCCTCGTGGGGCGAGAATGCGGCCCCCACCACCCCACCCAGCGGAGCTGTGGTCCTTCCCCTTGGGGAGGGCGCAGCAGTAGGAAGGATGGGCAGGACAGGTCCAGGCAGGGGCTTTCCTCGGAGTGGCTTCCTGCTTTCGCTTTGCAGGAGGCGCGCGCCGAGGTGGTGGAGGAGAAGCTGCTGGTTGCTTCATCCTCATCCCCCCCGCCCCCCACCCCGGCCAAGAAGGACGCAAGCGGGCGGGTGAGTCTGCAGGCAGCCTCCTCTCGGACCCCCAGGCAGATCTCGCCCCCCTCGTCCCCATGCTGGGGTCTGAGCCCGGTGGTGACTTCTGCAGGGGAGGGGCTGAAGCTGGAAAACAAGCCCTGCCCTGCCCTGGGACACTCACTGCCGCCTGGGGCTGGGTGGGAGGCGATGCCTGCGCCTGCATCTAGGGGGCTTGCGGAGACTGCTCCATCCCAACTCGCTGCAGGCTGCACGCTCCCCCCCCCCGGGCACTGCTGCACAAATCACCCAGCCTTCCCCCCCCCCCCCCAATAAGGCGCGGAGGAAAGAAGGAGAATCGTTGCATACGTGGCTGTTTCTCCTCCTCCCACCAAAGCTGCCTGTGATCTTGGAGTCCTTCAGGGCGAACTCCCCAGACTTGGGGGCCATGCTTTGAAATGATACTCAGGCTCAGTTCCTCTCCCCCCCCCCCCCAATCCCGGAATCCAGGGAGACTCCCTCATCTGCTTTTAGGAAGCAATGACTCCCAGGGGAAAGAGGAAGCTGCTCAAGCCAGCCTAACCAATAGATTAACCTCAACCCTGGACTGAGAGAAGCAACCTCAGGCAGGAAGCACCAGGGCCACCTTCCCTGTGCGCAGCCAAGATCTTGCCTCTCAGATCAGGTATGTGCCACAAGCTTAGCTCTCCGCAGATGGGCCAAAGCTGTAGAGTCTGTGGAACCCCTTGCCACAGGACACGGTGATGGCATCTGGCCTGGCTTTCTGGAGGAAAAGTCGATCACAGGGTACAAGCCTCAACGGGTATGTGCAACCTCCTGATTTTAGAAGGAGGCTACCCCAGAAAGCCAGATGCAAGGGAGGGCACCAGGATGCAGGTCTATTGTTGTCTTGCGTGCTCCTTGAGACATCTGGTGGGCCACTGTGAGATACAGGAGGCTGGACTAGATGGGCCTTTAGCCTGATCCAGCCAGGCTTTTCTTATTTTCTTAAAGCTCAAATTTTGTCCAAGGTGTGCAGAGAATATGGGGGAGCCATGCAAGGGATGGCAGGCTTTGTGTAGGGTGAGCATATCTCAGCTGCCATGATGACCTCCAGCACAGTCAAGCAAAATTCTCAAGTTTCTTTTTGTTGGATGTTACATTTTAGATTTTAGTTTGCATGTAGAAGTAAAGCCAAAGATCTATATATATGTTGTAGTTCTGCGCAACAAAGAGTTTGCAGTCTAGAGTGGCTTGTTCATAGGGGAAAAGGAAACTCTTCAGCCCGGTGATGGGAGGTGTGAAAGGTCTCACAGAGGTATGAGCTTCCGCTGAAGGCGTGAGCTCATTTTAACCCTTCTATGCAAATATGGGAATTCAGGCTTGCTCCGTGTCAGCACTAATTTCGTTGCCAACTATATGAGCAGGGCAGCTTGTAGCTGGTTCCTGGCCTGGCTGATGAGTTTCAAGCAAAAGTGTGAGTGGAATGATGGCTTGGGAAGGGTTTTTTTCTCATGCAGTTGTTGCCTTGTGGTGGGAAAGGGGGAGCTGCTGTGTTTGTCCTCCCATGAGCACCTATAATAACAGCATTATAAGCTTATGAGAGAACCAGGGGCATGCACATTTCAGTTCCTCATAATGACAGCAGATGCAGCTCTGGCTCAAATAAGGAACTGGGAACTAGTAACCAGCTTCACTCTTGTAACCTTGAGACTTCAGTTTTGCTTTTCCAAATAGTTGGCAGCAACTCACAACATTAAAAAATATATCCTGCAGGCTCTCTTGTGATTGTGTCTCACTTTTCCTGGTGGCTTCCTGAATGTCCCAGTGTCACTGGGCAGCATTAATGGTAGCACTGAAGCCCTGAAAGCCTGAAGGGGTTTTTTTCCCCCTAGTTGGTGGGGGAACATCTACTCTGCAGCATTAAAAATGTTATCCATGATGGGAAGTCTGAAATATGGGGACAATGACAACATGATCATGGTGTGTGTGTGTGAGACAAAGTTCCCCTTTTACAATTCATTGTCAGATAGATAGAATCTATCTGGGGGCCTCAACCCTATCCAGACTTAGCTCTATTTACTATAATGGGACCTACTTCTTAGTAGACATGCACAGGGTTGGGCTCTTAGATAGGTAGACCCAGCCCATGAATGAATATACAGTAACAAGCTTAAAGACTAAGACTGTGGTCATCCCATAACCTTAATGAAAGTTCATTTCCTTTGTAGGCAAGGTGAGGCAGAACTATGGCAAGTGACAGAGAGCTTCTTCGTGTAGTCAAGGATCTCAAGCGTAAGTGCATGACGTCCTCCTCCTTTCCTTTAGAGGTGACATTATTGCAACCATGGGCAATATTTGAGGTGTGTTTTGAGGATGGGCATATTGCTCTCAAGCTTCTGTGTTATTAGTGATGTAATCCATTATAGACATTTTTGATAGCTGGTTTCCCCTTTCATAGCTGGTCTTACAAAGTACATCTGATTACAGTAGACTAATCCTCCATCCTTTAACCTAGGAGTTCCCTGTAAGCCTAGCCACATATTCTGAGGGAAGACATCAACATGTACCTTATACCGAAACATAACTAGCCAGTTATAGGCAGATACTGCCGATTCTGGATAAAAAGATCTTGCTCAGCTCTGCTGTTTGAGATCTTGAACTGGAAATTCAATTCAAGGGGTTAAACATAGCACTACATTCAGTCAAGGCATTGTGGTGCCACTGAGCTATGGCCCACTTGAAGGAGTAGTACTGCTCATAACATCAAGCTCATTCTTCAAGTGGTTTAATAATCCCTCTAAGGCTGGAATCATATGTCTTTGGAGTGGAAAAAAATCTTGCTACAAAGCCACAGGTAAAGTCTCAGCTTGTCACAGCAAGATGACTCGGAGAACATTCATCCAGTGAATACTTGTATGTCCCTTGAATGCTTGTGTGCTTTTCCATCAGTATATGTTGTGTTTCTGCAGAAAACCTTCACCTGGAGTTTGTTGCATTTAATCAGTGGGAGTTGTTGTGCTGAATTAGTACTATACCTCCTCATTGTGTGCCATCTACCACCAAAAAGTCCCAGACTCCAGGAAAGTATAAACTCTCTGTTCATGCATTCATCTGTGTAGAAATGAGCATGTGTGGTGGGATACATCCCTACCCTGGAGAAGGACATGGTTTGTATGTAACAGACACACCTGAGCCTATTTACATTCATCTTTATGTATTTAGGTCATGTGTATGTAGGACCCTTGAATGAATTACGGTCAGGTGCATGGCCTTCATGCTTTTGTTAAGTAAGAACACCCCTTTCTTTATCTAGACACTGTGGCTGAGTTAAACAACAACTACCGGGACCAGGGGCTACCAGTAACAGATGGAAGCCATGAACTACAACGGTTCTGTGCTCAGCTGGAATTCCTGCTGCAGGTATGAGACCTACCAGGGCTTTAGCTGCCAATATGATGGGCAGCCCAATCCTACTGCCTGGCAGAGCCGACGATATTTTTATCCACTCTTTCAGCTTCCAAAAGTTCCCCTATGGTAGCTCATAATAGCAAAATACTAAAAGTAACAATACAATAAAAATCAAACTAACTGCCCAATCCTATCCCCTGTTGTCCTGCTGTTGTAAATTAGCTGTTGACAATGCACAGAACTTGCTGCTGGCAGCCATTTTCGAGCTGCCACTGCAAAGCGGTGGTAGCATTGGTGGCCCACTGCCACAGCCAGTAACCTGCTGCAGTGCAACTAAGCCAATGTAAGGGGGTGGGTGGATAGTGGGAGGAATGGGGAATGGATTGGGGCCACTAGGAGGCGTGGCAGGCAGGGGCAGTAATTGGCACCACCAATATGCTATGCCCCCTGCCTGAAATTGCGCCAGCCAGATAGCTGGTGCATGCCTTATAGAGCAACATAGGGTTTACCACCCCTATAGGATGCAGCATGTGCCTCCATGGCACGGCTGCATCAGTACTGGTGGCAGGGGATAGGATTAGGCCGTAACATAATCAAGTAGATAATTATAAAACAGAAGTGATTCAAGAGCAGAAACACAATTCAGTGAAGGGAAGTCAAACCAACGGAAATGCCTGGTTTTAACCATGCATCGGAAACAACTCAGAGAGAGCCAAGTGAACCCTTAAGGACAAGACATTCCAGATCTGGGAGGCTGCTATGGGCCTGGGGTTGAAGCTTAAGATTTCATGAAAGGTCCCCCTGCCTTCCCCTCATAATTCAAGCACTGCTCAGACCTTACAGCCAACAAGGTCTTGCAACTTAACATGATTTTCAAAAAATCCATACTACACCCTATTTCAAAATGGAATTACCATAGCCACAGGTTCTCATGACAAAGACAGAAGAGGCAGGAAGATTATTCCATGGTGGAACACAACATCTGGAATTTTCTAATCTAGAAATTTTTTTAGAATTTTCCTACATCACCCTTTAACAGATAGAAGTGGTCTGTTAGGAAGAGAGGATAACCAAATCACTTTTGGGAACTGGGCCAGTCCGTGTCAGACACAGATGTCCAGGGTAAACTTGTGACGGGCAATCAAAGATGACTCACCCCTCAGCTCTCCATTCTTTTTTGGAAATGTGAGTTAAGATCTTCTGAGCCATTAACTTTTCTCAGAAAAGATAGGATACACATCCCAGCTGGGTGGTCTGGCAAGAATAGCACTCACAGAACACTCAAAATTGAGTTTGCATCTCCTAAAGAACAAGATGATGGGGCGGAATTTGAGACTTCTGTTGTTGGATGACAAACACTGATTGCCAGAGGAAATTAAACACTCATGTATAAGTCCAACAGGCTGTTTACAATGGGATTTGGAACTGGTGTGGTCAAGTTGACCAAATCTTAACATTCTATCTAATGTTAAGTCATTCCTTTCACAAGTAGTCTTTCAAATTCTTTTTGTTATTTATCCAGGGCCTAGGAGAGGGAGGTAAAGGGGGTAATTTGTACCCAGGCCCAGAGTCAGAAAGGGGGCCCAGGAGCCAAAGGAGGGGGCCCAGAACGTTCCTGGGACCTGACATTTTCCTGTCTCACCTGAACTCACTGCCTGCACATGATGCTCGGGCACAACCACGCACATGCAGTGTTACAATTGCTGCTGCAAGCCATACACACTGGGCTCAGGAATGCATCTGTGACCCTCCTGAATACAGTGTGAAATCTGGGAGGAAGCTGGCTTGCTACAGTAGCTCTTTGGCTTCTGGATCCAATAACCATGAAGGAGTGCATAGAAGCTCAGTGACCCAGGTGTGGGGCTAGTGCTCTGCAGAAGTTCATTTTGGCCCATTCTTGTGTGAGCCTAAACATGGTGATGCTAATTTTCTGCAATCAATTTTCTATACAGTGACTTAGGCATTTGTTTGGTTTTCCATATTACTTTATCTAGCTGCCAATGCCACACGATCAGGTAGACCTGGGCTCTGCATCCAGAAGCCCAGTAGACCAGGGCTCCAAAGACTATTGTAGCTGTCAGCACCCTCCACCTGCCTTAGTTTCCCCCCCCCCGTTTGCCTGCTCCATTGCCCCCCTCCCCCTTTGGGAATGGACCCAGAAGAAACTTTGTACCGCCTGACAAAATTCCTCTCATAGGCCCTGTATTTATCCAGTCCCTGGGATGAGGTGCAGCTTAGTTTGGGCATTATTATTATTAAGAATGTTTTCTCTTTTCTATTGCTATTGTTAACTAGCATGATACCTGTGCTTTACAATGGTATTTAACTACTTCAGATCCATTTTGACTCCAATAAACTTTCCTTTGACTGCAATGAACAATTGAAATTTTGCACAACTATACCATGTCAGGCAACATCCTGTAATTATTGAAAGTCATGATTCCATCAAATTTGTTTAATAAATTATTTTCATATTTTTAATTAGTTTCGTGCTATAATAGCATAGTATGCGTGCTTCGCAGAGTATTTGCAAAAGTAGAGGAAAACAAATTAAGAAAAGGTATACGTAGTTTGAATAAAGTGAAACATGTTGATGCAGACAAATGTTAATGTGAAATTCAAAATATAACATTTGTGGAAGAAATAACAAAGATTGTAGTGAAAAAAATATTGCAAAAAATACCCACGACCTATGGTTCTCTACTTAAGGACCTCTCTGTAGACCACATTGGTGGTTGTCCCCTGGCTAGGATCACCAGGCTACTGGGTGAGCTCATTCTGGAGCAGGCCACGTAGAACTGCCCATGTGAGAAGCAATCATCCCTCAAGTCAATCCCTTCCACCTGCAGCGACTGCCCCTGGGACTGGTTGATGGTCATAGCAAAGCAGACCTTGAGGGGGAACTGCAGCCTCTTGAACTCAAAGGTGTACTCTGATGGTATGAGTGGTATGCATGATATGAACACTGACTCTCCTCAAGCACAGCCAGTGAACACTGTGACCTTATGACGGTCCTGTGGAGGGCCTTCACTCGCAGCCTGGTGCCAAGGGTAGAGTTTGGGTGGGTTGAGGTTCTGAAGCAACATTACTGGAGCCCCCACTTTGAGGAGAAGCCTGTGGGCAGGGTAGCCAGAAGGGCTGAGAGTGTTGAGGAAGTTCATGGGTAGTAGACTGCCTCTTCAATTCGCACCAATGAGCCTACAGACCTGTACTCCATTTATGCCCTTCAAACAATTTAAGTAGAGTGTCATCAATGATGGCAGCTTTGTTGTTCTTGGGAGTCAGAATGGCACAGTCATATGGCCACTCCATTGGCTTGTCTTTGATATCGGCAATAAGTTAAGTTAAAGGGCCAGCCTGGTTAATAATTAACCTAAGTATAGGCCTCTCTTAGGCAGTAGCACAGGGGGAAAAGCCAGTCAGGCCTAAATAATAGGAAAGGTTCTATAACTCACCCCCCCCCCAATTTAGATTTGCCCCTTTAGGAATTGATTAGGACAAAATCTTGAATTATGTTTTTAAGCATTTGTATGGGTAACCTTTGTAAGTAAAAACCAAGCTGATATGTCATCAGGCCTAAGAGATATTGAGGAATCAGTGAAAACTCAGTTTACCCTTTTTCACCCCCTTTTGGGTCAAATTTCTAAAAATCTCTTCTTAGTGGGTCCTTATGTCACGGAAGGAATATACTCCCCAAATTTCATGTCTGTCCCTGTAAGGAGGTGGGTTGAGAGCTGGATAAGTTTGTTTGGGTTCCTCTGCACGTATTCAGAGGCTCTCTCACTACTTCTATGTAATGATTATACCTATGTCAGGGTAGCAGTTGGCACTGAAAATGTGTTTCAATTCAAGGCTCAACCCTACTAAGCTTTGGTTCAAATTAGTTTCTGAAGTAGCTGCTATTTTCCTGCTCTTGCAACCAAGACCCTGACTGGTTGCTGCTCCATTCTCCTCTGTATAGATTCAGGTTGCTTTTAATTCCTCTCCCTGCATATTTTTCTCTTCATAATCCAGTATGATATGAAAGAAAAGAAAAGCCTGTTTGGGCAGAGGAAGGATTATTGGGACTTTCTATGTCGTGTCCTCACAAAGGTACACAGTGATGGACATGCAGGAGTGCAACACATCGCCTCTCTGGACAAGGTTGGACGAGTCACATATCTCTACTTTCAGTATGTGTGTATTCCACTTCATTTTTCCATATACCAGACGTGTGTGCAGTGCTGGCAGTTCCTAGGGAACTGAGGCCCTCTAGGGGCTTCCCCGGGTCTTAGAATGCCTTATTTGCCATAATGCCATAAAAACACCATTTCCAGTATCCCTCGGGAAACCAGAAGTAGCATTTTTTTCCCGCTGAAAAAGCCATTCTGAAGCCCACAGAGGTGGTAGGTGGACGCATGCTGCTTTTGTGGGCTTCAGAAAGTCCTCTGGAGAGCTCAGGGGGCAAATCGTGAATTTAATTATCACAAAATTTGGCATTCACAGGGGGTCTGAGGACGGATCCCCTGCAGATACAGAGGCCCCACCTGTGTTATCTTATTGACTGTAAGCCACCTTCACTTTGAGAAAGGTGTGACAGAAATTCCAGAGATAAATAAAAACCATATATGACAGGCACTGTTGCTCAGCACTCACCATTCAGGGCCAGCCCTGCTTTTCAGCTGGGCAGAGCAGGCTGTCTCTAGCAGTAGAGAAAGCACATCAAATGGTCAATTATTTGTTATTATACTGCCAGCCGCGGACCTCCGCAGCCCCACGCCCTGAGCAAAGCTCCGTGACAGTGCCCCCCGCAGGATGTCGCCACCCCCCTCAGACGGAAATTCACCCCCCCCACTTACCAGAGGCTCATGGAGCCTTGCGCAACCTCCTCCCATGCCGAGGAAACCTCAGTGAGGTTCCCCAGCGCTATAAACGGTGCTTCTAGTAAACTGGAAGCACAGTTTCCGCCCCGTTGGAAGCCTCAGCGGCTTCTGTGGGGCCCTAGAGGTTGGCGTTTGCCCCAGTTCAGCCTATGGCAGGTGGTATATACTGCTACCACCAAGAGGGGTACCATTTAGCTGTTTTGCCTCTAGCAACAACATGTCTTTGACTGTCTGTGGGCGCAATCCTAACACGCACTGGAGCAGGCAAGCCAGGAGGCTTGCGCTGCATCCAACATAGGATTGCAGCGAGCAGCGGCTCAGCCACGGGCAAGGGGAAGCTCTTCCCCTTACCCGTGGGTAAGGGCTGCGCACCCCTATGGGTCTCCTCAGACCTGCGCCACCTCCGGGGGTGGTGCAAGTCTGAGGAGAGCGGAGCGACTTGAAGCTGCTCCGCTTGCCCCGGGGATGGGGGTTGGGATCTGGCATAACCACTGGGTCCCAGCCCTGCCCCCAGCTCCCCACGCGCCCGCCCCAGGCCTGCCCCCCACCCAGTAATGCTCCCCGCCCCTCCCCCTACGCCTACCTTTGCCGCTTATGTCGATGCGCTCGCGCTGACACAAGGGACGGCGCGGGAGCCATGGTGGAGGCTTCTGCCTCCATCCACATGTTGGCACATCTGAATGCACCGACGCAGCTCCCGCCTAAGGAGGCGCAAACGTGCTTTACGGCACGTTTGCAACCCTCCAGGGCCACCAATACCAGCATAACTGCCGGTTAGGATTGTGCCCTGTATCTCCACTTGATCATATCCCAGAACTTCTCCCAGCCCTATCTATTCTGATGCCTCTGTCCTGATCCTGCAAGGGAGTTTAATTAGGATGTAAGTAGGAGTGGCCAGTATTTTCTCAGCACAGGACTCCTGTGCCTTCTAGCAGTTGCACATATGAAGAAACTTCAATAGGTCCATTTAGCATCATCATGCTGGAGCAGTGGGGAAGTTTGGATTTATAGTCCTCATTTCCTTTGGTGCAGCTGATCAGAGTACAAGAGTCCTGTTCTTTAGCAACCATGGCTCTATGAGAAGGTTGCACCATAACCAAGGAAAACTGTTATTTTCACATTATTTCAGAGTGGCATGAAAAACAGATATGTGGGTTAGTTTGCACGGGGAGTAGTTCACTAGTAATAAAGAATCTGCATTATCAAGAAGTGAAGAGTAATACACAGGAAACTGCTAAGAGAATTCCCTGCCTGTGCCAGATGGGAAAGGGATGATGGGGGAATAAATAATTTTTTACATGAGATGTACATGAGATGACTTTAGAGATTTCTCCATATCTGATTGTACATCTGAGTATCAATCCTTCTGTGCTGACAGCTAAAAACAGCGGTGGGGAAGGGCCGTGCTTTCATACGCTATTGCCTGGTCCATCGGCAGCTGGCTGAGAGCTTGCAGCTCTGCTTCATGGAGCCAGAGGTTACCAGGTAAGGAGATGCAGGGGGGGAAAAGTGACTAATCTGAGCAAGATCAAGCTTGAGTTGCTGGGGAAAGTTGCAAGCTTGGAATTATGGAGGAAAGAAGAGGGGCAGAACGTCTGAGAGGCATGACGACTCCGCAGTATGGAGAAATCAGTCACCCTGAGCAATGATTGGGGTCAGGGCAGAGGGAGAGGTACCAAAAGAAGTAATAGTAATACTGTCCCTCCTTGGGGCTCTCCTTTCAGGACAGACAATGGGTATCATGATAGTACTGCCTCTAGACTGCATACTGTACCTGGGACAATATTTTCATTGGAATGAGGTGCGGTAGAGCTTTGTGGTCCATTAATACATCAAGGGCTCAGTCCTAACCAGCACTCCGATGCAGGTGCAGTGCAGCCCTGGGAACATTCCCTTACCTTGAGGAGGTGTCCACGATTGCCTCCCCTCATTGCAGGGTCCAGTGCATGCCCCATTGTCATGGCTGCATCAGTGCTGGAAGGTTGGATAAGATTGGAACCCAAGACCCTTGCAGGCTCCAGTGGTTAGATAATTAGGATGATTGAACCTTTCTAAACCTGTCATAGCTCCTTGGATCTGACCAGTGGTAGATAAGTGACCAGTATGTTCAACTGGGGTTTAAATCTGCTTTGGCTTGTTCATTACAGTGAGTGGTATTATGCACGCAGTCCCTTCCTTAACCAGAAGCTATGGCTGGACATCTTGGGCTCCCTGTACGAACTGGATGGCATTGACTTCCACCTGGCACTTCGCAGAGCAGACCTAGATGTTGTATGGCCTATGGGCTCTGAGTGAGTATCAGCAGACGCATCTTTTCTAGAATGTGGAGAACAGTGGATTCCGATGCTGGAATAGTGGATTCTCATACTCATAAAAGTGAGAGAGTTTGCTTTGTTTTTGCTGTAATTTTTGTGTATTTTCAGTGTGAAAATACCCAGCCTTTCATTGGCTATTGCCACTAATATTTTTCCTAAAACACGTGAAAACATGCAGTATTCTCAGCACTGGCTTAACTACTCTGTTTCCTTAGAGCAGCTTACCACTGTCCTGGGGTCTACTTCCTCACCCCACATCCCATCCCCACTCTAGTGGTGGTGTAGGTTCCACCCATTGTCTTGGTGTCTATGATCTTGTATCAAGAAGACGAAGTCCAGATAGATTGTCATTAGAAACAGTCCCTTCCCTGAGAAGGTCATGAAACAGTTGTGGAGTGACAGGTGAAATACAAATTTCAGAGAATCACTGCAGATTCATTACCGGGTGTAGTGGTTTGAGAGTTGCACTTAGGCCTGGGAGATCCAGGTTCAAATCCCTGCTCAGCCATTAAGCTTCCACAGTGACCCTGGACCAGTCACTATCTCTCAGCCTCACTTACCTCACAGGTTGTTGTGAGGACAAAAGGAGGGGAGCAACTATGTACACCACCCTGAGCTTCTTGGAGGAAGGGCCCTATAAAAATGTGAAAAATAAATAAAAAATTACATGGTTTGTTTTTTTTAGGGTTTTGCCACGATGTTCCAATCAAACAGCTGTGCATACCCAGGTGAAGCCAACCTCTGAGGTACAGAATCTGTACTTCCTTGCCCAGTCTTCTGCATAGTAAGATAGTTTCTTCTTTCCATGTGACCCCAGCAATGACTTTGCTAACTGTTGTGCCTGAGTTTTCTTTTCTTAAAACTGATCTAGGGCCTCTGTCCCTCTTCTTCAACTAGAACCTTGGAGGATTTTGATTTTATTGTGTTGGCTTCCATATAGAAAGCTGCCCTGGAATCTGTTGGGCTGAAGAGTGGCCTATTAAATCTTTGGATGAAATAAATAAATCAAACATACTATTTAGATTCCATTCCCGAATGATTGCTAGTGAAACAGCTTCTCTAAGGATCCAATCCTGTTGGTCTCAGTGTCGGTAATTTGCCGGTGCTGCTGGCCTAACTATCACAAAAAGTGCCATAAGGCACTTTTGTGCCAGAGATACAGGTGCAGCTCTGATGCAAGGTCCAGTGGCAGTCGGCGTAAGGTCATGGCCCCGGAGAACGTGCTGCGGGGGCTCCCAGCAGAAAGTTTTGCCACCAGCTGATGCCAGGGAATTCTGGGGTGGGGGAGGGCTGGGGGGGGGAGAACAAGCCCAAGAGGGGGCAAAGACAGTGGCAGGCCCTGCAGCCACATCCTAACCCTCCTCCTGCGCTGGAAAACCTGACATGGTTGTCATCAAATCTGCACCTGCTGAATAGTGGGTGCAGATCTGAGGAGACCCATTGGGACAGCCTGGGTCTTGCATAGGGTAAGAGAACATAAGTGCTTCCCTGGCCCCATTGGATGCAGCGGTCGCCATTTTGGCACTGCTGTATCCCTGGGCACTAGGGACGATTGGGCTGTTAATCTCTAAGTGACTGTCTAACACCACTTCTCTACTTCATGACCATAGGTTTCAAGCTCAATTGGAGACTGTGAGAGCCATCAGGGATGTAACAATGGTCATGAGAGCCCACTAGGAACCAAGGACCTAAATGTTATTGAGTCAACCGCTGATGACCTCCTCAGGCCTGGGTTGGAATATTCAGTGGAGAAATGGATCGGAGTCTGGCGAAGCAGAAAGAACAGTCTGCTGCAGATGGGTTCCCTCCTAAAGTTGAGTCCCTTTATGGAAAGGAGCACCCAGCATTCAACTTCCAACAAGGAGGGACTAGTGGAGGTGCAGAGGGCACATGATGAGTTGCAGACCCAGGAGAAGAAACTGAACAAAGCCCAGCCAGACAGCAACTCATTTGCTCAGGACCAACACTCCTTCCTTCCTCAGCCAGAACCATGGCTCTGTGGAAAGATGGGGAAGCTACATCAAGGGACCACCAAAGGTGACAGTGAGCGGAAGCAGAAGGACTTGAAAATGTTGATGTGGGAACTCGAAACTTTGCAGCAGAAGGTATCCCAGCAGCAAGAGGAAAACACATCCTTGAGACAAGAACTTGCAGAGGAAAACCTGGCTCTAAAAGAAAAGCTGTCCAGACTTGAAGCAGAATACAGGGAGAAAATGGAGGAGCAGGAAAAACAGCAGCAGGAGTTGGCAACAGCAGTCACGGCCCTGAAAAAGGCTGAACTTAAGATTGCCAGCCTGGCCAGTGAGTGCCAGGAGGCTTGGGCCAAGAAAGATGCTGCTGAGATGTCTCGAGAAGAGGCAGAACAAAGGCTGAGTTCTCTGGAGGCAGAAAGGAGGAAACAGCTGGCAGATATTGAGGCCCAAGAGCTGAGACATCATCAGCTGATCACTCGATGTCAAGGGCTACAGGAGAAACTGAAGATGTGTGAAGAGACTCTGGAGAAATGGGAAACTCAAGTAGTGGCCTTGCAAGATCAACATGGCCAGCTAGGAACATCTGAAGTTCAACATCAAGGGTTGAGTTGTGGACCAGCAGAAATGAAAGAACACCCATCCATGTTGGAGAGGGATCTCCTGAAGGAGAAATTAAAGAGAAGCGTTGCTGAGATGAAAGCCCTGGAGAGGGAGAAGGAGACTCTTATGGAAACTTTGGTGTCTCAGGAGCAGAACCTTGTGTTTACAAAACTGGAAAGTCAGGACCTTCAAAAGGAACTGTCAGTATGTCAAGAGCATGCTGTCACCCTCCGGATATCTCTGGAAGCGATGGAGCAGACCTTGAGGGACAGGGAAGAAGTGGTTCAGGGCTTGCAAGGAAACCTGAAGAACCAATCAGCCCAACTACAGGAAGCCTTGGAGAAAAACACTACAATGGAAGCTCAGTTGAAGGCAATGGGCAACAAAAAGTTTCAGGTGGAAGCAGAAGCTGCTGAGGAGCAAGCCAGGACTGAAAGAATTTTGCAGGAACTGAGGAACCAACTGGGAACATTTGAAAAGGAAGTGGCCAAGCTGCAAGAGGGGGGACAGCAACTCCAAGTCATGTTGCAACAAGCCCTTGAAGAAAAAGAGGCTTTGGAAAAGCAAGCGGAGAACACTACTGCCACCCTGGAGGGACGGATCCAGGAGGTTGCACAACTTAGAAATGAGCTGGAGAATCTGAAGTCCAACAGCCAAACACTACAGAAAATGTTGCAGGAGAAGAATGAAATTGAGGTCTCAGCCCTGAGACAGGAGTGCATACAACTGAAAAACCAAGTGGAGCAATTGGAGCTGGAGAATATGCAAGCCACTCACACAGCAGAGAAGTTGAGTGCAGAGTTGGAACAGTGTTGGAGGTGGCCCACAGAGGACAGTGCCACGCAGAAAACACTGGCTCCTGTCATTGTGCTGGATCTAGCATCTGAGACCAGAGGTGATGCCAGGGGCCGAGCCAAAGAGAGGGGCACCACAGGAGAAAACAGCCATGGAGTAGCAGGTTTAGCTGGAAAAGAAGTTATTCAGACTCATGTGCAGCAAGATTTGGAAAATGCTGTTGAAAAGGGGGGCGATGCCAAGCAGAGAACTGAAACCAATGGGAAGGTAGGAGCCTGCTGTTTCATGTTGACAACTGATAGCTAAGAAATAGGGGACTACTATTCCATTCATTACATACATACATACATACATTACATACTGTTCCATATTGTCTTCCATACAATCCAACCCATCTTCTCAGGTCATCAGAGGGGGCCTTTCTGACTGCCGCCACTAGCAGAGCTGAGGGGGATGGCGGCTAGAAAGAAGGTCTTCTCAGTAGTGGCTCCCCATCTGTGGAATTCCCTCCCCCTGGAATTGAGAACAGCTCCCTCTTTAGAGTCCTTTCAGAAGGGGCTGAAGACCTTTTTATTCAGGGAGGCCTTTTATACTGACACCAGGGGGTATTGCACTTTTTGAATGTATTTTAATTCAGGATCCAGGTTTTATTGTGTTCATTGTTTTTAAATATCTTTTATACATATATATAAATTTTTGTTTTAAAATGGTTTTAATTGTGAGCCGCCTTGAGTGCCCTTCATTGGCTAGAAAGGTGGGATATAAATTCTATAAATAAATAAATAATACTGATACTGAGCGCAGGTCCATATGCAGATGCTGTCATCCCTCTTCTCAAGCGGGTGGAAACCTACAGCAAGGTTACACTACAAACCAAAGTGAGAAGTAAAATGTCATGCTACTTCCAGGGACTCCTGGGGATCATAGGCTTTTTAGGGTTTCTCTATTATATAATAATATATTTTATTATTCAATAGAGAGAGGTCAGAAAACTAGGAGTAAATTCTGCTTGCTTTTTTATAGATAGAAAGTCAGAACTTCCTCCTAGTTTTCTGACCCCAGTCTGAAGTGGAAAAGTCAGCTCATTCTGTATAAACAAAGCAAAACCCCATTTCATAAGCAGATGACTTTTTTTAATCATAGGGGTAACACAGTATATAATGGTGATAGGTTATGCTTTGTATGGCAACCATAATTCTCTTGATTTTTGGATCTTTGAGAGAAGGATTTGTGCCTCCAGCAGGGAAAGGAGTATTTTTGTGGGAAGGAAGGTGGAAAACACGCCTGTGAAGGAAGAAGCTTCGAGAGTCAAGCTATGGGATCTCAAGTATTCAGTGGAATAAGAATTAGAACCAACAATTTAGGAACATATTTCAATTCTCTTTCATAAATGTTGGATTTGAATACAAAAATTCAACTTTCTAATTTGAGTTTCAAGTTCTGGATTTTGAACTTTGAATTTTGGACGAATCAAGTTTTTGGTTTAGACTTCATATTTTATTGCAATGGTATTGTATTCAAATTTCCATGACAAAGTTTAAGTTTCAATACCAAAATCTGACAGTAGAAACAAAAATGTTTGGAGCTGTTTTTCCCCCAATTTTAATTTTTTTGAAATGCTGTTTTACCATTTGTTAATCAGAGCTGTGTTGTAGTTCATAGTTCTTAAATCAAAAGCTTCATATTACTGTAGCATCTCCTCAAGAAGCAATCTCAGTAGCTGGCATAAATACTTATCCAAATATATCTGTGGTAATTCCAGAATTGTATAAAAATACGTAAGAGCCCCGCGAAGTCCAGCATTCCCATCCCTACTGCAAGAAAATGCACAATATTTGAGCATAATATTATAAGCATAATTTCATTTCATGTTATTAGAAGTAAATGGGCAGTTTTTGCAAAGGAGGGAAGTAAGAACAAGAGAATTCAAAGATCTGCAGAATCCTTGGCCTTGATAATATCCTCCATGGGGGGGGGGGGTTTGTGTGTATACACGAGTCTCTATGAGCATGTAGTTATCTTCTACTGTGCAAAAACTCCTTTTCTGCCTTCCTTCAGCATCTGATTAAACATCTTGACAAAATGATGAGTGATGTTCAACAAGCAAAGCAAACGCTCCTGGCTAAGGAAAAAACCACAAAGCACCTGAAGGAGCAGCTAAGCCGGTGAGGAAGTGAACTTACTTGTTTTTAATTCTCTAGTGCCGTGGTTCCCAAACTGGTGGGTTGTGACTCACCAGCCAGGGAAGCACTTGTCCCTGCCTTTATAAGGGGTGGGGAGGGGGGAAGGCAGCAACACGGTCCCCAGGATCATGCTGCTGCCAGGGATTGGGGGAGGGGTTTCACTTACTGGCTGCCAGCACCAGAGTCCTACAGGGTCCAGGAGGTCGGGGGGGAGGAATGGGCACCTCCGATTTTCATCACAAAACCGGAGGTACCTGCTTTTTTTTTTTTACATGTTTGGAGTTGCAGGGAGCCCTGCAGATGGCTCCCCCAACCTCTCAGGTCTCCAGCGCTGGCTGCTGGTAAGTGAAAAAAACCCCTCCCATCCCCAGCAGCATTGTGATCCTGGGGATCGTGTTGCTACCATAGCCCCTCCCATGCACACACTGTGCTCCCAACACCCTTGTAGGAGTTTGGGAAGCACTGCAGTAGTGGAATTTCTGTTGACAGCTTGACAGTTCTCATCCCTTCTACAATGTGCCAGTGACACAATGTGTAAGTTGGTTAACCTGAAAGGAGCACCATGTTAACCAGCTTCCTAACATATCTGGCATATGCTATCTGACCAGTTATAATGGGATGAGTTCTGATCATGCGCTGTACCCAAAGATCATGGGTGATCAACAGGAAACAGCAAAAAGCTCTAAGAAAGATTATTGTGGACAGAGGTATCTCACACTACAAATTTAAATTGGCTTAACAGTAATTTTCTTTTCCTAGGAAACCCTGGAAATTGTAGTTCTGGGAATGGGAGTTCAACATCTCACCAAACTACAGTTCCCAGGACTCTTTGGAGGAAGACTTGACTATTAAAGTGGTATACAAATTATATAGCATTTTTTATACAGTCTCAGGAGTTCCTCTTAATCCTATTTAGGTCTCAGCAGGACAAGGAACAGGTGCAAGTGTTGCTGGAGAAAAGTTGCCAAGAATTGGAGGAAAATGAGAAGAAATACAAAAGAGAATTGTCAGATCAGGGAGATCTCATCTGCAACATGAAGAGAAAGTTGCTGGAGTTACTACAGTGAGTTACTAAAGTTGCTGGAGTTACTACAGTGAATTACTACAGTGAGTGAATCAAAGCAGTTGTGTAGCTAAGGCATTTGACGCCTGGGGTCAAAGATGATTTTGGAGCCCCCCCCCCCCCATAGGAATGAAAACTGAAAGTCTCTGTTTAAAGGCTCTGGGAGTTCTTCTGATGTCTTCTGAGAATTAGGAATCAATTCAAAAGCAAGGGAATCAATTTGCTGAGCAGGGAGAACAATTCCTTAAGTGAGAGAGAAAATAAAACATTGAAATTATTTGCTACTGGGGAGAAAGAAGACCTTGAATAAAATTCATTCCCCAAACCAGGGAATCAAATTCATTAGCAAGAGTAAAATGCTGACCAAAGATCTGTTAGAGAGCTTTGTACCCAACAAAAGATTCAAACATGGGAAGCCAAACCTTCATGGTTCTAGTCCAGCATTCTAACTACTACATCAGTTGTTCTCAAACTTTGAGGGAGCTTTACTTCCTCAGTAAGTCTTTGCAGGGAAGGGGTAAGGACAGGGAAGTGATCCCAAGGATCGCGTCCCTAAGGAGGGGCAAAAGGGGGTCCTTGCACTTACCTGAGTCCCAGTGTGGGCTACTAGAGGCTGCAGGAGGTGCGGGGAGCCCAGCGCAACCCTCCGCAGGGCCCCCCAAGGTTTGGAATCTTGAAACAGAGCAATTGTAGTGCACCTCCTGCAAACTGGAAGTGCTTTGAAATAACTCCAAGCCTCAGGGAGCCCTGTGGAGGGCTGCACTGGGCTCCCCGCACCTCCTACAGCCTCCAGCATCCCACACTGGGACTCAAGTAAGTACAACCACCCCCCTTAGGGAGGTGATCCTGGGGATTGCTTCCCTGCCTCTCCTCTTCCCCCACCCCTTAAAGGGACAGGGGAAGAGTTACACGAACTGGTGGGTCACAACCCACCAGTTGAGAACCACTGTACTACATCATGCTGGCTTTCCAACTCCCGAGGCAAAATAACCAATTCATAAAGCAGGGAATCAATTCAAAAGTGGGGGGGATTGCTTTGTTAAATAGGGAGAACAATCCATTATGCAGTGAAATCAAGCCTGCTTTAAAAAAAAAAATTAGCGGAATGTCCTGCCTGTCTATGAATAGCTTCTGTTGAAATCTCTGCCTTTTGCAGGCTATATCCCCTCTCTTTGCTCATACATTCAGTAGGGGCTTGAATGGCCCAGTGGGTTAGTGCACTGGCTAGAAAGTCAGGGGAGCACAGGTTTGAATTCCTGCTCATGTAAGCAAATATTATATTTAGAAAAATTTTAAAAGGGGCAGATTGCATCAGGCAGGAACCATGATGCATTGTGAAAACCTTGCTGGGGAACTCCGGAAATCCCCTAAAGAAAGAAATAAAAGACGTGGAGGAAAACCCCCGGAAATCTCCTAAATAAAAGACACAGGGAACCCTGGGGAAATCCGTGGGAGGGGGAGAACCAGCCCTCATGGATCTGGGGAGCAAGAAAAGCGCAAAATCACTTCTCTAAACAAAACAGAAGTCCCTGTTTAAAGGCTCCTGAACCAGTGTGAGACACCTCCCACCAGCAGCATGAAGCTTGGGGCAATTGACTCCCTGGCCCCCCCCCCAGCTACACCAGGGCCTCTGGGAGGAATTTTATCAGGGGGTACAAAGTTTCTTTTGGACCCGTTTACAAAGGGGGAGGGGTGAAACAGAGCGGGGGAGGGTGGTGATGGGCGAACAAAATGGGAGCAAGGAGGGGCAAGACTGGATGGGGGGAGGGTGGAGACAGCTGGAAAAGTCTTTGCCCAGGTCTACCCACCCATGTGGCATCGGCAGCTAGGTACAATAATACAGAAAACCAAACACACTCCTAAATCTCTCTAAAATCTTTTAAATATAGAAAATCATGCAGAAAATTAGCATCACCATATTTAGGTTCACACTAGAATGGGAAGTGTCCTGTGCATGCCAAAACTTGCATCTGCAGTAGCTGTAGTCTTGCAGCTGTGTCCCTAAGCTTCTACCCACTCCTTCATGGTTAGCAGATCCACAAGCCAAGGAGTTACTGCAGCAGGCCAGTTTGCTCCCAGATTTGACACTGTGCTAAGGAGTGTCATGCATGCATTTCTTGGCTCAGCATATATGGCTTGCCAGTAGTTGCAATAGCTGCAGCCACACACTCGTGATAGTGTCCCCAGCATCCCATGAGGACAACAAGTCTGAGTAGATAGGAAAATGTCATGTCCCAGGAAATTTCTGGGCCCCTTCCTTTGGCTCGTGGGTTCCCTTTTTGACCCTGGGCCGGGGTACAAATTACCCCCTTTACCCTCCTCTCCTAGGCCCTGAGCTATGCCCCTGAATCAAACTCCAAGTGGAACAGGGGAGAAGCATCCTTCCATGCTGGTGGCTTTGGGAAGCATACTGGGGAGAGAGAAGATCAAAACATGCTAGCAGAGCAAAACATTCTCAGCAGAGCTTCTTAATGTCAATCTACATCTTCTCTACTGTTTCTGTTATTGGCTTCTAAGATGTATCTGAAGTTACAGTTAGTATATGCAAGTTGTGAAGCTTTTCAGTGGAAAGATTCTTTAGTTGGGCATGAGCAGATCACACCACTACTACTGTTTGAACACTATAAATGAACAAAGCATTGGAGTTAGTTGCAGCACAGTGCAATATCATCTCCTTTCTCTCTCCATAGTCAAGCTACATTTTCCACTATTATTGGTCCGCAGTAATGCTGGTTGGGCCATACCCACTGGAACATAATATGGCCAAACCCAATGAGTTATAGCCTGAGGAGCCAAAACAGAAGGATGCTTGTGCAAGTGAACTTCCCTGACCCCTCCTTTAGCAAGCAGTCCCTTGTGCCTGCCAAAAAAATCCATTTCTGAGGGTTGGAACAATCTCTGGAACAATACTGTGTGGGTGTGGAGGGCTGCAACAGTGTGGGACAATCAGCAAATCCCCCCACCAACAGAGGTACCTTCCATTTGCACAGAAGGCATTTGGGATACAATGACTGGGGATTCAATCTTTCTGTTGCCTTTATGTACAACTCGTGAGACGGCTGCAGTGTAATGCAATATTGATTATTGTTAACAATATTTATATACCACTTGTCAACGAAAAGTTCGCAAAGCAGTATACAGAGAAAAATCAAATAACTAATGGTTGCCTCCCTGTCCTAAAAGGGCTCACAATCTAAAATAAAATAAAATATCATCTCCTTCTTCCATTCCACACAGTCAAACTATATTTTCCACTGTTATTTAATGGAGATGTAGAACAGTCATGAGGCTTCCGGCCTCACATTTACTGTTGCTGTGCATTTTGTGCATTATGAGCATTATGCTCATGACCCCTTCTTTGCCCACTGCCTCCTCCCACTCTACTCCCTTTTTTCTTCAGAGAGAAGGATGCCCTGTGGCAGAAGACAGAAGGCATGACCTCTCCAGTAGCGTATTCGGCTCCTTCACACTCAGGGATGTGTGCCCACTGCAAAAAGGAATTCAGGCTTATGTCACGCCGATACCAGTGCAGGTAATGTGGCCAGTAATTTGGTGGTGGAGAAACTGCAAGAGAGCGGGTGTTTGGGGTGTAGGGAAACAAAAGGTTTGTCAGGTCCTCCCTTTGGGAGAAGAGAGTCCAGTCTCACCCAGTTTGTATTCTTGTCCCAAATTGGATACTACTGCTTATGGAAAAAAAGGACTGAACTAGCGCCTGGCCCTCTGCACTACAGAAATATCATTGCATAGCTGCAAACACTATCACTGCCTGTACCACCTGATGAGCAGATTGGTTTCCCTCTCCACCAGCAGCCATGAATGGCTGCCTGCATGCACAATGTCTAGATGCAAAGACACACCATCACATTTTTGGGTATGGTACTACTCACACAGAGTTTCTTTCTGCCTGTGGGTATCTCTGGATTGAACTAGACAAAAGGTTGAATTCCAACTAGTTCTCCCACAAACAGAAGAAAGTCCTGTTCATGCAAGGGAAGGAGAGGTTATTTTCATATTTTTTCTGGTACTACCCCGTGTATTCCCCCAGAAACTGTTCCTGAGATCTCACAAACATATTTGCAAGGGGGCATCAGAAGGAAGGGGGGAATTGACAAAAAAAATCCCATCTCCCCCCTTGCCTAAGAGATGTTGCCCAAGGAACATTTGTAGAAAGATAAGAGGCTGGATAAACTTCCATGTGAGGCAGGTTAAAAATTTAGCAAACAGTCCTGTGTGAACAGAACTCCTTCCTATATGGAAATAAGAGTTTGAGATCCAATGCACAACTTTTTAAATAATATTCAATTTGTATTTATGGCCCAAGACTCAGTGCTGTACCTGGATGGGGGTCAGCAGATGCAAGTGCTTCAGGGTAGCATGGCTGGGTGCTGGCGCCCCCCCCCCCCGCCAGGCCACCCCAAGGGCTGCCTCACCATCTGGGGCATTCTGAGGGCCTTAAAACAGCACTTCCAGGTTTGTCTACATGCTGCCTCTCCAGCCCTCAGAAGATCTATGGAAGTCATGTGACAGTGGAGGGAAAGGGGCTTCCAGGACCACTTCTGCCAAGACTATGCAAGCCAACCACCAGCAGAATGCAAGTTTGGCTGGTGGTGATGGTGGTCAATTATCTCCTTACCTGAAGAGCTCAAAATATTGAGACTTTGCACTCCAAAGTTTGTGAGGATAATTAAGACTAGCACCAGTGTGCTCACATAAGAACAGCCCCGCTGGATCAGACCATAGGTCCATCTAGTCCAGCTTCCTGTATCTCACAGCGACCCACCAAATGCCCCAGGAAGCACACCAGATAACAAGAGACCTGCATCCTGGTGCCCTCCCTTGCATTGGCATTCTGACATAGCCCATTTCTAAAATTAGGAGGTTGCACATACACATCATGGCTTGTAACCCGTAATGGATTTTTCCTCCAGAAATTTATCCAATCCCCTTTTAAAGGCATCTAGGCCAGATGCCATCACCACATCCTGTGGCAAGGAGTTCCACAGACCAACCACAAGCTAAGTAAAGAAATATTTCTTCTGTCTGTTCCTAACTCTCCCAACACTCAATTTTAGTGGATGTCCCCTGGTTCTGGTGTTATGTGAGAGTCTAAAGAGCATCTCTCTATCCACTCTATCCTTCCTGTGCATAATTTTTTATGTCTCAATCATGTCCCCCCTCAGGTGCCTCTTTTCTAGCCTGAAGAGGCCCAAAGCCATAGCCTTTCCTCATAAGGAAGGTGCCCTAGCCCAGTAATCATCTTAGGGTGCAATCCTAACCTCTTATGTCAGTGCTTTCCAGCACTGATATAAGGGCAATGCTGCTCTGAGGTAAGGGAACAAAATTCCCTTACTTGAGGAGGCCTCTGTGAGTGGCACCCAACTGCAGGATGTAGTACGTGTCCCATTGGCACTGCTATGCCAGTGCTGGAAAACACTGACATAAGGGGTTAGGATTGTGCCGTCAGTCGCTCTCTTTTGCACCTTTTCCATTTCCTATGGAAAAGTGTGAACTTTCGCCAATGGTCACAGAGGTTGCAAGTGCTCACCAAGGTTCACCTTGTGGGCACATTTGAGCCTCTGAGAGAGATTTAATTGATGGTTTGCAAAGGCTCTAGCTCTTGTGAGCAATCACTTGGAACATGTGAAAAGCTTAACTTAAAACACTGGAATGCTTGTGCATCCCTAACATTTTTGTTTTTTCAGATTTCTTTCCCATCTTCTATCAAGTGTTGTTTTGTTATAGCATTAGCCTTGTAGGTTTGTAAGAGAAAGTTTCCATAGCGCACTGGTCAAGGCCATCCATGGAGGATTTCAGTACAGCAGTGATTAGAATCTGGTTGTTATGTGTCTTGCCCCAACTTTTAATTACCCAAATGTTTCCCATAATGAGAGTTAGGGTGCAGTCCTAACCCCTTATGTCAGTGCTTTCCAGCTAACCCTTTCCAGCACTGACATAAGGGCAATGCAACTCTGAGGTAAGGGAACAAACATTCCCTTACTTTGAGGAGGCCTCCGTGAGTGACACCCAGCTGCAGGATGCAGCACATGTCCCATTGGCACTGCTATGCCAGTGTTGAAAAGCACTGACATGGAGAGAGCTTTGTACCCAACAAAAGATTCAAACATCTTCCTTATGAGGAAAGGCTATGGCTTTGGGCCTCTTCAGGCTAGAAAAGAGGCACCTGAGGGGGGACATGATTGAGACATAAAAAATTATGCACAGGAAGGATAGAGTGGATAGAGAGATGCTCTTTAGACTCTCACATAACACCAGAACCAGGGGACATCCACTAAAATTGAGTGTTGGGAGAGTTAGGAACAGACAGAAGAAATATTTCTTTACTTAGCTTGTGGTTGGTCTGTGGAACTCCTTGCCACAGGATGTGGTGATGGCATCTGGCCTAGATGCCTTTAAAAGGGGATTGGATAAATTTCTGGAGGAAAAATCCATTACGGGTTACAAGCCATGATGTGTATGTGCAACCTCCTAATTTTAGAAATGGGCTATGTCAGAATGCCAATGCAAGGGAGGGCACCAGGATGCAGGTCTCTTGTTATCTGGTGTGCTTCCTGGGGCATTTGGTGGGTCGCTTTGTACCCAACAAAAGATTCAAACATGGGAAGCCAAACCTTCATGGTTCTAGTCCAGCATTCTAACTACTACATCAGTTGTTCTCAAACTTTGAGGGAGCTTTACTTCCTCAGTAAGTCTTTGCAGGGAAGGGGTAAGGACAGGGAAGTGATCCCAAGGATCGCGTCCCTAAGGAGGGGCAAAAGGGGGTCCTTGCACTTACTTGAGTCCCAGTGTGGGCTACTAGAGGCTGCAGGAGGTGCGGGGAGCCCAGCGCAACCCTCCGCAGGGCCCCCCAAGGTTGTCCCCCAAGGAACAATCCAGTTTGGGGAGGGGTGAGGGCACTGTGGCTGCGTTTTAAGAGAAAAAAAATGGAGACACAGGAGATCTGATCACATATCTTCTGCATCCCATCTAGTTTGGCCTGGCAGCTGTACCACACCAATCTGAAAGCAAAGGATTTAGAGATCCTTTGTCTGTAAACAACAGCTGTAGAAAGGGGAAGTTGCCCTAAATAATACTGTGGTTCTCACATATGAAGAGAGTGGTAAGAGCTGACGTGAAGGGAGAAATATTTCACAAGAAAAAAAAGCTGAGCACCTTAACTTTTCAGCAGCTAGTCTTTATCATACTAGACTATGTATTGACAGAGACTTTTCCTTCTGTTGTACCTTTTGCAGGGATGTGCTATGAGTAGGGAGAATTTGACAGCATGGGCTTAGTTTAATACAGATTCGTTGAACCCACATTCACACACAAAATTCAACTTCCTGTGAATTACAGCTTTAAAATTAAAAAAGCAAGCTTCCAGCTCTGTGTGCTTCAGAGATATTCTTGAAAGTATGCAAGTCCTGCCTATTGAGATGGTAGTAGTCAGAGGAATAACCAAGTAAGATTTCTGGAGATGGGGCACCTGGACCCTGTATAACCAATTCACCCTTTCCCATTATTAGTACAACACACAATAAATTACGCAACATAAACAATATGCAGACTTGTTTAATCTGCATGGTTTGCACATGATCCAAAGGAACTGCATAGGCACATGCAAAATAACTGTGTCATTGATCCCTGCAGGTTCTCCAGCCAATGAGCCAAGCTGCTTTTGTCAGCTTCTGGAAGCTGTGGATAGGAAAATTACAAAGAGAGCCCAGCTAGTTCCCCTGGTTTGTGTGCATGTGCACCAATAGTTTTGACCATGGCTGGTATCTGAATCCACAGCAAGAATGTCACTTGTCATTGTGCATCTCCAGCTTTGTAGTGAAGATTTCTTTCCCTATACCCAGGTTACATGGATAGAATCATCAAGCTCTGGGAACAACAGAATGCGGAACCATTTGGCTGGATACCAAACAGTGTAAAGGGGGGGGGGGTTTGAGGTTTACAATTTGAGGTTTTTGGAAATGATTCTGGGAGGAAGGGTACTGATTTTCATAATCCACTTCCACAATAGATCCTGAACCATATTTGAAATTCTAATTTCTGTATCTGAGGTATTGTGAGGTTTGTTTCTTTTTATTTAAAACAATTGCTATCTCACCTTTCTTGCCCCAAGGCTACTTAGGAAGCAGAGAACCACCAAGAAAAAAATCCAAATTGAAATCTGTCCTGGCCACACCACCACAACATTCCTCCTTCACCAAAAGGAGCCATGTTTTAACCAACCTCCAGAAGGATGCAGGGTAGGGGCCAATCCCTTGAGGCAGAACTCCCAGCTAACAGCATCTCAGTATTGTCTGAGTGTCAGTTTGTTTTTCCCCAGCCATCCCTGTAGAACTGCCAGGCACTAGTTCAGGGTTTTTACTGCCTTCCTAGGATCAGATGAAAAAAGCTGAAGATCATCCACATACTAGAGACCCAGTAGCCCAAATCTCCAGCAGT
The DNA here is from genome assembly GCF_035046505.1 of Tiliqua scincoides. Classification (NCBI taxonomy): domain Eukaryota; kingdom Metazoa; phylum Chordata; class Lepidosauria; order Squamata; family Scincidae; genus Tiliqua; species Tiliqua scincoides. The sequence continues at coordinate 72,904,140 of NC_089821.1, read as the reverse complement.
GGTTCTCAAACTTTTAGCACCAGGACCCACTTTTTAGAATGAATCTGTCAGGACCCACTGGAAGTGATGTCATGCGTGGAAGTGACATCAAGCAGGAAAATTTTTAACCATCCTAGGCTGCAATCCTACCCACACTTACCCAGGAGTAAGTTCCATTGACTATCATTGTTAAAAGCATATACATAGTAGTCTGTTAAAAGTACAGATCTGTCACATTTCCCCAAATGCAGTCACATGCAGTCACATCTTAGCATCAAGTCTAACATATTAAAAGTAAAATATTGAAATGAATGGGGACCCACCTGAAATTGGCTTGTGACTCACCTAGTGGGTCCCGATCCACAGTTTGACAAACACTGCTCTAGAGGGCTTCACTTGATGGTTTAACGTACATGAAACAGCATAGGCTACAAGATGGAACCCTGCAGAACCCCATCAAAGTCCCCTAGCACCATCTTCTGGAAAGGTGGTGAAATAAGAGACCTGAGAAATGAGCAGAGCCATCTATATACAGGGCCTCCAAAAACCATCTCTACCAGGCGGTCCAAAGAGATATCAGCACTGATGATATTGAAAGCCCTGGGAGAATCAGAAGGGTCAAACTGTCCTATCTATTTCCTGGCATAAGTCATTGACAAGGGCAACAAAAGCAGTTTCTGTCCCAAAACCCTGTCTAAAGTCAGACTGAACTGTGTCCAGCTAATCAGTCTCACTCAGGTAAATCTGGAACTGGGGCACCATCACTTACTGAAGTAGGGTGAAAGAGATTTTTGACAGGTTGGTGCTGACAAAAATAAAAATAATTCAGTTTTATCCATCTGTCCGTCCCCCCACACACAATGGTTAGACCACCACTACCCCCTTTAATGCAGGTGACACATGTAGTGGCATAGCTAAGGGGGAGCAGTTGGTATCATGCCTTGAGGAGGTGTCTTAGAGGTCTCTGAAAGGCACTTCTGGTTTTTAGTGAAAACAGGAAGTGCCTTTCAGAGGCCTTCTGAAGCCTGGGGGACACTGGGTAGCTTCTGAGGCAGCCAGAGGCATACCCAGGGCTTTTGGGACCTAGGGCAACACCGTGACATCATGATGCCACACAGCATCATGATGTCATTAGGGTACATGTGTTTCAATTGCTTACCCACTCAAGAAGCAGTTGAAGTCAAGCGCATGCTCAGCAGCTGGCCAGGTGATTTCGCCCGACTGATTGCTGAGAGGGCGCATGCGCTCCAGTTGCTTCCCTGGTTGGGAAGCAATTGGAGCAAATGCTCTGGCACCCCCTCCAGTTGGTGCCCATGGCATGTGCTATATTTTGTCCTGTGGCAGTATACCTCTGCACACAGCCTCAGGCCTCAGAAGGCCTCCTGGAGGCCTCTGAAAAGCACTTCCAGTTTTCGCTGAAAATACTGAAAAGTCTCAGTGATGCAAGCCCAGGATGATGTACTCATTCACCATAGGCTGCTTTCCCTTTAACTGGCCTGGAATTAATCATGAGACTCCATAGGTTACCAGCAACTTTGATACCATGGGTATCAAGACTGTAAGAATGGCTAGGAGGCCGACTAGGCACATCTTAACTAATACAGCTTCCCTTCACCTGGCATACTAAACTCCTATTGCCAACTTTCCCATGCCTCCTGTACACCCATACACTCAAGCTAGTGGCACCAGCACCTCTCCCCTGCCATCAGACCCAAAACACATCTCTCTCACCAGAAGGTTAAGCACACCCAACTGCCAATCGGATTCTTCTCTCTTACCAAATTAACTGTCCCACTCTTTATCACAGGAACATATCCTGGGTCAGATTCTTTACCAGGCAACACTGAAGATGACAAAACTTAAACAAAACACAAAAAAAGAAATGGTTGTTTTGCCTACCATTAAAAAAAAGCCAATCAAAACTTGCACCAGTACAGCGGCAAAGTGTTTGTTCTCTCTTTCTCTCCGTGCAGGTTGTGCCGGAGCACTGTGTGTCACAACTGTTCTGTGAATAGTGGCCACAAGGAGCGCTGCTGCCTGCCATGTTACCAGAGGAGAAATGGCCAAGGCATCTGACCACTGGTCTCCTCAAGCTGGTCATCCCAATGGCTGTGGTGTTGTGAGTCCCGTAAACCGATCCTTCCCTGCGTGCCACCTGAAAATGGATGCAGCTTTCTTTGGGACATGGTTGCAGACAAATCCCCCCAAAACAGGACAACTGGGGATGTTACAGTGACATTGAGGAATCCCTTAGGAATTAAATTCAAATAAGGGATGACCCTGAATATTGATATTTAAGTGTTATGGGGGATCTCTTATCTTTCTCAGATCCAATACTATTACTTGAAAGTCTGTTTCTTTATTCCTTCTGGCCTCCAGAGCTGGCCAAGACTATGGCCTCTATGATATTTATGCAGAATTTAAGTACTGAACAGAGTTTCAGCAGTATGTGCACAAGGTGAAACTTAAAAGACAGCAATTCTGTGGGACACCTCTTCACCCTGATTTTGTTCCATGTTTACACCAGGACCTTGGGGGGCCCTTTTTGGGGACTGAAAAGCAGGATAAATAGCTTTTAATAAAGCAGACAAGAGACATTTTTGCTGTGTTTACTCCCAGTTTTCAGGCTATCCCATAGAATAGGATTTTGTTTCATTCTGGTAACCTAGCACATATTTTCATCTCTTTCTCTCTCTATATATATGTGTGTGTGTATGTCCTGACTGACATCAACGTCCAGCCCAAACCCCTGGACCTAGAAACATGAAATTTGGGGAGTATATTCCTTCCATAATGTAAGAACCTTCCAAGAAGAGATTTTTTGAAATTTGACCCTAAGCAGCTGAAAAGGGGTAAAATGTGTTTTCACAGATTCCTTGATATCTCTTAGGCCTGATGAGATATTGACTTGGTTTTTGCTTACTAAGGTTATCCTGGTGCCCTGGTGTAATTAAGGTTTTACAAATGCTTAAAAACATAATTCAGGATTTCTCCCTAATCAATCCCTAAAGAGGCAAATCTAAATATGGGGGTGAATTATAGAACGCTTCCTATTACTTCACAGGGAGCTGGCTCAAGGTCAACTCAGACTCCATCCTTCCAAGGTCAGTAAAATGAATACCCAGCTTGCTAGGGGAAAGGTAACATGACTGGGAAAAGCAATGACAAACTACCCCATTTATAGTCTGCCATGAAAGTGTTGTGGAAGCAGTGATACCCCAAGGGTCAGTAATGACTCAGTGCTTGCACAGGGGACCTTTCTTTTCTTTTTTCCCCCTATTACTTAGGCCTGGCTGGCTTTCTCCCCTCTTCTGCTATCTGAGGGAGGCCTATGGCCTACTAAGGCCTATGGAAACTAAGGCCAGGCCGGCTCTTTTAACTTAACCCTTTTTAAGTCGGTATGGCAAGGGGTAGTAACAGTAAAATAACAAAAAAATAGTAGCCATTTTAGTGTTTGCATAGTAAAATGAAGTGTACTTCTGGCTCAATGCTACATTCTGCTACCCCAAGATTTTGACAAGCCTTTCTCTTGAGAACTTATGCTATCACCAACCCTTGCTCTGCTTATCCTTGTGTTCCAGTGAGAGGAGAGTTAGGAAAGGGCAAGGACTCAAGAGTTGTGTGGCACAGTCTTGCTTCCCTCACAGGAGGCATTGCTCTGTTTATCCCTGTGTTCCAGTGAATGGAGTGTTAGGGAGGGGCACTGGCTCAAGAGTTGTGAGACACAGTCTAGCTTCCCTCACACGCGGCATGTGGAGAGGGAGTTGCAAGGCAGTGCACAGCAGGTGATGGGCCAGGTGTATAATAGATCCCTGGTGCTGACTGAGGATGCAGTGTTGGCTTTGGAAGGACAGAACTTGTCACAGTACAGCTTGCCTCAGCCAAAAAGGTCTGGAGGAGTCTCTGAGGGAGATCAGCTATGACTCAAATGCCTTGGCATGAACTATGGCACACAAGGCGGGTTTTGAGGCACTGAGCATAACCCTCAAAGACATCAGGGGCAATAATGGAGTGATGGGGAAAGTCACCGTGCTGCTGGCTGAAGACTTTGGGCAGACTCTGCCAGGTACTGCCAAGAGAAACTCAAGCTGACAAGGATAAGACGGGCATCAAGGCATTGTATCTATGGCTCTTCATCCTGAAACTCTCTCTCAGGAAGAACATGAGGGTCCACTTGAGAGGCAATGTCTCCGTTGGGCAATTCTCCAAACTCCTACTCAAAATAGGGGGTGGAAAGTATCCTGAAGGAGGGAGAGAATCCCAAGGGAAAGGTTACCATTCTTGCAGGCCTGGGATCAGTGGTGATGACCCTAGCAGACCTCACAACCAGTTGGTAGACAGGGGTGGGTCTGTCCAGTGCCGCTGAGACCAAATAAGCAAGACACTGAAAGGTGGAAGGCTATGAAGGCTGTTTATTGTTTCAGCAAGGCATGCCTGTGGCCTCTGGGAGACTCAGCTCAAATCCAGAAGGCACTCTTCAGAGGGGTGGGACGCTTTTATACATTCCTGGTCCTTTGTCCTAAAATCTAGACTTCCTATTCGCTGAAAATCTGCATCATAGATGGGGCAAACTCTTAATAGGCTGTAGATAACCTTAGAGACACCTGATAGGTATGTTTCAGGTTACAGGTTTCCATAAAAGGTAAAATTAGGCATTTAAACATATTGAATTACAAAGTTTTCAAAAACCAGTAGGGGGTGCTACAATTCCATTTACCCAGTGTTGAGCCTTATTCACATCCATCAATCCAATTATACAGATTGTTTGACAGGTAACATCATTTAAAGAGAGCAGTATAACACAAAGACAAGTGTGAAGGCCAACTTCATAAGATATTTTCTTGGCAGAACTGACTCATCCCTCATTAGGATGGCCTGGTACCATTATCTTATTGGCTTACCTTTCTCCTGTGTTAATCCAAACATTGAACACCTGTGGAGCCTCTCTGCAAAACTAAAAGCTTCTTGTCTTTTGTCTTTTAAGACTTCTAAAATCAAGCAACCTTTTGGTTCCTTAAGAACTACTACTTCTATGACTACTATGTCCCCATATGTGAATTACAATTTGGGGCAAGACTACCTTGTCCTAGCTTTTGTCTCTATATGCCCTTTTTCTATTTCAGTTGCAATTCAAACAAAGAGTCTCCAAAAGCAGAAGTTTCCCTGGTACTTTCCACTTCGTCCCTCTCATCTTCTCACCCCCTCCTTACTTTCAAAGAGGGAGTAGCCTTGTCTCACTTTGACTTGTTCAAGGATGCATACTTTTCTAATTAAAATGTGTGCTGTCTTCTAAAGTTCATCTCTTGCAGGTGTCCGTGGTTAGCTAGCTAGACACTTTGTTAGTTTGCCAAGAAACATTGCCAACTGATAGGACTACCTTGACATTTTAGCAGAGCAGTTAATTTAGCGGAGCAGTTAAGTTTTAAGCTTTCCCCTAAGTTCATGCTTTCCCTGTCTTCTTCTTTCCCCCTTCTCTGTTACACTGTTTTGATGTTTGCTACAGGTTTGGCTATCTTTTCTTGGGAGGGGGTCTAAGACAGGTAAGCAGGCGTCAATACCCTGATTTCGCTGATATCAAAGAGGTCCATAGAGTGACTGTGCAACCGTGCCATTCGGACCCCCGAGAACAACAAGGTTGCTGTTACTAATGACACCTACTTAAGTCGTTCAAAGGGGCAGAAAAGGAGTACAGGTCTGTGGACTCTGGTGCAAACTGCTGAAGTAGTCTACCCCATGGAGTTCCTCAGCACCCTCAACCCTCCTGGATTCCCAGCCCACAAACTTCTCCTCAAAGTGGGAGCTCTAGTAATGTTGCTTGGGAATCTCAACCCACCCACATGCTGCAGTGGCACCAGGCTGCGAGTGAAGGCCCTCCACAGGAATGTCATCAAGGCCACAGTGTTCACCAGCTGTGGGCTGTACTCGAGGGGAGTTGGTATGCTTACCACACATATCACTCATATCATCAGAGTAACCCTTCAAGTTCAAGAGGCTGTAGTTCCCCCTCAGGGTCTGCTTTGCTATGACCATCAACCAGTCCCAGGGGCAGTTGCTGTAGGTGGCAGGGATTGATTTGTGGAAGGACTGCTTCTCACATGGCTGTTCTATGTGGCCTGCTTCAGAGTGAGCTAACCCAGTGGCCTGGTGGTCCTAGCACCTGAGGGGAGAACCACCAATGTGGTCTACAAAGAGGTCCTTAAGTAGAGAACCAAAGATCATAGGTATTTTCCGCTATTTTTTCACTACAATTTTCTCCTTGCTATTTCTTCATCAAATGTTATATTTCAAATTTCACTTCATTTTTCTACATCCTCGCTTTATTCAAACTGCACACTCTTTTTCTTAATTCGCTTTCCTTGACTTTTGCAAATATCTTCATGAAGCATGTATACTATTCTATTATAGCACAAAACCAATTCAAAATATAAAAATAACAATTTCTTAAACAAAAAAAATTTGATGGAACTGTGACTTTCAATAATTACAGGGTGTTGCCTGACGTGGGGTAGTTGTGCTAAGTTTCAGTTCATTGCAATCAAAGGAAAGTTCACTGGAGTGAAAATAGATTTTAAGTAATTAAGGGCACAACCCTATGCATGTCTACTCAGAAGCAAGCCTTATTGTTGGTCTTTGTTCCCATAGTTGTAGGAGGACCTGATGCTGACCAGCTGCTCAAAGTTCCAGCTGTCAGACATGGTGGAGACCACCTTGGTCAGCTCCTCCTCCTGGCACTGCAATACCCTGTAGACATGCTTGACTGGAACCTGTGCGATTCTGGCATCTCTTTCCCTAATTTTGTCCTTTACGAGCTTTATTAAGGATGTGATGTTGTAGAATGGCAGCAACTGTTACCCTGCACATGCCTGATCTTGTCTGATCTAAGCAGGGTCAGGCCTGGTTAGTACTTGGATGGGAGACCGCCTGGAAATACCGGGTGCTGTAGGCTTATACTATAGTCTTTCGAGACTGAAGGTTGCCAACCATTGTTGTAGAATTCAGCTTCTTCAAGCACACCTTCCTCAGCCAGGTCTTTATTGATCACCAGGTTCCCGTGTCGAAGATAATTCAACACTGGCCCAAAATAGGTGGGGTCTCTGTCAATCAGGTAGGCACCTGTTTCGTCCTTGTCGGAGTCGAGGTCGGGGTCGGCCTGGCAGAGGCAGAAGAGGAAGCTATGTGGGTCCTGGCAGAGCATCTGGCAGGTGGTGAGGAAGCAGGTGCTGCCCATGTTCAGCCGCACCCACTTGCTGGGGACACCGCCCGCCCCCACCCCCACTGAGCACCACAAGGACAAACTGCTGCTGTGCCGGGGGGGGGGGGCTATTGCCCCAAGCCTTATTGTATTCAATGGGACTTACTCTCAGGAAAGTGTGGATAGGATTGCAGCCTCAATACGGTAATGAAGCACGGGTATCACGCTAGTTATCTATATGTGGGGGGAACACTGAAGCTGCTGTTAGGCTACTGCTTCAGTGCCTATTATTATTTTTTTATAAACATGTGGCGAGATTAAAACTAGAAGTTAATCAGATAATTTCTGTGAGAGAAATTATTTATGAGGTCAGTATTTATGAAAATAAATTTACGAGAATTAAAGTAAAATAATTGTATGTTTTAGTTTCTATACTCTCCCTCTATTCACTTTTGTTTCTTTTCTATAACTTCCTTGTAAACTTAAAATGAACTTCTTCATTTTCTGTTTTGCCAAGAGCCGTAGTCAACAACAGAATCTGTAATAGTTTTCACTTTTGATTACCTTCTCTGTTCCCAGTGCAAACTTCCTCCACCCCACCAGGAACGGCCTTGTGTGCTTGTGGAACACTGGAGAATAGGCTGAAGTTTTTTAACTTCTCTAGGTTCCCTTTTTTAAACTCCATATTTCTAGTTGCTCGGTTTCTGTTGACAGCCAAACAAGACTGTATGGCATGTATAAATATTCTTCCTTATTCTTCTTATCTCTTCACTTATTCTGAAGAATAAGAATTCTTCATTCTTATATTAGTGAACGTACCCTCTATGCCAAGAGTGTCAAGGCCTATTAAGCATAATAATGCTTACCCTTCTTACAGAATGGTTGTAAGAACACGATACATGTGAGGCCCTGTGCACACTTGAATGTGCTATCCACAAGTCTATCCATTTCCTGATGAATACAGGATTCTTAGAAATAAATCCGTAAATTCAGCAAAAAAGTGACCACGATGAAACTAGAGTCCCAAGGTTTTTTTTCTATTTACTTCTCCTTTCCTTTCTCCACCTGTCCACTCTCTTTTGTCTCTGTTTCTCTTTTTCACTCTCTGTCTCTCCCACTCTCTTTCCTGCCCCAAAGGACAGCTCTTGACTTTTGGGGGAAACTACCACTACACCCACAGCTCATTCTTTTGGCCATCTCCCCTACTTCCTACACTCTGCTTAAGAAAATGCAGCAGCCAGCAAGGAAGAATGCAGTGGGGGAGCAGTAAAAACTTGAGGGGTTGGCTGGGGCATCTCTTCCTGAACTGCTTCTCCATGACCCCAGCCTTTTCAAAAGGAAGGAGTAGCCGGCACCAACCAGAAGGGTTAATAGCACCCCAGCCAAATGTTAGGAGCGGGGGGGGGGGAGGGGGTAATGTTGTAATGTTGTAATGTTGTAATGATGTTGTAATGGGTTAATAGCACCCCAGCCAAATAGCACCCCAGCCAAATGTTAGGAGCGGGGGGGGGGGGTAATGTTGTAATGATGTTGTAATGTTGTAATGATGACAACAGAAAGAGAGCTGGCAGGCAGACTGAGCGGCTGAAATCACTGCTGTACTACTTTCAGAAGTAACAGTCCTTTTCTCCAGTCCACTCCGTGCCTCCTCTACGCCCGCTGAAGTCTAGAAAAACTTTGGCACTGAAGGACCTGCTTCAAATAAAATGAAGAACCATTCAAACAATACTTCAATCATGCTCGTAACATGTGTGTTAAGAGCAGAAGCATGGGCTCCTCCTCACCTGGTCTGCCATCTCACCATTTCCTAATCATGGGTCTGGTTCACCTAAACCAGGCGTGCCAAACATAAGGCCCGGGGGCCAGATGCGGGCCGCAGAAGCTTTTTATCTGGCCCTCAGGCTCTCATCTGCTGAATAGTGCTGTGGTGTTATTGCTAAAAGAGCAGCCCACGTGAAAATTGGGCTTTCTCATATCTTGAAATATGATCAAGATTTGTGTATTTTCTCTTCTGTTGTTTGCAGCTAATGAATTCCTAAGTAAGAAAAAAGTGTTTATTTTTTATTATGACCTGTTTAATGACATCAATTCCTGCCTAATGACATCACTTCCGGCCCTCAGCAGGCATCATGAATGCTATTCGGCCCTCGGTATGAAACAAGTTTGACACCCCTGATCTAAACTGTCTGTCAACACAGTTTAAATATTTTTAGTGCACTGACGAGCAGCATAGACAAACAATCCACTAGACTCTAGGCAATTGTCCAGGGCCTAGGTGATTAGGCAGTGATATAATGGCCAAGTCGGATCTCCGGGGGGGGGGGGATGTACAGCCACACTCTTCCCTCACACACATTGGGCAGCCCAATCCTACCTAACTCCCCATGAGCTGATGAAGGTGCACCAAGAGGGTGCACGCTATATCCCATAGGGAGATTCAAGCTGCAAAGGCCTCCTCAAGGTAAGGAAACATTTGTTCCTGTGCTCTGGGGTAAGCCCTTGCTGGCCCTGTGGGTCTACTCAGACCTATGCTAGTTATATAGCTGATGCAAGTCTGAGTGGACCCAAGAAGGCAGATTGAGGCTGGAATGGAGAATAACAATGGTGCCACTGCCACTGATCCCCCCTTCCAAGCCTTGATCTTCTCCACCCTGTTTCCTCCCCGTTCCTCCTTCTATGCCCTTTTCTGTCCACCTTCCTCCTGCCCCCTTTGGCTGGGGCTCTTCGGCCACTGGCATGCGAACCCAGCCATTCTCCTCTTGCAGTGGTGGCCAGGCTACATTGTGTGGCATCTCCCATTTTGCAACAGCTGCCAAGGACCTTATGCTGTTGGAACACTAGTTCCAGAAGAGTAAGACCCTCTTAGAACTGGGCCATAAGAGAGCAATTTGGAATATTATTTGAACTGGCCCATAGCATTGCTGTGAGTGAAGGCCAAACTACACTTTATGTGGAAGTGGGAGCTTTCCAATGGAAGTTTTCTTTCCCAGAGCTACTAGTGGTTTCACTGATGCAAGGAAGGTTCAGTACAGCTTCTCTGCATGCCACAGTCCCAATCCTGATCAGAAAAACATGCAGGGCCAAACTAAACAATTAAACTAAATGCAATTTGGTTCAGTGAAACTAAATTAGAAAGTTAGGGAATGTGTTTTTTGTTGTTCTCACGAAGCTAATGCTTTAAAAACTTGAACATTATTTGATATCTTCAGATCCCTCTTGCAGATGTCCTTGAAGGCCTTAGGAGTGGACCTCAACAGGTGGGAAACCCTGGCCTCTGAGCGGCCCGCTTGGAGACAGGCTGTGCAGCATGGCCTTTCCCAGTTTGAAGAGACACTTGGCCAACAGACTGAGGCAAAGAGGCAAAGAAGGAAGGCCCATAGCCAGGGAGACAGACCAGGGACAGACTGCACTTGCTCCCAGTGTGGAAGGGATTGCACTCCCGAATTGGCCTTTTCAGCCACACTAGACACTGTTCCAGAACCACCATTCAGAGCGCGATACCATAGTCTCTCGAGACTGAAGGTTGCCAACATGATATTTGATATCTAGTTGGTCAACTGACTAACTCCTGTTTTTTGGGGGTGCAGTTAAATGCACGACCCTATTCCACATAGAGATAAAGAATTAAATTTGTATAAACATCCTCAAGTGTAATGTATGACTTAGGTTACATTTTTTTACCCTCTTGATAAGGGGCTTGTACCCAAGACAAACACTCTCCACCAGACTCCTGGGTCAGGCAAAGACCAGACCTGCCTCCCCCTTCCTCATTCTAAAGAGGTGAGTTAGAACAGACAAAAGAAAATATTTCTTTACCCAGCATGTAATTAGTCTGTGGAACTCCTTGCCACAGGATGTGGTGATGCCACCCAGCCTAGATGCCTTTAAAACAGAAATGGACAGATTTCTGGAAGAAAACTCCAACACAGGTTACAAGCCATGATGGGTATCTACAGTCTGAGATTAGCTGGTCGCTCATTATGAGGGCCAGGTAGGAATTTGGTAGGAATCTTTTCCTGTCATATTAATTGGCTGTGGATATCAGTTTTTTCGCCTACCCCAGACTGGTGAGGGAGAGGAGGTATGTTCAGTAGGTTTCATGCATTAAAAATTGGTCAGTATGTTTAATAAAATAGCACAAGTTAAACCCAAGTGCAATCCGGTGTCTTCACTGGGGGTGTGGGGGTAAATAGAATGCCAGATGCAGGGGGTGGCAGTGAGATCAAGTATCTTGTGGTCTTGTGTGTTCTCTGAATCATCTGGTGGGCCACTGTGAGATACAGGAAGCTGCACTAGATGGGTCCTGTGCCTGATCTAGCAGGGCTCTTATATTCTTGTGATCTGCCCAAGGGGAGCCCAGTTGATCCAGAATAACACCAATTCATGTAGATGCAGGATGCAATTTTAAATATTTAAGCTCTGTAAAAATCAGCCAATGACACACAAACTGGCTCATCAGCAAACCAAAGGAGGTCATATCAAAAAGCATCAAACCACACAAACAGTATGGCTGTTAGCAGCTGTTAAGTCACAATGTTTTCTCTACCTTTAACAGTCCTAGCAAGAACAAAATACGCTCAGATAAACATTTAAATAAAGCACATAGTGCTGTTTACAAGAGATGGGGGCAGAGAGAATTCAGCTCACTGGGAACTTCCGGTCACAGCCTTCAGATAAAGGCGACTTCTTCTGTACATACTGCTTTGGCAAAACAAAACAGTTGCTAAGCCCTGTGTCCTGGGAAGATTGCTCCATGGGTGCTCGGGGTGATGCTGTTTCTCACACACGCACTTTCCTAATGCACCAGGCATCTGCCTCAATTGCCATTCCTGGGATATGAGAACTTTGTCTCATCCCTTGTTGTTGGCATGAATAAAGATTGGGCTGTCAGTCATGGCTAACTGTTCTGCTGCCAGCAAAAGACTCCTGAGAGGACAATGGCTGCCTTCTTCCCAGGCAATGGGGCAGAAAAGTGGGAGCACTTACATTTGCCAAAGATGAGAGTAGATAGGCCACTTGGCACCCACAGATAGTTTCCCATAGTCACTTCCATACGAAAATGCCTACTTCTCATGCATCAACACTTGGATGAATGGTGCTTTAAACTGGACTGAGGGGTGGTGGTTTGATCGGCCAGTTTTTCAAAGGGGTCAGGTAGATGGGACTCATCAGCCTGGGAAGGCAGCTCATCTAAGAGAAGGAAACTCTGACCTCAAACCTCCACTGCCTTGTGGCCATATCCAGTTGTGGAAAAGGCTTCAGGAGTCAACCTCGAGGCAAAATCAGGAGCCGGAGTCCCTGAGGCAGTTCGTGGCTGTACACAGTCACGCTCTGGCAACTCCTGCGATGCCGCTGGAACCAACCGTATTGGCCTCTGCCTTTCCATTGGACCATTAAAGCGACGTGGAGAGGGGGGATTTGCTGCATGGGTAACAGCCTATCGTCCATACCTTCTTTACCCAGGCTTCACGCACTGGAGAGGACACTCCAACTAACCACCATTCAGAGCGCGATACCATAGTCTTTCGAGACTGAAGGTTGCCAACATGTTTTCAAAGGGCCAAGAATGCAGTTCTAAGACTTACCTCTTACCTGAAGCAAGTTCCAGTGAAGTAAAGATGCTAAGGTCCTGGGAATAAGAAAGAAGCCACCAATTTGTTTGGGAAACTGTGGGTACAGTATAGGCAAAGGGAAGCAGCTTTAGGCCGCCTCACTGATATTACATGCTTACCACCCTGAGACCTAAACTTGCTTTCTTTGGCTGGATCATCATACCCTGTACATATGTCTCTGACTTCTTTGGGGGAAGAAGTAAAAAAAATAAGTCACAATTTCCATGGTGAATTATAAAATAGGACCACTAACTATTTCTTATTTCCTGGGATCCACTTTAGGCCTGATTTGTTCCCTCTGTCCACACGTATCCTATTGTCAAAATGTGATATTTATTTTCTATATTCCCGATTGCATGTGACACATAAAACATTCCAAATATATAATTAAGGTTCCAACATGTAAGGGTGTCTCAGAAAAAACAACTGTACAAACGTTTTTAATGTGTTCTAATACAGTGATTCCCATACAGTAGATTTGGATCCACTGGCAGGTCAATTTCTGGTTGTTCCTGAAATGCTGAACAGAGCCAACATCAGATAGCTGCTAATTGCCCAGCTAAAAAGCTCAGCAGTTATTTTGCAAGCTGCAGGAGCTGAGGTCTTTGCAGAGCAATTAGGCATTCTATTAATAGAATGCAGGGCATTCTATTAATTTGGTTTTTTGGAGGCTCAGTGAGCAAGTGATCAGCTGCCAGGAGGGTGGAGGAAGGAGCTCATCACTTACACCTGTTGTTGGACCTTGGGACTAACGATTGGTTCCTTCTCTTGGCAGGTAACCTGCTTAAGCCTCTGACTTGCCTCTTGGCGCGTGGCTCTTAGCACTGGGATCGTGCCCAGAAGATCAAAGTTTCCTTTCCTGGTTGGCGGACTGAAAACAGTGGTCGGATTATTCCTCCCCTTCTGTTTAAAGGCAGGGGAGAGAGGAGCAACATAAATTCTAGGGCAGCACAGTCTTTTTTCCAGCAGAGGATTGGCCTTTGAGACACCCAGTGCTAGGCTTGCCTTGTTTTTATCTTTTTCATAAGCAGGCCTGCTGGGTGTTTCTCTTTGTATAGGCCAGTCTCAGAAGGAGGGCCTCGCCACATGTGTTTCTTTTTAGGAGGGAGCTCAGGGGAAGGGAGGGGTGCCACTATCAAGAGAGTGACGGGCCAGGGGAGATATGGTGGTGGGGGTCGGACAGGCCGTTACAGGAGAAGGAGAGTTCATCATAGGCAGATCATCACTCCTTCTGGTCCTTCCCCCAATTCTCGGATGCCTGGTGGTCTTGGCAGTGAGTCCCTGGATCTGAAGCTGCTGCTTTTGAATGCCAGGTCGGTGAATAACAAAACCTGCATCATCCAGGATTTAATCCTGGATGAGAAAGCTGACCTGGTATGTATTACAGAGACCTGGTTGTACATGGCGGGAGGAGTTAGTCTCTCCGAACTTTGTGCACCAGGTTTCCAGGTGTTGCAGCAGCCAAGACTGCAGGGATGGGGGGGGGGGGGGAGTTGCAATGGTCTATCGTGAGTCCACCTCCCTTCCCAGGTGCCCTGTCCAGCAGTTTGCTGGGTTCGAGTGCCTGCATGTTGTGTTGAGAGGGCCAGACAGGATTGGGATTCTGTTGGAGTACCGCCTGCCCTGCTGCCCAACAGTCTCCCTGCCTGAGCTGACCGGGGTGATCTCGGGGGTAGCATTGGAGTCCCCCCACCTACTAGTGCTGGGCGACTTTATTGTTCATGCCAAGGCCCCCACAGCAGGTGCAGCTCAGGATTTCATGGCCGCCATGACAACCATGGGCCTGTCCCAGAAGATCCTGGCCCCAACACATACTGCAGGACACGTGGTGGACCTGGTGTTTACAGCTGGGTGCGGAGGTAGTGATCTGGATGTAGAGGAGATCAAGATCACTCTGTTGTCATGGACAGATCACTTCCTGGTAAGGTTTAGGCTTGTTGCGACTTCCTACCTCAGCAGAGGCGGGGGACCATTTTCTATGGTCCGCCCCTGGAGGCTAATGGATCCTGAAAGACTGGCATCTCATCTGAGGCCCTGGTTGACCTCTGGAATGGGGAAATGACCAGGGCAGTGGATGAGATTGCTCCGGAGCGACCTCTGCCACGTTGCAGTCTCGGAGCGGCTCCTTGGTTCACTGAGGAGCTGCAAATGATGAAGCGGCAGGGCAGGTGTCTAGAGCGACGGTGGCAGAAAACATGGGATGAATCCGATCGGACACGGAGTAGAGCTCATTACAGAGCCTATTCCGTGGCGGTGGTAGCACCGAAGTGATCGTTCTTCTCTGCTACTATTGCGTCTGCTGACAACCGTCCGGCAGAGCTGTTTGGTGTGGTGCGGGGCCTCCTCCATCAGGCCCCCCCAGTAGACCAGGAGGAACACACGGTCAGCCGCTGTGACGTGTTTGCACAACATTTTGCAGATAAAATCAATCGTATTTGTCACAACTTGGATGCCACATTGATAATGTCTGACGATGTCCCCTTGGCAACTGCTTGTCCAGTGTTGTGGGATTCTTTTCAGCTTGTACAACCTGAGGATGTGGACAGACTCCTTTGGAGTGTGAGGCCATCTGCCTGCCTGCTTGACCCTTGCCCAGTTTGGCTGATAAAAGCTGCCCAGGGTGGACTGGCTGAGTGGACAGGGAGAGTGGTCAATTCTTCCTTGATGGAGGGGACATTGCCATGTGCTTTGAAACAGGCGGTGGTTCGCCCCCTCCTGAAGAGGCCCTCCCTGGATTCCACTGTGTTGGACAACTACCGGCCAGTCTCCAACATCCCGTTTTTGGGCAAGGTAATTGAGCGAATGGTGGCGTCTCAACTCCAGAGGGTCTTGGGTGAAGCGGATTATCTGAATCCTTTTTGATCTGGTTTCAGGCCGGGCTTTGGGACAGAAACTGCCTTGGTTGCCTTGGTGGATGATGTACGCCGGGGACTGGACAGGGGGAGTGCGTCCCTGTTGGTCCTGCTGGACCACTCAGCAGCTTTCGATACCATCGACCATGGTATCCTTCTGGGCCGATTGGCCGGGTTGGGAGTTGGAGGCACTGTTTTGCGGTGGTTCCACTCCTACTTGGAGGATCAGTCCCAGATGGTGGTGCTGGGGGATGCCTGTTCAACACCCTGGCCCTTGAGGTGTGGGGTGCCACAGCATTCAATTCTGTCCCCCATGCTATTTAACATCTACATGAAACCGCTGGGAGAGGTCATCCGGGGGTTTGGAGTGGAGTGTCATCAATATGCCGAGGACACCCAGCTCTATCTCTCCTTTCCTCCAGACTCCAGGGTGGCGGTTGAGGGCCTGGAGCGCTGCCTGGAGGCAGTGAGGATCTGGATGGGGGCTAAAAAGCTGAAATTAAATCCGAATAAGATAGAGGCTCTCCTGGTTCAGAAATCCTCGATGCAGGTGCTGGACTATCGGCTTGTGCTGAATGGAGTTGCACTCCCCCTGAAGGAGCAGGTCCACAGCTTGGGGGTCCACCTGGACTCGCAGCTGCTCCTGGATTCCTAGGTGGCGGATGTGGCTAGGGGGGCCTTCGCTCAGCTTCGGCTGGTGCGCCAGCTGCGGCCATACTTGGATCGTGCAGACCTGGCCACGGTGATCCATGCCACGGTGACATCGAGGTTAGATTATTGTAATGCGCTCTGTGTGGGGCTGCCCTTGAAGACGGTTCGGAAACTGCAACTAGTGCAGAATATGGCGGCCCATGTAGTTACTGGAGGTAGGCAGTTTGACTCTGTCAGTCCGCTTCTCCAGTGGCTGCATTGGCTGCCCATTCGTTTCCGGGCCCAATTCAAGGTGCTGTTTTTGACCTTTAAAGCCCTATACTGCTCTGGGCCAGGGCATCTTAGAGATCGCCTACTTCCATACAATCTAGCTCATCCGCTTAGGTCATCAGAGAAGGCCTTTTTACAAGTGCCGCCGCCTAGGGAGGTACGTGGGGCGGCAGCAAGAAATAGGGCCTTCTCAGTAGTGGCACCAACACTATGGAATTCCCTTCCCCTTGACTTAAGAATGGCTCCCTCTTAAGAGGGACTTAAGAATGGCCCCTTGACTTAAGAATGGCGAGGCCTGAATACCCTTCTGTTTAAACAAGCCTTCTGAGTTCTCAGCCTTTTTAACATCTTTTTAACACCTTTTAATATTTTTTAGATACTTGGTTACAGGCCTGATTCTTTTATGATTTGCTGCTCTATGCTCTTTTTACCTGATTACTTTTTATCTGACTACTGTTTTTATGATATGTGTTATTTGCTTTTATCTGTTTTTTAAATTATGTTTTTAATCTGTTTTAACCTGTTGTAAGCTGCCTTGAGTCCCTTCGGGGAGAAAGGCAGGGTAAAAATAAAGTTATTATTATTATTATTATTATTATTACTTTGTAAACTGCAGGAGCTGAGCTCTTTGCTGAGCAATTTATAGCTATCTTGTAAACTGCCTGAGCTAAATTGCCCTGCAAAGAGCTCAGCTTCTGCAGTTTACATGGAGCTGAGCTCCTGCAGTTTGTAAGATCTGTAAATATGGACAGAGAAATACTGTATGTCTTACTTGATGTCCCCTAAAAAAGAATTCAAAAGAATCCAGAAGATTTTGTTTTTTATTTTTCTGGGGAGAAATGGGAAAGGAAGGAGAGCATTCATTAAAGTTTATCAGGGCTGCCTCATTAGGAGAAATAGATCAAATTTTTTTAGATCAATTTTTTTGTTAATAAAGAAATAAATAAAAGTATTACTTGAAAATAAATAAATAAATAATTTCTAGTTTTGTTTTTTTTTTTTAAGCTGGGGGTCCCAACAGAGAGTCATTCTACAAAGTGGGTTCCAGTGCTAAAAAGTTTGGGAACCATTGCTCTAATCCAGGGGTGCCCAAGCCCTGGCCCAGGGGCCACTTGCAGCCCTCAGGAACTCCCAACCTAGCCCATGGGAAGCCCCCAGTCTCCAATGAGCCTCTGGCCCTCCAGAGAATTGCTAGAGCCCATGCTGGCCCAACGCAACCGCTCTCAGTGTGAGGGCAACTGTTCGACTTTGTGTGAGCTGTGGGAGGGCTCCCTCCACTGCTTGCTGTTTCATGTCTGTGATATAGCAGCAGCAGCAGCAGCAGCGAAGAAAAGGATGGCCTTGCTTTATGCAAGGTCTTTTATAGGACTTGAGCTATTGCAAGACCTTCATTCATTCAAATAAGTTCCATTTCTAATATATTCATTTATGTAAATTTATTCAAATTTGAAATGTAAATTAATTTGTTTTTTTCCCCAGCCCCCAACACAGTGTCAGAGAAATGGTGTGACCTTCCTGCCAAAACGTTTTCACACCCCTGCTCTAATCCATTACAAAAAAATCCTGCTCTAATCCATTACAAAAAAAAGCCTGCAACACTCAAAAATCTAAAACAGTGTTCTTCGCCGGTGGGTCATGACCCCAAGACTCATTGAGAGGGTCGCCTTAACCTTTCGAAGCCTGTGCAAGAGAGGGCTTGGATCCAATCCAATAACAGTACTGCCTTATCAAACTTGAGTTCTTGATATAACCCTGCATAGCCTCTTCTCGATGTCTTAACCTGTTGCTGTTAAGGCTGGCCTTGCTCAGGCTGCTGCTCACAGGGTTGTTGTGAAAACACAAGAGGTAGAGGGAAATGGGACAGGTGGGGATGGGCAGTGGTGGGGAAGGGGATGGGATTGGCAGTGAGTCCCTGGCCTCATACTTTATTTATTGGGGTCATGGCACAAAAATGGTTGAAGACCACTGATCTAAGGAAGCGTTTGAAGAGATGTGTGGAACCATCCCAGCAGCACACACATTGGTGGATGTCTGCAGATTCCTTAGCCAACAATGTAGAGATGCCATAGAGGAGCATTTAGATTTAGAGTATTAGTTATTTGATTTTCTCTGTAAACCACTTTGTGAACTTTTTGTTGAAAAGCGATATATAAATACGGTTAATAATAATAATAATAATAATAATAATAATAATAATAATAATAATAATATTTGGTCTGATATCATTAACTAATTAACTGGGTCAAGCAACTGCTTCTGGGTACTCTGTATGCAGTATATGTGTGAATTACAGTATTATAGTATGTGTATGAATTATAGCATAATATATTTAACACTATAAAGTGCGTGTACATTTTCTTGACGCCTTGTATTTATTTATTTATCAGTGTAAAAAATGGTCCATTAAAAAAAATGCCCCACATTAATTTTTTTAGCATATTATTTGTTTATACAACTTTCCTGCACAGGAAAACTTCCTGTACTGCTCTAGTGAGCGTAACAGCAGCTGGATCAGCAAGTGAAGCTTTTGACAATTGAGACACAAGTGTTATCACCTGTTAGTGACTGTAGATGCTGCTGCTGTTTACAGCTGAGGCAGAGGCACCGCTAAGGGGTACAGGTCGCACCGATAGATGTGCATGGGGGGGGTGAAACCACTAGTGACCAAAATCACAGTTTGTAGGAATAATACGATCATGTTATATACCATTTGATGCATAATTGACAGTAGAATGCGTTGAAAAAAACCAGAGTGAAATATCTCCATTCTATCAAATGGTATGGCCAAAAAAAACAGAAAACAAAAATGCAACTGTCTTATATAACAAAAAAATACATTTCCTTAATTCAAAGTGGACCAATGTGACTGACTATTTGAAGTGCCAATGAGATGTTATTATGACACAGCATGGAACCAACAAGTTGTTAGTAAGGTGACACCCTCGGGGAGGTGACACCACTAGTGACCAAAATCATTAAAATTGTGGTTGTTAGGAATAATACCATCATGTCATATATCAATTGATGTGTAATCTCATGCAGAATGTAATGAAACAAAGTGCATTGAAATATCTGTGTTCTATCGAAAGGTATAGCCCAAAAAATCAGTGGGGGTGGTTTTTGTTGCTCTGCCCACTACATGGGAGGAGGTCCATCACGGGAGTGACACGCTGGCCCCTTGCACAGAGTGATGCAAACCCTAGTGATGCCACTGAGCTGAGGAAGAAGAGCTGGCAAAGAAAAATAAAAGGTGTAACCCTCCCAACAGCAGTTGCCCTGCCTAGACAGTTGCTATAAAACAAAATGAGTATTAAATGCATTGGTTATCCCATCCTTTAGCAGTTAGGCAACTCAGCACAAGCAAGCTACCTCTTAGCCAACTGTTTGTTGGCTTCCTGGTGCTATTGCAGAACATTACTACAGCAGTCGCTTAAGCAAGTGGTTTCCCAGCGGTTACTGCAGAGGAAGTGCACCTCTGGACCAAAGAAGTCAGTAAAGGGTGGCACATCTGCTGCACGTGTGACATGCAGTAATTGGCATCGAATTATTTGAGTTATCATCAAGCCAATGCACATACAAATGGAACAATAGTTCTAATGAAAACACTACAGTAGACTTTCTTCCTTTCTAGATGATGCAGGCCTGGGTCTCAGCCAGTGCCATCACAGAAAGAGCAATGCCTCCTGGGTGACAGAAGGGATAACACCTCCTCTAAAAAGATACTGCCTCCCCTCCGCCCCTTTTTCAAAACGACAAAAGTTTTGAAAGTGAAAAATAATGTTTAAAATGATGCTGTATTAATTGGGTACACCTTTTTGGCAATCAGTTTTTTTTAATGGATTCATCAAGCAAGTAAACATTGCACATCTAAGTCATATGAAACATCTTCTTGCATATCACACACAGGATGGCCAGAGGCAGTAGAGAATGCAACTATTACAGCTCCTAAATCCCTGCTCCTCTATGGCAAATCAGAATTTTCTCCAGGCATGGCTGTACTTGTAATTTCCAAATTGATGTTGTGTGGTGTGTTGTCGTGTGTGTCCCTGTCCCACCCACCCACGCCCCCCCCCCCGATGTTGATGCTTCTTTTTCATGACTAGCTAACATGGGTATGTAGGCAGGCTATTAAACAGCAGGCTGTTAAAACTTCCTGTAGACTAGTAACTCTTGTAAAGCTGTCTATAAGGCTGTATTGAAGGTATTAGAGAGGGTGTTGCTTACCATGTCATAATACTGCAGAAGCTGAACTTACAGAAATTCCCTCTTCTACACAAGACATAGATGTTTTGCTTTCTTTTGCACCTGATCACCCTAAGAACACAGGATTGTCAGCTTCAATGCCTATTCTGCTGACTTTAGTAGGTTACAATGCTGATTACCTGTGGGGTGGGGAATCTCTACCAGCTGATTTCAAGATGATATTAAAGTCTCAGGAACAACCAAGGCATTTTTCTGATCATATGGCAACTTTTGTCCTAAGGGGACTCTTCCTATGGAATGAACGCACGTCTGATTGTCAAATTGGATGGGGGAGACTAAGAACCCTTCTAAACTGTGGTAGTCTCAGGATTCCAATGCATTCTGCAGCAGCTTCCTCCTAGTACAGAGCTCTGAATTTATACTGTAAAGATGACATCAGATGTTTACAGTAGGTGAGGAGAGACACAGGATATGGGAGCTTTTGCAAAAACCAGTTGGGTAACAGCTCCTTTGGCATCCTGGAAATGACAAGTGCCTGAAATTTCACGTACCAGTCCTAAGTACAGACCACTTGGAAATTCCCTTGCATGATCTTGGGTTTCAATAACTGTCTCTGAGATGGAAGCCAGTGACAGGTTAAAACACCATCATGAAGACGGCACATGTGGGTCAGAACAACCTTTTCTTGCTCAATGCAGCTAAATGGAGCACCACTAACCCAGTAATCTCTGTCATAACTTAATCCTGACGAGATGGAGAGACGTGGTTTACTGGAGAGCTGATTTAAGAAGACCCCAGTCTCTGGATAGAGTAGCATTCCACCTGAAGGAGGTGAAGCAGGCGTGCAGTCTGGAGCTGCTTGTAAAGCACCTTTGCTCCTGAAGTCTCTGGTGGTGTCTGTGGCCAGGAGCACCTTTGCTCAGCTTTGGTTGGTGCAGCAGCTGCAGCCAGATCTGGCCTTTGTCACCCATGCCTTGATCACATCTTCTGATTATTACAATGTGCTCTGAGTGGGGCTGCCCTTGTAAGGCATTTGTAGTAGCTTGTTAATAGTACAGGTCTGTAACGTTTCCCCAAATGCAGTCACGTACCATGGTAGCATCAAGTCTAACATATTAAAAATAAAATATTGAAATGAATGGGGACCCTCCTGAAATCGGCTTGCAACCCAACTAGTGGGTGCCAACCCACAGTTTGAGAAACAGTGATCTATGGCATGCCAACTAGAGAAAATCAGAAAATGTGCCCCTGCTTACTTCTCCGCTTGGCAGTCAGCGTGACCGCTGAGCGGCAGAGGTTGGGTGCCAGCCCGGGGGTAGCCCAGCATCAGCCAGCACTGGGCTATCACCGGCACTCACCCGGCGGAAGAGGGCCCAAACATACCTTATGGCACGTTTGCGACAATGTACGCTGGCAGTGAGCCAGTGTGCCAAGCCCAGGATTGGGCTCTAAAACTCCACTAATTCCACTAGGCCTTTGGGATATATAATAATGGATGGTTTTCCACTGAGTATGTTGCAAGTTTCTGAGCTGGTTTATCCTGTCCATGTAAAAAAAATTTTAATGTTTTTTAAAATGTTTTTATTGTATTTTGAGAATGCTGGCAGTAGCTTTTGTGCCAGCTGGCAAAAGCTGGGGTTAGCCATTAGTTATCTGATTTTTCTCTGTAAACCGCTTTGCGAACTTTTGTTGAAAAGCGGTATATAAATACTGTTAATAATAATAATAATAATAATAATAATAATAATAATAATAATAATAATAAAGTAGTTTCTTACTCAGCAGATGGTGAGAACAGACCCTACATGTGGCTTTGGGAGTTAAAAACTCATGACATGTGAAAACAGGATGATAAGATCAAGTGGTAGTTCAAGTGGGCACTGGAAAGGTCAGGATTCTCCCCTTTACTACTGCACACATTTCCAGATCTGCAGCAGTACATTTGCCCCCTGAATCTATTTCTGCCTAAATGATGGGTTTGTGCTTTTTGAATTTTCTTTTTATTTACAACAACAGTGGCAAGGGTACTGTATGCTAAATACGGGAAGGTTGCAGAGGTACATTCAGCTGTACATTCAGCTGTAGAATGGTGGGTAAAGATACTGGACTTGACTGAGAGCCCAATCCTGAACTCGGCACTCTGGCTTTCCACTGGAGTGCTCTGTCGCAAAAGTATCGTAAGGCACGTCTGAGAGGCTTACCGCTGGGCCAGTGCCCTTGCTAGCCCAGCGCTGGCCAGCACTGGGCTAGCACCAGGCGGGCGCCCGTCCTCTGCTGCTTGGCGGTCTCACAGACTGCTGAGCTGCAGCACGGTAAGCGGGGGCGGGAAGGAGGCATTCCGGGGAGGGGGAGGCAGGCGGAGGGCGGGCAGGAGATGTGCCGGAGAGGCAGGGGGCGGGCAGGAAGCATGCTGGGGGGAGGGAGGGAGGTGGATTCAGTGGAGCTCCGCTGCACCAGATCCAAGGCATTCGTGTGGGGCTTGGCGCCCTACACAAACGCCTTTACCTTACTGTCAACCTTTTGGTCGTCAGTATAGCCTCATTGCAGGACTGCTTCCCTTACCTGGGAGAAGGGGATAAAAGTCCCCTTCTCCTGAGGTGCCTCCCGTGGCAGGCTGAGGTGTGCAGGATGCAAAGGCGGCCGTTCTCAGCGCCGCTGCAGTTGCACACCCCGGGCAGCTTAGGATTCGTCTGTGAGGGCACAATCCTAACCCCTTATGTCAGTGCTTTCCAGCACTGGCACAGCGGTGCCAGTGGGACCTGTGCTGCATCCTGCAGTTGGGTGTTACTCACAGAGGCCTCCTCCAAGTAAGGGAATGTTTGTTCCCTTACCTCAGAGCTGCTTTGCCCTTATGTCAGTGCTGGAAAGCGCTGACATAAGGGGTTAGCATTGTGCCCTGAAATAGATAAGCTTATAAGTGTTCTTAAAGAGAAGTCAGTAAAGATAATTATAATTAATAAATAATTGATAAGTATAATTAATAAATAATTGATAAGGAGTGGAATTTTAAAAAATTTAGAACAATTAAATAAAGTATTTTAGAAATAAGTAAGAGACTGTTCAAGATATATGATACTTAATATGTTTAATGATTATTGATTAATATTTTGTAGAAGAACAAAGTAATTTAGATTTAGGACTCTGCACTTGCTATATAACTTTCAATTTATGTCTTCATTATCTGTTGTATGTTTTAGGGTGTGCAATTGCGTTATTAAATGTACAAGGTCTTATGGGTTTGCGTTTGTTAATTTTAGTTGTCTTAATAAATAAAAAATAGTGAAAAACCATGGGTTTGTGCATATCCTGTATTCCATTTGTAGAGTAGCAAACTGGAACATCTTAATAGAGAGATTTACGTAGACAAAACCTTGATAGAAGTGGATCTGCAGGTGGGTCTTGATGACGAATAAGTATGTACCACTTGTCAACAAAAATGTTCTTTACATGGCAAAAGAAATGGCAAAAATGGTTCCCCGTTTCAAAAAGGCTCACAGTCTTAAAAATGACACACAGCCCAAGCCTATGCACATCTGTTCTGAAGTAAATCCCATTATAGTCAATGGGACTTACTTCCAGGTAAGTGTTGATAGGATTGTAACCATGATGGGGATATGATGGTGAAGACACAATGGAGACACCAGCAAGCAGCCACTGAGATAAACACTATATTCAGATGAACGGGAACAGTAGTTATTCTACTCCCTGCTCTTCTCCCCCCTCCCCAGCTAAAAGGGAACCACTATTTTAAGGTGCTTCTTTGCCCCGTTAGCAGGGGTATTGCATTCATCAAATCACTGAAGCCAGAATTATTATCATCCCCTGATTCTGTACTGGCAATCATTAATGATTTTTAAAAAAAATTTCCATCCATCCACAAGTATGTATGGGAAAAGGCAGAGAGGGAATTTGCCCATTACAACTCTGAACCACCCTACATTTCGCTGCAAAAAAAGTGGTTGGTGGTTACAGTTTGTTCAACTGTAACATTGTGTAACCATGTGAGATCTTGTTCATGCAGCACAACCCACTCTTTTCAGGGTTGACTACTGCACAATTTCAGGTCTTTAGCAACTGTTTGACACAATCAGCAGTGCAAAAGAGTACGTTTTGTACCATTTTTCTGACATCTTCTGATAATGAGGATATCCTCACTATCAAGAAAGTGTTCTGAAATGGCTGTTCCTCCATTTAAGTATGTGTTAAAGAATCAGAAATGCTCTATCCATTTCCCTTGTTTTGGGTTGCTTGACAAAAATCAGTTGTCCCTTAACTACTGTACTCCCTTTTACACAAACAGGGTGATATAAAAAATATTAGGTTTTGCAGCCCAATCCTATTCTCCTCCTCCCCCCCCCCCGCCCCCCATTGATGCCAGAATGGCTACTGCAGCACTCTGCAGGGTTGCATCTCCTCTGAGCAAGTTTCTCCACAATGTGGAGGTGTCTATTCGGAACTGTGCAAGTAAATTTACAGCGCAGGTCCACGTGGACGTGAAATACACATATGTGTAATTGTCACAATCCATACAAGGGTGTCACCAGAGTCCTTACATGGAAAAGTTTTCTACGTAGAAAATGTGCAATGAATAAAGTGTTCCTTAGTGGCTGCACTTCTATTATAATAAGCAATTATCATAAGACATAAAACCCAAAGTATCAAGACAGGGACAATACCAGGTTGTGCCAGGATAAGAGGAGGACATGCTGCATGAGGTGAGACTCACAAAACAAGGAACTGCAGTGTGCAAGTTTATGAAATATAAACAAAAGAGTTGCACTACAACTTTAAAAAAAATCTTTGTGTGTGGGTCACATATACTTATAAATAGAGGTGTTTGTTTCCAGTGAATAAAATGGGTTTACAGCCCAAGTCTTACTGAACACAATGGGCTTCTGAGTAAAATAAAGAACACTGTTTCAAACACCTCTAGCTATAAGAACATATAAAGTCACAGCACAATGCCTTATACTTTATGTGACTTGTGCACAGCTGCCCCTGCCATCAGATCCATCCCATGTGGGCTATTGTCTAGGTGTGGGTCCAATCTCTTACATATGACGACACAAGTCTTTCAATTTCTCATTTTAATAACAAAACATCATGCACTTTTCATGTAAAAAGACAACAGATATGAAATAGACAATGCAGGAGACCAACCTATCCAACAAGAGGTGCCAGCTTACCATTTTGTATCTGTGAATTCACATGTTGACCTAGCATCTACTTGACCGTCTGATTTGGCACAGCAATGCGCAACAAGGGCAGTGCACCTGGGAAAACAGATCCATTCTCCCTAAAATATCCTGAATCAACAGCCACACAGATTACAGAGCTCAACTATTCCCTCATTTGTCTCCATCTACTCAGTGGATGTGCAGAAAATAGCCCAGGCAGAATCTTTGGCGTATGTGAACTGTGGGAATGAAACGTGTTGGATTGGCACCTTAACTAACCACTATGGAAGTATACCTTTTTCCTAAGGACACATCTGGAAACAATTCCTTATGCAAAAATAATTGCACTGATTTAATCACAGTTGCACAGGACAGTGTAGAACAAAATTCTAACATAATTCCTTCAAGGTATACAAAGATATGCAGTTTAAAAGATAAAAGAGACACAGTCATTGAAAAAAAATGATACAGTGCAAGTACAGAATTAAAGGTAGAGGAATATTCAGCTTTCTAAGGGCCCAATCCTATTGACTATGTGCTGGCTCACTGCTGGTGTGCACTGTCGTAAACGTGCCATAAGGCATGTTTGTGGGCACTACCACTGGCCCAGTACAGGAGCTGGCTCAGCAGGAGCTTGCACTGGGACAGCGCCGGTCAGAGGCCAGCTGCCATCAGGCGCTCCATGTGAAGTGCCTGGCTATGGAGAGATAAGTCAGGGCATGGGGGAAGGCGGGGGGAGGGATTCTGGGGTGGGCGGAGGGCGAAGGGAAGGCATGGTGGGAGGAGCAGGGTGAGGGGGGACTAGCTCTGCCAGATCCAGACAGGTGTCAGGTTGCGAGGCTCGACAAGAGGCTTCTTGATCCTGTGTCAGCTAAATAGCTGCCGCAGTCGAGTAGCCCCATTGTGGGACCACTCCCCTTACTTGGGGGAAGGGGACGAATGTACACTTCTCCGGAGGAGCCAGTGGTGGCTGCCCAGTGCACATAGGATGCTGCAGCAGCCATTTTTGGTGCCGTGGCAGCCCCATGCTCCAGGCAGCTCAGGATTGGTCTGTGTGTCTTTATTTTGTTTATAGTTAAGATCAAACAAAAAAGATGGCTACCAGCACCCAAAATTCTACCACTAAATCTCATTTTAGACTGAAGCGATGAAGGAGGACAGGAGATTCTTTGGGCTGTCATTCTTACGGTATTCCATAGATTCTCTGTGATGGACATAAATTGGCAGTCGTCTTGGAACAAAATATGCAGTCAAGTTGCATTTGATAACATTGTACTTGTTTGTAGACATGACATGAACTTGTCCAGATTAGTTGGGTGCATAAACCCTTCTGTGCAGCAGTTGAACATGTTCATGTTTGTGGCAAGTGGGCAGTAATTTTCTCATGGCATTAATTAACATTGCCAAATCAAGGCTGATATTGGCAATGATCGTTTTGGAAGCACCCCAATGGTATGACCGAAACAGAGATTCTCAGTGTGAATCTTAGTCTGAATCTTGAGGGCTGAATCTTGTATCAGCCTCTTGAGTGACGCTCTTCTCCCTCCCTCCATGGACTTGACTATTACAATGTGGTAGAGGTGTTGCCAGAGGTGGACATAAAGGAGGACTCCTTTCTGAACTGTGACAGTTTTTCTTTGCTGATAATCCCTCGTGAGGCCAAGATCTTGAGGAAGTTGTTCCGGAACTTCTGCCCGATAAAGGCATATATGATAGGGTTTAAACAGCTGTGAGCAAATCCTAGGATTTCAGTAATTGAAAGGGCTGAGTCAATGCTCCAACGACGGTCACAGCTGTCACTAATAATCTTGGTTCTCAGCAAGGTATCTGAAAACAAGGAGATATGATAGGGCAACCAACAGACCAGGAAGACAAGCACCACAGCCAAAATGACTTTCATTGCTTTCTTCCTTTGATTGTTCTTGGTCTGGAAGAGTCTGTGCACTGTCACACCATAGCAAAAAAGCATGATGGCCAAAGGGATGATGAAGCCAAACATTTGTGGGAGGATTCTCAATACCACCCTCCAGTTAGATGTTTGATTCCCTTTAATGTTTTCATAACAATGCCAGGAGGGATTCTCAGGTGGCTTGAAAACTGTATGGAAGCAGAGTACAGGCAAGGAGAGGAGGAAAGCAACCACCCAGATGCCAATGCAGACAAATCTGACCCAGTGCCTCTTCTCAGTGACGGCCTGAGTAGCATAAACTATTGCCAGGTAGCGGTCAATACTGATAAAAGCCAACAGGAGGATACCACTGTAGAAGTTGACTTCCTTCAGGATGGTGATGGCTTTGCACATGAAAGTGCCGAAGATCCATCCATGAATCCGGTAAACAGCCCAGATGGGCAAGGTGAGCGCAAAGAGGAGATCGGCAATGGCTAGGTTCAGGAGATATACATCTGTAACGGAACGATTTCCTTTGTTATAGATGACCACCAGAGCCACCAGAGAGTTGCCTACCAAGCTCAGAAGGCAAACCAGGCCATAGATGAATGCCACAAAGAACTTGAATGAGATTGGCACGCTGTGAATTCTGCAAGGTTGTGCACTCCCAATAGGCCCAAGGGTGTGATCAGAGTAAATATCAGTATAGTTTTCTAGGATGTAAGCGAAATCGTCTTCAGAAAAAGATGGCATCCTGGAGTTCTTGCTCTGGACCTGTGCAAAATTGAAGTCACAATACACATGAGCAGGTTCATCACAGCCAGGGAGTCACATTTCTGTTACAAATGCACCAACTTTAATCATTTGATTTTTCTCTGTAAACCGCTTCTAGTTGAAAAGCGGTAAATAAATTCTGTTGTTATTATTATTATTAACAATAATAATAATAATTATAACTTTATTTTTTTATAATAACTTTATTTTTGAATATGACAAAATTCTTCTGGGATTTCTCAATGCATGTGCATTTTTAAACGAAATTAAAACTGCAGTACCTTAAATTGTGATGCATGTTGGTCAATATTACACTTAGGGCACAATCCTAACCAGGTCTACTCAGAAGTAAGTCCTATTGTGTTCAATGGGACTTACTCCCAGGAAAGTGAGGTTAGGATTGCAGCCTTAGGGGCGCAATCCTGACTGTGCCTTAGTGCTGGCGCAAGTCCTTTGCGATGACCCAGGAGGGTCACAAACGTATGGCACGTTTGTGCCTCCTTGAAAGTTGGTGGGCCGGCAAAAGGATGCACACCGCATGCAGGCTGCATCCAGCCTCCGCACCAACTTGGGAAGAGAGGGTTGTGTCGGCTAAGCTTGGTCAACACAAGGGTCTGGGGTGGGGAGGGAGGTGTTCCAGGGCGGTGGGAGGATGGCCAGTGGGCGGTCCCAGGGACCGGCAGGGAGCGGGAGGTGGGTCCAGGCCCAGCTGTTATGCTGGATCCCAACCCCGTTCCCCAAGCAGCGCAGAGTGGCTGCAAGTTGCTCTGTTCTCCTTGGACTTATGCCACCTCCTGAAGTGGTGCAAGACTGAGGAGACCCATTGAGGCCATGGTAGCTTACCCTGGGGTAAGAGGAAGAGTTTCCCCTTGCCTCTAGCAGAGCTACTTCTGGCACCAATCTTGCACTGGATACAGTGTAGGTCTCCTAACCTGCCTTTTCCAGCATAAGATAGGATTGTGCTGTCACACACACACACAGGCACACAACAAACAAAAACTGTGTGTACGTGGAACCAAATAGCCCAATCCAAACTAATTCCCCACATGGCGATGCAGCAGCACTGGCACAGCAACAGCTGTATCCTGTGGGGAAATTTTGGCTCCTGGAGGCCTCCTTGGAGTAAGGGAACATTAGTCCCGTTGCCATGGCAAGCCCCAGCAACCTCTAGGGGTCAACTTGGACCTGTGCCAGCAATATTGTTGGTGCAAGTCCAAGTTGATCCATGAACGTGGATTAGGCCTGGGAAGTTGATCAGGATTCAGCTCGTGCCACTGCTGCCACCCTCCTGGGCATGATCCACTCACATCCCTGCCCCGTCACCAACCAACCACCCTGTTCAGCCACCTCCCTCCTTCCTCCAACCCTCTGCACTGGCTTACCTCTACTGGCAGATATCCAACATCCATCTTGGCTGCAAACTTGGCTGCTCACGGCAGCGGCCAGGCCCTGCACACTGACCTAGTTGTGTTTGAAATGGCCATAAAGTTGTTTATGTCGGCGAAATGTGCATTCTACCGGCATAAATGGCATTTAGGATTGGAAACCAAAAAGGAAACTGTGGGTCAAGGAGCCAAAATTCAGGAAGGCCAAGAAGGGAGGTGAGAGGGTGGGTGGGAATGAACTGTGTCAGAGCCTGGATCTGAATATATGTCCTTTTGCCCCATATTCATAATGTATTAGATCCTAAGGGCCTGTTCTGAGCCTGACCTAAAGCCAAAAGTATCTAGCCTTGCTTGCTGAAAGACATAAAAAAGGTCAAAATTTCTGTCAAATAAGCCACAATGATTGCCTGTAATAATCAAACTTAGTTCAGTGACAGGTTGTATCAAGTAGGAGAGATTTGTTCTCCACTGAAGGGAGATGATGCAAGCTGTTCTTGCAAAAGCTACTATTTCCAAACTACTGATCTTTAATGTGGTTACTGGCAGAATTGATGAGGATTGTTAGGAAAGATGCTTCCCTCAACTTTTGAATTTTGGTTATATTTCCAGATGATTTGGTAAAGAGATGATGTGTACATTCTGTAATAACCAATCAAGGGGATTTGCTGAAAATCGTTGTTCCCCCAATGATCTTGCTGTTTCCTGCAAGTTCTCATCTGTAATTTTAATACATAATCTGAAGCCTGACTTGTGTGATTTTGTGAGCTAAATATGTTATGCTGTCTCTTCTCTGGGTGATTTTTTTCCCCAAAAAACTGACCAAGTTTATTCAAATGGGCTGAAATCTTTGCCTTCATGTCTCCTTGTGTATATTCCTGTCATAATGGAAACCTGTGACTATCAGTCAGATAGCCTGAGAGGCCCTGAACCATATGAGAATATACCCCTAGATGACTTTGCTGACAAATTGCACTTGTTGAATTGATCAAATCAGCCTCTTATGTCCTCCACGTATGGAACCGATGACACAGATATGGAAGCCGTTTCCAGGGAGATCTTGGCTTAGGCAGATTGAATGCATGAAAAAGTGTAGTAGACTGCAGTTATAACACACATACATAAGCACTAGACCCATATGGGTCCCAAACAGCCAAAAATAGATTGGGAACCTCTGTGTTAAGACAGTAATGGGTAGGGATGAGGGTTTTTTTGGGGGGTGGGGTGGGGTTGTGTGATTAGTTCTTGATTAGTTGATTAGTTACTCAAAAGTTCTTGATTAAAATAGCAAATTGTGCTGTCATGAGTTTTTATTCCAAAGGTGCATTTTGATAAATTATAATTATAAATTAGAATCACTTTAAAAACATACTAGGTAGGTGATATAGTGTCAAAAGATGCAGCCATAGTATTATTTCTAATTGGAAAACTAATCTATTTTAATTTCTGGAAAATATCTTCAACACCAAAATGTGGTGTTTTGTGTATTTATTCAGATATTTTAACACCAAAAAGGCAGTGTTCTGTGTTTTTATGCACTTTAAACATAAAAATAATAATTAAAAAAAACACCCCTACTAATGGGGCAATTTCACTCAAGGTCAGCTTTAGGACAATTTGGCCAAACTGGGCCTTGTGCTTGAAGGGGCTCCACACTGGGGAGGTGAGCAGATGCCTGCGGGTGCAGCCAGCACCTTGCTGAGTAGCCGATGCTCCGGCATGGAGTCTTCCATCCAAGGTGTCATGCAGAGAGCACAGCGAGGGGAGCATTGCTGCTGGACAGCCCTCCCTTCCACTCGCCCTTGGATCCAATTGGCTTGAAATTGTTCTCCTCAAAAGCAGTTGGCAGTGATACTGCTGCCAGGTGCCTTGTTGCTGCTGTTCATCCTGGTGAATAGCGGCTCCCTGCAAAAATGTTTTGCAATGGACCCGGCAGTTTCTAAGACTGGCCCTGATTTCACCCTCCTCCCCAGTATAAAAACCTATGCACTGGGGAGGAGGGGATACGTACTCACCATGTGTAAATCCTGAGCATTTGTTTCCTCATGATGGTTTCTTGACTTATCTCCGGAATATGTACATTTGTGGTTCTCACACACAGTACTGTACATTCTGTTTTTCTGCAGAGAGGGTGTGTCAGTGCAGGAAAAATTTTTATGAATCAACTCCCCCATTCAGCTACTTGGGAAATCTGTGTCATGTTGTGATTGCCTTTACTCTCCTTGCAATGTATGAATTCACTCTTTCCCAAGATGTGTATACTGGAAAAGGTCTGTCCCAAATCTCATTTCGATGGTTTGCATTTTTGGTATTCCATGACATTAGTAAGCCATCCCACTAGAAGATTTGCTCCAGCTGTGGCTCTTTGTCCCAGAGTTTTCCCATCCCCCCCCCCACTCAGTAAAGGCACCAGATCTGCCTCCTTTCTCTTGGGCAGGGAGGGGGAGTGAGTCCCCCCTGCTTGAATGGATCTGCAGACCCACCTACCTATTTCCCAAGGAAGTTTCCCAAGCATGCTACTAGTGGAGTTTCTTAAGCAGATGCTCGTTGAATAAAACTGTATTCCATTCTGATTGGGGGCGGGGCTGCAATACAGTCAGCACTTGCTCATCTGGTGAGGTCATTCCAAAATCTGGCCTTTCAGTGTACAGTATACTCAAAATCAAGAAGACCAATCTGCTTTTGTGTGCAAATTAAAATCCGTAAATAAAAAGGTGACAATATTCTTTACACTCCTGGCTGTGCTCCTAAGGCTGTGCTGTGATGGCAAGTTCAATCTAGATTTGAACAGTCTTATTATAAACCCCTTTTTGTAACTAGCCTGGATGTCTCAACTCTTCTGCTTAGAAACAACCAAGTGTTTCTAAACCAACCACTTTCCTCTTTACAGAAACTTTGAACAGATGCTCCTCTGTACTGACAAGGCCTCGTTTTGCTCTGTTGCCTACTCTGATGCGATCCAGCATATCTGCTGAAACCATGCTGTGAAGAAGACATACAGCAACAGGAGGGAGC
Organism: Tiliqua scincoides; assembly: GCF_035046505.1. Classification (NCBI taxonomy): domain Eukaryota; kingdom Metazoa; phylum Chordata; class Lepidosauria; order Squamata; family Scincidae; genus Tiliqua; species Tiliqua scincoides. The sequence continues at coordinate 72,871,145 of NC_089821.1, read as the reverse complement.
TGTGTGCAGCATGCCTAACTCTATCCTGGGTTAAGTATGCTGCAAAGATTATTTATCTCAGATGCCGGTCTGCTTTGTAGAAATCACTACCTCCAAGTCATTCAAAACAAGAAATGAAATTAATGCAGAGAGACAATTGCTTTTGAACACAGGGCAATGAATTCCATTGCCAACTGCTGCTCCACTCCAGAAGTAACTATTCATTCATGTTAGTCAAGAATGGTTACAATATTAACTGCCTTCTCTTACAATACTATAGCAGGATCTTCGCTTCCTTCCCTTTCCTTGTTCCCCACAGTCAAAATTTATGGTCTAAGCTCTTGGGGGGGGGGGGCAGGGAGTAGAGAGTTGACTTTTGGCTTATGAAATTCTGTGAAGTGCCATATGCACTGGATCCCCTTCCCCAAAAAGCAGAATCTCTGCTCCTCTGAGATGGCTGCATCTCAATATCAGATATGTACCCCTTTAAATCAGTGACTTGAATTGAACTTACAGTTTTCTATTATCTAATTTTTAAATGATACTTTTCTATATCATGGTAATTATACCATATTGCTGGTATCATACAATGTTTAATATAGTTGACTGTGCAGACTGGCATCAGAATATCCTGTGAAGTGAAGCCTGTTCTGTGGGGTTTCTAACCTTTAGCAGCATATAACCCACAGCAATCTGTGTGATGGACTGAACCAGCACCCCATCAAAATGTTCTGTCTAGTAGATCTACATTCATTAACATCTTCTAGTTTTTTTTCCAGACAATTGTGTTTGGAAGTGCACAAGAAGTATGCGGTGAACTTCAGCACCCTACAATACCAAGTGTTATATTTTAATGTCTTGATCTATTGTCCATAGACAATGTCTTGGTCTTGGTCTATGGTCCAAATCCTAACCAGCTTTCCAGCACTGGCACAGCTGTGCCAATGGGACGTGTGCTGCATCCTGCAGTTGGGTGGCACTCACAGAGGCACCCTCAAAGTAAGGGAATATTTGTTCCCTTCCCTCAGAGCTGCATTGCCCTTATGTCGGTGCTGAAAAGTGGGTTAGGATTGCGCCTGATGTCATCTATTACTATTACCATCATCTGGACAGTCATCATCCCCAACTCCAGCCCTGTAAGAAATTAGCCAAGTTCATCCACTTGCCTGCTTCCCCTGGAGAATCCTCTTGACAGCACAGGAGTAATGCTGAAGGTTGGCGTTCTCTGGGAGGATCTTGCCCTTGCAGAACTTCCCTCCCCAGTGTATAGGGAAGAGCAGCACAGCCTTCTTTTATGACTTCAGAGGCTGGTTAAGGAAGGGGAGTAAAAGATAACAGGAAACTACTGACACAGTGCAGCAACTGTTACCCTGCACATGCCTGATCTTGTCTGATCTCGGAAGCTAAGCAGGGTCAGGCCTGGTTAGTACTTGGATGGGAGACTGCCTGGGAATACTGGGTGCTGTAGGCTTATACCATAGTCTTTCGAGACTGAAGGTTGCCAACCAGTTAGAAGTACTGCTGGAACTATCTCAGTTCCTCCAGTGGCCACAGAAATCAAAGCCCACTCAGATTTTCAGGAACTGGCACTGTTGGGCATGGATCACTTTAGGATTTAGTCAGGATTAGGCTGACAGAAGCCTCTGATGTGCTAGAAAGAACCAAAATACACAAAAGGGAGGGGAAATTCTTGCTTGCCCTACTCCTATCTCTAGTTCAAAAAAACATCAGGAAGACACCATAGCTCATACATAGGGAAGGACACTGCCATTTGGTTGAGAGAGGCACCCAAATTATTCCTAACTCCTATTGACCGTCAGAGGAGAAGATCACACTAGCCCAGGGATAGCTCTAAACCTATTCCAGCTTGCCTAACTACCCAGTCCTAAAAAAGATTGAGGTGAAACAAAACTGATTGTAATTGACACTTGGCTGCTTTGGGCAGAACACTGACAGCATCAAAGTAAAGTCATGAGTGTGCCAGTTCTCAGAAAGCAAAGTGCTTGATTTCACCAGAACATCTGCAACCCTTTGTTTCTGAACTGGGGGAGGGGGGCAGGGGGGGAACTAGGCTTTCTGGAGAAATTTTAGAGAAGTACACAGCTTTGAGAAAATGATGGCATGTGATGTGAGAAAATGACGGCATGTCAGGTCCCATAGTGCATGTCCCTGTTCTGAAGCAGCCAGAAGCAAGCAGCGAGCTGGAATTTGAGGGGGCAGCCTGTGCAGTTAGTGCACACAGCTCATGTGAGGCAAGTGGCATGAGATGCAAGCACCTCTGTTGTTGTGAAGAGCAAAGCCAGCAAGAATCTTTTTATTTGGCATTTGCATGCACACCAAGACTGCATGTTATATGCCATTTGTTGTGGGTTGGGGAAAAATATTTTGCTGACACTGATGCTGCTGTTGCAGGGCCCCTTTATGACATATGCTACAGCCCCCACACTAGCCTAATATGGCCCTGGATCACACAACCCCTCGGAAGGCTGAGGCTTGGAGTAGGATATATGATGCTCTGCCTCCCCTGAGAGAGCCTCCCTGGGTATAACCTCCAACCTGAGCCATCAAGGAGGAAAGGCACAGACGCTATAAAGGACAAACTTAGTTTTCAGAGATGAAGCTTACAAGGGTAAAACTAGGGAACTCCCAGATAAAACTCCGGGAGAGAAACTTTCAGAGACAAAACCCATGATCAACATACAAAAATATACAAATTAATCATGATTCCTATTCACAGATCTATGGAATATGGAACTCCCAGCAGGGCAGCTTCCTGTAACATGTGCTCTAGAAGAGACACAGTTATCTCTTAAACTCAAAAGAGACATTCTTGAAAGACATACTCTTTGGCATCTGCTTCATAAGAGTGCTTACCAGATAAAGAATCGGTTTTTTGTGTGTGCCATTATCTAAACTGCAGATTCTGGGTCTGACTCCTTAATCTGACCTAGTCCAGGAAGCAACTGAGGAAACTGGGAGTGGACACTTGGAGAGGAACTGTGAATTGTGAGACAGGGCTATACAGTGGCAACTGAGAGAAGACATATTGTAATGGAGAAGTTAGGCATTGTTATGGGTTTGGGGGCAACTAGGGGCCAGCATGTCTCTGTTGGAGCAAAGTATGATTAGCAGGGAGTATGACATCTGGAGGCAGAATCAGGAGATGTTTTGAAAAACTGTAGTTTAGATTATCTGTTCGTCGAAGAACATGGGGCAACATGTATGAAGAGAGAGCACTCTGGGAGTAGGTGCAAAATACAGCAGCCTAACACACAAGGAGGGTGAATAGGAACAATTGCTTTGGCACTCAGAGAATCAGAGAGTTGGAAGTTGCCCACAAGGTCATCTAGTCCAACCCTACCTGTAGCAGGAAATCCTCCTGAGCATCTCCTTTTGAACCTCTGCTTGAAGATCTCTAGTGAGAGAGAATCCGCCACCTCCCTTGCCAATCTGTTCCACTGCTGAACTGCCTTACTGTCAAGAACTCTGGCCCATGAGTGAAAACGGAGCCCCAGAGAGTTCGCTGTTATCTTGTGGACTGCTTTTTCTTACAGCAAGTCATAATAGACCTTTTCGCATGCCTTGCACGCACTTGTCTAGAAATTCTTTCCACCAAAGGATATATACTTCATACCTAAAAGACTTCTTTAAAAAGGATATTGTAGAGCTGAAGAAACTGCAGAAACATTGTGAAGGGCATTCAAAGAATCCACATACAGAAAAAAAAATACTTTCTCAAAGTGACCTTGGGGGTCATTCCAATCAAAGCTGGAACAGTGTCCTTCATGCCCTTCCTGCTGCTTCCCAGCAGAGGGAGCTGTTGCTTGACTTTGAAATAGAAAAGGTGGGACCCAGGAGCTGAAAACAGAGTGCAGTGCAAAGCGGCAGTAATATTGCTCATTTCTGGCCTGTTTTAGCTGGTGGAGAGACTGGTGAGACTCATCAAACAAGAGTGAAGGCACTTTTAAAGTATAATAGTGCAGACCTGCAGTTTAGGTTCATTGCATCTAAAAGGAGTTTGCTGTGCTTGTTTTGGAGTGTTTTAGTTCAAAACAATAATAAGCCAATAGACCTACCTTCTGTAAATTCTGCTCTCCAATCAATCACACATCTTATTGATGTTCTTGATAGATTACTTGGGATGTCACCATTCTGAAAGACAGGGTACCAGGCTCTCAAGGAGCAGGAAAGAAGTCCTGTTCACCTCTGTGATTGTCGCTGGTGGTCTTGCAGACAGGATTCAGAGAATTTTCACTGCTACGGATCAAGTTTGATCCCTGGACACTGTTTAATGTGGAAGTAGGGCTGATTATCCATTAGGCACACTGCACAGGACCTTTGATAGTTTTGGGGGACCATGAAAATGTTTTAATTGCTTTTAAAATTAGAAGGAAAAAACAAACTTTTAGGGTTAACGAAAATGTTTTGATTTTTTTCTCACATTAGAAAAAGATGAAACTGTTAGGGCCCATGAAAAAGTTTAATTAAAATAGTAAAAAAAAGTTGACGTATTTAAAGTTATATCAAAAATAATTTTTAATATTAATATTAAAAGTGCCTAGGGGTGCAATCCTATCCTGCGCTAGCACAGGCAAGCCAAGAGCCTTGTGTTGTATCCAGCACAGGATAGGGGCCCAAAGCGGCTCAGCCAGAGGCAAGGGGAAACTTTCCTTCTTACCCCTGGGTAAGGTGCCCTGGCCCCAATGGGTAACCTCAGACTTGCGCCACCTCCTGAGGTGGCACAAGTCCAAGGAGAGTGGAGTGGCTTGAAGCCACTCCAAACTCCCTGGGAACGGGGGTTGGGATCCAGCATAACTGCTGGATTCCAGCCCTGCCTTCCACTCCCCGCCGACCCTCCCCCTGCCCAGGAACGCCTCCCTCCCGCCTCCTTCCTGCCCACCCCAGAGGCTTGCATCCAGCTGGGCCAACGCAAGCCTCGCCAAGGAAGCTGGAGCGGAGGCTTGTGTCAGTCTCTGCAGGCCGGCGCACCTCTGTGCGCCGACACTGCTTACTCTCAAGGAGGCACAAATGTGCTTTCTGGCACCTTTGCAAGCCTCCTGGGCCGGGCGCAAGGGCCGGCGCAAGTTGTTCTCAGGATTGTACCCTAGGACCCACAAAAATGCCTAGGGCCCACAAAAGTCATAATGTGACCCCATGTGGGTGTCATTCAAAAGTGTGATCTTCCTCCTGCAGTCTGTGCCTCAGCATTTTATCACCTCCTCCTGCTGCCTTTGTGGGCCAGGGCTCAGTGCTGGATCAAAAGGTTTGTTAATACTAGAACTATTAGATCCTTGGGAGGGAAATCCTATTCACACTTTTCTGGGAGTAGGCCCCATTGAACACAATGGGACTTATTTCTAAGTAGGCATGCATAGGACTGGGCTGTGCCTCACCCAATGAAACATGGCTATGCATGCAAGCTTTTAACAGCTGTTTCACAGCTGCAAGGAGTGCAGCTTTCTCAAAACATGCAGCAATGAGCTGCACCTTCATCTTCCCAATTTCCCATTTTGCACAGCTGTTAAAGCAGGAAATAAAAATGATATTTGGCAACACTTAGGCCACAGTGGAGCCACGCTACAAGGAGACAATACTAGAAAAGTTTGGGTGTTCCTGTGCTTTAAATAGCTGTGCGGCAGTTATTCTTGAGTGTATGTTTTCATAGAGGACGGGGATGGGATGTGCGCAGTGTGGACATTGATAGGATGGAATTGGAGGACCATGGGAAAGAGAAGCTGGTTTGGCTAATGCATTCATTCTCTTGTGGGAATTCTAGAACATGCTTCTTAAGGAACAGTGCTGTAGTGGTTTAGCTGGAAATGCTAATAAGTTGTGCATATTGATTCTGGACCTTGTTGGAACACAAGTCCTGAATTCAGTGGTGCAGTAGCCTGGTGCCAAGCTCAAAATGATGCCCCAGAAGTGACATCACGCCCGAGCTTCTAAAAAAGTGAAAATGGGGGAAAATCCACCTTGTCCCCTCAGCAGCTTGCTGTTCCCTTGCTCTGCTGCCTCTCACCAGGCTCCTGCCCATGTTACCTAATGGGTTCCCTGCTGTATCATAATAACAATCAAAAGTTTTCACAATTTTGGCCACTAGTGTCAAGCTCAGGTTGTTTCTCCCCTGAAGCTTGTTACTTGGTGCAGTTGCTACCCTCTGCACCTCTTAGCTATGCCACAGCCTGAACTGATGATGTTTGGAAGGATATAAGGCAGCTGAAAGCAAATCAATGAGAATACCTAAGCTGTAATCCTATCCACACTTTCCTGTGAGTAAAACCCATTGAATACAATAGAACTTTTGAGTAGACAAAAGTTGAGTAGAACTTTTGAGTAGACATTGTGTCAAGTGCGTTGACAAAAAAAAACCTTGCATTTAAATATAGGTGATAAATTGACATCAGCTCATTTCCAAATGACAAGTACATTAGTTCAGATTTTCGACAACAGGCCACAAATCCTTTCAGTAGTCCTGTTTTCCTGCAACTGAAACATGCAACAAGAAGAGCTTGCTAACCAGACCCAACCCTGAGCCCAATCCTGAGCTTGGTGTGCCAGCTCACTGTTGGCACGCACTGTTGCAAATGTGCTGTAAGACACATTTGTGGACCCTAGTGCTGGTGCTCCAAAAGTGCTAGCCCAGTGCTGGCCGACGCTGGGCTAGCAGCAGGTGAGCACCGGAGCTCCGCCACTCAGCAGTCGCACGAACTGCCAAACAGCGAAGAGATAGGTGGAGGTGTGGGGGGAGGTGGGGAGGAGGCTTCCAGGGAGAGGGGAGGCAAGGGAGGGCAGGGAGAGGGTGAGGAGGAGGCATGCTGGGGGAAGGGAGCAGGGTGGGAGCGAGGCGGGACCAATGGAGCTTTGCTCCACCAGATCCAGAGCCTCCATGTTGGGCTCACCGCCTGACACAGAGGCTCTTGCCAACTATGCCAACCTTTAGGTCGCTATAGAATCGAGTAGCCCCATTGTGGGGCTACTCGCTTTACCTAGGGGGAGGGGATGCAAGTCCCCTTCTCCTGAGGAGCCGCTGACAGCTGCCTGGAGTGTGCTGGATGTGGCGGCAGCCATTTTCGGCGCTGCTGCAGCCCCACACACTAAGTAGCTCAGGATTGGACTGTCTGTCATTTAAAATTAACATCACAGGAGAGCAGCTCTTCCAGGATGAGGTGCCCATCACATTACTGGAAGAGGCTGAGAGAGGAGGTTACTATGGATGTCCCTGCTTGGTTTGCAGAGAAACCTTTGGTTCCTGGGTGGAGGCCTCACATTAAACTTGGTTTTTCTGTGACTGTTAAAAACACACACACAAGCACAGAACATAAATATTGTCCTAGCCCCTCCTGTTAGCTCTGGGGGTGTCTCCCTCCTTTCAAGAATGCTGCTGTTCTGTATGCAGTTGATGTCCTGGTGACAGGCAGAACCACAGGTCTGTTTTCTCATGGATCAGAGTGAATCTTGGCTCATATAAAAATGCCCAATAAAATGCAACACAATAAGACTGGAATATCTGGTCCTGTCTGCTAACAAATAGCACACTGCTTTTGTCTGCTAGGAATCTGAATTAAATCATTCTGCGAACAGATACTGAGTGTTGATTCTAATTTTTTTTTAATAATTGTTAATTTATGCAATATTACATCATAAAAGTATCCATTGAAAATACTGTATATAAAAAGCTTGTGTACATTGATAATAGCAGGAATAAAAAAGATTTCCACATGGATATTTCATAGAATCATAGAAGGGGCCTTCAAGGTCATCTAGTCCAACCCTATGCTTGAGGCAGGAAATACTCTAGAGCATCTCCAAAAGGTGCCTGTCAAACCTCTGCTGGAACACCTCCAGCAAGGAGAACCCATCACTTCCACTGGTAATTGGTTCCATTGTCAACCTGCTCTTACCATTAAGAATTTCTTCCTGCCATCCAACAGAAATCTCCCTTCCTGAAGCTTAAGCCCATTGGATCTACTCTCTGTGGCAGCAAAGAATAAGCCTTTGTCCTCTTCCAGCTCTTCAGATATTTGAAGAGTGCTATCATGTCCAGCCCCCCACTCCCAGCTTTCTCCAGGCTAATCATACTGAGGGCCCAATCCTAAAAAGGCCCAGTGCTGACACTCAGACCTAGTGCTGGTGCTGGATGCCATAAACCTGCTGTTTACAGCATCATCAGAGTAGGGAACACCAGCACTGGACCTGACCAGTCAGGAGCCAGGCTCAGTGCTGGCAGAAGGCGGATGTGCTGCTGCCGGGGGTAAACGTGACTGCCCAGCTGCAGTGCAGCCTCTGGGGGGCAGGGGGAGTGTGGAAAGGCAAGGGCAGAGTAAGGGAGGAAATGGGGTGGGAGGAGGGTGGGATCAGCAGAGCCAGAAGGCCCAACACAGAGTTTCTCAAGTCTGTGCCCGCAAAATAGCTGGTGTAGACTTGAGAAGCCCCATTGCAGAAAGTCCCCTTCCCCCAAGGAGACCTCCGGCTGCTTCCCAGCACCCACTGGATACAGTAGTAGCTGCTTTGGCACCCCTGCTCCAGTGAGTGCTGGGAAGCTCAGGGTTGAACTGCCCATTCCCTCAATCTTTCCTCAAAAGACTTGATTTCCAGGCCCCTGACCACCCTCTGCTCCAGTTTAGCTGTACTTTCTTAAAGAGTGGTGCTCAGAACTGGACACAGTACTCTAGTTGAGGTCTGACCAGTGCAAAATAAAGTGGAGCAACTACTTCTCATTAATTACTTGGACGCAAGGTTCTACGGATATAACCTAAAATTGCATTAGCCTTCTTTGCAGTGACATTACACTGGGGACTTATATACCACTTCTGATCAACTGCAACACTGAGATTCCTTTCACAGGTTGTACTGCCAAGCCAGATATTGCCCATTCTATATCTGTATTTTTTTTTTTTTTTTGCCCAAGTGCATTTGTCTCCTTTGAATTTCATTTTGTTAGTTTCATTCCAGTATTCCATTCTATCAAGGTCCTCCTGAATTTGTCTATGGTGTTAGCCATTCCTGCCAGTTTAGTATACCTGCAATTTGATAAGGATTCTTTTTATCCTTTCATCTAGGTCACTGAAGAGAACTTGACCCAGGACAAAGCCTGAGAGTACTCCACTAGGAACTGTCCTTCAGAACAATGAGAAGCCACTGATGAGCACTCTTTTTATACGGTTGCACAACCAACTATGAATCCATCTATCACCTGGATCACTTTACCATGCGAGGTTAACTGGCAATATTTATAATTAATAAAGTATGGGCACAATCCTAACCAACTTTCCAGCACTGGCATAGCTGTGCCAGTGGCACATGTGTTGCATCCTGCAGTTGGGGGGCAGTTATGGAGGCCTCCTCAAGGTATGGCAGTGTTTGTTCCCTTACCTCGAAGTTGCATTGACCTTATGTCAGTGCGGGAAAATGGGTTAGGATTGCGCCCTATAAAAGAGAAGAAATATAGGACAGATTCTCTCTAATGCAATTCAGAGGACAAAATAAAATAAGAGATAGTCTCTTGTTTGGGCAAATTGTTACAAACAATAGGTTAACTTTCAGTGCAATCCTAAACTGGAAACATGTTTATGGCATGTTTGTGACCCTCCCGGGTGGCAAAAAAACTTGCACCAGCCCAGGGCACCGTTAGGATTGTGCCCTTAATGAAGTAGTTTCATGTAGATATTAAACAGCACAGGTAACAAAACAGTGCACTTTGGCACAACATAGCAAAACTGCCACAGGGCAGAGCAGTAGCCCCCCAGCTTCTGGAAATGGCCATTGATGGCAATGGCAAATGACATTAACCATGGCATTGGCCCTTTAGTGGGTTTTTTTTTTTTACGTGGAAACAGTAGCCATTGGGGGAGGGAATCAGAACTGCAGTGGGTGGTGGTGGTTTGCTTTAAATCCTTTGCCTCCTCAGAACAGACACTGCTGTTGGCACCACATATAGTCAAATGTATAGAGACCTATGCAAGTATGGGTCAGATCAGGGAAAGATATCTAATGTGACCCACAGTTTTCATTTAGCTCTTACTTTATAGAAAAAGCACTCTCATTTAGTATAAAATGTTTTTTGTTTTTTTTTGCTGACATATTACATCTGCATAGTTATGTTAAAATCAGGTCTGTTTTAAGTGTTGAAAATGTCAGCATGATCACGCTTATTTCTTCCACACATGGTAGATCTGTCCATATGTTCAAATTATTATGTTTCAATTGGGGTTATATTCCAAATAATGGGACAGGTGTCAAAATCGAAACTCCTAACTTCTAAAAGTTTGGGATAATCAAAGGATTGTAAATTTATTGCAAAACTTTCTGGTTGTAACCAATTCAGAATTGTTAGAACTCAGTATTGAAAACTAACCTTTACGCCACTAATTACAAAATGGTTGACTAAAGTCCTGGAAATAACCAGGATGTATACACTGACTCACTGACAGTTCAACTGAATAGTTTATTTTAGCAAATTTGGGGGAAACTGAAACTTTTTATTATGTATTGGAGTTTCTATTCTAAGCATGTAAAGTTGGAAATGTGTTCTTGTGAAATATTTCTATAGATGGGGTAATGAAGATTTTTATTTTACAATCACTACATCAGAATCACCCACACAAAGGAATGTAAAATTATACACAGATAACATTGTTTGTATCCTTTCAAATCCAGCTTGAGGCTCCAAATGTAATGAACCTTTCACATGCATCCAGAATTGTGAATGAAAACTCTCAAAGTTTTATTTGCAAATCCAAGTTTTGTGAGCACCTCTGTTCTGAATTCCAGGACAAGGAAGTGAAAACAGACAGGTAAGCAGAGTGCTTTAAAACTACTTGCCAAAATAGTATCGGATGGGAACAATGCCAGCCCCCTTTGTCAAGTGTGTTTTTTTGTTTGTTTTTAAAGCCCATAAAACCAGCCATGCAAACTCAGGTGTGACTTCTTTGCATTCCAGTCTCCTGAACCATCAACAAATTCCATCTCAGTATCTGGTTACCCCAAAGTCAGAACTAGTCTCAGCCAGTTCTAAACCTGGCATACTTTGTCATGCTAAAGATCCGGGTGGCACAGCTCTAGAAGATCAAAAGGCAACCTTCAAATATATATGCACACAGGTAAAAATGTGGGGCACACATTGTCCATGCTTCACAGTTTTGAAGTCAAGAAATATGCTCAATTTCTTCTGTGCTTTCTTTTCAGGCTGTGGATATCTCTTAAGATGGCCACTATAAGTAAAGAAGCAGCAGTACAATGGACAGCTCACTTCCCTAACTTGGAATATCAGAATAAAATTCTTCCATTGCTCTGATCAGTACTTTTGACTCCAGCATGAAAATTTGTGCCGGTAATTACATTTATCATCTCAAGTAACCTCCCAATGCTCCTTAAGAAAACTGCAACTAGTGTTTTGTGTCTATGTACTATTGTCACACACAGTACTAGGGAAGATCCTGAGTGGCAGAGCAGCATACAGGTGCTAGCCTTAGTTGACTAGAGCTAGGAATTTGGGGCTGAAAGAGGGCAAGTGACCCAAACAAACACACATTATAAAAAAAAAAAAGAAACACAGGGGGAAAGCTACTTAAGGAGTGACTTGGGATGGGAAAACAGCAGCAGAGAACAGGTTGTCCCTTCCCATGCACCTGTTCTCTCCCAATTGCTCCCTCTGGAAGTGACTTTTCCTCTCAGTGGGGACTTTTAAGTAAGTTATACATGTCTGCAAGTAACCTGTAGTTTGGCCTATTTGAAACGTCTTTGAAAAATAGTTTGTAGATCACTCACTCAAGAGGAAGAACTGACTGGACATATTCAAGTACATCTCTGGATCCAAATCAAGTCTGGATGCAACCCATTTTCAATATATTTATCTCTCTTTTATTGCAATACAAGATAGTGCAAGATATGTACAACAGCTTCACGGCATAAGTCAGTATCCTGACAATCAGGGACTATTTTTTACCCGATGTAGTCAGCAGAATGCATTTACTGGAAAGTTGACCAGGCAAGCTGCAATACGCAGACTCAAAATCAAATGAATGCATTTTTGTCCATGCTTTGGCCTGCAAGTTTGGCATTTCTCTCTTGCTTACTTTGATATGGAAATTGCTCTCTGAGAAAGCTCTTCCCTGCATGCATTTCCTTGCCTCTCCCTACAGCTTGGTTTGTACAGCCAGAGAGAGAGAGAGAGAGAGAGAGAGAGAGAGAGAGAGAGAGATAGCCAGCACAGACTTGAGAAGCCCCATTGTGGGGCTTGGAGCTTCCCTCAGACAAAGGGGGGGTTTCATCCTTTCCCCCCGAGGAGACTTCCAGTGGCTGCTGCAGGGCTGCAGGATGCAACAATAGCTGCTTTGGCACTGCTGCACCTGGTGGCCGTACTGCCTTTAGAATTGGGCCACCCATGCCATTTCTCCATCCCCACACCCACCCCATTTTTGTGCCTTATGCTAGTGATGTCATGCTGGTGTAAGGATTCTGCTGGCACAAGTGTGCCACCAATGCTAAAGTATTAATATGCAGACATAACTGGTGTTTTTTTCTATTGGTGTAGTTGTGCTCCACCAACAAAGGAATCTTAGTTTCAATCTTCACCCAGCAGACTTAGATTCAATCTTAGATTCAATCTTCACCCAGCAGACATCATTCATGGAGAAAATTTTGCTGTACAGCTCTATCTCCGGTGGGCTGAGAGACCTGCAAGTGAGAGAACAAATACTCAATAGTGTGACTCAAAAAAAGAAAAATAATCACCTACCTTGAAATATTAGCTTCACATGCTCCATAAGAAAATATCTGAACAGGACCTAACCTGTTCTCACAGCCCCTTCCACTACTACATGCTTCTCCCTTGTCCCATCCATCCTTCTCACTGTCTTCCCTTAATATCTCCCCTATCTCTGTGTTGTCCATCTAACTTTACAATCAAAGTCCTCCAAGCAGGCAGGACTTTTTTGGTATTTCTTTTATGTTCTGAACAACAAGGGACATACACCAAGTTGGGCTAAACCAATATTCAATAGCAGTAGACTGTAGCATGGTCATGCCTCATAAAACAGGCATGCTATGTACAATCACAACATATCCTGTTTTCCAAAGAAAAATAATTATAGCAGGGTAGATGGGAATACCTATGACAAATAGTTTGTGATAAATAAAGAGGAGGAACATTTAGTGGATCTGATTTACCCGCTCTGAAACTATGTAAAAAATCATCTGTCAGGAATGGTTTAGGGATAAACTTGCCACAGCGCTGGGCAATAGACTAGATTACTTCTTCCTAAGAAAAGAGAGATGGTCTCTCAGCCCCATTGTTGCAAATGTCCACTTAAGGCTACAATCCTATATGTGCAGCACAATACTAATCCCCGGGTTAAGCCGACACAAGTCACTTGTGCTGACCTGGGGGTGTTGCAAATGTGCCATAAGGCACATTTGCGTTGACTTTAGAGTCAGGGAGGCCAGCGCAAGAAGTTGCGCTGGTTTCCCAGCACTGTATCCAGGGCCAGCGGGGTAAGTTTGCATTGGTTGAGCTTGGCCAATAGAGGGGTCTGGGGGAGGCATGGGGAGGGCAGAAGGAGTGGAGAGGAAGTGTTTTGGGGCTGGGGGAGGGTGAATGGCAGGTGTTCCTGGGGGCTGGTGGGGAATGGGAGGTAAGGCCAAGATCCAGCGGTTAGCCAGATCCTGACCCAATTCCTGGGTGGCACGGAACAGCCTCTGGCTGCTCTGTTCTACTCAGATCTGTGCCACCTCCTGAGATGGCTCAGATCCATGTAGATCCATTGGGGCCAGTGCAGTGTGACACGGGGTAAGGGGAAAGTTTTCCCCTTGCCTCAGGTTGTGCTGCTTCTGGCCCAAAAGTTGTGCCCGCACTTACCTAGGAGTGAATGCTGTTGGGACCTCAGTGGGACATTTTTGAACAGACTTGCACAGGATAGTGCTGTAAGGCAATTAAACTTTAACTGTGTTATTCTAATACTTTAAACTTATCCTAAGACATACATATCACCCCAAATATCCAACTGCTGCTGATCTCATGGTTTCATGATATGAAAAAAGGTAACACAACCAGGCCACGTCTTCATACACTCACATCACATTTCTACTTGAAAGGAAATTAATTAAAACACTCCTTCCTATGATATTTTAAATTTTAATAGTATATTTGATTTTTTTTCTTTTGCATTGCTCTCTTGGTACATTAGAATCTTAATTGATTTGCTGAGCTTTATCTTCCTTATCATAATGAATTGGGGAGCAGCCCTTGTAGGAAACTCTCGTTTGATCTAGTTCAGCATTTACATAGCTTATCTTTTTGATTTTAGTTTTATAGAACCAACAACATTCCAGTAACAGTATTTGGGGAACTTCCAATAAAAAAGCAGTGCTTCAATTTAAGAGAATTTGGCAAGAACAAAAGCAAACTATGGGACAATTGATAAGATTACAAAGGGGTTCAAAGCTAGATCAGCCATAAGATCTGTATTCTACAACTCAGATCAATAGAGTGCCACCAAAAGGCCTCATGCTGCTAAATGTTTCAAGGCTGCAACCTAAAGCATTCTTACCCAGAAGAAGGACATGCAGAATTCAGTGAGACTTACAATGACTGTATATAAATGTAAGTGTATCATATCCCACAAAAGCTTATGCTGAAATAAAACATTTCATCTTTAAGGTGCTGTAAGATTTTGTGGGTTTTACTGCAACTCATCTACCCCCATTTGGGTGTTAGGATGCAGTTACAAATCCTCCAAGGCTTAACAGTTGTTCCCAAACTGTGGGTTGGAACCCACAGCTGGATCATGACCTGATTTTTGGTGGGTTGCCAATGGGTGATAGGAAGATCAGATAAGTAATTGCCTCAAGCCCTGAGGCTATTCAGAAATCATACAGAGTAGCTGCTAATTTCCCTGCAAGGAGCTGAGCTCCTGCCATTTCCAAGCATGTGTAAATATAGGGAGATAAATGTTTGAGAATAATAAAGTTTGTCATAATAACCAGAAAAAGAAACCAGAAAATATTACTTATTATTATAAGAAATATTATTTTCTGGTTTCTTTTTCTGGTTATTATTACTTATAAATAGATATTATTTCTTTCTATATCTCCATTCTTAAAGGCTGGTTAACCTGAATGGGTCCTGATAAAATGTCATTTAAAAAAGTGAGACCTGATGCTAAAAGGTTTTGGAACCACTAGCTTAGAAGAACTCACTGAATATATATCATGCCCTTCTGGGTCAAAGAATAGAGGATACTTCCGGCTCAGATTCACACATCACAGCATTAGATTTATTATGACAATTTCAGTACACTGTTGTTGTGGAAAAAGACTTGTTTAAACTGACTTCCAGACATTTCAGCCTATACCAAGCCAGACATGTACAAGAGCTCAATTTGAAGCTTGGTACCCAACCACTGTTGAGGGTGGTTTGCAGCAATGTGCCAAAAACCAAATTAATGATATGAAAGCAGATCATGCATATAGCCTCTTGCCATTGGCTAGTTGTTGAGAACCAAAACAGTAGGTGTGTGACCATAGGCCCCTCTCCCTGAACTCTTTCTTTCTTTTTAAGCCTCTAGGTCTGCAATCCTATATACATTTAACTGGGAGTAGGTCCCATTGAATGCCATAGGGCTTACTTCTGAGTAGACAGGCACAAAAAAGAAATGGCAATCACGGATGTTGCTGCAGCGGTAGAAACAACTGCCCCCATATGCATTATAATCTTTTTGGCTGTCTTCAGTGGCAGATACAATCTGTGTTTTTCTACTGAGATCACACATACAAATGCACAGAATTTACCAGATCAGTCATTAAATTGCCATAACAATTTTGAAAAGACTATTTTCTGGAAACCAACTGTTTCCATGGTTGAAATGGAAACTCCTAACCACAGGGATCTGATGGATTTTGGCTCTAGCTTTATAGAACACATTCCAGCATAATGTCCAGGAAGCAATGATCCGGTAACAGATGCAAAATTCATTAGGGCTTTGACACTTAAAACAACTTCCAACAAAAGCATTGCCACTCTTATTACATCAAAAGAAGCAGCCAAATCTACATTTTTAGAACTTTAATCTGCTGTTTTATATATCAAAACTATTCACTTGTTGAACAATATTTGCTTAGGTAATATAAGTGGGCAAAAAAGAGCAAGAAATCAAAATAATACTCTTCCTATTAGTCTGCAAAACACCCATTTCTGACTTCCAGACTTAAAAATAATAATAATTCAGGCATTAACAAAGTTCGGTTTTAAAAAAAACAAAACAATTTTCATCATTTTGTATGGGCACAGGGGGAAGCATCCTGCTCTTACTGAGGTTACGCAAATGTTGCCATTGTTTTTCCCAGAGGCAAACAGCCCAATCCTACTTCAAAATCCCTGCATGGTGACACAAGTGGCTTCAGAGCAGCTACTGTTGCTCTGAACAGTGGGGGCTTTTCAGTTGCTGGAGGGACATTTGTCCCCTTGCCCTGGTGTACACCCTAGCAGCTGCTATGGGTCAACTTTGATCTGCACCAGATTGATTGCTAGCTCAAGTCTGCACTGACCCTAGAAGGCGGATCAGGCCCAGGAAGGGGGTTGGGATTTGGCGCACACCACCACCATCAATTGTGACCCCTGGGCCTGATCACCCCTCCTCTCTGCCTCATCACCACCCTGTTTCACCCACTCTTCGCCCCTTTTAAGACCCTCCTCACCTCCCTCCAATCTCCTGCATAGGCTTACCTGCTCCAGCGGGTCTCTATGTGCCCATCAGCATGCAGGAGATCACTCCGGCCTCCCTGCCAACGGGCCTAAAAGACTTGTTGGTGGAGTTTGCTTTACAACTGCCATAAAGCAGCCTCCACCGACTCAACACAAGTTACGCAAGCAGGGGAGAGGTTAATATTGGGGCAAGTTTAGTTATAGTTTTGTTCCCATTCTCTGTACTTAATTCCAGTGGTCCAGATTCTAAATATTCTTCCCTGACAGTGACGAGGCAGACTTTTAAACAAAACAAAATAAAAATAACACACCCTTGGTTGGACTACAGGCATCATTCCATCTCTCCTTACAGCCAGTCCTAATCTACCTAACTAGGTTTTGAGTTCAGTCATGTGCTACTAGACTACAAGCTGGAAACTTTGTTCAAGTAGGCCTAGTGGAAAAACACAAGAACAAAACACTTCTTCCGCACATTAGTTTTAAAGTGTTGTGTCTCTAATTCAAACATTATGGCACCAACATCTTTCCTAACTCCTTCGCTCAAGTCTTCTTCAGTGTAAATAACTGTGGCCTCAAGTGTCAAGTTGCCATTAAATCAACTAATGTGGCAAAATGTAAGAGGGCATGTAAATGAGACAATAATTCTTTGCAGATATGTTTTGTGTGGTGCACTTTTAAAATACACATTTGTGTTGTGTTTTAAAAGTCATGGTCTGCAACACATACTTATTAAAACTGTAAGGTGTGATGTGATCTTGAGATTCAGTTGAAACCAGCATGATTAACAGTCCAATCCTATGCTTCCCAGTGCCCAGGGCTGCAGTGGCGCCAAAATGGTGACTGCTGCATCCAGTGGGGCTGGGAAGCAATGCCAGGTGCCCTTGGGGTAAGGGAGCTTATGCTTATGCTCCCTTATCCCGTGCAAAACCCAGGTGGCCCCAATGAGTCTCCCCAGATCTGCGCCCACTATTGAACAGGCACAAAACACATTGCCACAGGATGTGGTGATGGCATCTGGCCTAGATGCCTTTAAAAGGGGATTGGACAAATTTCTGGAGGAAAAATCCATTACAAGCCACAATGTGTATGTGCAGCCTCCTGATTTTAGAAATGGGCTATGTCAGAATGCCATATGCAAGGGAGGGCACCAGGATGCAGGTCTCTTGTTATCTGGTGTGCTCCCTGGGGCGTTTGGTGGGCTGCTGTGAGATACAGGAAGCTGGACTAGATGGGTCTGTGGCCTTATCTATTGGGGCTGTTCTTATGTAAAATCAAGGAGACCCATGTCAGTCTCCTGGGCCAGGAGGGGTATTGGGATAAGATGGCTTGCCACTGTCTCTGCCCCCTCCTGCCCTACTCCTCCCCTGCCTTCCCCACCTCCCCTCCCCCCTGCCCTGCCTCACAGTTCTGCCTGCCTGGTGCTTGCCTGGAGGTCCAAGTGGTGTTCAACCAGCCTTTGACTGGTGCTGGTTCAGCGCAAGCTCGTGCTGAACCGGCACCGGCCCAGCAGTTAGTATCACAGGTGTGCCTCACATTTGCAACAGTCAGTACCATCATCGGGCAAGCACAGGCCTGATAGGATTGGGCCCTAAGCCTATTTTGGGCAAAGGTGGCAATTTGGTAGAGGTGTTTGTTTTTGGTAAATAGAATTACGGCCTAAATCTTTCTGAACACAATGGCCTTCCTTCTCAGTAAAATAAATAATCCCATTTTCAAACACCTCTAGTAATGGGAAAAAGATCTGAATGGGGTGTTTGGCCCCTGTTGAGATCTCAGGATGTTGTTGATCCAGCTACTAAAATTCACACCCAGGTGTACCCACTCCGCCCCACCCCATCCTCTTCACTGTAAATAACTGTGGTTTTTAACTGTAATGTTGCCAAGATGAGTCCTTTAACCCAACTATGATAGTAAAAAAAAAACACAATGCTTTTCTCACAGGACAAGCATGGCGATGTACAAGCAGGGGAAAAGTGCCCCCACCTGTTTGCTTAGGAGGGAGAATGTGTTTGCTTAGCACAGAGGTGACTTCACTCTGCAGCACACCATTCTGCAGTATCCCTCTCTGCCAGGTTTTGCTTTTGTGGGTATATCCTGGTTTTTTTAAGTATATGGGGTGGGCTATGGGGCTGTATGTGGGTAGATATATTGGAGTGTTAAGATACTCCCTTTGAGTACTACGCAGGCCACTTATATATGGAAGGAAAGCCCATTGTAGCTAATGAGACTTACATCCAGCTATGTGAACTTACGGTTGCAAAGGTAGTGTGCCCCCTAATGAAATCCACAAGCCCCACCTCCTCACAGTTCTAAACCCATGCACTCTCTCAGCGCAATCCCTGCATGTCTGCTCAGTTTCATGGGGCTTCTAGGAAGTTACTGGGCCAGTGGTGTAGCTGGAGGGGGGTGGAGCACTCAGTCTGGCAAGGAGGTGGGCGAGCGGCCCCCCCTTCAGAGCCATTCCTGGCTGGGAGGGCAAAACAGAGCCGTATGGCTCTCTCCCCCCTCCCCCCGTATGGCTCTGTTTCCCCCCCCAGCCGGGAATGGCTCCAAAGAGGGGGCCACTCGCTCACCTCCCTGCCAGACTGAGTGCTCCGCCCCCCTCCAGCTACGCCACCATACTGGGCAGCCCAGTCCTGAGCTGCCCAGAGGAGCAGCAGTGCTGAAATGGCTGCCGCCGCACCCTATGGTTGCTGGGCAGCCTGTACACCTGAGGGCTGGGCAGAAATGGGCTGATGACATCACTTCCCATCTTTTGACGTCACTTCCCACCTAATGTCGTCACTTCATGCCTAATGTTGTCACTGGGGCCCTCGGTAGGCTCCACGAACAACTTCGGCCCTCTGTAGGAAACGCATCCGACACCCCCGATTAAGCACGTATAGGGCTCCACCACAGCAGGAGCAGCAGCCTGAGCGGGTGACTGACGAGGCTACATCCAAGGACGTGGCTGGGGGCTGCAGACCCCGAGTCGACACCCCTCAGTCAGTCACCACAGCAACAGGAAGGCCTCCTTAACCGCCGCGCGCAGTCCAGGCTGCGAGAGCCACCCGCGTAGTGCGCATGCGAATGTCTCGCACGAACAGCCCCCCTACTCGGAAGAGCGCATGCGCGCAGCGCGCGCCTTCCCTCCCCAACCGCCCTTCCCTCAGACCGGAAGTGATGCGAGTGCCGGCTGTGGAGGAGGTGGGTGGGGCCGCTCCTGAAGCGGAAGCGGCTGGAGTCGGGCGGGTCCCCGGTGCGGCGCGCTTCTCAGCTAGGTGGTTTCTTCTTCCCCTCCCCTGCCCCCCCCGCTCCTCCTCCTCACCTCCTCCTTCCCCGCCCGGCTTCCGTACCCCTCCTCACCTCGTCCCGCCTGCAGCCGTCGCCATGATCCTGCTGGAGGTCAACAACCGCATCATCGAGGAGACGCTCGCGCTCAAGTTCGAGGGCGCGGCCGCCGGGTGAGGCGCGGAGGGGCGGGGGGCAGCGAAGGGAACGGAGGTTGGCAAGGCTCCTGGGCAGCGGGGGGCTCTGGGGCCTGCCCCGCCTGTGTCATGGCCCAGCCCTGGGCAGCGAAGGTGCGACTTCCTCTTCGCCTGAGCCGGTGGAACCAGCGCCCCCCCCGCCCCACGTGGCCCCCCTTCTGTCCACGGAATCTCCGCTTGTAAATGGCTAGGCTGCAATCCTGTGCACGCTTACCTGGGAGTAAGCCCCATTGACTCTCATGGCACTTAGGCATGCACAGGACTGGGCTGTCACTCCGGTGTGGGGGTGGCTCCTGTGCATTTTCCTCCCACTTAGCTGTCAAAACGTGTCCACCCTAAAGGAGATGCGCTGATCGCATATTGGTGACTTTCAGCCACTGTGCCATGGCATTTTGGTGTGCCTTTAAACTCCACAGGGAGTTTATTGTTAGGGCCATTGAGGGATGTTAGTCTCTCCCCCCCCCCCGCCAACAGCATGGTGCACCTTGTCAGTGGTCCAAAGGCTGACCACAAGAGACGACCCACCTACATAGTGTGCATGCGAGCGTCTCACACAAATGCCCCTCCTTGGAAGAGCGCATGACAACTTTAGCACCTTGTTAGCGTGCCGGTCAATGAAAAAGATTGAAAGTCACTGCCTTGTGTCTTGCATTGGCATTTTCTTCTAGCTGCTGTTGTGGTGGGTGGCCTTTTTCCCCTAAAGGGGATCTTTGCTGCCTTCTCATAAGAAGAGCCCCACTAGATCAGGCCATAGGCCCATCTACTCCAGCTTCCTGTTTCTCACAGAGGCCCACCAAATGGAACACACAAGACAACAAGAGACCTGCATCCTGGTGCCCTCCCTCGCATCTGGCATTCTGAGGTTCTCAAGGGAATGGGGTTCAAGCAGAGGTACTGCCTCAAGCTCACACACTTGTGTCAGGATAACCGCAAACCTGCTGCATGGTAGCGGAGCTCCGGGGATGATCGTGTCTCATATGGGAGCACTTCCTGGAGAGTGGTAAGAGGAAGGATAAGAACAGAGCTTCTGGATTTTCGTACACCTTTCTCAGGCAGCTGACTCTCTTGCCCTTGTTTCTAAATCAGGGTGTGTTGTTTAACTTACAGATTCAGTACAGTTTCAGATAAGATTGGGGCTGTTTCAAAGAGGCTGGGAGCCAAATGCTCTCAGTGGCTTGTGAGACAAATTGAGTCACTTGGGTTGCAAAAGGAATAAGATGAGGGAGGTTGTGAAGGCTCCATTTTGAGGAAGCTCTGTAAAGTGATGTGATGAGTCTGTTTGGGTGCTTTGAAATGCTTTTCCCCCCCAAATCTGAGGTGGACAGCATGAGTGAGATCTTGTCACCCATGTTATTGAAGGATGTGGGTGTATCTTAGCTCTTATCTGTCCCTTGTTTGGTTCCTTTCTGCTTATCCTGCATATTGCTGCCGGACTACGTTTGGCCTCCTGTGAAGTACTGTGTGGGTGTACGCTGGGGAAATCTACATTACATTGGTGTAAACAGTTTCAATGTAGTTATGTCTTAACAGTCAGTCTGTATTAAGTGACTCTGAATATGGCTTAAGAACAAATGTGCTTTGCAGATAAGTGCCTAAGCAAGAAAATGCAGCTGAGTGGGGGGAAAAAGGCAGGATCCAAATTTAATAACTACATCCTGTGTAGCCTGACAGTACACAAAATGTTGCATATTTACCTGATGCTATTGAGTCTTTTGGTTGCATTTAGCAGCTTTCAGTGCAGTGAGGAGCATTTCCTGTTGGAGCTTTTAAGGATGTGTATCCTTTCTCTAATGCAGTTGATTTAGCTGAGTCTGCAGTACTTGACCAGATTTGGGTTCTTAAAGTCAGATATTACTTAATGCTTGCACATAATGTAGCATTATGTTCATCACTAACATAATATTCATGACTAATTATGGTAGTTCTATACTTCAATTAGGTGCCTTTGCCCCACAAGTATCTACCATGGACCCAAAGTCCAAGTAAGACTTTTGAGAACTGCTGCTGTCCAACACTGTGTTGTGGTCATTATGGGATGTTTCACATTTGTTAGTGTGCATAGTTGTAGTATTCTGTGAGTGTGAGAGTAATTTAATTACCGTACAGACTACAGTACTTGTGCCCCAGCCCTTTCGTCAGGAAAGTAGTTCTTTCATTTTTATCCTGCTTGTCCTTCCTTTCCCTACTTTATCATTACAACAGACCTGTGAGGTAGAAAGAGATTGATTAGCCCCAGCTTACCCAGTGAGCATCATGGTTGACTCAGGACTTTGAACCTAAATCTTCAAGTCCTAGCCTAACTCGCTAACTACTACACTGTGATGTAATTTTTCAGGCCCTGTCATACATTATGTAAAGACAAATCACAGAATGTATTCTCTTTGACAGAATGTACGCTTAGAAAGGACATGAAGTCAGACCCTTAACAAGGGCACATTTTTTTCTTCTGCCTTTCTTCCAAAGTTCAAAGGGGAATGCCCCAATTTTAGTCTCCGATCAGCCCTGTGAAATTGATTGACAGTCCAATCCTAACTTGTGCTGGAACAGGGAAGCTGAGAGGGTAATCGCTTCCCCTAACCCCAGGTGACACTGCAGCAGCCCCAATGGTGGCACAGGTCCGAGCAGGCTAGAGCTGACCCGAGCTGCCCAGGAACGAGAATAGGATCTGGCATAAGCGCTAGATCCTGGCCTACCCTCCCTCACCTGCTGCCCGCCTGTCAGCTGCCCTCCCCCCTGTCCTGAAACTGCGCCTCCACACCCTCCAGACTCCCACGCCGGCCTGACTCAGATGGCGTGAATTTACCCTGTTTTGGTGCAGAGGCTGGATCGGGCCTCTGTGGGCCAACACACCTCTGTGTGTCGGTCCAGCTGACTCCAGAGGAGGTGCAACGTGCTTTATGGCATGCTTGCAACACTCCCAGGCCAGCATAAGGGACTTAGGCCAGTCCAACACAATCTCAGGTTTGCCCTCTGAGTTGATTACCCACCTGATATCCAATGAACGTCATGATGGGGTAGTGATTTTACTCTGGGTTTCCTTGTTCCACATTTGACGGTATTCACTAACCATGTGTAATGCCTGCATTTACACTTTACGCAAACACTAAAAATGTAATGTGTGTGAAGTGATCCTTGCAGTAGTCTCTTCTTGACCTGCTCATGCATTGGGACTATAATAAAGTGGTTTCATGCAGAACTATAGTATTATTAGTACCTTGAGCATATTGGCAGAGAGGAAATTGTAACTTCTTCATTTTTAAGCTCATGGCTTCCGTGTCCAGACAAGCTCAGCATGAAGACAAAGATCAGAAATTAGTAGCAAACTGTTTGTTTCATGCTGAGTCATCTGTCATAATATGCAGAATAGGTGTGCAAAGAGAATTTCACTCTTTGCATTTATTTCACAAACACTCATCAACCCCACAGTCTGTAGTGCTGTTTTTTTGAAATTGTCTCTTTTTAATTTGAATTGGCTTCTTAGCTTCTATCTCTTCTTGAAATATTTACATCTTACAACTGCAGATTAAGAGGCATAAAATGACAGCAAATAATTGTTTGTGCCATATTAATAGTAGATTTCAGCACATTGAAATCTGTATTGTTATGATACTAGACTTAGGGGATCTGTGCTATGATCCCAATTTTCTTTCTTGTTGTTGTTTTGGAACTGGGTTAAACGCAATTACTACTTTCTTCATCTTTGATGAACTGGCAGAAATATCATTTTAATGGCTCACAGGTGAGACATAGTAGGCTATAGGCTATTCGTGTCAGACTATTACACCAGGGCTCAACCATTGTAAACAGAGCTGTTCAAGTGATCCACTGTTTTGGAGGTGAAGAGATTGGATCCAGTTGCATATTCCCTCTTCTGTACAGCTGATGGGGAGGGGGCTATCCTCTTCTTAAATAGCTACATAAACCTGTCTGTTGAATTAGACTGGGTAATTGAGCACCTATTTACATATATATTTCCCTTCTAACTAAGCATATGCTCACAGAAGTATATTTTGACATGCATGTAGCTCCTGGCCAGATTGGGATGTACAGTATACGTAATCTGCATTTGCATGTATTTGCAGTTACTTAACATTTTATAAAACATAGGGCAAGTTATACTGAGAAATGTTCAGGTTTGGGCATAATCCTTTGTATCTGGTTTATTTTGTTGTATGTATATTGGTGAAAACACTTGCTTGGCTTTGCCCACAAGTGTTCTGGAACATCAAGTTACATGTGTTCTTTAAAAGTACAGATCTCCTTGAAGCAGACTCGGATGCTGTGAATTCCCAACTATCTGTGTTGGTGGGTGTATTGATCTGTGTGCATTATGCCCACACAGCTTATGCTGTACTAAGTCACACCCTGCAGAGTGTGTTAACTGTTCAGTCTCTGTTTTGTAGTATTCTTATAAGGGAGGTTTCTGCTGCCCCTTTTCTTTCGTACCTGCAACCATGGTCGTGATCAAGTGGCACATAGAATCAAATAGTTCTGTCTTTAGTATGGGTTTGTAGCTCTGTATATTTCATGGTGATTTGGAAAGCCATACCAGGCATGCCTTCTCAGTTTGCTCTGTTTAGGGGACAAGCCTGCTGAATCACGTTTCATCTGGGGCCTAATTGTAGGTGATTTTACGGTTTCAGTTTAGGGCAAAATCTACATGTCAGAAAACATTACCAAGTAAAGTCTGACCTGTCCAAAACCACCAGGCAGATGATACTGCATGTTAATTGCATGTTAGTTGTAATTGACATAATTGGTTAGTCCAGTAGCTTGTCCTCGAAATTCTTCCAACAAGTGAACAGAGCTAGATTATTCCTTCCCCTACTGTGGGCTTCAACGCAATATAATGTTAGCAAAGCAGATGCTTCCAAAGTTGGATTTCAACATATATTTTTTCTGTCCCAGAGACTGATCCATGTCAGAAAATGTGACATCATGTGAACAAGTCTTCAGTGTCCACTTAAAATTAGGTGGATAATTATTTTTGAAGCTACTTATCCTGGCTTGATAGTGACAACTATTGGATCCCCATGGTTGTCTGGTTATTCAAATACACTGCTTCTGTCATCTGAAACATTCAAATATCACTCACATTTGAAACAACTATTGCACAGACTGTGGAATAGGAGTGGCACAGCTGTGGAAGAGCTGGACTAGAATAGCAAAATAGTCAAAACACTTTTCCATGATGTCCTTGTAAATAAGATGGTAAAATGTGGGCTAGGTGGTACCACTGTTCGGTATGTTCAGAGCTGGTTGAACAACAGTTCCTGACAAATGCTATTAAATGTTTCTACATTAGCCTGGAAGGTAGTGGGCCCTTCTTATCTGCAGCTTTGGAATCCATGGTTGCTGAACCCACTCCTCGGGTGGCTGACGGGACGGGACCAGAAAGCACTTCCAGTTCACATCATAGACTTCTGGTAGCATCCTGGAGATGTTCTGAGATGTGGGAAGATTGCCTGTGGCTTTCCTATTCCTTAGAACATCTCCTAGGCATGACTGGAAGTTGCTGTTGTGAACTGGAACTGACTTCCGGTTGCGTTTGGGAGGCCTCCAGGTAAGTTTTTGCTGCAATGGTGCCCTGCCCTCTCCCCCAATTTCAGTATCTGCAGGGTTTTTTTGGAATAGATCCCATGAAGATATCAAGGTCCCTCTGTATTAATTGCTGCAGAGCACTGTTTTGGGTCTTGTGCTGTTCACCATTTTTATAAATGATCTGGATAAGAACATAAGAACAGCCCCACTGGATCAGGCTATAGGCCCATCTAGTCCAGCTTCCTGTATCTCACAGCAGCCCACCAAATGCCCCAGGGAGCACACCAGATAACAAGAGACCTCATCCTGGTGCCCTCCCTTGCATCTGGCATTCTGACATAACCCATTTCTAAAATCAGGAGGTTGCGCATACACATCATGGCTTGTACCCCATAATGGATTTTTCCTCCAGAAACTTGTCCAATCCCCTTTTAAAGGCGTCTAGGCTAGATGCCAGCACCACATCCTGTGGCAAGGAGTTCCACAGACCGACCACACGCTGAGTAAAGAAATATTTTCTTTTGTCTGTCCTAACCCGCCCAACACTCAATTTTAGTGGATGTCCCCTGGTTCTGGTATTATGTGAGAGTGTAAAGAGCATCTCCCTATCCACTCTGTCCATTCCCTGCATAATTTTGTATGTCTCAATCATGTCCCCCCTCAAGCGTCTATTTTCTAGGCTGAAGAGGCCCAAACACCCTAGCCTTTCCTCATAAGGAAGGTGCCCCAGCCCCGTAATCAGCTTAGTCGCTCTCTTTTGCACCTTTTCCATTTCCACTATGTCTTTTTTGATGATGAGGAAGAGGCTTATCAGATCTCCATGTTGAACAAAACTGTGGGGACAATGGCAGATAACACCCTGGAAGACAAAAAAATTGAGAATGATAGTGTCGGGCTTCATCATTGGGTCCATGCCAACTAGACAAAGTTCAGCAGACACAAATGTAAAGTCCTACAAACTGATATAAAAGAAAAAATTAGAGATGCAGGATGAGGGAAATTTAACTTGGTAGCAGTGTGTGCAAAGATGATCTAGGTATCTTAGTGGACCACAAGATAGTTATGAGCCAGCAATGTGGTGCCGTTGCACCACATTAGCAGAGGCATAAAATCTAGATGATGAGAAATAATGGTTCCACTCTATTCTGCACTAGTCAGAACCTACTTGGAATACTGCATCCTGTTTTGGACACCATGTTTTAAGAAGGACATTGAGAAGCTGGAGAGTTCAAGGAAGGACAACTTGAATGCTGAAGTATATGGAAACCAAGTCTTATTTGGAATTGTGAAGAGAGCTTGCTATGTGTAGACTGGAGATCAGAAGACTATAGGAAATATGATACTTGAAGACAGCAATGTGAAGGATTATTACATGGACTGTCTTTCTGTGGTTCCTAAGGGCAGGATTAGAACCAATGGGCTAGAGCTGTAGTTCCCAAAGTGTGGGTCATGACCCACCATTGGGAGCAAAACCTGGGTTGTTCCTCCTTAAGGGGAGTGGCCAAGGAATGGGTCCCTGACAGCACCGTCGCAGTGCTGTGGGGACCCTTGGACATTTCCACATGCCTGAGGGTGTCCTGCAGCCTCCCAGGAGGTCTTGGAGGCTGCAGCTGCCTCCATAACCCTCCGTGTGGTTGCACTGAGCACCGTTCTGATCTCAGAGTTCACTTCATGCAAACAGGAAGTGAGCTCTGAGGTCAGAACCGAGCTCGTTGCAGCTGCACGGAAAGTCATGGAGGCTGCTGCATCCCCAGGTATGTGGGGATGTCCAAGAGTCCCTGCCACACCATGATTGCTACAGTGCTGATGGGGAGCCCCTTGCTCCCGCCCTGCCCCTGCAAGTACTTGCAACAGTCCCAATGTCCAAGTTGGACTTTGGAAACTGCTGGGCTAGAGGAGCTTAGATTTAGGCTAGAGCAGCATTTCTCAACCAATGGTATTTGTACCACTTGAGGTGATACTTGAGGTGGTGACCAGTGGTACACCTCATATCCCTAGACCCCTGCCACCTGGCAGGAAGACCAGCAACACAATGCGACAAGCAGCAGTAGAAGGCTTAGCATTCTGACATGCACTTTTCTTGTTCTCTCAATAAGTGGACAATGCAAAGAACATTGCATGGGGGGGGTGACAAACAATTGAAAAATGCTGGGCTAGAGGAAGAATTTCTTAACTGTAAAAGCTGTGAGCCATGGAACAGTCTACTTGTGCAGTAATGGTCTGTCCCTCATTGTAGGTTTTCAAGCAGAAGCTGAATGGTCACCTGCCAGGGGATGCACTAAGCAGGGGTTAGGTGATCTCCTAGGTCCCTTCCAATTCTAGCATTCTATGTCTAGCATCCTAACAACAAGACTAATTTCCCCTTTGATGTCTCTTGCATCTGATACTGTAGGACTGCATAATTCTCCCCCCCCCCCCCCGGCATGGAACAGCACCTTTATCATTGTGAACTTAAGCACATTTAAGCAAAATCTCTGCTTGGTGGGTCTCTTTTTCTAAGTATGTACATTTGTGGTTGGAACCTTTTAAGTCTTTCAGTTCCCTGAACTGATGTCCTCCATGTTCTCAGCATAATATGAAGAACTTTCACAAGGGATATAACTGAAATTTATGGTTGTAAATGCATGGTCATGGTACAGCTTCTCTAGTCATCTATAACGTAATTTCCTCTTCTAATGTATTTTTGGCAGCACTTGATCAGCAAATTTCATCAAAATCCATATCGATCTCGTCTGATCTTGGAAGCTAAGCAGGATCAGGCCTGGTTAGTACTTGGATGGGAGACCGCCTGGGAATACTGGATGCTGTAGGCTTATACCATAGTCTTTCGAGACTGAAGGTTGCCAACCATATTTATTACTACACCCTGTCTTGCAGTTTCCAAAGCTGTGCAGACTGATCTCTTGTACAGTGCAAGCTGTAAACCTTTAACTGGCTCTTTTTGTTTGTCCTTCATAGGCAGGAGATTGGACTGGCCTGGAATCATCAATTTTCTTTATTATTCAAACCAGACCTTAATTGTGAACTGATCTCTTAATTGGGCTGCCTCCCCCCTCCCCCCATGTGTGCTTTTCCCCACTTCTCTCCAGTATAGCAGATGTGATGCAAATTCTGCTCAAGATGCATAATTATCTCTTCTTATTTTATTAACTTACCGTTAGTCTTAGGCATTCATGGTTGGAGGTCTGATGTTGATTTTAAGTGTAGGATGGATCTGATTCAGCACATCTGCCAATTTCTTTTCTGTAGCTTTGGGGACCAGAAGTTCTGATTGAAAGTTCAAAAAGTGCAGCAGCTTCATTTAAAATCATATAGTCATCGGTTGAAAGGCAACAGAAGGCTGTGGGAATAAATTAGACTGGCTAGAGTCATTTCTCAAAATCTTTAACGCTGGGGTAGATGTCCCTGGAATCTGCTTCAGAGAGGATTTAAATAGCTTGGGCTTGGTGCCCTTTAATGTTAATAGAGAAAACAGCCAGATGATGCCTTTGACTGAAACTGTTGCCATTTTTAGCTTTCAGGTTCCCATGAGCTTGTCAAAAACAGGACTATTTAGAGTCAGTTACAGGAAGGGAACTGACCACTGGATGATATTTTTGGTTTTTGAACCTTTTGTTTGCTCCTTAGGGTAGAATGCAAGCAAAAGAAAACATCCCCATGTCCTCGTGTTTCAGGTGTCTGTTCTGTAGGGAGCTTACAAAAAATAGGAAGATAAAATCCCATCCAGCAAGCATTAGGCCAGGCATTTTCAACCACTGTGCTGTGGCATACTGGTGTGCTGTTCTGTATGCCACAGGAGTTTGGGGAAGGACACATAATAAGGCCACGTGGGGATGTCCTTGCTATTAGTGCAGTGTGCCTTGTCAATTGTCAAAAAACTGATGGTGTGCCTTAACAATTTTAGTGCCTTGTCAGTACGCTGTGAGATGAAAAAGATTGAAAATCACTACATTAGGCAATGCTTTATCTGAAATTTTGAGGATATGTGCAGCTCTTTTGGCTACTTAGTGTTGGGGAGTAGTGAATGAACCCAGTGCGATATGAGTAGAATATGATCTTGGATTGCAAAGATTAAACGTAGCCCTTGTGAGTATGGTACCATAAGATGAATTGTACCATGAGATGATATAAGACTGTGACCCTTTGCATGCTTACCTGGGAAAGTCTCATAGAACTCGGTGGGACTTTCTTCTGGCATAGGATTGGACTGTAATTAGTTCCTTAGAGGTATGATGCTCTATCATTTACATAGATGGTACAGAATTCTTTATAAGAGCCAGCATGGTGTGTCAGCTTCTAATTGTTTATCATTGCTGAGTTCTAGAACAACAACAAGGGAGTTACACAGGGCTTTTAACTCCAACTGCGCATCTTAGAGGGAACACAGGTGGTAGAAAGTCCCAAGCAGTACTAGGCTATCTTTTTTCACAATCACAAGTTCACAATTCAATTTTACATATTGTAGTCTTAAGCAATAATATTTCTACAGTAAAAAGCAGCCAAAAAAGACATCAGAGTATAAATTATTATTCTAGATAGTTTAAATTATTACAAACTGCACTATAGTTGTAAATAGTGTAAATTATTACAAACTGCACTACAATTCTATTCTAAATGGTGTAAATGTTCTTTGGCAGATTTCAAGCACAGATAAGTAAAATCTTGAAAGGCATGGCATGATTCATCCCTTGAAACAGAGGAGGGAAGCTGATAGTTAATTTCAGTAATTTCAAATAACCGACTCCACAGTATAAACATAAGCAAAGAATGTGTGGTTTTGGAGAAATAGTTCACCTGAAGAATACTCTATATGAAGCTTTCAGCTGGACAGTAGCCTCTTAAAGATGCTTTCAAATACTTAGGGGGTGGTTTTTTGTTTTCTTTTTAACTCTTGGTTATAATAGCAAACACACACACAACCCCTGAATCCAAGACTGTGTATTTTGCAGTTGCACTTCACAAAAGCAGAACTGGGTTTTAGGCACAGAATCTAGCAAACATAACTTAGCCATTAGGACCAAAGATGAAATTTGAAAATTTTGGGGCAATGACATCTTCGATGACACAGGAACAAGATTTCAGTGACAGTCATGTTCTGTTTCACTCCTAGCATAATGAAATGTTTTATGGAAGAGCAGCAAGTATTCCATATGTCGATATTCTGAGCACAAACATCATCTTGTTTTTGTTGGAAATTTTTGAATATAGAGTGTGCTTTACTGTCATTCACCAGAGGATATAAGGTCCTTTTTGGTCTGAAAGAGGAATACAGTACATATTTTAGTGTGACAGGACAATTGTGCATATTTTGTGTTCTAAGAGTGATATGTATTTTCTTAGACTAGTAGAAAGCTCCACAGTTTCAACAGAGAAAATGTTAAAGTGGCTTTGACTAGAATTTTGAAGTCTGGCAAAATAAATGGAAAATATCTTATGAGAACCTCATTGAAAATGTGACATGATGTGGCTAAGTAAAAAATCATTGAGAAACACTCAACACACTTGTGGTTCTATTCTGTGAGTCATTTTAGCCAGTTTGTGCTGGATACAGGATGAATTTGAGAGGTCTATGGCTGCAATTGCATAAGTAGAGCACATGGAGCAAGAAGATACTTTAAGAAATCAGCAACTGGTGACTATCAGATTGAATCTGATGACTCAGTTGACTCTTTTCTTGTCCATCCCCTGTAATATAATTGCAGGCAGTGGGGGGGAGTCTTAGTGCCTACCTCCTTCCTGAGAACTTACCTGTGCCCAGGGCCTAAATGGTAGACTCCACTGCCATCATGAGGTCAAGCCATACAGAGAGAGACTATCATTGAATGCATCCTTCCCAGTGATATGCTCACACTGTAGTGTGTAGACGGTGGTCCAGGAGGACCATGGCAAAATTTGAGTGGAGTTTAACCAACAACGGGCGTGTGACAAGTTTAAAGTAGTTTACTAAGAATACAAAGGATAATAAAAGAAATAAAAGGAGAAACCAGGCTTACAAAAGTGACTTGGGCAATAGATATAGATCCTTAGAAAAAGGTATAGATCCAAAACAAAAACCAGCCATTACAGACAAAATCTTAATGCAAAAAAAAAAAAAAATCTTAATGCATTTGCTTCTTTGATCCTGACTATACTTATACTTATTTGGAGCCTCAGCTTTCCAGACATCCCAGGTGAACTCTGAGGGAGCTGTCAGAGAGTGCACAAACATCCTTGGACTTGATCTAGATTTGTTGAGATCATTGTCCTGTCTAATAGAATGTTTAATAACCACCTAAACTTTCCATCCCACCTTACTGTAATGTTGATGACTTCAGAGTGTCAGCATGGAGCCTTTGATGGGGAAAAAGAGAGAGAAGGTGGGAGTGGTTCAGTCATACATGTTCTATTTGGATCTCCTCAAAAAAACTAATGAGTGGAGTGGGGAACTTGTAAGAAAAATAATTCCTTTCCTTGTAGGTCCTCCTGTGTCTCTGGCCTTCTGTATTTCTCATCTGGGAAACTGCATGGAAAGACAAGGGAAGAGTTATGAAGACAGAAAGGGGTGCAAAAGAGTCTGATGGCTAGATGAATGTAAATGGAGTTCACCTTCTGATCTGTGTTGATAACCAGTGATTAATTTGAGAGCATGTGGTAATTGCCCTTTACATCAGGGTAGAAAGTTAAAATAATCTTCTTGCAAGCTCTAGCTGGTAGGGAAGGTATAAAAAGTTATCTGCAGATAACTGGAAGCAGTTTCAGCTATGTGAAGCTAACCATGCAATATGTATGTATGTTTGGTTTAGTGCTCTGTTGCATCCATTATCCTCTTCTCTGATAGGAGCTTGCTAGAAAATCTCAGAAAGATTGGCACCTTATATTGTCTTTGTGTGAAGAATGAGAAAAGTGTCAAAACAGAAAGGGACAAGTCTTAGTCCTTTTTAGAATTTTCTGTTTTCTTGGACACAGTTTATGAAACTGTTGCACTTCATAAAGTCTAGCTAGAATAAAGACACCTGAGTCACCTGCACCCTTGCATACTGCTATACTGAATAAACAAAAGTAGCTTAGAAGCCAAGTTTGATGTTTGCCACATGAAGCTCTCTTAAGTTGCTTGTGCTTCTGAATAAGTACTAGGCAGAGATTCGTTCAGTCTGAACAAAAGCTTGTTTGAAGGGCCTATTCACAAAGATTGGAGGAAGAGCCAATACCTGGAAGTTTCCTAGATTTTAAAATGGTAGATCCCATATCCACAGATTCACTTATCTGTGAAGGCCCAGGCCTCCCAATGCAAGGCATTAAAAACATCACTTTTGGGTTTGGGGGGGGGGGGCTGTTCCATTCACTTTACAGTTACTACTGCCAGTACCATTTGTGGCTCTACATAATACCTGAAATGTCCACTATTAAACCAGAGCGCATAGAGAGAAGGAAAAGTTGTGGAAGCTTCTGTTGACTCTCATAATAGCAAAATGTATAGGTCAGCATTATAATTGGGGCCTTCTGTTCATTTGGGTATCGCAGGCAAGTGGGCTCTTCAATTTGAAAGCCAGCGGTATGGCTAATGTATTATCACTATCCTTACAGTAACTGTACCTATGGTAGAAAGCAAATGAATTAAAAGCAGATCTAATTATGCAGGGAATAGACAGAGTGGGTAGTGGGATGTTCTTTTCTCTTTCAGGCAGCACCACCACTCATTAACATTGAGTGTTGGGAGAGTTAGGACAGACAAAAGAAAATATTTATTTACTCATTGTGTAATTAGTTTGTGAAACTCCTTGCCACAGGATGGCATATGGCCTGAATGCCTTTAAAAGGGGATTGGACAAAATTTCTGGAGGAAAAGTCCATTGTAGGTTACAAGCTATGATGGGTATGTGCAACCTCCTAATTTTAGAAGTAGGCTACCTCAGAATGCCAGATGCAAGGGAGGGCACTAAGATGCAGGTCTCTTGTTGTCTTAGTGCTCCCTGAGTGGTCTGGTGGGCCACTGTGAGATACAGGAAGCTGGACTGGATGGGCCTTTGGCCTGACCCAGCAGGGCTCTTTTTATGTTCTTATGACCTTCCTCTGTTTGTGATTAAGTGTATCCCAGCTTCTGTAAATTCTCATTCTGACTGATGATTGTTTTGTTTTCCAGAAGCAAACCTGAGGCTGTAGAAGTGACATTTGCAGGTAAATGGCATTGCTCTAAACACCTTTGGGTAAAGGGTGGGGAGGTAAATGAAATGCAAATTGTCTGTGTCCACACTTTGTCATCATTTGACTATTATCATGCAGGCTTCTGAACTATACAAATGAAGTCCTTGTTCTGGGTTTTAACTGTTGGTTAAACTGTTGGTGCTAATATACTGAGTTATGGCAACCAGTCAGTGCTTTTATAGCCTACTCAGTGTAGTTTGTTCTGCCACAAAGCAGGCTTTTAAAGTTGGGGTCTGTAAGCTAATAATATCTTATTTATATTTCATCTAATCTTAATCCTTTTAGCAGTTAGTGTTTTGGAAGGAGTGTGTATCTCAGAGAAGAGTCCTTGGTTCTGATTCCTATTTGGTCTTGGCTTCACTTGGTGACTTTGATAGTGATCGTCATCACCCTGTACTGCTGTGGCAAGGGTAGGGGCTGAATTTGGAACGAGGATGACTTATTCACCAACAGTGAAGCAGAGTTCTGCTGAATATTGGGAGTAGCTGCTTCAGTGTAGTGGTTGACAGAAGCCAGACCTCTGTAAAAGTCTTTTCTTACTTGGCTAGATATCTCATTGTACTTCTTGTGGTTTTGAAATTGGGTGATTCACCTTGTATGCATTCTCAGACTCCTCTAATATAGCTGGGTTCCAAGAGACACCTGTGGGATTGGATGTTGTCTAAGACAAACTTTAATTCTAGGGCAGTTGCTTTGATGAATTCTGTTTTATAGCTCTCTCTGACAACATTGTGCTGGTTTTTTTAACACATTTAATAATTTCGTTTAATACTGGTCCATTGTTACTATAGCAGTAACTTGAAAATCATAAATTCTTTCTATTTGTCGCAGTACTGTATTAGAACACTTCATCCCCCAACACAAAACTAGGCTGAGAACACTAGTGTTTCTTATTCTTCAAACCTTTCTTTCTAGATTTCGATGGAGTCCTTTACCACATTTCCAATCCTAATGGAGATAAAACAAAAGTTATGGTCAGTATTTCGCTGAAATTCTACAAAGAACTCCAGGAACATGGTGCTGATGAGGTAAGAATGGACGCATGTTAGGGTCTTTATCCTGAACTTCTGATGGGTATCTCAACATATCTTGATTTCTCATGTCTGTACCTGGTCAACCAGTTCTGTAATGTGTGAAGTCCTTCTTCTGCCTAAGACCTGTCCATTGAACCATGTTAAGAATCATTGTGAAGTTGATTGCTTTCTCCGTCTGAAGTCATTGATCTCATAATATTTACCTAATGGTTTGTAAGAGGGTTGAATGTTTTAACAGCGTACAACCAAGGATGCATTCCAATCAGCAGGTGTATGTTTTTTGTAAAATCTACTACTGGTTCCTGTAAGTAGATAGCACAGATTGCACTTAACCAAGTAGTTAACCCAAAAAATGTTTTGGTGTACAAGAAAGCATTTGATCTTTAACAAGTGCAGCTTAAATTGGAATTAATAAAAGGCATTGGTAAATTACCTACTGGCCCTTATCTCTTAGAACTGAAATGATTCAATGTGCTGATTTTAATTACATAACCTTAAATTGTGTAGGTCCAGCATTGTCTCAAGGAGCAGTCCCTCTTCTGACCTACTACAGATCCCACCTCTTCATATTGTAAGAACAGGGAGTGCTTCAGGCAGCACTTTCTTCATGACAGAATGCAACTGGGGACATCATATTCCCATACCTATTTGGAAATGTTTCTGTTCTGTCAGTCCTTTGGAAGTTCAGCAGTTGCTGATGTCTGCTGACTCTATGGTGGTGGTATGGTGTTTTTTTTTACTTCTAGTTTGATGGGAAGGGTTTATTATGAACTGCCTTTCTCTCATCTCAGCTTAGGAAGTTGATCTAGACATTTTTGAATAATTTGGTATGGTGTTCCTTCACTTAGGAAGCTGCCCTATACAACATTATTGGTCCATCGAGCTCAGTAATGTCTATGCTGACTGGCAGGAGCTCTCCAGGATTTCATGCAGTTAGCCCTACTCAGAGATAGAACCAGTACGTGGGTTTTACCACTAATCTATAGTCCCATCCCCTGGGCATGGCAGCTTGCTAATCCATCTTTTCTTGATGGATCGATTTATTTGTAACTTAGCTGTAGTTTCCTTAAGTGACACCTGCTAGTCGAATAATGCATTCCATGCTTGAAACTGTAATCTGCAGAATGGAGATATGCGTATGATGACCATACACCAATAGATTACTATCATTGATAGAGTGAACATCATTTTGAAGAAACAAGTGAAAGTTGACATTGCCTTGGCTCCAGTTCCAATTAATAAATCTCTCATTCTGTCAATAAGGTAAAAATTAGACCAAAGCTCTCCAGACTCCGGCCTTTGGGCCAGATCTAGCGCCCTGTCTAATCCCTTCCCTGTGTGAACAATCCTTACTGTTCTGCAGGGCAGCCTCCTTTCCTCACCGCCAATCTCTCCCGAGCTGCACTTCGGCTCACCGCTTCTGGGTTCTGTTGCACTAGCAGTCACTGTGCCCAGACTGCTGGGCAGACATGGCTGGCCAGGGCACAGTTTGGGGAAGATTGGTGGTGGGCAATGGAGGCTCTCCGGTGGAACAGTAAGTTCTGTTTGTGCCAGGGACATCTTTCCCGGTGCACAGCACTCCCTGGTTTGGAGACTGTTAATTTTTAGACCAAGGTGACAAGCCATTTTCTTCACTCTTGGCTGGGACACTGTAGTTAAAGGCTTTAGGCTCTGCAATTGAAACCTGTAGTGTGTGTTATGGACAGTCATTGGGGAAAGTAGTCTGTGCTGTTTTTGTCTAGAAGTCCTCTTAAAGCAATCTCTTTCCACTTGCACCTATTTGCAGTCTGCAAGGTCTTTCTCTGCCTCTGCAGCTGAATGTGTGTGAAGTGGCAAGTTTGGTTCATGTTGAGCAGCAGGTTTCTTGCAGGGAGCCATTTATGGTAAAAAGAAGAGGCTTCCCTGTGCCTTGTGGTTGAATCTTGCTGCAGAAAGTGTGACTCAGTTCCTGAAATGGTTTCAAATGTTGCATGACTAAATGGGGTTCATACTGCACTACACAGCAAGAGCACATCCTGCAGTTGGTATGGAGTATAAGTAGAAAATGAAGGAAACATTTCATGACATTACTTGAATGCTTACAGATGCATTGGAGAAGAGTGATGGCTTAAAAAGCCAGGAAGCTGATGTGTAAAACTTTTAAAATTCTGATGTCTGCTTTGTCCATAAAAAAGCAGTTTGGAAAGGATGTGCTTATTGAGTTGAAAAGGGGTGGATGAGTATGAGAGAGAGCTGTTTGCCTTTCTGGCTGCCATTTGCCTGTTCCAAATTTCTTTGCCCTGGTGAGATTCCAGTCATGTTTATCCTCAAGTGTGTCTGGAACCTAACAAAATGTGGGGACTGTTTGGAAGAGGCATATTTTGGAGCAGAAAAATCAGGGGAATCTGTTTCTCCATCCTGACTTGCCTCTTTAAAGCTGCTTTTCTATCAGCAAAGTGTCTGTCTTTGTTTTAAAATGCACGTTGTGTAGAATGCCTAGTTTGGCCCTAAGTGTGTCTGGCTTTCTGGCCATGAAAAATCAGTGATGTAGCCATGAAAAATTAGAGTTGTAGAGAAACCAGAGCTGCATTAGACAAATGGTTCTATTCCTTTTTAATGTGGTGCTTTGAAAGAGCATAGAGTAATCTGTGCATAAAGACCCATTGCTGCTGCTGCTATGCCAAGATGCAACAGGGATGCCCAAGAGCTGGCTGTTCGTTGCCTCTTCCTTTTCTCTTCCTAACATAGCCATTGTTGCCGCCTCACTTATCTCTGCGGAGTTACTTTTTGTTCTCCCACTGCTGGCACTGAAGTTTTGTGGCCATGCAGTGTGCTACTGTAATATTCTTTCTCTCCCTCCCCCCTCCCCCAGCATTGACTGACTTGATGCTTGCAACTGCAGTACTTGCCATCACTGCCCTCCTGGCACAGCAGTATGATTATCTAAGGCAGAATGCTACTGGAAGCAGAGAAATGGAGAAAGGGATTTTTTTCTGTGGGGTCAGAGGGAGAGGAGAACTGTCTCGAGCAGGGGTCTCCAAACCCCAGCCTGGGGGCCAGATGTGGCCCACGGTAAGCCTCTTGTCCCCTGAAAGCCCCTGGACCACTTTGCTGAACACGACTGAAACTATGCTCTGGTTGCATCTGGAGGGTGTTCTCAGGGCCAGAGAGTTTGAATGAATGAGCCCATTCATTCATTCATACATACATCTAAGTTCCATCTCTTATTTATTTATATAAATTTTATATTTAAATTTTTTTTTGGCCCTCAAAACCGTGCCAGACATTTGATGTGGCCCTCTGGCCAAAAAGTTTGGAGACCCCTGGTCTAGAACACTGGCTGCATAGGACCAGCCTTGGGTTAATCAAAAAACATTTTACTAAAGTGTTGCCTTCATTTATTAACAGTGGATTTTGCCCATCGCTGATGGCTCATGTTAGCATCATGCTTCTTCTGGACAGACTGATTAAGTTTAAAATGTTTCATAATGCCTATTCGATTCTTCCTTTCCAAGAACCACTCTCTACCCATTAAGAGTCTTCAACTATATGATGTTTATTTGAATATTAGTCTGTGACTGACAGAATTGGAGGATTCTATCACTCAGAGGTCAGATGGGGTCAGGAAACAGATTCAAAATAAAACACGCTATGCTCTGTTCCACTTCACTTGCAGCCCAGTTCATTTTCTTGTAGGATGGGGTGGCATGCAAGAGCCAGAGATTTATACTGGTTGAATTTTTGTCCTTGCACAGAAAAATCTTTAGTACTGGGACTGATCAGCCATGCCATGTTTCCTGCCTTGTGCAATGTTTGTAATGTAGAGAAACTCAGGAGGCTGAAACTTGCCTGATAGGATAGCAACATGTTTAAGAAGAACATTCAAAGATTCTGCCTTCCAGAAAAGCCTCTGTTTACACATACATGTCATTTTCTTATGATGTTGGCAGTAAGTCTCAGTGGATTTAACATGGGACAGACATACGCTTTCCATGAGCAACTTTGTGATAGACATGTTCCCCTCTAAGTCCCACCTTGCAAGCTGTAGTGGGAGTGCTTGTTCAGTTCTGGTCCTCATCCTGTTTGCCCACATGCTGTCTGGATCTTGGTGTAATTAGAAGTGTAACTTTGGTCAGACTAAACCAGTGCAGAGCAGAGTGGCTGTGTTTATATTTTGTGTGAGACTTGGGGGCAAGCCACAAGTTTTGAATAGACATTCCAGTCAGTAGTGTGCAATCCACATATACGCGCATTCTTTTTTGTTATAATAAATAAAGAAATACACAGAGTTGACAGTAAAATAACTTCAGTAACCTCATTTTGGCCAAGGCAAGACATCAGTGTTCCCCTGAGTCTAGTAGTTTTTCCACCAAAATCCAGTCTGGGCTTAGATTGCTCCCTTCCAGGTTTATTGAAAGCTTAGATTGCTCCCTTCCAGGTTTATTGGAAGCCTGTATGTACAACTCAATTATACTGAGATAATAATCCCTGAATTCATTGGGCATCTGTCTTTCGTGGACAAAAATGGAAATGAATTAAATCCAGAAACTCTGCCGAGGTATATGGTTCTAGAGTTGTTCTTCTTTCCTTGTTTGCAGCATTATGTCCACAACAGCAAACTTGTTATCTGTATGAAATGTATAACCTCTTGGGAAAGGTGTACTGCCCTGCAAATGACCCTAAGATAACAGCAGGGGTGTGGTATGACTGAAATATGGTGAAGTTCTTTGTGTGAGGTGGCTATCCTAGAATATAATCAAGGAAAGAGGAGCTCAATTTCATGTTCCCAGGTCTTCGAGAATGGAAAGTGCTAAAAATGGTGTCATCATTTATACCAAGTTATATAGTTTGGAAGACTATATTACATCCTTGTCTTCTGCTTCTTAGAGCATGTTAAAACAATATTGGCAGAGGCAACATTGTAGAAATCATACAGATTTTATGGCAAGTGGTTCATCATGGATCTAGTTGTAGTAGCTGTTCACCAGCCTGCTTCACCTCCCACCTCCCTTTAGTGGTATGGCTAGTTTTTGAAAGTAGGAGGGGGCGATATTCTTAAACAAGCTGAAATTTCAAGTCCTGTTAGCTCAACGGTAAACTGACAGGCTGTTGAATGAGGACCATAGCTAGTGAGACTTGAATATCTACTCGATTGTGACATGAACAATGCTGAAATTGGTACCCCAGCAAAGCACAGCCACAAAGGTGCAACACTGTTGAATTATGCTGTTGGGCTTCACTTGTGCAATAAATCTCCCTGTATTTTGTAGTATCATTGCCCCTGCAATTGCAGCTTATTTGGGGGCTTCTGGAAAACTGCCATGCACATCAGGAGTGTGTAGAATGCAGGTTAGGGCTTTTAAGAATACTGCAATGCATGAATGAAAGGAAAATGTTTAAAGAACCAGTTGGGAAGAAATATTAAACCTGACAGCATTTCTGTCTCTCTTTCCTAGTTGTTGAAAAGAGTGTATGGGAACTTCTTGGTAACTCCAGAATCTGGTAAGCCTCAATATAATTTATATTCTAATACGTGCTCAGTATGCAGTTCCAGCATAATTACTCCCTGCTTTTCAAAAAGAGAAATTACCATCAACATTATCAAGCCAGCTCGCAGTTGAGATCTTCTTGTCACAGTGCTATTTTAACACACACACACACACACACACACACACACACACACACACACACACACACACACACACACACCCCCTATATTCCACACAGAGGGCTAAGAACATCAGAGCTATATTTCTCAGCAGCATAAACTATGATTCTGGATCCACCCCCAAGCAAGCCCCCGCTCCTTTAGTTAGGCATTCTTTGTTCTATGTAGAGAGACTGACAGGCACTCAGAGGCCCCAGAAAACCATGGTTACCTGTGACACTGCTACTTCCCACTCATTTGTTATAAAACACAGGGATAGGAACTGTTCTGAGTTGGAGGACGGAACTGGCCTTGAATGTTTAATATATTTAAAATTGATTTGAAGGTCTTGCCATTGGAGACCTGGGAAGAAGTAACTTATGAATAATTGATCTAATGGTGTACTGCTTTTTTCAGAAGCAATCCACCAACGTCTGATCAGAGGGGAAGTTTGTGAAAATATATTATTTACCTGTTCTAGGTTACAATGTCTCTTTGCTGTATGACTTGGAGAACCTTCCTGCTGTCAAAGACTCCATTGTGCATCAAGCAGGCATGCTGAAACGCAACTGCTTTGCTTCGGTCTTCGAGAAATATTTTAAGTTCCAAGAGGAGGGAAAGGATGGCGAGAAGAGAGCAGTCATTCATTACCGGGATGATGAGACAATGTAAGAGAGAACTGGTCTTCCATCTCTTGTATCTTGACATTGGCTTCTACACCCTGGGGTCTAGATATATCCAAAACTTTCTGTGTTTAGCTCTACAGTGTTTAGCTCTACACTTATTAACCATCACTACTAGGTATATGTTGGTGTATAGCACAAGTTAAGCAATTGCTCATAAATGAGAGTTGTATTGGGAGCATCTGTTTTGCAAATGGCACGGGTCAGGCCAGCATACACAGGTGTGCGCAGTGAGACTTCTAGGAACATAGGGAGCTTATAGTAAGTCAGGTCATTGGTCCATCTAGCTCAGTATTATCAACATTGACTGATAGTGACTCGCTAAGGGTTCAGGCAGGACATTTTTTCTCTTCGACCTGAAAGGGGTAGAATTCAGGGGTTGAATCTGACACTGTTTGAGACCTTTTACATGCGAAGCTGATGCTGTTCCACAGAGCTCTGATCTGCTCCTTTAACATGTATAATGTATATATCAGGGGTGGCCAAACTGTGGCTTGCAAGCCACGTGTGGCTCTTCAGCATATAATGTGTGGCTCTTGGAAATACGTTGGCTGAGCTCCTTGTTGCATCATAATATAAAAGGTAAATAAGATTTTTAAGCTTTATAATGAACTGCGTATAAACTGAGAGCCCAAAGGATTAAAACATAAGTCTAATGTTCATGGTGAGTAAATATATTTAAGAATTTAAATACGTGCAATCCAAACTGTGCCCTAGGCCGGTGCAAGTCCCTTGATTATCTTTCTTTCATGTGCTCAGGGGGAAGGGAGGGATTGCTTGCCTTGGAAAGAAGCTGTTCTAAGTGCCTGGAGAGAGAATGATTGATGGATTGTCAACTGGCTGCCCTCTCTTGAGGCTATTGTTAAACAACTTTTTAATTTAAAGGGCGCTTCTCATCATGTTGAGATAAAATTTCGGGTGAAAACCCTGTGGATAATTAGATTATACCTGTATTCCTGTGTGTTCTCACCACTGAAAATCTGGAACTGGAGCTTTTTTTCCCCTTATCCTCTTCTAGGTATGTTGAATCAAAGAAGGACCGTGTTACAGTTGTTTTCAGCACGGTATTTAAGGATGATGATGATGTAGTCATTGGAAAAGTTTTCATGCAGGTATGATTTTTTTTTTACAGTTCTATACAGGTTGAAAAATAAGTCTCTCTGTGTTCAGTAGAACATACTCTTTACTAAGTGTATGTTTGTAGAATTGCAACCTCAACAGATTATGGCTGGATGTTTGAGTACCACTTTTCTGCTGTTGCCTTTGAACTGTGGCCATTTTCCCAGCAGATAGGGAGATCAGATGTCACTGCTAGTAACTTTGGGCATTCATGCTTCCAAGAGATAGGAATAGTTACTTTAGAGTTAAATAAAAGTAGGACTTTATTTGGTCAAAGCCAAAGGTTAAGACTCACCACCTGTTTTTGCAGGGGTTCAACCCTGAACACAGATATTTATATACACCCTGTGCATGTTCAAGAGCTCTGAACACATGCAGAGTGTATTCCTTACCATTGAGTAACTACAATATCCCCATATATTAGGCATTATAATA
This sequence comes from Tiliqua scincoides, assembly GCF_035046505.1. Lineage (NCBI taxonomy): Eukaryota > Metazoa > Chordata > Lepidosauria > Squamata > Scincidae > Tiliqua > Tiliqua scincoides. Next base: position 72,828,381 of record NC_089821.1, on the reverse strand, counting down.
TCATATAGCTGTGGTTCTATAAATACTTGAATCTTGGAATGCCTTTATAGAAGTTTGAGCTTGTTTATCATTTTAATGCCAATAAAGGTTTATTAATACTAGAAGTTTGAGCACTGACCTAAAGGTGAAAGTCAGTAGAGCAAAGGGAACAGAAGGAAGAAACTAATAAGAAGAAAGATGTATAAAAGCAAGAGCATGGAACTGTTTGAATATTAGAGCTATTAAAGTGGGAAAGGAAATAGCTATAGAGAGAAATTCCATGGTATGAATGATGAATACTAAATTGGAGATGACATTTCAAACTGAAGGCTTAAGAGTGGGAGTAGGGAGTTCAAAAACTTCAGCATAACAGTAGCTTTATTTACCAAGAGATAGTAAATAAACAAGCTGAATATGGAGAATGCATGTACTTAAAATATCCCAAAGCCACAGGAGTTTCTCGTCTGACTTGCATCAGCTTGCTTCCGCTGTTCTGTTACATGGTGTGACATGTTTAATTTCCCTAAACTTCTCTTTGCATGACAAAAACTTTGTCTTGAACTAGTTGATCATACTTTTGAGGTAGGGAAGCATTTTTAAACCTTTATACACCTTTACATTATGAGGTATAAAGACAAAGCAGAGAGTGGGTATAAAGAATCAGCAGCAGCAGAATACCATAATCCTAAATATATGTACTCAGGAGTCACATTAATTTCAGTGGTACATAATATAGGAGCTTGGTTCCACATTTATTTCAAATATTCCATTTCTGTCCAGACATGCAAATTTTAGAACATATAATAAACACCCTTATTCAGAAGCTGGGAATTGCCTGCTACAGATTTTTACAGATCTTTGATTAGAGAGCTATAACATTTTAGTCTACTTCTACAAGCCTGCTGTGTGTAGGCCGCGCTGCATAGACTCACTCACCATAAACTGGTCACTATGCCTATTTACAGTATAGATGCAATTTGAAGTATTAAGATGCTTGGAATATCTCAAACAATAAACCCAGGTTCTCGTGAACCAAAAACTGGGAGACATTTATAGAGCTTTTGGAACACTGCAAAATGTACGTTCCTTTTTATCAAGGGGATCTTAAATGCTCAGTCTGTTGATCCCAGACAAAGCAGTACATACCTTGGTAATGTTACAGATAAGTTTAGTTGTAATGAACTAAGGTCCAAATTCAGTTTTCATCCAGCATATATTTAATAAGTTACTACTCATACCCTGTGTTTAGCCAAGCATTTCTTGAAATGATTTTGTGCACTGATAAGAGTTTGATCTTGGCAACAAATGATATAGCTGCAAAGCACCTGATCTATGAGATACATAGTAACCCTTTGAGGCACTAGCTCTTAGCGACTTGTTTTACAAATTTTGGTTTCTGTTTCTTGCTTCTGGTGGAGTTATCCCATATCTCTGCATTTCTTTTTTGGATTTGCTGGTAAAAATGCTGAGACTTTGCTCTAATTACCCACAAATGTTACATTAGTCACATGTGACTACTTTTGAGGGATAATTCTTCAAGTTAATAATTATAAAATTTTGATTCCAGGTTAAAATATGATGTAAGTTCAAAAGCGTTAGGCATTGTGTGGAGGGAATTGGAAATCCTTGACACTGGGTACTGTGTTCCCTGAAATGAAGTATGTCTGGCCAGGCTCAGAGAGGCGGTACCTTCTCTTTTGCTTGTCTGATTAATATGAGGTTTTGTAATTTATCCTTCCAGGAGTTTAAGGAGGGTCGTCGTGCCAGCCACACGGCTCCCCAGGTGCTCTTCAGCCACAGGGAACCCCCCTTAGAGCTAAAAGATACAGATGCTGCAGTAGGAGATAACATTGGATATATCACTTTTGGTAAGTGGGTACACTTCTCAGCTGTGACTGGGCCAAATGTGAAAGGGCCATTTTTTCTTTAGAAATCCTGTTAACCTGATAATGCACAGCACTGTTCTACAAAGTAGATCCCAGCAAAGTAATGGAAATAGTTCTTCCTTTAGTTCACTTGTGGGTGATGTGGATCACCAGCTTGCTCTTGGAGCTTTAATGGGGGAAACTTGGTTAATTTGTGGGGTCAGGAAAAAAATGGTTTAAGGTCCCATAACTGTGGAGAGAGAGAGATGTTAGCTGTATATGCCAGAAATCAGAATTTGAAGCGCTCTGACTGCTTATTTGTGGTTTGTAAGTGTCATGGTTTCTAACCCATTGCACTATCTTTAAGAGCTGATTCAAGGACAAGGTAAAAAAAATTGCAGAATAAATGTGCCTACTGCTGACTGCATCCATCATTTTTGGCAAACAGTATGGAAAACGTAATGTGCTACCAAACTATGCAGATAACCTATAGCCCTCTGTCTTGCAACATTTGCAGTGTATCCCTTAGGCCAGTGGTTCTCAAACTCCCAGGGAGCGGGAGATTCTCAAATTCCTTGTGATTCTCAAATGCCTTGCGGGGGAGCGGGAAGGCAGCAGGGTGATCCCCAGGATCGTCTCGCTAAGGGGGGCACAGGGGCTGGCATGCTCTTACCAGTCCCTGCAGCAGCCTCCCGGGGCTGCAGGGAGCCCTGTGCGATCTTCCGCAGGGGCTCCCTGAGCTTCAGAAAACGAAAGCAGAGCGATTGTGCCCCACCTCCGGTTTGCAATTGGAAACCGGAGGTGGGGTGCTATCACTCCACTTTTGTTTTCTAAAGCTCGGGGAGCCCTGCGGAACGTCGCGCAGGGCTCCCCACACTCCCAGGAGGCTGCTACAGGGACTGGTAAGTGCATGCCAGCCTCTGCACTCCGCTTAGTTACACAATCCTGGGGATCACGTTGCTGCCTTCCCCCACCCCTTAAGGGGGCAGAGTCCAGGGCCCTCAGGCTGGGGCACTGCAGTGCCCCAGTTTGAGAACCACTGCAATAGGCTAAGCACTCTGCCTATTAATTAATGTCTTGGTTCTAAAGGATGACATGGATTTTGAATCACTTTTTCATAAAAACTGTAATCTTGTCTGTTAGGTGTCTGCATTTGAACTAGCAATGTCAGAGGTTTCGTGTCATTGAAGAGGTGTAGGCTGTGACCCTACTAGGGTTTGGTTTTCTCGGATTTTAACCTATTCAGCAGCAGTCGTAGTACTGTAAAAGGCAGATTATGCACTGACTATATTGGGTCACTGCATTTATTTGGGATATCCATGCATGTTTACATGGCATGCCAGCAGAGCAATGTATGCAAATGACTGGAGCTTTTGAGCCAAGATTTTTGGTTCCTGGCCATTCTATTTGAGACAGTTCAAATGCAGCATGACCTTGCAGAATGCAGTAATTGCTGTTACATTTGTCAGGGGCAGAGAGAGAGAGAGAGAGAGAGAGAGAGAGAGAGAGAGAGAGAGAGAGAGAGAGAGAGCCGACTCTCTACCGACTGAGTAACCTCTTGACTTGTGACATTGTGACTGTTGATCTGATTATCCTTCCTGTCTTGTTTCTCAAGATGATAAAATAAATTGGGCGTGTTTCCTGCCTTCAAAATTACTTAGTCTGAAAATAGCAAAGAGAAAAAGATTAATAATCTTATAATGGACATAGCCCATTGAACACATCTTAAATAGCTAGAATTTAGAGGGAACCAAACGTACAATTGTCAATGGAAATAAAACTCACTCTCTGAGTTTTTTAGCGTATCTTCACGGGGTGTCTGGTTTTAAAGGGCTGGTTTATACAGCTCATCCACATGTGGATTGTATACCCAATGGATTGTAGAAACAAACTGGACGCATGCATGCCCACTGCATGTGCATAAGGAATTTGGATGATCTGAGGTTTTCACTTATGCCTCCATGCATGAGTACACAATGATAGTTGGTTCATTACAGGAACATGCTGATTGGACTGATAGTCCAGTACTCAGTTTTTCATTTCCTGTGTGCAACCCTGAGACTTGGCCTGTGTGAATTGGCCCTAAGACATTATGCAGTCCAAGAACTCTGGATCTTTGTGTTTCTCACCTGTGGATCCAAGGCAGGAAGCATTTGCTGCAAAACATTATCTAATGAGTGACTCTTCAGCATGACTGTTAGAAGGAGAGGATCTGTTAGTGATGGTTACTATATTTGTGAGGAGATGCTCTGTTCACCTACTTTTACATTAATTGTTAAAACCTTTAATTCTCCATAATCCAGATCCATGATCCTAGGAGTTCTTCAATACGTGTTGTGCATATTTTTTCAAATACAGTTGGCCCTCATCTGATGCTCACTTTACATGTGTGCAATTCAAGTATACTTGCTTAGCCAAAAAAAGAAAGATGGGCAAAAAGCAGTTTAAGTAGTGCAGGCTATTCTACCGACCATTCCACGTACTGAGTATGTGCCCTGGAGTGAGCCTGAAATGGGAGAATGAAGCTGCTGTTCCCTAAGTTGTCTCAGTGCCTGTGAGTCCCTTGCAAATTTAGCTCTTAAAGAAATAGTTTGAACTGTTTAGATTTAATATAGTTTTGACTATACACAATTTTGGCTTAACATGCTAGCCTTGGAATGTAACCCTCATGTAAGATGCAGGGCAACTCTATTAAACGTTCTGGCTGCAAAATCCAAACTGTTCTGAGATTTGCCTGCAGAATACACACAGCCTTGGCTATACTACTCTTGTGTTATTTCCCAGCAGATGGGAGTTAGGTCAGGCCTCATGATGCTGTTGAAATACATCCATGAAAAAGTAGATTCCTGCTTGCTCTAAAGTGCAGCAGTAAACAGAAGACATTGCTGGTGGTTTTACTGTTCTCCAAAACCAGTCTGGGTATTTCTTCTTATTCATCTCCTGAGCCAATAACCAATCAGCACAATTGTCATCTAGGAACAGGAGTGGGAAGTTTTGCCCAGATACTTATTGTGTTACTGGCAGCACTTGGCTGTAGAATGCTGAGATCTGCCTTCCCTTGAAAGCTGCCTCTCTTTCCACCAAGACAAAAGGCAGTTACCTTCTCTTAGATGCTTGATGTCTTTAGAAGATCATATTAATGTGGAAAATAGCCAGAGCTGGTCTATGAAGGTTATTAGAAACAGAGGAGACAACTGCATAGTCTGATAATCAAGGGGCATTTCAACACAAAGTATTTGGTTATGGATAAAATCAATATTAAATAACATCTTTGCGCATCAACTCTTTTGAGGATTGTTTCCTGGCTTTGGATCAATTAGAATATTGCAGCCCTAGATGATGACAGGCCATATAATACCTCTCTTCTTTAAGATGATTGGGTACCTGTTATGGCTCAGTGTTCAATTTCTCTAACTGCCTGAAAGGAATAAGATGGATGAAAATATGGACAGACTACTTGGAGGACTGAGATTGACCCCCTTGCCCACTAGACTTACGTAAGATGATCAGGGTAGGACTGACTGATTGAATAATGTAGGTTGTTAAGCATTCCTGAGAGATGGGGAAGTGCTGGGTGTCTTAAGGAGGATGTTGTAACCCTCTTTTGAAAAAGTCCTCTCTAAACCCCATTACCCTTGAAAATTACTGGCCAGTCTCAAATTTACCATTCTTGTGCAAAGTTATTGAATGGGTAGTGGCAATCCAACTCCCAAGTTTTTCTGAATGTTGATTTTCTAGTTCCACGTCTGTCTGGTTTTGGTGCCAAGAGTCTTGGTTGTTCTGATAGACCAACCTGGGAGCTAGACAGGGAAATGCTTCCATGTTTCTGCTGGATCTCTCAGTGGTATCATCCATGGTATCCTTTTGGATCATCTGGCTGGGTGAGACACCCTGTAGTCCTGATTGTGCCTGTCAGTTAGGTCCCAGAAAGTGATGTTGGGGGATTGCTGCTCAGTCTCTTAGCTATTGAACTATGAGGTCCCACAGGGTTCCATTTTGTCCCCCTGCTAGCATCTGTAATATTAACAATAATTATAAACCACTTTTAAACTAAAGTTTACATACCAAAATAAATGAAAAGATAGTTTGCTGTTTCAGAAGGGCTTAACAAACTAAAACAGATGCAGAAGAGGTGTGGGCAGACAGCTATGGAGAAGCTGCTGTGTTGGGTTGAATAGGAACAGTTGCTCCCCCCCCCCCGCTACATATAAGAGAAACACTACTTGGAAAGGTATGTCTTTGCTCAGTCAGCAGGGGTGAACATGAAGGTCTATATGAAGTTGTTGTGGGAGGTCATCTGGAGGTGTGTGTGTGTAGCTGACACCCAGCTCTCTCACTGTTGTTTTCAGCTGGTACCAAGGGGGCTATGCAAGCTCTGGTAGCTGTGAAGGAGTGGATGTGAGCTAATCTGAGAAAGACACAAGTTCTGTCAATCAGTGAACCAATTCAGGAAAGGGTTTACAACCCATTGTAGATGGAGTTGTGCTCCCCCTGAGGAATCAGGCTCACACCTTTGGGCAGAAGTTCCTAAATTGGGCCATTAAGATGTCCCAGCCAGGGAAGCCCAGTCTCTATCCCTGGGGCTATGGTGAAGGCAGTAATGTGCTTGTAACAGTTGTGCCACTGCTGGAGACAAAAGGTTTTTTTTTACTTAGCCCTGGCAGCATCAGCCCTCCAGAGGGGCGAAGAGCCTGTGGACCTCCCTGCAGGGCTCCCCAAGCTTCAGAACAGCTAAAATATCCAATCATGGCCTACTTCCATTTTTAGTGGTGGCATCCATGTTCTGGAATGCCCATTAGGCCTGATTGGCCTCAACGCCCCCTCCCCCCTTAAGCTTTTTGTTGTTTGGTCTGCTGGCTGCTTGTTTTTCTCCACTGGTTTAAATTACTGGTGTTCTCTCCCTGATTTTAAATTTGTTTTACACTATTTGTTTTAAAAATAGCTTTTTTTGGAATATTCTAAGTTGCTTTGATGATCTCTTGAGTGGAACCAAAAGACAGCAAGTAAATCTTCTAATCTAAATAAATGTCAAGATGGTGATTAATGAAAAGTTCTACCAAAGAGTATTCTGAGAAGATCTTTCAGCTGTCATCTGTCTTATACAGGTTAGAAGTCTTGGGCTAGCAGCGTTGGGATATGTTGCTTTCAGAGAGAATGCCCTCCAGACATGGACTGTGAGAGGCTTAGCCCTAAGGTGTAGTATGGGAAGGGTACTCCTGTCATCTCCCTTGACAATTGTCTGTTTTCATTTTGGTTTTGCACATGCTGTAGAAATGAGTGTGTGGCACAGGAGTGGCGGAGTCTATAGTGCCTTGTAGTGCTTGATAGAATAAACACTATACCTTGTCTTTGCAGTGCTGTTCCCCCGCCACACTAATGCTGCTGCCAGGGACAACACCATCAATTTGATCCACACATTCCGGGACTACCTGCACTATCACATCAAATGTTCCAAGGTACAAGGACATCAGTAAAGGATCCGACTGACTTTCAGTTTTGTTCAGGAGTCCAGTGTAGTTCAGATACTCGTATGTGAGAAGATTTTCTATGCAGGACTTCTTCATATACATGCCATCACATTATTATGCTTAACATCAATGAGGAACTCCTTTTTTCCAGTTTCAGGTGTTTATCACTATCCCAAACATCTTAGCCTGGTTGACCAGGGAGAGAGACAACATGAGAGGTGTATCTCGATGAGCTGTGCAAAAAACTTGTATTTCGTCAGTGAGAAATGAACTTTTGAACAACAAGGGATAAAAAGTGGTACACAGTGATGTTGGGGAATACCATGCAGGCTGCAACTTATGCCAACTTATTCCTGTTCACATGTTGCAGTTGAATGTGAATACAATTAGTATACAGTGTCCCCATGGCTGATCTGCACCATTATTCACATGTTCCCTCCAATTATGCCTACAGCAGTACTCATAATCAGTACTCGACATTACAAAAGTTATGACAATTTGAAAAAATGAATTCACATAATTGTTCATATGAAACTGTATTTATGTACAGACCCCTGTATGTTCGTACAATTAATATGTGAATAACCCTTATATTTACCAGATTGTGCAAAACAAAATAACTGCCACTATGGTGGCAACAGTTATGAATACTGTTTAAACTAACCATTCCTTTGTGTGTGCAATTCTGTTTCCATGTGTCACATCAATGGAAACCAGAATTAGGAGTTTTGCAGCAATCTGTGTACAGTGGTGCCTCGCATAACGAAATTAATCCGTTCTGCGAGTCCTTTCGTTATGCGAGTTTTTCGTTTTGCGAAGCGCATTTTCCCATAGGAATGCATTGAAATTTAATTAATGCGTTCCTATGGGCAAGAAAAGTCAGAACAAAGTCAAATTTGGTTTACAAAGTGTTTATTAAGTGCTCTTTAAAGGCATACATACTGTACAGAGGATTTCAAAAACGGGGGGGATGCTGAGTGGGGAGCTTGAAGGCTGTAATCCTGTGCACACTTTCCTGGGAGTAAGCACAATGGGACTTACTTCTGAGGAGACATGCACAGGATTGTGCTCTAAGCGGGGGAGGACAGAGCAGCTGCACTCAATTGCTTGCTTTTGCAGTGATCATGGGGGGGAAACGTGAAGGAAATGGGGCAGTGAGAGGGTGAATGAGCAATGGGGGGGATGCTGAGTGGGGAGTTTGAAGGCTGTAATCCTGTGCAAACTTTCCTGGGAGCAAGCACAATGGGACTTACTTACATAAAGATCCGCCCCTTACTAGGGTGAATGGGATCATAAACTGGCATGAAGATCCCCTCTTAAGTCAAACCAAAACAAAACAAAAAAAAATTCGTTTTGCGAAGCACGGGTCATAAAAATTCGTTGTGCGAGTTACCAAACTTCGCAAAACACTTTCATTCTGCAAGTTTTTCGCTGCGCGGGGCATTCGTTATGCAAGGTACCACTGTATATAAGTGTCCCTTTCTCCTTTTATATGTGTTCAGTCTGGCAGATAAAGAAATGGGAGCGGCCGACTAGGTCAAGAGCTACATTTGGATTGTCATAGACTGCTTATCTATTATAGATAACAGATTTATGTTGAATCTGTTCAGTCAGTGTTCTATATCCTTAGCAGGTGTTTATGTGCACAGGTCATTGATAGCTGAAATTTTAGAGTGGACAATTAGGGGTTTGAAATTCAAACCATTAAGTTATACCTCAAGCTGCCTTTTTGGTTTCTCAAATGCAGGCTTATATTCACACGCGCATGAGGGCAAAAACATCAGACTTCCTCAAAGTGCTGAACCGTGCCCGGCCAGATGCAGAAAAGAAGGAAATGAAAACAATCACGTGAGTGTCAGCTTTTTTTGCTTTGCTTGAGACCTGTGCAGTATATCACTTGATGAGATTCAGGCCAGGTTAACTCGTATATATTCTGTGAAGAGTAAGTTTTTTTACTCAGTATAAATGACAATAATTCGGATTAGTGAGGACTGCATCAGACTACCCATATGCATTCCTTTTGCTCCCAGGCATTAGTTGGCCCATTTCACCAGTGGCTGTAAGCCAGCTTTGTCTGAACATAAGAACAGCCCCACTGGATCAGGCCATAGGCCCATCTAGTCCAGCTTCCTGTATCTCACAGCGGCCCACCAAATGCCCCAGGGAGCACACCAGATAACAAGAGACCTCATCCTGGTGCCCTCCCTTGTCATCCTGGTGCCCTCCCAGGTGTCTGATTAGGTTTCCTGCTGACCCAGGTTGTCCAAACAGTCTATACATTTGGTCATTGCCTTACTCACACTTTACAGTAGTTAGGGATGTTAGGGAGCCAAACTGGGGGAAAGTAGGGTACTGACAGCTTTAGGGAGCCATTCAAGAGTTGTGACTCTAGAAGTTTGTTTCATAGCAGAGAACAGTAACTGTTATGGTATTAGAGTACAAAATCTAGCACCAGAATCTGCCCTCTTAGTCAAACATTCCTCTCACGCTGAAGGCAAGATTTCATTGATGAAAGTTGTAAATTTTTTCTGAGAGAGAAATATGTTGTAGGGCTGGGGAGTGGCTAGAATGGTTTCTGAAGCCAGGAAACTTGACTGTAGTGGTAATCTGCAAAATAGATATTTGCAGAAAATAAACTGCATACAAGGAACCATCTTTTTGTATTTTTTAATATATGTAAGCCACTTTTGTTACGTTCTGTATGAATAAACTTAATCCTGAATCCTGGGTTTAGGATTTTTCGTATTGGTGGTTCTAGATGAGATATTGTTCTAAAAGGGCAGTAAGTAGGCAGAGTTAGGAAAGAAAAGTTATAAAGCATGATTATGTGATCATAGTGTGTGTGTTTATTTACTGAAAACATTTTGTACCCTTTCTCTGTGGCCTGTAGGCACCTTCAGGCACCTTACAATTGATTTTTAAAAATCAGCTCTAGTTGCAGTTCACAACAAAAAGCCATAACCATACTGCCTGGCCACCATCACTCTCCTGGAAAACAGAATGAAAAAGCTGTCTTTACACAATATCTGAAACAGGATAGGGTACCAGAACCATCCTAATGGTTTCCTTCCGAATTGTTGACAGGGGGAAGACCTTTGCATCCCGTTAACACCTGAGGCGAGGTGGAATCAGACATCTGTGGCAGAAGGCTGGAGCACTTGCTACCTGATAATCGTAGCTTTTTAACGTTGCACCTCTCTGGGCTCTAAGGAAATAAATCCAATCGGGTTCTGTTTTCTACACATGTTTGGGAAGTGATCTGCGGAATCGAGCTGTGCTTGCAAGGACTTAATAGTTCAAACAAAAAACAAACCTTAAAATTCCATTTTGATCAACCTTACTTTACTTTCCTTTTTTCCCCCTTCCCTTTTTCAAGCTGTTTTGCTTTGCAATATGTTTACTGGTAATGAGTTGCAGTATTTCTTATGAGAATAATGCAATATTAACATTTTTCTTCTGAGTATTTTGAGTTCACAACTCCTGTATCTGAAGAAATATTGTTGGGGTTCATTAATAAAGGAGATCTTTCTATCTTACCAATCATGACTTCGGTGTCTTCAGTAAGAACATAAAAACAGCCCCACTGGATCAGGCCATAGGCCCGTTTAGTCCAGCTTCCTGTATCTCACAGCAGCCCACCAAATGCCCCAGGGAGCACACCAGATAACAAGAGACCTGCATCCTGGTGCCCTCCCTTGCATCTGGCATTCTGACATAGCCCATTTCTAAAATCAGGAGGTTGCACATACACATCATGGCTTGTAACCCATAATGGATTTTTCCTCCAGAAACTTGTCTAATCCCCTTTTAAAGGCATCCAGGCCAGATGCCGTCACCACATCCTGCGGCAAGGAGTTCCACAGACCGACCACACGCTGAGTAAAGAAATATTTTCTTTTGTCTGTCCTAACTCTCCCAACACTCAATTTTAGTGGATGTCGCCTGGTTCTGGTGTTATAATAATAATAATAATAAAACTTTATTTTTATCCCGCCCTTCTCCCAAAAAGGGACCCAGGGCGGCTAACAACATATAAAACAAATTAAAACATAATTTCACAGATAAAAACATATTAAAAAACACATTAGCAGAACCCATAAAAACAGTAGTCAGAAGAGTCAGAATAAAAGAGCATAAAACAGCAGTTCTTAGAGGAATCGGGCCTGTAAAAAAGCAACTAAAAGATATATAAAAGATGTTAAAAAGGCCAGAACGTCAGAAGGCTTGGTTAAACAACAAGGTCTTCAGGCCTCGCCGAAAGGACTCAAGAGAGGGAGCCATTCTCAAGTCAAGGGGAAGGGAGTTCCACAACGTTGGTGCCACTACTGAGAAGGCCCTATTTCTTGCCGCCGCCCCACGTACCTCCTTAGGCGGCGGCACTTGTAAAAAGGCCTTCTCTGATGACCTGAGAGGACGAGCCGGATTGTGAGAGTGTAAAGATTTGAGTTATTAATTATGCTGCACATATTGGAAAAGGTGTATGAGAGGATATCAAAACCAATGTTAATAGTGTGTAATGTAAAATACCAATGAGGCAGGCTGAGTCCATTGCCAAAGGTGGCAGACTGACACTGCAGGGGGAAGAAAAAAGGTGATGGGTGCACAGCAGCAGACTGAACTGGCATACAGTTGGAGGCAAGGCTCTCTTGGGGGGGCACAACTGGGGTGAGGTAGGCCCAGCAATGATTTCCAGAGTGTGTGCACCCACCCCCACAAACAGCAGGACTTGGGAGCAACAATTGTTGAGAGCAGAGCAACCTAGCAGCAGCAGCAAGAGGGGGACAAAAACAGGTAGCTGAATCAGATTGGGCGGCTCTTCAGGAGCAGAAGAGATATGTTTTTATTGTTAAAAATTCAATTTTTCACATTTATTTCCCAGCATTTCTCCAAGGAGTTCATGGTAAGTGTACATGACTTCTCTCCAGTGCCATTTTGGTAAGCTATTCCCATCATTTATTTTAGGTAAGTCATTGCTCCATAGACAGGTTTAAAATAGCTTGGCCTTACTCATGGGCTGGCCAGCTGCAATTCTTATGTATCCAGATTTGAGTGAGTGAGAAGCCTCACTATTGCTTTATACTGTACATGCAACATTTGCTAACAACCCAATTTGGAACAAAAAACCCTTGACCTTTGCTGAGATTAAGTGAACACTCAAATATATTCTTAGTTTCCTTTTTGAAATTGGAGCTTGTCTTTTTTTTATAAATGATTCTGCATTGGTTTTTACATAAAATGTGCTATTTAGGTCAGGGGTGCACAAACCCTGGCCCGACAGCCATTGTGGCCCCCCAATTTGGCCCGTCAGACTGTTGGAGTCACAACCACCAGACGTGAGCTGTGGGTTGAGTTAGAGCAGGGGTGTCCAAAGTTTGTGGCAGGAGGGCCACATTGTCTCTCTGACACTGTGTCGGGAGCTGGGGAAAAAAGAGTTCATTTACATTTAAAATTTGAACAAATTTACATAAGTTTACGTAAATGAATATATTAAAGATGAACTTATATGAATGAATGAAGGTCTTTCAATAGCTCAAGGCCTATAAAAGGCCTTGCACAAAGCAAGTCTGGCCTTTGCTGCCACTACTGCATCACAGACGTGAAACAAGAAGCAGAGGAGGGAGCCCTCATCCCACAGCTCACATAAGAGGTCAAACAGTTGCCCTCATGCTGAATGCAGTTGCGTCTGGCCAGTGTGGGCTCCAACAAATATCCGGAGGGCCAGAGGCTCATTGGAGACTGAGGGCCGCATTGAGAGGCCTTAAGGGTCGCAAATGGCCCCCGGGCCGGGGTTTGGGCACCCCTGAGTTGCACCAAGGCCTTTTATAGTCTCCATGTGTTTTCTGTTTTTTCCTGAGTATTATTTTAACCACCCCATCATTGCCTCTGAACAATTTATGACTCTGTGTATTTCTGGCTTGGTCTGTATGTTTTCACTGTGCAAGAGGTTTGTGGCAAGCAGTTCATAGTTCTCATGTGGTTCTACATGCCTGTATTATAGTTCTCATGTGTATTATAAATAAGTTCAGTAAAATTCATTTGTTCATACAAGTGTTTAATCCATTTTTAAAACCAGCAAAGCTATGTGTAGAATTTACAAGCAGAGAAGGTTTGCAAAGATTGTGTTCTGATAATGCCTCAAAAGTAATTTTGATACTTTTAGTTTTGGTTCAGTGTACAACTCAAGCCTGTGTAAATCTAGTTTTTACAATGCCTTGTTCAAGCCTATGTGCACTGATGTGAGAGAGTAAAATCTAGTGGATATGGACAATGTGTTTGACTAGGATCTGGAGACCTGAGTTCAAATCCTAATGTGGCTATGAAGCTTACTGGTTGATCTTGGCCTGCTCACCAACTTTCAGCACAACCTACCTCAGAGGTAGGTAGGTTGTGAAGATGAAGTGAGAAGATGCCCCAAGTTCCTTAGGCTGAAGCCCTGAACCTTTCTAGAGCTAGCAACACCCCTGCCGAACTTAGTGGTGTTGTCTGAAATCTGTGTGCCACTGCTGATTTGGCTACAGAACCTGGAGTCACCAGGCTTGTCTTTAACATCAGGCAACAACGTGTCTTGGGCTGATCCTGAAAAATACCCAAGTACTTCTGTAGATCCTTTTCATCAAACAAATACTTGACAGGTGTTCTCTAAAAACAGTAAGCTGTCCCTTTGAAGGGGAGGGGCACATTCAACCAGGGACATTGAAAATAAACATTTTTGGACTGTAATCCAAGAATCCCATCAACTGTTCTGTGTAGCACCTCTATACTAGTGTTTGAGGGACTTAATTCCATCACATGTCCAATCTACCTGTCATCTTGTTAAATATGGAGATGCCATATGCAATTGCTGAGATCATCTTTGTTAACTCTCTGCCTAACCCCTAGAAGCACAAACTGGGAACAGGCCTAGGCGAGAAGAGAACTTCCACCTGATAAAGGCAATGGCACTACTCTCCCCTTTGAGAGCTTATGGAGATTTGAAATGTGGTTTGACATTTGACTCTGTTCTGCTGAAGTTCAAGTAGTTAACAAACTTCTCATTGATTTATCTAACGCACATCCTTCAGCAACGGGAAACCTATTTGGCTGTGCATACTTCCACTGTAGTGCAGAACTAACTTGTTCTGTTTTGAAGGGGCAGTATTGAGTTTCTTGCAAGATCTTTCTTTGGGAATTAAATAAATGTGCACTTCTTTGGTTGAAGTAGGTGCTAAATGGAGCTCAGGGCTCAGTCTTGGTAAGATCAGGAAGCATGAGCAGATAGCTGCATCTATAGTCTTGGAGTGCTTGCAGCCTTCAATGGGCAATTTAGAGTTGCTTTTCAATATTAAGCAAAGTACCCAAGACAAGATGGTTGGAGCTGTTAATTGTTTATTTCATTCAGTAAGCAAAGTGATCAGTAAAAGCCATGCCATGTCTGGAACAGCCTATTGAATCATTTCCTCAGAACTTTGTGCCACCACTCGCCCATCCACAATCTCCTGTGTGGTGACCACAACTTTTTTAATTGTCTGCTTCCTGGTGTCTGCAAGAGAATGATTAAATATAACTGGTTAGCATGAAGCCAACACTGGCCAGCTTAGATCAGACCTCAGAAAAGCAGAAGCAGCCTATACTTTTTTGTAGTCTCAAAACAAACATGCACACAATTTGCAAGTGCTGCTTGCAGAAGTGCTTCTCACTCAAGATAAGCAACTCCCTTAATAAATACAAGGCTGATTCAAGCAGGAACTTCTATAATGTGTGTAGTTCTCCAGTTCTTTGGAGATGTGTTCAACACAATGCAGCTGCTGAGGCTGCAATCCAGAAGGGAGGATAGAGGTTTCTTGATCTTTTCCCCATGCCGTTTTCTTGCTGCAAAAACCACTCTGTCACCTGCTTTTATCTGTGCATGCCTAAGAAATACAAGTACCCACATTCTTTTCTCTGGCAGGGTAAAAGCAATTTTCAGAGGAAAGGCGAAAGGGTTATGAAGCCTCTTGACCTCTTCAGAGCCTCAGCATCTCTAACGAATCATGTCACTTCACACATGCCCCTACACAAATTAGGATCTGGTGGGGCAGAAGGATGTGATGTCTATATGGAGCAGAGAAGGCAACACATACAGACAGCAATTTCAATGAAGCCAAGGCCTAGGCAAATGCTCCTTTAATCTGCGACTGATTCCCTTGTTCGAGCTAAGTGGGTCAAGTCAGTGCCCTGATGGGAGACAACCTGGCAACCTCATACTCTGCCCTGAATTCTCTGGCAGAAAGGTGGATCTAAATGTATTAAAAGACTCATTTACCATTTTGAATGATAAACTTGCTTTAAAAAAAAAACTTTCACAGCCAGATTCCTTTTCCGTATTCCGAATGGACCTGTCCCGTCTCTGGCTGAGGCTGCGCCTCAAGGAAAAACAGTGCTGGGCTCAACAACATGCCATCACTGCGTGTGCACACATCCTCCTCTGACACATGGCAACACTGATTTCCCAAAGCTACTGGAGTGCTGCCTCCTAGCTTGGCACAACATGTGCTTGTGACACCCTGGGGGTGTCTGAGACTCAGATGTCAAGCAATTGCTCTGACTGCCTCTCCGAGTCTCATCCAGATAACACCTGTAATAAAGCAGCTGTTGCAACCCAGGTTGGACAGGAGAATGAACAGTCACATGGGAGAGCAGCAAGCAACGCGCAGGCAAACACAGCTGTGGAAGCAGGAAGCTCTCTATACTAATGTCTGTCTTGCTAAGCCACAGCGGTTCACTTACCTGCTTTGCCTGAGGTCAGCAGCTCCCCTCTGAAAATACAAAACATGGCAGGTGTGTTTGTGCACTGCCCTCTGGCAATTTGCTTACCAGGAGTGCCTCCTGTCACAGATTTGTTTATAGCTGAAACGCAGCACTTGCTGCAGCGCAGTTTCCATTTGATGCCCTTTGTTTAGGGAGTGGTGCCACTCAGTGGTCTGCCAGTCCTTGATCACTGCTGGCTTGACCCAACAGGGCTCCTAACTCTTTCAGAATTGTTTCAGAGGTAACATTTCAGTGAGGAAGCTGTTCCCTCCAACTTGCTGCTGTACTGATAGAAAATGCAAACCGATACTATTTTCTTTGGGCAGCTCAAAGCTGCAAGATGAGCCTCTAGGGCTACACCTAAGACCTCTGTATTCAAACAAACAACGTGTCTTATTGACAAGTCCTTTTCCCAACTGGCAGCCCAATCTTATCCACATTTTCCTGGGAGTAAGCCCCATTGACTTCAATGGGACTTACTTCTGAGTAGACATGCATAGGATTGAGCTCTTAAATGACTACTTCAACCCACAGAACAGCCAGGTCAAAGGCAACTAACTTAGCCACAGACTAGCTGCAGTGCTACATCTCCATAAAGGTGGTGGGGTTTTTAGTCCAAAGTAGCATGACCCAATTCTAGTCTAGGCCTTTCAGAGACACAAGGTGGGAAAAAAACACTATTGCAGCACCCCCTCAAACCAGTCCTTTGCCCAGCCTCCTCAGCTTTTGCAGCAAGGGGATTCCAGTGCAGTGGTGGCTTTCGTATTTTTTAAAAGCTCAAAAGTTGGAGTGGCAACGGATATGGGATGCGTACCTTCACAATGTGATGGATCCTAAAGGACTGTGCGCATGCTTGCCTACTGGGCTGGCAGATGCAGACAGAGGGGTCTGCGTGGCTTACAGCCACCGAGTGGGATTTTTTCATCCTAATTTCAAGGCACAAAGTCCCACTAAGACTTTTTGGGTACCAGGGGATATAACGCTCTGTCTAGTAGCGAAGCCCTCAGCCAAGGACTAACAGCAAAGCACAATGTCGAAAGAGAGAGGACCAGCATTAATTAACAATACCCAGCCTAACAGATATTCACATTGGGGAATATGGCACATTTCTTGAGCATTTTTGTCCTTAGAAAATATAAATATTTCCAGATACATGTACGGCTAGAAACGCCACTCCAAATCTACACATATATGCAAACATCCATTTTCAACATTTAGACTTGTGCCTGAGAAAGAGATGAGAAAGGTGGGCATCAAGCCCTGCTGGTTACCTGTCTGTTGCACCCTCAATCAGACTGCGGTAGTGTTCAATCTCATTCTCTAGCTTAGTCTTGAGGTCCAGCAGTGCCTCATAATCTCGAGCCTGCCTCTCCAGGTCAGCGCGGCAGGCTGCCAGGTCATCTTGCAACTTGACAATGACATGGTTGAGATTGGCCATGTCATTGCGATAGTGATCTTCCGTGTTCTTCAAGGTGTTCTCCAGAGTGTCTACCTGAATCAGAGAGGGATTTGTCTTTATGAAGCGGACAGCATTGGATACTGCAGGTGACATGACAGAGAAGTGATGTTACCTTGACATTTTGGGAAGAGGTGGGAAAAAAGGGAAGAAAAACTGCACCTAAGTTTTCAGCACACTATATAAATTGACTTAGGTCCATAGAGCAGGGGTCTCCAAACCCCGGCCCAGGGGCCAGATGCAGCCCACAGCAAGCCTCTTTCCGGCCCGCGGCCAACCTCTTGTCCCCTGAAAGCCTCTGGCCCACTCAACTGAACATGACCAGAACTGTGCTCTGATTGTGTCTGGAAGGTGTTCCGAGGGCCAGAGAGGTTGAATGAATGAGCCCATTCATTCATTTATTCACCCATCTAAGTTCCATCTCTAATTTATTTATTTAAATTTTATATTTAATTTTTTTTTCCAGCTCTCCACACCACGCCAGATATTTCATGTGGTCCTCTGCCCTAGAGAAGCAAGAGGTTGTACAGCACTGCAGAACCATACTACAGCTGGGTTCATGCAGCATAGCACTAAGAACAAAAGTGCCATGCACACAGGTGGTGCTACATAAATCCATGAATGGTGATTAAGACCCAGAGATCCATGACATTCGTTTCTTGAGCCAAATGGGCCTTTGGGCTTCTTTGTCTCAGGTAGCATCCCCACTACCACCCAATGCTTCATGGCAAACTGCTATTGAAATTGAGCAAAGCTTCCAAAGTAGTGTGGTTTTATGACAGGGGAGGGATCAACATTCAAAAAAGGGGAAAAGTAAAAGAGGATATTGGGCTGGCAAAAACCCCTTGGATAAATCTAAATATTTCTTGGGATCCCAAGTTTCAACCCCAGTAAAACACACAGCAACGCCAAATTAATTCTGTTCAGTGGAGGATCATCTGCAGTGGAGGATGGCGTTTCTGAAACTATTGTGTAGAGAAAAATCTCAGCCAGGGTTGCTTGTCATGCAGGGGGCATAAGGCATATTTGGGGCACGGTCTGAAAGCACAACAAGAAAACCAAGAGACCCATCTACACTGCCTTGAGTTCAATGTAAGCCAGTGGGTAGGGGGGACAGAAATTAAACATTCTTGCAAGAAAGTTTAATTCCTTCTTAGAATCAGAAATTTTGAATGCCTCTTATATCAATCACTAGAGGTTTCTGTTTCCAGTAAGTAAGATAGAATTATGGCCTAGGTCTTACTGAACACAATGGACTTACTTCTGAGTAAAATAAATAACAGTTTTCAAACACCTCTATCCATCCCTCCTTCTTCTGTACCCCAAAAATGTGGAGAGAAAATTATATTCCTTGCTTTGCCCATGTCCCAATAGAAAGTGTGTACTATAGATTTTCTTGGGAACAGGTTCATGTACGACTGAGAAGACTCATCAACTCATCACTCATCTGGAAGACCACCTTTGCCTTTTGTTTCCCATAATTCATTAGTAAAGAGAAAATCAAAACCTTTCATAGAAGTTGGAAGAGGAGAAGAGCGTAATCTGTTTACCATTTTCTGGAGAGTTTGGTGTTCAATCTCCAAGCTCTGAAGCTGCCGTCTAAGGTCTGTCAACTCGCCTTTGGCTTCCTCCAGGGCTTGAGTATTCACATCAGCTTCTTTGGACATAGAGTCAAACTGCAGACACAAGAAAACAACAGCATGGGGAAGATGGTAAAAGGGAACAACGCACACTGTCTCCTCCACTCCTTTCCTGCTTCCTTCCTCTCCTCACCTTGGTTTTGTACCAGTTCTCAGCATCGGCCTGATTCTGCTCAGCCACTTTCTCATATTGGTTGCGGATTTCAGCAATGGTCTCACTCAAGTCATGCTTTTGCGGGTTATCCACCTGCACTGTGACGTCAGAGTTGGTGATCAGGGCATTGAGAGCCTCCACCTCCTGCAGGCAGCAGAGAAAGGGAAATTGCCTGTCACTTTGACCTTGCAAAGGTTTAGAAGGCTCTGATAGAAACTCTGGGCAAGGTCTCCCTAGTACAAGTAGGAAACCACCTTAGGGTTGCTAATCCTTCAGAATTTGCCTTGGGACTCCAGGAAAGATTCAATATCCATGTGACTACTAAAGCAAAGCAATCCTGGATACTTTAACAGCACCCCCAGGAATTTCCAACATTACAAGATGTTGGGGGGGGGGGGAATATCAAAGGCCAGTATTGCTCTAGTAGTCTAAACAACCCTAAACCACTTCCTTATTATGTGTACACTGAAATCTATTAACCAGGTTAAACCAGGTCCACATGGCACAGTATCCTATTTCAATGACCATGATGTTTCATATGAAAATATGGGTAGAGGACATCTAGAGATCTACATTGCCACAATCAATACAGCAGACTTTTGAGGACCTTTTCCACATTTCCAAGGATCACAACTTTCATTCTAAAAACTAAGTGTACAGCTTTCATGGAACTTATGGGATGTCAGAACAATGGATGAGTTGCAATCTTCCTCCTACATGCCAAGAAGGAAATGAAGGGGAAAGTCTTGCAGTTAAATAGGTGCTAATCTGGATTCATGTCCAGTTTCCAGCCACCAGCCTCAAGTTCCCAGATTCTTAAGTCCTCCGTCACCAGTTAACGTATACACAAGTTAGGTTAAGGCAGGAAGGAAACAGAAGGAAGGTTTGGACTGTAACACAAAATCAAAAGAAAATGCATCTAAAGTGTTTGTGTTTCATTTAGTAGTGCAGATTTCACTCTGGGTATTTTATTTTTAATTTCCTCCAACAGACCATACCTGAACCCTCTGCCCACTGAACCATCACTATAAGTTTCAAAAAGAAAGGCTGCCTGCCTGCCCCACTTCTTAGAATCAAATCTCATTTGTAAAATTCATCTTCAGCAATATTGAGAAATCCAGGTGTTGTAACTGTACGGAAGCATATTATATAATTTATTCTATGTTTCAAAGATGCAACATATTTCTGACAAGGACAGGACTCTAGAAGGGGCAGTCACATCGATGGTCAAGCAAGAGCAGAAGAGCATGGCTCAAAAACCAAGAGAGGAGTCGAAAGCCCTCTGCAGAATTACAGCCTCTCCTAAATCCACTTGAGTTTCTGAACCCTCAAACAGCATTGCTCACGTATTCCTCTTAAATCCCAACGCCAGCACACTAGAAAAACGATAATAAAGAGGGGACCCAAAGCAATCAAGATTCCACAGTTTGATTCCAAATCAGATACATCTGCACACACGGGCTTATTTGAGCAAAAATGAGGAAGATGGAGCTCTAGGACTTTTTCTACAGCAGGAGCAGTGTTGTCATTCAGGTGCTGCCACTGAAATGGCTTCCGAAGGACCTTAGCAAAGAAGAAGCATCATGCGCAACAGAATATAAACTGAGACATGTTCTTAGAGGCATATGTTAATGTCTACCTCAGTGTTTTCCAAACAGGTCTCTGAATTCTAGGCCTTTATAAGGCCTTCTGAGGCCTGTGGAGGCTCAGAACAGAGGGTCAGTGTCGGGCCGACGCTGTGGGTTCGGGACCCACAGATAGTGAAATTTGCTGGTCCTGAATCCATAGATATAGAGGGCTGACCTTTATAATACATTTCAAAGAAGAAATAAGTAAGAAAAGGAAACACTCAAATAACTTTAAAGTTGATTTTGTTGTTGTTGTATATTAGTAGTTGTATATTAGTCTTAGCAGTGTGTGGCTAAAAGGGCTAGCATTACAAGCACCATCATTTGAACCTCAGAATTTACCACTGTCTGAATGTGTGTGTTACAATAAATAAGTAGAGAACTGGTTCTTCCCACTGTGTCCACCTTTCTGTGCCCGTTACCTCCTTATGGCTTTTGCGCAAGTGGGCCAGCTCCTCTCTGAGGGACTCTAGGTCCCCTTCCAACTTCAAGCGCAGAAAGTTGGTATCCTCTATCATTTTGCGCAACCCATGGGTGTCCTTTTGCACACTGTCACACACAGCCTGCTCCGCTTCCAGTCTGGAAGAAAAGGAAGAAAGATGAGATGAAACAAGATCAAGGGGCAGGGCTAAAAACGAGTTACTGAAAAGGCAAGTTCATGGCTCAGGGCTGATTCTCACTGTACTCTTTGTCGTCGGATGTGATATGCAGAAGCTTGCAGACGTGGATGCATGCATTTTTTTTTTTAAATTCAGAAATGACTGCCTGCCAGAATCTTTCCTAATTGCCACTTCCAAGATTTTTAAAGGAGCATGAGATTCTGTCACACGTAACATAGCTCAAATGTATGTCTGTTCATTTCATTCTATTTTTAATTCCTATTCTGCCACTTGGCTCAAAGACAAATCTAAGATCTCTGCCGAATATTAAATTCCGTGTAGAATCTTAGAGAGAACACATTTGGTAAAAATCATCATGGAAAATAGCATACGGTAAAAATGTGTCAACCAGCTAACAGTGATGAGTCAGTGTTAATTGCATAGATGGACAAAGTACAATTTTAAGGCAACCATGATTTTTTTTTTAACAGAGAAATCTCATGCATGTTTACTCATAAGTAAGTCCCACTTGTGTTCATTCCCAGGAAAGCATATATAAGATTGCATTCTAGTGGCCCAGTCCTACCTAGTACTAGCCAGGGATGGGAGAATCCAGCACCACATGACTCAAGTCCAGTCTAGAGTAACCGTCCCCCCGCGACTTGACTCAAAAGCAAGTCATAAAGGGGGCACTTTCTAAGTCAAGTCTCTACTCTAAAGGACTTGAGTAGAGTTGCCCTCCCTTTAAAAAGTTTGCTGTGAAAAAAACTGGGCTGCTGCCAGGGTGTGTATGTGTCAGAGTTCTCTTTGAACATTCCCCTGATGTCTCCACCCATCTGTAAACAGGGTGGAAGGGGTGGGAGGGACTGTATGAGAGCCCGAAGAGAAGCAGCAAGAGGGAGGAGGGTCACGCGTAGCAGCTGTGAGGATTACCAGGACGACCCAATCCTTGGCAGCTCTACTCAGAAGTAGTCCCATTGCAGCCAGTCATTCAATGAGGCTTCCTCCGCCCAAGTAACAACAGAACCAAAAGGAGCCAAGCGTTCAGAAAGCATGATCGCTACAAACCACACACACACACCCCTCTTCTCCTCCCTTCTCCAGTCAATCTCCAGTCAATCGTAAAGCAAGAATGCCCTTGGGCTCCTCCTCCTGCCCTCCCTCAGCCAAAAAAAATATTAGAACGCCCATCCTTAGTCCAATGATCATTGGTTTCTTCCTTCCTCTCAGAGATGGGCAAAAGAGCTTTCTCCCGCCTCCCCCTTCTGTTCAAATGCATCAACCCTTCCCTGCCTCATGACTGGAACTTCCCTGGTGCTCGCCTGGTCTGAGTGATGGCCCCACTAGATCAGGCTGCAAAAAGAGTAAGTAAAGACACCCACACACAGGCAGGCTCCAGTCTGCATGCATGGGGATGAGTGCCAAGTCAGGGGGCCCCTAACTCTAGTGTTTTTCCAAGTCTTCCATGCACACAACTCACGAGTCAGCAGAAAACACGTATTTTTGTGACTCAACTCAGAGTCACCTGACTCAAGTTCCCATCCTTGGTACTAGCACGTGCGGAACATGCATTCTGATGGCATAGGCACAGGTCTGAGTTGCCCCATAGTGGTTGGTGGGGCTTACCCTGGGGCAAGAGGGCAAATGTCCCCTTACCCCAAGAAGACCTCCAGAAGCTGAAAATCCCTTGTGGGATGTAGCAGAAGTTGCACTGGCTGGGATCTTCTACATATGGAATCTAATTTCTGCCCCCCAGACGTCCTTCAAGTTTCCCTTCACGTATAGATATTTGAAAGCAGCATTATGCACTCTCCTCCTTTGATGGTGCAGACTCCAACAAGCAAGCAAAAATTGCAAGCAAAATCACCTACTTATGTTTGAAGTCATCTGCTGCCAGTCTTGCATTATCAATTTGCAGAAGCAGTTTGACATTCTCCAAGTTGAGATCTTCCACCTGCCATGGAAAGGGAGACTTATATTAATTTGCTTTTAAACAGAGAGTTGCTCTTACTGAGGACTTTAGGATCCTGATCAGGACATGATGTACTTGTTAAATCTGCTGCCGCCGATGACGCTTTCACAGCAGGAGCACAGCTCTACAGCAAGAGCAAACTGGGCAATTCTGCCAACATTCCTGCATACTCTTGCCAGCTACAAAATTGCCACCCATCCTTCTTACAAGCTCTGCTAGAATCTGGTGGTAAAGCCTTCCCAGCAGTGTCCCTCATTCTCTGGAACCCCCTGCTGAAATACACCTGCTTAGTTTCCGCCTTCGGGTCTTTCAAACATGTTACAAAATGTTCTCATTCTAGTCAACATTTGGATGAATTCTTAGGCTCCTGACACTTTTGCTTATTTGCAAAATGTGTGGGAAGGGGAGGTTAGTTGAAGCAAAGTACAGTATTCAAGAAGCACCAGAAGCAAAGTATCCAAGGGAAAGGGCTTTCAAGATAATTTAAGCCCAGGCAGGTTTTGTTCGGGAGCTTGAAAAATCAAATTAATCTTGGTTTAATTAATTGGCAAGACTTTGCCTAATAACTCTTTACATACAGTCTTGTCCCATACAACAATCCCAGATACTTCTGAGCTCTTTTTGGAACAAATGGTATAAACCATCTGAAGCACCTGCAAAGCAAACTAGCATAATTTGTTTTGATCTATCTTCAGTGTTTCTCAAACTATGGGTTGGGACCAACTAGGTGGGTCGCAAGCCAATTTCAGGTGGGTCCCAGTTCATTTCAATATTTCAATTTTGCTATATAAGACCTGATGCTACCATGCTATGTGACTGCATTTGGGGAAATATCACAGAGCTGTACTTTTAACAGGCTACTATGTACATGCTTTTAACAATGGTAGTGAATGGGGCATACTCCTGGGTAAGTGTGGGTAGGATTGCAGCCTAGGATTGTTAAAACTCTTCCTGCTTGATGATGTCACTTCTGTTCTGATCATGACATCATTTCTGGTGGGTCCTGACAGATTCTCATTCCAAAAAGTGAGTCCCGGTGCTAAATGTTTGCGAAACACTGATCTACATGATTCAGTGGTTCCTTGAACCACTGCATTTCATTGCTCCAGGCTCAGATCTAGGACAGATGGCTGCTATATTTGTACTATGCTGGCCAGGTGGGCATCTATGACACTATTGTTGGTCATGAGTCAGCAGGGCCCGTCTCTCACATACTGCATCAGTAAATTCCTTTCTACAAGCTTAATCTACTCCAGTGGAATCATGTTGCCATCTTTCCATAGGGCTCTAAGTCAAATCCATGGCCAGCTGTGAAACATCAGCCTGTGTGAGCAAGGTGCTTGAGGCAGTGAATCCTCTGATAGCTCAAGCTCCTGTGCTGGCGCAGAAAGTTGTTCCTTAACATTCCAACTATGCAGGGCAACAAAGCTGTCAGAATGTCTGCATTTCACTTTCTGTGAGAGAAGGAAAAAAGTTGGCAGTTCGGCTGGGATGAAAACTGCACATAGGCAGAGTAGCTTTGTGAGGCAGAATAAGGAGTTGGGAGAGGTCTCATGAGATTCTCTGCCTCTCAGATTCTTAAAGAGATGGAGACCAGGGACAAGATAGCTGACAGAAGCATGAAGAACGTAGGCAATGAGTTGAGAAATAAGAACGTGAAAAAGATAGGTGAAAGAGGAACCTTGAGGAACAGTGCAGAGCAAATGGGAAACTGGCCAAAAGATGCAAGTGAGAGAAGGAATTCTGAAGAAACTTCACTTTAGTTAGCAGAAAGAATCCTGATAGTTACAGTATCTGTCCTAGATTAAGAGCCAGAGCAGTAGCCAGTAGTGATAGGGCAGGGCTAAGTTTCACACATTGATTGACTCTCAAAGACCATACCCACAAAGCCAAGGATTTCCATCTCATCACTGAAATATGGTTTACACTACAGTCTTACAAGACAATGAAATTAGTGCAGTCACCGCTTTATTTGGAGGGAGGAAAATGTTGGAGAGGGAAAGATTATGTGGTTTTTGGAAGCAGGGTGTGTCTAGATCCTCCTTGCTCATTGTTTGGATAGACAAATAAGCTGTACAAGGAAGAAAATCTACAAGGGGTTTGTTTGTTCCCAGGCAACTAACAATGGAGAGGAAATAACATGGTGTTCAATTTCTAAGCTCTGCTGCTAAAACTCTTGAACAGACTCAAGACACTGCATCAGAGTAAGATGGGAGTGGGGGAGCCAGAAGTGGTTAGCAAGGAGCTTGGTGGCCTTCCAGGAGATGCAAGAAAGAGGCTGTAATTCTCTACACTCTTTCCTGGGAATAAGTCTCCCCTGAATTTAATGTGGCTCACTTCTGAATTGTTAGACTGCACTTCTACACACACTTACCTAGGAGTAAGTCCAATTAAACTCAAAGCTGCTTCCTCCTGAGTAAATGTGCACAAACTTGCACTGCCATCACTTCCCTATGCTATCAGCCATTCCGCTGAGGCAGCTATTGCTCCAAGAATACATCAGACCCCTTCAAAATTATTCTCCACATCAACTTGAAGGAGTGGTGAAGGAACAAGCCTGCCCTTTCAGAGACCAGATCTCCTTTGTACTGGCTGGCTGGCAACCATTTGAAACTGAGTCAGGCACAGTGTTGTATCCAATGAAAGTTATGAGTCCATATTACTTAAATCAGGGGTGCTCACACTTTTTTGGCTCGAGAGCTACTTTGAAACCCAGCAAGGCCCGGAGATCTACCAGAGTTTTTTTTTACAATGTTCGCGCCATCATAACATAACATTTATGTGTACAATGTATGTTGGTGTACCTTGAGCCCCACTGAGTATAACAGGACTTACTCCTGAGTAGACATGCCTAGGATTAGGCTGTGAGGCTGCAATCCTAGCCACACTTACCTGGGAGTAAGCCCCATTGAGTACAATGGGCCTTACTCCCGGCGTTTCCTCCCAGAGGCACCTGAAAGGGGGGGAGGTCGGCACTCCGCGATCTACTCATTTTGCCTCGCGATCTACCGGTAGATCGCAATCCACCTATTGAGCACCCCTGACTTAAATTATTGAGACATGTTGATCGCCTACAATTCCAGGCAATTCCTCTGAACTGCCACAGGCCAGACCTGACTCTTTCAAAGACCTCTGGAAGACTTTTTTTTTTTTAAAGAAAAAAGAAGGGGCTGAACCAGTGGCATAGCTAAGGAGTGCAGGAGGTAGCAATTGCACCGGGCAACAGGTTTTGGGGGGGGGGCAACAAGCTGAGCTTGAAAGTAGTAGCCAAAATTGTGAAAACTTTGGTATGTATGAATAATTCCATTATGTTATATGTCATTGGAAAGGTAATTTAATGCAGAATTAAACAAAACCACATTAGAATATCTGTTTTCTATCAAATGTTATGGCCAATTAACAAGAAAATGAAAACACAACTGCCAAACACAATTGAACATAAAGTGGATTCCCTTAGCTCAAAACTGACCCATGAGACTGATTGTTCTGAGAGCCAATGAGATGTTATTATGATACAGCATGGAACTGATAAGGTGTTAGTATGAGTCTGCTCTTATTTCCATATATACAGTTATCCCTGCTAATTGGGTAAAGGGGCACTTTTTCAGGTGGTGCTCCTCTTATATTTAGCAGGGAGAGAATAACCACAGTGCTCTCACCCAGGGTGCCCAAACCCCGGCCCGGGGGCTACTTGCAGCCCTCAGGGACTCCCAATTCAGCCCGCAGGGAGCTCCCAGTCTCCAATTAGCCTCTGGCCCTCTGGAGACTTGCTGGAGCCTGCGCTAGCCCAACACAACTGCTCTCAGTGTGAGGGCGACTGTTTGACCTCTCACGTGAGCTGTGGGATGAGGGCTCCCTCCACTGCTTGCTGTTTCACGTCTGAGATGCAGCAGCAGCAGTGAAGGACAGGCCAACTTTGCTTTGTGCAAGGCCTTTTATAGAAATACTGCCTGAAATGAGTGTGGACCATACTTCACCAAGATGTGAAGTTGCACTAGTTGAGATTAATGGCTTTGGTATCAGAAGCAGTACTGTCTCTGCTATCTTTCCCCCAACCCCCTTGAATCCAAACATTGGTTTGGCTGTGTACATTTAAATGTTTACATCTCAAAATCCAAATATTTCTCTCTCAATATTTATTTTGTGATTATGTAAACAGGAAGCTAGGATAGCAAATCACATATTTGTTTTCACAGAAAAGAAAGGTTCAAAAGTGGTTTTTCTTGTGAATATTTGGTATTTACAAGCAAAAAGGGGATGATCTATGAGTTTCCTGACTTTGTTGTTGTCATTCATTTTTGAGCACTGAACAAGTGCTTCCCGAAAGCTGAAATTCATGCATGTGGGTTGGAAGATTCACTCAGAATTTCAAACTAAATTTAAAATTTAGGTGCTGAGGTTCTTTGGTTTTTTGCGATATAGGTTATTAATAATAAAAATATTTATATGCCGCTTTTCAACTGGAGTTGTTCACAAAGCAGTTTACACAGCAAAATTAACATATAAGTCTTGGCTCCAGATTAATTTGATTCTACAGAATAAGATTTCCAAGAGTTGTTGCTAGTAGGGCTAAAGACCTTTTAGAGGAGGGGAATTGTCACACCAATATGAGAAGGTGTGAGAATTACCCTCCCCAAAAAGGTCTTTAGCCCTACTAGCAACATCTCTTGGAAATCTTATTCTGTAGAATCAAATTAATGGGAGCATCCTGAATTTTCCAAGTTAGGATAAAATTGGGGCACTTTAATGGCAAGAAAGCAATTCTAAAAGTGTAACAAGTGCCAAAGACAAACTCTCTCTCTCTCTCTCTCTCTCTCTAGTAGCCCATATTCTACACAAGTGGGCACCTTCAGTCTCTCAGCCTTGCTTCTCAGCTTCTCTTCCATCATGTCCCTTGCCCAGAGCCTCATACATGTCTGTCTCCCACCATTTTGCACAACGTCTGCGGCCTGTCTATTGAGTCCCAGGCATATTCTCTTCATCACCACCCACATCTGACCTATCTGGTAAATATGTTATCTACAAACCACTCCCCTCATAACAATACTTAGCTAAAGAAATACTGCTAGAACAATAATGGTAGGGATTATTCAAGGTAAAGGACAAAAAGAAAGTGTACAGGTACAGTATTCAGAGCACTTCCCATGCATTATCTTGCCTTAAACCTGAAAACAACCCTAAAAGGGAGGTAAATATTATTATTATTGCCTCATACTGCAGAGGCTAAGAGAGAGTTGCTGCATTACATCAGCTCTTCTCCCACCCCTGCCCACTGCTCCAGTCCTCTGGAGTCTGGTCCTCTGGTCCACGAAAAATCCTGCAGCAGGTCCACTGACTCAACTCATCCAGCCCCCTCCACTCCCTCATCTGATACATGTTGATTCCCTTGTCCTCTATGGCTTGGCTCACTTGTCTAAGTCCTCTGGATGTAACTGCCCCACAGTTGCATGTGCCAACTCTGATCTAATTCCACAGGACTTACTGCCAAATCATTGTGCATAAAATTGCAGCCCTTGTAGGTGTCATTTTCCCTGGCCTGGTTGTATGCCTGTGGCACACTCCACCTGAATTGTGTAGGTTCACCTGTGTTGCGAATAATGTCTACTACAGGATCCTATGTGGAGATTGAGTGAAAGTGGGGGTGCGTGGGATGGGATGGGATCATCACCTTTCAAACCCTATAGTTTGGTTGACAGAGTCTCTTGCTGACCCCTTCTGCCCATCTTGCAAGGAGAACCTTCTTTCTGTACTTCTTACCCCCACATTTCTTTCCATTTATTTCAGCTACACATCCCCCATACTTGGGCCAGCTGGTGGGCTCAATCTTCCTAGACCTGTGGTTCCCAAACTGTGAGTCAGGACCCACTGGTAGGTTGCAACCTGATTTTTAGTGGGTCACAAAGGGTGCTGGAAGATAACTAAGGGCACAATCCTAACCAGGTCTATTCAGAAATAAGTCCTATTTTGTTCAATGGGGCTTACTCTCAAGAAAGTGTGGTTAGGATTGCAGCCTAATTGTCTCAATTGGGCCATTTCAAAATCGGATACAGTACCTGCTAATTACCCTGTAAGGAGCTCAGTTCCTGCAGTTTGAAACCATGTGTAGATATAGGGAGATAAATGCTTGACAGTCTATTTTTCTGGTTATTATTACTTATATATAATAGCGGGTCTAGCACCAGGACCCACTATCAGGACCCACCTAGGTTTGCTAGACTTTTGAAAAAGGAGTCCTGATAGTGGGTCCTGGTGCGAAGAAGTTTGGGAACCACTGCCCTAGACTCCTGCCACCAAGGTCATTATCATCTCTTTGCCTCCATCAGCTCTCTTCGCTTATCCCCACCTGCTACGCCCCTCACCTGCTTGCGCAGCTCGGCCAGGGGTCGCTCGCAGGCTTCCCAGTCCTTATGGCCGACTGCTCCAGCCCTGCGCGCCCGGATGGCGGCGATCTCCTCCTCCAGGGCTCGGTTGGCCGCCTGCAAGCCCTGCACCCGCTGCAGGTAGCCGGCCAGGCGCTCGTTCAAGCCCTGCAGCGCCTCCTGCTGCCGGCCCGGCCCCAGCAAGATCGGAGCCGCCTCGACACTGGCTCGCGACGGGGGGATCGCGGCACGCAGCCGGGACAGCGAGAACCAGGAGTCCGACCCGCTGGAGCTGCCGCGCACGGAGCCCGCTGAGGAGCTGGGAATGAGGCGCACGGAGCCCGCGGAGAGCGAGCCGCTGCGGGGCCGCGCGAAGGACAAAGCCATGATGCTGCGGTCGGTGCCCAGCTCCAGGTTGGTCCCCTGTTATAGCTACCTGGCTCCTCATTTGCATGCCCAGGTAGCAATCAGCCAATGGGGAGCCTTCTGGGTGGCACGGTGTCCCAACGTTCTAGAACAGAATTTGTATACGGAGGGCGGCCGGCCAAGGCTGGAAGCAGTTCGAATGGGCGGGGCTATGCAAATAAAAGGGCGTGGTTTTCAGTCTGGGCGGTCTAGCGCTGAGCTGGGAATAAGTCATTGGACGCGCCTAAGCTTTAAGGGCAGGGCTAGGCTAATAGTGTTGGGAGAGGGCGGTGGCAATGCAATGTGCGCACGTGGATGCTGCACTCCCTGGTGCCTCCCCCTTCTCAGGTGAAGGAGGGGCTTGGATGCGCCAATAAGGTGTCCAGGTGTGCCAGGGGTGGGGCCTTCTGCTCTCCCCGGTATTAAAGTGCGCACCTGTCTGCTCCTCTACCTGTCTCTGTCGCTCCGTGCATCAAGTATGAGCTTCATCAGTTATCATCACCGCCCGGGCAGCCTGAGCTTCAGCAGCCGCTCGCAAGGCTCCCTTCCTAGTCGGAGCTCTTTGCACCGGGCGAGTCCGGGGGGTTTCCACCCCGGGCTCCTCCGAGGCTCCTCGAGTGCCTTCCCCGGCTCCCCCCTTTCTGTCTCGTCCAGTTTTTTCCTCTCCTCGCTGCCCAGCTTGGAGATCGACCCCAAGCTGCACCAGATCCGGGCGGAGGAGAAGGAGCAGATCAAGGGGCTCAACAACCAGTTCGCCTCTTTCATCGATAAGGTTTGGGCATTTCATATATGCGTTTTGTGTGTGTATGTATTTGTGTACACACACACATGCATTATATTGGGAATTTTGTATGATGCTGCGTTTTGCAATATGATTAAATTAAATTGATAAGGTGTAGCCTCAGATGTGTGGCACAGGCATAACCGGACCTGATCTGGAGTGCAGGTGCCTCTGCTCATGGAATAAGTTATTTGCTTTTATTTCCACCACTGATAACAGTTTGTGCCTTGGTGTCTTTTTCTTTGCATTTATGAAATGGGTATGGTGATGATTAATTTGACTGTGCTAAAAGCAATTTAATAGCTTAATACTGATAATGATTTGTCATTCAGACTCTTTCACACCCATCCACGAATATTTACTTCCAAATAAATTATTTATGTTTGTTGGCGGTATAAAGATCTCACAGCACTTCTTAAAACCATAAATACTAAATTAATAGGACATAAACTAGCAGGTGGAAAAAGTACATAAAATCAAACAGGTGGTAGCAGTAGCCATCAAGCCAACTGAATGTGGCAGCAAGTTCAAAGAGGCAGTGAAACAATGATGAGCCTGCACATAACAGCAGCATATCACTAACCATGAAATCTTATGTGTGTCTACCCAGAAATAACTTCTGTGTAAGCAGTGAGATCAAATTTTTTAGCACTGAGATCCTTTTTCTAAAATGACAATCTGTCTTTTTAAAATGACAACCTATCATGACCCACATAGCTTTACTAAACAAAAAAGAGATGTAGAAAGATTTTATTAATCTTTCTAGAAATATCTAGAATTAGTTAATAATTAATACTAATTGGGCTTCTGTGCTCCCCAGGCTGCCAGAGACCTTACATATACTGTGTGTGTGTGTGTGTGTGTGTGTGTGTGTGTGTGTGGACATTTGCTAGGTTCTCCCTAGAAATGTTCAAGGACTGTTCCCCCAAACCTTGTTACAGTCATTTCCAGTTCAGCCTAGAAGGCTGAACTGGAGGGCAAGATATGCAGTTAAGGACTTCCAGGCCAGACAAAAGGCTGAAAATGAACTTGATCTACAGCATACCAATTGCTAAATAAAGTTGGAAAATGTGACCTCTGAATTTGGGGGTATGAAGGTTACCTCATACCACAGGTTCCCATTCCAGCCCCAAGAGTGGTCACTCCATTTGGATTTCCCACTGCTGCAATTTTCTTTTGCAATTTTAATTTAAAATTATTTATTTATTTATTTCAGAAACTTTTTCACCAAAAATCAACTTCCAACCCACTGGTGGGTCCTGACCCACAGTTTGGGAAACACTGGTGTATAGGATTGCAGCCATAAATGGATTTTTCCATCCAAGGTTATGTGTTTTGAAGCCCACTAGAGAGGGGAAGGTGCATGTCAGAGATGAGACGGAACCCCTTTTTCTGAGTAGTATCTGCTGTGGTTAGCAGACAGTCTTTCCAAGGCCACTGAAAGACATTCTTCCCAGACATGTTGCATATCTTGTAAAAGTGAATATGAGGAATTTAAATTTGGGACAGTCTACAAGGAAAGCTGGTGCTTTGCTTGGAGCAATGGAGATAGATGCATCAATATTTTTAAGATGTGAACTTGAAGATGAACATGTAACTGTAGTGCCTCCTGACACATCTATTTTAACTTTTGTAAATCATGGCTGGTAAAAGGGTGGGATTTTTCACCCTTTCATTTTAAATTTATGGAAGAAGCAGAGATGCTAGATAATCGTTATAAATATGGAAATGTTTTTCTGATGATCTTTGGAACATATTTACAGCATCGTGGTGGATTTTGTTAAAATCTGCATTTACAAAGGTGTGTGTGTGTGTGTGTGTGTGTGTAGTTTGGCACTTATTCACACTGTTCAGTCTTCCTGTACACTGGGAGTGGTTGTAAACTAGTTATTTACTCAAACGAAAGCTTGAGCTCTTTAATTTAAGACCAGGACGGGCAAGTGTAATTCAAGTGTAGGACGGGCAACAATGTATGTGTTTATTTACTTTTAAAGATTTTTATCCTACATTTCAACTAAAAAAAAATGGAATAAACATGTTTTAGTAATTAGAGATGGAGCCAAGAGACCTTACTCAGGAGGAAAGCCACCCACCACACTTTGATGGTGGTGGGATGCGGAGCAATGATGACCTCAGTGTTCAGACATGTTTTTATGTGATATCATCATTCGTTTATAGCAATCTAGACATCAGATTGACGTGCATTAGGCTATATTAGTATGTGTCGTTCGGCTGTGACTTGAAGCACTCTACAAAAGCTGCACCAGGGATATACATGACCATTTGAATGGGTGTGGCAATCTTACAGCTAAACTCCTGGATATCATCAGTTGTGACTGCTTATTCTAATTCAATTATATCTGATACAGGAGAGTTAAAATATGGCCCCAAGCACACTTTTGCTGAAATGTGGAAGAGAACAATGAAATAATACTTGTTTATGCTGGGGACTTGGTGCAGCACACTGCTCTCTGAAGCAAACCACCAGACCAGTGCATGAAAGATGTTTGAGGCCCCCTGGTGGAGAGAAATATCAAACGCTCTTGGTTTCTATGAAAGGTTTGGTCAAAGAACATCTGTCCAGGCTCTCTCAAACTAAGAGTATGGCTCAGGGGAGGTGATACAGTGAAACCTCCTGCTCCCAAGTGTTTGTACATGTGTACATAGATATGGACACACACAGGAAGAACAAAGGGAAAGGGAAACGTGTCTCGCTACACTTCTCTCACCAATCTCAAAATCAATTCCCAAGGGGGTTGCTATAATCACAAGCTCATGTAACAGAAACATTCCAAGTGGTGTGACAACAATGATGGTATTCTATCAATTTTTTTTCATGTATGCTCATCTGTCAGGTCAACCTTACCACAGAGCAATGAAAATACTCATTGCAGATGGCATTCACAAATTCCAGGTGGGGTTCCAGTTTCTTCCCTGGAATCTGTCTTTTAATGTCATTAGGAAAATGAGATTGCTCTATCCCGATTTCAATCTTTTTAAAATTCATGATGGGTATGAAAACTGGTGATCCCTAAGCCAAGATTGAAGTGGCAGCTTTACAGTCATTGTGCCTCTTCTTGCTTTCTAGGAGTAGAAGTAGAGGCAAGTTAATTGTTCACCTCCTCTCTCTCCACTCTTGAAGAGGGTCTCTGAGAATTTTCCATCTCTGAGAAAATTCAGAGAATATATATTTAAATATGCGTGCCACTATTTGCTTTGCAGTGAACTTGGGGCCTGGATTCCTCCAAGTCCCAATGCCTGTTTTACTTGTTTATCTCTGCATTTTCCATTCTCCAAGGTGCGTAAGCTAGAACAGCAGAACAAAGTACTAGAGACACAGCTGAAGCTCCTGAAAGGCAAAGACCAGTACAAATCCAATGTGGGGCGGATCATGGGAGCCCACAGCCAGCCCCTGAAGCAGCAAATCGATGCACTGACTCAGGATAAGATGAAGCTACAAAATGAACTCTGTCACACACAGGCCATTCTGGAGGAACTGAAGAGCAGGTGGGTATGTGAGGTCAAACTAATTGAGCTATTGGGAGATCCTTCCAAAGAGTAAGAAATGGATGTAGGAACTTTTTCAAGGCCAACAGAAAGTAGTAATGGAGTGTAAAAAGTTTGTCATCTTCTTTTAATAATCTTTCGGGGAAGGGAGATTGGCAGCTAAGCTGGAAGCTGATCATTGTGCAATTTTTTAAAGTCACTTGCCAATTACAAAGAAGCTGTTCACAAGCAATAAAAGTGCTTGCAAGACAGTGCAAGCTCAAACGAATGTTGAGCTTTGTTTCAGCAGTACATTCTGTAAGGCACAAAAGTTCAGTGGAAAATAGAATTCAATATGGGAACATCCTTCATGGCCATCTGAAGCCCATCAGGCACTTAATACCTCTTCCTTCTATTTGATTTCAGCTGTTTTTGGTACCCCATGGAGTTGCCACTAAATTCCAATTTCTAAGAGTTTCTAGGCCTAGCTGAATGGATCCCTTCTGAAATGTATTTGAACAGATATCTGTAGGAAGGGAAAGTAGCCCTGATGCAGATAGACAGTGATGGACAGCATACTTGATAGTGGGGAGATAGCAAGCTGAGCTGGACGTCAAGAAGCCTATTATTGAAGGACAAGCTATGGAGGTTGGAGGGGAAGCCTATAGGAAAGGTAGCTGGTGCATAGATTTTGGGCCTAATAATGTCAGTTGTCCATCAGGCTATTTGCAAGGTGTTTCTACCACAGCTCACAGCCAGCATCTCTTCTCTCTGATCTTCAGGTACGAAGATGAGATCAACAGACGTAACCAACTGGAAAATGAGTTTGTGGTAACCAAGAAGGTGGGTCTCAGAGACTGGAAAAAAAGCAGTTGATGGTACTCGATAGATTCAATAGGGCACATTCCTTCTGTCTGCCAGTGATCAAGACTATTTACCTCCCTGTTATCCCCTGGAACTTGCAGAATGTCTTTCGATGGGACATCTCTGCAACTGTTATGATTAAATCTATTCTCTAGCTTCTTCTTGGCACCAGTTTAAAGAACTTTAAAGGCACTGCTTTGCTGTCTGGTGAGATGGTCCATGGACTCCAAGAGGGGCATAATACTCCTCCTAGTCCTGGAGCGCGTTGGCTGAAGACCTTGGGGCACTCCTAAGCGAGCACATAAATGAAAACGCAGGAAGGCTCAAGCCACTCAAAATATGGTACCCTAATGCGTAGACAAACTTTGCACGGTCTCCCCATGTGTGGACTGTGTTTGTATTGTCCTCACTATTTCCTGCACAAGTCTGCTGCACAGATTACTAGAGTGTTGCTGCAGGTCTCCATGTAATATGTTGTGGTTATTAAGGACTAGATTAACTGACTCAATGTTGGAAACTCCCACATAGTGCATAGTATCCTGAGATTCAAGAAATTTGATAGATGTTGTTGGATGAATCCTGTTCTGATCCCCAGCATGGTGGGTCTGACCATTTTTCTCCTGTGCTGTCAGGACCTGGATGATATCTACCTGCAGAAAGTGGATGTTGAGTCCAAGCTAGAGAGCATCTCCAATGAAATCAAGTACCTCAACCAGCTATTTGGAGAGGTAGGTGCTAGATGAGGAAAGGTGAGTGTGCTTGCTACAAGTGGTGGGAGTGCAGAAGGGGAAAGGGTGGTGGAAGGATTCCCTGAAGGTAGCAAGGCCAGCACATTCATGAGACCAACTGAAGCACTTGCCTCTGGCAGCAGGTTGGTGAGGGACACCCATCTGTCTGCCCACGTGCCTCCAGTGCTCTTCCTTCTCCTTTCACTCCCTGGACTGGAAGAAGGAAGAGGATGACAGAGGAACTGCGGAGGGGAGGGGAGTAGAGTGCTGAGCTACAGCATTGGAAAATGGGAGGAGCAGAGGCTGGCACATTTTGGGCTGGGAGGCAAGATTTGACATGCCACATGATGCATCAGGAGGTTTTGGGCTGGCCCTGCAGGGTAGAATAGATAATGCAAAGATGAGAGAGTTTTGAGTTCTGCTCCATGATCAAGTTACTCACCTGAGCTGAGCTGCTATCCCAACTTCATCTACAATTCAATTATTTTCTCCCCTCCTCCACCACCACCACCAGGAGATCCGGGAATTGCAGTCTCAGGTCCAAAATGCAATGGTCACTGTGGAGATGGATAACAACCGGGAGCTGGAGATGAAGCACATAATTGATGAGGTGAAAGAACAATACCAGGCCATGGCTGCCAAAAGCAGAGATGAAGCTGAACAGTGGTACAAGAACAAGGCAAGTAGTGTGTGGACATCATCTTGCATTCATCCTGTCATGATTGTGCATACAGCGGTAGGGGTCTCTGGTTAAGCCTGGGTGGCAAATTCATTCTATATGTCGCCATATTTTTATAACCATTTGGTAGGGTTTTGGAGGGCCAGGGAAACTGCTTCATGGTCCTCCAGTTGCCCTGATATGTCCGGCAACATAGCAACTGAAACACTGGTCCTCCTTGTGCTGGAGCCTGTGCCTTGGATTTCCATGTGTGACACCTGGGGACCCTGTTGGCTAAAATCTCCTAATTCTTCTTGTTGCCCTCCCAGTTTGATGACATGGCAAGGCAGTCCCAGAAGCACTATGAGGAGCTGAAAGACATCAAGGGGCAGATTGCTGAGTTGACTCGGTATGCCCAGCGTGTGAATGGGGAAATTGAGGCCTTGAAGAACCAGGTGAGTGGACAGGGTAGCAAGCCCAGATATTGGGGAAAGTGAGGAGTGGATGATGTCAGCAGAATGCTGTGCAGTCAGTTGGCAACTCATTCCATATACAGCTATTCCTCCTCACCTCCCTGCTCCATCTAGTCCTCTTTGGTTTTACAGTATTTCAGAAGTATATTCTAGTTTTGACTTGTCTGGCTGCAAGGGCACTCATTTTGAATACAGAAGTGTAGCAGCTGCAGGAGACAGAGAAAGGGGTAACATCCATTCCCAGGTTTCACAATGCCCCAACTACGTTTATCTCCACTTCTGTCACCACCTGCAAAAATCACATCACTAGGTGGAACTGCTGTCCCAGAAGATGGCCTTCAGCTCTTCCTATTGGGTCTTCCACCAGAATACTAACTTCTCTGGGTCATCTGGGCAGTTCCCTAGATTGTAGGCATTATGTGTCCCAAGATGAGGGGTAGGGAAAGAACTCATTTCCCCCTCGTCAAGTGTTCCTTGATTACCATTCAAAATGGCTACTGGGAAAAAGAGAGTGAACAGCCACAGCCAAATGCAGGGGAAGGCACCCTGGGGCTCAGTCAAAGGCAGGATCTTTCCCATCATGCTTTTGCAACAGGCAGGCATTGCCTGTGTGCCCAGCTGCTGTGGGCTTTCCATATTGCTTACTGCCAGAGCAATGGAAACAAAAAAGACTTGGTTCACAGCTCTTCTCTCCTCCTGCCCAGCGAGCCAATCTAGAGAGTGCCATCTCACTGGCAGAAGAGCAAGGGGAGCAGGCAGTGCAAAATGCCAAAGGCACCATCCAAGAACTGGAGGAGGCACTGAGGCGGGCCAAGCAGGACATGGCTTCCAAGGTGCGAGAATACCAAGAGCTGATGAATATCAAACTGGCCCTTGACATAGAGATTGCCACCTACAGGAAACTGCTGGAAGGAGAAGAGAATCGGTAAGCAAGGTTGCTACTCTGGTTGTGTGGTGCGTTAGTTTTTTCCACTGCCCCAAGTTATCTAGGGAAATTGGGAGAGGCCATTGCTGGGGGTAACTGCTGCCATGTGAGCTTTCTCATGCATGTTAAGTTGAAAGGCATGTATGAAGGCAAAGGACCTGGATGGATCATAGCTCAGTGGACAAAGGTGCGCTACAGAGCATTTGGAGAATTGAGAGCTCAAGCTTTGGAGCTTGAGCTTCAAAAGGAACACTTAGAAAGCATGCAGCTGATATGGGCACTGGTGGCTTTTTGTGCTGCCAAGTGCCCTAGGTTGCTACTGGTTTAGATAGGAACACCAAGATCATATCCCACAGGAAGAGTGTTCCCTTTTTTAGAGGTTAGAGGAAGGCACAGGTGTTGCTAGACAACATTCAGTACAATTTTTCACTGTATTAGTAGTTGTAAGGGACAAACTTTATTCTGGACTTTTGGAACTTGGGCACACTACACTGGCAGGGGAATCATCAGAACATGGGCAAGGGAGGAACGGGGGAATAGAGTGCAGAGCCTGCACGTGAGGCCTCCCTGTGGGGGGGAGGGCCCGCCCGGCCTTTCCGAGGTGGACCCCCTTGTGGAGGCCTCAGAACAGTTCACCAGAAGAAGGGGGGGTTGTGTCATCCAGTTCCCCCTCTTTGGGTTGGCAGCATTTGCCAGTCAGGAGCAGGGGCTGCTGTCAGCAGATCCTCTTGCCTGCTCTTCTAACTCCCAACTACCTTGTCATCCCTGGCCTCCAGGTTTATGTAGGGTAGATCCCTCTTCTTTGGCCCCCTCCCCTTCCCTCACAGGGATGGTACAAAAAGGGCCTGTCTCTGGGACTGCCCTCCCCTGGGATTACCACAACTCCTCCCCTTCCTCTCTGTTTCCCTCCTCTCACCTGGAGCTGCCAGGGTTGTTCCTGAGAGGGCTGGGAAGGCTGCTGCCTCTGCCTTTGGGGGGTGGGCTGGCCCAGTGGAGCAGCATTCGTGTGGGGTGCGGCTCCAGACATGAACACTCTTACTTCACCACCGACCTTTTGATCTGTGGTGAATCGAGTAGCCCCATTGTGGGTTTACTTCCCTTACCTAGGAGAAGGGAACAAGAGTTGCCTTCTCCCGAGGTGCCACCCATGGCTGCCATTGGTGCGCAGGATGCTGCGGTAGCTGTTTTTGGTGCCGTCGCAGCCGCGTGCTATGGGAGCTCA
The DNA here is from genome assembly GCF_035046505.1 of Tiliqua scincoides. Classification (NCBI taxonomy): domain Eukaryota; kingdom Metazoa; phylum Chordata; class Lepidosauria; order Squamata; family Scincidae; genus Tiliqua; species Tiliqua scincoides. The sequence continues at coordinate 72,788,953 of NC_089821.1, read as the reverse complement.
GGTTTGGGCTGCCCATCTTCCCCTTGCCCAACCTTCCTGTACAACCTGTTTTTCTCTCACTCAGGATGGTTGGCCAAGCTCCAAGTCACCCTCAAGTCAGTGCCATTGACAAACTAGGTAAGTCCATTTCCTGTTCTCGTGGATGTGTTGTGTTTGGAACAGTAGACTGTTGAGCTGATGCTAGGCCCTGGCCTAGGCAATGTTGCCATAAAATGGGCAGTTCTCTTTTATGAGCAGTGTGCTTGTAGCTCCATCAGACTGGCCTTTCCCATCGACTTCCCCTTCTGGTCGCTTTGATACCTCACTTTCCCCACACTGGTTTCATCTAAAATCAGTCTAGACTTCCTGAATCTTCCTCACACCTGAGCATGTCCTGGCGAAAACTGAAACAAATTGGCTCTCAAAAGTTTTCTGTCTAATTCTTCTTTGTGAATTTTGAGTACAAATATGTGCATTTTTCAAATACTTGTTGAAATGTTTTGCCAAATATTTGTCATCTGCAATTGATATCCAATGACATTCACTCTCAGAACTTGATATCTAGAAGTGGATGTTTTACAGCATTTGATAGTTAATATACAGTGGTATTTAGCCTTTGGCAGTGCTTAGTTGATATGTACTGATACAACATTGTGATAAAGGCTGCAGAAAAACTCAACCAGAAACCCAGACTAATCCTAACCTCGCAGAAAGGAAAACTAGTATAAACCAAGATGGGTCATAGCCATGGGACAGCATGTCATCACAATTGGTATAAGTCAACTGACACTGTTTTAGATTTCAGATTTGAAGCCTTCCAAAATCAAAACCATAAAAGATGTCAACAAGGCTAGAGCAGGCACTTCAAAAACATTTCAAATGTTGAGACAAAGCACAAATTCCAAATGCTGATTTGAATGTCATGGATGAAGTTTCTCATTCAAAATCTGTATGGCAAAATTGGACATTGAATTTGCAAATACTTTGTTTCAGTTCTAGACCAGACCCCATGCGCATGACCTGGGATGATCCACATGCCTGCCTGCTAGCTTGCAGTGTATTGTCGGGGAGAACATACATGAGTGAAGGCCAGGGCTCCTCTTGTTAGAGCCTTTTGCCTTCTCTTTAGTTCAAGTGGTTACTCCGCCTACTGAAGTTGTTTCCAAGATCCAAATTCCACACGATTCCCTATTGAAACATTATTGCAAAGTGTAATCTCTGTAGTTAAAGCGGGTTGTTTTAATCCAATTTGCCTTCATTCTCTCTCTCACCTTGGGTTCATGCTCACTTGTTGGCACTTCCCATTATAGAGCTGAGAGAATAGGAACAATACAAGTTAAAGCCCTTTGTGGGCAATTGAGACTTTCCCCTGGGATCCTTGATCCATAAGTCTGTTCTTATGAAATATCTCCCTATCTATCCACAAGGGTTAAGTATCTGTGTCTGGGTTGCCTCTCTTTCTCTCTAAGCATGGTTAAGTAAATAACTTGGTGCAAATATCCAGTTGGCCTTCTGGCTCTTGGAGGTACCTGCTTGCTTGCTCACTTGCTTGAATAAATCTTTGCTTCTGATTTTTCTCAAATCCTTCTCCCCCCCCCCCCATCACCATGGGAAGCCAATCAGAAGTCTCTTCCTTAAAGCTATCCCTCTCTGATCTCTTGACCCAGATTTCTAAACCCATCCATTGCTTATGCAGCTGGACTCCTGACACAAGGGATGGTGCTACCTTCCTACAACAGGACCACGGGGAACTCCTTTACCAATAAAAGCTCCCTGAAGAGGCCCTTGCTGATCAAAACAATTGAGACCAAGGATGGGAAGATCCTCTCGGAGGCCAGCCACTTTTCAGAGAAGTAGCAGTAGCTGAGCAAGCAAAGGGGCAGCCAGGCTTGATTGCTTGAAAATAAATGCTTGTCTTAAAACTTTTAACTCATGACCTGTTGTTTACATGCTGTGACACAGTATCTCCTTTGTAAAGCCATCACAGACGACCCAGCAGCAACTGCTGGTAGAGGAGCATGGGTGATGTTGCCTTCTGGGCTGGTTTCTTGCTTGAGATATGACAGTGGTGCTTTGCACATAGTCCTGGATCTCCCAATTTTGTTTTCCTTTTATGCCTTTGCGTCATAGCTTTCATTCTGTGTCTGCAGTACAGCGGGAGGTTCTGACTTCCAAGATAACGTGTACAAAGAACCTTGCCAAGCATGCAAATTCTTAGACTGTAGTGGAATGAGTGGAGACTGCAGGTTAGGAAGATGGGATTTGTGTAGCGTTTGGGGGGGGGGGATAGGCGATTTAGGAGTGCATGTTTTGGGCTAAGGGGAGGGTTGTATAACTGCATGTGAGTGATGTAGTACTCAATCACTTGTAATCCCAAATCTCCATGTTAAAAGGAAGCTCCAAGGTTCTGATTCTTTGTTTTAACCCATTTCTTCCCAGCCCACAGGGTACACATTTGATCCCTGTTGCATATATGCAACATTGGGCAGAAATGGCTTAGTGTTATCAAAAGACTTGACTCGGAGAGGAGCTATGCAGTGAGAAATGGGTTCAGTTCTCAGTAGTTTCCATTAAATTCTATACTATGAACTAAATGGCTGCAATCAGCAAGGCTCTTAGGGAAAGGCAAAACCAGCCCTTTCCCAAAAGAAAGCTTGCGTCTAAGGCAGGCGATTATGTCTTCTAATAACAGTAATATATCGGGATTGAGGCCATTTAATCAGCAATGCAGAATATTACAGGCAGGATAAGGGCTGTATATTTGGGTTCTGGACAAGGCTGAATTCCTGTCTTGTCCAGGCCAATCCCGGACATCTCTCATGGTTAGCTGCACCCTCCTTCAGCTCCGTGTCATGTTGGAAAGCAAGTGGCCAACCCTGTGGGTTTGTTCAAGAAACCAAGAGTTGTTACTTGCCCTTAAAAGGTGAAGTGATACTTTTGGAACAGAGACAGGATCATGGTATAACTGAACCCGTTAAGAGATGTTGGATTATGTTCCTAGAACTAGAAGCTTAATATTAGCCTTTGTTTTGACAGTTTGTATACATTGAGGGGAAGTAGCCTGTTGTGTACAGGATGAAATCCCTGGAAGAGCCTTTCCTCCCATTCTTTTTCTGGGCAGGAGCATTGCCCCTTCTATGTTGTGAAGAGCATGGGCATAGCATTGGAACTACATAGAGCAGCACAGCAAGCAAGTGCAGGAGCAACAGGGCCTCAACCCAGGGATTCTGATGCCCAGATTTGCAAAAAACAAACATTTTCCAGAAGCAGGGATGTACCTGTTCTCTGTTCTTTATATTAATCCACCAGAACCTATTGTGAAAGATTCAGAGTAGTTCAAAGCACCAGCCAATGCCATCCCTTACACTTATTCTGAAGTCCCACTATGTTCAATGGGATAAGTGTAGAGCAGGGTTGCCCAGACCCCGGCCCGGGGCCACTTGTGGCCCTCAAGGCCTCTCAATGCGGCCCTCAGGGAGTCCCCGGTCTCCAATGAGCCTCTGGCCCTCTGGAGATTTGTTGAAGCCCGCACTGGTCCAACGCAACTTCACTCAGTGTGAGGGCGACTGTTTGACCTCTCGCATGAGCTGTGGGACAAGGGCTCCCTCCACTGCTTGCTGTTTCACATCTGTGATGCAGCAGTGGCAGTGAAGGAAAGGCTGGCCTTGCTTTCTGCAAGGCCTTTTATAGGCCTTGAGCTATTGCAAGACTATTCATTCATTCATATAAGTTCATCTTTAATATATTCTTTTATGTAAACTTATGTAAATTTATTCAAACTTTAAATGTAAATTCTTTCCCCCCCCCCGGCCCCCAACACAGTGTCAGAGAGCTGATGTGGCCCTCCTGCCAAAAACTTTGGACACCCCTGGTGTAGAGGCTTGCAGCCTAAACTTGTTCAGACCTGACTTCCTTCCTAAAGCACCTGGAAAATCACAGGAACCCAGAGATTCAGTGCCATCCACTGTCAACAACTGCATCTCACACACTTTTTGTAACTAGAGCCATAATTTTTCTCCGGTAAGGTTAAAGCTTCTGGTTTCCTGGCTGTGTCTGATTTGGCTTAAATATTTGAACAGTTTTTTGGTTTTGTTTTTTTTTAAAAACCAGCTTGGGGAAGGGAGAGGTGGGAGACTGACCTTGGGAATCTTTCCAGTTAGATTCTCAAACCATTCATCATTCTTTACTCCTCATTGCTTTAAGGTACAGAGGAAAAACTGAGTGTAAGAATCCTTACTTCCCAGGCCTGCTCCCTACAGACATTATTCCCACACATGGTAATGCCCTGCTTGATGGAAAACACCTTGCATGCTTACCCATTATCAGATAGGCCTCTCCTGGTACAAAGAGCCTGTCATGTGGGACTTCCACAGAATCACTTCGGAGGGCTTATGTAACAAAGTGCACCTGATCCCTGGACCGATATCTGGAAAATACAGCATCTCCTGCCCTCACTGATGAAAGGAGACATTGTCATTCCTAGAGTATGACCTCATTGTTGCTGACACATCATGGAAGGGCAATGGTTGCATTTGAAATTGAGGAAAATCTAAAATATTTGATAATGAGGTTATCTGTCATTGTTTGTAGGGTCTTCTTTATACAGTGGGCTGGACTAACTCTGCAGAGCCTGGCAGTTCCTCCATGTCTTGGCTTTCCCATACTGTAAATAACTTGACTACTGTAAAAATAGCAACCAAAAAAAAAACTTAGAAATGTTTGCCAAGGATAGAGTTCCATAGCCTGGCAATTCATTGCGACATGTCACAATGTGTGGGGAGATGGTAGAAAAAATGTACTTGGCCTGTAAACTCCCAGCTCAGAAATGGCCAATAGTTGGTACAGAGGTGGCCATCTGGCCCTAGGAATGACTTGTCTCTGTATTCCATGTCTGCCTGCATTGCGAGACAAATGGCAACTCAGGAACCTTCTGTGGGAAGGGTGGGTGCACAGGCTCCTTTCAATTTGCAGGACTAGAGAATCCAGATTCTGTGCCCTGTTGCCTTCTGATGTAACTGGTCACTGATCTTTTAGTTAGTTACATTTCTGCTCCATCTTTCTTCCACAGAGGTCAGGGTAGCATATGATGTGCTTTTCCCACTGCACACTCTTATCCTCAGAATTACCCCAGGAGGAGCATTTAGCTGAGAGATGATTCATTACTGAACTTTGTGGCCAAGAGGGGATTTGAATTTGAGTCCCAATCAACATTCTACCCACTGGCAAGAGTTGGTTCCAAACAGATACAAAGATGGACATTAACAATTGAAAGTACAGGTCCAGCCTTGCTATACACAAATTTGTTATACATGGATTTGCCTTGGCACAAATAGCCAGTGTAAATGAGAAGGAATGTGCTGATCCCTGGTGAAGGGGAAAAATATCCATCCCTTTAAAATCGGTTTTAAAAACTGCTTTTCTTTGTTGTAGAGAGACAGTCATGCAAGTGATTACAGGTGTAATGTCGCCCATGGAAAAATCCATGTATTTTTCTATCTAACACAATAAGAAGGGCCCTTTGAATTAAAGGAAAACAGTCATTTAGCAATAGCCTTGTCAATGTGAGAGAGGGCAGCAGGCTGACAATCCATCAATCATTCTCCAGGTACTTAGAACAGCTTCATTCCAATGACTCCTCCCTTCCCCCTGAGCACCTGAAAGAAAGATGATCACTTTGCTCTGGGTGAAGGGAGGGGGTCACTGACTTGAGGTGAAGCCTTTCTAAGCACCTGGACTGAGACTGATGGATTGTCTGCCTAATAAGTCCATCTTGCATCACAAAGGTCAGCAAGGCTGTTTTTAAATCGTCTGGCAAAGGGACATTGTTTTTTTTTAATGGATTTGCTTTAATGGGATTTTGCTATCTCCTCCTGAATGAGGAGACTCAACCTGTAACTACTTGATAAGATATCAGGGAGAACTTTTCTCTATAAAGTTGTCTAAAGTAAGACTTGAAATAGACTGAAATATAAAGATAGAAAGGAAGAGAGAGAGGCAGTTCAAAAACAGTATTTTAAATATGAAAAGTTTTTTATTCTGGAGTGTGGGGGGAGGAACCCCATTTCTTAAGACTGACAATGTTCTTTTCTGTACTTTCAGTTTCTTTTAAAACATCTCAACACCTGTCTGACAAATTCTAAGTGCATTAGTTTTGGGAAGCCGTTCTGAATCTTCTTCCACCCTGTCACTGAAGAAAGGCACCTCACATGTTGTCAGCCAGAATGCAGTAACCACAAAAAGGGGCAAAGTCTTTAGAGGTAGATAGAACGACTAATGTAGGATTATCTGTTAGGACTGAGCAGGTCAAGGGCTCACAGTGGCAGGGATACTTTTGAAAGGCTGTGTCAGACAGTGGTGGTCCTGGAGGGAGGCAAAATGCTCAGTTTTTCAGGCGCCTGAACACTGGTATAAAGCTGCCCCCTCCCTCGCCTGTAGGGCCTTTCGGAGCAGTGAGAGCAAAGCAGGGGTGTCTCTTCAGTTTTGCTTTCCATGCTCCAAATGGCTCTGCAGGTGCCCAAAAAACTTAATGTTTTGCCCCCCTCTGGGAATATCAGTGGTGTCAGCCAAGTTGCCCTTCTAAGTCCATCGCTTAATCCTAGTGTTTGACTGTAGCACCCTGTGTCTTGCCACTTCCTGTGATTCGTTTTAGGATAGACAATGTTGCTGTTCCTTTAACCAGAGCATTCCTTACAGAACATTTAGATAAAGCAATAGCTCCTGAGGCTGATGGTTAAACAGGAAACCACATAATGCACTTTTGGGCTGTTTAGTGAACTCAAGATTTTTTTTGAGTTAAACTGGATGATGTGTTCTTGAAGTGATAACAACCCTGTCGAAAAAATGTAACTGCCTGCTACACAGACATTTTGTTAAACAAAGAAAGGAAAAGACAAAATAAACCTTCTTTACAAGTGGTGTGTGTGTGTGTGTGTGAGTGAGAGAGAGAGAGAGAGAGAGAATTTCTAAAAACAGAAGTGTTGGCTGGCAGAAACCTTGCCATCTACATCTGTGTTCTTCAATCTGTGAGTCAGGACTCCAATGAAGCCTCATTTGGGGGGTTGCGGCAGCCTTTCAAAGCCTGTGCAAGACAGGCCTCGAATCCAATCCACTAATGGTACTTCCTTATCAAAACTGAGTTCTTGATATAATCCTGCATAGCGTCTTCTTGCTGTCTTGCCCTGCAGCACCTATGTCCAAACCTGCTCAGGTTGCTTCCTTGCAGGGTAGTTGTGATGACACAAGAGGTAGGGGGAAAGAGGGAGGGCAGGATGTGGGTGTGTTGGGTCCTGGGAGGGGGAGGGGAAACGTTGAGACCACTGATCTAAATCATTAATACATAGGAGCTGGTTGCAATGACGCGGTTGGGAGGAAGTGGCACTCTGCACAAGCCCAGAAGCATTCTCCAATCAACACTGGAGGTTCTGAGAAAAACCATTCCAGAAACTTAGGTTTATTCATTTATTTAAGAACATATGCATCACTTCTTTGTGACATCTCTGGATTCGGGAATGGGAATAGAAAATTATAATGCAGTAAAACCATAAAAAATCTGCAATCAAATAGAAATGGAAAAATCACAATAAAAATTGTACAGGAGCAAATGTATGATTTGGAAGGGATGAGTTCTGTGTTTTGACATTCCAGCAAGAAGCCAACCAGAAACCTGGTTTCTGAAAGCCAACCAGAAACCAGCCAACCAGTCTGAATAGGCTGATTACATTCTTACTTCAGTAGACTGGGATGTTACAAGATTGTCCATATTTAATACAGTATTCCAATTCACGTGCAACTGAGCTTCAGCATTACAAAGATGTATCTGGCTGAACCCTCTTTCAGCTTAAGCCCTGTTTATGTGCTCTGCTGTGTGAAGGTAGATGCAATCCCTAGAAGAATCTGCAGGCCATCATTGTGAAGTTTGAGGGGGTCATGACACTGATTTACCATTGCATGAGTTTTCTAGATAAGCAAAAGCGCACTTCAGAATAAGCTGAGTACAATCATTTCATCTCAGGCACCTTGGCCTGGGGTAGCACTATACTCTTTGCCACTGTCCACTGCCACTAGGAGGCAGCTGAGACCCTGCTGAACAGGGCTGGACTTTATAGAATTCTGAAGGGGTGTGACGGTACACACTTAGGATTGATAAAGTATCTCGCTCTGGTTTGCCAGCAGCTTTGACAATCTTCTTGCTCTTCAGCAGGGGCTGTTTGCTGCCTGCCTTTTGCCTTGCAGGCACTCAACCCAGTTAACTTCTAGGGCTCACTTCTTCTGGGATGGATTAGATATGCTGTGCTATCATAAGAGCTGAAGATGGGCTACACTGTGCCCAGAAGAGCCATCTAAGAAGTTTCTGACCAGTGCCCAATCTCACTATGTTGGATGCTGTGAGAACTACTGCCAGCAGAAGATCTGCCTGTGCATAAAGGAGACTGATAAATCCTCAAAAGGTTAGTTAGTGTCTACCTGGTTCTTGAATCTAGTTCTGATCAGGATGGAGAGACATAAGAGGGGAGGAGGAGGAATGGAATTCCAATTGTCCCTGGGTTGATTACTGTGTGGTCATTAACTCTAGAATTCAGATGGAATTTCCAGTAACTTTGCCCTGGAGAGAGTATCTCAGTTTAAAGCGCAGAAACAGCATCCTGGGGTAATTTTGTTCCTCTTTGGAATCAACTATGGTGGGATTATCAAGGAATTCTTATGTGTTGAGACACTCTATTACACATAGTTCATTGTTCTTATGCTCTATTGTGCCCCTCCAACAGATGTTCCAGAGAGCACTAGCCAACATTTTGGTCAGGACCTGAAAGTACTTAAATGGATCTTCTTGTGTATGTTACTGTTGTTTTTTTAAAGGTTCATAGGCTTTTTAAAAAGTTTATTTCTCTGAAATAAGAGGAAGTGAGCTATTTAACCGCACAGTGTGACATATTTTTTGATCTGTTCAGTCAGGAAGTTCAATAATTCAGAAATATACATTTGCCATTGATTTGGAAAAAAGTTCTCTTACAATAATGATCATGCCTACTTTTATACCTACAACTAAAAGCTCCACACAACTCCATAAAACAGACCTCCCAGGATGTCAGAGTGGTATACACAATTCCCTAGCAAGAAAGCATTCCAGTATAAGCCATCATCCCAAAGAACTGCGCTAAATTGAGATGAATGTTTTGCCTTTTTATTAAAGTTTTACTCTGGATATCTTCATGTAGATGAGGGGGTTTGTGATGGCAGTCAGAGACTAGGGGGACCAATGAAAAGGTATTGGCAATGCATGCAAGTGTCATAACTGACTGTTCAATAGCATTCCAGTGCATGTTCCAAAGTCATTTTCTCCTTAGGAAGAGCAACAACATCTTTTTGTTGTTGATCATCTCGCCTAACAACAATATCCTGACACCTGAATGCCTCTCCGCCTTCATTGCAACATGTGCTTTAACAGAAATAGTTCTTCTACCACTTCTAGTTTAATCAGCTGACATCAAGACTGCAAAAAAGTTCAGATTTGCATGTTTCTAAAGGAAACATGCAAAAGTTCATGTTTCCTTTAGAACTTAGAAATGATTAAGAGTAAACATGTTTTCTTAACCAATAATCCAATTATAACAGTAAAGCCTAAAACTATAAACACATGAAAAATTCTCTTTATTCTCTTTTTTCTCACTTTATCATAATGCATAACTCTTCGCACCCCCCCCCAACTGTCCTAGAATTCTTTTATCCATAATATGCAATTCCCAAGCAACAGTCTAATAGGTCTAGGATGCTAGGTCACTACCCTAATTGTGGTTATAACTACTACTACTACTACTACAATAATAAGTGAGTGTGGATAACTGCTTAGCAGTTAATCAGCAATTAGTGTACTGATCCCATTCATAAGATCAGGTGTCAATGGTTTAGTACCTGAGAAAACTACCTAAAAGCCACCTTGTGGTAGGAAGAAGAGTGCATGGATCTGCTATCTATTTTTAGTTCTTCTTACAGGACAAGCAGGATATTATAGTACCCCTCTGAATAGTGTCCAGTTACGTATCTGGCAGAAAATCTATCACAAAATAATTCCTAAACAATGTGCTATGAGAGAATGGTGGGCATGCTGCAAGAAATAAATAGGTTAAGGCTGCAATCCTAAACATATTTATTATAAATCTGTGGTGGGACAGGCAGCCCAATCCTAATGGCAGCAGCACCACCAGATGCAGTAACGCCAAAATGGCGACTGCTGCATCCAGCAGTCCTGCCAGGACTGCCAGAGATCTCCTTTGGAGAAGGAACTTTTGTCCCCTTCCCCCAAGTAAGAGTACAAGGGATGCAATGGGTTTCCTGCAGTCTGCGCTGGTGACCTAAGAACAGCCCGGCTGGATCAGGCCATGGGCCCATCTAGTCCAGCTTCCTGTATCTCACAGCAGCCCACCAAATGCCCCAAAGAGCACCCCAGATAACAAGAGACCTCATCCTGGTGCCCTCCCCTGCATCTGGCCTTCTGACACAGCCCATTTCTAAAATCAGGAGGTTGCGCATACACATCATGGCTTGTACCCTGTAATGGATTTTTCCTCCAGAAACTTGTCCAATCCCCTTTTAAAGGCATCTAGGCCAGATGCCATCACCACATGCTGTGGCAAGGAGTTCCACAGACCAACCACATGCTGAATCAATAAATATTTTCTTTTGTCTGTCTAACTCTCCCAACACTCAATTTTAGTGGATGTCCCCTGGTTCTGGTGTTATGTGAGAGTGTAAAGAGCATCTCTCTATCCTTCCCATGCATAATTTTGTATGTCTCAATCATGTCCCCCCTCAGACACCTCTTTTCTAGGCTGAAGAGGTCCAAACACCATAGCCTTTCCTCATATGGAAGGTGCCTCAGCCCAGTAACCATCTTAGGGCCCAATCCTATCCAATTTTCCAGGACTGGTGTAGCCATGCCAATGCGGCATGTGCTGCATCCTGTGGTGGGGAGGCAGTCACAGGGGCCTCATCAAGGTATAGGAACACTTGTTCCCTTACCTTGGGGCTGCAATTCGGTTGCACCGGTGCTGGAAAATTGGATAGGATTGGGCCCTTAGTCGTTCCCTTTTGCACCTTTTCCATTTTGCTGGCGCAGATTGGAGGAGTTCCGTGTCAGGCTGAAAAGCATAGGATCCAGTGGAGCAGGATCCAACATGGAGCATAGGATCCAGTGGAGCAGGGCTCCACCTCCCTCCTGCCCCAGTTCCTGTCAGCCCAAAGCACCCCTTGACAGAGAATGCTGCCTGTTATGTCTCTGCATGAGTTGCTGGGCTCATTCCTTCCAGTTAGGGAGCATGTACACAACAGGAACTCATGCAGAAACTCAGAGGGGTGGATTTTTCTGAAATCAGATCATCTTTAGCTTTCATGCTCCAGAAGTAAATCAGTTCTGGCATAGAAGTGAAGTGGGTCTCCCGTTTCAATTCTGGTCAAAAAGTGTTCCTCACTATTAGACATGTGGAAAACATGACTTTTAACACCATAGGAGACCAACCATTGGGCAGGCTCTTTCCATAAGTTTAATCTGTGGTGTCTTTTCCTCTTTTCACACTGCTTCAGAGCAGGGATTGCGCTTTAATCCCTTGAATCTCTTCTGTCAATGAACCTTGCTCCTTGTGTTCCATTTTGTTTTTCTTCCTCAAGAACAAGACTACCAGACCTCAACAAAGAGGATTTCTGCTGGCAATTATGTCACTATAATAGCTTAATTGATTCCTGTCATACACAGCCAGATGGCAAGAATCATTCTCGAAGAGCCTGCTGCCTCTTCTTTATGGGCTTGTTAAAATAACATTCCTAGTCCTTTTAGAAGCTCTTGTCCATAGATTAGCTGTAGCCGTAAGCAACACACCACATGTTTCTCCCACCCCCTTCCTCCAACTTTATGTTGTTCTCCCTTAGGTGTTTGTCCAGATACTAGCCAGCAACTGACCTGTTGCTGTGTTGCTCAGAGTCAGGAAAGCTTTCATTATCTCATAAGAACATCTCCTTAGATAAAGAACATCACTTCAAGTTCCCTGGCCTAACTGTTTGGACATTTTCCATCCATCTCCCAGTTGGATGGGTGCCCCAACTGAAAAGGTCAGATTGGACATGTGGCAAGTTAGTCAAAGGACTGATGGACGGCGGAATTCATAACAGCAGATCACAGATCAGGAAGACTATCATATCATGCCTATGTCCTAACTCAGGAACAAAAATCTGCTGCAGAGATTATCTGTATCATGCTTGATATGGGTGCCAACTGTGAAGTTTGGACAAGTTTTCCCTTCCATGGCAGTCTGGCCAATGGGCAAACACCATCAGGGCTTGAAAATGACAGTCTTTCTTTCTTTCTTTCTTTCTTTCTTTCTTTCTTTCTTTCTTTCTTTCTTTCTTTCTGAAAATACTGTATCTTTTCAACCAAAACAGGCACAATTTGTGTTGCTGTTCTCAGTTAAGAAGATAACAGAACACTTCAGTGCATTCAACTCTCTTCTCTTATATGTCTTTTGAAACAGATACAGGATCCTGGTGTGGAAAGACCTTTGCCACTTCCCACACCTGTAGAGGATGTTCTTCATTCTGTTGGGATATCAATTTGGTTACTTGGTTTGGTTGGTCATGGTTAAAGCATATGCTGAAGTGCCTGTTAGGCTAACTACCCCAAGAGGGATTTTGTTTTCTATTTGATAGGCTTTAAAAAAAACATGATTTTTTTCACTGACTTGACAATACAATCCTACCCACATTTTCCTGGGAGTAAGCCCCATTGAACTCAATGGGACTTACTTCTGAGTAGACATGCATAGGATTGGGCTGTGAGATAGTTCCAGAATCTATTTGATCTGTATTGACACTGCAGAAGCTTTGTGTCTTTATTTACTTTGTATCTTTGTGCAATTTATAATAAGATGCGGGGAAACATAATCTGCTATAATAAATATTTCTGCAACACTGTGATTATTCTGTTTTCATCAGTGGGGAAGGGGGGGTGACTGCTCAGCAAAGAGTTAATTTATAGAAGTAAACTTAGCGATGTAAGTGAAATCTTTACATCAATTCCAACCATGGTTATTTGGAAAGGAAGTGTAACTGCCAAACTCAACCTGAACTCTCTGCCCTGCTTTTCATAGTTTTGCTGAAAAATAAAACTATACATTCTCATTTTCAATAGGAAGTCTTCATACCAGAAAGCACAGTGGATGGGGAATTCCTTCACACTAGAAGACATGGTGACTCAGCAACTTCTCATAGTTTGGCTTTCATGGCCCCTAGCTGCCCTCATCATCTTGGCCAATATTTTCACCATCCTTGGCATCCTCTTCAACCGGAAGCTCCATGGGGCCACCAGCTGGTTCTTTCTGAGTCTCCTTTTTTCTGATCTTCTTGCTGGCATAGCCCTTCCGCATATCCCTTGGCTGTCCTTTGAAACAACCTGGGACTACCACCTTTGTTTCTTCATGTATGTGACACCCAACTTCCTCTTTCTCTCTTTCTCAGCCAACCTGCTGGTAGTACACTATGCCAAATACGTCTGCATCATCTACCCACTCCGCTACCACACTTTTTGGGTGCATCGGTGGGCTGTTCTCTACATATGCCTGGCCTGGGCTGCTTCCTTGATCTTTGCCTGTCTTCCACTGACTTGGAATGAGTGGGATCCTAATAAGAACTGCTCCTTCCATCTTGTCTTCCCCAAACCATATCTTTACCTAGAGACCTATGGGTTCCTCATTCCAGCCATCTTTGCCATGGCCTATATGTGCATCCGGATGTTGTGGGTAGCCCAAAAACACCTAAGGAACATTACAAAACTCTTTCATTCAGTGAATCAAAGCCAGGCCCCAACAGAGCTGCAGCACCAACTGGAACTGAGGAAAGCTAAAGGAGTGGCCATTGTGTCCCTCATCTTCTTGGTTTGCTGGGTGCCATACATTGCTTGTTTGAATATCTCAGTACTACCTGTAAGTCACAAAGTCAATCCACTAGTCCTCAAAATTGTGATCTGCCTAGGCACTGGCAGTGGAGCTGCAGTACCCATCATCCTCAGTCTCAGCAACCACCAGTACACACAGTTCTGGAGGGACATGACCACTAAAGTCTGGGCGACCTGCTTTCAAGGGCAGGGGTGTGAGCAAAGGCAAGTCAGACCAGAGGCCAACCTGCCAGGTGCCAATCTCTACCCCCTAGAAGCAGACCCAAATGGGGTACCAGGCTGAAATTCTGCAGGACAGAGACATCAAATCCTCAGCAGCAGGCAAAGCCTGGATGTGCTTGCTATCAGGGTTTTAATGCACTTCTGAAAGTGGTGGTAATAAACAAGAACTCACAGAGGTTGACCAGTCACCTTCTCCTTGTACTGGCTCAAAGAACAGACACATATTTTGCCTGCAGTCAGATTCTCTCGGACTGGATTTCAAGACTTCAGTGTGGCTGGTTAACCAAAATGGAATCAGCATCCCTAGTATCAAATTTGCTCATTCCATCTGAAGTGTTGTTGGTAGTTTCTTAACTACCAGTGGAGTTGTATCTGTACTCAGTGTTGCCTAATGCAGCATCATTTTCAACCTTTATTTTTCACATTTTTAAACTGCCTTTCCTCAGAAGGAGCTCAGAAGAGTACACATAGTTCTTCCCTTCCTTTTGTCCTCAAGACAACCCTGTGAGGTAGGTGAAGCTGAGAGATAGTAACTGACCCAGGGTCACCCAGGAAGCTTCATGACTGAGCAGGGCTTTGAACCTGGCTCTTCCAGGTCTAAGTCCAACTCCCAAACCACTAGGCCAGTGATTTTCAATTTTTTTCATCTCATGGCACGCTGGCAAGGCACACCATCTGTTTTTTGACAATTGACAGGGCACACTGCGTTATCAATGGGAGGCTCACATCCCCCAATAGTCCTATTGATAAATGACGCTCTCCCAATTCCCATGGCACACCTGGGGACAATTTGCGGCACACCAGTGTGCCACAGCACAGTGATTGAAAATGGCTGCACTAGGCCATCCTGGCTCTATGGTTTTCTAGTTTAGGACACCAGTTGACCCTGCTGCTGGTGTCCTTAGTTCTCACCCAGGCAGAACCAGCTCTTCATGTGGTGAATTTAACCTTTGCGGTACAGACAGAGCACATGTTTAATTCACTATGTTTTAAGTCAATGGGATTTTACAGGGCTCTGTTTTGGTTGGATTGTGTGCCTGATGTGAGGCAGCTACTTGCCATTAGTCTGGGACGGATGGGCAAACTTTCAACCGTAGGGTTCCTGGACCTTTAACAATTCTAAAGAAGAGGAATTTCAGCAGGTTCAGCTTGTCATCTCACAGATGTGCACCAAGCCCTGCAGCCCCCCTGAGAGGGGGGATCGCACCGCTGCCTCCTCCCTGCTTCTTGGCTGCCCCCGCCCCTTAAGGGGAAAGGGACCAGGACCCTCAGGCTGGGGCATCGCGACGCCCCAGTTTGAATACCACTGCTGTTTGTATAGTATTATATTAAAAGTCGGTTGATTAGAATGGGTTGTTTATATCGTGAAATTCACCACAGCTCTGTCCTACCTTTCTTTCCACTCTGAATTCTGTATCCAAGTTATGAAAGCAAACAGAACCCTGCAGTGTTTCTCTCATCACATCCCTTCCCAGTAAGTACGCCCTAGCAAGGTTTGCTAATGTGAGATGTACCATCTGCCATGGTATTTGCTCTGAAGAGGCCCATTCCATACCCTCCACCTATTTGACAGATCAGAACTTGTAAATGTTCCATTAAGAAACAGCACAAAGTAATGACTCTCTGAGACGTGACTTGTGAAATTCAAACCATTCCACTCCCTGTAAAGTTGAAATGAATTTTTCCCCCACACTGAGCTTGCTGCAACTCATTCCTCAGCCTAGGACTTTGATCAGAAAGAAGGGGTAAGAGATGGGAAGCCCACACATGGAAGGGGAGGGAGGGCAAGCAGAAGTAATACAAGCTAGAACAAATGTGGATATATGTCAGGAGCGGCTAACCCACAGAATGTACGCTACTAGTGGCACGTGGACACTTTTAAAATGGTATGCACAGCAGAGCCGATTCCCCATCAGTGACCTGGGAGAAGCCTCTGCACCCGACCACATAGACCAGTTCAGCACAAAGGCTTCCCCCAAGTTAGGGCTAATGCAGGCCAGTCACCCATATGCAAGGCATGCTGGGGCAATACCTCCCCAGCCTGGTGGAGCAGGATGAAGCATGGTAGGTCTGGCCACTGCTGAATGCAAGTGGCACCAGGCCACACCCCCTTTTGACGGTGTAGGGCATTCCAGCCAAGCCAAACCCAGAAGCAGGTTAGAGTGGCACATTCAAGATTCTGTTCATAAAAAATGGCATGTGGCAGCTTCGGGTTGGCCACCCCTGATATATGTGTTAATCACTGGCTTAACAGTACAGCCTGAGCAGGCTGCAAAGTGCTTTTCCATCCAATATGTGAAGAGCAACTGTCATCCTTATGGGAAGAAAAGGTGTTGGAATTTTAGATGCAGCACTGCCTGCAGGACTCTGGAGGGCAGCGTACTCTCCAGACACCTGAGACCCTTTACCTACCCTATATGATCTTTATAGGAGGTGTGGCCCTTAATCCTATTTCCTTCCTCCCACTCACTCTTTTCTGCACTAGCCAAGCAGAAAAATGTATGCTGCCTGAGCTCCATCACCATAATGGCAGACCACTTCCTCCTACACACACTCATACAAGGAGAACAACTTTTAGGGTTTACTGTTCCACAGATAGTAGGAACCTCTGGCCACTCAGCAGCTTTCTTGGAAATTGTGAGTGAGGTATATTTCTTTTGAAGCCTTAACCAGCTTCTGCTCCTATGTATGTTAATTGATATGTCTAGCTGGATGGTGGATTTTAGCAGAGAAAAAGGGTCCTGCTGATTGTTCTGTTCTCCATCCCACCCCTTTTCCAACAAAGGCAGGATAGATAAAGAAGCTGTCCTTATTGCCTTCTGTTTTTGACTCCTGTTTAGCTAGGAGCCCCCAGTGCTTTCAAGGGGGTGTGTGTCCCAGAAATAGCATTAGAATTTTCTCATCCAATCATGTCCTGGCAACTCAACTTTGCTTTTTGTTGGTGACTCAACACGAGCATCTTGCACAAGGTCAAGGACAGAAGCTGCAGAAAAGTGCAGGTTGCAATCCTATACCCTTGTCCTCAGGAATAATCCTCTTTGAACTCAATGGCAGTTACTTCTGAGTAGAAATACATAGGACTGGGCCATTCCCTGCAGGTCTGAGGATGGATTAGAACGCTACAAGAATCTGGGGGGAAACATAATAATGATAAATGCCATGCTATGTTAGCACTTTAACAGAAGAGCTGGAAACAGCCAGCACAGGCCTGCCTGTTCTATTGATCCCCTTCCACAATAACTACCTCTGCTCTGAAATGGTGAGGGGTAAGAAAAGCCTTTAATCCTGTATGCTTCAAACACCCCACATTCTTTTCATTTATATGTCTCTAAAAGGAAGGAAACTTTTTTCCTTTTTAATCAGTATTAACAGTCACCATTACAATGGCCTGCTTCTTGTGGATCTTTTGTAACCTTTAAGAAGTGTTGAGCATGCTGCGGTCTAAATGCTAATGGGATGAAAAGTTACTGGGAAACTTAGAGAGAAATGCTGTCTTAAAATAGAACAGTGATTTTATCAAGGGTTAGAGGGACTAGGACAGGAATTTAGTTTAGTTTGGCTGTCTGCAATATGCCCTCATGATGTAAACAAACAAACTTAATTTCAGCAGAGAGCTTGGAGAGCAGGTCACACCAATGGGAAAGCTTCACTTTCCGAGGTCCAGCAAGCAATGATGGAGAGACCCAACCAGAGAGTTGGCTACTGTGAAGAGAAGCAACACAATCCCTCCATGGCCAGCACATGAGACACCATCAGAAGACATGCAGGTTTATTATGCCCCCCTTTGATAGGTACATCCCAGGTGCACATTCAATTCCAACTCCTACCTCAAACAGGCAGGCTGGGATCCTCCAAAAGGGAGGATGCTAGCCTCAATCACTCTTGCTGCAGACACTAATGGGGCCCAATTCTATCCAACTTTCCAGCACCAATCCAACCACACTGTAGCCCCAAGGTAAGGGACTGTTTGTTCCCTTACTTTGAGGAGGCCTCCATGACTGCCCTATCACCACCACAGCATGCAGCATGCACCCCATTAGCATGACTGCATCTGCATTGGAAAATTGGATAGGATTGGACCCTTAGACAGGTCCAGAGAAAATAAACATAAGGCAAAAAAAGGGGTGTAATTTCTACACACACAAGACCTAAATGGCTAAGACATTTGTGATATGTGCAGGGTGATCAGATGCAATGGAGGACAGAGTGCCTTTATCTTTAACCCATTGTACAGAAGAGGGAATTTTGACAGGTGCAGCCCTTCCATGTTGAGCTGTACCTGCAAAAATGTCTCTTTTATACAAGGGGTTAAAGATAAAGGCACTCTATCCTCCTTTGCATCTGATCACCCTGGATATGGCCCATTGAGTAGAGCATGCCTGCATCCACTGGGGCAGACAAGGAGCTGCCAGGTGCAAGTGGTTGCAGGAGCTTCCACACCTCCCAGGAGGTAAGGATTAGGGCTCAGAGGGCAACCAAGCAGGTAGGTGGAACAAGGGAGAGTAGAGGACAAGCAAATGCAGCAGAAAGCCCAGAGGAGGCAAGCTAGGTGGATGTGACCCTGGAGGCATCATACAGGCTGCTGCCACTGGGAGGGGAGGACTATGTTGACATCTAGGAGGCCAAACCTGCTTCTCCTTGGAGCCCTGGACAATAGCTTTCAATTGCCTTTTTTACCTAATTCACAGGTAAGAAAAGACTTGTAACCTTTATTCCAGATCATACACTGAGCATCAGGGATGAGCAGGTCAGGCACAGCTTGACTCAAGTTGAGTCACGAGTCTCCGCCCTGCAACTCAACAATGAGTCATAATGGGGGCATTTTCCAAATCACCCAGAGCATTTTTGTGACTTGAAAAGACTCAAGTCTCAAGTCATTCCCTTTAAAAAGCCAGTCATGGGAAAAAGGGGTGCTCTGTGTGTGTGTGTGTGTGTGTGAGACAGACTTCTCTTTAAACTCTCCCCTGATGTCCCCATTCCATCTGGAAACAAGGCAGGAGGGACAGGGACAGACTGCATGAGAGCAGGAACAGAAGCAGCAAGAGGGAGGAGGGTCACGTGCAGTAGCTGCAAGGCTTACCAGAATGACTCACTCCTTTGCAGGTCTACTCAGAAGTAGTCCTATTTGTACCAGTCATTCAATGAGGCTTCCTCCTCCCAAGTATCGATGGAGCCATGCAGTGGAATGTGTGATTGCTATAATTAAGAAATGCCTTCTGAACTGTGTGCCATATGTACATGTTGAATGAAGCATTCTAATGTCAGAGAACCTCATTATTTTTTCCAAACACTCTGCAGACTCCCTGCTTCCCTTACCACTGTGACCAATGTAAAGACCTGGGCAACACTTTCTTAGGTAAAGTAACTAATGGGCATAAGCACTTATTGAAACCATGCAAAGAACCTATTACAAATAGCTTCCCACAAATTGTGTGCAATTTTCTGTTGACATCCGAGTCAATGTTGTGCATCCATGTCTGTGCTCTGCTCCTGTCTAACTGGTACACCCTTTTAAGTACCATATACATACTGATTTAGGCAATGCATGATGACACCATCTACCACAGCCCTCATGGCTCCATATCATTTTCGGAGTGCTTTCATTGGTTTGCAGTCCTAAAAGATTTCTCAATGCGATATGAATTGTTTGCTACAAGCTCTCCGCAGAAGAGACTGCCATAATTTAAGAAATTTATATTTTGTTTTTCAAAAAAACAGGTTTTACAGATTTCACACCATACTGCATGCCCCCTTGCCAAAAACATGCAAGACTGTATATACAGAGTTACCTGGACTTTAATGTTCTCTGATGAAACCAAGTTTCTCACCCTGAAGGCCTTGGTTGGCCCTGTGCTTCACCTTCCTTCTCTGAAGTGGAACATTGTAATTCTAGAGGCTTTTATAGCCCAATCCTATCCAATTTTCCAGTGCCAGTGCAGCCATGCCAATGGGGCATGCACTGCATCTTGTGGTGGGGCAACAGTCACAGGGGCCTCCTTAAGATATGGGAACATTTGTTCCCTTACTCTGGGGCTACATTGTGGCTGCACCGGGGCTGGAAAATTGAATAGGATTGGGCCCTAAGGCTACAATCCTAACCACACTTTCCTGAGAGTAAGACCCATTGAACAAAATAGGACTTACTTCTGAGTAGACCTGGTTAGGATTGTGCCCTAAAGTTTCCACTGGTGTTGGAAAATTGGATAGGATTGGGCCCTCAAACATTTCAAGAATTGGATGCAATTATCTTTCACACCTAATGCATATCTTACTTCCTTTAACGCCATCCCTGTAATGGAATGTTCTCTGGGAAATTGTTTCTATCAAGTGGGGCTATATGTGGGAGAGTTCAGTCTTTGCAGGACTATTTGTAGCATACCACATCACCATTGCTCAAGCTACTCTAGGGTTTGTTAAAAAAAGGCACATTGGCTGAAGAAAACCTCACATCAGAACTAGAGCACTTTCTGGGTGATTGCTTCGGTCCTTCAATAGGGATGCTGAGTTCTTCAGCCTTGCAAGAGTCTTCATGTTGTGTCACCAAGTTCAAAAGTGTGTCCTCACACAAAATGGCTTCTTTACAAGCCTGTCCCAAGGACTGATCCTAGAGGTTTAAAACCCTTTCCAACTGGTCAGGCATACTGGAATATTTTCATAGCCATTTCACATGGTTCCTCATCAGCTGGTCATGGGGTGAAGGGAAATGGTTCCTTAATAGGCATCCTTTCTATCCATTTCATTGGTCTCATGGGCCTAAAATGCCTTTAGTGATCTGGGGTAGGCAAGTTTATAGAGGATTCACTTGGTATCCCAAGTCAATAATGGAAGAAGGAAAGTGTCACTCTATTAGGTCAACATTTCTAGTCAAATGGATCTCGAAATCTCTTATTTTGTCCACAAGAGGTAGGAAAGCTTGAAAACCCAGGATTAAGGTGGGATAGGTGAAAATGATGCTGCATCATTTCTGGGCCCATGGTTACTGGAGGGGAAGGGTGCTCTCTGATGTAGGGCAACAAAGTAAGGGGCAGAGTTTCTGTATAAAGTAGCTCATGTGTACTTAGGCTTAATTGCAGAAGGGTAAAGGGACTGGGAGTAGTGCCAAAGGCTACAAGGGAGAGGTGGATTTTGAAGATGAATGTGAAGGAACTGTGAGATACAGGAAGCTGGACTAGATGGGCCTATGGCCTGATCCAGTGGGGCTGTTCTTAAGAAGAGAGAAGCGGTCGCACAGGTGATCTGGAAGGGAAGTTCAGACATAAGATGTACAGGTGTTACACTTTGAAGTTTCAACCCAAATCCCAAGAAAACTTTGCTGCACTTTTAAAAAATCTCTGTGCAACCAGCCAGCATCCATCACAAAGCAGAAGCTGCTTACTTCTATTTGTAGTATTTTAAGAGTGAGTGAGATAGAATCTCATGTTATCACAGCAGCATGCAACCAGTTTCCTATTAGATGATCATGTGCTGCTCAGATAATATTCGGATGATGAATACAGACATCTAGGCAAAGCAAATAATGTAAATGTCCCCTAGCCCCTGGGAAGGTAACACTGATGGAGAAAACATGCACATTTCCTTCATGTGGACATGATGGTGCAAGACTAATCAAGAAGGGAGTGGCTGCCACACCAGGGTGACAACCAATGAATTGGGCTACACAGCAAAAATTATACCTTGAGACTAGTCAGAGCAAATGTTCCAAAAGCAGCTTCATTAAGAAAATAAGCTTCCCCTCCCACCATACCAAGATTTTTATCCTCCACCTGCTTTTACTTGGGATGTAAAGGATCCTACACCTCCTTTTGACTTTAAATATGTATGTACCACATAACTATGCAAGATGTAGCGTTAAGAACTTCAGCTATTTTACAGCATGCAGTTGAGCATCCTAATGGAACCTAATCTCCAAACACGTGGCTGTTTGAAATCTAAGAACTGCCATGCATTGCCACTTCACTAGCAATTCCTGGAAGACCTGATTCTTAGCAAGACATTTAACCTCCCCCCTACATTGCACAACTACTTCCTGAATGCCTCAGAACTGTATGATTTATGCATTGCCAGATGATTTCCATGTGGAAGAATAGCAGGGCTGTCCTTTTGCGCATCTAGAAGCAGACATTAAACAAACAAACCCACCCTGCTGGGTCATATCAAAGTTCCATCTAGTCCCAACATCCTGTTTCCTACAGTGGTGAGACAGAAGCTTCTGGGAAGTCCACCAGCAGGGGATGGGGGCAGGGGTTTAAGTCTTTCCCAATATCTTGCTCCAAAGGCATCTGGATTTCAGTGGCATAATCCCTTTCAACTTGGAGGTCTTATTTAGCTATCAATGGCTAATAGGTATTGATAGATATCCTCTATGGAGTGGTAACCTAGTGCTTTCCAAAGTTCCCTGGCCCACAATGCCTCACCACCTCATACGCTGCAAACACAGCATGCTGCTCCCAGGTGTAACTTGCAATGACATCTGGGTTCAGAGACTGCAACACTAAGAAAAGCAGTAAGAGGCTCAGATGATTGGCTTCAAGCATGCAAAAAACATGCGCTGCTCAGCCCACTGTTTCTTGCTGCTTGTTGCTGGCTGGCTTCCTGCAATGCCCCTGCGCTTTCACCACACTGCCCCAAGAGCCACACCTCAGTTTGGGGATCTCTGGTCTAACCCCTTTTTAAGGGGGTAATCGCCACACTTCATGTTAGTGAACTCCACAAGTTACTGTAAATGTGTTGTGCGAAGGACTTTCTTTTGTCCAGCCTGCATCTACAGCCAGTTTCACTGGGGGGAGGGGAGGAGTTCTCATGTTATGACTAGAAAAAGGTGCATAGCTACAGAAGCATTTAGAGACTTCCATTGAACACCTCTCCACTTTTGCTTTCTGAAGTGAACACCCCCAAATACATCAGCCAGTTTTCATCAAGGTGCTTTCAATATCTAGCAGATTCCAGAGACAAAAGCACAACAGCACATAGCACACCATGTACAGTCTCCCACAGATTGCAAGAAATCATTGCAGGACTTCTTTGATGCAGTTGTACTGCTGATAGCATCACCATAATGGAGCCTCTGCTCTCTGTAACATATTGGTGCATCCTAGAGTCCGTTGTCACTGAAAGCTGAGGCATTTGAAGTCTCCCTTCACTTTTAGCTAGGCCCTTATGAAGTACAGCCTGATCGTTGAATCCTACAGACTCTGTAGGACAGATAATTCCTGAACAATTTTGCTAGTTTTGATGTGACTCTATCAGCATGCATTAGCCATGTCCACTAAAGCAGTAATTTGGGAATATTGACTGCTCCCATGCTTGGCTGCACTTCAGCTTGGAGGAAGATGCCACCAAACCAGAGTTTTCTCAAGGATATTCATGTTTCCAAGTTATAAGAACATAAGAACAGCCCCATTGGATCAGGCCATAGGCCCATCTAGTCCAGCTTCCTGTATCTCACAGTGGCCCACCAAATGCCCCAGGGAGCACACCAGACAACAAGAGACCTGCATCCTGGTGCCCTCCCTTGCATCTGGCTTTCTGACACAGCCCATTTCTAAAATCAGGAGGTTGCACAAACACATCATGGCTTGTAACCCATAATGGATTTTTCCTCCAGAAACTTGTCCAATCCAAGAAACTTGTCCAAATTAAAGGCATCTATGCCAGATGCCATCACCACATGCTGTGGCAAGGCATTCCACAGACCAACTACACACTGAGTAAAGAAATATTTTCTTTTGTCTGTCCTAACTCTCCCAACACTCAATTGTAGTGGATGTCCCCTGGTTCTGGTGTTGTATGAGAGGGTAAAGAGCATCTCTCTATCCACTCTGTCCATCCCCTGCATAATTTTGTATGTCTCAATCATGTCCCCCCTCATGCGTCTCTTTTCTAGGCTGAAGAGGCCCAAATGCTGTAGCCTTTCCTCATAAGGAAGGTGCCCCAGCCCAGTAATCATCTTAGTCGCTCTCTTTTGCACCTTTTCCATTTCCACTATGTCTTTTTTGAGATGTGGTGACCAGAACTGGACACAATACTCCAGGTGTGGCCTTACCATCGAATTCTATAAAGGCATTATAATATTAGCTGTTTTGTTCTCAATACCTTTTCTAATGATCCCAAGCATAGAACTGGCCTGCTTTACTGCTGCTGCACATTGGGTTGACACTTTCATCAACCTGTCCACCACCATCCCAAGATCCTGATCTGTCACAGACAGCTCAGAACCCATTAGCCTATATGTGAAGTTTTGATTTTTTGCCCCAATGTGCATGACTTTACACTTACTGACATTGACGCGCATCTGCCATTTTGCTGCCCATTCTGCCAGTTTGGAAAGATCCTTCTGGAGCTCCTCATAATCAATTCTGGTCTTCACCACTCGAAAAAGTTTGGTGTCGTCTGCAAATTTAGCCACTTCACTGCTCACCCGTCTCCAGGTCATTTATGAAGAGGTTGAAGAGCACCGGTTCCAGGACAGATCCTTGGGGCACATCGCTTTTCACCTCTCTCCATTGTGAAAGTTGCCCATTGACACCCACTCTCTGTTTCCTGGTCTTCAACCAGTTCTCAATCCATGAGAGGACCTGCCCTCTAATTTCCTGACTGTGGAGTTTTCTCAGCAGCCTTTGGTGAGGGACTGTGTCGAACGCCTTCTGAAAGTCCAGCTATATAATGTCCATGGCTTCTTCCGCATCCACATGCCTGTTGACCTTTTCAAAGAATTCTAAAAGGTTTGTGAGGCAAGACTTACCCTTACAGAAGCCATGCTGATTCTCCCTCAGCAAGTCTTGTTCATCTATGTGTTTTGAGATTCTATCTTTGATGAGGCATTCCACCATCTTACCCGGTATAGATGTTAGGCTGACCAGCCTATAGTTTCCTGGGTCCCCCGTCTTTCCCTTTTTAAAGATCGATGCACCGTGGCCATTTTGAGGGACAAGTTGCAGATTTTAGTCAAGAGAACAGCAACTTCATTCTTCAGTTCCTTAACAACTCTTGGGTGGGTGCCATTAGAACCTGGTGACTTATTAATCTTTAATTTGTCATATGCAGAAAGGGGCAGGAATACCAGAAACTCTCATATGGAGAAGTCTCAACTGGTTTGTCCTATGACCTAGGCAAAAATAAATGCAGTGCTACAATTAGACCTCTAAAGCACAGGATTTTTTTTTTGGTCTCATTTCCTGCCTGCTTGTATATCTGGTAATTGTATCAAGGGGAAACAAGCAACCGCACTTTCCTTTCTGAAACTTTTTCTCTTAGCCATGCATTTAGTGTCACAATTCCTGAAGGCTCAGTCAACTTGCTGAGAACATCTGCACTATGTTTTTACCCTGAACCTTCTCTGCCTTTACCAGTTTGCACTGAGAAATTGGCACATGGACTGGAGGAGATCACATTGACCAATTTCATTTTGTAACTATTTAAGGTTCAGTTCCACACTGCCAGATAAAAGCCAGCCCTCTCCAAGACTATTGCTGTTTACATTTGCAAAACCGTATGTGTACAAAAGATATTTGTGGGATGCATTCCAGGATGGAAAGAAAATTTGGCTTGAACGTTACCATATGACAACATACATTGTGATCCCAAGTTAAGCAGAGCTAATTCTAACAGACACAGAGAACATATGCGCTAAATACCTCCTTAAAAAATTGACCTAGAGGGGTTTCCCACCTAATTAGCCATAAAATTAGCAATTACTCATCCTGCCGGACCAATGATAAGAGTAATATACTCTGTGTCATACACGTACCACCTTATAGATTATATTTGATCCATGATAGTACATAGGAGAAAGTTCATACATCTGCTGACATGGGATCACCTCTGATCACAGAAATACACTCCCATTACAGTAGCTCTAAATAATTGTGGTAGTTTGTGAACATGTCAAGGTCACCCAGCACAGATCAACAGCACTTGTAGTCTTGTCATCCCTTACAGGTGTCCTCAATTCTAAACACAAGTCTTGTGAGAAGCAAGCTTTTCCCAAACATGTGCGATTACCAATTCAGTATTGTATGGATGAACTCATGTACACAGAGGGTGCCTGCTGAATTTTCAGCATTCAAGTAAAAACTTGAAAGATTTCAATGTTTTCAGGGAACTATAAACCACCATATTTTGCTGCTATAAGAATGACACAGCAAAGATAAGATGTAACCAGAAAATCAGATCAATACTTTGAGAAGGTTCACACACATGCTTCTATATTGCTTGATTTCTTTGTTGGCAATGGACTTCATGGGAAAGTACTGTCTGAGCTGACATAAGGCAATAGAGTTCTTTCTGTGGTGACCCATTCATATATGTAAAGCATTAAGGGATGAACACGCATATATGAAACAGTCCTGTTTCCACCAACTGGAGTTCAAATTATGGAATTTGAATGTAACAGAGTTACAAAGAAATATTAGAGAAACGCAACAAGAACATCTAATGCATATCTTTCATACCAGGCAATGTTTTTAAGAAGTTATTATCACAATCTTGACAGGCTTGTAAGCATGCACAACAGGTCTTTGGCCTCTTATTAAGCGGGCCAAGTAGTCATCCTTCACTCAACTAACCCAACATGAATATAAGAAAATCCCTGCTGGATTAGGCCAAAGGCCCATCTAGTCCAGCTTCCTGTATCTTAGTGGCCCACCAAATGCCTCAGGGAGCACACAAGATAACAGACACAACCTGCGTCCCAGTGCCCTCTCCTGTATCTGGCAATCAGAGGCAGCCTGCCTCTAAAACCAAGAGCTTCCATGTACCTACTATGACTTGTAACCCATAATGAACTTTTCTTCCAGAAATTTGTCCAATTCCCTCTTAAAGGCATCCAGGCAAGATGCCATCACTACTTCCTATGGCAAAGAGTTCCACAAACTAATTACATGTTGGGCAAAGAAATATTTTCTTGTCCTAACTCTCCCAACACTCAACTTTCGTGGATGTCCCCTGGTTCTGGTGTTGTGAGGGAAAAGAGCATCTCTCTATCCACTCTGTCCATCCCCTACATAATTTTGTAACTCATCTACCTCCTCAGGTGCCTCTTTTCTAGACTGAAAAGCCCCGAACGCTGTAGCCTTTCCTCATAAGGGAGGTGCCCCAGCCCAGTAATCATTTTGGTTGCTCTTCTGCACCTTTTTCATCTCCACTATATCCTTTTTGAGATGTGCAGACCAGAACTGGACACAGTACTCCAGGTGTGACCTTACCATCGATTTGTACAACAGTATTACAATATTTGTTGTCTTATTTGCAATGCCTTTCCTAAAGATCCCAAGCATGGAATTAGCCCTTTTCACTGCTGCTGCACATTGGGTCGACACTTTCATCGAACTGTCCACAAGCATCCCAAGATCCCTCTCCTGAACTGTCACAGACAGCTTAGAACCCATTAGCCTATATGTAAAGTTTTGATTCTTTGCCCCAATGTGCATGACTTTATACTTACTTACATTGAAACACATCTGCCATGAAGAGGAATTCCCTAGATATCTTACAAATAATGTTTGGAGATGATTGAGTACAGGCACAGGCAGGACCAGAGATAGTCAAGACACCTTAGGGATTTTATAGTGCAGTAGCAACAAGATCATATTGCATCAAATGCTGGATTTCTTTGAAGGCTGGCCATAATTACATGCTACTGGGTCTATGACAGGTTGATCCAACCTAGCTGATGCACTGAGCTTCTGGTGATGGTTGGCCAGTTCATGGCCAGGGGAAGTGGGTCTGTGCCTTGCCCCAAGGTGAACTGTGCTGGGAAGGCAGATTCAGGCAGCATTAGCACTTTTTAACATCAATCTCCTATAGTTATCATAACCCATGAGAGCTTCCTTCCTTTAAAATGAACTATGTGTCATGGGATGGAAGATAAAACTAAAACATGAGTTAAAATATGACCACCACAATCCAAATGGCACCAACCTGAGACAGGGCAGAAGGGCTGTTTTATGCATAGCACAGGATAATTCAAAAAAAAAAAAAAAAAAAAAAAGATTGACAGTGCAAAACTCTTCATGTCCACTCAGAAGCCCCGTATGTTCAATAAGGCTTACTTCCAGGAAAATGTGTATAGGATTTCAGCCTCAGACACACTGGATGGGACAGTCTCCAAGAAGATCAATTGATCAAGGCAGAACCCCAAGAGGAAGTTAGAACTTTGGTTTCAGGTCTTGCACACAATTCACATTGAAGCCCTACTGTGCCAGAAGCCATTCAAAAGAGGGGGCAGAGCAATAAAGGACACCAAATGTGTAAACCAGAACAGAACTCAGTTCAAGGGATTTATTTATTTTTTTGCAAAAGGGTGAGTGCAAATTTCATCTCAACCAAGAAAAGCATTTGTGTGCCAGACTGCCTGGTCAGCTCTGCAGAAACTAGCATTCATACAAACAGCATGAACAAAACTGAAACATGCTTAATTGACACCTTTAAAGATCCTGATGCACAGCTTTTCTAGAATAATGGTATAACAGAAAGATGGCTTAAGAGGTTGGTGACAAAGGAAGAGGAAATGAAACAGTTGCCTGTTCCCAGAGGCATTTACACTTAGGACTTCTGCCTCTCATAGGAAGAGCTATAACTGGGCATCTGTGGTTTTAGGTAAGATAGAGGGTCTGACCAAACCTCAGAAACTGGAAAAAGCCTTCATAAAAACTACAGTGAGATGGATTGCCTTATGTAGGTGGAACAGCTCATCTAAACCAAGCTGATCCCCTGGCTTTGTAAATCCTAAATTAATGCCATGTGTCTTTCTGCAAATACTGTCAGGCCTTTCCCGCTAGCATCATGCATAAGCTTTGGCAGCCTTCTGCCTTGCCACCTTCGGCCAGTTTCAGACTGGTGTTCATAGCCTACATTTTGCTTCTCTGAACAGTGAAAACCAAGCCTTGATACTTCTAACTTGTTGTGATCGTGATTCTTAGGCAACATTTAGAGCTTTGCAAAGTGGGGGTGGTGTTTTGTGGAACTCTCTCTGGTGGCACATGCCACTTCTCTCCAAAACATCTACAGTTATAGTTAATTAAATACTGCCTGAAAATGCTTCTCATGATGTTAATGGCTGTGGGATAAGAAGACAGCTGGCACTGGGCAGCGAAGACATTCTTGCAGGAGGGTGGGCCTCCCCTTGGAGCCAAGCTTTAGAAAACGCAATTACAGTGGACCTGCCCTATCCACAAGGGTTTAGTTTCAGGACTCCGCACAGCTACCAAAAACTGAATGTTCAAGTCTGCAAATGAAATGGTGTAAAATTGCATAAATGAGACATGCATGTTGGAGAGAGACCTATGAAATGGTGGTGAATATAACGCTACTGAGGAAGAGAACTTTGAAATGGCAAAAGGCTACAGCAGGGTATGTGGAATTTTTGGCATTGTATGTAGGTTCCCCTCTGCCTCCTGAATAAATTTTCAATCTACAGATATGGTGGGCTGACCCACTGTACTATATTTGTTAAAATAGTCTGTCCTCTGAGGAAGAGCGCATGCTCAAAATGTGGCAGGACTGCCATTTGATTCTCCTCAACGGATTCATTACTAGTATCCATTGGAACCTGATGCTGTCTTCGGCACTTGCAGGTGCCACTTCACCCTTTACAGTGACAGGAGAAACTGCACCCCATGAGCTTCTCTCTTTTGCAGTTCTTGTAAGATGTACTGCAACATATCTCTGAGTTTCCTCTTTTTTCTCTCCTCCTTCCCCCAAAATGTCACAGGAGAACAACGAAGGCGCTTGGAGCTGTTGCCAAGAACACCCTGCTGAACTCAGCATGCTCCTGCCCTATGTTCCTGTCAGCAAGCATTGTACAAACACAGAGCATTGCACAAGGAGCTGCATTTGTTGTCCTGATTATCACAGAAAAGGCTGCATAGCACAGTTGCACTGACATTGACTGCTAATGGGATGAAGTTTACTGCATCATAAGGAAAGGGTTATCGAGCATTACACAGCAGAACTTCTAGCTCAGTGCCCTCTGCTGAGACAGTACCCACTACTTGGCCAAAGGAGAGAGGCTTCCCACTTCCTTTGCACACATTCATTTCCTCTTATCAGCTAACAGCTAGAGGCAGATTAGAAACAAAGACTGATCTATGGTTGAGATACCTGGTCAACTGACTGCCTACTGACCATGGCTCAAATTATCCTAAAAACAAGAAGTGCCCTTTTGAAGCCTTCCTTTTTCACTGCAGCCTAGGGTCATCTGATATCAAAGGCAGAAAAAATCATTTGGCCATGG
This sequence comes from Tiliqua scincoides, assembly GCF_035046505.1. Lineage (NCBI taxonomy): Eukaryota > Metazoa > Chordata > Lepidosauria > Squamata > Scincidae > Tiliqua > Tiliqua scincoides. The sequence continues at coordinate 72,758,585 of NC_089821.1, read as the reverse complement.
TTTTTTTTTTTTTTTTTTGACTGAGCCAATGTTTAATCCCCTTCATGGGAAACGATCTGAAACTGATCCTCCCAAGGCAATGCAGGTGCATCAGAACTTGGGCCTAAAACTGATCCCTCACTCCGCCATTGTATGATTTATTTATACAAATGCCAAAAGGTTTCAACATGGGGAGAGCATCCTTCCTTTTTACTTCAGAGACATAGAAGCAATTTACTTCCCTATCTTACAGGGAGGAGCATGGAAGACAATGTCTCAGATTACCAGAACTTCTACACTTTGTCTAATGTTATGCAAGGGAAAGCCATCACCGAGCCTGGAAGAAATGTAGAGGCTTTTCTCCCACCCAAGGCATGGCATAGCTTCCCCATTTCCATCATGCCAATGATCCAGTCCCAGATCAGACAGTCTATATCTTCACAACTTTGTGGCTCTATGAAGCATCAGGCATGTGGGACAGTTAGAAGTCTCTCAGACAAAACTCCAGAAGTTAGCCCCGGAACCATCAGGGAATGGGGTGGGAAAGCTTCCCCATCACTAATGGGGAGATGCCCCCTTTGATGTGGTTACACTATCCCCGCCCACCCAGCCACAGTCCCATTGATGTGGCCGCCTGCATCCGCACAGGCCTGTTTCTTCACAGTGATAATCCCAGCTTGAGCGAAGCACTGTTAGCGGTCAGGGCGCTGCACACAGAACACCTTAGCCTGGTGATCCCCAGAAGTGGTTACCACAATGGAAGCATCTCTACAAGAAAAGATGATAAAAAAAGAAAGGAGTTGATGCTGAAAGTAATGGTGCCTTAGCACTTTCACAACCCAAACCTATTCATTCATAATCAAGCAGAAACAAGTGCCTGAGATTTCAATGGCAGTGACCCCAGTGCCAACTGAGGGCCCAGTCCTATCCAACTTTCTAGCACCGGTGCAGCCACAATGCAGCCCCAAGGTAAGGGAACAAATGTTCCAATACCTTGTGGAGGTCTCTGTGAGTGCCTCCCCACCACAGGATGCAGCACATGCCCCACTGGCACAGTTGCACCAGCACTGCTAAATTGGATAGGATAGGGCCCTCGGTGTGCAAAATGACATTATCAAACTTTCATTCATTATTCTCAGCTCCCTCATGAGTCACATGTTAAAGACGTAAACTAAACAGATAAAGGACAGAAAGACAAAAAGAAATTACTTAAAGATGAAACTCTGGTCTAAGTCCATAACGTTCTCTGCCAAACTACACCATTTTCACTTTACTGCATTCCCACCTGCTTTTAGAAGAAGGTATAGGAGACCTGATGTCCACAGTGCAAAGTAAAAGGACAAAGATAAATGGGAGAAGGTGATGGAATAAGAAAATAAAACCGTGCCCCTACAGAGGACCCCTTTGGATAAATTACGTGTTTCTTCCCCATGTGGCCCACAAAGCCCACAACTGCATCTCATTTCCAATACAGGAATGCCCGGTATCCACGAGGGTTCTATTCTGGAACCCGCCCCCCCCATGGTTAAGTGAAACTGTGGGTACCAGCAAACACTTGCTACCCTCTGGAGGGTCCTCTGAGCCCAGAACAGGCTGCTGACATCATCCACAGCCTCTGACAGGCTCAGACTGAGCTTGAAAATGCAAAAAAATGTGACTTCTGGTTTCTTTTTATAAAACAGGAAGTGACTTTTTAATGCCTTATAAGACATTCTGAGGTCTGGGGAGGCCCAGGCATGTGCGCAGGGGCCCCACAGACCTAATCCACAGATAAGTGAATCTGTGGATACAGGATTTGCAAATACAGCCCTCCCCCCGTACATTCTCCTCCTGACCCAACAATTCTAGCATAAACTTCCACAACCCTGCCAACAGGTTATGTATCCTTACGATCTGGACACTCAACCTTTAAGCTTGCATTTATCTCTCCTGTCCACCCACTCACTTGTTCAAAGCAAAGTCTAGGATTTCAGCCGAATGGCCCCGGTACTCGCTGATCAGCTTTCCTGAACGGGCATCCCAGAGGCACACAGCCCCATCAAGGCTGCAGGTGTAGACCACAGGTGAGCTCTCTTCCCACAGGAGCTGCACAATCCCTGACTATGAACACAGAAGGAAAAAGGTTATTAATAAGGTCAGTCGCCTTTACATTCACTCAGGATGGAGCAGACTCTTCTCAGTTATGGGGCTACTACACAACTTTCTCCTCCCTCCCCAAATCTTTCATCACCAGTGAGTAGATTTCTTGTTGTCTTAGACATTAAGTGACTGAGCACCAGCTCTGGGTTACAGGCACAGCCATGTTTCCAGGGCAGGATGATTCCCACTACAGGTCATTCAGAAGGCTAGAAAAAGATGACAAGGATGCTAGTCTACTCCTCCACCATTTGCGCTCAAAACAAGCAAGTCATGACCCTGTGGGGAAGGTGACCAAGCAGGCAATAGGGGGAAACTTGCACAGGGATTGAACCAGTTTATAGACCAAATATTGGCTCAATCACCATATTCCTCCCTACCCCATCCCCAAAACCACAGTATTCCATACAGTGGCTCTGCCATCAGAACTAGTAATATATTTTCCACCCTCTAATCCAGAAGCAGCAGAAAACACATAGGCCTTGTACACCTAACTACTAATTTTTTTCTCCAACTCATTACTGTGGAACTGGTCTGGAGATTTCAGTCTCAGCTAGGGATGAAGAGGCTGGAGACAGGCTTCCTGTCATCAGCAAAGTCACAGTGCAAAGGCCTGAAATGACAGCTACTGTGAATACTTCCGTTTTACAACTGCCAGTTCTCTCTTGGATAATACCCTTGTTTCCTCCTGTGGCCTAACATCTAATGTCAACTCATTTCTTTGCTGTGCCCCCTGGTGGCACCTCTACAAATCTTTTCATTACCTCGTGCTGACACTTATGCCTCAGAGTCTGTGTGGAAAGATCATAAATAGCCAAGGTTCCATCCAAATAGCCAACAGCTGCCAGTGGCATTCTAAAACAATAAAAGTTGATAGATTAAATTTTATGATACTGTGGCACTTAGGCAATACTGCACCATAAACCAGTTTATGTTGCAGGCAGTCATCCCATTCAGAGCATGCAAAATAGAGCATGCAAAATATAAAGACCACCACATCTCCATTGTCCCCAAGATCCAGAAGCTACCAAAGAACTAAACGGACTTTCTTGGAGTCAGTATTCCACACAGCTCTTCACCATGACTTGCAGAATTACAAAAGAAGCAAACGTATGAATTGAACAAGTAGATGTTAATGTATGCCATAGAAATTCATTTATGAATTCAGAATTTGAACTATTTTAACAGACTCTCACTCTGCCCCTTGATTTTGAAAAAAAGGCTTGTCCTCTACACATTCTTTCACCAAACTCTGGATCATTTCCAAAGCAACAGCTGTAGGAGGGGGAAGGCCTCCAGGCAGGCAAGGAGGGACTTGAAACGAAGAACTCAAAGAGTCCTAAAGAAGTAATATGGCTTGCTGGGTCAAATTTATTGGCTACTTGTCTACTAAACTCTTCCTATCTTTGTCCACAATGCTAGCCACTGATACCAAACCACCACCACCACCACCACTCACACACTGCAGAAGCCCAGGGATTCAACTGAGTTGGATTCAGCTTCCTCAGATTCTCCTGCTGAAGGCTTAGGGACAAGGCTCTCTGCCTTTAGCACAGACACAACCTGCAGAGAGAAATGAAAGACAATTGTGGTCAGGATCCAAAGCATAGTTTTTCAAGTGATGAAGTAGCATGGAGGAACCCAAGTTCAAAGCACAGAAAAAGCTGGAAGCTCAGCCAAGAATGCAACCCATCACAGGAGCTACTGGAAAAGCAACACACCAGAAAATCTACAACTGCCCCAAAGAGCTACATACAAATGCAAGCTTTAGAAGAGATCCAGTTGATGGACAGAAAAGAAGATCCAAGTTCCCAGGAGTTACAGGAATCAGATTTCTGAAACCTTTTACTGTCAAGACAACAGCTGTCCAAGAGAGTTGCAAGCCAATAGTTAGCTATCCTTCTTTTAGCTATATGGGCAATGCAGGCCATTCACCGGAACTAAAACTCTTTCTTTTGTAGGCACCACCCCAGCTAAAAAGATCATCTAGTTTATTCATCCCAGCATAGGCAGAAAGAAGTAACTCACCTTGCCAGTTGCAGTATTGATCAGCTTAGCATGGCAGTCAACAGAGCCTGTCAGGACTAGGCTGCCATCCTTGTTACTGGCCACACAGGTCAAAGGGCCTTGGTGCCCATCCTGACCTGCAAGGAGTTGTTAAAGAACAAAGATCACCAAATCAAGTAAGGAGGATTTGGGCAAGGGCAAGCCCAGCACTCTTTCCCTTCACATTAGCTTTGTCAATGCCTAGACTTGCAATAGCCCAGTTTCCTTGGGCAGAAACACTCACTGTTTTAGCACTGGCTTATACATTCCTACTATAGCCCAGATCTTTGAAAGAGAATTTAGGTTTGTGGATGTTTCTCAGCCTAATCCCTCCCACCTTTGTGGCAATGGAGCCAACACCCCTGGCACCAAACAGAAGATGCCAATCCAGAGCACTGAAATTAAATCCTGCACAAGCTGTCCAATGAGGCATTTTTAGCTGGATGGACTCAATGACCATCTTGAGATTCCCGATAAGAATTCCCTATGAAAGTCAGTCATAACAACAAACAGCTGCTTGCCACCTTTACAATTTCTTTGATGCTGGTGCTATGAAACAGAGATTCTTGGATGAAGTTCACCCTAGTCCCTAACAAGATATTACAACACCACTTCTGCTTCTTGACTGTAAACCCAAAGAGGTGAAGAAAAGGGGGGGGGGGAACCTTTGATACCTTTCAGTACATGCAGTGAGTTTCCCTGCTTCAGATCCCAGATGCGCACCGTCCCATCTTCATAACCGACCACAGCTCTCTTCCCTGTATGGATCGTCTTTGCATTAGTCACTCTCTATCTCCAGGCTGACTACCAGCCAAAAAGCCCTTCCCAATAGAAAATTTCTACACAACATTCCCCAGCCCACATAACACAGTGCCATGAAGGATGTATGTGGAAGGACAAAGTTTCACAATATCTCCTGTCATTGCCCCAATAGCAATTTTGCAAGCTACCTCCACATCCCAGTCCCAGCTCCCACTTCTTACCATCAGGAAGGAGGCGACCACAAGTGGCTGGGCAGCTTGGCCCTTGGAAGGTCTTACATTCTCCACTGGGGATCTTCCACATCCAGGAGTTGCCATCAGCTGTGCCAGCAAGGAGGACATGGGCCTGAGGGTGCCACTCCATCCACTGGGGTTGAAATGAACAAGCCAGAGTGAACAGCAACAACAGGTTGGAGGACAAGCAAAACAGTATGACACTAGCCGTTCTGTCACATATTTAAGAAGTTATTGCCCATACAATGCAAACTGCAAGCTCTCCATCAGCTTAATGCTAAATATACAGTATTTGCTATGAAGTATTTGCACATTTATAATGCTTACAGCCCAATCCTATCCTCCCCTCCTCCTGCTGATGCAGATGTCCCCAAAAGTGCTGTATCGGGGGAGGGAAATTATTTCCCTTAGCCCCTCCATAAGCCCCTTGACTGCCAATGGGTCTCCTTGGACCTGTGTCAGCTCATTAGCTGGCGTAAGTCTGAGAAGGGATGGACAGCCCCAAAAAGGAGAGAACAGGATTTGGCACACACCATTGCCACTGGATCCATCCCCTCCCATCTTCTCGCTGCCCCCATTCCTCCCCCTCCCCACCCCAACTTCTTTAACTGTAGTGTTCCAGATTCTGCTACCACATGCAATACCTCAGCAACCTCTTGGCAGCAGAGCATGCAATTCCACGTGCTTCCATAAGGCCATTTAGGAGGGCCATAAAGTAAACATTACCAGAGCACTAGTTCTGGCAGCAGGGAAGGACAGGATTGGGCTGTTAAAAGAGCTTAACAGTTGCTCTCACAGTAATCCTTATAACGTTGTCAGTATTTTTCCCCTACTGCAGATTTGGGGCAGGGCTGGCTGGGCCCAGGCTGATTAATGGCAACTTCCTAATTTCATCCAGTTCAGCTGGGAACAGCTCATAGAACCAAACTCAGCCATTATGCTACTCCTCTGCTCACTCAAGACCCTCTGAGCTCACTGGAACTCTAGTTTGAACTGCAGCCTAATTGTGCTATTTGGACAACATTTCCATGCAATTTTCTGAACGAATATGAATGAATATGGCTGAGGCATGGGATGGAGGAGATGCAGTTTGGTGAGGAATACTGAATGAGCAACTACCAGACATGCAGCAATCCTTCCTCTTATACTGATGCTCTCAGCACATCAAAACCCTGCATGAAAATTAGAAACAGTTCTGCTTGAAAACTCACCTCAGGTCCACAATGCAGTGGACTTATTTCAGAGCAGGGTTATTTTTCGGAGATTATCCAAAGTTTACCAATACAGAACCATTCAACAACTCACCACAGTACTAAGCCTAAAGGCACTGAATTACAAAATTAGCTAACTGGAAAACTAGCATATGACACTGCATAACCCCACAATTTCCTGTCCTCATAACACAAGTTGGAGGAATGTCTAGCAGAGACAGTTTCATTCCAGGAAAGGAACCTATTTTTGAGAACTTACTCTGTTCATTCTCTAGGATACAAGCACTGCCTCGCTAGATTGGACCCAAAGGTCCATTTAGTCCATATTGTGTTCCAAAATGCAGAGGCTCCCCCCTTAGCTGTCAGGTATTCTCCATGGATTTAATCTTTTAATAAAGAGAACTCTTGTGACTGCTAAGGAAGCCTTTTGAGTGCATTGGAAATGCACCTTAGAAGTGACACAAGTCAAATAAGAAACCCCATATTTACTGTATTACATAATTTATGATTTATAACCCCAACACAAAATTTGTGACATGTGCAGACAGCAAGAACAAGTCAGCCAGAGGGATCTAGTCAAGATCCAAAGTGACAAATTGTTACCCCTCTGAATTATAGTACACTGTGAATTACAGTGTAATTATATATATTTACATAATATATAATTACAATTACATCCCAAGTAAGGTTATATACAATTGCAGCTTAGGAGTAGCACAAGTCCTAAAATGCTACCTAGGAGATAAACTTTCAAAATTAGCTATTCTCCCTCAGAGATGACAAGCAAATCAAAAGAATTATAATTATGGCTATAACCCTATACACACAGGGTGCTGGAAAGGCATGCCAATTTTTTACAACAGCCAGAAGTATCTTTCAGATGCCTTCCTGAGGCCACAGAGGCCACATGTGGCCTTTGCGAGCCTCAGAAATTCTCCCAGACATGATTGGAGAACACCTCTGGTCTCATCCAGAGGTAATATTGGACCGATCCATGGATTTACTTATCCACAGCAGGTTTGGGAACAGATCTCCCATGGATACTGAGGTCCAACAGTACTACATATTACAAACCAGACAATTTTCTTCCCTTTAAAAACATTTGCATCAGTTTGATTTTATACATATCACACTTCCAATTGTCTTTTATGCTCTATTCCATTTCTGGTTGCTAATTATTTTCATTTCTGCCTGTTCACTGTTGTCTCGACACTTGGACTGTCGGTCAGATTCAGTTGCTATTTTCTCCCAATATTCAGCCTTATGACTGAAAGTGTAGGAAATCAAGACTGCTGCTTTTTCTGTTGAGGCACCTGTTTCATCATCTTGTCATGACAAAGCTTTTTGCCTTGCATTTCACGGGCCCCATTTCTCACCTCCAAATCAGCCACTTCAAAAGACCAGATCTCCTCTTTGGCATCCACCCGCCACACTTTGATCAGTCCACTCATGTCACCCGTGGCCACAAACGTGGAGTCATGACTGAAACCAGCGCAAGTAACAGAGTCTTTGTGACCTACAGATAATGAAAAGAAAAAGATCAAATTTTGGTGCTAGAGCTATTTTACACAACTAACAATGTAATCCTAGCCATGTCAACTCAAAAGTAAGTCCTACTTCATTAGGACTCAAGTCCCAAGTTCATTAGTTCCAAGTAAGGACAGATAGAATTGTAGCTTAGGAGTAGCACAAGTTCAACAGAGATTCAGGAGATCAGGGCAATAAGACTTTCCTATTACTATCCTTGCCTCCCTGTCACTACTCTCAGCTAATAGCAGCAAATCCCAAATTTCTCAACAAACCATCCTATTTTTCCCCCCACAGTACTGGAAAGTGGATAAGACTAAGCTATATACCAAGAAGTTCCAATCTTATCTTTGCCATGAACTCACTAGAGAACCTTAAGCAAACCACTCTCTCAGCTCTCCCATCTTGCAATTTGGTAATCATGATAGTGATATACCTTCCAAGCTGGTTGTGTGGAAACAAATTTATACGATGCACTATAAATACTAATATTTCTAGTAATACTCTGAAATTTTCAGAGAACAAGTCACCTCTGATCATGGGCAACATCTACATGTGACCACCTACAGCCAACCTTTGGAATGGCAGAATAAACCAAGGAATGGGACAATATTCAGCCACCTCAAACACAGGAGATGGCCTCCATTCCTACCTCATCCTTTTCATATCACAGGATGAAGAATTTCACCCAAAAGTCTCTTCATCTCTGGGGCTTGTTTTTGCTGACTCCAGCTACTGAGGCAATCACTTGTGGATATCAGAGTTTTAAACTGTCACCCAGCAGTGAGTGCCCAATTGGAGACATCTCACCTGAGCATTCAAAGAGGAGCTCGCCATCACTGAGGCACCACACAAAGGCCTTGTCATCTTCACCACCTGTGACTGCCATTGTGTTGGTCTTGGGATCAAGGCTAACACAGAAAACAGATGCTGCAGAGAACAAACAGTATAATGTTATCAATGGAAACCAAGCATCATACACAGCTTATCTTACTGAAAGCAATCAGCAGAAACAACTGAAAGTTGACAGCAGAAACTCAAAGGGATATAAAAGATTTCCTACCTTTCCCCCATCTAGTGCTATCTCATGGACTAATCTTAGCAGTTTAAAGCCAGGGCAGGCAATAGGAGTTATTCCCACCATGGTTTTTAAGCCAGAAACCAAACACAGAACTACATAGGTTATACACAGAACTCTCACCCTCCCCTTTGCCTTGAAAGTCCAACACCAGTTTAAGGGAAAGGACAAGTGAGCCATAAGCTCAGCTGAAACAGTCCAGCTACAGCAAAGCAGCATAGTGCTAAAGGAGATGCCCAGGTGTTCTCCTTGTGCTAAATGATACCTGCCTTTAAGGGAAAAGAAAGACAAGGCTCCATGTGTGGTTTGTAAAGTTCAGTGGAGTAAATTTATTATTATTAACTTTATTTTTACCCTGCCTTTCTCCCAGGAGGGACCTAAGGCGGCTTACAAACAAGGTTAAAACAAATTAAAAAACACAATTTTAAAAAAGATAAAAACATAATGACATATCATAAAAACAGTAGTCAGATAAAAAAGTAGTCGGGTAAAAGAGCATAGCGCAGCAAATTAGAAAAGGATCAGGCCTGTAACCAAATGTTAAAAAAGATATTAAAAGATGTAAAAAAGGCCAGGAACTCAGAAGGCTTGTCTAAACAGAAGGGTCTTCAGGCCTCGCCGAAAAGTCTCAAGAGAGGGAGCAGTTCTTAAGCCAAGGGGAAGGGAATTCCATACTGTTGATGTCACTACTGAGAAGGCCCTATTTCTTGCCGTTGCCACGGCCCCACGTACCTCCCTAGGTGGCGGCACTTGTAAAAAGGCCTTCTCTGATGACCTAAGAGGACGAGCCGGATTGTACGGGAGTAGGCAATCTCTAAGATACCCTGGCCCAGAGAAGTATAAGGCTTTAAAGGTCAAAACCAGCACCTTGAATTGGGCCTGGAAACGAATGGACAGTCAGTGCAGCCGCTGGAGCAGCGGACTGACAGCGTCAAACCGCCTACCTCCAGTAACTACATGGGCCGCCACATTCTGTACTAGTTGCAGTTTCCAAACCGTTTTCAAGGGCAGCCCCACATAGAGCACGTTACAATAATCCAGCCTCAATGTCACCGTGGCATGGATCACCGTGGCCAGGTCTGCACGATCCAAGTACGGCCGCAGCTGGCGCACCAGCTGAAGCTGAGCAAAGGTCTCCCTAACCACAGCCGCCACCTGGGAATCCAGGAGCAGCTGTGAGTCCAGGTGGACACCCAAGCTGCAGACCTGCTCCTTCATCGGGAGTGCAACCCTATTCAGTGCAAGCCGATACTCCAGCACCTGCATCGAGGATTTCTGAACTAGGAGAGCCTATGTCTTATCCGGATTTAATTTCAGCTTGTTAGCCCCCACCCAGATCCTCACTGCCTCCAGACAGCACTCCAGGACCTCAACTGCCACCTTGGAGTCTGGAGGAAAGGAGAGATAGAGCTGGGTGACATCAGCATGTTGCCCATCCTGGTTTTAAATTTTAAGAAATGAGACCTTGCATAGCAAGTGGGTTGCCCAGTCAATGTTTACCAGTCACTTGCTCATCAGCAGCCAATGATACAAGCTATTTGTGGACAGCTACCAAGGGGAAATGGAAGGTATGAACCTCTACTAAGGAAACCAAATAACTGAGAGGGTGTTTGCGTGTGCGTTCACACAAGCCCACCTGTGTGTTTTGAGAAGGTGACCTCGCTGTCATCTTGGGCCTCCATGCCTTCCTCCACTCCCTCATCTTCCTCCTCTGCCTTCCAAGCACCTTCCTCTTCGTCTAAATCCACATCTTCCATTTCATCAGCCAGGTCATCTGTGGGGGGGGGGGGGGAGCAGAATATGAAAACAAGCAGGATTGTGTCCTTCCCTTTTCAGTAGAATATAAGCCAGGGGTATCAAACACGAGGCCTGGGGGCTGGATGCGGCCCGTGGAAGTTCTTTATCCAGCCCTCGTTATCGCACAGCAGGGGTGCCCAAACCCCAGCCCTGGGGCCACTTGTGGCCCTTGAGGCATCTCAATGCGGCCCTCAGGGAGCCCCCAATCTCCAATGAGCCTCTGGCCCTCTGGAGATTTGTTGGAGACCACACTGGCCTGACGCAACTGCTCTCAGCTTGAGGGAGACAATTCAACCTCTTGTGTGAGCTGTGGGATGAGGGCTCTCTCCACTGCTTGTTGTTTCACATCTGTGATGCAGTAGCAGCAGCAAAGGAAAGGCCAACCTTGCTTTGTGCAAGGTCTTTTATAGGCCTTGAGCTATTGCAAGACTTTCATTCATTCATTCACATAAGTTCATCTTTAATATATTCATTTATATAAACTTATGCAAATGTATTCAAATTTTAAATGTAAATTAATTCTTTTTTTCCCCCACCCCCAACACAGTGTCTGAGAGAGGATGTGGCCCTCCTGCCAAAAACTTTGGACATCCCTGTCTCACAGCAACACCATCAGCTGCTGAGTTGTCATTCGTGAAAGGGCACCATATCTTGCAAACATGATCAAGATTTGCATATTTTTTTCTTCTATTTGCAGCCAATGAGTTTCTAGATGGGGGGAAAGTGCTTTTTTGTCGTGAACTGCCTAATGACATCACTTCCTGCCCTCAGTTGACATCATGAATGCTCTATGACCCCATATGTACAGAATGAGTTTGGCACCCTAGTATAAGCAGTAAACCCCTTGGAGAGGTGGGTGCCACCCGGTGGCATAGCTGGAGGAGGCAGAGCTCTCAGGGTGGCAAGCGGTCCCTCCCTTTGGAGCCGTACGGCTCCGTTTTGCTCCCCCCGCCAGGAATGGCTCCGAAGGGAGGGGCTGCTTGCCACCCTGAGAGCTTCGCCCCCCTCCAGCTACGCCACCGGGTGGCACCTCACAGGATAGCCTGGCCACCTCAGCCCATTGCCCTAACTCCAGGCCCCTCATCAGGTCTCCAGGCCCACCTCAGGCAGAACCCCTGGCCCACCCCCTCCACAAAAGGGTAGCCAACCCGTCGGGCCCGATCCCCACAAGGGGGCAGCCTCACCCCACTCCCTCCTCAGACCCTCCTGAGCCGCAGCGCCCCTGCCCACTGCCCCTTCCCCAGCCTCAGCCACGCTCTCCCGCCCACCCCCGGCCTCACCAGGCCCGGGCGGCTCGAGGTCCACCACCTCCACGAGCTCCTCGGTGTCCCCTCCCCCATCCCCGCCTGCCAGGAGCAGGAGAGACTCCGCTTCTTGCGGGACCGGCACTAAGCCCGTCCCGTCTCCGGGCTCCGCCATGCTGTCCTCTACCCACAGACACGCCTGCCAACTCTCACTCCTTGAGCTGTGGGGGTGAGGGAGAAGCCAGAGGCGCCCCGCCAATCAACAACGAGAACGAGAAATGACTGGCCAATCCACGCCTAGCGTTTCTAAGCGCAGGGCAAACTGGGAATTGTAGTTTTGTTTTCCGACACAGCCCCGCCAGCCCATGACTTTTCACTAATATGGCCGCCTAGGGTTGCGAAGGGGTATCTCTGGAGTTGTAGTTTTAACCGCCTCTTCCATAGTGGACACATTTCCCAGCGTGCACCGGGAGGAAGCTAGGGATTTTATCCAACATGACGGCTGCGTTCCATAGAGTTTGGGGTAAGGTGGTGCCCACCCCGCGGGGGGGGGGGGAGGCTGAAGGGATCAGGGTGGCCACTGGAGAGGCAGTGCTCGCCTCAGCTGGGTAAGAGAAGGGGAGGAGGCTCAGTGCAGCCCAGACTGAAGGGAGGGGGGAGTCTGGATGCATTTATGGCTTGAATACAGTGCCATTTAAAGATCTTGCTTCTTCCCAAGAGCTGATGTGCCCACCTGGCTCTTCCCAACCCCTTTGACCTCACAACAACCCTGTGAGGTAGGTGAGCTGAGAGTGACTGGCCCAAGGTCACCCAGAAAGCTTTGTAGGTCATGCAGTCCTATGCACACTCACCTGGGAGTTCCATTGAACATCATGGGGCTTACTTCTGAGTAGACATGCATAGGCTTGAGCTCTCTGACTGCCATCCCATCCACACTTACCTGGGAGTAAGCCCCATTGACTATAATGGGACTTACTTCTGAGCAGACATGCATAGGATTGAACTGTAATGTTGCAATCCTGTCCACACTTACCTGGGAGTAAATCCCATTGATTACAACAGTTGCATAAAAAACTGAAAACTAAAAAAGAAAAAGTGCCATTTAACGTGGCAGACCTTCAGGGTTCAGGATAGTGGTACCTGCTTTAAAGGTATAGAAGACCTGTTTTCCTTTTCATCTGGTGAATCTATCTGGTAGTATCCCACATTTTCACCTTTCTTTTGGTTATTCCTTGGGCATTCTCAGGTTCAGGGGTGTGAGACAGTTTTTTGTTTTAAGCTCACAATTCTAACATGGATTTGTTATCATGCTGGGCTGCAATCCTATGCATGTTTAGTGGGACTGAGTCCCACCAAGCTCTGTGAGGCCCATGTATAGCGCAAATGCATAAGGGTTGATCTATATAAGATACCTTTTTGTTTATATAAGCTCAAAGAGGACAATTTCCATTTACTCCTTGCTTCTTTATTGGCTGTGTCAACATTCTGATTCACCTGAGGCTGTGGCTTTGGTGCCCAGGACTGGTAGATATTCTAGACTAAGCTGCTATAAAAGTCTCATTTTACAAATGTTGACTCCTTCATAGGCCTTCTATCTGCCAAGGTGAGCCGAGTTGCAGGTTTCAGGATTCCCTCCAGATCTTTCCGCAACAGCCACTGGGCTTTGGGAGAAGTGCGTACAAAGCCCCAACCTCCTGGGCAGGTCTATGAAGGTGTGGAATATATTCCTGAGAAGAAGGCCAAGAACCCCATGAAGACAGTTGGTATTGCCTGGTGAGCATGGCATTGTCTGCTTATTTTGTGATTTTCCCCACTTCAGTTTTCTTTTTCTCATGCTTCCCCTCTGTGTGTCCAGTGAGTAAGTACATGGAGGCGAATGGGAATGGTAGCCAAATGACACACCAATCCTGAGCTGCCCGGGGTGCCCGGCCTTGGTGGCACTGAGAACGGCTGCCACCGGATCCTTTCGTCCCCTTCTCCCAGGTAAGGTAAGCAGCCCCACGATGGGTCTACTCACTTTACCAGGTGTTCATGTAGGGTGCCAAGCCCTCCACGAACACCTTTGATCCAGCAGAGCTCCACAGACCCGCCTCTCTCCATTCCCCTGGCACGCCTCCCACCCGCCCCCTTCCCCACCCACCGCCTACCTGTCACGCCTCCCCCCTCCCCGGAACGCCTCCTCCCCGCCCCTGCTTACCGTGCTGTGGCTCTGCAGTCTGTGAGACCACCGAGCTGTGGAGGCTGGGCATCCTCCCCGCAATCATGCCTTATGGCATGTTTGCAACAGTGTGCGGTGGCACAAAGCTGCGGCACCGAGCCCAGGATTGGGCTCTGAGTGTACACTTGTATACACATAAGGCCCAAGCTTGCATTCATCCATTGCATGGAGGGGATGAGGCAGCAGCCACAAGCTAATTGGGGAGTGGGGCCACGATCTCACTCCCTTCCCCATGTGTGGCTGAGGTGTGGTTGAGGAGCATGAGGACTCCAGTTCACTGTCACTCTTAGGAGTCACTGTCACTCTGCAGTTTCAGGTAATAAATGAAGATGTGGGTGCATAGGCCAACCTGTAAAGTGGAGAAGGGATAGTAGTGTACTAGGCAGGGACACAGCAGGGGCTGTGGTTGAGGACTGAAGAGCTACATAGCCTGCCATGTGCAAAATCTGGTGGAGGGGAATGGAGTTGCTTGCTTGCAGCCCTGTAGTTATTTTTCGAGCTTAGGTTCCATGGCAAACTATTTTTGTCTCCCCCCAGGGCCATTGGCTTTCCTTCTGGCATCATCCTTTTCCTTCTCACTAAGCGAGAAGTGGACAAGAACCGGTTGAAACAGCTGAAAGTTCGGCAAAAGATGAAGGCATCCAATGAGGGAGAGTATGAAAGAGAACGATACAGGACAGCATCCCTGGGAACAGAGGGACTGGCTGAAACAAAGACCTAACCGTAGACTGCACAGTTGCAGTGTGGCTACTCCTGACATTAAGGAACTGCTGTCTCTTTGAATACTCCCTGCCATGTGGCTACTGACTTCATCCACTAGCAGATGCTCTGATAGACTCTCTGCACAGCACTATATTGCCAAATGGTTTCTTGTGTTGCTTTTGTATGGAGCTAAGCTCAATTTCACACAACCAGTGATCCTCTGCATGAGATGTGTCCTAGAAAAGAGGCAGAGCAGCCTAATTGGCAGTGTGTTGTGGGTGAACTAGAAGGGAAATTTCCACTTGGAGGGAAATTATCTCTCTGGGTAGTAATCAGGAGTGTTGATTATAAGCAATGAGACAGTAATCATATGAGTATTTTTCCACAGTGATGGCCTCCAAAAGACCATATCTTTCCCAAAATCATTTCTATAGGTGATGCAGCATTTGTATCAGTATATATTAGGAAGAATGTTGTATTCTATCTCTCTCCATGAAGATTGGCTTGAAGGTTGTGCCATGTTACACCATTCCAACCTTGCAAAATTGGTACAAATAGTACCCATCAAATATTTGAAAAATGAAAGCATGGTGGCTGATTCATTTGCAAGTCTTTGGGGAGGAATCTAAGCAGGATTATTTCTTACACAGTTGTAATAAGCGTATGTTGAATTGATAGGCCACAATCAAGCATACAAAATTCATAGATTTCATTGAATTATCTGCATATTAATTTTCCTAAAATTGATTATAAAATTATAGGTTCTTCCAAAAATAAATAAATCCAATTATGTGCAAGTCACGCATAGAATTAAGAAACCTTATAACTCTAGGTGACTAGAGTAGGTGACTTCTGTAGGTGACTTGAGCAGTAGCCAATGGATTTGCTCCCAGCTCTCCTCTCCAGAAAGGAAGGAAAACCACGCAAGACAATTGAATGGGAGGAGAGGAGAGTCTCATTGGAGCTGTTCCTATTCTTCTCCACCCCCTCCCCCACTAATCAACAGTGTGCAGAAAGTCTCTGGGAGCAAATAAGGGCACCAGCGGCTACTCTTCTCCTCCCCAAACATTTGTTGTTTTCCTTCCTTTCCACCAGCAACCCCCAGAAGAAAGTGGGTTGGAACAAAGGTAGAAAAAACACACTGGAGGCTACAAGGAAAGAAACAGTGCTGCACAAGTGGAGAAGAGGAAGACACACATGCCCCCTAAAGACATAAGTACCTCAAGCACTGATACTTGTTGAATATATTGCTCTTTTATAGTATCTTCCACCCAGAATACTTTCTGCCATCCTACCTGCCTGTAAAAAGTTTTATGTTCATTTCACTGTAATGTAACATTTGGCATAGCCATTATACAGTTCTAAGAATTTTCCTAATAATGTAGCCTTAACAAACATGCTGTGATACGAGGTTGTAAAAGCAACAGAGACCTCCATAGCCAGTGACATTAATCAGTGAAAAGCTGATACGTTGCAGGCACTTGGGGAAGAATCCAAGCAGGGTTAGTTTCCTGTACAGCTGTAACATGTATCCTGAACTGAGAGGCCACAATCCCACGCAGTTAGTTGGGCTAAACCCATCAGTTTCACTGAGTATTGGATGAATCATATTTAGTTTTCTGGAAATGGGTTGTAAAGTTATTACAGAGTCTTTCTAAAGTATCAAATCATATGCCAGAGTGAACATCTCTTTCAAAATTGATTGCTGCAATGAGCAGTGCTGTTCGTTACCATTGTTGATAAAGTGGTTGTCACAAAACATATAACAGATGCATTATGCACTAAGTGCCCTCTGCTGTCCTACAGGATTTGTGGGACTTCCTACCATTGAGACACCTGTTTTCCCCCTCCCTCAACAGGTCATTCTTGTGTGTAAAACTCCATGATATAGAAATTC